>NC_135891.1:79890800-82290800 GCF_964194155.1 Cetorhinus maximus | reverse complement strand
TATGGTAATTGAGATTTTTAATTGGTGCCATTTTTCCAAGACTTTGTATTTTCGGAAACTAAAAACGAGAAATTTGACCTTATTACAGTTGTCTCTGGCTGTAGCTTGTGGCAAAGTCATCTAATGAGATGCACAAAGCAATAAAAAGTAAAAATCAAATGCTTAAAAGCTCTTACACTGCTCAAGGGCAATACAAATGTTTGCTTTATTCCTAATTTAATTTGGGTTTCAAAGTTTAGGTGCAAGGTGGGATTAGTAATAACTTGCCTTCAGTTTTATGTTAAAATGCAATTCAGCATCTTGGGGTTATTTGCAATTGTTTTAGTGTCACGTGGAAGCCCATTTTCAGCATCTGCTTTTTAGGCAGCTAGCTGTAATGAGGGCAAATGCAGCTCACATTTGACCCTGGTGTTGCTCACAGCATATAAAGACTTGGTGAAATTGTATAGGGCCATTCCCAAATGATTAAACCAATTAGCATTTTCACTTTGGAAATAAAAAACACTAAGTAAGATAAATGTTTTCCTATTTGCAGTGTAAACTTTTGTTTCATACTCATTCATGGGGTGCGGACGTCGGTGGCTAGGCCAGCATTTATTGCCCATCCCTAAATGCCTTTCAGAAGGTGTTGGTGCACTGCCTTCTTGAATCACTGCAGTCCATATATTGTAAGAACATCCCCAATGCTGTCAGGATGGTAGTTCCAGGATTTTGACCCAGCAACAGTGAAGGAACAGGGCTACAGTTCCAAGTCAGGATGGTGTGTGGCTTGGAGAGGAACTTGCAGGTGGTCGTGTTCCCATGCAACTGCTGCCCTTGTCCTTCTGGGTGGCAGCAGTCACAGGTTTGGAAGGTGCTGTCGAAAGAGCCTTGGTGAGTTGCTGCAGTGCATCTTGTCGATGGCACACAATGCTGCCACTGCATCAGAGGTAAATGTTTAAAGTGGTGGACAGGGTGCCAAAGGGGCTGCTTTGTCCTGGATGGTGTCGAGCTTCTTGAGTGTTGTTGGAGCTGCACTCATCCAGGCAAGTGGGGAGTGTTCAATCACACTCCTGACTTGTGCCTTGCAGGTGGTGGACAAGCTTTGAGGAGTCAGGAGGTGAGTTACTCGCTGCAGGATTCCTAGCCTCTGACCTGCTCTTATAGTCACAGTATTTATATGGTTAGTCCAGATCAGTTCCTGGTCAATGGTAACCTCCAGGATGTTGATAGTGGGCAATCTCTCAATGGTAATGCCATTGAATGTCAAGAGGCAATGGCTAGATTCTCTCTTGTTGGAGATGATCATTGCCTGGCACTTGTGTGGCACAAATGTTATTTGCCACTTGTCAGCCCAAACCTGGATACTGTCCAGGTCTTGCTACACATGGACACGGACTGGTTCAGTATCTGAGGAGTTGTGAATGGTGCTGAAGTTGTGCAAATATCAGTGAACATCCCCACTTCTCCCCTGATAATGGAGGGAAGGTCATCGATGAAGCAGCTGAAGCGGGTTGGTCCTAGGACACTATCCTGAGGAACTCCTGCAGTGATGTCCTGGAACTGAGATGATTGACCTCCAACGACCACTTCCATCTTCCTTTGTGCTGGGTATGACTCCAACCAGTGGAGAGGGAGTTTTCCCCCCCGATTCCCATTGACTCAAATTTTGCTAGGGCTCCTTGATGCCACATTCGGTCAAATGCTGCCTTGATATCAAAGGCCAACACTCTCACCTCGAGTTCAGCGCTCTTGCCCATGTTTGGACCAAGGCTGCAATGAGGTCAGGAACTGGCAGGACCCAAACTGAGCAGTAAGTGCTGTTTGATAGCTCTGTCGACAACACTTTCTACCACTGCAGCAGTTCAAGAAGGCAGCTCACCACCACCTCTCAGGGCAATTAGGGGTGGGCAATAAATGCTGGCCTAGCCAGCGACGCCCACATCTCATGAATGAATAAAAAAAACTTTGCTGATGATCAAGAGTAGGCTGATGGGGCAGTAATTGACCTGGTTGGATTTGTCCTGTTTTTTGTGTTTACTTTTTAATTTGTTACATTTTTATATGTTTTACCATTGACCTTTTTAAAGGGTGATCTGTAAAAACTGATCAAAAGCCTGTATGTCATTATTTTATGAGGCTGTTTTGTAGTACTCAGCGTTATTTATGCAATGTCTGACCAGTTGTATCAAATCAAGAATAAACCTGCCTCATCATTAGTTTACAACTGAAGTTGGTGAATGCTGTTAGAAACATTCAAATTTGCTGTAGGGTTAGTGTACTGTCACATGACATTGAACCTTTTGGACAAGTTGCAAGTTCAGTCCCTAGTTTATGTTGAGTTGACTGATTCAATAAAGATGATAGCGCATCTTAAACTATAATTACCCTTAGCAGCCCTTAGCCAGAGGGAAGTGAAACGTTTGTCCAAGTTTTCACTGTTTCAATGATATCCATTAACTTACTAGGAGCCTATATAGTGAGGACAGAATTGTTGTTGGTTCTGAACTTCTTACTGTTCAGTAATATAACACATATGTAAAGAATCTTGGACTAGGCACGAGGGAACTATTGGTGTCTGTGGAGTTGCTGTATTCAGATGCAAGAATATTAGAGCAGGAAAGCAATGTACTGGAGTGTCTACTGCCAACACCGTCAGCCAATGAGTTGGAAGCAGGGCAGGACTTGCCAGATTTACAGCATTTACTTGGCAAATAGCAAAACAAAGTCAATTTAAAAAGATTCGCTATCATCTGCCGCAAACAGCCAGTCATTTACAACAGTCTCTAGGTAAGATTGGCAAGAATTACCTAAACATCTCCATTCTAGCCAGGTATACTGGTATCACTACATGCAGCTGCAAAAAAATACACCTCATAGTAATGAAAGTTTGCTTTTCATAAATTCAGGATATATCAAGCTTCTTTCTGAAGATAGTTAGCCACCAGAAGTATTTTGATTTCTATTTCCTTGTCCTGATTTATTTGCTACCTACTCAGGGGATTATGGTACAAGGCAAAACCTTCAAATTATTGATTCTTCCGGGGTATGAGATGCCCTATCTAATCATAACATGAAATCTTAACTCGTATATGACAAATCAAAATATGACTGATTGTCACGACACTGAATTCCAAGGAATGATTTTCACTTGGCATTATTATCCCATTGAGATTCTGTGTTTGATCTGCTGCAATGTTTCTAACTGAAGACAGTACTGCAGTGGAAATCTGAGAAACTTTGCTTGGAGCCATGTGGAACATGATGCAGAATGTGACTAATTTTTAAAATGGCAAGTAATCAGACCTAAAGTACATAGTTCTTTAGTGGAGTATAAGCGCTTATATTGCATTGATGGTGGAAAATTTTAATGCTTCTTTCGCATATTGCAGTTATACAGTTTGCTCTCTGAAGTAATTTAGGTAAATTAGAGCACAGTTCATCTGCTAAAATGTTTCCCTCCTTTGTCTCTTAAAAATCAAAGTATGCCATTCAGTGAAAGTGCATGATGTAAAGTTATTGATTTGTCATGGGGTGATGCTGGATCATTGGGGAGCTGAAAACTCATTCATTCTTTCTTTAAATGAATGTCTTTGAGTCAGTAAGATGACTGCCTTACTGAAGCAGGCTATTTTAAGCTTAGATAAAATGGAAAATGAGCATTTGTTGAAATCTCAGTAATAAAGAGCTACAACTCTTCGTCTTAAAGAAACAGGTAAGACAACCTTATATATTGTTCTGCCGAAGGGTCGTGAGGACTCGAAACGTCAACTGATTTCTTCTCCACCGATGCTGCCAGACCTGCTGAGTTTTTCCAGGTAATTCTGTTTTTGTTTTATATATTGCCTCATTAGATTCTTAATCAGCCAGACCTGCTGAGTTTTTCCAGGTAATTCTGTTTTTGTTTTGAATTTCCAGCATCCGCAGTAGCTTTTAGCTTTTTGTTTTTAGATTCTTAATCATGCCAGTTTTACTTAATGGGAGCACTCTTGAGTTTTCACTTGGCTTCATAGTAGTAGTCCTTAGTGCTAGTTAGCAGGCTGTGGATTCAAGTCTCAAACCAGAAGTTGAGCATGTAAATTAGCCAGATAATTCAGTGCAATAGAGAGCCCCTGCACTGTCAATTGTGCCATCTGTGCTGGAGCTGGAAATGGTCAATTGCTTAAGGTCTTTCTTCTTCTGCAGCTATCTTATAAAATCTCTTCGTCACCTACTATGGCAGTGAGATTGTAGAGCCCCCCACCCCCGACTAAAGTAGCACTTCTATTGTTTAAAACTTCCTTCTAGCTGTTGAACACTATGACTCTCAACCCATGAAAAGGTCCAAGCTTTTATAACTTAGATTATTCCCCTTTATATCTCTATATTTTTTTCATTTTAATGTTGTTTACATTGAATGGAATGCCATTCCCTTCCCACCATACTTACAACCCATACTACATATATGTGCAATAAAGGCACACCAAGTGGTTACTGTCTTTTGGAGATGGTGTTTTTAAGATTTCAAGTAAGTTGTTGGAAAATACAAAGAACTTACGTTTTTCCATTTGGTTTAACACCATCATTTTAGGCAAATAATGTGGTATTTTCCCAATTTTTCCATAAAGTTGCCTATGGTTTCCAAATCACATGTCACCTCTGGCTCAGCGGTAGCCCTCTCATCCCAGGCTCAGGTCATGGGTTCAAGGTCCATTCCAATGACAGAGCACATAATCCAAATGTCTTTTGGATGAGGCATAAAATCAGATCCCCTCTGCCCTCTCACGTGGGCAACAACTTATATTTATATAGCACCTTTATCGCAATGAAATGCCCCAAGATGCTTCAAAAGAGCATTACAAAACAAAGCATGATACCAAGCCACAAAAGGAGATATTTGATTAGACAACCAAAAGCAAGGGAGAGAGGCATAGAGTTGATTGGAAATTCCAGAACGGGATCTCGGCAACTTAAGGCACAGCCACCAATGAAAGCACTTATAATTGGGAATGCACGAGGCAAAAATTAGAGGAGCACAGGTATCTCGCAGGGCTGTTAGGCTAGAGGGGATTACAGAGATGGAGGGGCGAGATCATGGAGAGATTTGGAAACAAGAATGAGAATTTTAAAATCAAGACATTGCTTGACCGGGAGCCAATGTAGGTCAGCAAACCCAGGGATGATAGGAACAGGGCTTGCTGCTAGTTAAGACACAGGCAGCAGAGTGTCAGATGACCTCAAGTTTACGAAAGGTGGGGCAGAATGTGGGAGACCAACCAGGAGGAAGTTGGCATAATCTATTCCAGAGGTAACAAACTCATGAATGAGGGTTTCAGTAGCAAATGAGCTAAGACAAGGGCCAAGTTGGACAATGTGGAAATAAGCAGCTTTAGTGATGGCACGAATATATGAGGTAGGAAGTTCACCTCGGGATCAAAAGTGACACCAAGTGTACAAACTGACTCACTTAATCTCAGACTGCAATCTCAGGATGTAAACAATTCCACTATTTAAAAAGCAAGAGGCCACTTTCTATGTCCTGGCAAATATTTATCCTTCAGCCAACACTTCCAAAACAAATTACCTTGCGAGTTATCTCATTATTGCTTGCAGGACTGTTCTGTGTACAAATTGGCTGCTTGTATTTGCTACTTTACAATATTGACTACTTTTCAGAAGTACTCCATTGAAGGCTCCATTGGTGCTATACAAATGTAAGATCTTTCTTATGTCCTCATAATCATTGTGTAAAAGTCAAATTTTTGAGACCAGTTTTTGAGGGATTGATATGTATACTCGATTTGGGCCCAAAAAAGACAGTCGCAATGGAATAAAGTAAAAATGGACAAGACTAAATAATTCATATTATTATACAAACCATATACATTCTATCAAATATAAATATAATAAATTAACTACAACGCTTTACATTGAAATCCTTCAAAACTACTCTGATCACTATCTGAATCACTGAATTTGTCTCAATAGGCTGGTTGTATAGCATCATCGGGATTTTCCACATCATTGTTAGTATAGGTAACTTTGGCACATCATTCCATAAGTATTGTCCTCGGTCCTGTCGAGCACTTTCAACATTTTAGAAATTATTTTTTGACAATTTTGGAACTAAATTAATTTCAAATGACCCAATGGCGAATGTTGCTAATGAAGACATTTGCACATTTCTGCCGTTAGCGATTTTTTTTTTTGCCTTCCAACATCCAATTGTTCCTCATCTTTCAGATACTGCCCTTGAGAGGTTCATTTATAAACACATCCAAAGACTGATTAGCACTCGTAAGATCACCAGGAATAACTGCCACGTCTGTGTTGGTTGATCTCACATAAAAGGCTACATGGTCGACAAGGTGAGATCTATCTTCTTTGCATAGTCCACCTGATCTCAAATATCATACTTCCTTGATCCATTTCTTGCAACTGCCTTCATTCATCCAGCCTTTCTTGTGAACACGGCTGACAACATCTTTCTGAAATTCCTCGTTTTAGAGAGCTTTGCACTGGAATATCAACATCAATTTTAATGTTGTGCCATCCACCATACAAGATGGAATCACTGTGAACCGGGTCTTCCTGTGGTCAGTCATCTTCAAAGTCTTGGTTATTTCACCAATCTTGGTAACAGTCTGATTTGTTGGCATATTGAAATTCATCAGTGTTCCAAACATATTTCCAATGCAGGCCAATAGGTACGCATTCTTCTCTCAATGTCAGAAGACAAAACTGTGGAATTTGGTGACTTTATCGGAGCTCAGATCGCAGACACTGCAAAATTATTGTTTTCTGACTGAGTACTAAATTGTACATTTTCATGAATCTTGTGCACCACCCTGAATTCTGAAATATCCTTTCTCTTTGCTTCTCTGAGGCAGTGGAGTTGGATGGCTACGCAGGTGATAATAGGGCAATTTTGCTGATGCTCATTAACCCATTCCGCTGCTTTTCTCTAAATTTTTTTAATTGAGCCGCGTACTTGTTATTCTTTCGCGAAGGCATCATGATAGATCATGTGGTACACACTATTCTTGTCGATTGGCTGGGAGATTGCCACTAGAATTGGCAGAGGTAAAATTAAAAGGTTCCCATATATGCCTTTAAATTAATGAACCATAGTAATTACCAGTAAGTAATTATTAATCATAACGCAGTTTGATCCTTGAAAAACTAGTACTTACTTTTACACTATGAAAAAAATCATTTTTTTTTAGGCTGAAAGTTATGGGGTCAATCTTAAATCGTTGCTTAAAGTATACCAGCCTTCTTCAGTTATGTTTCACAGGTACAGAGGTTTCATTCAAAAGCTTAAGTATTCTTGGGCTAATGAGTCACTACCCAGTGACCAGTACTAGAAAGTGCATGTATGTGGCTGTTGAATAAGTTAGGAGTGGCATCTGTTGTGATGCAGAGAAATAAATAGGAGGGGGCCAAGGACAGATCCTTCAGGAGCTCCAGAGGTAATGGTGCACGAGTGGGAAGAGAAGCCATTATAGGTGATTCCCTGACTATAACTGAATAGATATGAATGGAACAGGCGAGTGTAGTCCCACCCAGCCGAACAGCGGAGGAGAGACATTGGAGGAGGATGGTGTGGATAATCTTGTCAAAGGCTGCAGGTAAGAGAGGAAGGATAGTTTACCTTTGCCATAGTCATCTGCTGTTTTGGTATTGACGGAGAGGGGAAAACTGATTGAAGGGATTCAAATATGGAGCTCCAGGAAAGATGGGCACAGATTAGAAAGGTGATAAACCATTCAAGAGCTTGAGAGGAAAGGACGGTTGAAGATGGAACAGTGGTTTGTAAGGACAAAGGGGCACCATAGCCAACAATAACACCCCAACTGCTGCCCAGATTTAGGCCAACTAATCATCAAAGATCAACATCCTGATATGAATGACTCTGTGGAGACTTTATTTCTGAGCCATCCAGACTGTGTACCAATATTTCTTGTGACTACCTAGACTTAAGGTTCTGCCGAAGGGCCATGAAGGCTCGAAACGTTAACTGATTTCTTCTCCGCCGATGCTGCCAGACCTGCTGAGTTTTTCCAGGTAATTCTATTTTTGTTTTAGACTTAAGGATTACTTTTCCTCACCAACCCAGTTTTGTTGCTTAAAAAATACTGATACTCGTTTATCTGTCAGTAAAAACAAAAACATTGTAAACGTGTTCTTTAAATAGACCCAACTTCTGCAAACAGTATTGTCGTAAACTCTGATGTACAACACCATGCAATTGTTAAAGTAAGGATCAAAGACAGTAGGGTGTGAAAAGTTTCAGTCATTGTTCCTCCTATTTCTCATCAACATGGTGGCCCTTGGTGACATCATTCAAAGGCACAGCATTAGTTTTCACACGTATGCTGACAACACCCAGCTCTACCTCACCACCACCTGTCTCGATGATTCCACTGTTGTTAAATTATCAGACTCTGGCATCCAATACTAGATGAGCAGAAATTTCCTCCAATTAAATATTCGGAAGATTGAAGCCATTGTTTTCGGTCTGTGCTCCAAATTCTGTTCCCTAGTTACCAACTCCATCCCTCTTGGCAACAGTCTGAGATGAAGCCAATCTGTTCGCAACCTTGGTGTCACATTTGATCCTGAGGTAAGCTTCCTATCCCATATTCATGCCATTACTAAGACCACCTATTTATACCTCCAGGCCACTCATCATCCTGACTTGGAACTATACCGCCACTCCTTCACTGTCACTGGGTTAAAATCCTGGAACTCCCTCCCTAACAGCACTGTGGATGTACTGACACCACATGGGCTGCAATGGTTCAAGAAGGCAGCTCACCACCACCTTAAGGGCAATTAGGGATAGGCAATAAATGCTGGCCTAGCCAGCAATACCCACATCCCATAAATGAATTTTTTTTTTTAAATCGCCCGTCTCAGCTCATCTGCTACTGAAATCCTCATTCACGCCTTTGTTACCTCGAGAATCAACTATTCCAACACACCTGGCTGGTGTCCCACATTCTAGCCCCCGTAAGCTTGAGGTAATCTAAAACTCTGCTGCCCATGTCTTAACTCACGGCAAGTCCCATTCTCCTATCACCCATGGGTGCTGACTTACACTGGCTCCCAGTCAAGCAAATTTTAAAATTCTCATCCTGGTTTTCAAATCTCTCCATGGCCTCGGCCCTCTCTATCTCTGTGATCTCCTTCAGCGCTCATCTAATTCCGGCCTCTTGTGGATCCAAATTTTAATTGCTCCACTACTGGTAGCCATGGCTCGAGTTGCCTTCGCCCCACCTCTGGAATTCCCTCCCTACATCTCTCTATCTCACTTTCCTCCTTTAAGACACTCCTTAAAACTTACCTCTTTGACCATGGTTTTGGTCACCTGTCCTAATATCTCCTTATGTGGCTCAGTGTCAAACTTTGTTTTATAATGCTCATGTGAAGTGTCTTGGGATGTTTTGTTATATTTATATAGTGCCTTTAATGTAAGTTGTTGTAGTAGGTTACTGATCCATCACAGATCTATGCTAATAGTGGAGTACTCAATAATGTCCAGCCAGTGGAATACTTAGGCTTATTTTCTAAAAGCAAAATTATTTCCTACATTGTGAAATAATTTTCACTGGCTCTCTAACCAAACGAATAGTGTTTCTGTTCAGCTCGCAATTTTATCAGGTCATGTACAAATGATTGGTTACTAAAACTCATTTCACAACCTTAACATCTAGGTTACATTCTACAGTAGATCTTGCAATTAAACTAAAAATTCTGGAAATATACAGCAGGTCAAGCAGCATACATGGAGGGAGCAGAAGTGTGTGTTTCAGGTGCATACAGTTCTCCAGAATAGTTCAGAAACTGACTGCCTCTATTATTGTCTTTCCAGCATTTTCTGTTTTTGCTTCAGATCTTTAACATGTGCAGTACAAACTGCATTCTGTTTTATAACATGTGAATTTCAATGTTAATTAAATGTTCCAGATAGAGTCAATTGTTGCCACAGAACTGGGAAGAATGTGCAACTCCCATGTGTTAGCAAGTTTACACTCAAAATACTCCCAGGATCAATCCCCAGACTATGTTGAGCTAACTTAAGCTAGAATAGTAACACGGGTTTAACAAGGGGCTTTAGTACCTTACATTAGGAAGGAAAAATTAAACTGACATTCAACAACTCCCATGTGGCTAAGATTTGAGCTCTGTGGTGGTGCCTTTTCTTCTGATTGAACCTTCTGATTCTCGCCATCAAAGCTTCCATAACTGGGCATGGCACTGGAATGTAAGTAACACCTGTGGAAACAATATCCCCACAAGGAATACCTTCATTTGGAGAAATTAGCTCACCTCTCATTCTCCTAACCTCTGGGGAATATGGACCTAATATGCTCAATTTCTCCTCATAGGACAATACCCTTACACCCCAGGAATCAAGCTGAATTCATTTTTACAAATATGTCAAAGAATGGAGTTTTGAAATCATAACAACATTTCATCGCCAGATTTTTCCAATACTACCTTCTGTGTTCAATTCGAGAATCCACAGAAGGGAAACAAACAAGTCGAAGGTTAAAAGAGACAAAAGTCCTGCAATCATCAGAGATTGCTTTCTTTTTCAAAACAAGCAAACTTTGCTGATATCCATTAAAAATGCTCCAACATATCAACCTTTAAGATATTTCCCTGTGCCTTAGACCTCTCCCCAAGGAATAAAAGATACAGTGGATACGGAGTTATCAAAGTTATATGAAAGCTGAGTGACAGGCAACAGAGATTATCAGTGAACATTTTTTCTCAGACTGGAAGACAGTACATAGTAGGATTCCTCGGTCAGTACTATGACCACTGCTCTTCTTGATCTATATTAATGACCTTGACTTGGGTGTACAGGGCACGGTTTGAAAATTTGCAGAAAACAAAAATTGGAAGTATTGTGAACTGTGAGGACAGTGATACTCTTCAAGGGGTCACAGGCAGACAGGTGGAAGGCAGGCACATAACAAATGAAATTTAATGCAGAGAAGTATGAAGTGTTACATTTTGGTAGAAATAATGAGGAGATGCATAAAATAAAGGTTACAATTCTAAAAGGGGTGCAGGGACAGAGGGACCAGGGAACATATGTGAACAAATCACTGAAGGTGGCAGGGAAAGTTGAGAAAGTGATACCGGATCTTGGGCTTTATAAATAGAGGTAGGGAATGAAAGAGAAGGAAGTTACGGTAACATTCTGGCTATGATTAGATAGATAAGAATGGAACTTGGTTTTATAACTCCAAAGTTATAAAACACTGGTTCAGCCTGAACTAGAATACTGTTTCCAATCCTAGGCACCAAACTTTGAGAAAGATGTGAAGGATTGAAGAGGGCGCAGGTTATATTTACAAGAATGGTTCCAAGGATGAGAGGCTTCAGTTACGAGGATAGACTGGCGAAGTTGGGGTTGTTCTCCTTAGATAGGGGAAGGTTGAGAAGAGATTTGATCGAGGTGTTCAAAATCATGAGATGTCTGGAGAGAGTAGCTAGAGAAAAACTGTTCCAATTGCTATAAAGGGGCAGAATTAGATGACACTGATACAAGGTGAATGGCAAAAAGACCAACGATGACCTGAGGAAATCTCTTAAATACACCAAGTGGTTAGGATCTAGAATGCACAGCCTGAGAGCAAGGTGGAGGCAGATTCAACCATGGCTTTCAAAAGGTTACTGGATAATTGTCTGATGAAAAAAGGTAAGCAGGGTTATGGGAAAAGTTGGGGAGTGGGATTAGCTGAGTTGTTCTTGCAGCAAGCCAGCAAGGACATGATGGGCTGAATGGCCACCGACTGTGTTGTAACCATTCTTCGGTCTCTCCCTCTCCTCCAAATGCGTTGGCTTTGCTGGAGTAAATCCAAAGGAACAGCAGCCCTTCAGAATCGAACCCAATTACCCATCCTTCATGAATAAACCCAACAGTAAATGCTGCTTGTTATTGAAACCCATTACTGTATTCCTGCAGCTGTCCATCTGCTCAATCACTCACCTCTGTATGTGATGTCCTCATCCCCAGTAAAATCTTTACTCTCTCCCAACCTATTACAGCCCCCATCTTCACTCCCGCAGGTCCAAGGGGTGAAGACTTGAACGTAGCCGGTGCAAAGCAGGTTTAACCATTCATCACTAGATCTGGCTGAACAACATTGAGTATGATCAGCTCCTGTTCTCCTCTGCAGAAACTAGTCACTACTCCAAGGTCACCCTGGAATGAAAAGATTACCCAGGTCTTCCTTGTTCCACGACCAAATGTCTCCTTAAATCATTCTCCCCCTCCAACCTCACTTCCAACAAGTTCAAGGAGCTCATGTACTTCTTTGTTATGAATTTCATGATCATCCATTCAGTTGTCTCTCTACATCCCTCCTTCCTCTTGGCCACCATCCCCAAGTCAAGCTTTCCCCCATCCTAGCCATGAATTCATCTTTCTTTCATTTCTCCACTCATGCCCTCTCTGAGCTCCCTCTATCCTATACCCACTGACCACCCAACTTCCCCTCTGGTCCTCATGCTAGCTAATAGTGAATCATAGATTGTCATAGTTATTGGTAACAGTCCTCTCTCTTCAGATGCTGTCCCTCCCTCCTTTAAAATCTGTTGCCATCAGCCCTCTCCTCAAAAAGCCAATCTTGACCCCACCGTCCTTGCAAACTAACACCCCATGTGCAACCTACCTTTCCTCTCCAAAGTCTTTGAACATGCTGTCCTCTCCCATAATCACATACATCTTTCCTGGAACTCCATATTTAAATCCCTCCAGTCAGGCTTCTGTCCCTGCCACAGTACTGAAACGTTTCTTACCAAAGTTACAAATGACACCCTGTGTGACTGTGACAATTGTAACTATCCTTCCTCGCCCTTCTCAACCCGTTTGCAGCTTTGACATGGTTGGCCACACCACTCTCCTCCAATGCCTCTCCAATGTCTTCCAGTTCAGTGAAAATGCACACACCTGGTTCAATTCTTATCTATCTAATCATAGCCAGAGTGCCACTTGCAATGGCTTCGCCTCCCACTCCCTTACCATTACCTCTGGTGTCCCCCAAGGATGTATTCTTGGCCCCTCCTATTTCTCACCCACATGCTGCCCTAGGCAACATCATCCAAGACCACATCATTAGTTCTCACATGTTCACTGATGACACCCAGCTCTACTTCACCACCATCTCTAGCTCCTCCACTGATGCTAAATTATCAAACTGTTTATCCAACATCCAGCACTAGTTGAGCAGAAATTTCCTCTGATTAAATATTGGGAAGGCTGAAGCCTTCATATTCAGTCCCTGCTCCAAACTCCTCTCCCTAGCTACCAACTCCATCCTTCTCCCTGGCAACTGTCTGAGCTTAAACTAGAATGTTCACAACCTTGATATCATATTGACCTTGAGGTGAGCTTCTGATCACATATTCACACCATCACCAAGGCCACCTATTCCCACCTCAGTAACATCATCCAAGTTCACCCTTGCCTCAGCTCATGTGCTGCTAAAACCCTCTATCATACCTTTATTAACTCTGGACTTCACTAGTCCACTGCACTGCTGGCTGATTTCCCACATTCTACCCCCCCCGTAGGCTTGGGATCATCCAAAACTTTGCTGCCCATGTCCTTACTCGCACTAAGACGCGTTGATCTATCACTCTTTTGCTCAGTGATCTACACTGACTCCTGGTCAAGCAGTTTTAAAATTCTCATCCTCGTTTTCAAATCCCTCCATGGCCTCCCTCCTCCCTATCTCTGCAATCTCCTCCAGCCCCACAACCCACTAAGATATCTGCATTCCTCTAATCCTGACCTCTTGTGCATTCCCAAATATAATTGCTCCACCATTGGTGGCTGTGCCTTAAGTTGCCTAGGCCCCACGTTTTGCAATTTCCTCACTATATCTCTCTACCTCACTTTGCTCCTGAAAGACACTCTCTAAAACCTACCCGTTTAACCAAATTTTGGGTCATTTGACCCAATAACTCCTTATGTGACTCAGTGTCATACTGTGTTTTAAAATGCTCCTATGAAGCTCGTAGAGACATTTATTCTGTTAAATATAAGTTGTCGTTCTTGTCCATAAAACCTATATCTTGCACTCTCGATCCTATTCCCAATAAATTGCTGACGACCCAACTTTCTAAATCCGTGCCAGTCTGTCACACAACTCCATGTTTGATCCTCTTCAATCTGACTGCTACCCCACCACAGCATTGAAACTGTTCCAAAGTCTCAAATGGCATCCTCCGAGGTCATGACCATGGTGTAATACCTTGCCTCAGTGTTTTTGACCCGTCTGAAGCTTTTGACATAGTCAACCATGCTAACCTATGCCAACACTTTTTCCCCATTATCCAACTGAGTAGAATTTCCATCAGCTGATTCCACTCTTAGTTGTGCAATCATAGCCAGAGAATCTCCTGCAATGGCTGAGTATAGAAATAGGAGGTTAGTCCAGATAAATGCGTGGCTGGAGAGATGGTGCAGGAGGGAGGGCTTTAGATTTCTGGGACACGGCGACCGTTTCTGGGGGCGGTGGGGCCTGTACAAGGTGGACGGGTTGCACCTGAACCAGAATGGGACCAACATCCTTGCGGGGAGGTTTGCTAGTGCTTTTGGGGAGGGTTTAAACTAACTTGGCAGGGGGATGGGATCCTGATAGGAGGTTCAGCAGGGGGAGATGCACTGCCAAAATTAGATGAGAGAGCAAGTGAGCCTGGAAGGCATAGAAATTATAGGCTAGTTAAGGCACAAGGGAGCTTGGCAAGGTTGGATAGTATTTATTTTAATGCAAGGAGCCTGACAATTAAGGCAGATGAGTTAAGGGCACAAATTAACACATGGAAGTATGATGTCATTGCTGTCACAGAGACACGGTCGAGAGAATGGCAGGGTTGGCAGCTCAATATTCCAGGATATAGGGTCTTCAGGCGAGACAGGGGAGGAGGTAAAAGAGGAGCAGGCATCGCAATATTGATCAAGGAATCAATTACAGCAGTAAGGGGAGGGTGACATCTTAGTAGGCTCCTCAAATGAAGCCATATGGGTAGAACTGAAAAACAAAAAAGGAGCAATCACATTGCTGGGAGTGTACTATAGGCCCCAAACAGTCGGAGAGAAATAGAAGAGCAGATATGTAGGCAAATTTCAGGGAAATGTAAAAATAATAGGGTAGTAACAGTGGGTGATTTCAACTTCACCAAAATTAATTGGGTTGGTCATAGTGTGATAGGTTGAGAGGGAGCAGAATTCTTAAAATGCATCCAGGAGAGTTTTTTAAGCCAGTATGTAGAAGGTCCTACAAGAGAGGAGGTGGTCCTGGACTTAATTTTAGGGAATTAAGCCGGGGAAGTGGTAGAGGTGTCAGTGGGGGAGCATTTTGCAGATAGCGATCATAACTCCGTTAGATACAAGATTGCTACGGAAAAGGACAAGGATGGGCCAGAAATCAGAGTTCTAAATTGGGGGAAGGCTGATTTTAATAAGATCAGACATGATTTGGCCAGAGTGGACTGGGAACAGCTACTTTTAGGTAAATCTGCATCTGAGCAGTGGGACTTATTCAAGAAGGAAATAGGGAGCGTACAGGGCCAACATATTCCAGTAAAGACAAAGGGTGGGACCAAAAAATCCAGGGAACCCTGGATGTCGAGGGATATACAGGATTGGATAAAGAGAAAAGGGAAGCTTATGGCAGGTACCAAGGGCTCAAAACAGCGGAAGGCCTAGAGGAGTATAGAATATGTAGGGGGGGGGGGATCTTAAAAAGGAAATCAGGACAGGAAAAAGGGGGCATGAAAAGCATTGGCAGGTAAAATAAAGGAAAATCCAAAGTTATTTTACAAGTACATTAAGAATAAGAGGATAACTAGGGAAAGAGTAGGGCCCATTAAGGACCATAGTGGTAATTTGTGTGTGGAGCCGGAAGAAGTAGACGTAGGGTTCTAAATGAATACTGTGGGTCGATGTTCACAAGTGAGAAGGATGACGTGGGTATGGAAATCAGGCAGAAGAACTGTGATATTAAAGAAATTAGCATAGAAAGGGAAGACATTCTAAGTGGTCTGGCAGGCTTAAAAGTAGCTAAATCTCCAGGCCTGGATTAAATGTATCCCAGGCTGTTGAGTGAGACAAGGAAGGAGATAGCAGGGGTGCTGGCAATAATTTTCAATACCTCTTTGGCCACAGGAGAGGTACTAGAGGACTGGAGGACAGCCAATGTGGTGCCGTTATTTAAGAAGGAAGAAAGGAATAAACCAGGGAACTACAGGCCAGTCAGCCTAACCTCAGTGGTGGGAAAACTATTGGAAGCAATTCTGAGAGACAGAATTAATCTACACTTGGAGAGACAGGGATTAATCAAGGACAGTTAGCATGGTTTTGTTAAGGGGAGGTCATGTCTGACCAATTTGATTGAATTTTTCAAAGAACTGACCAAGTGTGTAGATGAGGGCAATGCATTTGACGTTGTCTACTTGGACTTCAGCAAGGCTTTTGATAACGAAGGTAAGAGCCCATGGGATCCAAGGCTATTTGGCAAATTGGATCCAGAATCGGCTGAGTGGCAGGAAGCAGACGGTGATGGTCGAGGGGTGTTTTTGTGACTAGATGCCTGTGTCCAGTGGGGGTCCACTGGGATCGGTGTTGGGTCCCTTGCGGTTTGTGGTATATATAAACAATTTGGACTTGAATGTAGGAGGGTTGATCAGTAAGTTCGTGGATGTTATAAAAATTGGTAGGATGGTAAATAGTGAGGAGGATAGCCTTAGATTACAGGAGGATATAGACGGGCTGGTCAGATGGGCTGATCAGTGGCAAATGGAATTTAATCTGGATAAGTATGAGGTGATGCACTTGGGCAGGACAAACAAGGCACGGAAATACACGATGAATGGTAGGACCCTGGGAAGTACCAAGGATCAAAGGGACCATGGTGTGCATGTCCGCCGGTCCCTTAAGCTAATGGGACAGGTAGATAAAGGTGGTTAAGGCGGCATATGGGTTACTTGCCTTTATTAGCTGAGGCATAGAATATAAGAGCAGGGAGGTTATGCTGGAACTGTATAAAACGCTGGTTAAGCCACAGCTAGAGTATTGCGTGCAGTTCTGGAATCCGCATTATAGGAAAGATGTGATTGCACTAGAGAGAGTGAAGAGGAGATTTACCAGGATGTTGTCTGGGCTGGGGAGTTTTAGTTACGAGGAGAGATTGGATAGACTGGGGTTATTTTCCCTGGAGCAGAGGAGATTGAGGGGGGACATGATTGAGGTGTATAAGATTATGAGGGGCATAGATAGGGTAGACGGGAAGGAACTTTTCCCTTTGGTGGAGGGATCAATAACCAGGGGGCATAGATTTAAGGCAAGGGGCAAGAGGTTTAGAAGTGAGGAAGAATTTTTTCACCCAGCGGGTGGTGGGAATCTCGAACTCACTGCCTGAAAGGGTGGTAGAGGCAGAAACCCTCATAACATTTAAGGAGTATTTGGATGTGCACTTGTGATGCCATGGCATACGAGGCTATGGGCCTAGTGCTGGAAAATGGGATTAGAATAGTTAGGTACTTGTTTGATTGACGCAGGCTCGATGGGCCGAAGGGCCTTTTTCTGTGCTGTAGACCTCTATGACTCTATGGCTTCCCTTCCCACCCCATTACCGTTGTAGCCCTCCAAGGCATCCTCAACCCCTTTCTATTCCTCATCCAAATGTTACCCTTCAGAACAAGGTTATGTTGGTACCACCCACTTCTACCTCTCAACTCTCCACTACCTTTGGGTTGACACCCTGTTTGTCCAACACTCAGTGGTGGATGAACCTATAACTTCTTTCAATTATACATTGTAAAAACTAACATCAATGTCTTCATCTCCTTCCCACCTGCCCCACACCAACTCGGTTTCTTCACCATCAATCCTATTCCCTTCTTTAGTTACTGTCCCAGGTGGAACTAATTATTCGCAGCCTCAGTTATAAATGTGACCCATGCTCAACTTCCAACACCATAAACTCTCCATTACAAGGGCTGCCTGTTTCCACCTACATTACAGAGTCTGTCTCTACTCCTACCTTAGTCCATCTCTGCATGCTGAAATTCTCATCTATCAATCTCTATATTTGACTATTCTAATGCTCTCCTGCCCAGCCTCAAATCCTCCATAAACTTGAGTTCATTCAAAACTCTGCTGCCTGTATCCTAACTTGTACGAAGTCCTGTTCAACCACCATATGTGGGCTTGCTGATACATTAGCTCCTGGTCCCTGAGCATTTCAAATTTAAAATTCTCATTTTAATGTTCAAACAATTTAATCGTCTCTCCCTTCCCTAACTCAGCCTTCCTTCAGCTCTAAAGCCTTCCAAAAGCTCTGTTTTCCTCCAACTCTGGTCTTTTGCGTATTCCCCACTTCCTTCACCCCACCATAGCCTGCCATGCCTTCAGGTAAGTAGGCTCAAAGCTCTGGAATTCTGCTACTAAGCCTGTTTGCTTCCCTTCCCCTCTAAGATGCTCAAAACAGACCTCTGAGCATGATTTAACTCTCTCCTCTGAATATCTCCTCCTCTGGCAAAGCTAATTTCTGTCCGATTACAATCCTGCCAGCTGCCTATGATTTCCTATATTAAAGATGATATATAAATGCAACTGGCTGTACTTGGAGGACATTACATTGAGCTGAATTAAGCCCAGCCCTGCCCTAACTTAACATTCACAGATCAGAATTTTCAGCACTGGTTTACATTCAGAAATGGGAAGACCAGTTGATTTTTCTTTTTCCAACCCTTAGATGTGAAGTCAGCCCCACCACTTTAACTAGGAAAGGATCAAATGTGGCACCTTCCAGGTCTATGTGACTGAGTGCCACACTTTAGCCATACATTCTTTTAGCAACAATTTTAAATCCATATTATCAAGACCGAAAAGTTGCTAAAATAGCTTTAGTAAAATCTTGCATTTATAGCAGCATTTTTTGTACGAGGAGCAAAGAATAAAGGACAATTGTAACAGAGACAAAATCAAGGATAGAGTTGTACTGTATCATTATAGGTCACATTTTCTGATAAATTTATTATCTATTTTCTGATAACTTAGGTTAAGTTAGTCAGCCAATCAATTAAAATGACACTTGGAAGCCTTAACGAATTGCCAGCATTTTCACAAGAGTACAAAGGGTAGTCAGAAGCTAGGATGGGGGAGGGCAGAGTACAGCAATTCAAAAATGAAGTACATGTATAAAAAAAATTGGTACAAGCAACAGTGCCTGTACACCTCCCTTCACCACCACCACCACCAACTATCTTTTCTTCCATAGGATTTCCCATAATATCCAGAGGAGAAAAATAGGCACTCTGATATCGGTTAGTACTTTGTATACCAACGTGGCCCTGAAATAACCCTCCTTCTAATTGTCTTTCTCCAGCTGTTCTATGGCATCACCCGACAGCCATAGACTGGTAACACATTAATGTGGGATACATAAGCCTACATCCCACCACTGTTTGCAAATCACAACTGCATACCAGTCACAAGGGTAAGAAACCAAATGTTAATACCAGACTTACTAAACATATTAGTACCAATGTTGTATAGGGAAAAATATCTCAGTTCAGTCAATGTGCTAACACCCTTCTTGTATTACACTCTTAATTCATTGGGTCTGTTGCTCTCACCACTACCAGTAGTCCACCCCAGCATTAAAAGGTTCCAAGTGCTTGCAAAGATAGAACCTATAATTGCATTGCCAGGAATTTTTTTTCCACAGTTCAAATTTCACAGCACAAACATTTCCCGTGGTCACTATTACAATGAACAGGAACCCTAGTGACAACAATGATCCCAAGTGGCTCAACTGTTCAGGGGAGGCAGCACGAAGATTGGGAAAGCAATAGTGATATGAAATTCTATAGTTAGGGGAATGCACAGGCTTCAGCAGACATGAATTCAGGATAGTACATTGTCTCACTGGTGCCAGGGTCAAGGATATCCAAGGATACTGTGAGAAGTAAGAGCAGAAATTGAAAAGGAACAGGAAGATTGGAAGATTATGACCATAGATACAAGGTGCCAGAAGACTGGAGAATTGCAAATGTTACAGCTTCAAGAGGACACAAACAGGCTGGTTGAATGAGTGGGCATGTGGCAGATGAAATTCAATCCAGAGAAGTATGAAGTGATATATTTTAGTAGGAAGAATGGGGACAGGCAATATAAAATAAAGGATTCAATTCTAAAGGGTGCAGGAGCAGAGGGACCTGGGGGCATATGTGCATAAATCATTGAAGGTAACAGAGCAGAATGAGTCAGAGATAAATAAACATGTGGGATCCTGAGCTTTATAGAGGCATAGATTACAAAAAGGATGTTAAGGCGAACCTTTATAAAACACTGGTTTGGCCTCAATTGGAGTATTGTGCCCATTTCTGGGCACCACACTATGGGAAGGATGAAAAGGCATTAGGGAGGATGCAGAGAAGTTTTACGTGAATGGTTCCAGGAATGAGAGACTTCAGTTACTTGGATAGATTGGAGAAGCTGGGGTTGTTCTTATAGAAGAGAAGTTTGAGGTTAGATTTTATCAAGGTTCAAAATCTTGAGGGTTCTAGACAGAGTAGATAGGGAGAAATTGCTCCCATTGACAAATGGTTTGAGGACCAGAGGACACCAATTTAAGGTAAATGGCAAAAGAACCAAAGGCAACATAAGAGGAAGAAACTTTTTTTATGCAGCACACTTGCAGAAACTGCCTGAGTGTGTAGTGGAGGCAGATTCAAAAGTGGCCTTCAAAACAATTAGAACATTTTCAGAGCTATGGGGAAAAGGAAGGAGAGTGGGATCAGTGGAGTTGCTCTTGCAGAGAGCCAGCATGGACACTATGGGTTGAATAGCCTCTTCTGTGCTGTAACCATTCTATGAATCTATGGGCAACTAACAGCCACAAACAGTTTTCAAAAAATATTCTCTCATTAACCTTTGCATTAATACTCAGTCTCTTATTTCAACATTATGGTAGGTACAACTTTCAGAGTTTTACATAGTTCAAATTGCAATATGTTCCTAACCAAAGCACCTTAACTCAGGCTTTGTAAAGAAACTAAGCCATCTTCTATTTGAACCACTTACAATCTGACACCACATCTACAAATTTGCAACTGACCTGGCAGAGCACAGTTCGATCCTTGAATAGGAACTCAAGCTTATCAGAGATGGCAACAGTCACGCAACTTACATGCCAAGCCCACAAGTTTAAAACTGAAATGTACATGTAATGCACATTTTATCTAAGTTGTTCATTTAACAAATTCTTATTCTTGGGACTTTCATTTCTCACTTCAATTGTTATCTTTATTAAAGATCATCTTAAGTTCAGGTCACCATGCCACCACAATCTCTCTTCTACCCTCCTACTTGTATTTTTTTAAGCTTTTGGCTACAGCCTGAAACATTAATCAGTGTATGACTGCCAACAGTTCCATCAAATCTCACAGGAAAAAAAGAAAATCAACATTCACGGATTGCAGCACTGGCTTAAAGTGAGAAGGAGCAACACCCGGGGCCAATTCTTTTTGGTCACCCTCCCTAGCAGGAAGCATGGAGACCAATTACACCATCTACCTCAAACGAAGTTAAAAGACAAAAATACAATGTTGGAAATCTAACAAGGTCTGAAAACGCTCGAATAATACATGTCAATAACTAGATTTGAAAATAGGACCAGCTACGATTTTGAGTGTAAATCCTTCGTCCAAACCCATAACATCTGAAAAGCTGAGGAAGGTTGTCATTTTAGGTGTAGACCCTCCATGGACTGACGAAGGATCCACAGCCAAAATGAAAACCGACATGTTCCCTTTTCAGCTGTTGATATGTCTGATCTGCATTTTCTGGTTTTAGCCCAGGCTCTTGGTTGACGTATAACCTCCTGTGTTCACAATAGTAAATAATGGGGGGGGGGGGGGAGAAAGAGAGGGACAGAACCCTCAGTCCCCATTAAATAAAACGCAGATAATTACAGCAATAATGGGGAGTGTGCAAGTTAAAAGCTGTTACTTGAGGGTCCCATCCCCCCCGACCTCCCACTACCAGTTGGTGACACTGGCTCTGAGTGAACCACACACTCTCCCTCTCTGGGCCTAATCTTAGCATGCCTCTCAGCCACCCCCACACTCACACTCACAACCCTCCCCTGCTCACAGACGGGAGGTCGCTCTCGACTGTTACTCACCCGCAAGGGGCCGGCTGACCACTCACTCCGGCAGCAAACGGCTCACTCGCCGGGAGGCTGGTGGGGGGAAAAATTCACTAAACCGCAAAAGACATGAAACGATAACTCAAAGTCAACCTAACCTGCCGACACCAAGACCCGCCCCCGTCGCCTTTCCCTATTGGTGGTTCGGCTTGATTGACAGAGCGTGCGATCTTGTAATTGGACAATAGACCTGTCAATCTGAATTCTAATCCCCAGCTATGCCTGCGGAGGAGCTTCCGGTTATCAGGCTTGGTTGCAAAGCGTGGAGAATACGTGAGAAAAGCGGTCGCTGCACGACTGGCAAACCACTCCGCCCTGCAAAAGTAGTACCGCATATTGGCCTGCAGATTTGTTCAAACTGCCGCAATCTTAACACAAAGCCATTGTTTTAACGAATTAATTTACATTTTTTCCCTTTTTGTGAAAAATGCTTGCCGCTATTTACATTTACAAAGAGGCAGGAGGATTTATACTCTTGCAAAATATTATTCCACCAAGATGAGCAAAGCTCCACCTCCAGGTTGCTGTCATTGGTGGAGATGAGTCATTGGGAGCATTGAGGAAGGTTGCTGTTGACAGGATGGATGCAATTGGCTCTTCCCACCACCCATCATCTAACCCCAGAGCCCCATCTTCTGGGCTTGACAGGTTAATGGAGCAGTTAGAGGAAGTCTGTAGGAAGATGCACATTCAGCTCCTTGTAATATAGACGCCTTCCATTTCCAACTAAAAATAAATACCTTTATATGCTTACCACTGCATGTGGGTTAACAAATGTGCACTACTAGCTCTTGTGAAAAGGTCGATATCAATACAAGTAATCACATTCTTTATACCAAGGACAATTTTATGAAGAAAATTTTGGTATGAAAATTAAAATTGCTTTATGAATATTTTGCATTCAAATATTCATTTTGAAACAAACAAGAACATAAGAAATTGAGTATTGCTGAAAAAATACATTTTGTCAAAGCTTTCCGTCTTGCACTTGTCAGGACAATTGCAAAATTACCAATGTCAGGGGAAGCAACAACTTTATACTGTATGAGAAGAGAGTGCTGATTGGTTGGCAAGTGGACTCTGATTGGTAGAGGTGTGGCTATGGAGAATGCACCAATTAATGGTGACTGATAATTAACTGCCATGCATTGTTGGAATTTAAACCAGGCAGCTCAGCTCTGATTGGTTAAGGCATTGCCCTAAGGAATGAACTTGCGAATGGCTAGCACTTTTTTTGTTTAGCTGAAACAGGCACAATCTGTGTACATGTTTTCTATCTGCAAAGAACAGGGTCACGTGTATTAATATATGTTGCTTCCAATACACCTAAATGTGCCACACTGCAAGCCCAACTGACAATCTTAAATTGGTTATCAGTATAATTTTTAGCACACAGAGGATTATTTAGCAAATATTGTCCAATCACAGAATCACATCTAATGTTGGACACTGCGGTTTGAGTTTTGCAAGCATGGGTTGGTTAGGTGCCGTCTGTACCTTGTCTGTTGTGAACAGCAGAAGAGACATGCTGTTTGATACAATCCACCAGTCTTTGGGATGTACAGCCTACATACCTAGCATCACACTGGCACTGAAATTGATATACCACATTACTCATTTGTGTGATAGGCAGAACGGCTTTTTGGCTTGATGGCATCACCCTGTTAGTGGCAAATAGCACTTGTGTTGCTACTGCATAGTAGCAGCGTGAAACCGCTAGCTTCACCTGTTGCTCAAATTTTTGAGATATCTTGCCCTTCCAGGGTAATCTGAGGTAGACTGGGCACTTCTCACTTAGGCCCGTTCATGAGTTTGCGAGATATACAGCGCAAAATGATCTGATCATGATGGCCATTGTCCGACAGGCCATCTTTGCTGTGCTCTATTTCAGCATAGAATGCTTTGCAGTTAACTGTCATTCACCATTAACTGGTGCATTCTCAATGGCCACATCTCTACCAATCAGAGTCCACTTGCCAACCAGTCAGCACTCTCTTCTAATACAGTATAAAGTTGTTGCTTCCCCTGACATTGGTATTGTTGAGAATTGTCCTGATGAGTGCAAGACGAAACGCTTCAACAAAATGTCTTTTTTCAGCAATATTCAAGTTCTGTGCTACCAAATGACTAAACCTAAGGAGCAGAAGTAGACCAATGATCCGCTGAGCCTGGTCCAAAAAGTTCATGGCCAATTGAATTGCAGCCTCAACTTCACTTTCTTGCCCATCCCCATAACCCGCAATTCCCTTGTCTATCAAAAATCTGTCTAACTGAGCCTCGAACATATTTAATGATCCAGCTTCCACTGATATCTGGTGTAAATAATCGATAGTTGAGGCCCCTGTACTGATCCCTGTGGCATCCCAAGATCACAGTTGTCAAGCTAAAAATGACCCTTTTATCCCAAATGTTTTCTGTTATTTAGCCAATCCTCTATTCATGTTTCACCAACATTATGAACTCATCTTGTGTAGTAAACTTTTATGTGGCAACTTTGTCAAATGCCTTTCGGAAATCCAAACATGACATCAACTGGTTCACCTTTATCCACCCTGCTTGAGACGTTAAAGGTAGCCTTGATTGTTCATTCTGGTGGACATACAATATGTTATGGCATTAATTTATAGAAGAGCAGAGTTTATTGCTTAGGATAAGGGTGTTCAACAGAGCATGGGTTAATGTGGAACTGGGGAAACAATACTGCCCACAGTGATGTAGACAGTCATATGATGATAGATTGTGGGTCAAAGAATCCAGCAGAAGCTGACACCCATGCAGGGCTATACCTTGGAGATGTATATAGTTATGAATTGTTAATCACAACATAAGTTGTTGATAAACATAATGATCAATCATACAAGCCTCCAGACCTCTCAGTGAGACATCTAACAAACCTTAAAATGTGGTGGTAGTGAAGGATGGACCCCGAAATCCCAAAAGCATGAAAACATACTAACATACGAATTAGTAGCAGGAATATGCCACTCAGCTCTTCAAGCCTGCTCACCGTTCAATGAGATCACGGTTGATCTGATTGCAACCTCAACTCCATATTTCCGCCTTCCTCCAATAACCTTTCACTCCCTTGCTTATCAAGAATCCATCTACCTCTGCCTTAAAAATATTCAAAGACTCTGTTTTCATTGCCTTTTGAGGAAGAGAGTTCCAAAGATTCATGACCCTCAGAAAAAAATTCTCTTCATTCCTGTCCTAAACAGGCCACCTAGTGGCCCCTAGCACTAGATTCTCCCACAAAAGGAAACACCCTCTCCACATCGACCCTGTCAAGACCCCTCAGGATCTTATATGTTTCAATCAAGTCACCTCTTACTCTTCTAAATTCCAGGATACAAGTCTAGCCTGTCCAACCTTTCCTCATAAGACAATCCACCCATTCTTGGTATTAGTTTAGTGAACCTTCTCTGAGCTGCTTCCAACGTATTTACCTCCTTCCTTAAATAAGGAGACCAATACCGTACACAGTACTCCAGATGTGGTCTCACCAATGCCCTGTATAACTAAGCATAACCTCCCTACTTTTATATTCAATTCCCCTCACAATAAATGATAACATTCTACTAGCTTTCCTAATTATTCGCTGTACCTGTATAGTAGCCTTTTGTGATTCATGCAGTAGGACCCCTAGATCCCTCTGCATCTCAGAGCTCTGCAATCTCTCACCAGTTAGATATGCTTATATTTATTTTTCCTGCCAAAATGGACAATTTCACACAATTTTATATGAAAAGTAAAGAAACTGCAATGTGGCCTTTGAGAAGTGCGCCTAAATTGAAGAGACAGCTGGAGATCGCCTAAAAAAGTTCCAAAGCCAGACCTGATCGATCGCAGAGGCATAGTCAAGGGACTTTGCCAGATCACAAAAGGCTGAGCAAAATTCAAAAAAGGAAAAAGGTTGAATGGTAGAAGAATAATACACTGTGCAGATGAAAAGCCAGACCTGATTGAACAGAGGCAGAGTCATAGGACCTAGCCCGATCACAAAAAAAAGTGAGCAAAATTTTTTTTAAAACTGAGGCTACCTTTTAAAATAGGCAGCAATCAGGATCAGCACCAGTATTCCAGAGCGCATCTGAAAGAAAGCTGCAGCAAGGGTCCACAACTGGCACCAGAACACGTGGTGGCTGAGCTGGACTGAATGAAAAAGGTTTTAAAACAAAGGCAGAGCTTTAAAAAAAAAAATCGCCTTCAAATCCAGTTCCAAAGTTGAAAAAAAAAGCCCCATCAGCACAAAATCGCCAAAATCCGACAAGCACAGGAAGAACAAAAAGGAAAAGGAACTGTTATGGCGGAGCCACCTTGGGAAAAAAAATTAAAGCTGTACTCCCACGTGGGAAAACTGCCATGGATAGCAAGATAATATCACCAGACCAATTTAGGCTAAAACAAGGACCAAACCAGACCCAAAATTGGGAGTCATGGAGACCAAAATTTTTAGATTACGGGGATACATCAGAATTAAGTAGGAAATCAGAAGAAGTACATGTTATTACGCCTTTATATTTGTTTCATGTATTTGCAGATGAAGTAATCCTAAGACAAGGTTTGGATGAATCCTCAACCACATTTGGTAAGATATTATAAGCCTTTGACAAAATATTTTAAACTGCAAGTTGTGGAGAGCGCAGGCTTTATAAAAAGGTAAAGAACACCCCAATAAAGCACCAAAGGGGCAAGGAGCCCCCAGGCCGAGGGAGACAGGAGCCCCCAGGCCGAGGGAGATACTACCTAAGTAAACCACAAGATGATTGCAGACCATGTCAATGCAATGAAGTGCAAAGAATTTAGTGCAAAGGAAAGAGGAGACCAAGAAGCAGCTGAAAGGCTCAAAGAAAGAACTTTTTTGAAAATGCCGACAGTATTGAAAATGCAACAGCAGGTGGTAGCATCAAGTGAAGTGGTTGTGAATGAAGGAAAGCTATCTAATGTAACCCAAAAGAAACAAATCCTGCAAAGAGAAAATGAAGCTATTCCACAGGAAAATGTTCATATCAAAGCTGAGTTGGAAGAACTCAGGGAGCTACAGCCAGGCACAACAGCAGGCAGAAAAGATACTCAAAGAAGTCGCTGCCCTGAAAGGCACTTTGAACAATCAATATGTAACCCTGTAAAAACATGAGGAGCTAAAAAAGATGTTGAATGTTACATCAGAAAATGCTGTGTTGGAACTATCAGTAGCGACAAGGCAATGCACTGAAGCGCAGTGTGATTGTTCTTCAAGATTAAATGCAAAAGGAGTACATAACCCTTCAGCAGCATGAAGAAGTGAAGACTGCCTTGAACAGCAGAATGGAAGAACAGCAGAAAAAAGTCGAGGAAACTCTTTGAATTACAAGAAAACTCAAGACAAAGCAATTGGGCTCCACAAAGAAAAGGAAAGCCTGTTGAAGGACACTTTACACATAAGGATCCCTCACGTAAGTTTATTCCTCTGGAAAATTACAAAGGGAAGCAAAAGGAATTTAATGTCACTCTGAACCAGAAAGAACCAGTTGACAGAGAAGACTCAAAAATGTTCAATATTCCAGAAAGAAGCCAAGTGGTACAAGAAAGCAGTTGAAAAGCTAAAGAATCAACTGAATGGAAAAGAGGCATTGGAAAGAAAAGTTATAGAGCTTTCCAAGCTGCGAGAGGATACCAAAGCCATGAGCAGCACGATTACAGAACCAAAACAAATTAAGACTTAGCCGGAGACAGACCTGGCCAACAATTAAATCAAAAGGACAAATCTCTGCTGCAGGCAGAGAAAGAAAAGGCAGAAATAAGATCAGAAAATGCAAATCCGACACTGAAGCCCATGAAACTAGAAGAAAAAGATCTGGATGCCTTAAACTTACTGAGAACCATTGAGTTGTTGAGAAATGAAAACCAAGAACCTAGAATGTTAAGAAAAAGTTGAACAGTTGCAAGAGAAAGTAGAAGCTCTCACAAAGGAGCGTGAACAGCCTCAGAACCAATTAGCAAAAGTAAATTACAGAAGGTGAGGTTGAAGGATAGCCACAGAGGAATTGGCAAAAGGAAAATTCTGAAATGATGAGCTTCAACTAACATGAACATCATGAAGTTGATGCTAAAACAGGAAAAGGAATTGCTGGTGAATCAGAACAGTTGGTTATATGCAAAATTAACAATGAAACCTAATGAAATGTTGGGATTTCATCATGAAAAGAGCAATGAAATTCTTAAACGTTGATCCAGTCTGCTGAACATGAAAGGTGAGGTGTGCAGTATGGAAGAGCAAATACAGACTTAGAAAGCAGATAAGGAAAATTCTAAGAAACAGATTAAGGATCTAACAAGTGAATTGAAAGAGTCTAAGGAACAGTGACCATAGAAGAAAGATTCTGAAAGGAGCTGAATGTCCAGGTGAAGTTTTTAAGCATGTACAATAATTCCGCAGATAACTCTGAAACAAAGACAACTGAACTCGAGAATATGCTGAGCTGAATGAAACATTCATAAACTTGAAAAAGAATTGGAAAATAAGAGTAAACAAATATTTGGCTGAAATTGTGAAACAAGTGGGAAATTTTTGAAACATGACGGACTCCACGGAAAAAGAAAACCCAAGTACACTCCAGGAATGAATAGTGATTCCCTCTGAAAGGAATGGGATAAGCCCATGGTATCCCTTTAAAGGAGACGGGCTATTGATAAAGAGAAACAGCTCAAAGGAGTGCAAAAGGCGAAACAAGTGGTGACACCCAAGAACCAGAAACACAGAATACTACGATTTGAACTCTGAACCAACAATGTCAACCCGAAGTAACTAAGACTACCACTCCTCAGAATGTGAAAAAGACGAGATCTGGAAGAATCATCAAGCCTCCAGACCATCTGAATTTATAAAGTCAGTGACTTGAGTGGGGGAGAAGGGTTAGCATGGAAATAAAGATTATATTGTAAACATATTTAGATAAGGACTTGGGAGGTGTAGAATAAGGGTGTTCGGCAGAGCAAGGGTTAAGTGGGACTGGGGAAACATTAGCCCTGGCCAGATAATGTTGTAGAGTCACATGATGGTAGACTCTGTGTCGAAGAGTACAGCAGAAGCCAGCATGGAGTCAGCACCCATGCAGGGCTATACCTTGGAGATGTATATAGTTATGAGTTATTAATAAACACTTAATGTTCAACCATATAAGCCTCCAGACCTCTCAGCGAGACACCAAACAATTGCTTCTATCCTATTTCACTGAGTCGAGCCTCTTACCCTATATCCTCTCCATCATTCAAACCAAATCTTCCACCTCCATAACACCCCTAGAGAGGTGTAAGAATTACAGAATAATCATAATGGAGGACTTTAACTATCTGAATATAGACTGGGATAGTGGTATTGTAAAGGGCAGAGGGGCAAGAGTTCCTAGAGCATGTTCAGGAGAATTTTCCACAGTAGTATGTTTCCAGTCCAATGAGATAAGAGGCATTGCTAGACCTGGTCCTTGGGAATGAGGTAGGCCAAACAGACCAAGTGTCAGTAGAGGAACATTTAGGGGAAAGTGATCATTGTATTGCAAGGTTTAGGTTGGCTATGGAAAAGGACAAGGAACTATCCAGAGTAAGGACAATTAACTTGAAGAATGCTAACTTCAATGGGCGTAAGAACGGATCTGACACAGATAAATTGGAATCAATCAATGGCACGCAAAAAGATGAAATAGTTCAGGCACAGTCAAGGTATATTCCCACTAAGGGGAAAGGTAGAGCAAACAAATCCAGAGCTCCCATTATGACAAAAGAGATGGAAATTAAAATGAAGACAAAGTGTGCCTATGACAGATATTAGGTGGATAATACAACTGAGAACCAGGCTGAATGAAGGATTCAGAGGGGAATTGAGAAAGCAAATAAGAGAAGCAAAGAGATTGTATGGGAAGAGAATGGCAGCCAACATAAAAGGGAATCTAAAAGTCTTCTAAAAGTAAATGAGTGGTTAAAAGGAGTGAGGCCGATTAGGGACCAAAAAAGGGGATTTACACATGGAGGCAGGAAGCATGGCTGAGGCATTAAATAAATACTTTGCACCTGTCTTTACCAAAAAAGATGCTGCTGCACAAATCATGGTGAAATAGGAGGTATTTCAAACATTTGAAGGGTTTAAAATTGTTAAGGCGGTGGTATTGGATAGGCTCTGTACTTAAAAGTGGATAAGGCACAAGGAACAGATGAGATGCATCCAAGGATAGAGGGAAGTGATAGTGGAAATTGCAGAGACACTGGCCATAATTTTCCAACCTTCCTTAGACTTGGGGATGGTGCCAGAGAACTGGAAATTACAAATGTTACACCCTAGTTCAAAAAAGGATATAAAAATAAGACGAGCAACCATAAGCCAGTCAGTTTAACCTCAACGAAGTAGCTTCTGGTAACTATAATTTGGGACAAAATTAAGTCATTTGGGTCAATGCAAGTTAATTAAGAAAAGTCAGCACAGATTTAGTCAGGGCAAATTGTGTTTAACTAAATTTACTTGAATTTTTTTGAGGTAACAGAGATTTGACTAGGGTAATGCTGTTGATATGGTGTACAATACAGGCTTGTAAGCAAAGTCAGAACTCGTGGAATAAAAGGGACAGGAGCAACATGGATACAAAATTGGCTGAGTGACAGGAGACAGAGTTGTGGTTAAAGGTTGTTTTTCAGATTGGAGGAAGGTTTAAAATGGAGTTGCCTATTGGTCAGTGTAAGGACCCGTACTATTCCTAATATATATTAATGGCCTAGACCTCAATGGATAGGACACACATTTCAAAATTTGCAGATGACATGAAACTTGGAAATATGTGAACTGAGAGGGTTGTGTTGAACTTCAAAAGGACAGAGTGGTTGGTGGAACATGTGCAGATGAAATTTATTGCAGAGAAGTGTGAAGGGATTCATCTTAGTAGAAAGAACATGGTGAGACAGTATAAAATAATGGGTACAATTCTAGAGGTGATGCAGAAGCAGAGCAACCTGGGTGTATATGCACATAAATAATTGATGGTGGCAGGACAAGTTGAGAGCATGGTTAATATGCAGCATCCTGGACTTTATCAATGGGGGCATAGATTACAACAGTAAGGAAACTATGTTAAACCTGTATAGAACATTGGTTCAGCCTCAGCTAGAGTATTGTGTGCAGTTCTGAGTAGTAGACTTTGGAAGAACGTAAAGGCATTACAAAGTGCAGAAAAATTCACAAGAATAGTTCCAGGGATGAGGAATTTCAGTCATGAAAAACTCCTTCATGTAGCGCACGGTTAAGATCTGGAATTGACCGCCTAAGTGTGGTGGAGGCAAGTTCAATTGAGGCATTCAAGAGGGAACTGGATTATTATCTGAAAACTAAGAATGTGCAGGGCTACAGGGGGACGGCAAGGAAATGGTGCTAAGTAAATTGCTCCTTCAGAGGGCCAGCACAAGATGGGCTGAATGGCACCTTATGTGCTGTAACCATTCTATGATGCCTGCCCCAGTTCAACTGCTGCTGAAATTCTTTAGATTTGACTATTCCAATGTTCTCCCGGCCAACCTCCAACTTGCACCCTCTGTTAACGTGACCTCATTCAAAACTCTGCTACTTATGTCCTAACTTGCAGCAAGTCCAGTTCACCCACCTCCTTTCCTCACCGACTTACATTGGCTTCCTATCCAGCAATGCCAGTTTTAAAATTCTCAAATGTTTTCATTGTTGAAGGTGGTAGGGCAGGATAAGAAAGTGGTTAAATAGACATTTGGGTCCTGGGCTTTATAAATAGAAGAGTACCAAAGCAAGGAAGTAATGTTGAAACTATGAAACACTATTTCGGCCTCCACTGGGAGTATTGGGTCCAATTCCACACATTGCACTTTAGAAATAATGTGAAGGCTTTTGAGAGGGTGCCAAAAAGAATTGCAGGAATGTAGGTTGCAGAAATGAGGGGCTTGTTACGTTGATAGATTGGTGATGATGGGGTTCTCCTTAGAGGAGAGGTTGAGAGGAAACTTGGTGTTCAAAATCATGAGAGGTCTAGGCAGAGTAGATGGGGAGGAACAGTCCCCATTGGAGAAGTGTCAAGAACCAGAGGACACCAATCTAAAGGTGAATGGCAAAAGGACTAATGGCACCATGAGAAAAAAACCTTTTTACGTTGCAAGGGTCTGGAATGCACTGCTTGAGTGTGGTGGAGGCAGGTTCAGTCGTTTTTTTCAGTTGACTTTTAAAAGGGAATCAGATAAGCACCTTAAGAAAAATTTGCAGAGCTACAGGGAAAGGGCAGAGGAAAGAGATTAGCCAAGTTGCTCTTGCAGTCAGCCTTCAGACATATGCTGAATAACTTCCTTCTGCGTTTTAACCATTCTATAAGTTTATGAAATCCGACCATAACTTCTCCCCTTCCTACCTTTTAACACTCCTGCAGACCTATAATCCATCATAATGTCTGTGCTCTTTCAAATTCCTTCACGACATCATTGGTGGATGTGCCTCCAGCTGCCTAGGACCTAAGCTCTTGAATTCCTCTATCAACTTCTAGGCCCCTCATCCTTTTTAAGCTTACCTCTTTAACCAAGCACCTGACCACCTGTCCTAATATCTGCTTAAATGGCCTGATAAATTTCTTTTGGTAATGTTATTATGAAACACTTTGGGGCATTTTACTTCATTAAGAGTGTTAGATGAATAGAGTTGTTATCTTGGTCAATATTTATCCCACAACTAGATTGGGGGAGAGTGGATTTTAGTAAAATAAGGCAGGATCTGGCCAAGGTAGACTGGGAACAGCTACTTGTGGGGAAATCTACAGAGGAGCAGTGGGGAATGTTCAAAAAGGAAATGGGGAGGGTACAGGCTCAACATGTTACCTCTATGGTGACAGGAAAGAGTAACAAGCCCAGAGGACCATGGATGCCCAGAGATATTCAGGTTACAATGAGAACAAAAAGAGTGCAGAGTGGAGCTTAAGAAATCAATTAGGAGAGCAAAGATGGGTTATGAGAAAGCTCTGGCTGGTAAAAGTAGGGAAAATCCCAAGATATTCTATAAGTATATCAATGGGAAGAGGATAACCAGGGAAAGAGTAGGACCCAAAAGTACCAAGGGGGCAATCTATGAGTGGAGCCAGAGGTCATCGCTAGAGTGTTGAATGAATACTTCACATCCACCTTCACCCAAGAGAATGAGGATGAAGGTATCGAACTCGGGGAGAGACTGCGAGGTTCTTAAGCAAATTGATATAGGGAGTGACAAGGTATTGGAAGGCTTAAAAGTGGACAAATCTCCAGGTCTGGATGATGTGTCCCAGACTGCTGAGGGAGGCAAAGGAGGAGATCGCAGGGGCTCTGACCCAAATTTTTAATTCCTCTCTGGCCATGGGGGAGGTGCCAGAGCATTGGAGAACAGCTAATGTGGTTCCGCTATTTAAGAAGGGTTGTAGAGATAAGCCAGGGAATGACAGGCCAGTGAGTCTCACGTCAGTGGTAGGGAAACTATTGGAGAAAATTCTGAAGGAGAGTATCTATCTCCACTTGGAGAGGCAAGGTTTGATCAGGGATAGTCAGCATAGCTTTTTCAGAAGGAGGTCATGCCCAACAAATTTGATTGAATTTTTTGAGGTGACCAGGTGTGTAGGTGAGGGTAGTTGATGTAGTTTATATGGATTTCAGCAAAGCCTTTGACAAGATCCCACATGGGAGACTTATAAAGAAGGCAAATGCACATGGGATACAGGGTAACTTGATAAGGTGGATTCAAAATTGGCTTAGTTGTAGGAGGCAGAGGGTGATGACAGAAGGATGTTTTAGTGACTGTAAGCCAGTGTCCAGTGGCATATCACAGGGATCTGTGCTGGGTCCCCTATTATTTGTCATTTATATAAATGACATAGATGACTATGTGGGGGGTAGGGTAAGCTTGCGGATGACACAAAGATTGGCCAGGTGGTTAACAGTGAGGTTGAGTGTCTTGGGCTACAGGAAGATATAGATGGGATGGTCAAATGGGCAGATAAGTGGCAGATAGAATTTAACCCTGAAAAGTGAGAGGTGATACACTTTGGAAGGAGTAATTTGACAAGGAAGTATTCAATGAACAGCATGACACTAGGAAGTTCTGAGGAACAAAGGGACCTTGGCGTGTGTGTCCATAGATCTCTGAAGGCAGAAGGGCACGTTAGTGGGGTGGTGAAAAAGGCATATGGGACACTTGCCTTTATCAATCGAAGCATAGATTACAAAAGTAGGGAGGTCATCTTGGAGTTGTATAGAGCCTTGGTGAGGCCACAGCTGGAGTACTATGTGCAGTTCTGGTCGCCACATTATAGGAAGGATGTGATTCCACTGGAGGAGGTGCAGAGGAGATTCACCAGGATGTTGCCTGGGATGAAACATTTAAGTTATGAAGAGATGTTGGATAGACTTGGGTTGTTTTCGTTGGAGCAGAGAAGACTGAGGGGCGACCTGATCGAGGTGTACAAGATTATGAGTGGCATGGACAGGGTGGATAGGGAGCAGCTGTTCCCCTTAGTTGAAGGGTCAGTCACGAGGGGACATAAGTTCAAGGTGAGGGGCAGGAAGTTTAGGGAGGATGTGAGGAAAAACTTTTTTACCCAGAAGGTGGTGACGGTCTGGAATGCACTGCCTGGGAGGGTGATGGAGGCGGGTTGCCTCATATCCTTTAAAAAGTACCTGGATGAGCACTTGGCACATCATAACATTCAAGGCTATGGGCCAAGTGCTGGTAAATGGGATTAGGTAGGTAGGTCAGGTGTTTCTCACGTGTCAGTGCAGACTCGATGGGCCGAAGGGCCTCTTCTGCACTGTGATTCTGTGATAATAACTAAACCTTGACTACACTTCATATAAAAAGTAGTCCATTGCTCGAAAAGCACTCCAGTCCTTCAGTCACTAAATGAGAGGATTTTTTAAAAAGAAGCACTTTTAAGTTAAGTAATTTCAAGTGCAAATACTTGCGACAGATCTCAACTATCAGACTTTCAAAACACATTACACCAAAAGTGAGCCATATAGCAGACATAAGAACACAAGAAATAGGAGGAGTAGGCTTTACGGCCCTCAAGCCTGCTCATGGCTGATCTGATCTTGGCCTCAACTCCACCTTCCTGGCTGTTCCCATAACCCTCAGCTTCCCTTTAGTTCAAGAATCTGTCTAATACAGTCTTGAATACATTCAATAACCCAGTTCCACAGCTCTCTGGGATAGAGAATTCCAAAGATTACAACCCTCAGAATAAATTCATCTCAATCTTAATTGGGAGGCTCTTTATTCTGAAACTACGTGCTCTTAATTCCAAGAAGGGAAACATCAGGTGGAATTTAATTTACCTCCCACCAAGAGTTTGGAGACAGGGACATTTAATTGGACGAAAACGTGCCAGGTAGGGACCCTACCGCCTTCCCACCTTCATCCCAATTAAATCCAAGGTGGGAACACTCATGGGCAGCCTTTCCAGCTGGACCCTAATTACATGGGCCTGATATTCAACCAGCGGTGAGTGGGAGGTTTACCATACAGGAAGTCCGAAAAGTTACTTGGTTGAGAGGCCCAGCAAGGGGTGAGGGGAAAAATGCCTGCCCCTGCCCTTACCTCTGACTCCCCCCACCCACTCTCACTCATCTTTAACCACATCCTTTGATGATCCTAAGTGGGTGCATTGCCAACAACTACCACTGCTACTATTGGCACTGTCTGGGGTGGAGAGCTGCCGGCCAAACACTCAGGGTTGGGGAGGTGGAAGGAGCCAGGATTTAGACCTCTGGGATTAAGGATACCAATGGTGGTCTGATAATGCTGGTGGGCAAGATTAAATTCGCCCACCCTGTCAGCATCTGCACCATTATGTCTATCAGAATCTTATGTTCCAGTAAGATCACCTCTCATTCTTCTAAATTTCAATTAGCATAGGCCCAATCTGTTCAACCTTTCCTCATAAAACAACCCCTTCATCCCAGGAAATAACTTAGTTGACTTTTGTGGAATTGCCTCCAATACAAGTATATCCTTCTTTAAATAAAGGTGACCAAATGTGTACATCGCGCTCTAGGTATGGTCTCATCAATGCTCTGCAGTTGTAGCAAGACTTCCTTATGTTTAAACTCCACCCCTCCTTGCAATGGGGGCCAATATTACATTTGCCTTCCTAATTACTTGCCGTGCCTGCATGCTATCTTTGTGTTTCATATATGAGGACACAGATCCCTCAGCACCACTGTATTCTGTAGTCTCTCCATTTAAATGATATTCTGTTTTATTCTTCCTACCAATCAGAACCTCTCATTTTCCCACATTACACTCCATTTGCCAATTATTTTGCCCACACACTTAGCTTATCTATACCCCCCCTGCAGACTCTTTACGTATCCTCTTCTCAATTTGCTTCCCACCTACCTTTGTCTCATCAGCAAATTTGGCTACAATAGACCCAGTCTCTTCATCCAAGTAATTAATATAGATTATAAATAGTTGAGGTCCCAGCACTGATCCCCATGGCACCCCACTACTTACAGTTTGCAAATCTGAAGATGACCCATTTATCCCGACTCAAGTTTCCTCTTAGTTAGTCAACCCTTTATCCATGCTAATGTATTAGCCTCAACATCATTAAAGTCTACTGCACGCAATAACATCTAATGTGGCACTTTATCAAATGTCTTCTGGGAAACCCAAATACACTACATGCACTTTAGGCATCCTCAAAGTTATCAAACACTATTTTCTAAATAACCAGATTCATACTCCAGATTGTGCTTAGTTAACAAAACCAAAAAAACAGATGAAAACCTGGGGCATGGAGGACAATTGTAATGTAATGTGATCATACAGCTATGACAAAATCCATGTTATTTGCATCAGACTATTGAAACAGGCTACTACCTCCAAAGTCAAACTAGCGTTCGAACTCAACATGAAAAATGGTCATTTGGAAATTGACAAGAATGTTGAAGTGCTTGTGGAATCATTCTCTATTAAGAATCAGCACCTTTAGGGGACAAAGAATGAAATAAGAAAGCCATTTAACGCTGAGATGAATTACCATCCTGTTTTTATCGGAGTAGATGTCAATCAATTTGTTTTACCAGTTAGTCTAATGGTAAAGTGTATGCATTGTCATTACAATATAACTATAGCATATAGCAACAGATGAGTTATAGAGGTACAAATATTTAGGTGTTGCCCTGAAGTTTAGTAAAATAGCCATCTAGTAAAAAAACTTCCCAAGACTATAGCTAACTTGTCAATGATAGGTCCAGCACTGTTGCAACTGAAGTTCCATCATTATCAGTGTAGTAAAATTCATATTCCAATTTTAAGTGTGTTCCGATTTTAAGTGTGTTCTACCGAGTCCAAATGTTGTAATTTAGTTTATTTGGCACGATGTTGATACTAATACATCTGAGGATAATGCATGTAAGATAAATGTTGTTTGTGTTCTCTTGAACATTGTTGTATCCAATACTGTTTGTGGTGATAATAATATTAGCGCTACCCTCAGAGTTCTTTGTATATGGCCCTTGTGCCACTTGAGGAATCACAATAAATTCAAACATTCCTCTTAATGTGTGGATTAACTGAGCTCGGCCAGGTCTGTTGAGATGGCAAATAACAAGATTCAATCTACAAAGAAACAGTGAATATTACACACACACACACACCACAATCTGTTCAGCTAGGAAGAAACATTTTTTGAGTGAAGTCCTTAACTCATTTGTTGTATCTCCAATACTGAACGCAACAGTTCGATACCAAACATCTTACAAAATGTCTTAATTTATTTAAAAATGTCAGCTAACGTGACAGTTCAGCAGGAGGGAATTTGTTGTTTTTAAAAAAAGCAAACCTGTCTATGGTACTTTCCAACAAATGCAGGAAGGACCACATCTGCTTAACTATGAATCAAACAGTTCCCTCCGTCTTAGTGGGGGAACTGCACTGTTATATTGCCTTACTGCGCCACACAGGTCATGACATCATTACCCCAATTCCAAGTCTTTGTTAGCCAGAATGCCAGTTGAGGGCGCACTATAATATTGGCCTTGGGACCATGGCAGGGACAGGGCAGAAAATGATAAGATGCCAAATGCCAACTATTATACAATAACCGGCTGAGAGGCCGTACAGTCAGGGTGAGGCTTCGGATCTGGTCATGATACCATTCGAAGTCAAGGTTGCCAAGCTGGAGGCGGTGGCATAGTGGTATTGTCACTGGAATGGTTTACCCAGATATCCAGGGTAATGCTCTGGGGACCCAGGTTAGAATCCCGCCATGGCAGATGGTGAAATTTAAATTCAATAAAAATTTGGAACTGAAAGTCTGATGATGACCATGAAACCAATGCCCGATTGTCGTAAAAGCCCACCTGGTTCACTAATGTCCTTTAGAAAAGAAAATCTGCTGAACTTACTTGGTCTGGCCTACATGTGACCCACAGCAATATGGTTGGCTCTTAAATGCTCTCTGAACAAGGGCAATTAGGGATGGACAATAAATGCTGTGACGCCCACATCTCACGAACAAATAAAAAAAAAACATCTAGCTTCAATGTCGGTTTGAAAATGTAACTTTGCCATTGGGTTGCAGCGGGCTGGGGGGCGGTGAAAGACTGTCACTTTAAAAAAAACGTTGTTCAACTGAAAAGAAATAAGTGCCACTGTCTTTCCATATTTTAAATAAAGAAAAGGAAGAGCAAAGCTGCTTGATATCTTATGAGAAACACTGCACATTGTGCATCAACCTATGTATAGTGGAACAATAGGTTTGTAGTAACTATGCCCCAGCAATTTCCAATTTCTGACGCAGTGTGAAGCAGATGACAAGTACTGCAATTGACGTGAAGTGCATCTTACCCCGACAACATTTGTGCATTACCCAACAATGGCTCAAAAGATAATGTGCCCTCCTCTGTCCAGGGTGGCCTCAAGAGAGCAACGGCCATTTTAATACTATATAAATGCTAGACATCCACAGTCAGAAGAGGAAAATGACAGTTTAAATTTCCAACATAAACTGTAACAATCAATATATTAAAATTTTAAAATGAGGTCAGGATCATAAAACACCACATTCAATTTGCAATACAGAATCTGGATATATATTTGATATTACTAGCTACAAAGTTGACATTTCAGGGACTCACACATACACAAAAATCAAAGCCACAAGTGAAAAGCAAGAAACTTTATTGTAAGGCAGGGTATAGACACAGCATATACCAAATGACAAATTTCTATGGAAGTCCACAAAGTTCCACAGCCTTTTACTACTGATTTAGCACCCTTAAACAATATTTTATAAAAGGAATTAAACAAATTAGATTATGTCCAGTCTAACTCCATAAAAGCCTAAATCTGATGTATGCAATGATGTCCATGCAATGTTGAGGTACCATACTGCATCCTTTGGTATTGCCATTAGAGAAAGAGGGTGCCTGTGTGAAAAATTAATTTACAAGTACAAACATGTAGATTACAGGTCCCCTTTTGCCCAGGTTACATCCCCTTTCGCAAATTTCAATTAATAAAGGATTGCTTTTCACAGTTCACCAGGGTAGGAAAAGACCATTAACAGTTCAATAAGCATCAATAAACAAGGAAAAATGTGTACATTTCTGAATTACAAACCACAAATAAGAGGTTACTGTTCTATAAAAATAACAGCATCAAAAAACCTGCATATCCCCTGTTAAAATAACTTTGATAAATTGATCTGCACAGCTAAGTTTGTCAACCAACGTGCTATTTGCAGTTTTAAAAAAATTCAGTGCTAGGAAGTCGTTCACAGCCCAGCCTTCAACAAGACTAAGGCACTTATCTGATGGCTTAACTTATCGAGCAAAGAGAGTCAAGGCTGACTAGACAGGCAGTGTTCAGCTGAACCTACACTGGCCAAAGAATATCCCAGAAAATTATCCCCACTTTGAGGTAGTATTTTTTTTTTTTAATTTTTTTCCCCCGTGTTACACCAATAACATTGGTCTGCACATCTAGACAAGCTCCTAGACTAAAAACAAAATAAAATAAGCACAAAGATTTTGAAGATCATACGTGCTACACAGAAAGATTGGCAAACGGGAAGTCAGCTACCCTGGATTCATTAGTCAATCTGCCCTCCAGTCAAGTTACACAGGCCAAAATGCCCATGCTCTTAAAAAAAAAGCAACCAAGAGGCAAGAAAATAATCTTAAGACAAAGGCATCACCGTCCATTACCATATCCTGGAAACAGTTGGGTTAGAAGAGTCTGCAGACATTTGTTGACTGCCATACTGCAGTTTTTGCCAATGTCATAGCGGCAAGCAGGACAGGTGTACACATCAGCCTTGAAGGAACGTTGCAAGCAGCTCTAGGGGAAAATAATCCATAAGTTAACTGTACTTGCGAATCATTGTCAATTAAATCCCTAATGGGTTCTAACAAGTAACTCCTTCAAAGCAAATAAAGGAGATTTAGTACCCTTTAAAGTTTTAGGAGATATACTTAGTGAAGAGGTCTAACTGGTTGCTAGACATCAAACAGCCTGAAAATGCAAGAAATAATCTTGATGCTAACCCAGGAAGCAATAATATGTTTTCTAAGCTTCTTAGCAGAGCTAGGATTTTTTGCTCAGCCAGCACTGAATGTTAGGTGAGTGGTGAGACAACAAAGAAAATGGAAGAGGTCAGGAGAACGTGATGGTGAGATTGAGCTGGGTGACAATACTGTACATGCAGAACCGACAGCAGCAGTTTCTTGTCCCATCCTTATTGTTACAGCATGATTCCACTTTGGCTCCCTTTTGTCCCTCAAACTACATAATTCCCCTCACAGCATTATCATTACAGGAATGGGATCAGCTGCCATACGCAAGTTGATGATGCCCAACTTTCCCAAATTTTTCCATCATATCCACCTGTGTTGTCACAGTGACTGTAAAACATCAAGTCGGCAAGTTACAACTGCCTCCAACTAAAGACTTTCAGTTCTGCAATAAATGCCTTACCACCTATTACACCCCAGGACCTCACCACTTGCTCAAGTTCAGCAGAAAAATAAATGGGAGATTTTTAAAAAGCTCTAAAATGTGAGAACTATGATAACGGGTATGTTATATACTATGGTATATTGACAGCCAAGCCCAATCAAATCCCCATCTGATAATAACATGCACTTTCCATGCAAAACCAAATGCAATCCTGCACCACAACCTCTCTCCACTAGGCCAATTGTCATGCTTTCGATACTCAAGCTACAACTCAAACTTAGACCTTCCCTGTACAGTATGCTCAGCTGTGCACTCTTTTACAGAATCTTTACAGTCCAGGGAGGCAGCCATTCGGCCCTTCGAGTCTGCACTGGCTCTCAAAGAGCATTCTACCTAGTCCCACTCCCCTGCCTTATCCCTGTAACCTTGCACATTCTCTCTTTTCAAATCGCAATCCAATTCCCTTTTGAATACCTTGGTCGAACCTGCCTTCACCAACCTCTCAGGAAGTTCACTCCAGTCTCCAACCACCCTCTGCGTGAAGAAATTCTTCCTCACATCATTTTTACCCCATTTGCCTATTATTTTGAATCTACGCCCTCTAGTTCTTGATGCTACCTTGAGTGAGAACGGTTTCTCAATATCTACGTTGTCCATACACTTCAGGATCTTGAATGTCTCTATCAAGTCTCCTCTCAGCCTTCTTTTCTCCAAGGAAAACAGTCCCAACCTCTCCAGTCTATCCTCTTGGTTACAGTCCTTCAACCCTGGAATCATTCTTGTGAATCTCCTCTCTGCTCTCTCCGATGCCTTCATATCCTTCCTCAAGTATGGCGCCCAGAACTGGATGCAGTACTCCATGAGGCCTAACTAGTGTCTTATACGAGTTCAACATGGCCTCCTTACTCTTATACTCAATGTCCCTATTAATAAAGCCTAGAATAGTTAGGTACTTGTTTGACCGGTGCAGAAAAATGGGCCGAAGGGCCTTTTTCTGTGCTGTAGACCTCTATGACTCTATGAGATATTATGTTTTATCAACATGTCCTGCCACCTTCAATGACTTATGTACATATAAGGAGGTCCCGCTGTTCCTGTATCTCCTTTAGAGTTTCTCCCTTCATTTTGTCTCTCCATATTCTTCCTGTCAAAAATAATCACCTCACACATCTCTGCATTGAACTTCACCTGCCACCTGTCTGCCCAATCCACCAACATGTCCACGTCCTTTTAAAGTTCAAGACTATCCTCATCAATGTTGACAACGTTTCCAATCTTTGGATTATCTGCAAATTTTGAAGTCATGTCTTGAACACCACAGTCTAGGTCATTAATAAATATCAGGAAGAGCAAGGGTCCCAACACTGACCCCTGGGGAACTCCGCTACAAACCTTCCTGTAATCTGAAAAACATCCATTAACCACTACTCTTTGTTTCCTGTCACTCAGCCAATTTCTTACCAAGTGCCTACTCTCCCTTTTATTCCATGAGCTAGGATTTTGCTCACAAGTCTGTGCGTGGCACTGTATCAAATGCCTTTTAAAAATCCAAATACACCACATCAATAGCATTACCCCTTATCAACCTTCTCTGTTACCTCCTCAAAAAACTCCCAAGTTTTTTTTTCTCCCTTAATGAACCCATGCTGGCTTTCCTTAATTATCCTGCACTTGTCTAAATTACTATTGATTTTATCCCAAACTATAATTTCCAGAAGCTTCCCTACCACTGAAGTCAAACTAACTGGCCTGTAGTTACTGGCTTTATCCTTGCACCCCTTTTCGAACAAAGGCATAACATGTGCAATTCTCCAGTCCTCTGGCACCATCCCTGTGTCTAAGGAAGACTGGAAGATTATCGCTAGTGCCTCTGCAATTTCCACTCTCACTTTGCTCAGTAACCTTGGATGCATCTCGTCCAGTCCTGGTACCTTATCAATTTTAAGTAAAGATAGTCTTTCTAAAACCACCTCCCTCTCAATTGTAAATTCTTTTAGTGTGCCAGTTACCTCTTCTCTCACCGTGGCTTGGTTGGCATCTTCTTCCTTTGTAAGGACAGATGCAAAGTACTCGTTTAATACCTCCACTATTTCTCCTGCCTCCCTGCACAAGTCCCCCTTTTTTATCCCTAATCAGCCCTACTCTTTTACCACCCTTTTACTATTTATATGCTTATAGAAGCCCTTGGGATTCCCTTTTATATTAGCTGCCAGTCTCTTTTCATGCTCTCTCCTTGCTTTTTTTATTAGTTTTTTCACTTCCCCTCTGGTCCTTCTATATTCAGCCAGATTATCCATTGTATTTTCTACCTGACACCTATTGTATGCCAACTTCTTCCTTTTCATCTTCACCTCTATCACTCATCAACCAGGGTGATCTGGATTTATTTGTTCTTCCTTTCCCCTTCAATGTAATATACCATGACATTGCCTGCAATACTTTTTCTTTGACGGTAGCCCATTGTTCAACTACCGTCTTTTCGATCAACATTTGATTCCAACTCACATCTCAGATGCATTCTCATCCCATCGAATTTGGCTTTCCCCCAATTAATTATCCCTGCTCTGGATTATTTCTTGTCCTTTCCATGGCCAACCTAAACCTTATGATACAATGGTCTGTCCCCCAAATGCTCTCCCACTAATATTTGATCCACTTGGGCCAACTCATTCCCAAGAACCAGATTCAACAGTGCCCTCCCCCTCGTTGGACTGGAAGCATACTGCTGCAGAAAATGATCTTGAACACATTCCAAGATCTCTCACCCCTCTTGTCCCTTTGCACTATTCCTGTCCTAGTCTATTATAATTACTCTATAATTCTTCCACCTCTCTGTAATTTCTTTACAGGTTTGTTTCTCTACACCCATTCCACTAGCTGGTGGTCTATATACTACAACAATCAATGTTATTGCACCTTTTTCATTCCTTACCTCTAGTCAGAGATTCCTTGATCCCTTTAGAACATCCTCTCTCCAGTACTGTAATGTGATCTTTAATCAATACTGCCACTCCCCCCACGCCAACCCCCTTTTCTTCCTTCCGTTCCCTCCGGGACACCCTGGTCCACTCCTCCATCACCCCCTACACCTCAACCTCCTCCCACTGCACCTTCCCATGCAACTGCAGAAGGTGCAACACCTGCCCCTTTACTTCCCCCCTCCTCACCGACCAAGGGCCCAAACACTCCTTTCAAGTGAAGCAGCACTTCACTTGCACTTCCCTCAATTTAGTCTACTGCATTCACTGCTCCCAATGCGGTTTCCTCTGCATTGGAGAGGCCAAACACAGACTGAATGTGTTCCGCAAAGCGGTCACCCAGTCTGTCTGCAAGCATGGCCCAGACCTTCCTGTCGCTTGCCATTTCAACACACCACCCTGCTCTCATGCCCACATGTCCGTCCTTGGCCTGCTGCAATGTTCCAGTGAAGCTCAACGCAAACTGGAGGAACAGCACCTCACCTTCCGATTAGGCACCTTACAGCCTTCCAACTTAACACTGAGTTCAACAACTTCAGACCATGAACTCTCTCCTCCATCCTCACCCACTTTTTGATCACCTTTTTTCTATTATTATATATATATTTCTTTTCCCACCTATTTCTATTATTATTTTTAAAATTTTATTTCCATCCATTGTTTTATCTACACCTTTTAGTCTATTTCGATTCCCCCCCCACCGCAAACTAGGGCCATCTGTCACTTGCTCATCCTGCTTTCTACCCTTAATGTCACCATTAGCACATCCTTTAGCTAATATCACTACCATCAACACCCCTTTGTCCTTTTGTTTATGACATCTTTGGTAATCTCTCCTTTGCCTTCACCTATCACTGGCCCTCTATCCAGCTCCACCTGTCCCAACCCCCTTAAACAGCTTATATTTCACCACATTTCTTATTCCTCTTTAGTTTTGATGAAGAGTCATATGGACTCGAAACGTTAACTGTCTTCCTTTCCACAGATGCTGTCAGATCTGCCGAGTTTTTCCAGCAATTTTTGTTTTTGCCCCTTTCCTGTCTCTCCTAAACACCTTGTCCCTAGGAATATTTAACACCTAGTCTTGCCCTTCTTTGAGCCAGTCTGTCATAGCAATAATATCATAATTCCATTAGTCAACCTGTGCCTGTAGTTCACCAATCACACTCCGAGCATTCACACACGTGCAATTTAGCCCTGCTTTAGGCTTTTTCCACATTTGCGTTTCATTGCACTATCCTGTTTGTCAAAGTTCCTAAGTAGTTCCCAGCGCCCTGATTTTGGAAAGCAGCTTTGCCCAAAAATGCAATTTACACCCAGAATGTCACTTGTGACAGAAAGGCAATATATGGATACCTGCAAGTTAGAGGTCTTCAGAAGCCAAAGTTAGACTGATACTCAGCTTTTGCCTACCTGGACAGATCAATTCAAGGCTTGCATCTGTTGGTGGGTTTACTTAGCGGGTGGTGTTTGGTACATGGAAGCACAAGGTTGCATGGAGGACTGGCATGGGTAATGCACATGCAGCTGCCAACAATTGGTGGTGGTGGTGGTGGTGTGAGCAAGTTGATGGAGAAAAGAAAAACAGCAGAAGCTATGGGGAACCTAACAACTGCCCTGACTAGAGAGATTGTTTCCTTGAGACAAATGGAAGGAATGGGATGGAGCTGATAATAGAGGGAGGGGCTGGCACAGTGGGAGGGCTGGATTGAATGACGGAATTTGTTGAGTGTAGCAAAATGGTGGGGGCAATTATTTGATAAATTATCTGAAAGCTAGTCTTTATGCTAAAAATGAAGATTCGCTAGGCTTGAATGGAAAAGTTTTAGAAAAGCTCTCCACTGAATTAGAAGTATACATAAGCTTTGATTCCATAGACAAAGTCTATGATAATGATTTATATACTCCCAAGTTTCTACAGTCTAGCTCCAATGGGGAGGTCATTGCACATACCTAGTCCCTAGTCTCAAGGAAGAAGCTGGTATAATGTTGCTACAAAGCTTGAAGCCTAAACAAGGTCTTGCAAAGAAAACAAATGTCAGATTATGGGGAAAAGGCAGGGGAGTGGGGTTAGCTGAGCCAGCATGGCCATGACAGACCAAATGCTTCTGCGCTGTAACCATTCCATGAAAATTGTTAGTTGGGAAGCTGATTTCTTTCATGATAAGATACTAAATTAATAACAGGAGGTTTTCAAGGAAAGAGTGTGTTCGTTCCTCGAATAACATTGAGCCCATCAAATGTAAACCTTTGCCTTTTCAACTCAGAAGAAAACAGCTCCCAGTTAGACTTTCACATAGTTACAAGGCCAGACTCTTGAAAGATTTTGTATTTTATTCTCAGGTCACATAGGCAGCTATATGTAGCTTTCTCAAGAGTGAGAACTTCAGATTCTGCTAAAGTCTTTGGTGAAAGAATAAATAGAAAACTTGAATTTAAAGTAGCACTGTTGCAATAAAGATACTAATTTGATCACAAATATGTTGCAGTTCCCTGCTATTTAAATATAATCCAGTACAGTGAAAATAGTCTTAAGATTAGTTTTGCAGTGTGGGGTTGGTTTAATGGTTACAGTACTTACTTTACAGACGTTGTGTTGACAGTCTGTTGTAATTGGCTGGAATACTACCTCCTGGCAACAAATGCACAAGAATGTTTCCTCCAATTTTGACAAGAATTTCTGGAGAAACAAATTTCAAATAATCAATCTTCATGGGATATTGATAGATCATCTCCATATCATTACCCACAAATGCCAGAGTGTTCCGTGTTCCCTCCTACCTTCATTACAGTGTACATGAATCCTAGTGCAATTTAAAAATGCTAAGTCTACTGGTACTTGCTAATGATTATTCAACTTAGCAAGTTTTAAAAAGCTGCTTCAGCATCCAGTGTACAATGCTCCTCAAACCAGGAGAAAATTTGCATTAAGATTATAATCTTGCAATACAAAATTTAAAGCTGAATGCAGTCCTTACCGGACCATCCTTGAGGGATAGCAGTGCTTCATCCCACACCTTCTTGTTAACTTCATCATCTTTTATGAGTTTCTTCTGCTCTGCTGTCAGTTTGAATGCTTCCACCTTTGGCTTCTTGGGGGTGCCTTTTGGTGACGGGGTTAATGAAAACCTATCCTCATCTGAAAAGACATTAAAGTTTTCGAAGCTAGGCATCAAAATATAGGAACTAGTCCATAAGACATCACAAAAGCTTTAATAACAACAAAAATCACAAAATATGACCTTTTTTCCCCACAAAGAATTTGGAAGAGGTTGGGTGGAGGGCATGTTGAGGATACAATTAAATGTTAGATTTTTGAAGTAATCACAAGTTAAAAACTAACAGCGCTGAGATGAAAAGTTAGTTACTATTCTAATAGATTAGAAGGAACAGGTTATTTCTTAAATCTTCAAGTGTTAGATCAGGGCTTCCCAAAATGTGGGGTTGCAAGATGAGATTTTGGGGCGCAAGCACAGAGGCTGCAACGGCTGCCATGGAGCTTGTACTGATTTCTGACAGCCGCATGGTCCCTTTAAATCCTTGCTTTTTTGGGTGGTGGACAGGGGCCGAACGAACTGATCTTTGAGGTCCAATTGCTGCTGCAAAAGAAATGCTTGTGAAATGGTATATGTTCCACCCACATTCAACTTCTGTTTCCCCAACCCTGGTCAAGAACTAAAGCTCCTCCCTCCAACAACTGATGCCTCCCAACCCTCAAACTTTCACTTTGGGGTCACATGCAGTCTGAGGCATTAAAACGAGGTCACAATGGGAAAAAAATTTATCCCTTAAAAGGAAAAGGAATCTTGAGAATACAATGCTGGTCAGTGCAGATTTAATTTAATGCAAATTTCTCACTTTCTTTCCCATCCTTGCCTTCTCTTCACCAATCCTTTGCAGCCAGCAAGGCAATTTCACTGAAATCTGTAACCAAGATGGTTACAGTATCAACAGTATTCCTTTCTTTCTATAAATTGAGCAAATTCCATAATTGAGCAATGTAAAGTTCATAAAGAAATTCCAAGATTCCATTTTACTTAATTCTCCCATGTTCACAAAGTTAGATGAGGTGAACAAAATTTCAGGCGTCTATTTTTTTAACTTCTAAAAAAGATACCCGACTGAATACTTAAATCTCCTCCAGACCTCTACTTTTAAAAAATATTTTCAACGCAGCTGGCCCAATTTAGCAAGAATCAAAAAGGAAAGAAGAATAATAACTTGTACTCAGAAGTTCACTGTCATTCTCAACTGTGCTTGGTCTTATGGATTCTCCAGTGAACTGAATTAAGATCGGGATCCATGCAAAACAAAATACATATTAGTACTTCGCGGACACATGCCGACAGAAGTGCTCTACCGGCTGAACTGTAGGATATTCAGCAAGGGAAAGCATAGCAATAGTTTAGGAGTTCTCCAACTTAAGAATACAATCTACAGACCTGCATTGGACTTCCTTTTCCTTTTGCTCGGTGTTGGCTCAGGATCATCATCTCGCTTTTTATTCTCCTTCTCTTTCTCTTTATTGGCAACAGAATCAAGGTAACCTTCAGGGTACTGATACAGAAGATTTGTTAATGCAACACATTACACAACGAAAACAACACTGACAACTCATGTCTTAATCTTGCTGAATTTGCTCTGTTCTGAAAACATTAGGCAATACGATTTCTTGGAGCTCAAATTTGGTTGTACAGCAACCCAATAGATCATCACTGGCAAACAGCTTAAAATAAATAGTTACCTGCATAGTTAATCCTAACTTTTTCATCCTCTCTTTGCCATCTTTGGTCCACGGTGCTGGTTCTTCATCATCCCTTTTCAACAGGTACCTCCATACCAAGAAACCAGACTTTCCCTTCTCAGGCCAGTATTTCACCACCTAGTTGAAAAACACAAGAATGAGTGTGGCCAAAGACAAAAGGGTCTGAATTTTTTTTGTGACAAGGAACTACAGCACTATTTATGATCTGCAGTGAATGCAAGTGCTTCTAAGCCACTTAAAAGGGTGTTTTTTTTTCTTTATTCATTCATTCATGGGGTGTGGGCATTGCTCGCTAGGCCAGCATTTATTGCCCATCCTTAATTGCCCTCAAGAAGGTGATGGTGAGCTATCTTCTTCAACCGCTGCAGTCACTGTGGTGTAGGTACATTCTCAATGCTATTATGGAGTTCCAGGATTCTGACTGAGCCACAGCGAAAGAACAATTTATTTCCCAGTCAGGATGATCTTGTAGATGGTACTCTGCTGCCACTGTACGTCGATGGTAGAGGGAGTGAATAGTTGCGGATGGGGGTGCCAATCCAACGGGCTGCTTTGTCCTGGATGGTGTTGAACTTCGAGTGTTGCTGGAGCTGCACTCACCCAGGCAAGTGGAGAGTATTCCACTCCTGACTTGTGCCTTATAGATGTTGGACAGGCTTTGGGGAGTCAGGAAGTGAGTTACGCGCCACAGGATTCCTAGCCTCTGCACAGTATTTATATGGTTAATCCAGTTCAGTTTCAGGCCAATGGTAACCCCCAGGGTGTTGATAGTGGGAGAATCAGCGTTGGTAATGCCATTGAATATCAAGGGATGATAGCTAGATTCTCTCTTGTTGGGGATGGTCATTGCCTGACACTTGTTGGCACGAATGTTACTTGCCAATTGTCAACCCAAGGCTGGATATTGGCCAGGTCTTGCTGCATTTGGGCTGTTTCATGGACTGTTTCAGTATCTGAGGGGTCATGAATGGTGCCAAATATTGCGCAATCATCAGCAACCATCCCCACTTCTGACCCTATGACGGAAGGAAGGTCACTGATGAAGCAGCTGAAGATGGTTGGGCCTAGGACCATCTACCCTGAGGAACTCCTGCAGTGATGCCCTGGAATGATTGATCTCCGACAACCACACCCATCTTCCTTTGTACTAGGTATGGCTACAACCAGTGGAAAGATTTCACCCCCATCCACCGATTCTCATTGACTCCAGTTTTGCTAGTGCTACTTGATGCCACACTTGGTCAAATGCTGCCTTGATGTCAAGGGCAGTCACTCTCACCTCACCTCTGCAGTTCAACTCTTTCGTCCACGTTTCAACCAAGGCTGCAATGAGGTCAGGGGTCGAGTCACCTTGATGGGACTTAAGCTGAGCAGCAGTGAACAGGTTATTGCTAAGCAAGTGCCACTTGATAGTAATGTTGATGACCCCTTCCATCACTTTACTGATGAGCAAGAGTAGACTGATGGGGGGTAATTGGCCTGGTGGATTCGTCCTGCTTTTTGTTTAGGGGGCATACCTGGGCAATTTTCCACATTGCCGGGTAGATGCCAGTGTATTGGAACAGCTTGGTTAGGGGCACAAGTCTTCAGTACTATTGCCATAATATTGTCTGGGCTCATAGCCTTTGCAGTATCCAGCGCCCTCAGCTGTTTCTTGATATCACGTGGAGAGAATCAAATTGGCTGAAATTGGCATCGGTGATGCTGGGCACCTATAGAGGAGGCCAAGATGGATCATCCACTCTGCACTTTTGGCTGAAGATTGTTGCAAATGCTTCAGCCTTATCTTTTGCACATGTGCTGGGCTTCCCCATCACTGAGGATGCAGATATTTATGGAGCCTCATCCTCCAGTAAGTTGTTTAATTGTCCACCACATTCATGACTGGACGTGGCAAGACTGCAGAACTTAGATCTGATCTGTTGGTTGTGGAATCGTTTGGCTGTGTCTGGCACTTGCTGTTTGGTACACAAGTGGTCCTGTGCTGTAGCTTCGCCAGCTTGACATCACATTTTTAGCTATCTCTGGTGCGGCTCCTGGCATGCCCTCCTGTACTCTTCATTGTACCAGGGTTGATCCCCTCTGACTTGGTGGTAATGGTAGAATGGGGGATATGCCAGGCCATGAGGTTACAGATTGCGGTCAGGTATAATTCTGCTGCGGCTGATGGCCCATAACACATCATGGTTGCCCAGTCTTGAGTTGCTAAGTCTGTTCAAAATCTATCCCATTTAACACAGCGGTAGTGCCACTCAACACAATGGAGGGTATCCTCAATGTGAAGGCAGGACTTGTCTCCAAAAGGACTGTGCGGTGGTCACTCCTACCAGTACTGTTATGGATGATGCATCTGAGGCAGGCAGTTTGGTGAGGATGAGGTCAAGTATGTTTTTCCCTCTTGTTGGTTCGCTCACCACCTGCCGCAGATTCAGTCAAGCAGCTATGTCCTTTAGGATTCCGCCAGCTCAGTCAGTAGTGGTGCTACCGAGCCACTCTTGGTGATGGACAATGAAGTCCCCCACCCAGAGTACATTCTGCACCCTAGCCACCCTCAATGCTTCCTCCAAGTGGTGTTCAGCATGGAGGAGTTCCAATTCATCAGCTGAGGGGTGCGGTACGTAGTAATCAGCAGAAAGTTTCCTTGCCTATGTTTTACCTGATGTCATGAGACTTCATGGGGTCAGGAGTTGATGTTGAGGACTCCCAGGGTAACTCCCACCGACTGTATACCACTGTGCCGCCATCTCTGCTGGGTCTGTCCTGCCAGTGGGACAGGACACACCCAGGAATGGTGATGGTGGTGTCTGGAACATCATCTTTAAGAGGACGGCTATGTCAGGCTGTTGCTTGACTAGTCTGTGAGGCAGCTCTCTCAATTTTGTCACTAGCCCCCAGATGCTGGTTAAGAGGACTTTGCAGTGTCGACAGGGCTGAGTTTGACCAAGTCATTTCTGGCACCTTGGCCGATGAAGTGGTATGTCCAGTTTAATTCCTTTTAGGCTTTTTAGCGGTTTGATACAACTGAGTTGTTGTGGGGCTGGAGTCACCAGACCAGGTAAGGATGGCAAATTTCCTTTCCTAAAGGACATTAGGGAAATTATTCGACTTCTAATGGGTAGAAACATTCTATTACCATAAAAATTGTGGACCAATGCCTGTGTCTTCGGTCCCTATGACAAACTCGGCTGCCATGTCACCTATTTCATTCCCCTCTGTGATGAAACATTGTTCTGACCCCAAGATAAGCTTCCAACCGCATAGCTGTGCCATCAGCAAGACCATCTTATCTTCAGGGGTATTTCCATCTCTGTTACATTGTCCATCTCCACCCCTGCCTCAGTTCATCTGCTGCTGAACCCCTCATCCATGTCTTTGTTACCTCTAAATTTGACTATTCCAGCACAAAACTTGCTAGCTTCCCACAATCTTTCCTCCGTAAACTTGAAGTCATCTTAAACTTTGCAGCTCATATCCTTAATCATACCAAGTTACGTTTACCTATCATCCTGTGCTCATTGACCTACATTGGTGCCTGATTAAGCAGCACTTCCACCTTAAAATTCTCATCCTTGTTTTCAAATCCCTCCTATCTTCATAATCTTCACCAGTTCTATAACCCTCTGAAATATCTGCATTCTTCAAATCCTGGCCTCTTACACCATCCTGACTTTAATCGGTCCAATACTGACTGCCTTCAGCTGCCCGCCACTAAGATTAAAATTTCCACCATTTGGTAAAATTTCACCTTCAGGGTCACGGAATTCTGACTTTCTAATTTTTTCCTGACCTCCGCAGAGGTATATTTGAAATACATCACACTCTTAACATTTTAAAAATTACATAATGCGATTCTGAGCTTGCAAATGCAACAAAAGGGAACAGCCTTGCTATTGATTCTGGCAGAGGGGGTTGTATGTGTGCAGTGTGCCTGCCCCTGGCCGCCTGTGCAAAATGTGGCTGTGTCAGACATGGTGCCAGAGAATGAGGGATGTGGGCTTCGTGGGCTGGGCCAGCGTTTATTGCCCATCCTTAGATGCCCTCGAGAAGGTGGTGGTGTGCTTTCTTGAACCGCTACAGTTCATGTGGTACTGTTAGGAAGGGAGTTCCAGGATTTTGACCCAGTGGCAGTGAAGGAACAGCAATATATTTCCAAGTCAGGGTGGTGAGTGCCTTGGAGGGGAACTTCCAGGTGGTGGTGTCCCATCTATCTGCTGCCCTTGTCCTTCTAGATGGTAGTGGTGATGGGTTTGGAAGCTGCTGCCTAAGGAGTCTTGGTGAATTCCTGCAGTGCATCTTGTAGATCATACACACTGCTGCTACTGTGCGTCGGTGGTGGAGATAGTGAATGTTTGTGGATGAGGTGCCAAATCAAGGGGGCTGCTTTGTCCTGGACAATGTCGAGCTTCTTGAGTGTTGTGGGAGCTGCACTCATCTAGGCAAGTGGGGAGTATGCCATCACACTCCTGCCTTGAGCCTTGTAGATGGTGGACAGGCTTTGGGAAATCAGGAAGCGAGTTACTCACGATTCTTAGCCTCTGACCTGCTGTTGCCTTTTGTTGCCACAATATTTATATGGCTAGTCCAGCTCGGTTTCTGGTCAATGGTAACTCCCCCCCCCCCCCCCCCCATCCTCCAGGATATTGATAGTGGGGGATTCAATGATGGTAATGCCAGTGAACATCAAGGGGCTATGGTTGGATTCTCTCTTGTTGGAAATGGTCATTGCCTGGCACTTGTATGGCGTGAATGCAACTTGCCACTTGTCAGCCCAAGCCTGGATATTGTCCAGGTCTTGCTGCATTTGGACTTGGACTGCTTCAGGGACTGAGAAGTCGGGAATGGTGCTGAACATTGTGCAATCATCAGCGAACATCCCCACTTCTGACCTTATGTTGGAAGGAAGATCATCGATGAAGCAGCTGAAGGTGGTCGGGCCGAGGCACTACCCTAAGGAACTCCTGCATTGATGTCCTGGAGCTGAGATGACTGACCTCCAACAACCATAATTATCTTCCTTTGTGCTAGGTATGACTCCAACCATTGGAGAGTTTTCGTCCTGATTCCCACTGACTCCAGTTTTGCTAGGGCTCCTTGATGCCACACTCGGTCAAATATACCTTGCTGTCAAGAGCAGTCACTCTCATCTCACCTCGGGAGTTCAGCTCTTTTGTCCATGTTTGAACCAATGCTGTAATGAGGTCAGGAGCCAAGTGGGCCCGGCAGAACACAAACTGGGCATCAGTGAGCAGGTTATTGCTAAGCAAGTGCCGCTTGATAGCACTATTGATGACCCGTTCCATTACGTTACTGCTGATCGACAGTAGACTGATGCAGCAGTAATTGGCTATGTTGGATTTGTCCTGCTTTGTGTGTACAGGACAAAGCTGGGCAATTTTCCACATAGCCGGGTAGATGCTAATAGTGTAGCTGTACTGGAACAGCTTGGCTAGGGGCGCGGCAAGTTTTGGAGCACGTCTTCAGTACTATTGCTGGAATGTTGTCAGGGCCCATAGCCTTTGCAGTATCCAGTGCCTTCAGCCATTTCTTGATATCACGTGGAGTGTGCCATTTGCTGAAGATTGTACCCATGGAATTCTGGTTCAGTGGGAGCTGCTGTTGGATTAGAATCAGTGGCGAAAATTCTTCAAGAAAAGGAACTGGAATTCTACCCGAGAAAGATCAGCCTTGAAGAAATTTATAGCTGAAATTGGTGCCTATATAGTGAGTGGGCTGCCCAATAAATCAGTGAGACCTATCTTCATTGTATCTACTATTTAATGTGCCTGTGATTTGACTGCTAATTCATGTTTAATATATGTTGATTTTGGTTATCTGGTACACACCTTATAAATTCCATCATAACGGTTTCCTTCTTCGGGTGCATATTTGCTGTGTTTACGGCCTTTGGCGCTTCTCACAACCCTGACTGATTTTCCAGCTCTCCAATCTTTAGCATCAGCACCCACTTTGTCATTAATGGGAGCATTACAGTTCAGAGCCAGAGCCCTGCAAAATAAAGTTAATTTCCATTTTCTATTAAAGCTTAACTATACATATATACACACCAGTACAATATTTAGCCAAAATGTGCAATTTTAAAATATATGTTTGGTAGTATACTGGATTGTACAAGATATTTTGAAAAAGCTTACATTTTTCATGAGGAAAATCAGTAACATACTTACAACAATGGGTAAACTAATCTGCAATTGAGAATTTGGGGTGGGAAGTGGAGATACGGGCATGTACCAAACTGAATTGCATTTTTAATAAAAGAAAAAGCAGATTTCAATAGAAAAGACGCACATTTGGATTTTCAAACATCTAATTTGAATATTAAACAAACACATGCCTCAGAAAAACAGCTCTGAATCAAATCCCTTACATAGACGATGCAAACTGGATTAACTGTCTAACTATTTCACCAGAAGTAGACAAAAATCCAGAACACATTTTTAACTATCCCAAAACCAGCTCCACAAATGCACATACAGTGCATACAACAAAACTGCTGAGTTTTTCCAGGTAATTCTGTTTTTGTTTTGGATTTCCAGCATCCGCAGTAGTTTTTTGTTTAAAACTCAGTACTGTTCAGAATTATCTATATTAAACAATGGCAAAATTAAATGCACTTCTTGAAGCAAAACCATTTTTTTTTCTTGACTAAATTAGGACCAACCTGTTCATGTTGGTCAGTTTCTGATCGCATGATTGTTCTGCAGTGCGCTTGTTTCCAGAAAGGTCACGTCCACCACTTCCGGTATAGGTGAAGTCACTGCCATGATCCTGCAAAAGAAAGGGTTCAACAGTAATCCCCACTTTTTTCAGCAGAGTACTAAATTGTGTTCCATAGTTTCAACAGGTTCCAAGGGATTGGTATCAAAACGTATGACCAACAGTCACTTTGTTATTATCTACCAAACAAGGCCTGGAATCGGAAACAAAAAACAGAAAATGCTAGAAAAACTCGGCAGGTCTGACAGCATCTGTGGAGAGAGAAAAAACAAGTTAACTTTTCAAGACCGTATGACCCTTCTTCAGAAGGGTCATACGGACTTGAAACATTAACTTTGTTTTTCTCTCTCCACAGATGCTGTCAGACCTGCTGAGTTTTTCTAGCATTTTCTGTTTTTGTTTCAGATTTCCAGCATCCGCAGTATTTTGCTTTTATCTATGACTTGAAATCCACTACCTTCACTTAAAATCAAATATCCATCTCTTTCCCCGCCCCAGCTCCCAAATGCAAAGCAATTTCATTAACATTTATGCCAAACATACCTTTTTGTTACTGGATTACATTTAACTATTAAACATACGTACAGTAATACTTGAAGAGTACCAAAGCACTTCACTTAGGAAATTATTCAAAGTGGACCCAAAAGTTAGTGTTCCAATATAAGGCAAGTTAATGGCTAGTGGCAACAATAGCAATGAAACCTATTACACTATTTGTGCAAAGATTTTTAGAACTTTCTATCGATAATGAACGGTGGTCTGGCAATCATATTTACATGATACAATTGCTTATGCACATCACATAAAACATGTCTGAGGTTGTATTTGGGTAAAATCAGGCATATCTAAATGCACCCTGCTTTGCAGACAAGTCAAATCACAATTTTGGATTCAAATACCAGAAACTAGTACACTGGAATTAAGGCTCGCGCTAGGATCCATGTGAACCTGGAATAAGAGACTGTGATGTAGCTAGGGAGTTTAATTGTATCCCAAACGTATAGTGGGAGGTTTTTCTTCAAACAGCATACTTACTCTATTTTCTTTCCTTATCTTGCCATTTAATGTTTATAATGCCAGTTAACTTTTATTCAATATTTTTCTGAATTAAAAACAAAACATTTAACACTTTTTGCATTTCAGGCCTAAACTAATTATGGGAATTAGAGTAAAATGGCTACAAACAGGGGCATGGGGATGTCAAATAAAACACCTCTTATAGGTACATTCGCACCACAAAAGTACCAGGCAACCACCAAGAGAGAAACTAACTACCTGTCTCCTCTTGACATTCAACAGGGTTACCACCACTGAATCCCCCACCATTAACATCCTGGGGGTTACCATTGATCAGAAACTGAAAAGGACCAGACATATAAATACTGCAGCTACAAGAGCCAGTCAGAGGTTGGGAATTCTACAGCAGGTAATTCAGCTCCCGATTTCCCCAAAGCCTTTCCATCGTCTACAAGGCACAAGTCAGGGGCGTGTTGGAATAATCTCCACTTGCCTAGAAGCTCAACACCATCCAGGACAAAAGCAGCTTGCTTAAACATTCACTGCCACTGCAGCAACTTACCAGGGATCCTTCGATAGCACTTTCCAAACACACAACCTCTAACACCTAGAAGAATAAATGCAGCAGATGCATGGAAATACCACCATTTGCAAATTTCCTCCAAGCCACACACCATCCTAACTTGGAACCAGATCGCTGTTCCTTCACTGTCACCAAGTCAAAAAAAACCTGAAGCACCCTGCATAACAGCACCATGGGTGTACCTATACCAGATGGACGCAGAAGTTCAAGAAGGCTGCTCATCACCACCTTCTCGAGGCTAATCAGCGATGAGCAACAAATGCTGGCCTTGCCACGCATCACATGAAATATAAAAATTACACCCCAAGGTGTATCTGTCTCCATTCGCTCTTTAAAACTGTACATTTTAGTTTATATTTCCTCTTCATTCTTCCTACTTCACAGTTCTTTACATTAAATTTCATCTGCCATATATGTCAGCACATTTCACCAGTCTATGCCCTCCTGAAGTACATTACTAGCCACTTTTCTGCTTAGTACAATTCTTTATTTCATGTCATCTGCAAAATGTGAAATAATGCCCTTGGATATCCAAGCGCAGCTGACTAATAAAGGTCAAAAAGGGCAATAGTCCCAATACTAACCCTGTGCAATCGTGAAGAATGTATACTTCCCTCTAGATTGAAAAATAACTATTCATTATTACTCTGCTTTCTGTCCTTTAGCTAATTTTTTTTATCTACACTGCTCCTATCCCTTTAGTCCCATAGGCTTAACAAAATTAAAGCCAATTATGTAATATTTCGTCAGACATCTTTTGAAAATCTATATTGTACAATGTCAATCACACTACCTGCATCAACCTTCTGTTAATTCAAAGGACTATCATAAACACTTCAGTTTAGTAGTAGAATTTCTTGGTTATTTTTGGTTAACAAAGCTGTTCACTGTTTGCATAAATCATTTTGAGTTGAGCAAGTTTTACTTTTTTGAAAACCTCCATAAGCTTAGTTAGCAGGGAAGGCTGTAACCTTGTATGATTAAACAAATCTCATCTAACAGAATTATAACTTTAAAATTACAACAGAGACTTCCACCAGCTACCAAAGTGGTGACTCTACTTACATGATAGCATGTTGCTTATCAAGGCTGAATGCAGATTTTGCATCTGAGAATGCTGCAGATATGACAGTAAAGTAGTGGGTAGCAGAGAAATTGGTTGGTCTCAAAAGTAGAAAAGTTAGCCAGTCAGGTTGGGTTGAATCCTAGGTAACAGAAGTAATGGTGGAGATAACAGACTTTGGCCTCCAACTTGCTTAGATAGACAAGAGGAATGGGGAGGGTTGCAAATGTTACATCTCTTTTAAAAAAAGGAGGGGTAAAACTGTCAACTGGAAGCCAATCAACCCAAAGTCAGTAACAGGGAAACTTTGAAAGAAAAATAAGGCAAAATTAATTCTCACTTCGTAAAATATGGGTTAATAAGCATTAGCCAACACAAATTTGTTAAAAACTACTTGTTTGACTAGCTTTAAGTTATTTGTTAAAGTAACATAGGGCTTTGATGAAGGGTTCTGTTGAATATGTGAACTTTCAAAAGGCATTTGATTAAGTACTCGTCAGCAAAATTGAAGCCATGGGACTAAAAAAGCAGTGGCTGCATGGATACCAAGGTTAGGCAAGGACATTAGAGTTGAGCACGTTGTTTTTTCAGACTGGAGGGTCAGCGTTGGAAACATTTCTCCTTTTGTCACACAATCAGGGCTTGTATTTTTAAAAATTCTTTCATGGGTGCAAGCATCACTGACAACGCCAACATTTGTTGCCCCTCCCTAATTGCCCTTGAGAAGGTGGTGTTGAGTCACCTTCTTGAACTAAGTGGCTTGCCGGGCCATTTCAGAGGGCAGTTAAGAGTCAACCACATTGTTGAGAGTCCAGAGTCACATGTAGGCCAGGTCAGGTAAGTTCAGCAGGTTTCCTTCCCTGGAGGACATTAGTGAACCAGATGGGCTTTTATGACAAGCAATAGCAGCTTTATAATCACCATGACTGAGACTAGTTTTCAATGCCAGATTATTAATAAATTTAAGTTAAATTCCACTAGCTGCCATGGTATGATTTGAACTATGGTCCCCAGAGAATTAGCCTGGGCCTCTGAATTACCACTATGCCAATATCTACCCATAGGGCACAATTTCAAAGTTTGCAACTGACACAAAACTTAAATGTAGTTAAATGAGAACAGTAGGAGACTTCATGAGATATGTTGACAGACTGGTGGAATCAGCGCACACATGGCAGATGAAATTTAACAGAGAAGAGTGAAGTGATTCATTTTGGTAGAAAGAATGAGGAGGCAATAAACTTTAAAGACTGTGAAATATCAGAGACATGGCAGTACACACAAGTGTTTGAAGGTGGCAGGGAAAGTTAGGAAGGCTGTTAAAAAGCCTTTTTGGGATTTTGGGATATGGGATTCTTGGTTTTATAGAGAGAGCAAAGAAGTTATGCCATGCCTTTATTAAAATGTCAGGTTTCAGCTAGAGTTCTGGGCACCACGCTCTAGGATATCTGACAAAGCTTTAGAGGTGGCAGAGGAAATTTACCTAGAATGGTGCCAGGGATATAAGACTTCTTATATGGAAACTAGGGAAGATGCAGTTGCTCTCCTTAGAGCAAAGAAGGTTTTTAGGAGATTTGATAGAAACGTTTAAAATCATTTATTGCCCCTCTGGCAGAATAACGAAAAATAAACAATTTCCAGTGGCAGGAGCATTTGTAACCAGAGGAGACAGATTTCGGATAATTGGCAATTATGATTTTTTTTGCCTGAAAGGATGGTGGAATCAATTTACAATAACTTTGAAGTGGGAATTGGATAAATGCTTGAAGGGGAAAAATTTGCAGTGGTATGGGGAGGGAGCAGGGGAGTGGGACTAATTGAATTGCTCTTTCAAAGAGCCAGCAAAGACACAATGGGCCAAAAGGCCTTATGTCATTACGCTATGATTCTAGGTGTCTATTTTCCTAAAATTACAGTATTTTAAAGGGTATAATTACAGCATTTTAAAGGGTATATGAACAATTTGAAAATAAAAAGGATTCAGGTCTCCAGCCTTAAACATTAATGCACCCTACTCACCACATCATCTTCATAGCCACCTGCAAGCACGAGGGAATATGCTCCATCATTACTTCGACCATGAATTCCTGCCACATGTGGCCTGTGAACCCCCGATTCACTGACCTTCAAATAGAGGAATCAAATTAAATGATCAATAACACAAAATGTCCATAGCAGAGCAGACAGTGGGACGAATGTAAATCTAACCAATTTCTTACCCACAATTTAACATAGCAAACCCCTGCCCAGGGCGAGGCTAGCGATCTGTTCCTGAGCTCTACCAATACCATTCTGAAGTACACGTGAAACCCAGTCTCTGCTTAGTACTGTTAAAAATCAGATTCTTCTCTCAGTGCGTCACCCTAAGTTCCAGTTTGCTAACATCTCATACGCCGTACAACATATTAAGAGAATATAGCTAAGCCAACTAGATGAAGCATTCCCTTGCAGTGATTAGACAGTTGTGTCTAGTGAAATAGGGCACATCAAAGGCATCCTGCAGGATAATGGCTACCCCGATCAGGTCATTTTGCGCTGTATATGATGCAAGCTCATGAACGGGCCCACGGCCGTCACATTCGACCCTTGAACAGTGCCCCAGTCTGGAAGGGCAAGGTATCTCAAAAAATTAAAGCAACAGGTGAAACTAATTGTTTCACGCTGCTACTACGCAGTAGCAACATAAGTGGTATCCGCCACTAACAGGATGTTGCCATCAAGCCAAAAAGACATTCTGCCTAATCACACAAATGAGTAATGTAATATATGAATTTCACTGCCAGTGTGATGCTAGGTATGTAGGCTGTGCGTCCCAAAGACTGGCGGATCATATCAAACAGCGTGTCCCAGCCACTGTTCACAACAGGCAGGGTACAGACCATACCCAGCCAGCCAGTGCTTGCAAAACTCAAAACAGTGTCCAACATTAGATGTGATTCTGCTAAATAATGCTCAGTGTGCTAAAAAATTACGCTGACAACCATTTAAGATAGTCAGTCAGGCTCGCAATGTGGAGCATTTGCAGGTGCCAGAAGCTACTTATATTAATATACAGGGCCCTGCTCTTTGCAGACAGACAGAACATGTACATACATTGCTCCTGTTTCCGCTGAACAAAATAAGCGACAGTCATTCACTGACTCATTCCTCAGGGCAATATGTCTTGACTAATCAGGGTCAAGCTGCCTGGTTTAAATTTCAAACAATGACTGGACATTAACTCAGTCACCATCAGTGGTGCATTCTCCACGGCAGCACCATTTGCTAACCAATCAGCACTTTCTTGTTGATTTCCCCTTATATTGGTATTCTTGCGAGTATCCTAATGAGTGCAGGATGAAAAGCTTAGACATGTCTCTTTTTTCAGCAAGACAGTGTCATTAAAGCTGGAGTTGAATCAGTCTAATTCACAGAAAATTTAAGGAAGCAATACGGCCCTTCTGCCCATGTGATTGATGAAAAGTTACTCAGCCCAACCACCTTCCTGCACTAGGTCTGTAGCGTGTAGGTCAAGGCTCTTCAAGTAGACATCCAAGTACATTTTACATGTGGTGTGAGTTTCTGCCTCTACTACCTCTTCAGGCAGTGTTCCAGGTCCCTACCATCTTCTGAGTTAAAATAATGTTTCCTCACCTTCCCTCTGATCCTTCTACCAAATACTTAAAATTCATGCCCCCTAGCTTTTGAGCACTCTAAGGTAAATAGCTCATTCCTATTTATTTTATCTGGGTCCCTCATAATTTAATACAACAGAATTAAGTCACCCCTCAACCTCCTCTGTTTCAAGAAAATAACCACAGCCCATCCAATCTTTCCTCAGTTAAAATTTTCCAATCCTGGTTAACATTTTCGTAAATCTCCTCAGCAACCTCTCCAATGCAATTACATCTTTCCTTGAGTGTGATGACCAGAACTGTACATAGTGCTTAAGCAAGTGCTGCACATGGTTCTAGCATAACTTAAAATAAAAACACAAAATGCTACAAATACTCCTCAGATCAAGCAGCATCTGTGGAGAGAAATGGAAGTAATGTTCATCAATCTGCCACATGGGACCTCGTGAAAAGCCTGGCTAAAATCCACATAGATACGGGCCTGTATTCCTTTTCTACAGTGCATTAAATGTAGAAACATCCACCCTTTGCATGCATTAACGATAGTGGTATAGCGGCTGTACATCTCAAAATGGCTTGCAGTATGTACCAAGTAAAGGACATAATACATATTATTATGTATATAATAATATACATATTATATTATAATATAATACAAATTCCCTAAAGGTGGTCTCACCATGAGTGCTACATTTAGCTGTAGCATTACTGAGTAACATATTACCAACTTTCTTAAGAACTTAGGTGGTCTACAAAATCAATTTTAGAGCAAGAAGCCTGCAAGCAATCTTAGTTATCTCGATCTTTATGGCCACATTGAGGTTAGCGTTCAAAGGTGTGTGCTAATCAGTTTGTAATGGTAGGCTTTGTAATTACTGAAGAGAGACAGGCAGAAACAAGCTCCAAACCCATTCCAGTATAGTATCTACATTCATAGACTTCCGTAGAGGTTGCTGGATAGTAATGAGGAGCTAAAATCGAACATTTCCCCTCTCTAATCAGATTGACTTTAGTTAACCTATTCCAGATCTTTGTGGATCAAGTGCACACTTAGGCATCGGGGGAACCAAAAAAAAAAAGCAAACTTATGAAATGTGCAGTTTTAAAAGCCATAACAATTATTTCCACCCCACCCAACTCTCATACTGGCAATGCAAGGTCTAATAACAAGGTCGTTAATGATCTTTCCACAAGAGTATAAACAGCTGCTGCTCATCAAGAGAAACACATTGTTGATTTTCATCCTTTCATTTACAGAGAAAAAAATAAGCAGAGCTATTAGTGTCAAATAAATTGGCTAAAACATGCATTAATTCCAGCCTATTTCATCTAACCAAAACTGCAAATAGAGAGCAAGCATACCTGGACCCTGAATTTCCACTGAGTGCCCACAGGAACACCAGGAATAGGCCCATAATGGTTAGAGGGGACAATTGTGCATTCTTTTGTGCGACCTACACATGCCATGCCCTGGAATAAACCATTAAAAAAATGAATGTAGTTGACAATAAGTAACCAGAAGCGTTCTACCCTTCCTAATATATAGAAGGGCTACAAGGGCATAAGAAAACACTGACCACAGATTTACTAGGTGTAGTATACCGCTGAGGAGATGTACAGACATTACACGAAACACAATAATTAGAATCGAGCTACTTAATAGGCATGTCTATGTGTACCAATATTACAGTAGCTATTACAATGTCTCCTCTAGTTTTTAAGTTTTACTATGGAGGGTAAATTGGAGAGTAGCATTGCCAACTTCATGTTTTTAAGAACACCACTTCCTAGAGAAATTCACAGTACCAGTAAAGAAAAATTATTATGGGTTAATCGCAATAAATTTATCTATTAAACTACAGCACCGAAATCTCACTTACAACTTTAGACACCAGACTTAGTTGCAGAAATATCCGGAGAATGGTTTACCTCCTTTCCATTTCTGCCTGCTTTAAAACTGCAACAAACAGTTGAAATATAGTTGCTTCAAACTTCTGACCCCACCTCCACCGACTTGAAATTAACTCACCTTGCCCCAGTCCCTCTGGCAGGCAGAGTTAGCAGAAGCCATCTTAGCTTTCTTTTTACTCTCTTTCAGTTTCTCACCAGCTAGCACCACTTCATTAGCATCATTTTTGCAGAGAGGACAATACCTGTGAACAGGACCCCACAACACACATTATGAGTTGGCTAACCAGGTTAGTCTGTAACAAAGCTTCAAAATCATGACAAAAAAACAAATTAGCTTTCACCGGGGCAGTGGAAAAAAGATGGAAATGGTTAGAAACTAGGCACTCAAACTCTCAAATACAACACCTTGTTTCTATAGTGTTCTTGTTTGATACTCAATAGCATGTTTTCCACCTTGATCTAGACCTTGTTCTTAGTCCTGTATGATTGTCTCAATACAATGTTCATATCTATCTACTTGGCTGATAGGTTTAAAAAAAGACAGTGCCTTTCAGAGGGGACAGAAATACTTTTATACCAAATATGGGTTTGTTCCATTTAAACAGAAAAAAACTTGACAATTAGAGCAATAGCAGTTCTTTCATCAAAATGATGGAGACTGCAAGGCGGATTTATAGCTTTAATACTGCACAAAACTGAACATTAAAGAAACAAAGGGTAATGTAGAACTGCATTCTTAAAAGCTGTGCCCTGTAACCTTTGGGTTATTCTCAGGACCTTAATGGTTTGGCTTGCAAGTTAAGGAAATAGCAAATAATGCAATTAAATACATCTTAATTAAGTCAGAAATGCATTAATTGCTAAGCTTTGCAGATAATTACCTTCCTAGTCAAATGCAAGACAATTTTTAGTCAAGCAATGTTCAGCAAGCACGTTATTCATCGGTTACTTGAAGTGTGATGAGCTTGTTGAACATATTCATCCATTGTTATTTATATTACAGGACTATTGCAAGAACCACCAGTTCTATAACTGCCTTTGTTGCAATGCGAGTGAAATCCACCATGTTTAATTGTATATATATAATTCTATGAAAGTCACAATGCAATCCTATTTTCTGGCTGACACGTTTCCCCCTGCCTGGAGAATGCTCACAGGCCAGCAGGCTGCAGCTAGGGAAAAAAATGGCAGTTAACATTAACATCTCTATTCTGATGCTGCCTATTCCATAGGTACTGGAGAAAGATGCATTAAGTAGGTTTCAGTACTGCCTCATTTACCTTAGTGCTAACAGTAAATGGCACAATAGGCTAACAATCCAAATATTGTTAGCAAGAGTAGCAGCATAGTGGTCATATTACTGGACTCGTAACTCAGATGCTGGGACTAATAATCCCGAGACACGAGTTCAAATCCTACATGGCAGCTGGGAATTTAAGTAGTTAGTTAAATAGATCTGGAGTAAAAAGCTAGCAACAGTAGTGGTAAACATGAAACTGCCAAAAAGGACACTAATGTCCTTCAGGGAAGGAAACCTGCTGTCCTTATCCTGTCTGGCCCATAGGCGACTCCAGACCTGTAGCAATGTAGTTGACTCTTAAAAGCCACCCAAAATTGCCTAGCAAGCCACTCAGTTGTACCAAACTGCTCACCACATGGACTGCAACCATTCAAAAAGGTGGTTCACCACCACCACTTTCAAAAGGAACAAATGCTGACCATGCAAGTGGTGTTCACATCTGTGAATGAATAATAATTTATATAGCGCCTTTAACATAATAAAATATCCCAAGGTTCCACACAAGCTTTATAAAACAAAATGACACCAAGCCATATAAGGTGATATTAAGTCAGATTTTAAGTCAGAGGTAGGCTTTAAGACATGTCTCAAAGGAGGAAGAAGGTGGAGAGGCAGTGGTGTCTCTTGAGCTTAGGGCCTAGGCAACTGCAGGTGTGGCCACCAATGATGGAGCAATTAAAATTGAGAGGGGCCAGAATAAGAGGAACACGTATCTCAAGAGTTGTGGGACTGGAGGACATTACAGATAAAGGGAGGGACAAGGTCATGGAAGGAACTGAAAACAAGGTTAAGAATGTTAAAAATCAAGACACTGTGTGATGGGGAACCACTGTAAGCCATCGCGCATAGGGGTGATAGGTGAACAGGACTTGGTGCAAGTTAAAACATGGACAGTAAAGTTTAAATGGCCTTGCAGAGACAGGGACGAAGTTGGGCAATGTTAGAGGAGAAAAAAGTAGTCTTAGTGATGGGACGAATGTGATCGGAAAATCATTAGAAGAGACACCAAGTTTGTGAACATACTGGTTTAATCTCAGACTGTTACTATGGCGAGGGATGGAGTCAATAACCCAGGAACAAAGTTTAAGATGGGAACTGAAAGCAATGGTTTCCAGTACTGGATGTCAGATAAGCCTTTTGATAATTTGGCAAAGGTACAAGAGCCAAGAGAGGTAGTGGTGAGGTAGAGATGGGTGTCGTCACATACATGTGTATGAGTTAATAGTGTGCTTCCGAATGATGTCGCCTAAGGGTAGCATGCAGGCAAGAAAGAGGAGGCGGCCAAGGATAGATCCTTGTGAAGCACCAGAGAAAACAGCATGGAAGCAGGAAGAGAATCAATTGCAAGTGATATTCTGGATACAATTACATAATGGAACCAGGTAACAGCAGGCCCACCCAACTGGGCGACAATAGAGAGGCATTGGATGAGGATGGTGTGGCTAACCACGTCAAAGGCTGAAGAGGTACTGTGGCAAGGGCAGAAACCTTACTGGAAGGAGTTTGGAGAATGATGGGCATGGATTTAGGAGGCAGCAACATGTTCAAGGACTTTGTTGAAGAAAAGATAGCAAGGACAGTGGGGTAAAGGGCAAGTCTTTTGAAGAGAGGGGCAATGATGGCAGATTTTTAGAGGAAAGATTGACAACGCCTGAAGAGAGAGAGAACCATTAAAAAATATCAGCTAACATTAGGACCAGGAGATGAAGTTAGATGGTCAGCAGTGGAATTAGGATCGAGGGAGCAGAAGATAGGTCTCGTGGGAAAGATGAACTCAGAGGTTGGGTCACAGATAGGAGAGAAACTAGAAAAAGATGTGTATTCGGGTCAGGGTGGGGGGGACATTAGATGAAGTTGGCCATAAGGAAGGGAAGGATGTGGCAGAGGCATCAGATCGGACAGTCTCAACCATAGTGACAACGAAGTCCATGAGCGCCTCGCAGTTATTAGAAAAAGTCCATGAATTAATTTAACCAAGTACTCTTTAGAGCACTGGTTATGGGGCTTTACAGGGTGCAAAAATGGCTATCAAATTTGTTTAAGTAACAGTGACTGCATCCTATTAAGTACTTGGATCTAGTCTATGATACGATAATTTTATGAAGTCAATAGATAAAGTACTGCTCTTTAGTTATAACGGAAATGCTATTCAAGGAGTGGGAGTTGCTTCTTCCTTACCCTGCCCACAGGTAGGAAATTAACCTCCTCTCAAAGATAAAATTGTTTTGTCATCATGTTCAGACACAATCAGGTACACAACCTACAGCATGTGGAGTATCAAGGCTAAGGAAACAAATCATGAGCAATGCTCTGCCGCATACTCAGTTGTGAGCCGTGTGAGGTAATAACGTTGCACGGAGTGTTAAAGCTTATTCAACACATTAATAAACTTCTGAACTTTTTCTAATGTCCATTTCCTTCTTAGCAGAAACAAAAAAGGCATATGAGCGGAGGTCAACATACCAGTCTTCGACTTCTGGTATGCCAGTGAGAGGAGGGTTGAGGCAGTACGTATGATAGGCCATATCACACTCATCACACAGCAGTTGCTTCTCTGGGTCACCCTTCCCACCACATATGTGACAGGCACACTGTTTACAGTCCTTGTTAGGGTTATCTTTGCAATGCTTGCATTCAGGTCCATTCTGCCCTACAGCCAAAAAAATATAAATACACAAAACTGTAATCTAATATACAGCATTGACATTCAACACCACTAAGATTACTAGGGAAGCAAACAAGTCAGCAAAATGCAACAGCACTATTAATTTTTCCCTCCTCTTGACCTTCTGGAGTGTCCCCAACTATAACAACATGGTTCATGTTCAAACTGCACTTTCTGGTGAGGTAAAGCAGCTAGCTTACACTTGGCAATTTTACACTGAGATAGACAATTCATTGTACAACAGTAGACATAAACCAGTATCCTACCAAAATGGTTCAGCTCACTCCAAAAAGCTACCATATTACACGGCTGTTTGGAATAACAAGGGGATTTGGTCTCAGTACAAATGCCGGCCTAATATTCACTAAAATAGAACAAGTAAACTGAGTACAATTTATAAGTTATAACTTTAATCAAAAGACCCTTTGACATGCTCAAGATTTAGTCTATCTCATTAGCTATTCCAATTAAGTGGGGTAGGGTAGCAGTCATGGTACAGGACTAGGAATTCAGAAGTCATAAATGCGAATCCCACTGCAGCAAAATATGAAAAGAAATTCAATAAATATAGTAGTTTAGGGTCAGCAACACAGACAAAAAGAAAAGGAAGGTTCTCATGAAAATCCAACTGTTTCAGGTTCACCAGCCTGACTGAATACGTATTCAATCTGGTATCAGTGGTTTGACAATATGAAGTGGCAGAACAGAAATACCCACAATCTGAAAAACACATTCTGAAAAGCAAAATGCAGATAAATGAATGATACACAAAAAGATGTATGTCACAAACAGGAAAAGAGCTACATCTACTTGTGCCCACACAACATAGAAAGATTTTTTACGGTATTATATCTCTAATAGATCTACAAATTTGTGCTTTCTATTAGCTACAATTTTTTTATTTATTGAACCAACCAACATCTTCTCACTGAATCATGAACTATAACCCATATAAACAGTAGTGCCAAACCCAAACTAAGATACATTAGAAGAACACCCATCCTTCTTATCAGTTCAAGAACACAGGGAATTTGTGTCTGACATACCACCAATTCTCAAAAACCTTACTTTTCAAGGGACTTTCAGATCCATTAATTCCAACACTTCCCGGCTCCTCAATCTTGTAGACTTCATCAACCAGTGAAATTCTGCAATCATTCAAAGAGTCACCAGCATCCCTGAGAGAAAAACAAAATGACTATTTCCAAAAAGTAGCAAAGACCAAGTAGTCTGGCTACCACCTGCTATCAGCTGGATTCCAGCATACATTCACAGGATACATGGATGAGATAAATGAAACATTGACACTATAACAACGCAAACATTTTTCTGCAAGGTTACTGTAAATTAAGAGCATTCTAAAGTTTTAGTTAACGTTAACAAATGTCCAATGATGTTCCTCATTGTTATAAAATACTACTTTCTGATGTGCCATAAGGGTACGATGTGTTGTGTCTGCTATGGGCAAAACCTGTCAGATTTGTAATTATGCATCCTCTAGTGGAATAAACTGCTGTATTCAAAGTTCATAAAAACATCAACATAGATAGCATTGAGATTGGGCAGTGCAACATCTTTCATCAGGCTTCCCAATTCCAAATCCTCTTTCATAAAGACCATTTAATAGATATTGGCCTTGTCAAACATATGAGTGTGATTTTTAAAACTCTTTCACAAGTGATTGTTCCACTGCATGTTGAATGAATGTGGGCAAGGGCATGGAGATTGCGGCAGTAGCCAAAGATAATAGCTCCGGTCTTACATATCTCAAATTTACTTAAATAGTTCCCAACACATTTTATTTTAAAAGCAAACAGGAAAGTCTATTCAAATCAGATCACTGAGCTGGACAACCCAACCCATTTGAAAAGTCAAAAAAATTCACAACTCTTCAGCAGCTTAGTATGAGTACTTGTGAAACAAGACAAAAGCCCAAAACTTAAAGCAAACTATTAATATCCTTACCCCAAAAGAATTTTTGCATAGATCTCTTTGATAGTCCTGGTCTCCCTTTTCCGTAGAATTTCTGCATCATACCAGTATCCTCGCTCTTTAGGTTCATCTGGGTTGTAGTTCACCATCACCACATGTCCAACATGAAGTTGATGCCACTGCAAGATCACCCTCGCCCGTGGTCGAATGTCTTTCCATCGCAGCTGCACAATTCCATTTTCCGGGTAACTACGCAGATTTGAATAGATAATTTCAGGGTTCAATTTTCATATTAGGTTTATGTATAACTATGTATAGAATGTAGCAAAAATATTAATGAGAACTTTATGTTAGTCTTCACTCTTGAAGATGTTCAACTGTCATGAAGATAATATTGTTTTAGGGACACATTGGGCAGTATTTAATGCAGGCGAAGTGGGGTTTGGCCTGCTGACTGGAAAGTCAGCAAGAGCCCCACCCCAGCTCATATGGAGAAGGCCCAACGAGTGCCTCTCAGGCACTTAGTGACCAGGGGTGAAGCCTTCCCCAGGATCAAGGACCATCCCAGGGGGTGGAAATCCCATCCCTGAGAGCTGCCAACCAGAAGCCAGCAAATGTCTATTGTAGGCAGCATCATTGGCAGTCATTGGCAATGCACCCAGGAAGAGGCCTGGGATCACCAAGGGACCCAGCTGAGTGAGGGCAAGATCAGAGCGGTGGGAAGGGTGTCGGAAGACAGACCAGAGGGTGGTTGTCAGCATTCCCCCTGTTCTCGATGCTGGTTCCTTCAGTCAGGCACTGAGTGCCTTTGAACAAGGGACATCCCTTCCATGTCCACCCCAATTTCCAGGACCCCGCAAGCAACCTATACCGGATTTGCTTTTCAGGGAATTAATTGCCCACTTAAGGGCCTCAATTCCAGCCACAGGCTTCAATTGGGGCTGAGGCAGAAAGGTTTCCACCCAGAACCCAACTAAATGTTCCCCAGCCTCCAAACCTGCCGCCGGGGAGGGCATTAAATTCAGCCTATGTTGTGCATTACACTCTTGACAATATTTTTAATAGCTCACTGCACCCTGGGACTGTTCCCATAGACTAGGCCAATAAATAATGAGAATATGATTGCGTAAATAGAGGGGGACATATTAAGGATACTAAATGAACAAAAAAAGTCATGTTATACATTGTAATTTTTGAAGAAGTCATCAGAATGTGAGAAGCCCAATAAACATTGTCTATTTAAAATTATAAAAAGCTTTTGACAAGTTAACACACAAAGATTCTCAGCAAGATCAAAGCCTCCATCAATGGTAATACGTTGAGCTGGATTGTGTATATGTAGGCAATGATTGATTTGGATCTGTTTGTAGATCAGCCATGAGTAGTGGCCAGTAAGGACTGTTGCTTGCCTAGTTTTATTAATGTAGGCATTGGTGGCACAATTTGAAAATTTGCAGATAATAGTGTGCAGATGTTAGGCGCTTAGAAGATGCTTGAATGCTTTGGGTAGACCTTGATATGTTGGGGGATTGAGCCTGACAAATGACGTTCAATTTTTTTTTAAAATGCACAGGGCGGAAAGCTCAACGGAGATACATGCCAAGTATTGCTGAAAAAAGAGAGACTTTCTTTGTCAAAACTTTTTGTCTTGCACTCATCGAGACAATTCACAAAAATACCAAATGTAATGGGAACAACAATTCATATTGTATGAGAACAGAGTGCTGATTGGTTGGCAAGTGGACTAAACAGTGTCCAACATCAGGTGTGATTCCACAATTGGACTAGATTGTCAGTTGGGCTTGCAGTGTGGTACATTTGGGCACACCAGAAACTACATATATTAACACACAGGGACTTGTTCTTTGCAAACAGAAAGAACATGTACACACTAAGCTGAAACAGGCGCAACAGAATAAATGACCGCCATTCGCTGACTCATTCCTCAGGACAATGCCCTGACCAGTCAAGCTGCTTGGTTTAAATTGCAAACAACGCTTGACAGATTTTACAATTTATATAAATGACTTCGATGAAGGGACCGAAGGAATGGTTATTAAATTTTCTAACAGCACAAAGATACATAGGAAAGTAAATTATGAAGAGGACATAAGGTTACAAAGGGATATAGATAGGTTAAGTGAGTGGGCAAAGATCTGGCAAATGGAGTATAATGTGGACAAATGTGAAATTATCCATTTTAGCAGGAAGAATTTTTTAAAAAGCTTATAATCTAAATGGTGAGAGATTGCAGAGCTGAGATTCAGAGGGACCTGGGTGTCCTAGCGCATGAATCACAAAAAGCTAGTATGCAGGTACAGCGAGTAATTAGGAAAGCTAATGGAACATTTATTATGAAAGGAATTGATTACAAAAGTGGGGAGGTTATGCTTCAGTTGTACAGGGCACTGGTGAGACCACATCCGGAGTATTGTGTACAGCACTGGTCTCCTTATCTAAGGAAAGATGTAATTGCGTTAGCAGTTCAGAGAAGGTTTACTAGACTAATACCAGGAATGAGTGGGTTGTCTTATGAGGAAAAGGTAAGCTTGTAGCCACTGGAGTTTAGAAGAGTAAGAGGTGACTTGATTGAAACCTTTAAGATTCTGAGGGGTCTTGACAGGGTGGATATGGAGGGGATATTTCCTCGTGGGAGAATCTAGAACTAGGGGTCACTCATTTAAAACAGAGATGAGGAGAATTTTTTTCTCTGAGGGTCATGAGTCTTTGGAGCTCGCTTCCTCAAAAGGCAGTGGAAGCAGAGTTTTTGAATATTTTTAAGGCAGAGCTAGATAGATTCTTGATTAAAAAGGGAGCGAAAGGATATCAGGGGTAGGCAGGAATGTGGGGTTGAGCTTATGATCAAATCAGCCATGATCTTATTGAATGGCGGAGCAGGCTCGAGCGGCCTACTCCTGCTACTTCGTATGTAGTTAACTGCCAACCATGATCAATCGTTGCATTCTCCGCGGCAACGCCTATACCGGAGTCCATTTACCAACCGATCAGCACTGCCTTCTCATACAGTATAAATGGTTGTTTCCTTTACATTTGGTATTTTTGTGAATTGTCCTGATGAGAAAAAGCTTCAATAAAAAAGTGTCTTTTTTCAGCAACACTCAAGTTCTGCACCAAACGCCTACTTAAATACATCCTACAGGGAAAGGAAGATATCTGGAAGGTTCTACTGCATAAATCTCAAAAGTTCATGTGCAGTGTTACGAATTGATAACTAGTGCAAATATGGTGTTGGGGTGTATTTATAGGATAGTTGACTATAAGACAAAGCACACCATTTTGTCCTTATTCAAGTCCTTTGTCAGGCCTCAGCAAGAAATACTGTGTTCAGTTTGGTCTCCTCACATGGTGGTTAATAGTAAAGCTTTGGAAAGGATGTAGGGGTGACACACTAGGCTACTTCCAAATTTAAAGTATTTTAGTTATTAAGGTAGGTTTAAAAAATAGCGCAGAAGCTTAGGGTGATTTAATGGAGGTTTATAAGACAATTAAGAGTACATCGTGTTACGAGTTGGCAGCTTGTTCCAATTACTTAGGTTGGGAGGTACAGGGGTCACAATTTTAAATTGTTTAAGGCCAGGTCCAGATGTCAGGCGTTTCATTTCCCAAAGAATAGTTGACCACTGGAACAGGCTGCTGAATCAAGTGTTGGAGGCCAATTCATGGAATTCCTTCAAGCAAGAGCTGGACTTGTTTCTTGTTGGAAAGATCATATCTTAAGTACTGCAAGGAATATCAGGGTTAGAGTGATCTAAACTATTTCTGATTGCCCAGTAGAGTCAGAGGAATTTACTAGATTTTCCCCTGCCTCCCAATTGGCCTGAGGTTTTTTTTTTAAGTCTTTCCCAGGAGATTGTATGGTGATTGGCCAGTGAATAGTGTATATATGATGATGATATATTAATAAGGGGGGCGGGGGAGTATTTTGCAGAAATGTTGGGGTCTCACCTACCAGCTGGACAGGCAACAAGGTACCCGGGTTGCCTCGCCCAGAAAGGCCCGCTGGTATTAGGTGCCTCTTAAGCACTTAAGTGGCCAAAGGCACGTCTTCCCACAGGATCAAGGAACCTGGAAGCACAAATCCCACCCACCAATAACTTTCAGCCAGAGGCCAGCAGCTTGTTGCACACTAGCATTACCAGGGAGGTGGTGGCTGCTGTAAGGGTGACAGCCGCTGGAAGTCCAGGATTGAGGAGCAACCCAGGTCAGAAGTAACTCATGTGGGAGAGATTTGCCGAGTGTAGGGGGTGTCAGCAGCAAAGGCAGAGGAGTCGCTCTCAACAGGCCCCCCTTCCTGATGCCAGTTCTCTCGATCAGTACCGAGCGCCTCTGAACACCACCCCCTCTGGGAAACCACAAGCAACCTGCACAAGTTTGCTTGTCGTGCTCCCCAAGTGGAAATAGGTCCAGTCACCGTAGAGTTAATCAGTGGTGTTGGGAAGAAGCCCTTAGTGGACATTGAATAACCACTTAAGTGGACAATGAATGCGTATATGTTCTTTAAAACCAACTAGTTCTTCAAACTACACCAAATTACATAAAATCTACAGCACAAAGCAGCAGTTGGGCCAAACTAGTCTATGCAAGTATTTATAATCCTCATACTCCAGTTACCTCTTTCCACCCTCCCTCTGTATCACTACTGCTTTTCCTCTTATGTATGTTAAGATGGAGAGGAAGTCTTTCAAAAGGCCACCCATCATCAGATGATAGCAATGTAGTGTCAGGAATAGTCTGGGCGAGCAAACTCATTTTGTCAACTTTCATTTTTTGGATATCTTGTAGAGCAATTCATCCAATCAAAGGCAGCCCAACAGTTTATTTAAGGAATGGCACTGTACCATATAAACCATCAAGATCCCAAAAAAATCTGATTTTGGGAATAAAAAAAAGGTTAATACATCCTACAGAAACAAATACCCATGATGCCCTCCCACACCCAGTGAAATGTCCAGATTAATTGCCCAAAGTCTCCACATTAATGTGGACACAATACACAGGGCAGGCAAAGCCCTAGAAATCACATCCCTTTAAGTCACCATTTTCACCACATAAGGAATATAAATCAGGAGCAGATAGGCGGATGGAGAAACTGGAGAACCCTGCCCTATCCCCAGCACTTGTGTGAAAACAAGAGATAAATGGTATTCCTATATAGTCATCTTAACATACTCTTCATATTTAATGTGATAAATCACATCTTCAGCAGCAATCTTTGTTCCTGTAGCTTTGCTTGAATGCGCAGATTCTTCATTATTGGTAATTTTACTTGCACTCTCATCCTGTGTCACATTAACAACGACAGCTTCAAACCAAGCACCCATGTGCATGTCTCGAGCATCAATCAATTCATTTATCTAAAAAAAAAAAGCACAAGTTCAACATCTCATTGTTTGGTGGTCACACATTACTTGGCTTACGCTGGAGGGAGAAATTACTCAACCCCCTATACAGCAACAGCCTTTCAAGTCAACAACACAAAGCAAAAGGGCAAGTTTACCATTACTAAACTAGCCCAACATTCTCTCACTGCCAATTCTTATATTTAAACTATACAGTCCCAGGCATTCATTACAGGATCAGCTAATTTCCAAAGTAGTGACATATGGTGTTATATAGGTTTCTATCTAATGTGTCAGCCATCTAGCCTGCCACTAAACATTTTCCACAGCCCAAATCAGAAAAATATTCTGCGGCACCCTTTGTGAATCCCAACTTTTCCACCATCTTAATATTCAAAGCATAGACGTGCTTGAGCTGAAGACTAGTAGTACAATATAGTTGCTTAGAAATTATACTCATGGCTTAAAGTGGAGCTCTGGGTCTAAACACCAAGATGGCCTAATTTCTAGTTCACGGAAGTTGAAGTGCAGCCCAACATAAGCACTACTGTTTTCCCTGGCCTTCATCCATGCTTTTCCCTCAAACATCTTCATGCCAACATCCAAGTATTATTGAATTTTTTGAGGAGGTAACTAGTTGTGTAGATGAGGGTAGTGCAGCTGATGTAGTCTACATTGACTTCAGCAAGGCTTTTGACAAGGTCCCGCATGAGAGAGTGGTCAAGGAGTCAAGAGCCCATGGGATCCAGGGCAATTTGACAAATTGGATCCAAAATTAGCTTAGTGGCAAGAAACAGAGGGTGATGGTCGAAGGTTGTTTTTGCGTTTGGAAGTCTGTAACGAGTGGTGTACCGCAGGGATCGGTGCTGGGACCCTTGCTGTTTGCAGTGTACATTAATGATTTAGACGTGAATATAGGAGGTATGATCAGCAAGTTCAGAGATGACACAAAAATTGGCGGTGTCATAAATAGTGAGGAGGAAAGCCTTAGCTTACAGGACGATATAGATGGGCTGGTAAGATAGGCAGAGAAGTGGCAAGTGGAATTTAAAACTGAGGAGTGTGAGGTGATGCATTCTGGGAGGACTAACGCAGCAAGGGAATACACAATGAGTGGTAGGACCCTAGGAAGTACAGAGGATCAGAGGGACATTGGTGCACATGTCCATAGATCCCTGAAGGTAGCAGCACAGGTAGATAAGGTGGTTAAGGCATATGGGATACTTGCCTTTAATAGCCAAGGCATAGAATATAAGCGCAGGGAGGTTATTTTGGTGCTGTATAAAATGCTAATTAGGCCACTGTGTGCAGTTCTGGTCGTCACATTATAGGAAGGATGTGATTGCACTGGAGAGGGTGCAGAGGAGATTCACCGGGATGTTGCCTGGGTTGGAGCGTTTCAGCTATGAAGAGTGACTTGATAGGCTATGTTGTTTTCCTTAGAGCAGAGAAGGCCGAGGGGAAATCTGATAGAGGTATACCAAATTATGAGGGGCATAGATAGGGTAGATAGGAAAAAACTTATCTCCTTAGCAGAGGTGTCAATAACCAGGGGCATAGATTTAAGGTAAGAGGCAGGAGGTTTAGAGTGGATACGAGGAAAAATGTTTTCACCCAGAGGTTGGTTGGAATCTGGAACACACTGACTGAAGGGGTGGTAGAGGCAGGAACCCTCACAACATTTAAGAAGTATTTAGATGAGCACTTGAAACGCCATAGCATTCAGGGCTATGGGCCAAGTGCTGGAAAATGGAATTAGAATAGATAGATGCTTGATGGCCAGCACAGACACAAAGGGACGAAGGGCCTGTTTCTGTGCTGTATAACACTATGACTCTATGTCAATAAGTTATGAAATTCTGTTCAGGGCATTGCCTCAGAGCCCATGCCAATGTGAGCCAAGAACCTTTGGAAAAGATTAGAAGTCATACCACTTTATTGGAGGAATACATTTTCATAGCCTTTCAATAAAATGGTATGCAAAACAAAATTGCACCAAGGAGCAAAAATTCATCAAAACATTTGTGCTGCAAACTTCAAACTCTTGACAGTTTAAATGTTGAAGTGTATAACCATTCAGCTTTTAAACCATACCACACTTTTGGGAAATGGTGTGGGGGGAAAATGAATTAATTTGTCCATTGTCCATTCTTATAGATGGCTGTAAACATTGACTTTTTATGGAGGTAGTACCATTCACTGAAGCAATGGTTCATAGCACTGCCAGAGGAAAAGTAAAAATCCAGAGGAAAAGTAAAAATCGAGTGCTGTTGCTCAGCCACAGCCATCTATATTGCATCTTGTTTGTAGGAAATACAAACTCTAGTAAAATGTACAAAGTGAAAACATGATTTTATACTTACATTTGAAAGTATCTGAAATTCAACAAGTGCCCCAAGTCATATGTCTAGTTCAAACAAAGAAATTGCTGAAGTATTTTGGGTTAAAGATCTGTGTAACCTGGGTTTCAGTAAAACTCCAATTAATTGCTCGAAATTGCCACTATTTAGAATAAAGAATTTTTTAAATTTATTCATTCACATAATGTGGACAGTGCGTGCAAAGCCAGCATTCACTGAAAATATGGTAGCAAACCATCTTCTTGAATTGCTGCAGTCCATGTGGCAAAAGTACACCCTTCCATACTGCTTGATAGAAAGTTCCAGGATTTTGACCCAATGGCGAAGAAGAAAAAGATAATATTCCCAATTTAGGATGATGAGTCACTTCCAGCAGAATACCCTGCCTCTGTCCTGCTCTTGGCTCCTGTAGTCACAGGATTTATGCAGCTGGTCCAGTTAAATGTATGGTCAATGGTGATGATTAAATAATGATAGTGTCATTGAATGTAAAAGAGATGGTTAGACTTTGTTGGAGATAAGCATTGCCTGGCACTTAATTAGCAAGAAACATTCACGCCACGCATCAGCCCAAGTCTGCATGTTGTCCAAATCTTGCTGCATGCAGGAACAAGCTGCATCATAAATAAGGAGTTGCGAATGGACCTGAACACTGCAATCAGCAGCAAACATCCCTACTTCTGGTCCTATGGTGGAGGGAAGGTTATTGTTGAAACAGCTGAAGATGGATGGGCCTAGGAAACTGCCCTGAGGAACTCTAGAAGCAATGTCGTGGGGCTGAGATGATTGGGATCCAACAACTACAACTACCTTTCTTAGTTCTCATGTAAGGTCACAGACCAAAATGGCCTCCTACCCCAATGAAATCAAGAAATTAAACACAACTTGTTGTTTCTCACTTCAAATGTTGGCTGATGCTGAGTTTTTCCAACATTTTCTGCCTTTACTTCATCTTGCTTTATACAAGGAATGACTCCGGCCAATGGAGGTGTCCCCTTCGATCACCACTGACCTTAAATTTCATTAGGACTCCTTGGTGTCAACATGGTTAAATGTTGCCTTGATATTACTCTCAACTCACCTTTGGCACTCAGGTCTTTTGTCAAATTTTAGGCCAGTGCAATTATAAAGTCTGGAATCAAGTAGTCCTGGCAGAACCCAAAGTGAACACTGGTGAGCAGGTTATTGATAAGTGCCACTTGATAGCACCATTGATGACATCACCACCACATTGCTGACGATTGAGAGTAATCTGATGGGGCTGTAATTGGCCAGATTGGATTTGTTCTGCTTTAAGACATACCTGGGCAAGTTTCCACTGTCAGGTAGATGCCAGCGTTGTAGCTGCACTGATCAGTTTGGCTAGAGATGTGACTAACTCTAGAGCACAGATCTTCAGCATTCTCCCTAGTATTATAATAAGCAAATGCATTTATCTCAAAAAGATTAATGATAACTCTAGTACAAGAAAGATTTACACGCAAATTGCTTGAGATTCAGCAATTATGGTAACTTGTAATTGAGAACAAAAAAGTTCAAACAATTCAAAATAAATAAATTAAAATAACTAAAAATTAACTTGGTGCAATACTAGGATTTTCCCCGAGAGGAGCGTCATAGCTTGTATCTTAAAACAGAAGACTCAGATACTTGAACAATATACCACTACAGCTAATCAGTGTAACAGTTCTCCTGATAAACAAATAAAAACCTTATTGCTCACCTTGTATAAGCCAAACCCTGGGTCAATGAGATCAGGCTGAGTGGACGTTCCTGCCTGTCCATCCAATTCCATAGCAGCTTCACCATTGTTAGAGCTCTTGTCCGATTCACTTTGTGCAGAACCACATCCAGAGTCTGTGTCAGACAGCTCTGCATCTTTTTCTTTTCTAGTGGTGCCTTTTGATACAACTTGATCAACCTGACGAATAAGCAGCTGGATGATGTCATTAAGTCCCACGTTATAGTCAAAAAGTGAATGGGCGTCTTCCATCTAAAAAGGGAAAATAAAAAAAGTTAGACAGCTATTACCAAACTATCTGAATTGAGACTCTACATTTATCTTTTCACATCTACGAGCTACACCCCATAGTAATTTTGAACATTTGATTTCACTAAAGTACAACCACATAAAAAGTAACAGAAGCTGGGAAGGAAGAGAAAATATAGCTTTTTAACTGCTAAAACAGGCATTACAGCCAACGGTAGAAATTGCATTACATGGAAATAACTTCCATTACCAAACAACTTTGTCTTTTTAAAATAAAAATCCAGAAATTTAAAAAAAGCAGCCCATTCACAAGCTGAGTGTTTATCTACATAACCAACTCTTCTAATATTAACATGCAAGATGGGACGAAAATAATGCAACCACCCATCTTCTGAACAGTATGGGTAACATTTGGGGGTTCTGTCAGGCACTAGATTTTACTGTCACTTTGGAAACTCAGGGCTGGGAGTGATAATAGGATATAAGATCCCAGGTTAGGGAGAAAAAGATTTACTATAGCTCTGACATAACCTGGCCCCATGGAACTATGCACCTTCAGCAGAGCTAGTGGGGAAAAAAACAACAACAGCAAATAAGCCTCCTATCCCAATGAAATCAAGAAATTAAGTGCAAATTGCCAGACTAGCAAGTTCAATAGCTGATCAGCAGAATAGTAAAAGAGCCACTGCAACACTCACTTTACTTTGAACAGCGCTCTGTGCAGAATACTAGTTGTGGTTGCCTTCAGGGGAATTGTTTTAAACTTACTGATGAGGTTTTGAGATGAGAGTAATGAATTCAGCATCTGTCCAGCATGTACCTGATCATTACAGCCAATAGAGAATGAATATTTTTTTCAATGCAATGTAGTCTCAAGATCACTACAATCATCCACTATACCAGGAATTAAGAATCATTTTAATACAGCACCATCCTGTGGCAAGAATCTAACCTCTGAGCATTATGGTTTTTCTTCACTCTGGAATATGAAATATTGAACAAATAAGAAGTACAAGTACAACTATTTATCCCTTATTGATATGTATGCCCTTTCCAAACCCAAGAAATTATTCAGAGAATGGGCAGCTAACCGATTCTGAAATCTTCACCAATCCCAGTGAGCTACCAATAGGAGCTGCAAGCAGAGAACAGATCTATCAATGTACCATACTTCTATTCTCTTGAGGGAGACAAAATGTACTGCACTGTATTAAGCGCTCTGCTGAATCAACACCCAAGAATTGACTACACCATAGTTCAAGCAATTCTATATATGGCTCTTGAAGTATGACTGGAAGTAATGCTGCTGAGCCACTACAAGTTTTCTTTTTTACATCTTATCGCAGTTAGGTTGCTTCAATGCACCCAACTAAGTGGTCAGCTGTAGGATACAGCGTGGAATGGAAATCTGAGAAACAAGACAGATAAGGAACAGTGTTAAAAATGTTAAAACAATAGCAGATATCGGTAGACCAATTGTTTGAAAGAGTGGGAAAAGCCAAAAATGAGTAAGCAGCCTCTCATCTTTCACATAAAAGACCATTATTTCAAGTAGGCTATGACTAATGTTCCAAAACTTCGTCTTTCTCATGAAGGTTTCCAATCTCCAAATTTGAAGATCTCTCCTTAGAATTCTTTCCAAAAGTTGCTGCCACTCGGACAGCTTAAACAATAGCCCGCCCACCTCAGATTTCTACTTCCGCGATTCCTTTCCCCTGGATCTCAAAGTACACAAGCTTCATCTTCCAAGCACATTTTCAGATGTTTAGCAGTGCTAAGCAGAACACCACTGTTCCAAAGGGGTACCTTTGCCCCAACAGCCCTCTATTTAAAGTCTACGATCCACAGCCTTTTCTCTGCTCCTTTCTTTTAACTTAACTGGGACTTCTGCCTGTCCCTGTGACACTTGCAGGCCGACACCCCGAAAGTGACCAGCTCCAAACTGTTGTTCACTGACCCTTAAACTGATCTGAAGACTTATCACAACACTCCAAGAGAGTCCCACCATTATTACTAGGCAGGAACAAATCTAAGAAGCATTGGAACCTCCTGTACCTTAAATGTTACAATTTCCACAGGCTGCTAATTTAGCACCCAGGGTCACAGAATGAACGGATTCCATAACACTAAAATGAAAGAAAATTAAAATTGAAACCTTGAAACTGGGTACAATGAAATGCTAGCTTCAATACCCAAAGTTGGCACCTACTGAATCAGCAAGTCACCATTTACCAGTTTGTTGAAATGGATATTCAGGATTGAAAACGTCACAAAACATCGATGCAAGTAAATTGTTTACACAATATGTGTACTAACAAAAGATGGAGAGCAAGAATCATCTCAAGTCAAGTCAACATGAGGTTAATCAATGTTGAGGCTAATCATTGGTATGCATTAGAAATACCCACTTATGTCAATATAGCATTCTTCACAAAATAATTTTTGAAGTCAAATTTGGAGCAGTCTATTTTGAACCTGATCTCAATATACTTATGTGGGTTAAAAATATAGCAATGATTTGAGCTGTAAAAAGTTCACAAGAATTAGATTTTACATTGTTGGAAATCAAAACAACCAAAATGCTGAAGCATGAATAAAATAGACACAAACAGCCCATTTAACTGCAGCACAGGACGAGCGAGCAATAAATATGGCAACCCTCAGCCAGGCTGGAGATTGAAAGATTCGCCCCTCTGCTTCCCAAAAAGCTGTAAGAATTTCCATCAGCATTACATTGAAACAACCACATTTTGGTTTAAAAAAATATAACCTGCAAAAAAAAAGGGAAATCTCTTATTAAAGCCAAGCTGATGGAAAGATGATCAGCTCCATCAGCTATAAAGATCCCCATTAATTGCAGATGTGTAATGGCAGCCTAGCTTTCAGTGGCTGCTGCTTCACAGCACAAATCTAAGCCCAATTTGGTGCCATCTGAGAACCTCATTCAGAGGCTACAAAAATGCTGACACGAGAAATGAAAATGTCAACATCGCATAGTAGAGTTGCTTTTCCACGCTAGTAACAGGAATAGCCTTACTTTGTAGCTGACTGCGCTACACTTGAAAAAAATACTTGCAAATAGAAAGCGCAACATCAGGATGTGCCAAAGAGCTTTAAAAACCATTAAGTAGGTTAACTGTCATCTTCTTGGGCTGTCCCTCAGGGTCAAGGATGACTTGCTTCCACACTAAAAATGAGTTCAGGCGACTGAAGAGTCCAACAGTCTCTGTCACAGGTAGGGGGAATGGGTGGGTGGAGTGCCCAGGTTGCCACACGTTCCTTTCGCTGTCGACGCTTGGCTTCAGCTAGCCCATGGTGAGGAGACTCAAGGCATTCAACTCCTTCCCAGATGCTTTCCCTGCACTTCGGGCGATCTTGAGCCAGGGATTCCCAGATGTCAGTGGGGATGTTGCACTTTTTCATGGAGGCTTTGAGGGTGTCCTAGAAGCGTTTCCTTTGCCCTCCTGGGGCTTGTTTGCTGTGTCAAAGCTCTGAGTAGAGCGCTTGTTTCGGGAGTCTTATGTCAGGCATGCGGACGATGTGGCCCACCCAGCGGAGCTGATCGAGCATGGTCAATGCTTCGATGTTGGCCTGAGCAAGAACACCGACGTTGGTGCGCCTATCCTGTCAATGGATTTGCAGGATCTTGCAGAGGCAGCGCTGGTGGTACTTTTCCAAAGTTTTGAGTTGCCTGCTGTACATAGTCCACGCCTCTGAGCCATATAGGAGGGCGGGTATCACTTCTGCTCTGTAGACCATGAGATTGGTGCTGGGTTTGAGGTCCTGGTCTTCAAACACTTTCTTCCTCCTCGGCCACAGTTTAACTGTAGTCACCGTTGTAATGTAGGAAACGTAGCAATCAATTAATTTACATAAAGTCCCAAAAGGACGTAATCCATTTCTCAACTCCAATATTACTCACCTGAGGAGCAATCAAAAATGTGGATTGGCAGGTTAATAAAGAAACAGAATAAATGATCTGTGGTGAAATGTAGGCTACAATACTAGATTACTGTAATAAGAAGAAATTTCAGCAGTCGGTGTCTGGAAATTTTTTCTTATAGTCACGCATCCCTTGAAAGATGAAATTGAATGACACCATGACCATGCTAACTTTAGATCCCAAGAAAAATGCATGAGCCAGGAAACTAATGTTTATTAAATGCCAGTTGGTTGTAAGAAGTACTGGCTTCTACCAGCATATTGTAAATGAATGCTGTGCATAATGCTTAAATTATCAATGTAAATGCAGTGATAAAAATGAAAGACATGAACACACCAGTGGGGACTTGAAAAGTCATGTATGAACCTACAAGTTCAGTAGCCCTGAAAATTGAACGTCCTTGTGTGAGATTAATTACCCATGGTAAAATTGTAGCAATTTTGCAAATGTTTCTCAGCTGTAAAAATACGCTGGTTTTCATTTTTGTACAATATTAACAAAAGGATTTTCACCAATTTCCCCCCACAATGTTCCACACACAAAAAAAAGCAGCAAATCATATATTTCCTGACAGCATTATTGCATTATAAATCCCACACAAGACACCCATACATCACCACACAGAAACAATTACAACTTAAAAATGTTACCAGCAGATGGAAAATACTTGAATGACTGTGCACAAAGAAATGTACCAGTCTGAAGGGAGGGTGGTTGAGAAGACATAGAAAGAACCCACATAATTTTTTAACAACTTTCGCTAATATTACGAGACACTGGATCACTGAATGATAAACATTGTAAAGGCTAAATGCATTTGCCCAGAGACAAGTCATCGCTCCTCAGATGTGCCAGTTTGAAATACTTCATTGTCACCAGGTCAAAATTCTGCAACTCCTTATCCAACAGTATTGTGGGAGCACCTTCACCAGACTGCAGTTCAAGAAAAAGATCCACCTGCACCTTTGCTAAGCAATAGGGATGGGCAATAAATGCTGATTCTGCTATCAATGCCCATATCCTAAGAATTATTTTTTTTAAAAATCAACTCAGATATTTTGTGAAGCCCCGCACATATGTTCAAAATGCCAATTATAGCCATGTATAAATAAGCTCAGTTTACTAACTGAAGAGGGGAATTCAGCACCTTGTCTTTCATCCAAGAATTTGAGGCTGCAAAATTTTTTCAAAGATCTACACTGTTTTATTCCACTTATGCCAATCTACCTCCTCAGAGGTATTAATGTCTTGTTGGGAAATAGTTCGATAGATGTCCGCTGAGTAAATGGTCATTTACTTATGTTAGCATAGATAGCAAGTTTTATTTGATTTTAAAAAATGAAAAACTTGCATTTATATAACACCTTTCATGACTACAGGACACCCCAACTTAACAGCTAGTGAAGTCACTCTTGTAATGTAGGAAATGCGACACCCAATTTCAGCACAGCAAGCTCCCATTAATGGCAACAGGATAATGACCAGAAAATCCGTTACAAGAAATATCTTTCCTGCTGTTCTGCAAAATAATGCCATAGGATCTTTTATGTCTACCTGAGGGGGGCAAACACCTGGTTTAACACCTCATCTGAAAGATGGCACTTTCAACAATGTTCCCTCAATACCGCAGTGTTTGCTACTTAGATAAAAGCAAAATACTGCAGTTGTTGGAAATCTGAAATAAAACAGAAAATGCTGGAAAAACTCAGGTCTGGCAGCATCTATGGAGAGAAACAGGGTTAACGTTTCGAGTCCATATGACACTCTCTTTAGCTCTGAAGGAGAGTCACATGGACTCGAAACGTTAACTCTGTTGCTCTCTCCACAGATGCTGCCAGACCTGCTGAGTTTTTCCACCATTTCCCATGTTTACCAGTGTTAGCCTTGACTTTTGTGCTCAAATGGGACTTGAATCCACAACATTGACTCAGAGACAAGTATTAACAACTGAGCCACCACTGCTGACAATTACAAGAGACTTTATGTACTAAGGGTGCTTCCAGAAGGGGCTTGGAAGTGATCATAAGCTGGTGTTTTAAATGACTTTTTCCTCCTTAACTTAAACTAATTACAATGCCAAAAGCTTAAATTAACACAACCTACCGGAGAATGAACCTTCCATTTTTCTGATACGTACACCAATTACTCAGCAGATAAACTTGAAGATGGCAGTTGCATTTTTTATTCAACTCAGCCGTGTTACATTGCAACAAACAGGGATTGGGGTAAGTTAGAAGAGGCAAACTTTACCTTTACCCCAGCAAGAATCAAAGGTGCAGGTTGCAGGTGAATTTGACAAATTTAGAAATGCATTTGCAATATTCTGTTTATCCAACTGTCAGCGAGAATCAGCTGTCCATGAAGGTGAACTTCATATATTGGAAACGTGGCTCTCTAGGCGGCGCTCAAACGCAAAGATCCTTACTGCAGTTAAAAGCCCAGAGCATCAAAATAAGGCTCACTAATTTATCCAATTGCAAGGTATATTAAAAAATTGTATACTTTTTTTCAGTGCATCAACTGCTGTGGGAATGCTGTCACAGCAAACATTTTGATTCAAAACAAAGAGCGCAATCCAATATATGATCCTTTATTTAAAAATGAAATTGCCTATGAGAGTGGCGCCAACTGAAACTTTAATACTTCCCAGTCCCTGCGTGCTTGAATGAAAATTGTTGAACAAGGTCTTAAAGTTATAAAATAAAAAATAATACACAAAAAATGCAATCGTTCAGGGGAGGGCACACTCCCCAGCTGAGGTGAAATCCATTCCCAATGGCCAATACAAATTACATGATTGAGGATAATCTTTAAGCGGTCCTGGGCATTTAGCGCCTTTTTGTTCACCCAATAACTCCCGCGCAACCAAACGCTAATGGAGGGGGGGGGTGCAAGGCCGATGACTGACAGGCCAGGGATCCAATCAGAAACAGCGGAGCCGGACAATGGCCCAATTGCCATGACCCTCCGGCCAATGATGGTGCGACAGCTAGCGGGCTAGGTTGCGGTGTAAACAGCCCGCCTCCGGGAGCAGTTGGAAGAGTTTCTCACTCTGAAGTTTTAAACCATTTAAAAGTTGATTTAACACCAAATTATAATGGCGGGGAGGGGATGGTCAAACCAGCAGAAAAAGAAGGCTTTAAAGATCTTTCGATCCACTCAGTGATGAATGCCAACCGCTTTGCTGAGAGTTCCCCCCTCACCCCCCGAGGGATCGGGAGAAGTTTGGTTCAGTCTGTTATTACCCCATAAAGGGGGTAAGTCCCCTTTCTCCAGCTCCCAGCGGCGGGTATTAACCCCTGCAGCGCCAGTTCGCATTCCTCGCTGCAGCAATCTTCTAACTCCCCCCGACTTAAGGTTCATGCGGCCAGCCTTTGTTCCCCGGTGCTCCCATTCAAGGAAAAGGCATTCGGTGCCCTCCTGCTACCTTCCTCAGCCGGCCATCCTCCCTCTCTCGCCCGCCCGCCAATTTCCCCTTTTATAATACCTGCTTTCCCCGATAGAACAGCCGTTGCCGATCCGCCTCCACCCCGAACGCTTCCCGAATCTTTTCCCTCAGTTCCTGCACCAGAGTCAATTTGGAGAGTCCATCAATGTGCCGGGTCTCTCTGCCATCCATGGTCCGCACCTGGATCCACATCTTCAGTCACACCAACGCTCTCCTGGGTACAATGGTGAATAATGATATTCAAAACAGACACGTTGATCTATCTCCCCAGGTCTCCTTCTCACTGAGGGGGAGGTGGTGGGGTGAGGGGGGGAATGTTTCCCGCGAATTCAGTTTTTTTTTTAACCCAACGGATCTCCTCTGCGCGCGGTGTCCGATTCAAATCCGCGCTCTCCCGCCTTGCGCGAGCCGCCCCTTCGCTCTCCCGCCTATTGCAGCGCGCGCACTCTCGCCGTGCTCCAATTGGACGGGGACCCAAAGCGTAAAAAAAAACCCACGCCTACGCTTCTCGCTTAATTGACGTCGCCGCGTTCAGGCGATGACCTCACCGCGTTAGGCAGAAATGGCTTTTGCCCCGCCCTTTGAGGGGCAGTAAGTGGGTCTATGCGGCGCCAACCAAATCGCGCGAAATTATGACAAAAAAAAACTTGGCCAGCTGACGAAAACGCTTTGTTTTTTAAACTGACCAAGCGTGGTTGAAAAAATGACTAATGAAGGGCAAGACGTTTAAAAACAGTCCCTCGCGTGAAAAATATCAGACAAGTGAGTTTTTTTCACCATAAGAAACCGGCATTCATCATGAACCAAAGCAGAAAATGTTGAAAAAACTCAGCAGGTCATGCTTTGGCGCCAAAATTTCAGATTGTTTTGCTGGTTTGGCGGGAAATGGCTCATCCCAGTGAATCAGAGACTAAGCCACTCCTTTAACTGAAACCACATTCCTCTTATTGCGGAAAGTTGTAGGTGTCATTCAAAAAAACAGCACAACACAAACATACTGAGCGTCAACTCTGGCTTACACCTCCGGCTAGTCCTGCTGCATTTATTATTGACTCCCAACAACATTGAAAGAAATTATTCTCTTCAAAGTATGTGGTGTTCTTTTCTCATCTCGTTCTTCTGCTAGTTGCTTTGGATCTGTTTTTGTGCTCGAGAGTGAAAATTTACAATCGTGCGCATCTTCCTTTGAAATAGATTGATGATGAAATTTGTGCATTATTTGAAGTTACTTTGTTACTGCAATAAAAAAAATGCTATTTTGGTACAAAAGACTCTTATTCTGGTAAGGTAAGTTACAGACGACAAATCTTACATGAGGAACATGAACCCAGCAATAGTCAACGCCTTCAGAAAAAGGAAGAAAATTGAAGCACGGAAAAAATGCCACTTCAAAGCAGCAGCTTAACGTGGTCCTTAAAATGATAGAGCTGTAGGACTGAGAAGCTGGTTTTTGGAAATAATTAATTGTAGGAAAACCTTTGATAGGGTGAAATCACACTTTACAATATTATATAGGATCAAGAGTGGGCTGTTAACACCTCAAAATAGGAGACATAGCAAATTCATACAAATATGAGATAACTACCTGGATGTGGTAAGTGAAATCTGGACCTAAGCCTAAGATGTGATGCAGAGCCAGGGTAGGGTTGGCTGCTCCTTACCATGATTCACTTGAAAACTGAGACCTCAGCCTCCTGAGATTCACTGAGGAATAGAGTTGGAATATTCTGTTGTGTTTAATGGTTATCCTGGATAATATTTGCCAATGTAATAATACAGTAGTCACACTGAACTTCAAAAGTAATCAATTGTGCAGCACTTTGAGATGTTTCTATGCAATGTATTATTTATTACCAGTAGATCACCTCTCACATTGCAGACAGCACACTCAAGAACAAAGTTATATCTCAACGTTAAGGGCAGTGACTATTTACTGCGATGGGCTTCGTCCCAATTTTATAAATTAAATAGCAGTGTTTTTAAATGAAATGGGCTTGATCAAAAAAAATTTGGGGGTGAGATTTTTAACACATTCACTTATAAAGTAAAATCAGACCCATTGAAATAAAAACGTCTACCATTTGATGGTAAAAGGGTTGCTCATTTAATCCATGTGCTTCCATAAAGTTATTTGTTAAATTAAAGATGGATTCATATAAAACTTAAGTCAATAAAACGATTAGACAATTCATCTAAAAGGAATACAATAAAACTTATTTCAGGAAAATAAATACAATGTGGTTCTGCTGAAATGTATTAAAATAAAAGCAGGAGCACCTTTAATGACAGCAAGTATGTGTATTTTTGGTTTATTCATTAAATTTGTAAATAATTATGATTTATTTGCATTAGATTGTCTTATGTTACTCATTTAGAATATAATATTACACATATTACTTATTAATCTCAATATTTAAATTATAAATGGCAGAGCTTATCTCAACAGGAAGCAAAAGTGGAATATATTGGCCTTGGAGGGATGCATGCCATGAAATACTGCAGACAGCAACAGAAAGGTAGGCAGGAGCATTGCTACTGGCAAAAGATCAAGGGAGAGGCAGAGAGGCTCCTAGCAAGGCCCACCAGGAAAGGGAGAAAGAGATAGGCTGTCACAGTAGGAGAGGGAAAGGTGTCAGCCATGGCTCAATAGCGCTCTCGCCTCTGAGTTAAAAGATTGTGGGTCCAATCAAGTCACACCAAGGGAGCACTACACTGTCAGAGGTGCCATCTTCCGGATGAGATGTTAAGCCCAGGCCTTGTTAGGTCCTATGGCACTATTTCAAAGAAGGGATGGGGAGCCTGGTATCAAAGCCAATATTTATCACTTCAACCAGCATCACTAAAAGTAGATTTCCTGACCATCATCTCATTGTGAGACTTTGCTGTGGAAAATTGGCTCTCAGTTTTTCTGGATTGCAACAGGGACTACACTTCAAGTAAAGAAGGTACTTGACTGTAAATATTTTTTTGATGAATGTATTTCTGATATTGGGCCTCAGTTGATGGATTGATTGGGATGTAGGAGGTGTGATGTTTGTTAGAGGTGTACCCAAGGACATCTAGCCACATAGTTGAAAGCTGTTGGAATAATAGAAATGAGATGTTGGCACATATGGATAATTTTCTAAGTTTTCTTTTCCTGATTTGTTTAAAGGTTTATTTCTATGTGCATGTACAGGGGTAGATGAGGAACTGTCACGGCAGCTGAACCTTGGAAATGCTTTTGCTGTAAAGGCATTGGTAGATTTTTAAAATTAATTTATAACCAAGAGACAAAGAACAGAAGAAATTCCTTTACACAGAGGATTGTGGGTTCAAGTCCCCTTGTGGAGACTTAAGCCCATATTCAGGCTGATACTCCAGCGCAGTACTGAGGGAGCGTAGCAATGTCTGAGATGAGATGTTAAACTGAAGCCCCCTTTTCTCTCTCGGGGAGAGAGAAAAGATTCCATGGCATTATTTCAAAGGAGAGCTGAGGAACAATACCCAGTGTCCTAAACAATATTTATTGCTTAATCAACATCACAAAAAAAGATTATCTGGTCATTATCACATTGCTATTTGTGGCATCTTGCTGTACGCAAATTGACTGCTGCATTTCCTACATCACAACAGTGACTACACTTCAAAAAAAGTACTGCATTGGCAGCAAAGCACAATGGAACATTCTGAGACTGTGGAAGCGCTGTACGAACGCAAGCCCTCATTTCCTTTTAAACATGAAAGATGCTGAGCTTAGTCTGAAGAATGCAGAGGGCCGTTTGAGCATTCATAATGCTTTACCATAGGGAGTGTTTGAAGCAAAGAAAATTGTTTTTTTAAGGGAAACTTGGATAAGTATTAGAAATAGAGGAAGGTACCAGTCTTATGGAGGGCTGTGGGATTTGTTTTTTATTGCTGTAGCAAAGAGCCAGCACAGACATGATTGGCCAAATATTTTTCCTTCTGTGTGGTAAACCTAAATGGCTCAATTGAATATGTTTTGGGAGCAACTACAATTAGATATAAAGGTTTTGGATAATATCATTGGTGAATAATGAAGGTAGCAAATAACCAATTTGAAAAGAGAGAACTATGAGGTTGGCATGCATACTTTGTGTAAAAGAGGAAATTTCACCAAAGATTCCACAGTCATAATATAGATTACAAGCTCATATAGGACAGACACAAAAAATATTATAAAGGTTATATGGGACAGAGCATACACATTGCAGATGGATGACAAGGTAGCAGTTTGACAAGCAATGACATTGGACAAAAAAATTAAATGCTAGAAGTTGTGTGACAATTACACATTGCAAATGGGTATTCAATATTACCATAGAATTATATCACACAATACTAGACATTTAAATTGAACATTGTAAGTACAGATTCGTTAAAAACAGGCACCTGATATGTATGGTCAACTGTATATAGAAATTGTTTCAGTAACAATGACACTTTAACACTGGCTATAGCTTTGTACATTATTCAACTTGATAGATAGGAATTGGATAATAGCACAGGAAGTATAATATATCACTTGGAAACCAGACAAAATGCCTTTCAGGACCTCTATTATCGACCTAATGAAGATTGCTAATTTTTCATAAAGTAATCCTTTGCAGCACACTTCCTTGGGAAATATTACAGACTAATGATTGGCCTCATATCCTGTCACTAAATTGGCAGAAGAGTACAATCGTTTCTGGAATATGGAAAATCTTTTTCAGCGCTGGCTTCCCAAATGGCACACTGGGTTAATATCTGAGTTGAAACCTGGTTCAACACCCTCCCTCTCCCCTGGTCTGTGCTGAATTTTCTGAGAGCAGCTAGAAAATGTTTGGAACACAATGATTGCTCACAGTGTCCTTTAGCTGGGAAGGGAAAAAAACGTCAGGGCTTCAACTCCTGAAAGCTTTTCAGTGACCCCCCGTGCATGTAAGCTCAGCTGTAATAGGTCACAGATTTGACTAGCGTGCCAATGTTGTTTGTGATTAACAGACACTTGTGCAAGGTGCTTATGATAGTGATGGTGCTCATAGAACCATATTTCAGCATGAGGCAGGGAGGAGAAAATAGTGGAGGGAAAATGTTGGTCTGTTCGAAGCATACCTTGTAGCCAGCATACAAGAAACTGACAACTGGCCAGTCAAGCAGCTGGCACCTATGAAACTATATTCCAGCACTTGTAGTACTTAATAGTCCTAATAATTATCTTGTTTTGTAAAATATTTCTACTGTACACTTAACATGTACACACTGCACTAGCAATAAGTTTGCCCATTTAAGACAGAGATGAGAAGGAATTTCTTCTCAGAGGGTAATGAATCTGTGGAATTCTTTATTGCAGAGGGCTGTAGAGGCTGGGTCATTGCATATTCAAGGCTGAGATAAATTTTTAATCAGTAAGGGAATCAAGGGTTATGGGGAAAAGGCAGGAAAGTGGAGCTGAGGATTAATCAATGGGCCAAATGACCTACTTCTGCTCCTACATCTCATGGTCTGAATGTTTTGGCACAGTTGTGGCATGAGTTTACAAATATGATTCCCTCGCAAGCTGAAAATGGAATCTCAGTTCTGCCATGGGTAGATATCAGACAGAGTTTGAAGCTTTGGGAAAGCATAGAGAGATAAATTAGAAGGTAATTATACTTCTAATGGCCAGTTTGGAGTGGCACTGGTGGGCGCTGCAAGGCAGGTCAGCCCAGACGCTGTCTCAGATGAAGTTGATACATACCACAGAGAGGCCAAGGAGAAAAAGTAACTTAGCAATGAGTGTAAAGGCTCATAAAAAAAATCTGGAAGTTTTGGAGCCTTTTCCTGTGCCTCTGTTTTATATATGTAGCCAATGACTAATGAGTGGCTTGGATTTCCTTTAGAAGATATTCTTGGACTTCAGGCTTCCCATTACTATTTTACAGTCATCTAATTTTTTTTTACTTTTGCCTTTTATATCCCCTTTAGAAATAAAACTTTATTGTTAAGAAGGATCATTCTATCTGAGTCATTGCACAAAGCTAACATGACTTATTTACAACCAGTGCTTTGACTCAGTCAATTGAGAAGGTAGGGCAGATTTTCTCACTTATATAGATTTGTTCTTCATAAAGCTATCCAGTCTCTGCTTCCAAGTGACTCACAGCCAATATGCTTACAGTCTTTTTCTGTAAATGGCTACTGATCTGTGCCAGTAAACATTGTAATAGATATCAGATTGTGTGATAATATTGTTTAGGAACTTAGCTTCACACGGGATTACAACGGAATACTAAGTGCAGAGAAACAAGAGACTTTCTGTATTGGAAGAACATTTAATTTATCCACAGTGAAACTCATCATGTTTCAGACTAGGATCATTTAGCATGCTCTTTTTCCCTTTAACTGTTTCATGTCAGTAAAAACATTTATGACTCTCTTTGCTCCATCTGCATGTTAACTGTTTCCCTACCATGTGAACATAAATATAGTTGTTGCTATTTAATCATCCTTGGACACGGAGTCACTTCCACATGTACAGCGATGACACCCATGACCCCTCAATTACTTCTGTGCTGTCAGAATGCATGACGAACATCCAGCCTTGAATGAATATTACATTCCCCCAGTTCAGCAATGAAAAGACTGAAGCCATTTGTCTTCAGCTCCCTCCCACCAGAAACTGTACTCTGTTGTCATTTATTCCATCCCCTCAGGCTGAACCAGGCATATTGATTCTGAGCTAAGTTTTAAACTCCATATCCTCTCTACAGTAAGACTGTTTGCGTCTGTCTTCACTGCTAACTAAGCGCTTCCACAGCTGAATCTTTTATATTTGGTATTGTCACCTCCAGACTCAACTAATCTAATGCATTCCCGGCTGGCACTTCATCTTCCACCGTCCATAAATTTCACATTTTCCAAAACTCTTGCATATATTAGGTCCCTTTTGTCCCATTTTCCCAGCACACCTATGTCCTCACTACCCTGTGTTCAAGTAAATCTATTTTAAAATAGCAACACAGCTTTTCCCCACTTTAACTCCACAACCTCTTCCAGTTCCTCACACAAACACCCCCATCTCCCCACAAACTCTCCATTACTCCAGCCCTGTGCATTCTCCATTCGCTCTACCATTGGTGATAGTCTTCAGTTGTCTAGATTCTTCTCTCTGGACTTCCCTCCCTAAAATCCTTTTCCTTGACACCTCTGCCCTCCTTTAAAAAACACCACAAAATTTAATTATCCATCCATCTCTCCTAAACTTCATTGTTGCGGGCATCTGTTTTCCATGCATGTCTAAGTAGTACTTGGAGACATTTTTTAACACTAAAAGCAATACATAAATGGAAATTGTTAAGCATACTACAATCTCCATAGAGACCAATAACTTTTTTTTAAAAGTTCAATCTTCCACTTAATAGCTAAAGGATGACACAAGATTTCTGTTTTAAGAGGTTTACTGTAACACAAGACTAAAAGCACCACTGACTAAACACTATCTTTGTAGGCAACTTGTACCTTAAACTTAAGGACGGAATACCTCCCTTATTTTTAGCACAACTGAAAAACACACTTCTCAGTTATGTGTTATACTGTCCTTTAAGTAGACATTCAATTCTCCTGAAATCAGCCAAAGTGATTCTTAGCTCCTGTTCTTTTCCTTCCTCAGCCTGACATCTAACCCAAGAACTGTCTTTCACAGTGAGTATTACTGGAGATCCTCCCTTTAGCGCTAGACAAATCTTCCAGCTTTGTTTTAACTCTTCACGAATTTGGTCTTTTCAATCCGAGTGTGAGCTTCCACTTGTGTTCCAACACAGTGAACCATAGAAATTTTTGGCCTCCAGCTGCTCTCTCTTTCTCCTGGATCCTGGCAGACTAACCTGCCTGTGATATTCCATGATATTTTAGGAAAGCCTGTAACCTGATATCATAATGGCTTCCTCTGTACTCTTACCATCTTAAAGCCCATCACCATGGCAACATGATGGACCTTGTATCCAGGTAGAGATGCTGATTAGCTTTCCTTGAGACCCCAACTCTCTAGCTTGTAAGTAAATAGGCAATTTAAAGCACAACTATTTTCAACCCAACATTCTCAACACTTTTCTGGGACTTTGGAGACTCCAGTCTATCCACTATTAATACACAGGCTGCTGTCATTGCCTCCAAGTGTAAACACCTGGCACCTTCTTCCCAGTAAAACAATCAGGGTCCCCTTTAATCTTTAACAATGAAACCACCCAGGCTTCCTGTCAGGCAGACTTCAGAACAGGTCACATGACTCCCTTCATTTTATCTTAAATTTAAAGACACAGTCACAAAACTTAATAATATTATATACATCAAATGTAACAAGTGTTCTATTCAAGAAATATGACACTGGAACTGATCTTTACTCAGTCTTGCACTTATTTACAAAGTGAAATATTTCAAGCACACACCTTTTAAGCACCCCACAGTTTCAGTCAGTGTCTCTTCATATATGTTCATGTGAAACCATCAGTTAATGCCCTCCACCTACATATAACTAAACACAATTGATAACATTAACTGAACTGATCCATGGTACAACATTTTCACGTTAAATCTTTATGAGGCTTTATAATAAAGATTAGAGCTACAGGAAACATACAGGATTAAAGTAGATATTTCCAGTTGATGAAAAAGCCATTCCATCAGTACTGTAATTTCTATGCTCCTTGCATTTTTTTGCTACCTCCATTTTGCTACCTTCCTCTCCTGAAATTGCTGACATACCCTGAGGTCTAGTTGCATGGGTGCTGGTCATTGTGTTAGTGGGTACTGCAAACAGGTGTCAAAATCCCACAGTCAATACAACCTAGCTTTAAAATTTTAAAACTGATCATTAAATCTAACTGAACATTTGAAGCAAAGATTACAAGTGGATCAAAGATTACAAGTGGATTCTAATATATTGTGTAGCAAAGGGGGTTCCCAAACTGTGGTACAATTACCACTCAGGGTACGTAGACACCTCCAGGGGATATGCAGGAGAAGTGGCCTAATAATAGATTTAAGGTCTACTACAAACGTTCAATATATTTTTCCCTCATTTTTATTTTAAATTCATTAATATTTCATTGCGAGCGTATAAAGAAAAAAGTTAGAATGCTCCCTGGTGGATGTTTGCTCTGCCTCTTGTGTTCCAAAAAGCAAGGAAGTGCAGTATGAGCTGGGACAGGCTGGCAGATTAGTCCCTAGAGACAGGTCTCTGTTATTTGATCGCCAACAATCCCTCAGTCCACTTTTAAGCTTCCTAGCATGGGTCGGAGGTCTCCATGGTGTGCTTTTTGGGTATTGTACTATGAATATGGATACAGAATACTTGTTTAATATCCCTGTCATTTCCTTATTCCTCATTATAATTTTTTCTCTTAGCCTCGAAGGGAGCCAATGTATTCTTTTGCTGCTGCTATTCTTTTTTGTATACTTCTAGCAGCTCTTACAATCTGTTTTTATAATGGTAATGGTTTTGTAATGGTTTGCTCTTATATTTTATTTTCTCCCTCTTTATCAATTTTTTGTTCATTCTTTGCCGTTTTCTAAACCTTTCCCAATCCTCAGCCTTGCTACTCTTCTTAGCAACATTATAAGCCTCTCCTTTTAATACAATGCTATCCTTAACCTCTTTAGTTAGCCACTGATGAATCACTTTGCTCATGGAATTTTTAAAAATGTTTTAATGGAATGTATATTCATTGAGCATTGTGGAATATTTCTTTATAACTGTTCACCATTGTTTATCCATCATCATCCCTTTTAATCTAATTTCCCAATCTATTTTAGGCAACGTTCCCCTCATACCAATGTAATTGGCTTTATTTAAGTGCTTAGTTATATCACTCTCAAACTCCATTTGAAATTCTATCATACTATGATCACTCTTCGTCAGAGGATTTCTTTCTATGAGATTACTAATTAACCTATATCATTACACAAGACATAATCTAAAATAGCCTCCTCCTTGGTTGGTTCTATGACATATTGTTCTAGGAAACCATCTTGAATGCATTCCATGAACTCATCTTCCAAACTACTTTGCCATTTTAATTAATCCACTCTACATGAAGATTAAAATCTGTGATTATTGCAATCTTTGTTACAAGCCTCTCGTTCTTGATTATTATTCTGTTCAGCGTATAGCTACAGTTATGGGACTATAAACTACTTCAACCAGTGTTTTCTGCCCATCGTTATTTCTTATCTCTACCCATACTGAATCTATTTCCTGGTCTTCTGAGCCAAGATCCTTCCTCACTATTAACCTTATTTCATCCTTTATTGTCATGGCTACCAAAAATCTAAAGCTAAGACAAAGCTAAACTAACCTTTCTGCCTTGCATTGCTTTATTGCTAAACCAAAGACTTACTATGTCCCCTAACCTTCCATCAGAAATGTCATGTAAGAACCTGGTTCTTCATTTGCAAAAAGCTAAAGTTCTTTCTTGTACAGAGTTAGAAAAGGACATTGGAATTCCTGACACAGGTGTGCATGTAAGATATGCAGCTTTAGTTTCTCTTATTGGAACAGAAAATTACATTCAAATGTGATTGGAAGGGTTTAAAACAGCTTAAGTTTGTATAGCGCCTATCTATGTTTTACTACTATCAATTTCTATTTAGTCTAATTGAATGAAGTAAATTTGATTACTGCCCTGATAGCCACTGGATGGGAAATATAGCCCCAGTGATCTTACAAAGCAGAAAAGCACAAGTTAAAAATCACAAGGAGCTTAACTAAAAACAGAATTAGAATTTTCAGACTCCCAAAAGGAGTCTGAAAATACTGTCAGAAAAACTTGGCGGCAGCAGCTGTCCTTCGATTCGAGGATGACGTTTACTCAGGGTTGCAAGTTTCTGCCAGGGGTCTTCATGTGACTGAATAGGGTGATTCTTCACTCGCAGATCTCTGGCACAAGGCAGTGGGATCCAGAGTGAAGGATTCGCTTCCTTTTCTTTCCTTCTCTCCCACCCTCTGCCTCGTTATTAAGGCATTGGGACTCAAAGCATGATGCAGCTTAATGGACAAGTTATCGCCATTCTGGACGATTGATAGCAAGCACCTGCCAGTCATTAAGGGTAATGCCACTGTGCTTCAAGGAGAGCTTGAGTGTATCTTTGAAGTGTTTTCCTTGTCCTCCCCGGAACGTTGGCCATTTGAGAGTTGAGAGAACAGGACCTCGTTGCTGAGCCGTTTTCGGCCATCCGGATACAGTGTCCAATCAATCAAAGTTGATTTTACAGGAGTTTTTCCTAAATGCTTCTGGACTTGACTTCAAGCAGGACACTAGCATTTGTTCAACAGTCCTCCCATTGAATCTGGAGAATGCAGCGGAGGCATTGCTGATGGAACAGTACATCAACATATTTCTATAAAATTTCTTTATGCAGTATTTTAAAGCATTTTTTTATTTATTTGTTCGTGGGATGTGGGCGTTGCTCACTAGGCCAGCATTTATTGCCCATCCCTAATTGCCTTGAGAAGGTGGTGGTGAGCTGCCTTCTTGACCGCTGCAGTCTATGTGGTGTAGGTACACCCACAGTGCTGTTAGGGAGGGAGTTCCAGAATTTTAACCCAGTGACAGTGAAGGAACAGCAATATAGTTCCACGTCAGGATGGTGAGTGGCATGGAGGGGAACTTACAGGTGGTAGTGTTCCCATGCATCTGCTGTCCTTGTCCTTCAAGGTGGTAGGATCACAGGTTTGGAAAGTGCTGACAGAAAAACCTTGGTAAGTTGCTGCAGTGCATCTTGTAGATGGTACACACTGTGGGACTGTGGGTCAGCAATGGAGGGAGTGAATATTTAAGGTGGTGGATTGGATGCCAATCAAGCAGGCTGCTTTGTCCTGGATGATGTCAAGCTTCTTGAGTGTTGTTGCAGCTCCACTCATCCAGGCAAGTAGAGACTATTCCATCACATTCCTGACTTGTGCCTTGTAGACAGTGGAAAGATTTTGGGCAGTCAGGATGTGAATTACTCACTGCAGAATTCCCAGCCTCTGACCTGCTCTTGTAGTCACGGTATTTACGTGGCTTGTCCAGTTCAGTTTCTGATCAAAGGAAACCCCAGGATGTTGATGGTGGGGGATTCAGCGATGGTAATGCCATTGAATATCAAGTGGAGATGGTTAGATTCTCTCCTGTTGGAGATGGTCATTACCTGGCACTTATGTGGCACAAATGTTACTTGCCACTTTTCAGCCCAAGCCTGGACGTTGTCTAGGTCTTGATGAATATGGACATGGACATGGACTGCTTCAGTATCTGAGGAGTCATGAATGGTGCTGAACATTGTGCAATCATCAGCGAACATCCCCACTTCTGACCTTATAATGGTCATCGATGAAGCAGCTGGTTGGGCCCAGAAAACTACCCTGAGGAATTCTTGCAGCAATGTCCTGGGACTCAGATGATTGACCTCCAACAACCACAACCACCTTCCTTTGTACCAAGTGTTACAAACAAGAGAGAGAGAGGCAAAAATGAACTCCTTTATTCTCTCACCATTTGTGTGTAAGCAGAGGTGTTTTTTTGTTTTAAAAATAGGCTGTGGTGATTATTCCAAAAGCCCTTTGTTTGTGTAGTCAATTTTTAAACTGACTCCCAGCAAACTCTCTTAGGATTAAATTGGAAGTTTAGTTTATTCACACATTCAAATCTGGGGCTGATGATCTCAACTTCACACACACACATCTATACAGTAAGGGGATGGGAAGGAGGGATTTTACAACTATGAATAATTGAGCAGTAAAATGAACCACAGAAATGGATATCAGTTCATGTGATTACCAGAGTCCAGAAAGTCCATATCCAGAGGGGGTGCCCTTAGAGAAATTCCAGTTCAGGCAGAAGGGCAGAATTCCTTTAAAGATGAGGTGATGCAGTGAGATGAGGTTGATATTCAGAGACTTGGTCTGCTTGGCAGGTGGTGGCCAGTGTCTGCCAGATAAACAGGCTTCAAGGAGAGCTTGTTGCAAGCTGCTTTGTCGGCCTCATGTCCTGCTGTTGGAGGTTTGCAGGTTGGAAGTAAATTAGTAGACTGCCTGATTCTGAGATCTCAACTGTATATAAAGATTACAAAATGGTCACTTCAGTCATATGACCTCCGTCCTCCACAATGATGAAGGGGATGTTTATCTGATGTCTGGATCTGTTTTTTTGTTTTGTGGCTTATAATATACCAGTCATTTGCATCTGAAAGAGTCATTCTCTATATTGATAACCCTGTTCCGGGCAGCTATTGTTTTGGACTCCACTAGGGATAAGCTTCAAAAGATGCAAATGACATGCATTTCCTTTCAATAGTTCCCTTTTGAAATGGACATTGACAGCCCCAGGTGTGAAAATGCATGAGCAACATGTCAGGGCATATCTTCAGTGCTATCCATACAATGCCTTAGTGGTCACCTTACAATTCCAGACATCAGGTGACTGATGGCAGCCAGCTTTTGGTTCAGCAAAGTTCTTTTTTAAAAAAGCAAAAAAAAATGTTTGATTTATGTATTTTATGATTTCTTTCAAGTCTTAGGGGCATGTCATTGGTATGACTCCAACCAGCGGAGAGCTTTCCTCTGATTTTCATTGGTTTCAGTTTTGCTAGGGCTCCTTGTTCCCAAACTCAGTCAAATGCTGCCTTGATGTTAAGGGCAGTCACTCTCAACTCATTTCTTGAGTTCAACTCTTCTGTCCATATTTGGACAGAGGCTGTAATGAGGTCAGGAGTTGAATGGCTTTGGCAGAATCCAAACTGAGTGTCAGTGAGCAAGATACCGCTGAGTGCATGCCACTTGATAGCACTGTTGATGACCCCTTCCATCACTTTACTGATGATCGAGAGTAGACTGATGGGTTGGTAATTGATCGGGTTGCATTTGTCCTGTATTTTTTTTGTGCACAGGACATACCTTGGCAATTTTCCACATTGCCAGGTAGATCCCTATGGTGTAGCTGTACTGGAACAGCTTGGCTAGGGGCGTAGCAAGTTCTGGAGCACAAGCCTTAACTACTATTGCCAGAATGTGTTGTCAGGACCCATAGCCTTTGCAGTATCCGGTGCCTTCAGCCATTTCTTGATATCACATGGAATTGTGAATCGAATCGGCTGAAGACTGGCATCTGTGATGCTGGAGACTTCTGGAGGAGGCCAAGATGGATCATCCGCATGGCATGTTTGGCTGAAGAAGGTTGCAAATATTTCAGCCTTGTCCTTTGCACTGATGTGCTGGGCTCCCCCAACATTGAGGATGGGGATACTTGTGCAGCTGCCTCCTCCTGTTAGTTGTTTAATTGTCCACCACCATTCACAACTGGATGTGGGAGGACTGCAGATCTGTTGGTTGTGGATGGCTTAGCTCAGTCAGTTGCATGCTACTCACACTGTTTGGCATGCAAGTAGTCCTGTGTTGTAGCTTCAACAGGTTGACATCTGATTTTTAAGTATGCCTGGTGTTGCTCCTGGCAAGCCCTCCTGCACGCTTCACTGAACCAGAGTTGATCCTTTGGCTTGACAGTAATGGTAGAGTCGGGGCTATGCCAGGCCATGAGGTACAGATTGTGGTTGAATACAACTCTGCAGATAGCCTGTAGCGCCTCATGGATGCCCAATTTTGAGTTGCTAGATCTGTTCAAAATCTATCTCATTTAGCATGGTGGTGGTGCCACACAACATGATGGAGGGTATCTTTATCGTTAAGATGGGACTTCATCTCCACAGGGCTGTGCAGTGGTCGTTCTTACCATACTGTCATGGACAAATGCATCAGCGACAGGTAGATTGGCGAGGATGAGGTCAAATAGGTTTTTCCCTCTTGTTGGTTCCCTCACCACCTGCAGCAGACTAAGTCTAGCAGCTTTATGACTCAGCCAGCTTGGTCAGTAGTGGTGCTAACAAGCCACTCCTGGTGATGGTCATTGAAGAACCCCACCCAGAGTACATTCTCTGCCTGTGCCACCTTCAGTGTTTCTTCCAATTGGTATTCAGTGTGGATGAGTACTGATTCATCAGCTGAGGGGAAGGAGGGCAGGGGGCTGGTGGGTGGTTATCAGCAGGAGGTTTCCTTGTCCATGTTTGGCCTTATGCCATGAGGCTTCATGTAGTCTAGAGTTGATGTTGAGGACTCCCAGGACAACTCTGTCCTGACCGTCTGACCGTGCCGGCACGTAGTGCCTGGGACATTGTCTGTAAGGTATGATTTGGTGAGTATGACCATGTCAGGCTGTTGCGTGACTAAGCTGTGGGACAGATCCCCCAATTTTGGCACACAGGGAGGACTTTGCAGGGCTGCATTTGCCATTGTTGTTTCCATGTCAGGTTTCATTCTTTTTAGATAAAAGCAAAATACTGCGGATGCTAGAAATCTGAGACAAAAACAAAAATAGCTGGAAAAACTCAGCAGATCTCAACAGTTCCTCTGACATGTCTTCCTTCTTCCTTAACCGAGGTTTTCCACCCACAGTGGCTGACAGGGCCCTCAACCGTGTCCGGCCTATCTCCCGTGCATCCACCCTCAGACCTTCCTCTCCCTCCCAAAACCATGATAGGGTCCCCCTTGTCCTCACTTATCACCCCACCAGCCTCCGCATTCAAAGGATCATCCTCCGTCATTTCCGCCAACTCCAGCATGATGCCACCCCCAAACACATCTTCCGTTCACACCGCCCGCCCTCCTTCGGCATTCCGTAAGGACCGTTCCCTCCGGGACACCCTGGTCCACTCCTCTGTCACCCCCTACACCTCAACCCCCTCCCACGGCACCTTCCCATGCAACCGCAGAAGGTGCAACACCTGCCCCTTTACTTTCCCCCTCCTCACCGTCCAAGGGCCCAAACACTCCTTTCAAGTGAAGCAGCATTTCACTTGCATTTCCCTCAATTTAGTCTACTGCATTCACTGCTCCCAGTGCGGTTTCCTCTACATTGGAGAGACCAAACGCAGACTGGATGACCGCTTTGTATAACACCTTCGGTCTGTCCGCAAGCATGACCCAGTCCTCCCTGTCGCTTGCCATTTCAACACACCACTCTGCTCTCATGCCCACATGTCTGTCTGTCTGTGGCCTGCTGCAATGTTCCAGTGAAGCTCAACGCAAACTGGAGGAACAGCACCTCACCTTCCAATTAGGCACTTTACAGCCTTCCGGACTTAACATCGAGTTCAACAACTTCAGATCATGAACTCTCTCCTCCATCCCCACCCCCTTTCCGATCCCCCTTTTTCCAATAATTTATAATTTTTAAAATATAGATATATATATATATATTTTTATACATTTTTCTTTTCCCACCTATTTCTATTATTTTTAAATTTATTTCCATCCATTGTTTTATCTCCACCTTTTAGCCTATTTCGATCCCTTCCCCCCACCCCACCCCCACTAGGGCTATCTGTCACTTGCTCGTCCTGCTTTCTATCCTTAATGTCACCATTAGCACATTCCTTAGCTAATATCACCACCGTCAACACCCCTTTGTCCTTTTGTCTATGACATCTTTGGCAATCTCTTCTTTGCCTCCACCTATCACTGGCCCTCTATCCAGCTCTATCTGTCCCACCCCCCTCAACCAGTTATTTTTCACCTCATTTCTATTTTTCCTTAGTTCTGATGAACAGTCATACGGACTCAAAACGTTAACTCTGTTCCTATCTGCAGATGCTGCCAGACCTGCTGAGTTTTTCCAGCTATTTTTGTTTTTGTTTCATTCTTTTTAAACTTTGTTGTGGGTTTTTACGCCAATCGACAATAGTTTTATGCTCACCATCACTAATATTAGCTTTCAATTCCAGATTTTAATTAATTGAATTTAAATTCCACCATCTGCCCATGGAATTTGAGTCCATGTCCCCAGAGCATTAGCCTGGGCCTCTGGATTATGAGTCCAGTAACAGTACCACTACGCCATCGCCTCCCCCTAAAAGGTTTGCTTTAAATGAGTTAACAAATGGGTTAAACCAAAACTCAGAGGAATATTATAACCAACATGCTAATATGTTTGCAATAAATTCCAGAGAATAATTACAACCTTAAAACTGCTTAGGATTTCAGCTTCATATTAAATCATTTACCATTTGCTCCCATTTTATGGAAGTCCCGATTTAAGTATCTTAAAAGAGAAACTAAACTCCCACAATTAAGCAATTTTTTTCATTGTTTGACAAATGTTTCTCTTTTTAAAATCTCTAATCTTTTTCATCTGTTTCTTATTGCTATGGTTAAAACATTCCCTGGTCATTTATTTGGGCCAGCTGCACTGCTAGAAGTGACAGCTAAATCCTGTAACTATTGCCTTTGTAAAGCCTAACAAGCCACTTCTGTTCTTAGCTGAGTGAGGTATGTTAAATAACACACACAATAGTTACTAAGTTTTCCCCCAAAACGCATGGATTCTCATTTGTATCCAATGTTTCAAGAAGAGCAGAAACCTGGTCAATGCAATCCTCATCCACCATTATTCTATCTGAACTTAAATTTACTGTACTTAAGTACAGTTGATCAATCAGTTTAGTATGCAACAGGCTGTCAAAATTACTTTTAGATTTTTAACACTATAACCTTACTTCTCATCAAGTGTTTCTTCCCAAGACACTGCATTAAAACAGTGAGATGTGAAGCCAACTCTTACGTGACTTTGAAAATGGAACAATATGCTCCAAAGTATTTTCCCTTTTTTTCTGCCTCCAACCCTTGCTGGATGTGCTGAGTAATGCTGGGTTATATTTTCATAGTTATCAGGATCCTATCTGTGCTTCACTTAAGCAGACGTCCTTCGTGGGTAAGCCTTGTCAATGAATGCTAGGCTAATCAACTGCAGAGACATCACAGCTGAACCTGATCCTGTGTCATTGCCTCACTCAAGGGCCATTCTTCATATGTAAGGCTTGAAAAGACACCTTCCACCTGTCTGAAACCAGATGGAATTGGAGTCAAAATCAAGCAGCTCTTTTTACCAGCCCTGTCCCACAGCCGTTTTAACTCAACTGTTTTCACCAGTGGATGAGACACCCACCTGATTTATCAGACACAAATCGCATACTTAGAACCTCGAGTGCACTTTAATGATGTTTTAAGACCTGTCAGGAAAGAAGCTTATGCCCTACTTATCTTCATGGAGCCAGGAGAAGCAAGGTTGCCCACCAGTAACCACAGGGAAAATCTGGACACCTTCTGCCCAGGGAATCTCATCTCTCAGCCTGCGAGACTTTGACCCACCCATAATTTATTGCCAGGCCACCGACCTTCCCCTTCTCGCAGCTTCTTTATGTCTGCCAGAAACGAGACCTGGCAAATAACATCTCCGAGTCCTCCCACAATGTTTCTAATGGGAAGACCATATGTATTCTGAGAGCTAAAATTTCTCTTTGAATGTTAGCAGGCTATTTAATTGTAGAGGCATCACAACTGAATCTGATCTCATTCTCATCTAATATCCACTAATATTCCAGCTACAGTTAATGGATAACAATCCCTTTCTAGTCCAGCAGTGTGCAGGTCAATGATAGCGCCCAACTGTTGTCCGAGCTATGGTGAGGTAACAGCAAAGGTTAGGGTCAAATGTGGGCACTTCTAATTTATATAGCTTTGGCATTTCACTTATATGCTGTCCCATCTGGTGGCTCATTCAATTTGACTCATTTCTAAATTATTGTATAGACAAAAAAAAAATTGTCTGAGGACCATAAACAATGAGTGGTTGTAATTTAGGTCACTTACACATGGGATATGGTCACATGCAGAGAGCCCTAAGGTTCAGTGCTGGATTTCGTACCTCGCCCATCCCATCCCATCCCATCCACCACCCCCCACACACACACACCCAAACCTTGTTTTTCTTTGATTAGGCTTCAGGGAAGCACCTTGGGACATTTTCCTACAAGAATGGTGCTACAGAAATGCAAGTCATGATTGATTCTGGAGGAGGTCATGGATAATGATTAATTAAAGCCCTTTCAGAAGGCAGTAGATGGATATCTGGAAAATTGAGGCAACCACACCATATGGAAGGTAAATGTAAATTATTCTGGAAAATAGTGCATGGAAGTGGGACAATCTGGTGCTTCCCTTATTGTCCATATGTGGGATTAAAGAGGCACTTTCAACAGAGGACTTTTTAAATTGGGTACAGGTGTCTACTTTTTCTTGTTTCCCCAGGAATTGAGCAATGGGATGTTGAGTGAAATTTATCATAAAGTCTTAGAATGATTACAGTACAGAAAGAGGCCATTTGTCCTGTCAAGTCCATGCCAGCTGCCTACAAAAGCAGTTCCACCAATCCCAATACTTTGGCCTTTCCTCGTAACCCTGTTTTTTAATCTTCTGGTGCTTATCCAATTCCTTTTTGAATGCCACAAAATTGAATCTGCCTCCTCCACCTTCCCAGGCAATGGATTAAAGATCCGAACCACCTGCTGCGTAAAAAAATTTCTCCTTATGTTGCCGTTGCATCCTTTGCCAATATCTTAAATCAGTGTCGTCTGGTTCTTGACCCTTCCACCAAAGGAAAGAATTTTTTTTAACTACTCTGTTTAGACCCCTCATGATTTTGAACACCTCTATCCAATCTCCTCGCAACTTTCTTTTCTTGAAGGAAAACAACCCCGACTTCTCCAATCTATCCTCGTAACTGAAGCCCCTTATATCTGGAACCATTCCAACTGTTCTGCACCCTCTCTCAAGCCTTCAATTCCTTCCTAAAGGGTGGTGCCCCGAACTGGACGCAGTACTCCAGTTGAAGCCACACCAGTGTTTTATAAAGGTTCATCTTAACTTCATTGATTTTATACTTTGTGCCTAGATTTATAAAGGCCAGGATCCCCTATTTAGCAGTTTAGTAGTACAGTTCTCAATGTGCCCTGCCACGTCCTTCAATGATTTGTACACACATACCCCCAAGTCCCCTGCCCCTGCACTCCATTCAGAATTGTACTCTTTATTTTCTATTGCCTTTCCTCATTCTTCCCATCAAAATGGATCACCTCACCTTTTTCTGCATTAAATTTATCTGCCAAGATATGGAGCTGAGAATGTACGGGGCAGAATCCTGAACGTGTATTGTTGACCTTTTCTCATCCTGAATACATAAACATGTAAAAAAAATACAATTTTAAACTTTGAAATAATTCTGTAAATGTCATTGTTATTTTTCTTGAAATGTTGTACCAATGGTCAGAGTTTTATTTTCTCACTGTATTTTTCTTCACTATTTTGGCTTCCCAATTCCTCATACATTCCCCTAGATGATATTTTGTGTGTGCAATCTGCTCCTCAGATTCAGTCACTAGCAATTTCACAACAGCGTTATTCATGCGTCAATGTTTCTCTCTTGATACGCAAAAGTGTTTGACACTTCCTTCCCACAGTGGAATGAATAAAGGAACTGACCAGGTGGTGAGTCATTGGCACAAGTCCATTCTGTCTAAAACTAAGATCACAGATATAAAAACAGAAAATGCTCAAAATATTCAGCAGGTCAGGCAGAACCTGTGGAGCGAGAAATAGAGTTAACGTTCCAGGTAGATAACCTTTCATCAGAACGTCAGGGGTAATCAATCTGTGACGCTGGACTGAATTTTACTGGGATGGCAAAAGTCCCACTGTCAGGGCTGAAAATGGGAGGCAACCCCATTGTGACAACTGGCAGGACCCAGCGAGGCATATTGTCAGTGGCAACCAATTAAGTGATTGCCATCCAATTAAGGACAGTGGCCTGACCCCAAGAACTGTTGGCCCAATCAAAGAACCAGCAGTTCAGCAGCCACAGCAGTGCCTCTGCTAGGAGTGGCCATTGCTGAGGCTGCAACACCAGGGATGTCAATGGTCAGGGGACCACGTAGAGGGTTAAGTAGAGTTGAGCAAGGCCGGAGCCAAACAGACAGGCCCTGGCAATTGGTGAGGGGTGGAGGGGGAGGGCTCACAGTGCGTCTTTGCACTCAGGGGGCCTCTCCATGGGCCATGGACTGCCCAAAATGGAGGTAAACCCCCCCCCACCCCCCATTCACTCCATTTAATGCCACTGGAAGGCCGCCAGGTTTCAATGGGTGGTTTCCCCACATGGCAGCAGGCCACCATAACGGGGGAAAAGTGGCCCTTAATTGGACAGTTAAATGGTTCAGTTGGCCCCCCAGAGGGCGGCCAATCTGCCAAATTTATTCCTGTGCCATTTTGTCAGCCTTTCCACCTCACAGCCCATCCTCAAAGGGCCCAGAAAATTCTGACTGTTAACTCTGTTTCTCTCCACTGATGCTGCCTGACCTGCTGAGTATTTCCAGCATTTTCAGTTTTTATTTCCGATTTCCAACATCCGCAGTACTTTTGTACGAAGGTAATAATAGTTATTTATTAAAGCTGTCTTTTCTCACTAAACTTCAGAATGGAGTACGGCAGACAGTTTGTTCAGGGGAAAGTAGCAAATTCCTGTGCTCAAATACTAATTAAGTAACAGCAAAATACTGCAGATTCCAGAAACCTAAAATAAAAATAGAAAATGCTGGAAGCACTAAGCAGGTCAGGCAGCAACTTTCAAGAGGGAAACAAAGTTAAGGTTTCATTTTGATGACCTTTTGTCAGACTGGAAAAAGTTAGCGTTTTAACAGTTTATCAGCAAGTACAAAAGGCTAGGGTGGTGGGTGACTGGAGCGGGGGTTGCGCAGTGATTTAGGGAAGGAACAAAAGGGAAGGTCTGTGAAGGTGGTGGGCAGGAGTGATTAAATTACAAAAGAGATGATGGTGCAAGGCAAAAGGAACAATAAAGAAACTAATGGGACAATGAAGAATCAAAAAAATGGACCCAGCGGAGGTGTAAATAGCAACATAGAACCATTAACAGCATCTGCTATCTGAGAAAATGGGAGCGGTGATTAAGATCTGAAGTTGTTGAACTCAGTTTTGAGGCTTGAATTAATTAAATTACACTTAATTGGATACTGGAAATGTTGATGTGTGCATAAGGGTAAACAGAGTTTGTTTTGAATTGCTGTTAACAGATGATTAAGAAGCTCCAGTGGACCCACCTTGTTCACTTGCATTAAAATGGTCAACATTTTATTTGTTTGACCACATAGGAAAGACATTGAGCACTAAAGGGAAAGGTGCCTTTTAAACCACAGAATTGTTACGCGCAGAGGGAGGCCATTTGGCTGCATTGTCTCTATGATTGAGCAACTCACCCAGTGCCGTTCTCCCGTAACCCTGCACATTCATTTTCAGATTAACAGTCTAATTCCATTTTGAATGCTTCATTCCATCCTGCCTCCACCACACTCTCAGGCAGTGGATTTCAAACCCTAACCAGCCTCTGCGTGAAAAAGTTTTTCCTCATATCACTTTTGTTTATTTTACGAATTAGTTTAAATCTCATTCTCAATCCTTTCATGAGTGGGAACAGTTTCTCCCTATCAACTCTGTCCAAACCCTTCATGATTCTGAATACCTCTATCAGATCATCTCTTCGCCTTCTTTTCTCCAAGGAAACAGTCCTAACTTTTGAGATTTTGGAGATTTGACAGTTATAGGTCATTAGCATCGATAGCTGTTTTAAATGCTTGCTTTATTAAAATGGCTATCAGCTTCTCAAAAGCTGTCTGACATTTCTTGGTATTTTCTGTAGTGGGTCTGCCAGCGGGGCAGCTACAGTGCTGAAGTTTGGGATGAACAGTTAACACATCCCTAAAAATCTCATGATTTTCCATTTTATTGTGGGAAAGGGAAACTGTACTACTGCTTGTACCTCTGCAGCTCTGGGCAATACTCATCCCTGACCCACCACATGTGCTAGGTAGGTCATCTGAGCCTTGGCAAACCCGCTCTTTGTGAGATTGACCACAACTAGGTCAGCTGACTGTAATTTCTGGAAGAAGGCTTTCAGTTGTTCTAAGTGAGTTTGCCAGGTGTAACTGTATGCTAGGAGGTCGTCTAGGTTCACTACACGATTGGATAAGCCTCCTACTACCTGGTTCATGAACCTTTGAAAGGCGGCTGGGGCATTTCTGAGTCCAAATGGTATGACTTGACACTGGTATAACCAGAATATGGTGTCCAATATCGCTAGAATTTCTGTGTTTGCCAGCCGGACAGTAATGGGTTCAATGTGGGCCTCACCCACATTTCCCTCCAATTCATCCTCCAGGTCGGTTGTTATTGGTCAGAGGGTTACCTGCTTGTCCCCTTCTCAGCTGTGATATTATTTTATCATGTTGACATGACACAGCCTTTGCTTTTTCCTGTGGTCTGGAGTGTTAATTAGATAGGTTACCTCCCCAAGCTTCTTTGCTACCATGTACAGGCCACTGAACCGGGCTTTTAAGGGTTCACCTGGTATTGGTAGGAGCACTAACACATAGTCTCCTGGCTGAAAGGTTTGGGCCCTGGCATGTTTGTTTGCCTGTTTTTTCATAGCTGTTTGGGAGATTTTTAAGTGCTCTCGAACCACATCACAGGCTCTCATGAGTCGCTCACGGAACACAGTTATGTAATCTAAGATAGAGACTTCCTCCTCCTGTTCTAAAAATCTTTCCTTGCTTAATTTCCAAGGAGCTCTCACTTGGTGGCCGTAAACCAATTCAAACGGAGTAAAACCAGTGGACTCATTGGGTGAGTCTCTGGTAGCAAACAGAAGAAAATCTAGTCCTTTATCCCAGTCATGGGGGTACTCTTTGCAGTATGTCCCAATCATTGTTTTCAGGGTCTGATGGTACTGTTCTAGTGTCCCCTGTGACTGCGAGTGATACAGTGAAGACTTCAGCAGGGTTACTCCCAGGTTGCCTGTGACTTCCTGGAATGTTCAGGACATGAAATTTGAGCCCTGATCTGACTGGATCTCGGCAGGCAGTCCATACCAGGTGAAGAATTGTGTTAATTCCCCCAGCACTATTCTGGCGGTTATGGTTCTCAGGTGAACAGCTTTTGGGAAGTGGGTAGCCACGTCCATGATGGTGAAGATATACTGGTAACCCCCTTTTGTTTTGGGCAGGGGCCCCACACAGTCCACTAACACCTTGCTGAATGGTTCCCCAAAAGCCGGCATGGGAATCATAGGTGCAGGTTTTATGGCAGGTTGGGGTTTTCCCACAGCCTGGCAGGTGTGGCCAGGTTCCGCAAAACCTTACTACATCCATGTGGAGGTGTGACCAGTAAAAATGTTGGCTGATGCGGGCTTAGATTTTTTGTATACCAACATGTGCCTAGCCATCGGGATTTTGTGTGCTAGCTGTAATATTTCCCCTCAGTACCTCAGTGGCACCACTCGGTGGATCACTATCCACTCATCATCCCCCCCTGCAAGGGGTCTCCACTTCCTCATCACCACCTCATTTTTAATCTGGTAGCATTCAGGGATTGTGTCTGCCTCTGCTTCAGTTTGGGCAGCCTGAGCTAACTTTTTTAACAACGCGTTGACTTGCTGAGTCGCATACGAGAAAGACCTACTTATTACCTCCTTAGGGTTCTTTAGACTCCCGAGAAAGGCCTCAGATAACCAGACAGTGGGGTAATTTGACTGCAGTGCAACTTTAGCCTCCTCTGATGAGATTGCCTGGCCATAGACCCGGTTACTACGCAGTCAGGGAAAATGCCAGACACTTTCTCCTGCAGCTGTCCTGTCTCCCTGACCTCGATCGGCTTCTCTTAGACTACTGACAATGCTATCACTTTTGATCCCGCCAGATCACTACCAAGGAGCAGGTCGACCCACAGGCAAGCTGGGGACAACTCCCACAGTCACTAGTCCTGACATAAGGTTGCACTCCAAGTGCAACCGGTATAAGGGGATGAGCATGTACCCTCCTTCAATCCCCTTTACCAACACCTTGGCACTTACTGTACTCTCTGAAGGAAAGGTCATGCCTTTTCCCAGCAGTAGAGTTTGACTGCCTTAGAATCCCTCAGTATTACTATAGGCTTAATCACCTTGCTCTGGGGAAATGTGTCCACTCTTCCTTCTGATTCAAAATCCTTGTAACTCTCAGGGTTTTTTTTTACCTGCACTCACGGTAGTACATTTACAGGGACTTGCTACTGCAGTCTGAGCCATAGCCTGGGCTAATATGCTGTCTGTCTGATTCTCATTATCTGCGTGGGGTTTGTGTGCCCCAACAAATCCCACTGGTTTCTCCTGTAACCTCCAGCAATCAACATGGAGATGTCCTGCCTTGTGGTAGTTAAAACACACAGGCTTCTTAGCCTCACTCCTCTTCTCAGCACTATTCCTTCTGGTCTGAGGAGGGCCCCCCTGTGTTTCCAGCTGTCCCTTCTCTCCCATGGGTGCTCAGTTTCCTATCACTCTCCCACCTTCTATCCTCCTCAATTGGTTGGAAGTGACGAGAGAAGGGTTTCTTTTGGGGTGAGAGTTTGTGGACCAGCTTATAATCATCAGCCAGGGTTGCTGCCTGCCTGGCGCCTGTTACTCTCTGTTCCTATATGTGTGTTTTTATTGGGAAGAGTATGAAGTTTTTGAACTCCTCAAGGAGAATTATTTAACGAAGATTTTCATAGGTGGCCTCAATTTTAAGCGCCCATACCCACTGGGCAAAAGCGAGCTGCTTAAGCCGTTCAAATCCCAGGTACGTCTTGTCAGGCTATTTCCTGAGGCTATGGAATTTCTGACAGTACATCTCCGGCATTAACTGGGACACACTTAATATAGCCCTTTTGCTGCCTCATAGCTTGTTGCACTTTTCAAAGGGAAGAGGGAGTAAACCTCATGAGCTTTTCCTGTCAGTTTACTCTGGAACAACAGGGACCAGTGTTGGGGTGGCCACTTTAACTGCTGCGCTAACCTTTTGAAACATATAAAGAAGGTGCCCACCTCTTCTTCATCAAGGTTGGGGATTAAATGGCCAAACTTGAATACCTTAGCCCATAGATCTGAGCTAGGAGTGGACCCCTCACCATTCTCTTCAATGGGCACAGTGGGATCCTTCCCTCTCAGCTCGAGATGTTTTAATTGAAGCTCCCTTTCCTTTTATCTTTCCTGGAATTCTCTCTCCTCCTTCCTTTCCTGCCCTTCTCTCTTTACAATTCTTGCCTCTCTTTCTCTTTTTCCCTTTCCTCAAATTCCTGTTCCAATTTCCGCTGCTCCAATCTTAATTTCTCTGCCGCTAATTTATCTGCTTCAGTGTCCTCAATTTCCATCCCTAGATGTTTCGCCACCTGTTTCAAAATTTCTGTTTTTCTGGCTTTCGGGCAGAACTCCACCTCTAAATGTATAGCTACACCTTTTAATTCTTCCAAGGACAGTGTCTTTAACTTCTCGCCAATTATCTCATCCTGTTCTATGAAAGCATTGACATCGGATGTGGACATTTTAGCACTTTAGTATTACAGACCCAAGAAAACTTTTTGCAGTTTTTAAATTGCTTTTGAAGGAACAATTTACTTTCCCCACTCTAATTCCAGGTGAGAAGGGGTGACCTGGCTCCCCTCTGTTCAACCTCCTCAGTTGGTCACAACAAAGGTTTAAGTTTCATTTTCATGAGGATATACCTTTTCCAAATCAGAAAGTATTTAACTATTTAATCTGTGAGCAATAATGAGTCGATCAAACAAGGCTTTCTTGAACCAAAGAAAGAGCAAATTTATGAACCACTAAACCTGAGAAAAATAATAAAAACACGACATCAAGTGTTCGGCCCTCATACAACCATTCGGGCCCACACACACACACATACAGATATCAGAAATAAGGGATTTAGAGTCCAGTTTTTAAAAATGGTGAAATAATATATGGTTCAGTGTCCTTTGATTGTCCTTGAGACATAGATTTTAAATGCTGCAGATGATTTGGTTTAGCTGGTTTCTTGGATGCAGCCAGATGTAGAAGCTGTTGCAATTATTATGAGATCTTGGTTTGCTGGTAGGTTTCTGGTAGAGTTGGCTTCTCGAACCAGGCAACACTTATTCCAAAAGGGAAGAGAGGGAGCAGCCCTCAGCTTGTTTCCTCTGCTGAAGACTTTCTTGACACCATCTGTGTCACTTGCAATCTCTCTCATGATGGCAACCTTGCTTTGAAATGCTTCATCCATTGTGTATTTCCGAGATGTTTTGGGTGTGTCTGTTTGCAGCAGCCATTGTTTCAATATCCAGTACATTGCATTTTTAATGTCTCTTCTTTAGACAGTTATGAGATTTGATGAGTATCTGGATTAGAGGAAATGTCTTTCTCTTCACACTCCTCTGAAAGTGTTTTGTTGGTTTCTCACCTTCACCTTGGAATGTGGCCTTGAATTTTAAGCAGTTTGCTCTGTCTCAGTTCAAATTGCAAAATTTCCAGTCAGTTGAAAGTTGAAAATCATATTTTCAAAAAATAGGAAGGATGTCAAGACTTAGAGAGAGTGATTTACAAGAATTGTACCACTGATGAGGGACTTTAATTATGTGTAGAGTCAAAGATTAAGTTGTTCTCATTAGAATAGAGAAGGTTAAGAGGAGACTCAATAGGAACATAGGAAATAGGAGCAGGAATAGGCCATTTAGCCCCTTGAGTCTGCTCCGCCATTCAACTAGATCATGGCTTATCTTCTACCTTGACGCCATTTTCCTGAACTATTCCCATATCCCTTGATGTCTTTGATATCTAGAAATCTATTGATCTCTGTCTTGAACATACTCAATCACAGAGCCTCCACAACTCTCTGGGGTAGAGAATTCCAAAGGTTCATTCCAGACCACCCAGCCAAGACAAACATCTTTCCTGCATCTAACGATCTTCAGGTGTAAACATGTCTTGCTGCAATTATATAGAGCCTTGGTGAGACCTCACCTGGAGTACTGTGTACAGTTTTGGTCTCCTTATCCAAGGAAGGATATACTGGCCATAGAGGGAGTGCAACAAAAGTTCACCAGGCTAATCCATGGGATGGCGGAATTGGCTAATGAGGAGAGATTGAGGAGACTGGGCCTGTATTCTCTAGAAGTTTGAAGGACGAGAGATGATCTCATTGAAACTTACAAAATTCTTACAGGGCGCGACAGGGTAAATGTGGATAGGATTTTCCCCCAGCTGGCAAGTTTAGAACCAGGAGACACAGCCTCAGAATAAGGGGCAAGCCATTTAGGGCTGATATGAGGAGGAATTTCTTCACTCAGAGGGTGCTGAATATTTGGAATTCTCTGCCCCAGAGGGCTGTGGAAGCTCAAACATTGAGTATATTCAAGAGAGAAATTGGTAGATTTCTGGATATTAATGGCATCAAGGGTTATGGGGATAGTGGGGAAAAATGCCGTAGAGGTAGGTGTTCAGCCATGAGCTGTTTGAATGGTGGAGCAGGGCTGAATGGCCTACTCTTGCTCCTGTGTTCCTATGTTGCCTGTCGAGGCCTGTAAGAATAGAGGTGTTCAAAATCATAAAGGGTTTTATTAGACCAAATAAGGAGAAACTGTTTCCAGTGGCAGAAGGGTAGACAACCAGAGGACACAGATTTAAAGTATCATAATTGGCAAAAAAAAAACAGAGGCAACATTTACGCTGTGAGTTGCTATGACCTGGAATGCACTGCTTGAAAGTGTAGTGGAAGCTGATTATAAAAATAACTTTCAAAATGGAATTGATAATTTGCAACACGATGAGATAAAGCCAGGGGAGTGGGACTAATTAGATAGCTCTTTTACAGAATGGGCCACCTTTTGAGCTGTATCATCCTATCATTTTATGATTTCAAAAAAGCCTTGGTGGTAGTTGGAATAGGTAGCTCATTCCTATTTGTTTAATTAATCAAGCCTGATTTTATTGTTCAGCATATGGAGACCCGAGCATTACATTTACTGAACAATTTGCAAGGAAGGCAAAGCACAAATGGTGCTGGCACTGAATGTTCAAGTGAATCAGTTTGTGAGATTTGACTGTGAGTAGCTCTGGGATTGAATGGAGTAATTAAAACATAAAATTATGGGAATACTCAGCAGGTCTGACTACATTGTGGAGAGAGAAACAGAGTCAAGGTTTCATGTTCATGAACTTTCATCAGAATGAACGAGGTAATGTTAGACATTCCCGGGCACGATGGAAAATTTCCTATTGGATAGTGTGTACGTGTAAACATAGAGTTAAGATCGGGTTCAGCTGTCAGCCAGAGCTCAGTTGATTGCACTTTCACCTCTGAGTCAGAACGTTGTGGGTTCAAGTCCCATTCTAGGGGCTGGTCTTACTGCAGGCTTTGGGGACCCAATAATGGGACCAAATGGGGGTCCCGAGCCCACACTTGTTGGAAGCATGCCCCCCACCCGGCACACACTTCCCGGAGGTGGCCTCCTAATTGGTTGTCTCTGCATTCGCTGTCCTATTAAGGTTGGCAGATGGGCTCTCCAGAAGCTGGTGTATCCAGAGAGGCAGCAGCCCCACTGGGAGAGGTGGGAACTGCTGAGGCAGGCAAAGGACCTCATGGACAATATGGAGGTGCCCTCCGCAGAATTGGAAATTCAACAAAACAAACTGTGGCCGCAGTTGCCAGATCATCATTGCAGGAGGGAGCCCCCTCCACAGGCTGGCCTGTGGCCCTCATAGCCCAATGGATCCATGCTGCTCTGCTCTACAGGATGTGCCACTGCACTCCCCCCCCCACCCCCCCAAGGAGACCGCCAGCCTTCCAACTATCCCAACATAGGCTGCAGCCACATCAGGAGGCCCTTTTTCAGATGGTATGTAATGTGCCCTCAATTGAGACTTTAATTGGCTAACCACCAATGGCAGGCGGGTAGCTATCACACCGCCCCACCCCCCAGCCCCCCAAAAGCTGCTTCACTGAAACTTGACCCGCGGTGGGAACATGGCAGCAGACTGGCACGCTAGCCAGTAACAAAAATGTTGCCACCATGCCAGCCCTCCAAACCCACCTCTGTCTCCATCCCTTAGGCCTCAGCACAAAAATCAAGGCTGACACTCCAGCGCAGTATTGATTAAGTCCTGCACTGTTGGATGAGACATTAAACCGAGACCCATCTGCCTTCTCAGGTGACATAAAGGATTCCATTGCACTATTTTGAACAAGAGCAAGTTATCCCCAGTGTCCTGACCAATATTTACTCCTCAATTAACATCACAAAAACAGGCTATGTGATCATTATTACCTCGCTACTTGTGGGAGCTTGCTGTGTGTAAAATGGCTGCTGTACATCTTACATTGCAAGTGACTACACTTCAAAAATACTTCATTGGCTGTAAGACATTTTGGGACGTCCAGTGGTTATGAAAGACGGTCTATAAATGCAAGTCTTGCTTTTTTTTCTGGGATCTCCCAGTGTCCAGTGGATTGTTGGACTCCCTGACTGGGTTCACAAAACGACTAGTCATTCGATTAGGATGCAAAAGGTATGATGTCACGGCAGGGGTCTCTTAGAAAAAATGATGGGCGTGATGGGGAAAACATAAGCAAAAAACATCTGGTCTCCCTTACCCCTCCTCACTCAATCTCAGTTGTTAAAATTGTTATGCTTTCTTTTTAAAACTGACGGTGATTTCTCCTAATTTTATTAGGTTAAGATGTTGCGGTATTAAAAACCAACTGTTTTAGAGTTTTCAGCGAATCTTTTCTGTTTCACTTCCTTTGCCAGCGCAGCAATAAGTCTACAACAGAAACTATAGAAAGTAAAATGTGTAGGCCACGCTTTACAGAACCTGAATGGGCCCTTATTGTTTAGATTTGTCTGTGTGTGGCTTCCGTTATGAAAATGTACAGTTCTATTTTCCCAGCAAAATAAAAGCCCCTCGAAACTATATGATACTGGGACAAATGGTAGTTCAGAGTCCCGAGCATCTCAGAAAGAAGCTTGTCTGTCAGCTGCAGAAGTATGAAAAATAATCAGAACTTTGTGAAATGAGCGTGGCCTGTGTGGAACTAATGAAGAGACTTGTATTTCACTGTGCAGATTAAAGGCGCTCTCTTCACTGCTGTACTTATCTTTGTAAGAGAAGGGATGTGGAATGTGATCCAAGGGAGCACAATGAACTTCGGGCTAACAGGATTTGCACACTTCACATCTCACAATGGCGTTTAGTCAATGATTGAGTAACATATGGGATCCGTAAGCAGTCTGTGCCTAGTTATATATAGAATCAGTACTGTGTGTTTTTTTTTGCCTTCGGGGAGGTCACTTTGAGCTGATTCTACACAAGTGAATACCTGATAAGTGAATATTTCCCCTAAACAATTTGGAAACAGGAAACCCAAACCTATTTTCTGTCTGCGGTCACTTATTCCCACACATTCCTAATCGGTGAATATTTTCGATTGCACATTAGTTATATCTCTTCTGGGCTTGATCAGTGCCAAAAAAACCTACTAAACAAGGCAAAATGAATAGCTGTTCTGAGAAAGCAGCATACAACAGACCTGTACAGCAGAAGGATAGAGACTATGCTGAGCTCCAACACGTATTCACAACAGCAGGATAACTGCTCTGCCAAGTCCCAGCACAAACATACTGTGAAAGAATAATGATAGTGTTGCTGAGCAGATCACAGAGGCGTATAGCAACAGGATGAGAGCTCTGTTGTGTCCCAACACAGATGTACTCATCAGCAAATTGGTAGCTTTACTGAATCCCAAAGCAGAGACAGTAACGTTGGGATGACAGCTGTCTTAGTCCTGTCGAAAGGTACAAATGTTGTTTTAGAGTTTCAAAGCAATGGAACACACCAGCAAGCCCTTAGCTCTAATGAAACCTAACAGAGTTAATAATGGCTTAGCAATTTTACTCAGCTTCCACAAAGATAAACACAAACGTCAGGTGGATTATAGCCCCATTGAGCTGATGAATGTCTCAGCAAAATAACTCTGCTCAATCTCTAAGGTAGAATCAAATTGTATCAGCGTGACAGTTTTTGCTGCCCTCCTGATAATGGAAAGAGACAGAATAAATTTTCTGTGCTGTCACCCTCCAGTTTCTAAACCATGTCCCTCTACAGGTCAGTTAGTAATTGCTAGTCCTGGTCTGCTTATCTTTCCCTTATCCTGTCCTTCCCAGTCACTTGACCGTATGGACAATCACAGAATTATTACAGCACAGAAGGAGGCCATTCAGCCCATTGTGTCTGCACCGGCTTTCCGAATGAGCAATTTACCTAATGCCATTCCCCCACCTTCTCCCCCTAACTCTGCACGTTCTTCCTTTTCAGATAACTGTCTAATTCCCTTTTGAATGCTTCAGTTGAACCTGCCTCCACCACACTCTCAGCATTCCAGACCTTAACCACTCGCTGTGTGAAAAATTTTTTCATGTTGCTTTTGCTTCTTTTGCCAATTATTTTAAATCTGTGCCCTCTCGTTCTCGATCCTTCCACGAATGGGACAGCTTTTCCCTATCAACCCTCATGATCTTGAATACCTTTATCAAATCTCTTCTCAGACTTCTCTTCCCCAAGGAGAACAGTCCCAACTTCGCCAATCTATTTACATAACTGAATTTACATAACAATCCCTGGAACCATTCCCGTGAATCTTTTCTGCACTCTCTCTAATGCCTTCTTATCTTTCCCAAAGTGTGGCACCCAGAACTGGATGCAATTCTCTAGCTGAGGCTGAATTAGTGTCTTATTCAAGTTCAACATAACCTCCTTGCTCCTGTACTCTATGCCCCTATTAATAAAGCTCAGGATACTGTATGCTTTATTAACTGCTCTCTCAGCCTGTCCTGCCACCTCCAATCACTTATGCATATATACACCCAGCTCCCTCTGCTACTGCACCTCCGTTTAGAATTGTACCTTTATTATTTCCAAGATCACCACTCCAACCCTAGACTTTGGATCTGTCTTCACTAGAGAATAGCATGCTGCCAATGTAGCAATAAAAGAGGAGGTAGGAGCGATTTTGGATTGGATGAAAGTGGATACAGAGGGTCTTCAGTCCACAAAGTGGAGCAGCAAAGGGAAATAAGGGCGGAAATTGAGGAGACTCTGGCTACAATCTTCCAATCCTTCTTAGATATGAGGATGGTGTCAGAGGATTTGAGGATTGCAAATGTTATATCTTTGTTTAAAAAAAGGAGAGAGGTATAAATGTGTCAACTACAGGCCAGTCAGCTTAACATTGGTTAGAGGGAAAACAACACAATAGCCCAGGTCAGAAATAATCGGCATTGAAAAGAATGGGCTAATAAGTAAAAGTCAGCATAGAATTGTTAAGGACATATCGTGTTCGATAAACTTAGTTGAGTTCTCTGATGAAGTAATGAAGGGAGTTGACAAGGATAGTGCAATTGTAGTGCAAAAGATATCTGCCCATGCCCTGTCACAGTACCAATCAGCTTTTATCAAAGTCACAAATGACATCCTATGTGACTGTGGCAAAGGTAAACTTTTCCTCCTTGTCCTTCTTGACCTATCTGCAGCCTTTGACACAGTTGACCACACCATCCTCCTCCAACGCCTCTCCACTGTCATCCAGCTGGGTGGGATTGCTCTCACATGGTTGCATTCTTACTTATCTAATCAAAGCCAGAGAATCACTTACAATGTTGCTCTTCTCACACCATTACCACTGCTGTTCACCGCCGCTCTCCCCCCCCGAACAAGGATCTATCCTTTGCAATCCTCCTATTTCTCATCTACTTGCTGTCCCTTGATGATATCATCCAAAAGCATAGTGTTAGTTTTCACATGTACACTAGTGACACCCAAGTTGACCTCACCACCATCTCTCTCAACTCCTCAACCATTTCTAAATGATCAGACTGCTTATTTAACATCTAGTACTGGATGAGCAGAAATTCCCTAAAATTAAATATTGTGAAGACTGAAGCCATTGTCTTCAGTTCCTGCTCCAAACTCCATTCCCTAGTTACTGACTCCATCCCCCCTCCCTGTCAACAGTCTGTTCACAACTTTGATGTCACATTTGATTTTGAGATGAACATCCCACCTTATTCATGCTACCACCAAGACCGCCTATTTCTAACTCCATAACATCACTCGACTTTGCCCCATCTCAGCTCACCAGCTGCTGAAACCCTTCGCTACCTCTAGACTCAACTATTCAAATGTGCTCCTGCCTGGTCTCCCACAATCAACCATCCATAAGCTTGAGGTCATCTAAAACTCTGCTGCCCATGTAATAACTTGCATCAAGTCCTGTTCCCCTTTCACCCTTGTGCTCGCTGACCCGTCAAGCAACGTATTGATTTTAAAATTCTCTTCCTTGTTTTCAAACCCTTAATGTCCTTGCCCCTCCCTATTTCTGAAATTTCCTCCAACCCCACAACCCTTTGAGATATACTGTATGCCTTCTTGTAATCCTGGCCTCTGTGCATTCCCAATTATAATTGCTCCACCATTGGTGGCCATGCCTTCAGTTGCCTAGGCCCCAAGCTCTGGAAATCCCTCCCTACACCTCTCCATCTCTCTACTCGCTTTCCTCCTTTATGACACTCCTTAAAATATACCACTTTGACCAAGCTTTCAATCATCTGACATTATGGCTCAGTGTCATACTTTGTTTTATAATGCTTCTGTGAAGCATCTTGGGATATTTCATTGTGTTCAAGGTGCTCCTTAACTTGTTGACAAAGTGCTATAAGTACCATATAATAGACCTGTTAGCAAAATTAAAGGGACATTGGCAGTGTGATTACGAAATTAGCTAAGGGACAGAAAGCAGAGTATTGGGTATTGGGATCAGTCATCTTTCTGATTCATATTAATGACCTGGACATGGGTATACAAGGCATAATTTCAAAGTCTGCAGATGACATGAAACTCAGAAATAAGAATAACACATGTCAGGAGGACATAGACCAACTGGTGAAATTGGTAGACATGATAGATGAAAATTAATGTAGGAAATTATAAAGTGATACATTTTGGTTGGAAGAATGAGGAGAGGAAATATAACTTAAATGGTACAATTTTAGGGGCTTGGAGGTGGTAAATCCTTCAAGGCGGCAGGACAGTTGAGATGCCTGTTCTAAAGCATTTGGCTTTCTTAATAAAGGCAGAGAGTACAAAAGCAAGGAAGTTACTCTAAAGCTTTATATATAAAAAAAACTTGTTTGGCATTGGTTCGATGGCCTGAATGATCTCTTCTGTATCGTTATGACTCTATGACTGTCAGCCGAGCATTGTGTTCAATTGTGGGCACTGCACTTTAGGAAGAATGTCAAGGCCTTAGAGAGGATGCAGAAGAGATTTTCTAGAATGGCGGCAGGGACGAGAGACTTCAGTTACATGGAAAGATTGGAGAAGATGGTCTCCTTCGAGCAGAGAAGGTTAAGTGAAGATTTAATGGACGTGTTCAAAATCATGAATAGTTTTGATACAGTAAACAAGAATAAACTGTTTCTAGTGGCAGAAATGTGGGTAACCAGAGGGTACAGATTTAAAATGATTGGCTAAGGAACTAGAGACGACACAAATTTTTTACACTGTGAATTGTGATCTGGAATGCACTACCTAAAAGTGTGGTGGAAATAGATTCCATCTTGTAGGTTTCCACAGGGAATTTGATAAATACTTGAAGAAAAATGTTGGAGAGCAATGGCGAAAGAATGAAGGGAGTGGGACTAGTTGCATTATTGTACCATAGACTGGCAAAGGCATGATGGCCTGAATGGCCTTCTTCTGTTCTGTATTATTCCATGATTCTATGACTAAGGTTAAAGCGTAAATCAACTAGCCCTGATAGATGATGCAGAATGTTTTGGAGCATGCCCAGTGTAAAGTACTTGCCTATTTTCCATATCATATTAAATTTTTTCAAATATCTAACCAGTTCCCTTTTAAAATGATGTTATTATCTCTATTTTGATGGTCAAGCATTCCATATTGTAACAACGCTCCCTTTTCGCATAATGATAATTTTAAGTCTATGGCCCCTTTTTTATAATTATTAACTATTCATTTCTGGAAATGTTGCTACAACGTGCCTATGGTAGGGTGCCCATCTGTACACAATACTCCAGCTGTTGTCTAACCAATGTCTTATACCAATTCAGAAACCCCACCTCCTTGCTTCTTATACAGTCTTTTCTATTCACATTCTTGACTTCAAAGATCAATGTAGCAGCACCCTTGGATCCATTGCACATCTGAATGATTGGCTATATTTACTTTTACTATTCTTTTTCACAAAAAAGTATTTGTTTATATTTCTCTGCATTGAACCGATTTTTCCATCTACCCTACTCTGTTAATTTTTTTACTTTAGTCATTCATAGCCGCTGCAGTCCATATGGTGTGGGTACACCCACAAAGGAAATTCCAGGATTTTGATCCAGCGACAGCAAAGGAACAGTGATATATTTCCAAGTCAGGATAGTGTGTGGCTTGGGGGGAAACTTGCAGGTGGTGGTGTTCCTACATGCCTGCTGCCCTTGTTCTTCTAGATGTTAGACATTGTGGGTTTAGAAGATGATGACAAAAGAACCTTGGCAAGTTGCTGGACTACATCTTATAGATGGTACACGCTGCTGCCACTGTGCACCAGTGGTGGAGGGAGTAAATGTTTAAGGATGGGGTGCCGATCAAGCAGGCTGCTTTGTCTTGAATGGTGTTGAGCTTCTTGAGTGTCGTTGGAGCTGCACTCAGTTACAACAGCGACATTTGGTGCTCCCCAACCTTGCATCCTCACACACATGGGCAGCAGGCTGTCTTTGCACAAATGGACCTCTTTGTCTCTTTTAAATACACATACAAAACTCTGGCTGAGACCTTGATCCTTGGCGGGGATTGTTAATCCTTTAAACCCCACATCCATTCACTGAAAAATAATAGATTCTAGGAAACCACATCATTGACACTAATACTTTCCAGAGAACAACGAGCGTAAAGCAATAGAAAGTCAATGTAAAATCCTTTTAGAAATAATACAAAATCATTTTAGAGACAGTTCCCTTAATATCTTCCCATGGACCTCCGATTGAGAAACCCTGATTTAGAGGATTAGTTTACACAGCATTATACTGCACTGCCTTTTTGCTTCTTCTATGTGTTCTTCACAGAATCACAGATTTGTTACAATGCAGAAAGAGGCCATTTGGCCCATCATGTTTGCACCGGCTCTACGAATGAACAGTTAACTGAGTGCCATTTCCCTGCCTTCTCCCTATAACCCTGCACATTCTTTTGAATGCCTCGCTTGAACCTGACTCTGCTGCACTCACAGGCAATGCATTCCAGATCTTAACCACTTGCTGTCTGAATAAGTGTTTCCTCATGTTGCTATTGCTTCATTTGCAAAATACCTTAAATCTGTGCTGTTTCATTCTTGGTCCTTTCACAAGTAGGAACATTTTCTGCCTATCTACCCTGTCCAAACTCCTCATGCTTTTGAATACCTCTAACAAATCCCCTCTCAACCTTCTCTTCTCCAAGGAAAACAGTCCAAACTTCTCCAACCTATCTCCATAACTGAAGATCCTCATCCCTGGTACCATTTCCATGAATCTTTTCTGCCTTCACATCTTTCCTAAGGTACGGTGCCCACAACTGTACACAATACTCCAACTGAGGCCAAATTAGTATCTTATATAAGTTCAACAAAACCTTGCTATAGTACTCTATGCCCCTGTTAATAAAGCCTAGGATACTGTATGCTTTATTAACCGTGCTCTCAATCTGACCTGCCACCTTTAATGACTTATGCACTTGTTCACCCAGGTTCCTCTGTTCCTGCATCCCTTATAGAGTTATACCCTTTATTTTATATTGTCTCTCCATGTTCTTTCTACCAAAATGAATCACTTCACATTTCTCCGCATTGAACTTCATCTGCCACTTGTCCACCCTATCCACCAACTTATCAATGTCCTTTTGTAGTTCTACACTATCCCCTTCACAGTTCACAATGCTTCTAGGTTTCGTATCCTCCGCAAATTTTGAAATTGTACCCTGTACACCAAGGTCTATGTCATTCATATATAACAGGGAGAGCAAAGGTCCCAACATTGACTCCTGGGGAACTCCACTACAAACCTTCCTTCAGCCCAAGAAACATCCATTAACCACTACTCTCTGTTTCCTGTCACTTAGCTAATTCTGTATCCATGTTGCTACTGTCCTTTTTATTCCATTATAACTTTGTTCACAAGTTTCTTGTGTGGCACTGTATAAAGTGCCTTTTTAAATCTACTTTAAGAGACTTGAGCTCGTAATCCAGGCTGGCACTCCAGTGCAGCGTCTGGACATTTCATAGGTATCCTGGCCACTTATTGTCTCTCAACTAGCATCACTAAAAAATCCTGATCATCCGGTCATTATCACATTTCTGTTTGTGGGACCTTGCTGTGCACAATTTAGGTGCTGCATTTCCTACATTACAAAATATTCAAAATTTTTAAAAAACGTTTAGCTGAAAAATGCCCTGAGATCTTAAAGGTGCTACATGAATACAAATCTTTCTTTCGTTCTTTCATTCAACTGAGAGTTTAAACTGGTGCCACTCAGCTCCTCCCCATCTCATCCTAACAATCTATAGCACAAAACTATCCCCGTCATCTAACAATATGAACAGTAAAGAACTATGAAAAAGATAGCAACAAATTCTTGATTAAAACTATCAGTCTCTCATTAAAATAATACAGATAAAGTGCACTGCAAATGATTTCCATTAGTGATTTTTGATGCCATAGCTGTGACATCAGGTAAGTAATTACACAACAAAAGAGCATTCAACTATTAATGCTGTGCGGCCATTTGTCATTCCATTCGTGACATCATAATCATCCTTGACCTTTGAACGGAGGAGCTCCTAAACTGCTTCTCAAGGCATCCAGAGTGAACAGTCAGTATCTGGGGCACTCGGTCAAAGGCCCAACCCTGTCATGGGAACAGTTTCCGTATTTGTTCCCATACCAAAGGTTACAAAATTGGAACTGATATTTAAAGATCAAGTCTATTTGGCTGGTGAGACTATCGATGGCAAGGTTGTCTTGGAACTGAATGAGCCTTTGTTCCTTTATTCAGTGAAGTTAAAGATATCAGGAAAAGGATTTGTGGAGTGGATTGGGGAATCCGAAGAAAATTTTGATTACACCAGGAAAATCCACTGTAGTAATAGAGAAGATTATTTTCATCACATCTTCACACTTTGGGGAGCAGGTACGAAGTTGGGAACAATACGGTAAATATTTAAGACCACAGTATGGACTAGCTGGGAGCAGCCTGATAAAGGGATTATTTTTGTAAGGGGGTAGAAAAGAAACACCGTGCCTTTCTTTTATTTTCTTTATATAAGTTTGATGTTTTAAACTGCGACATCTGGAGCATAACATATGTAAAGTGATGGTTGATTGCACTGAGACTTTTGGTAAATTTCCTGTGATATTATTTACTGTAAAGCGAAGAACATGACAGTGGCAAAATAAATTACCCTAGATTATAATTAATTTGGGTTGATTGTAATAAATTTGACTATGAATAAAGGTGATAGAGTGTGATATGTTTACAGGAAGTATTATACTTAAAGGAATTGTGCACTATTGTATACACTAAGCTTTTATTATATTGTAGCCAAAACAAAACATATGAAAAAGTATTTTTGTTATTTTTAGCTGGTTGCTTTGGTGTTATAAACAAAACATGGCTTGTATTCATATATATCTTTCACGACCGCAGGATGTCCCAAAGTGCTTTACAGCCAATGAAGTACTTTTGATGTTTGGTCATTGTTCTAAAATAGGAAACACAGCAGCCAATTTGCACACAGCAAGCTCCCATAAACAGCAATGTGATAAAGACCAGATAATTTGCTTTTGTGACATTGATTTAGGATTAAATATTGGTCAGGGCACTGGGGAGAACTCCACTACACTTCTTCAAGAAAGTGCCATGGTATCTTTAACATCTACCTGGGAGAGCAAACAAGGTGTCATATTTCATCTGAAAGACAGCACCTCTGGCAGTGCAATGTCAGCCTAGATTTCTCAAGGGCAGAATATTGCTGTCAGCGTGTTGAGGCAGGCCCAGCACACCGACGTGTAAAATGACGCGCAATGATATTGGGTGTGTGTCCCAACGTCATCACATGTCATTTCAATATTTCGTTAGGTGGGCGCATGCCAGAGGCGGCTGCGCACCCGCCGAACTGTCGACAGCCTATTAAGGCCATTAAAAAAGTAATTTAACTTGTTAACAACGCTGCCTGTCCAACCGTAAGGTTGGTGGGCAGGCGAAGAGCCCAAGCGGCCTTCGCATTTTTCAGGAAACCTCATCCACGGGCGGGATGAGGTTTCCTGAAGGTTTTATAGAATAAATAAATACATTGTACTTACTTCACAAACATGTCCCAGTTCATGTGATGCTGTCATGTGACATGTTTAAATTAATTTTCACTTTATTTATTGAAAAGTTTTCACAACCATTCAATCTCCCCAAGGCAGCTCCGTGCCTCAGGGAGATTGCTGCACTTTTTCGCGCGCATGCGTGTGAAAGAGTGCAGGCCCCGATTCTCCATCCTCCTCCCACTCGCACAGGTAGCACTGAGCACTACCGGCCACATGTTACGCAGGACAAGCCTTAATTGGCCCACCCGCATAAAATGGCAGCGCACAGCTGATCGTGGGCGGTGATCGGCTCCGCGCCAGCCCCCACCCGCTCCCGAACAGCCCGCCTGCCATCGGAAAAATTCACCCCAAGTCTCTGGAGTGTGATTTGAACTCAGAACCCTCTGACTTAGAGGTGAGAGTGCTACTACTGATCCATAGCTGACACCAAAAAATATTGAAAAAAATTCAAAGTGAAATTCAATCAATCACTGACTTTTCTCTTTGAAGCCATAACGTATTGCATCAATCCTAACAGTGACTGATTGTGGTTTTAATGAGTAGGACAAAAAGGAATAAGAGTCACAGCTAAATGATTTGAAACGATACAGAACGATATTGGTAATGGTGCCGCCCAGTTTCATTGTTTCCAGTTCCTATGAAAAAAGCCCCATGCTTGTTTTAGTCAGCCGCCCTGGATTTTTTTTTTTTTTTTTGTAAAAATATACTTTATTCATAAAAAATCTTCAATCACATTCAAAACCATTTCAAAAACAACATTACAAGGGTACAATCCAGGTTAAACTTTTACAAAATGTATCACCAGGTGCATCAGTACAAACAATATTACAATCATTTACAGCCTTTCATTTTGATCTGTACAGCCCGAGGGGCTCTAAACAGTTCCCAGTCTCTCGGTGCGCTGTGGTAGAAAGGTCTTAGACAGCGACCCTTCCCCATTGCGCCTTTGCGGCAGCTGCCCCAAGCTTTAGTGCGTCCCTCAGCACGTAGTCCTGGACTTTGGATTGTGCCAGTCCGCAACAATCGGTCGGGGACAACTCTTTGTGCTGGAAGACCAACAAGTTTCGGGCAGACCAAAGCGCGTCTTTCACCGAGTTGATGATCCTCCAGCTGCAGTCGATGTTTGTCTCGGTGTGTGTCCCTGGGAACAGCCCGTAGAGCACAGAGTCCTGTGTCACAGAACTGCTCGGGATGAACCTCGACAGCAACCACTGCATCTCTCTCCAGACTTTCTTTGCAAAGGCACAATCCACAAGGAGGTGAACAACGGTCTCTTCCCCACCACAGCCACCTCGAGGGCAACGTGCAGAGGGGGTGAGACTCCTGGCGTGTAGGAAGGATCTGACGGGGAGGGCCTTTCTCACCACCAGCCAAGCTACGTCTTGGTGCTTGTTGGAAAGTTCTGGCGATGAGGCATTCTGCCAAATGACTTTGACAGTCTGCTCGGGGAACCATCCCACAGGGTCCACCCTCTCCTTTTCCCTCAGGGCCTCTAGGACGTTACGTGCTGACCACTGCCTGATGGACTTGTGGTCAAAGGTGTTTTTCTGCATAAATTTTTCCACCAGGGACAGGTGGTACGGCACGGTCCAACTACTTGGAGCGTTCCGCGGCAGCGTGGCCAGACCCATCCTTCGCAACACCGGGGACAGGTAGAACCTCAGCACGTAGTGACACTTGGTGTTTGCGTACTGAGGGTCTACGCACCGCTTGATGCAGCCACACACAAAGGTGGCCATCAGTATGAGGGCGATGTTGGGCACGTTTTTTCCCCCTTTATCTAGAGGCTTGTACATCGCGTCCCTGCAGACACGATCCATTTTCGACCTCCAGATAAAGCGGAAGATGGCTCGAGTGATCGCCATCGCGCAGGAGTGTGGAATGGGCCAGACCTGCGCCACGTACAGCAACAGCGAGAGTACCTCACACCTGATGACCAGGTTCTTACCCGCAATGGAGAGGGAGCGTCGCTCCCACATGCCCAGTTTCCTTTTCACCATAGCCACTCGCTCCTTCCAGTTTCTAACGCATGCCCCGGTCCCTCCGAACCATATCCCCAGCACCTTCAGGCCGTCAGCCCTGACAGTGAAGGGGACAAAGGATCGGTCAGCCCAGTTCCCAAAGAACATGGCCTCGCTCTTCCCACGATTTACCTTGGCTCCCGAGGCCAGTTCGAACTGGTCGCAGACGTGCATCAGTCTGCGCACCGACAGCGGATCCGAGCAGAAAACGGCGACGTCGTCCATGTACAGGGAGGCTTTTACCTGAGTGCCTCCACTGCCTGGGATCGTCACTCCTCTTATGCCCGGATCCTTCCTGATGGACTCGGCAAAGGGTTCTATGCAGCACACGAAAAGGACAGGCGAGAGAGGACAGCCCTGCCTGACTCCAGATTTAATCGGAAAGCTATCTGTTTCCCACCCATTGATTGAGACTGCGCTACTGATGTTAGTGTAGAGCAGTTGGATCCAATTTCGAATTCCCTCCCCAAAGCCCATTTTGGAGAGCACATCCCCCATGTAGGTGTGCGATATTCTGTCAAAGGCCTTCTCCTGATCCAAGCTGATGAGGCAGGTATCCACACCCCTGTCCTGTACATAGGCAATCGTATCCCTGAGCAGCGCCAGGCTGTCAGAGATCTTCCTGCCTGGCACAGAGCAGGTCTGGTCAGGGTGAATCACCAATTCCAGAGCGGATTTGACCCGGTTGGCGATGACCTTGGACAGAATCTTATAGTCCACATTCAACAGTGAAATGGGTCGCCAATTTCTAATTTCCTCCCTTTCCCCCTTGTGCTTGTAGATGAGGGTGATGATGCCTTTCCTCATGGATTCTGACATGCTGCCGGCCAGGAGCATACTCTCGTACACTTCTAGCAGGTCTGGGCCGATCAAGTCCCACAGAGCCGAATACAACTCCGCCGGCAGGCCGTCGCTTCCGGGGGTTTTACTCTTCTCGAAGGACTCGAGGGCCTTAGTCAGTTCGTCAGGAGTTAGCGGTTTGTCTAGGCTCTCCCGCGTACTGTGGTCTAAGACCTCCGTGATAGAGGACAGGAAGGACTGGGAGGCCGTGCTGTCCGTGGGCTTCACGTCATACAGTCCGGCATAAAAGGATTTGCTGATCCTCAGAATGTCGGACCGTGATGACTTTACTGAGCCGTCTTCTTCCTTCAGGCTGCTGATCACAGAGCGCTCTCTGTGTACCTTTTGGAAGAAGAAACGTGAGCACGTCTCATCCTGCTCCACGGAGCGGACTCTGGAACGGAAGATGATCTTGGAGGCCTCCGAGGCAAAGTGCGAGGCTTGCTGGCCCTTCACCTCTTGGAGCTCCTCCTTGACATCGACCCCCATCGACCGCAGCCGGAGCAGATTCTGCATCTTTTCCTGGAGTCGGGACATTTCCCTCTGTTCCTTTCTAGCTTTCTGGGTGCCTTTGCGGATGAAAAACCTCTTGATGCTTCCCTTGATCACTTCCCACCAGTGTGTCAGGGACTCAAAGAGGGGTTTCACGGTTCTCCAACCTTTGTAATCCCTCTTGAGCTCCTCAATGTTCTCTGGGGTCAGCAGTTGCACATTTAGCTTCCATGCCCCCCTGCCCACCCTCAGGTCTTCCTCCAAGTGGCAGTCCGCCAGTAGGAGGCAGTGGTCAGAGAAGAACACCGGCTTGACGTCGGTGGATCTGACTGTGAATGCACGGGACACAAACAGGAAGTCTATCCTGGAACGAATGGACCCGTCTGGCCGCGACCAGGTGTATCTACGCTGCGCTCCGTCTGCAGGGTTGCTGAAGACGTCGTGCAGCTTGGCATCCTTAACTGTTTCCATCAGGGATCTGGACGTAGCGTCCAATCTGCTTCCGGCCCTGCCGGATCGTCCAGCCGCATCGATGATGCAGTTGAAGTCCCCGCCCAGAATGACCGGCCTGGAGGTCGCCAGCAGCAGTGGGAGCTGCTGAAAAACCTCCAGCCGCTCAGCCCCTTGTGCCGGGCCATACACGTTAATTAACCGGAGTGGAGCGTTCTTGTACATTACGTCTGCTACGAGGAGTCGCCCGCCCACCACCTCCTTGACCTCGGAGACGGTGAAGTTGCCTCCCCGCAGCAGAATACCCAGGCCGGAGGAACGAGAGTCGTTTCCGCCCGACCAGATCGATGGCCCGTGGGACCACCATCGTGACCATTGCCTGTAGGAGCTGAGGTGCGGTATCGCACACTCCTGCAGAAACAACAGGTCAGCTTTGACCTTGGCTAGGTAGTCCAAGGTCGCAACACATCGCGTAGTAGATTTAATGCTACGCACATTTATGGATACAATCTTTAAACCCATTTTAAAGCATTTATTCTCCTACCAAACCCACTGTCTCTGAGAGTCCCAGACCTTTAGTCTGCTCCTTCATACCCGTAGTGAGCTCAAATTCCTTCACTTTGGATGGGCTGAGGTAGATCTCCTTGGCCGTGTTCTGCTCCAGTGGCATCTGGAGGTTCACGTAGAGAGCGGGTTTTGAGATGACCTTTGCTGGAGAAGCTTCTCCAAAACTCACCCCCTCTGGGGTGTTGCTGTTCCCGGCTTCCTGGAGCTGGGGTGCGATGATTGCCTCACTGCTCCCAGATTCCAGGGGCTGTGGTGCACTGGCCTCCTCAGGTTGCAGGCAAAGTTGGGGTGCGCTGGTCTCCTTGTTGTCTCCAATTTTCTGGAGCTCGGGTGTCTCGTCCTCCAACGCCCTGGAGCTTTGCCGCCTCTTCTGTCGGTGCCGCTCTGGCACTTCATCATCCGAAGAGCTGCTGCCCTTGTCATCCGTGTCGGATGGGAGACGCCTCTTGCCGCTTCTCTGGGAAACGCCTTTGCTTCTTCTTCGCTCCCTCTTACTTTTCTTGTTCTTCACCGTCCGCCACTCCCCCTGCTGCTTTTCCACTGCTGCCTCCTCCTCCATTGATTCGCTGTCCTGAGGACTGGGAGGTTCAGGGGGTAGTGCTGTTGATTGGCTCTCTGTTGCCTCAATCTCTTTCTCCACCTTGTCTCTCTCTGTGTCCTCCTTTGTCCCGTTGAGCTCCCTGGGGGCCTTGGTGGTTGGAGTGACACGGAACCTTTCTTCTGCTTCCCCCTGGTCGGCTTTGGCTGCCTGTGCGTAAGTACGGCAGCGTTTGGGGCAGGTCCTGTAGAGGTGACTTGCCTCGCCACACAGGTTGCAGCACTTGGCCTGTTTGCAGTCTTTTGTCTGGTGCCCTTCCTGTTTGCAGATCTTGCAGAGGGAGGCGCTGCATTTGGCCGCCACATGACCAGCCTTGCCGCATGAGCGACAATGCTTGGGTTGCCCAGCGTAGACCAGGTAGCCACGGTTTCCCCCGATAGCGAAACTGGAGGGAGGGTGGAAAATGGCTCCCTTACCATCGGTCTTTAGCGTGACCTTAAACAGGCGTTTGCCTGTCCAGATCCCCAAGTCGTCTCGAATCTCGGTGCCGCTCCCCACCTTATCGAAGTACCTGGTGAGGAAGGTGACCACGTCGGCGACAGGGACGAAGGGGTTGTACACATGCACCATCACCTCACGTTCCCGTTGCAACGGCAGAGAGAAGTGCGGCTCCGCCGTCAGGATCTTCATCTCCGGCAGGTCTCTCTTCTCCTCGAACACCCTCAGGAGCCGGACGCAGTCTGCCACCCGCTTGAACGTGACGTCAAAATAACCGCCTTTGCGGGAGTCGTGCAGGGTGAAGATCTCCGTAGCTTGGAAGCCGCACGCCTTCAACAGGATCCTCCTGGTGAAGAAGCCCCGATCCATAGGTGATCCTCCTTCGCTGTGGTTCACCTTGACTCGGACGGTGATAGGTAACCCACGGTATAGATTTGGATTGCGATTGGTTATCGCCCTTCCATCCCGACCTTGCCATGGCAGGACCATGGTGTCGCCCCTGCAACACTTGATCTTAGCCAAAAGGCCGAGAAGTCAGCCGCCCTGGATCCATGATAAATGGCCTGACTCAACCGGCAGGGTTGTCAGTTCTGTTTGGGGGTATTCCTGGTGGTTTGATCGTGTGACATCTGCCTTATGGTCAAATATTTATCCCATTTCTTTTGAAACAAAGATTTGATAACCCCAAAAAAGAGGTGGGGTGGATTGTAATGCAGAATTAACCTGCTTCCATTCCTTTTGATGCAGGCAGCACACAAACACCATGCTGCCTGCTACTTTAAATGTTAGTAGCACGCAGCCCACTGCTGAACGTGCTGTTGAGTGGCTGCATGACTCAGCAGGGGACCCAAGTTCTTGTGAGAATAGCACTAATTAAAGCTTCCCTTCTCCCTTGTTTCTTCCAGTGAAAATCTTTGGTTTCTATTCCGTAGTTCTACCTTCGACTGTAAGTGGAAACACTCTTTCTATCATGATTTACCCAAAGTGAAGTCCCCAGGTTTCATTCACTCTTTAATAAAAAAAGAAAATCCTGGAAATATGCGGCAGTTTGGGAGTGTCTGTGGAGACCTTTCATAGAACTGGGAAAAATTAGAGATGTAATAGATTTAAGCAAGTACAGTCATTGAAAGGGGGAGGATGGGAAAGAGTACAATTGGAAAAGTCTGTGATAGGGTGGAAGGCAGGAGAGATTAATTGACTAAAGGGTTGATGGTGCAAAGTAAAAGGGAATGGTAAAGGGATAAGTAAAGAAACAAAAGATGTGTCTACAGAAAGTGTAAATGGCAGAATCATGGGCAGAATTTTGCCCATGATGGGCGGGTGGGCCCCACTGACTTGGTGGCGGGTGGCAGCCGATAGCCGCCGCCGAAACAGGCCCCGCCGCCATTTTAAGTGGGCGGACCTTCAGCGGGCCGCCCGACGGGAAGCGCTATGCACTTCCTGGGGAGTGGGATTCCCCAACTGCCAGAGTGCGCTCTTTCACGCATGCGCGCGAAAGAGCGCACATCTTCCTGAGACTAAGTGCTGCCTCAGGGAGAGCGCTGAAAGTTTTTGAAAGTTTAAAAATAGAAAAATTAAAAAATCATTAACATGTCCCCCTCATGTGACAATGTCAAACGTGATGGGACATGTTAATAAATATCACAGAAACTTTATTAAAGTTTTTTAAAACCAACATGAAACCTCAACCCGCCGGTGGATGAGGTTTCATGTTTTTTCAGAAGCCCGCCGGGGCTCCTGGCCTGCCCACCAACTTTAAGGTTGGACGGGCAGGGCCTTTGATTGATTTAACTACCCTGTCAACGGCCTCAATTGGCCATTGACAGGTCGGCGGGCGGACAACTGATCTCGCTGTCCCCCTGCCTTCCTGAATATTTAAATGGGGCGGAATGACGTTGGAGGTTCCCTCCTATGTCATCCCGCATCATTTTCGCGTCGGCAAGTGGGCCCCGCCCCCAGCTCGCCGACAAAAAAATTCTGCCCCATGTCTCCAGCTCTCTCTGAGCCCCTATTTCCAGTCTTCCCCTTCCCATCCCACCCCCTTCCCCACCCTGTGATTCTCATAGCCCATTCCTGCTATTTGCACTATTTGTGGGTGCCGACACTGAGTAACAGGTGGTGACAAGCTCCCTGGAAAAGGTTTGAAAATGATTCTATTTTAAAGTAAATTCAATTCAACTGGATTCTAGCTTCCAACATCGGGCTAGCAGTTAGTAATTATTTATAGAATCCTCACATTGTGTGTTATTCATGTGAGCACGGTGTGGTGGAAACCGAAATCTCTGATTAGCCAGCTGGAGGCAGCACTTTAGATCGGAACTCCCAAGTTCTAGAATCTTCCAGTCATTCCCAGAGGGTCAGGAATCCTAAACATTGGACCGGACACTTTCAGGCACCCTTGGGCCACAGGATGTTGATTCCTAAAGTTAGGTCCTGTGTTACACTCATAAAACAGATGCAACAAGGTCCAATTTCTACAACATTGTCTTACTTTCTAAAGAAGCAGTAATCTGATCTTGGCACTGAGATAGGGATCACAAACTGCCTGACTTTTGCTCTCCTGGTTAAAGGTTTCTCTACCACAGGTGCAATCTGCCTCTGAACTGTAACAGAGGAAGCAATATGGCATTTTAAAATTCAACTTTTGTATGACTCAGCAACAATCAATCTTTGACTTGCATTTGAAAGGTGTTAATAAAATCTGAATGAAATCAAAGTGGTAACAGCACTGGAAGTGCAGCAGGACTATTCCATGTACACAACAACACAGACCAAGAAGGAAAAAGCAGGAAAACCAGAGTTCACACAAGCACAAGAGTACAGCAAACAGCACAGGAGAACAGGGCAGAGTATTGCACTTCCCTCAATTTAGTCTACTGCATTCGCTGCTCCCAATGCGGTTTCCTCTACATTGGAGAGACCAAATGCAGACTGGGTGACCGTTTTGTGGAACACCTTCGGTCTGTCCGCAAGCATGACCCAGACCTCCCTGTCGCTTGCCATTTCAACACTCCACCCTGCTCTCATGCCCACATGTCCGTCCTTGGCCTGCTGCAATGTTCCAGTGAAGCTCAACACAAACTGGAGGAACAGCACCTCATCTTCCGACTAGGCATTTTACAGCCTTCCGGACTGAATATTGAGTTCAACAATTTTAGATCATGAGCTCTCTCCTCCATCCCCACCCCCTTTCCGATCCCCCTTTTTTCCAATATTTTATATAGATTTTTCTTTTCCCACCTATTTCCATTATTTTTAAATGTATTTCCATCCATTGTTTTATCTCTACCTTTTAGCCTATTTCGATCCCTTCCCCCCCACCCCACCCCCACTAGGGCTATCTGTACCTTGCCCGTCCTGCTTTCTACCCTTAATGTCACCTATTAGCACATTCCTTAGATAATATCACCACCTTCAACACCTCTTTGTCCTTTTGTCTATGACATCTTTTGGCTATCTCCACCTATCACTGGCCCTTATCCAGCTCTATTTGTCCCACCCCCCCCCCCCCACCTTAAACCAGCTTATATTTCACCTCTTTTCTATTTTTCCTTAGTTCTGTTGAAGAGTCATACGGACTCGAAACATTAACTGTGTTCCTCTCCGCAGATGCTGTCAGACCTGCTGAGTTTTTCCAGGTATTTTTATTTTTGTTGCAGAGTATTGTAGTGATATGCAAGCAGCCAAAACAAGTCTCAGTTCTATAGCATCCTCATATAGGAGCACTCACAAGGGGAAGAGCAAGTTAAAGCCAGAAACAAGAACAATTAAGGGATGATGAGGATAGGGGAAACGAAAGGAACAGGTTTTCCAGAAAATTTTGAAGCAAATGATAGAGGCAGCAACAACTACTTTAATGTAGGAAAGTACCCCAAGGTGTTTCACAGACCAGAGAAGAAGCAAGAGCTGGTCAAAGGCACGAATGAAGAGATAGGCTTTAAAGAAGATTTTGAAATTGGGGAAAGATAGATGATTCCAGCAGAGAGTTTCAGTGCGGAGAAAATGTTTGAGCTGAAGGGCAGGGATTGGGAGGGTGTAGGGGTAAACCTGTGATAGACCAGATTTAGAAGAGTGGAGGGTATTTACCAAACAAATCTGCACAGAAGAAAAAAAAACTAACCAAAGCACAGGGTAGAGTACACAGCAAGACAGAAAGAAAAAAATTGCTTTTCACAATCTCAGGATGTCCCAAATCTCTTCACAGCCAATGGAGTATTTTTTGACCTGTAGTCACTTGTTGTAACATAGGGAAACACAGCAGCCAATTTACACACAGCAAGCTTCCTCAACAGTGTGATAATTTGTATAATGATATGTATAATGATTTGTATATGATAACAGGTCATTTGTTTTGGTCATGTTAGTTGCAGAATAAATATTGACTGCACTACAGGGAGAACTTCCCTGCTTTTCTTCAAATTGTGCCATGGAATTTTTCAGAACCACCTGAGAAAGCAGGTAGGCCCTCGATTTAACATTCCATCTGAAAGACAGTACCACCAACAGTGCAGCACACCCTCAGTACTGCACTGGAGTATCAGTATAGATTTTCTGCTCAAGTCTCTGGAGTGGGACTTAAACTTAAACAGAGGGGAGACTACTACTAACTGATCCACAGCTGACAAAATGTAGAGAATAGACAACACAAAGTCTCTCAGGGTATAAAGAGCAGGGTACATTGCAGCTTAGAACAATACGGAAAGGAACAGCTCAGAACAGAAATGCATGGAGCAGGGCATTGTAATTCAGAGAATCATAAGCTATAACTTTAAAGCTGCTGTGTCCACAACAAAAAAAGTAGATTCTTTTGCTTTAGCTAATTGTCAACAGCACCACATCTGATTATGTGGAGAATGGAGAACACAGAGACTCTCAGGGTATAAAGATCAGGGTACATTGCAGCTTAGACCAACGCGGAATATCAGAAAAAAATAGTTCCAATATACCAGGACGGAGTCATCTTCCAAGTCCAGCGTATCTGCAAAGCAACCAGAAAAATCTACATAAATTTATTACACTGCAATCCTCCAGCACAAACTGTTTTCTTTTTTCATTCTTCATTGCAGGAACAAATGGAGTCACCTGCACTGCTTTCACCCATCACCACTGAGCAGGTGTACTCAATAAAACTATATTTGTTGTATGTGGTACAGTACGACATGACGTGGGTTTGTGCCCATGATGGCTGCCTGTTGTCGGGTGAAGGTTATCAGTGGAGGCCCTGTGCCTTCCCACTGCCAGGGAAGTTGGAAAGGTTCCAGGGAGCTTCATCCAGATTGCAGGCACGAAGGCTTCCTGTGGCTGATGATAACCTAACATTGGCAGAGGCCAATGAACATGCAACCTGCAGTCCTCGCCAAAATTATTATGCACATGAAAATCTAAAGAATTGAACAGTATAAGCATAGGGTGGGATGCGGGTGGGTTTTGGTGAAAAGGATGTACATTTATATAGCACCTTTCACCACCTCAGAATGTCTGAAAGCACTTTATCGCCAGTGAAGTACCTTTTAAGTGTAGTTATAGAGGTCTACAGCACAAAAAAAGGCCCTTCGTCCCATCATGTAGTTACTAGTGTAGTTACCGCTGTAATGTAGGAAACACGGCAGCCAATTTTCACATACAAATCTCGCAAAAATATAATGAAATAATGACCAGATAATCTGTCTTAGGTGTTGGTTGGAGCTAAATGTTAGCTAGGACAATAGGAGAAGTCCCATGCTCTTTAAAATTGTGTCATGGGATCTTTTATATCCATATGAAAGGGCAGATGGGATTCAATTTAATGTTGAAAACAGCACCTGTGACAGTGCATCACTCTCTCAGTACTGCATTGGTGTGTCAGATTTTGTGCACAAGGGGGACCAAAACTCATAACCTTCTACTTCGAGGCAAGAATGCTACCCAGAACCACAAGAAATTCTTCTTCAGACAAAATAATGGGAGAACACCCGTTTTTCTCTTTAATGTTTTACTAACAAAGTCACATTATCAGGAATGACACATTTCAAAGTTTGTTTATTCCCATGATTTCGTTAACAGGTAGCATAACACTTCTGTTTTTCCTTAAAAGGAGAAAGTGAATTTTACGCATTAAATTGTTTGAAATCTTTCAGTCCCCGTGTTTTGGGTGATGGATGGCTCAGGATGATTTCCCCTATCAGCAGGGTTGAAGGATTCGAAGACAACTACATTATGACATCAATGTGTGCTTGAAGTCAGACTAGAGAAGAACAGGGTAGGATCTTATTAATGTATTCAAGATCCTTAAGATGTTGCCAAGTTGAACTGGAATAAAATGTCTATCACACATACATCAGATCAAACGTGCAGTCCAGGTGAGCCCAATCTTCAGCAATGGCTGTGATGTTGCTCAGCGTACAGGTTACCGCCAGGTACCACAGTGAGTACCAACCTTGAAACCAGTTGGACACCAATGCACAAATTGGATGCTACACTTGGTTGTAGTAGTAGCAGTAGCTACATTGACATCTTTTGGCATCACATCACCACGTAAAGGAGAGAGCAGGTGATGTACTGGCCATGGCAGGGCTCACATTTGACCATCTGGCCGGCCGGCTCAAAGCAAACAATGCTTATGTCAGACATAGAAAGCTGCTCATGATTGGCTTTCTCAGCTGAGATAACTGGTGCATAGGTGGCCAATGGAAGTGGATATGGGGTGTGGCACCAAGTTAGTCTGGGACTCTGTCAGATCAATTATTTTTCCTCAAATATACTTTATTCATAAAATTTGTGAAAGTACATTACAAAACATTTCAACTTTAAAATTACAGAAAGTGCAATAAAATCCAACTTGTCTTCCTACAGCATGTTCCTCTCTGAGGTGCCTCAATATAATTTCAATAGACTTGATATTTGCAATGTGCATTCAATTTCTGGTATATAGCCCAAGGGGATCTACACAGTTTCCAGCCCCTTGCTGCACTATGGCTGAAAGGCCTTAGACAGTGACCTTTCCCCATTGCACCTTTGTGGCGCCTGCCCCAAGCTTTAGTGCGTCCCTCAGCATGTAGTCCTGGACCTGGGAATGTGCCAGTCTGCAACACTCGGCCAAGGACAATCCTTTGCACTGGAAGACCGGCAAGTTTCAGGCAGACCAAAGAGCATCTTTCACCGAGGTGATGATCCTCTAGCCGCAGTTGATGTTTGTCTCAGTGTGCGTCCCTGGGAACAACCTGTAGGGCACAGAGTCCTGCGTCATGGAGCTGCTTGGAATGAACCTCAGCAAAAACCACTGCATCTCTCTCCAGACCTTCTTTGCAAAGGCACAATCCACAAGGAGGTGGACAATGGTCGCCACCAGCCAAGCTATGTCTTGGTGCTTGTTTGAATGTTCTGGTGATGGGGCATTCTGCCAAATGACTTTGACAGTCTGCTCAGGGAACTCTTTGAAAAGAGTTTGCCATCTCCTTTTCCCACAGGGCCTCTAGGACATTAGGGACAGGCCACTGCCTGATGAACTTGTGGTGAAAGGTGTTTTTCTGCATAAACTTTTCCACAAAGGAGGTGTTTCAGCACGGTCCAACTGCTTGGAGCATTCTGCGGCAACATGGCCAGATTCATCCAGGGAAGAGGTAGCACCTCGGCACACAGTGACACTTGGTGTTTGCGTACTGAGGTTCTATGCAAAGCTTGATGCAGCCACACATAAAGGTCATCAGGAGGACGATATTGGGTACGTTTTCTCTCCCTTTAGCTGGAGGTTTGTGCATCGTGTCCCTGCCAACAGTGTCCATTTATCACCTCCAGATAAAGCAGAAGATGGCTCGGGTGATCACCATGGTGCAGGAATGAGGAATGGGCCAGACCTGTGCCACGTACAGAAACACCAAGAGCACCTCATACTTGATAACAAGATTCTTACTTCAAATAGAGGGAGCGTCTGTGATGACTTGACAGAGCGGACAGGTTTCAACAATAAACTTTATTACAGAGAGCTTTTCAGATGCTACATACTCGATCAGAACTCTCATCAGGAAGCCCTACCCCCCCGGATTACCTATGCTTAGGGCTCATTGGTCGGATCTTCCAAGAACATCACGTGACCCCTGATAGACAGCAGGAGAGGCTACCTTCAGTTACTACAGCGTCACTCCCCCATGCCCAGTTTTTGTTTAACCATTGCTACTCGCTCCTTCCTTTAACACATGCTCTGATCTGTCAGCTCAACATTCAGAGCACAGAATGACAAAGAGGGACCATATGATGCAGCTCAGAAAAGGGCAGCTAAACAGCGAAATCAAACATGACTACTTCACACAGAGGGTATCTCTTTGGAATGGGTCACACAGGAAGATGATCCAGGCTGATTCCAACAGTCATTTTAAAAGTGTGATATACAGGCATTTGGCAAGAAAATGAGGGCTATCAGTGGTGTATTCCACTTTTCACGCAGAGGCTGGGAAAATGGACAGAAAGTTTCCAGTCTGTATTTTCCTACAGGCTGTGTCAGGATTCAAAATTTATGCTTCTGTCTCACTACTGCCCTCTGGTGCTTTCCTCTTGTATTAGACTAGCTTATTGATTCTCATATTGTTCACAAGCGTTGACTCCAAAGAAGAAATACCTGAATTGGCGAAAATAAATTATTCTCTGCAGGGAAGTTCGTTTAGTGCTGAGTGTTACAAAAAATATCAATTGCTGGCATGGGACTGCACAATATGAAACTGTTACTATTTTGGGTCATATGAGTGAGCTTACAATTTTTAAAATTCTTTCATGGGGTGTGGGCGTCACTGGATAGGACAGCATTTATTGCCCATCCCTAATTACCCTCAAGAAAGTGGTGGTGAACCATTGCAATCCGTGTGTTGTAGGAACACCCACAGTGCTGTTACGGACGGAGTTCCAGGATTTTGATCCAGTAACAGTGGAGGAACGGCGATATAGTTCTAAATCAGGATGGTGTGTGGGTTGGAGGGGAACTTGCAAGTGATGATATTCCCATGCATCTGCTGCCCTTGTCTTTTTTGGCAATAAAGGTCGGGTTGGGAAGGTCAAAGGACCCATGGTAAATTACAACAGTGCATCTTGTAAATGCTCATTTAAGGTGATTCTACCACTCCCGGTCTGACCCATAACAGAGTTTTTGGTGAATTTAGAGGGGCTGTGCTTTGCCAATGCTGGAGTCCCGCTATTTATGCTTTCAGTTTGTAAAGAATTAGTCAGACAGGTTTTCTTAGATTAAACAAAGAACAAGGTAAGTTTATTGAAACTGTTTCCCGAATTTAAAAAAAAACTAAGTAAATTGCAACCACCATTCATATGTCACATACATTCCCTTGGCCTATGCACACACTTGTACAGATGGTAGAATAAGAGGATAGGCTTAAAGATTGTTTACAGTTCGTGAAGAAGATAAAACAAAGGGGTATACAGTTAGCTGTTTGTCCTTTGGTTGATGTCAATGTGCTAATTCCACGTTGTGTCCATTTTGTTCAGTTGTCTCCCTGGGTCTGTTTGTACGGAGCAGAGTTATTCCCAAAGGATCTTGGTTTGAGGTAGAATTCTGTTCTCAGGATCGAGCGAGCAAACAGCTTTTGCAGCCTGTTTTCAGTACAGCATTCTGATCTCTTTGGTAACACAATCCCTTAAAGTATCCTGCTGGCTGTATATTCCAGGGAAATTCTATTAATCCATGTCTGCTGCAGGCATTGTTTTTAGAACAGGTAATTGCATTTTGATGTCTCATCTCAGAAACTTCTGAGAAGTTTCAGGATGGTGTAAACCCAACAGGAGATGAGGTCTTCCACCCTTCCCAGGGGTTTGAGGGTCTGTTCTGTTTCATCCCACTTGGTGGAATGCAAGCTTATATTGTGACCATCTGGCAGTTTCCATTGTCTTAAAAGGATTTCCGCTAATTTTTAGAAATCCAGCCAGAAAAAGAAAAATTAGAAATTGTATCTTTTAAAAAGAAAAGCACACCCTCGTGACAAAGAGCATGAAGACCTTGTTTGGGAATGGGAGGAGGGGATGATTGGGTCATTCAGAAGATTGACACCATTCTGTTTTCAGCTTGTTAATCTGAAGTGGTTGTTTATTTAAACCTAATATGTTTTGGATTGCTCTACCAAAGATTTGACACAAAGGTCCAATGGCCTCCCTCTGTACTTTTATAGAATCATAGAGGGGTTATAGCACACAAGGCTATTCAGCCCATTGTGTTCTTGCTAGCTTTCTGCAAGGGCAACTCTGCTACTCCCAATCCCCAGCCCTTTCTCCATAGCCTAGCAACTTTTTTTGTCAATCTTACTTACCATGCTTTTTGTATTTACATAATATAGTACATTTAATTTAGACCTTATTACATTCCCTCTTACTGTGACCCCATCTAATATTTTACTACTTCTTAGCCAAGTGCGATTTGCTGCACCCAATCCTTCATGCATCTTGTTTCTCCTTTCTAATGCCAAATCCTGGATTCCCTACCAAGTTAGTTTAAATCCACCCCAACAGTACTTGCAAACTGCCCCACAAGGATATTAGTCCCAGCACTGTTCAGGTGAAATCACTCCAACCTGTATAGGCCCATCTCCCCCAGAATGAATCCCAATGTATCAGGAATCTAAAGCCCTCCCTCCCGCACCATCTCTCCAGCCATGCATTCATCTGCTCTATCCTCCTATTTCTATTCTCTCCAGCATGTTGCACCAGGACTAATTCAGACATTGCTACCATTGAGGTCCTGTTGCTAGTCTCTTTCCTAGCTCCCTAAAATCTGCCTGCAAGATCTGTTTTTTGTTTTTGATACTGATATGGGCCATAAGCTCTGGCTGTTCTCCCTCCCCCCTCAGAGTGCTTTGCATTTGTTTAGTTGAATCCTTGACCCTAGCACCAGCGAGGCAATATACCACCCTGGGTTCACATCTGTGGCCACAGAAGCACCCATTTGTTTCCCTAACTATAAAATCCCCTACCAATATTGCTTGCTCAATCTTCCTTTCCTTTGTACAGCTGATCCATCCATGGTGCTGTGGACATGGCTGTGGCTGCTCTCACCAGAGGAACGATCACTCTCACCAGTAGTCAGGGCCTGTCCCAAGTGTTGGGTCCCTGGATCATGAAAAGAAATCCAGGGGCAGGATTTTCCCCCCACTGGGGGCGAAGCTGAAGTGCACATGTGCGGAGGTACGCCTCCGATTGGCACCCCCGATTGGGGGTGCGCCGCCATTTTACGTGGGCGGGCCAATTAAGGCCCGCCCAACGTGATGTCCGCACGGAAGCGCTATGCGCTCCCTGTGCGGGCTGGGGGGGGGTGGGGGGGGTGGAGAAATCCCTAAATCGAGAATGCGCTCTTTCGCACATGCGCACAAAAGAGCGCAGTCATCTCCCTGAGGCTAAGTGCTGCCTCAGGGAGATCAGCTGTTCTGTGACAAATATTAAAAATAGAAAAAAAAATTCCTGACATGTCCCCCCATGTGACACTGTCACATGAGTTGGGACATGTCCATAATTTTTACAAAAACTTTAATAAAATTTTTTAAAACATACATGAAACTTCATCCCACCAGCTGATTTGCTGCGCCCCCGCCTACCGGAAAATATAAATGGGACGCGGTGAAGTTGGGAGTTCCGCCCAACGTCACCGCGCGTCATTTTACATGTCAGTGAGCGGGCTCCGCCCCCCACTCGCCGACAGGAAAATCCTGCCCCAGAACTTTATTCTTATTGTTATTTTTTGAAACAAATATCTGCTGAACCAAAAAAGATGGCTGCTACAAGTCACAGCCCACAGGATTGGCCCTTTGCCTTGGAGTTCCTCCCAGGAGTTAGAAGAGCAAAAGAATTCTCTCACAGCTGGTGGTATCTCACCCCTGACTGTACAGACCCCCTGTAATCACAAAAAACCAGGAGACTCGCACATTGAAACGTTAGGCTTGCAGAGCTGCTAACAGACTCATCTCACACCCAAGACTGTCCAGGCCCATTTCAAAAGGAAACCACAGGCATGTCATTTGCATCTGATAAGCTTACCTTACTAGTAGGGTCAGTGGGTCTGCCTAGACAATGGCTTCCTGACACCAGACCCTCAATACGGATGGTAACTCTTTAAACATCTAGTGACTAGGACATTTACAGTCCTGAAATCAAAGCCAGTTCTAGACACTGGATAAACATCCCTTTTGAAGTCATTGTGAAGAAAGAAGGTCACATGACATGAGTGACCATTTTGAAATCTCTACATGCTTTTGAGAACCGAGAAATCCTCAGACTGCTGTTTTAACATCAACTGGAAAGGACTCCAGCAGCCTGGCTGAGTAGGTAGTTACCACCTCTCAGTTCCTTCAAGCCTGTCTCTGCTGGAAGATTTCCTACCATTGCCTGCAGACCGACCCAGTCTGTGTACCTACATCATCTGCAGTATCCACACCAAGTGCAAAGTGAACCCTACAACTCCTGACTTCATCCAGCTGAATTCGAACGCCTACATGAAAGAAACACATTCAGACTTTGACTTCTTGGACTCTGGAAATCACGTGAGCTCCATGAAGGCAAAGAGCTACCTCAGGGGGCTGAAGAATTTAAAAGCATTGAATAAAGATTTTAAAATGCAGAAAAAAAAATGTCCACGCATCAGAACCAGTCACCTGAAAATATAGATGAAAACTCTGTCCAAACATGTTTTTTTTAAAATTAATAACCAAAACAGCATCCCACCCTTGGATGAGATTTCATCAAAAAGGCAAAGTCTGCCTGACAGATTCGCTTGTCCGCCAACCATAAGGCTGGACGGATCATGAAAAATCTGAGTCCATTGGAACTTTAATGGGCTTATTTGTCGGCAGGCGTGCTTCCGACTTTCGCGCGCGCCCGCCAATTCAAATATATCATGAGTGCGGGATGATGTCAGGACCCCCAATACCATCACTATTTTCGCGCACGCCCACTCGCTGAGCTAAAAATTCTGCCCCTTTTTTCTATCCCCCACTGTCCTGGGGGTGTGCAAGTGTGTGCGTAGAGGAGTGAGAAGTTGTGGACACTCCTCTCCCTGGTTTTTGAATGTGAAACAAACCAACCTTCTGAGTTACACATAAAATAAGTTTGATGCAGATTATGAGTAAATTGGATCTCACAAACCAAGGGATTGGGAAAATATGCCACCACATACTTTAAAAATAATTCCAAATACCTTCTGCTTACGGACAGGTGGTGAAAAGAAATCAGTGCAGTTTGCCTATCTCTTTCCTGTCCGTAACACGATCCTTCACACTCTTCCTGCACACTCTTAAGCTACAGGGTGACTGCATCTAGAAACACGCTATCCACAGCCTCGCAGATATGCTGATATGCTGCAGTGAAACCTGCTGCTGCTTAAGCTCTGAAACCGATTAGTAGTACATTGGAGTTCCCACATAGAACAGGCTATGCATTTCACAGAACTGATGCGCCCTGCTTTTATTTATCAGACTGACCAAATTTTAACAGAAATATAAATAATATAAAATATATAATAACTTTTATAATTCTGCAGTTTTCAGTCTTGGTGGTGTCCTGCGCTATGGGCTTTGACCCTGTACCTAGATTTTTCAATTGAAATAATATCAACTCCTGATTCTGTGCTGGTCACAAAGTCTTTGTAGTTTACAGCTCACTCATGAGGCATTGATGAAACATACTGTCCCAGACCCAAGTACATTTTCAGCTGTGTCTCATCGATTCAAACCATTGAGCATAAAATCTAGTTCAGTACTGAGGGAGTGCTGCACTGTTGGAGATGTTGTCTTTTGGATGACACATTAAACCTGGCTTATGGCATCACTTTTTGCAGAGTCAGACAGACTCTGTGATCTTTTAAACTGGCTGGACTAACAGAAGTCCTGACCCCATTTCTGACACATCCAAATTTTGCCGGTGGGGGAAGGGGGTAGTGCATGATTCACACAGACGGGAAACCCAAACACAGAAGGGCCATTTGAACTTAATGCTGAACTCCCATTTCAGCTGTTCCAAGGGCCTTAATTCACAGTGTGGGAGTCACAAATTTATGGAGTAGACATAAATGCTCGAAGGGTAGATAAGGTGTGTTTTAGTGTCGTGATTTGAAGTACTTTAGTTCCCTGCACTTTAAACTTGAAAAAAACAGGCTCAAGCTGTCAGTGAGAGTTAAAAGAATGTCCACTAGCTGCTTTGATTGAGAGGCTATCTGGTGTAGGTTCCACAGTTTCATTGAGTTCTTTGTTGACATTTTCCAAGCGCTGCTATGGCATTATAAATGCTTGGTTGAGTTTCAAAAGCTACAATTATCTCAGCAAGGGTGGGGGGGGGGGGGTCTGATTTCACAGTTTGACACTTTAAAGAGGCTATTAAAGGATTAGCTGTCTTTGATGTGGCTACTGAACAGAAGCATTATAAAACTTTTATTCAGTATTCACTCTAACAGATTAACTTGAGATTTAAAAACTATGAAAGGGTTTCATGGATGGGAGTTATTTTCACTGTCAAGTGTGTATGAGTGAGAGCTATACTAGTCATCTCCACATGGCTCCTGAGGGACACCAATGGTGGCTAGTGGGTAAGTGGCTATGGAGATGTCATGGAGGGATATGAGGAGCATGTGGGTAGGTGGACGAGAGATTATGAATTGGCATGGAGGTGATATGGGGAATAGAGGGCATGGGAGTGGGTGAGGGGGTGTGAGGGGTGAGGACTAGAGGGCCAAACAGTTTCTAAAACAACTGGGACAAAGGCCCAGCGAGCTGAGGAGGTCCTTCTAACCATGCACTCATGCCCTCTGATGGCTGCCTACGAATTGCTTCCACGGTCGGCAGGCCCGGCTCTATGCTACCCCCACCTCCTCGGAGTGAAAATTGGGTCCAAGGAGTCGGGGGTGGGATAGAGTGGGCTTCCAATGGGGCCCTTTAAACCGAGACGGGTCTGCCAAATCGGGAAATTTCCCAACTCAAGCTACCTGCCTTGGTAGCAAAACTCCAGCCCCATGTTGGCCCTCTCAGGTAGGCGTTAATGGAGAGCAGGGTGCCTTCTCTATTGTCCTGGCCAATACTTATCAATTTATCCCTCAGCCAACATCACACCAACACATTATGTGGCCATTCATTGTATTGTTTGTGGGAGCTCGCTGTCCAAAAAGTGGCCGCCACATTTGCTATGTTACAAAAGTGACTGCATTGGCTGTAAAATACTTTGGGATATTCTTAGATCATAAAAGGTGCTATATAAATTAAGTCTTTCTTTCCATTGCTAACATTTACCTAAAGTGCACTGTCTAAACAGAACATCCACCTTTCTGTCCATAGATTACGATGCTGAAGGATTGGAACAGGCCCTGGATGCCGGCCCCCACGTCTTCCAGTTCAGCCATAAACTGGACGATGCCCTCCCATCTAGCTTTAGTGGCAGTCATGGGAAAATCCGTTATTACGTGCGGGCATTCTGCACGGCCACTGGAGGAACCCTAGCACAGGTGGAGAAGATCTTGAACGTACAGGAAACATTCAACCTTAATCTTGACCCCAGTAACAAGGTACCTACTAGATGTGAGAGATTCTAGAATTGGTGAACAGTACATGGTGTAAATTGCTTTTGGCAATAAAGACAGAAACCAAGACTGACATATTCAGATAGAGTTTTATTTCTGGTGCATAAAACTCTCTCTCTCTGTAGAGAACTTGTCTCACCGGTTTTCCCTTTTACTTTTTTGAGTAACCAAATAAACTAAATTAAAGAATCGAGGGACAAAGTAAGAAGCAGCCCCTTAAAGGGGTATTGCAAAAGGAAAAACTCATCCCAAAGGAAACTTACATAAGCATCAAATTAAAATATGATTAAGGGGATCAATAAAGCATCCCAGCCCCCGCAGTGCCCAACAGGCATGGAGGACTTTGATGGTGCCAGCAGACACCTGGCCGCAAATGTAGCCACGGAAGAGGCGCAGACAATTGGGCCAGATGACCCCCCTCAGTCACCCGCTGTTGATGGCCAACTTGGCCAGGCCCAGGAGCAGGTTCATGAGGAGGCCCTCCTCCCCCTCTTCCCCCCTCCGCACCGCGTGCCCATAGATCAAGAGCATGGGGCTGAAGTGCAAACGAAACAGAGGTAAAAGGTTTTTCAGATAACTGAAGAGGGAGTGCAGCCTAGTATTACTAACATACTCATGGTCCACAGACACCACAAGACCGCAAAGAATGCAGGTGTCTTGGAGTCCATGAAGCAATACATCCTACGGTTGTATGGGACTGCCGCATGCAACACCCTGCAGAGGTCTCCGATGGTAAGGAGGAGAACTCCTGTGTAAAGAGCCCCCCACTGGGGACCTCTGCCACCGGACGGCAACATGGCATGCCAAGGCGCGTCCAGACCCGTTTTCCCTTTTATACATCCAAATGGGTACTTAGGTTGTTAAGTGATAATTAGCAATTTAACTCATTGCGAGTTAAATGTTTCCTTCCCTAACAGATTCCCGAAAGTAACCAAGTATTTATGATCACAAAAAATAAACATGGATCTTCTTTTCCAAAACACAAACATCAATATATATTTTTCATCCATCTTATTCCCCCTTCTTAAAAAAAAACACATGCATAGAATGTCCACACAAAAAGAATATTCCTTTTCTCAAAAGAAAAGACATCCCTCTTTGAGGATCCCCAATAACCCTTTGAGCTCACTCCTCTTTTCATGAAGCAGTTGGACATTTGGTAGTAGCTATCAATCCACTTGGTCTTCACAACCTCCTTATTCTCTAGCATCTGTTTTAAGCTTGCAATGTCAATTCACATCTCTTTTCATCAACACACTTCGTAGAGTGAACATTTTCCCCGCAATGACTTGTCTACAAGACATTTTTTAGGTACCATTCCTGAATATCCTTTTCCATTTAAAATTTCTGCCAGCATCTTTGATATAAAGAATGCCATATGCACCGCCTCAACAAGGGCAAGAGTCTCCGCTGCCAACATACTTTTTACAACTCTTCGTATCCTTTTAGATTCCCATGCCAAAGGGCAACATTTACCTTTCCCCCCACCCCCCACCCATGAGAAATATTATAAATCCTCCCGCACTCGAAAATCCATCACAGATTTGCAAAAGACACATCACTAAACAGTTAAATTTTTCTAAGATACCCAAAGATAGGAATTTCAAAACACCCTGCTCTATTTTTAATTTTATTAATATTTTGTTTGCTTGAATGATTTCTTCAACCTTGGGATTATCCAATTTAGTGTTCAATTCCAAAACTGACTTCCAGCCTTGTTTGTTTGCCTAACCAATTGTGTTGCCCAATTAGACTTCAGAGTTCCTCTTCTTCCGTTTCAGAAGCTGCTGTATCTTTCCGGGAGGCAATGGTATTGCAATTTTCCAAGTAGGATTGCTGATGTAAAATGACGTGCAATCCATTCTACCCGATTTCCAATCCAATGCATTTAAACGCACCAGAAGCCCAACTTCAATTTTGAACTCTGTTCTGAGCCCATTAATGAAACGGTTTCACATTCGCTACTACCTCCCCACAAAAAAATAGTCTACGTGCATCATAAAGATGCCTGCAAGTTTCCCTCTGTAGGGGCTCCCCTTTTCCCTTAGAGATCCTCCTCACACTCAAGTTCGTGATACCAGATTCACAAGTGTATGGCTTGAAAGGAGTGACCAGCGAGACAAGTTTCTTCTAACAATTCACAATTGCTTTATTGAATCACCCACAACCCCACAGTACAAAACCTAAAATTTAAAACCTATTCCCAGTACCCGACAAAGTCACCACAACTCGGTTAAAACCTACAAAAACACAGGCAAAACACTACGTCCTTTCCTGAAACCTTAAGAAAAAAAATCGCTCGGACCAATAATCACCAAGATATGGCTGAAACGAGTTATAAAGGTACCAGTAAAAAACACCCAAGTTTTTGCCCCAGACCTTCACAAAACCCTCAGACCAACATCACTACAATTTGGCTGAAACTTACAATGCCCAATACAGCTGGTGTTGACTGTAGCCCTGAGTCAAGGTGACCAAACTCGTCCCTCCTTCCGACTGCAGCCCAAAACCTCAGATCTGCTCTTTTATAATTTAACTCAGACATGTCAAAACAATTCCCTGTTGTTCCTATGTCCATTTAGTTGATTCCACGCAAAGCCCAGACAAATGTCATCAGCTTCTGCTGGTTGAAACAATGCAGGGTTTTCCATGGAAGATGTATCCAGACAATTTATATCAATATATCATTTCTCATTGTATGAGCAATTATCCTGCTGTTTGAGGTAGCACAGTAACAGCACCTGGCTCCAAAGTTGATGAGGGTTTGTATGACCCTGTTCCATGTGGTGGTTGAATAATTCGAGTATATTGTATTGATGATATGTCCTTTGTGCCATTGTATTGGGTAATCAGACTTCTTGATCACATTAATCAATGACCAAACTCTTTTGATGAGTCAGTGTTTTCACCAAATGTCCAAATTAACCATTTGCTGCCCAGCCCTGTACTGCTGACTGTAGCTTATCTTTTTGAAATTTATCGTTTCAATCATGAGGTCAAAACATGTCCGTGGGTTTCAAATGATGTTCCATAAATTTCCCAGTAGGAGGGGATTTCGATCCTACGCCTCCATGGTGTTAATAAAACATTGCCGGGTCTGCCTCCAACTGAAGACAGCTGAACTTTAACAAACTAACCTCACCTGAGAAATACCAAACTCTGGAGACGTCATTTAAACTCATATATGCATTTATTTAGTTTCCAGTGTCCTTTCTGCATTTGGCACCTCTTTTGGTGGCTGGAGAAAAACTTCCCTTTGAAGTTGGTGTCCCTGCAAAAAGGCAGCTTTAATATCAATTAACTTACATTTCCAAGCATTTGCAGCTAACAGAGCCATAAGGATCTTCAGAATAACTTTTCCTGCCGTAGGTGAAGCTACTCTTATATCCTAGTCACCCAATTTTTTTTCAAACCCTCGTGCCACTAGCCTGGCTTCAGCTTTACAAGTCCCATCAGGAAGCACCTTTTCTATGCATGTCCATTTATGAGATAGAGCTGGTTGTCCTCTATGTGGCACCTCTGTGTATACCCAAAATTATTTCCAATTATGTAGTTCTTGCTGTTTGGCTTCCTTTATTAATTTATCATCTAATTTGTTTGAAGCTACTAAGACTTCTCAATCACATGGGCTTCCGCTCCTTGTAGCATTACCAGTCTGTGCCATATTCCTTGACCTTAAGCTGTACCCTCTATCACACACTGTTACCGTTTGATCTCCCTCTCCTATTTATAAATGTTCTTTCAATAATTTGCTATCTCTTCCTAGAAGTATGTTCACTCCCAGACCCACCGTCTGAACTGATACTACGTTTTCGTGCTTTCCATTTTTGTACTTCATGTTCCCAATCCATAGGCCTAACCTCCTCTCCTTTATCTCGTACATTTAACCAGTGTTTATATTTTCCAGTGGCCTTCCCTGCTCTACCTGCAATCGTCACATCTTACCATTGACTGGCCCCTTCTGGCAAGTATGCAACTTTAGTGCCAGCTTTTGGCAGTTGTCCTCTGGGACAAATCGTGTTATCTCGTTCATCCGACTTACTATATCCATCTTCAGATACCCTGTCAGCCTCAGCAACCTGATTCTCTCAATCATGCAACATATGGGTATGAGAAGTACATGGTTTCTCATCACTTCCTATAATTCTTTCTAGACCCGCAAATTTGTAATCCATGCCAACTAACCTTGATGAGTGTACCCGAATAGTCTGGTTCCCATGCTGTAAAGGAACTATTTTACCACCTTTACCTATAATCTTTCCCGGACCTTTCCATTCGTTAAGTCCATCTCTTTTGTAGTATACCATGTCTCTCTAATTGAAAACAGTTTCCGATGGTCGTACATAATGTCTTAAAGCTCGCCTAATTCTTTCTGAAATTTCGGCTTTAAGGAACGCTCTTCTGCTCGCGTGTAGTGCATTTAAACGCTCAGAAAAAGGTAGAGCTAATCATAGTTCCCTCCCAAGCTGGGGGATGATTATTCAGGACTGAAGGAAATTTTGGGTTTCTACCAAAAACCAACTGATATGGACTTTAGCCCCCAATCATCTGCAGTGAATTCTTGGCATGGACAGCCCATGCTACAGCAAATGTTAATTTACAGCTTGGTCTACCTGCTAAAATCGCACAAAATATCTCATCTATCACCGCATAATTCCTTTCACACACTCCGTTACTAAAAGGACTTCCTGCTGCTGTATACATAACTATTATATTTATGTTTTCACAAATATCCCAAAACTCACCATTCGCAAATTCCCCCCCCATTATCTGTGACGAAGTTCGTTGGTGATCCCAATTCGGTCCCTATCCACTTTTCCACAACCTGATCCACAATTATTCTCTTTACTGTATGAGATTGTCAACTGGCTAAACCTTGCTGCCAAATCTACAGAATAGAAAATATAAATGCTCTTTTATCCCACACCTTTAAATCCATCGCCACAACTTCATGGAAATCCCTCGCTAAGGGTGACTCACTATAGGCTGCGATGGTGTCCTTCTGTATTTCTTACATATATCACATCACTCGCTTATCTCCTTTAAGATTAGCGTACTCTCCATCCCTTAACAAAATTTTTAATCTTTGCAAAGTAAGGTGGGCAAACTGCCTATGCAATTTTAACACAACTGTTTTTGTCCTGTAAATTCCTACCCCCTGATAGTGCTAATAGCACTTCTTTAATTTCCTTAGTAGAAAAATTAGGTTTCATTAAGGGAATACAATAGTGCACAGATTGTGTAAATTGTAAGTCCACAGGTTTTCCCAAATAAAATGTCCTTGTCATTTTCCATGTCCTGCTTTATTTGCACGTTCTTCATCAATGGTCTGCTCAACACTGATGGTATTTCGCTAGATACTACGTCCATGCTGATGAAATGTTTGACTCCAGCTATCTTTACAGGGAATCACTACCCTTTTTAAAGATTTTAGGGTATTATCATCTCTAAATGCAAAACTGGTAGAACTCTCAAATTCACAGAATCACAGAATTTTAACAGCACGGAATGAGGCTATTCGGCCCATCGTGTCTACACTGGCTCTCCAAATGAGCATTATGGCCTAGATGCCATTGCCCTGTCTTTTCTCCACACCCCTACACACTGTTTCTATTCAAATAATCATCTAATGCCTTCTTGAATGCCTCGATTGAACCCGCCTCCACCACACTTCCAGGCAGTGCATTGCAGACCAGAACCACCCATTGAGAGAAAAAGTTCTCACGTCACATTGTCTTCTTTTGCAAATCACTTTAAATTCATGTCCTCTCGTTCTTGATCCTTTTCTAAGCAGGAACAGCTTCTCGCCATCTACTCTGTCTAGCCCCCTCATGATTTTGAACATCTCTATCAAATCTCCCCTTGGCCTCCTTCTCTCCAAATAGTCCCAATTTATCTTCATAGCTGAAGTTTCTCATCCCTGGAACCATTCTTGTAAACCTCTTCTGCACTCTCTCCAATGTGTTCACATCCTTCCTATGGTGTGGTGCCCAGAACTGTACACAATATTCCAGCTGAGATCTAACAAGTGTCTTATATAAATTCAGCATAACATCCCTGCTCTTGCTTTATTAACTGCTCCCTCCACCTGTCCTGCCACCTTCAAAGATTTATGCACATATAGATCCAGGTCTTTCTGATCCTGCACCCCCTTCAAAATTTCATCCTTTATATCATCTGTCAATGTTCTTCTTACCAAAATGCATCACCTCACACTTCTCTGCATTGAACTTCATCTGCCACCTATCTGCCCACTCCACCAACTTGTCTATGTCCTTTGGAAGTTCCACACCATCCTCCTCACAGTTCATAACACTCCCAAGTTTCATATCATCCACAAACTTTGAAATTGTCCCCTGCACACCAAGATCTAGATAATTAATATACATCAGGAAAAGCAAGGGGTCCCAATATCGAACCTTGGGGAACTCCACTACAAAAACCTTCCTCCAGCCTGAAAAATATCCATTGACCATTACCCTCTGCTTCCTATTTTCAGCCAATTTTGTATCCACGTTGCTACTGTCCCTTTTATTCCATGAGCAATAACTTTTCCCAAGTCTGTTGTGTGGCACTGTATCAAATGCCTTCTGAAAGTCCTGTACACCACATCAACAGCATTACCCTCAATCCACCTTTTCTGTTACCTCTTCAAAAAACTCCAGCTAGTTAGCTAAACACGATTTCCCCTTTGGAAACCAAGCTGGCTCTTCCTTATCAACTCATACTTTTCTATGCGACTACTAATTCTATCCTGAATAATTGTTTCTAGAATCTTCCTCACCACTAAAGTTAAACCGACTGGTCTGTAATTGCTGGGCTTATCCTTACAACTTTTTTTGAACAATTCTACATTCCTCTGGCACCACCCAAGTCTAGGGAAGACTGAAAGATTATAGCTAGTGCCCCTGCAATTTCTACTCTCACTTCCTTCAATATCCTTAGATGCATCTCATCCGGTCCCAGTGCCATGTCAACTTTAAGTACCAACAGCCTATTCAACATTTCCTCCTTATCAATTTTGAACCCTTCTAGTGACAAGAGTTTCCTCATCTGTCACCATGGCCTGGGTAGCATCTCCCTCCTTGGTAAAGGCGGATGCAAAGTATTTGTTTAATACCTCAGCCATGGCCCCTTCATCCATGTGTAAATTCCCTTTTAGGTCCCTAATCAGCCCTATTCCTCCTTTAACCACCCTTTTACTATTTATATGCCTATAGAAGACTTGGGATTCCCCTTTATGTTGGCTGCCAATCTTCTCAATCCCTCTTTGCTTCTCCAATATGCTTTTTCGCCTCCCCTTTGAAACTTCTGTATTCCTCCTGGTTCTCAATTGTATTTTCTAGCTAATACAAGCGCACTTTTGCTTTATCGCCTTTTTCATCCAGGGAGCTCTGGATTTGTTTGCCTTACCTTTCCCTTTTGATGGAATATACCTTAACTGTGCCCGAACCAATTCTTTTTTGAAGGTAGCTCATTGTTCAGCTACAGTTTTTCCTGACAATTTTTCATTCCAGTCTGTTGGCCCAGCTCCGTTCTTGCCCATCGAAGTCAGCTCTCGTCCAGTTAATTATTCTTACTCTGGACTTCCTGTTGTCCTTTTCTATCATCCTAAAACTTACAATACAATGATCACTGTCTCCTAAATGTTCCCCCACTGACCCTTGATCTACTTGGCCCACCTCATTTACACATACTGTTGTAGAAAATTCTCCTGAGCACAATCTAGGAATTTTTGCCCCTTCTCTGCCCTTCACACTACCACTGTCCCAGTCTACATTTGTGTAATTAAAGTCACCCATTATAACTACTCTACAATGCTTACATCTCTAATTTCCCTGCAGATTTGTTCTTCTACATCCTTCTCACTACTTGGTGGTCTACAGACTACACCGAACAATGTAATTGCACCCTTTTTGTTCCTTAGCTCTAGCCAACTTGATTCTGTCCTTCAGCCCTCTGGGACATCCTCTTTCTCCAGCACTGCAATGCTCTCCTTAATCAATACTGCCACCCCTCCTCCTTTCCTATCCTTCTGAACACTTTGCACCCGGGAATATTTAACACCTAGTTCTGCCCATCCTTGAGCCAGGTCTCTGTTATCACCACAACATCATATTTCCAAATGGCAATCTGCACCTGTAACTCCTCAAATATATTTACTATACTCCGTGCATTCACATACATGCAGAATAACCTTGATTTAGATTTTGTTACTTTCTCCCTTGCCTTATTTTACTTATTAACTTACTATTTTCTATACTCGTGTTATCTGTCCCTCCCAGTATTTTGTGTGCACCGATATTCCTCTAAAATTTTCTCTTGTTTCCCATACCCCTGCCAAGTTAGTTTAAAGCCCTCCCAACAGCACTGGCAAAGCACCCCGCAAGGAACTCAGTCCCAGCTCTGTTCAGGTGCAACCCATCCAGCTTGTACAGATACCATCTCCCCCAGAGCCAGTCCTAGGAATCTAAAGCCCTCCCTCCTGCACCATCTTTCCAGCCACACATTTATCTGCCTTATCCTATTTCTGTACTCCAGAGATTACTACTTTGGAGGCCCTGCTTGCTAATTTTCTACCTAGCTCCCTAAATTCTGATTGTAGGACCACATACCACTTCTCACCTAAGTTATTGGTACCAATGTGGACCACGACCACTGGCTGATCACTCTTCCCCAGAAGAATGTCCTGCAGCCGCTCTGTGACATCCTTGGCCCTGGCACCAGGGAGGCAACATACCACCCTGGAGTCATGTCTACAGCCACAGAAACACCTGTCTACTCCCCTAACCTAACCAATGAATTCCCTATCACTATTGTTGTTCCATTCTTCCTCCCTTCCTGTACAGCCGAGTTGCTCGTGGTGCCACAAACTTGGCTCTGACTGCACTCCTCTGGGGAAGCAGTGCCCTCATCAGCTTCCAAAATGGAAAACCGATTTGTGAGCGGGACCCCAGGGGACTCCTGCAATACCTGTCTACTTCTCTTGGACTGCCTGGTGGTCACATTCTCTGTCTCCAGGCCCTTAAGCTGCGGTGTGACTACCTCTCTGAACGTGCTATCCACGTAGCTCTCAGCCTCGCGGATGTGCCACAGTGACTTCAGCCGCCTCTCAAGCTCTGAAACTCGGAGCAAGTTTCTGCAGCTGGCAGCACTTCCTGCACGTGGTCGTCTAGTCACCAGTAGCGTCCGTGACTTCACACACATTACAGGACACGCATTCCACTCGACTCAGCTGCCCTGCCATGACTTAACTCCACTTCATTTACATTAACTTTATTCTACTTTGGATTATCGAATATTAGATTGGCCCTAAATTTCCCTTATTCCTAGTGGTTCTCAGTTAAATCCAAACATAGCAACTTGTTTAAAAATATTGCACTTTTCTAATTTACTCACCAGGTCCTACTTACCAAGGTTGCCGCTCTTCTTTGAAGAAAGGCAGAAAAGGAAAGGAGTGCCTTCTCCCTCCTCACTGAACTCCCTCAAGTCACCAAACTCCAACTGAAGCATTCTACTGCAGCCCAAAACAGCACTCCAGTGCAGACAAAGCCTTACCCTTATTCCTGTCCTTGTCATTTAAAGAGTCCAGGTAGCATTTTAACCAGTCTATTCCACACACAGTAAATGTACATCCACTTTCTAACATCGCACAATCAAAGGACTCTGCAACCAAGACATTCATCATCGGGCCGAAACCTTTTGTAACTAATACAATTCCCCCTCTTTGGTCAATATCTCCTTCTTCTTGAGCCTTCTATCTCATGTTTAATTCCGAACACATTGTATTGTTTAGGACAGTTCATTGCATAATTGTATTTTGAATCGCAGCTAAAACACCGAATGGGCATTTCTTGGGTTCATTATTTTATTGCATTTCCCCAATTCTTTTCTCCTGCCTTGACTGTCAAAGGTGTTTCTATCCTCATCGTTTCTAATTAAAATTCTCCTTTTGTACAGATGCCGGTGTCTCGTTTCTAGACGATCTCACCATCCCGTTAACATTGTATCCTCCATTTTCTGTCTTACCGCCAAATGATCCATTTGCGCCATGAACGCTGCCAGAATTTTTTTTTAAGAGCTTCTGACATCTGTGCATCTTTCTGCAAATTTAACTCCTGTCAAAACTAGAAGCTTGTCCATATTTGATACTCTGGCACTGTCTAGTAATTTAAATGCCAGAACTGATTGCAAAATTTCCGTCTGGAAATTCCCCGATCTTGCATATAGTCTACTGAATTCCATTATGTAATCTTCCATGGAACTATCCGCCAACTTTTTAAATTTGTCAAAATCTGACCACGCTTCATGAGCATATAATAAATCATCCTATTGATAGATCTTATTCATAAAATTTAATAATGTTTCCAAACCTTCATTTGTGTCCAAATGCTCATCTCCAACTCTGAAAATACTTTGCATCTTATTTTGCTTTCATAAGGTAGTGAAAGTGCCAAGGCCATTCCCCGTTTTTTCCTTGGCAAGGACGTAATCCGTATGCACATGGTTACTTCATTCTTCCATTGGTCATATGGTTGACGCTCAGAAAACATCAGACGGTACTCATACCCTGACACTACATTTTGATTGAGCCATTTTTGAGTGACTCTGCTCTTAAAGTTAACTCCAAATACAGTCTTTGGTCTGAAGAAAGCTTAGGTTCCAATCTTTTCACTTACAATTAGCAACCATCCTTTGCTACCATTGTTAAGCTCCAATAGCTATTAGGCAATAAAGACCGAGACCAAAACGAACTCCTTCAGATAGAGTTTTATTTCTAACACATAAAACTCAGGAAACTTGTCTCACCTGTTTTCCCTTTTACTCTTTTGAGTAATCAAATAAACTAAGTTAAAGAAAACAAAGGACAAAGTAGGAAGCAGCCCCTTAAAGTAGTATTACAAAAGGAAAAACTCATCCCAAAGGAAACTTACATCATCAAATTAAAATGGGATTAAGGGGGTCAATAAAGCATCCCATTCCCTACAGTGCCCACCGGGTACGGAAGGCCTCGATGGTGCTAGCAGACACTGCCTTCTCCCTCTCCAGGGACATGCAGCCGTGGAAGAGGGGCAGACAGTCGGGCTGGACAACCCCCTCGGTCGCCCGCTGCCTGGACCTGTTGATGGCCAACTTGGCCAGGCCCAGGAGCAGGTTCATGAGGAGGTCCTTCTCCCTCCCTGCCCCCCTCCGCACCGGGTGCCCGTAGATCAGGAGCGAGGGGCTGAAGTGCAAACAAAACAGAAGTAAAAGGTTTTTCAGGTAACTGAAGAGGGAGTGCAGCCTAGCATACATGTGGTCCACAGACTCCACAAGACCGCAAAAACACAGGTGTCTTGGGAGTCCACGAAGCAATACATCCTATGGTTGTACGGGGCTCCCGCACAGAGGGGAGACCGGGCGCCAGTTCTTAATGGAGGCAGAGATCACCCCCTCTTAGGTAGCAGGGCAATGACCGCCCTGCACCACGAGAGGGGCATCGTCCCCGGTCACGATGCTCTCCCCCAGGAACACTGCATAGCTGTTCCCCAGGATGCCCTGAAGAACTCCACAGTCAGCCCATCCAGCCTTGGGGATTTGCCTCTAGAGAGGCTGTTGAGGGTGTCGGTCAGCTCCCCCAGACCAGTAGGAGAGTCAAGCTTTCCGGTGCCCTCCGGGCAACCTGGGGCAGGTCCTCCCACAGAACTCTACGAGCATCCTCGCTGGACGGATCCGAAGAGAACAGGGTGGTGTAACAGTCACAGGCGTGAGCCCTTATGCCTTCTGGATCTGAGGCAAGGGATCCATCGTCGGCCAGCAGTACAAGGAGCTGCTGATGGACCCCGTGCCTTTTTTCCAGTGAGTAGAAGAAGGGGGAGCCGCGGTCCAGGTCCTGGAGGAACTGGATCTGTGACCTCACGTACATGCCACGGGACCCAGCGAGTTGCAGGTCCCAGCGCGTCCTTCTCCTCCTCATATGCCAGCCGCAGGGCCGGGTCCCCGTCGGGCTAACAGAGACGTGCCTCCAGGTCGAGCACCTCCTTCTCCAACTCCTTGATCCTGAATTTCCGCCTCTTTGTCGAGCCCCTCACATACTCCTGACAGAAGACATGGACATGAGCCTCGCCCACGTCCCACCATAGCCTCAAGGAGGGGGGAGCCTCCCCGCTTCCTTCTCCAGCCGACCCAGAATCGACAGAATGAGTCCAGGAACTGCTCATCCTCCAGCAGCAGGTTGTTAAAGTATTAGTACATGTACCACATCTGAGCACAAAACGGAACAAGTTCCGCCCACACCAGATGGTGGTCCAAACACGGCACCTGCTGCACAGAGGCCGACGGAATGCAGGACACGCATGCCTTAGAAACACAGGTCGAGTCTGGACTCTCTGACTCCAGGCCTCACGAAAGTGAAGGTACTGGAGATGTCACCAGATGTCCACGAAGTCGAAGGACCCGGTAAGGTCCTTCAACTTCCTCATACCTAGCAAGTGCACGAGGCACCGAGTCAGTCCCTGGCCTCGAGGGTACAGTTGAAATCCACGCCTGCCCCCCACCCCCACCCCCACCCCCACCACGCCCGAGGTCGATGCACTCGCCTGAGTCAATGGAGGCGAGATGAATGGACCCTCCTCCTGCCCCCCCACCCACGACCCAGTGGGCGCGGTGCTGCCGCAATCGCCAGGTGGGTCCAACGGCATCTAAGGGCAGCAAGAGGTCTGAGGAAGAACCCCAACAGGGGCCACATCTACCTTGACTCCTGACCCGATGGGCATATCAGTACTTTCTGACCTTTTTAGAGGGCAGGGAGAGGACTACCCAGGAAGTGGGGGGCTGGGGGAGAAGAGAAATCACTCTTCACCCCACCAGACACAAGGTCCTCCCCTTTCAAGGGGTGGTGCCGCTTCCTGGGAAGAGGCTGGGGAACTGTCTGCACTACCAGGGACCCCTACCCATTGCTTTGACCTCTGAGGTTTCAGTATAGCCATTTTCTCTAGGAGGACAAAGGATTCAGGGGCACACGAATGTTCCCATGCTGTTGCGACGAGTCCTGGGCATACGTCTGGGCCCCACACTGGTATGTCGGGCCCAGGGTTGGGCTCGGGAGGGGGCGGAACCTTTCCAAACTCAGGCTGAGGGCTGATTTTGGGTTCCTCCAGGGGCTGAGGGCTCTCCTGGCTCTTATTTTTTCCTTTGGATGGGTGGCCTCTCACTCCCCTCCCCCCACCCTCCCACCCCACCAGTGGTCTTGGTAGGCGTGACCACCGTTACAGACCCTCCAGTGGGGGCCTGGGGTTGTTCTCCAAGGGGAGACAGGTGGGGGCAGTGCCAGCCATGGCCACCTCAGTGACTTTGGCACCCTTGAAGACAGGACAATGCTTCCACACGTGCCCCACCTCCTTACAGGCCTGGCACCGCACCCCATCCGCCAACCAAAAGACCATGTAATTGGTCTCGTCATGTTCCACGAGGAACCTGCCCTCCAGTACCTCCTCCCGGGCCATGTTTACAAATGCCTTGCGTCGGTAAGAGTATATGCGTCACAGGCTGTCCTCCCCATGGCCAAGCCGGATCAGCACAACCCCAGACCTTACCGGTGAGCTCCTTCTCCCCCGCTTACATCATCTCAGGGAGGTTAGGTCCCCAAGATGATGTAAGCGGGGGAGAAGGAGCTCACCGGGTACAAAGGGTGGGACATTAGAAAGGATGACGCTCTGCACGGCAGCCGCAAGAGGGTCTACAGGCAGGAATGTCCCACCCATGGTGAGCCCCCTGGCCAGGGCCAGGTGCACCGCCCACTTGGTTCTCAGAAAGAAGACTGCTTTGCCATACATCCAGGAAGCGGCAACGATGGCTGAGGGGCCGACAACCCCAGCCATGGCTTTTTTGCACTCCTCTATTGTCATGATGGGGTGGGTGTAGCTCTTTACCCAAGGCTCTTGGTTAGTAATTTAAATGGCAATGAGGCCACAGGAGTTGCAGGTGCAGGGGATGAGTAGGCAGCTACCCCTGCATATGACCTGAATGGCCCCGCCACTGGTGAAGATGGTGTCGCCATTTTGCCTAGAGCTACACCCACCCCAAAGTTTTCTCATATATAAACAGTGTTATTGGAGGGAGGGGTGTGTGGGGAAAAAGGTGGGAAGGTCTTTCCCCCTGGGTGGGGTGGGGAATGTTTTCTCCTGGCAGCTAATGCTGCCAGGTACATTCCTCCACACAGAGTTCAGATGTTTTAGCTTCTTTCTTCGCTGGGCAGCACTAGCTACCCAGACTTAGGCACCAAAGGCGCCAGGGGAGGGGGGGAGTGGGGGGAGGCAGGATCCTATCACAGGCCCCCTCCCTGAGTTTTTGCATGGTGTTTTCTTCTTCTCTTCCCCATGCTCACAATCCACCAAATATTCAAGCACCCACCTCTTGATGTTAAGGTTAATGTCCTGTTTTTTCCCCTTGAAGATGCTGTAGTCCCTCTCCATGTCTTCCTGTCTCTGGCTCCCCTCTCCCACCTCCTAGGCCCGTAGGCCTCTCAGGCTCCTGGGACCCCAGTGAAGGCAACAGGCTAGGGAGCAGGTTCAGGAAAGCAAGGAGGCTGAAGGCAGCAGCAGCAATTAGGATTCCAGCTGTTACTTCAGAATTGCTTCAACAAGCAATTCAAGGAGTTGCTAGGATGTACCCAGCTCCCAGTAGTTGTTATGCTTGTAGTTCTTGAATCTTGAAGCAAAACAAAGAAAGACTTCTTCTATCAGTTTTACTTCTTTTTAGAGTGCATAAAGTTCTCTCTTTCTCCAGACAGCAAAGAAAAAGACTTCTACCAGCAGCAGAGTTTTACTTCTTTCCTGAATGCATAAAACTCTCTACAGAGAGAACTTGTCTCACCTGTTTTCCCTTTTACTCTTTTGAGTAACCAAATAAACTAAATTAAAGAAAACAAGGGACAAAGTAAGAAGCAGCCTCTTAAAGGGGTAATGCATAAGGAAAAACTAATCTCAAAGGAAACTTACAACATCAAATTAAAATGCGATTCGAGGAGTCAATAAAGCATCTTTTCCTTTTTATACATCCAAGTGGGTACTTAGGTTGTTAACAGATAATTAGCAATAGAACTACTTGTGAGTTAACTGTTTCCTTCCCCAACATAAACTATTACTAGCATAGCTGACAATACACATCTGACTCCGGGATTTGCTCAGAACTGACTTGCTTGAGTTTTTCAGATGAGGTAACAAAGAAGGTTGATGAGGGTAATGTGGTTGATGTGGTGTACATGGATTTCCAAAAGGCATTTGACAAAGTCCGGCACAACCGACTTTTGAGCAAAGTTAGAGCTCATGAGATAAAAGGGACAGTAATAACATGGATACGAAATTGGCTGCGTGACAGGAAACAGAGAGCAATAATGAACTTACAGACTGGAGGAAGATTTATAGGGGAGTTCTCCAGGGGACTGTGTTAGGACCCCTCCTCTTCCTGATAGACATTAATGATGTAGACCTTGGTATACCGAGCACAAATTAGAAATTTGGGGATGACACAAAACTTGAATATTGTGAATTGTGAGGAAGATAGTGTAGAACTTCAAAGGGACATAGGTTGGTGGAATGGGCAGGCAATTGACAGATGAAATTTAATGCAGAGAAGTGTGAAGTGATTCATTTTGGTAGGAAGAATGTAGAGAGAAAAAATGAAGGATACAATTCCAAAAGAGGGCACAGGAGCAGAGGGACCTAGGTGTAAAAGTGCACAAATCATTGAAGGTGGCAGGACAGGTTGTAAGAGCGGTTAATAAAGCATACGGAATACTGGGCTTAATAAATATGACCCTAGAGTTCAAAAGCAAGGAAGTTACGTTAAAATAAAAACAAAATACTGCGGATGCTGGAAATCTGAAATAAAAACATAAAATGCTGCAGGTCTGACAGCATCTGTGGAGAGAGAAATAGAGTTAATGTTTTGAGTCTGTATGACCTCTTCAGTTAAAACTGTATAAAACACTAGTTAGCCTCAACTAGAGTATTGCATCAAGTTGTGGTCACTACACTTTATAAAGAATGTAAAGGTTTTAGAGAGAGTGTAAAAGGACTCACAAAACTGGTTTCAGGGATGAGGAACCTCAGTTACATGGATAGATTGGAGAAGCTGGGGCTGTGCTCCTTAGAGAAGAGAAAGTTGAGAGGAGATTTGATAGAGGTATTCAGAGTAGATAAGGAGAAACTGTTCCCATTGGTGGAAGGATCAGGAACCGGAGGGCACAGGTTTAAGTTGATTAGCAAAAGAAGCAATAGTTTCATGAGGAAAAACCTTTTTACACAGCGAGTGGTTAGGATCTGGGATACACTGCCTGAAAGTGTGGTGGAGGCAGGTTCGATCATGGCTTTCAAAAGGGAATTGGACCCTTATCTGAAAAGGAAAGATATGCAGGGCTATGGGGAAAAGGCATGAGAGTGGCAATAGGTGAATTGCTCTTTCAGAGGGCCAGCACAGATACAATGGGCTGTATTACCTCCTTCTGTACTGTAACCATTCTATGTTTCTATGGTTCCCAGTTTTGCCTCCAATCCACTGAAGGGGTTTACTCTTACTGGTTTATAATTGTAATGGCTGAGTTAGGGGTTAGTCTGTACTCAAGAGTCTATATTTTGCGCTCAAGTCTCTAGAATGGGCCTTGACTCCACAACCTGCTGTCACTGAACTAAGACTGACCATTCAACATTGATAAAGAGAAAAGAAAGTCTGATGCAGAAGTGACATCTGGAACATCTTAATCTTACAGCTACATAGGCCATATGCCACAGAAACAGGTAATTCAGCTGCAATGGTCCATCTGATGCTCCACACGAGTGTTATCCACGCCTCTTTAGCTAACTCTATCTAAACTGTTGCACCCCTCTAACAGATGCTGACTGACCTGCAGTGTTCCTCCAGCATTTTCCATTTCAATATTTGAAACTTTACCTTTCTATTTTCCAAGAGTCAGTGATACCATTTGTTCCCTTTATCTCCAGCTCCCTCTGCTGTTCACAGCTGAGAAAGAGATCTCATACTGGTGCTGGAAGGTCCCAGGGATTTCTATGAATATAACAGTGGACAAGAGCGGATTCGTCCCTGGAGAAGACATCATCATCACATCTGAAATAGACAACCGAACAGTGAGGTTTCTCCGGCTAATCTCTTACTCCATTGGCACTGAGATCAAGTATAAGGCATTCGTTCAGGAGGCATTGTGTGACCATTACCGAGAGTTCATTGAGAAGAGTGAACTGAAAAAGATGGAGGCAATGATTGAAGCTCCGCCAAGACAGGTCACAAAAATCCTTGGATCCTTACAGCTGCCTAAACCAATGTTTATCAGTGACATGTCAAGGTGTAAGATTATATCAATCGCATACCAGCTGCAAGTGACAATTCCCATCCCAGCACATCACATCTCAGTAACAGCCTCAGCTCCCATTAAGATTGGAACAACTCCAGTGCACATTTCTCTTTAGAACTCGCAGTTTGAATATCCAACTTGAATTTAATTCATAGGGGAACCCAGGACCAGAAACATTATACTGTGTGTTAGATAGATATAAACACTACTAAATCCAAACTAACAAATATGTCTATCTTTCTTTAAATAAATGTTTTATTTCAATTTTCAGCTATGTCATGTTATATGATGGATGTGGGTGGCATATGAAAATGACAGGCAGGAAAAGACCAGTTGGTCCATCAAGCCTGGCCCACAGGCTGGAGCATTGTGAGAAGATACTTCCTAACCGCTACTCAACCCCACCTCACCCCATCCCCCCTCTCAGCAGTATAATCCCCTGGAAGGGACTAAAAGCTAGAGAAAACCCAGAGGAGAGGAAACTCTGGATAATTCCTCTTTAATTCTCTCATGCAGTTGAAACAAGACCAGGAGATCACTTCTTTTAATTCTTTCATGGGATGTGAGAGTCGCTGGCTAGGCCAACATTTGTTGCCCATCCCTAATTGACCTTGTGAAGGTGGTGATGAGCCACCATCTTGAGCTGTTGCAGTCCATCTGGTGTAGGTACACCCATAGTGCTGTTAGGGAGGGAGTTCCAGGATCTTGACCGAGCAACAGTGAAAGAGCCAAATGTTAGCTGTAAAACCACTTACCTTCTATATAAGATCTCTGCTCCAGCTAAGGGGAAGTTCACCTCCCTCTTGAAAACAAGCAGGGAGTCAGCACCCACAGTACCAGCCAACAACATTGTCAAGAAGTCAACAAGTTGCAAGCTTTATCAAGGATAAAAACTTCCACGTTCCACACAAGGAAAACCTCCACACAAGGAAAAACCGAGAATTTTGAAAGTCAGAAATAAAATGCAGGAAATGCTTATGTGCAAGATCCATGTTTTAAGCATGACCCTTCATCGCCACTGATCAGTGTCTGAGTTGGCTGATATTTGTGGTGATAATTGGGGAGCTATTTTGGTCGGGATTGGTGTTGGCCTTGCAGGGATTTCATGCAAAAGTTCAGTTCGTACCCCAACATTTTACTAGATAGCGATGCCAAATGCTGCTGACTTAATTTGGTGTCAAATCCACATGTCTGATTAGCAAGGGGTATGCTTGCAATAGTTAATACATGTAAATAGTTGACAAGATAATCAGGATGAATGGGTTCAGTCAGGACCTGTGTAATTGGATGGATTTTACGGTCCTGATGCCACCCCTTTAAGCCCTTGGAATAGGGAGGAGAAAAATCAGCCCTAGATCTTATTTCTGATTACTGCTCGGTTACCCCATGAGGTCATCAGGTAAGAGCAGGGTCAGGCTTGGCTGTGACCTGTTGCCTGGTCAGATAGCTCGCAGACCCTCAGAGGCTGAATTTTTGTGGTGGTTCTCCTGACTGCTGTGATCTTGACAGATGACCCACTGAAACCCTGGAGAAATGGTGTAAATGGAAATCATACCCCATCAATCACTGGCCCACCTTTCATATTCTGTCAAGATAACTGAGGGTGAACGTTTCCTGGGGAATGACGCCCTGTCCTGAGGTAATACCATTGTGGGGTGGGGTATGGTGGGGTGGGGGTATGGTGGGGTGATGGCAGGGATCTTAAGAAGGAAATAAATACTAAAACAATAAGAGGGATTGTCCAGCTGTGATGAAGGGTCACAGTAGAAATGTTAATCCACCTTTCTCTTTCAGATTCTGGACGACTCGCTGTGCATTTCCAACATTTTCTCTTTTTACTTCATGTCCTTTCCCAATGTTCTATTCACAGATATAGTTACAGAAATAGCACAGGGATCTGAAATTACACAGATCATTCTTCTTGTTGTGGTGAATAATCTGTTTATTAATCTCCTGGTCAGGGAAATGAAGAGCAGAAGAACCAAAGCAGGCCAGAGATGGAGATAACTTAATTTGTTCTTGGGATGTAAGCAACACTGGCAAGGAACTATTTATTGCTCATCCCTCATTGCCCTGAGTGTATAAAGAGTCAACCACATAGTGTGGGACTGGATTCACGTGTAGGCCAGACTGGGTAGGAGTAGCAGGTCCATGCTCTGAAGGACAATAGTGAACCAGAGGAGCTTTTAAACGACCCAGCAGCTTTCATGTAACCAGTGCTTTCATGTAATCAATCCTGCAATGAGTTACTGTTGTGTGTTGCAAGTACTAGTTTCCGTGAATGCCAAGGGCATTTGGCTGTAAAATCACCCACCAAATCCAACACAAATGATGGTTGATAAGAATGGACATGGAGAAGGGTGATCAATGAGCATTGTGGCGACTCCATGTAACATGGGAAAAGCCATAAGAGAGAGAGAGAGAGAGCAAGATACTGTGAATGGGAGTTATTCCTAAATCCAGAAGGGAAAGGGTTCTAAAGAGCCTATTCTTACATTGAGAAACCTAGATGAAAGTTTGTAGTGCTAGACACGACCAATATTGGGAAAAGCAGTGAAAAAAATTAGACTGTGAAGTAGTCATTCTGTGACTCCACGCTTGCAGTTTAAGATAAAAGCAAAATACTGCAGATGCTGGAAATCTGAAACAAAAACAAAAGTTGCTGGAAAAACTCAGCAGGTCTGACAGCATCTGTGGAGAGAAAGATAGAGTTAATGTTTCGAGTCCGTACGACTCTTCCTCAGAACTAAAGAGAAGTAGAAACGTGGTGAAATATATACTGTTTAAGGGGGGTGGGACAGATGAAGCTAGATAGAAGGCCACTGATAGGTGGAGGCAAAGGAGAGATTGCAAAAGATGTCATAAACAAAAGGTCGAAGGGGTGTTGTATGGTGGTGATACTGGCTAAAGGAGGTGATAATGGCGACATTAAGAGTACAAAGCAGGATGAGCAAGTGACAGGTGGCCCTAGTAGGGGAGGGGTGGGGGGAGGGGATGGTGTGGGAGAAAAGATCAAAAATAGGCTAAAAGGTGGGGATAAAACAATGAATGGAAATAAATTGAAAAAAATAATAGATATAGGTGGGGAAAATGTACATATAAAAATTAAAAAATAAATATTTGAAAAAAAGGGATCAAAAAGGGGTGAGGATGGAGGAGAGAGTTCATGGTCTGAAGTTGTTGAACTCAATGTTAAGTCCGGAAGGCTGTAAAGTGCCTAGTCAGAAGATGACGTGCTGTTCCTCCAGTTTGCGTTGAGCTTCATTGGAACAATGCAGCAGGCCAAGGACAGACATGTGGGCATGAGAGCAGGGTGTTGTGTTGAAATGGCAAGCAACCGGAAGGTCTGGGTCATGCTTGTGGACAGACCGAAGGTGTTCCTTGTTTTATCCCCACCTTTTAGCCTATTTTGATCTTTTCTCCCATACCATCCCCTCCCCCCACCCCACCCCACCCCTCCCCTACTAGGACATCTGTCACTTGCTCATCCTGCTTTCTACTCTTAATGTCACCATTAGCACCTCCTTTAGCCAGTATCACCACCATACAACACCCCTTCGACCTTTTGTTATGACATCTTTTGCAATCTCTCCTTTGCCTCCACCTATTACTTGCATTCTCTCTAGCTTCATCTGTCCCATCCCCTTAAACAGTATATATTTTACCACATTTCCACTTCTCTTTAGTTCTGAGGAAGAGTCATACGGATTCGAAACGTTAACTCTGTCTTTCTCTCCACAGATGCTGTCAGACCTGCTGAATTTTTCCAGCAATTTTTGTTTTTGTTCTTGCAGTTTAAGTCCTGTCAATTCGAGAAGGAAGTGAAAACTGAAGGAGGAAAGAGGTTCCATACTTTTGAGGTTCTGAGAATGAACAAGTGAGAACAGGAAGTTGCAGCGAATCTTGGGTTAATTTCCCTTTCAGTAAATATTGACAATGTGCAGAGTTTCAAGTAATTTACCTGCCAATCCTTTCTAATTCACCTCTGATCAAATTATTTAGTACCAATTTGTGAAGGTATCTTGCAGACCACATTTAAAAGAAATATAGCACATTGTGCGATCTACTGTAATTACAAGGTGCATTGAAAAAAATTGTAGAAATAATTTTAATATGGTAAAATATTAATATAGATTGTATGGTGTATTAAAGAGGCAATATGGTTTTACAGGCTTATAAGTGTTTGTTAAAGCCAACAAATTGTTATCATATCCAAATAATAATGTGACATCAGATTATTTAAATATTTAAATGGTAGGCCAGCTACATAGCTCATGGCATAATGGGCTGAATTTTCCCTCAGGCTTTGGGACCCAGTACTCAGAAGCTAATGTGACACATGCTGGGAGCGAGACCCACACAGGGATATCGCTGGAGGCAAACTCCTAATTGGCTGCCACTGAGCTGCTGGTCCAATTAAGGGTGGTGGCTAAGCACCCCAAGCAGGGGCAGCGGCTCTGGAACCTCGATAGCCCTACTGGGAGAGATGGGTGCAGCTGAGGGAGATCCGGGGTCAAGAGAGCCCCTCAAATTAGAGGCTCCTTTGAAGGCACACAAATAATTAAACAGTTCAGAGGGGCCAAGCAAGCAGCATCTCCGACTGGAGGCAGCACTGGGACCTTGGGAGTGGTCTTTCCTGCCACTAGCCCCGTCTTTGAGGAATGGAGCCTTTGGCTCTGGTGGTCCTCCAGACTGCTGCACGGAAGCAGCCTCCATTAAGTTGGTAGCATCCCCACATATAGTGGGGATGCTGCTCGGACACGTGGAAGATTGCTCCTAATTAGGATCTCAATGATTTCTATTAGCTGCCTGTCTCTGTTCAGCGGGAAACCAATCCGTCTGCTGGACCACCCTAGGGAAACTTCCATCCTTGTGTGGCTCCCTGCTATTTTTTGGACCCCCCAATGTTCTCCAGTTCACCAAGCTGGGGCTGGAAAAATTCCACCCTATGGGACTATCATGTGGATCTGGCACCAGTGTAAATTGTGGTCATTAAAGGTCAAAACAATGAGGACAAGTGAAAAAGAAGTGGTCTTTTACCCAGGAGAAGCAATGTGAAGATAGGTAAGATATTTAGCAGCAGAGATTGTAAACCTTAAACAGGATCTTCAGACAATGAAGTACTTTTGAAGTATGACTGGTGTAATTTAGGAAACACAACAGCCAATTTATGCACAGCAAATGCCACAGACAATGATGACCAGATAATATGTTTTAGGTAGAGGGATGAATATTGGTTAGGACACTACTGCATCCTTCACCAGCCCTTCTCCAAATAGTGTCATGGGATTTTTTAACATCCACCCAAGGGGGCAAACAGAGCTTTAGGTTAACATTTCATGTGAAAGATGGCAGCTCCAACAGTGCTGAACTCACTCAGTGCTGTAATGAAAAGGGAGTATGGATTATGTGCTCAAGTCTCTGGGGTGGGACTTGAGCCCATAATCTTCTGACTTAAAGGTGAGAGTGCTGCCATGAGGCAAAGCTGACACTTTTATTCTTGGTGTGTTTACTAACCTGGTAACTTGTCTTTTAAGACACCACAAGACTGCGCCTTTAAAGGTGTTCCTACCTCCATCAGTAAATGATAGATGGAAATGTCATCCTAGGATCATCCAAATACACGAGGAGCCCCAATTTCAGTCCTGCACAATGATGGAAATGAATTTGGTCCAGTCCTCATCGCAGTAAGTCCCTAGTCACACTGTGGAAAGTAGCAGGCATAAGCGGGAGGAGGAATAATTGAGAGAGAATCAAGGCAAGACAGCCTTGCTGACCTGCTCGACTATCCTTTCGGCCAGAAGCACTTTGTGGCTTCATAACAGCCTGGGGGGAAAAGGAAGAAAATAGGAAAGAACTCACAAAAGGCAAATGAAAATAGTTGGAAGAAGCTGAGATAGAGAGCTGTGGTGAAAATTATGAGGTTATTATTTGGAGAACCACTTGATTTTCTCCACAGATTCCAATCAGATATGACAGCTGGGATGCAGAAAGTGAGGCATTTTTTATTTTTGTCTCTTTTTTCAGGTCAGACTTCCTCTTTGTCAAGTTAATTATCTCCTGTTCCTCTTTTGTGTTGAGGTTTAACAATATCTCCAGCAGCTCAGTGATCAAACAGAAGCTTGTGACCTGGTGTGCCATTCTCCCCTGTTTACATGATGCTGCAGTTCCAGTCAAATTAAGAAGATGGAGACTCAGACATCCCATTGCAATCCAACTCCAGTTGCGTACATGCTATGCTGGCAGCCGCCCTTGAAACCCACAAAAAATGTGGGACTTCAAAGCTATCAGGTCTCCATAGATGATATCCAGGCTTGGACTGATGAGTAGCAAGTAACATTTTCCCCACAGAAATGTAAGGCAATGCAACCTCCAACAAAAGCAAATCTCTTCTTGACATTCATCACAGAATACCCAACCATCAACATCCTGTGGGATCATCATTGACCAGAAGCACAACTGCTCAGCTGGACTAGCCACATAAATGCCATGGCTACTGCAGCAGGTCAGAGGCTGGGTATTCTACAGTGTGTGGTTCTACAAGGTGACTCACCTCCTGACCTTTGAAAGCTTCTCTATCAGACACAAATCAGGAGTGTGATGGAATATTGTTCACTTGTCTGGAGCGCAGGTCCATTAATACTCAAGAAACTTTATGCTATCCAGGACAGAACAGTGTGCTTTATCAACACTCTATTTACTAGATTAAATGTGTACTCTCTCAATGCACTGTGACAGCTGTGTATTCTCTACAGGATGCACTGCGGTAAATTGCCAAGACTTTTTCAACAGCACCTCCCAGACCTACATCACCTAGAAGGACAGGGGCAACAGGCAACATCTCCAAATCTCCTTCTAGTCGTACACCATTCTGACCTGGAAATATATCGCCTTTCCTTCATTGTTCCTAGCTCAAATCACTAAAACTCCCTAACAGCACTGTGGGACCACCTTCACCATTCTGATTGCAGTGCTTCAAGATGAAGCCCACCACATTCTCAAGGGCTCCGAAGGATTGGAAATTAATGTTACCTTGGCAGCAAATGCCTATGTCCTGAGAATACATTTTAAAATAGTTTAGCCACTTTATATTACAGAATGCTGATGACAGAGAGTTCTCGTCCAGCTAACTGCATTCACCTATAATAAAAACACCTCTGATCAACCAACAGTGCAGTCCTTGAATAGGAGGGCAGCAGGAATTCGCCTTTGGCTTCTGCCTTACTGGTCTCTCAGTGGATGTCAGGAAGTGTATGAGATTGAGCTCAGATTCTCCTCCCTGGGAGAAAGGGCCTTGCCTTCATGACCTGGTCAAGCATTTTCTATTGTTATATTTTCCTCCTACTATGCTAGTGGTAAGAGTTGCACAAGAAGAGACTGGAATGTGAGACATTGTGGAAAAATTCCCTTCCCTGCCTCTTCATTTCACCACATGCCAGAGCTCGGATGAATTTGTTAGCATTTTCCCTTTAGCTTCCTCCTTTTCCCGTGTTCCTCTTCTGAAGGCGAAGACTCCTGTTGGAGTGCAGCTCCATGGGTTCCACGATTTCAGCTTGAGCCACTTTCTTGAATGTCACCAGGCTAAAAGACCAAGGGAAGCATCATAGTCAAGACGATCCAAAGAGCAAGGAAGTTCTCATGGGTCTCCTAGGCAATATTCTCCGTTTAACAAACATCACTAATACGCGAAAGGCGCTATAGAAATGCAAATTCTTTCCACGAAGTTGAATTCTTTCTGGGGAGACAATTCAGGAGGCGAAACCCTGTTTAAGTAAACAAACCACAATCGAATCCCTGTGCACGGAAAGCGAGTCCAAACAGTGGCCTTGACTCTTGCCTATGTATCTGTCAGATCGCATTTCCCGTCTATGTCACGCAGACCCGGAGATGCTTTTTCTCCTCTTTGTTGGCTTGCCATTGGGTGTTTTTTATAAGCGGCTCTTTCGTCAGCAAACTGCGAGTTTGAGAAAAGTTCCGGGTTGATGTCGCTACCACCGTTGGTCCATATCTGCATTTGACAGGAGGATAAGTGAACAGGTAAGAGCTTGGAGAACGGGGACGGGAGACCGAGTCCAGGGGGAAGCGAGACTGGCTTGCCTGCTCTGTGCCGCTGGAATTGTTTCTCTCTTAAAAGGGTCCTTAGGTTGAGCTTTGAGCAGCAGAGGAACTCTTTCTGGGGTCACTGGACCCGGAATCGGTGGTGAACTGGTGGTAACGCTCAACATTCACTCACACCACCACCGGCGCTGCCTTGCAACTTACTCGTTTAAAAGCAGTCGGCAAGCATGACCCAGACCTCCCTGTCGTTTGCCATTTCAACACCTCACCCTGCTCTCATGCCCACATGTCCGTCCTTGGCCTGCTGCAATGTTCCAGTGAAGTCCAACACAAACTGGAGGAACAGCACCTCATCTTCCGATTAGGCACTTAACAGCCTTTCGGACTTAACATTGAGTTCAACAACTCCAGACCATGAACTCTCTCCTCTATCTACACCCATTTTTAATCCCTTTTTTCAATATTCATTTTTGTTTTTTATCCACTTATTTTTATTTCCATTCATTCATTGTTTTATTCCCCCCTCTTTATCCCATTTTCGATCCCTTTTTTTGCCTTCCTCCACCGCCTCCTCCCCCCACCCAACCCCCACAAGGGCCATCTGTTACTTGTTCATGTTGTTCTTTTCAGAGTACTTACCCTTGTCCTGCTATTATCACATTCTGCTTTCTCATTTTGAAGCCACTGTCAGCACCTTTTTTAGCCCTTACCACTTCCATTAACACTTCCTTTGTCTTTTTGTCCATGACAATCTCTCCTTTGCCCCCACCTATCGCTGACCTTCTATCCAGCTTTACCTGCTCCACCCCCTTAAACAGCATAAATTTCATCACATTTCTATTTTTCTGTAGCTCTGAAGAAGAGTCATACAGACTCGAAACGTCAACACTGTTTCTCTCCCCACAGATGCTGTCAGACCTGCTGAAGTTCTCCAGCATTTTCTGTTTTTGTTTCAGATTTCCAGCATCCGCAGTATTTTGCTTTTATCATTTAAAAACATATTAAGAAGAGTTCGGGGAGGGGTAACCTGTGAATGATTTCAAGCATGTACGGGAAACATTTTTTAAGAGTTCCAATTTAGGAAAAAAAAATCACATCATAGTTAAGTAAGAACATAAGAAATAAGTGCAGGTCTGGGCTATTTGGCCCCTCTCAAGTCTGCACCGCCATTCAACAACACTATGGCTTCACAGGACATTGGACCAAACACGATGAAAAGTCCTGTAAATTAATGTTGAATTGAGAACTTAACAGAAAAATGAGGATAGTTTGGAAGCGAGGATACAGAAAGTGGAGTGATTGAAGTAGATGTGACTGTGACAGAAAAAATCAGATGGAGTCTTTATAGGAAGCAGGTGGGAAGATGGAAGCATACTCCAAGGTAATTGTGGGAGTCAGTGGGCTTGTAATAGATTTCTGTAGAAAGTTTATTGTTAGAATTATCGAGAAAAAACATCCAGAGGAAAAAGGAGAGAGATGGACCACGCAAAGGTGAGAGATGAGTAAAAATATTCCAGGTTAGACAGAGAGCTGCAACAACATTGACCTCTTTCTCATTTTGACTGACAGGGAGGGGTGCTGAGTACAAACAAAGAGTATTTCACATACCTTGTGAAAAGGACAGGGTTAGCTAGGACCCATGCGAGCTTCTTTTGTACTATCTCTTATCTGGAGTGAGTGGAATTAAAGATTCAAAGTAAGAACAGGTTTGGCAAGATGGCTGTTACTGGTTGGGCCACTATTGAAGGAGGAAGAAAAGGCTGGGAAAGCTTCCCTGATAAGGAACAGAAATGTAAAGTGATTTTATATTAGTGGTGAAAAGAAGTTTGATAATTACTTCAGGGTTAGAATTGGGACAATGGAGTGCTGTACATGAGAGAGCTAGACTGAAATGAGGAAGGCAAGTAGTGAGTAGCTATCATGGCAATAGCTCTCGATGAAAATGGCCGGAGGGAAGGGTGGAGGAGGATTGCAAAGGATGGAGCCAGCAAAGAAGGTCAGAATCACTGGAGGAGTCACCTTCGGGACAGAAAGTAAGGCACTGAGTTGAAAGCACCAGCAGAAGAGCTCAACTGCTGCTACACTTTGCTGGGATAAAGGGGGATGAAACTAAGATCCTCACTCAGGACAGATCATTCAGGGTTGGAAAGGGTAAGAGTCAGCGGGGATACTGAAAACCTGCCAAAGGGTAAGATGAGAAGGGGAGATAGAATTGAAAGAAAGGGAAGGGGAAGAGAAATCAAAGGTTGGAGTTTCCAGCTTTTGTTACTTGAAAGGAAAATTATTTTTCTTAAACTATCAAATGAGATGAAGGATGATGTGGAATTAAGGACCAAGGCAGCTGAAATATTCATCCCCATCCCCTTTCCGACCCCCCTTTTTCCAATAATTTATAATTTTTAAAAATTATATATATATTTTTAATATATTTTTCTTTTCCCACCTATTTCTATTATTTTTAAATTTATTTCCAAACATTGTTTTATCTCCACCTTTTAGCCTATTTTGATCCCTTCCCCCCACCCCACCCCCACTAGGGCTATCTGTCACTTGCTCGTCCTGCTTTCTACCCTTAATGTCACCATTAGCACATTCCTTAGCTAACATCACCACCATCAACACCCCTTTGTCCTTTTGTCTATGACATCTTTGGCAATCCCTTCTTTGCCTCCACCTATCACTGGCCCATATCCAGCTCTACCTGTCCCACCCCCCTCAACCAGCTTATATTTCACCTCATTTCTATTTTTCCTTAGTTCTGATGAAGAGTCGTACGGACTCAAAACGTTAACTGTATTCCTTTCCGCAGATGCTGTCAGACCTGCTGAGTTTTTCCAGCTATTTTTGTTTTTGTTTCAGGTTTCCAGCATCCACAGTATTTTGCTTTTAGCTGAAATATTAATTGGGCTATACTGCTGAAGATGGAGGTCCAGAACATATGGAGTGCACTTAGTAGAAGGTGGATTACATGTAATAAAGTCATAGGGAATCAAAGTGTGAGGAATTGATATACTTCTCTGTTTTTTAAGATGTTAAGATTGTTTGAAGAAAATATAATCATGAATGGGTAATATTCCGGGTCACTGATTTGTGGTTTTCATGGTAAAATGAATCAATGATTGTTATCCCAAATCCAGTAAAACTGATGGAAAATTCTCTGATCTTGTCTAACAAAAACAGGAATTTGACCATAAATCAATAGGCCTAATTATAAACTGGTAGAATTTGATTCCCGATCATCAGTAAAATCCCTGTTGTCACATATAATAAAAATGGAATTTGGCTTGATACTGTAAATCAGTAGTCTCAATAATATGAATGAAGCTGTTCCTGATGTGCAAGTAATTTTATTTCTGTAACAATGGGATTATTTTTAGTGTTGAGCAAACTGAAATTAAAATTCCAAGAAGGACAGTATTCCCAAGCATGTCAGCAGGGGAGTTGTCCCCCTGAAAAAGATTATCTTTAGTTTTTCTTTCTGTATCTCCATGGGTTATGGACGTTATAGAATATAAACAGATGATTGTAAAATATAACAAGCTTCATTTATATTTCCTTCTGTTGTGAACAGTGAGGAGTAGAGGCAAAGTTGTGCCCTTCCTGTATCTGTATTGAGACCTCCCAGCATTCCACACTGGTATTTTTTCCATTTCTATGCAGCCAACCCTCCCTGTGGCTTTGGGAAGCCAAGGGGATGTTCGCTCTACTAATTGACCTCTTGGAGAGAGGGCATTATATTTGGAAAAATGGATATCTTGTAACTTAATTTAGGGCTTCAGGTAACATCAGGGTCTCAAGAGTGAAGCTTGATCTGTCACTGAACCCCAAGTCTAGATTGCTGCCTTGAACTCATTCCTATGACCTGCCAGTATTATAAATTTAAATACACTGTTTAATGATTATCTTCTTCAGTTCTTTGCCCAATGGCAGGTGTGACCCACAGTGCCACGACCTCCACCATGGGCAGGAAAAGGAGACAGGTCCCAAATCCACCCCAGTCAGAATGGGGATTGAATCCTGTGCTGTTGGCACCAATCTGATCCACACCGGCTGTCCAGCCAACTGAGCCAACCAGGCTCCCAGGGAGTCCAAGTTGCTGTGACAACATACACTTTTACATGCATGTTGTAGCCTGGAGCCAGGAATAGTGATGGTAGAGACTCCAATTTCTTTCGATCACATGGCTGACCAGGAATCTCTCCTATTCTTACTGCCTGTCGTTGCTGTGTGTTGGGAAGGGTTTACAAGTTGATAATCAACCTGTTTGGCCATGTTCTGAAAGCACTTCCCTTGGCCACCAAGTCCTAGAATGGGACTCGAATCCAGAGCTTATGGCTCAGAGGATATTACACACTGCACCACAAGATGTCCTTCGGTGAACTAATACAGGTCTTAAAATTATGAAGGAGCTTGATAGAGACATTTAAAACGGCTGTTTCCACTTTTGGTGGTTTCAGAAACCAAAGGTCATGAATCTAAAATAGCCAATAATAAATCCAATAAGAAATTTAGGAGAGACTTCTTACTTCAGGGAGTGGTTAAAATGTGGAATTGGTCACCTCTGAACTGCACGGCTAGCAACTGAAAGTCCCCGTGGGTTGTACGCTTGGCACGCAAAAACATTTAAAACGGTTGTGTGCATAAACAAATCGCATGGGCATTCCAATAAAAATTAGAGCATACACTGCTTGTTGCCATGTGGAGCAGTTGAGATTAATTGCATAGATGTATTTCACTAGAAGCTGGATAGGTACGTGAGAGGGAATGAAATAGAATGTGCTGACGGGTTCAGATGAAAAGGCGTGAAAGGAGGCTTGTGTGGAGCATAAACAATGTTACCGACCAGCTGAGGCAAATGGTCTGTTTCTGCACTGTAAATATTGTGTACAGACTTTAATGTGGGCTAGGCTGGGATGCATTCATAACATGGCCAAACAGGCTGATTATCAGCCTGTAAATTCTTCCAATATGCTTGATGGCAAGTGGTAAGAATTTGAGTTCCCTGGTCTTGTTTTTGGAAAAATATACTTTATTCATAAAATATCTGAAAGAACATTTCAAAATGGCCATCACAAATAGTGCAATCATATTCCAGTTTTCCACATAGATCATGAGGTGCTTCAATACAATCAATGAACATTACAGACATTTCAACATGTTCATTACAGTTCGAGTTTCCTGGTCAGCCATACTGCAGAAGGCTATGGCAGCCACTGTGATACTTTGTCAAACATAATCATGTACCAATCCATGGTCGCCAACACCCTCTAAGGGCATGGTACCTGAATGAGGAGGAGGAGGCTGGAATAGGGCAAGAAAGTGGATGGGGTTATTTTGGATTTTGCTTGTAGTGGCATTTTCATTTAACTTCTATGTTCTCACCTACTTTTCTGCTTATGCTGGGGTCTGGTCACATGGTGGTGGCTTTTTTTTGACACCTTGCCTCAGTGGCTGTTTTTCTTGTGTGACCTTGGACAGTAATCACTGCATAGAACATAGAGGTTTACAAATTGCAGTGATAAGGGGAAAGAGTGAGAGAATGGGATCAGCTGAGTGGCTCTTGCAGAGAGCTGATGTGCACACAATGGGCAAATGGCCTCCTTCTGGGCTGTAATCACTAGGAAATGACCAAATAATCTGATTTAGTAATGCTGCTTGAGGTATAAATTTTGACCAGGGAATTCCCCTACTCCGCTTCAAATCCAACGTGGTTGACGTAAAAGGCAGACTGCAAATCTGTTACCTCTGCTGTAGTGGAGTCTAGTCCCAGAATCTTCGCCCCCCACATCCCCCATAATTATGGTTTCTTATCCGTGGCATTATTCGGAAGAATATATATGAACTTTGTGACTTTAATTTCCTTTTTATAATGGGATTCCCAAAACTGCAAACAGTACATAAAGCACATTAGAGCCAAGCCTGCTTTTGTCCCCATGTGTCTACAGACACATCTTCTAACAATAGATACTAGTTAACAATCAGAATTGGCTGATTTTCCCCTTTTTTTTATTCTTTCATGTGATTTGGGCATCGCTGGCTAGGCCATCATTCATTGCCCATCCCTAATTGCCCTTGAGAAGGTGATGGTGAGCTGCCCTCTTGAACCACTGCAGTCCATGTGGTGTAGGTACACCCAAAGTGCTGTTAGGGAGAGAGTTCTAGGATTTTGACCCAGTGACAGTGAAGGAATGGTGATATATTTCCAAGTCAGGTTGGTGTGTGGCTTGGAGGGGAACTTCCAGCTGGTGGTGTTCCCATGTGTCTGCTGCCCTTATCCTTCTAGATGGTAGCAGTCGTGAATTTGGAAAGTGCAGTCTAAGGACCATTGGGGAGTTCCTACAGTGCATCTTGTAGATGGTACACACTGCTGCCACTGTGTGTCGGTGGTGGAGGGAGTGAATGTTTGTGGGGGTGCCAATCAAGCAGGCTGCTTTGTCCTGGATGGTGTCAAGCTTCTTGAGTATTGCTGGAGCTGTACTCATCCAGGCAAGTGGAGACTATTCTATCACACTCTTGACTTGTGCCTTGTAGATGGTGAAGGGAGTCAGAAAGTGAGTGGGTCACTGCAGGATTCCTAGTTTCTGACCTGCTCTTGTAGCACAGTATTTTTGTGGCTAATCCAGTTCAGTTTCTGGTGAATGGTAACCCCCAGGATGTTGATAGTGTGGGATTCAGCAGAGGTAATGCCATTGAATGTTAAGGGGCGATAATTAGGTTCCCTCTTGTTGGAAATGGTCATTGCCTGGCACTTGTGTGGCATGAATTTTACTTGCCACTTGTCAGCCCAGGCCTGGATGTTGTTCAAGTCTTATTGCATTTGGACTGCTTCAGTATCTGAGGAGGCGTGAATGGTGCTGAACATTGTGCAATCATCAGCAAACATCCCTATTTCTGAACTTATGATGGAAGGAAGGTCATTGATGAAGCAGCTGAAGATGGCTGGGCCTAGGACAATACCATGAGGAACACCTGCAGTGATGTCCTGGAACTGAGATGACAGAACTTCAACAAACACAGCCACCTTCCTTTGTGCCAGGTATGACTCCAACCAGTGGAGAGTTTTCTCTATGATTCCCATTGATTCCAGTTTTGATAGGGCTCCTTGATGCCACTTTCGGTCAAATACTGCCTTGATGTCAAGGGCAATCACTTTCTCCTCACCTCAGGAGTTCAGCACTTTTGTCCATGTTTGAACCAAGGCTGTAATGAAGTCAGGAGCTGAGTGGCATTGGCAGAACCCAAACTGCGTGTCAGTGAGCAGGTTATTCCTAAGCAAGTTCCACTTGATGGCTCCTTCCATCACTTTACTAATGATCGAGAGTTGACTGATAGGGCAGTAATTGGCTGGGTTGATTTTGTCCTGCTTTTCATGTACAGGACATACCTGGGCAATTTTCCTCATTGCCGGGTAGATGCCAGTGTTGTAGCTGTATTGGAACAGCTTGGCTAGGGGCACAGCAAGTTCTGGGACACAAGTCTTCAATATTATTGCTGAAACATTGTCCGGGCCCGTAGTCTTTGCAGTATCCAGTGCCTTCATCCATTTCTTTATCACATGGAGTGAATCGAATTGACTGAAGACTGGCATCTGTGATGCTGGGAACCTCTGGAGGAGGCTGAGATGGATCATTCACTCGGCACTTCTGGCTGAGGATTGTTGCAAATGCTTCAGCCTTATCTTTTGCAATGATGTGCTGGGCTCCCCCATCATTGAGGATGGGAATATTTGTGAAGCCTCATCCTCCAGTGAATTGTTTAATTGTTCACCACCATTCATGACAAGATGTGGCAGGACTGCAGAGCTTAGATCTGATCTGCTGATTGTAGAATCACTTAGCTCTGTCTATCACTTGCTGCATATGCTGTTTGGCATGCAGGTGGTCCTGTGCTGTAGCTTCACCAGGTTGATACCTAATTTTCATGAATGCCTGATGCTGCTCCTGACATGCCCTCCTGCACTCTTCATTGAACTAGGGTTCATCCCCTGGCTTAGTGGTAATGGTAGAGTGGAGGATGTGCCAGGCCTCGAGGTTATAGATTGTGTTTGAGTACAATTCTGGAGCTGCTGATTGCCCACAGTGCCTCAAGATTGCCCAGTGTTGAGTTGCCATATCTGTTCGAAATATATCCCATTTAGCATGCTGGTAGGGCCACAATGGAGGGTATCCTCAATGAGAAGACGGGACTTCACCTCCACAAGGACTGTGAGGTGGTCACTCCTACTGATACTGTCATGGATAGATGCATCTGCGGCCAGCAGGTTGGTGAGGATGAGGTCAAGTATGTTTTTCCCTCTTGTTGGTTCCCTCACCACATGCTAAAGACTCAGTCTAGCAGCTATGTCCTTTAAAACTCGGCCAGTTCGAACTCTACTGGTGCTACCGAGCCACTCCTGGTGAAGGACATCAAAGACCCCACCCAGAGTACATTCTATGCCCTTGCCACCCTCAGTGCTTCCTCCAAGTGGTATTCAATATGGAGGAATACTGATTGGTCAGCTGAGGGGATGCAGTAGGTGGTAACCAGCAGGAGGTTTCCTTGCCCATGTTTGACATGACGCCATGAGACTTAATGTAGTCCGGAGTCAATATTGAGGACTGCCAGGGCAACTCAATTTTAAACCCACTGTTAACTTAGCAGGTGGTTAGGATCTGGAATGCACTCCCTGAGAATAGCAGGTCAAACCTAGGCCTTCTGTTTCTGTCTAGCTCAGTTCCACACAGGGTAGTATAACCTACTGGACTCAATGTTGCCTTCACTCTACTCCAAGGTTTATGATAACCTTTTAGTCTTTTCTGAGGATAAATAATTATGGAATAATTTAAAGTTCCTGGAAGAATTTTTGTTAATCTCATTGAAACACATAAGATTCTGAGGGGGCTTAACAGGGTAGATGTAGAGAGAATGTTTCTCTTTGTGTTGGAATCTAGAACTAGGGGACATAGTTTCAGAATAAGGGGTCACTCATTTAAGGTTAAGATTAGGAGGAATTTCTTCTCTCGCCAAGTGATGAATCTTCAAAATTCTCTACTCCAGAGAGCTGTGGAGACTGAGTCACTAAATATATTCAAGACTGAGATAGACAAATTTTTGAACTGTAGGGAAGTCGAGGGTTATGGGCAACAGGCACAAAGTGGAGCTGAGGCCAATCAGCCATGATCTTATTGAATGGCAGAGCAGGCATGAGGGGCCGAATGGCCTACTTCTCCTATTTCTGATGCTCTGGTTAGTGAGCAGCTCTGTGTTAGTGCCGTAAACAAATGTATCCTGTGTTTGTCCATTAGCATTGATTACCACTGAATCTTTTGGATAAGGTACTATTCTGCTGTGGCGATCTCTTGGATCATTCAGCAGGCAACCCAACACACACACAGGATCAAATGTGGAATCTTTGACTCAGTATCAAACTGGGCAGTGCCGTTAATTGAGTCATCATTGTGGACTTAGTTGAATGGCTTCAGATAACTAATGTCAATCGTTAAAAGTATCAGCTCCACCAGTTTAATCTTTACAATACCACCTCGTTACTGCACAAATTAACATTAGGGTTCATGCCATGATCCTCACCTGAAGTGACGTTCACAGGGAGCACTAGCCAAAAAATCATAGGCTCGCAGTGTTTGATTTTCTTATGCTGTTTAAACTGATCGATACAAAAATCAAGCACTGCCAGCCCATGATTTTCAGACCAACTCGTTTGTCAATCCCAAACCTGGGGAGAATGCTGGAGAAAAGGCAGAGATAATGAAGCAGAAAGAATTTTGTAAATTAATTCCATAATAAGTTTCTGTAGTTGTACAGTTAAATTGGGAACATCTGTCCGAGGAGTATCTGGACACCACCACACCAGAGAGTGAGGTGAGAATCATGTTCGTTTCCCCCCCCACTCGGTCTCCCTCAGTGATGCCTGAGGCCTATCCTTCCATCTCCCACCCTGCAGTTCGGACACAGAGGGAGGAATCGAGCTGCAGAGGAGCTGGTGACTGTTACTGTGATATCGGTGAGCGTGTGGGCTTTATTTAAAACAGAGCGGGGAGACTTCAATTAAAAAGAGCGCGGACAGCAGCTGATTGGTGAGTATTTCCAGTCTTTAGATTAAAATTAAGGTCTGTAGTTAGTGATTAGATTTCTCTTTATTTTCTCTTTCTTAAAATAGCTTGTTGAGTATAAGATCGATACTGGAGTAAATAATTAATTTCAATAAAGTGTAAAGAGCAGGGATACTAGAGTAATTAATTAATGAATTAAATAAAATAAGATAGCGATGCAGGACGGGCGATGTGTTGCTGCGGCATGTGGGAGCTGCTGGACACCAAGGTGATCCAGAGCAAACACATCTGTAGTAAGTGTTTGCAGCTCAATGAACTTCGGATCTGAGTTAAGGGCTGTAGAGAGGACTTTAAACTAAATAGAGAGGGGACAAGTAGACTCACAAAGCAAAAGGATATGATGGCATTGCAGGACAGCTACTTAGGTAATGATACCCAGAGTGTGACAGGAAGGGACAGAGTGTACAAACATAAAAAAGCAGCAGCAAATAGGGTCAAAGGGGGTAAAAATGGTAAGAAGGCACAAATAATGGCTCTTTTCTTAAATGCATGTGGTATTTGGAACAAACTAAATGAATTAAGTGCGCAAATAGAGATTAATGGGTATGATCTTATAGCCATTATGGAGACATGGTTACAAGATCAAAGGTGGGAACTAAATATTCGGGGGTATGTGACTTTTTGAAAGGGCAGGTAGGAAGGAAAGAGTGGTGGGGTAGCTTTGTTAGTACGAGATGGAATAAATACGATAGCAAGAAATTATCTTGGATCAGAAAATGTGTAATCCCTATGGGTGAAGGTAAGAAATAACAAGGGGAAGAAGACACTGGTGGCAGTAGTTTATAGGCCCCCTAACAGTAGCTATGCCGTCGGACAGAGAATAAATCAAGAAATAACGAGGGCATGCAAAAAAGGTAGCATATTAATCATGGATGACTTTAATCTCCATGTAGATTGGGAAAATCAAATTGGCAGAGGTAGCCACGAGCAAGAATTCATAGAGTGTATTTGGGACAGTTTCCTAGAACAATATGTTGTGGATCCAACCAGTGATTAGGCTATTTTGGATCTGGTAATGTGTAAGGAGGCAGGTTTAATAAATGATCTGAGTAAAAGATCCCCTAGGAAACAGTGACTATAACATGGGGGAATTTAGCATTCAGTTTGAGAGTGAGAAACTTAGTTCGGAAACATCTGCTAAACTTAAATTAGGCTAATTACAAAGGAATGAGGGCAGAGTTGGCTGCAGTGGACTGGGAAAGGAGTTTAGCAGAAAAGACAGTTGATGAACAATGCAGACATTTAAGAAGATAGTTCATGACTTACAACAAAGATTTTTCCAGTGAGGAAGAAAGACTCTAGGAAGGGGATAAACCAATCATGGATAACCAAGGAAGTTAAGGATAGTATCAAAGTGAAAGAAAAAACATACAATGTGGCAAAGATTAGTGGTAAGCCAGAGGATTGGGAAAGTTTAAAAACCAACAGAAGATGACCAAAAAATAATAATAAAGAGGGAGAAAATAAACTTTGAGGGTAAACTAGCAAGTAGTATAAAAACGGACAGTAAGAGCTTCTTTAAACATATAAAAGAACTTCTTTAAATATATAAAAATGAAGAGAGAGGCCAAAGTCAATATAGGCCCCTTAGGGAATGAGGCTGGGGAAACTATAATGGGGAACCAGGAAATGGCAGAGCAGTTGAATAAATACTTTGCATCAGTCTTCATGGTAGAAGACACTAATTGCATACCAAAAATACTAAATAATCATGGGGCAAAAGAGGGGGAGGAAATAAATACAATAATTATCACTAGAGAAAAAGTATTAGGGAAACTAATGGGGCTAAAGGCCGATAAGTCACCTGGACCTGATGGGATGCATCCTAGGATATTAAAGGAAATAGCTGCAGACATAGTGGATATACTGGTAGTAATCTTCCAAGAGTCCTTAGATTCTAGAAAAGTCCCAGAGGATTGGAAAACTGCCAAGGTAACACCCTTATTCAAAAAGGGAGGGAGACAAAAAACAGGTAACTATAGGCCAATTAGCTTAACATCTGTCATTGGGAAAATGTTGGAGTCTATTATAAAGGATATAATAGCAGAGCATTTAAAAATGCATAACCTAATCAAGCAGGGTCAGCATGGCTTCATGAAGGGGAAATCATGCCTGACAAATTTATTAGAATTCTTTGAGGAGGTAACAGACAAGATAGATAAAGGGGAACCAGTAGATGTAATATATTTGGATTTCCAAAAGGTGTTCGATAAGGTACCACACATAAGGCTACTTAATAAGCCCATGGTGTTGGGGGTAGTATATTAGCATGGATAGAGGACTGGCTAACTAATAGAAGACAGAGAGTTGCATTATGGGGGGCATTTTCGGGATGGCAACCTGTAACTAGTGGAGTGCCACAGGGATCAGTGCTGGGGCCACAATTATTTACAATATATATTAATGACTGAGATAAGGAAAATGAATGTACTATCGCCAAGTTTGCAGATGACACAAAAATTGGTGCGAAGGCAAGTGGTGAAGATGACACAAAGAGCCTACAGAGGTATAGAGACGGGTTAAGTGAGTGGGCAAAAATGTGGCAAATGAAATATAATGTGGGAAAATGTGAGGTTATGCACTTTGGAAGGAAGAATAGAGGAGCTGAATATTATTTAAATGGAGAAAGACTGAAGAAAGCTGCAGTACAGAGGGATTTGGGGGTCCTCGTGCATGAATCCCAAAAAGCTGGCATACAGTTCTGCAGGTAATAGGTAAGGCAAATGGAATGTTGGCTTTTATTTCAAAGGGAATAGAATGTACAAATAGGGAAGTCTTACTTAAACTATACAAGGCACTAGTTAGACCACACCTAGAATACTGTGAACAGGTTTGGTCCCCTTATCTAAGGAAAGATATACTGGCATGGAAGGCAGTCCAGAGAAGATTCACTAGGTTGATCCCGGGATGGAAGAATTTTCTTATGAGGAGAGGTTGAGTCGGTTGGGTCTGTACTCGTTGGAGTTTAGAAGAATCAGAGGCGGCGTTATTGAAACATATAAGATTCTTAGGGGGCTTGACAGGGTAGATGCTGAAGGTCGTTTCCCCTTATGGGAGAGTCTAGGACCAGAGGGCATAATCTCAGAGTAAGGAGACACCCACTTAAAACAGGGATGAGGAGGAATTTCTTCTCTCAGAGGGTAGTCAATCTGTGGAATTCTTTACCACAGAGGGCTGTGGAGGCTGGGTCGTTAAGTATATTCAAGGCTGAGATAGACAGATTTTAAATCAGTAAGGGAATCAAGGGTTATGTGGAAAAGGCAGGAAAGTAGAGTTGAGGACTATCAGGTCAGCTATGATCTCATTGAATGGCAGAGCAGACTCGATGGGCCGAATGGCCTACTTCTGTTCCTGCGTCTTATGATCTTCACTGGAAGCAGAGCCAGTTTCTCTCTCTCTCTCCTTCCTCTCTCAGCAGTATTATAGTAGAAGCAAACAAGAATGACTGATAGGCAGGAGTGGGATCGACAGTACTTCTCTTTCTTTTGCCACTCAGTCTTCCTCTCTCTGTTGTCAGTGTCTCAGTCTCCACTCCAAGTATGCCTTTTCCTCAGCTCTCATACTGTCTCTCCAAGTCACTATCTTCTCGCATAGTTTCTCTTCCTCCCAAACGGTGTGATAGTCATTCTCTCTTTCTCCCCTCTCAAGCCTGCATATCCCTCGCAGCACTGTGTGGGGAGATGTTAAGTGGAGGGCTGACAATTCCTCTTGTGGAAGGAGATGACTATTTCAGAGTGTATTTTGTCTTAACAACCATTTCAAAAACAGTATAGGCCAAGACATGAGAGCAGTTTACCTGCCTGGTTTCTGGATGCAGTTATCATGTGGCTTGGGAGAATGAGGAAAAGCTGACATTGGAGAGAGAGAAAAACGAAGTGCGAATTCTCACCAAAGATGTTGCATCTTCACCTATCCACATTTCAAAATAGAATTTCTAATACAGTTTTCCTGACTGAGATTTGCTACCAGTTGTAATCTTTTAGCACTGAGGCTGCTTTGTTCTTTGTACCTTGGCACAACACCAATCAACATCGTGAGGTTCCACTTTCTAAATATGTCACACATAGTGCTTTTGAAAGGATTGGAATAGACTTAGTTTTCTGCTGCTGTTTTTGATGGTGTTGTTTTATTGGCTTTGTACCTGGAAATGTGGGGCAAGTTGCCAGCATCTAAAGATGGCTCTAGGGCTGTGTGGATGGTCACCCAGTTTGACATTTCTATATTCAGGACTTAATCCATATTGATCTTTCTCCAAGTGTGGAGCCACAATATTCAGTAGCATGATAAGTGTGGTGAATGTGACTGAATTACTGGCGAGGCTGTGGTAGGAGTGGCGTGAATGTCACTGTTTTTTAAAAAATTTATTCTTTCATGAGATGTGGGTGTCGCTGGAAAGGTTGCCCATCCCTACTTGCCCTAGTGGCTTGCTGGGTCATTTCAGAGGGCAGCTAAGAGTCAACTACATTGCTGTGGATCAGGAGTCACATGTAGGCCAGACCATGTAAGGATGGCAGATTTCCTTCCCTAAAGGACATTTGTGAGCCAGATGGGTTTTTACAACAATCAATGATAGTTTCATGGTCACCATTACTGAGACTAGCTTTCAATTGCAGATTTTTTTTAAAAATTAGTTGAATTCAAATTCTACTAGCCGCCATGGTATTTGAACTCCTGTCCCCAGAAAATTAGCCTGGGCCTCTGGATTACTATTACCACTATGTCACTGTCTTCCCAAATGTAGGGGTGCAGATTTACTGCTATTATACCACTTAACTCCTACTGTATCGAGAGATACATTTTACTGGAGTCCTAAGATATGATACAGTGTATTAGGTTGACTTGAGGTGGATCTAGATTCTTAGTTCCTCAACACAGTGAATTCCTGATCTCAACTCTTCTGTCAGGTACATAAGAACAGGAATTGGACATTTACTTCTTTGAACCCGTTCCGCCCTTCAATGAGGTAGTGGCTGATCTGCGAGCTAACTCCATATGCACACCTTAGCCAAATATCCTTCAATAACTTTGGATAATATCAATCTGAGATTTAAAATTAACAATTGATCCACATCATCAGCTGCCCCTTGCTGAAAAGAATCATGTGCAGAAGTGTTTTTTTAACTCCTGAAAGGTCTGGCTCTAATTTTCAGACTGTGTCCCCTAGTCCTAGACTCGCCAATCAGCGGAAATAGTTTATCTCTGTCTGCCTTATCTGTTTCCCTTAATAACAGGAGATGTTCAGGAGATCATAGATGCAAAGGCCCAGGCATTTTGCCACAGGATGGGAGGGAAGATTGGGGGTGATTACTCTGGCATAGGTATTAACGGAGATTTGGAACAGCTGAAATCTCCAAGTTTTCATCCAGAGATGGTTAGTAGTGCAGGGATAATATACAGTTGATCTTGTATCTGCAGCTCAGCTCAGCCAGTCACACTCTTGCTTCTGAGTCAAAAGATTGTGGGATTAAACTGCACTTGAGTACATAATCTAGACTCACTCTTGGTACAGTACTGCATTGTTGGAGGTGTTGTCTTTCAGATGAGATGTAAAATCAAGTCAGCCTGATTATGAGGTTGTAAAAGATTTAATGCACTATTGAAGGAAGGAAGTTCTCCCCGAGCCCTCTTCTAATATCACACTTCAATTCAAAAAAGTTAAAAACAAAAAGCAGACATTTCAGTCTTTTTTCAGCACTGCCCTAGGAAATTTACAAATCATTTGGTCTGTAAACTTTCCAACATGAAGCAGCAATTCAACTCGTTGACCTCAGGCTCAGTTTACTTACAGTGATTAGACCTATATGTAAATTGGATATAGTGTGATTTTACCTGCAGAATGATGTAATGGCCCATGCTTTTTGGGAAAAAAACCTGTATTTAAGTTGGTGTGATGGTCCCTATAAGAACCAGGTTTCATTGGAAGATGATTTCTTGCAAAAAGCAACTTGCTTCCAGTAACTGATCATATGACCAAGCTGCCTAGGAGATAAACATTAGTAAAGCAAAAAGTAAACAAGAAGTTAATTACAGAGGGGAGTAGATTCCTGGGTGTGGTTATGTTTTTAAGCAGTTTAGTTTAGAAAAAGCTGGCTGCAGGGAGCATCTCTTTCAAACAGAATTCAGTTGAAATTTTGTATGCTAGCCAAAAGGAATTAAAACCCTTGATAACGGAAGAGCTCTACCAGCAGTGAGGTGGACTTCTGGGATAGCCAAGCTGGGAAGAGAAAGAAAGAGAGAGTCCCTAGATGCAAGACTCCAGAGTTAAAGAACATTAGAACCAGGAGATTTCTTATCCGAGGTGGCTACACTTAAGACGTCACCAACGCCTGTCTTGACGTGGGTGTCTACAACTGGGACAGTTGGAGGAGATTTGAAGGGACAGCCTTGCCAGAAGTTAAGCGGATGGCCCAAGAAATATCAACCATGATACTTTGAAACAATACTCAGACCAAGTGATTAATTTTCCAATTTCTGTTAATTATCTGACTTGAGCTTTTTTGGGGTGTAATTCAAATAGGTGTAGAAGGAAATTTGAGTTAACAAGTTTGGTTTAGAGCATAAGTAACTGTGTTCACTGTACTTTTAATATCTTTAATGTAACTGACTATGATAGAATGTAGTTATTAGTACTCATGTTCTTTGATTTCTGTGTAGAAAAATTATTTTGTTTTAAACAGTGAACCTTGTGGCTTCATTCTTTTAGTAAATACCTGGATGTTTGGATTTCCAAAATAAATGCTTTATTGTTCTCTACTGAGATCATAAAAATAATACATTTATATGGTATAATACCCCTGTGCTTATAAAATAGTCCAGCATCTGGCATACTGTGAATAATGCCATTGGTCCTAAAATAAGTTAAATACTATTGTAAGTTAAATATTATTTAACTTAGGAGATAAGATTTCATGAATTTGCAGTGCGATGGGAAAAACCATTAAATTCATTTGTTGGTTTCTTTTGAATAAAGCAAAATTTCTCAAATGGTGTTTTGGATGCAGATATGGCCCTTTGGATATAGATATGATCCAACGTAACAATGAACCATAGAGACCAAATTCCCGAATTTGAACACCATACTGCATTGAGTTAGCTTGTTTCAACTAGAGTGGCATTAGGCTGCTACATTTGAACATGCACAAAGAATTTTTTTTAAAAATTCATTCATATGATTTGGGCATCGCTGGCTAGGCCAGTATTTATTGCCCATCCCTAATTGCCCTTGTTCAGAGGGCATTTTTTTTATGAGTCAACCACATTATTGTGGGTCTGGAGTCACACGTGGGCAAGACCAGGTAAGGACAGCAAATTTTCTTCCCTAAAGGACTTCAGTGAACCAGATGGGTTTTTACAACAATCTGCAATGGTTTCATGGTCATCATTAAATGGTTTAACTCCAATTTTTTTATTGAATTCAATTTCCACCATCTGCCATGGTAGAATTTGAACGCGGGTCCCCAGAGCATTACCCTGGGTCTCTGGTTTACCAGTCCAGTGACAATACCACTACGCCATCATGTCCCCCTGGGAGGATGGATATCCTTCTCCTGATTATTAATCATTATCTCCCACTCTAATGTGTGAGCATAGACATTACATGAAGAGAGGATAGCTTTATCCTGTGATGTCCTCTATGGGTAATTAGCCTATTGACACTCATAAGTTAGGTTCGCAGATGAAGAATGGCTACTTGAGCATGGAACCAGACTTCAGTATGACCAAACAGCATGAAAAAATAGAGTGGAGAAAAAAAGCATACAAAATTTGCCCTGAAAATGTTGTTGCCAAGAAAAATAACTTTTATATTCCCATTCTTTTTTAGATTGTGCTGATGGAGCCCAGCAAAATATCTCGGTCAACCTGAGCATTGGCATTTCAAGATGCAAATAGGGTTTACAGACTGACAAACTTCCCTTCCAGTGGATTGTGCCCAAGAGATGGACTCCCATTGTTAGATCAGCCTGAATGGAATTGGAAGCAATGTTGAAACGCAAGCTGGTTCCTTTGTATTCCATTAGTCTAGCCCTGTTTTGACACCAGGTGAAATTATGGCAGAGGATTGTGATCGTGCTCCATCTCTTGATGATTTGTTTGACATTTTGTCTGAAGTCACAGAGAAAAGACTGTTGAGCCTGTGGTATAAGTTCAATCCTGACAACTCAAGTGCTTCAAGGGTTCACCGACTCCTGTGCAGCATCGTATTATTCTTCTTGAAAAGGAAAGATGAGGCTGAGAGAGCAGCAAGGTCAGTGTTAAATGAGATGCCAGCTAACAGATCCGCTTTGTACATATTTAACAAAATTCGAGGTTCAACAGGTGGTGCAGAGGGAGAAGGGGAAGCATCTGAAATGTCAAATGCAGAGTTTGCTGCAGAAGATGGTAGTGTTCTTGCAGACCTGGCTTCGATGCTCGCAGTGCTTGTGGAAGAAAATCTGTGCAAGCCCTCAGTGAGGAACCGGGCCTGCCAAGCCGCCATCAGAGCATTCAAGTCCAACAATCAAGACCATAGCTTGGATCTTCGGGAACTTATTGAAGGATTTAGGTTGCAGTTTGGTCCTCTGGATTTTGAAGATGAGGAGGAGAATGCTGAAGTATCACCTCTGAAGTCAATTGAAGTGCCAGTTCCGAGTGTGAGATCAACTGTTGCATGCAGGACCAATCCGATGACCGTCCCAAGTCAAAAACCGACGGACTCATTTAACACTTCAGAAATTACAATACCCAGCCATTTTGAAATCAGTGCATCTCCTACTGCATCATTCATTTCCAATTCATGTAGAGACAATTTAAACTCCTCAATAGCAAACCCTGAAGAGAACGCAGTTAACCCTGCCAATTCCACCAATGTATCTTTGAATAATTATAATAATGTATTGAATTTACCGTCTGACGAATATTCGGGAAGGGAGAAGGTGACCCACAGCATTGGGGCTCGGTGTGGAGAGCAGGACAATGTTCTCTCAGTTTATTCAACTAAAAGTTCTTCAGGAGCCAAAGTAAATGAAGTGAGACCAACTGAATGTACTGTAAAAACAAGCGGTGGCCAGGTAGTTACTTCAAAGTCAAAAATGTCAGGAAATGTAGAACATGCCAATTCCATTTCACATGATCCTTCAGTGGGAGTGACCAAGCTGTCAGCAGGTGACCAGCCTAACTCTTCGGAAACCAGGTCTGGTAAATTCAGCCCTCCTAAGGCAGTGGAGGAGAGCTTTGAGAACAAGTTTTACCCTTTTGTTATCTTGCATGCCCCAGAGGATATGGAAATTGCAGAAAATATACAAGTTAGACTGGAATCATTAGTGAATATGGAGGGTGCAACGTTTTTTGAGGAATTTTCTCTCCCAGGGCGGTCTCCAATAAAGTGTATTGAAGATGCAATTAACAACTCTGCCTTCACAATCCTCCTCCTCACAAACAATTTCAACAGTCGTTGGGAAGAGTACAAGACCAATATTGTCCTGATAAATTCGATCAATAATGAGTACAAGCATAACACAGTCATTCCACTGCTACCGAAGATGAGTCGGATGTCTAAAGAGGGCATCCCTTTTGCACTGAGTGCTATTAATAGTCTCGATGAGAATTCCAGACATTTTGAAAGACATGTAAGAAGGACGTTTACTTCGGTAGTACTTGAGAAGCATAAAAAATTTTGGCTTCAGGAGCAAAGGCAAAAACAGATTCAAGAAGAAGAAAATCAGGTCAAAAATGACCTTCAGAATGCCTGGAAAACTCTATCAGCTCAAAGGAATAATATGCAATTGTACGCTCAACTAGCTCAGATGCAACAATTTGCACATTCATCCTATCCAGGACCTGGCACAGCTATTGGACACACATACCCCATGCTAAACCCACCGCTGCATCCAAACTTTCCTGTATTTCCACCTGGTATTAATCTTCCTTTACCATCGGTGTTACCGAACCAGCCAAACTCCAACCCGCAGTCTGCCTTCTACTCATATATGCAACCACCCTTATGCAATAGCCAAGGAGGTCAAAATGTAACTGTCAGTAGTTCTACACAGCAGCAAAGCCAAGGCACTAACATAATCCAGATTCAGCATGCCAGAAATGTACAGATAGGAGATGCCAACCAGATGACAATAACAGAATCCATTGAGAGCAGTGAAAGCACAGATGGTGAAGAGGAGGTGGTTAGTGACCACAATTAGATGTCTTAAAAGTTATTTTTGATCAATGGAGAAATCACAGGCCAGCAGAATTGTGGATTCTGGTAAAGCTACCAACTGAAAATGAAAACAAATGTAAAGTGTATAATTTTCTTTACCTTGATGACAATGGCTGCACAGAAATGCTCTGATTTGTCAGCCGTCGAATCAATTTTTATTACGTGGGGTAATTTGCCATACCAGGTCCCTGCTTAATACATAGTCTGAGTTTACCTCTCTAATTGCTGCAAGGCTTTGACAGGGAAGCTGCAACTGACCTCAGCAACCCTAAGCTGCTGCAGGATAGTCAACCCCAAGCTACCTGCTCCTGATTGACTCTGACGGACATGAATATAATTGACAATGCAGTGCTGTTCCCTGCTCCTCCGCCATAATCAAATGCTCTTTGTTTAAGCAGAGTGGTCACTTGGTCTTAGAGGAAAGGAATGGGAAAACACCATTCACAGAGCTGCACCCGTGTGAGTTAATACTGTATGGTAATAACGACGACTGGGTCCCTCAATGGAAAAATAAGTGAATTGCAAAAGAACCAATGGTGACATGAGGAAAAATCTTTTCTTTTTAACCAGCAACTGTTTAGGATCTGGATTGCACTGGCTAAGAATGTGCTGGACGCAGGGTCATTCATGGATTTCGAAAGAGAATTGGATAATTTTTTTAAATTATTCATTCACGGGATGTGGGCGTAGCTGCCTAGGCCAGCATTTATTGCCCATCCCTAGTTGCCCTTAAGAAAGTGGTGGTGAGCTGCCTTCTTGAACCGCTGCAGATTACTTGAATTGAATAGACAGGGGAGTGAGCCTAGCTAGGTTGCTCTTGCAGAGACCTGGCACAGACATGATGGGCCAAATGGCCTCCTCCTTTGCTGTAACCATTCTATGTTTGCAACAGTAACTACACTTCAATAATATTATACATTATTACTGTATAATATTAACTCACATTTAAACCAAAAAAATTGAGAGCTGAAAGTGGGTGGAGTTGTTAATTGTTGACATTAGTTATCTGACTTTGGGCTGCTGACTTTCAAATTTTCCCAATGATGCAGTGGGCAAAGGTAATGCTGATACTGAGCTAATTATCTGAAGAGAAAACATTTGCAGGGCTACAGGGAAAGGGCAGGAGAATGGGCCTAGGGTGGTTGCTCTTGCAGAGAGCCAGCACAGATATGACGGGCCAAATGGCTACCCCTTTGCTGTAACCATTCTACGATTACAACAGTAACTACACTTCAAAAGTAGTTCATTGGCTGTAAAGTGCTTTGAGATGTTTGGTGGTCATGAAAGGCACTATCTAAATGCAAGTTTTCCTTTCTGTTTTCTGCTTTTTGGGAGAGAGATAGGGACACAAAGTGTGTGTGAAAGATGAAGGGCAGGTAGAGAAACTTGTGCGAGTGAGAATATGAGGAGAGAAAAATGGGGGGAGATTGTGGGGAACAGACAGAGAGAGAGTGCACGGGTTGAATGAGGAAGAGTGAAGAGAAAGTCTGGGGAAGGAGAGACTGAAAGATTCTGAATATTGTGATTAACTAACCTTGGCAGTTTCATCATGAGGACTACAGTAGCTTTAATTAATTCCTAAAATAGAACTAGTTAAAATTATTTACTGAATCCTTTATATTTTCTTGGTCTTTTTTCCATTGAAACACACAGTTATCATTATTGCTCTATAATATTAACTCACACTTAAACCTTAAAAAACTGAGCTGAAAGTAGGTGGAATTGTTCGTTGTTGACACTAGTTATCTGACTTTGTGAAAATTTTAAAATCAGCAGTCCAATGACGCAGTGGGTGAAGATAATGCCTGGTGTACTACTGAGCTGTGCAGGGCAGGACATTTTAGCTTTGGCTTTTCCCTGTGCCTTTCTGGAGGTGCTCACTCCCTTTCAGAGGTACATTTCAAAGTCGGTGTTTGTCTGGCCCACGTCTCTGTTTGTGTTGTGCTAAGGCAGCAAGTCTGTCCACTGTGGGAAAACATTACAGCTGAACTCATACCTAGTGTGACCCACTGCCCACATAGGATGGAGACAGTTAGGGAGTGAGAGTAGTTGGTTTCTGTCATTGGAGATCAAGGGATAAAATTGGAAGAAAAAAATCACTTCAGCCTCTGAGATGCACAGGTTTCTTTTTTAATCTAGCATGCAAATTTAAAGAGACGATGTTCCCTCTGGCAATTAGAATTCAAGTCTTCTTAACAGCAATATCGAATCCTGCATGAGGTAATAAGTTTCTTCTTTAGTCGTTTATCCAAAAAACTTTTTTATTGAATTTTACCAAAAATTATTACAATCAATTCTCCACAGTCTCTGAGTTAATTGGAAATCGGGAATCTCATTTACTGAAATTTCCTTGTCATATTTCTTGACCATTCACTGAATCGTCAGAAACGTGTTGAGGGAACAGCTAATAAATGATGGGTAAAATGGATATAAGAACTTGCAATTGGTTAAGGACTGAACAGTATTGTTAGTCTCTACCAAGCCAATTTGTTTGTTTTAATCCAGCAGTTGACATTCTGACACTGAGATTGACACCATGCATGTGCAGTAAGCACTCCCCCTAGTGTTGCAGCACAAATAAACACAGCTATAAAATTGTGGCCTTGAAATTGCATTGTGGGACAGTTGCTATGAGCATTTAACCTATGGCTTAACACCACTGCTAAAATGGTGGTGAGGGGAATTTCAGATGAATGGGTCAAGCTTTTGCATGCTGATAATCTCAAGGCCAATGTGTTTTTGGAAGTTTTTTAAAAAAGGCAACTGGAACCACACTCCAGCTCGACCAGTAATTGAAAGAAAAAAAATCTCCAGTGGGTTTTGACATAAAAGTCGCATCTAAAATCTTAGTTTTCTCTCTTTCAGCTGCAGATTTCTGGCATTTTTTTCAGCATAAATAGTCAGATTTCACATTCCACTTGCTTCATAACTAGATATAGTCCTGGATGAGCTGTAAAACGGATACTGTCTCTCAATAGCAAATTAAAATAATTCCATATTTTGCAAAAATGTAGCTGCATTTGTTGACTATTCAAATTCTAGGCTGTCTACCAGTGATAAAAGTTTACTGAAAAGTTTTTTTGGCTCCTGTCTCCATTTTTCTGATACTTTTACGGATAAACTCTTCTATTGTAGTATTTGCATCTGGAACAGATTATTTAATCAATGAGCAGTTTCAAATCTTTGTCAGATTCAGCCTGATAATGATGTTATTGATGTTTACTGTGGAGCTATTGTAATAAAAGTGAAACCTGTCTTTGAGTGTTGACTTAGAATTAACCCCTACCCATAGCTGCTCTGGAACATTAGGCCTGCTACCTATCGATGGTCGACATTGCAGTTTGACTCATTATAGAAAGGCACCAAGCCACTGAAATTAGGCACCTGCTCCATATGATAAAACATAACTAGTATTCTGTTACTAGATGTCACTGTTGTTGCCTTTAATAAGTAAAACACATATAAGGCATACTGATGACATATAGTAGCATTACAACATCATCAATCTCCAATGATCTCTTGAATCCAGCATTAAAGCTGAATTTGAGAATGCGAGTGAAATCCTAGTTTCAAAACCCCAAGTGGGAATCTTTATCTCAACTTAAAGTTGTGAATCTTCAGTCTGCAACTAGTCAGTTGTAGAGATGATCAGTTAAAGACCGAGTTCACTATCTATTTGCTGCTGATAGGAATAATTAGAATTTACAGATGATGAGAACTAGTGGAAGCTTTACAGTACTAGTTAAAATTTTGCTAACAATGTAAAACATCTTCAGTGATTAAAATATTGAAACCGAGACTTTCATTTTATTTGGGAAAGCTTCAGTTGTTTTTCTGGGGGTTGTGGAGTCTGTTCTCTATTTTAAAATTTGAGGAATGCATTCTGTGATAGGTGGAGAGATTCATTTACTGGACCACAAGGTAGATGTAGATGAGAAGAGTCATTTAGGTAATTCTAGTTCGTCCATCCAAAAAGAATATGCGGTTCCACTAACACCCCCCTCCACCTCACAACTCACCCTTTCCCAGGGGCTGAGTTACAAGGAAAGACTGAAATAACTAGCATTTTTTTTTAAAAGTTGAGAATGTGTTAGGGTACAGCTGATGGTAAATGCTGAGTTGTTCAAATCCCAAAGGGAAACTTGAAACAACTGCCACAACTTGTTTTTGCAATTTGTATAAATTACAAGATGCGTGCCTTGAATTCAGTAGTAATAAGACCCACCAATTCTTATAGGTTTTACAAAACTAGATTAAATGTTTATTAATAAAAAAGATTGTGAGCACGTACATATGTCTACAAATTACTGCTACAGTAATAATTTTTAAATCCCCTAGTTAATCTGATTCCCAGTTACACCTTCGTTAAGGCAACAGTAAAACACAGATTTTAAAAGACCCAGGCAAAGTAAACGATACCCTGAACTGTCAAATGCAAAGTGAGTTCTCTTAACTTCAGTACCTGAAGGCAGCAGTTTGAGGCATAGATGCTGAAGGCTTCTCACCCTTGTTGAATTTTAGACTGCCTACCCTTACATATAGCCTTCGCTCCTTTATACATATTTCCCCCTTTGAATGCAAATTCCCATTTATCATTATGTTTTTGGACTTTATCTTTCTGATAATAAAAATCTCTTGTAGCACTAAGTTTTACCAGTAGTCTTTGGGAAAAATAAAAACACTCTTTCTAAACTTTACCTGGCTAGGTGACACATTTCACTCCCTCTTTTGAAAACAATCTAGTCTGGTTTATTTAAAAATGCACTGATGTTTCTAAACTTCCCCATGTTTACCTAATTAACGTTTCAAACCTAACTTCTCTTCTTACATCAAAGCACCCAGACTAGCTGACTCTAATTCAATTAAGTCTCACACACAAAGACACCATTACTCCATTTTACAATAAATTCCAATTACATTGAGAATTATATCTTCCTAACAAGACAAAAATATATATAAGATATAAACAGCAACAAAAAGAGAACCCTAAATGTAGAAAGAAGGATTTGCATTTATATAATGCCTTTCTTGACCTCAGGATGCCCTAAAGTGCTTTAAGGACAATGAAGTACTTTAAGTGTAATGACTGTTGTAATGTACGAAGCAAGACAGCCAATTTGCACACAACAAGCTTCCACAAACAATGTGATTATTACCAAATGATCTATTTTGGGTGTTGGCTAATGGATAATTCAAAGTTAGGCGTAACATTTTCATTAAACTGTGACAGTAGGACAAGGGTTTCAATTGAGTGAAAGGCAAATTTAGGCCTAATGTTTGGAAGTAGAAGGTCATTGCAGAGATAAGACACCCAATACTTCCATCCACCTTTCCATTTCTTTCTTACTGAATGATCCTTTTTAAATTTTTGGAAAGAGCAATTCATAGTATCATTATTGGAGCAGAATTGAAGAAATATAGATGGAAATGAAAAAAAGGTAAATAATCAGACAACTGGGAGGGATTGGGATTTGAGAAATAATGTAAAAATAGAGCCAGTAGGTGTCAACCTGCATTGAACAGAACAGGAAAGCCCAAGGTTTGAGCCCTGGTCTCTTTTTAAGATATCTGATCTCACCAAGGCTGCACTGGAGTCACTAAAGTTGATTCAATGCCAAGAGCCAGTAAAGGGTAACAAAACGGAGTAGAATCTCTCCTCTCAAAGACTGTCCACTATTTCCTGCCAGAGCATGCATGATGCATCTGAGGACAGTTTGGACTTTTCTCTGATGCCTCCTACAACCGATAACCCGCCTGTTGGCATTGTCTGGGTTGCCACATAAAGGATGAGCATTTGTATGTGGCAGTATGGGGCTGGAGTTAGTGTCCTCAGGATAGTAAGGGTGGAAGATGCTTTATTGTTTCCATTGGACTGAAAAGTAGATTGATGGTATCAAAGCACCATCCAGTCCTCTCATACAATTTTCCTTTTCTGAGCCTCAACTATATTTTGGAATGTAAAGCATACTTTGTCTCCCTTAAGTTTGAGTAATTTTGTCAGTTCCATTTCTCTTGCAACAATAATCTCTTTCAGATGAGGCTTAAACTGAGGCCCTGTCAGGGAGGGAAAGATAAAGGGAATCAGTATAAAACATGGAAGTTAGGTTAGAGTCCAGCAAGTACTTGTTTTTGGAGTTTCATCAGTCTATGAACTAGTTTGCCAGAACTTTTGATATGGATTTAATAAAGGCCTTCAGTCGGCAGCTGGGCAAGTCTGTGTGAGTGGAAGATATTTGCAGGAATTGAGGGTAGGTTGGATTGCCAGTGACGACTTTTACATTACTGATGTCTCCTGGGACTTGCTTGGTTGTCCTGGGGGAGGGTAGGAGAGGTCAGAGAGAAATTTCCCCAGAATTGTATCCTAAATTGGCATAAGGTTTTTTTAAAATTTCTCCCAGGAGATTGAAGGACCAGGTGAAGGGGGTCAAGAACACGAGAAATAGGAGCAGGAGTAGATCATACAGCCCGTTGAGCCTGCTCTGTTATTCAGCATGATCATGGCTGATCTTGGGTTTCAAATCTGCTTTTCTGCCTCCTTCCCAAATGTATTGATTCCCTAAGACCCCAAATATCTGTCCATCCTTGCCTTAAATATACTCAATGATGGAGCATCCACAACCATCAGGGTTGGGAATTCCAAAGATTCACAATCCTTTGTGTGAAGAAATTTCTCAACTCAGTCCTAAATGATCTACTCCTTATCCTGAGATTCTGCTCCCATGTTCTAGATTCCCTAGCCAGTGGAAATAACCTCTGTGTCTACCATGTAAAGTTGCTTCAGAATATTTTATGTTTCAATTAGATCGCCCCGCATTCTTCTAAGCTCCAGAGAATATAGGCCCAATTTACTCAGCCTCTCATCAATAGGAAAACCCTCTCATCCCAGGTACCTTTGATGTACTGCCTCCAATGCAAGTTATCTTTAAATATGGAGACCAAAACTGCACACAGTATTCCAGATGCGGTCTCACGAAAGCTCTGTACAATTGTAACAAAACTTTATTCCTATACTCCAATCCCTTTGCAATAAAGACCAACATACCATTTGTTGTCTTAATTGCCTGCTGTACTTGCATGCTAACTTTTGAGTTCCTTGTTCTAGCACCACCAAATCTCTCTGAACATCAGCATTTACAAATTTCATGCCTTTTAAAACAATATTCTGCTTTTCTATTCTTATGACTAAAGGGAATAACCTCTCACTTCCCCACATTATACTGCATCTGCTCACTCAATTAATCTGTATGTCTCTTGCAGCCTATGTCCTCACAACTTGAATTTCCACCTAGCTTTGAATCGTCAGCAATCTTAGATATACAATATTACTCTGTCTCTTTATCAAAGTCATGAATAAAGATATTAAATAGCTGAGACCCCAGCAGTGATCCTTGTGGTACTCCACTAGTTACAGACTGCCAACTTGAAAACGCCCCATTTGTGCTTATTCTTTGCTTCCTTTCTGTTAACCAATCCTTATTCCTGCAAATGTTATATCCCCAACTCCATAACCCCTTAACTCGCCTATTAACCTTTCGTTTGGAACCTTATTGAATACTTTTTGAAAATCCAGGTATACTTCATCTACTGGTTCCCCTTTAATCTACCCTACTAGTAACATCTCAAAACTCTAATAAATTTGTCAAACATAATTTCCCTTTTGTAAAAACATGTTGACTTTGACTGATTATACTTTGATTTTCTAAGTACATCGTTAATATATCCTTAATAATATTCCAGCAATTTCCCCATGGCTGATGTCAGGCTAACTGATTTGAAGTTCCGTGTTTCCCCTCTCCCTCCTTTCTTGAATAGCGGTGTTATATTTACAAATTTCCAATCTGCTGGGACCATTCCAGAATCTGGGAAATTTTGGAAAATCAAAGCCAGTGCATCCACTGTCTGCAATCTCTTTTTGAACTCTAGGGGCTGGATTTTGCCAGTGGGGGTGGGGCCCGCTCGCCGACGTGTAAAATGACGCGAGGTGACGTCGGGCAGAACTCCCGATGTCACCGCACCCCATTTAAATTTTCAGGAAGGCGGGGGCGCCCGCCGACCTGTCAATGGCCAATTGAGGCTATTGACAGAGCAATTAAAGTAATTAGTGGACCTGCCCGTCCAACCTTAAGGTTGGCGGGCAGGCCAGGTGCCCCGGTGGGAAGTAGAAAAAACATGAAACCTCATCCACAGGCGGGTTGAGGTTTCATGTAGGGTCTTAAAAATTTTAATAAAGTTTTTTTGGAAATTATGAACATGTCCCAACTCATGTGACATAGTCACATGTTGGGACATGTAAGGGAATTTTTTTTTCTATTAATATTTTTGAAAGTAGAGGCGATCTCCCTGAGGCAGCACTTAGCCTCAGGGAGATGAGTGCGCTCTTTCATGCGCGTGCACGAAAGAGCACACTCTCGATTTTAGACATTCCCCCCCCATCCACACAGGAAGCACATAGCGCTTCCGTGCGGACATCACACTGGGCGGGCTTTAATTGGCTCGCCCACGTAAAATGGCGCTGATCGGAAGCATGCCCATCCATCAACTTCCCCCCCCAATGGGGGGAAAATTCAGCCCTAGGATGTAGGCCATCAGGTATCCTGGGATTTTAGCCTCTTAAGTTTCTTTGCTGATATTAATTACCTTAATTTCCTCTTTTTAACACCAAGGTTACCCTTTATTTCTGCTATATAACTTGTGTCTATTGTACAGACAAAATATTTCTTCAGTGTCTCTGCCATTTCCTCATTCTGCATAATAATTTCCCCTGTCTCTGCTTCTAAGGGACCAGTGTTTTAAGTTAGCTACTCGCTTCCTCTTTATATACTTGTAAATGCCCTTAGAATCTCTTATTATATTCCTGGCTAAATAGCTCTTTTTTTTTGCCCCCTTTTTAAATCCAACTTTTTGGTGGCCCTTTGCTGGTTTCTAAAACACTCCCAACCCTCAGACTTGCTACTATTCTTTTCAACATTATATGCCTCTTTTAATCCGATGCTATCCTTAACTTCCTGAATTAGTCACGCATGGATCTTTCTTGCCGAGTTTTTGTTTTTCAATGGCATGTAATTTTGTTGGAACATTTTGAATTGTTTCTTTAAATGTTTCCACTGTTCATTTACAGCCATACCTTTTTGTCTATTTACCTAATCAGCCTTAGCCATCTCTCCCCTCATACCTATGTAATTGCCTTTAAGATTCCTGTTTGTGATTGGAGTATGTCATTGTCAAACCTGACATGGAATTCAACTATATTATGATCACTAGTTCCCAGTGGATATTTACTAGAGATTACTAATTAACCAGGCCTCATTACATAATACTAGATCTAAAATGGTCCTATTCCACAATGTATTGCTCCAGGAAACTGCCATGAAAACACTCAACACAAACTCATCTTCTAGACCATCTTTGCCAATTTGGTCCAGTCTATATGAATATTAAAGTTCCCCACAATTATTGTGTTGCTTGTGTTCTACACCCCAAAAACTTCTTGTTTAATGTTCTAACAGTATAAGAACTGTTAGGGGGCCTATAAACTACTCCCACCAAAGTTTTCTGATTCTTGCTATCCCTAATCTCCACCCATACTAATTCTACATTATGATCTTCTGATTCCAGATCCTTCCTCACTGATGTTGTGTCACCCTTTACTATTAGGGCTACCCCTCCACCTTGGTCATTCTATCTGTCTTTCCAAAATATTGTGTACCCTGGAATATTTATTTCTCAACCATGTTGAGAACAGGCTGGAAGGCCGACTAGTGTTTTCTCGTGATTTTATGTTTGTCCATATCGAGAGAAGTATTCACCATTCATAAAACAGATGGGTGAGGGAGGAGGAATTGTTAAAGGGGTGTATACAAAATATCTGTTCCCAGGTGCCTTAAATCATCAGTTTAACTGGGGCAGGGATGAGGGAAAAAAGTTGGAGGCTGAGAAACTTCAGTTTAAACTTCTCACAACTTGAGAGAATTCAGTTTTTGTTTCATCTTCAATTTGCTACTTATGCTGTCATACAATTTCAAGGCCAGTGGTCACTTTCCTGTACCTTTTCCATGTGGCCATTCTTATCATTGACTATTTGAAGGTTAATTAACTGTGGCAGCATTAAAGACAAACCAAGTCCTGTCTTCACCCAACATTCATGTCAGCACTTTTCCAGCTCCCCATTATGGCCCTATCAGCTCCAGGTATACAACCCTGCTCTCCGTTACTCAGTTACATACTATACACTGTAATTAGCAACTAAACCATAAGGGGAGGAATGAAAATTCAGCTGAACACTTCCTCTAAAAGCTTTGTGATGTACTTGAATTGAGAACCATATAGGGATTCATGCTGGTGGAAAGTTGAAAATTACAGTAAATGGCCGAATGAAGGTTCGCAGTCCTTTTTATCAAATTGAATCACTGCCATCTCTTAGCTTTGATGGTACCCTTAGTTTTTCAATTACAGCAACTCATGTTTATCTAGTGCCTTTAACTTAATAGAATGTTGCAAGGCACTTGACAGTCATTATAAAACATGACAGCAAACCATATGGGATATTAGGAAATATAATCTAAAGCTTGGTCAACGTGGTAGCTTTAAAGGAGGAAAGCGTGATTAAAATCGTGGATGCTCTAATTGGAAATAGAGGATCGCAAATAACTCAGAGGATAGAGGGGCTGGAGGAAATTATCAATATTTGGAGGAGCGAAGCTGCATAGAGAGCTGAAAACAAAGACAAGAATTGACACTCATCTCCCCTACTGCTAAAATTGCCAGCGAGAAGTTTAGTTCTTCTGACATTCCAAATATTTTTATTCTCTTAATAACTGTTAACACTCTACAAAGTTTAAATCCATATAGTATTTTAGCATTGCTCACTTCTGGGACCTCCTTTGGGCTCCTGGAGCGATATGAGTCTCTGTCACCATCTTTTAGTCTTTTTTTTTTTGCTTATATTATAATGGTCATTACTTGTGAACTTTTTTGTTTCACCAAATCGAAACGTTCTTTCTCCTCCTGCTTTACTGGGTTGAAATCAAGAATGCACCAATTTCTACCCTGATTTCTTCCTAGAATCTTAAAGTTGTGCAACTCCCTAGCTCTGGTCTTTCCTTTCTGCTTTAATCTATAGGTATTCTTTTCTTAGATTTATCATTTCTTTTGAAGGAGGAATGAATAATTAATGTTCTACATCAGTTTGTTTTGGATACACTTTTATTATAAGAGCCACCCAATTCACACAAGTCCAGCTCAGCAGCAATTTGCATTTAATATTCTTCAAGCCAAACAATCTAGTGTAAACACTGGGCAAAGAATGTGCTAAAATAAATAGGTTCCAAAAGCTAAGTTTCTAAGTGTAGTTATGAAATGCTTAAAAACAATATTAGCATTCTTGTGTGCTATGTGAAAACATGCAGTAACACAGCTGGTTTGAAAGTTTCTCCATAAAATAAAACCCGATTGAAACAAATTAGATCTATACATAGCGCCTTTAACAGTCCCAGTATTTACAACAGGGTTTAAAATCTCTGCCATCCTTAACTGTATGAAAACTGCAGATAAATGTTTACACTATAAAACCGCACCCCACAAATCTTTGTTTTACTTCTTCAGTGAACACTGACTTATGAACACCCTCGTGGCTCAGAGAGTTCAAATGATACTTATAATATCCAGTGTTAAAAAGATCATTTTTAGAAGTCAACCAACGTGCAAGTTTCAAAAGACATTCAGGACTCAGAAAGATTGATTGCTGTGTTTCATTTCAGTGTTGTGTGCCAGTGGCAAAACACTTGCTTTTTGCAGTTTTTTTTTATTGCCGTTCACTGCTGTTGCGACTAGGTTACTTTGAGCTTTCTCCCTTTTTCTGAATCAGATTGCAGGTTAGCAAATAAAGAAGTTGAACTTGCACGGCTTTCCTCTTTTCAAATACTTGAATCAAAAGGTTGGAGCCTGGTGAGATAGTAAGCAACATGGTCAAGACTCCCATTTTTCATTTCCAGGAAACAACTTAAAATGTGGTTTTGCTTGGCCTTTTGACATTTTGTTTGTAACACAGGTTGCAGACAAAAGCTGTGTGTATATTTATGAAGGGGAGTATCAAAAGACTGACAGTACATGGGGTGTGGTGGGGGAAAAATACCAAGATGATAACTGGATGCCTTACTGAATTTAAACAAGCCAATTTAGAACACACATCTACCATTCTCTCATGTGCCAAAGGAGACAGTGGTGGGTTATACCCTTTTACTAAAACAGTAAGTCCCTGGCAGAAGCATGTGAATGCAAAAAATGTTATTCTTAAAACTGAGAGATAATTCAATCCAAGGTGAATTGTTCCAAGTAATAGGTTGGATAAATAGGGTGTGAAGCTTTCTGAAATTTAGCCACAATAGCAAACCTCCATTCTTTAAACCGGCTTAACTGATCAATTCCTGGATCTTGGGGACAGATGTCACTTGTGTGTTTCAGCAATAAGTGAGATGTATATCAGTGAGGGGCCAAAAAAGGCTGAATCCATCGGTTTTGCCACTACCTAGACAAAGCCCATCAGCCTCAGGGAAGGTAACCAATTCAGTTCCAATTGTTTGAAAATGAAATATGAATTGTGAATATCTTTGCTGTCTTGGTAAAATTGCTGCTATAATAAAATTAAGTGGGATGTACCTATCAAACATTATAGCATGCTACACATTTTACTGAATATTGGTCCTCCAAACTGTGCTTCTTTCCACTATTTCATCCTTCGTCCTAACCAAAAAAGAATCCTTCATCAACCCCAGGTCTTGCTGATAGATAGGTATCAAACAAAGGATGGTTGAATGTTGAAAGATTGGGTCCTTAGGCTGCAATGATTTAAACATTACAGTAATATTCGTAGGAAAAATAAGCTCACTGGTATAACAAACCAGTTTTCAGCCTTTCCGATAAAAGTAAAATCTTTTACCAAATGTATACCAAAATGGTCAAGAATTCTGAACATTTATTATAACATACATAACACATGTACATAACATGAAAGTCTCAGCTAAAATTGGGACAGTAAATGATGGAAACTCAATAGGTTGGTCAGTACCTGAAATAAACTGACAGACTGACCTATCTTACCCTATCCGATGTTGAGCAGCATGCTGTTTGTTTCCAGCATTAGTGAGTTTTCCACTTTCCAATGTTGGGGGACACACTCCAGTTGATTCTTTACCTCAGTGTGCTATTGAGCCAGTGATGTGTTTCAATTTTGGAACTAATTGGGTTTGAAATTGAAAGTGTAACTCACACTAGTACTGTATCTATCTTTGGACCTGGTTGCACTGACTGGATATATTCTTTGCTGAATCTTAAAAGGCAGCTGAAACATATGAGGGACACTGGGATTGATTAGGTGTGTTTTTAAATATTTGATTCTCCTACAACTTTGAAGTACAGTTGAGGATATGACTTGCCTGTGAATTAACAGCTGGACAGAAATCTAGAATTCCGTGAACAACGTACATGACGTGTGGGCTGTGATCTGTTCAGCCAGGGTTGCAGCAGTGAGAGCAACGGGGAAAGCCAAGTGGAGGGGGCACAAGCTAAAAAAGATTTGTAGATTACAAACTAATATTCTGTAAATTAACTAGTGACTTCCAACCCCTCCAGCCCAACATTCAGTCTTTGCCACAATCCAGAACGGACAATAGACAGAGTAACCGACAAGTATACTGCAAAACTAATTTTGTTTGTTCTATTTTAAAGTCTTAGCCCTATAACATGTAAATAGCCCTTCAGGAGGCAGAATGATTTTAATCTCACTGAAGTGTCTGTGTCATATTTATCTGTCAGTACAAGTTGGGTGAGAAGCACCTTTACAGGCACTTCAGTGTAGTTGAATGAAAGCATCCAGTTCTTCTGGAATTAATCCTTTGTAAATCACCTTATGTTTTTCAATGGCACGAGCAGCAAGGCACTGGAGGGTGATGTGGTTGATGGGCTGAATCAAATTCTTGGCCATCTTCTTTTCATCCAGCAAATCCCAAGCAGTTTTCTTGGAGGAATTGGTGGCATCAAAATGTGCACCAGTGTCAATTAGCATATTCATAATATCAAGATTATTGTTGAATGCAGCAATATGCAGGGGAGTATTGTTCTCATAATCTCTTGAGTCAACGTCAGCACCACATTCCAGCAGTACCGAGGTCACTTGCAACGAGGGGAACTTGCAAACTGGATAGCGGCCAACTGATGTTGTGTCCCTGTCAACAGCCAGATGCAATGGGGTAAATCCACCCTTTCCTCTTGGGTTCAACTTCAAGAGCCGATAGATGGTTTGCTTCTTGTAATGCTCCTGATCAGGACTACATTTTACCTTTTCCAGCAAGGAGATCAAGTGCAAAATAATGGACAAAGCTTTAGTAAACTGTGCAACATCTGGTGGGTTCTCCCGCTGATTCACTGCCCGCTCTACTTCACGGACACTTTTGCACAGGATGCCCATAAGATCATTGAAAGATACCTTCATGGCTAGGGTGCCTTTTGGACGGTCTTGCAGGACAAAAGAAAACAGTTCAGCAAATGAGAGCAAACTACTGGCAGTCATAGGGCTCAATGGGTCTAAATTGTTCTGCTGCATATCCAATGCATACTTCCACAAATTGATACACCTTTCAAAGTTGCCAGAATCAGCGTAGACTGCACCTCGGTAACGGATATAGTAGGAAGTATCTGGATGGGATGGACCAAGAATTCTCTCTCGGATCAACAAGGCTTGCATCCTCATCTCATCTGGGTCAGTGATCAGGGCCTCCAGTTCTTCAGAAGTTGTAACTTCCTTTGCGTAATCATAGGCCAGCACTAATTGTCCTACGTGTGGCTTCTTAACTACTTTGCTTTTATCACTGTGCCTCTTCTCCATTGCTCTCTTCCAAAACTTCATAGCTCCCAGTAAGTCCCTTTTCTTATCAACAAACGTGGCTCCCAAGAGTTCAAGGGCATCAATTCGGTCTTCCTTCCTGGTCTGCACATGGTTAATAAGAAATTCCACAATATTCATGTGGCCTGTGACACTGGCAGCAAGTAAGGGGGTCATTCCATAACCATCCTTTTCCATTTTAGCCCCACATTTTAGCAGCATTTTCATGATTTCCAGGCTTCCTGATTCTGCACAATCGTGCAAAGCAGTGTTCCCCTTCACACTCTTCCTATTCACATCCGCCCCCTTCTCCAGCAAATACTTGGCGATCTCTTTATGCCCTTTATAGCATGAGATCATGAGGCAAGTATGTCCATGCCTATTGGCCACTTCCATGTCTGCACTGTGCTCGATGAGGTACTTGACGATCTCCAGGTGGCCGTCGAAGCAAGCTGCCCGCAGTGGGGTGGAGTTGGTCAGGGTGGTGTTGTTGACGGACGCCCCGTGTTCCAAAAGACTCCGAACCACCGACAGGTGCCCGGCGGCCGAGGCTGCCCAGAGCGGCGGGGCCCCTTCGATGGTTTCCCCGTCGAAATTAACCGAGCCGCCCAGCTCCACCTTGGCCTTGCAGTGCTCCATCAGGTAGTCGACCACCTGCAGGTGGCCGTACCTGGAGGCGATGAGCAGGGGGGTGCCACCGTTGGTTTTCTCCAATGTCACCGCCTCCAGCTCCTCAGCGCTCCGGTTGTTGAGCAACTTTTGCATAAGTTTCAACTTCCCGTCTCGAGCTGCGTTGAAAACTGCCGTCTTGATGTCCATCTTCGGGCCCCTGCTGCCATTTAAACACCGGCCGGGCCAACAAAGAAGGAAGAAGATGGAAATCCGAGGCCGCCCTCGGCCCTGGAACGGCCGATATTATCTTTTGGAAGTAAAATGGAGACCCTCCAGCTGATGACTCCGACCGTGCGGGGGCCTCACCGCGCATGCGTCCCCGAGCACCACCGCTGCGCATGCTCGAAGTTTGTGGCCATATGGCACGTGACCCCAAGAACGAACTACAAGCTCCAGAAACCACAGTGCCTCAGCGCGCATGCGCCTTCGGACGCCGCCGTCGTGCATGCTGGTTCAGGCGACACATGACTCCCCGAGTGAACAGCAACTCCCAGAAACAACCGCGACATCGAGTTCATCAAACGATAGGCCCGACTCATCTTTGATTGATGACCGGACTAGCCAATGAGTGGGTGGAATCTTACAGGCAATGGCATAAGATCCATCAATTTGACAAGGAGGTGGGGTTAATTGAAGGGGATAGAGATGGTGGTGGTGAGGTTTGTGAAGCAAGTTTGAAGTGTCGAACTAGTCCATTGAATCAGGGTCATGACAGTTGCTGTAATGCCACAACCTCAGATAGGCTTATTGTGCTTCATCTCACTATTTTAAAATGTAGGTGAAACTACCCTGACATGTTGTGCACAGAAAAATCCCTTAAGCATAAGTGGCGAATGAGCACTTAGTCTGAAAAGGTAACTGAACATCAAACTAATCAATTTGAAATGGAAAGCGCATAAGAAATAGGAATAGTCTATATGGCCCAATGAGCCTGCTCTGCACCCAGTAAGATCCTGACTGAATCGCATCAATTCCACTTTTTCACCCTATCCTCATTCCCTGATTCCCTTAGTGCCCTAAAATCTTATCAGCCTAAGTTCTGAATATACTCATCGACTAAGCATCTAAAAATCAAGTTGGAATATTTAGTTCCCAACCTTGGTCACCCTGTAATTTTTATTCTTGATAAGCAAGGGGGTGAAAGGTTATTGGGAAAAGTGGTAAGGTGGAGCTCAGGTTACAATCAGATCAGCCGTGATCTTATTGAATGGCGGAGCAGGCTTGAGGGGCCAAGTAGCGTACTCCTGCACCAAATTTGTAAGTTTGTAATCACACCTACTTTTTGCTACTAGACCGAACCCATTTATCTTGATTTGTGCCATCAATTCATCCATTTTGTAACAAATGCTTTGTGCATTCAAATATAGCACATTTAATTTTAACTTTTACTCTTTTATATCTGATATAGCCTTAGTCACTAATGTTCTATCATTATTATTAAACTCTGTTTCTTCCTGACACAATTTGCTTCATTTTCCCCAAATCATTACTCTGCTCTCCGAAGGGCCATGAAGGCTCGAAACGTTAACTGATTTCTTCTCCGCCGATGCTGCCAGACCTGCTGAGTTTTTCCAGGTAATTCTGTTTTTGTTTTGGATTTCCAGCATCCGCAGTAGCTTTTAGCTTTTTGTTTTTAACTCTGCTCTCCAGCCTGACTTCAGACATAAATTTATCCTGTCTGAACCCTCCCCCACTGTATTAATTAAAAGCTCCATCTACCCACTAGTTATTTGATTCATCAAGTCCCAGCCCAGTTTAAGTGAAGTCCATCCCAAAGAAACAACTCCCTCTTTCTTGTACCAGTGCCTCATGAAGTGAAACCCCTGTGTCCCACATCACATTCATCAAAGCACTTAAACATCTAAACTGTTTTTCCCTATGCCAATTTGCAGTTGGCTTGAGCAGTAATCCAGAGATTATTACAGAGAACCTTTGAGGTTCTGCCTTTTAAGTTGTACCCTAGCTCCTCAAACTCCCTCAGCAGAACCTCATTCCTAGTGTTACCTGTACCATTGATTCCTATGAGGACCACAAGAACTTGATCTTTCCACTCCTTCTTCAAGTTCTTTTCCAGCCACAAGAAGGTGTCATTAACCCTAAACCAAACAAGCAACACCTCTTTGGGGACTCCCAGTCGTGGCTACAAAGCCTGACCAAAGTATCCCCTAAAGCTACTGCATTCCTTCCTACTCTCCCTATGTGAATGGCCTCCTGTACCAATCTACCTTGGTCCATTTGCTCATCCTGCAGTCTTTGTTCTCTTTCACACTGGTAGTAAGTACCTCAAGCTGTTGGTCAATAGCAAATGCTAAGCCTCCTCCACCACTCTATATGCGGTCTCCTTTCCTGCCTAAGTCACAGGCACATCTTCCTGCTCCTGAACATTAACTAAATATAAACCACTACCTAATTAAAAAGGTGTAACTACAGCCTGGTTCAAAATGTTCAGGTAACTCACCTCCTCCCTGATACATCAATGTTGGCACCTTGAACTCCAGCTCAACAACTCTGAGTTGAAGTTCTTCGAGTTGCTTTCACCTCTTTGTAATGATTAATAACATTGCAAGTTTGCTATATAATTTTTTTTATCAGCAAGGTAAACATAAAAGCTCATTGGTAATCTTGTGCCACCCCTAGAGCACAGAAGAAAGCCATTTAGGCCATCATGCCAAGGCAGGCCTTAGTTCTGGGGTTATCTCCTCTAATAAAGATTTCCTGTCCTGCCTCCCCACCCCATTTTCTTTTTCAAGTTCTTATCCAATTCCATTTTAGGCAATGTTATGGCCTCTGCCTCAATGGTCATTTCTGGTAAATCATTCCAGGGCTCATACTCCCTAATCTGCAAGATTAGCTCCACAGATAAAATTTACAAGGAAATTCAGTCACATTCTCCCTGATGATATTCAGTAATTGCCATTTAATGGGAGGGGGCTTGTGTGGACCATAAACACCAGCATGGACTAGTAGTCCCCAGTGGCCTGTTTCTATGCCATACATTCTATACTTTAAGTGCTGAAGAGCCTCCGAGTTAGCCAAGTTGGGTTTTGAGCTGCAATGCCAGTTTCACCTGCCTTTAGCACAAGCCGCCATCTTGCTAAAGGAGTTGAAACACAAGCTAGGAATGGCTACTCTGAGATTGTTAAGGCTCTGATTGATAACTAAATTGGTTGTTAACATTCATTAAAGAGGCTTCATGCCATTTTTCTCACTAGCACTGGAATTAATGACCTCTCCTAACAGCGACCTGCTGAACAGGTGCAAAGAAGGTCATTGCTGAGGATTTCTAATGCTACTTAAAGCAATGCTTTGCTTTTAATGCTGCTGGTGATTGACTAACTCCAGATTTCCTCCACTAGGACCTCCAGTGCCATGTATGGGAACCTTCAGCCCTTCTCCCTCAGTCTCTGAGCCATTCTAAAATGCCCTGTTTTGTGTCAGCCAGATCACTCCACACCTGCAATGGACATTGCTGCATTGAGCCTACATAAAGCGCTCCATGAAAATTTGGCCTACTCAACACTTGAGTACTAAATCTGCAGGCCTCTGGTGCAAATCATGGCAATCACCGTTCAGCCCCAAAATTCCAGGCTGAAACCAGGCTTTCAAGCAGGCATATCTTATTGCTACAGCTCACATTTAGCTCCTGTTTTCACCCATTCCCAAAAATAACCCCTTTATGAAAATATTTTTAACTTCCTCCTTTGTTGAGAATAGCCCTTGCAAGAACTTTTCCCACTGTGGTGAGAAATGAAATATCACAATGATTGTCAGGGATGGACTTGCTTCTCTTCAGTTTGTAAAATGGCATCGTCGCACAATATAGTTTCTTGGTTCAGGAGATTGTTAATGTGCTTTACTCAATGAGAGAGAACCTCGTGCGTAATGTGGGCTTGGAAATGGGTTTCTGTAATTTTCCTCCACACCTATATTCTATTCTAGGGCGTGGGGAAATCAGCCAGAGTGTTTTCACTTGCTCATTTCCAGCGATTGGTGCTGTATACTGAGCGAGGACAAGATGAACTCACTGCAGAACTTTTCTTTGTTGACTAGCTTGGCAAAAGATAAGGCCGAAGCATTTGCTCCAATCTTCAGCCAGAAGTGCTAAGTGCATGATCCATCTTTACCTCCTCCGGAGGTCGCCAGCACCACAGATGCCAGTCTTCAGCCAATTTGATTCACTCCATGTGATATCAAGAAATGGCTGAAGGCACTGGATAATGCAAAGGCTATGGGCCCTGACAATATTTCAGCAATAGTACTGACGTTTTGTGCTCCAGAATGTGCCGTGCCCCTAGCCAAGCTGTTTCAGTACAGCTACAACACTGGCATCTACCTGGCTATGTGGAAAATCGCCCAGTTTTGTCCTGTACACAAAAAGCAGAACAAATCCAACCTGGTCAATTACCACCCCATTAGTCTACTCTCGATCGTCAGTAAAATAATAGAAGGGGTCTTCAACAGTGCTATCAAGTGGCACTTGCTTAGCAATAACCTACTCACTGACGCCCAGATTGGGTTCCACCAGGGCCACTCAGCTCCTGACCTCATTACAGCCTTGGTTCAGACATGGACAAAAGAGCTGAACTCCCAAGGTGAGGTGAGAGTAACTGCCCTTGTCATCAAGGCTGCATTTGATGGAGAGTGGCATCAAGGAGCCCTAGCAAAACTGCAGTCAATGGGAAACAGGGGGAAATCTCTCCACTGGTTTGAGTCATACCTGGCACAAAGGAAGGTGGTTGTGGTTGTTGGAGGTCAGTCATCTCAGCTCCAGGACATCTCTGCAGGAGTTCCTCAGGGTTCCTAGACCCAACCATCTTCAGCTGCTTCAATAGTGACCTTCCTTCCATCATAAGGCCAGAAGTAGGGATGTTCGCTGATGTTTGCACAATGTTCAGCACCATTCGCGACTCCTCAGGTACTGAAGCAGTCCATATCCAAATGCAGCAAGACCTGGACAATATCCAGGCTTGGGCTGTTAAGTGGCAAGTAACATTCGCACCACACAAATGCCAGGCAATGACTATCTACAACAAGAGAGAATCTAACCATTGTCCCTTGACATTCAATGACTATCACTGAATCCCCCATTGTCAACATCCTGGGGGTTACCATTGACCAGAACTGAATTAGTCATATAAACACTATCATGACTCACTGGAGATAGTGCACTGTAATATCAAGCCCCACTGCTCCCCAAGTCACAACAAATGTGAAAAATTTGATCAAACCACCTAATTGTTTAATTTAGGTTAACAGAATACAAACACCAGGTTTGTAAACTTAACAAGTAAATAACTGTTTATTGAACAAATTGTCTTTAACCAGTGGCAAAGGAAAGAAATATGAACTGCTAATTTCTAAAACTATAACTTAAACTCTACCCCTTCTTAAATTCCAATATACACACACATACACACACACAAACACACACAAGATACACAAAAACATGGATTTTAAGGGTGGGATAAAACAGTTCAATAGCACCAATTCCGGAGTACAGGATTCGATGGGTTAATTTTGATCCATGTCTTCCAAATTCCTTTTAGCTCTTTGTTGATGACACGAGGTGCTCTTCCCAGCACTTTCATTTTTTAGTACAATGGTTGAGCACTTGCTTTTCAATGTCTCTAATGGTGATTTTCCCTTATTCCTCTTGACAGGGGTTTTCAGAGAGAGAGCAGGTTATAGAGATATGAGGAGAAAAAGCCAGCTAGCTATTATTGTAGAATTACTGGAATCTGACATCCACAGGAGCAAGAGGTTTTAGGACTTTACCCTTTTCGGGTAAGCAGCTGTTCTGCTCCACTGCTCTCACAAACCCTGGTCACCTGGTAAGGAGCCAATTAAAGTTTTGTTGCCAGGGAGTTCCCCATTAGAGCAGAGTCCTCCTCAGCACCATCCTGTCTTTCATGGCACACTCTGTTCCAGGATAGCAACATTGTATATATCCCTCATACTGCTCCGGTAGACATGTTCTTCAAACTACAGCCATTGTAATTTTAATCCACAGTCCAACAGAAATAAAAATATATGTTCTTTACAATACTGTGGCTTTAAGAGCAGGTCAGAGGCTAGGAATCCTGTGACAAGTAACTCACCTCCTGACTCCCCAAAGCCTGTCCACCATCTACAAGGCACAAGTCAGGAGTGTGATGGTATATTTCCCACTTGCCTGGATGAGTACAGTTCCCATCCAAGAAGCTTGACACCATCCAGGACAAAGCAGCCCGCTTGATTGGCCCCACATTCACAAAAATTCACTTCCTCTACCACCGACATGCAGTAGCAGCAGTGTGTACAATCTATATGATGCACTGCAAGAATTCACTAAGGCTCCTTAGACAGCACCTTCCAAACTCACTACCATCTAGAAGGACAAGGGCAGCAGATAGATGGGAACACCACCACCTGGAAGTTCCCCTCCAAGTCACTTACCACCTTGAGTTGGAAATATATTGCCGTTCCTTCACTGTCGCTGGGTCAAAATCCTGGAACTCGCTTCCTAACAGCACTATGGGTGTGCCTACACCACATGGATCGCAGCAGTTCAAGAAGGCAGCTCACCACCACCACCTTCTTAAGGGTAATTAGGGATGGGCAATAAATGCTGGCCTAGTCAGCAAAGCCCACATCCCCTGAATGAATAAAGGAAAACACTCATTCTTGTGACTGAATTTAAGAATGGGCTCTTGAGTGAAGCAATAGAGGACGAACCAGGCCCACATGAATTATCATTTACAAAGAGGAAAGAAGATTGGAAAAAGAAAGTGCCTTCCCCACCCCAGAAACCAATCTATATTTCATTCTCCACAGATTCAGCCTGAACTGCAAAGTGTTTCCTGCAATTTCTGTTTATTTTTATATTGTGCCCTTGTTCATGGTCAGAATTATCTGAGCTTAGAACACTTTCGACCATTGGGATCATTGTCAGTTCCCATCCCTATTCGTGCCAATAACAGACCTTCCTGTTCACCCTTCTGGAAGACAGACAATTAAGAATCAGCTGCGGGGATCGACCTCCAATTAGGGATGGCGGGTGGCCTGAGGAGGTGCAAGGTTTATTCGGCACATCCCATTACAAGGACAGCGGCGGTCTATTTGAAGTGAGTGTGTTGCTAAGGGCAATAATGCAGGAGCAGGAGGGTCACAATGGTGGCAATGTGAGTCTGCTGCGAGTGACTGGCACTGCCTCATTCCCAGCACCTCAGTATCCAGGAGTTCCTCATGTCATTGGCAAACCCCTGCCAGTAGAAGACATCAGCCTTGCCATTTTTTGCAGTTAAAGGTTAGAAAATCTTGAACTCTCACGCTGCTCTGGCCTTCCACTGTGCAACCGCCTCCTCTAAGGTGCTGACACAACAAGGGGCTCGTGCATTCCTGGCAACATTGCAATGTCAGTGGAAGATTGCAACTCCAAACCCACTCTCCAGGGTCGGTAAAATTCCAACTTTTGAGTTTATTATGTGGCACACCATTACAGTGTATATTCATTTGGGGAGCCCTGCACTGCTTTTGGGGAAATGTTATTGGCTGGTTTCTTACTTGCTTCAGCCACAAAATAATTTAGTCAAGTACAGTCAGAATGGATATAGGTGCAGAGAAAGGTAGTTTGACCATTCTCAGTTCATCCATCCACCAGCCATACATCCAACTGCCCCATCAATGATTTTAAGCTTTTTCTTCTGGTGTCCTACTTGGGAGTTCATGCCATGACCCAGAAGTTGGTTTGCCCAGTGTGAACTGGGCACAAGGAACGATTGTTGCACCAGAACGACTAAGCCCAAGATCTGCTCAATATTGGGCCTTGGGCCTTATACAGTGAGCTGCAGCCATCTGCTGGCTGTTCCCAGGCAGTTTACCAGCGAAGATGGTTTCACTTTGGATCCTCAGGCAGACTGAGGAATAAGGAGGGATAGAAAGCTATTGGAAGTGACTGAGGGAAGTGACTGAAACGGGGAGAAATGATCAGGGGGCGGAGATGATTGGGAAGGAGGGACTAACCAGGAGTGCCATAGCAATTTGGAGCAGAGCTAGCAACAGTCTTTGTCACTGCAGTGGAGTTGGCAGGGCCATTATGGAATTAAACATTCCATATTATATATTAATGAAGTAGAATAATTAGAGTAAATTCTAGTGTGTCTCTTTATGCCTGTGAGAAATTGATGGGAACATTTTATCTGTAGATACTTAATTTAAGTTGACATTTTACCAGTTCCTGTGATTGAGCTGTGTATTAATTTGATATAATTGAGAGTCTGAGTAGGTAGGGTCCACGGGAGGCTTTTTATTTTATGGTATGAACACGCATGTTTGTTCACCACTGCTGGGGTGTACCTTGCTGTGCCCTTGACACACCACCAGGCAGCTTCTTTGCTTGCTGACAACTTGGTAGTTCTTGGCCCTGTTGTAATGCCTCTCAGGAGTGACTGGGAGGGATAGTGAGGAGAAAGGCACATTTACTGCCTTCATAAAGTAATCCGAGGAAAATAGTGAGCGGGTAAGAAATGGGAGCGGGGGGCTGGAGTGGCGGGCATTGCTGTCAGTGGGGTGAGGGCCAGGCTAAGTGGTCACACTGAGACCAGAGCAGGAAGTACCAGGATTATGACAGTAGCAGGAAGGATATTATTTAACACAATTATTGTACAATAAATGAAAATCTATATATTTTTTCAATGTGCAGGGTGCACATTCAATCAGAAGTACCTACAGTACCTGTTGCCCCCATATGTTGTGATGGGCATTTTCCAATATTTACACCTCAATCAACATCACAAAAACAGTTTATCTTATTATCACATTGCTGTTTGTGGGAGTTTGCGGTGTGTAAATTGGCTGCTGCATTTCCTACATTACAGCAGTGATTACACTTCAAAAGTACTTATTGGCTGTAAAGCACTTTGAGACGCCAGGTGGTTGTGAAAAGTGCTATATAAATGCAAGCCTTTTTTACATTGTTAAAGGTGTCATGTTTTCCTACCACACGGTAGCTGCTCATGTATATGAATAAATGATCAGCTTACATTCAACAGCAGACTTTCGACACTGGGTGGCAGCATGAGCAGAAATTGCTGCAGCTCTCATAACATGCACAGAACAGAAACTGACCATCTAGTCCGTCTTGTCCCTGCTGGGGCTTATGCTGCACACGGGCTTCCTCCCATCCCTCTTCATGAGGGTGGAGCAGATTAAAGGTTGGGACTGTGATAGCAACAAGGAGGTAGGGAAAGCATGAATGATTGGGGGAGGAAATGTAAGGGAGCAACTGAGGGCTACACATCCCCTGTCAAACCCCGGACCGAAATCAACCTGCAGTCATTGCTGGTTCCTTTCCCTGTTGCATCACACTGTATTGTGCCACCTTCCACCTCTCGGCCAAAAAGTAAAGAAAAACAGAGTGAGAAGCTGAAGAGTGAAAGAGAGAGAGAGACGCATAAATAACATAATGAGAGATAAAGACAAGAGACAAGTTGTAACATGATGATAACAGATACAGGTAAGAGAAAGACCATATTGCCTGACTTAGCATATGTAACAATGTGAAAGATTTATTACCACTAAAGTTCAAATAAATTTAGAACCAGCAACCTGGGGTGTGTCAGGGGTGTACAGAGGAGACCATCAGGAGCAGTTGGGAGTGGATTTACTTTTTAACTCTTCCAAGGAGATTTGATAATTCACTGAGTAAACAAGGTTTATTCACAAAACCCAGAGAACACAGGCACACAATTCCTTTTTCTTCCCCCTACACAGGTGGAAACCGGTTCTTGTATACACATAAAAATAATGCCCTAATCTTTCCCAATTAGTAACATCTACTCTCACTTACAACTAGAGCATGCGATAATGGCGGCCTCGGAGAGAAGCACCAAGGAGAAGCTGCTGGCTGTGCTGGATGATCTGGAAGTATTGTGCAGGGAGCTGATCGAACTGCTTGCATTGTCCAGAAACCAGAAAATTGCACAACCAGGAGAGGAAAATCAGATCCTGACTCTGTTGTTTCAGAAGGATGGAGAATTCCAAGAAATAGTAAGAGTAGCGTTGGAACAAGGCAAAATCCAAGAGGAAATGCACCTTCTGAAGAAAGAGGTGGAAAAAAGAGATGGTGACATCCAGCAGTTACAGAAACAGCTCGAAGAGGCTGAACACATATTAGCAACTGCTGTGTATCAAGCCAAAGAGAAGTTAAAATCAATAGAGAAGGCAAGAAAAGGTGCCATCTCATCTGAAGAGCTTATCAAGTACGCACATCGAATAAGTGCCAGTAATGCTGTAGCAGCTCCATTAACATGGGTTCCAGGTGATCCACGAAGACCTTACCCTACTGATCTGGAAATGAGGAGTGGTCTTTTGGGACAGCAAAGTAATCTTTCTACCAATGGGGTGAATGGACATTTACCTGGGGATGCATTGGTTGCAGGCAGATTACCAGATGTACTTGCACCTCAGTACCCATGGCAGTCAAATGACATGTCCCTCAACCTATTGCCTCCAAACCACAGCAATGATTTTATGCTGGAGCCTCCTGGACCTAACAAAGAGAATGAAGATGATGTCGAAGTTATGTTAACTGATTCTTCAAGCAGTAGAAGTGACTCTGACTGAAACGAAGAGAACATGTCTTTTTTAGTTCAATGTTTGGACTTATAGCATTGGAAAATCTTTTTGTTTCTCCCACTGCCTACTCCTTCCCATCTAATACTGATGATGCTGACCTGGTACGGGTACATCAAGAAAATGTATTTTGACAAGCATTGCAATAAGATAGGTAAAGTTCTGCTTAAAAGACATCTTTCCCCCAATGTTGAATTCACTGTCCAATGTGAATATATAGTAAGAAACCGGGCATTAATTTATTCTACAGACCTTCATACCCAATACAAAAGGCCAAATAATTGATTTATGGTTTGACATTACTATTTAACATTTTCCCTACAGACTATTTTAATTGCATAACAATGCAGCAAGGAGAACTGAAAAAATGGTAATTTACAACAGGAAAGTACTGTACAGTAAAAACAAGAGCTGCAACGAATGCATGTTACTGAGAATTAAAAACATTTTCATAAAGCAACAGTTTAAGCTGGTGATAACGTGAGGAAAAGGAAACCATAACCTTTTCAAGGGGAGAGGTTTAAAATGACATAATTCCTGAAGCGGACTGGCAGTTTTAGATCTGCCTTTTTGCCTCTGTTTGGCACTTGAAACCCAAACCCAGTTTGATGACATAGAAATCTGCTCCATGTACATGCTCCAATCACCCTCGGTGAAATTAGTTGGGGCTATCATAATGGCTATAGGTACAAGAATAAAACTAGCTGTAATTTGATACTTCGGCAGTGAAGCACAAAAGGTCATTGTCATGGATATTGAAGGAGGTAGGAGAATTTGCATCTGCTGCAACAAGAATTATTGTTCTGAGGTTGTGTTAAAGCACACCATTGAGATAGGGTGGATGGAACTGTACTTTGTATCTTGCTGTGTCATGCTTGCCTGACAATGAATGATTGTTGCCAGCAAATGCCTAAAATGTTTATTGACCTCATCTACCTTCTCAAATTGACATTGATAAGCTCCAAAAAGACTTTATTAAAGGCAATTAGACGGATTATTTCATTGTGACATTAAAATGATCTTTCTACAATAACAAAAACTAAAAACAGTTGTAAACATTGTTTGAGATGTACATTTCATAGTATAACTGTGATTTCTATATTGTAAATAAAAATAGAGCATGCACTTCATTGTGACAGGATTGCAACATTAACAGGAGATAGGGGACTGAAATTTAGCAAGACTCCTTAAAATGAGGAAATAAAGTAATTTTTAAAAATGATGAAAAAATATATATTTAAAATCAAGTGCAAATTCAAAATCTAAGCTAACATTAAGGGAATGTGATAGGCTAGCAGGTTGAATATAAGGAGGAAACCACATTTCCCTTGGAAGTATGAATGAGCAGGAACATTGGGCAGAATTTTCCAAGCCTGCGGGCGTGTTAGGTGGTGTGTGTGGAGAATATGGCAGGAACCACTTCACGACGGTGTGAAGGCAGGTTGCGATCTTCCGCTCAGCCCACCAATGGCGGGCTGTGTTTCCTGCCATCAGTCAGCGGGGAGTTAATTGTAATACATTAGCATATAATTAAAAGGCCACCCTGCCAGGCTCTTGGAACCCTGTTGTATCGTCCGTCCACATCGATGGGAAAGCACACCGATGTGTTTCACAACAGCACACAGGCGACATGCACTTGGCGGCCTTCACTTTGGGGGAACTGAGGTGAGTGAGCAGCAGCGTTCACCACAGCTCGCCCATTGTTTACAGGCCTCAGGGGCGCCGGGGGTGGGGACAGGTGAAACTGATGCCCGGCCCCGCAGGTGACTGCTGAGGGGTTGGGATGCCTAGGGGCAACCGGAGGCGACTGCTGAGTGGTGGGAGTGCCCGGGAGCAAGTGCTGGCCAGCTTTGGAGGCAAATGCTAAGGGGTGGGGGTGTCTGGGGGCAAGTGCTAGCCAGCCTCGGAGGCGATTGCTGAGGGGGGGGGGTGGGGGGGGGTGCAAGTGCTGCCCTAGCGCTGCATCCCACGCACAGGCAATCGAGGTGGGGGGCAGGGTAAGCGAAGGAAATGGCCACACATTAGGGACACCTGTATAAACTGACCATGCCTCTGTAACTAAGACAGATCAGGTGCAGCCACAGTGATATGACTGGGATCAGGCTCCTAGCCTGCCCCCCCATGCAAACATCGCAGAGGCACCAAAGGGGCACCAAGCGCGCCATACCTTACCCCCCCCCCCCCCCCACCCACTCCCCCAGCACAGACTTCAAGTCTGCCACCACTTTATTGGACCGCAGAGCAATTGGACTGCAAACATTGTACAATTTCTTTGCCAACGCTGGCCATGTAGCAGTCACCGCTGGAGGCGCTCACAGCCCCTTGCAATCTCAGCATCCTGGTTTGGACCACTGTCCCTCATGTTGCAAGTTGATAGGGCAGCCATGCAGCGCACTCATCTCTGGCCATCCGAGGAGTGACCAGCACCCTCCGGGAAGCATTAAGAGGCGGTCACACAGGGCCAGGAAAGGTGCTAAGTACAGCCATGATAACCATGCTTCTCTCTTTTTCATGCTGCGGGAGGGCCACATCAGGATCATGGATCCTGGTGACCTAGCTGCATGCCTGATGGCTGACAGAGACCGTAGAAGATGGAGGAGAGAGCGACTGAGCAAAAGCAGGCACCTGGACCCAAAAATGACAGTGAGCTTGGCTGGTATGCACCTAGTGACACTCAGGGTCTATAGACACCGCCTGTCATTCCTACAGATGACCGAGAACCAGTGTCGCTGAAGACTGCACATGTCTAGGGACCTGGTGGCTCACATCTGCCACTTACTGCACGACTTGGTGCCAAGGGGACATGGAGGGCATCCACTGCCAGTGGCTGTGAAAGTGACCATGGCACTCAATTTCTATGCCAGTGGCTCCTTTCAGGGCTCCACAGGTGACCTCTGTGGGATTTCACAACCTGCCACCCACAAATGTATCCATGAGGTCACGGATGCCATCTTCTCCATGGCACACAACTTTGTGCATTTCGCCCAGGACCGGGATAGCCAGGATGCAAGGGCCATTGGATTCGCCCTGATCTCAGGATTCCTACAGGTGCAGGGTGCGATTGACTGCATTCATGTGGCACGCTGGTCTCCATTGCTACACTCAGTGAACTTCATCAACCTCAAGGGCTTCCACTCACTGAACATGCAGCTGGTATGAGACCACCAGAAACGCATCCTGCAGGTATGGGCATGGTTTCCAGGGAGTGTGCACGACGCCTACATCCTGAGTCACTTGCAGATCCCTGCAGTTTCCCAGGGTCCACAGAGGCTGCAGGGTTGGCTCCTTGGAGACAAGGGCTACCCGCATAGGCCGTGACTGATGACACCCGTGCGTCGGCCTCAGACTGCAGCAGAGCGACGTTATAATGAGGCTCATGCAGCAGTTCGCAACTTGATGGAGCAGACCATCGGGATGCTGAAGATGCAGTTCCGGTACCTGGACCAGTCTGGTGAAGCCCGTCAATACAGTCCGCAAAGGGTGTCACGCATCGTCGTCGTCTGCTGTACCCTTTACAACCTGGCTTGGCAACGGGGTGAGGTGCTGGCTGAGGAGGAGATGGAAGAGCTGCATGTCTCCTCCGATAAGGAGGATGCTGACGGGGATGGGGTGAGGGGTCCTCAGTGGTAATGACAACGGGGATGAGACTCACGCACTGTCTTGACAAGGCAGGTGCACTCGGGAGGCCCTCATAGTTGCCAGATTTGTGGAGAATGATGACAACATGCAGTGAGGTGTCCCCATAGATCCTCACATCGCAGTTGTGAACGTTTGACTCCAGTCTGGCTTATCTCAGCGCCAATACCCTCTGAGAGAATGCTCCTGTCAAGGAGATGCAGTGGAGGCCCTAATAGTTGCTCGATCACAGGAGGATGATGACAACATGCAGTGAGGACACTCCATAGATCTTCACATGGCCCCTGAGAATGTCTGACTCCTGTCTGGCTGAAGGCAACTCGCTTGCGCTCCGTGATCAGGGCCATCTCAGAGACGCAGCCATAAAACTTTAGATGCATCTGATGCTGCGCCCGCCTTCAACACCTCAGCCCTTCAGGAGCTGGTGCACATCATCACTGGTCGCAGATGCTGGTGTGATGGGGCCAGCCCCACCTTAAAGATGCTGAGAGCACACAGAGAGCATGAGAGACCTCTGTGGCGCCTGCCCATTACATTCTGGCAGCAATGCCAAGGTGCAGGCATCTGTAATGTTTCCAGGGAGTGTGAGGCTGGACCATCACTGTGGTCTGAAGGCTGCACAGAGCACAGGGAAGAGGCCCTGGACTGAGATAACTGCCTTTTATCTTGTGCAAAAAGGTCTCAGATCTGATCAACAAGAATACTGCTCATCAGAGCAAGGAGCCATAGGCTGCATAGCCCAGGCTGCACAACTAATCCTCCTTAACTGTCCTAACCCTGCCGCTACGTCTTGGTGCTCCCTGGACACACATAGCGGAGATGGAGGCAGCCTGCTGACCGTGACACCCTGTCTGTGATGACTTTGGTGGACGTCCTCTGGAGGGCTGAGACTTGGAAGGCCCCGGCCTGCTTTTGGGGTCCTGCTGTGTGGCAGTGGTACCCTCCTCGGCCTGTGAAGCTGGATCTGCGGAGGTCACAGGAAGAGGGGAGTCAGATGGGCCGGTCACTCCCAGAGTCACCTGAGTGGATGGCCCTGGAGCATGCACCTCCTCCCTATGGCCCTGGAGCATGCTGATCCTCCCTATGGCCCTGGAGCATGCTGATCCTCCCTATGGCCCTGGAGCATGCTGATCCTCCCTATGGCCCTGGAGCATGCTGATCCTCCCTATGGCCCTGGAGCATGCTGATCCTCCCTATGGCCCTGGAGCATGCACCTCCTCCCTATGGGTGCCCGAGGGCCCCCCTGATTGACTCCTTGAGCGGAAGGGGTAGCTGGAGTGAGATCAAGCTGCCCAACACCCCTCTCCCATACAGTGTTGGAGGCCAACTATGGCATCAGCAATGGAGTTAAGCCCGTGCAGCAGTGCAGGAGTGGCGTCCTGGACCAAGGTCTCTATGGCGGCCACCATCCTGCCAGTGTTGACCTCGGTGCATTGCAATGCCGGTGCTATCACCTCAGCCTGAAGACAGATGGACTCCTCCATCGTGCCTTGCAATCTGAGGACTGCAGCGGCCATCTCTTCCTGATGTTCCCAAGCTTGCCTTTGCAGCTTCTGTAACTGAGCCATGACCAAGTCCAGAAGCTCGTCATCTGACTCAGACTCAGCAATGTTCTGGCCTCCCGCAGTCCTCCGAGTGCCGGGGACCTGCGAAGTCCCTTCCTCCGCCTGCTGTGGAAAAGAAAGTGTGATGTGCTCACCAGATTGTGGTCCCAAGGCTACCCTAAAGCTAGGTCCCACTGAAGTGTGTGTCTCTGCGCTGGTGGAGGGTGTGGGTGAGTGCTGTGATGGGATTTCACAGAGGGTGCCTTCAGATTCCTCTTCAGAGGTTTCTTCGGACTTGCTTGGAGGCTCTGGGTCATGGATTCCGTCTGCTGCTTCCCAGATGTGCCTGTGAAAGCAAGGGGAGATAATTAGTGCATGGCAGTGGCCTGTGAAACAGGACACATTACTCACGGCATGGTTATCTGATGGATGTTGCACTGCTGGATCCTCACTTGGTAGAGCAGCGCCGGCCTAATCGTCAGCACAGAACTGGTCCTGATCATCGCCGGGCAGCTGGATGACTCTGTTTTCAAATTCTATGAGAACTTTGATTCCAGCATCCTTCCTCCTGTATGCAACCTTTCCCTCCTGTTGTGAGCCAGTTTGTCCTGCAAGGGTAGAGATGGGGAGAGTGTATCAGCACGCCTGCCGGGCCAGATGATAAGTATGTCTGGCCTGTGTGGGTGGTGAGTGGTCCCATGGACGGGATGAGGACAATGACAGTGTGTATGAAAGAGTTGAATGGCGATGTCCCTTGCACTGACAGCGAGTGAGCGCCCTGAGGATGTGTGATGGGTTTGGGAGTGTGTGATTTGGGAGTGATGAAAAGTGTGAATTACCCTGGCGGAACGGAGGAGATCATTCATTCTTTTGCGGCACTGGGTGGCTGTCCTCTTCTGAAGGCATTGGTGCTGACCACCGCCTCCCAAGCCGGGTTGGTGACATTGCTACCCATCCTGCAGCCAGAGCGGGAGTAGAGCACATCCCAGCGAGCCTCCACGGCATCCAGCAATCGTTTGAGGGACTTGTTGTTGAAGCGGGGGGGCTGCAGTCTTTTTGCCTTTGCTGGTCACGTCTCCCAGGCAGCGGTGGTGAGCTGGTGACAATGAGCGCTTTGCTGGCGGCTGCCTTCTAAAGATGGCAGCCGGCATAATGCAACAGTGGGGTGATGGCGAGCGGGCGAATGCGAGCCCAACCACCATGGAAACGACATGTTTTGTGGGAGTGAGTATATAATGAGGCGGGCCTAGGAAGATACGGCGTGAAAACCCGCCATTTTCATCGGCAGGTAGGACTCCGTTTTACCTGCCTGCCACCGCACTTAGTGCAATTCTGGGAAAAGTAAGCCATTATTTTAATGAGAGACTTCAATCTACCAATCCTCAGATTTAAAATTAATGAGGCAGGGGATGCGGGGAGAAGGTGGTAATCCTGTAACACATGACAAACTTGGAAAATTTGGTTCCCCTGCAACTTTTGGCTCATGCAGGTTCCCACCCAGAAGTCAGTTTTAATTATAGGCTCCCAATGGAGTGGGGAGCACTCTGGAAGAGTTGACAAGACCAGGCAGATCTGAGCTCAACCCTGGGTGTCCAATCTGAAAAGGGAGTCTGATCCTTGACCCCAGAGGGACAGATCTGATTCAGCAGTGTTCTGATTCTAGTGGTAGTTTGATCCATGACTCTGAAGTGAGTCCCATCCGGAGGGGTCCAATGCCTGACCCTGGAGGAATTTCAATCCCAGGGGGTCATATATCTGACCCCAGGGGGATCTAATCCCTGACCTTGAGGGTCATTTTGCATTGGGCATGGAGGTCTGATGATGGGTGAGATTAGTGAAAGCAGCGTTTTTCCCTCTCTCTCTCTCTCTGCCTCGATTGTGGCCCCTTTCCCCTCTGCCGGGCCTGACCTCTCTCTCCCTCCTTCCCTCCCAGTCTCACTCTGTCTTCCCTTTCTGATCATGGCTTCTCTTGATTCTCCTGATCACAGCCTCTGTCCTCCTCTAGATTGCAACACAGTCTCCCCCATCCCATTCGTGACCTCTCTCTCCTCCCTTCCGATTGCAACCTCTCTTCCCTCCCATCTTGATTGGCAGGGACCATCCCAAAAGTTTGTGGCTTCCTGCCGCTGGCGTTCCCTCCCACCCAACAGCCAGACTGGCATTTTTGCCATTGGCTGGACAGGTCACGCAGCTAAAATACTTTAGGGGGTTCTGTCATTAATCCTCTGTCCTTAGTCCATTTTCATCCTCTCCTGCAACTGCCCCACCTCCCTGTCAATATTAGGGGCCATTATTTCAGTAATTCAGTAGTCAAGAAAAGGCTTCCCAGGGAAGACAGTGAAAGCAGTTAATATTGATTCTTCAAATGCAAATGAGATTGATTTTCTTCAAAAAAATAACATTTTGTGATACAATATGTAAGTAATTTGAGACATGACATGTGATATGCCTGGGAGGAGCAGGTGATTTTGGGCCGATGGTTCCCAAGCCATTCCACCACTGGGATTTTTCTCTGGGTCTGTGGTAGGCGAATTGACAGAGATTGATTGCTATGAGCTGGGACAGTAGTATGTGCATGCACAGGTCAAGGACACTTGTTGGAAGAATGGTACAGTATAGTGGGAAATTATTAAGTAGCATGTAGAATGGGAATGAGGTGGCAGAACAAGCAGAAAATAAAAACTGTAGATCGTTCCCTAAACTAACATGTCTTCAAGCCAACAAATTTAGTTGGAAGGAATTAGAGGATGTTAGGATCTGGAACAAAAGAGGAAGATTAGTAGGAAATTATTAGTTATGTCCCTGAAAAATAAATTCTGGGGCTCTGGTTTTTCACTCTTCAGAAATGAGTTCAATTTGTGAATACAGGGTGGAATTTTCAATTTTGTAGATGACAATAACTGTGGTGAACTGCGTGGTTCAGTGGAACATGTAGTGAGGTATTGAACTTTGGAGGCCAGAATGACAGGTTGGCAGATATCCCAGTGGCATTGTATTAGGAACATGTTTTCCACCTGTGAAATAGAAAATCCAGCCTGCAGATTGCTAATCAGATCTGATTTGGATATTGAAATTTTGGGTGCCCCACCTGAAGAAAAACCTGTGGGCCTTCAGGGACTCCAGTGCCAATTCACCGAGATGATACCTTGATTGCTGAGAGACTGGACAAGTGTTGTATTCTTTATTTTTATTCATTCACGGGATGTGGGCTTCGCTGGTTGGGCCAGCATTTATTGCCCACCCATAGTTGCCCTTGAGAAGGCTTTCTTGAACTGCTGCAGCCCATGTGGTGTAGGTACACCCACAGTGCTATTAGGAAGGGAGTTCCAGGATTTTGACCCAGCAACAGTGAAGGAACGGCGATATATTTCCAAGTCAGGATGGTGAGTGACTTGGAGGGGAACTTCCAGGTGGTGGTGTTCCCATTTATCTGCTGCCCTTGTCCTTCTAGGTGGTAGTGGTTGTGGGTTTGGAAGGTGCTTTCAAAGGAGCCTTGGTGAATTCCTGCAGTGCATCTTGTAGATGGTACGCACTGCTGCAACTGTCGGGAACAGGATGTTAAAGAGTGATTTGATTGAGGTATTTAACTTAAAGGTGGCAGTACAGGTTGAGAAAGTGATTATAAAAGCTTATGGAATCTTGGGCTTTATAAATAGAGGCATAGAGTACAAAAGCAAGGAAGTTATGATACAGCTTTGTAAAACACTGTTTCAGCCTTTACTAGAGTATTGTGTCCAATTCTTTTCTTCTTTCGTGGGAATGTGAATGTTGCTGACAAGTCCAGCATTTGTTGCCCATTCCTAATTGCCCTTGAGAATTTTGGGCACTGCACTTTAAGAACGATGTGAAGGCTTTAGACAGAGTGTAGAAAAGATTTACAAGAATGGTTCCAGGATTGAAAGACTTCAGTTACGTGGATTGGAGAAGCTGGGGTTGTCCTCCTTAAAGAAGAGAAAGTTGAGAGGAGATTTGATAGACGTGTTCAAAATCACGAGGGATCTAGACAGAAGAGATAAAGAGAAACTGTTCCAATTGGTGGAAGGGTCGGGAGTCAGAGGACACAGATTTGATGTGAATGACAAAAGAAGCAACAGTGACATGAAGGAAAACTGCAGCAAGTGAACTGGAATGCACTACCTGAGACGGAGGCAGATTCAGTTGTGGCTTTCAAAATGGAGTTGGATAAGCACTTGAAGAGAAAAAAAGTATCGCAGGGCTACAGGGAAAGGGCTGGAGAGTGGGGTGAGCATAGTTGCTCTTGCAGGGAACTGGCATGGTCACAGTAGTTTGAATGATCTCCTGTGCTGTAACTGAAGTATTGTCGTAAACAGTCCCAGGGTGTGTTTAACATAGATTGCTGGAAACAAGGCCCCTAGGAACTTTCAAATATTTATTAACTATGTACAACTATATACAGGGATAGATAAGCACGAAGCTCCTTTCAGAATAATGTCTCTCTCAAGTAGTACGATTGGAAATCATGTCTTCAAAAGCTTTGGAGGTGCCTGGCCACCAGACTGAATTGCTGGCACTAGCCCTGCACTGGTGATATCCAGGTGTCTCTGGTGTAGCCATTGGACCCAGGGAATGACAATTCGGTCATTATAGAGTAACAAGTCATCCATAAGACTAAGGTGACGAGTACTGCTTTAGGATACAATTGCTAGGAACATACACAGGCCATCCAGTGACACAGTATTCCCGTATCTGTGCAAACTCGCCATCAGTTTTTTCGGCTGCTAGAATTTCATCTGGGTGGTTGCTGAGAGGAACTTGGTAGACAAGCAGATGTAGGACTCCATGTCCTCAACATAGTGTACATCGTCCTGTATGTGGGACAAAGTATCAGTTGTGGTTTGGTGTTTACCTTGGACATATTCTATAGTGGTGTCAAACTTCATGAGCCACAATTGAAACCTTTGAAATCAGGGTGGGATCTTTGTTAATTCTTTGGTGTTAAGCAGGGTGACTAATGGCTTACGATTCATCTGAATAGTAAACCTGAGTCCCAGTATGTAATCTGAAAACTTTTTGCAACACAAGTGGCTGCCAGGGCCTCTTTTTCAATAACAACTGTTATGATCCTCGGCCAGACCTCGGGTTGTTGTGGGGGAGGAGGTCCGGTTAGGCACCAGTAATGTTTTATTTAAAGTAAATAAAGGTGGAGATTGAAGCCACTTGCTTTTGAATAAAGCCACAAGATTCAATGGGTTTTGAATAAACAGAAAAACAAAATTTATTATACAAGTTTAGAAAGATAAAACAATTTACAAGATATATCTTATACTCTAACATTCAGGATAAGTATGAGGTACATGTGAATTAACAGACAAACTGTGGTCGAACACACCACACTGCAGAGTAAGTGCCAGATTGCAACCAATGGATTTCCTCAAGAACCTGCCCAGACATTAGTGTTCACTGTGAGTTACACAATCTCTTTAAACTCTGTCTTCTTCACAAGGGATTCCAACTCTCTACTTTCAAAGATCTAGCCTTGGAACTCTCTCAAAGCCGCTCTGACTCAGACTGCCTTAATGACTGCTTCCTTCCAGGGTTTGCTTCTTAGGACTTCTCCCAAGCCCTGATTGCCTGGAGACTGCTCACCACAATACCTCTGCTGCCTGGAGCCTCTTCTCCCTGCTTCTGAACACATCCAGTCACCTAGGATTTCTTGAGCCCCAACTCTTGGCTGCACCAAGCTCTCAATGGCCCCCAAAGCTTCTTCTAAACTGAACTCTCTCAGCAGCACGGAATGAGCAAATGGCTACTGGGGCTTTGTCTGAGTCCCAGCTGTACAGAGTTACCAAATGGCTCCCAGGGCTGACAGCAGCACTTTAACTGCATTGAGCTAGTCGCCTTCCTCTTCACCTGCTCATGACTAACTGACTGACTAAAATTGACTGACCCTTGAACTGATCAGGGGGACCAAACAAAACGCTCCCAGTGGATCCCACCCCTTATTACTAGGCAGCAACCAATGTAACAGCATTGGAACATGCTGTACCTTTAATGTTACAATCTCCACAGGGATACACAGGGACACACAGATCAATTGATTTCCTAATGAAGCATACTGCTGCTCTATATCTGTTAGTGCCCTGGAGGTATAATATACCGATCGGTCTGCGAGAGTCATCTTACTGAATTTTTTATACATTCAGCAGATGTGGGCTTCGCTGGCTGGGCCAGCATTTATTGCCCATTCCTAGTTGCCCTTGAGAAGGTGGTGGTGAGCTGCCTTTTTGAACCGCTGCAGTCCCTGTGGTGTAGGTACACTCACAGTGTTGTAAGGAAGCAAGTTCCAGGATTTTGACCCAGTGACAGTGAAGGAACGGTGATATATTTCCAGTCAGGATGGTGAGTGGCTTGGAGGGGAACTTCCAGGTCGTGAGGTTCCCATCTACCTGCTGCCCTTGTCCTTCTAGATGGTAGTGGTAGTGGGTTTCAAAGGTGCTGTCAAGGAGCCTTGGTGAATTCCTGCAGTGCATCTTGTAGATGGTACACACTGCTGCTACTGTGCAACGGTAATGGAGGGAGTGAATGTTTGTTGATATGGTGCCAATCAATTGGGCTGCTTTGTCCTGGACGGTGTCAAGCTTCATGAGTGTTGTGGAAGCTGTACTCTTCCAGGCAAGTGGGAAGTATTCCATCATACTCCTGACTTGTGCCTTGTAAATGGTGCACAGGCTTTGGGGAGTCAGGAGGTGAGTTACTTGTCGCAGGATTCCTAGCCTTTGACCTGCTTTTGTAGCCACAGTATTTGTATGGCTAGTTCAGTTCAGTTTCAGGTCAATGGTAACCACCAGGATGTTGATAGTGGGGGATTCAGTGATTGAATATCAAGGGGCAATAGTTAGATTCTCTCATGTTGTAGATGGTCATTGCCTGGCACTTGTGTGGCGTGTATGTTACTTGCCACTTGTCAGCCCAGGCCTGGATGTTGTCCAGGTCTTGCTGCATTTGGACATAACTGCCTCAGTATCTGAGGCATCACAAATGGTGCTGAACATTGTGCAATCATCAGCGAATATCCCCATCTCTGATCTGATGATGGAAAGAAGGTAATTGATGAAGCAGCTGAAGATGGTTGGGCTGAGGACACTACCCTGAGGAACTCCTGCAGTGATGTCCTGGAGCTGAGATGACTGACCTCCAACAACCATCTTACTTTGTGCTAGGTATGACTCCAACCAGTGGAGAGTTTTCACCTTGATTCCCATTGACTCCAGTTTTGCTAGGGCTCCTTGATGCCACATTCGGTCAAATGTGGCCTTGATATCAAGGGCAGTCACACTGACCTCACCTCGGGAGTTCAGCTCTTTTGTCCATGTTTAAACCAAGGTTGTAATGAGGTCAGGAGCTGAGGTACCCTGGCAGAACTCAAACTGGGCATCAGTGAGCAGGTTATTGCTAAGCAAGTGCCGCTTGATAGCACTGTTGATGACCCCTTCCATCCCTTTACTGATGATTAAGAGTAGACTGAGGAGGCGGTAATTAGCCGGGTTGGATTTTATCCTGCTTCTTGTGTACAAGATGTAAATGGGCAATTTACCACATAGCCGAGTAGATGCCAGCGTTGTGGCTGTATTGGAACAGCTTGGCTAGGGGAAGGGTGGCAAGTTCTGGAGCACAAGTCTTCAATACTATTGCCGGAATATCGTCAGGGCCCATAGCCTTTGCACTATCTAGTGTCTTCAGCCGTTTCTTGATATCAGCGGAGTGAATCAAATTAGCTGAAGACTGGCATCTGTGATGCTGCGGACCTCCAGAGGAGGCTGAGGTGGATCATTCACCTGGCACTTCTGGCTGAAGATTGTAGCCTTATATTTTGCACTGATGTGCTGGGCTCCCCCATCATTGAGGATGGGAATATTTGTGGAGCCTCCTCCTCCAATGAGTTGTTTAATTGTCCACCACCATTCACGACTAAATGTGGCAGGACTGCAGAGCTTCGATCTGATCCGTTGGTTGTGGGATTGTTTAGCCCTATCTATCACTTGCTGCTAATGCTGTTCGGCATGCAAGTAGTCCTGTGTTATATCTTCACCAGGTTGACACCTCATTTTTAGGTATGCCTGGTACTGCTGCTGGCATGCCTGGTGCTGCTCCTGGCATGCCCGCCTGCATTCTTCATTGAACCAGGGTTGATCCCCTGGCTTGGTGGTAATAATAGAGTCGGAGTTATGCCGAGCCATGAGATTACAGATTGTGTTTGAGTACAGTTCTACTGCTGCTGATGGCCCACACTGCCTCATGGATGCCCAGTCTTGAGTTGCTAGATCCCTTCAAAATCTATCCTACTTAGCACGGTGGTAGTGCCATAAAACATGATGGAGGGTATCCTCAATGTGAAGGCGGGACTTTGTCTCCACAATAGCTATGCGGTGGTCACTCCTACCGATACTGTCATGGACAGATGCATCTGCGGAAGGCAGGTTGGTGAGGATGAGGTCAAGTATATCTTTTCCTCTTGTTACTTCCCTCACTACCTGCCGCAGGCCCAGTCTAGCATCCATGTCCTTTAGGACCCGGCCAGCTTGGTACGTAGTGGTGCTACCAAGTCACTCTTGGTGATGGACATTGAACCCACCAAGAGTACACTCTGCACCCTTGCCACCATCAGTCCTTTCTCCAAGTGGTGTTCAACATGGGTGCGTATTGACTTATCAGCTGAGGTGGTACATGGTAATCAGCAGGAGGTTTCCTTGCCCATGTTTGGCCTGATATCATGAGACTCCATGGGGTCCGGAGTTGATGTTGAGGACTCCCAGGGCAACTACCTCCTGACTGTATACCACTGTTCTGCCACCTCTGCTGGGTCTGTCCTACCAGTGGGACAGGATTCACCCAGGGATGGGGATGGTGGTGTCTGGGACATTATCTGTAAGACATGATTCCATGAGGATGGCTATGTCAGGCTATTGCTTGACTAGCCTGTGAGACAGCCCTCCCAATTTTGGTACTAGCCCTAGATGTTAGTAAGGAGGATTTTGCAGGGTCGACAGGGCTGAGTTTGCCATTGTCATTTCCGGTGCTTAGGTCAATGCCGGGTGGTCCGCCCGATTTTATTTGGAACAATACAGCCCCTAGGCCAATGGGTGATGCATCAGCCGCCACTATGGTGGGTAGGTCAGGTTGTAATGGACCAGTGTTTCTATGGACATGAGCATATCTTTGATTGCATCAAGTGCCCTCTGTTGTTGTTTATCACAATACCGGGATGCAGTCCTGCTTCAGGAGTTGTCCTAGCAGTTCATTGATGTGTGCAAGATTGGGCAGGAACATACCCAGCTGATTAACCATGCCCCTAAAATTGAACATTAGGGGGCAATGGGAAATCCTTGATGGCTATGGTTTTCTGGGGATCTGCCTTGACATCAGATGTGTGAACAATATGGCCTAAGAAGTTAATAGTGGGTTTAGAGAACTCACATTTATGATTAAGGCCTGTGGCCTGTAAGCATTGTCGCACTGTTCTCCCCCTGGAGTCGTGGTCCAAAGTGAATGAGAATATCATCCATATGACAGATGACTCCTTCCAGCCCTTCCAAAATGCCAGTCATGGTCCACTGAAAGATCTCAGGTGCTGTGGCAATTCCAAATGGTAGACAATTGAAACAGTGACTGCCGCAGGGTGTGATGAATGGCGTTGGCAGTTTGGATTCCGTATCTAATGGGGGCTGCCAGAAGCCACTGTTTGCATCCAGTTTATTGAAAACTGGGCTCCTCTCGAGCTTCACCAAGCTTTCGTTGACTGATGCTAGAGGGTGGATCTCCCTTTCAACTGCCTTGTTTAACTGTGTGAAGTCCACACAAATGCACAGTGAGCTGTTAGGCTCATGCATGAGCACCAACTATTGGGTTGTGTTACTGGTGATATCAACCTCTTGTCCCACCTTTTCCAATAGTGGGTTTGGGATGTTTCTTGGGGTAAACAAACACACTGGCTTGGCATTTGACTTTAAGGTAATATGGTAAGTCATTTGGAACTTCTCCAGACCTGTGACTGATTTTGGAAATTCCCTCTTGAATTTATCCAGTTTGTCCTGGTTATTCAGCTCCTCCATCTTGTAACTAAGTTGTAAATCTGAGCAGGCGCTCCAGCTCAGTAATGAACACTCCTGATTTTGGATAACATAAAGAATTTCTGTAATTTCTCTTCCCTTATCACAAAGTGTGGCAGTCATCTGCCCTTGCACCTTCAATGGGATGCCCTCTGGACCATGGAGTTGAATGGTAAATGGCTGGAGAATCTCAGGGTTCAGCCAGTGGACTGTATCAGAAAGAATTGACACCTTTGCTCCAGGCAGTATTGACACAGCAGTCATTGACAATTTCTTCCCTTCATAGACCTTGCCGAGGACTTAGCAGATGTGCAAAAGCATTACTTTCAGAGCATGACAGTCCAGCTCACAAAGGCCAATCCTTTCTATATACCCTAAGTCGATGAGTGGTGTGCATAGTCATGCAATGACTTCCATGTCAAGTTGTGTCCTGTGCCTTTACAGAAGGAGCATGTAAAGCACTGCTAGGCAGCTGTTCAGGAGCAATGTAAGATCCCCACAGGTAAGGAGAAGGCTTCATCAAGATGAGCACACATCTCTGACATCACACACTCATTCCCCTCTTGCAGACATTTGTAACGTTATCAATTGATTCCAACTTCCATAGTTCAGCGTCATGCATGGGGAGAGTGGGAACTAAGAATGGAATAGCCTTAAGCACAGAGATGATAACAAGCTTCAGGGAGGCATGAAGCAAACAATATCCACAAACAACAGACATCAGTGCGATAGCAGCAGGATAATCTCTAACCTTGATGAGCAATTCTCCTGAACCATAAGACCACAAGACCTTGGAGCATAAATTAGGCCATTCGGCCCATCGAGTCTGCTTCGCCATTCAATCATGGCTGATAAGTTTCTCAACCCCATTCTTCCCCCTTCTCCCCGTAACCTTTGATCCCCTTACCAATCAAGAACCTATCTATCTCCGTCTTAAATGCACTCAATGACCTGGCCTCCACAGCCTTCTGTGGCAACGAATTCCATAGATTCACCACTCTCTGGCTAAAGAAGTTTCTCCTCATCTCTGTTCTAAAAGGTCTTCCCTTTACTCTGAGGCTGTGCCCTCGGGTCCTAGTCTCTCCTACTAATGGAAACATCTTCCCCACGTCCACTCTATCCAGGCCTTTCAGTATTCTGTAAGTTTCAATCAGATCCCCCCTCATCCTTCTAAACTCCATCGAGTATAGACCCAGAGTCCTCAAACGTTCCTCATATGTTAAGCCTTTCATTCCTGGGATCGTTCTCGTGAACCTCCTCTGGACCCTCTCCAGGGCCAGCACATCCTTCCTGAGATACGGGACCCAAAATTGCTCACAATATTCTAAATGTGGTCTGACCAGAGCCTTATAAAGCCTCAGCAGCACATCCCTGCTTTTATATTCTAGACCTCTCGAAATAAATGCCAACATTGCATTTGCCTTCCTAACTACCGACTCAACCTGCAAGTTAACCTTAAGAGAATCCTGGACTAGGACTCCCAAGTCCCTTTGGACTCCAGATTTCTGAATTCTCTCCCCATTTAGAAAATAGTCTTTGCCTCTATTCTTCCTACCAAAGTGCATGACCTCACACTTCCCCATGTTGTATTCCATCTGCCACTTCTTTTCCCATTCTCCTAACCTGTCCAAATTCTTCTGCAGCCTCCCCGCCTCCTCAATACTACCTGTCCCTCCACCTATCTTTGTATCATCTGCAAACTTAGCCAGAATGCCCTCATTTCCTTCATCTAGATCATTAATGTATAAAATGAAAAGTTGTGGTCCCAACACTGACCCCTGCAGAACTCCACTAGTCACCGGCCGCCATCCTGAGAAGGACCCCCTTATCCCCATTCTCTGCCTCCTGCCAGACAGCCAATCTTCTATCCATGCTAGTACCTTGCCTCTAACATCATGGGCTCTTATCTTACTGAGCAGCCTCCTGTGCGGCACCTTGTCAAAGGTCTTCTGGAAGTCCAAGTAGATAACATCCATTGGCTCTCCTTTGTCTAACCTACTCGTTACCTCCTCAAAGAATTCTAACAGATTTGTCAGGCATGACCTCCCCTTGATGAAACCATGCAGACTTTGCCCTATTTTACCATGCACTTCCAAGTATTCTGAAATCTCATCCTTAATAATGGACTCTAAAATCTTACCAACGACCGAGGTCAGGCTAATCGGCCTGTAATTTTGCCTCACTCCCTTCTTAAACAGGGGGGTCACATTAGCGATTTTCCAGTCCTCTGGGACCCTCCCTGACTCCAGTGATTCCTGAAAGATCACCACTAACGCCTCCACTATCTCTTCAGCTATCTCCTTCAGAACTCTGGGGTGTAATCCATCTGGTCCAGGTGATTTATCCACCTTCAGACCTTTCAGTTTTCCTAGCACATTCTCTTTGGTAATGGCCAACATACTCACCTCTGCCCCCCGACTCTCTTGAACTTTGGGGATGTTACTCGTGTCTTCCACTGTGAAGACTGACGCAAAGTACCTATTCAGTTCCTCTGCCATTTCTTTGTTCCCCACTACTACTCCAGCGTCATTTTCCAGCAGCCCAATGTCCACTTTTGCCTCTCTCTTACCCTTTATATACCTAAAAAAACTCTTGCAATCTTCTTTTATATTACTGGCTAGTTTACCCTCATATTTAATCTTCTCCCTCCTTAATTCTTTTTTAGTTGTCCTCTGTTGGTCTTTGTAGGCTTCCCAATCCCCTGGTTTCCCACTGCTCTTCGCCGCATTGTATGCTTTCTCTTTAGCTTTTATGCTGTTCATGACTTCCCTTGTCAGTCATGGTTGCCTCGTCCTCTCTTTAGTATGCTTCTTCCTAGGGATGAATTTTTGCTGTGTATCCCAAATTACTCCCAGAAACTCCTGCCATTGCTGTTCCACTGTCTTTCCTGCTAGGCTCATCTCCCAGTCAATTCTGGCCAGCTCCTCCCTCATGCCTCTGTAGTTGCCTTTATTTAACTGTAATACCGTTACATCTGATTCCAGCTTTTTCCTCTCAAATTGCAGGGTAAATTCTATCATATTATGGTCACTTCCTGCTAAGGGTTCCTTCACCTTAAGCTCCCTTATCAAATCTGCCTCATTACACATCACTAAATCTAGAATTGTCTGTTCCCTAGTGGGCTCCACCACAAGCTGCTCCAAAAAGCCATCTTGTAGACATTCCACAAATTCCTTTTCTTGGGATCCACTACCAACCTGATTTTCCCATTCTACCTGCATATTGAAATCCCCGATGATCACTGTAACCTTACCTTTCTTACACGCCTTTTCTATCTCCCGGTGTATCTTGTGCCCCACATCCTGACGACTGTTCGGAGGCCTGTACATAACTCCCATTATGGTTTTTTTACCTTTGCGGTTCCTCAGCTCTACCCACACAGATTCTACATCATCTGACCCTACGTCATTTCTTGCTATCGATTTAATTTCATTTCTTACTAACAAAGCAACCCCACCCCCTCTGTCAACCTGCCTATCTTTTCGATAGGATGTACATCCTTGGATATTTAGCACCCAGTCTTGATCCCCTTGCAGCCATGTCTCTGTGATGCACACCACATCATACCTGCCAATTTCAATCTGCGCCACAAGCTCATTTACCTTATTTCATATACTGCGTGCATTCAGATACAACACCTTCAGTCCTGTATTTCCCGTCCCCTTTCTCATTGTCGTCCCTTTACCTGATGTGCTTGAAGTTAGATTCCTAGCCCTTTCCTATTTTGTGCTCTGAAGACTTTAATAGCCTCTCCTGGGCTCTCCTTTCTTTTCAGTTTTTTCATAATTTTCCATGAAGTTGAATCCACCCCCCCCACACGCTTACCTGCTGCTTTGTTTCCCATTAGTCATACTTCTTGGAGTTTTACCCTTCCCTTCCCCCCCACTTTCTAGTTTAAAGTCCTGTTGACCACCCTATTTACCCTTTTCGCTAGAACATTGGTCCCAGATCGGTTCAGGTGGAGACCGTCCCAACGTTACAGATCCCTCCTGTTCCAATACTGATGCCAGTGCCCCACGAAATGGAACCCCTCTTTCCCGCACCACTCCTTTAGCCACGTGTTTACTTCCCTTATTCTTGCGTCCCTATGCCAATTTGCACATGGCTCGGGTAGTAATCGGGAGATTATAACCCTTGAGGACCTGTTCTTTAATTTAGTTCCTAGTTCCTGATAATCCCCAAACAGGTCCTCTTTCCTAGTCTTACCTATGTTATTTGTCCCGACGTGGACCACAACAACTGTATCCTCCCCTTCTCTCTCCAATATCCTTTCAAGCCGGTCAGAGATGTCCCTCACCCTGGCACCGGGCAGGCAACATAGCATGCGGGACTCTCGATCCTGCTTACAAAGGATGCTATCAATTCCCCTAATTATAGAATCCCCTACAACTACCACTTGTCTTTTTGCTACCCCCTCTTGAATGGCCTCCTTTGTCACGGTGCCGTGATCAGCTGGCTTATCCTCCCAACAGCCCTGTTCCTCATCCACACAGGGAGCAAGTACCTCGTACCTGTTGGACAAGGTCAAGAGCTGAGGCTCCTCTGTTCCTGAACACAGGATCCCTCTACCTGCTTCACTTGCAGTCATCTCCTGCTGACCCTGATCACTGACCAAACTTGAGGTACTTAATTTACCGGGTGTGACCGCCTCCTGAAACAAAGCGTCCAGGTAACTCTCCCCCTCCCGAATGTGCCGCAGCGTCCGGAGCTCGGACTCCAGCTCACCAATTCTGAGCCGGAGTTCCTCCAGCAACCAACACTTGCTGCAGATGTGGTCACTGTGGCTCGCAATGGGATCTGCCAGCTCCCACATCATACAGCTACAGCACATCACCTGCCCAGCCATCTCGACTTAGATAATTAATTTATTCATTAGCTTTGCAGTGTTTTTTTTTCATATTTGGTTCAGATTTCCTACCAACCAATCAGGTCACAGCTTTCCTGTGATGTCACATTTGCAGTTTTGGCTTCAGTTACTCTGTGCCCCGAGGTCACCGCTCCGGTCGTCCTTCCTCCGAGTCTGCTCCCTGGAGACAAGGCCGCGAATCCCCGAGGTAAGCTCGATTTATACTCACCGCTCCGGTGCTCCTCCCTCCGAGTCTGATCCCAGGATTTACTCACCAATCAGCTGCTTTTTCTTTAAAATCCACTTTCAGAAGAGTGTCCCCCGTAGGTCTGGTGCACTCCTGAATGCACTTCCGTTCTTTGACAGTGGGCTCTCCTCAATTCCCTCCTGAGTCACGGTGGCTGCAGTGACTTCTCCCAGCGCCCTCTGTTGGAGCCCAAATAATGTCTGCTTGAGATTTAAGGGTCGCAGATGTATTGCCAGGCATCATTGTCACATATGATGTGCCTTTGGTGATGTCGTAGATGTGGAAATAAAGGCTACTAACTGTGGTGAGATTATGTAATCATTAATCCAACTGAAGATCCAGATGGGAGTTCATTGCGGGGGGAGCACGAGGATACATTTTAGACCCCTGACTGAATGCAGAACCTTGAATCACATCGATTAGCCATTGAATCCCTGAGACTTGGAGACGGATTAATGCGAAATACATTTACAAAAGTGAAAAGCCTTTACAATGATTTAACACCTGTGCCACCAGTGTGCATTCAAAACTTATTAATTTTTCTAACCCTACCGTTACGCCTGGGTGCAAAACCAACATCTGCAGCAAAGGTGGAGGCAGCCTGCTGACTGCCTTGCTGTCTGAAATTACTATGGTGCGTCTCCTCTGGTGGCCCAAGGCCTTCAGGGCCCTGGCCTGCTAAGGATCTCCTGCTCTGGGGCAGGTGCACACTCCTCAACCTGACCTGCTGGAGTTGATGGGGTCACTGGCAGAGAGATGTTGGAGCAGCAGAGGACCCTTGGAGTGTCCTGGGCGGATGCCGCTGGGACACCTGTTTGGCGATCCTTCTCCCTTTGGGTGCACAATGGGCACTCCCTGTCTGCATGAGAAGGAGCACCTGGAGCCAACCCTCTAAGAGCCAAGGTCCCTCAAATATCTTTGGCACCTGGGAGTGACTCAAAATGTAAGAGTCATGAGAGCTCCATGGGTTAGGCACATATATGCTGGATTTGCTTTTTGTGATCACAAATTAGCTGGACATTCAGAGAGTGAAATCCTTATATCTTAATGAATCTCACATGCTGCTGCCAGGGAGGTCTAAAGGCCATATGTGTGCAGTCGATGACACCATGCACTTGTGAGAAACCTGAGATCACAGCGAATCAAACAGCTCTGGCAGTCTGGCTTGCATCACCCATACGGAACTGGATGTAACGGTGAGCTTTACTGAAAAGGGTATCTGTCACTTCCTTTATGCATTTGTGTGCCACCAATTGTGATATTCCGCAAAGGTCCTCTGTGGAGCCCTGGAAGGACCCACTGGCAAAAAAGTTTAGTGCAGAGGTAACTTTCAGAGCAACTAGCATGGGATGTCCTCCTGGTCCTCGTGCTGTGAGTTCCTCATGGAGAAGGTGGCAAATATGAACTACGATATCCTTCGTCAAGTGAAGGCATCTGTGGCACTGTCTTTCACTCATCTCCATGTATGAGCTACGTATTCTGTAGACCCTTGGGTGCACAAATGTCTTTGCGGATTTTGCCCCTCCTCGGACTTCCTGGGGCTCTGCTGGCTCCTGCTCCTCAGGGCAATGGTTACCCTGGAGCTGTGCCAATCGGCGGTGGGCCCTTCTCATTTAATCATAGCTATCAACAAGGCAGCATCGCATTCTCCGCTCCCTTGAACAGTCTCCCTCATATCCAAGGCAGGAATCCAGTATCTAGCCCTTGACCTGCCCTCAGTCTGTACGTGGCATCCCCAGACCACCCCTTGCAGGATGATAGCATCCTGGAGGACGACAGATGGCTGAGCATCCCCTTCAGACATGACTGCGCATTCACAATGAGGGTCTCGATTAGGCTTAATAGACCCATGTGCTATAATCCTCAGTCAAGCTACTGTTAGTTGTACTCCAGTAACCTTGACAATAACTATCAATACCCAATCATTGCACTTATGTCATGACTGCAAGCATGGTGCCATGACCACTACACTGGGAACATTGAGGCTTATAGAGATAAAAACAAAAAAACTACTGCGGATGCTGGAAATCCAAAACAAAAACAGAATTACCTGGAAAAACTCAGCAGGTCTGGCAGCATCGGCGGAGAAGAAAAGAGTTGACCTTTCGAGTCCTCATGACCCTTCAACAGAACTCGAAACGTCAACTCTTTTCTTCTCCGCCGATGCTGCCAGACCTGCTGAGTTTTTCCAGGTAATTCTGTTTTTGTTGAGGCTTATAGAGCCCATTTTGCTTCTGTGCAGCAGCTGTGGCCCTTGATTGTTTGACCTTCATCCTTTTCATATGGCCAAGGATCAGATGCCAATTAAGACCAAATGCACTGCAGCACCGAAACTTAATGGATTCTCGCCTGAATGCACACCATTAGTAAAGGAGCAAAGCTCGTTCCTCGAGTCCAGCACTCAGCTGAGCCATGCTCTCTATGCTTTGAGCAGGAAATTTGTAGGGTGCCCCTTCAATCGGCCCTAAATTGTTTTGCTCCTCTCACAAGCCCTGAGACCTCTTTGCAGGCCAAAGTTGTGCAGCATTTAGCAAACTACAATGATACCATTAACCTCTTTGGGCTGTCTTGGAGGAAGTTGCTTGAACATTCTGATGATCTGCTGAGTGAGGGCTCCGGTTGACTTCTGGTTCTTGTTATGATCCCAGCTGATGTTAATACTGAATAAGTCAGATCCCAGAGTGAAACCTGGCTTGATTGATTCTAATTTTTTTTTGAAAACCGTGGAAGAAGGTTACTGAACACATTCACAGAAGTCTGCTGATGAATTTTTAACACAAAGAATAAAATACTTATTGAACTAGAAAAAGGAACTATATTACACCAGACAAAAAGTTTGGCAAGATCTCAATATAAACACAAGAAGATGATTCAAATGTTCACTATTCCTTCACTCCAGCTATATCTTTACAGACACATACAAATTCAGAAAGATGAAACAATCTACAATATCTACCTTATACTCTAATATTCAGGGTAAGTATGAGGTACATGTGAATTAACAGGTGAACTGTGGTCAGACACATCACACTCTAAAGTAAATGACAGATGCGACCAAAGCAGATGCCATGGATTTCTCAACAACCCACCCAGAAGCTTGTCACACTGTGAGTCAACCAGTCTCACTGAAACTCTGCCTTTCTCATGAGGGCTTTCAATCTCCATATTCGAATAACTCACCTTGGAATTCTCTCCAAGCGTTGCTCCCATTCGGATAGCTGCAACAAGGATCCACCTCCAGGATTTCAATCTTGCCTCTGAGATTCCTTTCTCCTGGATCTCCGAGTACACCCAGGCTTCACCTTCCAAGCACATTTTCAGATCTTCAGCCGTGCCATGCAGAACACCACTGTTCCAAAGGGGTACCTTTGCCCCTATAGCCCGCAGCATGGAGTCACCAACCTTAGGCTGTCTTCTCAGATCTTCTGGGTTTCTCTGAAGCCCACTTTGGTTCAAGTCTGCTCCATGCAGCTCTGTCTTTAATTTGGAGCCTATTTATCTGCTCCTTTTAACTTTCCTTAACGGAGTTCTCTCTAATTCCTTTCTTTGTCCATTACCTGGGACTTCCTTTGGGGACCTCTTTCTGATCCCTGTCTTTGTCCCTGCCTGGGACCTTCTTTTGCGACCTCTCCCTGCCCTCATCCCTGTGTCCTGCTCCCTGGGTGCTCCAGTTCAGATCACCTGACCTGCCATTTCACACCATTTCACTTCTTTATTTCCCTTTCCTTCTGCACTGGGCCGGTTCCTGGCCTGAAGAACGGAAAAAACACTAACTGTGCATGTCCGGCCAGTTCCCAGCCGGCACATGTGCAGAAGGCCCGAGGCCTGCTGGGAACCAGAGTTCCCAGCCTCCAGTTTTAAATCAAGGTAAGTGTTTGTGTTTCGTAACAATCTGGTTGCAGTGAAGTTTAGCCCATGAATAGGTGGGGGGGGGGGGGGGGGGGGGGGCGGGTTTCCTCAGAGGAGTCGTGAACTAAGTGTGCAGTGAAGAACACTTGTCTTTAAGCAGTGTCAGAGTGAGAGGATGGAGCATTGGCACAATATGAAATTGTAATGGCCGCTGCCAGATAAATGGGGACAGACTTAAATGATGTGCTGCTCGCGATCAGGGAAAGCAGTGCCATCTTTGACAGTTTTTTAAAAATTCATTCACATGATGTGGTCTTCACTAGCTGGGCCAGCATTTTATTGCTCATCCTTAGTTGCCCTTGAGAAGGTGGTGGTGAGCTGCTTCTTGAACCGCTGCAGTCCATGTGGTATAGGTACACCCACAGTGCTGTTAGGAGGGAGTTCCAGGATTTTGACCCAGCGACAGTGAAGGAACGGCGATAGATTTTCAAGTCAGGATGGTGAGTGACTTGGACGGTAACTTCCAGGTGGTGGTGTTCCCATGTATCTGCTGCTCTTGTCCTTCTAGATGGTCATGGTCGTGGGTTTGGAAGGTGCTGCCTCAGGAGACTTGGTGAATCACTGCAGTGCATCTTGTAGATGGTACATACTGCTGCTACTGTGCATCGGTGGTGGAGAGAGTGAATGTTTGTGGATGTGGTGCCAATCAAGTGGGCTGCTTTGTCCTGGACGGTGTCAAGCTTCTTCAGTGTTGTGGGAGCTGCATTCATCCAGGTAAGTGGGGAGTATTCCATCACACTCCTGACTTGTGCCTTGCAGATGACGGACAGGCTTTAGGGAGTCAGGAGGTGGGTTACTCGTCACACATTTCTTAGCCTCTGACCTGCTTTTGCAGCCACAGTATTTATATGGCTAGTCCAGTTCAGCTTCTGGTCAGTGGTAACCCCCAGGATGTTAATAGTGGGGAATTCAGTGATGGTAATGCTATTGAACATCAAGGAATGATGATTGGATTCTCTGTTGTTGGAGATGATCATTGCCTGACACTTATGTGGCGCGAATGTTACTTGCCACTTGTCAGCCCAAGCCTGGACATTGTCCAGGTCTTGCTGCATTTGGACATGGACTGCTTCAGTATCTGAGAAGTCGCGAATGGTGCTGAACTTTGTGCAATCATCAGCGAATATCCCCACTCTGAACTTATGCAAGACTGGTTGCAGCAGGTGATGCAAGTGGCTGACAGTCTCCTTGTAAAAGTGCAGCATCCTTATGCACTGCTCCTCTGAGCCTTGGTTATATCACTCCTATGCACCCCTTTGGGAGGGTAATGTGAGATCTCTTTGACTCCATAGGGTCCTGGTGCTGCTGCACCTCGTGCAAAACGCCCTTAAGCTCACTGAAGACTGTCCAACCATACACTATAAAACAGAGAGATTCTGTCCCAGGAAGTACTGTGCAGCTACAGCAAGATGTCTGTCAAATGATTTCAGTCATTTAAGTGAAAGCAGGGGAGCACCTCTTTAAATAGCACTGGAACAGATCTCCTCCCATCCTGCATGTGGTTTTAGGTAGCAGCAGTGACAGTGCTAAATTAGATGCAAATAGTGCTCAGCTTCTAAATATGTCATAGGATTCTCATTTCAATGCTAATTGGCCCTTGCTAGTTTTGGAAGGGAGAGCTAGACAGCTAAAGTCGGCCATTTTGAAAACTACTTTTATCTGCCTACTACCCTGTTTGGCTCAAAAATCGGGATATGGGCAGTGGAAAATCAGCTTTCGGGTGCCTTAGCAGCATCAACAATTCCAATAGGCACGAACTGGCACAGACAAAACTGTTTGTGTTTTGAGGGAAGAGACAGGTCAATTTCAGATCTGCTCAGTGCATTAAGCTTGAAAGCCGTGCTTCAGTGGAAAGCCTATGCATTGAACAGCATGTAAAGCAGATTTTCACACATTGCTGACAGCCAATGTTTTTTTGAATTTAAAGTGCAATTAAACAAATGCAGACTAAGTTTCAGTGTTGCTTTTCTGAGATGTTTTTCTGCATTTGTGTCTGCAGGTGCAACATAATAGCAATCAATGTCTTCCAAAAATATTAAATTGCGTGAGGTGCTGGACGTTAGATTGCCTTAAAATGTTTTGGAGCAAAGCCGGACGATTGTTACGACATATATGAGAACATTTTTGGCCTGGCATTAGCTGTTACAGTGAATGTGTTCATTAACCAGCACATTAATGGAGTAGAGCCTCTTAGTGTTTGTGCATTTCATTGCAATATGATTAAAACCCTGTGTCCCCACATGGGTGTCGTCAGTTACCCCTTGTTCTTCAGTAGTGCAGTGAAATTAAGCAGCCCTGTAATGCTGCTGTTCAATGGACGAGGAAATGAAACTGTTTTCAGATTTTCAGTATCCTCAGTACTTTGCCTTTGTTCTAAGGAAATGGAGATTATTTGCAAGGCAGAGCAATGCATCCAAGCGCCTGAGAAATCCAGCAGCACAGTGAAATATGACTAAGGCGAAGTGGCTGAAAATGTAAATATCTCTCCACAGCCTGGAAGCAGACTGGCAATACCATGGTTATGGTCATATTGACTACCACTGACAATGCCATACCCATGGTGGACTTTGGCTGCAAGTCTCCTTGAAGCAGATGGCACAGCTCTGCAACTATTTCACTGTTGAACAGAGTCTATGGAGGCTGTGCCTCTGGTTCATTGACAAAAAGCTAAACCTAGGCCGGTTGATGTGGCTGGTGGTGTACCGATATGTGTGGTCTGTCTCCCTCAGGTGTCACCTGATATCTTTTTGTTCCACTTCATTCTCTTCGATTAAATCAAGGAAACGCCCCCCACACCCTTCCCCGCGCTTACAGGAATGTGTCAACAATAAGAAATTAAAAGGATCTGTTTCCGATGTGCTAGAACCCTACTGGCCATTTAATCACTCCTGCTTTTCATCCTACTGTAGACCTTCTCTATCATTCTTTCCTCCTCTCCCCCTGACTTCCTTCCCCTTTTGTTCCCTGTCTTTTTTCTACTGGCTTATAAGCTGTCATGAAATCCATGGTTGCCAAGCTTGTGTTTCTTTTTTAGGCAGATCCTAACAGAAAACAAAAACTGAAGAAGGAAACAGAAAAAATAAACAGTGAAAGGAAACTGACAATCCCAGTTTCTAAGGAAGCGAAAACTGAAACTGGGATTTGGAAACCAAAACCTCTGGGCAGACTGAAACTGGTTGAGGCTACAGAAAGGGACGCAGAGCCATCCGAGCTCAGTAGTAGCAGTTGATCAGTCCAGTGGTACAGTACAGGCAAGCTGAAGAAGACAGAGATCATACCCAGAAGCTGAGAATAAGTTGTTGCTGCAGTTTCTGTTACTTGAAGATAACATTAGTGGATTTATACCATCCAGATCAAGTTGAGGAGGTTTTGCAGACATGGGCCAATTTTGGTGAAGACCGTGCCCATGAACTTGGGTTGGTTGTGTGCTGCTGTCAGCTGGGGATCAGGCTACGTCCTGGGAGAGGAGCTGAAATTCTTTGTGATGAAGACAGAATTTTGAAGGGCTTTGTGACTGAGTTCAATGACCTATATGCTGTGTGGACTGCTGAGCCAATTCACAAGATCTGTCTTAAATATTGCTGAAAAATGAAGCTTCAGCAAAATGTTTACAGCAATACTCAAGTTCTGTACTACCAAATGACTATTTGGAGGTCTGTCTTAGTTGTATCTGCCATTTAATGTGTAGTTATAGTTTATAATCAGCCACAATTTTCCTGTTTAATGTTTAACTTATGTTTAATTATGTTGAACTTATGTTTAATTATATTTAGTTCATGTTTAACTTATTTTGATTCTGGATATTAGAGTATAGAATGTCATCTATGATAGTATTCAGTGTTCGCTTTGTTTGATTCTTGTACAGTTAAAATTCTTCAGTTTTAAACTGCAGAATCTTGTGGCTTCATTCTTTTAGTAAATAACTGGGATTTCCAATTTATTTTTGTTTAAAAAATGTTACTGGCCTCTACTGAGGTCTTGACACTGTTAAATCCTTAACGACTTCTGGTTCTGATGAAAGGCCATTGACCTGAAATGTTAACTTTCTCTCTCCACAGATATCACCTGACCTGTTGAGTATTTTCAGTATTCTCTGTTTTTATTTCATATTTCCATCTTTTTGGTTTTGTAGAATTGTGTACTTGTTGACAAACTATTTGCTCGTTCTAATCCTTCTAGATTTCCTTAATTCTCTCCTATAGGTACTGACATTTGTTTAGGGAATGGGCATACTGGTCCTGGCCTTTAGGCACCTCAGCCTAATGATGATTCTTTCAGTCTTGAGTCTCAACAGTTCCAAGTCTCGGGCTGAACTCATCCGCCACCATAAGGTCAGAATGAAAGGAAACCAATCACAAGGTTTTATTTTTAGAGGGATAGAATTGAAAAGTAGGGAAGTTATGCTAAACCTATGTCGAACCTTTGTTAGAGCACACTTAGAATATTGCATGCAGTTTTGGTCACCATATTATAAAAAGGCATTGGAGAGGGTGCAAGGAAGATTTACAAGGATGATACCAGGAATGAGTTGGATATATATATATATATCAAGAAAGTAATGACAAGCTGGGTCCCTTTTATTTTAAAAGAAGGTTGAGAGATGACCTAATAGAGGTATTTAAAATTATGAAAGGCTTGATAGAGTGGATATAGCGAGAATGTTTCCTCTTGTGAAGAAGGGCATAACTAGAGGCCATCAATATAAGATAGTCACCAAGAAATCCAATAGGGAATTCAGAAGAAACTTCTTTACCCAAACAATGGTGAGAACATGGAACTCGCTCCCACATGGAGTGGTTGAAGTGAATAGTATAGATGCATTTAAGGGAAATCTAGACAAGTATATGAGGAAGAAGGGAATAGAAGATTACAATGATGGACTTAGATGAGGAAAGAAGGGAGGAGGCTCCAGTGGAGGATAAACACCAGCATGGACTGGTTAAGCTGAATGGCCTGTTTCCATGCTCTAAGTCCGATGTAATCCATCCAGCAGGAGTCACTTGGGCTGGAATCTGCTGCATTTAGAAAGTTTTTGAGCATCGGGACCATTTCTGGACCTAGTCCCACTTATGGCAGCAGTGTGCCCGCTGGTGAAATCTTAAAGGTGGTGACCAATTAGCAGGTTGCCTCTGCGTTTGCCATTCAATTAGGGATCAGAAGTGGAAGTTTTGTAGATCATGGACCATTGCTAGGGTGGCCAGCAGTCTTCAGTGTCTCACTTGCGGAAGCGCTGCTGAGGCCCAAGCAGCAAGAGCAGCAGGAACTCAATGGAGGCACCATTTCTACCAGGGGAGTGGCTGCCACTCAATCAGCCCCACCGCTGTTGGAGATGTCAGTCTCCAGGAGAACCTGACGCTATGAAAAGTCTCTGACCCACTCAAGGAGGCTTGCTGTTTTTCATAGGTGCATATTTAAAATCCTTCAAATCGTTCACGTCTCTGACCTTCCACTGTGCAGCTGCCTCCTCCAAGTTTCTGAGGTGGGGATGGCCTGAGCGACATTTGGAAGATTGCATCGCTGTGGTAAAATTGGTGCTAACTGTCTCATTGAATACCTTCATTGGAGTCCTGCTGCTGCCAGACGGGTTGCTGTCACTGCTGTGAACCTTCCTCCAGTTAAAGGGTGAGGAGGGGATACCATCCCAACTGCTACCTGGGCTGAGATTAGTTTACTCAGCATGGGCTAGGAATCATGGAGCCATTTACTACTCAGTACCACATAAAGGGAACTACTTAATTACACCCCACAGGAATTGACTGCTTCTAACTTTAATGTTTGTAGATCAGCTTTAATTCCATTTGGCTACAGGTTGTACATGGGAAGTGTAGGTTACACAGGACTTAACAAGAAGTGGTTTATGCAACATTGAAGTTATGCAACTTCTTGTCAATTTCTGAGTATATTTTATCATCACTAATTTTTAAATGGGGATGAGGGCCCATATGGAATAGAGACCACCATTAGGCCCTCTCTTTCCATGCACTGACTAGGGGATTTACTGTTGCTGGCTAGTGACCTACCGCCATTAGTCCTGCTGGTCCCTAGGGTTGATTGAGGTGGCAGCAGAAAATAGGACATCTTGTTGAGCTCCATTTGAGAGAGCTGGTGGAGCCTATCCCGGCTGGTGTGGAAGGAGTGAAGTTGAACTTGAAGGGGGCTACATGGTGGTTGGCTTCACTGCCTGATTTGTGCCCCACTTCTGCCAATATCCCACCTGACTTTTGGGAGGAAAATCCACTTTCTCACTTAGAGAAGCTACAGGAAAATATGAGATCTCTCGATGGCTTTGCGGAAAATACACTTCCCAGTGTGGCATTGAGCCATGCCGACCAGGGAGACCCCATGTTTAATATAACTGAAAATGTTGGAAATGCTTTTTTGGACAGAAAAGTTAACAGGCAAGATACACCCCGCCTCTCACGCCAATGGGGGTCCTGAGCCCGCACTTGCCAGGAGCCAGACTGGCAGAGCTATCTTCCTGGAGGTGGCCTTGTAATAGGCCACTTCTGCATTCACTGTCCCATTAAGGGCGGTGGATGGGCTTCCAATGCTATCGGTCCAATCACAAGGCCAGTAGCTCTAGAGCCTCAGCAGCAACACTGGGAAAGGTGGGTGCTACTGAGACAGACCTGAGAATGCAAGGGTGTCTAAACATGGAGGCGCTATTGGATAGGTAAAAATAATTAAATATTTTAGATGGGGGAAGGCAGCAAGGAGGAGGGAAAGCCCTCCAGTGAGGTGGATCATTGAGGCTGCAGGGGCAGCTTTTTCTTTCTGCAGCCCCAACAATAAAGTTGTGGAACACCTGACCCAGCCCTGACCACCCCGCCACCACCCCAGCCTGCCTCCATTGAGCGAGCAACCTCCCCACATGGCAGGGGACCTCTCTGCAGCCAGCAAAATGCTGGCAATCCTGAAAAATTGCCCCCAATTGGGGCCTTCATTGTTTAAATTGGCTGCCTGTCCCTGTGGAGTGGGCAGCCGTTTCACATGAAATCTGGATAAATTCAGTCCAATGTTTCAGGTCGATGACCTTTTAGAGTTCTGAAATTATAGTGTAATGGACTGTGACAGAAAATGCAGATGAATTATACAGAATTGCTTTGTTGAATGACTCCCATGAGCTATTATGCATGTTTGTAAGGTGTCCTTGGGTGTCCAAGAACAAGACACTGTTACATTAGTTACTTTCTGCTATAGTACTCAACCATCACAAAGAACAAAGGAAAAAGCAGAGAGAATTAAAGAGGAATAAGTGAGTGAAAGGAAGAGGGAATAAGGAAAGGGTAATCTGGAGCACTGTTTCCAGATAGACAAAGGGGTGTAAGTGCAAGCTGATAACAGGATTAATAGATCTTGTGGTGTAATGGGTAGCAAGTCTGTCTTTGAGTCAGGAATTCTGGTTTTTAGTCCTACCCCAGGACTTGATGGCCATGAAAGAGGTGTTCATAACACGGCCTATCAGGTTGATTATCATTCTGCAAATCCTTCCAATACCTGTCAGTGGCAAGCAGAGACAGCGGGAGATATTCCTGGTCAGCCACGTGATGGTAAGAAAATTGGAGCCTCTACCATCACTATCCATAGCTCCAGACTACAACATGCACGTAAAATTGCATGTTGCCACAGCAAGCCGGACTCTGAGTGAACTGTGGCACACCACTACCAACAAGAGTAACGTCAGAAAGTACATCTTCACACAAAGCATGATCAGTATCCGGAAATTCCAGCGAGGTATTGGAGGAAACATTCTGGAATAATTGCAGAGACAATGCCATCTTTGTGTGTGGCTGCATCAAGCTGTGCATAGACCCTCGGTACGCAAATACCAAGTGCCACTACGCGCTGAGGTTCTACCTGTCCCCAGTGCTGCAAAGGATAGGTCTGGACACGCTGCCGTGGAACGCTCCAAGTAGTTGGACCGTGCTGTACCACCTGTCCCTCGCGGAAACATTTATGCAGAGAAACACCTTTGACCACAAGTCTATCAGGCAGTGGTCGGAACGTAACGTCCTAGAGGCCCTACGGGAAAAGGAGATGGTGGATCCTGTCGGATGGTTCCCCGAGCAGACTGTCAAAGTCATTTGGCAGAATGCCTCATCACCGGAACTTTCCAACAAGCACCAAGATGTAGCTTGGCTGGTGGTGAGAAAGGCCCTCCCCGTCAGATCCTTCCTATACGCCAGGAGTCTCACCTCCTCTGCACGTTGCCCTCGAGGTGGCTGTGGTGGAGAAGAGACTGTTGTTCACCTCCTTGTTGAATGTGCCTTTGAAAAGAAGGTCTGGAGAGAGATGCAGTGGATTTGTCGAGGTTCATCCCGAACAGTGCTGTGATGCGGGACTCTGTGCTCTAGGGGCTGTTCCCAGGGACACACGCCGAGACAAACAACTGCAGCTGGAGGATCATCAACTCGGTGAAAGACGCTCTTTGGTCTGCCCGAAATTTGTTGGTCTTCCAGTGCAAAGAGTTGTCCCCGACCGAGTGTTGCAGACTGGCACATTCCAAGGTCCAGGGCTACGTGCTGAGGGATGCACTAAAGCTTGGGGCAGCTGCCGCAAAGGCGCAGTGGGGAAGGGTCGCTGTCTAAGACCTTTCTGCCATAGTGCACCGAGGGGCTGGGAATTGCATAGACCCCTCAGGCTGTACGACTCACAAATATTGTATGTAGTGAATACTAAATGTATCATAATTATATTGAAGCACCTCAGAGTGCAATGTGATGTATGTAGATAGTGCATTGGGATTGGAGTTGTCTGACTGTCTGTAATGACCATATTGAAATGATTGTAATATTCATTGATTGTATTGAAGCGCCTCGTGATCCATGTGTAAAAGTTGAATATGATTGCACTTTTTGTGATGGCCATTTAGAAATGTTTCGTAATGTTCTTTCTGATATTTAATGAATAAAGTATATTTTTCCAAAAAAAAATTGAAGAGCCAAATGGTATTATGAAGGTGGGAGAGCCCTAGGTTTCCATGGAAGGAGAAGCTAGATGGGCCAAAAGCCTTGCTCATTTCTACATATCTTTGTGTAGGAGAAGAGTTCTGAAGCCCAAGTTCAGATGTAACTTGATGTTCACATTTTTAAAGTGAAGTTATTATTCAGGATTGCGATTTGAGATAGCTCTGTGGTAAGTATTGCAGAATTTAATAAACCAGTAGCCATAATCGCTTTCCCTATACATTTACAAATATCACTTACAAAGGTAAATTTACTAATTCTGTGCTTGCAGCAAACAGCCAGATTTGAAGGATGAGTCAATTAGAGGTGGAACTACAATATTACTGCTGACTCTCCAATCCACACTTGCTTGGAGTGTGATTTCTGCTGGGAATGCAGCATTAGTGACATAACCCTATAATCACAGTATGCAAAAAAAAAGAAAGATTGAATAGGCTTGACCTATTTTCTCTACAAATGGCTGAAGGGAGACCTGATAGAGACCTTTGAAATTATGAAGGTCCTTGTTAGTGGGGAAGATGTTTCCATTTGTGGGGGAAATAATAATTAGAAGATACATGTATAAGATAATCACTAACAAATTTAATAAGGAATTCACAAGGTTGAGGTGAACAGAGGAGCATCCAGGTTATGGGGTCCTGATGGACTACATCCTAGGGTCTTAAAAGAACTGTCTAGTGAAATAGTTGATGCATTGGTTTTAATTTTCCAAAACCCCCTAGATTTGAGGAAGGTCCCATTAGATTGGAAGATAGCAAATGTAACTCCATTATTCAAAAAGGGAGAGATAAAGAAAGTAGGAAACTACAGGCCAGTTAGCTTAACATCTGTCGTAGGGAAAATGTTAGAAGCTATTATTAAAGAAGTCATAGCAGGGCACTTGGATAAACTCAAAGATTTCAGGCAGAGTCAACATGGTTTTGTGAAAGGGAAATCAATTTTAACCAATTTATTGTAGTTCTTTGAGGAAGTAACATGAGCTGTGGATAAAGGGGAAACAGTGGTTGTACTGTACTTAGATTTCCAGAAGGCATTTGATAAAGTGGCACATCAAAAGTTATTGCGAAAAATGAAAGCTCATGGTATAGGGGGTAACATATTGGCATGGATAGAAGATTGGCTGGCTAACAGGAAGCAGAGAGTAGGCATAAATGGGTCTTTTTCAGGTTGGCAAAATGTAACGAGTGGTGTGCCACAGGGATCAGTGCTGGGACCTCAACTGTTTACAATTTATATAAATGACTTGGATGATGGGATTGAAGGAACAGTTGCCAAATTTGCTGATGACACAAATATAGGTAGGAATGTCAGTTGTGAAGAGGACATAAGGAGGCTACAAAAAGATATAGGGCCGTAACTTCCGACCAGCATCAGAAAGTGCTAACCCGCAGAAATTAGAAGAAATATATGCACACTTACCTGGTCTTGAAAATTGCATTGCTACTTCCATTCGCCGGAGCTGCTTGGGGCCTGAATCGAAAGAATCCTCTCAGGCTCCAGCAAAGTCTAGACCCAGCGTATTCAAGGAGGCCATATCCCTTTTTTACAGCACTAGCTGCCATCAAGCAGGTAAGTCCAAAGGGCTAGGGTAGTTGACAGGCCAGGGGAAGTCAAATGTCAAAGGTAAATGGATAGGATTTGGAGTTTGGGGGTGTCTGGAAGTCGGGGGTTGGGGGTGTCCGGAGGTCAGGGTGGGTGTCCGGAGGTCGGTGGGAGGGGGGTCCGAGATTGGCGAGGGCGGGGGGGTGTCTGGAGGTTGGGGGCCGAGGTCTTGGGAGGGACGGGGTTGTCCGGAGGTCTGGGTGGTGCTGTCCAGACGTCTGGGAGTCCAAGGTCTGGGAGGGGGCAATCGGGGGGAGGGGGAGGATGTCTGGAGGTTGGGGGTTCTGAGGTCTGGGTGGGGGCTTGGGAGCGTTTAGAGGTTGGAATGGGTGGGAGGGTCCGAGATCTGTGGGGGGGTGTGTCCGGAGGTCGGGGGAGGGGAGCTCTGGGGGTCCGGAGATCAGGGGGTCCGGAGGTCAGAGGGTCCGTGGGAGGGGGCTTGGGTGGAGTTGGGGGGGGGGGGGGGAGGTTGATGTGTCCAGAGGTCAGGTGTTCCAAGGTCTGCCGGGGGGGGGCCTTTGGAGGTCAGGTTTGTGGGGGGGTCTGGAGGTTGGAGGGCCTGAGATCGGGGTGGGGGTCCGAGTTCAGACGGCGTCCGAGGTCGGGGGGGGGATCTGATATCGGCAGGGTGTAGCAGTGTGGGGGAGTCCCATGGGGTCAGTCTGGGTGTTTACAATTGTTACCCAGAAGTTAGAAGAGGTTTTAATTCTTCTAACTTTTCTGGGTAACTATTGGTATAACCCCAGCAGAACCATCGAAGTGTGCGATTTAAATCGCATTTTCGGATAGTTCCCAGCGCAGCGCAATTGTCCAGAGGAAGTTAGCACTTCTGGGCAATTGCCGTGCAAACCCTTGCCTGGGAACTTGCCAGAGGGATTGCCTAGCGCATCTTTGGGGCACCCCCCTCAAATCTGACACTGGGCAGCATGGAAGCTACAGGCCACAAATAGGTTAAGTGAGTGGGCAAAGATCTGGCAAATGGAGTATAATGTGGGAAAATGTGAAATTGTCCATTTTGGCAGGAAGCATATTATCTAAATATTACAGAGCTCTGAGATACAGAGGGATCTGGGCGTCCTAGTGCATGAGTCACAAAAAGCTAGTATGCAGGTACAGCAAGTAATTAGGAAAGGTAATAGAATGTTATCATTTATTATGAAGGCAATTGAATATAAAAGTACGAAGGTTATGCTTCAGTTGTACAGGGCACCAGTAAGACCACATTTGGAGTAATGTGTACAGTATTGGTCACCTTATTTAAGGAAGGATGGAAATGCATTGGAGCAGTTCAGAGAAAGTTTACCAGAGTAGTACCTGGAATGGGTGGATTGTCTTATGAGGAAAGGTTGGACAGACTACGCTTTTATCAGCTGGAGTTTAGAAGAGTAAGAAGCGTCTTGATTGAAACATATAAGATCCTGAGGGGTCTTGACAAGGTGGATGTGGAGACGATGTTTCCTCTTGTGGTAGAATGTAGAACTAGCGGTCACTGTTTAAAAATAAGGGGTCACCCATTTAAAACAAAGATGAGGCGAAATTGTTTTACTCAGAGGGTCGTGAGTCTTTGGAACTCTCTTCCTGAAAAGGTGGTGGAAGCAAAGTTTTTGAATGTTTTTAAGGCAGAGGTGGATAAATTCTTGATAAGCAAGGGGGTGATCGGTTATTGGGGGTAGGTGGGATGTAGATTTCAGGTTACTATCAGATCAGCCATGGTCTTATTAAATGGCAGTGCAGGCTCGAGGGGCTTGATGACGTTGTCATGCTCGTTGTTCGTTTGTTTGTAATTATCCCTTAATCAAGGTCACTAAAAGAAACAACTTATTTGTTCATTATCGCATTGTCTGCGATTGCTGTACATAAATTGACTTGTGTTTCCTACAGTACAACAGTGACTACACTTCATTTGTTGTGACGCACTTAGGAATGTCCTAAGATAATGAAAGAGGCTATATAAGTGCACTTTTTTTTTTAAAAGAGCATCAATGCATTTAAGGGTCTGCTTGATAAACACAGGAGATAGAAAGAAACAGAGGGATATGCTGTTTGGGTTAGATGAAGCAAAGAGGGAGGAGGCATGTGTGGAGTACAGTCAAAAGGATTTATGAAAGGCAAATTATGTCTGACAAGCGTTGAGTTTTTTGAGGATGTAGCTAGTAAGATAGACAAAGGGGAAATCAATGAATGTAGAGTAGCTGGATTTTCAAAAAACATTCAATAAGGTGCTAAACAAGAGGTTATTAAAATTAGGACTCATAGGATTGGAGATAATATATTCACATGGATCGAGGATTGATTAATGGACAGAAAACCAATAATAAAGGGAAATTTTTGGATTGGCAGGCTGTAACTAACGGGGTATCTCAAGGATCAGTTCTTCGGCCTCTATGAGATACAATCTATCTTTTGAACTTAGATGGGGGACTGAGTGTAACATATTCAAGTTTGTAGAAGTTTGCCCCTGGCCCTTCACCACCACCCACCCCGGTCCTGCCTCTATCTCACCCTTGTCCCCTGCGTCCTTCAATCCCTGCACCCCGCCTAACTTCCCACAAAGTTAGGTGGGAAAAGAGGTTGCAAAGTGGCTGCAGATGGAGGTGAGTAGGCAAGAACATGACAGATGGAAAACAATATGGTGAAGTATGAAGTGATCTAGCAGGAAAAATAAGAAGCCAGGATTTTTCTTAAATGGAGAGAAAATGGGAAATGTTTATATTCTGAGGGACCTGGGTGTCCTTGTACATCAATTACAGAAAGTTGATATGCAGGTACAGCATGCAATTAGGAAGGCAAATAATGTGTTAGCTTTTATTACAAAGAGATTGGAGTGTAACAGGAAAGAAGTCTTACAATTATACACATCATTGGTGAGGCTACACCTGGAGTAGTGTGTGCAATTTTGGTATCCTTGCCCAAAAAAGGACTTACTCTCCTTAGAGAGAATGCAATGAGAGTTCACAAGACTGGTTCATAGGATTAAGGTGTTGTTTTAAGAGGGGTGATCAAGTAGATTAGAGGTGGAATTTTATGGCCCCTCCCACCAGTGGGATTTTCCGGTCTTGTGAAATTAATGGACTTCTGAATGGCTCACTGCATTTTCCGGCCCCACCCCCGCTGTGACAGGGGGCGTAAAATTCTGCCCTAGGTCTAAATTCCCGTGGCTGGGGAAATCTGAAACATGGGGTCACAGTCTTAGAACAGAGTCAGCCATTTAGATGAGATGAGAAATTTCTTCAATGAAAAGGTTGTGAACCTTTAGAATTCTCTACCTCAGAGAGCTGTGGATGCTCAGTCGTTGAGTACCTTCAAGACAGAATTTTTTTTTAGATTTTTTGGTATAAGGCAATTACAGGATAGGGGCATAGTGCAGGAAGGTGGAGTTAAGGCAGAAGATCAGGAATGGCAAAGCAGGCTGGAAGGACCATATGGCCTACTCCAGCTCCCATGTCTTACGTTCTTATATTCAATTAGGTTGAATGGCCTGCTTCTGTGCAATAGATAGGGTTTTTTGTCATTTAACCTCTTTCACATCATGCATTTGCCTGCTTCAAGAGCTTAACGGTGAGCAAACTTCAGACCAAGCAGTACTCTCTCCTTACATGTGTTGTAAGATTAGAAATTCAGATTGGAATGGTGAAACTTGCACTTGTCCTACATGGTGATGAAAGAAAGAATTCACCTGGCCTCTTACATGCAAGTGACTATGAACATTTCCTCCATTTGGTGCTTTGTCAATTTGTAAATACAGTTTATAAAAGAATTCCTGCACTAATATCATAGAAACCCCAGAGGACCCCTTGCCAAACACATTATGATGTTGCTACAGACAGAGACCACAGGAATCTCCAACCCCTGGCATCATTTTCCCAGCAAATCGACATATTGCCAACAGTACTTCTTTTGAAGAGCTGCATTTATAATTTCATGCTGTGCTGGTGCTATTCTTGTGTTAGCCTGGATAGTGAGTTATCGCGAGGACTATCACAGACTGTCCTCATGCCATCTGTGCATATATTCTTTTCAGTGGGCTTGCCAGGTGGGGATCAGGTGAAACAATCCTGGCTGATTTTTCCCTTTCCTAGACCAGGATCACAGAAGCTAAATGTACTATCTCTACTGCTACCCCGAGGTCAGATGAGCTAATTCAGTGTAAGTACACATTGTCAGTTCATTTACTAACAAGCCATCAGATGATGAGATAAACGTCTCAGTCAGGGTAGCAGTAGTAATGTAATACTGCAGTTATGTCATGATATGGTACTGGACAAGCATCTCAAAAGTCATAAGTTCAAATCACACCATGACAAGTTCTGAAATTGAATTTGATGAATATTGCAATTTGCAAGCTGGCAACAGAAAAAGTGCCCATAAAACTGCTGCTCGTTGTAAAAACTCAGCTGGTTCATAAATATCCTTCAGCAAAAGGAAACCTATCAGCTCTAGGTGGTCTGGCCTACTAATGACTTTAATCACACACAATGTGGTTGATACTGGATACCCTCTAAGCTGGCTTAGCAAATCAGTAGGTTGTCAGGGAAGAACAAATCCACCCTTGCTAATGTCATCCACATCCCAAAATCAAAGGAAATCATCAGCCAGCATTCTCCCTTGTTTGCAATAAAACTTATTGGAAAGTCATCTGATGTGACATCAGGTTCATGTTTGGTTATAACACTAGTCCAGCCTACGAAAATTAGCAAAACCTTCCCTTGAATTATGTTAAGAATCAACCATTAAGCTTTAGAGAAAGCAACAGCATAAAATTTTACAGCACAGAACAAGGGCATTCTGCCCATCATACCTGTACTAGCTCTTTGAAACAACTGTCAAATAAGTCCCATTATCCCACTCTGTCCCCATAGCCCTACTTCACTTGTGGCATCGTGTTATACAGAGACAGATTACACAACAAAAGCACAAAGTCTGACAAAAGTTATAAACTTTATTGTTCATTTTTAGTAAACAATCTTGTTCCAATGAGAGTCAATATGAACTTTGTAAAGTTTTACGATGGGACATCAAATTACTTCTTATGAGTCTAGAAATTATTGTTTCTGATATTAGTGGGTAATTGTTTGACATGTTGATGCAATGCTCCTTTGTCCACTGTTTTAGCTTGTTTATTTTAAATGGACCATTGACTCTGCTGAAATAGCGCATGGGGAAACATCATTGTGACTGATTCCTTACAACCATTCAGGCAAATGTAAGGTGGAATTTTGGATAACAAGGTAATCACATTGTTTGGAAGGCAAGACTGATATTCTGGAAAATAATTAGTGGGTTGCGACTCTCCTCGGATAGCCTGAATGTCAGGAGCATTTGGAGAGGATTTTCTTTAGTCTCTTAGGTGTTTGGTGGAAGGGATGGTTGAAATCTGATGACGGATGGAGGCAAGATGGAACAGCCTGATGGCCTTTTCTCTTCCTGGATGCACAAACCTAAAGAGTGTCCATCCATTAATATCGCAAACAATAATTTCAAGCCTATAGTCTGGAATAAGATGACTGTTACTGCACACCAATGGATGATGTAGCGGTGGGTCCCAGAAAGATGTGTGGTCTGCAAGGAAGTGTGGAGCATATTGTCTGCCTGGCTGTTTGCACCTGGCAAACAGCACATATAAGGCACCCAAATTAAACTTCCAATCCCTCAGCTTCTAGCTAGGGGAAGCAGTTCATAACCTGATGAGCAGAGACAGGAACAAGACAGAACCCATGGGAAAGGAAAGTGGAAAGATACAGTGCAGTTTTCGGATCAAAGTAAAAATACAATAAGATTTTCAAACTTCCCTTTGTGCTTAAAAATCATGCAAAAATGGAATCTGCTGGCTAAGTGTTCATTTAAAGAAGCAAGATCCTCACTGGGAAGACAATTCACCAAAAAGTTTTTTTCTTTAGATTCTATCCACCGAGGCCTTTGTTATCACAGTGGGATTAGTTGTTATGTTTCTCAGGTTTCCTTGGTCCGTTGTATGATTCAGTTGTTTTCTTTTGATGCCGAGATTTCCTTTGAGTGATAAAAACATTGTCACTGATACATTCAAGCACAGTTTCTCCTTTGGCCCTACAACAGTGCTTTTGTTCTGTCTCTCTGGTTACAATACAGCTGAACTGTACTCAGTGTTTTTGTACTCTTCAGCAACCCTTCTGTTAAATTACAGTATATGAAACCCTTACATAAGTCTGCAATACACATTAAACATCCCATATGCCTCCCTCCCCCAGGAGTTATACTACACCAACATGTGATCGTAGTTCTACTACAATCCTCAGTATACAAAGAAAATCCCTTGTGGCCTATGCTGCCTCCACTGGTGTGTGCTATACCTAAGCAAGTCTCCCTCCTGAGAGATGTGATACAGTCAAACAGTGCTCCGTGTGGCCTTATCCATGACTCTTGCTGTTATGCTGCATCCAAACAATAATCTACATAATCATACCACTCCTAGTTCTATTACAACTCAGTTTTATACAGTACGCCACTTTCTAACTACAATGAAGCCAATTGGTTGCATCCACCCCCACAACTATGCTATATTGCGTGCTCCAGCTCTTGAAAGTCAGCTGCGCCCTAGCAATTCTCCTTGTGGCCATGTCCATCCTAGTGCTGCTACAGCCCACAGGAGCAAGAAACTCAGGTTCCATAATAATAGAGCATGGGGTTCTAGTTGTCTGCACTTAAGTAAATTATATGTGATTGCATTTTCAAAACTTCGATAACATAGTGAGAAGTGGCACCTTCATAACATATCCTGACAATTAACAGTTCAAATGTGACTGGCTGTGTATCCAGGAAGTAGAAACAGATATGCATCGAATTCATAAATAGCTCAATGTGGGCCAATGCATGGTGGCATGGAGCAGGAAGAGACTGGCATGGGGGGGTACCAATGCATTGTGCAATAAATCACCAATGCAGAGCGTCATGAAGAACCAATGCATAGTGCGGTATTCTTCTATGCTACAGTGTCGTTTAAAGCTAATACTTTGCACCATAGAGAACTACTGTACTGTGGCATAGAGTGTCAAGAGGCATCTTTATAATCCCACCTACTGAGTGTCTGTTTTTGCTGTACCCTGCAGGGAACTGCCAAACAAAAGTCAGGCAGCTCCGCACACAGGTTCAGTGATGGAGGAAAAAAAGGTCAGAAGGACACAGTAGAAAGAAAGCGGACATTTCTGGGTCTCCCACTCAGTTTCAGGAAACATAACTCAAGACACTGGCTGGCAACCAGGTTATTTTTCTACAAAACGTACGCTCCAATTACCTTCCCTCCTCTCACAAATAGCTGACACTTGCAGGAGTATGGTTTCACAGGTGCAGGTCATCTCCTGACAATTTGTCCAGGTTCCTTAAACTGTGAATGTCAACAGACTTTGAAAGCTTGGAGGACATCACAGATATGCCGTATCCTGTCCTCAACACGCTGTGTACTTTCTAGTAAGACTCATGGATAATGACTGGGAGTGGAAACCATGACCAAATTTTCCTATCCTGTGCTCAGGGTGTTGAGAACCGTAGGACAAATACCACTGCCTTGGCAGTGTAACATCTAGGGATTGAACTTGGGCACCATTTTTTATTCTGCCCACCTCAATCTCACACTGAGTAATGTATTAATCCACTGGGTAACCAAGGGAGATATTGACATGCTGGTTATACCACATTTCTAAACAACAGAAGAGACCTATGACAGAATGAAACCACGACTGCAACTGCCATGTTACAAGGTTGGGCATCCACTGCCCAAGTTCATGAATGCAGAGAACTTCAAGCACCATACACCACAGCTATTGTGGCTTTATGTGTAGCTGCTTTATGCAATGCCTTTCTTCAACACTTACAAGAGGATTTTTTTCACCAAATCTGCTCCAGAAAGTCATTTTGACTTGGTTCTTGTGCCCTGTTCTTTCATCAAAACATTGACAGCTGTCAAAGGGTGGACTGTACAGGTGAAGGCTGACTGCAGATTCTGTGTGACTCACATTTTCCACCCGGTGCAGGCCAATTGTATCTGTGGTTTGAGGAAAGGAGTTACTTCATTGGAATAACTTTTTATAAAAACTTTCCAATTTTTTTTCTCTTCTCTCTGCGTAGGATATGAGCATCGGCTGCTCTTTGGCACCTCATGCATGTGGCATCATTAATCATGAGTGACAGCCAACTGTTCTACTGCAAGAAACATCAGAGCTGAATGAAATATTGTAATCACCTGATACCCATGCACTTGCACTTTCAAGCAGGGTCACTGGCTAGTGATAGGATGTACTAACCCTGACTGATAATTTTTCCTCTCCGAAGCCCATGGCACTTTAGCTATTTGGAGCACCTGTTAACCTGGCTTAGTCACATAGCTCACCACTGACTGGCAATTGAAGCTGACACTTCTTGGATCATTTTCTTCATTAAAAAAATGAACTGTGCATCCAGGCCACTATTTCTCATTCAGTAAATATTACCAAAAATACCTGGTCATTCATTGGTTTATTATTTGTGGAACCTGGCTGTGTGTCCATTTCCCCACATGATGACAGTAAATACAGTTCAAAAGTAACCTATTGGTTGTAAAGCACTACGGAATGTGCTGAGGTCATGAGAAAGCTATATATAAAGCAAGTTCCTTGCTTTGAAGGCAAAGTGGTTGCAATTCATTTTTTATGAATAAATATTTCCTGTCATTCAGCCCTAAACTTTTCTTTGACAACCTATGTATAAATTTCACTACACACTTGAAAGGAAATATCTTTAGCCTTTAAAGCCAAAAAATGCAACTTTTGCAATAGAATTGCAGGCGTTGTTAACACTGGAAATTAGTCAAACATGAGAATTTTTCATGTAATTACTTTCAATTCAGTTAATGAATGTAAACAAACTCCTTCTCCATTATAGCCTTTTTGTCTATTGTGACATTAGCACCAGTTATTTCTTCTCCGAAATGTTCTCCTTCATTTTTTTCTTATTGGGCCACACTTATCTTACATCATTTTTTTCCTCCCTGCAGCCTCACCAAATCGAAATAGAGACTCATTATATCAAAATAAAGACTCATTATAGTATATCCTGCAGCCATCGGTGATACCTGACTACAGCTTCTCAAAATTCTTCTTTTCCTCTGTTGCTGCTTTCAGCCTAGGTGGAATTCTGCATGGTGGACCTTGGGATTCATCTCGATTTCTCAATATTAAAACCTTTAGAGCTATCACCAGAGAGCTCTTTCCAAATTTGGTTTACTTTCACAACCCAATATTGCCACTGGCTACAGATTTGGAATAACTGCTTAAAAATGCCTGTAGGAGCAAAGTTTAATGTTCCAATAGTAATCAACAGGTCAAACTATCATGATAAAACCCATATAAAAATAATGTCATATGAAATCACTGATACTTATCAACAAAATATTGCTTACCACCTTAATGATACATGAACAATCATATACATGCCCTTCTGTTGAAATCTACTCATGGTAGTCATTTTATCCATATTAAAAAAAGATCACGCAACAATCCACAGGTCTGCCCTGCTAAAGTTAGGTATTTAAAAACAGGTTTGTGTTTAACAAGTCATATTACATTTGTAAGGGCTTATTTAGAAGAATCATTGATGTTCAGTTTCATTTAACTATACTACTTTCTTCTGTAATTTTTGCATCTCAAGATGTTTTACAAGGGCTATCTCCAGTATTGTTGATTGCTGCTATAACTAGGTTGCAGCAAACAAAGTGCTTTACATGGGCATTCCTTTGGGAGTTCCTATAGTGCTACACCGCACGCACCTAGACCAGTCCAATTGGGTACTGTTAAGTAGTAAGAAAGTTTATTAGTAGCAAGCTCTCAGAACTGCCATTGCACATTATTCAGCAGCTTTGACCGTACCCAAAATGGATACGCGACCTTACCATTGATGTACGTGCACTCATTTTCATAAAAGGTTTTCTCCCATTTCTTGGTTAGCTCCTGGTTCTTGTGCTTAACATCTGGCCAATTAAACAGGGTTTCTTTCAGCTGTCCCTGTAGTAGCTTCAGGAAGCAATGTGAATTGGAGTGGTCATGGATACTGCTGCGGAGTAACCAAACAAAAAAAAAGACACTCAAACAAATGATAACAAATTAAAGAGAGCTGATAAAGCACAGATCTGGGAACCTTAGCTTTATCTGAGATGCTTAACTTTCAAATGAAAACAAGGAGCTCCCCAAATGCTAGTGAGTAAAGGCATGGTCAGGGTAGTGCTGAGTCTCATAGGTATAAAAGGTCATGGGGGCCTATTTCCAGTTTATGCTGATCAAAGCCAAAACAAGCAGTGGGGTTGCTACATATAATGACCTTGGGCTAAAATTCAGCCAGGTTCTTGCTCCTATTGTTACCTAGTGAGTCTGGAAACACCGCTCATGTGTATGTTGGATGAGACTATGATTGGTGTCAGGCCTTATATCTCCCAGAGATAAAAACAAAAAACTACTGCGGATGCTGGAAATCCAAAACAAAAACAGAATTACCTGGAAAAACTCAGCAGGTCTGGCAGCATCGGTGGAGAAGAAAAGAGTCGACGTTTCGAGTCCTCACGACCCTTCATGAGGACTCGAAACGTCGACTCTTTTCTTCTCCACCGATGCTGCCAGACCTGCTGAGTTTTTCCAGGTAATTCTGTTTTTGTCTTATATCTCCCATATTCTAAATGCCTGCTGACACTAAGTTCTCCAGCAGAAAAGGGAGAAAATAGCGCTTGAAAAACAAAGGAGGATGCAAAACATTGTGAAGGGCATTCTATGGAGACATCTGTTAATTTTAGCATCAATTCCCCTGGATAATATCATGATCAGACCATGCAAGGTGATAGTAAAAATCTGGCTTGGAGTTTTGTAAGCTTGTAATTCAGTTGTGTTCCTGGAGCAATGCAAATCAAAGCTCTGCCATGCCAAAACTAGGAGCATTTAGTACACCGGAAATTTACAGAAGGGAAGAGGGGGAGGAAAATAAATGATTCCCACAAAGTTGGATGGACATAAGTCATGATCCTTCAGGACAAAATTGGGTTTCTTCATCACTTGAGTTTACAGGTGCTTCAGTACTGTTGCACCATGACAATTGCTGTAGAGCAATTTATTAACTCAGGTTTATTTTGCCTTTCTGTTTGAAAACAAAGCAACCATGGGCTTATCATCAGATTACCCATCCCCAAGAGTTTCATGGTACCTGTGCGTTCGTATCTTTCATATGAATCATATTAACAAGGTGGTTTTCCATAATGGGTCAGAAAATTAACTAGCAAGTATTCCAGTTATGTTAGATATTGTTCTTGGACTTTTCCACTCATTGATAATTAATAATTTAATTTCCCACTCTTAAAAATACCACCCATCTCTTTCCAGATAATTCTGTTGAGATTGCTGAAACATTGAATGTCACAATAATAATAAAGGAGAAAGGGTGACATTCAATGTTTAATTATATTTCTTCTTCGTTTCATCTCGCTAATGATTTCTCATCTTTTCTTAGTCATCTGGTCAGAATAGGATTCAGAGTATTTAATTATTTCCAGTCGCTTATTAAATGATATTCCCCAGGAGTTTTGTACAAATCATTTTAACAAGGCTGCAATGGCTTTAATTTTAACAACCTCCACCACCACCACTCCTGATGGGCAGGGGAGAGTCATGGAATCCACCCCATTTCTGTCCCTATAAATATTAAAGTGTTTAAATCAAGCCATGGGCGAGATATCTGTAAAATGCAGTTTAACAGCTTGGCTGCTGTGCTGTGGTGGTGTGGGGGGTGGAGAGGGGGCGAGTCCAACAATCAGTAGGGCTTAGACGGAAAACTTGTCATCAGAAGAGCCCCATGATGGGGTGGAGGAGGCTTGAGATTGGGAGTGCTGAGTGGGGACCAGAGATTGGGAGGGCTGGTGGGTGCAGGGAGATGGAGATCTGGGTTTCTGGAGGGAGGCAGAGATTGGGGCTGGGGGAAGCCAAGGCTTGCTTGAGGGCCTGGGAGAGTAGTCCTGCAAGAACTCCACAATGAGTGCTGGAAGATTCACTTGCTCTGGGGAATCGGCAGCTCCCACCTCATTTTAGCTACCAGGAGTCCCACAGCTCAGACAACCACCCACCCCCACCCCCTCTTTGTTTAAGTGATGGTGTCAATGATATCATCAAGCCACAACTTTGTTATGATAAATAGGCCTCTACCTGCATTTTACTGGTGTTACCAGTAAAATTATCAGTCTGGGGCCTAGCTTTTTACAATCTATACTATTGATTTAGATGGAACGGCCAAGAGTAATGTATATTCAGCAAACTTGGATACAAAGCTAGGTGGGACAGTAAACTACGAGGAGGATACAAGGATTCTGCAAAGGGAGTCTGCACAGGTTAAGTGAGTGGGCAAGAAGCTGGCAGACAGAATTGGGAGGTTATTCACTTTGGAAGGAAGGTAGAATAGAAAAACAGAATATTTTTCAAATGGTTTGAAACAATTAAATGTTGGTCTTAAGAGGGGTGACAAGTGGCATATGTGCCACACAAGTGCCAAGCAATGACCATCTCCAACAAGGCAGAATCTAACCATCTAATCCTTGACGTTCAATGGCTTTACCGTCACTGAATCCTCCACTATCGACATCCTGGGGGTTACCACTGACCAGAAACTGAACTGGACCAGCCGTATAAACAGGGTGGCTACAAGAGCAGGTCAGAGGCTAAGAATCCTGCAGCGAGTAACTCACCTCCTGACTCCCCAAAGCCAGTCCACCATTTACAAGGCACAAGTCAGGAGTGTGATAGAATACTCTCCACTTGCCTGGACAAGTGCAGCTCCAACAACACTCAAGGAGCTCAACACCATCCAGGACGAAGCAAACCGCTTGACTGAAACCCCATCCAAAAAATTCACTCCCTCCACCACCGACAAACAGTGGCAGCAATGTATACCATCTGCAAGATGCACTGCAGGAACTCACCAAGGCTCCTTAGACAGCACCTTCCAAACTCATGACCGCTACCATCTAAAAAGATGAAGGCAGCAGACACCTGGGAACACCACCGCTTTCAAGTTCCCCTCCAAGTCACTCACCATCTTGACTTGGAAATATATCGTCGTTCCTTCACTGTCGCTGGGTCAAAATCCTGGAACTCTCTCCTGAACAGCACTGAATACCACATGGACTACAACATTTCAAGAAAGCAACTCACCACCACCTTCTCAAGGGCAATTAGGGATGGACAATAAATGCTGGCCTAGCCAGCAATGTCCACATTCCATGAACAAATAAAAAACGTGTCCTTGTATACTAAACACAGGTTAACATATAGGTACAGCAAGCAATTAGGAAGGAAAATGGTATGTTGACTTTTATTTTAAGGGATATGCAAAATAAGAGTAAAGAAGTCTTGCTGGAATTGTACAGGGCTTTGGTGAGTACACCTGAATCATTGTTTTGTTTTTGATATACTTGCCTTAAATAAGTCCTGGGATGAGAGGATTATCCTATGAGGAGATTGAGTAGAATGGAGTTTAGAAGAATGAGAGGTGGTCACACTGCAACACAAGATTCTGAGTGAGCTTTTACAGGGTACAGTATATGCAGAGAGGCTGTTTCTCCTGGCCAAGAGTCTAGAACTAGAGGGTATAGTTTCAGGATAAGTGGTCGATCATTTAGAGCAGAGTTGAAATGTCTTGACTCAAAGGGTTGTGAATCTTTGGAATTCTCTACTTCAGAAGGCTGTGGATGTACAGACATCAAGTATATTCAAGGCTGAGATTGATAAGATTTTTGAACTTAAGCAAATCAAGTGATATGGAGAGCAGACAAGAAAGTGGAATTCAGTTGAAAGTCAGCCCCAATCTTATCAATAGTGGAGCAGGCCTGAGGGGCGTGGCCTACTTCTGCTCCTAATTCTTATGGTTTTAAAACTAACCTCTGACCAAACTTTGATCATCTCTCCTAATTTTTCCTTTATTAACTCACTATCTATAAAGCGCCTCGAGATTGTTTCACATTAAAAATGGGCTAGTTAAGTTAAAATTCTTGTTGCCTCTGTCACCATTTTTCCTACCCTACTATGGAAGCATTCACCACAAGGACTGTAGAAGTTCAAGGAGAAGGCCAGTCAGCTCCTTCTCAAAGCAACAATGGAAGGGCAATAAATGTGACCTTGTCAATGTCATTCACATTTCAAATTATTATAAATCGCAGCAAATAAGTTGACCAGTTGTATAAGGTGACCTCATTTTTCCAGCCCTCAAAAAATCTCATTATTTCGAATATATTCTGCATTTAAGTCGACCCTCTTTTCAGGCACGGCATGCTAATACTTGCATTAGTATTCAGCCTCAATTTTCCTCCCCACAAATGCATATTTTACTTACTGGCACTTTATAACTGGGTGTAAGGGATTAAGCATGTGATATGGGCTGTGTTGTGAAGGTGTGCGGGAGTTCAAAACATGCCCATTCTTTGCGTTGGAAGCAGATGACAATTTAAAATGATGACCACTTAGCCCCAGGCTTGACTTTTATACTTGGCATGTAAGTGGATCCCTGTTTTTGGAGGGATTTTGAGGCTTCAAAGGGCGACTTATACGCCAACATCTATGGGTAACTGCCTGGAAGAAATATCTATGTCTCCAGGATAGAAAGGATAAAAATCAGGGAAGGAGAACAGCTGAGGATACAACACATTGTAAAGGGCACAATATGGAGTCATCTGTTTACTTTATCCTGGGAACTGATGCTAAAATTAACGTCAGAACATACCAGATGATAGCAAACAAAAAAAAAACTGGTGGAGAGTCTTGTAAACTTGGAGTCAAAGTGCGTGCTATTTTAAAGTGTTGCTATGCCCTATGGGGAGGCCGTGGCACAGTGGTATTGTCACTGGACTAGTAATCCAGAGACCCAGAGTAATGCTCTGAGGACATAGGTTTGAATCCCACTGTGACAGATGGTGGAATTTGAATTCAATCAATAAAAAAAAATTGGAATTAAAGGTCTAATGATGACCATGAAGCTATTGTCAATTGTTGTAAAACCCATCTGGTTCACGAATGCCCTTTAGGAAATCTGCCGTCCTTACCTGGTCTGGCCAACATGCGATTCCAGATCCGCAGCACGGGGCTGACTTTTAAACGGCCTAGCAAGCCACTCAGTTTCAAACCTTTAGAAAGTCAATAGGGAATGAAACCAGGCGGACCGCCTGGCATTGACCTAGGCACTGGAAACGACAACGGCAAAACTCGGCCCTGTTGGCCCTGCAAAGTCCTCCTTACAAACATCTGGGAGCATGTGCCAAAATTGGAAGAGCTGTCTCATGGACAAGTCAAGCAACAGCCTGACATAGTCATACTCACAGACAATGTCCCAGACACCACCACCATCACCACCCCTGGGTATGTCCTGTCCCACCAGCAGGACTACCCAGCAGAGGTGGCGGCATAGTGGTATACAGTCGGGAGGGTGTTTCCCTGGGAGTCCTCAACTCCGGACCCCATGAAGTATTATGGCATCAGGTCAAACATGGGCAAAGAAACCTCCTGCTGATTACCATGTACCACCCCATGTTGAATATACTTAGAAGAAGCACTGATGGTGGCAAGGGCACAGAATGTTCTCTGGGTGGGGGACTTCAATGTCTATCAACAAGAATGGCTCAATAGCATCACTACAGACCAAGCTGGCCGGATTCTAAATGACATGGCTGCTAGACCGGGTCTGCAGCAGGTGGTGATGGAACTAACAAGAGGGAAAAAGATACTTGATCTCATCCTCACCAACCTGCCTGCCGCAGGTGCATCTGTCTATGACAGTATTGGTAGGAGTGACCACCGCACAGTTGTTGTGGAAACAAAGTCTCACCCTGACATTGAGGATACCCTCCATTGAGTCGTGTGGCACCAGGCTAAATAAGATAGATTTCGAACAGATCTAGCAGCTCAAGACTGGGCATCCATGAGACACTGTGGGCATCAGCAGCTGCAGAATTGTACTCGAACACAATCTGTAACCTCACGGCCCACCATATCCCCCACTTTAGCACTACCATCAAGCCAGGGGATCAACCCTGGTTCAAAGAAGAGTGCAGGCGGGCATGCCAGGAACAGCACCAGGTATACCTAAAAATGGAGGTGTCAACCTGGTGAAGCTAAACACAGGACTACTTGTGTGCCAAACAGCATTAACAGCAAGCTATAGACAGAGCTAAGCGATCCCACAATTCTGGACCCAGTCATGAATGGTGGTGGACAATTGAAAAACTCAATGGAGGAGGAGGCTCCACAAATATCCCCATCCTTAATGGTGAGGAAACCAAGCACATCAGTGCAAAAGATAATGCTGATGCATTTGCAACAATCTTCAGCCAGAAGTGCTGAGTGGATAATCCATCTCAGCCTCCCCCAGCATCACAGATGCCAGTCTTCAGGCAATTTGATTCACTCCACATGATCTCAAGAAACAGCTGAAGGCACTGGATATTGCAAAGGCTACGGGCCCTGACAATATTCCGGCATTAGTACTGAAGACTTGTGCTCCAGAACTTGCCATGCCCCTAGCCAAGCTGTTCCTATACAGTGACAACACTGGCATCTACATGGCAATGTAGAAAATTGGCCAGGTACATCCTGTACACAAAGCAGGGCAAATCCAATGATGCCAATTACCGCCCCAACAGTCCGCTCTCGATCATCAGTACAACGGAAGGTGTCACCAACAGTGCTACCAGGCAGCACTTACTTAGCAATAACTCCTCACTGATGCTCAGTTTGGGTTCTGCTAAGGTCAGTCAGCCCCTGACCTCTTTACAGCTTTGGTTCAAACATGGACAAGAGCAGAACTCCAGGGATGACAGTAACTGCCCTTGACATCAAAGCTGCATTTGACTGAGTGTGCCATCAAGGAGCCCTAGCAAAACTGGAGTCAATGGGAATCAGGTGGAAAACTCACCGCTGGATGGAGTCATACCTAGCACAAAGCAAGATGGTTGTGGTTGTTTGAGGTTAACCATCTCAGTTCCAGGACATCACTGCAGGAGTTCCTCAGGGTAGTGTCCTTTGCCCAACCATCTTCAGCTGCTTCATCAATCACCTTCCTTCCATCATAAGGTCAGAAGTGGGGATGTTCACTCGTGATTTCACAATGTTCAGCATCATTCACAATGACTCAGGTATTGAAGCAGTCCTTGTCCAAATGCAGCAAGACCTGGACAATATCCAGGCTTGGGCTGACAAGGGGCAAGTAACATTCGCACCACACAAGTGCCAGGCAATGACTATCTGCAACAAGGGAGAATCTAACCATTACCCCTTGATATTCAATGGCATTACCAATGTTGAATTCCCTATTAACAACATCCTGAGGGTTACCATTGACCAAAAATTGAACTGGACTAGCCATATAAACACCGTGGCTACAAGAGCAGGTCAGAGGCTAGGAATCCTGCGACAAGTAACTCACCTTCTGACTCCCCGAAGCCTGTCCACCACCTACAAGAGACATGTCAAGAGTGTTATGGAATACTCTCCACTTGCCTGGATGAGTATAGCTCCCACAACACTCAAGAAACTTGACACTATCCAGGACAAACCAGCCACTTGATTGGCATCACATCCAACAAACATTCACTCCCTTCCCCACTGATGTAGTGGCAGCAGTGTATACCATCCACAAGATGCACTCCAGCAACTCACCAAGGCTCCTTCAGCAGCACCTTCCAAACCTGCAACCCCTACCACCCATAAGGACAAGGGCAGCAGATACATGGGAACACCACTACCTTCAAGTTCTCCTCCAAGCTACATATGATGCTAGCTTACAATGCCATTCCTTCACTGTCTCTGGGTCAAAATCCTGGAACTCACTCCCTTAGAGCACTGTGGGTGGACCTACATGACACGGACTTCAGTGGTTCAAGAAGGCAGCTCACCACCACCTCAAAGAGTAATTGGGGATGGACAATAAATGCTGGCCTAGCCAGCAACGCCCACATCCCATGAATGAATAAGAAAAGCCATACAGCAATGAGATAAATGGGAGATTTAAAAAGGGAAGAGAGGAAGGAAAAAAGTTTGATTCCTCACAAAGTTGGATAGGCGCAGGTCATCATGTCTCAGGAGATAAATTTAATTTGGAAATGGATATATTTATCATGGGGTTTGACAGATGCTTCAGTTAGTTTTGCACCATGACTATGGCTGTAGAATAGAGTAATTAACGAATTCAGGTTCTGCTTTACCTTTCTGATTGAAAACAAAGTGACCGTAGTCAACTTGACTCATCAGGTTGGCTCCCACAAAGTTTCATTCTGCCTTGTGGGTTCATTTCTCTCATAACAACCCCATAAACCATATAGGTTTTCTTTAATGGAACTGCAGTTAGATTAGACATTGTCCTTAGACCGCCTCACTCCATGGCTGATCATATGATTTCTCATTGTAAACACACCCCATCTCTTTCTAAATAATGCAGTTGACATTGCTGAAATATTGAGCCTTGCAATAATATAGTTAATGGAGAAGTAAACCCATAGTGGTGATGTTTTATCATTGGCCTCAATGTCAAGAAGCTGTTTACTTGGCTGACTGTTGGATGGGAGGCAGATCTGTAATATCAAAACGGCAGGGCCTTCATGTCTCCAGGCTTGCCAAGTTCTTTGGCTGATTTAAGCCTCACCTGTGCCCTTCCCACCTCACCTTGAATATTATGGCCATCAATCCTGTGTAGGCGATTCACTTGCCCATCCTATGGCAGTAGTTCAATTTGAATCAACTCTGAATCAGCACCAAATTCTCGACTGCAATTTTGTAGTAATTGGAAGTAATTCCCAGCTGTGATTAATAGATTTTTGTTAGGCAAACGTATTAATGGTTATGGAACCATGGCAGGTCAGTAGAATTAAGATACAACCATGATTAAATGAACGATGGAAAAGGCTCGACTGGCTGAATGTGGTTTCTATATTCCCCTCTAAACCCCTCTGCTTCTCCTTTCTCTCCGCTGTTAAGAAGCTACTTCAAACCATCCTCTTTTGATAAAAACATTTTCATCACCCAAGTTCATTTTTCCTTCTTCAACTCACTATCATTTTTTCAAACTAACACCTCTGTGATCCACTTTGGGATTCTTTTTACCTTAAAAGCGCCTTACAGTTAAGAATTCTTGTTCAGGAGTGAAAAGGGATAAAAGTTGGGGAAGGAATGAGGATGAGGATTGTGAAGGGCACAAAATGGAGAAACCTGTTAATTTTAAAATCGTCAGACACGCGAGATGATAGTTAAAAAAAAACTGGTGCAGAGTCTTGTAAACTTGATATTCAGCTGTGTTCCTGAAGCAATGCAAATCAAAATGTGTACAACATTAAAACATTCCCATGTCATAATGGAAACAATTGACGCATTGGTAATTAAAAAAAGGCAAGAGGGAAGGAAAAAAAGAGATTGATTCATCACAAAGTTGGATGGACACAAGTCAGGATGTTTCATGACAAATATTGAATTTAAAAATGGATTTATTTATTTAACGCTGTTAACATCGTTGGAATATTCGTTCCAATAATATTGTTAACAGTGGTAAAGTTTAATTATTAGCTTTGATTTTACCCCCCCACCCCCCGCCTTGTTAAGAAATTATTAATTTGGGAGGCTAACCCGCAAAATACAAACGGCCAGGTCTCCACATCTGCAGCCTTGCTGGGTTCCACAGCTTATTTAGGCCTCGCTAGCACCCTTCCTGCCTCCTAGTAAATATCATGGCATTATTCCTGTGGGTGATGAACCCCAAACCTATGGTAATAGTTCAATTATCCAAATGCTAATAGGGTTCATTATACATAACAATTTTCAGCATTCATAAAAGTAAAAATACTGAATGAATTCCAAATTACATAACCCTGGCACTCCATCCACCACCTTTAACGGTCACTCCCTTCACCACCGACACACATTGGCAGCAGTGTGTGCCATCTACAAGATGTACTCCATTAACTCACCAAGGCTCCTTCGGCAGCACCTTCCAAATCCGCAACCCCTACTGCCCATAAGGGTAGCAGATACATGGGAACACTACCACCTTCAAGTTCCCCGCCAGGCGCACATCATCCTGACTTAAATCACCGTTCCTTCACTGTCGCTGGGTCAAGATCCTGGAACTCCCTCCCTAACAGCACTGAGCGTGTTTCTGCAACACATGGACTGCAGTGGGTGAAGAAGGTGGCTCACCACCACCTTCTTAAGGACACCTAGGGATGGGCAATTAATGCTGATCTAGCCAGCGATCCCCACATCCCATGAACAAATAAAAAAAACAAGCCAACAGGTTTCAGATCTGATTTCATAAGCCAACACTATAATTTAGCAGCAAAAGTTATCAGAGGAAATGAATAAATTTTTAAATCAATCATTGCAGAGGTGCAACTACATGTACAGACTGTTCTCTCATTAAGTTACTTATGGTAAGTCAGATATTTGCTGCATTATAAAGGACAGTGGTGTTCTATATAATGTAACATGTTATTATTCTGCTGAGAAAAAGTTCTATTCCTGTAAAACTTTGATTGCTGTTGATGTTAAGTAATCACTTAAAGGCTGTAGGTCTGACCACCCCACTTACTTTTTAAAAAAAAAATGTACTTGGAGAGTTCAGTGCGGGCTTATAGATATTGTGATTTCTTGTTTGGGGTATCAACTGGGGTGTTTTTAGTTGCTCGGTGGAATTTGTTTATTCCAAATGATTCTATCTTTTTTTTAAAAGAAGTTTGATGCAAGAATTTTTACTTTGGCACAAGTGTGACAGAGAATGTGGTGGACAGGAAGTTCCTACTAGACATTAAACAGGGCCTGATTTTAACCCATTTAAAACCACCTATGGCACCGATATGAATAGGGAGAATGCAGAGGAGCAAGTTATCAGCCAAACAAACTTGGTTAGGCCAGAGATGTGGAGGCCCTGTCAATCTTAACAGCAAAGCCTCATTACCATATTGTTAGCCTCGTCCCAGGAGGCAGGTGGGAAAACTAGGGGCAGGAGGCCACAGTGGGAACTTACAGGGGTGGATATTCAGTGGAAACAATATTGGGCTAGGAATCCACTACGGTGAATAACTCCAACAGTCATATATTGTCATTGTAGATTTTGACAATGGATGCTTGACACTTGTGGAATTATATCTAGCATGTGTTATTGACTTCAAAAGAGAAAATAGTTTAAAAAAAAATCTACTGAATTTGTGTCTCTGTGATTTTCCTTACCTGCCATGTCCTTCGCCCCAGCACAGAATCATCAGGTTAAACTTTCCATTCCCATGGTCCACAAGGTTTCGAGTGTATCTGCAAAAATACAAGAGCAGATTATAGTGCGCAGATTAATATCAAGTGAGAATTTAGAAAAATGCACAGACTCCATCTCAGATTTGTGGTTTGGTTAATTCCTGTACTTACTCACTAGCTATTGAGGTTCAAGTGGGGAGGGACCCATAAGGTAAATTCAGTGATCCTGATGAGAAGATTCATTCAAAGGAAGCGAGTTGGAGATAGGGTAATGTCTACTTTCTAATCCAAATTTCATTTGATTCTGCTGGGAGTGCTTTACTTAGCCTTATATCTCAGTGCTTTCTATGTTCTGGGGTAAGGTATTGTACAATTGGTTGATGTGAAGCACAGTCATATTCTTAAATACATTTATGAGAGTGATAAAAAGCACTGAACTATGGAATATATCTAAAGGTAGGCTGAAATTTGTCATATCTATGATCCTGCATCAGCAGATAGATTAGGATTACCACAAATCCTACTTATGCAGAGCTTAATAACAGTCCTTAAGTCAACACCCGCAGATGGATGGGGTACAGTAGTGAAATTCAAGGGCACCACAAAATACGCACTGAAATCGCTGGATCAACGTTAAGTTACTTAATGCAACCACCAAGCAGAGGCTCTTAAACAGGTAAACTATTATGTGGACACAGAAACCCAGGGTCACTGTTCAGGTCCTGAGGCAACATTGTGGAATTAGAATTTTTAAGGAGCTATGTGGACGTGTGGTATGCTGGTTTTTGGCATCACAGGCACTGTTTCACAGCACTATTCCGCACCTTGTGTAACGGGTACACAGGAGGTGACAGCGTTCAATATCAATGGTCTCCCACGCCCAACGTACATCAAGCTATTGGCACCCAACATGAGACGATCCGCTCCGAGGTACTCCACTGGTATGTCTCTACTTTCATTTCCTGAAAAACTTCAGCTCTTTGCTCTCCCCAATTGGAAAATGTGATTTTAAAGCACTGTTGAACATTCCATTTGCAGCCACCACTGTGCAGAGTCAGGGAGCAGCAGACTAGGACACTTGTGAGCAGGAGCTCTGGGTTCAACAAGAAGCGGGAGCTAGAGAGAGGAAAGTCGGACTAGAAAGTACAGGATGGACAGGAGAGCAGGTAAGATACATACAGCACTACCCTTTACAATAACTTGTGCACTTTCAATCATGTCCTTTCTCCCACATTTCTAGTCTTATGCATTATATTTTTTGCTAATGACATGTATCTGACCTAAAAGTTCACTTTGCCTTGAAATTAATAATGATTACACAGATCAGACTTGTCTGTGTCTGGATTCCCCTTATTGGATAGAATAGAGATCTGACTATTCGCAGTCCTGGTCTGTGGAAGAGTTTGACGTGCCACAAGGGAACAGGCCTGAACCTGCTAGGGTTTCTGGGGTCCAGGAATTTAAGCTAAACAGCCAGATGCCCATATCAGTATGGGTGCATTTTGGACACCTGCTGGAGAACGTCTAAGAGAGCTGAGAAACTGTTTTCAGTTAAAGCATCAAAACTGGCAAAAAAGAAAGTATGGGAAATTCTTGGATCAGTCTCTTTAAGCAAGACCGCAATTTAAATATTACAGGTTCTGAGGTTTTGCAGATCATGACTTTGGGTTGGAAACCCACGAGTCGGCCCCACTTCTTTGTTACCTAGTCCTGGATTCAGGAATCTTGCCAACGTCCCTGCTGGCAGGGACCTGCAGGGAACTCAAAGGAAGAACCTCAAGTGTTACTGGGTCCCACCCTATTTGTTGCCCGTGTTTGGAGCCAAGGGCTATTGGTGCAGGGGGGTGTGAGCTTTCGATGGAGTTTGACCTCTCAATACGTAATCCTAATACTGAGTGGATTAGCGTTCCCCAGCCTGTGGAACGCTCAGTGTTGGGGCATGATGATGACATAATCCTTTCAAGAGAGAAAAAAAAAAATCATTCACCCGTCACTCTTGTACCTTGCTGTCCATCTGCTCAAAAGTAGTTAGTGCTTGAAAGGAAGACAAAATAAAACCATTTTTATGCTTATGCTTAGTAAAAAAGCTTATGTGATGCGTCTGGTTCTGTTCCTTTGACAATGTTCATACCAACAATAGACACAAGAAATCCAGTATTGCATTGGTCACTCCAATTCATTTGGAGGGAAGTGGGTTTGAATAGATTTTGGACGTGCTAAAGTTTTTAAGGGAACAAGAGTACATTTGACATCTAAGTTAACTATACCAACCCTTTTAAACAGTTTGTAAAACTGGTATGTAAAGATAAGCTATTACGAGCCTCTACATGATAACGGTTAGTACTTAGATTTTCTTATTAAAAAATAGGCTTGACATGGTTACATTTTTTGCGGGGAGTTGAGGGAAGGGAGCAAAATAAATTCCTTTTAGCAATAAGACACCAAAGATGATTTCAAAGCAACAATTCATTCGTGCTACTATTTGATATTTAATTAATATTGAACAAGGAGTGACAGGATTTCAGTTGTTGCACGGCTGCCTGGTGTAACAAGAAGTTTTAGAAGATTTTATTCCATCACTGATGTCAACCGACTAAACACAATGGGAGCACACACAGGCACAGACTTTAAATATCACCTGCTTTCCATCCACTGCTCCAACAATAGGTAGAATTCCTTAAAAGGTCAGCAGTGTAATAAAGGGACAGCTGTAGTGAGGCCACAATGTCCATGATCTGTCCTTGATTTTGAGTTGTCATAAATGAAAGTCAGATGACAGTAGAGCAAGATGACAAATTTGGCCCCAGCAGGTGGTGACGTGGACCGGTTGGAATGATGGTGAGTTGGCTGTGGGGGGAGGAACCAGAGAGCGAGAAAGTGATTGTGTGGGTTTCATTTGACCCATTCCTATGCAGTCTGTTTTGCTGACTTTATCCATCATGACCATTTCACAACACATCAAACAAGAATGGAATGTACTGGCAAGAAAATGAAGGGCTTTGTTTGTGAGGTCACCATGTAGAATGAAGAAAGAGGCTTTCATGACCTGTATGCTGAGTTTTTGTTGCAAATTTTGTGAATGTTGCCAAAAAAATATGTGCAAGATCAGTACTCACTGAAACGGAGACTCCAGGTGTAGATTCAGAGTCTAGCCAGACTCCCAGGCACAGTAGCAGATCTAGGATTTTGGCACATAGGAGTTTGGAGTAGAAGTAGGCCATTCAGCCCATCGAGCCTGCTCCACCATTCAATAAGATCATGGATGATCTGGTTGTAGTATCAACTCGACCTTCCTGTCTACCCCCCCATAACCCTTGACCCCCTTGTCTATCAAAAATCTGTCTAACTCAGTCTTGAATAAATTCAATGACCCAGCCTCCACTGCTTTCTGGGGACAAGAATTCCACATACTAACGGCCCTCTCTGAGAGAAAAGATTTCTCCACATCTCTGTCTTAAACAGTAGACTTCTTATTCTTAAACTATGTCCTCTGGTTCTAATCTCTCCCACAAGTGGAAACATTGCCCTGACATCTACCCTATCAAGTACCCTCAGGACCTTGAATGTTTCCACCACTCATTCTTCTAAACTCCAATGGGTATAGGCCTCAAATGTTCAACCTTTCTTCATAAGATAAGCCCCTCATCCCAGGAATGAGTCGAATGAACAGAAACTCACCAAGGCTCCTCAGCAGCACCTTCCAAACCCATGACCGCTACCATCTAGAAGGACAAGGGCAGCAGATAGATGGGAACACCACCACCTGGAAGTTCCCCTCCTAGCCACTCACCATCCTGAGTTGTAAATATATCGTCATTCCTTCACTGTTGCTGTGTCAAACTCCTGGAACTCCCTCTCTAACAGCACTGTGGGTATATCCACACCACAGGGACTGCAACGGTTCAAGAAGGCAGCTCACCACTACTTTCTCAAGGGCAATTAGGGATGGACAATAAATGCTGGCCTAGCCAGCGATGCCCACATCCCATAAATAAATTTTAAAAATCTTCTCTGAATTGCTTCTAATGCAATTATATCATTTTTTCCAAATGAGATCAAAAACTGTACACAGTACTCCCAATGTGATCTCACCAATGCCCTGTACAGTTTCAGTCAAACTTCCCTACTTTTATATCCCACTCCCCTTGCAATAAATGCCAACATTCTATTTCCCTTCCTAACCACTTGCTGTATCTGCATGCTAACCTTTTGTGATTCATGTACCAGGACACCCAGATCCCTTTGTACCACCGAGTTCTGCCATTTCGCTCCCCATTTAAATAGTATACTGCTGTTCTATTTCATCCTGAAAGTAAACAAGTTCACATTTTTCCACATTATACTGTCAAATTTTTACCCACTCCCTTAACCTGTCTCTACCGCCTCGCAGACTCTCTACCTCCTCTTGACAGATTACTTTCCTGCCTATCTTGGTGTCTCAACAAATTTAGTTAGGCATTTGCAATGACAGTCAGATTTTAGATGCTCAACTTAGGGAGTTAGGAGTGAAGAAAAATGCAATATAATATAAGCTCAGTGGTAGCCTTCTCATCACTGACTCAGAATATTGTGGGTTTAGGCACCATGGTCAGTCTAAAATGCATAATTTGAGCTGATGCTTTAGTGTAGTGCTGAGATAGTGCTACATTGTCCCATTTGAAAGACGGCACCTGGACAATGAGGTCCTGTCTGCATGGTCAGGTGGATATAAAAAGCACCATAGTAATATTGATGAAGAGAAGGGAGCAAGGCATTGCAGTTATTGAATATGAAAGTAGGGAGGTTATGCGTCAGGTGTACAGGGCATTGGTGAGACCACATCTGGAGTAATGTGTACAGTATTGGTCTTCTTATTTAAGAAAGGATGTAAATGCATTGGAAGCAGTTCAGAGAGGGTTTACTCGGCTAATACCTGGAATGGTTGGCTTGTCTTGAGGAAAGGCTGCACAGGCTAGGCTTGTATCTGCTAAGGTTTAGAAGAGTAAAAGGCAACTTGATTGAAACATACAAGATCCAGAGGGGGTCTTGACATAGTGGATGTGGAAAGGATGTTTCCTCTTTTGGGAGAATCTAGAACTAGGGGGCGCTGTTTAAAAATAAGGCAGAGATGAGGAGAATTTTTTTCTCTGAGGGTCAGGAGTCTTCGAAACTCTCTTCCTCAAAAGGCAGTGGAAGCAGAGACTTTGAATATCTTTAAGACAGAGGTAGATAGATTCTTGATATGCAAGGGGGTGAAAGGTTATCGGGGGTAGGCAGGAATGTGGGGTTGAAGTTACAATCAGATCAGCCATGATCTTATTGAATGGCGGAGCAGGCTCGAAGGGCCGAGTTGCCTATTCCTAATTCGTATGTTCATATCATTTATCTTAAATTCCACAATAGATCAACTGTTCACCAATTCGCATAGTTGTTTGTCAACCTTGTTGTGCCAGGCTTGCCTACAAAACAACAGGGACTGCAATTCAATAGTAACTAATTGATTGCAAAGAAGCTTAAGGTGTCTGTTAAATCCTCAGGACATCTCAAAATGCAAGTTATTTTTTATTGTTCGGTTTTTGGGAAAAAAACATCTTCCTCCATATGGTCATATCCCTCCTGGGATTTTGAGGGGCATAAAGTATGCGGAACTCAGATCTATGTGGATTCCACCCTTATGTACAATATGTTGGATACTGCATGTGTTCCACCATCTCTAACTGCAGTCAGCTTTTGGATGTGGCTGGAATCCTTCTGAGGCTTTCCTGGGGTTTCTGGTCATTCCACCTTCCTTCATAGGCAGTGAAAGTCACCCCTGATGAAAGATGGCATAATTTCCATTCTCAGCCCTCTTAAAGCCTCAAACAATTCATGGAGTGAAGCTCATCAATTCCATTACAATGCAGGCTACAGCCTGGCAAAACATTGTCAGTTTATACATTTTGGGAGTTCCAAAAGAATGGATTGATAATTTTGCAAGGGTGGGATGAGAGGAAATTTCCTGTCTGTCACCACTGGCAGAGAAATACTTGTTGTTTTCCCTTCAGATTCATTTAATGTGCTTTGTAAACAAGACAGAAGTGGAAGATCAATTTAGATCAATTTGCACTGATACGCAAGAGAGGTTAGAGATAATAAAATGTCCAATTCTTTTGAGAAGAATAGCAATAAATCTGCCAAAATAAATGTTGTTTGGGCCCTGACACGCTGGTCACCAAGTAATTTCCATCACCTGTGCCCTTGCATTGCCACTCTTAATAACATATTTGGCACAGTGTGCTCGACTTTTATCTATTGGTCTCTGTCTGACAGTAATCACTGCTGATTATTTTTTTTAAAAGTGAGCTTATAACATTTAACACCTAACCAACATTTCCAGAATTCTAAACTTGAGGTTTTGCTTAACAAGTAAGTAACAAGGTCAGCGAGCGTAGGGGTGAAGGATGAATGGGACTTGGTGATTTTTCCTTGGCAATTGTGGACAATAATTGTGCAGAACACAGAAGACTATAATCAGTTTAGCGACAGTGCTAGGAACATTCTGCAGTAGACAGTTAACTTGTCTAGGCATACAAATCTTCCTTTCAACATATCAATTGCTTTCTCAATCCTCATATGAGACTGGATTTAAGTTTCACTGTGGCGCTTCCTGCAACACTGGTGGTCCAATGCTGTGGTGTCAAGAACCAGGGCAATATTGGGTAACCTTTGCCACCGAGTAGCCAAATTGTAACTTGCCCTCGAGTCTGAAAAGAGGAGATATTAGACTGCCTCAAGGTAAAGGAGCTCAAGGCAGCTTTCTGCATACTGGCATCAAGGTGAAGGAAGCCATGCCTGTGGTCACCTCTGCAGTTCAGCATTACGAGACAACTTATTAAGTTTACAAACCTGGTGCTCATATTCTGTTAACCCAAATTAAACAATTAGCTGGTTTGATCAAACTTTTTCAACTTTGTCGTGGCTCGGGGAGCTTGATATTGCAGCGCACTATCCCCAGTGAGTCATGACACAAGCAACATGACAGCATTAAATTTCACAGTATTCTGTACCTTCCATTATCTGTAACAAAAGCTACAGAGGACCTAGCTTATAATAATATTCCAATACCATATAACTTACATGGAGTGACATTCCTGCTTGAGATAGTCACTTGAGAATTGGATTAGGTATTGGCCTTTCAGCCCTGGGACTTGGGTTCAATTTCAATTCAGATGGATAATTGTACTTGTACGGGCCAATTCCTAAGCCACAGATATCCGCAACACAAGATAGCTGGCGTTTCCTGGAAAAGGAAAACATCAGCGGGATGGCTGAAACATGTCACTGGAATGGAAAAGAGGGAGCTAACCACTCTGTACCCAGCCCCAGGAGTCCCAGATTCAAAACATGCGAAGTAGAAAGGTTTTCCATTCCCCAACGCTATACTGCCCTGGCCCCCACTTTGATCAGCATAAAATTCACATCAAAAAATCAATTTTGCTTGTACAAGTGGGGCAGTAATTTATTCATTATTGTAGCCCATTAGAACACTAAAATAAGCACTATGATTTTCTTCCTTTGCTTATTAACTGAGTCTTTGAGAAAATCTTTTCCTCACATTTTCCACTGAGCTTGTGAAGGAATGCAGCTATAAACAGGTATTATAAAGAGAATCCAGCCATAAATAAGGAGATTTAAAAAGAGTGATTCTCCTATGAAGTAGAGATTAAAAGTTAAAGATAGAGTTCATCTGCTGGACAAAGGTTTAAAAGTTTATAATTATGCCTATGCATAATTGTGTGTTCGGGGACAACAACATCCTGCAGCATAGAGTATAACACAAGGCAGTTCTGAAAAACAGGAACTGGCCTTTACTTCACCTCAGCAAGGCAATGGTAAATTGTAAGATACTACAACCTAACAATGATAACCTAAGGAGGATCCTAAACAACTTGTTAACTGAATCCTGAAAACTGAGTGTTGCAAGGAAGTGAGCACTGTCTGCACCTCAGTATCCTGTTTGATTGAAAGATGTTGATGAAAAACAAAGAACATGGTCTAGCATGAGTGTTCAACATGCTTCCTGCTGGTTTAATTCTTTTAGGTTATAAATATTAGAATATTTTGGATTCATTGGATTCACTCCAGCACCTATCAAGGTAAAAAGTAGTTGCTGCAGTGTAGTGATGATAGTTCCCACCTTAATTGGGATTGTGGTATCTTGCTAGACTCGGTAGCATTCTTCTTGGGGATTTAAGGTAAAAACTGCTTTAAATATTGATGGATATCTTAAATATCCCTGTAGCACTAATGAGACCTGGATTCTCTATTAGAAACAAGATTATATTTACTTTTCCTAAAACTGACAATGTTGCGATTGAATTATCAAAAGCGAATTGCATGTTTTATTCTTTAATAAACTCTTATATAATTTAGAAAATATATCGTCTCAAAGTCTCCTGTATCTGAACTTGAAAATCCATCTCCGTACACTCTTCAGTGGAGGGGTACATTGTGGAGGAGAGATGCCTGGACCCTTATAATATCTGGGTTATAATCTAGCTAAAAATGATTAAAAAGGCTATCTAGAGGATGGTAATATTCTCTGGTGGTTCCTTTCCTTCAGGTAGAGTTAGATCAGTTCTTCAGACCCACTTAAGTGTCTGACAGGCCTGTCTTTCTCAACCTTAAGTGAGAGCAATCATCCAAGGAGTACGCATGATCCAGACTAGTCACAAAAAGGAGCTAGGATTATAATCCACTTCAAGACATGTGCCATAGACTTTACAAACATGGTTAATTTAGCAGTGACTGAAAAACTCTAGTAAATGAACTACTAATTCTGTGTAATTAAACAATCTAGAAAAGCCCTCACCCTCTATATAGTTCAAATTTATACACTCTGCCTCTATTGAGTGGTAACATTTAAAGCACTGGATCTGCCTATTTAAAAATTAGAAATGACAGTTTGGAAAGATTTTTTCTTAGCATTGCTTCTTTTAAACTAGTGGATTTAGGAAATTAATGGACGCGAGGTGTGCCAGGACATTAAAATAGATACCCTAAATGCGAGTGGAACAGCCAGAATGGTCTGCAACAGGGTGAATCCCCAAGGCTCTATGAGCTAGATAGCAGGGAGGTCCAAGCCACTTATAATGGGAGTTCATCTTAGAGAATCAGGGAATTTTATTTTCTCTGGACAGAATGCACAGAATTGACTACCCAATTTTCCCACATAACAGTCACTGTACCTTAAAAATAACTAATTGGTGGTGAAAGGCTTTGGGAAATCCAGAGGGTGTAAAAAATTGCAATGTAAATGCAGGTTTCTTCTTTTTGTCATTTGAGGTTGGGAAGGCAATGCGCAGCTGTGACCTCAAGACTTTGACACAGTTACACATGTGACTCTTCCATTTCAGATTAAAAAGGCCATGCATGTCATCTTGTTTCAGACAAAAATGTTTAATATTTAAACAGGCTGTGTACACAATGGTGAAATTACAGTGGGGTTACTACTGTTAATGTAGAGCAAGAACACAAACATGCTGAAAACAATCTGTGCAGTAAACAGATCTCGGGCAGACTTAAGGGTCAGCAATCCATTATGAATTAGAAATTAATCCCTGGTCACTGCTGCAAGCAACAGAGCAAAGAAATTATTGGCAATAAAATTTGTAATTTTTCATTTTCTTATTACTTACACAACCTTAAAATTACTGTAGGCTAGCACATTTAAGACACAAGTCTTTTTTTAAAAATTCATTCACGGGATGTGAGCATCACTGGCTAGGCCAGCATTTATTGCCCATTCCAAATTGCCCTTGTTCAGAGGGCATTTAAGAGTCAACCACATTGCTGTGGGTCTGGAGTCACATGTAGGCCAGACCAGGTAAGGACAGCAGATTTCCTTCCCTAAAGGGTGTTCATGAACCTGATCGGTTTTGGTTTCATAGTCATCATTAGAGAATGAATTCAAATTCAAACCATCTGCCATGGTGGGATTTGAACCCAGGTCCCCAGAGCATTACCCTGGATCTCTGGATTATTAGTCCAGCAACAATACCACTATGCCATTGCCTCTCCCATTAGTAAGCCAGGTCGGTTTTTACAACAATGGTTTCATGGTCATCCATCTATGTTTTGAATCAATTTCATCCCACCATCTGCCATGGTGGACTTTGAACGCCGGTCCCCAGAGCATTACCCTGATTACTAGTCCAGCGACAATACCAGTACGCCATCGCCTCACCTTTGATGGACTAGTTGCCACCATTCTGAACGATTGATAGCAAGCTCCTCCCAGTCATTAGATCAACACTAATCACACTTCAAGGAGAGCTTCAGAGTGTTTTTGAGGCATTTTCTTTGCCCTCCTTGGACCGTTGGACCTGGAGAGGTCAGATAACAGAACCTGGTTTGAGTTGGGGGTGGCTGGATTTCAGACACCTAGGCACAGTGTCCAGTCCACTGAAGCTGATTCTGCAGGAGTCCCTAGCATCCAATGCTCCAATCTACACTTTGCTTAGGGTTAATTGGAATCTTACATAAATTATTATGGTTAAACCCTTTGGATCATTAGAAAAGACAATAGGCTGGGATATTCCATGCCCGCTGGCTTCGGGAGTGTTCGGTGACGTGAGCAGACAATTTGGCGCAATCGGTTTCACAACGTCGTGAAACCAGTTTGTGATCGTCCCTCAGCCCGCCAATGGTGGGCCTCGTACTCCACCATCGGATGTCAGGAACCTCATTGTAATAAATCAGCATATCTGCATCGTCTCCCCCGGCTGCTGGATTGTCTGTCCACGTCTGTGGGAAAACACGCCGACATGTTTCACAACAGCACATAAGCGACGTGCACCTGGCAGGCTGCACTTTGCTCTGGACTTCAAGGTTTGTTTGCCTACCTTGCTGCGGACAGTACTCAGCGTCATCAGCGCCAGGCTTCACAGACAATACCACATCACCACATCACTTTTAGGAGGGCTCATGGATAGGTCTCTACCTACCAGATCAGCCATATGTGGATGGCTTTTTAATGGCTGCAGGACTAGGGCTTGCTTGGCAAAGGGGGAGAAGAGGCTGCAGGACGAGGGCTGTACTGGGGAAGCAGGGTAACCCAGGGTGTGAGTGGGGCACATGCTGATCTGTATAAGGCAGTGTCCAGAAGAGATGAGGGCAGATGGACATGTGAGGGTGTGTGTGAGAGAATGGGTGATGTCGTCCTTTGAGCTGGCAGTGAGTGAGATGCCAGTGAATATGTGATGGGCTTCAGTGTGTGACTTGAGAGTGATGAGATGGTTTCCGTACCCTGGCTGCACGGATGAGATCATTCATCCTCTATCTGCATTGGATGGTCAAGGTTGACCTCTTCTGTGCAGCATTGACACTGATCACTGCCACCACCTCCCAAGCCTGGTTGGTCACACCGCTTCCCATCCTGCGGCCAAAGCTGGGGTATAGGACATTGCGGCAGGCCTCCACAGCGTACAAAACATGTTCCTGTGGTGTGTCACTAAACCTGGGGGCTGCAGTCTTTTTGCCTTTCTTGGACACCTTTCCTGCAGTAGTCGTGGGTTGGAAACACAGATGTGTGCACGCAGTTGGAGTTTAAATATGGCGCCTGGCATGATGAAACGGTGTGGTGGGCAAATGAGAGCCCACCTGCCATCGAAATGGCGTGTTTCCTGGGAATGCATAACCCAATGCTGGGTGGATTTGGGACAATACAGTGTGAAAACCTGCCATTGTGGCTGGCATTCTGCCCAGTAATCTCAGCACTGTGCGAGTTGAGATCTTCTGATCTCAAATGCTGCGGCTTGTTTCAGACAAGAGAGTGATTGCAGAAAGAGAAAGTTAACAAACATTTGCGTACATGTTAGATGATCATCTGGAAGTGCCAGTATCACTGGGCCATGGATTGTGCATTTGTGCTCGTGATTTTTCCCTTCACTGTGTTACTCCCAATATTAGTTTCCTAGAGGTCACTGGTGGGAGAGTGTAGGTCAGGAGAGAGGGAGAATCACATGAAAAGTTGTCCCAGGCTACTCAGCATTCACAATGATGCTCAGAGAATGGTCCCAATTTTAACTCTGAAGAAGAGTCATACGGACTCGAAATGTTAACTCTGTTCCTCTCCCAACAGATGCTGCTAGGCCTGAGCTTTTCCAGCATTTTCAGTTTTTATTTCAGATTTCCAGCATCTGCAGTACTTTGTTTTTATTACCTAATTTTAATTGTCCTGCCTAACAGAAACTGCGGTGAGGCAGGGCAATTAAAATGAGGGAAGTGACTTACCCCCTTCAGATGCTGATGACATTATCTTCTATTTCAGTCAAAGATATGAGTGGGACAGCGGTAATTACTTCCCTGTCTGGCCAGTACACTTATCTAATTGTTAGGGACTGATCCTGTGGGCTCCTGACTGCAGCCTTTTGCAAGCAACCTTGCCGGGTATGAGCAAGACTGTAATGTAATGAGGTCGGAAATAGAAATTGAAAATGCTGGAAATACTCAGCAGGTTTGGCAGCATCTGTGGAAAGAGAAAAGGAGTTAACATTTCACTGACCTTTCGTTCTCAACCTGCAACGTTAACTGTTTCTCTCCAGAGATGCTGCCAGACCTGCTGAGTATTTCCAGCATTTTTGGGTTTTTATTTCAGATCTCCAGCAGCCACAGTATTTTACTTTTGTAACAAGGCTGAATGCAGACACCCGGGTTCACCACTCACTTTGGGGCTAGCATGCACAGTATGTGCTCTCCCTGCCCCTTTAAAATTGGGTCTAATGATTTCATTGGGTTACTGTCCCATTGCTACCCAATCTCAAACACTTTGATGAAATTTATTGTTTGCTTCATTCTTTGTTGCAATATAGTCTGCAAACATCCTCTCTGATTATCCACCCAGCATGACTGCCCACACACTGCCTCATTTTCGAAGATTACTTTGGAATACGCACACAACGTAGCTGCAATTTGAGAGGGAGATTACTCCTTTGTTTAGTGACAGCTTTCTGTCTATCACAATGAAATGCTAGTTCTAAATTTTATTTTGTAAGTGATAATGTGCATTTATATAGCACCTTTAATGTCAAGGAAAACCCAAGGTTTTACATAGGTTTAAGGAAAACATGCCAAGGCCGGAAGGGAGAGGTGACCAAAAGCTTAGGTCTTTTGAGATTTTTTTAAAAAAAGACGGAGAGGGTAGCGAGGGAGTTCCTGAGAACAGGACTCAGGCTGAAAGCTTTGCTACCAATGGGCTTTGGTAGGGACCAATGCTGGAAATACTCAGCAGGTCTGGCAGCATCTCTGGAGAGAAACAGTTAACGTTGCAGGTTGAGAACGAAAGGTCAGTGAAATGTTAACTCCTTTTCTCTTTCCACAGATGCTGCCAAACCTGCTGAGTATTTACAGCATTTTCAATTTCTATTTCCGACCTCATTACATTGCAGTCTTGCTCACACCCGGCAAGGTTGCTTGCAAAAGGCTGCAGTCAGGAGCCCACAGGATCAGTCCCTAACAATTAGATAAGTGTTCAAGAGGGTGAAGTCAAAGGAACAGTGCATGTGAGCGGGTTATATCACTGATCAGCTGCCTCATCACCTCCAGTGTTTTTAAACACAGTAATTGGTTCACAATGATACTGTACTTGATTTTTGTCCTAAAAATTATTTGCATTTGAGTTTGCCAAGAGAACAAGACATTTTGCACAAGACAATTTCTTAGCTGAGGTCTAGTACATTAGTTAGATAAATGTAATTTGATCTCTGGACTTGAAATTTTAATCTTAGTTTTATGAAAACAATTTAGGCAATAACTTAATAGCCACATTTAAGTTTGCTTGTCTGATGGGAATAGGATGAGAGGCGGGGTTAAAATGACAGTCACCCTTGTCATGACAACGCACTGCAGCTACCAACTACCTATGGGCATACTTAACTTTTTTTTAGGAAGACCTGTGTTTTTAAAAGAAATACAAGTAAAGACTGACCAAAAGATGGTTGATAATGTTAATTGGCCACTTTCTGGAAAATTCCTATGTGGATTATACTGACAGACCTGTCCTGGGAGAACATGGAATGTCGCACCTGAAAAGGTGTCATGGCCTTCTTCAAACAGAGATACTTGAAAGAAGGGCATGGAAAATGCAGAAGACTGGATTTTAATCTCCTGTGGTTATGAAGACAATGTAAAATGTTCTGATATGAATGCAAGACATAACTATTTCTCCTCCCGGGAATACATGAAGAAAATGAGTTCAAAAAGCTGGCTGCAGACCAGTATGTGTGTGTGAAAGAAACAAGAAAAAACACCAGTCAGACACCCCTGCAAAGACAGGCAGGCAATTTCTCTCTCTCTCTCGCTGGTGGGGGAGGCAAGTGTGTTCTAGCAGAGACCAAAAGCAAAAAGAAAGAAGACAACCTCTTCAATTACCCTGCAGTTCCGAGTTGTGACTGAGCAGTAGGAAGAATGCCCCAGGGTGTGGGGATCTTCTGAAAATGTTAGAATTCCAAGAATTGACATGTAAGAGGCCAACATTCCTTCGTAGAGCAGTGTTGTACAGTATTACTGTGCATAGATTAGGTACAGCATTTGTCTGTGTAAACAGCTACTTAAACATTTCAACTGTATAAATACAAGTCCTTTAGGCATCAATACAGAATGTTGTTACTTATCGACAAGATTCCATACACGAAACAAACAGAAACACAAATTCAATGTTCATATAAACAAAGCCATGTTGGCAATGTTGTGTTACCGAGTATAGCTTTACAAATTAAACAATAGATCTACTTTTGAGAATATTAATAAAACTAACTATACCCAAAGGATGTCAGCAGTTACACAAGATTCAGCATTTAGGAAAAAGTTAGTTTTAGGTTGATGGGGAGCAATTTAAGATTGTGAATCCCAATGTCAACTTTTTATATTCAAATCAATATTTTAATACGAGCCTCTGTTCATAATTACCTTTGAAGAAATGTAAACAAATTGAATTGGCTAGTTTAGCTCTGAGGTAAAACCAGTTTCATGAATGTGTCCAGCAAATCTTTCATTCGTTTGCCCCCAACCAAAAAAGTCCCACTATTTTAGATCACAGAGGTGAACGTGGCTCTCTGGTCTTTTTCTTCTTAAATAACAAAATGCTCAAATTTTACCACGAAAACAGCGCTCCGTTGAGATCCCCAGACCTCTCCAAAAGGGACTGAAGGTGCCTGTACCAGCTGCTCACCTGCAATTCAACCAAGTTAATAAACCTACACATGCAAGTCTGAGGAGTGTGTGTTGTAGGCTATGTGACTGTGAACGCACATAAACATCCTGAAAACAACCAGTTTTCAATAACGTTTGCTGTCAATGAATTGACAAAACATATACAGAGCACTAATTTGCAGGCATCAAGTCTACATCGACTCCTAGAAGAAAACACGGTTGCAAATTGTCAATTGCATACATGGCAAAGTTGTCCATCGATGCACTCACATTGTAATACATGAACCCATCAATTAGTCAATGCATTAATTTATCCGTGTTGGGGGGCGGGGGAAACGGGATTAATCTCTTACGTAACTGAGTGTTTTCGTCTTGCCACGGAAAAACGTTGCTAAACGTTGCAATATTATTGCACCTGTTGCAACAATTTGACCGGATCAACACTTGAAACGCGTCAATTGAGTCCCCTGATTATCAAACGTCCCACACAGATTGGATTTCACCAATCTGAAACTACCGTTCTTCTTTTGCAACATTAATGCAGAAAAATATGTATGTGGTGACAAAAGTTCCAGTCCCAGGTACGATTTACCTTTGACCCTGTTTCCAGTAATGAGTTTGTCATCTGCCCTTTAATCTCAATGTTGAGGATTACCTGTAGGTTACCAAGTGGGTTACCTGTACTGGTCGAACTTTGCGAATTTACTCCAATCTGCAGGGTTGCTTTTATAAGATTCCATCAGAGCATGCACTTCTTCCACGTTGACTTTGTCACTGGAGAAGATTTCATGAAGTTGTTTAATCAGATTCTCTAACGTCTCCGGTACTTGGATCTGCGTCTGATTCATCTTTATTCCGCGTTCTTTTTTTTTTGGTGAACCGAACAAACGGCAGATCAGACTAAATGAAATAAAGGTGATATTGAAACTGCAGCAAAGTACTTTATAAGAAGCCTGGAAAAATTGTGGGCGGTCTTCATGACAGAGGGCGGAGTTCCAGGGAATTAAAGTCGGGAATTTAACAATACATGACCACTGGTTCCCTGCATTCTGAACTGATGACTCAACATATCAAAACGTCTGGATGCTCACAGTTTAATATTTTGTGTCAAAATAATCTGGTATTCTGCTTAGTTTTTGGAATTTTTTGTTGTTCAATTTACGATAGGAACATGGTCCCAAGGCCCTGGTGAAATCTTACAGATGATTCACATTTCTTTAGGTTCATGAAATGAATGATGATGCGCTCCAGAGTTATGCCACATTATTGAAGCAATTTTACGTGTTCCTTATACTATTGAAGACTGGCAGGATTTAAGCTCCACTGTATCTCAATCATTGTTTGATTCAGAAGGACGCTCCCACATACTGATTTTCTCCCAACTAAGACAAAGCATGCAGCCATTATCAGGGTTCAGGCTGTCCAACCTGTGTCTCTGAACAAAAATCGACACAACCTCAGCCTTGCAAGTGGCCTCCCACTGCCTCCTCTGTGGTGCTCACCTCAACAAATCCAGTCCCTTACCTGAGCCCCAGTCCTACCTAAAGCCGAAGCACCATTCCTACCTGAAGCCTCACTCCTACTTGAGTCACTCCCTGTCCTGAATCTTGCTGCTACTGAAAGTGATTTCTGCCACTAAATAGTGGGGCTCAAATTCCCCTGAGAACATGATTTCTTGCCTTTGCTATACAGCAGGAAAGAGAGTTCAAACATTAACAGAGGACATATCGTTTGGGGATGGGAAGGTTAAAAAGAATATAATACAATTATATTTAGGGGGATAGAGGGTGTCCTGTGCACTCCCGATTGAGAGCCCAGAGGGGTGTGTAGCATACCCAATGCTCTGGTAAAAGATGTCTCACAGTGGCTGGAAAGGGTTGTGGGAAGGGAAGGGGAAAAACAGTTGTCATGGCCCATGTCCAAACTATTGATATAGAAAGGAACAGGGAACAAGGTTCCTGGTGACTTGAGTATCAGGAACTAAATTTATAAAGCAGGCTCTTTATAATTGTAATCTCTGGATTACAACATGAGACAAGTGCTCTGATTATCAAATCTCATAAACAGATCAGGAAAGTTAATGCAAAGCTGAAAGAGTGTTGTAGCCAGGAGCAGTTCCTTTTCATGGGACACTGCCGCTCTTATACTGGGACAAGAAGGAGCTATATGACTGGAAGGGGGCTGCATCTGAACCAGACTGTAACCAAAGCTCTAGTGGAAAGGATAAATAGGACTGCAGAAAGAACTTGAAACCAAGAAAGGAGGTGCAAGGTTTGATAAAAATAACAGTAGAAATAATTTTAGAAATAATAGCAGCCTAAAGATAAGATACAGAAAGAATAAGAGCAAAGGTCAGAGTACAAACAGTGATAAAGGTAATAGAAATACTTAGTGTACAGACAAGGTTCCAAGACTAAAAAATAAGATGCTATAATGTAAGAACTTGTTTGATTGGATAACTGTGCAGGTCAGTCCATTATTTAAGAAAGGTGAGAGAGGAAAACTAGCGACTTATGGAGTAGTTAGCCTGACATCTGCTGTCAGGAAATTATTAGAGTCTATAATTAAGGATCAGATGACTGAACACTTTGAAAATTTTCAGCTGATCAGAGAGAACCAGCATGGATTGGTCATGCCTGATGAATCTGGTTGAATTTTTTTGAAATGGCAACTAAAGTAGTGGATAGGGGAATATCTATGGATGTTATTTATATGAACTTCCAGAAGGCATTTGGTAAAATCCTTCATAAGTTAGCTAAAGTTGAAGCTCATGGAATTGAAGGCAAATTATTGACTTTGTTAGGAATTTGCTAAGTGGCAGGAGACAGGGAGTACGGAAAATGGGCAGGTACTCCATTTAGCAGGATGTGATTAGTAGTGCCCTGCAAGGATCTGTGTTCCGGCTTCAACTATTCAATGTTTTTATTAATGACTAAGATGGTTCGATAGAAAGCGACACATCCAAAGTTGCTGATGACACAAAGATAGGCAGAATAGATGAGAGCGTGAAATTACAAAGAGTTATTGATAGATTAAGTGAATGGTCAAAACCGTGGTCAAAAATGTATTTCAGTGTAGGCAAATGTGAGGTCATTCACTTTGGATCTAAAAAGCATAGATCAGGGTACTTTCTAAATGGTAAAAAGCTAGGAACAGCGGAGGTCCAAAGATATTTGGGCGTTTGGTGGGGGGGTGTGGCTGGGGTGGAAACATTAAAATATCATGAACAGGTACAGAAAATAATCAAAAAAGGCTAATGGAATACTGACCTTTACACCTAGAAGACTATTCAGCCATTCAAAACCCTGGTTAGACCACACCTGGAGTACTGAGAGCAGTTCCGAGTGCCAAATCCCTGGATGGATACATTGCTCTTGGAGGGAGTCCTGTGCCTGCTTACCAGAATGATTCCTGGACTCCGAGGGTTAAGATTGACAAGCTTGGGTTGTATTCCCTGGAATTTAGAAGGTTAAAGGGCGGCTTAATTGAGGTTTCCCAGATACTAAGGGGAGCAGATAGGGTAGGTACAGAGAAACTATTTCAGTTGGCTGGGGAGTCTAGAATTAGCAATCATAATGTAAAAATTAGAGCCCGATCTTTTAGAAGTGACATTAGGAAATACTTAAACACATGAAGGATGGGAGAAATTTGGAACTGTTCCAACAAATGGCAATTGATGCTAGATGAATTGTAATTTTTAAGTCTGAGATTGATAGATTTTTGTTATCCAAAGGCATTAAGAGATCTGGAGCTAAGGCAGATAAACGGAATTAGGTGAACACAGATCAACCACAATCTCATTGAATGGCAGCAGAACAGGTTTGAGGGGGTTAAATGCTCTGCTCCTGTTCCCTAGTGTTCCATTTTTAAATTATATTGCTAGTTACAACAGCAGCGAAAAGTCTGATAAATTAGCAAGTGTGGAAAAAACACCATCAGGACTGGGCAGGGAGAACAGTAACTCAAACAAGAAAGAAAGAAACTTGCATTTATATTTACACGGCTTCATGTCCCAAAATGCTTTTTGGTGAGTTAAGGATTTTTTTAAGAGTAATAACTGTTGTAATATAGGAAACACAATAGACAAATAGGATGCATAAATACTGAGATCAGGGAAGCAAAGTACTGTTGTTAGATTGAGTGATTTGAATTTTCACAAAGACTGGGAGGAGCAGAACAGCTCAAAAATTTCAAGAGCCTATTCAAAACAATTTTCTAGGACAATATGAGTAGAATTTTCCCAGCTCTGCAGAGGCGGCTTTGGACATGGCGGGGAGGAGAGAGGATAATTTGATTGACTCGTGCCAGGGCAGCTCTGTGATATGATCCTGCATGTGTACTTTTCCTGAAGACAGGATCCCAGCAGTGACAGCTGCCTACCTGTCAGCAGTGGATAATAAATTAAGACACTTAATGGGGAAATTAGTCCCTATTTTGGAATTGAATTGCAGGTTTTCCAATGGCACACGGGCCCACCACTGTGTAAGGGGTCCAGAAATTGTGTGGAGGCAGCTTCATGATGGAAGATCCAAGCCGTGAAGTATATGAGGCCTTTTATTATGTCGCATTAAATTGCAGTGTTCAGGTCTCCCCAAGCAGAAGACATGCCGTTGCAGTCATTTTACAGAGATGGAAGGTCTCAACTAATGTAGCTCTTGCTGCATTGGCAACTGCTGCCCTCCTCCAGATGGCATCTCCATTGTGCCACTGATGTTCTTACTGCTGTCCTTTTGCAATACCCACACCGTGAAGGCGACTGGCAGCCCTAACTACGGGCTCTGCTGAACAGACCTTCTGATGTTGGCACCTAGCTGCCATCCCTTATAGGGCTCCCTGAGGCAACTCATTAGGCATCCAATGTCCCACCACGGTTACTTCTGGTTCCCAACCTGGATTTGAGTCCAATGTCTGGATCACAATTGACCCAGGAAAATTCAGCTCCAGTTAGAATCAACAAGTGAGCAAGTCACAGAATCACAGAATTTTTGCAGCACAGAAGGAGGCCATTTGGCCCATCATGTCTGTACTGGCTCTCTGAATGACCACTTAGTGCCATTCTCCCAATAACCTTGCTCATTATTCCTTTTCAAATAACAGTATAGTTCCCTTTTGAACGCCTTGATTGAACCTGCTTCCCATACTCTCAGGCAGTGCACTCCAGTCATAGTAGATCTAATGATGAATAATGAACCAGAATCAGTTAAAAATGACAGTAAGGGAACACCTTGTGAACAATGATTATAATGTGATTTCATTTGATACTGAGAACAGGGTTTCCCCTCGAGCTTCTGAACCTCAAATGGAGGTCAGAAGCCCACACTGTGCGTAGAACAGTCACTCAGCTGTTATTTTCCCCAAATTGGCCAATTAGTGGCCAGAGGGCAGTACACTTGGGCGGATAAGTGGCAGGTAACATTCATGCTACCAAATGTCAGGCAATGACCATCTCCCACAAGAGACAATCTAACTGTCTCCCCCTTGACACATTATCATCACTAAATCCCCCACTATCAACATCATGGGGGTTACCATTAACCAGAAACTGAACTGGACAAGCCATTGTTAGGAAATAGAGATAGTTTAAGAAAGCTATATTGGTATTTGTGGGTGCTAGGAATGAGTTTTAGCTTTAATGTTTAAGTTTGATTTGTATTTCTGCATGTGTGTTAAGAAAAGGTCAAGTTGAGTTTTGGTTTCACTTTAAAAGATGCCAGCATTTCTAATGAGAATTTACGACTGTAAGAGAAGTTAAGCAAACATAAGAGTAGAAAAACTGGGCTGTTGCCTAGCAACAGGGGTCCAGAGAGGCAGATCCCTCCCAAAGACACACAAAGAATTAACTAGAAACATCAGTTTTTGAGTTTCAGTTTTGAAGACAGCTGCCAGGCAGAAGCAGCCTAGAAGGGGCAGACAGCCAGTCCCAAGCTAAAGTTGATTGAAAGTAGCTGCTAGGGAGATACTGAAGTAAAAGGAGGTGGATAAGCCAGTCCCAAGCTGAAGAAGAAAGTCCCCTAGAATCCTGGGGAGTGGAACAGGAGAAAGTCCCAAGCAGACCTTCTAGTCAAAGGAAGGACAGGAACCTGGAAAAGGTCCTGTTAAGTGAAGTTAAGAGTGAGGGGTGGAGAAAGGTTCCAAGCTTAAGGCTCCTAGCTGCAGGAAGCAGAATCAAAATGATATAAAGTCTTGTGAGAAGTCAGAAGGTTCACAGAGGTAACTGAAGGTCTGTAGCTTTTTGCTATGGGCATGTGAAGCAGTGGTGTACTGTTGACAGCTGCGTTGGTGAGAGAGAGTGTGTGGAAGACAGCTTGAATGCATGTGGTGACCCGGGGAGAGGAACATCAGAAGGAGAGTTCGAAACCCTGAAGGTGAACCCTTGCGGAAGGCGTCTGAGGGAAAGCATTGGTTTGGGACGAGATGACAAGGTAAGTTCTTGGAATGTGGAGATTGGAAACCCTGGTGTGAAAGACAGAATTCAGTGAGACTGGTTGGCTTGTGGTGTAACAAGCGTCTGGGGGGAGTTGAAGGCAGATCCAAGACATCTGTCAGGGGTGGCATCTGTCCCTCGGTTTCAGAGTGTGGTGTGTCTGACCACAGGTTGCCAATTGGTTTACATGGACTTATGTACTTACTGTAAACATTAGAGTATAAGATAGCTTTTGTGACTTGTGTTATCCTTACAAATCTGTATATATCTATAAAGGTACAGCTGTAGGCAAAGGAGTATTGTAATATAGTTAATATTTTCTCGTTTAATAAATGTAAGATGCTTTTGTTATAAGTTCATTAGCTGGCTCCAGTGACTCTGTTTAGCAGCCCCTCTGCACGTATCTATACAAATAAATAAAAGTTAGGATCTATCAAGCTGGGCTCCACCCTTGGATCAGGCTTGTCCAGTGGTAACCTTAGCTGGGGATCATAACACCATATAAATACTTTGTCTACAAGAGCAGGTCAGAGGCTAGGAATCCTGCGGTGAGTAACTCATCTCCTGACTCCCCAAAGCCTGTCCACCATCTACAAGGCACAAGTCAGGAGTGTGATGGAACACTCTCCACTTGCCTGGATGAGTGCAGCTCCAACAACACTCACGAATCTTGACACCATCCAGTACAAAGCAGCCCGCTTCATTGGCACCCCATCCACCACCTCCAAAGTCCATTCCCTCCACTATTGATGCACAGTGGCAGCAGTGTGTACCATCTATTCTACAAGATGCACTGCAACAACTCACCAATGCTCCTTCAACAGCGCCTTCCAAACCTGCAACCCCCTACCACCTAGAAGGACAAGGGCAGCAGATGCATGGAAGCACCACCACCTGCAAGTTCCCCTCCAAACCACACACCATCCTGACTTGGAAATATATTGCCGTTCCTTCAATGTTGCTGGCTCGAAACCCTGGAACTTCCTTCCTAACAGCACCCTGTGTACCTACGCCACATCGACTGTAGCAGTTCAAGAAGGTGGCTCACCACCATCTTCTCAAGGGCAATATTGGCAATAAAAATGCTAGCCAGCAACGCCCATGTCCCCTGAAAGAATAAAAAAACACACTCAAAGCTGGAGGAAGAACTCTGCGGAAGCAGAAGCTGGCCATCAAGTGAGGGAGAGGGACACCCCAAGAGAGTTCTCTCTCCAACTTTTTAAAAATTAAAATAAAAAAAAAGGTTAAGCAGTTGGGCCACCATTGTGTGGGACAGGAGCCCTTTTTAGCAGCCTGTGTAATTGCAGCTGAGGCCTGGCAGGTGCAAATGTCTCTAAGTCTGCCTGGAGCACTGCCTGGAGTCTGCCACTAAAAGGCCAATCCCAGGCAGTTACATTGTTCCTCTGGGGATCCAGAGGCCAATTGGAAAATCACAATTGGCTTTCGGCAATAGGCCTTGCCTAGACCTTTGTCTAGTTGAGTTGGGTATGTCACGCTTGCAAGCAGCCCTGTCGCGCATCCATCCCATCTTCGGGAATGTGACCTGGGAGCAAGTTCGAGCTAGGGACCTGGCACACTGGCCAGCAACATGAAATTCTGCGCCTGCCCAGCTCTGTGCCTACCCCAATGCAGCAGGGCCTAAACGCTCAGCCCGAAGTTTAAGGGAGAGATGAACAAACTAAGGTTTCAAACTTCAGTAAGACGAATTTCAATGGGATGTGACATCAGTTGACCACTGTAAACTGAGCTGAATCATTAAGAAGTATATCTAATGGGCAAACCACACAGTGGGAAGTATTCAAAGAAGTATTTGGTACAACCCAAGTCAAGTACATACCCCTAAAAGGCAAAAGCTCCATGTGTGCTTTTAAGTACTCATGGTTAATAAATGAGGTAAGAGACAGTATCATGCGGAAAAGAAAAGGCTTACAAAAAGACAGGGAAAATCAAAATCCAGCAGGCAAGGAGAGATATAAAAGGCGGCAAAGGGATACAAAGAAAATTAAAACAGAAAACCCTGGAAAAACCCAGCAGGTCTGGCAGCATCTGTGGAGAGCTCTGAAGAAGAGTCATATGGACTCGAAATATTAACTTTTGCTTCTCTCTCCATAGATACTGTCAGACCTGCTGTGTTTTTCCAAAATTTTTTGTTTTTATTTCAGATTTCCAACAACCGCAGTATTTTGCTTTTATTTTAGATCAAAGAAAATATTAGGAGGTGCGAAAAAGATTGAGAAAACTTGCACAAGATAAAGCTGACAGTGAGTTTTTAATAAATATATTAACAGAAAGAGCTTGGTAATCACGAATGTGGACTATTAAAGTCAGACGCAGGTGATGCTGTAATTGATAGTAAAGAATTGATAGACTTGTTAAATGACTGTTTTGTGTTTTTCTACAGAAGGTATGAATAAATGAACAATGATTGGCAGGATGTGACAAATAGTGTTGACTATAGCCATGCCATTCCCCAAGAAATGCATGACCAATAGTCGGCCTTTAACTTTATGGCTTCAAATATCCGCAGAGATGAACACTCAGCAGTGTGTGGGGTCAGGGAAGGAGCCAGCAGGACTGTGTTCTTGAAGGTACACTTGTGTAACCCCACTACTGAAGACTTCAGAAATATTGCCATGCTTGGGAAGATGCCACATTATACTACAACCAACCCCATCACCACCTCCCCCATACAATGGTACAGGGCTCATGAGCTCAATATTTTTTATATGTTGAAAACTCAATCCATGAACTTTGGTAGTCTAGGCCCAGAATCCAGCCTGGACCCTCTCTCTGGTGGAGCCAACTTGCACCATTTAGAAAGGTGGTATGACTCAGCTCCTTGGTTGTAAAAGCCCCTAACCATACAGCGTATCCCACAGAGAGGAAGCAGGAACTCATACCACAATATGTTTGCTCTCCTTCCCCTTCCCTCTCCACATTAATGGCTTAGAATGATGGAAGTGAGCTGGTAAAGTGGCTTGATATGGGGAGGAGGAGGGGTGGGGTGGGATTGATGCTATCAAAGTGGTACAGCAAGGGGAGGCTGGAAATGACCGAGAAGTAAAATTATTATCATAGGCAGCAAGAGACATGAGGCCAATATTTTCAATGACCCCTCAGATGATGAAGATACAACATGCACGCTAAGCAACCAAAGCAACAGAGACAGGGCTAAATGACCCCATAACCAATGGATCAAATCAACGTTCTGCGGTTGTGAATGGTGCTGAACAATTAAACAACTAACTGAAGGACATCCTCACAAACATCCCCATTCTCAATGATGGCAGAGCCCACATCCACTACAGTACTGAAAACCTATACTCCAGCCAAGCTGTTCCAGTACAGCTACAACACTGGCATCTACCTGACAATGTGGAAAATTACCCAAGTATGTCCTGTCCACAAAAAGCAGGACAAATCCAATCCAGCTGGTTACCCCCCATCTATCTACTCTTAATCATCAGCAAAGCGATGGAAGGTGTCATTGACAGTGCTATCAGATTGCGACACTTACACAGTGTCATGAAAAGTCCATTACAGCCATGAATTACTTATGGGCATATTGAACTGTGTGTGTTTTTTAAAGAAATACAACCCAGAACACTGAGCAAAAGATGGCTGATAATGTAACGTGACCACTTTCTGGAAAAATTCCTATGTGGATCATACTGACAAACCTGCCCTAAGAGAACATGGAATGTTGCACCTGAAAAGGTGTCATGGCATTCTTCAAGCAGAGACACTTAAAAGGGAGATAGGAAAAATGCAAAAGACTGAACTTTAATCTCCTGTGGTTGCAGAGACAAAAGAATGATTACCACACGTTAGCAGTCATCTAAAATCCATCTCCTGTTGATCCATATCTCAGTATGTGTAAAATGGTTGGAGATCAAAGAAAACAGACTCTGGGTGCAAGACATGGTTTTTCTCCCTTAGAGGAATAACAGGGAAAAATGGCTAAGAAGCTACCTGCAGAGCAGTGCTAGTGTGCCGTGAGAGTGACAGCACAAGAAGGCTGATTAGTCACCCTTGCAGTTGCAGGCAAAGTCTCTCTCTCTGTTGCTGGAAGCAAGACTCAGCAAAGCCACAATAAAAAAGGAAATAGTCCAGCCTCTTCAAGCCAACCTGCAGAACCAAGTGTCACCAAACCAACTGCTAAACTGCCAAAATCAGCTCTACCGGAATCACCCAACTTAACGGACGCAACGTTTCACCATCTATACCTCACAGACAAGCCAAAGACTGATTTTTATATAATTTTTAACTTTTATTTGGACTCCTAACATCTCATTTCTGATCTGTGTGTATGTGTGTTGCGTTCTTTTATTTTTCTTGGGTTTTTAGTAACTAATAAACTGACTCTTCCTTTGGCTCAAGAAAGCCTAGTTAAATTGGGTCCTAAAAATTGAATACATTTGCACTTGGAAAAGGTATCCATGGGGAAAGGGATCCCTTTCAAATTAACCTTGTTGTGACCAACTGAGGGGGTTGAATAAAGGAGGGGAGCCAGTTCATCCCTCCTTACCCAGGATCATAACAAAATTGGGGTCCTTTTCGGGATTAACAAACTGGGGAACCTCGCCTGGGGACCGGTTGTAACAGCAGAAATAATCTGCTCGCTGATGCTCAGTTTGGGTTCTGGCAGGGCCACTTGGCCTTGATCCAAACATGGGCAAAAGAGCTGAATTTCAGAGGTGAGGTCAGGGTGGCTGCTCTTGACATGAAGGCAGCATTTGACCGAATATGGCATCAAGGAGCCCTGGCAAAACTGAAGTCAATGGGAATCAGGGGGAAAACTGCACTGGTTGGAGTCATACCTACTACAAAGGAAGATGGTTGGGTTGTTGAAAGGCAATAATCGCAATTCCGGGACATTGTTTCAGAAGTCCCTCAGGATAGCAGTGTCCTAGGCTCAACCATCTTCAGCTGCTTCATCAATGACCTTCCTTCCATCAAAGGTCAGAGTGGGGACACCCAGGACAAAGCAGCCCACTTGATTGGCATCCCATCCACCACCTTAAACATTCACTTCCACAGTGGGGGCAGCATGTACCATCTACAAATTGCATTGCAGCAACTTGCCAAAGCTCCTTCAACAGCACCTTCCAAATTCATGACCTCTACCACCTTGAAGGACAAGGGCAGCAGATGCATGGGAACAGAACCCTCTGCAACTTCCTCTCCAAGTCACACACCACCCTGACTTGGAGTTACATTGCCGTTCTTTCATTGGCACTGGATGAAAAACATGAAACTCCCCCTCACCCAACTCCCCCCAAAAAAAAAACAGCACTGTGGGTGTACCTACACCAGATGGACTGCAGTGGTTCAGGAAGGTGACTCACTGCCATCTTCTCAAGGGCAATTAGGATTGGGGAATATATTGGCCCTGTCAGTGATGTTCACATTCCCATAAATGGATAAAAAAAATCGAAAAACAATTCCCTGCTGCACCAGTGGCTGTGATTGCTCAGATTTTCAATGGGGAATCTCTGTTAACGTGAGTTAGTGGGTACACAGCTGGGGCCCAATTTTCCAGCAGGGGGAAAAGGGGCAATTGTCGCGATGGCGGGATATTTTGGTGGCAGCTGAAGTTAGACTGGATGGGGCAGGAGCTGGGTAGGTGTGGACTGGGTGTACTGACAAAGACAAAAACGGCATCAGACAGTGGGAAAGGTGGAGGAGGGTTTGGGAGGTGACTCAGGTTTCCTGGCACTAGGGTAGATGGTGTTTCGTGTTAATAGAACCATTGCTTATTATTGGTGGGGCGGTGTGGATGGATTGGGAACAACTTCAGTTGGGTAGCATTCTTGGCTTTTTCTGAACTCAGGAGACACATAAAGTTCCATCTGCTTCACTGGTATTTGCTATGCTCTTTAGTTTACTTTATATGGACTGTTTTTTATGTGTATCAAACACTTTCCTTATTACTATGCAATACGCTGGAGTTGAATTGCTTCCTTTGCTGTCACCCAGTGGCTCCTACAGAAACTGCAGGTGGACTAAAAAAAAAACAAGGTGCGCAAAAATGTAATACTTGTACAAAAAAATATATTTAATGCTAAAATAATTATCCAGTGATAAAGGACAAAGTCTGGACAAATTTCATTCACAATTTTTGATGAGACTTTTGTTATGAAATCCTAAATAATAAAGTGCAGTTTGGAGAGAAGACCATCGTAAATCGTATTTACAAAGAGCTTGAGTAGCTTTGAATGTGGCTCCAATTTTTGCCCAGAAATAAATTTGATTCAAAGTTCTGATCGAAGGATAAGGGCAGGTGAATTATTTTCCCAAGTGCCCTGCCAGATTTGGGGTTTGTTTGAGTATGTGCCCAGATTATTCTGGGAATTTAGCTCAGTGCCACGTAGGACTGCAAAGAGCAGGAGTACATCCCATAGAGGCAAGGGTAGGGTTCAGGACATGAAATTGGATAGGCCTCGATTGAAGGATTTTCAGTTATCCTATAATTGAGACCCGTTATTAAAGGGCTCTTTAGTATCAGCTTGCAGTGCTCTGACCTCACCACTCACCTTGCCGCCTACCCCACTCACAATGAAATTCAGCTGTGAGTAAAATGGAAGGACTCCAAATCGAGCCATTACTCGGGGCCCTATGTAAGCACTCCTCCTGCATACTGGGCTTTAAAATTGTGTGAAAAAGTGCTTCCTGGTTTTGTCCTTGGGTGGCCAAGCTCTATTTTTAAGATGACATCCCTTCGATTTCCTCAGCAGCAGGAATTATTTTTCCATATCCACTGTACCAAATCCTTCCAACATTTTACCTCGATCAGATCACACTACAATCCTCTAAACTTGAGGGAATACAAGCCAGGTTTATGCAACCTGTCCTCATAACAGGATCAAGGGACTGAATGGCCTTCTCTTGCTTCTATGTTCCTTAAGAGCTGTGGATTCTAATATGGCTGCTGGGTTCCCATTATTATCCTGTCAATATATATCTCAATCTGTATCTCAGCTCTGTGCCAAAGCAGCCTCAGATATCTTGCAATTCTTATATGGGGAGAACAGGAGTCGGGGGTGGGGTTCTCTCTGAGGTAAATGGATTTCACAAATAGGCCAAATACAGATGATAAATGAGGACAAAGCCGTGTTTCACAGACCAACACCTATCCTCTGACATATTTCAGATCCCTCACAGTAGCCAGAAGTTTCTTTTAAACTTAGTATAGGTTCATAATACATAGGAGCAGGAGTGGGCCAGCCTTGAATACATTCAATGACTCAGCCTCCACAGCTCTCTGCGATAGGGAATTTCCCTCTGTGAGGAGAAATCCCTTCTCATCCCCGTCTTAAAAGGGTGGCCCCTTATTTTTAAACCATGACCCCTAGTTCTATATTCCCGAGGGCAAATGTCCACTCAGCACCTACCCTCTTAAGCTCCCTCCAAAACTTATATGTTTCAGTGAGGTCAGCTTTCATTCTTGTAAACTCCAGTGAGTGCAGGCACAACCTGTTCAATGTTTCCTCATTAGACAACCCCTTCATCCCAGGAATGAACCTACTGAACCTTCTCTGAACTGCCTGTAGTACAAGTATATTCCTCATTAAGCAAGGAGACCAAAATTGTACATGGGACTCTAGATGTGGTCTCACCAACACAGTTGTAGTAAGATATCCTTGCTATTATACTCCATCTTACCTTGCAATGAAGCAGAGTCAACATAGCTTTATGAAAGGGAAACCAAGTTTAACAATTTTATTAGAGCTCTTTGAGGATGTAACAAATAGGATGGATAAAAGTACATGTCGTGTATTTGGATTCCAAACATTCCATTTGCCTTCCTAATTACTTACTGCACTTGCAAGCAAACTTTTTGTTGCACATACAAGGATAACCGGATCCCTCTGTACCATGGTATTCTGCAGTCTCCCTCCATTTAAATTTTGTTTGTCTGTTTCATATTTTCTCACACACTTTTTTTCCATTTAGGGGTAAGTGTTGGAAGGATTAGCAGGCTGATTATCAAACTGTTTGAATTACATCATTAATATCCCTTCCATGGCCAACAAGACTTGCAGTGGAACTTGAGCCTAGAGTTTCTGGCTCAGAGACAGGGCCACCAGCTACTGAGCCATGACCTCTTCTCACCACCGTTTAAATAATATTTTGCTTTTCTATTCTTCATACCAAAGTGGATAACCTCACGTTTGCCCACATAACGCTCCATCAGCCAAATTTTTATCCACTCACATAACCTATCTACATATATCCCCTTGCAGACTCTGTGTCCTCCACACAGCTTGCTTTCCCACCTATCTTTGTATCACCAACAAATTTGTCTAGAATGCACTCGGTTCTTTCATCCAAAACGTTAATATAGATTGTAAATATTTGAGGGCCCAACACTGATTTCTGTGGCACCCTACTAGTTACATTTTGCCAACATGAAAATGACCTATTTAACCCAACTCTCTGTTTTCTCTTAGTTGGCCAATCCTCTATCAATGCCCCAACACCATGGTGCTGTATCTTGTATAGTACCTTTATATGGCACCTTATCAAATACTTTTTGAAAATCCAAATACACTACATCTAGTAGTTCCCCTTTTTCCACCTTGCTTGTTACATCTTCAAAGAACTCTAATAAATTTGTCAAGCACAATTTCCATCTCATAAAACCATGTTGATTCTGCCTGCTTGTATTGTGATTTTCTAAATATCCTGCCACTGCTTCCTTAATAATTTATTTCAGCATTTTCTCAATGACAGATGTCAGGCAAACTGGCCTGTCGTTTCCTGCTTTCTGTCTCCCTCTTTTCTTGAACAGGGACATTACTTCTTCAGTTTTCCAATGCACTGGGACCTTGCCAGAACCTAGGGAATCTTGGAAAATTAGAACTAATCCATCCACTTTCTCTTCAGCCACTTCTTTTAAGACCCTAGGATGCAAGCCATCAAGACCTGTCAGCAATTAATCCCAGAAATTTGCCTGGTACTTTTCCTTTAGTGATAATCATTACTTTAAGCTCTTCCCTCCCTTTGCCCGCTGATTTTTTCCTATTATTCAGATGCTTTTAGGCTCTTCTAACATGAAGATAGATAAAAAGTACTTGTTCAAAGTCTCTCCCATTTCCTTGTTTCACATTATTAATTCCCCAGTCTCATCCTCTAATGGATATATAACTTATTAAGGCTGAGTCAATGGAATTACTGCTCAACAGTCCGCGATGGATGCCTGCATATATCTTGAACAATTGGATTCTCAATTGAACAAGCCCAATACGTCTGATTTAATTAGAATCTGAACCTGCCTGAACAGTATTTTCAGCTTGGTGCCTTTACAATTTAACGTGACAAAGGGTACACAAATGTGACTAGGGTGCTTTACACTGAAACTGAAGTTATGACCACAGCTGATGTTAAATGCTGCACAAACCAAATCCCAGAAACTTGGCTTACCAGCCATACCCTTCTTTTTTAATTCTGAAAACGAGAAGAAGACATACTGACCTCAGCAGTAAGAAGTCCAGTAATACTTTTGGGATTTTAAAAATTAAAAAGTAAAAGTTTTATTAACAAGAATAAAAGAAAGCTTAAGCACACAAGATTACAGTTGCACAGTTAAAAATTAATCTTATGAAAGATTTCTCCAAAAAGTCTCTCCAATTGATCAGACTCACAAGTAAACACCTTCCAGGCAACACACCCTTATAGATGTTTCACTATAAAAATACAGTAATATTACCCAAGGCAAACTGCTGTAGCTTTAATAAAGGCATACCACATGACCTGTAACTCCCTTCCACTCTGCGGTGGAAAACTCAAGACTTAAAAACAAGACTGCTTGTTGCAGCCCAAGACCTGTCTGGCTTGACTGGATGGCTGATTCAAATTGCATCGTCTCCCAGCCTAGAGCCACAGCTCCCAACTTAGCTCCAGCTCTACAGCTACCACAGCTCAAACAGTCCCTTAAGCTCTCCACAGTAACTCTAAAATATCTTTTTCCCCTGATCATCTCAGGTTCCATTGTTTTCACACCTCTTTGAAACTCAAATCCTTCCAGATATAAGATCTTTCATGTCTCCACCTTGTCTTTTTTCTTTCAGGTCAATAAAATATAATATCCCCCCTTCTATTTACCTATTGAACGCCTACAAGATGCAAGCATGTTTCTTGTTACCTCTGACTTCCCTTTGATATTCAAACAAACTCTCCACTTATCTAAAAATGCAAATAATAGATCTAACCTATTCACTTGTACGTCACACATAACAAATGATTCTATTCTTTTCATGTTTTAAACCCCCAGACAACCTCTCTCCTATTAATCACTGCCCAGCTTAATTGAATCATACACACGCAGATACATACAGACACATGCAACCTTCTTCACAGACTATTCCCTCAAAATATTTTAAAAGAACATCCATTCCTCACACTATGATTACTCTTCGTGGTCTTCTGAAACAAATCTTACTTCAGGTCCTCTCCCCCAGATGCCTCTAAGTCACATTGAGCACAAAATGGAATGAATAATATAAATGAGAGACTATGAACAGAAGGGAACAAGGACACTACCTCATATCTGTGACATTTTATAGGTAAGAGCTTAGTGATGAAATATAATGACATTGCAGAGCTTGGGGGCCCTGAATGGGTGACTGCTACCAGGCCCTGGGAGAGGGGGCTGCAGATGGTGCCAAACACTGGGGCCCGAGGGTGAGGGGACGCCTGGGCTCAGTGTTGCAAGGGCGTCCAGAGTGAGGAGCCAGACCCAAAAGACTATTTATAAAAAAGAATTGGGACAATCAGCCTGAAATTTCTGATTCCTCAGCTTAGTTTCAATGAGTTGCTGTGCTACTGAATCTGACCTTCGGGCAACTTTGTGGTTCCGATTTTGAAAAGCCCACCAAAAAAACCCACAAAATCTCCGAAGGTCAGAAGCAGCAACTGAGCGTGTTCTTGATTGAAGATCTATTCGAAAGCTGGTCTGCCCCTTCATCAATTAATTCACCTCCTGACTCTCCAAAGCCTGTCCGCCATCTACAAGCCACAAGTCAGGAGTGTGATGGAATACTCTCCACTTGCCTGGATGAGTGCAGCTCCCACAACACTCAAGAAACTCGATACCATCCAGGAGAAAGCAGCAGGCTTGACTGGCACCCCATCCACAAACATTTGCTCCCTCCACCACCGACGCACAGTACCAGCTGCACTGTCTGCGGCCCCCTCTCCAAGGCTCTGGTAGCAGTCACCCAATCAGGGCAGCTCTGCGATGTCACTATATTTCATCATTAAGCACTTACTATAAAATGTCAGCAGATATGAGATAGTGTCCTTGTTCTCTTCTGTTCATAGTCTCTCATTTATATTATCCATTCAATCTTATGCTCATTATGACTTAGAGGCACCTGGGGAGAGGACCTGAGGTAAGATTTCTTTCAGAAGACCGTGAAGAGTAATCATAGTGTGAGTAATTGGATGTGTGTACCATCCACAAGATGCACTGCAGGAGTTCACCAAGGGTCCTTAGGCAGCACCTTCCAAACCCATGACCATTACCATCTAGAAGGACAAGGGGGCAGATACATGGGAACACCACCACCTGGAAGTTCCCCTCCAAGCCACCCACCATCCTGACTTGGAAATATATCGCCGTTCCTTTACTGTCGCTGTGTCAAACTCCTGGAACTCCCTGGAACAGCACTGTGGGTGTACCTACACCACATGGACTGCAGCGGCTCAAGAAGGCAGCTCACCACCACCTTCTCAAAGGCAATAGAGAGGACATTAAATGCTGGCCTAGCCAGTTATGCCTATGAATAAATCAAAAAAAAAGTTGAAGATGTTTGGGCCTAGGTCACTATCCTGAAGAACTCTTGCAGTGGTGTCCTGGATCTGAGATGATTGACCTCCACAACCATCTCCCTTTGTAGTAGGTTTGACTCCAACCAGCGGCAAGTTTTGCCCCATTGACTCCAGTTTTGCTGGGGCTCCTAGATACCACACCTGGTCAAATGCTGCCTTGATGCCAAGGGCAGTTGCTCTCACCTCGCATCTGGAGTTCAGTTCTTTTGTCCATGTTTGAACCAAGGCTGTAATGAGGTCAGGAGTTGAGCGACCTTGACAGGACCCAAACTGAGTGTCAGTGAGCAGGTTATTGCTAAGCAAGTGTAGCTTGATAGCACTGTTGATGACCCCTTCCATCATTTTACTGATGATTGAAAGTAAGCTGATGGGGCGGTAATTGGCTAGGTTGGATTTGTCCTCTGTTTTGTGTACAGGACATACCTGGGCAATTGTCCACATTGCTGGGTGGATGCCAGTGTTGTAATTGTACCTGAAGCTGTGCTTCTCATACTGTATAAATTTGTTGTTTCCTCTGATATTGACATTTTCTTGCGAATTGTCCTAATGAGCACAAGACGAAAAGTTTCGACAAAAATGTCTCTTTTTTCAGCAAAAGTCAAGTTAGTTAAACATGATTTGTTGATTCATGCTGGGATGATAGTTGTATGAAACAAAAACCATCCTCTCTCTGTATCTAATGACCATTTTCTATCTGTGAGCAGATGACAAAGCTGGTTTTCCCTCACATGATATCAAGAAATGGCTGAAGGCACTGGATACTGCAAAGGTTATGGGCCCTGACAATATTCTGGCAATAGTACTGAAGACTTGTGCTCCAGAGCTTGCTGGGCCCCTAGCCAAGCTGTTCCAGGACAGCTAAAACACTTGCATCTATCTAGCTATGTGGAAAATTGCCCAGGTATGTCCTGCACACAAAAAGCAGGACAAATCCAACCATTTGTGACTCCTCAGATACTGAAGCAGTCCATGTCCAAATGCAGCAAGACCTGGACAATATCCAGGCTTGGACTGACAAGTGGCAAGTAAAATTTGCACCACACAGGTGCCAGGCAATGACCACCTCCAACAAGAGAGAATCTAAACTTCACCCCTTGATATTCAATAGCATTACCATCACTGAATCCCCCACTATCAACATTCTGGGGGTTAACATTGACCAGAAACTGAACTGGACTAGTCATATAAGTACTGTGGCTACAAGAGCAGATCAGAGGCTAGGGATCCTATGGTGAGTAACTCATGTCCTGACCATCCACAGCCTGTCCAGGCACAAGGCACAAGTCAGGAGTGTGACAGACTCCACTTGCCTGGATGAGTGCAGCTCCAACAACACTCAAGAAGCTTGACACCATCCAGGACAAAGCAGCCCGCTTGATTGGCACCACATCCACGAACATTCACTCCCTCCACCACTGACGCACAGTGACAGCAGTGTGTACCATCTACAAGGTGCACTGCAGGAATTCACCAAGGTTCCTTAGACAGCACCTCCCAAACCCACAACCACAACCATCTAGAAGGACAAGGGCAGTAGATAGACGGGAACACCAACATCTGCAAGTTCCCCTCCAAGTCACTCACCATCCCCATCCTGATTTGGAAATATATTGCCGTTCCTTCACTGTCGCTGGGTCAAAATTCTGGAATTCCCTTCCTAACAGCACTGTGGGTGTACCTACAGCACATGGACTGCAGCTGTTCAAGAAGGCAGCTCACAACCACCTTCTCAAGGACAACTAGGGATGGGCAATAAATGCTGGCCCAGCCTGCGAAGCCCACATCTTGTGAATGAATAAAAAAAGCCACTGGCCACACGTGGGAGTAATTTCAACGTTGAGCAATGACATAAAACGCCGCTATCGAATCAGCCATGAAACACCTCGTCTGAGTTTGTTTCCCTTTAAAAGGATTTGTACTGAAAGATAGCATCTCTGACAGTGCAACACCCCCTCGGCACTGCATTCTAGTGTCAACTTAGATTTTGTGCTCAATTCCCTGGACTGGGATCTTGAACCCATAACCTGATGACTCCGAGATGCTCAAAGGGAGCCAGCAGCTGACATCTGCGTATTGGCTGTGATTGTGTGAATATGTCTGCCTGAATAGATGCGAATCAACAGATTTTTCTCACCTGATGTCCATGCATTATATGCTCAGGCACTGGTGTAAAACTGGTGATAGTAAATTAATCACCCAGTATCCAACCTCGCTTTTGTTTCTTTCCATTGAAGCCATAGGAAGGGAAAATAGCGAGGTGTGAAATGGGCAGCTAATTAATTGTCGTCTGTTTTAGATTATTGCCCAAAAAAAGATCCCCATGCACACTTCCTTACTGTGTAGTGATCATGTGAGAGAACATTGACTGAGCTTTCCTTTCACTTTTACTGAGGGTGGCAACACTAATTTTTGCCCTGTCTGGCTTGTTTCAGTACAGGCAGAGAGTCCAACCTGAACCTTCTGGCTTCTGTGCCTTAGCCCTACACCAGCCTGCACATTGAACTACAAATCAGTGAATGCGTTTTATTCCTGTTTTTATATCTAAACATTCATGTTTATTTTTTCTACTTATTGAATCCAGCTCCATTATCTAATCACAGTCTGCTGTCAATCTTTGCTTTATAGGAACAATACAGTCCAAGATGCAAAACTTGATCTGTCCAGGATAGCAGTTGGGGGTACTTGAACTGGGCTTGGTCCTCCTGGGTGAGGGTTGGAAGGAGGTCGGAGGTAAATCAGCCAGGTCGCTACACAGTGACTCCTCCACAAGCAAATGTCAGGTGAGGGCAGAATTAAGTTCAGTGATGATGCCTTCCACAGTCGAATGGCCTGCTGACACTCACTTTTTAAACTCATGTGAAGAAGGGCACAGCCAGGGATAATGGAATGACCTCAGCATGCTGAATTGTGGTGGTGTGTCACAACATGGAGTTAAACTTCACAAACTACAGCCAGGAATAAATGTAATGAGAGATTAGCTGGGCCAAGCCAATGAGCAGCAATAAAGGTCCTGTGTAGAGTAGTCAACCCTCCAACATTGTCTTGGAGTTCCCAGGAATTAAAGATTAATCTCCTGAACATTGTTGCAAGCAATTTAAGAGAGAAAAGAATCATAGGGGCATTAAAAATATTGTGGATGTTTTTAATTTCCCCTGAAATATTTATCAGTTATCAAAATATTAAAGTTAGGAAGAAGGTTTTTTGACTGAGACAGGATAGTTGGAAGTCACGATGAAACCACCTGGGTTACATCCAATCAGAATTGGAAATCCTAGGCAGTGAATTCACCTTTTATGTGGCTGGTTACATCAAAGACTTAGGATTCTAAGATAGTGGTATCTATATGGAGGAGTCTCATGGTCACATACTCAGAACTGAGGATTAAGTCTGGTGATGCTGCAACTTGTAGCCAGCTGAGTCTTGATAAGACTGGGGAAGGATCCCACCTACGTACAGTACAATAGTTTGCAGAAGCACTGAATTCCCTGGGAATGGTAATTTGGATAGGATACGAGTGCTCCAGCAAGAATCAGAGCTTTAAAGGAAGGAAATTTGGAACCTGCTGATAAGAAATGAACAACCAATAACCCTGAATATATCATCTAGCCAGGTGAAAACAGATCATTCCCTACAATGGCTCCTGGTTAAACAACGCCTCGATTTAAAAATTCCCACAGTTGTTTTCAAATCCCTCCAAGGCATCTCCCCTCCCTATCCCTGTAATCTTTTCCAGCCCCACAACCCTCCAAGATATCGGTTCTCCACTAATTCTGGCCTCTTTAGCATCCCTGATTTTAATCACTCCACCCTTAAGCTCTGGAATTCCCTCCCTAAACCTCACCGCTCCTCTGCCTTTCATCCTCCTTTAACTTGCTTCTTATAAACCTCTTTGAACAAGCTTTTTGTCCTAATATCTCCCTATGTGGCTCTGTGTCAGATTTCTGTGAAGGCCTTGGGATGCGTTACTTTGTTAAAGGTGCTTTATAAATATAAGTTGTTGTTATTAATCATTTATGTTGTAACATGCAATGTTCCATTACTCAGAAATGTATCAAATGATTAGAAAGATAGTACAGGCTTCAGGAGGACACAGACTGTGAAAATGCGTAGACACGTGACAGGTGATATTTAATACAGAGAAGTTGAAGTGATACATTTTGAAAGGAAGGATGAGGAGAGGAAATGAGCTTGATAATACAATTTAATGGGGGGGAAATTTAAGGGTGGAGGAACAGAGAGATGTGGGGGTGTTTGTGCACAAACCTTTGAAGGACAAAATATAAGTTGAGAACGCTGTTTAAAAAGCCAGACAGGATCTTTGGCTTTATATGTACATACGAAATAGGAGCAGGAGTAGGTCATTTGGCCCCTCGAGCCTGCTCTGCCATTCATTAAGGTCATGGCTGATCTGCTTGATGTTTCAAATTCCACATTCACATTTACCCCCGATAACCTTTGATTTCCTTGCCTAACAAAATCTGTCTGTTACCACCTTAAAAATATTCAATGACCCTGCCTTCAATGCCTTCTGAGGCAGAGAGTTCCAAAGTCTCACAACCCTCTGAGAGAAAAAGTTTCTTCTCATCTCTGTCTTAAAAGGGCAACCCCTAATTTTAAAACAGTGCTCCCTCGTTCTGGACTCACCCACAAGAGGAAACATCATTTCCACGTCCACCTTGTAATACCATTCAGGATCTTATGTACTTCAATCAAATCACCCCTCACTCTTCTAAAATCCAGCAGAAACAAGCCCAGTCTGTCTAACCTTTCCTCATAAGAAAATCCGCTCATTTCAGTTATCAGTCTAGTAAACCTTCTTTGAACCATCTCCAATGCATTGATATCCTTCCTTAAATATGGAGACCAAAACTGCACACAATATTTGAGATGTGGTCTCACCAATGCCCTGAATAACTGAAGCATAACATCTTTACTTTTATGTTCAATTTCTCTCGTAATAAAGGATAGCATTCCATTAGCCTTCTTAATTACATGAAATACCTGCATAGTAACTTATTGTGACTCATGCACTAGAACACCTAGATCCCACTGCAGCTCAGAATTCTGTAGCCATTCTCCATTTAAGTAATACTTTGTTTTTTTATTTTTCCTGCCAAAGTGAACAAATTCACATTTTCTCACTTTATACTCCATCTGCCAGATTTTTGCCCACTCACTTAACTTATCTATATCCATCTGCAACCTCCTCATGTCCTCTTCGTAACATACTTTGCTATCTTTGGTCATCTGCAAATTTAGCTACCATGCCTTCACTCCCCACATCTAAGTCATTGATATAAATTGTAAAAAGTTGAGGCCCCAGCACAGACCCCTACAGGACTCCACTCGTCACATCCTGCCGATCAGAAAATGATCCATTTATATATACTCTTTGTTTTCTGCCAGCCAGCCAATCTTTTATCAATGCTAATACGTTACTCCCTACACCATGAGCTTTTATTTTTCACAAGAACCTTTGATGTGGCACCTTATGTGTAGCACGTCTACGGGCACTTATTACCTACTTACATTTATTCTACAGCACAAGAGGATCTTTAGGATTATAAAAAATGCAAATAGTAGCAAAAAGTGTTCCAAGCTGAGAAGGCACTAAAGAGTTGCATCTACTTAAGTATTTTAACATTCAGAATCATCGTCCAAAAGACCTAATTCAGTTCCTGCACACTTGTACATGGGACATATTTTTTCTAAGCTGCGAAGCAGTAAGTGCATTTTGAATAAGTGTTTAAAGTGTATGACAGAACTACATCTCATTTGCCTTGTACAATACACGAGTGTTAGAGCTTTTCCTTGTTCCTGCAGGACCATACAAAAAGAATGCTTTGTTTTCCTTTGTAGACTGCATGCCTCATCAACAATTGCCTTTTGATTGTGGTTAAGTTTTTCTTTATCAAGATTGTCTTTTGCTTCTTCCAAAATGCTGAAATCACCCTCCATAGAGTAAAGGATGAGTCAAAGTGCTTGCTGGTAATCTCTGGTTTTGTAAATGCATATTATTGTCCTTCAAAAATTGCTCAATGTGATAGTGAATGAGAAAATAAATGTTGCCTTTAAATAAGAGAATAAGAAACAGGAGCAGGAGGAGACTTTATGGCCCTTTGAGTCTGCTCCACTATTCAATACAATGAACAGAGGCTTAGAATGCAAAAACATTATGCTAATCCTTTATAAATCACTGCTTAAGCTCCAGCTAAATTGTTGCGTCCAATTCTGGGTACCATGCTTTAAAAAGGATGTCAAGGTTTTAGAGAGGATGAAGAGATTTATTTAAATGATACCAGGGATATGGGTCTCCAGTTACATAGAGGTTCTGAAAGTACAGAGGGTTATTGTTGTAATTATGGTTTTGTTAAATGTTAGACTGTACCTTTAAGAATAGTCCTGTGATGTAAGATTACATGACCTGTGTAAACCAATGTGTCAGCAACGTGGGCTACCTCCACAGTCAGTATAGAGATGGAGTTGAAAGCACACGTGTAGTTGCTGCTGGCTGTATTGTAAATAAACCTATGTTTCCATTAAAAAGTTGTCTGCAGATCAACTCTATTACAAATAGGTGACAAAACCACACTGCAACAGTTATTCAGAATCATGAATGTTTTGATAGCGTAAATAAGGAAAAATATTACCAGTGGCAAAAGGTTTGGTAACCAAAGGACACAGACTTAAGGTAATTGGCAAAACAACCAGAGGCAGAATGAACTTTGTTTAATACAACCAGTTGTTATGATCTGGAATGCACTACTTGAAAGGATGGTGGAAGCAGATGCAACACTCACTTTCAAGGATTGGTTAAACATTTGAAGCGGAAAAGATTTGCAGGACTATGGGATAAGAGCAGGGGGATGAGATTAATAATTACAAAAATAGCTGGTAAAACTCAGCAGGTCTGACAGCATCTGCGGAGAGGAACACAGTTAACGTTTTGAGTCCATATAAGTCTTCATCAGAGCTGAGGAAATATAGAAATGAGGTGAAATATAAGCTGGTTGAGGGGGGTGGGACAGATAGAGCTGAATAGAGGGCCAGTGATAGGTGGAGGCAAAAAAAAGATTGCCAAAGATGTCATAGCCAAAAGGACAAAGGGGTGTTGACGGTGGTGATATTATCTAAGGAATGTGCTAATGGTGACATTAAGGGTAGAAAGCAGGACAAGCAAGTGACAGGTGGCCCTGGTGGGGGTGGGGTGGGGGGAAGGTATCGAAACGGGCTAAAAGGTGGAGATAAAATGATAGATCGAAATAAATTTAAAAATAGGTGGGAAAAGAAAAATATATTTTAAAAATTATAAATTATTGGAAAAAGGGGGATCGGAAAAGGGTTGGGGATGGAGGAGAGAGTTCATGATCGAACTCGATGTTAAGTCCGGAAGGCTGTAAAGTGCTGAGTTGGAAGATGAGGTGCTGTTCCTCCAATTTGTGTTGAGCTTCACTGGAACATTGCAGCAGGCCAAGGACAGACATGTGGGCATGAGAGCAGGGTGGAGTGTTGAAATGGCAAATGACAGGGAGGTCTGGGTCATACTTGCGGACAGACCGAAGGCGTTCCGCAAAATGGTCAATTAATTAATAATTAATTGGGCAGCTCTTTCAAAGAGCTGGCACTGGCAAAATGAGTTAAAAACAAAAAACTACTGCGGATGCTGGAAATCCAAAACAAAAACATGATTACCTGGAAAAACTCAGCAGGCCTGGCAGCATCAAAATGGGGCCTAATGGCCTCCTTCTGTGCTGCATCATTTCATGATACTTGAATTCCAAGGAAGCCACATAACGCATACATGCTAGATTTAAGACGAATGCCTAAGAATCTGGAAATCTGAAATTAAAACTGAAAATGCAACACCAATTCAGGCAGCATTTGTTAACGAAACAGATTTAATGTTTCAGGTCGTTGACCTTTCATCTCAACCGGGAGAAGTCAGAAATTTAACAGTTCATAAACACGTTTTACATTTGGTGCATTTTGATGTTTCCGTTCTATCTCCTAAAAATGCCCTGCAAGAGGACTATAGGCTCAAAACCTCTTGCAGAACCCGACAAATTTCAGTAAGAAAGAGGAATAAATAGGTACTATTTTGCAGTCTTGGGTTGTGCGGGGGCAGATTTGAAAGTCGGGCCGCATCAAAGGTCAGTAATAGAGAAGAATTGTTTCCGGTATCAGGGTATAAGAAGGGAGCGAGGACATACTTCCGGTCTCTCCAGCGCGCAGTGAAAATGGTGAGTGAGGAGGAGATGGCTCTGGGGGTGGCAGAATCCGTGTCCATCCACTCCTGGTCGGCCCATTAGCAGCAGGCCGCCGCTGGGGCTTAACTCTACACATATTCAGCTGTTGTATCGTATCGATATTCCCGGGGCTGGCGGCTGAAAATGATGTTAGGAGAAAGATGTAGGCCTCAGTCGCCCTGTCATTGTAGCTGACGCTTACACTCTAGCCCAGGGCCTGAGGTTGGGCCTAGTGCTTCCGCCTTCTAGCAGGCAGAGATCTGTATGGTGTGCTGCTGATTATAGGGTGTAATGCTCCGTTTGTGTCCCCTTCCGGGGTTATTTTAACTGATAAATGACCCTCCTTTCCCCAGGCTCCATTCACTGCTGTGTCCTGGGGAAGGTTTGCACTGATGTCACTGTCTGTCGTTCAATGGTAATTCTGCAGTTGTTCCGTCTCCATAATTAACTCTTGGTGTCTTTCCCATTTTAGTGTCGAACAACACTATCCCAAATGGAAGCAGAAAATCCTGGAAATACTCAGCTTAGCCAGGCAGCATCTGTGCAGAGGGAGCAAGAGTTAACGTTTCAGTTCTTTGACCCAGATGTGCTGAAAGGTCACAAACCTGAAACGATAACTACTACTCTCTCCACAGACGCTGCCTGGACAATCTAATTATTTACAATATTTTCTGTTTTGTAATTCAGATTTCCAGCATCCGCCTTATTTTGCTTTTGTGATACAATCCCAATCCTGGCTTCTTATGTACAACAGATTCTGAACAGTCAGGAGAGCACAATGTTTCAGATTCTTTTGTTTATTGTTTAGAGGTCTAGATTGTCGTCCTTTCAGTTCATATTTCTGGTCATGTTCATTGCAGAGTTGAGAGAGTCCATAATAGGGATGTTGTAACACATACCCAAACTTGTCTGTGTGGAGAGCATGTTGAGGAAGCCAAATGATCAGTAAAAACACAAGTTCAGTCAACATTTGAAAGGATGATGGGTTAAGTATTCAGGTGTGGCCCTTCACAAGGATACCTAGTAAAGCACTTAACTGTGTCTGGACTCTTCATACAGCATTGTAAAAATTAACAGCATTGTGGGTGGGAGAAAAATTCAGTCCATCGTGCCTGTATTGATTCTAGCTTTTCAACTCTCATCCTATTTCCCTGTATCCTTTTCAAATACCTACTGACTGCACTTGAAAGATGGTGTCTGCCTTATTCGTTTATCCTAATGAGTTTGGTTTTCATTTCTTATTTGTGTCTCTGACCACTACTCTGATGTACAAATTATTTCTTCGAAAGCAAATAAATTGACTCACTCCTGCCCCAAGTATATTTGTTATAAAATGGTGCACACCATTATACACACAACACCATCAGAATTAATTGGTTATTAATAAGAATGAAAACCCGAAATTTCAATCAGTCACATTTACGGTGCCCAAAGCTGCAGTCAGACCATCTCTGCCAGTCTTGAATGAAGCAGGAGATGATCATCTCTTCACAGCAGCAAAATAAAGTTAATCCAATGAAAGATTATTCACCTGAAATGTTAACTGTTTCTCCACTGATGTTGCCTGAATTGCTGAATATTTCCCAATATTTTCTGTTTTTAACCAGAAAGTAGTTTGTTGGAGAGAGATATTGTTCTCACTACAGCCCTCATTTGTAACATAGATGCACTTAAGGGAAAACCTAGATCACTATATGAGGGAGAAAGTGATAGATATACTAATAGGGTTAGATGAAATAGTGGTCTTATATGGAGCATAAACGCTGGCATAGAACAGTTGGGTTGTGTGGCTTATCCGTGCTTTCCATCCTATGTAATTCTATGCTTGACCAATGCATTCAATTGTATTTAGTCGCGTTGCGTTCAGATTGATGTTTGATACCTCTCAGCTAATTAACCCAGGGCCTTTAACAAAAATGTTAGCTTTTGCATGGAGTCTGTTTTAAGTGAGAAATGTCTGCCTAACTGAGGTAATTTTGCAGCAACATGTTTTATGCGATGTGCTGTTAAATGGAGGCCTTGTGTTTCAATGTTTTCCCAATTGCAGTTCCCCGCTTCTGCCATGTTGAGGACAGTATGGTGAAAGTCAGGTTGTGTCCCCCTCCCCATACCTGGTGGTTGTTGGGAGCAGCACCTTAAAAGTGCTGCTATATTGAGGCTGTGGTGATAGGAGAGCTGTTCTTGGCTGGAGTCTGGAACCTCTGACTGTCACTCCCTTTGTTCCTGTGCCGTTCGCATTAGAGTCTGAGATGTTAACAGTTGCTTGTTTTCATCTGGTTTCCAATAGGCTGAACTTGGCGCTCTGGATAGATCGGCTGGAGTTGATTGCTCTCCCATTCCTTTTCCTTATAACATCTATAGGGGTGGGATGACCCAAGAAGATTGTATAATCACAAACAATTTGGTGAGGCTTTGCCTGAGAGTGGGTGTGATTAATTGCCTTTATTCTTATTTTCTTTCAGACGAAGGGAACATCGTCATTTGGTAAGAGGCGGAACAAGACCCACACTCTTTGCCGACGATGTGGGGCTAAAGCATTCCACCTGCAGAAATCGACCTGCGGCAAATGTGCCTACCCTGCCAAGAGAAAGAGGAAGTGTAAGTTTCTCCACACTGAGCAGAACTGAGCAGGTAGCCATGACCCAAATGGTCTTAACACTCTTGAGGATGCAATTGTGTTTTCTTCCTGCCTCCACTAGAAGTTTGGTTCTAGTTGGAGTGAGATTCTAGTACAGTACCAACCATGGCTTGAAAGTGATTTTACTTTGTGCATGAGGCAGGGTTCTGAGTGTTAGCAGGTTCTTTGGAAATCCCTGCAGTTCGAGTCTATCCTAGTCTTGTGACATGCGTGTTTTAGCAGGAGCCTGAGTTGGGTGAAAAAAAAATTCTGCCTGACTATGAACCATCACCCACCCTGACTACTTTGGGCTATGAGGTGTCACCGACTCGGTTTACAACATGCATCTGTTGTGTACAGAGCCATTAGGGAATGGGTGCCGTGTTTTCAAAGATTTTTAACAGCTGATGCAAACTGACTATACCAACCTTTCTGACTTTTCTGCAGATAACTGGAGTGCCAAGGCCAAAAGGAGAAACACAACTGGTACAGGCCGCATGAGGCACCTGAAAGTGGTGTATCGCCGATTCAGGTAAGAGATGTAGTGACAGTGAGAATCTACTCAATGACATGGAAACCATGTTAATGTGTTTGATCGATGTGCCAGTGTGTGATGGTCGAACGGCTACTTTTCCATAAGATGATAGAAAATTGTAGCAGGCTGTTAGAAAGATGTGTTGGTATATATCCCTGGGAGGAGGTAGTGTTGGGAAGTGGGGTGTGTATCTGGGAGAGGAGTTGTATCTATGGGATATCAAGTGTGGGGGATAGGGTTTGTATCCAGGAGAGTGGATGTTGGGGGTGGGGTGAGGTGAGAGTGACTGCCCTTGACATCAAGGCAGCATTTGACCAAGTGTGGCATCAAGGAGCCCTAGCCCTAGTAAAACTGGAGTCAACAGGATTCGGGGGGAAATTCTCCAGTGGTTGGAGCCATACCTATCACAAAGGAAGGTGGTTGTTGGAGGTCTGTCATCTCAGCTTCAGGACATTTCTGCAGGAGTTCCTCAGGTCCCTAGGCCCAACCATCTTCAGCTGCTTCATCAATGACCTTCCCATCAAAAGGTCAGAAGTGGGGATGTTTGCTGTTGATTGCACAATGTTCAGCACTAAATTTGCGACTCCTCAGATAGTGAAGCAGTCCGTGTTCAAATGCAGCAAGACCTGGACAATATCCAGGCTTAGGCTGACAAGTGGCAAGTAACATTTGCGCCACACAAGTGCCAGGCAATGACCATCTCCAACAAGAGAGAATCTAACCATCACCCCATTACATTCAATGTCATTACCATCGATAAATCCCCCACCAACATCATCCTGGGGGCTACCATTGACCAGAAACTGAACTGGACCAGCCATATAAATACTGTGCTACAAGAGCAAGCCAGAGGCTCGGAATCTATGAATAAGTCACCACAGCCTGTCCACCATCTACAAGGCATAAGTCAGGAGTGTGATGGAATACTCTTCACTTGCCCAGATGAGTGCAGCTCCAACACCATTCAAGAAGCTTGACACCATTCAGGACAAAGCAACCTGCTAGATTGGCACCCCATCCACAAACAGTAACTCCCTGCATCACAAATGCACAGTGGCAGCAGTGTGTACCATCTACAAGATGCACTGCAGCAACTCACCAAGGCTCCTTAGACTACACCTTTCAAACCCACAACCGCTACCACCTGGAAAGACAAGGGCAGCAGGCATGTGGGAACACCACCACCTGGATGTTCCTCTCCAATCAACACAGTATCCTGACTTGGAAATTTATTGCTGTTCCTTTACTGTCGCTAGGTCAAAACCCTGGAACTCCCTCTCTAACAGCACTGTGGGTGTGCTTACACTGCATGGACTGCAGCGGTTCAAGAAGGCAGCTCACCACCACCTCTCGAGTGCAATTAAGGATGGGCAATAAATGTTGGCTGCGCTAGCGGCGCCCACACCCCGTAAATGAATATCTTTAAAAGGATGCATCTCTGGGTGGGGGTGTTGTATCTGGGTGTGGCTGGGTCAAAGCACTAACTCTATCCTCTGAAATCTAGTTTGAATTTAACCCAAGCTGCTGAATTTTCAGTGTCCCAAGTCAAATGAGTTTGGACACTTCTGGAAGTCGGACTGATGTGAATTCTCGAAATATTTAGAATACACTGTAATTCTTGCTGCTAACCTGTCAGGAGCAATTGCACATGTGCCTACAATGTGGCTGCTGGTGCAAGAGCAGTTGTTTGGAGTTTGGAACGCATGCAGTGCGATTGGCACCAATTTCACTGCAACAAAGCCTTTAGAATTTTTTAAGGCCATAAAACAGGAGGAAAGTATCACAATGCTGTTTTATGATTTGGTTCAGGTAGTGAGCTGAACAGTGGAGCAAAGATGAATCTAAAATGCCTAAAGCAATGTAGCCAAATTTTGTGATTAAAATTGTGTGTATGACAACTACAGACTGGGTGTGTAAATGTGTCATGTGGTAATTGCTGTCAATGATTGTGCTGTAGTCTTGTTTTGGTGTTTTGTACCATCTCTTAATTGCCCAGAGTTTTGCTGTTTATAATATAAAATGAAAATATTATTAGCAGACATGGAATTGGAGTCAAGTTAGAGAGTAGGTGATAATTGGATCAGGGTGTGCTTTTATACGTAGCCCCATTTTAAAGCCTTTATTATTTGTATACTTTCATATATATTACTCTTGGTTAAAGAAGGAAGAACTTAACACCTGTGATATCCTCATGACATTCCTAAGTGCTGCATAGCAATGAAATTAAATTGCAAAGCCTGGGGCAGTTTGGGAAATAGTTTATTGGAGCTTAGGGGTTTCCCTGCAATAGCAGTCATGGAGCTTGGAGATACATAACTAACAGTACAATGTGGCCATGAGCTGGCAGACTTAATTTCAGCATGAAAAGCATCAAATATAGGATAAAATCCCTGACCCAGATGGATTGCATCTGCACATATTAAGAAATTAGGAAGTGGCAGCAGAAGCACTATTATGTTAATCTATAAAATAAAATCATTGGAAAAAGGAAATAGTGCCAGAGGACTGGTGGACAGTTAGTGTTATTCTTATAGTGAAAAAAGAAGATAGACCTAGTGCAGGAACAAGGAGTGGACAATTTAGCCCCTTGAGTCTCTTCTGCTGTTCAGTGAGATCATGGCTGATCTGTGACTTAACTCTATAAACTCGCCTTTGCCCCGAATTCCTTATACCTTTGATTAACAAAAATATATCAACCTCAATTTAAACATGAGCAATTGATCTAACATCAGTTGCAGTTTGCAGAAGAGAGTTCCAAATTCCTACCACTCTTTGCATGCAGAAGTGTGTCTTCATTTCAGTCCTGAAAGGCCTGACTCTTCATTTTTAGACTCACCTAGTGCTAGATTCCCCAACCAATGAATATAGTTTCTCTCTACTCTTATCTGTTCTGCTCAATATCTTGACTTTGCTCAAATCACCCCATAATGTTATAAATTCTAGGGAGTACAGCATCCTTGTGGGACATCATTAGTCACATCCTGCCAGTACCTGTCAGCATTTGACTACAGCTTTCCCAACAACCCTGTAGGGGTTTGGTATTCCAGCTTACTGTGCACTCACAATATAGGCTTAATGTGGAAGAATGGCCACTTGGGCAAGGGATCTGGGCTGCTGGCATCCATGAAATGGTACCCAATAGGAATTGTCACCTTTGTGAGAGGATAGATAAGGAAAAATTAAACTGCATTTGGTCACAGCCTGTACGTACAATGATTCATGCAGAAGATGCTGTGGGTTTGAGAGAGTGCAGTAATATGATTAATAGATGATATGCCTATGGAGAGTATTTGAGAGCAACCTCTTGAGATTTTTCTGATGCTAGCAGAGACGCATGTTGGGAACTCGATTTGCATTCAGTTTAAATCTTGGCCGCTGAGTATTACACTATCCTAACCTCTTCCTTGCTGTCTTGTTTGCAGGAATGGATTCCGCGAAGGGACCACCCCGAAGCCCAGACGTTCCACAATGGCTTCCTCCAGCACTGCATAAACTACCAGTGTATCTACACAACAAATAAAGCTATGGTTTGGAAAACTTTCCTTGCCTCTCTGTGCCCCTCCTACATCAGTTGAAAAAGTCTGGCCCACAAAAAAAATCTTAACTCCAAAGAATTTTGATCAGTGACATCTAAATTAACGTGTAAAAAGTGCCATAGAAGGTGTCTGTGTCAGCTCTTAAAGAGCTATGCAATTAGTTCTGCTTTCCTGCTCTTTCTCCACAGTCCTGCAGAGTTTTTTTTCAAGTATATATCTTTCAAAAGTTACTAATTTATCTGTGTCTACCACCCTTTCAGACACTGCATTCCAGATCATAACTCTCATCAAAAAAATCATCCCTTCTGGCCGTTTTGCCAAGTTTTGAACATCATCTGTCCATTGGTTACTGGCCCCCTGCTGGAGCAGGAAGATCTTGGATTTGGTCCTTTGTTTGTTCAGTTTAACTGGGTTGACGAAGCAGGTATGCTACAACTGGCTTGTGTACAAAGATAGGAGAGAACAGTCAGCCATTGTTTCTAATCTATCCAGTACCCACTGCCGGAAACTAACTGGCTGGGTTTTGGATTTGATGGTGCTGCACCAATGATTGAAAATTATGTCAGATTGGGTGTACACATGAAGATTGGATGCTTGGATAGCAAAGGGTGTGCTGTCTTAAGTGAGAAGGGCTCTTGGGAAAGCCAGGAATACTTTGACAAGGGAGGGTGCTGAATCCTTGAGGGAGAGGAGACTGTGATCATGGTTGGGGGGAGAAATAAAAGTGAGAAGGTGATCTAGCTGTGAAGCATAGGAACATAAAATATAGGAGCTGCAGTAGACCATGTAGCCCCGTGAGCCTGCTCTGTCATTCAGTACAACCATGGCTAATCTGCCATAACTCATATTTTCCCACCTGCTCCCCATATCCCTTGATCCCCCAAGCTCAAAAATTTGTCTTCTCTCAGCCTTGAACATACTTAAATCATGGAGCATCCACAACCCTGAGGTAGAGAATTCCAAAGTTTCTCAATCCTACGAGTGAAGAAATTTCTCCTGATCTGAGTACTAAATGATCAGCCCCCTTAGCCTGAGACAATGCTGAGTTCTAGATTCCCTAGCTAGGGCAAACAACCTCTCAGTATCTACCCTGTTTTGCCCTTTCAGAATCTTGCATGCTTCCATGAGATCACCTCTCATTCTTCTAAACTCCAGAGAATATAGGCCCAATTTAGTCAGCCTTTCATGATGGGACAACCTGTAATATAGATTGTAAACAGCTGAGGTCCAAACACTGATCTTTGCAGCATTTCACTAGTTACATCTTGTCAACTTGAAAATGTCGTTTATCCGCATTCTTTGCTTCCTGTCCATTAACCAATTCTGTATCCATGCTAATATATTACCCCCAACTCCATGAGCCCTTTTACGTGTATCAAATGCCTTTGGCAATCCAAGTATACTTCATCTACTGGCTCCTGTTTACTGACCCGACTAATTACATTGTTACAATCCCTGACCAGTCCCCTAAATTTAAGATCTGGTTGGAGACCAGTAACCTTTGTTGCGAAGTAGGTTAAATTTGAAATCCCAGTTATTTACTAAGAATAAAGCCAAAAGATACCACGGTTTCAAACAAATAGACAAAATTTTATTATACAAGAGTCAATAAAGCAAAAGGTCAATGCAATCTAATACTCTAACATCCAGAATTAACGTGAGGTAAACATGAATTAACAGGTGAACTGGTATAAAACACTGCAAGCTACACAAATGGCACACGCCGAAGTCAGATCAAACATTTCTCAGCAACTCACCCAGACGTCAATGATCACAGAGTAACAAAACGCTGTGTATCTTGTCACTGCATTGGAACAGGAAATCGGTGCTGCTGATGTCATCACTGGGCGCCTGGAACAGGAAGTCGGCACCCACTCCTGTAGGTACGAGTGGTGCCGCTGATGTCGCATGCCCATTGTCTGTCGCCTCTTTGCTTGCTGCTTTCTCGCCATCCTTTTCCAACAGTCAATATGAAATTTTTGCTTTTTAGACAGATATAGAACAAATAGATTTCACCTGTTATTTTGCTTAAATTAGGTAAAGTTAAAGAAATACTTTGCTTACAGGCAATTCCAGGATTTATCAGCTCACTAAAGAAACACTTTTTAACCAAATTTGCCACTAACTCTAATGTCCCTATTGCCCTTTTGCTGAGCTGCAGGTATTACCGCTCTCTGCTTGTGTTAACATCAGTTGCATTATCCTTTGGTGCAGGCAACTACCTGCGGCATCATTGTCAGTGATACAGTCACTGTGCATGTGTGGTGAGTGCACCCCCTGCAGTTACAGTGGCAGCAAACAGCTGTTTAAAAAATCCTTTACAACTCCACCAACGTCATGAGGGATTTCCGGTCCTCTCTGAACAGCCACTCTAACTTGGACTGTCCCAACGATTGCTCGCCTCCCAGTTGCTCAGTCTTCTCACAAGACTGCATCCCCCTGGATTCACAAGGCTGCACCCCAACATCTAATCACTGCACGATCACAGATGTCTAGCTTCTTTGAGCATAACACCACTGCTCCCGAGCTTCCTGAGCCCTAACTCTCAGATAGGACGCCAGGACCACTCAGCTCCTGACTTCATTACAGCCTTAGTTGAAACATGGACGGAAGAGCTGAACTCAAGAGGTGAGAATGACTACCCTTCAAGGCTGCATTTGCCGAATGTATCAAGGAACCCTAGCAAAACTGGAGTCAATGGGAATCGGGGGTGAAAACTGTCCACTGGTTGGAGTCATAAGAACTAGGAGCAGGAGTAGGCAATTCAGCCCCTTGAGCCTGCCACGCCATTCAATACGATCATGGCTGATCTCATTTCGGCCTCAACTCCAATTTCCTGCCCTCTGCCCATAACCTTTCAACCCATTACTGATTAAAAATCTGTATCTCCTTAATTTTATTCAGCGTCCTGGCATCCACTGCACTCTGCGGTAGTGAATTCCGCAGATTCACGACCCTTTGAGAAAAGTAATTCCTCATCTCTGATTTAAATCTACCACCCCTTAGCCTAAAACTATGGCCTCTCGTTCTAGAATACCCCACAAGGGGAAACATCTGCTCCACGTCTACTTATCTATCCCCTTTAGCATCTTATGTACTTCAGTTAGATGATCTCATCCTTTTAAACTTAAGCGAGTATAGGCCTAAACTGCTCAATCTCTCTTCAAGACAAGCCCCGCATCTCTGGAATCAATCTAGTGAACTTCCTCTGAAATGCCTCCAATGCAACTACATCTTCAAGGGGACCAAAACTGCACAGTACTCCAGGTGCGGTCTCACCAATGCCTTGTACAGTTGCAACAACACTTCCCTATTTTTACACTCTATTTCTTTAGCAATAAATGCCAAAATTCCATTTGCCTTCCTTATTATCTGCTGTACCTGCATACTTGCTTTCAGCGATTAATGCACGAGGACATCCAGATCCCTCTGCACTGAAGCATTCTGAAGTTTCTCTCTATTAAGATAATAAGTAGCCTTTTTATTCTTCTGACCAAAATGGATAACCTCACACTTATCCATGTTAAACTCCATTTGCCAAATTTTGGCCCATTCACCTAACCTGTCCATATCCATATGTAAATTTCTTATTTCTTCATTGCAACTTACTGTTCCACCTATTTTGGTGTCATCTGCAAATTTAGCTATAGTACCTTCTATCCCTGAATCCAAGACATTAATATACCTAGCACAAAGGAAGGTAGTTGTGGTTGTTGGAGGTCAATCATCTCAATCTCAGGATATGACTGCAAGAATTCCTCAGGGTAGTATCCTAGGCCCAACCATTTTCAGCTGCTTCTTCAACGACCTCCTTTCCATCATGAGGTCAGAGGTGGTGACATTTGTTGGTGATTACACAATGTTCAGCACCATTCATGACTCCTCTGGGCTGACAAGTGGCAAGTAACATTTATGCCACCCAAGTGCCAGGCAATGACCATCTCCAACAAGCGAGAATCCAACCATCGCCCCTTGATATTCAATGGCTTTACCATCACTGAATCCCCCACTATCAACATCCTGGGGGTTACCATTGACCAGAAACCGAACTGGACTAGTCATATAAATACCGTAGCTTATGTGGCAGATGATCTGTGCCAGGCGGACCAAAACCACAAGGGAAACTTGGCTATGCTAGCACAACGGTTTTGCAATTAGTATTTATTACGAGATGTGTGCACTGAATTCAGAAGTAATGAGTCCACTAAGACCTTTAGTGATATTTATAAATTAAAATATTTATTAACAAAAAGAAGATTTCAAGAACATACATAGCAGTACCATTACTTAATACTATAACAAATTCTAAAATTCCTAATTAACTTGACTCTAAATTACACACCCCCTTTAAAGAAACAGTCCAAATTAGATTTTAAATTTAAAAAGCAAGCTAGCAAGTTAACACAGTACCCACTTGACAGTGGAATTGCAAAACTTGCCTCCAGCTTTATTTCCTGGACACAGCAGACTTACGCACAAACGGCTGGAGGCTTCCCAAAGGCTGTTTCATACACTCCTGTTAGACCTTACATGGCCTCCCCAACATAGCCTTTCATTCCCCTTTATATATGTTTCCCTCTCTTTAATCCGTAAATTCTATTGCTCCGTATGCCTTTGGAAATGCACTTTTCCCATAATATAAAAACTTCCATGTTGCCAATATTGTCAGTAAGCTTTGGGAAAAATAAACACACTGCTTGGCCTTGCTTATCTGTCTAGTTGTAAACATCCGAACAACTCCACTTACCTAAAAATGCAAATTCCCTTCACATCTTATATGCTAAGACAACATCCATGTTTACTCTTTAGCATTTCAAGTACACTTCTACACCTAACTTCTTTTGATAATTTCAAGCTTGCAGTCCACCTGACTCCAATGTAATTAAATCACACAGACAGAACCATCTACACTCAATGCACTACAATGGAGTGCAGCTCCATTGATACTCCAGAAGCTTGACATCATCCAGACCCAAGCCTGCTTGATTAGCACCCCATTCAGCACCTCCAACATCCACTCCCTCTACCACTGGCGCACAGTAGCAGCAGTGTGTACCACCTACAAGATACATTGCAACAACTCACCAAGCCTCTTTTGACAGAACCTTCCAAACCTGCAGCCTCTACCAAATGGAAGGACAAGAGCAGCAGATGCCTGGGAACCACCACCTTCAGGTTCCCCTCCAAGCTACACACCATCCTGATTTATATCGTCATTCCTTCACTGGGTCAAAATCCTGGAACTCCCTTCCGAACAGCACTATGGGTGTTCTTGCACCACGTGGACTGCGCCAGTTCAAGAAGGCAGCTCGCCAAAACCTAAAGGGCAATTAGGGATGGCCAATAAAAATGCTGACCTAGCTAGCTATGCCCACGTCCTGCATGGAGCCGATCCTCCTCTTTGTCTGCTACCGATTCACATGGAGTAGCGTATAGCGCCACACCCTGGCCCTGTGGTCGTTGCTAAGTGCATTTCAGGCACACTGCCTGATCCTTGCATCTGCTGAGGAACACTGGAAACTGAGCACGCATGGCCTGCCTCCCTGCCATCCTCTGCGCTTCCCTTGAACTCCCAGGCATGCTGGGAATGGTAATCCTTGGCCTACACATGGAAAACCCACCAAAACACCCTGGGAAAGCAAATTCCAGCACATCAGCCTTGAAAAACTTTACTAAATTTGACATGACATGATTCCCCTTTGGTAAAAGCACATTGATTTTGTCTGATCATACTGTGATTTTCTAAGTGCTTTGTTAAGACTTCCTTAATAATTCCTGCATTTTCCTGATGACTGATGTCAGGCTAAGTGGCCTGTAGTTCCCTGTCTTCTCTCTTCTTTCTTGAGTTGTGGTGTTACATTTGCTAACCTCCAATCCTCTGGGACTGTTCTAGACTCTCGGACATTTTGGAAAATCATGGCCAGTGCCTCCATGGCCTAGATGATCTGATTGGATGGGTATCTTCAGCACAGCAGGACTGGCAAATTTATGGTCCTGGGGAAATTTTAATGCAGGTCTCTGGTACAATGGAAAACAGACTACATTTATGCACCACCCACCTGGTTAAAGCCATCTCATTTTCTCCCATTCCTCTCCCCCAGTCAGATCTGATTCTTGATCATGAACATCAGTGGATTGATTTTTTGGTCACATGCAAGGCAAGTATTGTCACTGGACCAAGTGACAATCATAATGTTAAAGATAAACCCCAGCTCCACACTTTCAACCCAATTAAAGTCCAGTCCCTGCACACATTGCAGCATAAGGCACCACAGCTCTCCCACAGTATTTAGTCCGTCAGGGTGATTAGTCAGTTTTTGGATATCACCCAGCCTGTGCCGGGCCACCCGATTATGTCACTCAATCCATGCTAAAAAGCTATGGTTTTGCCAATCATTACTTGCAATTACATTGCGTTTGCCTGTTGAATGAAATTTGCCTCATTAAACAAATGTTGTAGGTCAAATTATGTCAAATTCAGCCTCAGAGAAATGGCTTCAGTGTCCTCGCAAACCTTGTAACGGCCCTTCATGAAATTGCTTGTTTGAACGGGCCACAAGTCAGTTGCTGGGTTAACCTGGCATAGTGAGTGTTCAGAATCAAAGCAAGGTTTGATCATTGCTCGAAAAGCAGAATACTGCAGATGTTAGAAATCTGAACTGAAAATGTTGGAGAAACCTCGGCAGGTTAGGCAGCCTCTAGAGGGAGAAAAAGAGTTAATGTTTCAGTTCAGTCACAGACCTGAAAGGTTTTCTCTGTCTACACAGATGCTGCTTACAACCTGCTGAGTTTTTTTCCAGCATTTTCTGTTTTTGTTTGAGATTGCTCAATGTGGAGGCCTCACTCCCCAAGCAGATGGGAGCGTTTACAGATCACGCTGATAGTGAGCCACCTGTGATCCCAGATTTACAATGACTGGCACAAATTAGTGCCATGTGGCCTACTATAGGGTGCGGCTGGCTTGCCAGACAGCCTATCACCTGCTTGTCTGTTTGGTCAGCTCTACGCCAGGGAAGTGGCTGTCGTTCTGCTCCTCTGCCTGGCCACAGAACTAAATTTGTGACTCCTGTGTTTTCTTTGTGCCTTGGAGCATGGCATTTCAAATATTGCCACCCTCTTTAAAGCCTTTACAATGGCTTTAACATTAAGCCGTTGATGAGGCGCAAGGAAACACTGTGGTAGTAAAGAGCGGCACAACATTATGATGCACCTCAGTTGTTATCCTATGCACCCCACAAAGATGTTGTTGAATGCTAGAGAAAGAAGCGTCTAAACAGCCCCGGTGCCTCTTGATGTACCTTTCCTACGCCTGATCCAGCCTGTCGTGGCATCTGATGCGACAGATATTACTGATAAATCCCACAGCAGGGGGAGCTAGCAGACAACTTTTGGAAGACATTTGTCTGCCCCTAGAGGTAAGATTAGCAAGAATGCTCAGCTGAGCATTCCAAAACCAAGATTTCAGCAGCCTCGGCTGTTAAAGATCAAAGACTCAGGAACATTGGTCTCACGTGCAGCCAGTGAGACTGGTCTCTTCTTCTTATGGTGCTGATGATGGGACATTTGGAGGAGTATCTGCAATGCAATAAGGGAGCAGGATATGAAGTGAGGAAGACCCTGGTGTCTGGCAGTCTAGGAGATCAAGATAGCCACCAGCCAGGCATTAGGAGGAGGATATAAGAGCTGTTATCACTTTTGTGCTGGTGCCAGTTACTGCTTGCATGGATCATATTGTTAGAAAGTAGACTCAACTGCTCAGAAACTGCAGTTTCAACATAGCAGATGTAAAACCCAGTCCAAGCTGTGTCCTAGAATCCTACCTCCATGCATTTGCATTGAGCCAATTTCCCTCCCATTTGATTCCGGTGGTTGTGCTTCCAGCACAAAGAGGTCCTGGGAGCAAACATGGCAGAAGTTGAGTTGGCCAATTATGATGCGGAGTTTTGCTGAAGGGCCTGCCTCACTTGACTTCCCAGATCACCACCATGAAATGGTCATGTTTCAGAAGAAGGTCTAGGCCTTTAGAGCCATTACAGCACAGGAAGCCATTGAGCCCATTGAGCCCATGCCAGCTGTCTGCAGAGCAATCCAATGCCCTGCTTTAACCCTGCAGCCCTTTAAGTATATTTTCCTCAAATGCCTATCCAATTTCCTTTTGAAATCATTCATTGTCTCCACTTCCAGCGCCCTCATAGGCAGAGAGTTCCAAATCATTACCTCTGACTTTGTAAAAAATTTCTTTCTCACATTCCCCCTGCAATCCTTGCCAAAAACCTTGGACCTGTGTCTCTAGTCCATATATCAGCAGCTAATGGGGTTGGCTTTTCTTTGTCTACTTTATCTAAACCTATCATAACCTTGTGCACCTCCAACAAATCCCCCCCCCCCCCTCAATACCCTTTGCTCTAAGGAGAACAACCCCAGTTGTACCTAAAATCTCATCCCTGGAACCATTGTGGTAAATTTCTGCACCCTCTCAAGGAGCCTCACATTCCTCCTAGAGTGTGTTAACCAGAACTGGATGCAATATTCTAGTTGTGACCTAACCAGAGCTTTTTATAGATTCAGCATAACTTTCTTGCTTTTGTACTCAATACTTTTATTTATGAAGCTCAAGATCCCACATGTTTTGCTAACCATGCTCTTGATATATCTTGCCACCTTCAATGATCTGTGCACATTAACCACCAGGTCCCTTTGTCCCTGTACTCTCTTAAGGATTGTGCCATTTAGTCTACATTACCTCTCCCTATTCCTTCTACCAAAATGCAACACCTCACACTTTCTGTATTAAATTCCATCTGCTACTTGTCTGCCCATTTCGTTAGCCTATCGATGTCCTGTTGCAGTTAATTGGCATCATCCTCACTGTCAGCCACATCTCCAAATTTGGAATCATTGACAAACTTTGAAATGTTGTTTGGGATTCCAAAATCCAAATCATTGATATATTCAAGAAAAGCAGTGGTTTAGAACTGACCCTTTGGGAACACCACTGTCTGCCATCCTCCAGTGTGGAAAACAACCATCTACCATGACTCACAGTTTTCTGTCCTTAAGCCATTTTTTTTATCCAAGCCGACATTCACCCTCCTATTCCATAAGCCTCAATTTTGTTAACCAGCCTTTTATGTGGTACTTTGTCAAAGACATTTTTTGAAATCCATATAGACAACATCTCCAAATGCCTGTTGATCTTTTCCCTGATTATTGTTTCTAAAACCTTACCCACCATCGATGCTAAACTGATCAGCTGTAGTTGCTAGGAATGTCCTTACACCCACCCCTTCATGAATAAGGGTGCCACGTTTGACACTCTCTAATCCTCTGGCACACCCCACTCATCTAGTGAAGATTGGAAGATTATGGCAAGACCTTCAACTATCTCTACCCCCACTTTCTTTAGCAACCTGGGGTGCAAGCCATCTGAACCAGGTGACTTAATCACTTTAAAGCATAGAAGCAAAGTTGGCCTTTCCATACATCCTTCCTATCAATTTTCACGCCAATCCATTACCTCTTTCTTCATTCCGCTTCTACTTATATTTTGTCAGCATCTTTCCCTTGTAATCATTAAATATTCTAGCCTTGTCCAGTGCCTCTAAGTGTACAGCATGCTCCTTGTCCCTACTGGACCTCACCTCACCTCTTAATACATGCTTGTGATTTCCAGGCTAGTAGATTTTTGTCTTTGCTTTTACATTAACTACCATTCTATTCTCATTCTCTCTTTACCAGTCTTATTTTCCTCTTCACTTCCACTCTCAACTTATTGTATTTGGGCTGGATCTCACTTGAAGAATTTAGCTGACATACATCAAACACCCTGTTTTTATTGCAGCATATCTCTATGTCCCCCATCATTCAAGGCTTTGTTTCTCCTACCATTCTCCCTTGTTGGAATGTACCTAGCCTGTACCTGAAACATCTCTTCCTTAAAGATTATTCATTGTTCTGTTACTGTTTTTCCTGTCAATCCATTTTACCCTGGCTAGATACCCTCGCAACCCATTGGAGTTAGCCCTCTTTCAATTTACAAGTTCTACTTTAGATTGCCCCATGAACTTCTCCTTTGCTAAGCTAGACCTTATGATACAGTGATCACACTTACCGAAGTGACATTTGGTCCACTTGGTCCACCTCTTTTCCCAGCACAAGGCCCAACAATGCTTCATTCCTATTTGGACCAAAAACATAATGGTCAAGGAAATTCTCCTGAACACGTCAGAAATTCTTCCCTCTCCCCACCCTCTACTCTAACATTAGCTCAATATATATTTGGATAATTAAGCAGCAAAGTGATGGAAAGGATCGTTGACAGTACTATCAAGTGACACTCACTCAGCAATAACCTACTACCGCTCAGCTTGGGTTTCGCCAGACCATTCAGCTCCTGACCTCATTACAGCCTTGGTCCAAACATAGACAAGACGGCTGAATTCAAAAGGTGAGGTGAGAGTGACTACCTTTGACATCAAGGCCACATTTGATTGAGTGGAGGATCAAGGTGCCCTAGCAAAACAGAAGTCAATGGGAATCAGGAGGAAACTCTTCACCAGTTGGAGTCATGCCTAGCACAAAGGAAATGGTTGTGTTTTTCACAGGTCAATCATCTCAGTATCAGACATCACTTCAGGAGTTCCTCAGGGTGGTGTCTTAGACCCAACCATCTTCATCAACGACCTTCCCTCTATCATAAGGTCAGAAGTGGGGAGGTTTGCTCAGTATGTATTGTTCAGCAGTATTTGCGACTCCTCAGATACTGAAGCAGTCTGTGTCCATATGCAGCAAGACCTGGGCAACATTCAGGCTTGGGCTGATAAATGGCAAATAACATTCATGCCACACAAGTGCCAGGCAATAATCATCTCCAACAAGAGAGAATCTAACCATCTCCCCTTGACATGGCATTACCATCGCTGAATCCCCCACTATCAACATCCTGGGGGTTACCAGGGACCAGAAACTGAACTGGACTAGTCAAATAAATACTGTGGCTATAAGAGCAGGTCAGAGGCTGGAAATTCTGTGGTGAGTAACTCACCTCCTGACTCCCCAAAGCCTGTCCACCATCTACATGACACAAGTCAGGAGTGTGATGGAATACTCCCCACTTGCTTGGACAAGTGCAGCTCCAACAACGCTCAAGAAGCTTGACGCCATCCAGGACAAAGCAACCTGCTTGATTGGCACCCCATTCACCACTTTCAAAATTCACTCCATCCACTACCCATACACAGTATCAGCAGTGTGTAGCATCTACAAGATGCACTGCAGCAACTCACCAAGGATCCTTCAACAGCACCACCCAAATCCACAAACTCTACCACCTATGAGGACAAGAGCAACAGATGTATGGGAACACAACCACTTGCAAGTTCCTCTCCAAGCCACATACCATCCTGCCTTAGAACTATATCGCTGTTCCTTTACTGTTGCTGGTCAAAATCCTGGAACTCCCTTCCTAACAGCACTTTGGGGATTCTTATGGGACTGCAGCGGTTCAAGAAGGCACCTCACCACCACCTTCTCAAGGGCAATTGGGGATTGGCCATAAATGCTGGCCTAGCCTGCGACACCCACATCCCATGAACAAATAAAAAGAACAGAAAATCCAATCTCTGTACAACTCTAGACCACTGTTGCTGATTGAGCAATTAATTTGATGTATCGATTGTGTCAAAAGGGACGGATCTGTCACTGGAAAGTGAAATTCTTCCCACTCTGTTCCTAATAACTTTGCAGGCCAAAGCCCTGACAGGCAGATGACATTTCTTTCCTTGACTCTCTAAAGTGCTCCAAGGTATTGCTGTACATGAGGAATGCAGTAAAAATAGAAGTTGTTTCAGCTTAGAGAAGCACTATCGGCTCACCAATGCTTCTGTGTGTTGTAAAGTGCTGGGCGTAGTTCGGTAGGTTTTATAAAGGTATTTGTAGTCTTAGGTAGCTCTATAGTAAGCATTCATTAACCAATAGAAACTATATATATAGGTACCTAAAGGTCCAAGCTAGGAGTTGTCTCCATGCTTGCTTATATATACAGCTCTGTCCGACACTCCACTGACTCCGAGGTGTGGATCATGTGTTCTCTTATACCACACTGTGTGGGTGGTACTGTGCTCAGTCACATGTTAACCCTTTATGTGCCAGACCCTTACACCACACCCCCCACGTCTTTATCCAACATACTGACAAGTTATCCCAGTTTACTCCATGTTTTACATCATTATTACCCCCATCTCCCCTCTCAAGTCTCTGAGTTCATAGGGCAGGATTTTCGCTTCAATGAGCGGGCACAGTGGGTGGGCCCGGGAGCGGCTGCAATATCGTCCGCCGCCTGCGATTGGGCCCTGACCGCGATTTCACGCTGGCTGGCCAATTAACGGCCAGCCAATGTGAAATGCGCGCTGAGAACCTCAGTACAGCGGGAGAGGAGCATGGGCACCGAAGCGTTCGCATGCGCGGGGGTGCGCTCATTGAAAGCTCCTTGAAGGCACAGAGCTGTCTCAGAGAGCTGAAGGATTTAAAAATTAAAAATAAAGATTTCAAAAATAAGGGAAACATGACCCCACATGTGACTCTGTCACATGAACAGGGGCAAGTTAAAAATTAGTTTTAAAAATTTTTACTGTTTTTTTATTCATTGTTGGAAACCTTATTTGCCGTGGATGAAATTTAGCAAAAAATGCAAAGGCCGCCTGGTCTTTTCAGCCGCCCGCAAACTGTAAGGTTGGACAGGCAGCGATAAAATCAAATTAATTAATTGATTAATGGGCTTAATAGCCCTCTTAATTGTCGGTGCCCCTCGAGCGAAAAATTGCCTGAGTGCGTGATGACATTGGGATGCTTGCCCGACATCACCTCATGCTATTTCACGCTCGGGCATGTCAAGCGCGTGCCCACATGCTGAGCTGAAAATCCTGCCCATAGGTTCAGGTGGTCTGGAGGCCTTATAATCTTTCCATATCTTGTTCTCACTACTTTCGGAGGAGTGATAGACACTGTCGCTGTCAGTAAACTTTGTAGGATAGGAGGTTGTTCTTTTCATTCTCTTTATCTGTTCTTTGGCCTTGAATCGCTCTTTGTTGATTCGCTAGTTGTAGTGATAGATGGCAGTTGCTTTATCCCAATCTTTTTGGCGCTGATGAACTCTGGGCTCGCCTCTATAGTGAATTTTGCTTTTCTTTCTTTGTGCAGGTCACCGTGATGGCTGGAGGATGGCTCATGAACCCTCTTGGGATCATCTGTGCATTTTGGTGTTTGGGCTTTGCACAGCTTCCCGAAGCGTCCTGGTCAGTTATATTGAAAGCATTGGGCTGATGTTGCCGGACATTGATCACGCCTGTGGGGGCTCTTTGCTCCATAGCGCTGGTGTGGTCCCTCTACTGATTAGGATATTGCTTCCCTTGACCTGGAGTGCCCCTGTTTCTGTGCTGTTTCATCAGCTGGACAATGGGCTTTGCTTTCTCTCCTTAATATGGATCTGTGCTGCAAATAGATTTCAGGTTGCCTGACAACCTGGATGGCTTTCTCTAGGGTTAGATCTTCTTTCACTTGAAGCAAGTCTGAGAGTGCATCGTCCACCACTCGTACAACTATTCTATTCCTGATTAGCTGAGATTTTAGGTCGCTATAATCACAGCCTTCAGCCATTCTGTACGGCGCATTAATGAAGGAGTCAACAGGTCCTCCTGGCTGCTGGACTCTGTTGGTAATTGTAAAATCAATAATTTTAGTGTGACTTGACCATTTTGTAGTCTGATTCAATGTGTTATTTTACATAGTAAGCTAACATGGTTAAGAAGCCATTTTGAACTAATCCAGGAGACACTTTAAAACGAACCAGATACTGTATGATTGGAAGCCAGCCAGGGATGATTGAACAAAGTAGTAATCTTCAATTGTGAGACAGTTGAAGGATAAGTAATTAATCAATAGATGTATTGGTAAAGGCTGGACATATAACCTGCAACAGAAAGTCCGTAATGTTTTATAGTAACACATAATTTTAATTTTAAATATTCTAGTTACACATTATGAGACTGTACATTGTAAAATGATGTTTCTCAAGCTTGTCTAGAAAGGTAAGGTGTGCTAAGCCGAAGCTTTCATGACGTTGGGGTCATATTAAGATGGGTAAAGAATAAGGCATTATTCAAGTATTATATAAAAATCAGACACTGAAGCATTCTGAATAGTCCCATTGTATTACTATATGGAAAAATGTTCACATGTGTTAGAAACCAATTATAAATAAGCAGGCAGTTAAGTTAACCACTTATTGTTTGACAGTTAGGCTAATTCAAGATAAGAAAATACGAGCTGAGGGGTTAAAATGAAGGCTTCAAGGAAGTCATGTTTGTTAGCTTGCTATCCACGTACTGAGTGTCCGAGACGGAATTCCGAAAGACCTATTGTCCAAAATGGACCAGAGGGTTACCATCACTTCAAGCCTTCAGCCTGATCAATCAAGGAAGCCGTGAGAAGTCTGTTTAGTTGTTAAGTTAAACTTCTGTCCTTTTACCGTTAATTGAAACTTTGTCTTCTATCTATTTAACTTGTTACCTTTCTACCCTTTAATTGTTAATACATCTTTTGAATTTACCATCTGAAGTGTTCAGTCTTGCCTGATGGTTGAGCCTAGTGCGAACTAAATGGTTTATCAGATAATTCACAATTGGGGATTTATTGAATAGTTGAAACATTGGGTCAAATGAGTTGTATCCCATAATTATCGTAACAACACATTTATTAAATTTAGCCCTTTCAAGGGTTTTGTTATTTTGTCAAAATAAGCGTTGAATGATTTTAAAACTCCATCAAATTTTGCAGATGATTCATTGATTCCTTGTCTAGCCATTATATCATCGGCTGTTGGGCCTACCATGTAAAGCACTGTTATCTTGCTCAGCTTCTGTCTTTTCATCCAGACCTGAAGCAATCATGCATCTAAGGAATCTCTTTCCGCAGAGTCCCCAATTTTGTGATTGATCTGGGCCTTGAATAAATCCAACTTGATCTGGAAGAATGCATTTCTGATCCAAGGTTAAAACTTTTAAATTGCAGGTTCAGCATTAAGAGGTTTCCTAGATCCAAGCCTTATGCCTTTTCATAAAGGATTTTCCCATGCTTGTCAGTTTTGGAGGGCTCCTGCAGTAATGGTGTTCGCGATCTCAGTATTTAAATTTTTTCAACAATGCCTGCCTGGATTGACCGATTAGAGTCAGCCCACTTTAGCGCAATGTTCAATGGTCTTGGGAGCGTCAAATCCTGGCTTTTGCTGGGTTTTTTAAGCTGCCTACTCAGTCATGATTCATTTTTAATTAACTATTATTTTTTTCTTTGTTTGGAGCGAGCTCAGCTACCACATGTTCAGGTGACAACTCGGGAATCGGGTTTCTCAGACTACAATTTAAATGGCAATTTCTGACGACTGCAGTATTTAACTTTTTTCAGGACTTGTGTTGTCCAGGAATTTTAAATTTTTAGCTCACCCCTGCTAGGTCTGTTGATTCTGCACAATCTGGGTATTGAAGATGGACTTTCTTGGGATCCAGTGGAGCCTTCTGTTGCAATGAGGAATTTAATTTCTGCCTTCAGCTTCCAAGTCTTTCTTTGCAGCTTTTCTCTGGTGATTTCCTTCTGCACCTTCGCATCTTGAGCTTTTCTTCAACTCAGAATGCTTTTTTGATTTTTTTCTTCAGTTTTCCTGGATTTTAATGTTCTTCTGCAGCCTCTGTGAGGTTTTGAGTTGTTCCATTCACTGCCACCATGATGTAAGGTGTTGGACATTGTTCGGTAGGTCTTATTAAGGTATTTTTCATCTTAGATAGTTCAACAGTACGTATGTATTATTTACTAGAAACTATATACATAGGTACAGTAAAGGTCCAAGTAAGGAGCTGTCTCCGTGCTTGCCTCTACACACAGCTCTGTCCAACACTACACTGACTGCTAAGTGCAGGTCATGCGTTCTCTTACATCACTGTGTGGGCAGTGCTGCACTCAGTCTCATGTTAACCCTTTATGTGCCAGACCCTTGTACTACACAGTGTTGTTCAACCACCTGGAGTTATGTGGTTAAACTCCAGCAGTTCATCTGAAGTCCTGAGGTTTGTCTCTCACCATCTGCACCTAACTCATGTGGACATAGCCATGTGAGATGTTACTACAGGGAGAACATGGGCACCCCACAATGAGGCAACTCTTAATTTCAAAATCTTTAAGTAGTGGAAAATTATTTGATTGAATTATTGAATTTTTTGACATCAAACCAACCAGAAGAAAACTGAGACATGGGGAAAGACCATCAGATCAGGTACCCAATGGAAGCCAATTCTTGCTGGAGTGATACATCGGGAACATCGGGAACTGTGTCTCCTGTAGAATAATTCTGGGACAGTCCACATCAATGTCACCATTGGTGTTACCTGAGCAGCTTTAGAGTCAGGCCTGGCTCAACATTCTCTAAACTTCTAGAATTAAAATTCCCATTTTTACTAAAAACAAAATATAATTCTGATCAGACAAATCTTTACTCCATAAAAATAGCAACACTTCTCTTAATCTTTCCTTCCCTTTACTGAGAGTTGATAAAGTAAGTTGATCCAAAAACTGACCATGCCACAAACTCTCCACAGTACTGCAGAAGGTAGCCTCTTTACACAGTGATGTGTCCTTTTGTTGCTTAAGTGTGTGGAGCTGAAACTGAGACATTTGTTTAATGCTATAGTAAAATAAAAATATATTGAATTTAATTCTGTTCTGGACAGTCCCTGTCCTTAAAATAAAATTGCACAGTTCCCCAAGTTACACCCACTCAGAGCAGCTGGTTGGGCTGCACTGAACTGCCTTTAAATATTGAAAGCTGCTTGGCTGAAGCTACCAACTCAGTGCAGTTTAGCTTCAACCAATCTCCTTCAACATTTACAGGAGTTGCAATTAGGTCTCAATGAAAATAACAGATACTGATATAGGAGGTCTTATTCAGGAGTTAGTGCAATATAGTAAATTGTTTGAATAGTCAACTGCTGGTTGATGGCAGATTAGAATATGATGGTCAGGTGGTGAGCAAGTTAGTACATCAGTAATTAGTTAAATCTTCAGCCTTTTCCTGTTAAAATGTTCACTCAATGTTAAAGCAGTGGCAATACTGACAGGGCAAGATTGTCTAAACTAACTGAAGGGATTCACCAACATATTGGGCTGGATTTCCATCTGAAGGCAGGAAATAGAAGCTGGGATTGTTATCGAGTCCAAATCCTGCCCTCAATGGGGGCTGGGAACAATCACCCTTTGGGATTTTCACAGAGCTGCCCACTTAATTGACATGAAGACAGGCTCCCCGTCAATTATGTGCGGCAGGTGAGCTATTGAAGCTAGAGGGCAAATGAAAGGTCTTCCAGATTGAGAAGAGCAGCAGAATACAGGAGAGGGTGAGTAACTGAGAGGGTGCTTCAACATAGAAGTACCTGCTCACCAACCTTTTAAAAACTTTATAAAAAGATTGTTGTTGCAGCCGGGCCACTACAGGGGTGAGGATGGTGTGAGTCCCTTTAGATTCAGGGGTGGTGCCAGAGGAATTGCAAATGTTACACCCTTGTTCAAAAAAACGTGTAAAGATAAGCCCAGTAACTACAGGCCATTAAGTTTAACTGCAGTGGTGGAGAAACCTCTAGATATAATAATTCAGGACAATATCAATAATCACATATGTCATGTTAATATAATGATATAGTCACCAATTGTTCATAAAGGATTAGGTGGACACATTGTGGGTTCATTTACTGAGACTAAGCACATGAGAACAGATATACGTAGGTATAAAGCTCAAAGACATCAGAGCTGTGAGTGTTCTACTCAAACAAAAGCGAAACTAAGACTGGATCGCATGACACTTCCCTTCTAGTGATGTCATGCGGCTATCCCTTAAAAGTATATTACAACATCCCCGTTTCTTTTTAAAGGTACTTTCCCTCCTTCCAAAGAAGTATAACTATTTACAATACATGTTCGTGTTTAGTTACCTTTACATAAGTGCATGGAGCTGATGAGCATATGAGTCTCTAAAGTGTAAAGGTAATCTGCTGGTATGCCCTGATCTTGTGGTGTTAACCTTGTCTGGAGGTGTCTTTAATTGCTCATGGTGACCTGTACGATTGTCATTCTTAAATGTTGTTCCTGGTTGCATTTGGAATCTTGTCCCAGATGCAATAGAACTGTATGGTGGTTGAGGAGCTGGAATGGATCTGATTTGTCCTCTGTTACAACTCACCTATGTTTTTGTGTCTAATGACTTCAAGGGACCTTGGTTCTGAACAAATCCTTGTCACTTTGGCTAGTTGCCACATACATTCTGTGGGATCCTAGATGCAAATTTGTTGTCCCAGCTGTAAACTTGGCAACTCTGTACCTGCATTTTTATTGTGCACTTTGGTCATCTTGTCTTATATCTTTTAAAGTTGCTGTCTAGTTTCAGAGAGAGTAGAAAGGGTAAAAGTAGGTAAATTGGTATGCACTGGTCTGCCAAACATGAGCTCAGTGATGGAATAGATGCACTTAAAATGAGATGCACGGTCTCAGATGTAACATTGCAATATGTAGATATTGCTTGGTCTGTTGAGAACAATTGAGAATGAGAGATTTCACTGTGCAAATCATCCATTCAGCCAGGCCGTTAGATCTAGAGTAATGAGGAAAATTAGTGTGATTGATATTCCATTTCTCACACACATCCTGAAATGGGGATGTTGTAATATACTTTTATATCCTGAAATGGCTTACCAATAAATTGTGAACCATTATCCGTAATGATCTCTCTAGGCACACAAATTAACTGAAAATAGTACTTAGCGTGTGTGCGACAGTTGTGCTTGACATATTGTGCACTTGTTGAATAATGGGGTTCTTGGTAAAGCAGTCGACAATGACAATGAAGTCAGTGAAAGAGGTCGGATGTGATTTTGTACCAAGGATGGATAGGAACTTAATGTGTAATCAGCAGTGCTTTGTGCCGACTGTGCATATGCTCTAATATCATTGCTCAGACCCGGCCAAAGACTGTCTCCATTGAGTCTCCTTGTCCGATCTATGCCCATGTGTGAGTGATGAAGTTGTTGAAGAATATCAGGTCGCAAAGATTCCGGTATGATGATCTGAAAGGCTTTAAATCTGACTCCCCAGGAGATGCCTACCTCAGCCTGATAAGGCCAAAATGGTCTCATTGTTTGTGAACATGCTGAATTGAATCAGACCATCCTTCAGTCGTGGTTTTCCAGTTTCTGTAGTATAAAGGTTTAGCACACATAGGGCTAATGTGTTCAACTCGCAAGAAATGAGTTAGAGTAGCAACCACCAATCAATGCAACAGCTGAACCGACCAAGTGCAGTTCAACATGAAGGAATGGAAGAAAAGAATGAAAAGGTACCCAAATGCCAGCTCAACCTCCAAACCAACAGAAAGCACCAATGATGACAGAGCCTACCACCCCTTTGCCAGTTGTGTGAGCAAGATACAATAGGGTTATAGGGCCTCCCGGCCATCTGAACCTTTAAATTCAGTGATAACGTAGTAATGGTGATATAATGTAGTAATAGTCATATTGTAGTATTAACAATGAGATACATGAAATAAGCTAGTGCAACACTAAATGTGCTAGATAAAGACTTGGGGGAGGTGTAGTATAAGGTAATGTTGCAGCTCCCTTGAAACTGCCAATTTTGTTGAAACATTCTGGACATTTCAATGTTAGGTCATGAACTGAGGTGATCAGAGTAGTTTCTGAGGTTGATCTGCCTGACTGATTCCATGGATTTTCACTAGTGTGAGGTCACGGCATGCCTGTAGACCTGCAATCGCTGGACCTTTAGTTTCCACGATGTAGAACCTTTGAGACACCCAAGAGGATTGATTTTACTAGCATTCCAGGGCTTTGGATACTGCATGTAGAAGTAGTGAACCGGGTACGCAGAAAGTTTCACAACAATAGGTTTCACCATGGCCTACAACATCTGTGGATACATGTCCTTTTAGAATTCACAGACACTTGCCCCTGTGTCAATCTTGGCAAATAATGAATAGTTACCAACGTTCCTAGGACAGACACATGGGGGAGATGGTGGCATTGTGGTAATGCTACTGGACTAGTAAATCCGAAGCCTAGGCTAATGCTCTGGGAATATGTGTTCAAATCCCACCCTGGCAGCTGGTGCACTTTAAATTCAATTAATAAATCGAGATGAAAAGCTTGTCAATTGATGTAAAAACACATCTGGTTCACTAATGTCCATTAAATGAAGGAAATCTGCCATCCTTGCCTGGACTTATTACAAGAAGGTATGTGCAGTGAAGTCAGAAGAAAAGAATCCACTATCACCTTTGGAGATTTTAAATATTAGATTAAAATATTTATTAACAAAAGAAAAGAAAATTAAACACACAAGATTACAGTTGCACAGTTAAATTTCGTCTTACAATATTTCCCAAAAGATTTCTACTGTCTGTCTTCATTTCAAGATCTCACATGGCCACTCACATACAGCTTTCAATCTTTCCTTAAATATATTTCTCCCCTTTGATCTCCCATTGTTTCAACCTTGCTTTGGAAGTTACTTTTTCCAGAATATAAAAACCTTTCATGTTGTCCTTATGGCCAGCACTTTTGGGAAAAATAAATTTAAGGCAAAGTTATTATTTATCGATGATTTTGCCAGTTATAAAACATCCAGTCATGTCCCTTTGAAATTCAAATGAACTCCCAACTTATGTACACATGCAACTTCCATTCATACTGTATCTACTGGGACCTCCTGTTAGTTCACCCATCTCCATTTCAAAACACCTAATCTCTTTGATGATTTAAATTTGTTGTCTGACTGTCATCAGTTTAATTAAATTAGTCACACACACACACACACACACACATAAACATACGCACCCATAAGTCTGCTTCAGTATCCCAAAGTAATATTAGGAAAAAAAATGATATTTCCTTTACACCACCCTTGAGTAGCTCTTTGATGCTATACATTTTGGGCTTGCCTAGCAGATCTTTCTGTAACACTTCCATGGGAGTGGATGTGATCACCAACTCAACAATTTTGTCTGCTAACTCTGCATTTGAAAATTCACAGTACATACCCTTTTCTCTGCATCTGCTGATGAAATGGTCCATGGATTCTGTAGGCTGTGGCTGAAATGACATGGATGCTAGTTGATTAAATTGGAAGCTAACCTGATTCTGAACTGGTCTTTCAATGTAGTCTGTATCTTTTGGGGATCCTTTAGCTCTTCTTCTGATAATCCTCACGTGTTCAGCCTGTGTAGACCTTCATTCCCAATTGCTGGGCAAATTTTTATGTTTAAACATTTTGAATTTGGATAGTAGGTCAGCTATATCCCAATTCAATCTGGGGAATTTTGTGGACATCCTGACAATATTCCTTTGACTTTCCTTCTTCTGTAGTACCTGAGATGAATGTTGCTGTAACTGCTTTCAGGCAAAACTCCACCCACGAAGATGAGTTGTGATGAGAATGCATCATGGAGTAATTGTGCCTTTGCTTTTTATTCAGTTTATTGATCAACAACTCCCTAAGCCACATGTTATAGTCGCAACCTTCTCTGGCCCATTTTTTATGCTGTTTTTTTTTGTTAAACCATCTCTTGCTTGCTATTGATCTGGCCCACACCCTGTCCCTTTTTTTATCCTGACTGAACTAACTCGGTGCTGGTTCTCTTGACTTGCTATCCCACTCACAGAACTGACAAGCTATGAGCTGCAATCTTGCCACGAGGAGTTGGGCTGCTTACCAGCTCTTTCCTTAAGTACTATCTTGACGCCGTGCCTTCAAAGCTTTTCTATGTAGCCCCACACTGTTCTCAGCACACTCTGATGCTGACCAAAAATGTTGAGGGTCTTCTTTCGCCATGTAGCATGATCTAAGGCTGTCCACCATGTTGTACTCATAATTAATCTTACCACCAGGCTGTTTGACCACTGCTGATCACCGTGTCATGTTATTATAATGATATAGTCACCAATTACTCATAAGGGATTGTGTAAACATGTTGTGGGTTCATTTATTAAGACTAAGCACATGAGAGGTTCTACATAGGTAGAAAACTTGAAGACATTAGAGCTGTATGTGTGTGCTCTGCTCAAGAAAAAGTGAAACTAAGACTGGATAGAATGACACATTTCCTTTCTAGTGATGGCATGCTGCTATCCATTAAAGGCATATTGCAACAACATGGACAAATGCAAGTTAATTAAGGAAAGCCAGCACGGATTTGTTGAGGGAAAATTGTAATTAACTAACTTGCTTGATTTTTTGATGAGGTAACAGAGGGTTGATGAGTGTAATGCTATTGATATGGTGTATATGGATTTCAAAAAGGCATTTGATACAGTGCTGCACAACAGACTTGTGAGCAAAGTTATAGCTCAAGGCATAAAAGGGACAAGAGCAACATGGATGCGATATTGGCTGGGTGACAGGGAACAGAGTGGTGGCTAATGGATGTTTTTCAGGCTGGAGAAAGGTTTGTAGTGAAGTTCCCCATGGGTCAGAGTTAGGACCCTTGCTCTTCCTGATATATACAAATGACACAGATCTTGGTGTACAGAACACAGCTCCAAGATTTGCAGAGTATACAAAATTTGGAAGCATTGTGAACAGTGAGGAGGACAGTGTAAAACTTCAAAAGGAAATAGACAGGTTGGTGGAATGGGTGGACAAGGGGCAGATGAAATTGAATGTAAAGAAATATGAAATGATTAATTTTGGTAGGAAGAAAGTGGAGAGAAAATATAAAATAGAGTCCAATTCTAAAGTGGGTGCAGGAGCAGAGGGACCCTGGTGTATATCTGCATAAGTCATTGACAGATTGAGAGAGCGTTTAATAAAGCATACAGCATCCTAGACTTTATGAATATACTGTCACGACTCAGTGGGGACAGTGTGCTGTAGTATCAAGCCCCACTTCTTCCCAAGCCGTGACAAATGTGAAAAATTTAATCCGACCACCAAATTGCCCCAATTCTGCCTAACTGCCTAATTTAGGTTAAAAGAATACGAGCACCAGGTTTGTAAACTTAACAAATAAATAACTGTTTATTAAACAAATTGTCTGTAACCAGTGGCAAAAGAAAGAAAGAAATATGAAATGCTAACTTTTAACATAAGACACACACACAACACACACGATACACACACACATGAACATACACACGACACACAAAACATGGATTTTAAGGGTGAAATAAAACAGTTCAATAGCACTATCCGGAGTGCAGGATTAGATGGGTTGACTTTGATTGCTTTCTTCTAAATTCCTTGCAGGTGGTTGTGGCTGACACGAGGTGGTCTCCCAGAACTTGCCATCTGTGGTTCTCTGGTTGAAATTAGTTTTCAATGTCTTTACTGGTGATTTTCCCCCTTTTCCTCCTGACTGGGGTTTCTTAAAGAAAGTAGGATACAGCAGTGTGAGGAATAGCCAGCTAGCTACTATGGCAGGATTACTGGAGTCTTAAAAAACATAGGAGAGAGAGGTTTAAGGTCTTTTCTCTTTCCAGGCTAGGAGCTGATCTACTGCACTATCCTCACACAGAACGAGGCCACTTGGTCAGGAGCTAATCAAAACGCCATCGCTAGGCAGTTTCCTCTTAAACCAGGTCTCCGCTCCAACACTAATTTATTCAACCTGGCACACAGTTCCAGGAGAAAGCAACATTGTAGATTTTCTTTCCCTGCTCTAGTGAACATCTCTTTTAAACTGCAGCCATGGTAGTTTTTAAAGCCACAGTCCAAAAAAATAAAACTATGTTCTTTACAATAGGCATATAGCACAAAAGCAAGAAGGTGATGCTGAACTTGAATAGGACACTAGTTTGGCCTCAGCTGCAGTATTGCATCCAGTTCTGGGCCCTGCACTTTAGGAAAGATGTGAAGGCATTGGAGAGACTGCAGAAAAGATTCACAGGAATGGTCCCAGGACTGAGGAACTTCAGTTATGAAGGTAGATTGGAGAAGTTGAGACTGTTTTCCTTGGAGAAGAGAAGGTTGAGAGGAGATTGGATGGAGGCATTCAAAATGATGAGGGGTCAAAACAGAGTAGATAGAGAGAAACTGTTCCCACTTGTGAAAGGATTGAATGCAGTGCCTGAGAATGTGGTAGAGGCAGGTTCAATCAAAGCATTCAAAAAGGAATTAGGCTGTTACCTGAAAAAGAAGGATGTGCAGGGTAATGGGGAAAAAGTAGGGCAATGGCACTAGTTGAGTTGCACATTCAGAGAGCTGGTGCAGAATGGCCTCCTTCTGTGTTGTACAGTAATAATTCCGTGATCCTGTGGAATTGAGAATTTTGCACCAGGCTGTACTATAGCAGAGGTCTTGTTATTGGACATATGAACTGCAATTTATGCTCCAGACCCGGACAGGAAAAGCAGGCAAACATAAAGTAGCAAAGTGGGAAATAACAGATAATGAACTATTTTCTGTTTAAAATGCAAGACAGTATCTAACAGGACTGAGACAAATCTCTGACACTGAATGGGAGGGTTTCAGATCCTTGCTCTGATTGGTGAATCACTCTAATTTGCATGGATTTCCTTCCTGATGTGAATGGGTCTATAACTGGGTTCAATGGGCAGCTGCTGCCACGGATACACTCGGTGAAAGGAAGCAGGAAGCTCACTGGCAGAAATGATGCGGATTTTGTGTTTTGCCTGGTCTTTGGCGCTGGTAAGCACAAACACTGAACTCTGCTCCTCCCGGAGCAGCAGATGTGGGGGTGTGGAATCACTTTGAAAGAGTCGATTTATAATGTTTAATCCCTGCTCTTTTACAGATGGACAATCTCAGACTCTGACTCAGTCTCCAGACCTGACAGTGAAACCAGGAAACACGGCCACACTGGACTGTAATTTTGGAACAGATGATGGCAACATGAGCTGGTACAAGCAGACATCAGGAACAGCTCCACAAACGTCCCTCAGCTTGTACCATTCATGGATTACCCCTTACTATGCTCCTGGGTTTAGTAGTGCCTGTGTCACATGAATAGCCAACAGTGGCCACAATATTTACCAGTTAATCACAAAGGGCGTGGAGATGAATGATGCTTCCATCTATTATTGTGGAAAATGGGTTTCATCAAGCAGTGCTTACAGGCGGAATCATCCCAGATGTGCACTAAGTGTAGTCGCGGGCGGGAAAATGTGCCGGCTGCAATGATGGCATTTCATGCCGTATCGTCCCATTAATAATTCATTCCTGGGAAACAAGCTGGGTTGCTGGCAGGACAGCCTCTGATTTGTCCGTCCTGCCATCACCTCAGATGTTCAGTAAACTGGGCGCCATGTTTAAAGGCTGCCCTTGCACAGAGCTAGCACTATTCAAGGGATAGGAAGCTGCTGGGAACCGATGGCTGCCAAAGGGAGGAAACATGCTGCCCCCAAACTTAACGACGTGTCCCTCGAGTGCCTACTGGACGTAGTGGAGGTCTGCCATGATGTCCGCTACCCCACTCTGGGCGAAGACCAGCAGGCAAGGTCACCAATCCAGCATAGGAGGCGGTGGCAGCGGTGGTCAGTGCAACACCCTGCAAAAGAGGACAGCCACCCAGTGCAGAAAGGGGATGAATGTTCTCATCCGTTCTGCCAGGGGAAGTCACTCTTCTCATCACTGTCAACTCACACACTCACAAACCCATCACACAATCACACATCCACAAGGATCTCGCCACTCAAGGGACAACACCACTAGTTCTCACACACACCCTCACATCTCCATCAGGCTGCAGCTCGCATCCTCATCCTGTCCATGGCTTCGCTAACTGCACAAACATTCCATGCAGTGCCATCTATCCTGCTTGCACTCTCCCCATCAGTTTTCATGCAGGAGAAGCTGGCACACAACAGCAGAGGAAGGTCCCAAATGAGGGTGGAATAGCCCACATTAAACCCCTGATTCACTTTGAGGAGTGTGCCATTGTGCTAACTGGTGAGGACGTGGACCATGTCTGCAGCGATGGTGAGGTCGGCGGCGAACACCCATGTGAGGATCCTGCACCACACCATCCCTCTCTCAAAGCAACGGTGAGTGTTCTCACTCATGTTTTTGACTCTGTTGCCATGCATAATCACCTCAGTGTTGGGTCACGGGGAGCTCTGCCAAGCAACCGACAGCCTCAGCCAGCCAATCTCTCACCTCCAGCAAAGAGGACATGTCCTGCTTTGAAGAATTGGAAGTAAGCAGCTTGGAAGACCCGTCACAGTGCTTACCCACATCCTCCACAGGACCTAGATCTAGAGCAGGCTTGGGTTCACAACCTGGTGGTCACTGCAGGGACACGTGTCCGCAGCAGGAGGAGGTAATTTCAGCCGAGCTCAGCTGAACCTGCCTCTTCCTGCTGCGGGCACTTGGAGGAATGCTGGGGAAGAGGCATCTGCGAGGTCCGAGTCAGCAGAAGGCAGAGGTACATCATGCAGAGCTGTTGGAAACTCTCAACCGAGTGGCAGGTGAGTTGGAGGAGTAAATCCGCCTGCTCTCTGATGAAGTGGTGCCCACATATGTGTGCATGGAGGCCTCCATGGGAAGGATGGCAGATGCTATGAAGACTCTGGACCAGCAGAACGTGGGGACACACGCAGACCTGCACTTCATCGTGGAAGCCATGGGTGAGTTCCTGCAGTGGCAATGTGAGAGGGAAATGGGGCATCTCAATGTCCCTCCAGATGCTCCTTCCCGCAGGCCGAGGCCCTTGGGCACCCGAAGGGAGGAGGAGCGGCAGCTGGACAGCTCTGGGTCATCCACTCAGGAACCTGAGAGGCTGTCCTCTCCCTCCGAGTCCCCTTTGCCTGTGAACCCCTCAACCTTGTTCTCTGTCACCACAGCGGGAGCAGCTGGCCCACAGGAGGACAGACAAAGCAAGCCAGGGCCCTCAAGGCCTCAGCTCTCCAGAGGACCAACGTCAAAGTCGTCAGAAGCAACAGGGCCAACCATCGCACAGGCAGTTTCCACCCTTCCTGTGAATGTCAGAGCAGCAACTAGAAGAAGTTGTAGGCCTAGAAAAATTAAAAATTTTTCATCACAAGTGGTTGCATGGGTGAATACATTTTGTCACTTTATAAACTGAAAATATATTCTATGAGAATAGATGTTTTTAAAAAATATTTTGGGGGAATATTGTGTTATTCTTTAAAGAAGGCTGGGTTTCTGTGTCTTTGTGTGTGTGATTTTATTAAGCTGGGTAAGAATTTGATAGGAGTCAGGTTGTCTGGGGTTTTCGAAACATGAAAAGGATAGAGGTGTTAAATATAAGGTACAAGTAAATAGGTTGGATCTAATATTTGCATTTTTAGCTAACTTCAGAGGCTGCTTGAATTTCAAAGGGGAGTCAGAGATTGCAAGGAAAATGTTTGCACCTTTCAGGAGTCCATAGATAAATAGTTGTGGGTTATGATATTTTTATTGACCCAAAAGCAAAGACAAGGTGGAAACGTGAAAGATCTTATATTTGGAAGGGTTTGAGTTTCGAAGGGGTGTGAGAACAATGGGACTGAGATGAAAGGGAGAAAAGGTATATTAGAGTGACTGTGGATAGCTGGTTTTAAGCTATTGAGCTGGACAGCTATTAAACTGGATAGCTGTTAAGCTGGAGATGGCTGGAGATAACTGGAGCTGTTTGAGCTGTCAAGATAGCTGGAGCTATGGACAGGGGGGGATGCAGTTTGAATCACCCCTCTCTTCAAATCAGAGAAGCCTTGGGCTGCAGGAAGCAATTTTATTCTGAAGTGAATTCCATAGCAGAGTGGAAGAGGGTAAAGGTCACATGGTACATCTTTGTTAAAGCTATAGCAGTTTGCCTTGTGCCATATTACTGGATTTTTCATGTTTAAACATCCATAAGGGATTGTTGCCTGGAAGGTGTTTATTTGTGGGTTTGGCCAAGTAGAGAGTTTTTGGGGAAACGTTTTGTAAGACAAACCTTAATTGTGTAACTGTAATCTTATGTGCTTAAGTTTTCTTTTATACTTGTTAATAAAACTTTTAATTTAAAAAAAGTGAAAAGTGTTACTGTACCTCTTCCTGCTGAGATCAGTATGTCTTCTTCTCATTATCAGAATACAAAAAAATAGTGGTGGCCCATAAGCTAACTTTCCCTCTGGGATTTGCTTTGCACAGCGATTAACACCGGCTGTGGTCATAACAATGTCACTTTCGCTGAGTAATGTGTAATGGTGTCTTTCAGCTTCATTTACAGACTTTGCGAGTCCTCCCCTTGCATCTTCCCGCTCCCCCCTCCCCACACCACACAACTAGCAGTTCTGCTGCACGCAGTCGGCCCACAAGTGATTCTGGAGGTAGAAGTGTGTGTGCATGGCAGGGTCTTTCAGAGCCTCGTGCAAGCACTCTCCCACTCACGCAGAGCCTTCCTCCTTCACATTCATCTCACTGCCCTGAGCATTTTCAATGCTGCCTGCTGGGATTCTCATTCAGTTGTCCACCTGAGCTGACCTGTATCTCAGCCCATCCACTGATCACACTCCCATGCAGCGCCTGTGCTCGCCCAACACGAGGCTCCTCTCACTTTTGATTTCAGAAGCATGCTCATTGTAAGGTTCCTTCTCAGCTCCCCCATCCTTTCCCCTCCCCCAGTCACCCACATCCTTTCCCCCATCACTGTTGACCCTTCTGACATCACCTTCCACCTTCCCATCATCACCTACCAACCAGAACCCTTTTCTTCCCAGGATGTCCAGGTGAACGTGCAAGTTCTCTATCTTCCCGAGAATCCCACCCCCATCCACATTGACTTCCCCGACCACCTCTGTTCCACCCCCAGGGTCTGTGCCTGCCTCCGAGTCCCCACCAACCACCCTCACCATCCCTTCTATCAATACCATCGCACCCTCACCCTCCCACCCTACTGGCTCACTCTGTCCTCTTTCATTCTCACTATCCCCTCCTACCACACCTGCCCCCTGTTCGATCTCCAGGAGGCAGTTATCGACTGCATAGACCCCACCCTTGCACGTTCACCTGGACACCTTACTCCCTCCTCCATCTTACCGCTTCCTCCTCATGGACTCCTTCATCCTCCTGGACTCCTTTTCTCCTCCAAACTCCTTCCTCCCCACGAAGTCCTTTCCCCTCCAAACTCCTTCCCCCCTCTGAACCCCTTCCCTTACATCCTCCTCCCCCTTACACCTACCTTACCAGTTGCTGCATTCTACTCCATTATACCCTCCTCCCCCAATAATCCCTCCCCTCCCCTGCCAACCTCACACTCCTGGCATCTTCATTCCACCCTTCCCATCCTCGGCCTCCCATCCCCACCCCGGTACACCTACCTCTCCCAGTCAAACCTAGACCTTTCTTTCACACCCCACCCTGGTACAACTTCTGCTCCCACTCACAACTGGACCTTCCTCTCTCCCACCTCCGACGATCACGACGATCATCCGTAGCAGCCCATGGCCAAGACCATGAAGTCCCGAAGCAGACCCAAGACATCAACGGAGACCTTCCACCTTCAGTGAGCTGCTTCACGCAGAGCCATGTCCGTGAGAATCCACCTGGCATGCACGTCTTCTTCCAGGGTCGGGTAGCTGTAGGGCTCCAGCTTCTTCTGCTCCTCGGAAGTCGGCAATGTGAGCAACGAGAAGTCCTGACTTCCTGCATGTCACACTTGTCAAGGCGTGTGCTCGCCTGGCATGTTTTCCTGCCGACGTGGGTGGTAAATTGACCTGGGGTGGTGATTCCGGTGAGCAGGGCTTATAATCAGATGGAAATGCATTAAAACGACATTCTCAATGTGCAGCAGCAGGAAGCATGACTTGTGGAGCAGATGATTGCAAATGTGAAACTGATTTTTGGCCTTCTCGCTATATTGTCCGCTCACGCCCGCCATGACGCCTGACGCCAACGGGGATGGAAAATTCTGGCCCATGTGTCACAGTAACAGAAGGTAAAACAAAAACTAGGAGCTGTAAGGGTTATACTCTTAATATTGTTTTATCTGATAAAACATTCTAGTGTTTTACATTTCATAAAATCACTTTTTAATTTTGTCCTTTGTACAACATTTTCCAATTCATATCATTTCATAATTGATAACATTCTGAATCTCACTGCCCAGTATTGGGTGTTGATGATATTTTAATGTCAGTGTATAGGCGTTGCTGTGAGTTCATTCCTTACTGTCCCTCACCGGCAGGAACACTGGAAATACATGAAGCCTGATTAATGCTGGGACTGGAGAATCTGAATGTGTTTTCTGTCTGATTGCAGGATCCTGGATAACTGTATGGACTGAGCCCTAGAATATCACACTGTTAATGAGTTCAGCCAAGGGACCAAGCTCTTTGGTGCAGGTAAGTGCTTGGAAATTCCCTCCTGCAGAAACCAGCTGTGTGAATTTAGGCAACATAAATGAATTAATAATTCAAGCTCAGTTATTTCTTAGCACCTACTTGTTAAATGACAATTTTACAGTGAAAATACTAATTACATCTTTAGTCTCCAGCACCAGTTGTGTTAAATAGGCACACAACAATAATTATTAGGGCTGCATATGAGTTTGCACCGCCTCTGACATTAGCAGTTTATTAATCAAAAACAGAAATACCTGGAAAAACTCAGCAGGCCTGGCAGCATCGGCGGAGAAGAGCAAAGTTGATGTTTCGAGTCCTCATGACCCTTCAACAGAACTAAGTAGAAATATGAAAGGGGTGAAATATAAGCTGGTTTAAGGAGGTGGTGGGGGGGGGGAGAGAAGGTGTGGGGGGCGGGGGGTGGTGTTGTTGGGACAAGCAAGCAGTGATAGGAGGAGATAACCAAAAGATGTCACAGACAAAAGAACAAAGAGGTGTTGAAGGTGGTGATATTATCTAAAAGAATGTGCTAATTAAGATTGGAGAGCAGGACGAGCAAGGTAGCTCTAGTGGGGGTGGGGTGAAATAAACCATGGGTGGAATACATTTAAAAATAATGGAAATGGGTGGGAAAAGAAAAACCTATATAAATTATTGGAAAAAAACAAAAGGGAGGGGGAAGAAACGGAAACGGGGTGGGGATGGAGGAGGGAGTTCAAGATCTAAAGTTGTTGAACTCAATATTCAGTCCAGAAGGCCGTAAAGTGCCTAGTTGGAAGATGAGGTGCTGTTCCTCCAGGTTGCGTTGAGCTTCACTGGAACAATGCAGCAAGCCAAGGACAGACATGTGGGCAAGAGAGCAGGGTGGAGTGTTGAAATGGCAAGCGACAGGGAGGTCTGGGTCATGCTTGCAGACAGACCGAAGGTGTTCTGCAAAGCGGTCACCCAGTCTGCGTTTGGTCTCTCCAATGTAGAGGAAACCGCATTGGGAGCAACGAATACATTAGACTAAGTTAGGGGAAATGCAAGTGAAATGCTGCTTCACTTGAAAGGAGTGTTTGGGCCCTTGGACGGTGAGGAGAGAGGAAGTGAAGGGGCAGGTGTTGCATCTTCTGCGTGGGCATGGGGAGGTGCCATAGGTGGGGGTTGAGGAGTAGGGGGTGATGGAGGAGTGGACCAGGGTGTCCCGGAGGGAATGATCCCTACGGAATGCCGCCGGGGGGGTGAAGGGAAGATGTGTTTGGTGGTGGCATCATGCTGTAGTTGGCGGAAATGGCGGAGGATGGTCCTTTGAATGCGGAGGCTGGTGGGGTGATAAGTGAGGACAAGGGGGACCCTATCATGTTTCTGGGAGGGAGGAGAAGGCGTGAGGGCGGATGCGCGGGAGATGGGCCGGACACGGTTGAGGGCTCTGTGAACTACCGTGGGTGGAAAACCTCGGTTAAGGAAGAAGGAGGACAAGTCAAAGGAACTGTTTTTGAAGGTAGCATCATCAGAACAGATGCGACGGAGGCGAAGGAACTGAGAGAATGGGATGGAGTCCTTACAGGAAGCGGGATGTGAGGAGCTGTAGTCGAGGTAGCGGTGGGAGTCGGTAGGCTTGTAATGGATATTGGTGGACAGTCTATCACCAGAAATTGAGACAGAGAGGTCAAGGAAGGGAAGGGAAGTGTCAGAGATGGACCATGTGAAAATGATGGAGGGGTGGAGACTGGAAGCAAAATTAATAAATTTTTCCAGGTCCCGACGAGAGCATGAAGCAGCACCGAAGTAATCATTGATGTACCGGAGAAAGAGTTGTGGGAGGGGGCCGGAGTAGGACTGGAACAAGGAATGTTCCACTAACCCCATAAAGAGACAGGCATAGCTGGGGCCCATGCGGATATCCATAGCCACACCTTTTATTTGGAGGAAGTGAGAGGATTTAAAGGAGAAATTGTTCAGTGTGAGAACAAGCTCAGCCAGACGGAGGAGAGTAGTGATGGATGGGGATTGTTCGGGCCTCTGTTCGAGGAAGAAGCTGAGAGCCCTCAGACCATCCCGGTGGGGGATGGAGGTGTAGAGGGATTGGACGTCCATGGTGAAGAGGAGGCGGTTGGGGCCAGGGAACTGGAAATTGTTGATGTGACGTAAGGTGTCAGAGGAATCACGGATGTAGGTGGGAAGGGACTGGACAAGGGGAGAGAGAAGGTAGTCAAGATAGCGAGAAATGAGTTCCATGGGGCAGGAACAGGCTGACACGATCGGTCTGCCGGGACAGTCCTGTTTGTGGATTTTGGGTAGGAGGTAGAAGTGGGCCATCCGAGGTTGGTGACTACCAGGTTGGAAGCTGTGGAAGGAAGATCTTCAGAAGAGATGAGGTCAGTGACAGTCCTGGAGACAATGGCTTGATGTTCAGTGGTGGGGTCATGGTCCAGGGAGAGGTAGGAGGAAGTGTCTGCGAGTTGTTGCTCAGCCTCCGCAAGGTAGAGGTCAGTGCGCCAGACAACAACAGCACACAGTTTATTAATACTGTTTCTGTATATTAGTATTGTTTCTATTAATAAGCACTCTGATTTTACAAATTCATTTCCAAAATTGCCTATGGACATTAGTTGGTTTATATTTTTGAAATACGGTTGGTGCAGATAGATTTTTGATCAGTATATGGTGCAGTTTTTTCAAACCCTAATGAAGGACGGTGTTGGAGAAAGGGATAAATTGTGGTGTTCACTCATGGTTGAGCTGTTTTGTTGAACAACTGTGGGAAGGTGAGTCACTATTAGAAGCACTGAGAGGAGTTAAGTTTAAAGAAAGGAATTTCATTTATCTAACACCTTTCATGTCCTGAAGTGTTTCATATTGAATCGATTAGTTTTGAAGAGCCATTATTGCTGTATGCAACTAAACACAACAGGCAGTTAATGCACAGCAAGATCCTGCACACAAGACCAATTATTACTTTAATAGAATTAATTTAAGGATTATTGACCAGGACACTGGGACAACAATGTTATGGGACATATTGCATCCACTTGAACAAACATTCTTTTCAGAAACAAAGCATTGTTCATACAGCAGTGTATTTACACAGTACTCCAATGAAGTGTTGATCAAAACATAGTTCCTGGTTCCATATTTCTTTACTCAAGTCCCCTCTCTCATCCCTATTTTCTGGTATATTGATGATGGTCTCAGTGCTATTTCCTATTCTTGCAATGAACTGGAAAATCTCATCAACTTTGCTTCACTTTCTACCCTTCCACCTTTGTATGGTCCATTTCCAACACTTCCCTTCCTCAACTTCTCTGTCACAATTTCTGGGGATAGGTTAACAAACTGGGGAGATTATCACCGGAGAGGCGGTAGTATAGTGGTATTGTCACTGGACTAGTTTTCCAGAGACCCAGGGTAATACTCTGGGGATAAAAACAAAAAGCTAAAAGCTACTGCGGATGCTGGAAATCCAAAACAAAAACAGAATTACCTGGAAAAACTCAGCAGGTCTGGCAGCATCGGTGGAGAAGAAAAGAGTTGACGTTTCGAGTCCTCATGACCCTTCGGCAGAACTGAAGTATAGTTAGGAGAGAGGTGAAATATAAGCTGGTCTAAGGTGGGGGGCGGGGGGAGAGAGAAGTTGAGGGTGGGGTGGTTGTGGGGACAAGCAAGCAGTGATAGGAGCAGATAATCAAAAGATGTCACAGACAAAAGGATCAAAGAGGTGTTGAAGGTGATATTATCTAAGAAAAGTGCTAATTAAGAATGGATGGCAGGATACTCAAGGTACAGCTCTAGTGGGGGTGGGGTGGAAAGACTAACAAGATATTAGTTGTAGATTTAAAAATAATGGAAATAGGTGGGAAAAGAAGAATCTATATAAATTATTGAAAAAAAAAGGGGAGGGGGAAGAAACGGGGTGGGGATGGGGGAGGGGGAGTTTAAGATCTAAAGTTGTTGAATTCAATATTCAGCCCGGAAGGCTGTAAAGTGCCTAGTCGGAAGATGAGGTGCTGTTCCTCCAGTTTGCGTTGGGCTTCACAGGAACAATGCAGCAAGCCAAGGACAGACATGTGGGCAAGAGAGCAGGGTGGAGTGTTAAAATGGCAAGCGACAGGGAGGTTTGGGTCTTTCTTGCGGACAGACCGCAGGTGTTCTGCAAAGCGGTCGCCCAGTTTGCGTTTGGTCTCTCCAATGTAGAGGAGACCGCATTGGGAGCAACGAATGCAGTAGACTAAGTTAGGGGAAATGCAAGTGAAATGCTGCTTCACTTGAAAGGAGTGTTTGGGCCCTTGGACGGTGAGGAGAGAGGAAGTGAAGGGGCAGGTGTTGCATCTTCTGCGTGGGCATGGGGAGGTGCCATAGGTGGGGGTTGAGGAGTAGGGGGTGATGGAGGAGTGGACCAGGGTGTCCCGGAGGGAATGATCCCTACGGAATGCCGCCAGGTGGGGTGAAGGGAAGATGTGTTTGGTGGTGGCATCATGCTGTAGTTGGCGGAAATGGCGGAGGATGATCCTTTGAATGCGGAGGCTGGTGGGGTGATAAGTGAGGACAAGGGGGACCCTATCATGTTTCTGGGAGGGAGGAGAAGGCGTGAGGGCGGATGCGGGGGATATGGGCCGGACACGGTTGAGGGCCCTGTCAACGACCGTGGGTGGAAAACCTCGGTTAAGGAAGAAGGAGGACATGTCAGAGGAGCTGTTTTTGAAGGTAGCGTCATCAGAACAGATGCGACGGAGGCAAAGGAACTGAGAGAATGGGATGGAGTCCTTACAGGAAGCGGGATGTGAGGAGCTGTAGTCGAGGTAGCTGTGGGAGTCGGTAGGCTTGTAATGGATATTGGTGGACAGTCTATCACCAGAAATTGAGACAGAGAGGTCAAGGAAAGGAAGGGAAGTGTCAGAGATGGACCATGTGAAAATGATGGAGGGGTGGAGATTGGAAGCAAAATTAATAAATTTTTCCAGGTCCCGACGAGAGCATGAAGCAGCACCGAAGTAATCATCGATGTACCGGAGAAAGGAGAAATTGTTCAGTGTGAGAACAAGTTCAGCCAGACGGAGGAGAGTAGTGGTGGATGGGGATTGTTCCGTCTGGCTGAACCTGTTGTAACTATTCTTTTATGATATGTTTTCCCTTCTCCTGCTTAAGCAAAGATTCTGCCACCTCCTTCAACTTGTATTTATATAACCCTTTTAATGTAAATAAAAAACATCCCCAGGAGGTTTACAATTGTCAAACAAAATAAGTTGCTAAGCCAGACAAGGAGATATTAGGTTAGCGGTCAAATAGATAGGCTATTGTATTGCTGGAAAAAGAGACATGTCAAAGCTTTTGGTCTTGCACTCATCAGGACACTTCGCAAGAATACCAATGTAAGGGGAAAACAACTATTTATACTGTATCAGAAGAGAGTGCTGATTGGTTGACAAGCAGGCTCTGATTGGTAGAGGTGTTACCATGCAAAATGTAACTACATATATTAATAAACAGGACCCTGTTCTTTGCAGACAGAAAGAACATGTACACTGTTAGGGGGGAATATAGGGGTACAGTAAGAACTTATTGAAAGGGAATGAATTACTTAAAATCTCCAAGCAACCAGGGCTACCAAGCACATTGGCAGTTAAAGGTTACCAGATGAACCTTGCACAGCCTTAGGGCCTGCAAACAACAGAAAGGCTTTGGGAACCGGACTGGAGTCAGAGGATGGCAATAACATAGATTAAGTGTGCTCTTCAACAGATAGGGGAAGAACAGATGGTCCTAGTTTAGGTAGGAGGGAAGGTCTCTGCCTGGGTGAAAACAAACAGGGACTATGGTGCATATTACCAGAGATGTTTGTTTACTGTAAACAAAATATGTTGACGAGATTGGAATCCGGAAACTGTTCTTGTACGTGACTAATAATGTATAAATATACTGAACACTTGTAATTTAGCAGAGTGCTATCTCAAGCTGCATTGAGTTGGTTCTCCCCTTGCAATTTCTCGAATAAATGATCGTGACCTGTGACTGAGACTCCTGTGGTCCGTTTGTCAAAGTGACCATGACAGTTTGGCGTAGTCGGCAGGATCCTCGGATTGGATCTTTGGGACGGCTCTGCAGAGTGGGTGAGTATATTTTATTTACCTCCCATAGTTAGTGCAGTAAGCCTACCCGAGAACGGTCTGGTTGAGTATCAAAAGAATCGGGAGGAGGACTCAGGACAGGAGATAGGAGGCGCCGAGAGGAGGCAGAGATGCGCGGGCAGGCTACGGTTTGAGATACAACCTTAGCTGAAGCCAAGCAGGCCAGACCCCAGTAAAACAAATAGACCGCACACACCGCAAATAACTAAGTTGTCAGAGCCGCATGAATTAATTGTGCAGAGACAAACAAATAGAATGCTGTGAGCAAAACAGGAAAGTGCTTTGGAATTCAACTGGGGAGCCGTGGACTCCATTACGAGTTTCATAGCGGAACAACAGTCAAGATTAATCACAAAAATGCAGCAAAGGGGGTGGAATCCACAGGGAACCCCCAGAGGACAAAAACAGTGGTGGGTAGAACAGAAAAAGGATAAGGAGAAGAAAGGGTTGATGGTTATTATTACCTTGTATAATTGATCTAAGTTACAAGAGCTGCTTGTGCTGAAGAGAGAGAGAGACAGAGAGATAGAGAGAAAAGGGGAGGTACCCCTAGGGAGTTAATAAGCACTGACAGGCAGGAGCAGGGGAAATGTGAACAAGTTTGATGGTCCCTATAGGTGGAGCCTTCAAGATCCTTTATTTCCCCTACTGCTATTTGAAGTTTCGTTTAGAATATGAAAGTTTTAAGTTAAGTTAAGGATACAAGAATATAAATACATACCTCTAAATATATGTTTGTTTGTGTGCAAGGAAGCATTCGTATGTGAGCTTTAACGTGTTTTCTTCCGTAAATTGTCATTTGTGTGTGTAGTTCAGCACTTTAGGGTTGAAAGCCCCATGTTAGATTAAAGGAAAAGTATACTCAAACATTCCAAAATTTTGAGTATAAGATTTTAGTTGAGATTTCTGGCAAAAAAAATTGCAATTTGAAGGTATCATAAAGCTAAACAGGGTTAGATGAACCAACCTTTGTACCACCCCCTTGCAGACTAGTATCACCAGCTTCCAAGCTGATTGGGATTGATGCATACATGTTGCATTAACTCATATGAGTTAGTATTCTAAAATTCCAAGGGAAAAAATTACCTGAAGTTCAAAGGGTTCTAGGAAAACCAAAAGGCATAAACACACGGTCTAGGTGGTTCCAATGGATAAAAAGGGATTTCTTTTGAAGAGATGAATTAAATATGAAAGGAAATCTGCATCCCAACAGAATTATTTGAATTTGGGACAAGGCTTGAGGTGTAAAGTGCAGTGTAGTTTAGAAGATTACTTTTGAATCACTAGGATGCTATCTAAAATAAAGAATGTGTCTATAAACATATGGGACTTTTCACCTGGATACAAATCAGTACACATAAGAAAGAGGTAGTTTTAATTTGATAGTGTAAATTACATTTCTTACAAAGTTTAAAATTTTGAGGTTTGGTTCGTGAAAAGTTCTCAAAAGGGAATTTTCATTTAAAAAGTTTGACCTCAATTGGCACTAATTCAAATGCTGCAAATAAGTCTATTCCCAAAATATGAAGCTAAGCTCAAGACCTTGACAAAGTTTGGCAGAAATCCAATTTTTGGGCGAGTTAATGAATCTATTCATTAACATCTAAAAGAAACGGGTCAGACAGAATTTAATGGGTTACTTTTGAGACAATAAAATGTTGTTTGAGAAGAAGATAAGGAAGCAAAACATGTCAATGCCTGATTTCTGTTTTAAAACTGTTATGAGAATACTTTATTGGATTTTAAATTCTCTCCAGACATCTGAACAAGATAAGATTGTAGTCTGTTGTATGTGTAAAATGGTATGAGGCAAGTAGGCGAAAGAGTTAGGGGAAGAGCACACAATATACAAACTGTTTTAAGGGAACTGAATTTGATAATCTGGCCATCAACTGAGACATTGGAAACACATAAGGGGAGATAAGCAAGGATGTAGAGACAGAGATCCTCGTTGACATGGAATAGTTAATACGGCCTAAATAGCAAGGAAACATTATAAACGATCAAGACAATAGAGAAACTGACATCAAGAGAATCTTAGGATGATCATGGTCAGGAGAAAAAAACTTAGAGGTAAAACTATGTGGAATCTGTAGTTCAGGAATTGAAATGTAAGGAGAAATAATACTTAACAACAATTTACCTCAAGATGGATATAGGTAAAGGGAAAGCTGGAAAAAGGCTAAATAGATGTATTACTGATTGTATTAATGTGCCTGCGAGCTACAAAAAGTAAGACCACAGGATTAACACTATGATGACAGACAGAGTTAAGCAGCCCCCATAGAGAACCGTCACCGGAAGTGAAGATACTGAGCCATTGAAAGATAGGATAAGAAGGTGCATTGTAGAGTTGTGTAGGCAGTTTAAGGAATTGAGGTCTAATGCGGGACAGCAGCAGGAGACAGTAGACTGGAAGGAGTGGAGGGTGCCTATCCAGATGGATTCAGATCAGGGAACTCATTTCACAGGAAGAGTCATTAAAGAAATGTATAAATTTAAATATAAACAGAAATTCCACATTCCCTACCAGCCACAGAGCTCGGGGATGGTGGAAAGGATGAACTGAACTTTGAAAAAAACATCAATCACAAAAGCAATTCAAGAGACAGGGAACAGCCCAATATTCTAATGAGTTAGGGCTACCCCAAGCAGGACCTCTGGGCTCACCCCATTTGAAATAATGACAAGGAGAGCAATGCAGGTACCTGAGGGAATCATAATGGGAGTGGGAGATGTAGGACCACTAAAAGGAAGGATGCGAGACTATGTGAGGGAAATAAGTAAGCAATTGCATGAGTTAAGGAAGAAAGTCAGAGACCGACAGGTGATTAAGGATATGGAAACAGGCAAATCCAAAGAGCAACAATGGACCAAGTGGGGAATAAGGTGATGGTCAAGGTGAGCTCAGAGCGAACAGGCATGGACCATACGAGGTAATTATGACAGGTGATACATGCGCACCTGTAGATATGAAAACGGGAAGTAAATGGAGGCATTACATACAGTTAAAGATACACGACAATTGACCAAGTGGTAACTCGGAGAACGGGAGCTGATATTAATGTCTCCACAGATCCACCATCCTGGTTGTGGGCGTATCAGTACTGGCAACAAGGTTGGGGATCATCACTGCTCATCCCGCACCACAGGAGAGACTTTGGTACAGCACAGACTGTGCCGAATGCGACACACAACGGGGAATGATAAATGTAACAGCAGGGGAACACAAGTGCTCTTGAATTGTAGTAAGGGTTTGCTTCACGTCGGGCACGATCTGGTGAGAGGTTGGTGGGGGCTGCATGCGAAAGTTGGCACTTATGTTAAATTCCCAAATCTAACTACTGTGTGTTTTAAGCATAAGGAATGGGAAGAGCAGTTCGACTTTGACTGTGGGTCAGAGAGCCATGTTTATGTAACATGTTTAACAATGTACAAGACCATTACTCATTCTCGTGTTAGGGATTCTAAATGGAACATTTGTAGCCCAAATGATAACATTATACCGACTTGGGGAAACAGTGACAAAAGATGGACGTGGGAGGTCCGCCCAAAAGAGAGTACCACCGCCCCCCCATGCCAACCAACCCACCTTGTCCGGCCATGCATCCAGGGCCGACAAATGGTCTCGTATTGATCAATAAAAAGAAAGTTTTATATGATAATGTACACCATGAGCTGGTACCCGTGGTCTTGAACATCTCTGGTGTCGCCCTGCCCCAGTGGTGCTCAACCCACATCCAAGCACTCTATACGGCTCTGACACGCCAGTTGATGACTGAAGCAGTTCAGTTTAATGGCGGGATGCGATCAGGTCTAGAAGGAAACCGAAATAAGCGCAGCCTGATGAATGGCACTGCCACGATATTCAATACAGGGACATCAATAGTTAATTCCATCGACCTAGCAACTGTAGATCAGAAGATCCCTACCCTGAGCTTTAAGCTTAAGGAGATTTTAGAGCGGGGATAGGGAATTCATAACACCCAATTAAATACAGACCTGGACATGACACGGTTAATCCAAAACCTAGCTACCGTGCTTGAAAGTCATGTGGGACTATCAACAAACTGATTAACATAGGGGAAAAATATTTCAGACGAAGCGAGCAGAAATGATGTTTGCAGCACCTATGGATCTTGGGCACTGGAACAAGCCCGAGAGAATTTAAGACAGATTAATGATGGGATAGTTCCTTTATGGGTGACTAATGAGCATTTATTTAATCTTTCACGACACAAGGATCATGACTTGACCGGTTGCCAGCTCAGAGCTTTAACACACATATATAGGATGAATGTTGAATGTATAGTGAATAGTAATATGCTAATAGGCATTGTATTAGTAATACCTGTCATACCTATGTTGACACCCGGCAGGATATTATATAGAGTAAAAATATTGGGGTTATACGGGGGGATTACTATATTAAGTACTACGATATTCCGCCATATGCAGTGGACATAGAAGGGAATATAGTTAGCACCACATTAGAAGGGTATAATATAGAGGCCACCGCAGTAGTATGTGCACATCCAATATATGAGACGGAAGAAGCAAAGTGCGGATTTAAAGCAGCAGAAAACTGTACAATGGAAACTATATGGGCTGCAAAAGAACCGACCCATGTTGCATATGCAGCGAATGGGAGATATTGTATCACCACGTGGCAGCAGAAGATCCAATATGGGAACAACCGGATATGCCCCATCCATAATCATTCAGTGTGCCTACACCTACAGGTGCCAGCAAGGGTAGGGAAAGTGGGACTGGTCGAAATATACAAGAGAGGAACGACTATTATTCAGGTCAAGGAAAGCCTTAAGGATAACCTGACACAATATTTGAAGCAGTTCTCCTATGAAATTCCCTTATTACCTGAGCACCTAACTACAATTTGGAGACAGGCTCAGCAGATATACAGAACTTACAATACACTGCAGCAACAGGTTAGAGCCTTAAAGGAGGATATCGGACAAATAGATTCTTCCACATGGTGGGAGGACCTGTGGAACTGGGGCTCAAACATACAGATATACCCCTGGATTTGGATTATCTTCCATGCCCTAGTTGTACTTCAACAGATATTGATTATCTATCTAACATACTTGATTCATCGCACTTGGAAGTCACAAAAAAGATGGCGCTGGGGGAGTTTTAACAGGTGGAGAAGGAATTTGGTAAGTCAGAGGTTTAAATTAAAGGACCAGATGATACAGATGGTCTGACCAGTACTTTTTACGTGCCAAAGCTGGATACCTGGCCAGTATCAATGGGTGGCGGTATGTAAAGAGGGCGGACAGCACCACTGTAGTTGGCTACCTTGGGCTAGGCCAAGGGCCAAAAAGGGAGACTGTTAGGGGAGAATATAGGGGTACAGTAAGAACTTATTGAAAGGGAATGAATTACTTAAAATCTCCAAGCAGCCAGTACTACCAAGCACATTAACAGTTAAAGGTTACCAGATGAACCTTGCACAGCCTTAGGGCCTGCAAACAACAGAAAGGCTTTGGGAACTGGACTGGAGTCAGAAGGTGGCAATACATAGATTAAGTGTGCTCTTCAACAGATAGGGGAAGAACAGATGGTCCTAGTTTAGGTAGGAGGGAAGGTCTCTGCCTGGGTGAAAACAAACAGGGACATACGGTGCATGTACTTGTTACCAGAGATGTCTGTTTAATGTAAACCTATATGTTGACGAGATTAGAATCTGGAAACTGTTCTTGTACGTGACCAATAATGTATAAATATACTGAACACTTGTAATTTAGCAGAGTGCTATCTCAAGCTGCATTGAGATAGTTCTCCCCTTGCAATTGCTCGAATAAACGACAGTGGCCTGTACCTGAGACTCCTGTGGTCCGTTTGTCAAAGTGACCACAACAACACACATTGTACCTATCTTAGCTAAACAAAATAATTGGTTGCCATTCATTGACTCATTCCTCTGGGAAATGCTTTGATCAATCATGGTCAAGCTGCCTGGTATAAATTTCAAACAATGCTCAGCAGTTAACTGTCAGTCACCATCAATTGGTGCATTCTCCACAGCAATGCCCCTACCAATCAGAGAGCACTTGCCAATCAATCAGCACTCTCTTCTCATACAGTGTAAATTGTTGTTTTCCCCTTATTTTGGTATTCTTGTGAAGTGTCCTGATGAGTGCAAGATGAAAAGCCTTGATATGTCTCTTTTTTCAGCAATACCCAAGTTCTTTACTACCAAACCACTATTTATTAGGCTTCAAGGAACCCCATGATTAACACTGCCTTCCTACCTCATTTGAGGGGCCCTTGACTCTCTCCTGCTTTAATACTCCAAGCTCCTGCTGGAACATTCCTTCTGCTCCCTTCCCTCTTCCCTTTGTTGTCATCCATTGACCTTATTGCTGTTCATTTGGGACTTTTTTTGTGACTTTTGTGTTTGCACATTCTGAGGCTAGATCTCAGGTCTGGGTGGATTCATTCTGATATTGTGTGGACCAGAATGTCTAAGTAATCGGACTCCGGTAGGAGTGACACTGTGGTGAAAGGTCTTGCTGGGTCTGTGCTGAAGTTTGGCTTTGAGTACTGACACCCAGACCAGGCCTCACACCATTGGCTCACTGTGAATTGCTACTGGTTGTCAAGTCAACCTTGTACCTGTCCAGTTGGGCTAATGTTGCAGTGTACATTGCTAGCAGCCTCATGGAATCCGAGGACATTGAGGAAAGTAAAGGTGGAAATTGTGGAGATGCTGGCCATGATCTTCTAATCACCCTTACATACAAGGGTGCTGCCAGAGGACTGGAGAACAACAAATGTTACATGCTTCTTCAAAAAAGGGTCCAAGGATAAGTCCAGCAACTGCAGTCCAGTCAGTTCAACCTCTGAAAGCTTTCAGAAACTAATCCAGAACAAAATTAACAGTCACTAATTGGTCAAATGTGGATTAAGGAAAGTAGCATGGATTTGTTAAGGACAAATTGTGCTACATACATACATACGAACAAAGGGCAGGAGTAGGCCATTCAGCCCCTCGAGCCTGTTCAGCCATTTAATAAGATCATGGCAATCTGATAGCAACTTGAAATCTGCATCCTGCCTACGCCCAATAACCGATCACCCCCTTTGCTTACCAAGAATCTATCCACCTCTGCCTTAAAAATATTCAAAGACTCTGCTTCCACCACCTTTTCAGGAAGGGAGTTCCAAAGATTTATGACCCTCTGATTGAAAAAAAATTGCTACATCTCTGTTTTAAACAGGTGACCCCTTATTTTTAAAGTCACCCCTATTTCTAGATTCTCCCACAAGAGGAAATATCCTCTCCACATCCACCCTGTCAAGACCCCTCAGGATCTTATATATTTCAATCAAGTCACCTCCTACCCTTCTAAACTCCAGCGGATACAAGCCTAGTTTGTCCAACCTTTCCTCATTAGACAACCCATCAATTTTAGATATCAGTCTGGTAAACCTCCTCTGAACTGCTTCCAACGCATATACATCCTTCCTTAAATAAAGTGACCAATACTGTACACAGTACTCCAAACGTGGTCTCACTAGTGCCCAGTACAACTGAAGCATAACCTCCCTACTTTTGCATTCAATTCCCCTCGCAATAAATGATAACATTCTATTAGCTTTTCTAATTACTTGCTGTACCTGCATACAAGCCTTTTGTGATTCATGTACTAGGACACCCAGATCTGTCTGCACCTCAGAGCCCTGCAATCTCTCACTGTTTAGATAATATGCTTCTCTTTTATTCTTCCTGCCAAAATGGACAGTTTCACATTTTCCCACATTATACTCCATTTGCCAGATCTTTGCACACTCACTTAACCTATCTATATCTGTTTGTAGCCTCCTTATGTCCTCTTCAAAACTTACTTTCCTACCTTTCTTTATGTCATCAGCAAATTTGGCAACCATCCCTTCAATCAAGTCATTTATATATATTTTGTAAACAGTTGAGGTCCCAGCACTGATCCCTGTGGCACACCACTCATTACATCTTGCCAACCTGAAAAAGACCCATTTATGCCTACTCTATACTTCCTGTTAGCCAGCCAATCTTCTATCCATGCCAATATGCTACCCCCTATACAATGAGTGTTTATTTTCCACAATAACCTTTGATGTGGCACTTTATCAAATGTCTTCTGAAAATCTAAGTACAGTACATCCACTGGTTCCTCTTTATCCACAGCACATGTTACTTCATCAAAGAACTCCAATAAGTTGGTTAAACACAATTTCCCTTTCACAAAACCATGTTGACTCTGCCTGGTGACCTTGAATTTATCCAAATGCCCTGCTATAACTTCTTTAATAATAGTTTTTAACATTTCCTCTATGACAGATGTTAAGCTAACCGGCCTATAGTTTCCCGCTTTCTGTCTTCCTCCCTTTTTGAATAATGGAGTTACATTTGCTATATTCCAATCTAATGGGACCTTCCCCGAATCTAGGGAATTTTGGAAAATCAAAAACAATGCATCAGTTATCTCACTAGACATTTATTTTAAGACCCTAAGATGAAGTCCATCAGGACCCGGGCTCTTGTCAGCCTGCAGCTCCAACAATGTACTCAGTACCACTTCTCTGGTGACTGTAATTTTCCTGACTTCCTTCCCCACTTCCATTTCCTGGTTTATAGCTGCTTCTGGGATGTTACTTGTATCATCTATAGTGAAATCTGTTGCAAAATGCCTGTTCAATTCATCTGCCATCTCCTTGTTTTCCATTATCAATTCTCCAGGCTCACTTTCTATAGGACCAATGCTCACTTTGTTAACTTTCTTTTTAAAATATTTATAAAAACTCTTACCATCTGTTTTTATATTTCTGACTAGCTTTCTCTCATACTCTATTTTTCCCCTCCTTATTAGTCTTTTAGTCATTCTTTGCTGTTCCTTATATTCTGTCCAATCTTCTGACCTGCCACCTGACCTTGCTTTTTCTCTAAGTTTGATACCATCTTTAACCTTTCTAGTTAACCACGGATGGTGTGTCCATCCCTTGGACTTTTTCTTTCTAGTTGGAATGTATCTATTCTGTGTATTCTGAAATATCCCCTTTAATATTAGCCACTGCATCTCTATTGATCTATACCTTAACCTAATTTGCTTAACCAGCTCAGCTTTCATGCCCTCATAACTGCCCTTATTTAAGTTCAAAAACTTAGTCACAAACCCATTCCTCTCTCCCTCAATCTGAATGTAAAATTCAATTATATTATGGTCGCTGCTACCTAGGGGCACCTTCACTATCAGATAATTAATTAATCCGATCTCATTTCACAAAACCAGGTTTAGTATAGCCTGCTCTCTGGTTGGTTCCAGAACATGCTGTTCTAAGAAACTATCCTGGCAACATTCTATGAACTCCTCATTTAGGCTACCTTTGCCCATCTGACTTTTCCAGTCTACATGTAAATTAAAATCCCCCATGCTTATCACTGTGTCTTTCTGACAAGCTCCTATTATTTCTTCCTTTATGCTCAACCCTACCATGTGGTTACTATTAGGGGGCCTGTACACAACTCCCACAAGTGACTTCTTGCCTTTACCATTTCTCATCTCTACCCAGACCATTCCCACATCCTGGTTTCCTGAACTTAGGTTATCCCTCTCTAATACCATCATTAACTAACAGAGCCACCTCTCCACCTTTTCCTTGTTTCCCCTCCTTCCTAGATATCCCATATCCTTCAATATTCAGGTCTCAATCCATGTCCTTCTGCAGCCATATCTCCGGATTAGCTATCAAATCGTAATTATTTATTTCTATGCGCGCTCTCAGTTCATCTGTTTTGTTTTGAATGCTACATGCATTTAGATACAGAGCTTTTAGTTTCATCCTTTTATTCTTTTTGTAACCTCTAGTTTCATCTGTTGATTTACTGTTAGATTTGTACTCTCTATCCATTCCTGTCATGGTCTGCTTATCATTTCCCATAATAATACCTTTCTCTTTTGTCTTGCCTCTGCTCTTTGATTCACCACATCTTCACAAATTTGATCCCTTGCCCCCACTATTTAGTTTAAATTGTGTTTAACTGACTTGCTGGAGTTTTTTGAGGTAACAGAGGGTTGTTGAGAGGGATGTGGTTGATGTGGTTACATGAGGCAGAATCTTCGGCTTGGCGAGCAGGGGCGGGGCTTGCTCGCCGAGGCGTAAAATGACGCGGGGTCACATTGGGCGTGCGTCCCGTTGTCACCGCGCGTCATTCAGGTTTTCAGTTCGCCGGGAGGGCACCCGACTCGGCTGAGTGCCCGCCGAACTGTCAAAGGCCTATTAAGGCCAGTTAATTATCAATTAAAACAATAAACTGAGCTGCCCGTCCAACCTTAAGGTTGGCAGGTAGGCGAAGAGCCCAGGCGGCCTTCGCATTTTTCATGGAACCTCATCCACGGGCGGGATGAAGTTTCATGAAGGTTTTTAAAGGTTTGAAAAAATTTTTAATAAAATTCATAGACATGTCCCAGCTCATGTGGCAGTTTCACATGAGGGGACATATCCTAAAAATTTTTTTTCCTTTATTAAAATTTTTTAAACTTAAACTAATCTCCCTGAAGCAGCCCTGTGCTTTAGGGAGATTTCTGCGCTCTTTCACGCATGTGTGAAAATTCTTCCCATGGATTTGCAAAAAGCATTTGATAAAGTGCCACATAACAGGTTTATCAGCAATGTGAAAACTCATGGAATAAAAGGAGCAGTCACAGCATGGATATGGAAATTGGCTGAGTGGCAGGAAACAGAGTAGTGGTGAACGGTTGTTTCTTGGACTAGAAGAATGTATACAGTGGTATTCCCCAGTATTTACAGGTGGCACAAAATTTGGAAGTATCATGAACTGTGAGGAGGATAGTGATAGGTTTCAAGTGGACATAGAGAGGCTGGTGGAATTGGTGGATACATAACAGATGAAATTGAATGCAGAGAAATGTGAAGTGATTTATTTTGGGTGGAAGAAGTGGAAGAGGTAGTCTTAAAAAAAAAAGGTACAATTCCACAGCGGGTGCAGGAGCAGATGTACCTGGGAGTATATGTACAAAAATTGTTGATGTTGTCAGGGCAAATTGAATACGTGGTTATACACTTATGGGATCCTGGGCTTTAGAAATAGTGGCATTGAGTAAAAAGGCAAGGAAATTCTGAAGAACCTTTCTAAAACACTGGTTTGGCCACAACTGGAGTATTGTGTCCAATTCTGATTAACACATTTTAGGAAGGATGTGATAGCATTAGAGAGGCTACAGAAAAGATTTACAAGAATGGTTCCAGGGATGAGGGACTTCAGTTACGTGGATAGATTGGAGAAGGTGAGGTTACTTTCCTTGAGAAGACAGGGTTAAGAGGAGATTTGACAGGGGTGTTCGAAATCATAAGGGATCTGGACTGAGTAAATAGGGAGAAACTGTTCCCATTGGCGGATGAGTGGAGAACAAGAAGACACAGGTATAAGGTGAATTATGAACAAACCAAAAGCCACATGAGGAAAATCCTTTTTTTTTATCACAGTTACTGGTTAGGATGTGGAATGCACTCCGAGACTGATGGAGGCAGATTGAACCGTGGCTTTCAAATGGAATTGGATAATTATCCAAATAGAAAACATTTGCAGGGTGATGGGGAAAAGCTGGGGCAGTGGGGCTAGCTCAGTTGGCCTTGCAGAGAGCTGGCATGGACATGACGGGCCAAATAGCCTCCTTCTGTGCTGTACCCATTCCATGATTCTGTTCAGTCAGCACGTGTAGAATTTTTAGACACTTTGCAACTTTCTATTTCTAATCATTTACACTTGGATATTGAGAATTGTCCCTTTCATTCCCTCAGGATTGTAGCCATGGGAATTGTGAATCCCAGGGAAGGATCGCTGACTATCAAGCAGGAAATGATATAGCTTTTTACTCTGCTCTCCCTACAGAAGGCTAATGTACTAATTGGAGCATCATCACAGACCATTCACTAACCTGTCACTTACTAGTCTATAGACCTGAGGACCACGCACCTGCTGCCCTCACCCAGTGCGGCGGTGGAGAGTTTGAGATACTTTTATCCTTCCCGTGGCAGTGGGTGGCACAGAGAGGCATTAATGATGGGTTGTGTGCAAAGGGGTGAATGGAAGAGAAAGAGCTGATAGGACAGACAATATACATTATCTGGGTATGATGCCACTTTATACTGATATTTTGTGTCTCTGAGTCCATTAATGGCTCAGTGTCAGAACTCATTGAAGTAGATTTTCAGAAGTAGTGATCACTTAGTTTTTGGTGAGAAGTGGAATCCAGAGATCCAGAGAGGGAAAATCGGAATCACTTCCCTCCCTGTTCAGGGATACTGAGATCAAATGACGAGTCCCTGCTGCACTCACCCAAGACCAGCCAACTCAACACAGGCTGGGGATAGAACCTGGGAGCTGGAGGTGAAGTACCCACAGTGAGTAATGCTCTAATCCACAGAGTCACCAGGAGGGTTCTAAAAGAAATAATTTTATTTTAAGAAATTGTAGCTTTTTTTGTTTTGACAACAGCTGGACAATTTTAAAGGGACAATGCCCTCTCACTCAATGAATGGGTCAATGGGGTCCACTATAGGAAGCTGCAACCTTTCAAACCTGCTTCTATTAAATTCTGAAATGATCCTAAGTTTTTCTCTAACTTGATACAAACATGTGTTTTCTCTGGTTCTGATCACAGCTCAGCAACTCCCTTCGGTAAAATTGCTTGGACCTTCAGCCGATGAGATGTCCACTAAAGGAGCCGGCATGTTAGTTTGCCTGGTCAGCAAACTGTCCATGGGCTTTGCTGCGGTCAGCTGGACAGTCGATGGGAGCTCGACGAGCAGTGAGGTCCAAACCAGCATGGTGTCGCGGAACCCGGACAACACCTTCAGCCTTAGCAGCTACCTGACAGTCCCTGACAGAGATTGGAGCAGTGGGAAGGTGTTCTCCTATACAGTTCAACAAGGAACAGCATCAAAACAACCATAACTGCCTCACAATCCAATTGTTAAATAGATTGAAGTTTTGCTTGTGTCTGTTGCCTGAATGGTGAGAATATGTCACTTTATCTTCCTCCATCTTTATCCACCCTCTACCCTGGTACCTGCTGCATTTTGTGTTTCTGTTTTGCTTTGTGTGATTCTGCTGTATCATTTGAAATGTTTGTACCTGAGGTAGGTTTTGCTCAGTTGCTCCCATTGCAAGAGGCTGCACCAGGGTTAAAGTGACCAGTTATTTGACTCAAACCAGAAATTTCAGTTCAAATGTGTGGTTTGCTCAGCACCAATGCTCGATCTAATGAAAGTTATTAATGAAAATAGTTTCTGATTAGCCAACAGCATCAGACTGGTAATGACTGTCACTGAGTTTAAATTCCAATAAAGAGGATCTGTGCAGGAAATATTTCCGTGTGTGTGTGTGTGTTCAGTCATTTGGGTGGAATTTAATACTCCCCCCCACTCCCCAGAGGTGAGTCCGGAGTTGCTGTGGGGGGGAGGGGCATGTGATCAGGTTGCTGGGTGTGGGTGAATACTGTTGCCATCCTGTCACCTTCTGATTAAGTCCGGGACAGAAAGTCCTGCAGGCAGCCTTCCCACCCGGAGCCAGCTGAGGCCTTAGGGAGCTATCTAAGGGCCCTGGCCTGCTGCCACTGGTATTCAACCTGTGACGGGGTTGGAGGGGGAGCCCTCCATCCGGGGAGACCCCCCTTCCCGCAGCTAACCCTGTCGGCGTTGCCATTCGTCTTCTGGGGCAGTCCCCTGTACTCTGTGTCTGATTGAGGCACCCGGAATCGGCAAGGGAGGTGGCCCACAAGAAAGTCACCCCCAAGACACCCTTCCCTTGCTGTCGATGTTCATCCTGCTCACACTTATCTCTTTTTGGGGATCAATGGCCGATTCTTCCCACAGGTCCCAGCACAATACCAACGGTGACCACTGCTTCTGCTGGCACTGCCGTTACATGTACAACTGCTGATCTCTGATTGGCTGGCACTTCTTGAGGGCGGGATTTCCATAGCACAGTGAAAAGTGTAGCAGTTAAGTGACTCCGCCAGAGCTGGTAGACCCTGGTAGTATAAATCCCTCACCCAGTTCGGAACTTAATTCAATTGAGGAATCCAAGATTGGGTTTATGGGGTTGGCACCAATGTTAAAGGGGCAATGCCCTCTTGTGGGTGTGGTTGAGCCCCCTGCTGCCCATATTAAATTCCACTCCTTGTGTTGCACTTCCCACCCCTAACCTCATCAAATGGTTTAGATCTGAGGAGCATGGTGACAACAGTGTGTGCCTTGTACAAGATGCACTGCAACAACTCGCCAAAGCTCCTTCAACAACTTCTAAACTTGGGACCTCTATCACCTAGAAGAAAAAGGGCATCAGATGAATGGGAACGCCACCACCTGCAAGTTCCTCTCAATTCACATAGCATCCTGATGTGGAACTATATTGCCATTCCTTCGCCCTTGCTGGGCCAGAATGCATAAACTTCCTCCCGCCAGTACTGTGAGTGTACCCACACCACATGGATTGCAGCGGTTCAAGAAGCTGGCTCACCATCAACTTCTCAAGGGCAACTAGGGATGAGAAACAAATGTTAGCCTGGCCGGCAATGCTCACATCCCATGAAAGAATTTTTAAAAAGACTCAACGCTTTGCTCCAGTTCTGATCCAGTTTCCGTGCATGCAGGGACGTTATGGGAAATCAGACAGGGCCTGATCAAAATTTTTCAAAAGTCGCTGGATATGGGAGTTGGGTCAGATGTCTGGAGAGTTGACACTATAATATTTCTTTCTAACCAAATAGACTAGGAAATTATAGACTGGTAAACCTGTAGGTGAGATGAGAGTGACTGCCCTTGACATCAAGGCAGCATTTGACCGAGTGTGGCCTCAGGGAGCCCTAGCAAAACTGGAATCAATGAGAATCAGGGGGAAAACTCTCTGCTGGTTGGACTTGTGCTTCCTAGCACAAACGAAGATGGTTGTGGGTGTTGGAGGTCAATCATCTCAGTTCCAGGACATCACTGCAGGAGTTACTCAGGGTCGTGCCCTAGGCCCAACCATCTTCAGCTGCTTCATCAATGACCTTCCTTCCATCATAAGGTCAGAAATGGGGATGTTGGCTAATGACTGCACAATGTTCAGCACCATTCGTGACTCCTCAGGTACTGAAGCAGTCCATATCCAAATGCAGAAAAACCTGGACAATATCCAGGTTTGGGCTGACAAGTGACAAGTAACATTCATGCCACACAAGTGCTAGGCAATGACCATCTTCAACAAGAGAGAATCTAACCATCACCCCTTGACATTCAATGGCATTACCATCACTGAATCCCCCACTATCAATATCCTGGGGGTTACCATTCACCAGAAACTGAACTAGACTAGCAATATAAATACTATGGCTACAAGAGCAGGTCAGAAGCTAGGAATCGTGTGGCGAGTAACTCACCTCCTGACTCTCCAAAGCCTGTCCATCAGCTATAAGGCACAAATCAAGAGTTTGATGGAATACTCTCCACTTGCCTGGATGAGTGCAGCTCCAATAACATTCGTGAAGCTTGACACCATCCAGGACAAAGCAGCGCGCTTGATTGGCACCCCATCCACAAGCATTCGCTCCCTTCACCACCGACACCCAGTGGCAGCAGTGTGCACCATCTACAAGATGCACTGCAGGAACTCACCAAGCTTCCTTAGGCAGCACCTTCCAAACCCATGACTGCTCCCATTTAGAAGGACAAGGGCAGAAGGTGCATGGGAACATCACCACCAGTAAGTTCACCTCCAAGCCACACACCATCCTGACTTGGAAATATGTCATTGTTACATCACTGTTGCTGAGTCAAAACCCTGGAACTTTCTCCCTAACAGCACGATGGGTGTACCTACACCACATGGACAGCAGTGGTTCAAGAAGGCAGCTCACCATCACCTTCTCGAGGGCAATTAGGGATGGGCAATAGATGCTGGCCTAGCCAGTGAAGCCCAAATCCCATGAATGAATAAAAGAAAAATTAGCATTCACCTGGAGCCAGAAAGAGCTAGAATGCTTTTATAAAAGTCAAGTCTCCTCTGACAGTTGTTTTATGAGGATATAGTCTATTGACAAAGAAAATACGGTAGATGTTGTGTATACAGACTTTTAAGAGATGATTGGTAAGTAGCAAAATACAAGACTTGTTAAAATTAAGACTGTGGCAACTTTGAGTGTACAGGAGAGGATTGTGGTTAATTCGTGTTTATCCCTGGAGGGAGAAATGAACAGTAGTGTTTGGCTTTTATTCCAATAAATAGAGACATGGCAGGGCACCTCCATCCCATCAAATACAGATTTTGTTTCATGTGGGAACTCCAGGACATTTCTCGTGCCTTGGATAACCACATGTGCAGGAAATATCATCACCTGGGGAAGCTGGGGATGCTAATGGTGTAGCATCATTACAATGTATCTGTGAGCTGAGAGCTACATGGATGGCAAGTTTCAGAAGGTGGTCAGCCTGCAGCTTAAGACTATGCAGGTAGAGAGGGAATGGATGACCACCAGACAGACAAGGAGGATCAGGCAGGTCGGTTAGGAGTTCCCTGAGTGCATCTTGCCAGCTAACCAGTACTCAGTTCTGAATATTGGTGAGGCCAATGGTTCCTCTGAGGAGTGCAACCAGTGCACAACGCCACGGGTGGCTCAGTGTACAGGGGGTGGGTGGAAGTTTAGAAAGCAATAGTGCTGGAGGTTCTATAGTTGGAGGAACAGACAAGTTTTTCTTTGGCTCCAGTCATGATTCCAGGATGGGATGTTGCCTCCTGGGTGATAAGGACAATGATGCCACTGAATGGTTGCAGGGCATTCTGAGAGGGTGTGCAAACTGTCAAAGATCATGGTTTGAACCTTGACCTTGTCGGGCCGGCTCGGCGGGGGCGGTCAGGAAGCTGACCACTGCTCCCGATCGAGGCCAGAAGGTGTTTTCACGCTGCCGGGCCAATTAAGCCCCGCCCAGCGTGAAACGTGAGTGGCAGCGCAGCCTGTGTGGGCAGGGTGGAGGGCACAGAACCGCCTCAGGGTTTAGGTGAAGAGTTTAAAAAAAAATAAAGAAATTAAAAATGTTATAAAACATGTCCCCCTCATGTGGCTCTGTCACATGAGCAGGGACATGTTATTAATTACATTTTAGAATTTTAATTTTATTTTTATTTGCTTTAGGAAACCTCATCTCGCCTAGAAAGTGCAAAGGCCGCTTGGCCTTTTCCCCTGCCCGCCAACCGTAAGGCTGGATGGGCAGCGAAAAATGTCAGTTAATTGACACTTTAATGGCCTTAACAGGCCTTTTAATTGTCGGCCGGTGCGTGCCCACCAACCGAAATATTGCACGACTGCATGTTGAAGTTGGGACGCTCACCCGATGTCAAAGTGTTGCATTTTATGCTCAAGCCGGTCATGTGTGCGCCCGCCCACTGACCTAAACATTTTGCCCCATGTTTCAAATCAATACCAATGACACAAATAAAAAGAGGGATGAGGTCCCCGAGGCAGATTTTAGGGAGCTTGGAAATAATTAAGTAAGCAGGAACTCAAAGGTAGCAATCTCTGGATTACTCCTGGTGCCACACGCTAATAAGCATAGAAATTGGAGGATAGTGCAAATGAATGCATGACTGGAGAGACGTTTCAGGAGGGAGGGATTGCTGGGACACTGGTTCAGGTTCTGGGACTGGTGAAACCTGTGCAAGGTTTGCAGATTGCACCTCAACAGAGCTGGAAGTAATATCATCCTGGGTGTTTTGCTCTTGCTATTGAGGAGGATTTAAATTAGCTTGGCAGAGGGATGGGGACATGAGCATAGTTTCAGAAGGGAGAGAAGCTTCTCTACTTTGGTTGGGGAGGGTTTAAACTAAATTGGCAAGGGGATGGGCACCAGTATATTGAAATTTAAAAAAATTAATGAGGTGCATAAAGGAGTGAGAGTGTTGAATGGTTCTAGATAAGGAAATAGTACAATATTAAATAGGTGCAGACTAAGAAGGACTATGAAGAATACAAAGCATGTACAAAAAGTGTTATGAATAAAATTATTGAGCTACAGGCACAAACAGCCAAGTGGGATTATGATTAATTGGCAATAATGGAAATGTGGCTTAAAAATGGTGAGGACTGTGCAAAAATATTCAAGGATCAAAAGTGTTCAGGGAATATTGGGAGGAAAAAGGGGGGGTGGAGTGGCAGTACTGATTAGGGAAGGCATTGCAGTGTTGGAAAGTGAGAATGTCATTAAGGAGGTAAAGATAGAGTCTATTTGGTTAGAGTTGGGAAGCAAAAAGGGTATGATCACACTACTGGGGATATTCACAGGTCTCCAAATTGTGAGAGAGATAGAGGAACAAAACTGAAGGGAAATCACAGAAATATGCAAGAACTATAGAGTAGTGATATTGAAGGGTTTTAATTACCCAAATATTGATTGGAATAATCAAATAGAGTAAAGAGTGTGGAGAAGAATTCTCTGAAATGTGTTCTTGGGAAATTCCTTAATCAGTATGCTCTCGCTTCAACAAGAAAGGAGGTACTACTGGATCGGGGGCTGGGGAATGAGGTGGGCCAAGACAACCAAGCGAGTGTGGGGGAACACTTGGGTAAAAGTGACTATTGTATCAAAAGGTCTAGATTAGCAATGGAGAAGAGCGAGGATCAACCTAAAGTAGAACTTCTAAATTGGAAGATGTCTAGCTTCAAAGGTTTGAGAGGGGATCTAGCCAAGGTAAAATGGAACCAAGGAGTGACAGGAGAAACTGTAACAGAACAGTGGATGATCTTGAAGGAGAAGAGGTTTCAGGTACAGGCTAGGTACATTCCAATAATGGAGGAAGGTAGGGAAAACAAAGCTAGGGCTCCTTGGATGAAGAAGGAGATAAGATAATATGATGAAAAAAAGAAGAGGGTGTATGATGCATGTCAGTTGAATTCTTCAAGCGAGAATCAGACCAAATACAATAAATTGAGAGGAAAGTTGAAGAGGAAAATGTTGTGCTTTTATAATGATATAAAGGCACCAATCACTCATAAGGGATTGGGCAGACACGTTGTGGGTTCATTAATAGAGATTAGGCACATGAGAACATTTATGCAAAGATTGAAAGCTTGAAGACATCAGCAGCAGAGTTTTGTATGTGTGTGCTCTGCTCAAAGCAAAAGTGAAACTAAGACTTGATCGCATGACACGCTTACCTTCTAGTGATGTCATGCTTCTATCCCTTAAAGACATATTACAACATCCCCTTTTCTTTTTAAGGATACTTTCCCCCAGGATACTTTCCCCCCTTCCAAAGAAATATAACTATTTACAATACATGCTCCCGTATAGTTACTATTATATAAGTGTATAGAACAGATGAAGCTGAGTCTCTCAAGTGTAGAGGTAATCTGCTGATACACCCAAATCTTGAAATGGTAGCCTTGTCTGGAGGTGTCTTTAATTGCTCACAGTGATCTGTGGGATTGTCATTCTAGGGTGTTCTTTCTGGTTTAATTTAAGATCTTGTGATCGATGCAATAGGACTGTACGGTGGTTGAGGAGCTAGATGGATCTGATTTGCCCTCGGTTACACCTCACCTTTGCATCTTTGTGTATAATGACTTCTTAGGACCTTGGTCCTGAACAAATCTTTGTCACCTCGACTGGCTGCCATGTACCTTCTGTGGGATCCTGGGTGTGAACTTGTTCTCCCAACTGTAAACTTGGCAATTCTGTACCTGCATTTTTATCGTGTACATTGGTCATCTTCTCTTGAAGTTTTGTAAGTTGCTTTCTAGTTTCTGAGAGAGTAGAATGGATAAGAATAGGTAGATTGAGACACGCTGGCCTGCCAAACATGAACACTGCTGGTGATGGAGTAGTTGCTCTTAAAGGTGTCACTCTCAGATGTGGCATTGCATTGTGGAGATCTTGTTTGGTCTGTCTACATTTGAGAATTAGGGATTTCACTGTGTGAATTATTTGTTCAGCCAGGCTGTTAGATCTAGGGTAATGAGGAGAAGAAGTAGTGTGATCAGTATTCCACTTCTAACATATATCCTGAAATGGCTTACCAATAAATTGCAGACTGTTATCCATAATGTTCTCTCTAGGATTACCAAATAGACCAAATTACACCAAATAGACCAAAAGTAGTACTTGGAGTGTGTGCAACAGTTGTGATTAAGGTGTAGTGCAATTGTTGAATGATGGGATACTTGGAAAAGTAGTTGACGATGACAATTAAGTCTGTGCCACGGACACGAAAGATAGGTATGAAACTGCATGATTCCAAACACTAAAGCTAATGTTTCCTGCTCTATGTTGGAGCAGCTGGATTGCTTTACGGACAGAGATTTTGAAGCAAATGCAATCGGTTTGCCTTTTTGTAGTCTGCATGCTCCCAGAACTTTCTGCAAGGCATCTATCTTCAGGGTAGTTGTTTCCCCAGAATCTTAAAACTGCAAAGTTTATGCTTCCGATAATGACTGTTTCTGTGCTTCAAAGGGATATTGGTCTTCATGTCACAGGAAAAGCTCATCCTTTCTCAATAATTCCCTTAGTGATTTTATAGTAAAATTAGGAATGTATGGAGACAAGGAATTAAAGAGACCTAGACGTGTTGGAACGTTGTCCCTATCTTGAGGAGTTGGCAAGGTTTTAATATGCTCTATTTTACTTGGATCGGGATGTATACCAGCACTGGAATAAATAGAACCGAAGAAATTGATCTGCTGCACGTTGGTGGCACATTTCAGACTGAAGAACACCAATCCTTCATTATGCACTCCTTCCATTAATAAGTGCAGACTATGTTCATGTTCTTGCTTTGTTCTTCCCACAGTGGCAATGACATCAGTGATACAGTTATATCCTGGCACAGTGCGCGGTCCATGTGAGCTTGAAAGAGATCCTGGCTAATAGATAGTCCAAAAGAAAGTAATCAAAAACAGTATTGTCTGAATGGGATACGAAATGTAGTAAGCTCTTGGGACTTCTCTGTGAGATATACTGACCATTAGCCATGTTTGGTATCAAACTTTGAGAAAAAACATTGCCCCTGCAAATCTCAGATTTAACTCGTCTACTGTGGGTATTTTGTAAAGGCAACATTTCAAAGCTGCTGTTGAGTTTCTATGTCACGGAACAAAACCCAAAACTATGTGTTAAAATTGTACCCTTATTGCTAATTTTTTAAAAACTGGATTTTTGATGCTGAGAAAAGGAAATTAAGATGGCTGCTACAAGTCACCTGATCACAGGATTGGCCCTTTGTGTGGGAGCTATCCCCAGCAATTTCAAGTACAAAAGAATTATATTTTCAGCTTTGTTGTACAAACCCCTTGTAATCAATGAAAGCAGAGGAAGTGCAGATGAACAGGCTCCCCCATCCTGCACTATCACAAAAGAGAAAGATCAAAACTCATTACTTGAAGAGATGCTAATAACCAAGTTGTCCCTCTCCTAAGGAGGAACAATAGAATCTTGGCCAGGAGTACAGGAAATAATTGTTAAACTGCAATAAACCAATAATAGGCCATGTTACATAACCCAAGCCTCTGGCCTTTTGGACAGTTTTAACATTGTACCTCTGAGCCTCACAGTCAGACTGGTGTTTTAACATTAACTGGACAGATTTCCAGCAGCTATGCTGGGTAAGCAGTCTCAACTCCACGATGACTGCTTGATTCCAAAGGTCTCTGATAAATGCCAATTGGTCTAAGCACAGAAAAGATCCTTGTGCAGCAACATAATTCTTTTCAAGGATTTTCATATTGTTTAACTAACTAGAAACTCATCAGAATGGAACCCCACCATGAAGGAAACACCCTTTGGATTCTGACTTTGGACTCTGGACCTAATGTGAACTAACGTTCATTTTCTGTGGTCTTTATACTGTAAAACTCCTTTTTCTCTATTCCCCCTCCCCATCCCCTGACCGTTTTACTGTGTGAATGTGCAGAGTGGGAAGTGCCGAACACTCCATTTTCCAGGTTTGGATATGTAAAATAAACTAACCTTCTGAATTAATCCTAACTTGAGTATGCTCTGGGTTATTAGTAAAATTGGATCACAAAAAGCCGAGGGATTGGGAAAACACGCCGCCGCTTATCCTTTTAAAAACTAATTCAAAACACCTTCTGCTTCCAGACAGGTGGTAAGAAGAATCAGTGCAGGTTGTCTGTCTCTCTCCAGTTCGTAACATTACGTTTAAATGCTGTGGATCAAGTAATACTCTCAATGATCTGTCCTTTATGACACAAGCAATTGAGCTGCACCAGTCTGTGAGTTCTTGTACTCTTCTAATGATTCCATCTTTCTACATTTTGTCAAGTTCGACCTTCAATTTGTCTTGTAAGTGGATGCTGCATTTAAGTGGTGGATCAATTGACCAACTTACATTCTCCTGCAAGTGTAACCATGCAGCTCCCTTGAAACTGCCAATTTTGTCTAAACATTCTGGATATTTCGATGTTTGGTCATGAACTGAGGTGATAGAAATAGTTTCTGAGGTTGATCTACTCAGGGATGTCTAACTGATTCCATGCATTGTCACTAGTGTGAGGTCACAGCATGCCAGCAGACCTGTGATCACCGGACCTTTAGTCTCCATGATGTAGACATCTGTGACACCCAGGGTGATTGATTTGCTTGCACTCCAGGACTATGGAACCTGCACATGGAATTAGTGAACTGTTGTGTGTAGTAGTTTCGCCAAGGTCTCGCCTTGGCCTTCCATGCCTGTGGATCCATGTGTTTTAGACTCGATAGAGGTAGTATGTTGGCACTTGCCCCTGTGTCAATCTTGGCCAATAATGAGTAGTTACCAACTTTCTCTTGGCAGGTGACTTGAATCTTGGCAACCAAGTTATATGGTGAGATGACATCTATTGTTTTCACGAGATTGATGGTGTGAAGCGTGTGTTCACCACTTGTCGTCTTATCATTCTCATTATCATCATTTTCTGGGTTGAAGCAGGGTTATACAGACTTGAAATGTTAACTCTGTTTCTCTCTCCACAGGTGCTGTCAGACCTGCTGAGTTTTTCCAGCATTTTTTGTTTTTATCTCAGATTTCTAGCATCAGCAGCATTTTGCTTTTATCATCATTTTCTGGTTTGTCAATCACCTCATGTATATGTTCCTGACAGGACATCGGATGGTCATTCTTATTGATTGAATGTACCCATTGTATACAGTCTGTTTGGATCAGGGCACAGCTCTTTGTAGCTGCATCAGCCTTTGCTCGAGTGCACTGCCTCTGCCAATGGCTCTTTCTGCCACATGCTTTGTAGAATTGCTGGAAAGCTGGGCATTTCCTTGGTGCATGCAAAAGGGCACACCTTCCACATGTCTTACTAGGTTTGGGTGTTCCAGTGAGTACGTCAACAATTGGGGTTGTACTTAGGACCTGTAAGCTCTGTTGACCTGCAAGGATCATTTCGTACTTATGTCCATCCTTGAGTAGTTCAGCATTGCTATATGTTTTGGGTTTGTCTAGCAGATCTTTCTGGAATGTTTCCAAGAGAGTGGATGCGATCACCAACTCAACAATTCTGACTTACGGTTCTGCATTTGAAAAATCACAGCACGTATTCTTTTCTTCTTTTCTCTGCACCTGCTGATGAAGAGGTCTATGGATTCTGTAGGCTGTTGTTAAAATGACATGAATCCCAATCAATGAATATGGAAGTTTAACCTGATCCTAAACTGGTCTTCCAATGTTGTCCATGTCTTTTGAGGATCCTTTGGCTCTTTTTCTGTTAATCCTAAAGTGTTCAGCCTTGTAGACCTTCATTCCCAATTGATGGGTGAATTTTTATGGCTTGCTTGTCTAGTTCAGCCGCACCTGAATCAAGAAACCATCCCTCTCATTGCTGTTTAAACGTATTGAATTTGGCTAGTAGGTGAGGCGGTGGCGTAATGGTATTGTCACTGGACTAGCAAACCAGAGACCCAGGGTAATGCTCTGGGGACTCAGGTTTGAATCCCACCATGGTGGAATTTAAATTCAATAAATATCTGGAATTAAAAGTCTAACAATGACCACGAAACCATTGTCGATTGTCATAAAACCCCATCTGCTTTACTAATGCCCTTTAGGGAAGGAAATCTGCCAGCTTTACCTGGTCTGGCCTACATGTGACTTCAGACCCACAGCAATGTGGTGGACTCTTAAATGCCCTCTGAAATGGCCTAGCAAGACACTCAGTTGTATCAAACTGCTATGAAAGAAGACAGACCACTGGGCATCAACTTAGGTACTGGCAATGGCAAACTCAGGTCTGTTGACCCTGCAAAGTTCTCCTGAATAACAACTGGGACTTGTGCCAAAACTGGGAGAGCTGTGGGCCCTGACAATATTCTGGCGATAGTACTGAAGACTTGTGCTCCAGAACTTGCCACGCTCGTAGCCAAGCTGTTCCACCACAGCTACAACACTGGCATCACCCAGCAATGTGGAAAACTGCCCAGGTGTGTTCTGTACACAAAAGACAGGACAAATTACCAGTCTACTCTTGATCATCCGTAAAGTGATGGAAGAGGTCATCAACAGTGTTATCAAGTGGCACTTGCTTAGTAACAACCTACTCACTGATGCTCAGTTTGGATTCCACCAGATTCACTGGAGGAGGAGCCTCCACAAATATCCCCACCCTCAATGATGGGGGAGTCCAGCATGCCAGTGAAAAATATAAGGCTGAAACATTTGCAACAACCATCAGCCAGAAATGCTGAGTAGATGATCCATCTTGGCCTCCTCCGGAGGTCCCCAGCATCTCACATGCCAGTCTTCAGCCAATTCATTTAGTCCACGTGATGTCAAGAAACGGCTGAAGGCACTGGATAGTGCAAAGGCTATGGACCCTGACAATATTCCGGTAAACCTACTGAAGACTTGTGCTCCAGAACTTGGAGCGCTCCTAGCCAAGCTGTTCCAGTACAGCCACAACACAGATATCTCCCAGCTATATGGAAAATTTTGAAACAAAAAGCAGGACAAATCCAACCTGGCCCCATCAATCTACTCTCAATCATCAGTAAAGTGATGGAAGGGATCATCAACAGTGCTATCATGCAGCACTTGCTTAGCAATAACCTGCTCACTGATGCCCAGTTTGGGTTCCACCAGGGCCACTCAGCACCTGACCTCATTACAGCCTTGGTTCAAACATGGACAAAAGAGTTGAACTCCTGAGGTGAGGTGGGAATGACTGCCCTTGACATCAAAGTCGCATTAGACCGAGTGAGGCATCAGGAAGCCCTAGCAAAACTGGAGTGAATGGGAATCAGGGGGAAAGCTCTCCACTGGTTGTATTCATACCGAGCAAAAAGGAAGATGGTTGTGGATGTTGGAGGTCAGTCATCTCAGCTCCAGGGGATCACTGCAGGAGTTCTTCAGGGTAGAGTCCTCAGCCCAACCATCTTCAGCCGCTTCATCAATTACTTTCCTTCCATCATAAGGTCAGAAGTGGGGACGTTCGCTGATGATTGCACAATGTTCAGCACTATTCGTGACTCCTCAGTTGCTGAAGCAGTCCATGTCCAGATGCAGCAAGACCTGAGCAATATCCAGGTTTGGGCTGACAAGTGGCAAGTAACATTCGCGCCAAAAAGTGCCAGGCAATGACCCTCTCCAACAAGAGAGAATCCAACCATCACCTCTTGATGTTCAATGGCACTGCCATCACTGAATCCCCCATTATCAACATCCTGGGGATTACCATTGACCAGAAACTGAACTGGACAAGCTATATAAATACTCTGGCTACAAGACTCAGGTCAGAGGCTAAGAATCCTGCGATGACTAACTCATCTCCTGACTCCCCAAAGCCTGTCTACCATCTACAAGGCACAAGTCAGGAGTGTGATGGAATACTCCCCACTTGCTTGGATGAGTGCAGCTCCCACAACACTCAAGAAGCTTGACACTGTCCAGGACAAAGCAGCCCACTTGATTGGCATTACATCCACAAACATTCACTCCCTCCACCACCAACGCACAGTAGCAGCTGTGTATACCATCTGCAAGATGCACTGCAGGCATTCACCAAGGCTCCTTAGACAGCATCTTCAAAACCCATGACCACTACCATCTAGAAGGACAAATGCAGCCGATAGATGGGACATCACCACCTGGAACTTCCCTTCCAAGTCACTCACCATCCTGACTTGGAGATATATCGCTGTTCCTTCACTGTTGCTGGGTCAAAATCTTGAAACTCTTCCTAACAGCACTGTGGGTGTACCTACACCAGATGGACTGCAGCGGTTCAAGAAGGCAGCTCACCACCACCTTCTCAAGGGCAACTAGGGATGGGCAATAAAGGCTGGCCCAGCAAGCAAAGCCCATGTCCTGTGAATGAATAAAAAAAAAACTCAGCTCCTGACCTCATTACATCCTTGGTACAAACATAGGCAAAAGAGCTAAAATGCAGAGGTGAGGTGAGATTGACTGCCCTTGACATCATGGCAGCATTTGACCAAGTGAGGCATCAGGAAGCCCTAGCAAAACTGGAGTCAATGAGAATGAGGGGGAAAATTCACCCCTGTTTGGAGACATACCTAGCATAAAGGAAGATGGTTGTGGTCATTGGAGGTCAATCATCTCAGTTCCAGGACATCACTACAGGAGTTCCTCAGGGTAGTGTCCAAGGCCCAACCATCTTCACCTGTTTCATCAATGACCTTTCTTCCTTCATAAGGTCAGCAATAGGGAGTTCGCTGATGATTGCACAATGTTCAGCACCACTCATGATTCCTCAGATACTGAAATAGTCCATGTCCAATTGCACCAAGACCTGGACAATATCCAGGCTTCGGCTGACAAGTGGCATCACATTCGCCCCACACAAGTGTCAGGCAATGACCATCTCCACCAAGACAGAATCTAACCATCACCCCATGATATTCAATGGTATTACCATCACTGAATCCCCCACTATCAACATCCTGGGAGTTACCATTGACCAGAAACTGAACTGGACTAGCCATATAAATACTTTGGCTACAAGAGGAGGTCAGAGGCTAGGAATCTTCCCTAGACTCAGGGGAGGTGCTAGAGGACTGGAGAATTGCAAACATTACATCCTTGTTCAAAAAAGGTTGTAAGGATAAGCCCAGCAATTACAGACCAGTCAGTTTAACTTCACTGGTGGGCAAGAATCTAGAAACAATTATTTGGGATAGAATTAGTAGTCACATGGAAAAAATGGGTTCATAAAGAAAAGTCAGCATGGGTTTCTAAGGGAGAAGTCATGTTTAACTAACTAGCTGGAGAAAAAACTCCAAATCTTCAAAAAAGAAGAGGTAACAGAAAAGGTTGGTGAGGGTGATGCTGTTGATGTGGTGTACATGGACTTCCAAAAGGCATTTGATACAGTGCCACACAACAGACTTGTGAGAAAAGTTATTGCTCATGGAATAAAAGGGACCATAGCAACGTGGATACAAAATTGGCTGAAAAATAGGGAGCAGAGAGTAATGGTTAATGGATATTTTACAGGCTGGAGGAAGGTTTGTAGTGGAGCTCCCCTGGGGCTGGTATTGGGACCCTTGCTTTTCCTGATGTATTAATGATCTAGATCTTGGTATGCAGGGGGCAATTTCAAAGTCTGCTGATGATATGAAGCTTGGGAGTGTTGTAAACTGAGAGGAACTTCAAAAGGACAAAGACAAGTTGGTGGAGTGGGCAGATAGATGACAGATGAAGTTCAATGTGGAAAACTGTGAGGTCATGCATTTTGGTAGAAAGAACATGGACAGACAATAAAAAATAAGGGGTGAAATTTTGAAGCAGGTGCACAAGCAGGAAGACCAGGGTCTATATGTGCATAGATCATTGAAGGTGACAGGACAGGTGGAGACAGCAGTTAATAAAGCATATAGTATCCCGGGCTTTATTAATAGGGGCACAGAATACAAGAGCAAGGAGGCTATGCTGAATTTATATAAGACACTCGTTAGATCTCAGTGGGAGTATTGTTCTGGGCGCCACAGTATAGGAAGGATGTGAACACTTTGGAGAGAGTGCAGAAGAGGTTTACAAGAATGGTTCCAGGGATGAAAAACTTCACCGTTGAGGGTAGATTGGAGAGGTTGGGACTGTTCTCTTTGGGGAGAAGAAGGCTAAGAGGAGATTTGATAGAGATGTTCAAAATCATGAGCGGGCTGGACAGAGTAGATAGGGAGAAGCTGTTCCTGCTCGTAAAAGGGTCAAGAGTGAGAGGTCACAGGTTTAAAGTGATTTTCAAAAGAAATAAATGTGACGTGAGAAAAAACTTTTCCACACAATGAGTGGTTCGATTCTGGAATGCACTGCCTGGAAGTGTGGTGGAGGCAGGTCTAATCAAGGAATTCAAGAGGGCATTAGATGATTATTTGAATAGAAACAATGTGCAGGGGTATGGGGCAAAGGCAAGGCAATGGCACTAGGTCATAATACTCATTTGGAGAGCTGGTGGAGACATAATGATCCAAATGGCCTTCTTCTATGCTGTTAAACTTTTGTGATTCTGTGAATCCTGCGGCGAGTAACACACCTCCTGATTCCCCAAAGCCTGTCCATCATCTACAAGGCACAAGTCAGGAGTGTGATGGAATAATCTCCACTTGTGTGGATGAGTGCAGCTCCAACAACACTGATGAAGCTTAACACCATCCAAGACAAAACAATCCGTTTGATTGGCACCCCAACTACAAACATTCACTGCCTCCACCACCGACACACAGTGGCAGCAGTGTGTACAACCTCCAATATGTGCTGCAGGAATTTACCAAGGTTCCTTAGGCAGCACCTTCCAAAGCCATGACTGCTACCATCTCTAGGGACAAGGGCAAGAGATACATGGGAACATCACCACCTGCAAGTTCCCCTCCAAGCCACTCACCACCCTGACTAGGAAATATATCACCATTCCTTCAATGTCGCTGGGCCAAAATCCTGGAACGCCCTTCCTAACAGCATTGTGGATGTACCTATACCACATAGACTGCAGCGGTTCAAGAAGGCAGCTCACCACCACCTTCTCAAGGGCAATTAGGTATGGGCAATAAATGCTGGCTCAGCAGCGACACCCACATCTCATGAATGGATAAAAAAAAAATCCCTTTGATCTTGCTCCTTTTTTCATTCAATTTATTGCTCAGCAACTTCCGAAGCCACCCGTTATTATCGCAACATTCTCTGGACTGATTTTATGATAGTTTTGTTTTGTTTCTCTCTTTGTTTGACTCTCACCTGCTCGTTATTGATAGGGCACACACTCTGGTCACTCGCCTATCCTGACTGAGCTAACCTGGCGCTGGACCTTTCAACGCACTGTCCTACTGACTGAACTGACTGTCTATGCACTGCAATCTCACCACAAGGGATCTGTCTGCTTACCAGCTCTTTATTCGAGCACTAACTTTGAACTCTGTCTTCAAAGATTTTCTGCGCAGTCTTCACGCTCAGATATCAACGCTCCCTGATATTGTGAATTCTTTGCAATCTAACCAAAATGTCAAGGTTGGTCTCATGCCATATTGCACAATCTGAGGCTGTTCACCATGCCACACCTGCACTTAATCTTGCTGCCACACTTTTTGACCACCACTGAACATCATGTGTTTTTATAATGATATATAGGCACCAATCAGTCATAAGTAATTGGGTGACCTGTGGTTTCATTTATTGAGACTAGGCACATGAGAACAGTTATGAAAAGATAGAAAGCATGAAGATACCAGCAGCAGAGCTGTGTGTGTTCTGCTCTGCTCGAAGCAGAAGTGAAAGTAAAACTGGATTGCATGACACACTTTCCTTCTAGTGATGACTTGCTCCTATCCCTTAAATGTGTTATACAACAGAAAATAAGACGATCAAAGAGAGAAAATGAAAATAGAATGGCAGTTAACATAAAATCAGATGTAAAAAGAGAGGTAGGGTAAGGCTGTTAGGGCATATGCTTAGAGGCATAGGGTAATGCTAGAATACTTAATGAGCCTATTGTATCAGTATTTACTAAGGAAGAGGATGCTGACAAAATATTGGTAGAAGTGGAGATGGTAAAGGTAATGGATGGGATGAAAATTGATAGGCAGGGACGTACTGGGTAGGCTGATTATACTTAGAGTGGTGAAGTCAACTCTCCGGATAGCTTGTATCCCAGGTTGCTAAAGGAAGTGGGCAGTTGTTTCTCTGGACACAAAGCCACTCAGACATGGAGTCACAGAGAGGGAGACAGACACAACTCCTGCTGCGAAAAGCAGAGGTAAAGACTGTTTTTTTGTTGGCCACCAAACAGGATGCTGGTGAGACCTGGTTCTCTGTTGAAGATGGGGCTTGTGTAGGTTTAAGGAACAAGGAGTCACCGGAGTGGGCCTTGCTGCTATAAGTTGGTTCAGGGATACTCAGAATACTGAGTAGGATAGCTTTCAAAGGACATGGCATGGCAGGGAGAAGGGAGTCTGCTGAACAGCCGAGATGAATTTGGAGCTTAATTTTCCAAGTTAAATACCTGCTGGGGACTATGGTGCCAAATCAAAACATACCATTAAGTATGTCGGTTATGTTAGTCAGTTAATGAGGAAGTACCTTTTCATTAGTTTGGTGTATTTGTTGCCTGTTAAGTAATGTTTAGTCTATATTGATTTTAGTTTGTTTGACACAGTAAAGTCTTAAGATGTGTGATCTTGTCCTGTGATTCTTTCCGTCAGTCGGTAGGAAATTCCTCTTATTTTAAAAAAATGCTGGTCTCCTTGAGGACAGTAACACTTGCCATAAATTTTCAGTCTTGTGGGGGAGGTGCCGGAGGATTAGGGAGTGGTAAATGTGACCCTTATTTAAGAAAGGGTATAGGGACATTTCTCATAACTACAGGCTGGTCAGTTTAACATCAGTGGTGGGTTAGTTTAGTAACAAGAATTAGTTAAAAAATCAATAGGCATTTGTGGAGGTTTGAGTTAATTAGGAGAGTCAGCAAGGAGTTGTAAAAGGCAGATATTCCTTGACTAATCCAATTGAATGTTTTGATGAAGTTACAGAGAAGGTTGATGAAGTGGATTTTATATTAAGAACAAAATACTGTGGATGCTGGAAATCTGAAACAAAAACAGAAAATGCTGGATAAACTCAGCAGGTCTAACAGCATCTGTGGAGCGAGAAACAGAGTTAACCTTTCGAGTCCGTATGGCTCTTCTTCAAAGCTGAAGAGGAGTCATACAGACTCGAAACGTTAACTCTGTTTCTGCACACTCTTTAGACTGTGCCGTTTAACGTTTATTACCTCTCTTTAGGAAGGATACAAGGGTCCTTGAAAGAATGCAGAGGAGATTTTCCAGAATAGTTCTGGGGTGAGGGATTTTAGTTACAAAGTTGGTTTGGAGAAGCTGGGATTGTTCTTGGAGCAATGGCAATTGAGAGGAGGTGTACAGATTATGACAGGTTTAGATATGATAGGCTAAGCAAAGCTGATGCCATTAGCTGATGGTACAAGGACTGGAGGAGACAGATATAAGGTTTTGGGCAAGAGATGCAGAGGGGATGGGAGGAAGAACTTTTCTGCACAGTAAGTGGTTTTGACCTGGAACTTACTGTCTATGAGTGTGGTGGAAGTAGAGACGATGAATGATTTCAAAAGAAAATTGGATGGGCGTTTGAGGGAAATCATGTAATAATATAATAATAAAAGGGATTCAGAAGGCATTTAGGACTGATTGGGTGCTCCATAGTGAGCCAACATAGACACAATGGGCTGAACGGTCTCCTGTGCAATTGTGACTTATATCACAGAATCACAGAATCTCAGTGCAGAAGAGGCCCTTCGGTTAATCGAGTCTGCACTGACACGTGAGAAACACCTGACCTACCTCCCTAATCCCATTTACCATCTCTTGGCCCATAGCCTTGAATGTTATGATGTGCCAAGTGCTCATCCAGGTACTTTTTAAAGGATGTGAGGCAAGCCGCCTCCACCACACTCCCAGGCAGCGCATTCCAGACCGTCACCACCCTCTGTGTAAAAGGTTTCTCCTCACATCTCCCCTGAACCTCCTGCCCCTCACCTTGAACTTATGTCCCCTTGTGACTGATCCTTCAACTAATGGGAACAGCTGCTCCCTATCCACCCTGTCCATGCCCCTCATAATCTTGTACACCTCGATCAGGTCACCCCTCAGTCTTCTCTGCTCCAACAAAAACAACCCAAGTCTATCCAACCTCTCTTCATAACTTAAGTGTTTCATCCCAGGGAACATCCTGGTGAATCTCCTCTGCACCCCCTCCAGTGCATCATATCCTTCCTATAATGTGGCAGCCAGAACTGCACATGGTACTCCAGCTGTGGCCTCACCAAGATTCTATACAACTCCAACATGACCTCCCTACCTTTGTAATCTATGCCTCAATTGATAAAGGCAAGTGTCCCATATTCCTTTTTCACCACCCCACTAACATGCCTCTCCACCTTCAGAGATCTATGGACACACACGCCAAGGTCCCTTTGTTCCTCAGAACTTCCTTGTGTCATGCCATTCATTGAATACTTCCTTGTCAAATTACTCCTTCCAAAGTGTATCATCTCACACTTCTCAGGGTTAAATTCCATCTGACACTTATCTGCCCATTTGACCATCCTATCTATATCTTCCAGTAGCCCAAGACACTCAACCTCACTATTAACTACCCGGCCAATCTTTGTGTCATCCGCAAACTTACTAATTCTACCCCCCACATAGTCATCCATGTCGTTTATATGAATGACGAATAATAGGGGACCCAGCACAGATCCCTGTGGTACGTCACTGTATACTGGCTTCCAGTCACTAAAGCATCCTTCTGGCTTCACCCTCTGTCTCCTACAACTAAGCCAATTTTGAATCCACCTTATCAAATTACCCTGTATCCCATGTGCATTTGCCTTCTTTATAAGTCTCCCATGTGGGACCTTGTCAAAGGCTTTGCTGAAATCCATATAAGCTACATCAACTGCACTACCCTCATCTGCACACCTGGTCACTTCCTCAAAAAATTCAATCAAACCTGTTAGGCATGACCTCCCTCTGACAAAGCCATATTGACTATCCCTGATCAAATCTTCCCTCTCCATGTGGAGATAGATTCTCTCCTTCAGAATTTTCCCCAATAGTTTTCTGACCACTGACGTGAGACTCACTGGCCTGTAGTTCCCTGGCTTATCTCTACAACCCTTCTTAAATAGCGGAACCACATTAGCTATTCTCCAGTCCTCTGGCACCTCCCCCGTGGCCTGAGAGGAATTAAAAATTTGGGTCAGAGCCCCTGTGATCTCCTCCCTTGCCTCCCTCAGCAGTCTGGGACACAAATCATCCGGACCTAGAGATTTGTCCACTTTTAGGCCTGTCAACGCCTCCAATACCTTGTCACTCCCTATATCAATTTTCTTAAGAACCTCGTAGTCTCTCTCCTCGAGTTCAATACCTTCATCCTCATTCTCTTGGGTGAAGGCGGATGTGAAGTATTCATTCAGCACTCTAGCGATGTCCTCTGGCTCCACCCATAGATTGCCCCCTTGGTCCCTTATGGGCCCTACTCTTTCCCTGGTTATCCTCTTCCCATTGATATACTTATAGAATATCTTGGGATTTTCCCTACTTTTACCAGCCAGAGATTTCTCATATCCGCTCTTTGCTCTCCTAATTGCTTTCTTAAGCTCCACCCTGCACTTTCTGTACTCCACTAATGCCTCCGCTGATTTGCTTCCCTTGTACCTGGTAAAAGGCTCTCTTTTCCTTCTCATCGTAACCTGAATATCTCTGGTCATCCATGGTTCTCTGGACTTGTTACTCCTTCGTATCACCCTAGAGGGAACATGTTCAGCCTGTACCCTCCCCATTTCCTTTTTGAACGCCCCCCACTGCTCCTCTGTAGATTTCCCCACAAGTAGCTGTTCCCATTCTACCTTGGCCAGGTCCTGCCTTATTTTACTAAGATCCGCTATCACCCAATCCAAAACATTTTTTTGCAACTTGTCTATTTCTTTGTCCATAACAAACTTAAACTGTACCATGTTGTGGTCACAATCACTAAAATGCTCGCCCACCACCACCTCAGCCACCTGTCCGGCTTCATTCCCCAAAGGTGGTAGTGGACTCTTTTCTTCTGACTTCACTGCACATACCTTCTTGTAATAAATATAACTTGAAAAATTGTGGTGATAACTTGGCCAAGTTTGCCTTTGGGATTTCCTCAGCCTGGTAATTACCACCTGTCATATCACAACATGGACAAAATATGAATTGATCCTTGCGGGTTGGTGATGCTTACAAATCCTGAGTACAACCTCATTTGTTGATGCACTCACTAGAACACCCAAACATAGCAAGACATGTGGGAGATGTGGCTTTCTGCATGCACCAAGGAAATGTCCAGATTTCCAGCGATTCTGCAAGGCATGTGGCAGAAAGGGCCATTGGCAGTGGCAGTGGCAATGCACTCGAGCAAAGGCTGGTGCAGCTACAAAGAGCCATGCACTGATCCAAACAGACCGTACACAACAGGTACCTTCAAGCAACAAGAATGATCATCCTGTATCCTGCCAGAAACATATACATGAGCTAATTGACAAAGCAAGAAATGACAATGTTGTGCATGACAAGACAAAGAGCAGTGAACACATGTTTCACACCATCAAGCTAATGGAAATCATTGATACTGTCACACCGTCTGAAGCATTTGCCAAGATTCAAATTATCTTTTTGCAACTCTTTCATGGGATGTGGGCATTGCAGGCAAGACCAGCATTTGTTGCCCATCCCTAATTGCCCTTGAACTGGGTGGCTTGTGAGGCCATTTCAGAGGACAGTTAGTAGTCAACCACATTACAGTGGGTCTGGAGTCTCATGTAGGCCAGTCCAGGCAAGGATGGCAGATTTCCTTCATTTAATGGACATTAGTGAACCAGATGTGTTTTTACATCAATTGACAAGATTTTCATCTCGATTTATTAATTGAATTTAAAGTGCACCAGCTGCCAGGGTGGGATTTGAACACATATTCCCAGAGCATTAGCCTAGGCTTCGGATTTACTAGTCCAGTAGCATTACCACAATGCCACCATCTCCCCCATGTGTCTGTCCTAGGAAAGTTGGTAACTATTCATTATTTGCCAAGATTGACACAGGGCAAGTGCCAACATACTACCTCTGTGAATTCTAAAAGGACATGTATCCACAGACGTTGTAGGCCATGGTGAAACCTATGGCTGTGAAACCTTCTGCGTACCCAGTTCACTAATTCTACATGCAGTATCCAAAGCCCTGGAATGCAAGTAAAATCAATCCTCCTGGGTGTTTCAAAGGTTCTACATCGTGGAAACTAAAGGTCCAGTGCTTGCACACTAGTAACAATCCATGGAATCAGTCTGGCCTCATATGGCAGATCAACCTCAGAAACTACTCCGATCACCTCAGTTCATGACCTAACATTGAAATATCCAGAATGTTTCAACAAAATTGGCAGTTTCAAGGGAGTGCAACATTACACTTGCAGGAGAATGCAAGTCCATCAATTATCATGTAAGTGTAGCATCCACTTGCAAGACAAATTGAAGATCGAACTAGATAAAATGGAGAAAGCTGGAATCATTAGAAGAGTACAAGAGCTCACAGACTGGTGCAGCTGAATCACATGCATCATAAAGGCCTCATAACCCTTCTGTATCTCATTCTCACTAGCATCGGAATGGTAGGCTCTGTCTTTGCCAGTTTTTCCTGTTGGTTTGGAGGTTGAGCTGGTATCCGGATACTTTACATTCTTTTCTTCTATTGCATCGTGTTGAACCGGACTTGGTCGGTTCAGCTGTTGCGCTGATTGGTGGCTGCGACTGTAACTCATTTCTTGTGGGTTGGATGAACATTGTGCTCGTCTCCTTGTTGCTATCACTAAAATGCTCCCCGACCACCACCTCAGCCACCTGTCCAGCTTCATTCCCCAGAATTAGGTCCAGCACTGCACCGTCCCTTGTTGGACCCTTTACATATTGACCTAAAAGGTTCTCCTGTACACATTTCAAGAAATCCACTCCATCCAAGCCCTTAACACTATGTCTGTCCCAATTAATGTTGGGAAAGTTGAAATCACCTACTATAATGATCCTATTGTTATTGTTTTTACATAACTCCGCAAATTGTGCACATATTTGCTCCTCAATTTCCCACTGACTATCTGGGGGTCTATAATAAACACCTAACAATGTGGCTGCCCCTTTTTTATTTCTAAACTCTATCCACAAAGTTTCATTCGATGCCCCCTCCAAGATGTCATCTCTCCTTACTGCAGTAACTGACTCGTTAACTCATAATGCAATGCCTCCTCCTCTTTTACCCCCTCCCCTGTCTCGCCTGAAGATTCTATATCCTGGAATGTTGAGCTGCCAATCCTGCCCTCCCTCAACCACGTCTCTGTGATGGCTACTATATCACAATTCCACGTGTCAATCCTCATCTTATCTATGATTTGTGACTGACGATGGCTGATCCAGATTATTCACAACCTTGCTATTCTATTTGATCATGGGTTGAGCTTCTGACCCTATATCCACTCCATTATCAAGGCTGCCTAGTTATATCTCCATAATATTGACCATCTGTGCCTCTGCCTCAGTCCATCTGCTGATTAGACCTCATCCATGTTTTTGTTATCTCCAGTCTTCACTATTCTAATGCTCCTCTAGCCATTCTTCCACTCTCCATGAACTGAAAGTCATCCAATGCTCTGCTGCACACATCCTAATTCACAGCAAATACTGGTCACCCATCACCCCCATGCTTGCTGGCCTACATTGGCATTTCCCCTACATATCCTGGTAATCTTTCCCACCTAGACAAACCTTTTGAGATTTCTGTGCTCCTCCAATTCTGCCCGCCCGTATATGTCTGATTTTTATTGCTTTAGCAATGGTGGCTGTACATTCAGGAGCCTGGGCCCTAAACTCGCGAATTCCTTTACTAAACCTCTCTGTCTTTCTACATCTGTCTCCTCCTTAAAGCACCCTCAAAATCTGCCTCCTTGTCTAAGTTTTTGGACATCTGTCTTAATACCTCTTCATATGTCTCGGTGTCAAATTTTCATGTGTTTACACTCCTGTGATGTGTTTTGAGATTTTTTTTTGTTTTAAAAGAACTATGTAAATTATTTTATTTTATTTCTGGGTATAGAAGCATGGTGTTCATGTTCTGGACTAGTAATCCAAAGGCCGAGACTAATGATCCAGAGACCTGAATTCAAGTTCCAGCACAGCACCTGGGAATTTAAATTCAATTAACTTAATAAAAAATCTGGAATAAAAAGCTAGCATCAGTAACGGTGACCATGAAGCTACTATTGGGTTCACTAATGTCCTTGTCCAGCCTGGCCTACATGTGACTCCAGGCTCACTGCTATATGGTTAATTCTTGACCGCCCTCTGAAATGACCTAGCAAGCCACTCAGTTGTGTTCACAAATACCTTTCAAGGGTAATTAGGGATTGACAATAAAGACCTTCTCTTCCAGTGATGCCCACTCCCTGTGAACGAATTAAAAATGCAAATTATTGTTGTTTTTGAGATATGTAACACAAGGTTTTTATTAGCTACATTAAGGATGTCAAAACTAGCCATGGGCCAGATTGCTCTTTCAGATGACCTCCCAACCTACGTCCTGCATAAACTTCAGTCAGCCAAAATGTTGCTTCATGTATCATATTGTGCATCAGGTCCCATTCAACAATTGCCCCTCTTCTTACTGACATACATCACTCCCTGACTGCAATACTTTCAACTTCAAATGTTCATACGAACATATGAACAAGGAGCAGGAGTAGGTCATTCAGCCCTCGAGCCTGCTCCACCATTTAATACGATCATGGCTGATCTGATAGTAACCTGAAATCTACATCCCATCTACCCCTGATAACCTATCACCCCTTGCTTACTAAGAATCTATCCACCTCTGCCTTAAAAATATTCAAAGACTCTGCTTCTACTGCACTTTCAGGAAGAGAGTTCCAAATACTCAGGATCTTCTGAGAAAAAAATTTGCTTCCTCTCCGTTTTAAATGGGCGACCCCTTATTTTTAAACAGTCACCCCTAGTTCTAGATTCTCCCACAAGAGGAAACATCCTCTCCACATCCACCCTGTCAAGACCCTTATGTTTCAATCAAATCACCTTTTACTTTTCTAAAGTCCAGCGGATATAAGCCTAGCTTGTCCAACCTTTCTTCATAAGACAACCCACCCATTCCAGGTATTATTTTGGTAAATCCTGGTACATCCTTTATTACCTCGCCCTCCTATCTCTGTAACCCCCTCCAGCGCTACATCTCCCCCTCTCTGAACTCACCGTCTCTCTCTCTCTGACTCTGGCTTTTTAAATATTGTGCCTTCCCCTTGTCCCAGCATTGGCAGCCGTTCTATCAAGTGCCTGGGTGCATACCTCCACCCACTGTTTTGCCAAGCTTTTGATCATCACTCCTAATATTTTCTTCTAAGCTGGGAATTCTTATTAATCTGATTGCAATTCTGAGTCACAGGTCGGAATCTTCCAGCACCCCCCCCCACCACCCCGGCCATGACGGGTTCCCCCCCGCAGTGAGGCCGGTGAGACATTGAAATTTTCATTGAAATCGGTGGCTTTGGAAGATCCTGTCGGTGTGACGGGTTAGAAAATTCTGGCCACTGTGAGTGTTCTACTGTGTTGAAGCACTTTATAAAGTTAAGTTGTTGCTGGTGGGAATGGTGGGAGAAATGGCCTGTGTTTTGGTCCAGATTTCCTTCTTTTTGAGCCAAGGTCCAGCTATCTATTGTTTGCTGTTTTTAAATGCTTTCCTGGCATCTAAATTTTTCGAGTCAAGCTGGTTCCTGTAGGATGAAGAAGATGAAGTGGAGTCAAATGTAATGGGACAGGGTTCCTAATCCAAAAAGCTGCATTCAGCACATCATTGATAGTCATCTCCTAGAGAGTATGAACTTACAGTATAAAACTGCATAGATTCTGCAATAGTAACTGATGTGGGCACCTGACAATGTGGAGGGATGGCGTTGACCTCAGATACCACCTACATGAACATCCACAATGGAAGAAACCGATGGATAGAGTTTATGTACAACATTACAGCATTGAAATGTACAGACTAGGAAGGATTGAGGGTGCATTCCTGCTCGGGATGGGACAGCTAATCCTCCTTATATGAAATGAGAGTGACAACTGCTTTCAATGCTCCTGGGGCTACAAGTCAAAAATTCAGCCAGAATTCCCACAGTGCTGATCTCTGTCAAACACCATGATTCCTAGAAGTGAGATGAGGACAGAATTGCATCGGTTTGTGCCTGCACCTGTCGATCTACATTCATTGTCTAGTGTCCCACATGGAAACATTGACATTCAATGGCATTACCATCGCTAAATCCCCCACATTTAACGTCCTGTTGGTTACCAATGACCAGAAACTGAACTGGACCTTCCATATAAAGACAGTGACTACAAGAGCAGGTCAGAGGCTAGGAATCCTGCGGCGAGTAACTCACCTCCTGACTTCCCAAAGCCTGTCCACCATCTACAAGGCACAAATCAACAGTGTGATGGAATACTCTCCACTTTCCTGGATGAGTGCAGCTCCACCAACACGCAAGAAGCTTGACACCAACCAGGGGAAAGCAGCCCGCTTGATCGGCACCCCACCCACCATCTTCAACCTTCACTTCCTCCGCCACTGATGCACATGGGCAGCAGTGTCTACCATCAGCGAGATGCACTGCAGCAACTCACCAAAATTGCTTTGACAGCACCTTCCAAACCCGAGACCTCTACTACCTCAAAGGACAAGGGCAGCAGATGCTTGGGAACATCATCTCCTGCAAGTTCCCCTCTGTTAGGGGGAAATAAAGGGATACCTTTATTATTAGGGCGAATATAAGGGTACAGTAAGAACTTATTGAAAGGGAATGAATTACTTAAAATCTCCAAGCACATTTGCAGTTAAAGGTTACCAGAAGAACCTTGCACAGCCTTAAGGGCCTGCAAACAACAAAAAGGCCTTGGAGCCAGACTGTAGTCAGAGGATGGCAATAACAACTAAGATTAAGTGTGCTCTTCAACAGATAGGGGAAGAACAGATGGTAAGGTCTCTGCCTGGGTGAAAACAAATAGGGATGTACTTGTTACCAGAGATTCCTTGTAATGTAAACCTATATGTTGATGAGATTGGAATCTGGAAACTGTTCTTGTACGTGACCAATAATGTATAAATATGGCGAACACGTAGTTTAGCAGAGTACTGTCCCAAGCTGTATTGAGATGGTGCCCTCCTTGCAATTGCTCGAATAAACGATCGATACCTGAGTCTACTGTGGTCCGTTTGTCAAAGTGACCATAACAATTTGGCGTAGTCGGCGGGATACTTGGATCGGATCCTTGGGACGGCTCTGCAAGGTGGGTGAGTATATTCATTTACCACCCGTAGTTAGTGCAGCAAGCCTACCCGAGAACGGTCCGGTCAAGTATCAAAGAATCAGGAGGCCAGACCCCAGTGAAATCGCACATACCACAAGAAACTAAGTTGTTAGGACCGTGCGAATGTACCGCGCAGAGATAGATGGAAATAAGAACAGAGTGCCGTCAGGGAAACAGAATAGTGCTGTGGAACTCGACTGGGGAACCGCGGACTCCATTACGAGGTTCATAGCGGAACAGCATTCAAAACTAATCACTAACATGCAGAAGGATTGGTGGAACCCACAGGGAACCCCCGGAGAACAAAAACAGTGATGGATAGAGCAGGAAAAGGATAAGGAAAAGAAAGGGGTAATGGTTATTATTATCTTGTACCTGCAGTTGTGCAGACGGGTTAATACTAAGTTCCAGTCGATTAGAGAGAGAGAGACAAAGTCAGATACAGGACAGATCAGAACAGTGGCGGCAGCTTGTAGTGATACTCATCAAGAGGAGGAGAACTCCGAAGGAGAAACCTATGATGGAGTTGGGGCAAACCTGCCCTCATACGAACCAACCGCCCCAATGTGCCTGTTGAATCCCATGGCCCCCATGGCAGTAACTGTTAGGAAAAGGAAAGTCAGGAAAGGCGAATTAAAAACCGAAGGGAGAAAGGGGGGCTGAGCAATAGGGGGAGGATGCAGAGATTGAGAGGGTTATGGAGAAAGTTAGGCATGTACCGTTCAGCCCGGGGGAGAACCAGGTTTTGCTTAAAGAACTGCCGAGACTCAAGCCCCGGCATAATAACCCAGATTTCTGGACCAAATTGCGGGAAATGCAGGATTTCCATGCAATGCACCCACTTGATACCCATATACTGGTGAAGGCTAAATGCCCAGAGGATATCTGGGGAAGATTACCCCTGCAGTTTAGAAGTGGAAACTGGGCGGTCCCAGATCGGGAGAAGGTGACAACCCTGCACAGGGAGTTTGAGAGGGCAGTCAAGGAAGCCTTGGAGGAGGGAGAAACGAATTGAGGGTGTATAATGCCCCGTGCGGGATGACGAGATTTTCCTGAAAATGTGGAAGGATGATTGGGACCCGAAAGGTCCCCGACTGAATTTTCTGTAACTTAAAAAAAATGAATTGATCTAAGTTACAAGAGCTTCTTGTGCTGAAGAGAGAGAGAGAGAAAGAGAGAAAAGTGGGGGCACCCCTAGGGGCGTTAATAAGCACTGACAGGCAGTAGCAGGGGAAATGTGAGCTTTTGTCAGTTTGATTGTCCCGAGAGGTGGAGCCTTCAAGATCCCTTTATTTCCCCCACTGCTATTTGAAATTTCGTTTAGATTATGAGAGTTTTAAGTCATGAGACAGGGTTAGATGAACCAACCTTTGTACCACCCACTTTGCAGATGAGCATCACCAGCTTCCAAGCTGATTGGCATTGATACATACGAGTTACATTAACTCATATGAGTTAGTGTTCTAAACATTCTGAGGAAAAGAAATTACCTGAAGTTCAAGGGATTCTAGGAAAACCAAAAGGCATAAACACACGGTCTAAGTGGTTCCAATGGATAAAAAGGGGTTTCTTTTGATGAGATTAATTAAATATGAAAGGAAATCTGCATCCCAACAGCCCTGATAATTTCTCAAAAGGGAATTTTCATTTTAAAAGGTTTGACAACAATTGGCACTAATTCAAATGCTGCAAGAACAAAGAACAAAGAACAAAGAAAAGTACAGCACAGGAACAGGCCCTTTGGCCCTCCATGCCTGCGCCGATCATGTTGCCCGTCAACTAAAACATTTTGCACTTCCGGGGTCCGTATCCCTCTATTCTCATGCTATTTATGTATTTGTCAAGCTGCCTCTTAAACACCACTATTGTATCTGCTTCCATCACCTCCTCTGGCAGCGAATTCCAGGCACTCACTACCCTCTGCGTAAAAAACTTGCCCCGCACATCTCCTCTATAGTTTTCTCCTCTCACCTTAAATCTATGTCCCCTAGTAATTGACTCTTCCACCCTGGGAAAAAGCTTCTGACTATCTACTCTGTCCATGCCATTCATAATTTTGTAAACTTCTATCAAGTCGCCCCTCAATCTCCGTCGCTCTAGTGAGAACGATCCAAGTTTCTCCAACCTCTCCTCATATCTAATAACCTCCTGACCAAGCAGAATCCTGGTAAACCTCCTCTGCACCCTCTCCAATGGCTCCATATCCTTCTGGTAATGTGGCGACCAGAATTGCACGCAATATTCCAAGTGTGGCCTAACCAAGGTTCTATACAGCTGCAGCATGGCTTCCCAGCTTTTATACTCAATACCCCTGCCGAAGAAGGCAAACATGCCATATGCCTTCCTGACTACCTTATCCACCTGCGTTGCCACTTTCAGTGGACCTGTACACCCAGATCCCTCTGCCCGTCGATGCACCTAAGGGTTCTGCCATTTACTGCATAATTCTTGCCTGTATTAGACCTTCCAAAATGCATTACCTCGCATTGATCCGGATTAAACTCCATCTGCCATTTTTCCGCCCAAGTCTCCAACCGATCTATATCCCGTTGTATCTTTTGACAATCCTGTTCACTATCTGCAACTCCTCCAACCTTAGTGTCGTCTGCAAACTTACTAATTAGCCCAGTTACATTTTCCTGCAAATCATTTATGTATACTACAAACAGCTAAGGTCCCAGCACTGATCCCTACGGAACTCCACTAGTCACAGCTCTCCATTCAGAAAAGCACCCTTCCACTGCTACCCTCTGTCTTCTATGACCAAGCCAATTCTGGATCCATCTTGCCAGCTCACCTCTGATCCCGTGAGACTTTACCTTCTGTACCAGTCTGCCATGAGGGACCGTGTCAAACGCCTTACTGAAATCCATGTATATAACTTCCACTGCCCTTCCATCGTCGATCATCTTCGTCACTTCCTCAAAAAACTCCATCAAGTTAGTGAGACACGACCTCCCCTTCACAAAACCATGCTGCCTCTCACTAATATGCCCATTTGCTTCCAAATGGTAGTAAATCCTGTCACGAAGAATCTTCTCCAATAATTTCCCTACCACTGATGTAAGGCTCACCGGCCTGTAATTTCCTGGATTATCCCTGCTACCCTTCTTAAACAATGGAACAACATTGGCCATTCTCCAGTCCTCTGAGACCTCACCTGTAGTCAGTCAGGATACAAAGATTTCTGTCAAGCTTTTGTATTTGTAAGTCTGTCCCCAAAATATGAAGCTAAACTCAAGACCTTGACAAAGTTTGGCAGAAATCCAATTTTTGGCTGAGTTAATGAACCTGGGATAATTCTAAAGACACGGGTCAGACACAATTTAGTGGGTTACTTTTGAGACAATAAAATGTTTGAGAAGATAAGGAAGCAAAACATGTCAATGCCTGATTTCTGTTTTTAAAACTGTTATGAGAATATTTTATTAATTTTAAAGTCTCTCCAGGCAACCTGAACAAGATCCTGGTCAGGGGAAAAAAAACTTAGAGGTAAAACTATGTGGAATCTATAGTTCAGGAACTGAAATGTAAGGAGAAATAATACTAAACAACAATTTACCACAAGATGGATACAGGTAAAGGGAAAGCTGGAAAAAGGCTAAATAGATGTATTACTGATTGTATTAATGTGCCTGTGAGGTACAAAATGTAAGACCACAGGATTAACACTATGATGACAGACAGAGTTAAGCGGCCCCCAGAGAGAACCGTCACTGGAAGTGAAGATACTGAGCCATTGAAAGATAGGATAAGAAGGTGCATTGTAGAGTTGTGTCAGCAGTTTAAGGAATTGAGGTCTGAAGTGGGACAGCAGCAGGAGACAGTAGACTGGAAGGAGTGGAGGGTGCCTATCCAGATGGATTCAGATCAGGGAACTCATTTCACAGGAAGAGTCATTGAAGAAATGTATAAATTTAAATATAAACAGAAATTCCACATTCCCTACCAGCCACAGAGCTTGGGGATGGTGGAAAGGAAGAACTGAACTTTAAAAAAAACATCAGTCACAAAAGCAATTCAAGAGACAGGGAACAGCCCAATATTCTAACGCGCCTTAGGACTAGCCCAAGCAGGACCGTGGGGTTCACCCCATTTGAAATAATGACAAGGAGAGCAATGCAATTACCCGAGGGAATCATAGTAGGAGTGGGAGATGTAGGACCACTAAAAGGAAGGATGCGAGACTATGTGAGGGAAATAAGTAAGCAATTGCATGAGTTAAGGAAGGAAGTCAGAGACTGACAGGTGATTAAGGATATGGAAACAGGCAAATCCAAAGAGCAACAATGGACCAAGTGGAGAATAAGGTGATGGTCAAGGTGAGCTTGGAGCGAACAGGCATGGACCATATGAGATAATTATGTTAGGTGATACATGCGCACTTGTAGATATGAAAACAAGAAGTAAATGGAGACATTACACACAGTTAAAGATACATGACAATTGACCATGCAGTAACCCGGAGAACGGGAGCCAATGTTAACGTCTCCACAGATCTACGATCCTGGTCGTGGGCGTATCAGTACTGGCAACAAGGTTGGGGATCATCACTGCTTATCCCACACCGCAGGAGGAACTTTGGTACAGCACAGACACTGCCGAATTCAATTTACATCGGGGTATAATAACTGTAACAGTCGGAGAACAAGTGCTTTCGAATTGTAGTAAGGGTTTGCTTCAGATTGGGCGTGGGAGATCCGCCACTATCCAGCCACCTCCCACCTCTACTTTCACAGTCCGAGTAGCGATAATTGAAACCCCTCAAACCACACCGACTGACCCACCTTGTCCGACTATGCATCCAGGACCGACGAATGGTTTGGTTCTGGTTAATCAGAAGTTTTGTATGGTAATGTACAACATGAGCTGGTGCCCATAGTCTTGGACATATCCAGAATTGCTCCGCCCCAGTAGTGGTCAACCCATATTCGAGCACTATATACAGCTCTAATGGGCCGGCTGATGACTGAAGCATCTCAGTTCAATGGCGAGATGCGATCAGGCGTGGGAGGGAACTGTGTTAAGTGCAGCCTGATAAATGATGCCGCTATGATATTCAATATAGGGACATCAGTGGTTAATTCAGAACCTGGCAACTGTTGACCAGTAGGTAGGTACCCTGAGTTTTAAGCTTAAGGAGATTCTAGAGCGGGGACAGGGAATTCATAACACCCAATGAAATACAGACCAGGACATGACACGGTTAATCCAAAGCCTGGCTACCGTGCTCGAAAGTCATACGGGGATTATCAACTAACTGATTGAAATAGGGAAAAATATTTCAGACGAAGCGAACAGAAATGATATTTGCAGCACCTATGGATCTTGGGCATTGGAACAAGCCCAAGAGAATTTAAGACAGATTAATGTAGGGGTAGTTCCTTTATGGGTAAGTAATGAGCATTTATTTAATCTTTCATGACACAAAGATCATGACTTGACCGGTTGCCAACTCAGAGGTGTAACACACGTATATAGAATGAATGTTGAATGTAAAGTGAATAGTAATATGCTAATAGGCATTATATTAGTAATACCTGTTATACCTATGTCAACACCTGGCAGGACATTATATAGAGTAGAAAACATTGGGGTTATACGGGAGAATTACTATATTAAGTATCACGATATTCCATCATACGCAGTAGACATAGAAGGAAATATAGTTAGCGCCACATTAGAAGGGTGTAGTATAGAGACCACCGCAGTGGTATGTGCACACTCAATATATGAGACAGAAGAGGCAAAGTGCGGATTTAAAGCAGCAGCAAATTGTACAATGGAAACTATATGGGCTGCAAAAGAACCGACCCATGTTGCATATGCAGGGGAATGGGAGATATTGTATCACCATGTGGCAGGATAGAATCCAGTATGGGGGTAACCGGATATGCCCCATCTACAATCATTTGGTGTGCCTACACCCACAGATGCCAGCAAGGGTGGGGAAGGTGAAACTGGTTGAAATATACAAGGAAGGAACGGCTACTATTCAGGTCAAGGAAAGCCTTAAGGATAACCTGACACAATACTTGAACCAATTCTCCTATGAAATTCCCCTATTACTAGAGCACCTAACCACGATTTGAAGACAGGCTCAGCAGATATACACTGCAGCAACAGGTTAGGGCCTTAAAGACGGATATTGAACAAATAGATGCTTCGACCTGGTGGGAGGATCTGTAGAATTGGGGCTTGAACATACAGATACACTCCTGGATTTGGATTATCTCCCATGCCCTAGTCATTCTTCAGCTGATATTGATTGTGTTTCTAATGCACTTGATATACCACACCCGGAGGTCACAAAAAAGTTGGCGTTGTGGGAGTTTTAGAAGGTGGAGCAGGAATCTGGTAAGCCAGAGGTTCGGATTAAAGGACCAGATGATGCAGATGGTTTGACCAGTACCCGTACCCTTTACGTGCCAAAACTGGATACCTGGCCAGTATCAATGGGTGGCGGTACGTAAAGTGGGGTGGGGGGAATGGACAACACCACTGTAGTTGTCTACCTTGGGCTAAGCCAAGGGCCAAAAGGGGGTACTGTTAGGGGGAAACAAAAGGATACAGTAATTATTAGGGGGAATATAGGGGTACAGTAAGAACTTATTGAAATGGAATGAATATTAAAATCTCCAAGCACATTGGCAGTTAAAGGTTACCAGATGAACCTTGCACAGCCTTAAGGGCCTGCAAACAACAAAAAGGCCTTGGAGCCAGACTGTAGTCAGAGGATGGCAATAACAACTAAGATTAAGTGTGCTCTTCAACAGATAGGGGAAGAATAGATGGTAAGGTCTCTGCCTGGGTGTAAACAAATAGGGATGTAATTGTTACCAGAGATGTCTTGTAATGTATGTTGATGAGATCGGAATCTGGAAACTGTTCTTGTACGTGACCAATAATGTATAAATATGGCGAACATTTGTAGTTTAGCAGAGTACTGTCTCAAGCTGTATTGAGATGGTGCCCTCCTTGCAATTGCTCGAATATACGATCGAAACCTGTACCTGAGTCTCCCGTGGTCCGTTTGTCAAAGTGATCACAACACCCTCCAAGCCATACACCATCCTGACTTGGAAATATATCGCTGTCCCTTTGCTGTTGCTGGGTCAAAACCATGGTCTCTCTTCCTAATAGCACTGTGGGTGTACCTCACAGACTGCAGTGGTCCAAGAAGGCAGCTCACCATCACCTTCTTAAGGGCAATTAGGGATGGGCAATAAATGCTGGCCTAGCCAGCGATGCCCACGTCCCATAAAGAATAAAAAAATGGTTTCTAGGCCAGTGTGTCTGATTGCTGCTGACACCCTCAGCTCCTGAGTGGCAGCTACCAAAAAAGGAGCAAAAATTCATCCAAAGAAAGAATAAAATCACATATTGGATCACTTGATCTTAGGGTGGAGATGCAAAACAGGCGATATTTGGAATTAAAGTCATTGTATATCTCGATGGATTTTCCTCCTATGACTTTGATTGAAAGGGAATTAAACTCAGGCAGTATAATGAAGGCCAATTCGATATCAATATCACCCCAAGTTAAACTGAGCCCGTAATATGTTAAGTGAATAGAGTTGCTGGGTGCAGTAACCTGAGCAACCAACATGGCAGAATATCTGAAGCAATTCTTGTTAAAATTGACCTTGCTCAGGCTCCCCACAATATCCTTTCAAACAGTAAGTGTCTGACAGGTACTTAAAGAAACATGTCAAATGGAACAGAAACCAAGTTATTTGTGTAATGTTGATATAAAATACAGATCTGGAGGGTTTGTTTGTTCTGGACAGCCCCTCTCCTTAAAATAACTGTGCACAGTTCCTGCTGGGACCCCAGGTGTTTATCAGTTTCACCCACACGAGGCTGCTGGTTTGGGCTGCACCAAATCGGATTCACATACTGAAACCTGATTGGGTGAAGATGCTGTTTAGCTTCACCCCAATCCCCCTCAATATTTAAATGAGGTACAATTACATACATTGATAGGTTGCATGTATGTTTTATGCTGTAGATTCACACTCTCTAGGAGATGAATTTCAATGATGTGCTGAATGCAGCAGCATATATTAGGAACTCTGTATAACTACTGTTGACTCTTTACTTCATTTTCTTTATCCAAGAAGAGCCAACTTGTCCCAAAGCAATTATGTTTATGCTGGTATGGATTTAAAAACAGCCAAAAATAGACACTGGGACCTTAAATACAGGCCATATCCACCATCATTCCCGCCAGCAACAACTGACGGCACAGAAACAGGCCGTTCAGCTGAAACAGTCCATGTCGGTGTTTATGCTCCACTTGAGCCTCCTCCTACCTTTTCTCATCTAAATCTATCAATGTAAACATCTATTACCTTCTCTCTCAAATGCTTGACCAGCTTCCTCTGAAATACTCCTACACTATTTGTTTCAACTGCTCCCAATGGTAGTGAGTTCAATATTCTTACCACTCTTCGGGTAAACAAGTTTCACTCTCAATGTTCTAATTCTATGAAAATTACAGGCTGAGATAATAGAATGTATTTAACAGTTATTAGAATATCTTTAATAGTTTTAATAGTCAATTGCTGGCAGAAGGCTAGAGTATGATTGTCAGATGGCAGGCACTGGTGACTAATTATACTTCAGCCCCTTCCTGTTCAGCATGTTTATTCACTGTTGTAGCAGTGGCAATGTCCACATGGCAAGACTGTCTGTGCACTAACTGAGGGGTTCACCCTTGTGTCTGTGCAGGCATCACACAGTAAGTGTGCTATTGTGAGGAGCTTGTCATATAGAGAATGTTTCAGATTGTTTTCTCTGATAGGAAGCTACCTGTAACATATGCCTTATCAATGTGTGGTGTAGAAGTGTCACAGAAATCCAGTTATATAAGGTGTCTGTACTGTTGAAAGAACCACAGGAGAAGAGTGTTGCTCCAGAATGTAGTATCGCAGAGGGTTTTTGTTTTAATTTAAACTCCAGCCCAGGACAGAATAAACTAACAAACAAAAAGAGGGTAAAGTGGGAAATGTCAGATAACTAACTTTCTTCGGTTTAAGATGTAAGTTAATTACTATCAACACTGAGGTGTCATTCTCTTAATCTGTATTTCTGACACTGAATGGGAGGGTTTCAGATCCTTGTTCTGATTGGTCATTGTGAATCACTCTAATTTGCATTGATTTCCTTCCTGATGTGAATGGGTCTATAACTGGGTTCAATGGGCAGCTGCTGCCACAGTCTGTCACAGATACACTGGGTGAAGGGAAGCAGGGAGCTCACTGGCAGAAATGATGCGGATGTTGTGTTTTTTCTGGTCTCTGGCACTGTGGCTGGACTGTAAGTACAAACACTAAGCTCTGCTCCTCCTGCAGGAGCAAATGCAAGTGCTCGGAATCATTTTTAAAGAGTCAATTTATAATGTTTAATTCCTGCTTTGACTCTATGACTCTAAGAACAAATGACCTATATGACACCACTCCTTCACCCACAGCTGTGGGCAGGATTTGAGTTCGGCATGCGGGCGCGGTCGGTGGGCCTGGGAATGGCTGGGAAACAGGTCGCTGCCTGCGATCGATCCCCTGACTGTGATTTCACGCTGGCTGGCCAATTAACGGGCAGTCAGCATGAAAGGTGTGCTGAAATGCTCAGTGCTGCCTGGGTGGGGGCGGGAGGAGGGTGAGCGCTGAAGTCAGCGTGGGCACGGGGCTGTGTTCACAGAAAGCTCCCTGAAGGCACAAAGCTGCCTCAGGGAACTGTAGAATCCAAAAGCCATAAATAAAGATTTTAAAATGCTGAAAAAAATGTCGACGCATCAGAATGAGACACCTAAACATATGGACGCTGAAAATTCAGTCCAAACATATTTATCTTTTTTAAAATTAATCTCAGAAACCTCATCCTGCCTGGCTGATTCACCGCCCACCAACCGTAACGTTGGGTGGGCGATGAAAAATCCTCGGTAATTGCAACATTAATGGCCTTTATTGGCCTTTTGATTGTTGGTGGGCATGCACGTTATATTCCATCTGCCAATTATTTTCCCACTCACTTAATTTATCTATATTCCTGTGCACAGTCCTTATTTCCACCTAAACAACTTACTCTCTGACCTACCATTGAGTAATCAGCAAATTTAGCAACCATACATTTGATCCCTTCATCCAAGTCATTCATACAGATTGTAGAAAGGAAGGAGACAGAAAACAGAAAACCAGTTAGCCTAACATCTGTCATAGGGAAAATGCTGAAACCTATTATTAAGGAGGTTATAGCAGGGCATTTAAAAAATCTTAATGCGATCAAGCAGAGTCAACATAGTTCTGTGAAAGGGCAATAATGTTTGACTAATTTATTAGAGTTCTTTGAGGAAGTAACAAGCAATGTGGATAGAGGGGAACCTGTCGATGTGCTGTGCTGGAATTCCACATGGTATTTGATAAAATGCCATATCAAAGGTTATTGCACAAAATAAGAGCTCATGGTGTAGGGGGTGACATATGAGCATGGATAGAGGATTGGTTAGCTAACAGGAAGCAAATAGTAGGGTTAAATGGGTCATTTTTGGATTGGCAGGCTGTAACTAATTAAGTACCACAGGAATCAGTGTTGGGGCCCCAACTATTTACAATCCATCAATGATTAGGATGAAGTTACTGAAACAAAAGTCTGTGGTTGGTATCTGCTGTCTTCAATAGTTGGGTGTCTTAATAGTGTTGCCAACTCTGGCTGGACATATTCTAGGAGATGTCATCACGTGACCTCCTACCTACAACTGCTCCTTCCCCAGGTCACCCAACATGTCAATCATTATGGAACCCAGCCTTCTCAAGTCTTTTCAATGTGTCCCGGTTTTGACTTTTGTCTCAGTCTGACTGTTGCAGACTCAAACTGACCTAGGTCTACTGTGGAGAGGCAAAAGCTGACCTTTGACCCCTCTGAATCAAGCATTGGCTCATCAAGTGCCAATCAAAACTATTACCTTGAATGAGAAACTGCTTTCCTTGGCTTGGAGGCTATTGCTAAACCTGGGTCACAGTAGGACGCACATTACCCACATTGTGCCAGGATTTAGTTCCCTTTAATTTTGAGTAAAGGACAAAAGTATTGGAGGAAAAAGCCTGAACCAAAGCAAGGTGCACTATGGGAAGGGAATCACCAGTCCCTGTTTGCCCAGCTCAAAGCAATCACTTTTTTCATAAAATGGAACATTTTGAGAAACTTTGGTGAAGGTCAAGACATTGCAAAGGTTGAAAAGAGTACCGTGGGGAGAAAAAGGTAAGGTAACTTTAAAAAAAAATGTAGCTTGGGTTTAAAACAATTGGATTATAGGAGAAAGGAGTGATTCAGGAGTTTCACATCTCTGAGATTCTGAAAAAAACAATTAAAATGAGGGATATTGTGATGCATCTTGATTGTAACATGGTGACAATGCAGGAAGGATGATGGGAATGTTGGATAGACAATTTGAACTATAGGATGAATAAGAGAGGGACGTTTAAATAGCAACAATAGTGATAAAATAGATAGAAATAATGTTTCTGAGTAGAAAATTGAAAAGGAACTCTGGGTGTAGTTCTAATGCCAATATCCACCTTACCTGAATAAAATGGGTGCATGACAGCTCGAGAATCCTGGCCTGCTTGGGAATAAAACCAAGTTTATCTGGCAGTGGACTAGAGTATTTTTGTTCACAGTGAACAATTAACTTATTTTTGCATTTATTTCCCCTAGACCTGGTGTGGGTTTGCAGTGTAATCAAATTTGGTGAAAGCATGTGGCGGGGGTGGAGGGGTGGGTGTGGTGGAGGTGGAGGATATGGAGTGGTGGATCTTGGTGATAACATGAGCATTAGGATCTGCTGAGGTGCTGTTGTGGCCACCTCCATGAAACCCGGGGTGTTAAGAGGAATTGAAACCAGGGTTATGGGGATGACCTTATCTGTTGGAGCCTGGCCTCCTGAAACCCCAACATAACGTATGCTGTCAGTATACTGGGGTGAAGCACAAGAGTGTTCCAGACCATCTTAATGACATGGATCACTCTGAATTTGTGACCTCAAAGAGATGGGAGCCCTTATAACAAGAGGGCTGATTTTAAATCTTCTGATCTTTTCATACTCAGTCCTACTTGTTTCAGCTTGATGAACCTGACGAATGCTATATTTTGCTCTTCTGCTCTCTAGAGCTTGTCCAAGAGGACATTGACACTGGCCTGGGTGTCAGTGATGTAAATAATCTAACCTCAGGAAGATTTAGAAAAACAGATGTCTGCTTCTATTGATACAGTTGCCAGGTGGCCTAATTATGAATGTCTGGTTGAGCTCCAAGAATGACAAATATACTCAGCTCAACAGCCAGTGTTTATCTGCCTTTCAGGGGATTGAAAACCTGGCTTACTGATATCTTTAACAACTTGTAATAAGTTTTTTAAAAATGTGGTTTGTGTATTTATTTACGCAAGATTAAGCGGTCGAAAGCGGGCAAAAGTTTTGACATCAATACTATGAATGGCTCTGATTGATTTACAGCTTTATGGGAAGATAACAGGGCCAATTCAATGGAAATGCTGAACACTTTTTTTTGGTTGCTGACTCAAGGCCAGGGTTTCCTACGGTTCATGACTCCTCTGAGAGGTCATGAACCATGTCTACTGACAGAAGGAGCCCGACTACACAAAAATTGCTGGGGGGTGGTTTTGAACTATCTGCCCCATAATGGAGCTGGCAAGGGCGAGATTGCTGCATGTAGACTCGCTTACCCACACCCTTATCCCACGGAAACGGGCTGGGAATCCTGAAATCGGGCCCTGCCCACCATTTTTAAAGGGCTCCTGAGTCTGCTCAACATGCCAAAAATCCACACCATGAGTTTAACTCCCACCTGAGAATTTAAATTCAATTAATATTCTAAAAAATCTGGAATAAAAACTTAGTATTGGTAATGGTGACTGTGAAACTACTATCTGTTTTATTAATGTCCTTGGCTAACCTGGCCTTCATGTGATTCCAGACCCATAGCAATATGATTGATTTTTAATTTCCCTCTGAAATGATCTAGCAAGCCACTCAGTTGTATAAGGGAATAGTTCTCAAGGTCAAATGGGGATTAACAATAAAGACTGGCTTTTCCAGGGATTCCCACTTGCTGTAAATTTATTAAAAATGCAAGTTATTGTTGTTATTGAGGTATGTAACACAAGGTTTTTGTTACCTACATTAGAGATGTCAAAGCTGCAACCATGGTCCAGGTTGCATTTTAGCATTACTGTCCCAAGGAAATCAGTCCAATTTGTGCTTACATTGTTGATTTGTTATCCTATTGGGAGGGCTGTTTGATTATCTAAACTAGATAGGTAGACATGATTACCCCAATGCTCTTTTGGACAACCTCCCATCTCACGTCGGCTGAAACGGTAGCACAAATGGAGGAGGAGTAATACACAAACACTGGACCCGCGGCTTGAGGCTATGACAGTGCAGATCCCTGGCTCATGGGAGACCAGGTAAATGTTGAGCTCCAGGCAGATGACGAGCTCTGGAGAGCCACCTGAAAGGCAGCCAATGCTCGATATACAGTGTGAGGTGAGTGAAGATCTGGCAGTGCTTCCAGAATGTATGCTGCCCTGGCACAAACAATGGAGGAATCCATCCAGGCCATGAGTGCTGCAATCTCCGTCTGCTCTGAACTTATAGCTGACTATGGAAAAGGACAACAAACAATCCTGAGTAAGGATAGTTAACTGAGGGAAAGCCAACATCAATGGGATAAGAACTGATCTGGGCTGAATAAATTGGAGTCAAAGGTTGGCTGTAAAAATGGTAGCTGAACAATGGTCTTCCTTCAAAGAAGACGTATTTTGGGTGTTTAACAGGTGGATATCTATTAACCAAATCAGGCAGCAGAAGACGTTCTGTGATTCACAACTGTTTTATTGTTAATCTATAGTTCAGTACAATACCAGTTTCCACTCGTCCCTCTGGATCCTCTCCTTCTCCAGAAGTAGCCCCCTACTGGGGAAAAACCCAGCTCTTAAGCACAGGCTTCAATGAGTATCACCTGCTCTCAATTCACTCTGAAGCTTGTCCTGGTTTACTCTTAAAGGGGCCTGCATTTCTAACATTGTCATCGGGCACAGTCTGTTGTGATATGAATCAAACATAGATAACCAAGTACCAGAAACACAGAGTGCTACTACCATTCCTCCAAACATGACAGACCAAGGTGTGGAAGCACTGTCAAGCCTCATGACCATCTGAATTTATGAAGTCAGAAGCTTGAGCTGGGGAGCAGCGATAGCAAGTAAAGATTGTATTGTAATGCTTCGTTGGAAGGGCGAAAAGTCTCCTCTGGAGGAGAAAAGGGGATGTTGTGATATGTGCCTGTATGCATTGTAATGTAAAGGTGCTTGGCAGAGCAAAGGTTAATGTGGGACTGGAGAATAGCACTGCCTATGTTATGATGTATAGAGTTACATGGTATACTCTGGCTGAACTTTCTAGAAGCAACACTCTGTAAACAGCCTGCCTGCATGGCAGTAACAGCTCCATACATGATAGTAACCTTAGAACTGTAAATAGTTAAAGATTGCTAATAAAGAGTTCAAGTTTAAATAAACAACTCTGTAGGATCTCATCAATGAGTCACCATCCCACCACAGCAGAAAGAACACATATCACAACACAGTCAATGTATATTCCCTCAAAAGGGAAAGGTACGGCAAACATATCCAGAGCTCCCTGGATGACAAAAGAGATGGAAATTAAATACAGAAGGAAAAAGTGTGCTTATGACAGATGTCAGGTAGAAAATACAATTGAGAACCTGGGTGAATATAGAAGGTTCAGAGGGGAGGTGAAAAATCTAGTAAGAGAAGCAAAGAGAGAGCATGAAAAGAGATTGGCAGCTAACATAAAAGGAAACCCCCAAGTCTTCTATAGGCATATAAATAGTAAAAAGGTGGTGATAAGAGGAGTAGGGCCATTTAGGGGCCAAAAATGACATCTGTCTTTGCCAAGGAAGGAGATGTTACCCAAGCCATGGTGAAATAGGAGGTAATTCAGACACTAGAAGGATTTAAAATAGTTAAGGAAGAGGTATTGGACAGGCCATCTGTACCTAACGTGATTTAGGCACCAGGACAGGATGAGATGCATCCAAGGATACTGAGGGAAGTGAGGGTGGAAATTGTAGAGGGACAGGCCACAGTTTTTCAGTCTTCCTTAGACTTGGCGGTGGTGCCAGAGGATTGGAAAATTGCAGACGTTATACCCTTGTTCAAAAAAGGGTGTAATGATAAACTACAGGCCTGGCAGTTTAACTTTAATGGTGGGGAAACTTCTAGAAACAATAATTCTGGACTAAATTAACAGTCACATGGACAAATGAGGGTTAATTAAAGAAAGCAAACATGGATTTATTAAAGGAAAATCACATTCAACTAACTTGCTGGAGTTTTTTGAAGAGTTAATAGGGAGGGTTGATGAGGACAATGCAGTTGACTTGTGAGCAAAATTATAGCTTATGGGATGAAAGGAGAGTAGCAATGTGGATGCAGAATTTACTGAGTGACAGGCTGGAGGAAGCTTTGTAGTGGAGTTCCCCAGAGGCCAGTGTTGGGACCTTTGTTTATCCCAATAAATATTAATGACATAGACCATGGCATACAGGGCACAAATCCAAAATTTGCAGATGATATGAAATTTGGAAGCATTGTGAACTGTGAGGGGAACCGTGTAGAACTACAAAAGGACATTGACAGGTTGGTGGAATGGGCGGACAAGTGGCAGATGATGTTCAATGCGGAGAAGTGATTCATTTTGGTAGGAAGAACATGGAGCATGTTGCACTCTTAGGTGCCTCAATACAATGTCATTTACTGCATACATTAAATGACAAACATACAGCTCGAGGTGTTCCATAAGTTACCAGCCGCTTGGTACACTTTGGCAAAAAAGCCTTAGACAGTGGCCTTTCCCCACTGTGCCCTTGAGTGGCTGCCCCAAGCTTTAGTGAATCCCTTATAAGGTAGTCCTGGATCTTGGAATGTGCCAGTCTGCAACACTGAGTATTGGACAACTTTTTACACTGGAGGACCAATAGATTTCGGGAAGACCAAAGAATGTCTTTCACCAAGTTGATGATCCTCCAGCAGCAGTTGATGTTTAGCTTGATGTGTGTCCCTGTGAACAGCCCGTAGAGCACAGCGTCCTGTGTCATGGTGCTGCTCAGGATGAACCTCTACAAAACCACCGCATCTCTTTTCAGACCTTCTTTGCAAAGGCACGTTCCAGAAGGAAGTGTGTGACTGTCTCTTCCTCCCTGCAGTCACCTTAAGGGTAGCGTGTGGTAGCTCAGAGACTTCGGGTGTGTAGGAAGGATCTGATGGGGAGTGCCCTCCTCATCACCAGCCAAGCTAGGTCTTGGTGCTTAGAGTTCTGGCGATGAGGCATTCTGCCAAATTACTTTGACAATCTGCTCAGGGAAACATCTAACAGGATCTACCACCTCCTTTTCCCATAGGGCCTTGAGGACGTTATGTGCAGACCACTGCCTGATGGTCTTGTGGTCAAAGATTTTCTTTACACAAACTTTTCCATGTCAAATACAAATAAGTCGGTAAGCTATTGCTCCCGGGAGTCTTACTCGTCTTGAAGGACTTGACGGACTTCATCAGCTTGTCCAGAGTTAGAGGTTTGTCCAGACTCTCCCACTTGCTGTCATCTAAGCTCCATGTGATAGAAGACAGGAAGGCCTGGGAGACCAGGCTGTTTATGGGTTTCACGTCACACAATCTGGCATAAAAGGATTTGCTGATTCTCAATATGTCAGACTGCAATGAGCCATCTTCTTCCTTCAGGTTGCTGATCACAGAGCTTTTGGATGCAGAAATGTGGGCACGTCTCACCCTACTCCATGGAGCAGGCTTTGTGACAAAAGATGATCTTGGAGGCCTCCGAGACAAAAAGTGAAGCTTTCTGGTTCCTCACCTCTTAGAGGTCCTCCTTGATATTGATCCCCATCAACTGCAGCAGGAGCAGGTTTTGCATGTTTTTCTGAAGTCAGGATATTTCCCCCCATCTCTCTCTTGCCTTCTGAACACCTTTGAGGATGAAAACTTCTTGATGTTTGCCTTGATTGCTTCCCACCAGTGTGTTGAGGATTCAAAGAGGAATTCAACAGTTCTTCAGCCTTTGTAATCCCTTTTGAGTTCCTCAAAGTTTTCTGGGGTCAACGATATCACGTTCAGCTTCCATGTCTCCCTGCCACCCCTCTGGTCTTCCTGTAAGTGACAATCAGCCAGTAGGAGGCAGTGGTCAGAGAAGAACACCATCCTGACATCAGTAGATCTGACCATGAATGCTTGAGACGCAAATAGGAAGTCTATTCCGGGCTGGACGGTCCCATCCGGCTGTGACCAGGTGTACCTATGCTGCGCTCCATCTGCAGGGTTGTTGAAGTTGTCATGCAGCTTGGCACCTTTTATCGTTTCCCTCAGGAGTCTGGACGTAATGTCCAGATTGCTGTCGGCCCTGCCGGATCACCCAGCCACATCAATGATGCAGTTGAAGTCACCGCCTAGAACGATTAGTCTGGATGTCACCGACAGTAGTGGGAGCTGCTGAAGGATGGAAAGCGTCTCGCTCTTTAGAGCTGGGACATACATGTTAATTAACCTCAGGGGAGCATTTTTGTACATCACGTCTGCTACGAGGAGGCAACCATCTACCACCTTTTTAACTTTACCTCTCCGCAGCACAATACCCAGGCCAAAGGAATGGCAGTCATTTGCCCCTGACCAGATTGATGGCCCGTGGGACCACAAGCATAACCGTCATCTGTAGCTGCTGAGGAGTGATATCCCACATTCCTGCAGGAACTGAAGGTCAGCTTTGACGTTGGCCAGCTAACTCAAGGTGGAAATACATCGCAAAGTGGCTTTAATACTATGCATGTGGATAGAGGCAATTCAGAAAGCCATTTAAAGATTTTAGGTTACCAGTCCAAAAGTCTATTCATGTTCAAGTTCCTGGGTATGCTCCTGCATATCCGTAGCGTTTATAAAATGTTACACTTTCACAGGGCTGAAATATCAGCCCCACCCTGCCCTGGGAACAATGTTTCATCTGGGTGACATTGGAGGTTGGGGGCATGGGGATGGTGGATGTTTGTGCAGCCAGGAATGTTTGGCCTAACCTCAGCTGGTGCTATTCCACTCTGTTCCTCATCAATGACATTGCAGCTTCCGATTTTCAGGGGCTGGGGTGTGCTGGACTTGTTTTAGCTCCTGTTTTCTTGGAGCTGGGGTGTGCTGATTGTGTGCTGCTCCTGGTTTCCCAAAGCTGGGGTGTACTGGTCATGTTGCAGATCCTGGTTTCCCAGAGCTGGGGTGTGCTGGTCAGGTTGCAGATCCTGGTTTCCCAGAGCTGGGGTGTGCTGGTCAGGTTGCAGATCCTGGTTTCCCAGAGCCGGGGTGTGCTGGTCATGTTGCAGATCCTGGTTTCCCAGAGCTGGGGTGTACTGGTCATGTTGCAGATCCTGGTTTCCCAGAGCTGGGGTGTGCTGGTCAGGTTGCAGATCCTGGTTTCCCAGAGCTGGGGTGTGCTGGTCAGGTTGCAGATCCTGGTTTCCCAGAGCTGGGGTGTGCTGGTCAGGTTGCAGATCCTGGTTTCCCAGAGCTGGGGTGTACTGGTCATGTTGCAGATCCTGGTTTCCCGGAGCTGGGGTGTACTGGTCATGTTGCAGATCCTGGTTTCCCGGAGCTGGGGTGTACTGGTCATGTTGCAGATCCTGGTTTCCCGGAGCTGGGGTTTGCTGGTCAGGTTGCAGATCCTGGTTTCCCGGAGCTGGGGTTTGCTGGTTAGGTTGCAGATCCTGGTTTCCCGGAGCTGGGGTTTGCTGGTTAGGTTGCAGATCCTGGTTTCCCGGAGCTGGGGTTTGCTGGTTAGGTTGCAGATCCTGGTTTCCCGGAGCTGGGGTGTGCTGGTCGTGTTACTGCTCTCTGCGTCCTGCAGCAAGTGTTCCCTGGGCCCTTCACCAGGTCCAGTGTTTCTCAGCTGGGGGCCGTTCAATTCTTTTAGCTCATTGGTGCTTTGCTGTTTTGTTTGTTGGTGAAGGCTTTCTTTCTCTTCCTCATCCAAGGAGGAGCAGCCGCTGGTGTCTGCCTGCAACATCAGCCGCTTGCTTGGATAGCAGCTTTTCCCTCCTGTGTTTTCCACCTAAGGTTTCTCCTTTTCACCGTTTGCCATTCCTCTTCTTGTTTTACTGCTGCCTCCTCTTCCATTGACTCTGCTTTCTCTAGAGGAGGCTGAGGGCTTTGATCAGTTTATGGAGGGTCCTTCACCTTTTACTCACAAGCCTTGCCCCCTTTCCCACTGTCTTGTGTACCGAAAGCATTGTTGGAGGGTGCGGGCGTGAACCTCCTTAGAGGCAGCCCTGCTTGTTGCTCCTGCTTTGATCACTTGAGTGTAGTTAGCACCCCATTTTTGGCAGGGCTTGTTCCAGATGAAACAGAAACAAATACATTTGCATAACATTTGTATAAAACACAGGTCTCAAGGGTTTGTCTGTCCTGGACAGCCCCTCTCCTTAAAATAACAGTGCACAGATCCTGCTGGGACCTCACGTGTTTATCAGTTTCACCCACACGGGGCTGCTGGTTTGGGCTGCACCAAATCGCATTCACATACTGAAAGCTGATTGGGTGAAGCTGCCACCTCAGTGCAGTTTAACTTCACCCCAATCCCCTTCACCATTTAAATGAGATGCAATGAGCTCTCAATGTTCTGATACTCTTTCGAGTTATCAACAGTCACAGATTGCAACTCTTTTGAGTACAATCACAGTTCTTGGTTTCCAGGAGTGGGACATGAACCCACAACCCTCTGATTCAAAGGCGAGGGTGCTATGAACTGAGCCACAGCTGACACCTTCTCAATGTTCTGATAGTGGAATGTATTTAGCAGTCTTAACCGTCAGCTGCTGATTGATAGATGACTGGTATATGTTAGTCAGGTGGTAGGCAAGTTAGCACACTGGTGATTAATTTTTCTTCAGCCCCTTTCCTGTTCAGCATGTTCATTCACTGTTGTAGCAGTGGCAATGTCCACATGGCAAGATTGTCTAAGCACTAACTGGGGTTCACCAACACATTGTGTTAGGGCCCACTGCAGGTGTCACACAGTAAATGTCCTTTGGTGCGGAGTTTGTTGTATAGACATTGGGTGGAATTTTCCGTGTTCAGCGGCATGAGCGGGCAATATGGGGAGAAGGCCAAAAATTGATTTCACAACATTGTGAAACCAGTTTGCAATTATCAGCTCAGCCCGTCAACGGTGGGCCGTGTTTTCCGCCAATTGATGTTGGGAAAATCTCATTGTAATACATCTGCATATCATTATAAGGCCAGCCTGCAGGAATCAACCCCCACGCTGGATCGTCCACCAATGTCGGTGGGAAACAGACAGGTGCAGAACACTTCTGCACGTCACATTTGTCAAGAAGTCGGGACTTACCGCCAATTCTTGCTCACATTGCTGACATTTGAAGAGCAGAAGATGCTGGAGCCCGACAGCAACGGGACCCTGGAGGAATGTCCATGGTATGCTGGGTGTATTCTCATGGACATGGCTCCGCCATGAAGCAGCTCACGGAAGGTGGGAAGTCACCGTTGAAGGTCTGCTCTCAAAGGATGATCGTCGAGGAGGTGGAGAGGAAGGGCCAGCTGTGTTTGGGAGATTAAGATGTACTGGGGGCTGGGAGAGGAAGGTTTAGGATCGACTAGGAGAGGAAAGTATGTCAGGTGGAGGGGTGAGGTTAGAAGTGGGGAGAACAAGGGTGTCAGGAGTGTGAGGTTGGGGGATACAAAGATATCGGGGAGGTTGAATTTGGGGAGGGAATGAAGTTGTCAGGGGTGTGAGGTTGGGGGTAAGCAAAAGTATAGGGGAGGGTGAGGTTGGGAGGGGGGAGGGAGTACAGGGAGAGGAGGAGGAATCAGGGGAGAAGACAGCAACTAGGGGCGTAAATGTAAGGGAAGGGGTTTGGAGGGGGGAAGGAGTCCAGAGAGGGGAAGGAGTCCAGGGAAAGGAAGGAGTCTGGAGAGGGGAAGGAATAAGGGTGGCGGAATGAGTAAAGGTGGAGGAAGGAGTCAGAAAGGGGGAGGCTCCAAGACAGGAGGGGGAGTCTGGGTGTTGGCGGGGTGGGGTGTGAGTCCAGGGTGGGAGGGGGGAGTTTGGGGTTGGGGGAGGGAGTTCCAAGAGGGGAGGGAGTTCCAAGCGGAGAAGGAGCTCCAAGGGGGTAAGGTCTCTGGAGGAGGGGGGATGTCCAGGTGAATGTGCAAGGGAGGACTCTGTTGAGTCCATGATTGCCTCCTGGGAAGCGAACTGAGGGTGGGCATGGAACGGGAGAATAGTGAGAATGACTGAGGGCAGAGTGAGGCAGTAGGGTGGGAGGATTAGAGTGCGACAGTATCGGTAGAAGGGGTGGTGAGGGTGGTTGGTGGGGACTCAGAGGCAGACACAGACCCTGGAGGTGGGAAGGAGGAGGTCGGGGATGTTAATGCAGATGGGGGTGGGATTTTCAGGAAGGAAGGGAACCTGCACGTTCACCTGGACATTCCCGAAAGAAAAGGCTTGTGGCTGGTAGGTAATGGAGGAGAGGTACATGGTGATGCCAGGGGCATTCGACAGTGATTGGGGAAAGGAAATGGGTGACTGGGGGAGGGGAAAGGATGGAAGAGCGCTAAAACTGCTGTTGCACTACCATGCTAGCTAAATCGAAAGTGAAACGAGAGTTGTGGTGGGTGAAAGCAGGTGCTGCATGGGATTGCGATCAGTGGCTGGGCGGAGATATAGATCAGCTCAGATGGTCAACTGAAAGGGAACCCCAGCAGGCAGCATTGAAGATGCTCAGGGCATTCAGAGGAGTTTAAGGTGGGAAGGATCCGTGTGCGTGGGAGAGAGCTTGCACGAGGCTCCAAAAGGCCCTGGCCGCACACACACTTCTCCCTCCAGAATTACTGCTGCGTGTATCTGAGCTGCTAGCTGGGGGATGGGGGTGCAGTGGGAGGACTAGCGAAGCCTGTCAATGAAGCTGAAAGACACCATTACACATTATTTAGTCAAGGTGAATATATTTTCAGATTGTAGACTTCCCTAGCCCTAGACTTCCAGGTGTTGCCCTGACATCTACAGCAGGGGTGGAGACAGCCTGTGCAAAGGTTGGCCGCATTATCTCTGATGTCTTCGGTGTGGGCCCTCTGGAGAGCTGATGCCTTGGGGGCCCAGGCTTGCTTTGGCTGCCCTCCTGTGTGCCAGCTGCTCCCTCTTCGGTGACAGAGGACAAGGTTGAGGGGGTCATAGACAAAGGGGACTGGGAGGGAGAGGGCAGCCTCTGAGATTCCTGAGTGGATGAGCCAGAGGTGTCCAGCTGCCGCTCCTCCTCCCTTTGGGTGCCTGAGGGCCTCGGCCTGACTGTTGAGGGGAAGGAGCACTTGGAGGGACATCGAGGTGCCCCGTTTCCCTCTCACGTTGCCACTGCAGGAACTCACCCATGGCTATTGTGATGGAATGCAGGTGTGCACGCATCCCTGCATTCTGCTGGACCAGGGTCTCCATGGTGTCTGCCATCCTCCCCATGGAGACCTCCATATGCACACATGTGGGCACCACTTCATCAGAGAGCAGGCAGATGCACTCCTCTGAATTGCGTGCCATTCTTTTGAGGGCTTCCAACAACTCTGCATGATGTTCCCTCCAATTCTGCTGAATATACAGGATGTGTTGGATAGCCGAATCCAGAGGCTCAGCATCTGACTCAGACCTCACAGATGCCTCTTCCCAAGCAATCCTTTGAGTACCAGGGAGTTTGGCTGAAACAGCTTCCTCCTACTGTGGACATGTCTGTGTGGTAACCACCAAATTGTGAACCCAAACCTGCTCTAGATCTAGGTCCCTTCGAGGTGTGTGTCTCCGCGCTGGTGGAGGGTGTGGGTAAGCATTGTGATGGGTCCTCCAGTCTGCTTATTTCCAGCTCTTCAATGGAGGAGGTGTCCTCTTGGCTGGAGGTGAGGACCTGGATGGAGTTGAGGGATTGGCTGGCCGAAGGTGTCAGTCGCTTGGCAGATCTCCCCATGAACCAAAGTAGAGATGATTAGTGCATGTCAGCAGAATCAAGGGCAGGACACAGAGCACTCACAGTTGTGTTGAGGGAGAGATGATGTGGTGCAGGACCCTCATGAGGATGTTCACCGCCGACCTCACCATCGCTGTAGGCACGGTCCACATCCTCACTAGTCAGCACGATGGCACACTCCTAAAACCTGAGTGAGGGGACTAATGTGGGCCACTCCATCCCCAGTCTGGGACCTCCCCCTACTGTTGTGAGCCAGCTTCTCATGCATGAAAACAGATGGAGAGAGTGGGAGCAGGACACGTGGCACTCTTACACACTGTTGGCATAGTGTGGAATGTTTGTGTGGTGAGTGGAGACATGGATGGGATGAGGGAGGTGAACTCCAGAGGATATGAGCCTGAGGAAGACCTGAGGGTGTGTGTGAGAGTTAGTGGTGTTGTCCCTTGAGGCATGAGATCCCTGTAGATGTGTTATGGGTTTGTGAGTGTGTGAGTTGAGATTGATGAGAAGAGTGATTTACCCTGGAGGAACAGATGAGACCATTCATCCTGTTGTGGCACTGGATGGTTGTCCGTTGTCCTCTTTTGCAGGGCACTGGCACTGACTACCGCTGCCACCATGCTGGATTAGTAATGTGGCTTCCCATCCTGTGGCCAGAGCAGGGGTAGAGGACATCACAGCAGGCCTCCACTGTGTCTAAAAGGCACTTGAGGGACGCGTCATTAAACAAGGGCGGCTGCAGTTTTTTCTGCCTTTTGGTGCCATGTCCTCTTTGCAGCAGTTGTGGGCTTGAAGCACTGAGAGGTGTGTGTGCGGCTGCACTTTAAATATGGCACCTGGCTTGAGGAAGCGGCGCAGTGATGGTGTGGCGGGTGAATGAGAGTCCACCCACCATCGAACCTGCCTGTTTCCCAGGAATGCATAATTAATAAGGCGGGATTGGGACAATACAGCGTGAAAAGCTGCTATTGCGTCTGGCGGGTAAAATGTCTTTTTCCCACCCTCTACCGCACTTAGCGCAAAGGTGGGACAATTCCACCCAATATTTCAGATACTTTTTATGGTAGGGAGCTACTAGTACTGTCAGCGTGTGGTTCAGTAAAGTGAAATTAGGTTTTATAATGTTTCTATTAATGAGAGAACCACAAGCTAAGAATGTTGCATCAAAATGTGGTTGTTATTGGACATATAATCTGCAATTCACACTCCAGCCCATAACAGAGGGAGCAGTCACTGTTATGAAGTTTCTTGAAAATCCAAATCTTTGGAGCACAATCCATATAAGACACTTGTTAGGCCTTATCTGGAGTACTGCGTCCAGTTCTGGGTGCCATACTTGAGGAAGGATGTGAAGGCTTTGGAGAGAGTACAGAGGAGATTCACAAGAGTGATTCCAGCAATAAAGGACTGTAGTTATGAGGATAGATTGGAGAAGTTGGGATTCTTTTCCTTGGAGAAAAGAAGGCTGAGAGGAGACTTGATAGAGACATTCAAGATCCTGAGGGGTATGGACAGGGTAAATAGTGAGAAACTGTTCCCACTCAAGGGGACATCAAGAACTAGAGGGCACAGATTCAAAATAATTGGCAAAAGGAGTAAATGTGATTTGGGGAATTTTTTTTTTCACCCAGAGGGTGGTGGAGACAGGTTCGATTGACAGGTATTCAAAAGGGAATTGGGTTGCTACCTGAAAAGAAAGAGTGTGTAAAGTTATGGGGATAAGGAGGGGAGTGGGACTAGGTGGAACGTTCTTTCAGAGAGCCAATGCAGACTCGATGGGCCAAATGGCCTCCTTCTGCACTGTAACGATACTGTGATACTGTGAATCCACAGAATCTTGTGAATTATGGAGTCAAATGTTTTTGTCAGGCAAACATAAGTAGGAGAAGTGAGACAGGGCCATATTCTAAAGGGCTCAATAAAGATTGTGAAAGTCGCCACAAAGTCTCAATGGGGAAAGGCGCTAAGGCCCTTGGTCATAGATACCAAGTGGCTGGAAAATTGTAAAACTCCTCGGGATATATGAAACGAATATAGCAATTTTTTTCTCTATTGATTCATGAGATATAGGTGTCGCTGGCTAGGCCAGCATTTATTGCCCATCCCTAATTTTCTTTGAGAAGGTGGTGGTGAGCTGCCTTCTTGAACTGCTGCAATCCATGTGGTGTAGGTACACCCACAACACTGTTAGGGAGGGAGTTCCAGGATTTTCCACAGGGACAGTGAAGGAACGGAGATATAGTTCCAAGTCAGGATGGTGTGTGGCTTGGAGGGGCACTTCCAGGTGGTGGTGTTCCCATGTGTCTGCTGTCCTTGCCCTTCTAGATGGTAGTGGTCATGGGCTTGGAAGGTGCTGTCTGAGGAATCTTGGTTCCTGCAGAGCAGCTTGTAGATGGTACACACTGCTGCTACTGTGCGTCAGTGGTGGAGGGAGCAAATGTTTGTGGATGAGGTGCCAATCAAGTGGGCTGCTTTGTCCTGGATGGTGTCGAACTTCTTGAGTGTTGTTGGAGCTGAACTCATTCAGGCAAGCAAAGTATTCTATCACACTCCTGACCTTGTCGATGGTGGACAGACTTTGGGGAGTCAAGGAGTGAGTTACTCACTGCAGGATTTCTAGCCTCTGACCTGCTCTTCCAGCCACAGCATTTATATGGTTAGTCCAGTTCAGTTTCTGGTTAATGGTAACCCCCCCTAGGATGTTGATAGTGGGGGATTCAGCAATGGTGATGCCATTGAATATCAAGGGGTGATGGTTAAATTCTCTCTTGTTGGAGATGGTCATTGCCTGGCACTTGTGTGGCATGAATGTTACTTGCCACTTGTCAGCCCAAGCCTGGATATTGTCCAGGTCTTGCTGCATTTGGACATGGACTACTTCAGTATCTGAGGAGTCATGAATGGTGCTGAACATCATGCAATCATCAGCGAACATCTCCACTTCTGACCTTATGATGGAAGAAAGGTCATTGATGAAGCAGCTGAAGATGGCTGGGCTATATTACAGATATAATCTGTAATTGAAAGTGAGGCACCTCAGAGTAACACACACTGTATTGAAGGAATGTGATCTGATATACACTTCATGTAATATCCAATTTGAACTATTATATAATGTACATTTACAAATTTTATGAATAAAATATATTTTTGAACAAAAATGGGGAAATAGGAAATATCAGAAGATAAACTATATTCTGTTTAAAATGTATGAGTTTCTAATAGGACTGAGGTATCTCTACATCAACCTGTGTTTCTAACGCTGAATGGGAGGGTTTCAGATCTTTGCTCTGATTGGTCAGTGTGAATCACTCTAATTTGCATGGATTTCCTTCCTGATGTGAATGGGTCTTGAGAAAGAAAAATCACCTAAAGGGTTAAATTATAAAGGGAAGCAAGAATAGACAAATAAGAAGAACACGTCTGGACACGTGAAATAACCTGAGATCAAAGGTTAGGCAAAGAGTAGATAAAAAGGATACATGACACAATAAACACAAACAGATGTTGTCTCATGGAATGAATAGTACATTGTTAGAAGAGATAAGGGATGATCAAGAAACTGTATGGGTAAGCAAAATCAATTAGCTAACATAGATATAATTATAAGAGAATAAAGAAGGGCAAGTTAATAAGATCACTCAAGTTAATAAGATCACTGTTTAAATATGCTGGAGTCACGTAATTGTACTGTACAAATACTGCATGTTGAACACTAACTTCGAGCAGATCCGTTGTGATCTCCTCCCAATGGCCGTTGTACGGTTCAGCGCTTAATAAATTGTACTCTTTCCTGAAGTAACCTGCATTTGCTGTATTTATTCTTTGACAGTCTATAACTGGGTTCAATGGGCAGCTGCTGTCACAGTCTGTCACAGGTACACTCGGTGAAGGGAGGCAGGAAACTCACTAGCAGAAATGATGCGGACATTGTGTTTTTTCCGGTCTCTGGTGCTGTGGCTAGGCTGTAAGTACAAACATTGAACTTTGCTCCCACCACAGCTACAGATGTGGGGTCAGGGGACTTAGTCATTTTTAAAGACTCAATGAACAATGTTTAATTCCTAAACAAAAACAGAATTACCTGGAAAAACTCAGCAGGTCTGGCAGCATCGGTGGAGAAGAAAAGAGTAGACGTTTCGAGTCCTCAGGACCCTTCAACAGAACTGAGTATAGTTAGGAGAGGGGTGAAATATAAGTTGGTTTAAGGTGGGGGGTGGAGAGAGAAGTTGAGGGGGGAAGCGGTGGTTGTAGGGACAAGCAAGCAGTGATAGGAGCAGATAATCAAAAGATGTCACAGTCAAAAGGATCAAAGAGGTGTTGAAGGTGATGATATTATCTAAGAAAATGTGCTAATTAAGAATGGATGGCAGGACACTCAAGGTACAGCTCTAGTGGGGGTGGAGTGGAAAGACTGACAAGGTATTAGTTGTAGATTTTAAAATAATGGAAATAGGTGGGAAAAGAAAAATCTATATAAATTATTGAAAAAAACAAAAGGGAGGGGGAAGAAACGGGGTGGGGATGGGGGGGAGGGAGTTTAAGATCTAAAGTTGTTGAATTCAATATTCAGCCCGGAAGGCTGCAAAGTGCCTAGTCGGAAGATGAGGTGCTGTTCCTCCAGTTTGTGTTGGGCTTCACTGGAACAATGCAGCAAGCCAAGGACAGACATGTGGGCAAGAGAGCAGGGTGGAGTGTTAAAATGGCAAGCGACAGGGGGGTTTGGGTCTTTCTTGTGGACAGACCGCAGGTGTTCTGCAAAGCGGTTGCCCAGTTTGCGTTTGGTCTCTCCAATGTAGAGGAGACCGCATTGGGAGCAACGAATGCAGTAGACTAAGTTAGGGGAAATGCAAGTGAAATGCTGTTTCACTTGAAAAGAGTGTTTGGGCCCTTGGACGGTGAGGAGAGAGGAAATGAAGGGGCAGGTGTTGCATCTTCTGCGTGGGCATGTACCATGTTGTGGTCGCTATCACTAAAATGCTCGCCCACCACCACCTCAGCTACCTGTCTGGCTTCATTCCCCAGAATTTGGTCCAGCAATGCACTGTGCCTTGTTGGACCCTCTACATATTGACCTAAAATGTTTCCTGTACACATTTCAAGAAATCCACTCCATCTAAGCCCTTAACACAACGTCTATCCCAATTAATGTTGGGAAAGTTGAAATCACCTAATATAATTACCCTATTTTTGTTTTTACACACATCCGCACATTGTGCACATATTTGCTCCTCAATTTCCTGCTGACTATCTGGGGGTCTATAATAAACACCTAATAATGTGGTTTCCCCTTTTTTATTCCTAAGCTCTACCCACAAAGCTTCATTCGATGCCCCCTCCAAGATATCATCTCTCCTTACTGCAGTAACTGACTCCTTAATTAATAATGCAATGCCTCCTACTCTTTTACCCCCTCCCGTGTCTCGCCTGAAGATTCTATATCCCGGAATGTTGAGCTGCCAATCCTGCCCTTCCCTCAACCACGTCTCAGTGATGGCTACTATATCATAATTCCACATGTCAATCCTCACCCTTAACTCTTCCGTTTTACCTGTAATACTCCTGACATTAAAGTAGAGGCCATCCAGCCTTGCCTTACTCCCTTGAAGCTTATTGCAGCTGTACTCCCTCTGACCTGATTGTTTTACTGTATTATCATGTGTCCCTATTGTGCTAACATTCTGTGTCCCCTCCCCCTGCCGAATTAGTTTAAACTCCTCCCAACAGCACTAGCAAACCCGCCCGCAGCCACCATTCCAGCTCTGAAACCCGAGCTTCTGGGAGCTGCAGCCGGACACACTTCCTGCACACCTGCTGGTCCTGGGCACTGGAAATGTCCCCGGCTTCCCACATGAAGCACGAGGAGCACACCACAGCTTTGAGTGCTCCTGCCATTACTTATCCCTTTAAATTAAACTTTTTAATTATCACTGTATTTCTTGATATTGGTCCTGGATGTCTCAATTTGTGCTGCTTCTGACACCAGTGTTTCTATACATTATTACTGTTTTATTTAATAAGTGCACTCATTTATAATGCCTTTCTAAAATTTTCTATGAAAATTGATTTTCCTTTTCTAACAGTTGGTGCAAATAGATTTTTGATCCATATGTGGTGCAGTTTTTTCAAACCTTAATGGAGGGCAGTCCTGGAGAAAGGGATAAATTCTGATTCTCCCTCATGGTTGAGCTGTTTTGTTTAACAATTGTGGAGTGTTTTCACTATGTGGTGCACTGGGATGAATTAAATCTAAAGAAAGAAATTGCATTTGTATAGCACTTTTTATGTCCTGAAGTCTTTCACATTGAATAGATTTATTTTTAAAGGGCTGTCATTTATAAGTAACTAAACACAGCAGCCAATTATGACACAAAGTTCCCATACGCACCAATGAGATCAATGACTGTGATACTTTATGGTAGTATTGCTTTAAGGATATTGACTTGGACACTGGGACAACAATGTCATGGGATCTATTGCATCCACCTGAACAAGCAGTCTTTTGAGAAAAAATTGACTGCTACTGTACTCACTTAGTATTCCACTAAAGTGTTGGTTTAGACCTATTTCCAGATTCCATATTTCTGTAGTCCGCTCCCATCCCTCACTTGTTTTTCCAGTATGTTCATGACAGTTTATGTGCCGTTTCCTATTCCACTGATGAACTGGAAAATTTAATCAACTTTGCTCTCAATTTCCACCTTTCCCTCATCCATACCTGACCCATCCATATGTTACTTCATTTCCCTGTCTCCATTTTTGGGTACAGACCAATATCCACCATTAAAACCAGTGCCTCTCACAGCTACCATGACCACACTTCCTGCTACCCTGCTTTCTGTAAGGGCTCCATGCCAATCTTCCAGTTTCTCAAGTTCCAAAGAAAAGTCATCTTGGACTTGAAACATTAGCTCTGGGCAGAATTTTCGGGTCGACGAGCAGTGGCGTGCCCGCTGAACTGTCAAAGACCTATTTAGGCCATTAAGAAAGTAATTAAAGTTGTTAAGAATGCTGCCCATCCAACCTTAATGTTGGCGGGCAGGCGAAGAGCCCAGGCAGCCTTCGCATTTATCATGAAACCTCATCCCCAGGCGGGATGAGGTTTCATGAAAGGATTATTAATTAAATAAAAATGTTTGAAAAAAATTAATGGACATGTCCCAGCTCATATGACAGTTTCACATGAGGGGGCATGTCCTTAAAAATTTTTTTTTCCCTTTATTAAATTTTTCTGAACTTAAACTAATCTCCCTGAGGCACGGAGGTGCCCCAAGGAGATTTCTGGGCTCTTTCGGCACAGGGAGCGCATAATGTGTCCGGGTGTGCATCATGCTGGGCGGGCCTTAATTGGCCTGCCCACGTAAAATGGTGGTGCGGCCCCGATCAGGGGCACCAATCGGGTTCATGCTTGCCCCCGCCCGCCCCCACACAACCCTCCCCCCCACCCCCCCACCCCACCCCCCCACCATGGGGGGAAAATTCTGCCCTCTGTTTCTCTCTTTACAGATGCTGCCAGGCCTGCTGAGTTTTTCTAACGCTTTCCATTTTTATTCCAGTTTTTTTTTTGTAACAGTTATGACAATGCCACCCTCTGTACCAGAGCTTATATGTTTTCCCTTTCCCTTAAGCAAGGATTCTGCTCCCCAATAACAACTTATATTTATGTTGTGCCTCTAACATAATAAAACACACCAAGGCACTTCACAGGAACAATATAAATATGACACGAAGCCAGATAAGGAGATTTTAGGTCATTTGCCCAAAGCTTGGCTCAAAGCAGTTTTGAAGAGTGTCTTAAAGGAGGAAAATGAGATAGAGAGAATTAGGGAGAGAACTGCAGGCTTAGGATTTTGGAAGCTGAAGGAACATCCACCAACGGTGGAGCAATTTAAAATTGGAGATTCTCGACTCCAAGGCTAGGCCAGCATTTGTTGCCCATCCCTAACTGCCCTGGAGAAGGTGGCGGTGAGCCACTTTCTTGAACCTTCTGTATTTCACTTTCCTGCTGCCCCCACCTCACCATTTTGAATGTTCATATAATGGCTGCAGCATTCTAGGTAATTTTAAACACTTTCACACTTGGCAGTTGATCTATTTTTATTTTTCTTTCAAAATAGGGAAAAACAAAATGACATTTGGGGTTTAAACAGACCATCACTTTCCCAGAAGTCATATCCCCCACAGCCAATCTTGCCTTCTTGCCCCAGTTGAGAGGTTTCGACCCCCTCGGGCACCAGCACATCCAACTCTCCATCCTCTCATTCAACTCCACACACTCTGTCACACCCTCTCTCCTTCAAATCCTCCCAGCTTATGTTGGAACTTTCCTTCCAGCTCCAATCCAAAGGAGCACCATTCTCAGGTACTCTCCCTTCCCTTCATTGCCAAACATTGACCTCATCGTTGCTCCTTTGAGTCTTGTTGCTGGGATTCTAGTGGCTTTTTTTTATTCATTCATGGGATGTGGGCTTCGCTGGCTGGGCCAGCATTTATTGCCCATCCCTAGCTGTCCTTGAGAAGGTGGTGGTGAGCTGTCTTCTTGAACCATTGCATGTGGCGTAGGTACACCCAAAGTGCTATTAGAAAGGGAGTTCCAGGATTTTAACCCAGTGACAGTGAAGGAACAGTGATATATTTCCAAGTCAGGATGGTAAGTGACTTTGAAGGAAACTTACAGGTGGTGGTGTTCCCATCTATCTGCTGCCCTAGTCCTTTAAATGGTAATGGTCATGGGTTTGGAAGGTGCTGTCGAAGGTGAACTTCTGCAGTGCATCTTGTAGATGGTACACACTACTGTTACTGTGTGTCGGTGGCGGAGGGGGTGAATGTTTGTGAGTTAGGTGATAATTAAGCGGCCAGCTTCGTCCTGGACAGTGTCAAGCTTCTTGAGTGTTGTTGGAGCTGCACTCATCCAGGCAAGTGGGAAGTATTCTATCACACTCCTGACTTGTGTCTTGTAGATGGTGAACAGGCTTTTAGGAGTCAGGAGGTGATTTGCTCATCGCACGATTCCTAGCATCTGACCTGCTCTTGTATGTATATGGCTAGTCCAGTTCAATTTCTGGTCAATGGTAACCTCCAGGATGCTAATAGTTGGGGATTCAATGATGCTAATGCCATTGAATGACAAGGGACAATGATTAGATTATCTCTTATTGGAGATGGTCATTGCCTGACACTTGTGTGGCGCGAATGTTACTTGCCACTTGTCAGCCCAAGCCTGGATATTGTCCAGGTCTTGCTGCATTTGGACATGGACTACTTCAGTATCTGAGGAGTTGCGAATGGTGCTGAACATTGTGCAGTTATCAGCGAACATCCCCGCTTCCGACCTTATGATGGAAGGAAGATCATTGATGAAGCAGCTGAAGATGGTTGGGCCGAGGACACTACCCTGGGGAACTCCTGCAGTGATGTCTTGGAGCTGAGATGACTGACCTACAACAACCACAACCATCTTCCTTTGTGCTAGGTATGACTCCAACCAGCGGAGAGTTTTCCCCCGATTCCCATTGACTCCAGTTTTGCTAGGGCTCCTTGATGCCGTACTCAGTCAAATACTGCCTTGATGTCAAGGTCAGTCACTCTCACCTCACCTCAGGAGTTTAGCTCTTTTGCCCATGTTTGAATTTCAAGGCTGTAATGAGGTCAGGAGCTGAGTGGCCCTGGCGGGACCCAAACTGGGCGTCAGTGAGCAAGTTATTGCTAAGCAAGTGCAGCTTGATAGTACTGTTGATGACCCCTTCCATTACTTTACTAATGATCGAGAGTAGACTGATGGAGCGGTAATTGGCCAGGTAGGATTTGTCCTGCTTTTTGTGTACGGGACATACCTGAGCAATTTTCCACATAGCCGGGTAGATGCCAGTGTTGTAGCTGTACTGGAACAGCTTGGCTAGGGGCGCGGCAAATTCTGGAGCACAAGTCTTCAGTACTATTGCTGGAATATTGTCAGGCCTCATAGCCTTTGCACTATCCAGTGCCTTCAGCCATTTCTTGATATCACGTGGAGTGAATCGAACACCGGCATCTGTGATGATGGGGTCCTCCGGAGGAGGCCGAGATGGATCATCCACTTGGCACTTCTGGCTTAAGATTGTAGCAAATGCTTCAGCCTTATCTTTTGCACTGGCTGTGCTGGGCTCCATCATTGAGGATGGGGATATTTGTGGAGACTCCCCCTCCAGTGAGTTGTTTAATTGTCTATCACCATTCACGACTGGATATGGCAGGACTGCAGAGCTTAGATCTGACCCGTTGGTTGTGGGATCGCTTAGCTCTGTCTCCCATTTGCTGTTTTTGCTGTTTGGCATGCAAGTAGTCCTGTGTTATAGCTTCACCAGGTTGTCACCTCATTTTTAGGTATGCCTGGTGCTGCTCCTGGCATGCCCTCCTGCTTTCTTCTGGTTTGATGGTAATGGTAGAGTGGGGTTACAGATTGAGTTTGAGTACAATTCTGCTGCTGCTGATGGCCCACAGCGCCTCATGCCCAGTCTTGAGTTGATACATCTGTTTGAAATCTATCTGAAATGATCCTAAGTTTTTCTCTAACTTGATACAAACATGTTTTGTCTGCTTTTGATTGCAGCTCAGAACTCCCTGTTCCTTCGGTAAAACTCCTTGGACCTTCAGCCAATGAGGTGTCCACTAAAGGAGCTGGCACGTTGGTTTGCCTGGTCAGCAAACTGTCCATGGGCTTTGCCGTGGTAAGCTGGGCAGTCGATGGGAGGCTGACGAGAAGTGAGGTCCAAACCAGGATGGTGTCGCGGAACCCGGACAACACCTTCAGCCTCAGCAGCTACCTGACAGTCCTTGGCAGAGACTGGAGCAGTGGGGAGGTGTACTCCTGTACAGTTCAACAAGGAACAGCTTCAAAAACAACTGCAACTGCCTCACAATCCAATTGTTAAATAGATCGAAGTTTCGCTTGTGTCTTTTGCCTGAATGGTGAGAATATGTCACTTTGACTTCCTCCACCTTTATCCACCCTCTACCCTGGCACCTGCCACATTTTGTGTTTCTGTTTTGTTTTGTGTGATTCTGCTGTATTATTTGACGTGTTTGTACCTGAGGTTGGTTTTGCTCAGTCTCTCTGATTGCAAGAACTACACCAGGGTTAAAGTGACCAGGTATTTGGTTCCAGTCAGGAATTTAAGTTCAAATGGGTGGTTTACTCAGCACCAGTGCTGGATTTAATGAAAATGGTTTATGATCAGCCAATAGCATCAGATTAGTAATGACTGTCACTGAATGTAATTTTCAGTAAAGAGAATCTGTGCAGGAAATATTTCTGTGAGCATTCCCATCCCCATCCATCACCCCACCAAATGGTTTAGATCTGAGCAGCACAGTGGCAGCAGTGTATACCATCTAGCCAATGCACTGCAACAACTCGACAACACCTTCCAAACTCACGACTCCTATCACCTAGAAGAATAAAGGCAGCAGATGAATGGGAATATCACCATCTGCAAGTTCCTGTCCAAGTCAACACCCCAGCCTGACTTGGAACTATTTTGTCATTCCTTCACTGCCACTGGATCAAGATCCTTGAACTCCACTCCTAACAGTACTGTAGGTGTATCCACACCACATGGACTTCAGGGATTTAGGAAGGTGGCTCAGCAGCACCTTCTCAAGGACAATTAACGTTGGAAAATAAATGTTGGCCCAGCCAGAGATGCTCGCGTCCCATGAAAGAATTTTAAAAAAAGACTCAACACTTTGCTCCAGTCCTGATGCAGTTCCATATATTCAGGAACGTTTTGGGAAGTCAGATAGGATCTAATCAAAATCTTTCAAAGGTCCTTCCTTGGATATGGGAGTTGGGTCAGATACCTGGAAAGTGGTTACTGGAACATTTATTTATAAACGAACAAACTAGGGAATTATAGAGTGGTCAGCAGGTGTGGTAAACTTCTAGATCCCACAATATAAGATGAATTAATGTTCACTTGGAGATACAGGCTCATTAGCCAGAAAGCTTTCATAAAAGTCAAGTCACATCTGACTTGTGTTTATGTGTTTAATGTGGAGACAGCCTATTGACAAGGAAATACAGTAGACGCTCTGTAGACGGACTTTCAAAAGGGGTTGATAAGGTGCAATATACAAGACATAGTAAACTTAGAGTGAGTGTGGCAACATTGAAACGACAGAAGAGATTTGTGGCTAATGGGTGTTTATTTCCCTGGAGGAAGAAATGAACTGTAGTGTTTAGCTATTGGTCCAATAAATAGATACACAGCAGGGCATCTCAGTCCCATTGAATCATGTGTCATGTGGGAATTTTAGGACATTTCGCATGTCTTGGACAGCCACAAGTGCCATCAGCTGGAGGCAATTGACCTCCTGGGTGTAGCATCATTACAGTGCACCTGTGAGGCTGAGAGCTACATGGATGGCAAGTTGCAGGAGGTGGTCAGCATACAGCTTAAGACTGTGCATGTAGAGAGGGAATGAGTGACCACCAGGCAGACAAGGAGAACCAGGCAATTGATTAGGAGTTCCCTGAATTCATCTTGCCCTCTAACCAGTACTCAGTTCTGAATACTGGTGAAGGCAATGGTTCCTCTCGGGAGTGCAACTGGTGCAAAGTGCGCAACACCATGGGTAGCTCAGTGTACGGGGGGTGGGTGGAAGGTTAGAAAGAAGATTCTATAGTTAGGGGAACAGACAATCTTTTCTTTGGCCACAGTTATGATTCCAGGGTGGTATGTTGACACATTAGGTTATAAGGACAAAGGTGCCACTGAATGGCAGCAGAGCATTCTGAAGGGATGTGCAAACTGCCAGAGGTCATGTTCCATATCAGTGCCAATGACATAAATAGAAAGAGGGATGAGGTCCTGCAGGCAGATTTTAGGGAGCTTGGAGATAATTAAATAAACTGGAGCTCAAAGGTAGTAATCTCTGGATTACTCTTGGTGCCACATGTTAATGAGTATAGAAGTTGGAGGATAGTGCAAATGAATGCATGGCCGGAGAGATGGTTCAGGAGGGAGGGATTCCTGGGACATTGGGACAGGTTCTTGTGTTGGTGAAACCTGTACAAGACTGACAGGTTACACCTCAGCAGAGCCAGGAACAATTTCACTGCAGGGAGGTTTGCTCATACTGTTGAATATGATTTAAACTAGCTTGGTGGGGGTTGGGAACCTGAGCAAATATTCAGAAAGGAGCTGGAAGCAAAGCTGGAAATGGAAGGCAGAGAATTGATAAGTGAGTATGGAAGACAAAGGGAACAAAGCCTAGGGAATAGACAGCAAAGGATTTTGGGATTACTTAATGGTATGTATTCCAATGCAAGGAATCTGGTGAATAAGACAAATGAGCTGAGGGTGCAGATAATATTGCAACTGAAATTTATTTCTTTTAATTTCAAGAAATAAATATATAGGAAACAAGTTGTATCAGCAGAGGAAATACCAACAGAGTGTTTAATTCTCAGATATTTATAAGTTCTCCCTGAGACTAAAAGATCAAAGAGCTTTGAGATTCTTAAATCCTTTGTCTTAGTCCTCTACGTGAGTTTTTGCTGATTGAATGAACAGTGTAGTTTCACAGCACATTTCAATTTCGTGTCAGCCATAAGGGGAGATTTTCTAGGGTCTGCAACAGGGCACACTGAAATCTTGGGCTATCCAGAAAGTTGGGAAGGTCAAAGCCCACACCTGTAAAGCAACTTCCTCTCGCTGTCCCCCATAACTGCACCCCCACCCCCACTTAACCCCCCTTCATCTGGTTTTCTTCTGGCTCCATCTATTTCTGATATTTAGGGTCTCCAGGTGACAATTGCCTCAATCTGACTCGAAATGACCTCAACTCAGTGTGCAGAGGCAAAATCGGGCCTCTGACCTCTCTGAATTAAGCATTAGCTCATCAAATGCCAATGAAAGCTATTACCTTGATTGAGAAACTGCTTTCTTTGGCTTGGAAACCTGGGTCACAGTATGACCCATAACACCCATGTTGTATTGGGATTTAGTTCCTAAGAGGCTTTGGTTTGCTTATGGAAACCATTGTGAGTTGTCATGACTATGGATCCTATCCCCAAATTATTTATGGACATATTGGACTTTTAAGTGAGACGTGTTTTTTTTAAAAAAAGGACATACAAACAAAAGCTGGCTGAGACTGTAAGGTAACCACTTGCAACTAATTCTTATGCAATTACTTGACCAACTAGTTCAGAGAGGTTGGAATGTCACACCTAAAAGGTGTGACATGATCTACTTCAGGCAGAGGCACTTCAAAGGAAAAGATATAATGCAAACTGAACTGTAATCTCCTGTGGTTGCAGAGATAATAGAAAATGATTACCATCTCAGCCAAAACCACCTCCTGTTGAATTATATCCCAGAGTATGAACATGAACTGTGTTGAAAATAAAGCAGATCTGGGCGAAAGATATGTTTGTTTTTCCCTTCCAGGAATACTCAAGGAAAGGGGTGTGAAAAAAAGCCAATTGCAATCTTAATTCTGCGTGCTAGACTGGTGTTCTGTTCTGGTGTGTGTGTGCTGTGAAGGTCACAGCTGAAGAACACCAATTGGGCATCCTTGTGCTTGCAGGTAAAAAAGTCCTCTCTTTCTCTGATTGCTGGAAGCAAGTCACAAGTCAGCAAAGCCACAATCAAAAAGGAAACAGGGCAACTCCTTTCAGTTAACCTGCAGAACCAAGAATCTCCAAACCAACTGCCAAAGTTAGCTCTACCGGAATCACCCAACTTAATGGCCACAAAATGTCACCATCTACTCCTCACGGACAAACCAAAGGACTAATTGGTATATCTTTTTAACTTTTATTTTTGGACTCAATTTCTCAGTTCTAATCTGTATGTGTATGTGTGTTGCGTTTTTTAAATCATTTTTCCTTGCGTTTAGTAACTAATAAACTCACTTTTTGACTCAAGACAGCCTGGTTAAATTGGTTCCTTTTAAAACATAAATACATTTGGACTGGGAAAAGGTGTCCTCCAGGGAAAGGATCCCATTTCAAATTAATCTTGTCGCGACCAGCTGAGGGGGTTGAATAAAAAAGGGAGCCAGTTCATCCCCCCTCACCCGGGAGCACAACAATTTGGGGCACCTCGTACAGATCATAACAAATTTGGGAAACCTCACCTGGGCGCTGCTTGTAACAGAGCAAAGGACAACGTTTTGTCGGAGAAAGCCTGAACAAAAACAGGGTGCACCATGGGAAAGGAATCCACACTCCCTGTCTGTCCAACTCAAAGTGCTTTTTGGTAAAATGAAACAATTTGAGAAACTTTGGAGAAGGAAAAGAGTACCGTGGGGAGAGGAAGATAAGGTAACTCAAAAAATGTAGATAACGCTGGGCTTAAAACAAATGGATTATAGGAGGAAGGAGAGACTTAGGAGTTTCACATTTTTGAGATGCTGGAAAGGAAGAGTTAAAATGGGGGATATTGCGATGAATTTTGATTTTGGTAGGGTGACAATGCAGGAAGAATCATTGGAATGTGTGATAAGATAATTTGGATACAAGGGTGACTCACAGTAGTGTTCCAGTCTATCTTAATGACATGGATGACTCCAAGACTGAATTTGTGACCTCAGAGAGATGGGCACTGCTGTAATAAGGGAATGATTTTCAATCTAAGCTTTTTATAGTCAGGCCTATGAGATTAACCCCCATGAGGCTGGAAAATGCTATATTTTGCTCTGCTCTTTTCTTTGAGCTCACCCAAGAGGATGCTGACACTGATTTCGGTGTCAGTGATGTAAATAGTCTAACCTCAGGGACATGCTGATCTCAAGCCCTTGAGCCAGTGTACAATTCTCACTTCTTCATAGTTGCGGTGTCAAACGGGATGTGGATTTTTGGCCCAGGGTATATTTCTCTAAGTTTGTTTTGGGAATTGTACATTTATATCCAACTACCGTACAGAACCAGTTTGGAAAAACTAACCAAATTAAATTCCACTACCAGAAATATTTTCTTTATGGGAGCTGACAGAGATGGTGGATTGGAAAATGTGATGTATTTTCAGAACTTTCAGAAAGCCTTTGATATATTACCACATAGGAGACAATGGATAAGATTAAAGGATTATTGGAATTCATGAGAGGATAGCAAATTGGATGAAAACTAATGAGAAGGATGGGAACTGACATTGAAATTATTCCCTCTCTGGCCACTTGGGAAGCAGAGGCAGCAATGGCAGCTGGTAAATCAGAGCAGGGAAAGAGCGCGGTGCTTCCATAGTGTATTTGAGGGGCCTGACTCCAGACACACAGCAATATGGATGATTCTTAGGTTCCCTCTGAAATGACCTAGCAAACCATTCAGTTGTACTCACAAATACTTCTCAAAGGCAATAGGGATTGGCAATAAATACTGGCTTTTTCAGTGGCGCGCCACTTCCTGTGAATGTATTAAAATGTTACTTATCGTTGTTATTGAGATATACAACACAAGGGGCTAAAGTTTTGTAAAGTTGGGAAACTCAGCAGAAATTTAATAATGGCCAGCAGGACCCTGATGTGGAAGCCCCACCATATTTCCAACAGATCCAATTTTTGCCAGTGGGGGAAAAGTAGAGTGGCGTGATTCACATAAGAGGAAAACCTAAACTCAGCAGGACCATTTTAACTTAGTGCTGAGTTCAAACAGACCCTAGTTTGGCTGTTTCAAGGGTCTTAACCTACAGTGTGGGAGTCACAAATTGATGGAGTAGATGTCAACATTCTTGAGGGGCCAATAAGGTCTGTTTAAGTATCATGATCTGAAGTTTTTTAAATGACCCGCTTTTTAAACGTAAAAAAAAACAGGCTGCAGCTGTCAGTGAAAGTTTGAAAAAAACCTCTGCTCTGACTGCTTTGATTAACAGGCATAGGCTAGAAAGAAATGCAGCATCTGCTTGTGCAGTTTCAATAGTGCTCTTTGTTGACATTTCTCCAAGAGCTATCATTATAGCATTAGGAATGGCTGGCTGAGTTTCAAAAGCTACAATTATCTCAGCAGGAGTTCTTGAGTTCACATTTTGATCGACAGTTTAAAGCATCTGTTAAAGGTTTATCTGTTTTTGTTGTGGGGTCTGATTAGAAGTTTGTTTCCTTTTATAAGAGAGTAACCACTTGAGGAGATTTAAAAGCTATGAATGTCTTTATGAATGGGAATTTTTTTCATTTTCAAGTGTGTTGGAGTGAGAGCTGTGTTAAATTTTTTTACTATTTGTTCACAAGATGTGGATGTCGCTGGCTAGGCCAGCGTTTATTTCCCTTCTCTAATTGCCCTTAAGGAGATGGTGGTAAGCTGTCTTCTTGAACCGCTTCAGTTCATGTGGTGTAGGTACATCCACAGTGCTGTTAGGAAGGAACTTCCAGGATTGTGACCCAGCGACAGTGAAGGAACGGCGATATAGTTCAAGTCAGGAAAGTGTGTGGCTTGGAGAGGAACTTGGAGGTGGTGGTTGAGATTGGAGATTCCATGCATCTGCTGCCCTTGTCCTTCTAAGTGATAGTGGTCACGGTTCTGGAAGGTGCTGTTGAAAGAGTCTTGGTGAGTTTCTGCAGTGCATTTGTAGATGGTATACACTGCTGCTATTGTGCATGAGTGGTGGAGAGAGAGAACGTTTGACGTGGTGGATGGGCTGTCAATCAGGTGGGCTGCTTTGTCCTGGATGGTGCTGAGTGTCTTGAGTGCTGTGGGAGCTGCACTCATCCAGGCAAGTGGAGACTATTTCATCGCACTCATGACTTGTGCCTTGTAGATGGTGGATAGGCTTTGGGCAGTCAGGAGGTAAGTTACTCGCTGCAGGATTCCTAGCCTCTGACCTGCTCTTGTAGTCATAGTATTTATATGGCTAGTCCAGTTTCTGGACTAATGTAACCCCCAGGATGTTGATAGTGGTGGTTCAGTGATGACAATGCCATTGAATGTTAAGGGGTGATGGTTAGATTCTCTCTTGTTGGAGATGGTCATTGCCTGGCACTTGTGTGGCGTGAATGTTACTTACCACTTATCAGCCCAAGCCTGAATGTTGCCCAGGTCTGCTGCACATGGACATGGACTGCTTCAGTATCTGAGCAGTCGCAAATCGTGCTGAACATTATGCAATCATCTGTGAACATCCCCACTTCTGACCTTATGATCAAATGAAGGTCATTAATGAAGCTGTTGAAGATGGTTGGGCCGAGGACACTACCTGAGTAACTCCTGCAGTGATGTCCTGCGACTGAGATGATTGACCTCCTACAGCCACAACCATCTTCCTTTGTGCTAGGTATGACTCCAACCAGCAGACAGTATTCCCTCTGATTCCTATTGACTTCAGTTTTGCTAGAGCTCTTGATGCCACACTCGGTCAAATGCTACCTTGATATCAAGGGCAGTCACTCTCGCCCCACCTCTGGAGTTCAGCTCTTTTGTCCATGTTTGAACCAAGGTTGTAATGAGATCAGGAGCTGAGTGGTCCTGGCAGAACCTAAACTGAGTGGCAGTGAGCAGGATGTTGCTGAGTAAGTGCCGCCTGATAGCATTGTCCATCACCCCTTCCCTCAATTTACTGATGAACAAGAATAGACTCATGGGCCAGTAATTGGCCGGGTTGGATTTGTCCTACTTCTTGTATACAGGACATACCTGGGCAATTTTCCAAGTTGTCAGGTAGATGCCAGTGTTGTAGCTGTATTGGAACAGCTTGGCTAAAGGCACAGCGAGTTCCGGAGCACAAGTCTTCAGTACTATTGCCGGCATGTTGTCAGGGTCCATAGCCTTTTCAGTATCCAGTGACTTCAGATATTTCTTGATATCACGTGGAGTGAATTGAATTGGCTAAACACTGGCATCTGTAATGCTGGGGACCCCAGGAGGAGGCCCGAGGTGGATCATCCACTTAGCACTTTGGCTGAAGCTAGTTGCAAATGCCTCAGATGTCTTTTGCGCTGATGTGCTGGGCTCACCCGTCATTAAGGACAGAGATATTTGTGGAGCCTCCTCCTCCTGTTAGTTATTTAATTGTTCACCATTGTTCATGACTGGATGTGGCTGAACTGCAGAGTTTAGATCTGATCTTTTGGCTGTGGATCACTTAGCTCTGTCCATTGCATGCTGCTTCTGCTGTTTGGCATGCAAGTAGTCCTGGGTTATAGCTTCACCAAGTTGACACCTCATTTTAGGTATGCCTGGTGCTGCTCCTGGCATGCGCTCCTACACTGTTCACTGAACCAGGGTTGATCCCCCAGTTTGGCAGATTGGGGGATATGCCAGACCATGAAGTTACAGATTGTGGTTGAATACAATGCTGCTGATGGCCCACAGCGCCTCATGGTTGCCCAGTCTTGAGTTGCTAGATCTGTCTGAAATTTATCCCATTTAACACGGAGGTAGTGTCACACACATGATGGAGGGTATCCTCAATGTGGAGATGATACTTCAGCTCCAGAGGACTGTGTGGTTGTCACTCCTACCAATAGTGTCATGGACAGATGCATCTTGGACAGGTAGATTTGATGAGGATGAGGTCAAGTAGGTTTTTCCCTCTTGTTGGTTCGCTCATCACCTGTCACAGCCCAGTCTAGCAGTTATGTTCTTCAGGACTCTGCCAGCTCCTTCAGTAATGGTGTTACCAAGAAACTCTTGGTGATGGACATGGAAGCCCCTCACCCAGAGTACATTCTGTCCCCTGGCCACCCTTAGTATTTCTTCCAATTGGTATTCAACATGGGGGAGTACTTATTTATCAGCTGCAGGAGTGGCGGTACGTGGTAATCAGCAGGAGGAGTCATTGTCCACGTTTGACTTGATGCCCTGAGACTTCATGGAGTCCCAAACCAATTTTGAGGACTCCCAAAGCAAATTGCATCCGACTATATATTACTGTGCTATCACCTCTGGTGTGTCTGTCCTGGCGGTGGGAGAGGACATACCCAAGGATGGTGATGGTGCTCTCTGGGGCCTAGTCATGTTTGTGGAATCACACCTTGTAGACAATGTCATGCTGTTGCTTGACAAGTCTGTGGGCAGCTCTTCCAATTTTGGCACTAGCCTCCAGATATTAGTAACGAGGACTTTGTGAGGTTGCTGGGCATTCTGTTGTTATTTCTGGTACTTAGGTCAATGCTGGACAGTTCATCAGTTCCATTCCTTTTAGACTTCATAGAGGTTTCAGACAACTGAATGGTTTGCTAGGCCATTTCAGAGGGCATTTAAGAGTCAATTTGATTGTTGTGAGTCTGGAGTCACATGTAGGCCAGGCCAGGTAAGGATGGCAGATTTCCTTCCCTAAAGGCATGAGTGAACCAGATGGGTTTTTACAACAATTGATGATAGTTGTCATGGTCACCATCACGGAGACAAGCTTCTAATTCCAGATTGTTTTTATTAGTTGAATTCTAATTCCTTTGATTGTTAGAAGTTAATATTTTTCAATTGCACATGCCTCCTGAGCTTTGCCCATGGTGGATAGTGGATGAGTGGCTTTGGAGGTGGCATGGAAGGATGGAGGGTATGAGGGGCCATGGTGGTGGGAGGCAGGGCATGAGTGGGCATTGAATTGGCATGGAAGGTATTAAGTGCCATGGGGATAGATGGGGGCATGAGTTGGCATGGAGGGTATGAAGGGGCATGACGGTGGGTGGAAGGGTTAAGAGGTGTGAGGGGTGAGGGTTAAGGGGTAAAGGGAGGCATGGGAGCTGGGTAGGGGGTAAGGGCTAAAGGGCTTAACAGCTTTAAAACAACTGGGATGAAGCCCCAGAGAACCAAGGCAAGTCTTCTAACCAGTCTGCTTAGGCACTTGCCCACCCCCATGCTCTGCTTCCAGGGTCAGCGGGCCCAACTCTATCCCACAGCTGCAGCCCCCACCACCCCTGGGAGCATAAATTGTGCGTTTTGGGATGCTTTTTACCCAGGTGGGTCTGACGAGTTGGGAAATTTCCCACCTCATTATCCAAAATCCGGCCCTTAGTGTTCAAACAGACCCGATTTTGGCAGTTCCATGGAAGTGTGGGAGCCATGAATTTCTGGAGTAGGCCTTTGTGCTCTTGAAGGGCAAAATAGGATTTATTTAAGAGTCATGATCTAGAGACTTTTAAAATCCCCTGCTCTATTAGCTTGAAAAAAAGGCTTAAACAATTAGCAAGAGTTCAAAAAACACTGTCTTCTGGACTGCTTTGAGTGAGTGAGTGACAGGCCATCTAATGTAGATTAGAAAAACAACATGATCACCTGTTTCACAGTTTCAATAGAGTTCTTAGTTGACATTTCTCAAAGGCTGTTAATATGCCATTGTGAATGCTTGGCCAAGTTTCAAAAGCTAAAAAAGCACTATCTCAGTGGGGTTCTGAGTTCACAGTTTGATTGTCAGTTTAGAAGGCCTATTAAAGGATTAGCTGCCTTTGATGTTGCTGCTAAATTGATGTGTTTGTTTTTATAACAGTTTAACCATTTCAGAAGATTTAAAAGCTTTGAATGGTTTTCATGAATGTGACTTTTCTCACTACCAATTGTGTTATGACTGAGGGCTGTATTAGATTCCAAATATACAAACAAGGAGCAGGAGTAGGCCAATAAGCCCCTTGAGCCTGCTCCACCATTTAATAAGATCATGGCTGATCTGATTCTACCTACCCCCGATAACTAATCACCCCCTTGCTTACCAAGAATCTATCCGCTGCTGCCTTAAAAATATTCAAAGATGCTGCTTCCACCACCTTTTCAGGAAGAGAGTTCCAAAGACTCATGACCCTCGGTGTGAAAAAAATTCACCTCATCTCTGTTTTAAATGGGTAGCCCCGTATTTTCAAACAGTGACCCCTAGTTCTAGATTCCTCCACAAAGGGAAACATCTTCTCTACATCCACCCTATCAAGACCCCTCAGGATCTTATATGTTTCAATCAAACCACCTCTTACTCTTCTAAACTCTAGTGGATACAAGCCTAGTCTGTCCAACCTTTCCTCATAAGACAAATTAGTCTGGTAAACCTTCTCTGAACTGCTTCCAACACATTTACATCCTTCCTTAAATAAGGTGACCAATACTGTACACAGTACTCCAAATGTGGTCTCACTAAGTGCCCTGTAATGCTGAAGCATAACCTCCATACTTTTTTATTCAATTCCCTTCACAATAAATGATAACATTCTATTAGCTTTCCTAATTACTTGCTGTACCTGCATACTAGCCTTCTGTGGTTCATGCACTAGGGCACCCAGATCCCTCTGTATCTCAGAGCTCTGCAATCTCTCACCATTTAGATAACATGCTTCTCTTTTATTCTTCCTGCCAAAATGGACAATTTCACATTTTCATGCATCATACTCCACTTGCCAGATCTTTGCCCACTCACTTAACCTATCTATATCTGTTTGTAGCCTCCTTATGTCCTCTTCACAACTTACTTTCCTACCTATCTTTGTGTCATCAGCAAATTTGTCCCTTCAATCCCTTAATCCAAGTCATTTATATAAATTGTAAAAGTTTGAGTTCCCAGCACTGATCCCTGTGGCACACCACTTGTTACATCTTTCCAACCTGAAAAAGACCTATTTATGCCTACTCTCTGCTTCCTGTTAGGCAGCTAATCTTCTTTCCATGCCAATATGTTACCCTCTATACCGTGAGCTTTTATTTTCCGCAATAACCTTTGATGTGGTACCTTATCAAATGCCCTTTGGAAATCTAAGTACAGTGTTAGTGTTAGAAGTTAACATGTTTTCATCACCACATGGTTCCTGAGATCTGCCTATGGTGGATACTGGGTGAGTGGCTATGGAAGTGACATGGCGGGGGGTAGGGGGGTGGGTGGGGCGGGGAGAGATGAAGGGGCTTGGGTGTTTGAGGGGGCATGAATTATCATGGAAGTGGCAATTGGGGTGTGAGGCCATAGAGTTTGGTTGTTGGGGTGAGGGGCTAGAGTGCCCTACAGCTTCCAAAACAACTGGGGTGATGCTCCAGAGAACCCAGGCGGGCCTTCTAACCAGTCTGTCTCAGCGCCTGCCTGCATCAGTAGCCATCTACAATCTGCTTCTGGGGTCAGCCTCCCCACCTCTCTGGAGTAAAATTTGGGTCTAATGGGGCTCCTTAAACTGAGGTGGGCCTGCCAAATTGGGAAATTTCCCAACTCAAACTACCTGCCTCAATGACAAAAATATTGTTTTAGTTGCCTACATTAGGGGTGTCAAAACTGTAGCCAAGGGGCAGGTTGCATTCTTGCACTAGTGGTCCAGGGAAATCAGTCCTATTTGTGTTTACCTTACAGTAATTCCTAGCTTAACATGGTGGTTGCATTCCTAAGAAGTGCAACATTAACTGGAACAATGTTGATTTGCTGTCCTATTGAGTGAGATAACGTTCCTAATTAACGCTGCTATACTAAACACATCATTGATATTCATCTCCTACAGAATGTGAACCTACAGCATAAAACTGCGTGGATTCTACTGACCAGGAAGGTTCAAGGGCTTATTCCTGTTCAGGATGGGATAGCTGATCTTCCCTGGCAGTGAAATGAGAGCTACAAACACCTTCATTGTTCCTGGGGCTATATCAGCCTAAATCCCCTGATTACTGTCAGTCACCTTGATTCTTGGATGTGGTAAGAGGACAGGATTGGGTTGGTTTGTGTCTACACTTGTCTGTCTACACTCACTGTGTAGGGTCCCAGATGAAGTATGGTCACTATGACAGCGTGACTGATTTCTGCTGACATCCTCACCAGCTTCAGTCGCAGCCAGCAAAAAAGGAGCAAAAATTGGACCAAAGAAAGAATAAAATCACATATTTGGGTCATTCCGTATCCCCAGAGCATTACCCTAGGCTTTTGGATTATTCGTTCAATGACGTTACCATTACGCCACCGCCTCTTCCCACATCAAAGCTGCCCGCTTGTCACCTCTCCCCACCTAAGTTGCTCCCTCACTACATCACCCTGCCCTGTATCGACTTCCTCACCATCTGTCCCCCCGCCATAGCCCCTCCTGGCCTACATGTGCTTCCAGATCCACTGCAATGTGGTTGACTCTTAAATGCCCCCCGAATTTGCCTAGCAAGCCACTCAGTTGTATCAAACCACTACATAGTCACAAAAGAGGAATGAAACCGGACAGACCACCAGGCATCGACCTAGGCACTGGAAACAACAATGGCCATCTCAGCCCTGTTGACCCGAGTCAAGCAATAGCCTGACATAGTCACCCTCACGGAATCATATCTTACAGATAACGTCCCAGACACCACCATCGCCATTACCATCCCTGGGTATGTCTTGTCCCACCGGCAGGACAGAGCCAGCAGAGGTGGCAGCACAGTGGTATACAGTCGAGAGGGAGTTGCCCTGGGAGGAGCAGTGAGGGGCGTTCAAAAAGGAAATGGGGAGGGTACAGGCTGAACATGTTCCCTCTAGGGTGATAGGAAGGAGTAACAAGCCCAGAGAATCATGGATGACCAGAGATATTCAGGTTACGATGAGAAGGAAAAGAGAGGCTTTTAGCAGGTACAAAGGAAGCAAATCAGCGGAGGCATTAGTGGAGTACAGAAAGTGCAGGGTGGAGCTTAAGAAAGCAATTAGGAGAGCAAGGAGGGGATATGAGAAAGCTCTGGCTGGTAAAAGTAGGGAAAATCCCAAGATATTCTATAAGTATATCAATGGGAAGAGGATAACCAGGGAAAGAGTAAGGCTCATTAGGGACCAAGGGGGCAATCAATGGTTGAAGCTAGATGACATCGCTAGAGTGTTGAATGCATACTTCACATCCGTCTTCACCCAAGAGAATGAGGATGAAGGTATCGAACTCAGGAAGAGAGACTGCGAGGTTCTTAAGCAAATTGATATAGGGAGTGACAAAATATTGGAGGTGTTGGCAGGCTTAAAAATGGACAAATCTCCAGGTCTGGATGATTTGTGTCCCAGACTGCTGAGGGTGGCAAAGGAGGAGATCGCAGGGGCTCTGACCCAAATTTTTAATTCCGCTTTGGCCACAGGGTAGGTGTCAGGGAACTGGAGAACAGCTAATGTGGTTCCGCTATTTAAGAAGGGTTGTAGAGATAAGCCAAGAACTACAGGCCGGTGAGTCTCACATCAGTGGTCGGAAAACTATTGGAGAAAATTCTGAAGGAGAGAATCTATCTCCACTTGGAGGGGCAAGGTTTGTTCAGGGATAGTCAGCATGGCTTTGTCAGAGGGAGTTCATGCCTAACAAATTTGATTGAATTTTTTGAGGAGGTTACCAGGTGTGTAGATGAGGGTAGTGTAGTTGATTTAGTTTATATGGATTTCAGCAAAGCCTTTGACAAGGTCCCACATGGGAGACTTATAAAGAAGGCAAATGCACATGGGATACAGGGTAATTTGATAAGGTGGATTCAAAATTGGCTTAGTTGTAGGAGACAGAGGGTGATGACAGAAGGATGTTTTAGTGACTGGAAGCCAGTGTCCAGTGGCGTACCACAGGGATCTGTGCTGGGTCCCCTATTATTTGTCAATTATATAAACGACATAGATGACCATGTGGGGGGTACGATTAGTAAGGTTGCGGATGACACAAAGATTGGCCGGGTGGTTAACAGTGAGGTTGAGTGTTTTGGGCTGCAACAAGATATAGACGGGATGGTCAAATTGGCAGATAAGTGGCAGATAGAATTTAACCCTGAAAAATGTGAGGTGATACACTTTGGAAGGAGTAATTTGACAAGGAAGTATTCAATGAACGGCATGGCACTAGGAAGTTCTGAGGAACAAAGGGACCTTGGCGTGTGTGTCCATAGATCTCTGAAGGCGGAGGGGCATGTAAGTGGGGTGGTGAAAAAGGCATATGGGACACTTGCCTTTATCAATCGAGGCATTGCTTACAAAAGTAGGGAGGTCATGTTGGAGTTGAAAAGAACCTTGGTGAGGCCACAGCTGGAGTATTGTGTGCAGTTCTGGTCGCCACATTATAGGAAGGATGTGATTGCACTGGAGGGGGCGCAGAGGAGATTCACCAGGATGTTGCCTGGGATGAAACATTTAAGTTATGAAGAGATGTTGGATAGACTTGGGTTGTTTTTGTTGGAGCAGAGAAGACTGAGGAGTGACCTGATTGAGGTGTACAAGATTATGAGGGGCATGGACAGGGTGGACAGGGAGCAGCTGTTCCCCTTAGTTGAAGGGTCAGTCACAAGGGGGCATAAGTTCAAGGTGAGGGGCAGGAGGTTTAGGGGGGATGTGAGGAAAAGCTTTTTTACCCTGAGGGTGGTGACGGTCTGGAATGCACTGCCTGGGAGGGTGGTGGAGGCGGCTTGCCTCACATCCTTTAAAAAGTATCTGGATGAGCACTTGGCACGTCATAACATTCAAGGCAATGGGCCAAGTGCTGGTAAATGGGATTAGGTAGGTGGGTCAGGTGCTTCTCACGTGTCGGTGCAGACTCGATGGGCCAAAGGGCCTCTTCTGCACTGTGTGATTCTGTGAGTCCTCAACATCGACTCTGTGTCCATTTTTGTGGGATCTGGCTGATTACCACGTATCGCCATCCCTCAGCTGATGAATCAGTGCTCCAACATGAAGGAAGCATTGTGGGTGGCAATGGCGCAGAATGTACTCTGGAGGGTTGGGGGTGGGGGGCTTCAATGTTCATCACCAAGAGTGGCTCAGTAGCACCACTACTGACCGAGCTGGCTCAGTCCTAAAGGACATAGCTGCTAGACTATGTCTGCGGTAGGTGCTGAGGGAACCAAAAAGAGGGAAAAACATACTTGACCTCATCCTCACCAACCTGCCTGCCGCAGATGCACCTGTCCACAACAGTATTGGTAGGAGTGACCACCGCACAGTCGTTGTAGAGACGAAGGCCCACCTTCACAGTGCGGTACCCTCCATTGTGTTGTGTGGCACTACCACTGTGCTAAATGGGATAGATTTCAAACAGATCTACCAACTCAAGACTGGGCATCCATGAGGCGCTATGGGCCAACAACAGCAGCAGAATTGTACTTGAACACAACCTGTAACCTCATGGCCCAGCATATCCTCCACTCTATCATTACCATCAAGCCAGGGAATCAACCCTGGTTCAATGATGAGTGCTGGGGGGCATGCCAGGAGCAGCACCAGGCATACCTAACAATGAGGTGTCAACCTGGTGAAGCTATAACCCAGGACTACTTGGTGCCAAACAGCATAAGCAGCAATTGATCCCACAAGCAAAGGAGTAGGTATAAGATCTGCAGTCATGCCACAACCAGTCATAAATGGCGGTGGACAATTAAACAACTTACTCGAGGAGGAGGCTTCACAAATATCCCTATCCTCAGTGATAGAGGAGCCCAGCACATCAGTGCAAAAGACAAGGCTGAAACATTTGCTACAATCTTCAGCCAAAAGTGCCGAGTGGATGATCCATCTCGGCCTCCTTGGGAGTTCCCCAGCATCACAGATACCAGTCTTCTGCCAATTCACTTCACTCCACGTGATATCAAGAAATGGCTGAAGGCACTGGGTGCTGCAAAGGCTATGGACCCTAACAATATTCTGGCAATAGCACTGAAGACTTGTGCTCCAGATCTTGCCGCATCCCTAGCCAAGCTGTTCCTGTATAGCTACAACACTGGCATCTACCCAGCTATGTGGGAAATTGCCCAGGTATGTTCTGTACACAAAAAGTGGGACAAATCCAACCCGGCCAATTACCACCCCATCAGTCTACTCTCAATCATCAGTAAAGTAATGGAAAGGGTCATCAACAGTGCTATCAAGCGACACTTGTTTAGCAGTAACTTGTTCACTGATACCCAGTTTGGGTTCTGCCAAGGCCACTCAGGTCCTGACCTCATTACAGCCTTGATTCACACGTGGACAAAAGACCTGAACTCCAGAGGTGAGGTGAGAGTGACTGCCTTTGACATCAAGGCCGCAATTGACCGAGTGTGGCATCAATGTGCCCTAGCAAAACTGGAGTCAATGGGAATCAGGGGGTAAACTGCAATTTAAAAAAAAATTTCAAGCAAGAAATATATACAAAGCAAGTTAAACCAGCAGAGAAATTACCAACATGATAATTTCTTAGATACTTTTAACTTTTCTTTGAGACTAAAAGAACAAAGCATTTTGAGATTCTCACAGTCCTTTACCTTGCCATTTATGTGAGTTGTTGCCATACATGAATATCTTGGCAATCCCAGAGTTAAGTCTCACCATGGTAATCTGAAACGGGTTATTCGAATGGTCATGAGCAGCCATTACAAGGCCTTTTTGCCAGAAAATCCTCTCAAATCACAAGTACTAATTTTGAGACCCCCTCACCATTCTCCTGACATAATGCACCCCTCAGGAGGATTGCCATTACAGAGCAATAACCTGCCCACCAATGCTCAGTTTAGATTCTGCGAAGGCTACTTGGCTTGTGACCTCATTACAGCCTTGATTCAAACATGGACAAAGGAGCTGAACTCAAGAGGTGAAGTGAGAGTGACTGTCCTTGACAGCTAGGCAGCATTTGGGAGCCCTTGCAAAATCAGGGAATCATGGGGAAATCTCTCCACTGGTTGGAGTCATACCTAGCACAAAGGAGGATGGTTGTGGTTGTTGGAGGTCAATCAGTTGGACATTGCTGCAGAGGTTCCTGAGGATAGTGTCTAGGGCCCAACCATTTTCAGCTGCTTCATCAGTGACCTTCCCTCCATCATAAGGTCAGAAGTGGGGATGTTCACTGACGGTTGCACAATGTTCAGCACCATTCACAACTCAGATACTGAAACAGTTGGGCTGATAAGTGCCAAGTAACATTTGTGCCACACAAGTGCTAGTCAATGACCATATCCAACAAGATGGATTCTAACCATCTCCCCATGACATTCGATGGTATTAACATTGCTGAATTCCCCACCATCAACAACCTGGGAGCTACGTTTGACTAGAAACTGAATGGATCTAGCAATATAAATACTATGGCTAGAAGAGAAGGTCAGAAGCTGGGAATTCTGTGGTGAGTAACTCGGTCCTGACTCCCCAAAGTCTGTCCATTGTCTACAAGGCACAAGTCAGGAGTGAAACAAAAACAGAAAATGCTGGAAAGGTTCAGCAGATCTAACAGCATCTGTGGAGAGAAAAACAGAGTTAATGTTTTGAGTCCGTATGACTCTTCTTCAGTGCAAGTCAGGAGTGACTTGGGCCCCAGCTATTCACAATCGATATCAATGTTTTGGATGTGGGGACCAAATGTAATATTTCCAAGTTTGCTGATGACACAAAACTAGGTTGGAATGTGAGTTATGAGGTGGATGCAAAGAGGCTTCAAGTGGATTTAGACAGGTTAACTGAATGGGAAAGAACATGGCAGATGGAATGTGAAAAAAATGTGAAGTTTTCCAATTTGGTAGGAAAAACAAAAATGCAGAGTATTTTTTAAATGTTAAGAGATTATGAAGTGTCAATGTCCAAAGAGACCTGGCTATCCTTGTTCATGAGTTACTGAAAGAATTAGGACACACAGTCTCAGAATAAGAGGTAGGCGATTTAGGACTGAGATGAGGAGGGATTTATTCACTCAGAGGTAAATCTTTGGAACTCTCTACCCCAGAGGGCTGTGGAGGCTCAATCATTGAGTATGTTCAAGACAGAGGTCATACAAACATATGAATAAGGAGCAGGAGTAGACCATTCAGTCCCTCGAGCCTGCTCCACCATTCAATAAGACCATGGCTGATCTGATTGTGGCCTCAACTCCACAATTCCACCTATCTACGATAACCTTTGACTCCCTTGTTAGTCAAGAATCTATTTACCTCTACCTTAAAAATATTCAGACTCTACCTCCATCACTCTCTGGGAAGATAGTTCCAAAGATTGACGACCCTCTGAGGGAAAGAATTTCTTCTCATCTCCATCTTAAATGGGAGGCACCTTATTTTTAAACTGTGTCCCCTAGTTCTAGTAATCAATAGATTTCTAGATAGTAAAGACGTCAAGGGATATGCAGATAGTGTGGGAAAATGTCATTGAGGTAGAAGATCAGCCATGATCTAATTGAATGGTGGATCACGATCAAGGGCCGAATGGCCTACTCCTGCTCCTATTTCCTATGTTCCTATGATGTAATACTCTCCACTTGCCTGGATGAGCATGGCTCCAACAACACTCAAGAAGCTTGACACCATCCAGGACAAAGCAGCCCGCTTGATTGGCCCCCCATCCACCACCTTAAACCTTCAACTCCCTCTATCACTAGCATACCATGGCACTGGTGTGTACCATCTACAAGATACACTGCAGTAACTTACCAAAGCTCCATTGGCAGTCCCCTTCATACCCATGATCTCTACCACCTAGAACAAGGGCAGCAGATGTCTGGGAACACCACCATCTGCAAGTTGCCCTCCAAACCATACATCATCCTGACTTGGAACTATATTGCTGTTCCTTCACTGTGGCTGGGTCAAAAATTTAGAACTCCCTTCCTAACAGCACTGTGGGTGACAGCACATGGACGCCAGTGGTTCAGGAAGGCAGCTTATCACCACTTCTCAAGGGAAATTAGGGATGGGGAACAAAAAGTCTCCACTCCAAACTCTTATCAGTCGTTGCCTCATCCTTGCTATCTCTGTAATCTCCTCCAGGCATACAATCCTGCATTCTCTAGAATCACCATCCCTCTGACTGGTCTTTTTTGTATTCTGGCCTCCCTTTGCCACACCTTTGACAGCTGTGCCTTCAGCCTACTAACCCCATTGCTCTGAAATTCCCTCTCTAAACCCTCTTCACTTCCCTCTCTGCCTCGAAGACTTAGGTTGAAACCCTTTCTTTGACCAAGTTTTTGGTCACCCCTTATAATATCTCCTTCCTTGGCTTGGTGTCCTTTCAGTCTGATTACATTTCTAAAAATCACCATGGGTGTTTGAGGAATTTTATAAAGGCAATTTTTTGCTGGTGGGAATGGTGGAGGATGTGATCTAATTTGTGACTCCTGATTTCCTTCTTTGGAAACCAAAGTCTGTACGATTTTATCTGGTAGATTTTAATCCCATGTAGTGTTTCCCAGCACTTTATTATTTTAAGTCAAATTGACTCTTGCTGGGTGAAGGTGAAGTAGATTGAACTGTAGTGGGATAGAGCTCCTAAGTGATCTGCTGTACTCAGCACATCATCAATAATCATCTCCTGGAGTGAGAGAATTTACAGCATAAAACTGCAATAGATTCTTCAATGATAGCTGATGTGCGCATCAGATATGGCACAATGTGGAAGGATGGTGTTAACCAAAAGAAATACTGCAGCATTGACAAATAGAGACTAGGAAAGTCTAAGGGCTTATTCCTGTTTGGGATGGGACAGTTAATCTTCCCTGGGCAATGATGTGAGAGCCAGAGCTGCTGACTTTGCTCTGGGGTTGCAGGTTAAAAATCAACCAGGATTCTCTTGCTGTGATCACTGTCAGTCATCCTGATTGCTGGATGTGAGATGAGGAAAGGATTGGGTTGGTTGGTGCCCATGAAAGCCTTGATGGTTGTTACAAACCTTGGAGGAATTGTTAACTTTTTAAACAAGATCAATTTCCCAAACGATCAACGGAAATAATCGAAGAACAAAATTTTAATTTTAAGGCTTTTGTTGTAACAGACAAGCTAAACTCAATAAGTATTTTTGCTGAAAAAGAGGCATTTTGTCAAAGCTTCTCATCTTACACTCATCAGGACAATTTGCAAGAAAATGCCACTGTCGGGGGAAACGATAATTTATACTGTATGAAAAGAGAGTGGACTCAATTGGTAGAGATGTTGCCATGGAGAATGCGCCAGTTGATGGTGACTGACAGTTAACTACCAAGCATTGCTTGAAATTTAAACCAGGCAGCTTTACTCTGATTGGTCAAGAAATTACCCTGGGGAATGAACCAGCGAAAGGCTGTCACTTATTTTGTTTAGTTGAAACAGGTGCAAATTGTGTACATGTTCTTTCTGTCTGCAAAGAACAGGGCCCTGTGTATTAATGTATGTAGCTTCCAGAACACGCCAATGTGCCACACTGCGAGCCCAACTGACAACATTAAATTGGTTGTCAGCATAATTCTTAGCACATTGAGGATTATTTAGCAAACATTGTCCAATTGCAGAATCACATCTAATGTTGGATATTGTGTTTTGAGTTTTGCAAGCAAGGGTTGGTTGGGTATGGCCCGTACCTTGCCTGTTGTCAACAGCGGAAGTGACGTGTTGTTTGATATGATCTGCCATTCTTTGGAACATACAGGCGACTTACCTAGCATCACACTGGCACTGAAATTCATGAACCACATTATTCATTTGTGTGGCAGGAAGAATGTCTTTTTGGCTTGACCCTGTTAGTGGTGAATGCCACTCATGTTGCTACAGCACAGTAGCAGTGTGAAACAATGAGCTTCACCTGATGCTCAAATTTTTGAGGTATCTTGCCCTTACAGGATAATCTGAGGTAGACAGGGCACTTTTCATGGCTACACGAGGTCAAAAATTCCAGTATTCCTTGAAAACTGTTCTCTCAACCTCAGTTTTCCAGATTCAATTTTCACCAGCAAGGCCCACCTCAGCGATTTCTTGTTCCTTAAATCCCCAAAAGTGCTTTCTGTTCTCTCCGCTTCCTTTCAAACAAAAAAAACTCTCACAAGCATCCTGCTTGGTTGTTAACACAAGTTGGTCCTTCTGCTTCTCCACATCAGTAGCTGCGTTGTCTTGCTCTCTCCAGCATAATCTTCTTTGTCTCTCTCTGTGTCTTAAAACACACATGTCCCTTTTCTGTGAGATAATGTGTAAAGCTATGAAAACTGTCACTTGATATTTCAATATGTTTCTGTTTGAGTTTCTCCTCCCATGGCAACCAGATCCCATGGGCCTGTCTTTGAGCTAAAGTGCTTCTGAAATTCTCAATCTCACCTTAAGTTAAAGGGAACATTTTAGAACAAAACCATCTTATAAAGGCTAGCTCCATAACACACTCTACACTAACTGTATAGGATCTCACATGAAGAATGGTCACTAGGACATGTAACTGATTGCTGACACCCTCACCAGCCTGTGCCACAGCTTCCATAAAAGGAGGGAGATCTGGAGAAAAAAAAAATCATAGTTGGGCCATTTTACCTTCGGTGGAAGTATAAAATGGATAATGAAGGCCAGAAATGCAGTTTAACTTCACCCCAATCCCCTTCAACATTTAAATGAGGTGCAATTAGCTCTCAATGTGCTGATTCTAGGAAAATAACATAATCAGATAATAGAATTTACCCAGATGTTAGAATATGTTTAACAGTCTTAATAGTCAATTATTATTTGATAGCAGGTTAGTATCTGATAGTCAGGTAGCTGGCAAGTTAGGACATTTGTAGCTAGTTTGAACTCCAGCCCCTTTCCTGTTGACCATGTCACTCAATGTTGAAACAGCGAAAACACACGTGACAAAATTATCCAACATGAACTGAGGGGGTTCACCAATACATTGTGTCGGGACACTAAGAGTCACTCACTAAGTACCCTACAGTGATGAACTTGTTTTACAGAGAATGTTTCAGTTGGTTTCTCTGCTATGAAGCTATAGTAACAAAATAAAAGCAAAATACTGTGGATGCTGGAAATCTAATATAAAAACAGGAAATGCCGGAAAACTCAGCAGTTCTGGCAGCATCTGTGGAGAGAGAAACAGAGTTAACATTTCGAGTCCAAATGACACTTCTTTAGAGCTGAAGAGAGCTACAGTAACATGTGCTGTATCAGTGTGTGGTACAGAAATGTGTCACAGGAATCCAGTTTTATAAGGCATATGTATTAATGAGAAAACCACAAGATAAAATTATGGCCTTGTTTAAAGTTTCTTGCCCAATATATCCCATGGAAGTCTTTATGTTTGCCTGCTTCTTCTATCCAGGGCTGGAGTTTAAATTGCAGATCAATCAAAACAAGAACTCTGCTATACCACATTCAGAGTGATAGTAATAGAAGATCCATTGAGGAGCTGCTCCTGGTGTCTGCTTGTACGAATAAACATAATTGTCATCATCCGTTCCAGTGTTGCAGTCCAATGTGGCTGTGTTTCTCAATTTTACAGTCGGGTCTGGAGGCTGAGTCAGAGTTTGACACTGTCCATCTGTAAAAGAGCAGGGATTAAAATGTTTAATCAACTATTTAAAAGGAATCCCAACCCCTCCAGGTGCTGTTGCAGTCGTTTCTTATAATAGAAACTATCTTCTGTTTAAAATGCAAGTCGTATCTAACAGGACTGAGGTGTTACTACATCAGTCTGAATCTCTGACGCTGAATGGGAGGGTTTCAAATCCTTGCTCTCATTGGTCAGTGTGAATCACTCTAATTTGCATGGATTTCCTTCCTGATGTGAATGGGTCTATAACTGGGTTCAATGGGCAGCTGCTGCCACAGTCTGTCACAGATACACTGGGTGAAGGGAGGCAAGAAACTCACTGGCAGAAATGATGCGGATGTTGTGTTTTTTCTGGTCTCTGGCACTGTGGCTGGGCTGTAAGTACAAACACTGAACTCTGCTCCTCCTGGAGCAGATGGAGGGAAACTTGGGGTCTTTTTTAAAAGAGTCAATGAACAATGTTTAAAATCCACAAACAGGACAGTCCTGGCAGACCAATCGTGTCAGCCTGATCCTGCCCCACAGAACTCATTTCTTGCTATCTTGACTCCATTCTCTCTCCCCTTGTCCAGTCTCTTCCCACCTATATCCGTGATTCCTCTAATGCCCTACATCATGTCAACAATTTCCAGTTCCCTGGCCCCAACCGCCTCCTCTTCACCATGGACGTCCAATCCCTCTACACCTCCATCCCCCAACGGGATGGTCTGAGGGCTCTCCGCTTCTTCCTTGAAGAGGCCCAAACAATCCCCATCCACCACCACTCTCCTCCGTCTGGCTGAACTTGTTCTCTCTCTGTGAACAATTTCTCCTTAAACTTGTCTCACTTCCTCCAAATAAAAGGTGTGGCTATGGGTACTCACATGGGCCCCAGTTATGCCTGTCTCTTTATGGGTTATGTGGAACATTCCTTGTTCCAGTCCTCCTCAGGCCCCCTCCCACAACTCTTTCTCCGGTACATCGATGAGTGCTTTGGTGCCACTTCATGCTCTCGTCTAGACCTGGAAAAATTTATTAGTTTTGCTTCCAATTTCCACCCCTCCATCATTTTCACATGGTCCATCACTGACACTTCCCTTCCCTTCCTTGCCCTCTCTGTCTCAATTTCTGGTGATAGACTATTCACCAATATTCATTACAAGCCCACCGACTCCCACAGCTACCTCGACTACAGCTCCTGCTTCCAGTAAGGACTCTATCACATTCTCTCAGTTCCTTCGCCTCCGTCGCATCTGTTCTGATGATGCCAGTTTCCAAAACAGTTCTTCTGACATGTCTTCCTTCTTCCTTAACCGAGGTTTTCCACCCATGGTGGTTGACAGGGCCCTCAACCGTGTCCAGCCCATCTCCCGCGCATCTGCCCTCATATCTTTCTCTCCCTCCCAGAACCATGATAGGGTCCCCCTTGTCCTCACTTATCATCCCACCAGCCTCTGCATTCAAAGGATCATCCTCCGCCATTTCCGCCAACTCCAGCATGATGCCACCACCAAACACATCTTCCCTTCACCCCCCCCCGTCAGCATTCCATAGGGACCGTTCCCTCTGGGACACCCTGGTCCACTCTTCCATCACCCCCTACACCTCAACCCCCTCCCACAGCACCTTCCCATGCAACTGCAGAAGGTGCAACACCTGCCCCTTTACTTTCCCCCTCCTCATTGTCCAAGGGCCCAAACACTCCTTTCAAATGAAGCAGCATTTCACTTGCACTTCCCTCAATTTAGTCTACTGCATTCGCTGCTCCCAATGTGGTCTCCTCGACATTGGAGAGACCAAACGCAGATTGGGTGACCGCTTTGCGGAACACCTTCAGTTTGTCCACAAGCGTGACCTAGACCTTCTTGTCGCTTGCCATTTCAACACACGATCCTGCACTTATGCCCACATGTCCGTCCTTGGCCTGCTGCAATGTTCCAGTGAAGCTCAACGCAAACTGAAGGAACGGCACCTCATCTTCCGATTAGGCACTTTACAGCCTTCTGCACTTAACATTGAGTTCAACAACTTCAGATCATGAACTCTCTCCTCCATCCTCACCCCCTTTTGGATCCCCTTTTTACTAATAATTATTTATTTTTTATATATATAGTTTTCTTTTCCCACCTATTTCGATTATTATTTTTAAAATTTATTTCCATCCATTGTTTTATCTCCATCTTTTAGCCTATTTGAATCCCTTCCCCCCACCCCACTAGGACCATCTGTCACTTGCTTATCCTGCTTTCTACCCTTAATGTCACCATTAGCACATCCTTTAGCTAATATCATTACCGTTAACACCCCTTTGACCTTTTTGTTTATGACATCTTTGGCAATCTTTCCTTTGCCTCCACCAACCACTGACCCTCCATCCAGCTCCCCTGTCCCACTCCCCCCTTAAACAGCTTATATTTCACCACATTTCTATTTCTCTTTCGTTCTGATGAAGAGTCATATGGACTCAAAATGTTAACTCTGTATTCCTCTCCACAGATGCTGTCAGACCTGCTGAGTTTTTTCAGCTATTTTTGTTTTTGTTTCAGATTTCCAGCATCCGCAGTATTTAGCTTTTAACAATGTTTAATCCCTGTTCTTTTACAGATGGACAGTGCCAAACTCTGACTCAGCCTTCAGGCCTGACTGTGAAACTAGGAAACATGGCTACACTGGACTGTAACATTGGAACGGGTGATGGCGATTTTGCTTATTGGTACAAGTAGACACCAGGAGCAGCAACTCAATGGATCCTCTATTACTATCACTCTCTCAACGCACCTACCTTTGGTTCTGGGTTTAGCAGCAACCGTTTCACATCAAAAGTCAACAGTGGCCATGACATTTACCAGTTAATCATAAAGAACGTGGAGGTGAATGATGCTGCCATCTATTACTGCGGAAAGTGGTTTTCATCGAGTAGTACTTATGTGCCACAGTGACATAAGGTAAAACAAAAACTGAGAGCAACAAATATTATAAAGCTAGATACAAATATATTGATTATATTGTAATGTCTTAAATTTCATAAAATCTGTGTTCCTTATTCAATATTTTCAAATTAATATCATTTCATAATTGATAACATTCTGAATCTCACTGCCCAGTATTGAGTGTTAATGACATTTTGATGTCAGTGTGTAGGTGTTGCTGTGAGCTCATTCCTTATTGGCCCTCACCAGCTAGGAACTGGGAATACATGAAAGTCTGATTAATGCTGGGACTGGAGAATCATGAATGTTTTCTGTCTGATTCCACGATCAGGATAACTGTATGGACTGAACCCTAGAACATCACACTGTGTGGGTGTTCGGCCAAGGGACCAAGCTCTTTGTTGCAGGTAAGCGGCTGGAAGTTCCCTCCTGCAAAAACTAGCTATGTGAACTTGTAAAGTTAGTAATTGATTTTTAATTTAAACTCAGTTTTTCTGAGCACTTGTTAGATACTAATTATACTGTGTGAAACTACTGATTTCAGTACTATCATATTTAGTGTCCAACACAATTTCTGTAAATTAGTGTTGTCTTTCTGCACTAGATTTGTTCATTACTGCTAGGCTTCTCTTAATTTTTGCTTTATTTCTAGTACTAGCTGTTAATTAGTATTGTTTCTCTAAATTAATGTATGTTGCTAGCTCAGAAGGTGCTGTTTCTGTGAATTAGAGCTATACTCTGTGGTGCTTTGTAGCTTTATTTATCACTGCATATGTTGCTGTCTGCTAATTAACACTATTTTTGTGAGTGGTGGGAAGTCTTGTGGTGCAGTCGTAGCATCCTTCTCTCAGGGGAAGAAGCTCTGGGTTCAAGTCCCACTTTAGGACTTGATGACCATAGAAAGCATGTTTGTAATGTGGCCAAGCAGGCTGATTATCAACCGATAAATCTTTCCAGTCAACCATACTGCAGAATGCAATAGCAAACCACTGCAGTACTTTGCCAAGCATAATCATGGACCAATCCAATGAAAGTCCATGGTTGGCAACACCCTTTTAGGGCATGGTACCTGAAGTAGGTGAAGGAATTTTGAGAGTGCAGTTAATTCCGTTAAGTCTTATTCATTAATTAATTAATGCAGAGTTTTTTCTGAAAATTACTTCTGTTTTTTAAAATATGTGAATTCCAACCATCTCATTCTCAAAATTCTGCATGAACATGGAACTACTTTTGAAACTAAATCAGTGCAGAGAAAATCTGGTATATCTGTACATCTGTTTCTCTCTCTACAGATGCTGCCAGACCTGCTGAGTTTTTCCAGCATTTTCTGTTTTTATTTCAGTACATCTGGTTTGTTTAAACCTAAATGGAGGGGTAGTGCTGGAAAAGGTAAAATTGAATTGTCCAGGTGAACCTGTGCTGTTTAATTTTAACAGTGGATGCATGGAGGCCTACAGGCACATGAATGTGAAACAGGTTGAAACATTTAAAAAGAACCCAAACTAAGGAATGTTGTGCAAGGCTTTGGGAAAAGCAATTCTGGTCTTAGCCACAGAGGTAGAGATCACTAATTCATGGTGAAAATTAGAGAGCCTGGATCACTTTTATCCCTAACCAGTCAATTTAGGTTGTGGCATAGTGGTATTGTCACTGACTTATATTCCAGGGACCCAGGGCAATGCTCTGGGATTTGAATCCCACCACAGCAGTTGTGAAATTTGTATTCAATAAAAATTGGGGATTGTCATAAAAACCCATCTAAGGAAGGAAATCTGCCATCCTTAACTGGTCTGGCCTACTTGTGACTGCAGTCCTACAGCAATATGGTTGACTCTTAAATGCCCTCTGAACAAGGGCAATTAGGGATGAGCAATAAGTAATAAATAAATGCCCACATCCCATGAATGAATTTAAAAAAAATTGAGGCCAGCTGAATTGTCCAAGACACACTCGTTCATCAGCTAATGCCACAATCTAGGGTTGGAATCTTGGAGATGGAGGTGAGAGAATGAGAAGGAATTGTAGTTCATCTTGTAATTCAGATTTCTGTACTGATAATCTAAAGAATTTGAATTCAACTTATTCAAAAAATGTATCCATAAAGCTGATTGTTGTAAGAACCCATCTTATTCAATAATATCCTTTAGGAAAGGAAATCTGCCGTCTTTGAAGTTTGGCCTAAATGTGACTCCAGTCCCACACCAACATGATTGACTCTTAACTGTCCTCTAAAATGGGCTAACAAGCCACTCAATTGTATCAAACTACTATCGTGGTACAACATGTAGATCCCAAAATCGCCTTCTCATGGCGGATAAGGAGAGACAATAAATGCTGATGTTGCCAGTGATGCCCACATCCTAAGAATGAATTGTGGCAAAAAAATTGCAGCATGTGATACTTTTAGCCACTGAACCATCAGGATAGTCTTGACAACAATCTATCAAAACTGTTGCTACTGTTTTGACAAGCCAAAACAATCTAAAAAAGGCAATTGCCTGTCACTCTCCGTAAACTTCTGGGGTCCATGGTAGGAAACTAAGGCCTTTCACAGCAACTTCTATTAAACTCTGAAATGATCCTAAGTTTTTCTCCAACTTGATACAAACATAGTTTCTCTGGTTCTGATTGACGCTCAGCAACTCCCTACCCCTTCGGTAAAACAGCTTGGACCTTCAGCCGATGAGGTGTCCACTAAAGGAGCCGGCACATTAGTTTGTCTGGTCAGCAAACTGTCCATGGGCTTTGCTGCGGTCAGCTGGACAGTCGATGGGAGCCCGATGAGCAGTGAGGTCCAAACCAGCATGGCGTCGCAGAACCTGGACAACATCTTCAGCCTCAGCAGCTACCTGACAGTCCCTGGCAGAGATTGGAGCAATACTCCTGTGCAGTTCAACAAGGAACAGCTTCAAAAACAACTGCAACTGCCTCACAATCTAGCTGTTAAATAGAGCAGTCTGAGTTATGGGAAAATATCACCCTTTTCTTCCCCAACCCACCATTTTCCACCCTCTACCTTTGGTGTCTATTACATTTTGCACTTCTATTTTGCTTTGTGTGGTTCTGCTGTATTTGAAGTGTTTGTATATAGTTTTCCCCTAATTCAGAAGGCTCCATGAAGGTAAATGTGGCCAGTAACTTGGTTCTAAAAAGGGTGGCTTGCTCAGTACGAGTAATGGATTTAATAAAGGTCACTTCTGATATCCCAGCAGCTTCAGCCTGGCAATGAGTCATTGTCCATGAATGTAAAACGAGCCAATAAAGAAAATCTGTGCAGGAAACGTGTCCAAGCGTATGTTTTATTTTGTTGCAGAGTGAATCATTCTGAGGGGAGACAAAAATTTGCAGCATATTCTTCACACACTTAACTCCAAACTAGAAGAGAACAGTAGGTAGAATGAATACCCTGCAGCCTCTGCATTATTTCAGCCTCTTTTTAACCAGCTCACTGGGCCTGCTATGGAGGCCCACTTAAAAAAAACTCAGACTCTGTAAAATAGGGGTACTTTAGTCTACAGCCGCCTCTTTTAACTCTGGGATGAAACCAACCTAGTCAAATGCCATAAAAGTCCCCTGGATGTTGGCAGACTCAAAAACAAAGAGCAGAGGGAGTGACAAATATTACCCTGTAGAGACCAATAACTTAAAAAAAATAGTTTCCAGCGACTGATAGAAATAACCGAAGGACAAGATTTCACATTTTAAGACTTTTACTGTAACAAACCAACTAAAATCAACCTAGATCAAATATTACTTAAGAAACTAATACACCAAACTAAGAAAAGGGCCCTTTTGGATTAACTAATTAATGCAATTGAGAGGGGAGGCACTGGCTGTAGTGGTGTTGTCGCTGGACTAGTAATCCAGAGACCCAGGGTAATGCTCTGGGGACCCAGGTTTGAATTCCGCCATGGTAGATGGTGGAATTTGAATTCAATAAAAATCTGGAATTAAAAGTTTAATGATGACCACGAAACCATTATCGATTTTTGTAAAAACCCACCTAGTTCGCTAATGTCCTTTAGGAGATCTGCCGTCCTTACCTGGTCTGGCTACATGACCCACAGCGGTTTGGCTGACTCTTAAATACCCCCTGAAATGGCCTAGCAAGCCACTCAGTTGTATCAACCCACTACAAATTCACAAAAAAGGAATGAAACCGGACAGACCACCCGGCATTGATCTAGGCACCGGAAAAGACAACGGCAATCTCAACCCTGTTGACCCTGCAAAGTCCTCCTTACTAACATATGGAGATGAGTGGTAAAATTGGGAGAGCTGTCTCACAGACTACTCAAACAACAGTCTGGCATAGTCATCCTCACAGAATTGTATTTTACAGGCAATGTCCCAGACACCACCATCAACATTCCTGGGTATGTCCTGTCCCACCGGCAGGACAGACCTAGCAGAGATGGTGACACAGTGGTACACAGTCGGGAAGGAGTTGCCCTGGAAGTCTTCAACATCGACTCCGGACTCCATGAAGTCTCATGGCATCAGGTCAAATATGGGCAAGGAAACATCCTGCTGATTACCATGTACCACCTTCCTTCAGCTGATGAATCAGTACTCCTCCATGTTGAACAACAGTTTGAGGAAGCACTGAGGGTGGAAAGGGTGCAGAATGTATTCTGGGTGGGGGACTTCAATGTCTATCACCAAGAGTGGCTCGGTAGCACCACTACTGACTGAGCTGGTCGACTGCTAAATGACATAGCTGCTAGGGTCTGTGGCAGGTGGCGAGGGAACCAACAAAAGGGAAAAACATGCTTGAACTTGTCCTCACCAGCCTGCCTGCCGCAGATGCATCAGTCCATGACAGTATCAGTAGGAGTGACCACCGCAAAGTTGTTGTGAAGACGAAATCTTGCTTTCACATTGAGGACACCTTCCATCGTGTTGTGTGGCACTACCACCGTGCTAAGTTGGATAGATTTTGAACAGATCTAGCAACTCAAGACTGGCCATCCATGAGGCGCGGTGGGCCATCAGCAGCAGCAGAATTGTACTCGAACACAATCTGTAACCTCATGGTCCGCATATCCCCCACTCTACCATTAGCCTCAAGCCAGGGATCAACCCTGGTTCAATAAAGAGTGCGGGAGGGCATGCCAGAAGCAGCACCAGGCATACCTAAAAATGAGGTGTCAACCTGGTGAAGCTATGACACAGGACTACTTGCATGCCAAACAGCATAAGCAGCAAGTGATAGACAGAGCTAAGCGATCCCACAACCAACAGATCAGATCTAAGCTCTGCAGTCCTGCCACATCCAGTTGTGAATGGTGGTGGGCAATTAAACAACTCACTGGATGGGGAGGCTCCACAAGTATCTCCACCCTCAATGATGGAGGAGCCCAGCATATCAGTGCAAAATATAAGGCTGAAGCATTTGCTACAATCTTAAGCCAGAAGTGCCGAATGGATGATCCATCTCGGCCTCCTCCAGAGGTCCCCAGCATTACAGATGCTAATTTGATTCACTCCACGGGATATCAAGAAAAGGCTGAAGGCACTGGATAGTGCAACGGCTATGGACCTTGACAATATTCCGGCAATAGTACTGAAGACATGTGCTCCAGAACTTGCCACACCCCTAGCCAAGCTGTTCCTGTACAGCTACAGCACTGGCATCTACCCGGCTATGTGGAAAATTGCCCAGGTATGTCCTGTACATAAAAAGTAGGACAAATCCAACCCAGCCAATTACTGCATTATCAGTCTACGCTTGATCAGTAAAATAATGGAAGAGGTCATCAACAGTGCTATGAAGCAGCACTTGCTTAGCAATATCCTGCTCACTGATGCCCAGCTTGGGTTCTGCCAGGGCCACTCAGCTCTTGACCTCATTACAGCTTTGGTTCAAACATGGGCAAAAGAGCTGAACTCCCGAGGTGAGGTGAGAGTGACTGTCCTTGACATCAAAGCCGCGATTGACCGAGTGTGGCATCAGGGTGCCCTAGCAAAACTAAATTCAATGGGAATCAGGGGGTAAACTCTCCACTGGCTGGAATCATACCTAGTGCAAAGGAGGATGGTTGTGGTTGTTGGAGGTCAGTCATCTCAGTTCCAGGGCATCACTGCAGGTGTCACTTAAGGTAGTGTCCTCGGCCCAACCATCTTCAGCTGCTTCATTAATGACCTTCCTTCTTTCATAAGGTCAGAAGTGGAGATGTTCGCTGATGATTGCACAACGTTCAGCACCATTCACAATTTCTCAGGTACTGAAGTAGTCCATGTCCAAATGCAGCAAGACCTGGACAATACCCAGGCTTGGGCTGACAAGTAACATTCATGCCACACAGGTGTCAGGCAATGACCATCTCCAACAAGAGAGGATCCAACCATCGCCCCTTGATGTTCAATGGCATTATCATCACTGATTCCCCCCGCTGTCAACATCCTGGGGGGTTACCATTGACCAGAAACTGAACTGGACTGGCCATATAAATACTGTGGCTACAAAAGGAGGTCAGAGGCTAGGAATCGTGCGATGAGTAACTCACCGCCAGACTCCCCAAAGCCTGTTCACCATCTACAAGGCACAAGTCAGGAATGAGATGGAATACTTCTCACTTGCCTGGATGAGTACAGCTCCCACAACATTGAAGAAGCTTGACACCGTCCAGGACAAAGCAGCCCGCTTGATTGATACCACATTCACAAACATTCACTCCCTCCACCACCGACGGACAGTAGCAGCAGTGTGTACCATCTACCAGATGCACTGCAGGAAGTCACCAAGGCTCCTTTGAAAGCACCTTCGAAACCCATGACCACTACCATCTAGGGGGACAAGGGCAGCAGATAGATGGGAACGCCACCACCTGGAAGCTCCCCTCTAAGTTACTCACCTGGGAAATATTTCGCTGTTCCTTCACTGTCACTGGGTCAAAATCCTGAAATCCCTCCCTAACGGCACTGTAGGTGTACCTGTACCACATGGACAGCAGCGGTTAAAGAAGGCAGCTCACCACCACCTTCTCAAGGGCAACTAGGGATGGGCATTAAATGCTGGCCCAGTCAGAGAAGCCAACATTCCATGAATGAATAAAAAAATTACATTTTACAACCCCATTTGGGGTGCACTGCACTCTGGCAGATGTGTAACTTACAAGAACAAATTGCAAGTTACTTGCAGCATTCTAGCAGGTTCACTTCTACTTGCCACAACAGGTCAAAACTTCTGGTGCCCTTTGAAAATTATTTCACTCAGCCTGCATATTTCAGCCCTAACTTTCACCAGCAAAGTCCACCACAGCTACTCCTGTTTCCTTAAATCTCAAAGTCTGTCGGTCTGTCCCCCTCATTTCAAACAGTAAACCAACTCTTACAAGTATTCTAAATAGTTACTCACATAAAGCACTGCTTCTTTGCTCCTCATAGCAGCAACTGCTTTGTTCCTCCACACTACAGGAATTACGTTATCTCCCTGTATCTTACAAAGCAGCTGTCCTTTTACTGTGAGTTACTCTGAAAAAGTTTGGAAACTGTCACTTGATATTTCAATAGGGTTCTGTTCAAGGTTCTTGCCCATGGTAGTCAGATCACATGGACCAGTCTCCAGGCAGAGATTTTTAGTACGAGCTCACCACCCCCCTAATCCAAAACATTGTTTCGCCTTCAGTTAAAGAAGACATTTTAAAACAAAATCATCTTGTAAATTTCAATATTCATAACACAAAATATCAATAGTTGACTGCAGAAAGATAATTTGTGAAACCATGAGTAGAATTGGAAGATGATGGAGATGAAGAACATGCCAATGGCAGGGATTTTTTCCCCCAAAATTCTTGCTCATTTATAATATGGAGGGATGGGAGTTTGATTGAGGTATACATCTTATCCAAACAGAGCTCTACTATATCATGTCTCCTCACTTCTATACCAAGGATTCACAAACTTTTTATTTGAGGCTCCCTTCCATGATATAAAAATTCCAATGTAATTGTTCCCCTGTAATAAGTATTTTTCTCTACAAAAGTTTATAATTAAATGTATATATTTGTTATTTTTGATTTGCTTACCACTTGAACGCTACCCTCTGATCCCTTCTTGAGATTCTCTTTTCTCCATACTCCAATTTACCAGACATCTCATAATTCTCCTTCCAGTTTGAAACTTCTTCGTACCTTGGGCGAGCACTTTAAAAAAAAACGTATGTATTGTATAAATATGATAGTGGAGACAATTATAACTCCCCATGGTATAGCAGGCAGGAATTCTTTAGGGAGTGAAATTACACGCATGAGGTGGAACTAAGGAGAAATCAAAAGCATGAAGAAAACATGGACACACAGAGAATTTTGCCAATGGATTTGACGCACAAAGCTTTAGGTTATGCTCTCTTTCTGGCATTGAGTCTCAGTGTTGTTTTCCAGGCAAAGGCACAGTCCTTGTGCTGCCAATTCCTTCTGGGGTCTCCTTCTGCTCACTGGTCCAAACACCAACCAGCACTGCTGCCTCAAACATGGGACAATTTGCTTTTTCTCTCACTCTCTCCACATTTCAACCTGTCTGAACAGAGGCCCCACCTCTGATTCACTCTCATTGGATAACATACATTGATTTACAAGACATCAACAACACGCACCCACCCCTCCAAACTCTTGCTTGTCCTGACTCATATTTGGGTTATTACCTATTATTTCATAAGTATTCTTTTCTGCAAACACTTTGTCGTTTTTTATGGCAGATTCCTCGAAACCTTCTCATGGGCCCCAAGAGGGCCACAACCCCCGATTGAGAGCTACTGCTCTAGACCGCTGCAATAATGTGGCAAGATGTTTGAATGTCATAGAGGCCTACAGCACAGAAAAAGGCCCTTCGGCCCATCAAGTCTGCACCGGTCAAAAAAGTACCTAACTATTCTAATCCCATTTTCCAGCACTAGGCCCATAGCCTTGTATGCCATGGCATCACAAGTGCACATCCAAATACTTCTTAAATGTCATGAGGGTTTCTGCCTCTATCACACTTTCAGGCAGTGAGTTCCAGATTCCCACCACCCTCTGGGTGAAAAAATTCTTCCTCACATCCCCTCTAAGCCTCCTGCCCCTTACCTTAAATCTATGCCCCCTGGTTATTGGTCCCTCCACCAAGGGGAAAAGTTCCTTCCTGTCTACCCTATCTATGCCCCTCATAATTTTATACACCTCAATCATGTCCCCCCTCAATCTCCTCTGCTCCAGGGAAAATAACCTCAGTCTACCCAATCTCTCCTCATAACTAAAACTCTCCAGCCCAGGCAACGTCCTGGTAAATCTCCTCTGCACTCTCTCCAGTGCAATCACATCCTTCCTATAATGCGGATTCCAGAACTGCACGCAATACTCTAGCTGTGGCTTAACCAGCGTTTTATACAGTTCCAGCATAACCTCCCTGCTCTTATATTCTACGCCTCGGCTAATAAATGCAAGTATCCCATATGCCTTCTTAACAACCTTACCTACCTGTTCCGCTACCTTAAGGGACCGGTGGACATGTACACCAAGGTCCCTCTGATCCTCGATACTTCCCAGGGTCCTACCATTCATCGTGTATTCCCGTGCCTTGTTTGTCCTGCCCAAGTGCATCAGCTCACACTTATCCAGATTAAATTCCATTTGCCACTGATCAGCCCATCTGACCAGCCCATCTATATCCTCCTGTAATCTAAGGCTATCCTCCTCACTATTTACCGCCCCACCAATGTTCATATCTTCCATGAACTGACTGATCAACCCTCCTACATTCGAGTCTAAATCATTTATATATACCAGAAACAGCAAGGGACCCAACACCAATCCCTGTGGAACCCCACTGGACACAGGCATCCAGTCACAAAAACACCCCTGGTTCATCACCTTCTGCTTCCTGTCACTCAGCCAATTCTGGATCCAATTTGCCAAATTACCTTGGATCCCATGGGCTCTTACCTTCGTTATCAGTCTCCCATGCGGGACCTTATCAAAAGCCTTGCTGAAGTCCAAGTAGACTATGTCAAATGCATTGCCCTCATCTACACACCTGGTCACCTCTTTGAAAAATTAAATTAAATTGGTCAAACATGACCTCCCCTTTACAAAACCATGCTGACTGTCCTTGATTAATCCCTGCCTTTTCAAGTGTAGATTAATTCTGTCCCTCAGAGTTGCTTCCAATAGTTTCCCCACCACTGAGGTTAGACAGGCTAGTAGTTCCCTGATTTATCCCTTCCTCTCTTCTTGAATAACGGTACCCCATTGGATGTCCTCCAGTCCTCTGGCACCTCTCCTGTGGCCAGAGAGGTATTGAAAATTATTGCCAGCACCCCTGCTACCTCCTCCCTTGCCTTACTCAACAGCCTGGGATACATTTCACCCAGGCCTGGAGATTATTTACTTTTAAGCCTGCCAGACCACTTAGAACCTCCTCCCTTTCTATGCTAATTTCGTTAATTATATCATAGTCCTTCTGCCTAATTTTTATACCCATGTCGTCCCTCTCACTTGTGAACACTGACACAAAGTATTCATTTAGAACCCTACCTACGTCTTCCGGCTCCACACACAAATTACCACTATGGTCCTTAATGGGCCCTACTCTTTCCCTAGTTACCCTCTTACTCTTAATGTACTTGTAAAATAACTTTGGATTTTCCTTTATTTTACCTGCCAATGTTTCTCATGCCTCCTTTTTGCTCTCCTAATTTCCTTTTTAAGATCCCCTCTACACATTCTATACTCCTCTAGGGCTTCCGCTGTTTTGAACCCTCGGTATCTGCCATAAGCCTCCCTTTTTCTCTTTATCCAATCCTGTAAATCCCTCCACATCCAGGGATCCCTGCATTTGTTGGTCCCACCCTTTGTCTTTACTGGTAAACGTTGGCCCTCTACTCTCCCTATTTCCTTCTTGAATGAGTCCCATTGCTCTGATGCAGATTTACCTAAAAGTAGCTGCTCCCAGTCCACTCTGGCCAAATCATATCTGATCTTATTAAAATCGGCCTTCCCCCAATTTAGAACTCTGATTTCTGGCCCATCCTTGTCCTTTTCCATAACAACCTTGAATCTAACGGAGTTATGATCACTATCTGCAAAATGCTTCCCCCATTGATACCTCTACCACTTGCCCGGCTTCATTCCCTAAAATTAAGTCCAGGACCGCCCCCTCTCTTGTAGAACCTTCTACGTACTGGCTTAAAAAGCCCTCCTGGATGCATTTTAAGAATTCCGCTCCCTCTGAACCTATTACACTTTGGCTAACCCAGTTAATGTTGGGGAAGTTGAAATCCCCCACTATTACTATCCTATCATTTTTACACTTCTCTGAAATTTGCCTATATATCTTCTCTTCTATTTCTCTCCGACTGTTCGGGGGCCTATAATACACTCCCAGCAATGTGAATGCTCATTTTTTGTTTTTCAGTTCTACCCATGTGGCTTCATTTGAGAAGCCTTCTAGGATGTCATCCCTCCTTACTGCTGTAATTGATTCCTTGATCAATATTGCGATACCCCTCCTCTTTTACCTCCTTCTCTGTCTCGCCTGAAGACCCTATATCCTGGGAGTTTGAGCTGCCAATCCTGCCCCTCTCTCAACTATGTCTCTGTGACAGAAACGACATCATACTTTCATGTGTTAATCTGTGCCCTCAACTCATCTGCCTTATTCGTCAGACTCCTTGCATTAAAATAAATACCATCCAACCTTGCCAAACTCCCTTGTGCCTTAACTGGCCTATAATTTTTATGCCTTCCAGACTCACTTGCTCTCTTATCTAATTTTGGCTGTGCATCTCCCCCTGCTGAACCTCCTCTCAGGATCCCATCCCCCTGCCAAGTTAGTTTAAACCCTCCCCAACGGCACTAGCAAACCTCCCAACAAGGATGTTGGTCCCATTCTGGTTCAGGTGCATCCCGTCCGCCTTGTGCAGGTCCCACCACTCTCAGAAACAGTCCCAATGTCCCAGAAATCTAAAGCCATCCCTCCTGCACCATCTCTCCAACCACGCATTCATCTGGACTAACCTCCTATTTCTATACTCACTAGCACGTGGCACCGGAAGTAATCCAGAGATTACTACCTTTGAGGTCCTGTTTTTTCATCTATTTCCTAGCTCCCTAAATTCTGCTTGCAGGACCTCATCCTTCTTTCTACCTATGTCATTGGTACCAATATGTATCACAATCTCTGTCTGTTTGTCCTCCCCCTTTAGAATGCCCTGCAGACGTTCAGTGACATCCTTGACCCTGGCATCAGGGAGGCAACATACCATCCTGGTGTGACGTTTATGGCTGGAGAAATGCCTGTCTGTTCCCCTTACTATCGAGTCTCCTACCACTATTGCTCTTCCCCTCTTTTTCCTCCCCCACTGTGCAGCTGAGCCACTCACAGTGCCATGAGCGTGGCTGCACTCCCCAGAGGAGCAGTCAGTCTCACCGTTTTCCAACACAGAAAAATGGTTCTTGAGCGAGATGCATCCTGGGGATTTCTTGACTACCTGCCTGACATCTTTCTTCTGACTGATGGTCACCCATTCCCTCTTTGTCTGCACTTCCGTTAGCTGTGGGTTGACGTCTAAAAACGTGCTATCCACGAAACACTCAGCCTCATGGATGCACCTCAGTGCCTCCAGCTCTAAAACTTGGAGCTCAAGTAGCTGCAGCTGGCAGCACTTCCTGCACATGTGGTCGGTCAGTGCTCAAGGAGCGTCTAAAACTTCCCACATGTTGCAGGCGATACATAACACAGGACTGAGCTGCCCTACCATACCTCTAGTTGAAAAAAAAACCCTTACTTTAAGTTAAATACAGAAAAAAAACTTAAAATTATTTGTGTACTTTAACTAAAAACTAGAACTCTTACCTTTCCTTAACCTAATCTATTTTAAACTGGAGAAAAACACTTGCCCACTACTCACCAATCAGCTCTCATCTTTGTGCTGACGTCACTTTTTGAAGTTTGCCCACACTCGCGCCGGTTCTGATCTCTCCTCCGCTCTTTCGCGCTGTCTTGTGATGTCATTTTTGTTATTTTCAACAAGAACTTACTGCAGGGCGCTCTTCCCAGGAATGTAAATCAATAGTTGTGACTTGCATCTAACTGGGGGCTGATCTGGAATCACAACACCCCAGGGAAATACTCTAATGGCTGAGTATGCTGCATGCCCAGCCAGTGATGTGATCCACGTGAAATAGCTTGGGGTCTTCAGTTTCAGACCTTCATGGGATAAGGGAGCTTCTCCACATCTGTAACGTAACTGGAGGGATCTACAGGTGAGGAGATCCAACACTGTACACATGGAACAACATGAAAAGCATCTAAAAAAGCACTTGATCACGTATTTTTAAGGGTAGGTAGGACTTCATTCCTTCTAATCAGCAATTTATTTCACATGTTATTCTATTGAATAGACCACCTCTTAGTTCAGTGAGTACTGACACATTTGGTGTACTCAAAGAAGGAAATTGATTCCTGGTTGCTACAGTAGGTTGGGAAAGTGCTCATTCACCTCTGGAAACTGGGTTTGAATCTAATTTGAGCTGATGCAATAAATAGGAGCTCTCTTGTGACAAGAGGTCCTCAAAGTCATGAGTTTGGACCAGTTTCTTGAAGCAGCTTCACAAGTTTCTTAATTTGTATAGATTCTCAGGTAATGGTAGATTTCAGAATATACATTCATTAGTTGGTTCCAGGCTCCCTTCAGCTATGGAAAAGAGTGGAGTGGACTGTACCCACAAAAATGGGACCAACACATCCTGGGTGATTCCAATTCAAAGTGCTGCCTTTGTTTTGCCGTAAATCTTTGACGAGAGGCCTGGAACCAAAGGACAGGATACTGAGGTTGAAGAGAGTAGGAGATGAATAAGATAAATAAACAAACAGTGGCTGGGCAACACCATGATTAGAGGGAAAGTAGAAACTCAAATTTTGAGTTACCTGAGAAGAGCGAATTAGTTGGTGGTGTGATCAATCTTGATTACAATGTATTGAGAATAAAGGGGGCAGAAGTCTATAAAAGGACCTACAATTTGGTTAGCTGAAGTTCAAATATACCTGGGCTCCAAATCAGACAAATGGCACAGTGGATTATGCGAGCCTCAGTGCAAGGATGAAAAAAATAACAACTTATTCCCATGAAATGGCCTAAATCATTTAACTATAGAATTCACTGTCAGTTAAAATAATCTGAGGCATTTTGGAGAGTAAATAGGGCAAAACTGTTTCCATTGGCAGACGGTTATAACCAGAGTACAAAGATTTAACATAATTGGCAGCGAATTACAGTTGTTTTGTACGGCAAGTTATGATCAAGAAAACACTGGGTGGTTGGGTGGTGGAAGCAGATTCAATAGCACCTTTCAAAGGAGAATTGGATATACTCTTGAATAGGAAAAATTGAGAGCCATTGGAAAAGAGCAATCTGGCATAGGCATAATGGGCCGAATAACCACTTTCTGTGCTGGATGAATCTAGTTGATGAAAACTCATCATCCTGGAATTGGATAATTTGGCTATTGGGTGAGTTTTTCACATAAATAGTTAAAAATGTATCATGAAAAATTTTCAGCTGAAAATTCCTTCTCTGCCATTTTTTGACCTAAAGTATTGCCCAAAATATGTGCTTTCACGAAATGCTGTATATTTCACAACATAAATAAATTTACCTAATGAATTGCCCTTGCATTTTGTCATGCCTTTATCAAAGCCTTTGTCGGAAGGTCTCAACATCTCCCAATAATCTGGGCATGGCCTTTTGCTCAAATTGTGAGCTAATGAGCTAAATTTGCTTTATTCTGAAATGTTCTTAAACAAAGAGGCTGTGTATGCATCTGTGAGGAAAGAAATACACATTGTATTGATGATGCATTTTTGTAGCTTTTATTTACCTATAAATATCAGAACTTATACTAAGTTGGAGAAGAGAAATAGTGCCTTCTCTTCATGTTAATGTAGTTAAAATCAAAACAACTTGAATTTTGAGAATAATCATTTATTTTTGCTGACACTAATTTACTGTGTGAGACAGATATATAAAGTATATCTTCCTTCTTTTAATTTGATCTAAAGAGTTAAATTCTGAAAGAAAACAAAGCTTGAAAGAAGCAGAATAGAAGAGAGAAGACAAAGAAACCACCTTGAGAGTGAGGAGACCCGAGATGAGTGGCTAGCTCAAAAGGACAAGAGCTAGGGTATCATGGTAGACAGGAAGGAGAGATGGTAGTGGGAAGGTGAATAAATGTGCAATGTAATGGAAGTGACAGGGTGAGAAGAATATGTGTGATGCGGAAGTGAGCTGCTGAGGAAAACATTTTTTCAACAATTCCACCCTATTGGAGCTACATCATGCCAGACAATCATTACATACCACCCAGAAGGAACCAAGAAAAATGCAAGCAGAGGAAAAGAAAGAATTAGGAAGAGAGAAGCATAGCAAGGGAGAAGCATGAGAAGAGCCAAAGAAAGAGGCAGAACAGAAGGGGAGAAAAAGCAATGCAAAAATTACAGACACAGCTAAGAGATAATTCATATTCTCTAATTTATCATGTACAATGATGTCAGAGATCACATGATGAAGCAATAATTTCACAAAACAATGCTGCAAATTCCAAGAGTGAAACTCTAGTACTATATTAATACAGCAGTTGTAGAGATTGAAGTACTGCATTAACCTCACCATGAATAAGCTTTGAGCTTTGTTTGACTGGTTAGTGGACAGTGTAATGGTACAGTGTAGGTGCAAAATCAAGAAACCAACTGCCATCACGTGCAAATCATCCAGCGGCTCCAAACATCACAAGAAAGAAATGTAGTGGGAACAATGGCTGAGGTTAGAAGCCACAACCAAAGCTGGATGCTAGTACTGGTGATCCAAATTTGTCTTGCTTACCTGGGACACTTGTAAGCTATAAAGGAAGTGGATGGCAGGAAATGTATTGTAGATTGTAACATAAATTCACAATGTAAATGCGTTTTATTATTTCGTCACCATGTTTCCTCTGGTCTCGATTGCAGCTCAGCAACTCCCTGATCCTTCAATAAGCTACTTGGGCTTTCAGCAGATATCCACTAAAGGAGCCAGCACACATAAATTTGCCTGGCCAGCAAATTGCCCGTGGGCTTGGTTGGAGTCAGCTGGACAGTCACTGGGAGTTCATGAGCAGTGAGGTCCCATCCAGTGCAGTGTTGTGGAACAGTTTCAGCAGCCACCTGGCAGTCCCAGTAGACTGGAACAGTGGGAAGGTATACTTTTGAATAGTTCAACAAGGAACAGTTTTGAAAACAACCGCAACAGTCACATAATCCGATTAAGATTAAAGTTTCACAAGTTTGTACTGTCTGATTTGTGACAATAATGAGACACTGCACAACTGGAGCTCACAGCAGGAAATGTTCATTTAAAGATCTAAAGTAGAGTTCTTCAAACTTAATTATTTTGTGTTTTTCATTATTGCTATGGCCTTCTTTAATGCCTTGGAATATTTAGTGGCTCCAAAATGGCAGGGGTTAAAAAAAATTAAGCTTTTCAGCAGACTGCTTCTTAGTTTTCAGGCAAGTCTTCAGTTATGGAATAGCGTCACTTGGGTGCTATCTCTTGTGCCCCTCATTTAGGAAGGGCGGGGATGCCGAACTCACCCAGCGCACTCGCTCCAGATGGCTAATGGAAAGACAGGGTGAGGACAAGATCAGGCTCTGTAGGGATGGGCAAAGAGCCTGCTAATATTCACTCTCTGCCTCACACATAAATACATAGCACTTGGCTGAAGTATTGCAACTGGCACATGTGTAAGTCAGCAGGCTTGAGGAGAGGACAGGAGGAAAAGGAAGACATTGTTTAAAAAAACACAACCATATTTAAAAACAAAAGTGGATATTAAATACACTGCATGAAAAGGTGGTGGGAGCAGGTTCAACTGGAACTCTAAAAAGGAAAGTGAATACTTGAAAAGGAGAAACTCAGTGGGGTGGGGCTAATTGCTTTGGCTTTCAAAGAACCAAAACAGATGGATTGAATGACCTCCTATGTATGATTCTATTATCTGCAAAAGAGTATCAAATGCAGGTTGTAAAGAGAATATCATTCTTTCCAATATTACTGTGGAGGCTGTGTGTGTGTTGAGTGTGAGACTAATTTAGTTAAACTGAAGATAGACTTCAAGGTCTAAATCATCAAAGGGATAAGGTGTAAAAGTTGGTATTTTGAAAAGGAGAGGGACGAGCTGAGGTCCCAGTAGATACAGTATGAATGGGAATTTGCGTTACGAGATAAGTGAGAAGTGATTTGTTATCTATCTATTGAATTTCAAAGAGGCATAACAGGAAGTTTTACAACTGACAAAGATTGTAATTAAATGAGGCAAAGTTTGTTTTTCCTGAAAGTGCTGACCACAATGACAACATGAAAGATTTTTATATTCTGGGAAAAAGAGAGTTAAAATAATGGGTTTAAAGATCAAAAGGAAGAAAATATCTTTAAGGAAAGATTGAAAGCTGTATGGTGGGTGGCCATGTGAGATCTTGAGGGGTGGACTGTGTGAGGACTGGCCTGTAATAAGCAGCCTCTAGTCACCTTAGAGAGGTGCTTGTATGTTCCAGAATTAAATGTTTTGTTACAAGCCTTGGATTTCCATTCTCAAGTGAGGGGGAAGCTTGTGAAATACCTCTCTTATAGCAACAGTGGGTGCCTTGTGGTAATATTACTGGATGTTTTATAAATTAAGAATCTATTTGGATTGTTGCCTGAAAATGGACATTTATTATGGGAGTCTAGTTAACTAGAAGTCTTTTGGGAAATGTTGCAAGGCAAAACTTAACTGTGTAACTGTAATCTTGTGTGTTTTAAGTTTTTTTTTTGTTTTATTAATAAAGGTTTTAGTTTAATATTCAAAATCTCCAAATGTGGTAGTGGAGTCTTTACTTCTGACTTCAGTGCACATACCTTCTCGTAATAAAATACAAATTTACAAATCGTTGTGATAGCTTGGTCAAGTTTCCCTTTGGGATTTGGTCAGCTCGGCAATTACCATCTGCCACATCATAACAATGTGTTCAAATGGAATGTGCAACTATGAGAAAGTTTGAAACCCAGAATTTCTTATCTCTGCGCTGGTGTCAGGTGAGACACCAAGTGAATAGCCAAAGGATGGGAAAACCAAATGGGCTGAGTTAACACAAGATACTATCCTACATTGCCTGGTGCGTGGTCTTGCAACAGGCCCATCTGCATAGCCTGTCCGTGGAGTTAGGAAGAGGGTGGACCTGAGAAAGGTAGCACTAATGACTCAGTTGATAAATGCAACATATAGATCAGAAGATGCCAAGTTCACCGATTGGTCCATGTTGAGTTAACTTATCACAGCCATCTTTATAAGTGGCTTCAACGTCCACAGAATAGGGGGGAGAAATCACTGGGGATTTTGCTCTAATGGCAATCTACTGACCCCTACTGAAAAATGTGTTTATGGATCTTAGGTGAAGCAGCTTTGATGCTGTGCAAAGTAGGATCATTCAGCCTACCATGCCTAAGCCAGCTTCTTGAAAAAAGCTATCCAAATAGTCCCCTCATGCTCCTGATCTTTCCCTTTAGCCCTGCAACTGTTTCCCTTTGAATTATTTATCCCTTTCTCTTTTGAATCTGCTTCCACCAACCTTTCAGGTAGCCCATTAGCTGCTTAAATGAAATCTCCCCACAGTTCTTATGCAAATTGTGTTATGTGTTCTCTGGTTACCAACAATCTCCTTCCCACCACCCCCACCAGTAAAAACAAACAGTTTCTCTCTATTAAATCCCCCCCGTTAACAATCTCATTGGGATGGGATGAAAAGTCTCCCAGTGTCCATTATGTAAGCTCACATTTGAGCAGTGTGCAGTCAGACAAGATACCAGAGGGCTGCTTTTAACACTGATACCACCGCACCCACCCCCCCCTCCAACTCCCCCATTTACAGGTGCTTTCCTGCAATTGCTCCATTTACTAGTACTTTCCCCAAAGTCACTGGTCCATCACATGCACTAACTTTATCAGCAGTGATTATGAATAGTTACCATATATGACAAAGGTGCCTGATTTTCCTCCTCTCTACCCAAGGGTCAGGCTACTTTATGGCATTATTACTTCTCCAGCCGAGATCCACAAATCTAAAACCTTTCTGGTCTTCTGGCTCTATATCACACTGGTTGGCGTATTTCCCTTTTGAACTCAAGGGAGGGCCTTCTACTCGCATGATGACATCTTGCACTAGCTGTTAGAGGGAACTTGAACACATGCAAATTCATCTACGTCAGTAAGGAGATGATCATACACACACAAAGTATTAAAAACATGTTCTTACCTGTCGCAAAAAGTCCTCAATCAAGCCATGTGGGCTTTTGTCAAATTAGTTGTTAGTATGATTCACAGCGTCAGATTGTTAATCCTTTATACCAGCTCCTCTGATAATGCCACCAGCACTTACTATTAACACAATGTTCAAAAAAATCATTATAGACAAATTGAACCTTAAAAATAATCATGCCATTTTCAGCAGTTTAATTTTTGAACAGTGCAGCTGATGGTGATAATCCTACTTTAAGGGGATCTGAATTCTGAAATGTCAAATAATCCTCATTTTAAAGGCAGATATTTGTACTTAGATCTCTCTCATCTCTCCCCTTCTACTTGCTGTCAACATTTTAAACCATTGACTAGGAGCAGCCAGATGGAGGATATTATGTGTAGATCTTCCCTTTGATGATCTCAAAGTGCCCATTTGCACCTCAGACTAATACTCTCTTCACCGTAAGTAGAACTTGTTTATAATGAAGTGTGTGTAAAAAAAGGACAGCTCAGAGGACATGTAGCACCTGTGGAACTTCACCACTAGATCTTCCCTAAACAAACAGGTAAGGGTAAGGCAGGGTAAGTAATTTTAAAAATGATATGCAATGGCAATGTGAATGAAGTCATGACATTTCCTGTATGCATTTTTGCCCCCCCTCAAAATCTCCTGACTCTTTCAAGGGTTTACAGGCAGTGATGTTGATGTCAGTGTTATCACATTATTCAAATAAAGAGGGAGGTCACAGCTAAGCCCAATTCTGTCGTCACTTGATAATTTATGTAGAAGTGAGCTGGATAAGCATTGGTCTAAGTGAAGTTCTAAACCACTTGGACCAGCAATTTACCAGGTTTGATGCTTAATCTCTTGGAGTTGGTTTATCTCAGTACAATAGTAACAGGAGTGCCCCAATGGGCTTCTGCAATTGTGGGCTGGGGAGAAAAGCCCAGCATTTATCCACTGAAAAGTGTGCATTGGATTAAGGCATGTTTGGGTTTGGTTATGATGCCTCACTCCCATCCTTTCATGGTTTAGACAGGTCAAGAATGGCTACTTGGACAAGTTGCTTGATAACATCCTTGGCTAGTAATCAACATGAGTCAATGTAGTCAGAAGTTCAAGAGGGGCAAAAATTATGTAACAACTTTGGTCTAAATACCAAAGGTGCTTCATGGACTGCTGGGGTTATGGATGAACGATCCATATGATGCAACTGGATTGCCAATGTACACTTATTGTTAACCAAATTCAAAGGATTTGGGGATGGACATGAGGCTGTTGTAATACCAAGATTGCTAATGCCAAAGCCTTTTAGTTTGTAATGCTATGTTCTCCCAACCTGAATTAATTAAATGACATTTTTATTATTTTGAACTACATGTGACAGCTATCATGGATGCTACAATTATCCCTAGTAAATTTGAGAACAGGAAGAAAAAAAATGAACCAGGATTCCTCCTCCTGGTGACCTTTGTTGGCCGATTGCATGTAAAAGGGATATCAAAGGAGCACTTCAGGTTCAGCTGTGATTTCTACAACAGTAGAATATCTTGGTGCCATTCACTATCCAGCTCACAAAGAATAGACCGAATGATGCTCTTGTTCTCTCCTCTAGCGTCTCAGGCCTGTTAAAAAATTGCAGGATGACTAAAAAGCTATATTTCAGTTTCAAGTTAGGGAGACATCTGTGAATTGGGTCCTAGTGATCAACTAGTTGCAAATTTCTTAACACAGCAGGAAAGCCCAAGTTATCGGAACTGGATTTAGCAATGTAAACTTTGTAATTTTAACTAAAAAAGGTATAAAAACACTACAATCATGATAGGTAATGCAGTAGCAGGATAGGGCAATCTTTTTTGAAAGACTGGATCCTGGCCAGTTGGGTAGATACTTGAGATGGATAGGATGCTAAGCATAGGAAAAATGCAAAAATTAATCCTTAAGCAGAGTTAGGAAGTGTTTGTTTTAGTGAAGTTTTGGCAAATATCGATTCCCTACAGTCTTTCAAAAAGGAGTTGGGCGGGTTTCTGGAAAAGGTGGCAGCATTTTATGAACCTATGCTGAAGGAGGGTCCCTGCCCAGCTGTTGGCAGTGCACATTACAAGACTAAGTGGAACCTAATCTGTCAGCAGCATAAACCTCCAACACTTTTAAAGCAGCATTAACAGCATCCTGAACCATGGTGCTAGAACTAACAGGTGACTAAAAACTTTGTTAAAAAGACAGGTTTTGAGAGGATTTTTATTAAGGTATTAGGTGAACGGACAGGTTTGGACAAAAAACTCCAGTAAATAGAGCAGGCTTAAAGCAGCTGAAATTTGTGCCACCAATTACGGGACAATAGGAAAATAAAACAGGCCAGAGTCAGAGGACAGAAGCATGAGGGAGGAGCAGGCACATCTGGAGATCATGGAGACAGGAATGGAGTTTGGCCAGAAAAGGATTTAAAGACAAGGTCAAAGATTTTAAATTTAACATTTTGGAAATAAGGGCTCAGTGTAGTAATTGTAAGACTTCTGACAAGTTGACCAGAAGTTAGGATCCAGCATGGTTAGGGAATGTAATTTGTCTGCTTTGCCCAAAGCTCAACTTTCATGCTTCTAAATGTCACATTCTCTTGACAACTTTATATTCCAGACTGGGATACCAATGCAACATGACCAATGTTTTGTCCCAACACTTTTCAATGCATATTTTGTGTACCAGTTAAAAATTAGTCTAGTGTTGTGAGGCCTTTTTCAGGTTTGAGTTAAAATATCTACTGTAGAACTTCTTTGGTTAAAGCTTAATATATTAGTTTCCCCAAAGGTGCAACTGTGTGCAACACTTTTAAGTCTCCAACATGATCCTGACATTGAAATGACACAGCCAGGTCATGAACGGGCACCACAGTGCATGAAAGGAAAGCAGGTGACCAGGAAGCCATCCTATCCTAATTAGGCTAGGCCCCATCTGGAGTAAAATTTCAGTGTTCCATGAAATGGATTTTCAAAATGCTTAGCACAATTGTCAGACCTGGGTGCAGAATAAAGACACTCAAAACGGAAAACACTGGCTAAGTAAACGTCATTAAAAAAAGAGCCTAAACATTATTTCAAAGAGTATTTATTCCAGTCTACATACTTCAGGCCTGCTGTTTTTTTTCCACTGGACTGTACAGCAATTTTGTGAAAACTGGACATAAAAACAGTAACTTCTTATAAAAATCTGTACAGCAAAGTTCCTAAATACCCTAATACAAATTACTCCTATACAGATGACATACAATACGGAGCGATGATTTTTTAAAATAAAATCATTTTTCTATTACGTGTTTCATTTCATATTTTTGTTAAAATATAAAAACACATGACGTGTTATTCCTCTTTTGGGCACATTTTTGTTGCAGGTCATCCAGACAGATGTGATTTGTCCACCATGTCTGGTCTGGCTTCTTGATATTATGCCATTACTGGAAAATGTAAATGCCAAGAAGCTGAACTATGTTGAACTTGGCTTAAAACAAAAGCTAATTTTAAAAATTCTATTATTCATTAGGAGTCAGAGTTGCCAGATCCAATCATTCCTGTCATAGTTAAGAATGAACGAGCCAAATTTCAGATTATTGAGATCAGAGCCTGCAGTCAGCTCATTGGCAAAGGCTTATATGTAACCCAGCAGCACAGATGAAAAGGACAAAACAAAAGAACTGTATTTACCAGCAATTTTTGAACTGTATTTACCTACTTCAACTTACAGGGGAATGCACTTCTCCAAATTATGACCCATAGAATGTAACATCAAATATCACTCTAGCCACCCTGTTTCCCTCAATAATAACATTCACACTCGGCTTCCAGGCCATTTAAGATGCGAATCTACAGGGCCACAATCACAGTTTCATTTAAAAGTTCTCATGAATCCATTAATGAGGCATCAGCTGCGATAACCACCCTTTATGAACTTTCAGAGCCTCAATATCAAACTGGTCTAGCCATAAAAGTATAAGTGTGCACCCAAAGAGCACAAAGCCAAAATGTCAACTGTCTGATCACACATCCAGGCTTACTGGTTCTATGCTTCCAGTGTTTTCTGTTTTAGTTTCAAATACAATCCAGTTCCCTAAACTTCATGGGCCAGTTTCCAGATGTGGCCCACAAGCTACACTTTTAATACCCCGAATTGGATCCAAATTAATATAGAAAACTTAAGATTTTGGTTGAGCTGTTTTGGTTTTATTTAAGTGCCATATCTTATCTTTTCTAATCCAATTATTCAGGAGTACCGTCTTGGGAAACTGTTCAAATAACAGCCTATAGGTCAAATGCAACCCCAAGCCCCATCAAATTGAGCCAACTCAGCCTTAATTTCTGTTGATTGGCTGGCATCCTGGAGTAGCCCTGGAGATTTGTAAAGGGCTTTTTAAGCACTGTTGTCACAATATTAGATAAATATTAATCTGAACACCAAGATCTATTACTCTCAGCAACTTCAGATTTACATAGGTTAACAGAAAGATGGGTTTAAACATTATATTTGGCCTCCCTAAGATTTGCTGTAACTCAAAAATTAAATGATGAATATCTCAGACTATCTTTATTTAAGGCAAAAAAAAACTTATTACAGCCTGACTTTTATCATGTCATCCTTATTCAAAGATTAGGAACAGAATTTTTAACTGTTCTTTTAGCTGCAAGTTTGGGGGTGGGGGGGAATACAGTGGAGAGCTGGTAGCAGCCAATGAAACATTTGTTCCCACAAATTCAACTAATTTGATCGCCTAAACACTGGCACAAAATAATGACTGAAGCCAACAAAGAGTACTCGCTGATTTTTGACCCCCAGTACAAAATACATTTGCATTAGCCAGGGGTTAGCCTTCTGCCTGCTTTGACACCTGATTTCAAAACTCTAGGCTTCAAAGTTCCATTTGTCGTGCAAATGGCTGACAAGTGGCTCCAGCAGCTGTCTAAACCAATACACTATAACTTGCAGTATTATTCCAGCGTCACTCATTGAGGTGCCGTTTTCCCACTGACTGAAATAAAGATACTGTTTGGTTCAGCATGCTTGCCTCTGGGTCAGAACTTAGTGAGCTAAGCAGTTAACTCTAGGGCAAGATTTCAGCGCTGTAGTGGCAAAAGTGTTGCATTGTCTGAAATGTCATCTTTTGGATGTGATTCACCAATATTTCCCCCTGTCTGCTGAGTTATGGATGTAAAAGATCCCATGGCAGTACTTGAAGAGGACAGAGCTCTCCATTGTCCTGGCCAACATTTATCTCTCAACCATCATCACCAAAAACAGATGATTTTATCATTTGTTCATCCTTGCTTTGCACAAGCTGACTGTGTGTCCATCTATCACATGAGTATATTTCAGAAATATTCATTGCTTATAAAGCGCTGATATAGCGCTAGATAAATACAAATACATTTGTTTACCCGTTTTGAGGCAGATTGCCACCAGCAGAGAATTCTGTACCATTTGGAGACTCCTGCATATTAAACAGTAGTAGATATCACATCACTAGCTCCTGGTACCAATTCAGTTTTTTGTAATTTCAATTTGTATTTTTTTTAAATAAATAAATCACAGAAAAATAATTACGACTCTGATTAATTCAGTTAAATATTGTGTGCTGCAATACAAAACTAAATTGGTACTAAGAACTAGACATTGCAGTTTATCTCTCTGAACTACTGTAACATAGGTAAACAGAAAATTAATATACAAGTCTAACATAATATAAATCTGCTTGAATATTGGTAATTGTCACCTCCTAATTATTACCCCACGTTTGATCTTGATCTTTTCAAAATCCACAATGGGCCAAACTATAATCATTGTACACAGCAGGCACCGTGCAATACCTAATTATTTAGATAAGTAATCAAACGAAGTAGAAAGGGGCAAAAATGGCATCCAGATATAGAGGACTAATTTCCTAAAATTGATAAGCAAAGACAGAACCAATTATACAACCTGAATAAGATGTAATTGTGATCTTTGGTTGCTTATTGGTCAGTACCAAAAGGCCCTCTAGTGGTGGAAGTGATGCACAATGTTAGAAGACACAAGATATCTTCATTGAATTAGTCAATTTGCAAGATTAATTTAACCAAGTAGTCCATGCAGCTCTCCTGATGGTAAATACAAATTGCAGTGCTTTGTAAAAACAAAGTTTTGTTCTTGGAGAATCTCACTTTTATCAGCTGCTAGAGAGAAGGCACAGAGCAGTAGGAACCAGGTGAACACCTCATATGTAACTCAACACTGGCACTTTTGAACCAGGCACAAGGACATTGAAGGTTGTTCCTTCAACAAACTCAAACACGACATCAGTGTCAATGTAGATTGCTGGATGGAGATCCTCCTCAAGTTCAGTAAGGACTCTCGTCATCATCTGGCTGAGAAGTCTATTCCAGGAACACACTTTCCATTAGCTGTAAAATGATCAGGGGCTAAATACTTATTGTGCATTAATGATCCGTGAAGCAAAATAATCTGTACCTGATGTCTTAGAGCCACACTAAACTGGTACTCCTCTTCTGAGTTGCCTCTCACTCCCAATCACCAAAAACTTTAGCTGCACTGATATAATCAATGAAGGTTCACACTTAGTGCACAGGGGACAGTAGCAAAACTACAATTCTCATTTCAAAGACTTCTTGTCCTATGCAACAGGAAATAGAACTAAAGGTCAACATTTAGTTGAGTAATGTTAATTACTCCTAATGTATAGTCATAAATCTGAGGTGACTGAAGTCCAGTATTTTCCATTGCTCTTCAAACTGTGGCATGGGTGTTCTGATCAGTATAAAATGGTCAAGGCACTGATCATCGCCAGTGAGGTTTCATACCATATTCAAAGCAGAACTAAATAAATTTTCTACAAATACTAATAGAGCTCAAACAAAATACAAATCCATACATTGAAATCACTAGGAAGAATGGAATTTTAAAAATGCTGCGTTAAGTTCCACAGGAAACTACGGACGAGTTATTTTGATGCATTAGCTTATGGGAAAGAGAACATTGCACTGTTGTTCTAGGTGAGTTCAAATTCTCCAACACGAATCTGTAAAGGGGTAAGTACATATTCTGCAATGAAGTGGATCCATACACTGTAGCCTCATGTGGTCTTGAGAAGTTAGAAATGCTGGCGGCATTTCTCTGAAATGGAAAGACACACCTGACAAGAGTTAGACAGGGTTACTGTAAACCATGTAAATCATGTCACTGTAGTGACATGAAATATCAATGAAACAATGGCTGAAAGCGCTGCATTGCTTAAAGCATCTGCTACTGCAGTTGGACCTGTGCTTGGTTACCTCAGTTAAATAAAAAAGTTTAATTTTAAATTTATAATTTGTATTATGCATCATAATTGAATAGCTTGCTCTCAATGGTACTGAAAGCAATCTTAAATGCTCAATTTCAAGAAGAAAACATTTTGCAGATGCAGGATGGCAGTGCCCTTCAAGGCAACTGAAGTTTAGCAGTTCCCCTGGTGATTGGGGATCAGTGAAATCATACAATATGAACTTAATTCCCAGAATAATTTTTTCAGATTTCACTGCGTTTAAACTAGACATACTAACAAGAATATTTAGACACAAGCATGTGTTATGACGGACCACAAGCACAAGGCCCATAACTGAACCAATAAAATCTGATTTGAACCACCGGCAACATCATGACGTCAGCGCAATTATGGTCAACTGATGAGGCCATTCTTCGACACTTCACTCCATCAATCTGGTACTGGAGTGAAGCTCACATTGATAGAGAAGAAAAATCAAGAACATTTAGAAATGCTTTCTATTTTAAACCCTCGAATTTAATGCTTTTAGACAACTCAAGGCAGTCATGTGATACATAATTTAGTTCCATCTTTAAAACCTGAAAGAAAAAAAACCATGAATACTATTTTCCTTCAGACTGTGTGGAAAAGCAAATCAAGAGTTCAGTCAGACTCATCTTTTAAAACAGAATCAAACATAATTTAATATTGGTGAGAAAATAAATTAAGTACAAAAATGTTTAATAACTTAAAACAGCCTTCTGGCTTTGTAGCAAACTAAAATAAAGCAACAGTATTTAAACATTTACATCCACCAACTCACAGTACACATCAAGCCCAGGCACATCTACCTTGCCGGGAACTATACCTTGTACTGCATTAATGAAAAATAACTCCTACTAGCTGCCATGCATTACTTAACTCTTCAAAAAAAAAAGTAACATACAACTTTAAAATACATTACACCCGCCCCTTTCTTTTGGCTAGCTCTCAGAACTGATGACGATTTCCCTGGGTACTCCGGACAAACATCCAATCTCAGTTTTATACAACTTTTCCAATCCCATGGAATATTCCCAGTGCTTCTTGCAATCTCACTTGAATGACTTCATTTTTCAGTACTTGTGGTGCTTAATATTCAAGTTATTAGCATTATTAAATAAAAGGTAGTTTAACTTGCAGTGGCTGTCATATGAACTCGTCATGTATATTAGAGTACTAAATTATGGAATGTCCTAACATGCTTGTACTGTCAAGCTCCAGAGCTTTTGTTCAAACTGTACTAAGGAACAGGAAATTCAGCATGAATATTTGTTCCACCATAAGATACTTTAGAAGATTTGAAGTAATCCTTTCAGATTTTAGCCTTTTATTTTACAGCCTTTCAGTTTATAACTTGGCTCAAGTACAAAAAAACCATCTCAACAGTGCAAATTTATCCCCATGTCCATTGGGTATAAAACACTTGGAGCCAATTTAAAAACTGTCTCAGGTGTACATGCATCTGAATCAGGCTATAAACAGCAAGATTCAAATCCCTATTTGTTTCCTTGCCCTGTTGCACATGCCAGTGCATTCATGAGAATTTGTGGTATGGTACCACACAACATGTACTGTTTAAGGCAAAGCATAAAATTAGTGTAATTAATTTAGACCAGACCAATACATTCAGAATTCAAGGCAAAACTATAAAATGGACTAATGTTTTCTTTTGCAACTTCAATGTAATTGTTCAGTTAATTCCATCATGTCTCGCATAAAAAAAGAGAATTTGAGCACTCAATGTGCTGCTTCTACAGAAAATTAAATTGTTGTCTGTATGCATAGCTACAATTTAAAAATAAAAATATTAGTGCAACTCAAAAACTAATAGTTGGACCATAATATGCATTTTGCAGAAGTTTGGCAGTTGACTAAAATTCAAATTTGAATAAAAGTTTCACCTTGTGAATTCTGGTGTTCCAATTGAAAAATCCACTACCCCTCAAATTCTAATATACTCTCTCATCCAATTAGTTACACTATACTGCATCTCCATCATTCTTCAATGTCAATAATTTCATAAAACACAGTAGCAAAGTAAAACAAAAAGCAGCCCTGAAATTAACACATTCCCCAGATGAGATAGCTGCTACAATTGTCAAGGATTTAAAGCGGCTGGGATAATGCAATTACAAGTCAGCTTTACCTAACTGTAACTTCACATGGTTGGCCATTTGTATATGACTGTGCACAGCAAAAGGGGGAACACAGACATTCAAAGTTGTTACAGGGCTACTCTTATAAAGTGCTATTCATTTCCTCTATATAAAAAAGTATGTTTGAAATTTAAGTGGTCCTTCATGCTAAATGTCAAAATTAAATTACAAACTACTACTACAGTGAACTTAAAGCATTTCAAACTTGTTGGAGATACAAGGATTGAATAAGCATCAATTTTTGTAGCATTTATCACCTTGCATCTTCAGCAGGTCATGGAGTTAGAACTGACACTTAGTCTGAATTTTGACTTCAATAAGTTGTGCACAGACAAATTACACACACAGGAATAAAAAGGCCTTGAACAAAAAAGTTGCAGCATGTCTGTTGACTTGAGGTGTTGGGGTTCCATTAAGTGCATGAAGCCTACTGCATTTTACCAATATATTAATCTATGGCTCCCATTAATAGCTATATAAACATGACCCAGGGAACAGAACCTAGTTGAGGCAACATCAAATCTAAAAGTATTCTGTAGATGACACTACGGCTGAATATATTTCACACTTTTAATCACAGTAATATTTAAAATATAAAATTAAAAAAAATGAGGCAACCAAAATAAATGAAAGGCCCAGCACTGCTGCTAATCTAACAAGTTGGTTAGGAAACTCCATACATCACCTAATATCGTGTCTCTGATTTGGCATGCTGTTTCTTGAGATGGTGCTAATAATTATCACTTGGTCCCATTTTCATTCTTGATGTTATTTAGGTTGGCATGTGAAGCCTTTACTGCTCTCTTTTGGGGGGTGGGGGAGGGAAGATGGGGGTAGGAGGGTGGGGGAGTGGCTATAAAGAACTACTATTACTGCTTCCACTTCAGCTACTGAAGGCTTTTAATATCCACTGGTCCTGTCTCCATTCCACTTGCTTAGTTTGGGATGGAGGGATCTAACATTCACTAGTATTACTCTTTTCAAAGAAGTAGCTGTTAAAATTTACAGGTCTGACTTGATATTCACTCCTGCGTTCTCTCCCCTTGTTAAACATCAGTCACATTAAAAAGCAAATAATGCAGACAGGCTAACACATAGTTATTTCATCCAGGGATCAAGAAAAGTTTCCCATTGTACATGAGCCAGACGCTCTCTTCGCTCCTTCCCAAGCCTTCAAATGAATACTTTCAATTACCATTTTTCACAATCTTAGGTAGCCCTTTGATAGCAACTCACAGGATAAATAAAGTCCATCCAATGTTGATTGGTGCAAAGCAGTGACCAAATGTGTTTTAACGGACACCTAGGTATCAAAGTGAAAATCCAACACCACCTATTCCTCAGGAACAGTGGAAACAAATCTCAATGCTTTTCCTTGTTTGTTTCCAACCAAAATGTCAAACTTCACAGAATAAGTATATTTACTAGTTAAGATGAAGGATGATCAAAAATAAAATGTATTGTAAACTAAACTTACTTTTAATATAAATTCACATTCTTTAGCACTTCAAGTAAATAAGTTCCCAAATGGCTAAATTCTTCAGGATGATAAAGATAGTTCATACTAATATATAACAATAACCATTGAGCAATACGTAACTTCTCCAATATAATTACTGGGTCAGAAGCAACCCCTTTTCGTCAGTTTCTTGCTCCTTTATTTCTGAAGAAAATGAAGCGTTGCTGGTGCGGCACCATATGTCCTCCAGTAACTTGCCTATGTAGCCATTATTTATGTGAGCCTCATCAGTGGGGGGGGGAAAGGGAAATGCAGAAAAGGGGTCATCATACCCAAATGCAATCCTGTCTTCATCCAGCAAGGGCTTTTGTACTGGGATCAGGAGCGGTATCAGTGACTAATTTTCCCTAACCCAAGAGCACCAAGGCCAATTGCTACACAGCCACAAATGCCTTGGCTGAGACCAGCTAACTTAGCACAGGCCATAATTCAAGTCAGTGGCCTTCCTCATTTCTAATCCTAGCTACTCATTGCATAAATTCAGAGTTGCTGACAAGTTCCCAAATGCGAAGAACTTCATAACTATTTCCCCAAATTGCTGAAAGTAACAAGCATAACCTAGTTTAGGTCTCGAATTGGGCGAGGAAACTAGAAAACTATCCCACATTGGACATACTGCAGATGCAATTAAACCTGAAGGACTGTTTACTGGAATTGAGACATCTGGGAGACAATACACAAACTGATGCCACCCAAGGACAATTTGTTACTTTGCTTGCACCTTTCCCAGTTAAAATACAGACAACTGGAAACAGATTTACTTCCCTGCCTGCAGTGAACTAAAAAAATTGCATGTTACTTCAATGTCCAAGCAGAGTTTTAATTTTGAGATTTGCATGGTTTTCAATTTGCCCTTTTCTAAAATAAATTCAAAATATATCACAAAACTGCACAAATAGTTTTCAAATATATTTTTGTAAGACATGAATAATATTAACATTACCTACACATTCTCTTTTTGTGGGTAGCAGGAGACAGGTTCCACTAAGAGTTGAAAATCTGAGGAAGCATGTGCCTTTCTGGTGATCTGCCTAATAGTGAAAAGGGAAATCTGGAAGGACTGAACTCCAGAATGATGCATATGATCAGCATCATATATCCAATCTGTAGCATGCTTTTACCAGAATTCCTCAGCTTTGGTGCAGTTCTTTTGCACCAGATTACAAACTAGGAATAACCATACAAAATCCAGCTATTTGAAGCTATGTTTTCAAAGATTCTGTCAAGGCAGCTTGGTCACCACTATTCAAACCTGTTAATTTACAAGTGGTAACATTTAGTTGTTGCTAATCCAACTTTACTGGCACAGTTTAATTGATTAACATTTGAAAGACCCAAGCCTGGGTGTTTGAACATAAATTACTGATGCCTAATTATAAATTGTTGGGAAACAGAACCTTTCTTTATAGCGGGGCTCAGCAGTCATTTGCAGCAGTGTACAAGCACAAAATAGAGGAATATTGACTATTAATTGGGCCTCTTCAAAATGTATCTTACAGTTCTACTTTAGGAATCAATAATAGCACAAAACAGTTTGGTGAGAACCAATGAATAGAAAGAGAAATTATTTAAATTTATTTTTCAAAAACTGTCCAAGCTATTTCAGACATTACCCCTGTCCTTCTGATGTCACTAAGAGCAAGAAACCATCAACCCTCATGTTACAGGTTTTACAGCTGAAAATTAAATTATGTTCACACTGGAAGCATGCTTATTTCTTTGGTGGTGGGCAGCAGCAGAGATTGGAAGGTGGGAAGAAGAGAAGGCAAAGAAATACATGGTAGGGGATTTTTTTTTTTTGCAGCATTAAGTAGGAAGAAAGCGTATCCTGAAATCTTAATTTGAGTAGATGTAGAAATGGGAGATGGGGGAGGGGAAAGAATATGGTATTAATTGCAACCACCTTGTTGATAAACTAACCTCAAGTGCACAATTGTCCAGTCATCTTAGGAATGTTCGGAATTCATGCAATGATAGGTGAAGTTTTTTTAAATAAATAAAAAGATTCTAAGCTGGAGAGAAACCCTTTACAGCTACACTTACACTCTGATTACAGGATAACAAAGTGCTATACAGCAGGGGCCAAGTTTGGAATAACCGATTAGGACATCAATAAATTAGAAGTGCTAACACACAGATATCTGTGCAATCCAGGAATCAATGTGGTTTGCAAACAAAATTATAATCATGACTCATACCTTTTTATGAAATACAACTGATCTGTTGTAAACCACTATCAGGAGATGCAACCCTGGTTCTTCAATTTTCTGAAAAATAATTTAGTGTCCTATTGAGATAAAGCATCAATGCTTTCCCAACACCCCACCAAATTGTGGGCACAAAACAGTGCAGCCTGAGGATGACAAGTAACAGCTCTGTCTGCATATCTGCAGTGAGAGCTCCATTTCAGTTTGCATTTTTGAAAAAGTGCAGCTGAATTGTTTTTTATACACATCACACTGTGTAAGCCTACGCAGTATTAGACAGAATCCAATTCATATTAATTAGATGCCGTCCTGTAAATAAGCAGAGAGCAAGTACAAATTACGGATGAAGACAGGCGCAAGTTAAGTCCACTTAGTTTAACCGTCAGGCTGTGCAGTGTTCTAAAGTGTGCCGAATGGGAGAACAAAAGAGCAATGGTTATGACATGTGTCCAACCAGTAATTGCACAATACCCTTTAGTTGGAAAAATACACCAAGAGTCCTCAGGTTACAAAATAAATTGATAGTTGACCATTCACTTGTTAGTGAGTAGAATTATTGGCTTGTCATGACAGACAAATTGGCCTAGAAATTAACCAAAAAAATTCAGGTATCAAAAGCTTTATCATTTCAATCACACGAAATACCAAGAGCAACTTTTGTCACATATCATATTTGTGGCAAGGAAATATACTGCCGTGTGTTACAAAGTCCTAACAAAAATCATTCTTCAAACATACCAAACCTGATTTTACCAGAAAATGTAAGCTCTCAAACAAATGCACAAGCCGTCAGCCAGATTCTCTTTTCACAACAGGGTTTCCTCACATGCAAGTTCTGAATATGGTTGCGTAACTGAAGGCATTTAATTAGCTGAATAATAAATCAGTTTATAATAGTGAATAATTAGCTCTGAAACAAATTTTAAAAAACTGATTGTGATGAAAATCTACACACACACACATACACACACACACAGATAATCCAATTGTTTTGTTATTCTCCTGTAGCAGGCTATTCCTAATTATTTCAGATACAAATTACATCTCAAATATTATTCCTTCCATGGAAAACTTCCATTTTCCACCAGAATGTAACTGATATTCAGGCAATAGCATTAAAGTAAATTCTGAAACATCACTATAATCGGATTTGTTCTCTGAGTAAGACTGAACTGCACCTAGCACTGGAAACTACAATGTGCCAGGCAAAGTTAGGAGAAAAAGGGCCTTAGAATGAGAAAGGAGAAACGTAGATTAGTCTGCACTAATCTGATGGACATACTGCCTTCAGCTCTCAGAAACTGCAATAACTTTCCGACAATTTTTCAAAGTTCAAAATGTATTTGTATATGAAAAATTAAGTATGTTTTCCTCGAGCTTCTTCCCTTGGAGTTTTGAAGTACTAGGGAACTGGGGAATGAGAAAAGGAGGTCAACTGAAAGTCTACTTTGCTTAACTATTCATATTTTGAGATACTCTAATAACATTCACAAATTATATTCTGGTGTTTCAACATAGTGCATTTGGCACAAAAAAATAGGTCCAAAGAAATGGTACATTTGCTGTCAGCTCCCTTTGCCATACATTTAAGTCTAAGTTCGACTGTGCATTTAACATGGGTTTAAGTAGTTTAGTTTCTCCTACCACTATTCATAATCAGGTGCTAAACATAAACAATACTTCACTTCCTTCATTGCAACCTGCACTAATTCAAACAGGACCAGTGGATTTGTGTCTGCATTTAATTCTGACAAAGATTTAAAAGCCGTTACAGCTAACTGTCTACTGAAGGTTCAAGTCTGGTTAATTTATTTAAAAGCTCACCAGTTGGCATACAAAACTTTCCAATCAAAATCCCCTGCTAGCACTCCTGTAAAAAGTTTGTTTATAAAAATAGATGCTCTGTGAAGCCCACTTCAGCATAAGGTGTAAAACTCTTTGGCAGGGTACCTAAAGATCAGGTGCCTGTCTGCACACTGGCCCCTCAAGCCCTACCCTTAATTCTAAAACAAAATTTTGAAGCGCTAAACAGCAAATGAACTTTAAAACGAAAAATAACAAAAACAAAACAAAATTGGAGCAAAACAAAACAAATTTAATGATCATAAATGCAAAAGTAAAATCAATAGTCAAACAAAACAAAGGAAACAAAATGAAAAGAAATTATATAACAGAACATTAACTAAGTTCAAAGGCAGTTTGTAAAAACTTTTAGATTAGTCTTCTTTAAATCTATTTTAACAAAGCTTTGTGTTGACAGCTAACCTGCATGAAAAAAACATTAAGTACTTTCTATTCTGACGCATTATCCCAACTTAGCATGTCAATTATGCAAAAAACAAAAACGTTTTTTAAAAAAGAAATGGAGTTCACTAGATGGGGTGCAACAAACCTACAAATGTTCAAAGGTTTGAACTTCCAGGATAATATTACAAGCAGAATTAATCCTGTATTATATGAACCTTCCCAAACAAAATGTTCCTTTCACCCAGAAATTTGGCAAATTTGCTTGTCACCTGCTCCATTTTTGTACTGTACACTGTAAATCTCATTAATATGATTAGCTCATGGTTGTACTCGTCAGGAATTAAAATTGAATTGGTTTGCACCTACCTCCATATTTCATGAGACAAGGAGGACATAGAAGGTGCCATTTACACTTATCTACAGAAAACTGTAAATTACAGCCATGGCTCAGAAGTCTGGATGAACTTAATACTAAACATATTAATATCACAGGCACAAATCAACATTTTAATTCAAAAAGATTTACTAATGCGTGAAGCCTATGCTAGCAAGTAGTGCATTTATGAAACTGCTTTCCCAAATGCAAGCAGGAATCAACTAGGAGCTGCTAGCTACACAACTGATTATATTAAAATGGAATGAATATTGCAATTTAAAGTGATATTATTTCAAATCCATGAACTATACAGTTCAGTATTTTACCCTCCTTTTCTGGGTGGGTAGGAAGAAAGGAGGGGAATATGGAAGGAAATGTATCAAACTTTTGAACATTTCATGTTAGTTGCATCCCAGAGTACTAATATAAAAAAATCCTTTTCACTTATTCTTCTAGAATGGTAGACAAAACACTTCTGTCACAACAGTAAGAGTTGCTTTACACTAGTGGACTTATTCACCTTTCAGCAGTGTATTTCTAATCAAATGCTTACAAATGAGCACAAGCTTTAAATTACACCTTGTGTGACTTGCTGGTTTTGAAGGAGACCTGGAGGATTTTGTCTCCGAGGCGATAGCCATTCAGGCTAGCAATGGCCATGGCAGCCTCTTCATAGTTTGTCATGGTTACAAAGCCAAACCCTTTGCATTTGTTGGTGTTGAAATCACGTATAACTTTGACATTGGTCACGGCTCCGAATGGGCCAAACATCTGCCACAGGATCCCCTCATCTGCGTCTTGGCCCAGGTTGTAGATGAAGATGCACCAGCCAGATGGATTGTGACCACCAACGTTCACACCTGACAAACTACTCATATTGTCAACACTCATCGGCGAAAACCTAACAAACAAACAAAGAAAATTAACTTTAAGTTGGTGGCAAAAGCTTCAAAAGTGATGAAAGCAAATGAAAATTAGTAAAAATTCTCATACCCTTCCAAAAAATAAAAAGACAATAAAAATTTCATGACAGGGGATTGGGAAGACTATTGGCATTAAGCCACTGGTTTAATCTTAGCGGAACTGATCCATCTAGACAAACGTAGGAATTAACACTTCATCCAGAGTAAAAACCTTTCACTTAAAACTGCTGTAAAACATTTTATGGTTTTGCAAACGCCTACACTGTAGCCCAACACAGCTCTATTGTGCATTTTTACACAAGTACAGTCAAAGGGTTACCAAGTTCCCTTCTGTCAGATTCATTCCACACACAAACAAGCATAGCTTCCTTACCACTGCAGCTTTTTAGATCCAATGGAACAAAAGAGCAGCTTTATCAACAAAGAGTTGGCTCATTGGCTTCACTTTCCTGCAACCTGAACTACAGAATCACCAAACATGAAAGTATTCAAACTGCTACCTTATTCCAGTTAAAAATTGAAGCTACATAATATTGGTATAAGTGTCTTACTACTAAATCCTGCAATTTTCTTAGACTTCTTTGCAAAGGTAGCATCTGAACAAACCCAAAGTTACTGGCCAGATTTGTAGCACATGGAAATAGCTGATGCTAGACATTTTTGACAAGACAAATAAGAAAGCATTTTCAAATGTCAGATGCAAATCAAAAATTACATCAATTTTGAATATACAGTGCATCTAAATTATATGGTGACGTAGTCCTGTATCACGGGAGACCTGAACTATCAGACAGTGGTGCCAGCATTTACAATAGGCAGATGCACATCTCTCACCGGTTATCTTCTGCCATCCAGTTTTATTTAACGAATGCAACTCCCCAAAGACAAGCGATAGCCTCCTCATTTGCTGAGCTTATCGTGATCAGTCTGCTACTTAGTCTGTAGCGGGGGCACTCCTCGGTAATGTGCAGCATTGTTTGCGTCTCTCCACTAGTGTACTGCGGCCCAGCGGTGAAGGCTGGCCGCAAAGGTGCCTTGGCCTGTTCTGAACCTGTTTAGCAAGGACCACTCTTGCTGTGGTAGTTCAAAGCCTGCCATTCAACAGATGACATTTGTCGCAAGCAACTTGTTAGTCCATCCAGTCAGACATGCGGTACTGTAAATTTTTGAGACATGTCCTCACTTAATGGGTAAAGCAACAATGGGGGCAATAGGCATGTTAACCTGTTGCATCCCCGCCATGTCTGCTTAATATTTTTATTTCCTCACTGGAAGATTAACTATTTATGTCAGTTGCTTTATCCCCCCCAAGCAAGTCCTTTGCACTCACTTGCCCTTAATCACATGTGACTAGAAGTGGGAGGAAGGGTTGCTGCTGGGGTTTGGCCAATCTACTTAGCATTACCCAAAATAGCTGTTAGAAAGTCATGGAGCCCAAGGATTGTCATCTAATAATTCCTCATCACCATAATTAAGTTACTTTCAGTCTGACATTTCCTCAAAGATACAGCGCCAAGTCTTCCCAAAGTTCCAGACTTATTAGCAATGATGTTGTCACCTCATCTCTTCCCCACTGTAGCAGAGACAAGCAAAACAAACAGGGAAAAATTAGAAAAATAATGGGGAAGAAAATGGAGAAAAAAATGGAGCTGAAGATACAGACATGGTATGGGTTCAAAACTCCAAAGAGCACAATATATATTGGGGATTGCCATGGTGTTGAATGATGATTCCACCTATATCAGAATGGATAGAATGGATTTAATCATTTGTATATCATTTGATAGTTGCAAAGAATGGATCTGGCCCACTACTACAAATATTTGAATACCCATTCCCTCATAAGATTTATGATAGCGAGTGACCCTCGATGAATAAGTCTTTCTGGACAAGCCCATCAACTTTCCAGCATTCACTTTCAAAGCGGACAATGAGCTATTTATAATATGAATAGAAATTCAATTTAAGTTAATCAGGGTCCAAATTGGTGCTCATTGAGCAGCAGATTAATTAATGAATTGCCAAACACATCTACTACCCCAGTTGCAAAGTTCTGTACTATATCTGAAAGAATCCACAATAAATTCTAACAGGGAAACAGTGGCAAAACAATGCGTCAGCATCAAGAGTCCAGGACGATTGAAGTCATTTTTTTGGTACTGAATGAATCAGTACATGAAGTAATCTTGAAGCAAAAGGTGGTTGAAATCCATAAAAAGGTCAAGTAGTCTTTCATGTTACTTCTTGCTTCCTCCCCATCGACACAAAAAAGCAATTCAGAATTAGCACCAGTGAGAGTGACAGAACACACCTGAATCTTTGTGCCTGATGGTGCAATGGTCCTGGAAAGCGCCTTGCTGGTGAATGGTAGAGCTGTGCCAGCAGTGATGCATTTGTTTTCTGGTTAGGATTGGCTGCAAGTTTTACCGTAATTGGTTCAACAGCACCAGGTGGTTTGTGCCCATTCAGATTGTTAATAGCTTCATCTGCTTCAGATTTCCTGTCAAACCGAATAAAAGCCACTCCCCTGGACATACCTGAAAACAAATGAGATTTACTAAAACGGTTTGCTACCAAGAGGGGAACAATTGAAGAAAGTAGACTAGTGTGCGAGCAATCCATTTAAGATTAGTTTATAAAATGTGGCTTGTTGATTTGCTCTGGTATATATTAAGTTAATTATTTTAATGCTTAAAAAAAACCCAATAAAAATGTGTATTAAGACTGACTGCAAATGTAATTACTGGAAAAAGCGCCATTCAAGTACTAGTGCATAAAAGTAGTCAACAAATGCACTACAAAGGCAAGGTTCATGGATATAATATTGCCACTTTAGCAGTTTAATGCAACACATACAAACAGTCTCAATTGTGATTTCATACAGGAATGGAATATAGAATTTAACCAGTTTAGTGAACCTTGGGGGAAATAACTGTGAAACCATAACCCAGCAGGCAGTCAAAGCTATCTTCAGAAATGTTGTCAAAGAATTTGAAAAATGTAAGCCAGAACATTTGTAGGTGACTGGGCTGCTGGCACTATTAAATAATGTTTGAATGCTTAACAATTAAAATGGTTTTAAGCAAAAAGGAAACTGACCTTCACTCAGGAGAAACCATGGTATCAGCAGAACCGCTTCTGGACCAGAGGGATAAGGGAAATGAAATATGGGGAAAAGAGCCAAGTTCCCAGAGATGTTTCGACAAGATTAAGTTAATAAATGTGCACACTAAAGTGGGTTAGTTAGGTCCACTTTAATGCAGTCAGCCAAAAGCTCAGAGACAATATTCCAAAGTTACAAATATCATCTTTATGCATATTTACAAATATTCCTTTTATTGTTGATAAAAACGTAAAAGTTACCCACCTGTAACTTGGTCAACGAGGACACGAGATGTGATGATGCGGCCATAACGTCCAAAAAGCTGTTCTAAATCCTTTTGAGTCATTGTCTTTGGCAGCCCGCTCACATACAGGTTTGCGTCCTTAATGCTGTCGGAACTCGGCCGGGCATATGAAACCTTTCAAATAATATGTTCATTGCTGGCATTAGCAGTTTATTAAATATAGCATTGGATATGTAAAGCCCTATAACTATTTTAATTGTGAAGAACAGATTTCATCCTGACGATAGGCTGTATCTGAATAGCACATTTTGAGGTATTAAAACTGAGGTTACAGTGTTAATATCAATAGTGGAAGCATTTTGATGAGATTATTTAAGAGCACGGCAAGAAGGAACACTGAAGTACATTAGCTTCAAATTTTCCTATACTTTTGTGGTGCCAATACCTTACCTGATCCTAGTAACAAACTGACTGCTGGAGACTTTGCAGGTATGCTCATAGATTTAACTGTCAATGTTAACACATTTACTGGAGCGTTTCTTTTTGAAGAACAATGTCTATGGATAACTTCAGTGACATTTAATTTATTTTGAGGATACACAGTACACAGCCCCTTTTCTCCTTAAATGCTCAGGTCTCATGTGCTGAGTCTGCAGAGACAGTATGTTTTAAGGAGCTGCACAAAATTCAAACTGAAGATAGCATCCAGCTTTTCAAGGAAAGACCTCATCTCCAATCAAAAACTTACCTGCATGACTGCAGGGAAACATGTCGCTGGACCTTAAAGCTTCAACACCCACTAAAAATTTCAATTTATAAATGACAATATCACCATGAGATTTGAACATTATCAACGGTGAAAGTTTGTACAGCACATTTATAGCCTAATATTTAAGCACCATGACAGATCAGTTGATGAAAATCGCCCAGCATGGAATTAAGCCAAATAAGGTACCATTTTTGGCCAAGTTATTGATCTCAGTGAGAGCAGCAGCCGCTTGCCATAACTACCTTCATCTTTGGTTTAAGGAAGAGGGCAAAACACCCATGAATAGCACAAGTCAATAACTTTGAGGCGGGTAGCGAGAAAAGATTGAATGTCTACATACTGTGAAACACGTACAAAGTTATAGTAGCAGGACGCTTACCTTTATAGTTTTTGACTGCAGTCTCAGACCATTAAGTGTGTTAATAGCTCTCTCAGCATCTTTGGCGGCCACATAATTTACAAACCCATATCCGAGGCTGTGTCCTATTTAAAAATAAGTGTTAGGTCAGCAACATCCCAGTTAAATTCCCTGGAAGCAAAAGCTCTCATTTTATCATATGCTATCTCCATTTAAACTGTAATCTGCATAGGCAGCCAAAGTTCTGTTGGCTGCATTAAGCAAAAGCAACTCCTTATACAAACAAGTCAGAGTTACTGCTAGTTATGGGTTTTCTAAAACCCTCCAATCCCACTCCATGTTATATTGCCAGAGTGTACGCTGCACATAAGATCCCCAGCTAACCCCTAGTTTAACTTAGCCCAAAAGGACATACACAGTAAATGGTAGGGCACTGAGGAGTGCGGAGGAACAAAGGGATCTGGGAGTTCAGATACATAATTCCCTGAAAGTGGCGTCACAGGTAGACAAGATGGTAAAGAAAGCTTTTGGCATACTGGCCTTCATAAATCAAAGTATTGAGTATAGGAGTTGGGATGTTATGGTGAGGTTGTATAAGATATTGGTGAAGCCAACTTTGGAGTATTGTGTGCAGTTCTGGTCGCCTAACTACAGGAAGGATATCAGTAAGATTGAGAGTGTGCAGAGAAGATTTACTAGGATGTTGCCGGGTCTTGAGTTGAGTTACAGGGAAAGATTAAACAGGTTAGGACTTTATTCCTTGGAGCGTAGAAGAATGAGGGGAGATTTGATAGAAGTTTACAAAATTGTGAGGGATATAGACAGAGTAAATGCAAGTAGGCTCTTTCCACTTAGATTAGGAGAAATAAACACGAGAGGACATGGCTTTAGGGTGAAAGGGGAAAGGTTTAGGGGGAACATTAGGGGGAACTTCTTCACTCAGAGAGTGGTGAGAATGTGGAACGAGCTACCATCTGACGTGGTAAATGCGGGCTCACTCTTAAGTTTTAAGAATAAATTAGATAGATACATGGATGGGAGAGGTCTGGAGGGTTATGGACTAGGTGCAGGTCAATGGGACTAGCGGAATAATATTTCGGCACAGACTAGAAGGGCCGAATGGCCTGTTTCCTATGCTGTAGCGTTCTATGGTTCAAAAGCTAAGTCACAAACCAAAATCATATTAACAGAAAGAAGGTCTTTCATGTAATGCCAGAACTTCTATAAAAAGCCAGTATGGCCATAAATCAGCAATTGAATGACAACACACCACCTGCTCCATCAAGATTCCCTATGTAAATTTTTATCTTACCAACATATACAGCATATACTGCACTGCTATCAAAACCAGCAATATATATTTAACCCTTGCAGCAAATTCATTATGATTGAATAAGGCAAATCTGATTAGTAGTCACCCAGCCTCACACCAAAAAAAACTGCAGAATAAACTCAGCTAAGGATAAAAGCAGTGATAGACAGTCTACCCATTGCACATTTATTAGAAAGGAAGTGACACTGGGATAAAAATACACCATATTTTCCTGAAATTTACAATAATTTATGTAATTAACATTCCCACATGATCTTTACAAAAGTAGAACTTTTACAGGAAGCAGCTTTAATAAAATTTGCATTTCAGGCAAGATGTGCTATCCAAATGAGGTACTATGCATATACATGTACAGGCTTGACTTGCTGAATATTTCAGCACTTTTGGTTTTTATTTCAAATTTTCAGCATCTGCAGTATTTTGTTTTTTTGATGGGCATGCAGTGGCTGAGCATTATTACTGAACTTCTTATCCATTCGTTACCACTGTAAAATTTTGAGTGCCATTTTAACTTGGCTAAAGATTCCATTTTACACGTCCTTATTGCCAGCTCATAGCAACATTGGAGGGATGCTGCATGAATACTGCAACAGCCCCATTCCTGGCCAAAAAGTGATATGTGATGCACTTTACACACTGCTCGAAATTTATTCTGGAACAGCACCACCTTCGATCACAGAATACAGAGAAATTGAGGAAACCACAAAGGAACGAGTGCAACAGATGAGGTGTTCTGAACTTGGTCAAAAACCACTCAAATTTGCTATATCTACTTCACTCTCCACTACATTAGGGAACTAAGCAGTAAGTAATTTGTCATTTCCAAGCATCACAAGTTTTGACATAAGGCTCTAAATGAATAGAAGTGCTCAGTATAATTATTACCATTTCTGAAGGATTCTATAAAAGGACTGTTAATCTACCTAAATTAGCAAATAATATTATGGCAGATGAATTCCTGGAGTGTGTACAAGATTTGTTTTAGACCAGTATGTTGAGGAACCAACTAGGGAACAGGCTATCCTCGATTTCGTATTGTGCAATATGAGGGGGTTAATTAATAATCCTGTTGTGCGGGGTCTTTTAGGGAATAGTGACCATAACATGACAGAATTCCTCATTAGGATATAAAGTGAAGTAGTCTGATCCGAAACTAGGGCCCTAAATCTAAACAAAGAAAACTACAAAGGTATGAGGCGTGAGTTGGCTCAGATAGATTGGGGACCTTCATTAAAAGGCAAGTCAGTGGATATGCAATGGCTAATATTTAAGGAACGAATGTATGCATTGCAACAGTTATATATTCCTTTCTGGCGCAAAAACACAACAGGAACAGCAGCCCAACCATGGCTAACAAAAGAAATTAAGGTTAGTATTAGATCCAAAGAGGAGTCGTATAAGGTTGCTAGAAAAAGTAGCATGCATGAGGACTGGGAGCAGGTTAGAATTCAGCAGGAGGACCAAGAGTTTGATTAAGAGGGGAAAAATAGAGTATGAGAGTAAACTTGCAAGGAACATAAAAGCAGGCTGTAAAAGCTTCCATAAGTAAGTAAAAAGAAAAAGATTAGCGAAGACAAATGTTGGTCCCTTACAGTCCGAAACAGGAGAATTTATAATAGAGGAAAGGAAATGGCAGAGCAATTAAACAACTACTTTAGTTCTGTCTTCACAGGGGAAGACGCAAACAACTCCCCAGAAATGCCAGGGAACCAAGGGTCTAGTGAAAAGGAGGAATTGAAGGAAATTAGTACTACTAAAAAAAGTGATGGAGAAATTAATAGGACTGAAAGCCAATAAATCCCCAGGGCCTGATAATCTACATTCCAGGGTACTAAAGGAGGTGGCCTTAGAATTAGTGGATGTGTTGGTTGCCATCTTCCAAAATTCTGTAGATTCTGGAACAGTTGCGATGGATTGGAGGGTGACAAATGTAACCCCACTATTTAAAAAAGGAAGGAGGGAGAAAACAGGGGATTACAGACTGGTTAGCCTAACATCAGTAGTAGGGAAAATGCTAGAGTCTATTATAAAGGATGTGAAAACAGGACATTTAGAAAATATCAACAGGATTAGACAGTAAATATGTATTTATGAAAGGGAATCATGTTTGACAAACCTACTGGAGTTTTTTTTGAGGACGTAACTAGCAGAATAGATAAGGGAGAACCAGTGGATGTGGTGTATTTGGATTTTCAGAAAGCTTTTGATAAAGTCCCACATAAGAGGTTAGTGTGTAAGATTAAAGCACATGGGATTAGGGGCATTATATTGGCATGGATTGAGAATTGGTTAGCAGACAGGAAACAGAGAGTAGGGCTAAATGGGTCTTTTTCAGAGTGGCAGGCGGTGACTAGTGGGGTACTGCAGGGATCATTGCTTGGGCGCCAGCTATTCACAACATTTGTCAATAATTTGGATGAGGGAACCAAATGTAATATTTCTAAGTTTGCTGATGACATGAAACTTGGTGGGAATGTGAGTGATGAGGAGGATGTTAAGAGGCTTCAAGGTTATTTGAGTGAGTGGGCAAGTACATGGCAGATGCAGTATAACGTGGATAAGTGTGAAGATATCCACTTCGGTAGCATAAACAGAATGGCAGAGTATTATATAAATGGCGATAGATTGGGAAATATTGATCTACAAAGGGACCTGGGTGTTTTTGTACACAAATTACTGAAAGCCGGCATGCAGGTGCAGCAAGTAGTTAAGAAGGCAAATGGTATGTTGGCCTTCATTGCAAGAGGAACAAGGATGTCTTACTGCAACTGTACAGGGCCTTGGTGAGATCACGCCTGGACTAGTGCGTGCAGTTTTGGTCTCCTTACTGAAGAAAGGATACGCTTGCCATAGAGGGAGTGCAGTGAAGGTTCACCAGACTGATTCCTGGGGTGGCAGGATTGTTGTATGAGGAGAGATTAAGTTGACTAGGTCTGTATTCACTGGAGTTTAGAAGAATGAAAGGAGATCTCATTGAAACGTTTAAAATTCTGCAAGGGCTGGACAGACTGAATGCAGGGATGATGTTTCCTTTGGCTAGGGAGTCTAGAACAAGGGGTCACATGCTCAGGATATGGGGTAGGCCACTCAGGACTGAGATGAGGAGAAACTCCTTCACTCAAGAGGGTGGTGAATCTGTGGAATTCTCTACCACAGTAGGCTGGGGAGGTCAAGTCACTGAATATATTTAAGAAGGAAATAGATAGATTTCTAGACTCTAAAGGTGTCAAGGGGTCTGGGGAGAACGCGGGAGTATGGCGTTGAGATAGAGGATCAGCCATGGTTTGAAGGGCTGAATGACCTACTCCTGCTCCTATTTTCTATGTTTACCTTGGTGTCCTGAAAGACTCAATGGATTGGTGCACTGTCTGCTCTGGTATTGAGCATAACACCTCTCCTTCTGCACCCACCCCCTGCTCCCTGCAAACCCAACTCCAAGCCAGCTTTGGGCAGGTCCATCTGGCAGTTGGTGCCAAAGTTTACCTTCATTGTTTTCCTGTAAACCTCTCCCCCACCACTGCCAAATCACCGATATAAACATCAGGGATGATGAGAATAGATTTCACCATGGTCCCTGTTCTTTCTTCTCCCAATATTTGACTAGTCCACCAACTATCTGCCTTGGTTCAATAGCGAAGAATGGTCAACTGGGCTATCTTGTATGTTTTTGCCATTGTTGTCTAAATGTTCCATGCATACAAATTAGTTTGGAACAGCTATAAATTCAGATTTTTAAGATGTCTTCAAACTTGCACACAAACCCACTGTTCCATTTAAGTAACAATGTTATAAGCAGCAAGTAATTATGCATAGATATCTGCAACTAAACTAAAAATATCGGTCTAAAAAAGCAAAAGCAGCATAGCAATTCAACTACATTAGTTACTTCTCATTTTAAATATAAGCATACAAGTCTTAATAAAATTAAAGATTTATAATATAAATTAACAATGTAAATGGATTAAAAGCCTGAAGATATTCAAAGGCTATTTTCGTTTTGGAAGGGAGACATTATAAGTTTGGGATTAGAAACATTCATATGGATATCTTTCGAATTTCTTGCAATTGAAAATGTGATGACGATACTGGACAGCTGCTATCAATGACTTATTGGGTAAATAAGCAGTGTGGGATCTCTCAGTACATCAAATAATCTAAGATCCATGAGAGAATGTCAGTCATTGTGAGGGATGTGGGGTGAGGAGTGCGAGTTGGGGAGAGGGGGAAAGAAATATTCCAATGGTCTCTGCAACCTAAGACAAGGAAAGAAAGTCAGCTAGGCATTCCATGCTGATTTTCAATCCTCTTCATTGTACCCATGTAATCCAGGGTCATTAGAGTGGTCAATTCCCTCCTCCCCATCCAGTGACTGCATTGACTGACTGACTGAACAAACCAGAAGAATATCTTCTCAATAAATGTAAAATGTTTAAAGATGTGCAAGCACAGGGTAGCTTGGTAAGATAAAATGTTGGAGAATAACATATGTCACAGGTGATTGGAGATCAATTCACCTTTGATGGTAAATGCCTGCATACTTTGGTATCCATTTTGCTGCCTTACGAATCATGCTGGGAAGAAGTTGTTGCATCCGCTAAAAAGGAAGACGAGATCAATACCATACACCTCTAAGGAAGATGAGATCAATGCCATACACTGGCAAAGGCCTTTGGTTCCTTCTTATCAGCAAAGGTGAGGGATCCAAATGGATCTAGGAGTGAGAGAGAAAAATCTCCTTCACTGGAGCTACCCTTCTAAAAAAAGTGAATTACAGAGAACAGCTAGAAAATTGCTAATCACATCCCAAAATTCTGACCCCTTTCTTCTCCCCATAGGCTACTCTTCCTAATGTACAGTTTCACAAGCAGTGCTAACTTCTTAGGCACCTAAGTACAATGAGTTCATTTTTCAAAACTAGTCAGTCATCAGAGGTCTTTGGGAATGAACGGAGGGCATGGGAGAATAGAGAAAGAGAGAGAGGCGGGGGGGAGAAAGGAGCAAAGATAAGATTGATCTCACTTGCGGTTTTAGCTTTAGCATGCAAGGTTGGAATGAAAAATAAATTGCCACAATGTAAAATATCTTTCCCTTCCTTGATGCCATAAGATCAAACTTAGGACCCAGGTCCGTACAAAACAACATGTGTGTAAACTGAAGAACCAAAACTGCCCTCAATGAATCGTAATTGTACTGCATGAAGATGGATAGAAATAGTGTAGCTGTAACAGAAACAAACAAGGCACGAAATTCAATATCCAATATAAAAATAATTAACTTCCTTCAATAATTAAAAAACTAAACCAGAAAGATAATTTAAGCTTTATAGCAGGAGTGATTTTTTTTTACCTTTCATGCTTATCCTCCCTTTTAAATCCAGCCCCACAAACAGCAATGGCGCAGATCCAGCACCAAAGATTTGCACTTTCAAAATTATGTCTGTTATCTAGAGGACAGAATGGTAACGTACACTTTCATCTATGTAAGATGCTATCGGAACAAAGGATAACTTAATGTGCTTTCCTTGCTGTCGGTGTAAGCATCTAGTGTGTTAACTACCACCCCATTCTGCATTCTTTTGAAAGTTGGCTATTCTGTCTTCCAAAGTTGTTAGATGGAATAGTCTTGCCATTCTTCGAGTCCTTTAATGGTAAATGCTAGAATATCTGCCTAATTTTAGCAAAATAACAAGGGAGGCAGCATCCATTCCAGATTTTTCTGATAAAAAAATGTTTATTAAAGAGTAACACTGTGGAGACAGGAAACGTGCTTACAATGCTGGAAAGTCCTGTTCAAATCTAAACCGGGTCATGCCATGAACTTGCATTAATCTATACTTACATTGATGATATAGCAGTGTTCCTTCAATCAACAACACACAAATACTGAATAAGACAAACTCCAAACCTCAACACCTGGGGCCTTACTCTGAGTAGAGCAGAAAATAAGGAAATTGAAAACAACAGGGCTGTTTGCATTGGTTCTCCTATATTCTTGAATTAATTTTTAAAAATCAATAGATGGGATGTGGGTGTTGCTGGCTAGGCCAGCATTTATTGCCTATCCCTAACTGCCCTTGAGAAGGTGGTGGTTAGCTGCCTTCTTGAACTGCTGCAGTCCACGTGATGTAGGAACATCCACAGTGCTGTTAGAGAGAGAGTTCCAAGATTTTGACTCAGTAACAATGAAGGAGACGGTGGCGTAGTGGTAATATCATTGGACTAGTAATCCAGGGGTCCAGGCTAATGCTCTGGGGGCATGGGCTCAAATCCCATGACAGCTGGTGGAATTTGAATTCAATTAATAAATCTGGAGTTATAAAACTAGTCATCAGTGATGGTGACCATGACAACTCTCATTGTTGTAAAAGCCCATCTGGTCCAACAAATGTCCTGCCATCCTTACCTGGTTTAGCTTACATGTGACTCCAGGCCCACACCAATGTGGTTGACTCTTAACTGCCATCTGAAATGGCCTAGCAAGCTATTAGGTTCAATGGCAATTAGGGATGGGCAAAAAATACTGGCCTTGCCAATGACACCCAGATCTCACGAAATAAAGAGGGAAAAAAAATTTGGACCCTAGATACACAGGTTCATTTAACTGAAGAAGTTGCAAGCTTCTAGTCCAACTTCCACCAATAGGGTTAGTTTTCAATATGCTGATTAGTAGCTACCAATATAGGTCCAGAACTGTTAACTAAATGGAACCACAATGCTTTATATATGAAAGACTACATTAACCAATCACCAAGCCTGGAAAATCGACAAGCCTTAACCAGAGTATATGAATGCAACAAGAATTAATTGGTCCACAAACTGAAAGTTCCAAATTGTACTCCAATTATTGAAAGAATGATTTGAACAATGTCAGAAACAAAGTCGAACATTTGAAAGCCAAACTGTGCGAGAGATCCCTAACTCAGTGATAATGAGGCTAATTAAATCATCCATACCATAATCCTCACTAAGATCTGCTTATACCAATGAACAGAATCCTTGTTGCTCTGTACAGCTCAGTTCCAAACTGAGATAGTAAAAGTAAATTTTCTGAAATTTTTAAGATTCCATAATCACTCTTTCAGTTTCACCTTTATATCTAAAAGAACAATGCAGGATAGATACCACGTAAAATGGCATCAAAATTATTCAACTACTGATTTGCAAAAATCCATACGGTGTGCAGGTCTATCTCATTTTAAAATGAAGACATAAGCAAAAACACGGTTTTCTACAATAGTCACTTTGGCACCCATGACCTTCACACCCTATCACCTGAAGGTACTTATTTCTCAGTCCCACTTTTCTAGCCTGTAGTTAATACTCTGTCATACCAGAACAACTGAGCTCCAAGATATTGGTACCCAATGTTCAATGTAGAATGAAAGTGGGCTTCACTGTGGCAGATCCATTTTGTTTGGGCAATTGTGTAAATGAGGCACACAAAAGTAACACAGGTTCATCATTTTCTCATTATGATAAAAGTCTCCTTGTTTTAAAGATCTCCACCTTCATTTGCCATATAGCAACACTCTTCTGGATACAAGGAATAGCTGTTTATATAACAAACAGAACTATACTACATTAAACTGAATTGCAATGTCCAACTCACTACCATCTCAAAATACAACAATATGCTCAAAGTAATTGAGCCAGTGACAATCTCCCCCCCAAAAGGTTTTTGGAGAGGTCAATGACAGAAGATCAATTTATGTTCCTTCCACCTTAAAATGAGAAATGATTCATATTTGGCTTTGCTTGATTCAACATTTCTGAAACTGGCTCTATGTTCATTGTAATTCAGAAGAAAAGTATTAGTTGAACTGGCTCCCAAAGATTTGCATACAAATCTTATTATCTAAAAACAAAAAAGCAGCAATGGCTGCAGCTTTACCTTAAAGGTCCTTACCTGCGACTTTGTCGCGAATGAGCTTGGCAGACTCCACCTCGCCTATACTGCCAAAAAGGCTTCGCAGCTCATCTTGCGTCATGTTCTGAGGCAAGTAGTTGACAATTAAGTTGGTTCTTATATTGTCATCCCCATGATCCTTGCATTCCTCAGCCATGAGATCAAGCTCTGCTTGGTAACCGTTACTGTAACAAGATTGGTCGTTTGACATTTCAAAAAGAGCTCACCTGTGAAAAGAATAAGCATACAAATACATCACATTGTCTGAGAAAGATGCAATTATAAGCCAAAATCCCTAGAACCAACAATACCAGTGAACAGAGGGATCTGCAAACAGTGCAAAGGTGTGCATCAAGTCCTAGATCAAGTATGTGTTGAATTTTATTTTGATGTCAGAACTTTCTTTTTCTGTCAGTTGGAATGGTAAGAAGAATGCAATCTGCATACTATGTACATTTGAACTGTGAAAAAATAATCAGCACCACAGCTATAGATTTTGACCTTCCAAACCTAACTGAGTGGCTAGAGAACTCATTTTGACTAGAGAACTGTACAGTGAAGAACTGTTTATCATTGCTGGTATTGGAGACTATCAATTAAGCATATCATAGATGTGACATCATTTAGCTTACCTGCCACATTCACAAAAAACAAATTACATTTTATTTTACTTTTGTCCATCAGTTTAATACAGAAAGCAAGGGAAATTGGTCAATAGTGCCAGATCAAGTCATACATCGTATTTGTAATTCTACTGTTGAAAGCATTACAGAAATCTATCCTTAGTAAGAGGTATTTCACAGTAAAGTAATTCAGTTCCTTTAAGTTTTAAACTACTAAACCCTTCTGAAAACAATGTAATAATGCAAGGTAGGATAAGTAACATTGTTAAAAATGTCTACCCCCAAGCATATTGCTTGGAGATTTTAAAAAAGTTCAGAAAGGCGCAACAAGGAAAAGAGCTCTTTTTATTTTCATCAGAAGCACTCAATATAAGTAGCACAAGAACACAAGAAATAGGAGTAGGAGTAGGCCATATGGGCCGTCGAGTCTGCTCAGCCATTCCAAACGATCATGGCTGATCTTGGGCTTCTACTCCACTGCCCTGCCCATTACACATATCCCTCGATTCTGACACCAAAAACCTGTCTATCCCAGCCTTAAATGCATTCAACGATGGAGCATCCACAATCCTCTGGGGTAAAGAATTCCAAAGATACTCAACCCCTCGAGTGAAGTAATTTCCCCTCATCTTGGTCCTAAATGGTTGGCCCCTTATACTGAGACCGTGCCCCTGTGTTTTAGATTCCCTGACCATGGAAATAATCACTCAGCGTCTACCTTATCAAGCCCCTTCAGAATCTTGTACGTTTCAATGAGATCGCCTGTCATTCTTCTAAACTCCAGAGAAAATAGGCCCAATTTGCTCAGCCTCTCATCACAGGACAACCCCCTCATGCCAGGGACCAATTTAATGTACGTTTACTATACTGTCTCCAATGCAAGTATATCTTTTCTTAAATCTGGAGACCAAAACTGCACACAGTACTCCAGGTGTGGTCTCACCAAAACGCTGTTCAATTTTAGCAAGACTTCTTTATTCCTGTACTCCAATCCCCTTTTAATGGCCAACGTGCTATTTGCCTTCCTAATTGCTTGCTGTTTCTGCATGCTAACTTTCTGCGTTTCCTATACGAGCACACCTAACCACACAAGTCTCTTTGAACATCAATGCCCACATTTTAAAAAATATTCTGCTTTTCTATTCTTATGACCAAAGTAAATAACTTCACACTTCCCTTCATTATTATTCCACCTGTCATCTTGTTGCCCACTCACCTAACCTATCTCTTTGTAGCATTTGTGTCCTCCCCACAGCTTCCCTTTCCACCCAGCTTTGTACCATCAGCAAACTTAGACAAAGAGACAGTGTGTTAGATATCTAGTTCATGGGTGGTAAATAGCTGAGGACCTAGCACTGATCTTTATGGCACTCCACTATTCATTGCCTGCCAAGTTGAAAATGCCCTGTTTATGCCCACTCTCTGCTTCCTGTCTGTTAACTAATCCTCTATCTATGCTAATATATTACCCCCAACTTCATTTGCCCTTATCTTGCCTCCTACTGTAGTGCTGTATTCAAAAAGCCAGAGTGCTATGGGATATAATTTATATTATACTATAAGAACTGAAACATGAATTTCCAGGTCAGCCTACTCACAGTACATAAATTCCAGAGTTCCTGTGTATTCTCTACATCTCAACATTCTGCATAACTTGCAATTCATAGATGCAAGGGTGAAAGATTTGGATGACAACCAAATTAAAAGGGAGTGAAAAATACTGTTATAACAAGGAGGAATAAACCAGACCTGATATATAATCTTGGCTTATTCTGTTCTGCTGCCTTCCACCACTGCAATGTCTCTTCAACCCATGAGAACTTTCTCACTTTTCTACGATTAATCTGCTCAAAGCTTGTAAAAGGCAGGCTACAGCAGGTAACATGTCATTTTTATAGCCTGTTCATCCTCAAACTTTGATTTTTTTTTTTGCCAGCCCAAATGGAAGGGTCACCCAATTAAAGATGCAGACACGGATCAAAAGTCAGGATCTGCCTAGTGATCCAAGTCTACTAGAGCAACTACACCATCTAACTGCCCCCCACCCGCCCCCACCAATTTACTTGCACATTCAACTCCCTTTCCTTCTCACCATTTGGTCTTTAATAACTTATTTTGAACTCTTATTTTGTTCTGTGCCAATCTGATACTTAAAACAGCTGCACAAAAATTGCTCTAGCGCAAAACCGAACAATGAAGTGCAGGGCATTACTTTAAAATTTCAAAAAATGAGCAAGGTCTTTTTTTGAGACATGACAATAGAAGTATCCTTTTCAGGAAAATTCAGAACCAAAGTTAAAATAATCACACTGCAACTAAATACATCTGAGTAGCCTCTGAAGAGGAACATTAGTAACCCAGACTTATTAAAATCTGAGTGTCATTAAGATCCCAGAAATAACATGAGTAAAAAATATCCTCTAAGGCCCCCCATGCCACTTGTCAGCCACCACCCTCCAAAAAAATCCAACTTGTTCAAATCACATCTGCATGCCCCCTGTCTCCACTCACTTGCCACTGCTGCCTTCCCTAATCTACACTGGCAACCTGCTCCCCAACAGATTGTATTTAAAATTCTTGTCCTTAATCCTATATCTATCTCTGTAACTGCTACCACCCTTATTCCCTGTTCCACACACTCCAATATCCCGTAGTTAGTTTTTTGTGCATTCCTGACCTACTCCTCCCAACTCTCACACCATGGTTGAATGTATAACAAAACAAAAATAAAAATACCTGGAAAGACTCAGTAGGTCTGGCAGCATCTGCTGAGAGGAACACAGTTAACGTTTCGAGTCCGTATGACTCTTCAACAGAACTAAGTAAAAATTGAAAAGAGGTGAAATATAAGCTGGTTTAAGGGAGGGGCGGGGAGAGAGAGACAGGTAGAGCTGGATAGAGGGCCAGTGATAGGTGGAGATAGCCAAAAGATGTCATAGACAAAAGGACAAAGAGGTGTTGAAATTATCTAATGAATGTGTTAATTAAGGGTAGAAAGCAGGACAAGCAAGGTACAGATAGCCCTAGTGGGGGTGGGGTGGGGTGAAGGAATACTAAAAAGGCTAAAAGGTAGAGACAAAATAATGGATGGAAATACATTTAAAAATAATGGAAATAGGTGGGAAAAGAAAAATCTATATAAATTATTGGGAAAAAAGGGGGGGAATCAGAAAGGGGGTGGGAATGGAGGAGAGAGTTCATGATCTAAAATTGTTGAACTCAATATTCAGTCTTGAAGGCTGTAAAGTGCCTAGTTGGAAGATGAGGTGCTGTTCCTCCAGTTTGCGTTGAGCTTCACTGGAACAATGCAGCAGGCCAAGGACGGACATGTGGGCATGAGAGCAGGGTGGAGTGTTGAAATGGCAAGCGACAGGGAGGTCTGGGTCATGCTTGCGGACAGACCGAAGGTGTCCCCACCGATTTCCATTATTTTTAAATGTATTTCCATCCATTGTTTTATCTCTACCTTTTAGCCTATTTCGATCCCTTCCCTTCACCCCACTCGGGCTATCTGTACCTTGCTTGTCCTGCTTTCTACCCTTAATAGCACATTCCTTAGATAATATCACCACCTTCAACACCTCTTAGTCCTTTTGTCTACGACATCTTTTGGCTATCTCCACCTATCACTGGCCCTTATCCAGCTCTACCTGTCCCACCCACCCCCCCACTTAAACCAGCTTATATTTCACCTCTTTTCTATTTTTACTTAGTTCTGTTGAAGAGTCATACGGACTCGAAACATTAACTGTGTTCCTCTCCACAGATGCTGCCAGACCTGCTGAGTTTTTCCAGGTATTTTTATTTTTGTTTTGGATTTCCAGCATCCGCAGTTTTTTGCTTTTATTATGGTTGAATGTATGTTCCCTTTATCTATTTGTATCTTATCTTGGATGTTTTCTATAAAGGAACTATATAAATGTAAATTAACTGCAGTCTCCGAACCCATTTAAAAACAAACATAAACAGCAACTTGATCATTGGTAGTACCAACATTAGCTTCAGCCAAAAACTCTACGTAATTTATAAGTCACTGAATGTATGCCCAAAAGCAGAAAAATGTTCTATGTTACCACTTCTACATGGATTTACTCAAATCACATCTTTGCAGAAATGCTTCATCTACTGTTTGGTACAATGTTATTTTAAATGCAATGGTCCATTTGAACATGCATCATTTTTGCTAGTTGGAACTCTTAACTCTCTGTAATGAATAGAGGCACATGACAGGAATCGTATTAAAAGTATAATAGGAAGGTTAATCCCAAGCACCGAGACAAATTAAACTGTGACTGAAGGATTGCGAGACTAGGTACAAACATTAAGCAAGTTTAAGACTGTCACCCCTGTGGTCAAAAACTCTGCTGTTATTCAAGCAGCATTTAGAAGGTCAAGGTTTCAATGGAAGGATGAATTTTGATGGCCTTTCCTCATGGGTTTTTGTGATTGTGTAAAACTGACCAGGCACTTAGTTGCCATTGAATCTAAGTGTCAAGCAATAGAAAAGAGTTAAAAATCTGAATCATTAATTTGTCTTCCGACTACTGATGCTGACTGATCTGAATAGTTCTAGTATATTTTGTTTTTACTTCAGTATTCAAAGTTTTAAAAAAATTTAATAGTGCAACAAGATGATGAACAGAGCCACTAAAGAGAGAACCTAGACAAACTGAAGACTAATGTTTCTACCCATTTGAAGTCTAATCATTTCCCTAACATCCTTTAGGGAAGGAAATCTGCCATCTTCACCTGGTCTGGCCTACATGTGACTCCAGACCCACAACAATATGGTTGACTCTTAAATGCCCTGTGAAATGGCTGAACAAGCCACTCACTTGTATCAAACCATTAAAAACTCGATAGAGAATGAAACCAGATTGACCACCCAGCATCGACCTAAGCATTGGAAACAACAATGGCAAACTCAGCCCTGTTGACCCTGCAAAGTCCTCCTTACTAATTACTGGGGGCTAGTGCCAAAATTGGGAGAGCTGTCTCATGGACTAGTCAAGCAACAGCCTGACACAGTCATACTCACAGAATCATAGCTTACAGACAAATGTCCCAGACACCACCATCGCCATTCCACCAGCAGGACCGGCCCAGCAGGACCGGCCCAGCAGAGGTGGCAGCACAGTGGTATAGTCAGGAGGGAGTTGCCCTGGGAGTCGTCAACACCGACTCCGGACCCCATGAAGTCTCATGGCATCAAGTCAACATGGGCAAAGAAACCTCCTGCTGACTACAAGGGCTGCTCCCGCTCAGCTGATGAATCAGTACTCCTCCATGTTGAATGCCACTTGGGGGAAGCACTGAGGGTTGCAAGGGCGCAGAATGCATTCTGGGTGGGGGGGCCTGAATGTCCATCACCAAGAGTGGCCCGGTAGCATCACAACAGACCAAGGTGGCCGAGTCCTAAAGGACATAGTTAGACGAGGTCTGCGGCAGATGATGAGAGAACCAACAGGAAGGAAAAACATACTTGACTTCATCCTCAGCAACCTGCCTGCCGCAGATGTATCTGTCCATGACAGTATATTTAGGAATAACCATGGCACAGTCCTTGTGGAGACAAAGTCCCGTCTTCACTTCGAGCATAACCTCCACCATGTTGTGTGGCACTACCACTATGCTAAATTGGATAGATTTCGAACAGATTTAGCAACTCAAGACTGGGCAACCATGAGGCACTGTGGGCCATCAGCAACAGCAGAATTGTATACAATCACAATCTGTAACCTCACAGCCTGCCATACTCCCAACTCTACCATTACTGCCAAGCCAGGGAATCAACCCTGGTTCAATGAAGAGTGCAGGAGGGCATGCCATGAGCAGCACCAGGCATACCTAAAAATGAGGTGTCAACCTGGTGAAGCTGCAACACAGGACTGCTTGCCTGCCAAACAGCATAAGCAGCAAGTGATAGACAGAGCTAAGTGATCCCACAACCAACAGACCAGATCTAAGCTCTGCAGTCCTGAATAGTGGTGGACAATTAAACAACTCACTGGAGGAGGAGGCTCCACAAATGGTGGGGGAGCCCAGCATATCAGTGTAAAGCCTGTCCACCATCTACAAGGGACAAGTCAGGATTGCGTTGGAATACTCTCCACTTGCCTGGATGAGTGCAGCTCCAATAACACTCAAGAAGCTTGACACCAACCAGGACAAAGCAGCCCGCTTGATTGTCACCCCTTCCACAAACATTCACTCCCATCACCACTGATGAACAGTGGCAGCAGTGTGTACCAGCTACAAGATGCACTGCAGGAACTCACCAAGGCTCCTTAGGCAGCATCTTCCAACCCACAAGCACTACCATCTTGAAGGACAGCAGATACATGGTACCATCACCAACTGAAAGTACCCCCCCCAAGCCACTCACTGTCCTGAATCGGAAATATATTGACGTTCCTTCAGTGTCACTGGAACTCCATCCCTAACAGCACTCTGGGTGTATCTACACCATGAGGACTGCAGCGGTTCAAGAAGGCTGCTCACCACTACCTTCTCAAGGGAAATTAAGGATGAGCAATAAATGCTGGCCTAGCCAGCGATGCCCACATCCCGTGGATGAATTTTGAAAAAGATAAAGCTGAAACATTTGCAACAATCTTCAGCCAGAAGTGCCTAGTGGATGATCCTCCTCCAGAGGCCCCAGTATCAGAGATGCCAGCCTTCAGCCAATTCGATTCACTCCATGTAACATCAAGAAACAGCTTAGGGCTGGATATGGCAAAGATGATGGGCCCTGACAATATTCCGGCAATAGTACTGAAAACTTGTGCTCCAGAACTTGTTATGCCCCTAGCCAAGCTGTTCCAGTACAGCTACAACACTGGCATCTACCCGGCAATGTGTACCCTGTATGCAAAAAGCAGGAGAAATCTAACCAGGCCAATTATCGCCCCATAAGTCTACTTGCGATCATCAGTAAAGTAATGGAAGGGGTTATCAACAGTGCTATCAAGCAGCACTTGCTAGCAACAACCTGCTCACTGAGAATCAGTTTGGGTTCCACCAGGGCCACTTTGCTCCTGACCTCATTACAGCCTTGGTTCAAACATGGACAAAAGAGCTGAACTCCCGAGATGACGTGAGAGTGACTGCCCTTGACACCAAGGTAGCATTTGACCGCATGTGGCAACAGGGAGCCCTAGCAAAACTGGAGTCAGGGGGAAAACTCTCCTCTGGTTGGAGTCATACCTAGCGCAAAGGGAAATGGTTGTGGTTGTTGGAGGTCAATCATTTCAGTTCCAAGACATCACTGCAGGAGTTCCTCAAGGAACTTGGCCCAACCATCTTCAGCTGCTTCATCAATGACCTTCCTTCCATCATAAGGTCAGAAATGGGAATATTCGCTGATGAATGCACAATGTTCAGCACCATTCATGACTCCTCAGATACTGAAGCAGTCCATGTCCAAATGCAGCAAGACCTGCTCAATATCCAGGCTTGGGCTGACAAGTGGCAAGTAACATTCACGCCACACAAGTGTCAGGCAACAACCATCTCCAATAAAAAGAGAATCTAACCATCACCCCTTGACATTCAATGGCATTACCATTGCTGAATACCCCGCTATCAACATCCTGGGGGGTTACCACTGACCAGAAACTGAACTGGACTAACCATATAAATACTGTGGCTACAAAAGCAGGTCAGAGGGTAGGAATCCTGTAGTGAGTAGCACCCCACCTAACTCCCAAAGCCAATCCGCCATCTACAAGACACAAGTCATGAGTGTGATGGAATATTTTCCACTTGTGTGGATGAGTGCAGCTCCATCCACACTCAAGAAACGCGACACCCTTCAGAACAAAGCAGCCTGCTTGATTGGCACCCCATCCACAAATATTCACTCCCTCCACCACCAACACACAGTGGCAGAGTATACCATCTACAAGATGCAGTGCAGGAACTCACCAAGCCTCCTCAGACAGCATTCCTGGTCAGTGGTAACCCCAAATTCACGACCACTATCATCTAGAAGGACAAGGGCAGCAGACACATGGGAACACCACCACCTGGAAGTTCCCCTCCAAGCCACTCACCATCCTGACTTGAAATGGTGATATATTTCCTTCACTGTCGCTGGGTCAAAATCCTGGAATTCCCTTCCTAACAGCACTATGGGTGTACCTACACCGCATGGATTGCAGCAGCTCACCACCACCTTCTCAAGGGCAACTAGGGACGGACAATAAATGCTGGCCCTGCCAGCAAAGCCCACATCCCATGACCAAATTTTTAAAAAAAGATACCGATCTGTCACCATCATCAACATTGCAAAAGCAAAACGCAGCCTTTGCACTCTCAGACTGCTACAACTTTACCTGTTAAACCACAAAGAAATTCCCTCAGCACAAGTGGAAAGGTTCCTGCAGCTCAAGCATTTTAAAGAGAAGCATGGTCAGTGAAGTGCACTGTTGAATGCAACACGAGCTGGTTACTGCATGTTCAACAATCTAGCATTCTCAACATCTAGAACTCTCATTTCAAACAGCTCAAAATGCTCCTGAGGAAGTACTTTCTGGCTTGACAAGTCCAGTAATAGCAGGCAAAGGTGATTTTACTATCTAAAAGTAGCATGGGGACCAAGCTTAATTGAACTCGCTCACTATTCACCATCTCAAACGTTTCAACTGTCTCTATACCTGGATTCAAAAGAGGCAAAAAAATATTTTCTTGCTGGTGCAATCGTTCAGAATTTATCTGAAGTTTAACATTAAATTCATTCATAAGCAATGAAATAAGTTATCTGCTTGGGACAATGCACAAATATATACATTTAAGTTATTGAATTGTACACCAGAAATTAAAGATCCATGTTTCAAACCAGGCTGCTGCTAACCAGGTTAACATTGTATTAGTGGAAAAAGAATGAGGATCCTGAAAAGTTGAGCATTTAATTGATGTGCACTAAGTCACCAAAATTCACACAGTGGAAATGGCAGAATCTTTTCACTGCTCCAGGTTAATGTGGCATATTATACTCATCAACAAACAATTGGAATTCTGAGATTTGACCCAGGTACAAGCCTTGGTTATCAGCAGTTTAAAACAAATGCACGGACATCCAAAAGGCTCATCAAGTTAACTGGATTAAAACTGCAGTCAATATATGGAGTAGATAGAGAAGTCAAAATTGCAGCAAATTTACAGACAACTAAGCACCCAAAATATTTAACTATCAAAACACAGTACATCGTAACTATCTTAAAGTATACAATTTAGGCTGACACTTCAGTACAGTACCGACGGGCTGTTGCATAGTTGAAGGCACCATGCACACAAAAAAACAAATATTAAGCAATTCTTTGGGTCACTCAAGTAGCTTGGCCAACATTTTACACTCAACCACCATTATCAATGCCCTTAAGTTTGTCATTTATTCCATTGCTCTTTATGGGATCTTGCTGCGTTTAAAATGGTTGCCATGTTGAAAACATTGTACTGTAAAGTAATTGATCTGCATGGGAAGCCCCTGCAGAAGTTGGTAAGAAACACGTTAAGGCACAAATACCAAATGTAAGTTTTACCAAAATTCAATGACTACAAACTAAACATCATTCTAGATCATGCAGAGCTGGATAAAGTGTAGCATTAAGGCTGTTGAAATTTCATCATTTCGAAATGGCTTTTAAATCACAAAATGCAAATTCATATTTTGTGCAAAAGTGCTACCTGGGAAAATAAACAAGTGCGGCTGAACAGTACATTTAGATAACAGTAAATTTTGTCATTTAGATTTGTGAGCTGGATAGCTGCAGATAAAGGGGAAAACCTTAAAAACAAGAAACAGGCGATGCATGCTTTAGTTACCTTCACTTGGTAAACAATATGTGCCTACATATTCATTCAAGCATGCACATCTGCAATCAGTTGCACCTTTACCCGAGATGGAAGTTTGGAAAATGACCAACTACTGGAAGGCAAGATATTTGTGGGGTGGAGGGGGGAAATCAATCGTTGGGGTATATTTAGCTTATTTAATCGACGTGTGGGGAATAAGACGAAAATAAATTATTTTTTAAAAAGACATTACAAATATTTGTAGTTCTTTAGATTGTTTTCCTAAATCCAGACGAAAGGCTTATTTTCGTTTTTAATAGGTGCTTAAAGAGACTTATGCAATGAAATGACTGGAGTGTTGGGTACAAAAGCTGCTGGCCCGGGTGCAAGGTGCATTGTTCTGCCGAATGCAGTGGCCCGGTTCCTGCATCCACCTTTTTCGCCACTGCAGCTGGAGCCACCGGGGCATTAACATCCCGCTCTTCGGAGGCCTCCAGCTTTTTCCCATCTTACAACCGTCACATTTATTTAGAAGGGCCTACCCCACCGGCATATATCCTCGATCTTGATTTAGGATTAGCTGAACAGCCTCCCCTTTCCCTCCCGCTAAAAAGCCTCTGGGCTTCCATCGGTCCCCTCTTCCCGCTCAAAGCGCAACAACCAACCTCCCCCTCCGTCCCGCCCCGCCCTTCACTCTGCCACCACATCTTTGGGCCTTTCCAACCGGCATCCCTCTCTGTCTCGGGGGTGACCAATTACTCCAAATCCGAGGCCTAGCTTGCAGGAGCGCAGGCCCCAAATGCCGCATGGCCTGGGCCCGTTTCCCGGCTCATGCCGAGTATTTATTTATTTTCTTTCTCTCTCGACAAATTCACACTCACTCTGTCTGAGCCCCGCACTCAGCACGGGGTGAGAGTACCGGGCGGCACTGGGGTCTCTCTGGGACTCGAGCTGAAGATGGGGAAAGCCCAGGCCGAGCGGAGAGGCGAAAAAAAAAATCCGTTAAAATCAAACAAAGTCAACCCCGCGCGCCGCCAGCCAACAAAGGACCGCCCTCTCCTACCCCATTGGATAACCCGACTGTCTATCACACCGGTTCCTCGTCTTCCCTGTCGCTCCATTGGGCACTACTAACGTCAATCGCAGGTTCCACCGTGACCGACCGTTTCCATTGGTCCAAAGAGCAGCCGGGTGCGGCGAACCTGGCTCCGCCGTCCGCTCCTGTACTAGCAGACGGGGAAGGGGAGAGTCCTGAAGAACAGCATCCTTTGTCAATCAAGTTGTATGGACCGGGTTTTGCGGTTCTTTTGAAGTTGGCAGTATAAGCTTGCGATTCGATGAGCTAAGTGTTAATATGGCTGTGCGTATGAAGATATCACCAAACTTACCTCAGGTTTCTTCGATATGTTGCAGAAAAGCTCGTTATTATATATATCGACGTTGAAAGTAGATGAGTTTTCAAATGTTATCTCTCCCCTGGTATGCCAAGCCCATCCTCTTAGGTTGTAGTTGTTATTGTTTTAAGATGACAAGATATGTCAATTTGCAGCAACTGTTGTTTCTGAGTGGTAATACTCAGTAGCCGGTGGGACTGTAAGCTATTGATTTCTTTATTGACACAATTTCAAAATTGACACATCAAAAATTAACTGAATTGCATTTTTAGTTTGGGCAAATATCAGTGCTGCCCTCCTCCCGGAGGATAACTGGTGCCGGACCTGCTGAGTATCTCCAGCATTTTCTGTTTTTATTTCAGATATCCAGCGTCTGCAGTGCTTTACTTTTGGGCTACTTATAAATGTCATTTTTGTATTTGGCTTCTGAGTGTTCTCTAAGAGTTGGTTTTAGTTTATATAACATTTTTTAATCAGTATATTAAAATCTTGCATCGTACATACTTATAGGAATTTATAATTAAATTATGTATAGCGGGAATTGTCTATTTAAACTTGTCATGCCATAAGCAGCACCATCACTGGCAGGAGGGTGTAATTACAGCGAGATATTGCCATCATTAAGGCAGACACAATTTATAATGGAAAAAGGTGGAAAAACAATTATAGTGGTAGTGAAAACAGGTATAAGGGCCCTCCCACCTGCTGGTGCTCTACATTGTTGACTCTATCAGGGCTTTTGGGGTCAAAGGGAGGACACCTAATTTGTACAAAAGAGGTAGGGACAAACTCCAGTGCAGCCACATCTCTGCATATGGCTGCCAGGGAGGCTGATATCCTACACCCCAAGCTCTAGGAGCAGATCAAAGTTTTTAATTGACTTTCTCATTCTTTGAGAATCTAGGCTACTTATTTGGCTTGATTTCCACTCCCTCACTCACCCATTTTCTCCTACCTGAGGTTGCTTAATTTCACTAGGCTCCAATACTATGATGATGCAAAGAACTGCAAACAATTAACACAGGAAGTCCCTGCTCTTTGCTCTGCTACCACTGGTGACGTTTTGCTTGATAAGGGGCAGGCCATGGTCCTGTCCCTCACATGGCAGGTTCAAAACCCTGGAAAGATGATATGAAACTAGCTGTTAACAGGCTCAAGATGGTGCTCCCAGGCTTAAAACATTTCCAGAGATGGATTCCTCGAACACAGCCTAGGTGTAAAGTCACACAGCAGAAGGACTGTGTAACTACAGCATGACAAGTTTGTATTGATGAAAATTGTGCAGATCCTTTTGCTGGTGCTTTATTCTGAATATAGCATAGATTGCCCTTGGTACACTCCCGGTCTCTCAAAAAAAAACATGCTGAGAGACTGCTTTGTCTGAAATGTACGAAGATTGGTTTACTATGGGGAAATTTTATGTAAATCAAATCAGCTAGAATTGGAAATCAACATTTCACTTGAAGTGATGTATAGTTTTTCAGGGATTCTTTAAAAATATTTTTAATACAGGTACATGCATATGACATCAGCACTGATGTTTCTGTATGCTGCATTGATGTGGACTGAAATCTCTGAAAGAAACAATTCCATTTAGTGATTTCTCTACATTACAACAGTGACTGCGTTTCAAAAAGTAATTTAATTTTCTGTACAGTATTTTGGGACATCCTGAGGTTGTGAGCAATGCTACATAAATGCAAGCCTTTATTTTTTTCACGACTTGAGAACACCCCAAAATGTTTTACAATCAATTAAGTATATTTGAAACAAAAATAAAAATACCTGGAAAAGCTCAGCAGGTTTGGCAGCATCTGCGGAGAGGAACACAATTAACGTTTCGAGTCCGTATGACTCTTCAACAGAATGTTGAACTGTTCTGTTGAAGAGTCATACGGACTCGAAACGTTAACTGTGTTCCTCTCTGCAGATGCTGCCAGACCTGCTGAGCTTTTCCAGGTATTTTTATTTTTGTTTTGGATTTCCAGCATCCGCAGTTTTTTGCTTTTATCTAAGTACTTTTGAAGTTTAGTTACTTTTGTAATGTAGGTCAAATGCTCAGCGAATCTTTTAGGGTAAACTGAAGATGAGTGGCCAATTGAAGGTCTCCTTTGCAAAAATAAGTCTTATCCTCTTGTACTTCTTGCTCTAGACATTTTTATCCTTCATATTTTAGAACACTAATTAGTGAATGTCAGCTTCCAACCTGCGAGAGCATCTTCATTAGCTAGCTTTCGTGAATGTTCTCATGAAAATCCTTTCCATTAGTTATTTTGGTTAATGGAATTATCTACTATCTCTGTAGGTTCTCTGTCCTCTCTTTTGACAAGTGGTAGAACATCACATCAGATCTCATTTAAGAGGATTTAATTGACAAATAAATAACTATTATAATAAATATTCTTCTATCTAAAATTATTACACATCTTTTTTTCTTGTATTTCTAACTACCGCAAGAACTGTGCTGGTCTGAATTATATCTCTTGGAAGTTCCAGACTCATCAAGATTTGAACAGCTCCAACGCCTTAAATACTGCTGAAAAGGCCAAGGGTATCCAATTGTGAGTTCATACATGGAGTTAATCAGCATTGCAAAAGCATTTTCTTCCCTGACAAATCAAACCATCTTCTTTATTATGTTGATAATAGCATAGTCAAATTGCTATCATTAGGAATTAATGTGCAGTAATCATTGGCAAACTGAAGGACTGTCTTTACCTGACGTGACCTATATACAAAAACTGCAGCATATAGATATTACAAATTACATTTTTCAGCCTTCACCATCTATTGAATTTGCTTAGTTCCTTCACAAGACCACAAGAAATTACAAATAAGAAAAACCATTCAGCCCTTTTCAGTTACCCAGAGAGCTACTTCCATTTTCAGTCCTATTTCACATTCAATTTCTTCCTTAAGGGGGCCAGGATATTCACTTCCACTACTCTCAGAAATCTATTACAAAATATCAATTTGTGTGAAGCAAATTCCTGACATCAGGCCTAAATTTATCTTTCTTTAGTTTGAATCTATGTTCCCCTTGTTCTCTTGCAATTTTACTTAAAGCAGCATTTTAGTTTTATCTTTCCCATCTTTTCAATTTTCTTGTGTATGGCTATAAGATCACCTCTTGGATGCCTCCTTCCAAGGCTGAAAAACCCAAATCTCTCCAGTCTTCACCTCATCTGAATGTTATGTGTGTCTCAGCGACCAGAACTGGATGCAGCACTTGAGATGCCAAGTGACCAGAATCTCTGTCTTCTGACTTGTACTATATTGTTTTGGCTACATTGTACAACATTACATTGGTTTAAGTTTGAGGTCTGAAGAAGAGTCCTATTGGACTTGAAATGCTAACTCTGTTGCCAGACCTGCTGAGTTTTTCTCTAGCACTTTGTTTTTATTACATTGGCTTTGTTAATTGCTGCTCTTCATCAGTCAGACGTATTTAGCAAATGGTCTACTAAGAACTGGCCTTTCTTGTGATCCTGCATAACTGTAGACTCAAAGAAGCGTGGGCCACTGATTTTGTTGCCTATTGAAAGAAGCTGTGTTCGTTTGTGTAAATGCGAGGAGCTTGTCCTATGCATTTGCTGTTGTGATGCTGACAACAGACTGCCTACTCACCGGCAAATGTAAAAATGTGAGACAGAATGCAAGAGATGCCTGTGTCAAAGATTCTGAGGGGGCTTGGCAGGGTAGGTGCTAAGAGGATGTTTCTCCTCGTGGGGAAATCTAGAACTGGGGGCACAGTTTCAAAATGAGGGGTCTCCCATTTAAGATGGAGATGAGGAGGAACTTCTTCTCTCAGAGGGTCATTAGAGTTTGGAATTCTCTCTCCCAGCGAGCTGTGGAGGCTGGGTCATTGGATGTATTCAGGGCTGAGTTAGATTTTTGATTGACAAGGTAGTCAAAGGTTCTAGAGGTCAGGCAGGAAAGTGGAGTTAAGGCCACATCAGGTCAGCCATGATTTTATTGACTGGTGCAGTGGGCTCGAGGGGCTGAATGGCCTACTCCTCCTATTTCTTATGTTCTTATGGCACTCTGTCGCCAAGACAATAAACAACAGAAATAACTTGCATTAATGTTGGAATCTTTACCATAGAATATAATGTCCAAGGCATTTTACAAAGGAATGGATGCTAAGCCCTAATGGTGGAGTTAAATGGTAAAGTGCTTGGGGATGTCCTGCAGTTGTGAAAGGTGCATCCTTTTTTCTAGTTTTAACTTTTGAGGGTATGCTACCTTGTACTGCACTCTGCCACCAGAGGAAATGGTTTTCCTCTATCTACCCTATTAAATCTATTAATAATCTTAAACACCTCAATTAGATTACCCCTTAATCTTCTATATTCAAGGGAATACATGCCTAATATAAGCAATCAATCCTCATAATTTAACTCTTTTAGCCCTGATATCATTCTGGTGAATCTGCGCTGCTTCCCCTCTAAGGCCAATACACTATGTAGAGGTGTAGTGCCCCAAACTATCATAGAATAAAATGGTTACAGCACAGAAGAAGGCCATTTGGTCCATTGTATCTGTGCTGGCTCTCTGAGGCAGCAATTCAGCTAGTACCACTCCTCCACCTTCTCCCTGTAACCCTGCATGATCATCTTTTCAGATAACAATCCAATTCCCTTTTGAAAACCTCAATTGAATCTGTCTCCATCCTACTCTCGTGCAGCGCATTCCAGATCCTAAGCACTTGCTCCGAGAAAAGGTTTTTCCTCTTGCCACCATTGCTTCTTTTACCAATTATTTTAAATCTATGCCCTCTGGTTCTTGATGCTTCCACCAATGGGAACAGTTTCTCCCTATTTACTCTGTCCAGACCCTTCATGGGATTTGATAGGGTAGATACTCACTGGGAGGATGTTTCCACTTGTGAAAGAGACTAAAACTAGGGGACACAGTTTAAGAATGAGAGGTCTACCATTTCAGTCAGAGTTGAGGAGAAATATTTTCTCTCAAAGTGTCATTAGTTTGTGGAATTCTCTTCCCCAGAAAGCAGTGGAGGTTGGGTGATTGAATTTATTCGAGGCTGAGTTGGACAGATTTTTGATAGACAAGGGAGTCAAAGGTTATGGGGGGCAGATACTCCACCTGTATGTATGCTCTGGCAGCAGCCCCGTCCCCTGTTCCCTCAGCTCTGGCAGCAGCCCCCTCCCCTGTTCCCTCAGCTCTGGCAGCAGCCCCCTCCCCTGTTCCCTCAGCTCTGGCAGCAGCCCCCTCCCCTGTTCCCTCAGCTCTGGCAGCAGCCCCCTCCCCTGTTCCCTCAGCTCTGGCAGCAGCCCCCTCCCCTGTTCCCTCAGCTCTGGCAGCAGCCCCCTCCCCTGTTCTCTCAGCTCTGGCAGCGGTCTCCCGCTCTCACAACATTGCCTTCGCCCCCACTCCCCACCCCTCACTGGTACGGGCCCCCATAGCAGGTTGTCCCTTAATTTTCTCCATGAGAGTTGGTCATCCTGCTTTGCTCGTGCACTGCTTTTAGAATTATACCCTTTATTTTATATTGTCACAGAATCACAAAAACTTTACAGTGCAGAAGGAGGCCATTCGGCCCATTGGGTCTGCACTTGTCTCTACATTCTTCTTACCAAAATGAAGCTCTTCACACTTCTCTGCATTGAATTTCATCTACCACTTGCCCATCCATTCCACCTACTTGTCTATGTCCTTTTGATGTCTTTCTTACATTTCACAATACTTCCAACTTTTGTATCATCTGCAAATTTTGAAACTGTGCCCAGTACACCAAAGTCTGGGTCATGAATATATATATGGAAAAGCAGGGGTCTTAAACACCAGTCCCTGGGGAACCCCGCTATACGCCTTCCTCCAGCCCAAAAAAACAATCGCTCATCAATACTGTTTCCTGTTACTCAACAAATTTCATATCCATGCTGCTACTATTGCACTTATTTCATGAGCTCTGACTTGGCTGACAAGCCTGTTATGTGGTACTTCATCAAATTTTGAAAGTCCATGTACACAACATCACAGCTTCATGAACCCTTTCGTCAAAAAACTCAATCAAGTTATTTCAACATGATTTGCCCTAATAAATCCATGCTGGCTTTCCTTAATTAACCTACATTTGCCCAAGTGACAATTAACTTTTTCCCGAATTATCGCTTCTAGAAGCTCCCCCACCACCGAGGTTCAACTGACTGGCCTGTAGTTACTGGACTTATCTTTATATCCTGTTTTGAACAAGGGTGTAACATTTGCAATCCTCCAGTCCTCTGGAACCACCCCAGTGATCTGGGCACAGGAGTTCTACTACAGTTGACTTTATTTGATCCACTGTTCTGCAGTTGAATTAGATGCATGAGGATTTTCCTGATTGGTGGTGAGGTGCACATGGAATCTACTTTTTTGGTCGGGCTGCTTTGAGATGTTGATCTTCTTTCTCTTGGACTTTTGTTTCTTGCGATGTCTTGGTGCTAGGTGGATGTTCATCACCGTTTGAACAAGTCAATGATCTGTCTAGCAGGCACCAGTTAACCACATGGATCGAGTGATACCGACATCACTTAGATCTTTGACTTGAACAATGACGTAATCCAGGAAGTGCCACCTAGGTGTTTTTATCCATGTGGTTTTGTATTTATCCTGCTGGCGGAAGAGGGTATTTGTTATAATGAGGCCATGCGCAGCACATTGTCAGCAAGAGGACACCATTTACATTGGCTTTTCCCACCCTGTTTTTCCTGCTGTTTCTGTTCCAGACATCTGAATCACGGCCAACCCAGGCATTAAAGTCCCCAAAAGGATGATTTTTTTTTTCTTTTGGGATGGCAGTAAGGATCTCATCAAGGTCAGAACAGAACATTTCCTTAACCTTTCATTTAATTCCTTTCCTTCATTTCCTTCATTGGAGTCAAGAGTTGGAGCATAAGCACTGATGGTCGTGGCATATTGATTACGGCTGAGCTGTAGGTGACATGTCGTGAATCTTTAATTGATACAATTGGGGATTTTTGTCAGGGCATCCAAGATCCTATTCTGGAGGCAAAACCAACTCTTGTGGACTTGAGTGTCGCTGTCAGACTTTTCCTTCCAGTGGTGCTTGTCCTTCATCTGCCCCTCCTGAGGAAGGCGTGTCTCACTGAGGGTGACAATGTCAGTTTGGAGGTTTGATAGAACTTGGAGTTCTCTTTCTGGATGGTCACTCTGAGATTATCCATGAGCATTCTAACATTCCAAATTGCGAAATTTAAAGTGTTCTTTCTTTGGCCACAAAATGGTGATCCCAGATGGTGTGGTTCCCCAACCAGAAGTAGGACAGCTTGTTTTTAGGACACGTTTTCTAGCCCCCCTCCTCATGTGGAGTGAGCAGAGAGTATTCTGAAGAGGACTGATCAGTCACAGATTCTGCTGCTCAAAGACACTTCTGTCCCAATAGAGGTGTCCAACGACACAGCCCTGTCCCTGTCTCCAATTTTCCATTGCCACAGAACTTGGCAAATGGACCCTGGTAGAATCCTATGCATAACTTTGTTTAACATGGGGATCTTGGGGTGCCATCATTGGTTCACATGATCCTGATAGGTTGGTGGTCAGTTTTAGGTGATGTCAACCCCGGTGATCGGGACCACCTAGCCATTGCAGCCTTCTTCCACCTTCACAGCCGGTGAGATGCACTGTCTTCTTTCACCTGTTCTATTGCTGAGGGGCTTTTGGGACTGCACTTTGTCTGGCACCTCCCCCCAATCTTGCCACCATGGTAGTCTTGTCAGGAGCAAAGGAGCTCCCAATTGCATTGCTCAAGGGTTCAGGGATCGTCGGAGTGCCCAAACTTCTCCACCACGTCAAGGTAGTGATCCACTGAGGGTGAGATTCAATATATCCAATGAACCTAGCTTTTTTTGGGGAGCAGAAAATTGCGAAGAGCCGTTGATAGATTAGGTGAGTAGGCAAAACTGTGATCGATGGTATTTAATTGGGAAAGTGAGATCGTCTACATCAGACCTAAGAAAGTTGGATCACTTTTTTTCTAAATGGTCAGAAGGTATGACTGGATGAACAGAAAGATTTATGGGTCTGACTAAATTATTAAAAACTAGTGGACAAGTAGAAAAAGTTATTTAAAAGACTATTGGAATGTTGTCCACTATTTCAACAGGGGTGGAAGTTGCGTTACAGCTGAACAGAGCTCTAGTTGGTACTGCTGAACAGAGCTCTGGTTAGATTCCATCTGGAGATCTTCATTCAGTTCTGGGCATGCCACCTCAGAGGATATATTAACCTTGTTCAGCACAGAGTCACCAGCATACCACAACTGAAACGGTTAAATTAAGGACAGCTTGGATCAGGTATGTATGTCCTTAAGTATGGAAGATTAAAGAGTGAACTAAGTGTTTAGAATAATTATTGGAGTTGCTAAGATAAAGAGAAACAATGTCTTCTAATTGGGAAATGTAGTACAAGGGGCTATAACCATCAAATTAGAGCTAGACTGTTAGGGATGACATCAGAAATCACTTCTTCACACAGGTTGTTGTTGTGACAAATGTAGGGCAAGATCACTGACAAGTTTCAAATGAGTTTTATACATTTTTATTCGTCCAAGGTTTGGAACCGAGATGGGGAGATGGTGTTGAAGTTGTAGATCAGCCATGATCTAATTGAAGTATCTACCCCTGTTCCTATGTTTAGTTCTACACCAGGTGGTACATTTACTCACTTGGCCATTGTGGGAGTAATGATCCACAATCTCAACTTTACGTTGGATCACATTGAGATTTATGATCACAATAAATGGTGACAGGTGATAAAAATAAAGTGTGGTTTAGAAAGAGATCCATGAAAATTGAAATGGAGTCCTGAGTCTGGTAACCATCCAACAATGCACAAAGAACATAAATTCTACACGATTCTTGTTTCATCACTGTTAAAATGTGTGGTTGTGGAATATTTAACGATCTCTGTGTTTATGTAGGTGTGCAATGGGTCTGGTGAGGTGGGAAAGTTACCATGATGCTCATTAATATCCTGCAGGTGGTGCTGTTGAGCTACTAAAAGTCTGTCTTGCAGTGCCACCAGCAGGAAGATGCTGGAATTACAGCCTTTAAAGCTATCAATCAGAATGTTGACATTTTAATCATTGCTAATGGGATGGGATATTAATTCTATTGCCTATCCTTAATTGCCCTTGGAAAAAGTGGCAGTGAGTTGCCTTGTGGAACCACTGCTATCAACATGGTTTAGGAGCATTTGTTTTTATTCATTCACGGGATGTGGGCTTCGCTGGCTGGGCCATCCCTAGTTGCCCTTGAGAGATTGGTGGTGAGCTGCTGCCTTGAAACATTGCAGCACATGTGGTGTAGGTATACCCACAGTGTTTTTAGGAAATGAGTTCCAGGATTTTGACCCAGTGACAGTGAAGGAATGGTGATATATTTCCAAGTCAGGATGGTGAGTGACTTGGAGGGGAACTTCCAGGTGGTGGTGTTCCCATGTACCTGCTGCCCTTGTCTTTCTAGATGGTAGCGGTTGTGGGTTTGAAAAGTACTGTCTAAGGAGCCTTGGTGAATTCCTGCAGTGCATCTTGTAGCTGGTACACACTGCTGCTACTGTGCGTCGGTGGTGGAGGGAGTGAATGTTTGTGGATGTGGATTCCTTGCCTCTGACCTGGTCTTATGGCCACAGTACTTATATGGCTAGTCCAGTTGAGTTTCTTGTCAATGGTAACCCCCCCAGGATGTGGGGGATTAAGTGATGGTGATGCCATTGAACGTCAAGGGGCGATGGTTAGATTCTCTCTTGTTGGAGATGGTCATAGCCCGGCACTTGTGTGGCGCGAATGTTACTTGCCACTTGTCAGCCCAAAACAAAAACAGAATTACCTGGAAAAACTCAGCAGGTCTGGCAGCATCGGTGGAGAAGAAATCAGTTGACTTTTCGAGTCCTCACGACCCTTCGGCAGAACTGAAATATAGTTAGGAGAGAGGTGAAATATAAGCTGGTCTAAGGTGGGGGGCGGGGGGGAGAGAGAAGTTGAGGGTGGGGTGGTTGTGGGGATAAGCAAGCAGTGATAGGAGAAGATAATCAAAAGATGTCACAGTCAAAAGGATCAAAGAGGTGTTGAAGGTGGTGATATCTAAGAAAAGTGCTAATTAAGAATGGAAGGCAGGATACTCAAGGTACAGCTCTAGTGGGGGTGGGGTGGAAAGACTAACAAAGTTTTAGTTTTAGATTTAAAAATAATGGAAATAGGTGGGAAAAGAAGAATCTATATAAATTATTGAAAAAAAAGGGGGAGGGGGAAGAAACGGGGTGGGGGTGGGGATGGGGGGAGGGGGAGTTTAAGATCTAAAGTTGTTGAATTCAATATTCAGCCCGGAAGGCTGTAAAGTGCCTAGTCGGAAGATGAGGTGCTGTTCCTCCAGTTTGCGTTGGGCTTCACTGGAACAATGCAGCAAGCCAAGGACAGACATGTGGGCAAGAGAACAGGGTGGAGTGTTAAAATGGCAAGCGACAGGGAGGTTTGAGTCTTTCTTGCGGACAGACCGCAGGTGTTCTGCAAAGCGGTCGCCCAGTTTGCGTTTGGTCTCTCCAATGTAGAGGAGACCGCATTGGGAGCAACGAATGCAGTAGACTAAGTTAGGGGAAATGCAAGTGAAATGCTGCTTCACTTGAAAGGAGTGTTTGGGCCCTTGGACAGTGAGGAGAGAGGAAGTGAAGGGGCAGGTGTTGCATCTTCTGCGTGGGCATGGGGAGGTGCCATAGGTGGGGGTTGAGGAGTAGGGGGTGATGGAGGAGTGGACAGGGTGTCCCGGAGGGAACGATCCCTACGGAATGCCGCCAGGGGGGGTGAAGGGAAGATGTGTTTGGTGGTGGCATCATGCTGGAGTTGGCGGAAATGGTGGAGGATGATCCTTTGAATGCGGAGGCTGATGGGGTGATAAGTGAGGACAAGGGGGACCCTATCATGTTTCTGGGAAGGAGGAGAAGGCGTGAGGGTGGATGCGCGGGATATGGGTCGGACACGGTTGAGGGCCCTGTCAACGACCGTGGGTGGAAAACCTCGGTTAAGGAAGAAGGAGGACATGTCAGAGGAGCTGTTTTTGAAGGTAGCGTCATCAGAACAGATGCGACGGAGGCGAAGGAACTGAGAGAATGGGATGGAGTCCTTACAGGAAGCGGGGTGTGAGGAGCTGTAGTCGAGGTAGCTGTGGGAGTCGGTAGGCTTGTAATGGATATTGGTGGACAGTCTATCATCAGAAATTGAGACAGAGAGGTCAAGGAAGGGAAGAGAAGTGTCAGAGATGGACCATGTGAAAATGATGGAGGGGTGGAGATTGGAAGCAAAATTAATAAATTTTTCCAGGTCCCGACGAGAGCATGAAGCAGCACTGAAGTAATCATCGATGTACCGGAGAAAGAGTTGTGGGAGGGGGCCGGAGTAGGACTGGAACAAGGAATGTTCCACATACCCCATAAAGAGACAGGCATAGCTGGGACCCATGCGGGTACCCATAGCCACACCTTTTATTTGGAGGAAGTGAGAGGAGTTAAAGGAGAAATTGTTCAGTGTGAGAACAAGTTCAGCCAGATGGAGGAGAGTAGTGGTGGATGGGGATTGTTCGGGCCTCTGTTCAAGGAAGAAGCTAAGGGCCCTCAGACCATCCTGGTGGGGGATGGAGGTGTAGAGGGATTGGACATCCATGGTGAAGAGGAAGCGGTTGGGGCCAGGGAACTGGAAATTGTTGATGTGACGTAAGGTGTCAGAGGAATCACGGATGTAGGTGGGAAGGGACTGGACAAGGGGAGAGAGAAGGGAGTCAAGATAACGAGAAATGAGTTCCGTGGGGCAGGAACAGGCTGACACGATCGGTCTGCCAGGACAGTTCTGTTTGTGGATTTTGGGTAGGAGGTAGAAGCGGGCTGTCCGAGGTTGGGCGACTATCAAGTTGGAAGCTGTGGGAGGAAGATCTCCAGAGGAGATGAGGTCAGTGACAGTCCTGGAAACAATGGCTTGATGTTCTGTGGTGGGGTCATGGTCCAGGGAGAGGTAGGAGGAAGTGTCTGATTTGGACATGTGCTGCTTCAGTATCTGAGGATTCGCGAATGGTGCTGAACATTGTGCAATCATCAGCGAACATCCCCACTCCTGACCTTATGATGGAAGGAAGGTCATTGATAAAGCAGCTGAAGATGGCTGGGCCTAGGAGACTACCCTGAGGAACATTTGCAGTGATGTCCTGGAACTGAGATGACTGACCTCCAACAACCACAGCCATCTTCCTTTGTGCTAGGCATGTCTCCAAACAGTGGAGGGTCTTTCCTCCATCCACAGCACTGTTAAGAAAGGAGTTCCAGGGATTTAAAAAAATTAATTCTTTATTTAAAATAAATTTTAACTACAGTCATAATAAGTAACCGTACAAAAAAAATCTTACAGCACAGCAATGATTCAATATACTAATGCTTGGAAAAGAAAAAGAAAGAAAGGAAGAGAGAAGTAGGAGGAAGGAAAGGGAAAGAGAAAAAAAACCCTCCCCAAACCCCAAAAAATAAATAATAAAATCATCAACAATCATAGGTCAGATATAGTTTCACCTGATATAATACATACAACCTAATTAGAGTCGGTTATATAAAAGTACAGAGCTGTAGTTCCTCAAAATAATCTGAGAAAGGTTGCCGAGCTACATAAAATCCATCAGTGGGGCCTGTTATAGTGTACTTTATTATCTTGTTTAAGATTCTGCATAAGGTCATGTATCCAATTAGTAAAAGGGTGTGGGGCAGACTGTTTCCAATTTAATAGAATAATATGTCTAGCCAAAAATGTTGAAAAGGCAAGTGCATCAGTCTGAATCTTTGTAAGAAGGATGCAATTTGGTTCCACTGCAAAGAGTGCTGTAATAGGAGAAGGTTCAATGTTGCTACTGAAAATGTGTGAGAGTGATCTAAAAAAACTTTGTCCAAAACAAAGTCAATTTAGGACAAGATCAGTACATATAAATTAGAGGGGCTGGGGCAATATGACATTTATCACAGGTTGGATCAAAATTTGGATAAATCTTAAGATAATTTCACCTTGGCTAGATGGATACGATGTAAGATTTTTTAATTGTAGCAACCCATGTCTTGCATGTACAGATGAGGAATGTACATAAGAGAGAATAGACTTCCAGTTCTCTTCTGATAAGTCTGAGTCAAAATGTTGCTCCCAAAGATTTTTTAAGGTAGAAAGCGAAGGGCAGTGTAGTGAAAAAAATTAGAGAATACAATTTGGAAATGAACCCCCTAACAAAAGGATTTAATTCTAACAATATTTATCGGTGATTTGGGGGCAATAAAGGAAACTGGGCAATTTTTTTTTGCGTACAAAATCTCTGATTTGTAAATAGCGAAAGAAGTGTGTGTGGGGCAGATCATAATTCTGAGAGAGAGAGTCAAAAGAAGCAAAATTATCAAAATTATTATAGCAAGGGCTTTGATGCCTCTTGCGTGCCAGACTTGAAAGGCAGAATCTCCTAATGAAGGTGGAAGAAAATGGTTTGCATTAATAGGGCCGTATAAAGAGAGAGATTGCAGCCCAAAGTGCGTTCTGAACTGGGTCAAAATCTTAAGTGACTGTCTGATAACAGGGTTTGAAGAAAAATGACTGGTTGAAAAAGGAATGGAGGAGCACAACAGAGAGGCAGCGATGTAGATTGACAAGAGGCTGCCTCCAATTGCAGCCACGCTAAACTAGCCAAGTCTGAATGAAGCCAAAAATAAATATTACGGTTATTAGCACACCGATAATAAAACTGGAAATTTGGCAGTGCTAAACCACCTAAATGTTTGGGACTTTGTAGAAAAACTTTACGAATTCTGGGTGTTTTCTTATTCCAAATAAAGGAAGAAATTGTTCTCTCGCTGAACAATTTCTTCTTAAACTTGTCTCACTTCCACCAAATAAAAGGTGTGGCTATGGGTACCTGCATGGGTACCAGCTATGCCTGTCTCTTGATGGGGTATGTGGAAAATTTCTTGTTCCAGTCCTACTCAGGCCCCCTCCCACAACTCTTTTTCAGTACATCGATGACTGTTTCGGTGCTGCTTCATGCTCTCATCTGGACCTGGAAAAATTTATCAATTTTGCTTCTAATTTCCACCCCTCTATCTCCTTCACATGGTCCATCTCTGACACTTCTCTTCCCTTCCTCAACCTGTCTGTCTCAATTTCTGGTGAGACTGTCCACCAATATTCATTACAAGCCCACTGACTCCCACAGCAACCTTGACTACAGCTCCTTACACCCTGCTTCACGCAAGGACTCCATCCCATTCTCTCAGTTCCTTCGCCTCCATCGCATCTGTTCTGATGATGCCACTTCCCAAAACGGCGCTTCTGACATTCCTTCGTTAACTGAGGTTTCCCACCCACCGTGGTTGACAGGGCCCTCAACTGTGTCCGACCCATTTCCTGCGCCTCTGCCCTCACACCTTCCCCTCCCTCCCAGAACCATGATAAGGTCCCCCTTTTCCTCATTTTTCACCCCACCAGCCTCCCAATCAAAGGACCATCCTCCGCCATTTCTGCCAACTCCAGCACGATGCCACCACCAAACACATCTTCCCCTCACCACCACCCCCCCCCCCCCCCCCCCCTCAGTATTCTGTGGGGACTTTCCCTCTGGGACACACTGGTCCACTCCTCCATCACCCCCAACATCTCATCCCCTTCCCACGGCACCTTCCCATGCAATCGCAGAAGATGCAACACCTGCCCCTTTACCTCCTCCTTCCTCACCATCCAAGGGCCCAAACATTACTTTCAGATGAAACAGCACTTCACTTGCACCTCCTTCAATTTGTTCTACTGCATTCGCTGCTCCCAATGCAGTGTCCTCTACGTTGGGGAGACCAAACGCAGACTGGGTGACCGCTTTGCAGAACACCTTCGGTCTGTCCACAAGCATGGCTCAGACCTTAATGTTGCTTGCCATTTCAACACACCATCCTGCTCTCACACCCACATGTCCATCCTTGTCCTACTGCAATCTCCCAGTGAAGCCCAACGCAAACTGGAGGAACAGCACCTCATCTTTCAATTAGGTGCTTCACAGCCTTCAGGACTTAACATTGAGTTCAACAACTTCAGACCATGAGCTCTCTCATCTATCTTCACCCCTTTTATAATTCCTCTTTTTAAATTTATTTTTATTCATTGTTTTATCCTCTCCTTTATCCCCCTTTTTATTCCTTTTTCTATCCTTTTTTCCCCAACCACCCACCCCACGCCCAAAAGAGCCATCTGTTACTTGTTCCACATTCTTTCATAGAGTGCTGACCCTTATTCTACTATTAACACATTCTGCTTTCTTACTTTTAAGCCACTATCAGCACCTTCTTTAGCTGTTACCACTACTATTAACGCTCCCTTTGTCTTTTTGTCCATGACATCTTTGTCAGTCTCTCCTTAGCTCCCACCTATTGCTGGTCTTCCAGTCTATCCAGCTTCACTTGCTCCACCTGCACCGCCCCCCCCCCCCCCCCCCCCCCCCCCCTCTCTGTTTAAACAGTATAAATTTCATCACATTTATCCTTCGCTTTAGCTCTGAAGAAGGGTCATACGGACTTGAAATGTTAATTCTGTTTCTCTTTCCACAGATGCTGTCAGGCCTGCTGAATTTTTCCAGCATTTTCTGTTTTTACTAAAGGAAGAAATTAATTAGTCTATTGCAACAAAAAATGCTTGGGAATAAACAATGGAATACACTGAAATAAGTATAGAAATTTTGGCAAAATATTCATCTTTACAGAATTTATATAACCAACTAAAGAAAGGGGTAAGCTAGACCAATGTGCTAAGTCCTGCTTTGTACGTTCCAACAAAGGGTCAAAGTTGAGCTTAAAAATGTCTCTACGGGATCAACTGAATAAAATTCTAAATATTTAAAACTGTTTACTGAGACCTTGAAGAGGAGGGAAGAAAGAAGGTAACTCTGCAATAGAGTTAATAGGAAAAGTTTCACTCTTTTGCAAATTAATTTTAAAACCCAAAATATGACCAAATCACTCAAGAATAGAGAAAATATGTGGAGAGATGAGGCCGTATCGGAGATGTAAAGAAGCAGGTCGCCAGCATATAGGGAGAGTTTCTGTTCGACTCCACCTCCTATAACAAACACCCTGTACAACTCCCCAGGTCCACAGTGACGTTGCCAGGGGCTCGATAGCAATAGCAAAAAGTAGGGGGGAAAGGGGACAGCCCTGTCTGATACCTTGATGGAGGTCAAAGAGTTTAGAGTGGATCTTATTTGTACGTACTGAAGTAATTGGTGATGGATACAATAGTTTCATCCATTTTATAAAAATGGGCCCAAATCCAATTTTTGAAGAGTGAAGAAAAGCTGGTCCCATTCCGCTCTATCAAAAGCCTTTTCTGCGTCCATTGTTATAAGAAGCTCAAGGAGAGAAGTAGTTGAATGTGCATAAATAATATTGAAAAGAAGCCTTATACTAGAGAAGGATTGCCTGCCATGTATAAAATCTGTCTGGCCAGGAGAGATAATAGATGGAAGGACAGGTTCAGGACGGAGGTTAAGGTTTTAGCTAGTAACTTGACATCCACGTCGAAAAGGGAAATAGGCCGGTATGAACTGCAATGCAGACGATCCTTATCCGTTTTTAAAAGAATAGACAAAGATGCCTCACACAGTGTAAGAAGTAGTGTTTTAGAGAGTCAGATGTTAAAGATGGGATGTCCATATTATCAAAAAAGATTGTGAAATAAGCCAGGGTCTGAAAAAGAGTCTGAGGTATGAAGAGTGGAATAAAAAAGTTTGAATTGATCATTGATCTCCTGATGATCGGTAGTGTTGACCCTGTTGGAGTGGTAATTTCAGCTATAAGTTGAGAGAAAGCTGACTGGTGAAGCTGGTGAGTCAGGAGCCTATCTGTTCTTCACCATGCCCATAAAATGTACCACGTGATCTAAGTATAAATTTGTGTCTGCCAGATGAAGAGAATCAAGACGCCATGGTGGACGAGAAACTGGTTGGTCATGGAATCGTATTACTAAAACTAAAGGGGCATGATCAGAGATCACAAAACTATTGTATGTGCAAGATTGAATAAACTGGAGCAGCCTCTTGTCAAGGGAAAAATAGTCAATATGTGAAAAGGTGTGGTGAACAGGACAGAAAAAGGAGTATTGTCTTGCTGGTGGGTATAGAAAATCAATCTACCAATCCGTGTGTATCCAGAAATGAACTGATGGCTGAGGCTGATTTTGATATTGGAACAGATTTTATGGATGAATCATCTAAATTTGGGTTAAGAACACATTTAATGTCTTCTCCAAGAATGAAGTGATATGAGTCTAAATCAGGTATGGAAAATAAGAAATTTAAAATGAAACAGTGATCATCCCAGTTGGGTGCATATACATTAACTAGGATCAATGGACAGTTAAAAAGCCTGCCTTTTACTATAACATAGCGGCTATTAGGGTCAGCTATAACCTGAGAGTGAACAAGGGCATGCCTTTATGGATTAAAATTGCCACACCTCTTGCTTTACTATGAAAATTAGAATGAAACATCAGCCCAACCTAACCCACATTCAAAAATGGCCAGATTAATGTGAGTTTCTGCAGGAAGGCAATGCCCACTTTCAAATGATGGAAATGAGAGAGAACTTCATTTCTTTTAACTGAGTGATTTAGACCTTTCACATTCCAGGTGATAAAATGGATTGGACAACCACCCTGTGAAGCCTTAATATCAGTGGACATTATGATAATAAAAGAATACCAAAGCATATGGCCCCCATAGGTTAACCATTGCAAATAATGGATTAAATATTTTAGAACCAGAGCTTATCCACCTAAAGAATGTTAAAAACTGATTAAAAGGAAAGTATATTTGGAAAAGAACAAGAAAAAGAGAAGAAAAGGGAAGAAAAAATAGAAGGGGAAGAAGGAAAGAAAAGCTTTATATCACCTCCCCAAACAAGGTGAATGCTACTCTTCACAGCTAGTGTACTATTCATTACCTATCTTACCAATGTGTCTTGAAATGACAGCCCACATTAAAGCAATATACAATCAAATACCCCAAACAAAAGTATTGTAAAACTCAGCATAAGCTAACAAAGGTGCAGAATCTGTATGAAGCAACAGTTTTGTAATACGGTACTCAACAAGAGACGGAGAATTTTAAGAGATTCAACTCTCAAGAATTCAATTGCACATGTGGTAAAAGGTAAAAAATAAATACCCATAGGGTTTATGTAAAACTTCCTGTGCTTAGTACAGTTTGGACATAAGATACAAAGAGATTGGTATAACCAGCAAAACTTGTCGTGTAACAGAACCATCACGCATAGTTACCCAGTTAAGCATTGAGCACCATTTTGTCCTGAGTGAAGTCACGATATGACTTACTAAGAGAAGGTACAATTGTGTCCTTAAAAAAAGGCTGAAACTTCTTGCGGTGTGTTGAAAATCTTATTCACTCTGTTGGAAGTTACACGCAGGCGAGCAGGGCTTAGAAAGCCATATTTAAGTCCGGCTTCACGAAGTTGCGATTTAACAAATTTATATTCTCTATGACACCGGGTTAGATCCACACTGAGGAGTTCCAGGATTTTGACCTAATAACAGTGAAGCTACGGTGATATAGTTCCAGGTCAGGATGGTGTGTGACTTGGAAGGGAATTTGCATGCATCTGCTGCCCTTGTTCTTATAGGTGGTAGAAGTCACAGGTTTTGGAAAGTGCTGTGGAAGCAGCCTTCTCAAGTTGCAGCTGTGCATCTTGTAGATGGTACACACTGCTGCCACTGTACACCAGTGGTGGAGGGAATGAATGTTTAAGGTGGTGGATGGGGTGCCAATCAAGTGGGCTGTTTTGTCCTGGATGGTGCCAACCTTATTGTATCTTGTTGGAGCTGCACTCATTCAGGCAAGTGGAAAGTATTCCATCACACTCCTAACTTCTACCTTGGAGATGGTGGGCAGACTTTGAGGAGCCAGGAGGTGAGTTACTCTCTGCAGAATTCCCAGGCTTTGTCCTGCTCTTTTTGCCACAGTGTTTATATGGCTAGTCCAGTTCAGCTTCTGGTCAATGGTAACCCCCAGGATGTTGATGGTGGGGAATTCAGTGATGGTAATGCCATTGAATGTCATGGGGCGATGGTTAGATTCTCTTGCTGGAGATGGTCACTGCCTGGCACTTGTGTGGTGTAAATGTTTCTTGCTAGTAATTAGCCCAAGCCTGAATGTTGTTCAGGTCTTGCGGCATATGGACACAGAATGCTTCATTATCTGAAGAGTTGTGAGTAGGACTGAACATTGTCCAATCATCAGTGACCATCATAATTTCTGACCTTATTATGGAGGGAAGATCATCGATGAAGCATCTGAAGACGGTTGAGCCGAAGGTACTACCCTGAAGAACTCCTACAGTGATGTCTTAGGGCTGAGATTATTGACCTCCAGCAACCACAATCATCTTCCTTTGTGCTAGCTATGACTCCAACCAGTGGAAAACTTTCCTTGATTCCCATTGACTTCAATTTTGCTAGGGCTCCTGGATGTCACACTTGGTCAAACACTGCCTTGATGTCTAGGGCAGTCACTCTCACCTCACCTCTTGAGTTCAGCTCTTTTGTTCGTATTAGGATCAATGGTGTAATGAGGTCTGAGGCTGAGTGGCCCTGGCATAATGCAAACTGAGCGTCACTGAACAGGTTATTGCTGTGTGCTTGATAGCGCTATCAATGACACCTTTCATCACTTTGCTGATGATTGAGAGTATACCGATGGGGTGGTAATTGGCTGGATTGTATTTGTCCTGCTTTTTGTGGATAGGACATACCTGGTCAATTTTCCACATTGCTGGGTAGATTCCAGTGTTGTAGCTGTACTGGAACAGCTTGGCTAGGGGTGCAGCTAGATCTGGAGCACAAGTCTTCAGTACTATTGCCAGAATGTTGTCAGGGCCCATAGCCTTTGCAGTATCCAGTGCATTTAGCCATATTTTGATACCGCAAGAAGTGAATAGAATTGTCTGAAGACTGACATCTATGATGGTAGGGACCTTGGGAAAAGACTGAGATAGATCATCTACACGGCACTTCTGGCTGAAGATGGTTGCAAATGCTTCAGCCTTGTTTGATGTGCTGGGCTGCCCTTTAATTGAGGATGGGGATATTTGTGAAGCTGCCTCCTCCTATAGGTTATTTAATTGTCCACCACCATTTACAATTGGATGTAGTAGGACTGCAGAGCTTTAATCTAATCTGTTGGTTGTAGGATTTCTTAGCTCTATCTATCGCATGCTACTTCCGTTGTTTAACATGCAAGTGGTCCTGTATTGTAGCTTCACCAGGTTGACACCTCATTTTTGGGTATGCCTGATGCTGCTCCTGACATGCTCTCCTCCACCTTTCATCGGTCAGGGTTAATCCCCTGGCTTGATGACAACGATAGAGTGAGGGATATGCCAGGTCATGAGGTTACAGATTGTGTTGTATACAATTCTGCTGCTGATCGCCCACAGTGCCTCATGGATGCCCAGCTTTGAGCTGCTAGATCTGTTCTGAGACTATGCTATTTAGCATGATGGTAGTGCCACACAACATGATGATAAGGTGTTCCCAGTGTGAAGATGGGACATTGTCTCCACAAGCACTGTGTGGTAGTTACTCCTACCAATACTGTCATGGGCAGGTGCACCTGTGGCAGGAAGATTGGTGAGGGCGAAGGTAAGTAGGTTTTTCCTTATATTGTTGGTTCCCTTACCACTTGTCATAGGCCCAGTCTGGCAGCTATGTTTTTCAGGACTTGGCCAGCTCGGTCAGTAGTGGTGCTGCTGAGCCATTCTTGGTGATGGGCATTGATGTCCCCCAGTCTTCTACCCTCAGTGCTTCTTCTAAGTGCTGCTCAACATTGAGGAGCACTGATTCATCAGGAAAGAGAGGGTTTTAGCTGCTAGTCAGCAGGAGGTTTCCTTGCCATGTTTGATCTGATACCATGAGGCCTCATGGGATATAGAGTCAACATCGTGGACTCACAGGGTCATTTTATCCAACTGAATCCCACTACGGCATCTCTAGTGGATTTGTGCTGCTGGTGGGCTGTTGACTGGTGAGTATGTCTATTTGAAGCCTCCTGTTTGACTAGTCTGTGGGACAGCACTCCCAATTTTTGCACAAGTTCCCAAATGTTATTGAGGAGGACTTTTCATGGTTGACTGGATAGGATCCAGGTTGTTTCCAATGCCTACGTTGATTTAAAAAAAAAAAAATCTTATTCATGGGATGTGGTCATCGCTGGCTAGGCCAGCATTTATTGCCCATCCCTAATTACCCTTGAGAAAGTGGTGGTAAGCTGCCTTCTTGAACCGCTGTAGTCCTTGTGGTGTAGATACACCCACTATTATTAGGGAGGGAGTTCCAGGATTTTGACCCATTAACAGTGAAGGAACGGTGATATATTTCCAAGTCAGGATGGTGTGTGGCTTGGATGGGAACTTACAGATGGCGGTGTTCCCATGCACCTGCTGTCCTTGTCCTTCTAGATGGTAGCAGTTGTGAGTTTGGAAGGTGCTGTCGAAGGAGCCTTGCTGAGTTCCTGCAGTGCATCTTGCAGATGGTACACACTGTTACCACTGTGTGTCGGTGGGGGAGGAAATGAAATGTTTGGAGGGGCTGCTTTGTCTTCGATGGTGTCCAGCTTCCTGAGTGTTGTTGGAGCTGCACTTATCCAGGCAAATGGACAGTGTTCCATCACACTCCTGACTTGTGCCTTGTAGATGGTGGACAGGCTTTGGAAAGTCATGAGGTGAGTTACTCGCCAGAGGATTCCTAGCCTCTGACCTGCTCATGGAGCCACAGTATTTATATGGCTAGTCCAGTTCAGTTTCTGGTCAATGGTAACCCCCAGGATGTTGATAGTGGGGGACTCAGCAATGGTTATGCCATTGAATGTCAAGTAGCGGTGGTTAGATTCTCTCTTGTTGAAGTTAGTCATTGCCTGGCACTTGTGTGGCGCGAATGTTAATTGCCACTTGTCAGCCTCAGCCTGGATATTATCTAGGTCTTGCTGCATTTGGACATGGACTGCTTCAGTATCTGAGGAGTTGTGAATGGTGCTAAACACTGTGCAATCATCAGTGAACATCCCCACTTCTGACCTTATGATGGAAGGGAGGTCATTGATGAAGCAGTTCAAGATGGTTGGGCTGAGGACATGACCCTGAGGAACTCCTGCAGTGATGTCCTGCAACTGAGATGATTGCCTGCAACAACCCCCACACCATCTTTATGCTAGGTATGACTCCAGCGAACGGAGAGTTTTCCCCCTGATTTCCATTGACTCCAGTTTTGCTAGGACTTTTTGATGCCACACTCGGTCAAATGCTGCCTTGATGTCAAGGACAGTCACTCTCACCTCACCTCTGGAGTTCGGCTCTTTTGTCCATGTTTGAACCAAGGCTGTAATGAAGTCAGGAGCTGAGTATTCCTGGCGGAACCCAAACTGAGCCTCTGTGAGCAGGTTATTGCTAAGCAAGTGCCGCCTTATAGCACAGTTGAGGACCCCTTCCATCACTTTACTGATGATCGTGAGTAGGCTGATGGGGTGGTAATTGACCAGGTTGGATTTGTCCTGCTTTTTGTAGACAGGATATACCTGGGCAATTTTCCCATTGTTGGGTAGATGCCAGTGTTGTAGCTGTACTGAATAACTTGGCTAGGAACGTGGCAAGTTCTGGAGCACAAGTCTTCAGTACTGTTGCAGGAATATTGTCAGGGCTCATAGCCTTGGCAGTACCTGTGCATTCAGCTGTGGAGTGAATCGAATTAGCTGAAAGGTGTCACCTATGACCTCTGGAGGAGGCCAATACAAATCATCCACTCGGCACCAATCGATCAGGTAGAGTGGGGCGGAGACGGGTGTGGTTTCGGATAGCCATGCAGTGCACTAAACTCTGCCATCGAAGCTTTGGTCGGCACTCTCCGGGATATGTTAAGGGGCCTTCAGACTTAACCACGAGAGGTTCTTAGTGTACCCATGCTAACCCACATGTCTCTCTCTTTCATCCTGCAGGAGGAGTACATCAGGAGCATGGAGCCTGGTGATCTAGCTGTATGCCTCATGGCTTACTTGGAGCAGAGATAAAAAAAGAAGAGAGTGACAGAGGTGCCTGGTTGGACAGGGGGAGGAGCAGCATCCTCAAAAAGGGGCGGCTTGGGCTCCCACGCATGTCGCTGAAGAGCCACAGAGAGCCGTTACTGGTCGGCCCCTAGCTAGACCCAGGGTCTGTAGACGGCACTTGTCATTCCTGCAGATGACCGAGTGTTGTCGAAGACCGTGCATGTTCAGGGAACTGGTCGGTCACATCTGCCACCTGCTGCAGGATTTGGCGCCATGTGGATATGGAGGGCACCCACTGCCAGTGACTGAGAAGGTGACCATGGCACTCAATTCTGTCGCCAGTGGGCTCTTTCAGGGTTCCGCAGGTGACCTCAACTTTGTGCATTTTGCCCGGGACGAGGAAAACCAGGAAGCAAGAGCACTGTGATTTGCCCAGATCTCAGGTTGCCCACAGGTACAGGGTGCCATTGACTGCACTCACATGGCATTCAGATCCCTGTGGCAACAAGCGGTCAACTATGTCAACTGCAAGGGCTTCCACTAGCTGAATGTTCAGCTGGTGTGTGACCACCACAAATACATCCTACAGGTCTGCGCATGGTTCCCAAGGAATGTGCATTACTCCTACATTCTTAGTAGGTCTCAGATCCTTGACGTCTTCCAGGGTCCACAGAGGCTGCAGGGTTGGCTACTCAGGGACAAGGGCTACCCGCAGAGGACTTCGCTGATGAAGTCCGTGCGGCGGCCTCAGACTGCAGCAGAGCAATGCTATAATGAGGCTCACGCTGCAACTCACACTTTGATGGAGCAAACTGTCAGAATGTTGAAATTAAGGTTCCAGTGCCTGGACCAGTCTGTTGGAGCCCTGCAACACGGTCCACAAAGGGTGTCATGCATCATTGTCACCTGCTGTGCCCTTCACAACCTGGCATTGCAACGGAGAGAGGAGCTGCATGTTTCCTCTGATGAGGAGGATGCTGACCGGGATGAGTGTGAGGAGCTCCTTGAGACGAGGATGATGGAAATGAGGCCATTGCACTGGTCAGAAGAGGCAGGCATGCTCAGGAGGCCCTCATAGCTGCTAGATTTGTGGAGGATGATGACAACATGCAGTGAGGAGACACCATAGATCCTCACATTGCATCTGTGAACATCTGACTCGTGTCTGGCTGTTGGCAGTGCAACTACCCTCTGTGATAAGGTTCCTGTCATAGAGGCGCAGCAGATGCCCATAGTCCCGACGTTGCAGGAGAATGATGACGACATGCAGTGGGGACACTCTGTAGACCCTCACATAGCTTATATGAATGTCTGACTTATACCTGGCTGATGGCAGATTGTTTGCATATGGAGATGCAGTGGGGAAACTTTAACTTCTCCTGATCCTATGGCATCCTTCATGAGCTGAACTCTTCAGGGCCAAATTTTTACCGGACTTGGACGCTGATGAGATGAGGGGCCAGCCGCATATCAAAGGTGCCGAGATGACACAAAGCATGACGGAACTCCGTGCCGCTGACCCAGGACATTCGGGCAGCAATCAGTAATGTGTCCAGTGAGTGTGAGGCCGGATCATCGCTTTTGTCTGAAGGCTGCACAAAGCACAGGGAAAGTGGCCTTGGACTAAGACACCTGCCTTTATCTCATGCAGGGACCAAGGTTTCCCATCTGAATGACATGAACGCCGCTCATCAGAACAAGGAGTCATAGGCAAAGAGACGTTCTTGGGAGTTTATTTACAATAGTGAACATTATGTACAAGTATTAACGCCTGTACCCAGACTGTGCAACTACATCATCTTATTTGTTTTGACTCAAAGGGTTACATCATCTTAACTTTCCTAACGCTGCCACTACATTTTGGTGCTCCTCTGACATCCACAGTGGAGGTGGAGGCAGCCTGCTGACTGCGAGGGCTTGTCTGGTGATGACTTTGACGGGTGTCCTCTGGAGGGCCGAGACCTGGAGGGCCCTGGCCTGCTATTAGGATCCTTGGCCTGTGGAGCTACAGCTGCTGGGGTCACGGGAAGAGGGGATTCAGATGGGCCGGATACTCTGAGAGTCACCTGGGTGGATGGCCCCGGGATGTGCACCTGCAGATGCTCCTCCCTATGGATATCTGAGGGCCCCTGGCTGAAATCTTGAGGAGAAGGGGAAGCTGAAGTGAGATCGAGCTGCCCACCACCATGCACCCCCCCCCACCACCGGCTTGCATCGACACTGTATTGGAGGCCGACTATGGCATCAGCGATGGAGTTCAGCCTACGCAGCAGTGCAGGAATGTTGTCCTGAACCGAGGTCATCATGGCGGCTGCCATCCTACCAGTGTTGACCTCAGTGCTTTGGCACCCTGGCACTATCACTTCAGATGGAAGGCAGAAGGACTCCCCCATCATGCCTTGCAATCTGAGGAGTGCAACAGACATCCTTTCCCAACGTTCCCAAGCTTGCCTTTGCAGCTGCAGCAACTGAGGAATGACCGAGTCCAGAGGCTCCTCATCTGACTCAGGCTCAGCAGATATCTGGTCTCCAGCAGTACTCTGAATGCCGGAAACCTGTGAAGCCCCTGCCGCCACCTGCTGTGGATCAGACAATGCGATGTGCTCACCAGTTTGTGACCCTGAGGCTACCTAAAGCTAAGTCCCACCAAGGTATGTGTCTCTGCACTGGTGGAGGGTGTGGTTGAGCGCTGTGATGGGTCTTCAATGAGGGTGTCATCAGATTCTTCGGAGGTTTTTTCGGGGCTTGAGTCGAGGACCTGGGTTGTTGACCCCCTCGGCTGTTCCCAGACGTCTCTGCGAAAGCAAGGAGAGATAATTAGTGCATGGCAGGGACTGCAGAACAGGGGAAGTGACTCACTGCATGGTTGTCTGATGGATGATGCACTGCTGGATCCTCACTTGGCTGAGAACCGCCATCAGCACAGGAATTATCAGATTGTCACCAGCCAACTGAATGACTATATTTTCAAAGCCTGTCAGGACCTTGATTTCAGGCATTCCTCCACCAGTCTGCGACCTCTCCTGTTTGTTGTGTGCCAGCTTGTCCTGCATGAATACAGATAGTGTGTAGGCATGACGCCTACCAGGCCAGATGAGAAGGACGCTTGGCATGTGTGGGTGGTGCCATGGATAGGATGAGGACATGATCCACTGGGCAAATAAAGGTGTGTGTGTGTGAGACTGAATGGTGATGCCCATGAGCTGGCAGTGATGAGATGGCCTGTGGTTGTGTGATGTGTTGAATGTGAGTGAGTTGAGAGTGATGAGAAGAATGACTTCCTTGGCGGAACGGAGATCATTCATCCTCTTTTGGCATTGAGTGGCTATCCTCTTTTGCAAGGCGTTGGCGCTGACCACCACTGCCACCGCCTCCCATGCTCGATGATGACCTTGTTTGCTGGTCTTTGCCCAGAACAGGGGTAGAGGACTTCACAGTGGGCCTCCACTGCGTCCATTAGGCACTCGAGGGAGGCGTTGCTAAATCTGGGCACAGCAACTTTCTTCCCTTTGGCAGCCATCAGTCTCCAGCAGCTTCCTATCCCTTGAAGAGTGCTCGCTGTTTGGGGCGGCCTTTAAATATGGCGCCCAGTTTACTGAAGGCCTGTGGTGATGGTGAGGCGGGCGAATAAGAGGATGCCCTGCTAGCGACCTGGTATGTTTCCTGGGAATGCATAATTAATGAAGCGGGAATGGGACAATATGGCGTGAAAACCCGCCATTGCGCCAGTGGGTAAAATGTGCTTTTTCCCACACGCTACGGCACATTGTGCAAATCTGGGATGATTCCGCCCATTGTCTTTTATACTTTGAGTCCCTGTCCTTTCGTGACTGAGGGTGCGTTCTTGGTCACATAGGCTCATAATCTATCACAATAGGTGCAAAGTGTTTCAGATCAACTGTCCTGTTTTGCTGTGTATCTTGGCATTCCAGTGACTGACGCCTTGTCATCGGTAATTGCTGTCACAATCTATCAAAATAAATGCTAAGTGTTGTAGACCAACTGCCTCGCTTTGCTTAGCACTCTAGTGATTGACACTTATCTATAATCACTGGGTTGACACCTGCTTTGGGCTAGTCTGGGCTAGATTTTGCTTTGTCCTTTGTCTAGGATAGTGTATGTCAAGTATCCTAGCAGCCTTAGCTTTACAGGCTCCTTCCTGATACCTTTTCATGGCTAAAAGTACAATTGCTGTCATGCTGTGCTACTGCTATCCTAGAGTACCTTTGCTAATAAATGACAAACACCTTCTACACTCTAAACAGACCCCCCCTTTTTGGCCTTTGGCCGAGCCCTGCCACTGCTTCTCGCTGATCTTGTGCTGGCCAGGCACCGACTTGGATTTGTAGAAAGTTGGTTATACCATTTGGACCATGCTAAGCTCTATGTACCTTTAAGTTCCTCTTTAATCACCCCTATATCCTCCACCCTGTATACACTAGTGTGTATTATTGGAGTGGTTGGAACTGGGACATACCCTATTTGACATTGTTACTATTTGCACAGCAAGCATAATCATTGCCTTTTGATAGCAACAAATACAGATGCTGATGATCAAGACATGTGCTGAGGCGGTTGCCACGGCCATACTGTCCACCCTTTCCCAGTTATACGACAAGCAATTGGCTGTAGTGCTGCCACTGGCTGAGTCCTCTAGTCTTTAGCCACTTTGATGCCCAGTGCACCATAATTCTTCCATTGGTGGTTACTTGTTGGCTACAGGTTACAAAGTCTTTGGCAATCGATGTACTTCCTTTACTGCCTCCTGGGCAGCTTTCTCCAGTGTGTCATCTGTGCTTAGCTTATCATTCCACCAAGGGCTGAAGACCATTCTTGCCAGGGCTTCGCTTGCCAGATGGAACTCTGACTAAATGAATCTAAAACTTGGAGGCAGAATGTGTTAGTGTTCAGGCAACACAATCCCTCATATATACATATATGGTTCTTTCTGTTGTATAGGAAGAACCACTGAGTTGGGGTTGTCTGGAATGCTCGAAAGGCCCCTTTCAGAGGTTCCACCAAGATTGTTACAGTAGAGTTGTCGCCTAGTGGCCTTAAGGTATTGAAGGTGCACACGATATAATGTTGCAATTCCACACAGCACTCATCCATAAGTCATAAGCAACATACCATCAGTTCCATTTGTTATGTATCTGTGTGAGCCCAATTTATATACCGACTCGCCCTGTACCACCCTTAACCTTATAACCCTGTCTATGGATGCCATTTTAGCTTCTTGGCGCATGATTAACAAAAACTTGAATGTATTGTTTGCCCCCTCACTCACTGGTATTGTGATCAATAATTCTCTGGATTCTGGTGACAGGTTAATCATGTTCAAGTTACCAATTTCGGTGTACATGTGCCTGGGCACTGTTCCAAATCGGATATCGTCGATGTCTGCTATTCTGTAACCAACAAGGTCTTGGGTTAACACTGCACAGGCTCAACCCTTAGATTGGGAAGCAGTTGAACCTATTATAGCTCTGCCCAACAAGCTTAACCCTTTGAGTAATCCTGTTCCTTGTAAATCTTCTGCATATTTGATCCCTCGGGCCACAAACTGCAGTGCTTTAGCGCTTCCCTGCACCACCCAAGAGGAATAGTCATTTATACTCAAGATTTCCTAAGAGTTTAGGGCCAAATTATCACTGCTAAATAAGCCCTCAAAACCCCCAAAAACACTATGCTTCCTTCTTCTCTTTGGTTTCTTAATCCCATAACGATGTGATTTTTATAATCATCTATCAGCTGTTGCAGTTATGCCTAGTCCACGTGACCGATGTTGGGTGGTCACTGCAATTCTCCTTTAATGCTGGGATTATACCACTCAGGTTATAAGTAACCTCTTTCCAATAATTGTTTACAGTCCCTCTTTGACCTGTTCTAAAACTCCAAGTTCTATTCCAAATCCTCTAGTTCTTACCTTGTATCCATCTTGTAGGTATTCCCGATCATTTACCTAACCCTTTAATTACATAACACAAACTCCTTTAACTTTGCTCCATTCCCTCAACTCCTGCATTAAATCTTATCCCAATTAGTATGAAATCAGTTTCTCCAGAAAATATGTGTCAATGCCTTGATAATCTAAAAAATCCTTCGTATTACACTGACCACCTTAACTAGGTCATGGCATTGTCCAGTAACTAAACATGTTTGGAACCCATTCTTCTGTGCCATGTATTTTCACACGTTAGTCACTCCATATGTTTATGACAGACACCTGTCCAACCACAACTGCACACGCGTTTTAGAACTCCAACATCATGTTGCTCTTTCTGGACTTCACTTCATCTTATCGAAAAATCAAGGCATGTATATGTGTGTGTGGGGCAAAGTCTTTGCTCACCTCCCTCTTCCCAATGGTCCCAATACCTTGGGTGATGGTCAGTATGTCAATTACTATTCAGTTTTCTTAAAAAAAGACTCGGACAAAGACATAAACATTACCAAGAGAAAGCTGCCAAATTATTGATCTAATCTGCACTTTCTTATCTTTCTCTAAACTTACATGGATACCAGATCATGCCATAATGTTTAATCCTAATTTGTTATGCCGTCTCCGTGTTCTTCCTTAAATTTATCTCGTACCCTCAAACACCTCTTCATTCGATTTACACATTCCATCAGTTATTATCCTATCTCATACATGAACATTGAAGAAATTACTGTCCACTACAACAACAACATTATCCTTTTTTTTTCAGAAATCAAACATTCCATCTGATTCCATAAAACATTAATGTCCTATTCATTTATTCATTCAATTCCTTAGATAATAATTCTTTTTTTGTCTTTGTCACAGTTGTGTAGATCCAGGCTGGTTCAAAACAGAAGCTAGATTTCCTTCTGGCTCAGCTATCTCTTACCAATGTTTAACATCAATGACTTAGATGAGGGGAGTGAAGACATGGTAGCTAAATTTGCAGATGACACAAAGATAGGTAGGAAAGTATGTTGTGAAGAGGACATGAGGTTCAGATGGATATAAATAGGTTGAGTGAGTGGGCAAAGGTCTGGCAAATGGAGTTTAATGTGGGAAAATGTGAAGTTGTTCACTTTGGCAGGAAGAACAAAAAACCAGAGTATTACTTAAATGAAGAATGGATGCATAATTCTGAGGTGCAGAGGGATCTAGATGTTCTAGTACATGAGTCACTAAAAGTTGGTATGCAGGTACAGCAAGTAATTAAAAAGGCTAATGGTATTCTATTCTTTATTACGAGAGGAATTGAACATAAAAGTAAGGATGTTATGCTTCAGTTATACAGGGCATTGGTGAGACTGCATCTCGAATACTGTGTGCAGTTTTGGTCTCCTTATTTAATGAAGGATGTAAATGCATTGGAGGCAGTTCAAAGGAGGTTTACTAGATTGATACCTGGAATGAATGTGTTGTCTTATGAGGAAAGGTTGGACAGACTCTGCTTGTTTGCACTGGAGTTTAGAAGAGTGAGGGGTGATTTTATTGAAGTAGACAAGATCCTGAACGGCCTTGATAAGGTGGACGTCGAAAGGATGTTTTCTCTTGTGGGTGAGTCCAACCAGGAGACACTGTTTTAAAATTAGGGGTCGCCCTTTTAGGACAGAGATGAGAAAAGTTTTCTGAGGGTTGTGCGACTTTGGAATTCTCTACCTCGGAAGGCAGTGGAGACAGGGTCATTGAATATTTTTAAGGCAGAGGTAGATAGATTCTTGTTAGGCAAGGGAATCAAAGGTTATCTGGGTTAGATGGGAATATGGAAATCGAAACACAAGATCAGCCATGACCTTATTGAATGGTGGAGCAGGCTCGAGGGGCCGAATGGTCTACTCCTGTTCCTATTTCTTATATTCTTATGTTCTTAACTCTCATGAACATTAATTCAACCTTGTAAAAAAAAAACATTCTTAGAGCCTCAAGTTCCCTTCAGGACAAGACATTACTCTTCCATTATCTCATCATTAAAGTGATTATTTCCATTTTCTAGTTGCTGAGTTTCTGAATGGCATGATCTGCACAAACTTTACATTTTTTTGTTCAAAAGAACTTGGTCTCCATTCCATAATCCCAGACAACCACTGATAATAAAACCCCATTATTATTCATTACAACTTCACTGCAAATCACCTCACCCAATAACATCCCTTATTCACTTACAAGAGTACTGTTAATTCCCAAGCTATTAGCATATAAGTATTTAAAATTTAAACAATAGATTATACATGTTTGCTTGTTCTTTTCATAGATACAATTTTCCTAGGCAAACCCGCCAAATCATTATTGTAAATCTCTTTAAACTTAAATGAATTCATTTTCTATTTGAGTGCGTGGAACGGCAACTCATATCAATTGAAATTATCAATTTAAATTTCAAGGTTTGGTTTTAAAACCAATTTATCAGAGACCGGAGTGTCTACAGTTGCAGGGATCAAATCGACTACACTAATTTACAAAGTCTCGAAAGATAACAAATAGTAACAAATCTGAATATGTAAAGACTCCTTTTTTTCTAAAAGGCAAAACATTCAGTCTAAATGATCGCAATACTGTGATAAAGTTGCTTGACTTCCAAAGATATTACCGTTGCTTGCTGTGCTGATTGCATTGTCCACCTAGTAAAAACAAATATGAGATCCATTTGGCTTGAGGCCAAATTAATTAGTTTAGTCCAAATATATCATCAATTTACAAGCTTAAAATTTTATATATCCCTGCAAGCAGTTAAATGTGGCAGTATCGAAAAGGGCGGAGCTATTCGACTCAGACAATTTCCAAATTGTCTTTTTTTCAACTTTTAAACCCTTTTTGTCAAATTATCCCCCCCCCTTTGGCAGTCTGGGCTTAAAACAAACAGTTTGTTTTTTTAAAGTTTGAATTAATTGCTTCCAAATTTAAAACTAACTCACGTGAGAACCTATGTCCGGATTAAGATTCCCACACGTTTAACGAAATACAATTTGAATTACAACTTTGAGCTGAAATATCAAATCAAAAGTGCTGAAACAAAACTTGAAGCACGCATGATCCACACAAAATCTTTATTACACACACACGTACATTCTCTCTGGAAGTTTCCCACACTGTACCTGACATTCTCCATTCACACACTTTAACACCTTAAAAATAAATCAAAACAATAGAAATAGCATGTGCTCTTTTTTTTAAAAAAAAGAGAAAGCAAAGAGATAACTAAAACCATGAGTCTCAGTTCTTTCTTCTTTAGTTCTTCTTTCTTCAAGGTACCTTTTCAAACAACTAAGTAAAAACTCAAGAAAAATGACTTTTACGGCAGCCTCACACAGCATAGGGGAGACAAAGGGAATCTTCAAGAGTTCACTTACTGAACAATCAAAACAACAAAGTTTACAATCACAGCCACATTACTCCTACCTGAAAACAACATACAGAAACAGACCACAAAGAGTTAATCAACCTTTAAAGTTAAGAGTTTAAGACACTGTCTTACAAACACACAGGGAAATTGCACAGACATAAGAATGACAAATATCCCTACAGCTACTGCACACACAATTTCCCCTTTTAATTTGCTGATGTCTGCCTTTGATTCTGTTTTTGTACTTTCCGACATAAGTTCAGATATAAATTTGTAATAGGTTTTCAATCCCCATGAACATGGTTCTGACCCTGGTGTCATGAAAATATGATAATTTTTATAAGGTTATTGGGATTTATTTGTAAAGTAGGAAGAGTGAGACCTGGAGAGTATGTGTGTGTGCGTGACTTAACTGAATTAAAGACAGCTGGGCTGAAGGCTCTGATTATCAGAAGAGAAGCTAGGCTTGAAATGCTAAGTAAGTAAACATGGCTGAAGTTTTAGAATGTGAGGTGTAAAAGAAAAGTTTGCATTTTGAGATAAACCAGAGTAGTAGTGAATTTCAGAGAGGGTGAAATGTTACAATTAGCCGGACGAAGCCAAACAGCGTGTTTATTTTTCCCAAAGTTTACTGATAAAATTGGTACTATGAAAGATTTTTATTATTAGAAAGGTAAAGTCCGAAGACATATTGAAACAATGGGATTTACATTAAAAAGGGAGAAACATGTATAAAGGAGATGAGGTTGCATGTAAGGAAAGAAGAAATTCTCAGATATAACAAGTGTGAAAAGTCTCCAGCCTCTATGTATCAAGCTGCTGCCTATAGGAACCGAAGCTAAGAGAATTCACTGTGAATATCCCTGTCCAGTGTATTGTGTGTGCTTTGCCTGGGTCTGTTAAAATCTATTTTTTTACTGTTGCCATAACTGGGGTGTAATTGGGAGTCAGATTAATTAGGAGAGCTAGGAGTTATCATAGTAGTAATCTGTAAACATATGTATGTGCTTAAAATCTTTTCTTCTATTAATAAATGTTTAATTTGGTTTTGTAAAAACCTATAAGAGGTGGTCTTATTACTCCTGAATTCAAGGTATGCATCTCAAAATAAAAAATACAAATCTCAAAAACAGTTGTGGCAGCTTTTTCAAGATTCACTCTGGGATTTGAGCAGCTCAGGATTTTCCATCCGCTGTGCCACAACACCTGGGTTCTGACTTTCCTGCGCAGTTCTCAATCCCCCACCAGCGCGGTTCCCACCCTGGGTTCAGACCTCCCTGTGTGGTTTTGGATTCTACTAGCACGGTTCCGACCCTCTTTCTAGTGCCTTTACCGTCCCGAGTTCTCCGATTTGGTTCTTTCGATACTCGCCCACGTTGGTCTGGTCAGGCTAATTGCCATATCTATGGGTGGTAAATTCAAATGTATTCAACCATCTTCAGTGCCGTCCTGGTGAGCTGATGCATGTATCCTGCCGACTACACCAACTGTTGCAGTGAAATCAAACACCTCGGAGACTCGGGTACAGTTTTTGATCATTTATTCAAGCAAACGCAGGGACTGCCTGTCTTAGCCAATCCAATCTAAGTCAGTACTCTGTCCTCTGAGTTGTTACATTGTCTTTTATACATTTAGTCCCTGTCCTTTTGTGACTGAGGATGTGTTCTTGGTCACATAGGCTCATAATCTATCACAATAGGTGCAAAGAGTTTCAGATCAACTATCTCGTTTTGCTGTGTATCTTAGCATTCCAGTGACTGACACCTCGTTATCTGTAAAATTGCTGTCACAATCTATCACAATAATTGTTAAGTGTTGTAGACCAAATGTCTTGTTTTGCTTAGTTAGATGTCAGTCACTAGAATGCTATCTATAATTGCTGGGTTGACACTTCGGGCTAGTCTGGGCTAGTTTTTGCTGTGGCCTTTGTCTAGGCTAACATATGTCAAGTATCCCAGCAGCCTTTGCTTTACCGGCTCCTTCCTGATACCTTTTACATGGCTAAAACTACTGCTGCTGTCCTAGATTACCTTTGCTATTAAATGACAAATACCTAGTATATTCTAACAATGGTAGAGTTAGGGATATGCCAGACCATGAGTTTACAGATTGTGGTTGAGTACAATTCTGTTGCTGCTGCTGGCCCACAGTGCCTCATGGTTGCACAATCTTGAGTTGCTAGAACTGTTCAAAATGTATCCCATTTACCACAGTAGTAGTGCCACACAACATGATGGGACTTCGTCTCCACAAGGACTGGGCGGTGGTCACTCCTACCGAGTCATGGACAGATGCATCTGCAGCAGGCAGATGGGTAAGGATGAGGTCAAATATGTTTTTCCTTCTTGCTGATCACTTGCCACAGACCTAGTCTAGCAGCTATGTCCTTTAGGACTCAGCCAGCTCGGTCTGTAGTGGTGCTACTGAGCCACTTTTGATGATGGACATTGAAGTCCCCCACCCAGAGTACATTCTGCACTCTAGCCAGCCTTAGTGCTTCCTCCAAGTAGTGTTCAACATGGAGGAATACTGACTCATCAGCTGAGGGGGTACGTGGTAATCAGCAGGAGGTTTCCTTGCCCATGTTTGACCTGGTGCCATAAGACTTCTTGGGGTCCAGAGTCAATGTTGAGGACTCCCAAGGCAACTCCCTCCGAGCTGTATACCACTGTGCTGCCACTGCTGCTGGGTCTGTCCTGCCAGTGGGACAGGACATAACCAGGGGTTGTGATGGTGGTGTGTGGGACATTATCTGTAAGATATGATTCTGTCAGTATGACTAGTCTGTGAGACAGCTCTCCAAGCCCCCAGATGTTAGTAAAGAGGATTTTGCAGGGTCAACAGGGCTGAGTTTGCTGTTGTCGTTTTTGGTGCCTACGTCGAAGCTGAGTGGTCTGTCTGGTTTCATTCCTTATAGATTTTGTAGCAGTTTTGATACAACTGAGTGGCTTGCTAGGCCATTAAGAGGACAGTTTAGAGTCAACCACATTCTTGCAGGACTGGAGGCACGTGCACTCCAGACCAGATAAGGACAGTTGATTTCCTTTCCTGTAGGATTAGTGCTCCATATGGGCTTTTACCACAGCCCAGTAGTTTCATGGTCATTACTAATAACTAGCTTTTTTATTCCAGATTTATGACTTAATTGAACTTCAGCTGCTGTGGTGGGATTTGAAATCATGTACCCAGTATTAGTCTGGGCCTCTTGATTACTAATGCAGTAACATTACCACAGTGCTACCAACTCCCTAAGTCACTGAGTGATTTAATATTTACCAGTTTTTCTACTTGAACTTTTCTTTATCTTTAGCACATTTCCATAGTTTTCGGGAGGAACTTTTGTTTATATATCTTCTCACATCTCTAGGAACATCCCAGAGTACTTAGTGTGAATTATTCTTGAAGAGTGGCTAATATTTCTGTGGGCAATTGGCTTTTACACCAAAAATCTCATAAACAGGTGAACTGGATGACCAGTTAATCCGTATTTTTTCAAGGAGGAATGATGGCCAAGGACCTGCAATATCCATGGATCTTTAATGTCCATCCGAACAGAGAGAGAGAGTCTTAGCTTAATGTCTCACTCAAATGGCAGCACCTCCATCAATGCCGCTTCCTCAGTGCTACACTTGCATGTTGACCTAGTCTTGGCTTCAGTTCTGGAATGGACCTTTGAACCTACAATCTTCTGCTGCACTCAGGATTGCTATCAACATAGCTAAACTGATGCCTAACTGAAGTATTTAAGATCTTGCAGGAGATAGTCTTTCTATATGGTGAACAAACATCAGAGTATTTGTCATCATTGTCATCATCATCAGCAACAGCAATCCCTTATGTCAAGGTTGATTCTTCCTTATAGATGGCTGGGCAGAGTTGAGATGTCAGTGCTGGCTGTGGGTTCACAGCTGGCTTATGAGCCCCATCTTAGCCTTGCACATTCTCCCACAATGAGGATATTGCTTGTTGGTCAACAGAAGTGGTGTCAGATTGTTAGCTCAAGCACCTGCCCTCTCTGTCTCTCTCAGTGGCTGCTCTTGTTGATTGGAAGGTATTGATATCATTTTGATGATGGATCACCATTTTGGTCATGATCGGGCATCTGCTTCCCATGTGTTGATATTAATAGAGCTGATCTTTGTGGAGGATTTAAGATTGTCTTTGAAATATTTATTTTGGCTCCCATGTGAGTCGGCTCCCTGGCGTAGCTGAGCAGAGCACCTGCTTCGGCAGTCTTGAGTCAGGTATTCTGAGGACATGTCCAGTCCATCTTGGCTGATGTGAGATTATCATGGCCTCTGTACTTGGCACTTTTGTACCTTAGAGGATTTTCATATTTGTCCTTCCAATTGATTTGCAAGTTCCTTCTGAGGTTGTGTTGATCACATTATTCTTGGGCCTTGATATGGTGTCTATAATTTATCCAAGCTTCAGCACCATGCAGAAGAGTGGGGAACACCAATGCCTGATAGACCTTGAGCTTAGTGTCAGATCTGATACCATAATTTTTGAAAACTCAAGAGTACACAATTTACTGTAGGCTTAGCTAGCACATTGAATTTGGTGGTGTACCTCTTCATCAATGTCAATTTTTTGGGATGGATAGCTTCCAAAATATGGGAATTGACGGGCATTTCCCAAAGCTTCACCATTAATCCTAATTGAATGCTTTAGATTTGACACATTTGGTGTGGGTTGGTAGAGGACTTTGGTCGTCTTCGTATTCAGAGGAAATCCCATGTACTCGGCAGGCCCTGGTGAATATGGCAACTATCTGTTGTACTTCTTCAGAACACTAGCTTGTGTGTTGTCTTGGATTTTGCCTTCAGCTGGCTACGGTTGAATAGTTTACTATCTGTGTTATAAGTTATTACTGCACCCAGGGGAGCCTGTCAGCAGTAAACTGCAGAGTATTGCAAGAAAGATTGAGAGTAACGTGAATGCAATGACACACCCCTGTGTAATACCTGTTTTGAAAGGAAAGGGGTTCTGTTCTTTGTACTTTTCCTGAAGTTGACATGCTGTGAAGGTTATGTCGGTTGTTCCTCCGGTGGTTCACAAGCCACACTGGGACTTTGGAAGGACCTCATCTGCAATTGGCAAAAGGCCATTCAGAAGTAATCTAGTTTGGACTTTGCTAATAGTTCAAAACAGTGTTATGCCCCTGCAGTTGCTGCAGTTCGACTTGCCTCCTTTCTTGAAGATTGTGATCATCTTAGTCTCTAAGGTCACTTGAAATTTCTTTTCCCTACCAGAGATCCACAAGTAGGCATGCATCTGAGAGACCAGTACTGTATATCTCTTCCATGTTTCAGTGCTTGCAAAGGGATATTGTCAAGATGAGAAGCTTTGTTGTTTTTCATCTGGTTGACAGCAGTTATCACATTGAACATTGGATCATCATTGAGTTCACTCCTTTAGGAGGTTCTCTAACAGGTGCATGTCTACCGTAGAGTCCTGATTGAGTAATTCTACAAAGTGCTCTTTCTAGCGGGTGTTGATACTGTCCTTGTCTTTGAGGATTTTTGGATCTTACTGGTATCGACCATGTTAAGGGTCCATAGATCTCTTTGGTCACCTTGAGAAAGGCACATGTGTCATGCACGTCAGCCAGGAGTTGAATTTCCTCAGTCTTCTCTGGCTACCATTTGTTCTTGAAATTGTGGGTTCTCCTTTGAACTTAAGCTTTGGTTGTCTGGTGGGTGAGCTTCATTTCTGTGGAGTTTGGATCCTGTTGCCAGATTTGAAATGCTATCCATTTACAATCAATGAGTGCATATTTCTGTATCATTCTCATCAAACCAGTCTTTGTGTCTTTTAGTGGCGTGTCCAAGGATTTCTTGGCATGTGTGACTGATGATGGATTTCAGTGATTGGCAATCATTGATAATAAATTGCAGAATTAAACTGGTGTGATGCAGCAAGTTGGTCCTCTATGAACTGAGGGTTGAGATTGGATTTATATCCATGTTTCTCCACATGATGGGGGTTATTTGGAGAATGGAGGTGGTGCTTACCCACACATTGGGAGAAAGAAAGAGAATGACTTGTATTTATATTGCATTTTTCATGACCTCAGGATGCCCCAAAGTGGTTTACAGCTGGTGAAGTACTTATTGAAATGTAGTCACTGTTGTCATGCAGGAAACACAGCAGCAGTTTGTGCATAGCAAACTCTCTCAAACAGCAGTGAAACAGTGACCAGATAATTTGTTTTAGTGATGTTGGTTGAGGGATAAATATTATCCAGGATATTAAGGAAATAGTGCCATAAGATCTTTTACTCACCTGAGTATCAACTTACAGGGAGGCTCAACCTGCCAAATGCTATATATATCAGCAGCTGAACACAGGATTGGTGGAGGACCACATGCAGATTACCAGTTTGACCACTCTTGGCTACAGTATTGCATGGCCTGGAAATAAAGCACAGTCCATGTTTAAGTTGTATTTACAGAATGCGTCTCTTGTATAATAATATCTGGGGGCGAAAGATGGAGAGTTAGCAGAGAGTGAAGGAAATGTAGGGTAGGGGCACAGATGTGGAGTCATGGGAGAGAGGTAGTAAATGATGGTTTTGGACAAGAACCGGAAGATCGTTTGCTGCTGGAGCAGAGTGGAAGGTGTGGTTTCAACATATTTCCCAAATAAGGTGGAAGGGATTTGGAAATGAGAATGAGAATTGTGAATCTATGGAGCCAGTGAAGCTGGGTGAGGACAGTGGGTGAGTGGTATGTGGCACTTTGTGTGGGAGAAGACTTGCTTGATATTTCTGGATGATGTTTTTCAGCAGTCGATGTCATGAGGAAGGGACAGAAGCAGGCAGTGTTCTGAAGTGGAAGAAATAGGTCGGATTGAATGTGTAGTTGAACCAAACCCCTCCCTTCTCCAAAGCAGAAAGTGCAAAATAAATTTTCAGATATTGAAAAAGGCTCTGAGATAATCTGATGGACAATGACTTTGTAGCACTTGGCCATACAGATCAGAAGCTACACTTCCTGATCTGTGCCAAATTAACATCTTATCTGAGGTAGAGGTTGAAGTGCAACAACTGGCCTATTTCCTAAAAGGAATGGGTGTTTAGAGTGAGACTTATGAGGAAAATCTCGAGTTACTTTTAAATTTCAACAATTGTTGTGGCTGGGTTTTAGAGGGGAAAAGCCTCCTAGGGCTCCTGCTCCTTTTAATTATCCAGTCACCTCTACTGGAAGTGCAGGTGTGTGAATATTGTTAGGGGGAAATTAAAAATGCTAAAAGAGAATACAGTAAGAATTTACTGAAAAACCCTTAAAATCTCCAGGCAGACATGGCTGCTAAACATGTTAAAAGTTGAAGATTACCAGATGAACATTGCATAGCATTGAGAGTCAGACTAGAGACACAAGAAAGGACATAAATTAGATTAGGTGTACTCCCCTCTCACATAGGGAAGGGGCAGATGGTTTTAGCTTAGATATGGGAAGACATACAATAGACAAAGAGGGGGTCTTTGATGAAACACAAACAGTCTTGAGCTGTGAGAACCATACGTGTTTTAATTTTGATTGGATAATATAATTATGTATACATCCTTTAGAATAATTGGTTAGCAAAATCACATGTTTATGTACTCAATTGGATTAAGTTAGCATGGGACCGGTGTGTCGGTTACCGATTGGATGTATTCAAATGTGCTCAAATGTATGATGATAAGAAAAAGTACAAAAGTAATGAAATGTAATCAATCTGGGAGCTGGGTCTTCATTCTTAGGAATGATTGCGGCTCCCTTGCATATGCTTGAATAAAACTGGTTGAAGGAAGCCCGAGTTTCTGTGGTCATTGTGTGATCGGGGATTGTAACTTCTCCTCTTCAACTGGCCTATGTGGTAGTTGCTGGATTGGAGGGAGTGCCGTCTTCAATATCAAGTGAGAGCAGAATTGTTTTTCTTTTCTTTCTCACTCGCTCAGGGAACTGAGATTAGTTGTAAACATCCCACCACTGCTTCAGCTGAGATCTGATAATTCAGCACAGACCAGGGCTTGAACTTGACATCCCCTAGTTCTATGGTTCATCAGGGAGTACAATTATCACCAAGCTATCAGAGCAGGTTTTCACCTCAAATCCATCTCCTCCTCCTGTTTATTGAAAGGATCACCAATAAAAATTACTGGTGAAAGGTAGCACTTTGACACAGCATACTGCAGCCATATACCAAACCCTGGAGGAACTGGACTATAGGATGGCTCTCTGATTTCACACTTAAAGTATTCTTAATCATGCCTGAATCATCAGTACCATTGCTGTCCAATGTTGATATAAGGTGATTTAAAACCTAGTGGACTCAATCCAGTAATTGGGAAACAGGCTGGAAGCCAGTTCTCCTGAATAAATTTGGCATTATTACAGAATCTAAACCTTAAGTATCACCAACTAAGTTTATTAACAAAAGAAAATTATTAAATGCTGCTTAATCTTCCAGCATTGCATTGTTGAGTCCAAAATTCATAACAAGTAGACAGCAATGCTGTGGTGATTGCCACTTTAAGGCCAGGCTTACTGAGTAAGGGTCACGTGGTCAGAACAGCCAATCAGCACCGAGCACTGGGAAGCTTTTAATGGGCGGAGTTTTCCTAGTCTTAGAAGGTGTATTGTAGCCTTGTTAGAGGCCTGCAGCTATTTCAGCCACTCTGTGAATAAAGTTTGTTATTCAACTGAAAAAACATCTCGGTAGTATATCTCTACAACTGGCGATGAGGATAAATGATCCTGGTGCAGCCTCTCTCCCTACAACTATGGGCAGAATTTTTCCGTCGGCGTGCAGGGGCAGGCCTGACATGCAGACGCGTAAAATGACGTGTGATGATGTCGGGCGAGTGCGTTATGAGTTCCGATGTGCACCTGCCAGTAATTAACGGGCCAGTTTAGGCCTCTGAGGCAGTAATTGACAGCAATTTCTAGCAGCCCGTGCGATTTTCAGTGCGTCGCATGGGCGCAATGGGCAGGCGGGTAGGCCACATTTTTAAAAACCTCATCCATGGGCAGGATAAGAGGGGTGAGTGGGCTCACTAATGCGAGTTATTAGTACTTTAGTTTTAAAACTTACTGCTACTTGCTTGTGTGAACGGGACAACTTCAATTTTCTTCAGAGCTGCTTTGACAGAACAGGCTTCAGTTGAGGACTGGAGGAATCATAACGCTTGGAGCCTTGCAGGTATCAGACAGCCTTCCCTTACCCTGGGAATGGAGATCGTGCTGTCCGCTGGAGGCATCTCCTTTGAGGAGGAAGAGAGGGCCAGAAGGGGGAGGAGGACCAGAGTCCATATTCAGCCTCCAGGTGAGTCACCTGTGGGAGGACAAGCGCAGGGCCAACAGGAAGTGCAAGGCGGAAGGGGCCACAGAAGGTGCCACTAATCTGCTGCTAGGGTTTACAGGTAGCGATGCAGTTACCTCAATATGTCTGAGGTGCAATGCTGAAGGAGGCTCCGTCTAGCAAGGGAGACAGTGACCTCTTCCTGTCAGATGATGGACCCTGAGATCAGCGCCAACTGTGTGGGTGGATACCCCATGCCATTGGTGCTGAAGGTCGCAGTTACCCTCAACTTCTATGCCTCTGGATCTTTCCAGGGGTCAGTGGGTGATCTTTGTGGAGTCTTCCAGTCAGTTGTCCACAGTTGTGACAGCTGGTGACAGACGCTTTGTTCAGGCGTGCACTGACTTTCATTCACTACCGCTTGGACGAGGCCAGCCAAGTAGAGCGAGCCAGATGCTTTGCAGCGATTGCTGGATTACCCCGTGTCCAGGGTGCAATCGATTGCACACATGTGGCCATCAAGGCGCCAGTGGTTGAGCCATGAGCCTTCGTCAACAGGAAGGGATTCCACTCCATGAACGTGCAGATGGTGTGTGACCATAGGATGCAAATTCTGCAAGTCTGTGCAAGGCACTCAGGCAGCTCCCATGACGCCTACATCCTGAGACACTCCCAGGTGCCAAGGCTCTTCAGTGCTCCAGCCCATCTAGATGGATGGCTGGTGGGTGACAAGGCCTATCCCCTCAAAAGGTGGCTCATGATGCCCCTCCGTCTTCTAGAACAGAGGCCGAGCAGTGGTACAACAGGAGCCACGCCTCCACAAGTGCCGTGGTAGAGAGAACCATCGGTCTTCTCAAGATGCACTTCTGATGCCTGGACCATTCAGGGGGCGCACTCCAATACCCCCCAGATCGCGTGTCGCTGATAGTGGTTGCATGCTGCGCTCTCCACAATCTGGCGCTGGAAAGGGGGAACGCAGTGAAGGAAGAAGGTGACGCAGATGCCCTGGCTGCAGACGATGAGTCCAGTAGTGAGTCCAAGGACGAGCACGCTCAGGAGAATGCTGAGGGGATAGACGCTGACCTAGGCAACCTCCAGGGAGGCAGGGACACCTGGGAGGCTTTGATCCAATGCTTCTTCAGCTAGTCTACCGAAGATGAACCTCCAACACATGCCAAGGCTGCAGGCTCAATACTCGATACCTGAGTGCAACATTTGCTTGGTCATGAACATTAACTATGTGCCTTGTCAATAAAGCTCAATGACAAACAAGTCACTCATAACATCATGGGTTCCCCTTCACCTGCAGAACTAACGAAGCACCCAGAGACTTGTTGAGAACCAAAAGATTTAATGATTGTCAACTTGCATACAGAAATCAAAGTCCATTAAAAGGTGTTGAACAGCACACCTACTTAAAAACAACTGAAATGGGGGGCAAAAGAAAACCACCAGTGATAAGCCCGTGGTGTGCTGAAATGATTTACGTTTATGTTTGTGGATGCTACGTCTAGGTGCTCCCCTCTCGCTGGCACCGGCATTGGAGACATCCTGTTCACTCTGCTGCCCTGTTGGCCTTGATGCCCAGGAAGCCCTGATTGTTCTCCTATAAGAACCTCTCCATGAGAGTCGCTATTCTCTCCATGGAGGAGGCAGTGCGCTTGGCCATGAGGGTCATTGCATTGCTCATGCTCCGCATGGACCCCTCCATCACGGAGACCATGGCACGCATTCCCTCATGTATCTCTGCCAGATCCTCCCGCACACCCTGCTGGACTTCCAGCATCTGCTGCCTCAGGGACGACTCCAGAGGCTCATCATTAGCCACTGACTGAGCATGTTCCTGGTCCCCAGCAGTCCTCTGCGACTGCCGGTGCCCTGGGCACTCTCTCTATCTCCGCCTGCACCTCAAGCGAGTGTGAAGTGCCCTCACCGCTGTGCACCGAGATGCTAGCCAACGTTCTTATCCCCACCAAGGTGTTGGTATCTGCGCTGGTTGAGAGAGTGGGTTTATGGTGCATTTATATCTTCTGGACCCTCAGGGGTCAACGGCAGTTCCTCTGCCTCCTGAGTCTGGGCATACTCCGGTGAGGCTAAAAGGAAGAACAAGGACATTAGATTAGTAGAAGTTGTTACACTATTAATGTGCATGCCTGGCACCCGGATCAAGATGTGCTCCTCCTTCCATTATCATTGGGGATCCCTTGTTGGATGCTGAAATCAATATACTGTCAACAGTGGAATGTTTGCACTGACAGACATTGTGACCTCAGTGCACGGCACTCTTACCTCCCAGTGGCACCCAACCTCACCATGGCTGGTTGACCTGGGTGCATGGTGCCTTTCCAGCTCAAGTGCCTCATGCTCACATCTGATCATGATGAGAAGGTGGGTCTGCCCTCCGCCAGACTGCAGCCACTTGGCATTATTGTGTGCTGTCTTCTGAAAAGAGAGAGGAGCATTGATTAGACAACTCTGTGTCTGCATTGCCATTGCAGCCTTGCCACCCCCACCTGAGTAAAACATTGCAGGGCTCATCCGAATCGTGATCCTGGAGCCGCCATACACTCATTCCAAGCAGCGAGGGCTGACCCCCTTGCCCAGATGCTACCTCCATCACATTTGCCACTCACACTCTAAGACCTTCCAAACCCATGAGCATTACCACCTAGAAGGACAAGGGCAGCAGATAGATGGGTACACTGCCACCTGGAAGTTCCCCTCCAAGTCACTCAGCATCCTGACTTTGAAATGTTTCGGCGCTCTACCACTGTGGCTAGGTCAAAATCCTGGAGCTCGCCCCCAAACACTGTGGGTGTTCCAGCACCACATGCAGCAGATACAGAAGGCAGCTCAGTACCGCCCTCTCAGGGGCGACTAGGGATGGGCAGTAAATGCTGGCCCACCCAGCAAAGGCCACATCCCGTGAATGAATAAATGCAAAAACGATTCTGAGTTGGAGAGTTGGGGGGGTGGGGGGGCTCCTCTTCAAGAAAGCTATCTGGCATCCTCCTGTGTGACATCGGTGGCAGCCTTTGGAAGGCTGCCTGCGCCGCTTTTGAATAGGCCACCGGGTTGCCATTGGACCCGGCGGTCATTGGCCTCCCACCTCTGCCTGCCTCTTCCCGTTGATCTCAGGAGCTGCGATTCACGCTGGGCGGGCCTTAATTGGCCCGCCCACGTAAAATGGCGTGAAGCCGATCATGGGCGGCGATCGGTTCCGCGCCCGCCTGCGCCTGCTCCCGGCCAGCCCACCCACCATAAGTAAAATCCTGGCCCATGAGTATCTCATTTTAAAGAAGGAAAAAAATACATACTTACCAGGATGCCTCTCTTTAGGAGGATCGACCCATTTGACCCCTCCATGGAGGACTGGGCTTAATACATCGAGCGCCTTGGGTTTTGTTTCCAGGCCAATGAAATAGAAAAGGAGGCAAAGCACATAGCAATTCTCTTGAGCATCTGCGGGAGTCAAACCTACAACCTTCTGCGCAGCTTCACGGCCCCAAGCGCGCCCAACCCCAAATTGTTCAGTGAGCTCGTGGATTTAATGAAGGGCCATTTTCAGCCCAAACCATCAGTTGTTATGCAAAGATTCAAATTTAATACGAGGGTGAGGGCCCCAGGTGAATTGATCACGACTTATACTGCTAAGCTGAAGCAATTGTCAGAGCATTGTGACTTTGGCGTGACCTTATACAACTTGCTACGGGATTGATTAGTTTGTGGCATGTGCAATGACGCCATTCAGCGTCGATTGATGGCAGAAGTCGATATAAATTTTAAACAAACAATGGAGATAGCGCTGGCCATGGAAAGCGCTGAAAAAGATTCTTGGGAGCTACAGAGCTTGCAAAATGGTGCCGTTTACCAGTTAGGGTGGGAACCTGCAGCCAGGTATGGCACCAAAACCGCAGAAGCAGCCACAAAGCCATAATCATTCCCATCACCCAGAAATCAAAAAAATATACCGGAGGCAATCAGACAGCGATCTTGAAGTTGAAATGTTACCGATTGTGGGGGTAACCACACTCCTGAAACATGTAGATTTAAGGAGGCTGAGTGCTATTACTGTCGCAAAAGAAGACTTTTGATAAAGCAGTGCAGAGCTAACTCCAGACTGTCAGGTAACCAGCCAGCAAAGATATTAGAAATACATAATGTGAAAGAGCCTGAAATAACTGATTCTGAGATTCGCTCTCTTTTTAATCTTAAAGCAGTCAAGGCAAACCCTATTACTGTCGCACTCCACGTAAATGAGAAGTCTCTAGTTATGGAAGCGGATACAGGGGCATCAGCCATCGTGATGGGTGAACGCACATTTCAGTACCTGAGAGAAGGTACCCAACCCTTAAGCCTGGAGAGAACTTCTGCCCAGTTGAGGACTTACACGGGAGAAACAATAAAAATAAAAGGCACCACCATGGTACCTGTGAGCTATGGGCAGCAGCCAGCCCAACTTCCAGTAATAATAGTGACTGGGGTTGGACCAAGCCTTCTGGGCCATGATTGGCTAAAATAAATCAAGTTAAATTGGTCCGAAACTTTTCAAGTGCAGGCAGGAGGACTGCTAGAGTCGCTAAAAAGAAAATGACAGCGTCTTTTGCAACATATTAGGAAAAATCAAAGGCTTCTAAGCCAAGACCTACGTTGATCCAGAGGCAACTCCCCGATTTTTTTTTTAAGGCAAGAGCGGTACCATATGCTTTAAGAGAAAAAGTGGATTCTGAGTTAAACAGGCTGGAGGAACTAGGCATCATGCAGCCAGTTCAATTTTCAGAATGGCAGGACCTACAACATTGGCATCTACCCAGCTATGTGGAAAATTTCCCAGGTATGTCCTGTACACACAAATCCAACCCGGCTAATTACCGCCCCATCAGTCCACTTGCCATCATTAGTAAAGTAATGGAAGGGGCCATCAACAGTACTATCAAATGGCACTTGCTTAGCAATAACCTGCTCACTGACGCCTATTTTGCGTTCTGCCAGGATCACTCAGCTCCTGACCTCATCACAGCCTTGGTTCAAACATGGACAAAAGAGCTGAACTCCCGAGGTGAGGTGAGAGTGGCTGCCCTTGACATCAAGGCTACATTTGACAGAGTGTGGCATCAAGGAGCTCTTGCAAAACTGGAATCAATGGGAATCAGGGGGAAAACACTCCGCTGTTTGGAGTCATACCTAGCACAAAGGAAGATGGTTGTGGTTGTTGGAAGTCAGTCATCTCAGCTCCAGGACGTCACCGCAGGAGTTCCTCAGGGTAGTGTCCTAGGCCCAACCATCTTTGGCTGCTTCATCCTTCCATCATAAGGTCATAAGTGGGGACGTTCGCTGATGATTGCACGATGTTCAGCACCATTCGCAACTCCTCAGATACTTAAGCAATCCATGTCCAAATGCAGCAAGACCTGGACAATATCCAGGCTTGAGCTAACAAGTGGCAAATAACATTCGCGCCACACAAGTGTCAGGAATGACCATCTCCAACAAGAGAGAATCCAACCATCACCCCTTGATGTTCAGTGGCATTACCATCACTGAATCCCCCACTGTCAACATCCTGGGGGTTACTATTGACCAGAACCTGAACTGAACTAGCCATATAAATACTGTGGCTATAAGAGCAGGTCAGAGGCTAGGAATCCTGCTGCGAGTAACTCACCTCCTGACTCCCCAACCCTATCCACCATCCACAAAGCGCAAGTCAGGAGTGTGATGGAATACTCCCCGCTTGCCTGGATGAGTGCAGCTCCCACAACATTCAAGAAGTTTGACATTGTCCAGGACAAAGCAGCCCGCTTGATTGGCACCAGATCCACAAACATTCAGTCCCGCCACCACCGATGCACAGTAGCAGCAGTATGTACCATCTACAAGATGCACTGCAGGAATTCACCAAGGCTCCTTCAACAGCATCTTCCAAACCCACGACCACTACCATCTAGAAGGATAAGGGCAGCAGATAGATAGGAACACCACCACCTGGAAGTTCCCCTCCAAGTCACTCACCATCCTAACTTGGAAATATATCACCGTTCCTTCACTGTTGCTGGATCAAAATCCTGGAACTCCCTTTCTAACAGCATTGTAGGTGTACCTACACCACATGGACTGCATGGTTCAAGAAGGCAGCTCAACATCACCTTCTCAAGGGCAATTAAGGATGGGCAATAAATGCTGGGCCAGCCAGGGAAACCCACATCCCATGAATGAATTTTAAAAAAACTATCGTCCCCGTACTGAAACCCGATAAGACTGTCCGCATATGCGGCAATTATAAGCTAACAGTTAATCGGGCCGCCAAGCTGGATAAACATCCAATTCCAAGAATTGAAGACTTTTATGCAAAGCTGGCAGGAGGTCAAACCTATACTAGTTGGGTATGAGCCACGCGTACCAGCAACCTGAGTTAGATAACACATCCCAGGGATATGTCACAATAAACACACACAAAGGCCTATTCCAGTATGCTCGCCTACCTTTTGGTGTGTCCTCGGCATTCGCAATATTTCAAAGGACGATGAAGAGTTTGCTACAGGGATAACCATGGGTTGTTGACATCCTCATAACTGGATCGACAGAGCCAAGCATTTAGCAAATTTAAAGGAGGTATTAAAAAGATTTCTGGAAGCTGGAGTCCACCTAAAAAAGGAGAAATGCATTTTCCAAGCCACTGAGGTTACCTATCTGGGGCACCGTGTAGACGCACAAGTATTACACCCTGTGGAATAAAAGATTAAGGTGATGATGAAGGCGCCTTCCCCCACAAATATCAGTGATCTCAAATCATTTTTAGGGATGGTAAACCAGTATGGGTGATTTTTATCCAACTTATTGACTGTACTGGCCCCCTGCACAAATTGCTGAAGAAACCCCATTGTAGGTTCTGGAAGGCTCCACAGGAGGCAGCCTTCAACAGAGTAAAACAACTTCTGCACTCCTCAACCTTGTTAGTGCACTTTAACCCATCTAAAGAATTGATATTGACCTGTGATGCCGCTCCATATGGCGTGGGTGCAGTGTTGTCCCATGCAATGGACAACGGCTCTGAGAGGCCAATAGGTTATGTATCAAGAACCCTCTCAGTGGCCGAAGGAGGTTATTTGCAGATCAAGAAGGAGGGACTGTCAATAGTCTTCAGAGTTAAAAAATTCCACTTACTTGGTACTTACATGGCGGGCACTGTCAGGAAGATATAATAATAATGTTATTGGAATGTATTGGAAAATAGTGGTATGTGTCTATATGTGTCTGTATGTGTGTGTGTATGGGGGACTCAATTGGATTAAAGGCAGCAGATCTGAAGGCTTTGATGTGGTAGAAGATGAGCTAGATTTGAAATGTTAAGTAGGTAAACATAGATGTCAAGGGAATATTTGCATTTTTAAATAAACCAGACTAGATTGTTTTCAAAAGAGGGAGTGAAATATTGCACCTAACCCGGTGAAGTTTAGAAAGAATGTGTTTATTTTTCCCAAAGATTACTGGTAAAACTTAGTACTATGAGCGATTTTTATTGTCAGAAAGGTAAAATCCAAAGACATAGTGAAACAATAGGAACTTGCATTCAAAGGGGAAAATATGTATGAAGGAGTGAAGGCTGTGTGTAAGGGTAGGCAGTTTAAGATCTAGCAAGTGTGAAAAGCCTTCAGCGTCTTTTAAAATCTATGTTTCTTACTATTGCCTTAACAAAAGTGTAACTGGGAATCATATTAAGGGACGGGATTTAGAAGTTACTATAGTTTTGATTTGTAGACATATGTATCTGCTTTAAACATTTATTAACAAGAAAAATGATTTTATGTAGTTTTGTAAAAACCTATAAGACTTGGTGGTCTTATTACTACTGAATTCAAGGCACGCATCTCGAAATTTATACAAATTGCAAAACAAATTGTGGCAGTTGTTTCAAGGTTCCCTCTGAGATTTGAACAACTCAGCATTTACCATTGGCTGTGCCATAACAAGCACTTAACTATTTTCTCCGATCATAAACCGCTTTTGGGCCTTTACAAAGAAGACAAGGCCATCCCACTGATAGCCTCAGCAAGAATTCAGTGATGAGCATTAATTCTGTCTGCCTACGAATACACTTTCAAGTGCCAACCTGTGATATACATAGCGAACGTGGGCGTCCTTAGCCACCTACCCTTGCAAGAAAGCATCTCGTGTACTCCTGTACCCCAAGAAATCGTCCTTGCAGTGAATTTTTTAGACACATCACCCGTCTGCGCGAAGCAGATCAGGAACTTGACCAATCGAGATCAGCTTGTCCAAAGTGAGAGACCAGATACTTACAGGATGGTTAAATGAGCCAGTCTCCGAGGAAATGAAACCATTTTTTACCCGCAAATACAAATTGAGTTGTCAGGATGGCAGCATACTCTGGGAAGCAAGAGTAGTTGTTCCTGTACCAGGCATTTCTAAAATGAAAATGCTCGCCAGGAGTTACGTGTGGTGGCCTGGTATAGATGCAGATATCGAGAAGTTAGTCAAGCACTGTCAACAGTGCTAACTCCAACAAAAGTTGCCAACCGCAGCCCACTACATCCTTGGGAATGGCCTGGCTGACCATGACCATATAGACTACGTGGGTCCGTTCCTAGACACAATGATTTTGCTCATAATCAATGCACACTTGAAGTGGATGTATATTTTTGAGGTGAAATCACCTATGTCACATGCTACCATCGAAAGGTCACGCCAATGATTTTCGACTCACGGATTGCCCAAGTCACTTTATTAGACAATGGAGCCATATTTACAAGTGCTGAATTTCAAAACTTTACCCATCTAAATGGCATTAAAGATATCTGAATTGCTCCTTACCACCTAGCATCAAATGGACTAGATGAGAGAGCCATCCAAACTTTCAAAATTAAAGGACTAAAAAAATTATCGGGAGTAACTTCAGAAACCAAAATCTCTTAGCTACCACACGACTCCTCATGCATTAACAGGAGTTCCACCAGCAGAACTGCTTATGAAGCATCGTCTCGAAATGAGACTGAGCCTCATTTCCAAATTTGACCAGAAGGGTAGAGAAGAACCAAGGTAATTGGAAAACAAGCCACGATTTGCATAGTAGAGCCCGGAAATTTATAGTAGATGAAGTCGTATATGTAAGAAACTTCGATAGCGGTCCAAGTTGGATCCCAGGAATTATTGTCTGTGAGACTGGACCCTTTTCATATCAAGATGATGTGGAAGGCCGGATCGTTTGTAAACACATGGATCACCTGAAGAGCAGCGAGATGCTTCCAGTCAGTGTAGCCTCTAAGAAATGTTATCGAACCTGTAAGCACCAAAGTACCTGATCGTCCTGTTATAGACATAACTGATGTCTCCATTGAATCAAATAGTAATGAACTGCCTGTGCCAAAAGAGGTACCCGTTATCGCAGTTCCTGTTTGTGTTGATCCTGTAGGAGAGCCTCAGGCTATAGAATTACACTGCTCTACCCGGAACAGCCAACCCTCTCAATGATTTGATTTGTAATTACTGGACCTATGTCATGAATTCAAATTATACACTTATATACTAAGTACCAGTGTGATTATTTCTAAGATTTTTGATGTTGTTTTCTATTCACCTGTAGAAATTAATTTGTGTAAATAAGGAATGTAAGACAAGGAATTAAAGGGGGAGGGATGTGGTGATTGGTGCTTTAAGGCCAGCCTTACTGACTAAAGGTCACGTGGTCAGAACAGCCAATCAGCACGGAGCACAGGGAAGCTTATCAGGGGTGGAGTTATCCTAGTCTCGAAGGTGTATTGTAGCCTTGCTAGAGGCCTGCAGCTAATCCAGCAGCTCTGGAAATAAAGTTCTTTAGTTGAAAGAAGCCTCTTGGTAGTGCATCTCTACAAATGCCATCCCAACCCCAACCTTAGAAGAGCAGCCCCTGCTGCACTAATAACACTAAATCCACGTCTATCTATGATTGCTTAAAATAGCCAGGTTAATAACTGTAAAAAGATTCAGATAGACATTTGGCACACAAGTGCTAAGAATAATGTATCGTGAATAATAACCCCTAGGATTTTTTGCTTGGGTGAAATTTCAAATGGAATAATGCCAGCATGCCGTTTGCATCTGTCTGAACTCTAGTGGGTCAACTGTACAGTATTTCTGTAGTGAGTCTTAATAATCTTGGCAAGATCTCTGCAGTATTACCAGCTATGATTTGGGAGCTCACCATCCGAGAACCTGTGCATTGCTGTAGGATTTAAGGGACTGCAGCACCTTAAAGGGGCCAGCAAAACAAAACAAATTCCACTGCTAGCATAACTCCAAATAATAAGACCATAAGATGTAGGAGCAGAAGTAGGCCATTCAGCCCATTGAGTCTGCTCCGCCATTCAATGAGATCATGGCTGATCTAATAATTCTCAACTCCACTTCCTGCATTTTCCCCATAGCCCTTGGTCCACTTACTGATTAAAATTCTATCTCAGCCTTGAATATACTTAACGACCTAGCTTCTACAGTCCTCTGCGGTAAAGAATTCCACAGATTGACTACCCTCAAGAGAAGAAATTCCTCCTCTTCTCTGTTTTAAATGAGCACTCCCTTACCCTGAGATAATGCCCTCTGGTCCTAGATTCTCCCACAAGGGGAAACAACCTCTCAACATCTACCCTGTCAAGCCCCTAAGAATCTTATATGTTTCAATAACATCACCTCTCATTCTTCTAAACTCCAATGAGTACAGGCCCAATCGACTCAACCTTTTCTCATAAGATTATACCTCTATCTCCGGGATCAACCTAGTGAACCTTCTCTGGACTGCCTCCAATGCCAGTATATCTTTCCTTAGATTAAGGGGACCAAAACTGTTCACAGTATTCTAGGTATGGTCTGACTAGTGCCTTGTATATTTTTAGCAAGACTTCCCTATTTTTATACTCCATTTCCTTTGAAATAAAGGCCAACATTCCATTTGCCTTACCTGTTACCTGCTGAACCTGTATGTTAGCTTTTTGGGATTCATGCACGAGGACCCCCAAATCCCTCTGTGCTGCAGCTTTTTTCAGTTTTTCTCCATTTAAATAATATTCAGCTCCACTATTCCTCCTGCCAAAGTGCATAACCTAACACTTTCCCACATTATATTCCATCTGCCACATTTTTGCCCACTCACTCAAACCTGTCTATATCCCTCTGTAGACTCTGTGTCATCCTCACCATTTGCCTTCCCATCTATTTTTGTGTCATCCACAAACTTGGTGATAGTACATTCATTTCCCTCATCCAAGTCATTAATATATATTTTAAATAATGGTGGCCCCAGCACTGATCCCTGTGGCCCTCTACTAGTTACAGGTTGCCTTCCAGAAAGTGCCTTCCCGTATCCCAGCCCTCTGTCGTCTATTAGTTATCCTGTCCTCTATCCATGCTAATATACTACCCCCAACACCATGGGCTCTTTTCTTATTAAGTAGCTTTATGTGTGGTAACTTATTGAACGCCTTTTGGAAATCCAAATATATTACATCTACTGGTTCCCCTTTATCTACCCTGTTTGTTACCTCCTCGAAGAATTCTAATAAATTAGTCAGGCATGATTTCCCCTTCATGAAGCCATGCTAACTCTGCTTAATTAGATTATGTATTTCTGAATGCTCTGCTATTACATCCTTTATTTTCCCAATGACAGATGTTAAGCCAACTGGCCTATAGTTACCTGTTTTTTGTCCCTCTCCCTTTTTGAATAAGGGTGTTACATTGGCAGTTTTCCAATCCTCTGGGACTTTTCCAGAACCTAAGGATTCTTGGAAGATTACTGCCAGTGCATCCACTATCTCTGCAGCTTTAATATCCTAGGACGCAACCCATCAGGTCCAGGTGACTTATCGGCCTTTAGCCCCATTAGTTTCCCTCGTACTTTTTCTCTAGTGATAATTATTGTATTTATTTCCTCCCCCCATTTTGCCCCGTGATTATTTCGTATTTTTGGTATGCTGTTAGTGTCTTCTACCATGAAGACTGATGCAAAGTATTTATTCAACTCCTCTGCCATTTCCTGGTTCCTCATTATTATTTCCTCAGCCTCATTCTCTAAGGGGCCTATATTGAAATTTGGCCTCTCCCTTCCTTTTTATATATTTAAAGAAGCTCTTACTGTCCATTTTTATATTACTTGCTAGTTTACCCTCAAAGTTTATTTTCTCCCTCTTTATTTTTTTTTTTGGTCATCTTCTGATTGGTTTTTAAAACTTTCCCAATCCTCTGGATTACCACTAATCTTTGCCACATTGTATGCTTTTTCTTTCACTTTGATACTATCCTTAACTTCCTTGGTTATCCCCCTCCTACAATCCTTCTTCCTCACTGGGATACATCTTTGTTGCGAGTCATGAACTATTTTCTTAAATGTCTGCCATTGTTCATCAACTGTCTTTTCTACTAAACTGCTTTCCCTGTCAACTCCAGCCAACTCTGCCCTCATTTCTTTGTAATTACCCTTATTTAAGTTCAGCACAGATGTTTCCGAACTAAGTTTCTCACTCTCAAACTGAATGCTAAGTTCCACCATGTTATGGTCACTGTTTCTTAGGGGATCTTTTACTCTGAGATCATTTATTAAACCTGCCTCGTTACAAATTACCAGATCCAAAATAGCCTGATCCCTGGTTGGATCCACAACATATTGTTCTAGGAAACTATCACGAAAACACTCTATGAATTCTTGCTCGTGGCTACCTCTGCCAATTTGAAATGCCTCTTGCACAAGTGTAATCGACTGAAAGTGTGCAGATTTTTCTCTCTCTCAGCAAGATTAGCTTATTCCAAATTGATCATGAAAACATGGTGCTGTTTGCATTATGATGTCAGTTTGAGTTATGTAAGGGGTTTGTTTCTGGTCTTGCATGTTTGGCCTCTGTAAAAGTGCAGCTCATAACGTTTACTGAGGCTAAATAGCCAGCTTAAGGTTCTTTATTGGAGTTTGTGCTGTCTCTGCTCCTTTAGAAAATATGGGCAGAATCTTCTGCCTGCCAGTCAGGCGGGCTGGTTGGGAGCTGGTGCGGAGCCAATCGCCGCCCATTTTACGTCAGCGGGCCAATTAAAGCCTGCCCAGCGTGACGCGCACCAGGTAGCACTCAGCACTACCTGTGCGGGCAGGAGGAGGAGGGAGAGCACAGAAATCTCCAAGGCACGGAGCTGCCTCAGGGAGATTAAGTTCAATTTGAAACTTTAAAATAGAGAAAGATTGAAATTATTTAGACATGTCCCCTCATGTGACAGTGTCACATGGGACATGTTTATGAAATGTGTAAATAGATTTATTAATTTAATAAAATCTTCATGAAACATCATCCTGTCCGTGGAAGAGGGCTCATGAAAAACGCGAAGGCCGCTTGGGCTCTTCGCCTGCCCACCAACCTTAAGGTTGGACGGGCAGCCCTGTCAATTAGTTCAACTGGTTTATTAATGGCCTTAACAAGCCTTTGACAGTTTGGCGGGTGTGCAGCCGCCTCTGGCGTGCGCCCACCGAACAGAAGACCAGAATGACGCGTGGTGACGTCGGGATGCATGCCCAACGTCACCGCACGTCATTTTATGCATCGGCATGTGGGGCCCGCACCCACATGCTGAAGAGAAAATTCTGCCCATAAAAGCATCTTAAGATTTTGGAGCGTGGTTTTCTCAGCAGTGCATATGATGTGTGTCTCACTGTTTCAGTCATATTGGCTGAGTTCTCCTATAAGCGTACTCGATGTATTAATTTATTTTTTGCTCATCCAAACCATGGGCAGGGCAAAGCCATTATACTCTGACTATACTGACTGCTCAGCTTCTCAGCATTCTGCCTCGGTGATAGAATTCTTCTCTCACTTGTTTGGACCAGTTATTCAGAAAACAACTATGTTAGATCTGCTTTGGTGATTGATTACAGGACTTAACAATGACTGAACAATCCATACTGTGCATGGTTTACCAGTGAACAAAGGATCAGGCTGTGCTGTGTCTCCCATTTACAGTTTGTTATTTATGTCCCTACACCAGGGAAGTGAAGTGCAGTGGGTGGAAACATGATTGAACAGCTTGATTCTGGGATGGTTGGTTGGGCACCTGGTGAAACAGAACTGTCCTTTAGCTAGCCTTTCTAGTTCCAATGCATCCATCTTATTTTGTCCATGTCTTTCCACGCCCTATACAGCCTGAAGAACAGAGGGAGTGTGGGATTTTGGCCCAGCGTACTCCCAATGCTGCTTATGATGTAGCTTTGGGAGGGTGAGAGGGAGAGGATGTGTTGATCTACAACGTTAACTGAAGATGACTTTCACTTTCTCTTGGCTCCCTGCCCCTCCACCCCCACAGGTAGGATGACTCTTGAAATTATCTGAAGTTTTACATAGAACAGATTGCAAAATTGCACTTCATAGGTGATAAACTGGAGAACTCTTGGATACAAAGCAACGTAAACCTTGTTACGCAGTGATGGACAGCTGATGGCTAAAATGCTACATGTTCTTTGCATTTTGAGAGGAACCTGTGGAATATAAAATTAAGTGTTCTTTGATTTTTTTTTTGTACTGCTGCTGCCAGTACAGTGGCTTGAGTTGAGGTGGGTACCAAGTATTGGACAAGTAGCAATCACAACTTGATTACATCCCTTTGCCCTCCAAAAAAGCTAATTGAAGCATTGCTCCCTTGTCAAGTTTAGAATAGAGTGCCTGGATTGACAGACGTGTTGAAGTGGCTATCTGTAGATGTGTGTTGACTGGTGTCTAGTGCTTAGAACTGTACTCAGCCTGACCACTCTCAGTTCTTTGTGATGGATTAAGACCTCACCCTGTATAATTTTTTTAACAATATATGTCGAGATATGCTCATTGTTATCCCTAAAATATTTCACACTGGACAAGGGCCTAAAATGGCTGAATCTATGTCTGTCTGTGACCCTCAAACAAAAGGAGCTGCTTGGCAGTATCAGAGAAACTTGCACCTCATTATCTCTGAAGAGCCACTAACAACAAATTGTGGGCTGCACAGATCAAATTCAAAGAGAGCTATACAAAGGCCATCTGCATTTCATAGCCCAGGCTGGCCAAAAGGAGATAAAAGCAAAATACTGCAGATGCTGGAAATCTGAAACAAAAACGAAATTGCTGGAAAAACTCAGCAGGTCTGACAGCATCTGTGGCGAGAAAGACAGAGTTAATGTTTCAAGTCTGTATGACTCTTCTTCAGAAGCTAAAAGGAGTCTGTTCATCTGCCAAGACAAAGGACCACGCAACCCTCCTTTCAATTCTTAATGATTGAGACATGTAACAATGTTGGGGACCCAGATAAGGTAAACACATCTCTTGTCAAAGCCAAAGTGGAGAGGTGAGAGGCATGTGACATGGACCTCTAGTTTGTGGAACCAGTAATATTGCCTTGCCGTACTGCATTTTACCATCTAACTAGCAGCATCACAGACAATGAGCTCTGGCCCAGATTAGACACCTAGCCCCATCTACATTGCTTCTACTGGACCTTCTGTACCATTGCCTACAAGACTGATTCATCTCTGCATGTCTGTCTCACCGTGTGAAGTCAACACCAGTGAATTATCCAGCATCAGTTTCAGCTCACTAACCTCTGTGAAGGAACATTTCATTGGACTTTTATTCTGGACTCTGGAACCCACGTGAAACATATTTCTTTTCTATGTGGTCTCTGCACTGTAACTCTTTTTCTCTATGCCTCTCTCACTGTATGAATGCAAAGAAGGCAACGTTGCGATGCTCCTCCTGCATTTTGAGTGTGTGTAAATAAACTAACCCTTTGAATTCATTCTAACTCAAGTTTGTTGTGGGTTTATTAATAGAAATTGGATCACACCAAAACTGAGGGGTTGGGAAATATGCCACGACTTATAAAGGGGGAAACAAATCAAAAACACCTTTCTGTTTACGGACGGGAGGTGAGAGGAGAAATTAGTGTTTAAATTACCCCCTTCCCCCCACTCCACCTGTAACATCATCCTTCTGACCCTTCTCTTTTCCCTTTCCCAGATTGCAGAAATCAAGGTTTCAATCCCTGGGCAATTTTCCAGCTGTTCTTTAATTTCAGATAGACTAAACTGTAGGTCAAATAATTTGAAGGTAAGTGAGTCTTTGAATTCAGAACTTTTCCAAAATTGCAAGAACTCGGGTTTTCTGCTGTGACTAGCAATGTGCAACACCACCAGATTATCAAAAGGACATAAAGGCACTGGGGAGGGTGCAGAGAAGATTCACAAGGATAATACCAGAAATGTGTTAGGTATCCATATCTGGAAAGGAGGAATAAGCTGGGTCTCCAATTTCTTGAAAAACAAGGGCTTAGGGGTGACCTAATAGAGATCTTTAAAATTATGAAAGGTTTCGATAGAGTGGATATGGAGAGAATGCTTCCTCTCATGGGGATGAGCATAACTAGAGGCCATCAATATAAGATAGTCACCAAGAAATCCAATAGGGAATTAAGAAGAAACTTTATCCAATGAGTGTTGAGAATGTGAAACTCGCCACCACAAGAAGTTGTTAAAGCAATTAGCATAGATGCATTTAAGCGGAAGCTAAACGAGCATGTGAAGGAAAAGGGGATAGAGCAGGCTTGTTCAGCCTGCGGGCCGCATTGCCCCTCTCTGTGGCCCCTGAACGATCGTTGAAAATTCTGGTAAGAGGTGTTAGTGAGTTTGAAGATTTCTGCAGGGGACTGCTCCTCCAATTACAGTCTGTTTCTCTCCCGCATTTTCTATTGATAGGCTCACTATTGAGCCTACCAGCAGCAAATGTGGGAGAGAAACAGGCTGTGATTGGAGCAGCAGCGAACACTGGCAACTGCGAATTTGTAAAGATAGAGCAAGAGACTGGAGTGTTTGGGGCCTCCACTCACCATGCTTTACTGTGGATCCGTCCACTTTCCCACAGCTCTGGCCCAGCTGTGGCCGTGCTCCCTCGAGTGTCCCCCGATTGTTCCCCGCGTTCTCCGTGGCTGTTCCCTCAGTTCTCTGCCTTCCCTTTGGCGGGCACCTGGGTTCAGGTGCCTCTAGGCCTCAGGCCTTGCTCCAGGTCTCTCTTCCACTTTCATTGCACCAGCACCACCCCCTCTCCAGCCGATTTAGTGAATAAGTGAGGGAGGGGGAGTAAGTAAGAGTGTGTGTGTGTGTGTGTGTATGCACGCGTGGCAGAGTGAGTGTGTGTGTGAGGGCGGCTGAATGAGTTTGTGAGGGTGGCAGAGTGAGAGTGTGTGTGTGTGAGGATGGGTGTGTATGTGTATATGTGTGAGGGTGGCTGAGGGAGGGAGGGTGGGTGGGGGTGTGTGAGAGAGGGGGAGGGGAGTGTGTGTGTCTGGCTCACTCCCAGTCTCAGGGTTCTCATTCACCCTCACCCCCATAAACCAACAGTCACTCCCACCCACTCTCACAGGGGGTGAGGGTGAGTGAGTGAGCACCCGAGATGGGGAGTGAGCTGGACACACACACACACTCACCTTTTCACACACTAATGGTCGTCTTTATTTATTACTCATTTTTTTAATTATCAATTTATTGTTGTGACATTTTTTGCTCAGCAAGTTTTTTTTTTCATACGTCTGTTTTTTGTTTTTGAAATTCATGTTTAATGTTGAGTCAAACTTTATCTTTCCAAAATTTGCTCATCGGCCCAACAAGTGTAAGAAAAATTGAAATGTGGCCCCCCACATGAAAAGATTGGACAAGCCTGGAATAGATGGTTATGATAGATTTAAATGAGGAAAGATGGGAGGAGGCTCAAATGGAGCATAAACGCTGGCATGGACTGTTTGGGCCGAATGACTTATTTCTGTGCCATATATTCTATGTCAACCTCTGTGCTGTACAAAGGATATTTGGCTCAGCTGGTCCAAGCTGGTGTAGATGCTCTACACATCCCTGCTCCCTACCTTATCAGCATAACTCTATTATTTCTCCCTCATGTGTTTCTCTAGCTTCCCTTATATGTATCTATGCTTTTCACCTCAAGCACTCCTGATGTTAGCAAGTTCCACATTCTAATCATTGTCTGGATGAAGATGTTTTTCCTGAATTCATTATTGGAATTACTACTGACTGTCTTACATTTATGTTCATATAATTTTCTGTTTAATAGCTAGCTTTGATCAGCAACATGAGTGATCAAACATGAGATCTCTTTGCTGAGTCACAATTTATGTACAAATTTACCCAGCGTAAGGACATGGACTGGTTAACACCATGGACCGTAACTTCTGAGCTCTCCAGCATTGGATTGGGGGTACCCCAAAGATGTGCTGGGGAACCCCTCCTCGGAACTTCATAGATAAGGGTTTGCACTGCAATTGCCCAGAAGCGCAAACTTCCTCTGGGCCTGTGCTGGGAACCATCTGGAAATGCGATTTAAATTACAAACTTTGGATGGCTCTAACAGGGTTATATCAATAGTTACTCAGGAAAAATTAGAGGAATTAAAACCCTTTCTAGCTTCTGGGTAGCTATTGTAAAAATGAGACCCACTTCCCCCACACCCCCAGGGGACTCCCCTCACTCCCGACTAACCACCCCTGCATAGCATTCCCTAGCCCCCCTGAACTTCCATAGATCCCCCCGCACAGGACGCCTCCCCCTGACCCCAGCTGGCGTGACTCACACCCACACCCACCCAAGGTCAGATACCCCCGCCCCCCTGCCGCCCAAGTGACCCGACCCCTACCCAACCTTCGGGTCCGACTACAGCCCCAGCAACCCCCCACCTCGAGGTCTCCGCCCCCCCCCCCCCCCCCCCCCCCCAACTGAAGGCTTTCCACCTCCCACCTCCCCTGCCTCCAGAACTCCGATGACAACCCCGCATGAGGTCTGACCCCCCCACCCCTGAGGTCTGACCTCCAGTCTCCCCATCCCCCTCTTCCTGAGGTCCAACTCCACACCCCCACCTCCCCCTATCCAAGATCTGAACCACACCCCCACCACTGAAGACCAGCCAGAACCCCCCTCCCTCCCGAGGTTCGACGACAACCCCGCATGAGGTCTCACACCCCCCCTCCCCCCCGGACCTCCAATTTCCCCCTTACACCCAAATCCTATCCTTAGACCTTCTCCCTGGCTTGTCAAGGACCTTTAAATTCCCTGGTTTACGGCAGCTAGTGCCATAAAAAGAAGGCATGTACTCCTGCACTTTGACAGAGCTGGATTTCAACGCTGAGCCTCAAGGATGAGCTATGCTGCCTGGATCTCGCCTGGGCTGAGTTGGAAGGTCGGGCGAGATGGGCTCTGAAGAAAAATCACATAAGTAATTGGACACAGAGTAGCAATCTAACACTGATTGCCATTCTGAGGAAGTTACGGCCCCGTAAAAACAGGTTGATTCTTCAGTGTCACCAAACTGCCACAAGAGGGCAGTAAGAACATAAGATTTGAAAACAATTGGTAGGAAATCCACAACCAACTACTCTTGGCTTGAAATAATTTTGAAGAAAGGCTGGTTATAAAGTGTAAAGGTCTACGTGGCATCTGTAGTAAGAGGAACTTATCTACATTTATCAGGGTGAGGGAGATCAATGTTGGGGTAAGGATATGATAGAGATCAGTGTTAGGAACAAGTGCATTCAGGTCAGTTCTAGTATTGTTGAACTCTTTCTGTTCTTCTACTCCAGTTGCAGAATAACATGATATTCTTCAGGTTCCTACACCAGTGCACCTATAGCATCTGTAAGCAAGGCCTTGGATTCTGCAGTTGGTGACGAATTCGGCTATTAGATGATATTGGACTTGGATACCCAGCCACCATCAGCTTGTTCCTCGATTCCAGGATGACATCTACTCAGAGTCCAGAGTTTCTGCCATGGGTCTTTATGTGACTAAACAAGCTGATTCTCGACCCACAGATCTTTGGGCACATGGGGCAGGACGTCTCACGAGGTAGTGGGATCTGGAGTGCAAGATTTGATTCCTTTCCTTCTCTGCCACGGCTTTGCCTTATCATTAAAACATTGTGATTCAAATCATGATGCAGCTTGATGGACAAGTTGTTGCCATTTGAACAATCGGTAGGAAGCTCCTCCCGGTCATTAATGTCAATGCTGCTATGCTTCAAGGAGAGTTTCAGAATGTCTTTGAAGTGTTTTCTTTGTCCTCCCCTGAAACTTTGGCCATTTGAGAGTTGAGAGAACAGGACCTGGTGGGGTGATGGTTTTTGAGCCATCCGGATATAGTGTCCAATCCATTGTAGTTGATTTTGCAGGAGTTTTTCCTAAATGCTTGTGGACCAGGCTTCAAGGACACTCGCATTTGTTCGACGGTTCTCCCGTTAAATCTGGAGGATGCAGCAAAGGCATTGCTGATGGAATTTCTCTAATGCTCTTATGTGTCGCTGATACACAGACCAGGTTTCACTGCAGTGCAGGAATGTGGTAACAACAACTACTCTGTACACCAGGACTTTTGTTGAATTGCAGAGGTCTTTGTTGTCAAAAGCTCATGGCTGTAACTTGTAGAAGGCTGAACTGGCACAGCTGGTCCAATGTTGAATTTCCTTGTCAGTGGTGGCCATTTGGAAAAGGTGGTTGCTGAGGTATGGGAAGTGCTTAACATATTCCAGAGTCTCTCCTTCAGTATATATGGAAGATGGAATATCTGGCTGACCAGGTGTGGGTTGAATACAGAGGGACAAGCAACTGCTTTTGCAGCTCTGCATTTCCATTAGGTGAGACTATTGTTTGATAGGGTGCTATGTGTCCATGTTTCAGCCAGGATGATGGTGGTAAATCACTTGAACATTTCATGATGAGCTGTTCTGTACGAGAAGAGCTCTTGGTCTCTGTTGTCCATTTAGTGAGGACTGAAACCTATGCTTGCTAGTTGTTTAATAACCAACTAGTGACTATGCTTGTTAATGAATGGGGGATGTAGTGAGGTCTCTAGGATTGAGATGGGTCTGAGATGACACATTGAGTGACAGAAGATTGTAACTGAGTCGGGTCTCTGCACTCAGTAATTGGATAATAAGCTAGGAGGGTCACAATACTTCAGAGTACTTACCAGCCTGCATCATTAAATGGTAATCAAAAGAGTTTTTCCTCAATTTTTTCCCCTTTGATATTTTTGTCAATCAACTTGAATGTCTCCCTCTGGTTATTGACCTTTTAGCTATCGGAAAGAATTTCTCCTTATATACTGTGTTCAAACTCTTCATAATTTTAAACACCCATCAAATCTTCACTTAGCCTTCTCTGCTCTAAGAATAACCCTAGCTTCTCCAGTCGCTCCATGCAACTTTAATCCTTCATCCCTGGCACTTTCTGGTAAATCTCTTCTGTTACCTCTCCGAAGCCTTCCTGTACTTCCTAAAGTGCGGTGACCACAAATGGGCACAATACCCGTTCAATGAAGTAGCCCATCATGTGATACTTTTAATACATTTACTTTAAGTTTAAAGTTTTAGAAACATTGAAATTAGCTGTAGACATCGCAGTCCTAGTGCAGCTGGAAGATGCTGTGATTGGTGTTGGAGATTTCCAAACTGGCTGTTTACAACTTGTTTGAGAACTGAACCCAAATATTCTCACAGGAAGAAATCCCTGTTCTTCAAAATCTTACCAAGCTCACCCCCGCCCCTGCGCCCGATTGCTCAGTGACACTGAGTGTGGTACTGAGCTGTACACACCAGTCCTAGATTTTGGCCTTAGTTAAGAGTAGCCATGGGCCCTGCTCTTAATCATTCTCCAGTGACTCCTGTTGGAAAGTACATGTGTGAATGATGGGTGAGGAGGATATCGGGCTTGACTATAGTAGCCCCATGGTTGATTATTCTCATACATGGACACTTGGGGTTAATACTGAATCTTGTACTGTACTGTACTCCATTATAACTGCTCTGTTCCCTTCATAGATGTTGACTGACGTTTTTTAAAAATTCTTTCATGGGATGTGGGTGTCGCTGACAAGGCCAGTATTTGTTGCCCATCCCTAATTGCTCTTGAACTGAGAAGCTTGCTAGGCCATTGCAGAGGGCATTTAAGAGTCAACTACATTACTATGGGTCTGGAGTCATATGTAGGCCAGAGCAGGTATGGATGGCAGATTTCCTTCCCTAAAGGGCATTAGTGAATCTGATGGGTTTTTACTACAATCAATGCTAGTTTCTTGGTCAATTCCAGATTTAATTAATTGAGTTTAAATTTCACCAGCTATCATGGTGGGATTTGAACCCATGTCCCCAGAGCATTAGCCTGGGCCTCTGGATTATTAGTTCAGTGATGTTACCACTATATCCTGCTGAGCATTTCCAGCATTTTCTGATTTTTGTTTTGAATTACCAGCAGCTGCAGTATTTTCTTTTAACTTAAGTGATTACAGGCATGAATAAGAATATTTTGGCTTGCCTTTGATAGTAGCATTTTTCCTTTGACCCCAAAGTCTGTACCATGAGCGTGAATGCATGATCCTGTCTGACACTGAGAGGGTGCAGCATTGTCAGAGAGGTTGTGATATGGATTGGGTGGTTGTCAAACTCTCCAGGGGCCATTTAAACAGCAAGGAATTTGATCAGTCTGCTAGCCAACATTTGCCTACATAATATAAGTAATTACACTTCAAAGTAGTTTCTCATCAGTGATGTGTTTTGACAAGTTTGTCATTTATTGCAAGGGGAATGCAATATAAAAGCAAAATACTGTGGATGCTGGAAATCTGAAACAAAAACAAAAATTGCTGGAAAAACTCAGCAGGTCTGACATCATCTGTGGAGAGGAAAACTGAGTTAACGTTTCGAGTCCATATGACTCTTCATCAGAACTAAAGAGAAATAAAAATGTGGTGAAATATAAACTGTTTAAGGGGGGTTGGACAGGTGAAGCTGGATAGAGGGCCAGTGATAGGTGGAGGCAAAGGAGAGATTGCCAAAGATGTCATAAACAAAAGGTCAAAGGGGTGTCGATGGGGTGGTGATATTAGCTAAAAGATGGGCTAATGGTGACATTAAGGGTAGAAAGCAGGATGAGCAAGTGACAGATGGCCCTAGTGGGGATGGGATGGGGGGAGGGGATCGAACTAGGCTAAAAGGTGGAGATAAAACAATGGATGGAAATAAATTTTAAAAATAATAATAGAAATAGGTAGGAAAAGAAAAATATATAGATAAAAAAATATAATAATTATTAGAAAAAAGGGGATAAAAAAGGGGTGAGGATGGAGGAGAGAGTTCATGATCTGAAGTTGTTGAACTCAATGTTAGTCTGGAAGGCTGTAAAGTACCTAGTCGGAAGATGAGGTGCTGTTCCTCCAGTTTGCGTTGAGCTTCACTGGAACATTGCAGCGGGCCAAGGCCGGACATGTGGGCATGAGAGCAGGGTGGTGTGTTGAAATGGCAAGCGACAGGAAGGTCTGGGTCATGATTACGGACAGACCGAAGGTGTTCCGCAAAGCGGTCATCCAGTCTGCGTTTGGTCTCTCCATTGTAGGGGATGCATTGGGAGCAGCGAATGTAGTAGACTAAATTGAGGGAAGTGCAAGTGAAATGCTGCTTCACTTGAAAGGAGTATCTGGGCCCTTGGACGGTGACGAGGGGAGAAGTAAATGGGCAGATGTTGCACCTTCTGCGGTTGCATGGGAGGGGGTTGAGGTATAGGGGGTGATGGAGGAGTGGACAAGGGTGTCCCGGAGGGAATGGTCCCTATGGAATGCCGACAGTGGGGGGTGAAGGGAAGATGTGTTTGGTGGTAGCATCATGCTGGAGTTGGCAGAAATGGTGGAGGATGATCCTTTGAATGCGGAGGCTGATGGGGTGATAATTGAGACAAGGGGGACCCTATCATGGTTCTGGGAGGGAGAGGAAGGTGTGAGGGCGGATGTGCGGGAAATGGGTTGGACACGGCTGAGGGACCTGTCAACCACCGTGGGTGGAAGACCTCAGTTAAGGAAGAAGGAAGACATGTCAGAAGAATTGTTTTGCATAATCAGAACAGATGCAACGGAGGCGAAGGAACTGAGAGAATAGGATGGAAGCAGGGTGTGAGGAGCTGTAGTCGAGGTAGCTGCGGGAGTCGGTGGGCTTGTAATGAATATTGGTGGATAGTCTATCACCAGAAATTGAGACAGAGAGGTCAAGGAAGGGCAGGGAAGTGTTAGTGACGGACCATGTGAAAATGATGGAGGGGTGGAAATTGGAAGCAAAATTAATAAATCTTTCCAGGTCCAGACGAGAGCATGAAGCGACACCGAAGCAGTCATCGATGTACTGGAGAAAGAGTTGTGGGAGGCAGCCTGAGTAAGAAAGTAAGCAAGAAATGTTCCACATACCCCATAAAGAGAAGGCATAACTGGGGCCCATGCAGGTACCCATGGCCACATCTTTTATTTGGAGGAAGTGAGACGAGTTCAAGGAGAAATTGTTCAGTGAGAGAACAAGTTCAGCCAGACGGAGGAGGTAGTGGTGGATGGGGATTGTTTGGGCCTCTGTTCAAGGAAGAAGCGGAGAGCCATCAGACCATTCCGGTGGGGGATGGAGGTGTAGAGGATTGGACGTCAATGGGGAAGAGGAGGCAGTTGGGGCCAGGGAACTGGAAATTGTTGAAATGATGTAGGGCATCAGAGGAATCGTGGATGTAGGTGGGAAGAGACTGGACAAGGGGAGAGAGAATGGAGTCAAGATAGTAAGAAATGAGTTCTGTGGGGCAGGAACAGGCTGTCACGATCGGTCTGCTAGGACAGTCCTGTTTGTGGATTTTGGGTAGGAGGTAAAAGCGGGCCATCCGAGGCTGGGAGACTATGAGGTTGGAAGCTGTGGAGGGAAGATCTCCAGAGGAGATGAGGTCAGTGACAGTCTTGGAAACAATGGCTTGATGTTCAGTGGTGGGGTCATGGTCCAGGGGGAGGTAGGAGGAAGTGTCTGCAAGTTGGCGCTCAGCCTCTGCGAGGTAGAGGTCAGTACGCCAGACAACAACAGCACCACCCTTGCCAGTAGGTTTGATGACAAAGTCAAGGTTGGACCTGAGAGAATGGAGTGCGGCGTTCAGAAGGAGACAGATTAGAGTGGGTGAGAGGAGCAGAGAAATTAAGGTGACTGATGTCACGCTGACAGTTCTCAATGAAAAGATCAAGAGTGGGTAAGAATCCAGAGGGAGGGGTCCAGGTGGAGGGAGAATATTGGAAGCGGGTGAAAGGATCCATTGAATGGAGAAAGGACTCCTGCCCAAAGGAGTGAACACGGAGACGAAGGCGGCAGAAGGAGAGTTCAGCATCGTGCCGAGCCCGGAATTCATTGAGGTGAGGGCATAATGGCATGAAACTGAGTCCTTTGGGAATAGGGATAAAAGTAGGGATGTTTTGCTACAGTTGTACAGAGCCTTGTACTGTGTACAGTTTTGGTCTCTTTATTTAAGAAAGGATATGAATGTGTTAGAAGCAGTTCAGAGAAGGTTCACTCAACTGATACTTGGGGTCATGGGGGGTGGGCGGGTGGTAGTTATCTTATGTGGAAAGGTTGGCTAGGCTGGGCCTGTGTCCATTAGAGTTTAGAAGTTTGAGAGGTGATCTTATTGAAATGTAAAAGATCATGAGGGGACTGGATAGGGTGGATGCTGAAAGGATGTTTCTCTTTGTGGGAGAGACTGGAACTAGAGGACACGGTTTAAAAATAAGGGGTCTCCCATTTAAGATGGAGATGAGAGAATTTTTTTCTCTCAGCAGGTTGTGAATCTTTGGAACTTTCTTCCCTGGAGAGCAGTGGAGACAGGATCATTGAATATTTTTAAGGCTAAGGTAGAAAGATTCTTGACCAACGAGGGAGTTAAAGGTTATTGGGGGTAGGTGGAATGTGGAGTTGAGGCCACAGTCAGATCAGCCATGATCTTATTGAATGGTGGAGCAGGCTCAAGGGACTGAATGGCCTACTCCTGCTCCTAATTTATATTTTCGTACTTATAAGTTTCTGAGATGCAAGATAAGGTGATATATACTTGGAACTCATTAGAGAAATGGAAATGAAAGGATTTTAATTGTCAGGGTCTTGCCATTGTAGCTGCTCCAAGGAGATTTATGAACAACAGAAGTACTTTAATTGACAGCTTCCTGTTCAGTTTTCTAATGATAATGATATCAGAGAAGTTTTAACATTGTGCGATGGAATTAGTGAAAAGTTACACTGTCACATGTTTGACAGATAATTAGGTGATTATTAACACTGTGTAATTTGGACTTCATTGCAAATTTTATTACATACTCCAGAGGTCAGCAATGTATCAGACTGTGGCTTGTCTATGGATCATGGATTTTCAATCAGTACCAAGGACAGCACCTGTTGCAGTGAAAGATTTGGAATAAAGAACCACAAGCGTGAGAATGTCACTAAAATCCAACAGGGAATTCAGCAAGCAGTTCTTTATCCAAAGATTGGTAAGTATCTGAAAGTCACTGAAACAAGGAATAGTTAAATAGGTAAATAGCATATATGTAAGGAGAATCTAAATCAGCACATGAGCAGGAAATGAAGAGAGGATAAGCTCAGAGGGTTAGATGAAAAGGGGTGGAGGAGATTGATGTGGACTATAAACACTTGCACAGATTAGTTGAGCCAAATGGCCTGTTTCTGTGCTGCACACTAAATGGATGGAATCTTTCCAACTTAGTTTTTTTCATAAGGGGGGGGGGGGGCGCGGGGGCAGGGGGGGGCGGGGGGAGGTGGGGGTTGGTGTGGGAAGGGGGGTGCATTTCCAGGTTGGAAACCTGGATGCATGCTTGGCAGGAATTTGGTGCAATCTTATGTCTGGTATCCAATTAGGCACACTTACTTGAGATTGCCATTCAATTGGGAATGTTGGGCAGGATGCAGAATCAGGAGTGTGCCTAAGCACAGAATTTAAAGACCAGTAGCTGCACTGTGTTCATTTTCTCACTTCAGGGGAAGATGATGCATAACATCCAGGAGAGGTGTCTAAATGGCAATTGAGTCCCATTACTGGCAATCCTGATGCCAATCGAGGAAGGTGCCATGGAGATTGGCAGTATGACAGCAGACCAGACTGTCGCCGCAGGAGAGGAGGTTGCAGCAGAGAGTGGGTGAAAGCATTATGTTGTAATCATGGGAATGGATCTGAACTGCTTCTACAGTTGGCCATTTGAACCCATGAAAGTAAATTTAACGATGTCTGTAACCACTGTTGCCAATGTTTCAATGTTTTTCATTAACTGAGGCCTTACCTCTCATGGGCAATGCCAGAGGCACAACAGGAACTGCATGAGAAAGCAGCACTGACCTCCGAGGAGGAGGAGCAGCAATGTGAGGAATCACTGTCACATGAGCCATACAGACCCTCCACTAACATTGAATCCCTCACTATAGATATCCTGGGTTACCACTGACCAGAAATTTAACTGGACTAGCCATGTTAATACTGTGTTTACAGGAGCAGATCAGAGGTTGGGAATTTTGCTATTGAATTTTGGTAACTCACCTCCTGATTCACTAAAGCCTGTGTGCCATCTAAAATGCACATGTCAAAGATGTGATGGAATACTCCCAATCGCCTGGATGAGTGCTGGTCCAGCAACACTCAAAAAGCTCAACGCTATCCAGGTAAAAACAGCCCTCTTGATTGGCATGACACTCACCATCTTAAACATGCACTCCTTCCAATGCCTCACAGTGGCAGATGTGTGTACCATCTACAAAATGCACTGCAGCAACTTGCCAAGGCTCCTTTGACAGCACCTTCTGAATATCACTTAGAAGAACCAGGGCAGCAGACTCATAGGAATACCACCGCCTGCAAGTTTCGCTCCAAGTCAAAAAACATCCTGATTTGGAACAATATCATTGTTCGTTCTCTGTCGCTTTGCTGAAATCCTGGAACTCCATCCCTAACACCACATGGACTATAGCAGTTGAAGAAGGTGGCTCACCACTACCTTCTCAAGTGCAATTAGGGATGGATAGCAAATGCTAGTCTTGCCAGTAATTCTCAAATTTCACAAATTACTTTGGTGGGGCCTCAGTTTCAGTTGGACGGGTAGCCCGAAGGTGGGGAGCAGGAGCAGGTGATGAAGGCAGTGACAGCTGTGAACACTCCCATCAGAGAACTAAGGATAGGTTCAGCCATGCTCAGCTCGAAATTGTTGCAGAGCCTTGGTGGGGGTGACATTTAATAAGTGGGCATTTGTGCAGCAGCACAGGGAGATGTCTGGGCATCTGTCAGAGTTTCCTGAGGCAGTGTATACCCTTGCGTGAAAGATGAAGGAGTCCATCCATGCCATAAATGGCGCACTGACTGAGGGAATAGATCCCGAAGTAGCACAATAACCTGAACCGTACCTTGGCAATCTTGAGTAGCATTGATCAGTCAGGAGCAGTAATGGCTCACAGCTACATGGAAACACAGCCAAATGTTCTCCCACTTATAGTTAACAGGGAAGTTCAGGTGGGCCCTGAAAGGACGAGGGAGGCAGGGATGATGGTAATGAGGGCACTCCTCAAGGTGCCTCCCTGGTCTTTAGTCGACCCTTTGGCCCCTCTGACAGAGCTACAAATGTTATATCCTGTACTCCATGACTGAAGCTGTCCTACACAGATGCAGGTGGGGCAGTGTGTGACAGGGCCCTCAGTAGCACTGCAATCTACAGGACATCTGCCACTGGCATCTCATTTGTCTGAGCAGAGTAACAAGCAGACAGTCTCCACATCTACCCCAGCCACAGTGGTTGTACCATGTAGAATATTAGGAAGACTTGGAAGCAAACTTAATTGCATGGGGATTCACTGGGTGCCTTCATTATTGTCAGTGTCATGGTGAATAACTTTATTGCAATTGTGTCTTCACTGTTACCAGTGTCTCTTGATGAATAGCTATTGCAATTAAAATGTTGTCTTGTCTACCTGTTAAGTTTCATGTGGTTCTTCATGACCCATTGCACATTTACCAGTAGGAGCTGAATGAATATGATCGGTCAAAGTGTTAAGAGTGTGAGGGGTAGTGGCTTGGGATCTACCTGGGATGGGATTTGTCTTGAGCCCACAATTGCCACAAGGATACAGGCCCCAGTAGTGAAGTGCTGCATTCATTCCTCTCATGTGAATCTGACCTGGATGAGGGTGTAATGCACTTCCCAAGCATGCAGGTCAATGGGCATAGGCATCACTGGTACCTCCAGACAGGCATGCTCTGCTGTCAGATCATCATCATCCTCATTCTCCTCTAAGGATGATGAACATTCAGCACACCACTACCTGAGATCCTTGAAGAGCCATAACGGAGGGCATTCCAGACTGAGCAAAGCACCAGAACTGCATTTTAAGTGAGCCAAAGACCTGCTCAGTTGCTGCCCTGGCCATCATATAGCAGCGATTGTAAATCTCTTGATGGGGGTCCATTCTGATGCCATCAGCCGTGTTTTCAGTGGATACTCCCTAATACCCAAGAGCCATCAGGGAGGCTATGTGTTGGGCTGAAAAGTTTTGAGGCACCTGAGACAGCCTCAGGATGAATGTGGCATGGCAGCTACTTGGAAACGTTGCACACGTTTGTAGGATCCGTCTGCAGTGGTTGCGTAGTGTTGCACGTTGTAGGACTGAAATCCATTCCTATTTACAAATTCACCTGGTTAGCACCTGAGGGAATCTTACCATGGAGGTGAAGCCAACACAGCCCTCTGGCAGCATCCGTTTTGATCTGGATGTAATCTGCTGTCCTTGTGTCAAGGCATCCATCACCTGAATAATGCCATTATGGGCATCTGATTGTGAGATCCTGCAGATGTCAGCAGCCAATCCTGGAACCAATCCGGACACAGAAATTCACTGCCATGGCCACCTTGACAGCCATGGCCAATAAGTATCCACCTGCTCCTTCTGGCCTTGGCCTCCTCCAAAAGGGCCACAAACAGGTACCCTGTGCTGAGGGTACCGTCTATCTCTTGGACTTGGTCCAACCAATCTGCTGCGTACAGCTGCATGTGGGTGCCTTGCATGCTACAGATGCTACTCCTCTTCCTGTTGCTGCCCCCTCCCCCTGTTCCCATGGTTGTTGAGTTGGGTGATGCTGCAGCTCTATCTCAGTGGTCTCTGTATAGGTAGACCCTATGTCCCTAAGCAGGCTCAAAGGCAGAAGGGGCTGCAACACTGTTGAGGTGTAAAATGATTCTTCAAGAATCTTCAGCAGCTTCTTTACCCTGACCATTAGCAGTAACAGCAGTTTCACTGAACTACTCCTGTAATGACAAGCCTCTGCCTATGACTAACCTCAGGCTCGCCGCTTTCCCTCTTTTTTATATTTTTAAGTGCTTGTTAGCTTCTGGCTTCACCACGTGAACTTGCTGCCTCTAACTTGCTGAGTTCCAGATGCTGCATGTTACCTGTGCGTTGCTGGTAAAGAGCCATTGCCTTGGGAAAATGGCTGTTAATTGGCTCCTTAATTACTCCAATTGTTGTTCCTCTGCTGCTGCACAGGTGGTGTCAGCTATGGCTCAGTTCATAGCACCCTCGCCTTTGAATCAGAGGGTTGTGGGTTCATGTCCCACTCCCGGAAACCAAGAACTGTGATTGTACTCGAAAGAGTTGCAATCTGTGACTGTTGATAACTCGAAAGAATTTTTGGGAGGTGTCAGCTGTCGCTCAGTTCATAGCACCCTCGCCTTTGAATCAGAGGGTTGTGGGTTCGTGTCCCACTCCCGGAAACCAAGAACTGTGATTGTACTCAAAAGAGTTGCTGACAGTGCACCCAACTGGTCCCTGGGAAAAGTGAAAGGAGGAATGGGGAGATGTCAGGATATCAGTCCTCCCACTTCAAACTACCTCCAATGCCCTGGTAAAATTTCCCTTATGTAACCCATGTAAAGGAGTTCATGAATCAAGACTTCAGATCCTGCTCATAGTAGACTCATGGACACTGATAAATATGCCTTTATATTGTGTTTTTTTCCTTCCTCTTTTTCTCTGTTTTTCTCTCTATCTCTCCTTTTCACGCATTCTTATTCTCTTTCCACCCTCATGTCTCTCTCATGCACGTGCTCTCTCTCTTTCTCACTCTATTTACTGCTTTTAACATCATACAATGTCTCATGGCAATTTACAGGAGCATTTTAAAGCAAAATCTGACACCAAGCAACATAAGTCAATATTAGGGGAAAGGACCAAAAGCTTGTTCAGAGGGAGGTTTTGAGGGCTTTTTAAAGGAAAAAAGTAAGGAAGTGTGGAGGGCCTGCATGGGGCAAGAGTTTTATCAGGGAATTCCAGAGCTTAGGACCTAGGCAGCTGGGGGCACAGCCATGAAAGTTCAGCGTTTACAATTGGCAATGTTCAGAATAAAAGGAGTACAGATATCTCAGACAGTTATGGGGCAGGATGAAACTACAGGAGTGAGCTCCTGAAGGGATTTGAAAACAAGGAACAGCACTTTTAAGTCCAAGGCATTGCTTAACCAAGAGCCAATGTAAGTCAGTGAACACAGGTGATTTCTCACTTTTTTCTACTTGATTTTCCCCACTGACTTCCTCGTTCTCTCCCATTCCCCTCCCCCCACCCAATGGAAATGTTCATGCAGCCTCCTCCTCAGTTTTTGGCTGCTAGTTCTGTTCTGAATCTATTCCATTAGCATGGTGGTGGTGCCACAAAATACGATGGAGGTTTTCATCGGTTTGAAAATGGGATGTCGTCTCCTAAGGACTGAGATGGTCACTCCTACCAATACTTGCATGGATATATGTGTTTGTGACATCACCTGCCACAGGCCCAATATGGGAAATATGTCATTTAGGGCTCATTCAGTAGTGTTTGATATGGAGTCATTTTTGGTGATGAACATTGAAAGTCCCTCACCGAGTACATTCTGTGTCCTTGACACTTTCAGTGCTCCTTCCAAGTAGTGTTGAAACTGGAACACTGATTCATTAGTTAAGGGAGGTGATAGCTGGTAATCAACAATTGGTTTCCTTGCTGTTGTGGTGCTAATAAACACCAGGAGACTCAGGAACAGACTCCAATCATTTATTCAAGCCTACACAGGGAGAGTCAGCTTCAGGCAGTCCATGACTGAACTCTACAGATTACAACAAAATCACCTTTCTATGCACATACATGTACAAGTACAATCACATATTAAATAGATGTCCCTTTCCTTTGTGTACCAGGCATTGTTCTCATCCATGCAAGGGCTCCCATATCTTGCTCATTGTGAGGTCTAAGGCCAGATCCCAGACTCAACACCCATTCCCTGGCCTTGCCCTTTGTCCTAGTAGCTTGTTTGTCTCATTCCTTATCCTGTCTAGAGTACATCTGCTAATCTTCAGTTCTTTTCTGCTTATATTTTTTTTTTAACTAAAAGACACTTCTAACTAAAACTGCTTAACCCTTTCAATCCTCCCTTTTGGCCCTTGGCCTAGCCCAAGGTAGCCAACTCGGTGGTATTGCCCTGTCTCTTACACTCTGCCGCCCATAGATGCTGGCCAGGTATCGAGCTTAAGGTTTATAAAGGTATTGGGTTATACCATCTGTACAGATTGCCCCTTCAATACAGGCTCTTTCCTTTTCCGTTTAGCCCTTGCATTACCTAAATCCCCTATTTGTCCCCATCTTTTGCGTGGCCTTCTGGTGCAGTGAACCAAGTATGTCGTATAGAACCAATACCAACTGGGCGATAACCAAAACATGGGAGATGATCCTAATCCACGTGTGTAAAACCTGGTTTCTCGGGCGTTACCTTCACCATTACCTTATCTCCAACATTAGGTAGCTTTGCCTGATTTGTTCCTGTGTCCGTTTCTATAACACATATGATCTGCTGATCTCTAACCTCTTGTCTCAGTCCATGCAATTGTTTGCACAGTTCCCTCATATCATTTGACCGTTTCCCTCATGGGTCCTACTTCCTCACTACCAGTTACAACATCCCCTGGCAATCTCATTGCCCTTTCTGTCATTAGTTCACACGGGGTTAGACCGGTCGTCCTATTGGGCGTTGCCCTAAGTCCCATTAGGATACTAGGCAACAGGTTGGCCCAACCCTGCCCTGTCTCTTGGATGGCTTTAGCTAATGCACTCTAATGTCCTGTTCATTTGCTTAACCATGCCTGAGCCCTGCAGGTAGTAGGGGATATGAAACTTTTGCTTTATTCCCAGTGTCAGGAAGATATAATAATTTTCATAATGTTATTGGAAATTATTGTAAAGTAGAGTAATAGTGGGGTCTGTGTCTATGTGTGCGTGTGTGTGACTTAATTGAATTAAGCTGGTCTGAAGGCTTTTATGTAACATAAGATCAGCTAGGTTTGAAATGCTAAGTAGGTAAACACAGGGGAAGTTTTTTTTTATTCATTCACAGGATTGGGCTTTGCTGGCTGGGCCAGCATTTATTACCCATCCCTAGTTGCCGTTGAGAAGGCGGTGGTAAGCTGCCTTCTTGAACCACTGCAGTCCATGTGCTGTAGGAACACCCACAGTGCTGTTAGGAAGGGAGTTCCAGGATTTTGACCCAGCAACAGTGAAGAAATGGCGATATATTTCCAAGTCAGGATGGTGAGTGACTTGGAGGGGAACTTCCAGGTGGTGGTGTTCCCATGTATCTCCTGCCCTTGTCCTTCTAGATGGTAGTGGTTGTCAGTTTGGAAGGTGCTGTCGAAGGCGCCTTGGTGAATTCCTGCAGTGCATCTTGTAGATAGTACACACTGCTGCCAGTGCGTCGATGGTGGAGGGAGTGAATGTTTGTGGATGTGGTGCCAATCGAGTGGGCTGCTTTGTCCTGGATGGTGTCAAGCTTCCTGAGTGTTGTGGGAGCTGCACTCATCCAGGTAAGTGGGGAGTATTCCATCACGCTCCTGATTTGTGCCTTGTAGATGGTGGACAGGCTTTGGAGAGTCAGGTGAGTTACTCATCGCCTGATTCCTCGTCTCTGACCTGCTGTTGTAGCCACAGTATTTATATGGCTAGGCCAGTTCAGGTTCTGGTCAACAGTAAACCCCAGGATGTTGATAGTGGGGGAGTCAGTGATGGTAATGCCATTGAACATCAAGGGCGATGGTTGGATTCTGTCTTGCTGGAGATGGTCATTGCCTGACACTTGTGTGGTGTGAATGTTACTTGCACCTTGTCAGCCGAAGCCTGGATATTGTCCAGGTCTTGCTGCATTTGGACATGGACTGCTTCAGTATCTGAGGAGTCATGAATGGTGCTGAATATTGTGCAATCTTCAGCAAAAATCCCCACTTCTGACTTTATGATGGAAGGAAGGTCATTGATGAAGTAGCTGAAGATAGTTGGGCTTAGGACACAAGCCTAAGGAACTCCTGCAGTGAACTCCTCAGCTGAGATGACTGGCCTCCAACAACCACAACCATCTTCCTTTGTGCTAGGTATGACTCCAACCAGGGGAGAGTTGTTCTCCTGATTCCCATTGACTCCAATTTTGCAAGGGCTCCTTGATGTCACACTTGGTCAAATGCAGCCTTGATGTCAAAGGTAGTCACTCTCACCTCACCTCACCTCAGGAGTTCAGCTCTTTTGTTCATGTTTGAACCAGGGCTGTAATTGGGTTAGGAGCTGAGAAGGCAGGCCCTGGCAGAACCCAAACTTGGCGCCAGTGAGCAGGTTATTGTTAAGCAAGTGCTGCTTGATAGCATGGTTGATGACCCCTTGCATTGCTTTACTGATGATTAAGAGTAGACTGATGGGGCAGTAATTGGCCGGGTTGGATTTGTTCTGCTTTTTATGTAGAAGACATACCTGAGCAATTTTCCACATAACTGGGTAGTAGCCAGTGGTGTAGCTGTACTGGAACAGCTTGGTTAAGGGCGCAGCAAGTTCTCAAGCATAAGTCTTCAGTACTATTGCTGGAATATTGTCAGGGTCCATAGCCTTTGCAGTATCCAGTGCCTTCAAACATTTCTTGATATTACATGGAGTGAATCGAATTGGCTAAGACCGGCATCTGCGATGCTGGGGTCCTCTGGAGGAGGCTGAGATGGACCATCCACTCGGTACTTCTGGCTGAAGATTGTAGCAAATGCTTCAGCCTTATCTTTTGCACTAATGTGCTGGGCACCTCCATCATCGAAGATGGGGATATTTGTGGAGCCTTCTCCTCCAGTAAGTTGTTTAATTGTCCACTACCATTCACGAATGGTTAGGGGGACGCTAAAACAATTAGGATCTACCCCACAACGGCAAGGACCCTACTGGATAGTGATGGCTAGTGATACATGTGTATGTTTGGAGGTATTGGTCACATGTGGAACCATACATCTCACAGTTTGTTTCTGTCAGCAGGAACAAGCATACACCACACTAAAACAGGCGCTCATCCATGCACCAGCAGTAGGATTACCCTGTATGGGAAAACCATATAATTTAATGCCCACAACGAGGGTGGATTTTATAGTGCAGTATTCACCCAAGAACATGGGGGCCGGATGAGACCAGTAGTAGAGCTATTGCCTTGGAGTTAACAGATTGTGGTTTCAAGCCCCATTTCAGGATCTGAGCACATAATCTAGGTTGATACTTGGGCGTAGTGCATAGGAACTGCTGCATTGTTGTGGTGTGGTCTTTCTGATGTGACGTTAATCAAGGCCCTGTATGTCAGCTCAGATGCAAGGGTACATCTAAGATCCCATGGCCCTCTTTAAATAAGAGATGTATTTCTTTTGTGTCCTGATCAATATTCATCTTTATACCAATACCACCACCAAAAAAACAGACAAACTGGTCATTTTTCTCATTCTCTGTCCATTGTACCTTGTGTGCAAGTTGGCTTATATGTTTGCCCACTAAACAGTAATGACCACACCCCAGAAATAATCCACTGGTTTTGAAGCACTTTGGAATGACCCAATGGTATGAACACTGTTCTATAAGTGCACGTGCCTTGCATTGAAAGCTGACTAACTCAATCATTAGACAACCAGTGTTCTTGATCTTCTGTGGCCTCATCCACTACACTGAGTTAAAATAAGGTAATAGAGGCAGTTAAATGTGGGGAAGCAAAACCCAATGTGGCATAAAGAAAACAAATCAAGGGAAGTATGCCAAGTTCCCCAATGATTCAGTGAATTTATTCAATGAGTAGCTGAGCCACATAGACCAAGCATCTTGCATGCTGCATCAGATGTCTGTGATATTCATTTAGTTGAACCATTGACTGTTATGAATTACTGTTTCAGAAATATTATGAAGAAAGGAATCATGCATCTGGGTTGACATGAGGGAATCCCAAACTGGAATAATGCAATTACTCATCTTTTCTTAAGCTGCATGTTTCTTGATCTTATGACACTCCAGATCCTAAATAGATGTGACAGTTTGCCCATTTACATAATCGTCTCCAATTACCTCTCTACTCTCTGGATTGAAACGCTGATCAATTAAACCATTCCCGGTCACATCCTTCATCATCCCCATCCCTCTACCCCCCTAAAATTTCCTTGTATGACTTCACTTGGGGGGAAGCGGGATGTGGGGAAAGGGGTGTGGAGGAAACTCTTTCTCCAAGTCATTTATAACAGTATTTTCAAACTCTCAATGCCTAACTTTTGGCCTACTATTCACCATGATACCTCTGCACCAGTTGATTTGCTCAACCACTCACCTACACCTTTAATGACCTGGACCCCAGAATGCTTTCACTGTAATTGCCTTAGCATGGCCCCATCTTTACTCTCTCAAGCTCAAGGGGTGAAAACTTGAGCATATTTGACAAACTACTGGCTTAACCCTCCATAATTTGATCTGGCTGGCCGACATCAGATTCTTCCTGGTTATTTACTCCTCTACCAAACTGTTCATTACTCTAGGATTATCCCAGAGCAAATGATAACCTCAGATTATTTTTTCCACCATCAACAGTCTCCTTAAACCCTTAACCTCTGCCCCCTTCTCCAGCAACTCTCATGATAAGTGTATGGAGCTCATGAATCTGTTTGTCACTAGAATGGGCAACATTCTTTCAGCTGCCTCTGCAGCTCAACCAGCACTTGTTCTTGCCCACCAAGCCACATTCCCCAACCCAATCCCTGTAGCCTATTCTCGAGTTTTTCCCCCATGGTCTTTCCAAGCTCTTCTGATCCATGAGATCAACCTTCTATTCCCTTAATTCCATTCCTAATAAATTGTTGATGACCCAACGTCTTTTCTGGTCTGTATGCTAGCTGACACTGATCTCCTCAGGCACCATACTCCTTCCTTTCAAATTGATGTCAACACCACCAACGCAAAAACAATCCTTGATCTCCCTCTTGCAAATTACAGCACCATGCCCAATTTTGCTTTCCTCTCCAAAGTCCTTTGAATGTGTTGTATCTCAGATTACTGTTTATCTTTTCTGCAGATTTCTGATTCCTCCCACTATACTGAAATGAAGATAACCAAAATCATGAATGATGTTTGTGTGATTGTGATCATGGTGTATAATCACTTCTCACTCTCCTTGACCTGCCTGAAGCCTTTGATAGAATTCATACTATTCTCCACCAATGCCTTTCACCTGTTTCCCAGCTCAGTTGGACTGTCCTTGGTTGATTCTAATATTAAATATCTAATTATAGTCTGAGAAGCTCTATCAACGATTTCTTGTCCCGTTCCAACTCTCCACTGCCATTTCAGGAGCAACGTACCCTCTAATTTTTTTCTGGAGCATATGGGTATTTGGTTAAGCATGCAGTTCCTTTTAATTTTTTTTGCTAGGCGGTGCATGTTTGGTGATTTTAAAAGGGCCAACTCGTGCATGGCTGCACTGGAATTTTCAGGTTGCTGCATAGCCGTGCAGCTAAGAAAACATTGATCAGGAATCCACCAAGGATCTATCCTTGGCTCCCTTTTCATCTACCTGCTACCCCTTGGTGACATCAGCTTGGTGTCAGCTTCTGCTGTCACTATGCTATTGGACCATTCGCCTGGCATCAAAACTTGGATGATTGCCAATTTTCTCCAGCTAAACATTGGAAAGTGAAAACCATTGTCTTCAAACCTCATCAAAAATCTCTTGTACCCTCACTACCACCTCCATCCTCCCTGCCCCCTAAACACTGAGCAAGCCTCTCAAGCTGAAGTGTAATATTCACAATGGTGTCATCCAATTTTTCCCAAACCTGAGCTTCTGACTCCATATTCGTTCCATCATAAAGAATGCCTATTTTCATATCTGTAAAGTTGTCTTGTCTGCTGCCACCTCAGACCATCTGCCACTGAAACCCTTATCTATGCCTTTGCCATCTCTGCACTAAACTATTCTGATGTCCTTCTAGCCAACCTCCGTCCTCCCCAAACTGCAGCTCATTAAAAACTCTGACCCACCATCTTCAGGTGAGGAAGAAAGAAAATTGGAGAAAAAACAGGTTGATGAGATTTATTTTGATGTCAGTTCTGAAACCAAATATGGAAGGTCATATGAAGTACAATACCACTCTCGAACACTACAATAACATCTACACGGACACGACGCCTATCTCCTAATCTCCTCGATGCAGGTGTGTTCTTGAGCAGGGAGCACAAAAATAACAACAAATAAAAGTAGGCAGACAAAAGGCAGCAACAGCTCACTAATCCAGCCTTGTGGAAGCAGGACCTACCTGTGTTTGCTGAGAGTTTGTAAAATGCATTATTCCCTTCGTAAAACCATCTGCTTTGCAGGCAGGCGACAGCTGAAAATCAGCTGAATTATCAGAAAGTTTTTTTAAATTTTGCTTTCAAACAGTACGCTAGTTCTTGGAAACCAAGCTTCTTAACAGCAACGATAACGAATGGTTTGCATCCCCCACCCCAGTTGGGTTCCGGCTTTTTCCGTTTTATTTGAAAAGGCACAGTTATCAGCTGGTTCTCGGAGCAGGATGAAGTCGAGCCATCCTCCATTTACTGAGATAAAAAAAGTACATAGCTATGGTTGCTCGTTTTATTAAGTATCAGAAATCGTGGATTTAAAAAAATTGCTCATTGCGTCTTTCTCGTGTAACAGAAAATAAACGACATGGAGCACTTTGCATTGGTAAATTTTGGGGGACTTCGCTCGCAGCCAGCGACTAGAGAAAAATTGTTCACACTATTCCTGCCATTTTTTTCTCTGTTCAGTTAAACAGTCTGCTGCCATTTTGCAATATGCGCTGGCCCTATGCTTTATCCTAACATTGTTATAAATAATGCATTAATGAGTTAGAAAATTTGTCTTATCCTTCTGGTACCCGTTAAACAACAACGTTGTTTTTATATTGTACCTTTCAGCAGCACAGGACGTCCTGAAGCGCTTTACAGCCAATTAATATCTTTTTGAAGTATAGTTACTGTTGTAGGAAGCTGGGCAACCAATTTGCAGACAGTGAAGTCCCACAAACAGCAATTGGATAATGATCAAATAATCTGTTGACTAAGGGACAAATATTGGCCAGGCTACCAGGGATAACTCCCCTACTTTTCTTTTGATTTTGTGTCCACCTGAGAAAATAGAGGTGCCTCAGTTTAATGTCTCATCTGAGAAACAGCACCTCAGACAGTGCTGCACCCTACACTGGAGTGTCAGCCTTGCTGAAGGCATGGAGTGGGATTTGAACCTACAACCCTCTGACTCAGAGGTGAAAGTGCTACCAATGGAGCCATACTGATACTATACTTTGTACATTATATATTTATCTTATATATTTTTAAAACGCCTTTTACATAGGAAACATTCCAAGGAGCTTCACGGCAGCATAAGCAAAGAAATTTTGATTGAGTACCAGAAGGGGATATTAGGGCAAGTGACCAAAGGCTGGCCAAAGAGGTGGGTTTTAAAGAGTGTTTTAAAAGAGGGAGAGAGAGAGAAAAAGAGAGATAAGAGAAGTTTAGGGACGGAATTCCAGAACTTAGGCCTTATCATGGTTGGAAAAGGAAATTGGGGATGTGTAAGAGTCCAGACTTGGAGGAGAGGATGAGAAGGATAAGCTGATGCCCTTCGGTATTGCTCTCATGGAAGTTGAGCATGAGGCCAAGAATTTCCTTGGCGATGCTCCTGTTCCACTGCTATAACTCTACCAGGAGTGCAGCAGAAACACAACATACTTTTTTCAATTTTGTTAGGAGACAGACTGGGAGGGGAGTGTGTAATCAATATTGGAGTTGTGCTCGAGTCAATGGCTATCACCGCAGATATTGTCTAACAGTACCCTGTGCATTCCTGATGCAATGTTATGATGTTCTGCAATCACAACATCTCAAATACCTAACAAACGTATCCTAATCCTAACCCACTCTACTTGCTCTCTGTGCCCCAGTTAAATAATGTAATGACCCTTGTCCTTGTGAGCCTTATTCAAGAATCTTCTCCAGCCTATCCTCTCTGTTCCTCTGACTTTTTGTTGGCAAGGGGAAGGCTGGGGTGCGTGAATCACTGAGGAGGGAAACCCAAACTCAGCAGGACCATTTAACTTAGTGCTGAGTTCAAACAGATGCCATTTTGGCTGTTCCAAGGGCCTTAACTTGCAGTGTGAAGTTGATGGAAATTGATGGAGTAGATGTAAACACTCTTGAAGGGTGGAAATTGTCTGTTTAAGTGTCATGATCTGAAGGTTTTTAAATGCCCCACTCTTTAAACTTTTAAAAAAAACAGGCTGAAGTAGTCAGTGAGAGTTTGAAAAAAAAACCCTCTGCTGGGCTGCTTTGATTGATGGGCCACCTGGTGTAGGTTAGAAAAAAAATATCAACTGTTCATGGAGGGTCAGCAGAGGTCTTTGTTGACATTTGCCTAGGGCTATTATTGTCATTGTGAATGCTTGGCTGAATTTCAAAAGCTATAATTATCTCAGCAAGGTCTTTTGAGTTTATGGTTTAATTGACAATTTGAAAAGGTTATTAAAGGATTAGCTGTCTTTGATGTTGTGTCTGAATAGAAGTTGTTTTTATGAGAGATTAACCACTTGAGATGTAAATACTTTGAATGGGTTTCATGAATGAGAGTTTCTTTCGCAATCAAGCATGTATTGTTATGATCCAGCTGATGTTGCTACTGGACAAGCCAAATCTCAGGGTGGAACCCAGCTTGATAGATCCTAACTTTAATTTTTTGTTTAGATACGTGGAGAGTGGCTGCTGAACAGAGTCACAGAAGTCAGCTGATGAACTTTTAACAAAAGAATAAAACATTCATTAAAAAGAAAAGATGAACTATATTACAATACTCCTTCACCCACAACTATACCTTTACAAATATATACAGATTTGTAAGGATAACACAAGTTACAAAAGCTATCTTATACCCAAATGCTCCCAATATGTACACAGTCCATATAAACCAATCGACGACTTGTGAAACCAAGTGACAGATGCCACTCCAAACAGATGCTATGGATCTCCCATCAACTCCTCTCAGACGCTTGTCACATCATGAGCCAACCGGTCTCACTGAACTCCGTCTTTCACACAAGGGTTTCCAATCTCCACTCTCCAAGAAATTGTTTTGGAATCTTCTCCCAAACCAACGCTTTCTCCTTCCAATGTTCCTCTCCCCTGGATCGCCACATGAATTTAAACTTCCTTCCACGCACTCTCTCTCACTAAATCAGTCATGTTAACATCACCACTGCTTCACATGCTTTTTGTAAAGAGTTACAGACCTCCAGCTGTCCCTTGGGTCTTCCTCTCCGCTCCTTACTTGCAGTTCCTCAGAACAGGACCTTTTCCAGATTCCTGTCCTTGTCCTTTGACTAGACTGCCTTCTTTTGACCTTTCCTGTTCCACTCCCCTGGATTTGGGCAGTTCCTTCTGTAGTTTCTGGAATCTGCTTCTGCAGTTTCCTCTCCTGCCCAGCTTCCTCTGGCAGCTGGCTTCAAATTCAGTTTGGGACTTGCTATCTGTCCCTCTGTTGTTTAGCCCTTCTGGAATCCTGGCTTCAATACCACCAAATCCAACCTGAAAAGGAAGATCTCAAGAGGACAGTCTGGTCAAATTACCATATTCTTAACACACCTAAACACACATATAATTTATTTACACTATCTCTATTTTCTAACAGTATGAGTGAGAGCTGTATTATATTGTTAGAAGTTTTTTTTCATCTCTGCATGGCTCCTGAGATTTACTAATAGTAGAAGCTGGCTGAGTGACTATGGAGGTAGCATGGGGATGGGGTGAGGGGATGTGAGGGGTTAAGGTTTCTAAAACAACTGGGATGAAGTTCTAGAGAACCGAGGTGGGCCTTCTAACCATCCCCATGGCCCCCTAGGATCCACAGTCGGCAGGCCCAACTCTATCCTATCCTGCTTCCATGGAGAAAAATTTGGTTATGGCAGGGCTATTTAAACTGAGGCAGGTCTGCTGTGTTTGGAAAGTTTCTGACTCGAGCTACCTGCCTCGGTGGCGAAAATCTGGCCCTTTGTCTTTATCTTTATCTCTCTCTCTGCAGTTGAAGTCTCTTAAGAACCAATGACCCTGAAGTGGTGGTATAGGCTATTAACATTTAACACAAACACCTGGAATTCCTGGCTGTGCTTTTTTTTAAACAGATGCAATTTAAAATAAACTGAAATTGTGCAAAAATAGTAGAGTGGAATTTAGGACAAATATTTTAAGCTAATTTCCTACAATACCATTTGACTATCCCTCCTAAAATTGCTTGACTTGCTGCTTACCTCCATCGAAGTCTTTGCCCTGTAAAAAGCCCGAGAGATTGTTTTTAACATGAACTGAACAGCATAATGGTAAGCTTTAGTTTAACAAAGGATAATGTGTCAAGGAGGACCAGGAAACTTGAAACTGAGGATAGATTATAAGAACTGATACCCAATTTGGTGCTTACGGGGAGGGCCAGTTGAGGAACCTGTGGGACACGATCCCTGATTTTCAGGCAATTTAAACTAACGAAAAGATAATTAGATAGCCCTGTTCTGCAATATCTCAAGTAACATGCCCTGCGAGTATTGGAAGCCCTTATTTGCGGAATCAGCCCTTTGTTGCATTTGCATTTTCCCTCTAATTTAAAAGAAACCATACGTGAAATGGTTAATAAAGGACTTGGCATAAATTAATATTAAACAGCCACAACTGAGAAATATTCATTTCAAGCTTAATTGTTCCTTAGCAGGAAGCAGAATGCACTTCCAATGAATATTCCCCCTTACATTTAAACAGTTTGCAGATGGGCATGACACATTATTTAGCATAATGCTCCTTTATCTATTAAGGACAATTATCTTTGGGAATCTGAATAGAATTAAACTTCACTATCAACAGTAGTCTCCTTAATTAAGAAGTTGGTCTATATAATTAATGATTAAATATGTATGTTAACTTGACACAGAAGTTCAGATATATGGTATTTTGCAGGTGAGTTTCTTCCTGTTTTGGGCCTCCTCAGTGCTTTGAATCAAGCAAGTTGCAACCACCGACATAATTGACCTTCCCTTTTTTGTTTCAGTAGCAGCAGAGACCTTTTATCTGAGGATGTGGTGAGCTGCTACTGGATTTGCTGGCCTTGCACCTGCCCCACCAAATACAAGGAGACATGAACCTCTGTGGAGTGGCAATCACCATCGGATTGCCATGCCGCATCTATTTTCTTACTTTAGACTGGAGCTCTACATTTCTTGCCAGGACTACTGACCCAGGTCTGCTGAGAAATGTGGAGCGAAGCTACTCCTAGAGCCCTTCCCTCGGATTGGAGGAGTGTCAGGGAAAACCAAGTGACGTCCCTTTTTTACAGCATTAGCTGTTGTAGTCCAGTAAGTTTAAATGTCCCAGGCTTATCTGACAAGCTACAGAGAGAAGATAAGTATGTAAGGTAAGTGGGTGAGTCATTAGGGTGGATTGGGCAGGTAGTTGGATGGTTGGTGGGGTAGTCGTAGGGTGGGGGTGGTGGTGGTCATGGGGTGGGGGTGTAGTCAGGGCTTGGGAGGGGGTGATGGTGTAGTTGGGGGTGTTAGAGATTGTTGGGGGGTTAGTTGGGAGTAGTCAGAGGGTGGGGGTTTGTCAGGTGTATCGGTGTAGTCAGGGGTGGGGTTATTCAGGAAGGTTTATTGGGGAAGTCAGGGTTGGGGAATAAGCAAGGTGTAGTCAGGAGGGTGGGGTTTGTTGGGGGAAGTCAGATGGTGGGGATGTAGTTGGGTGGTCGGGGGTCAGGGTAGTTGGGGTTTGGGTGAGGTAGTTGGGGATAATGGGAAGGTTGGGGGTGGTTAACGGTAGTGTTTGGGAGTTGTAGGGGAGTCGGGGGTAGTTGGGGGCAGCCAGAAGTAGGAAGTTAGATGGGAGTTGAGGGAGTAGTTGGAATAATTGGGCAATGGGGTTTTTGGGGTGGTAGTGGGGGTAATTGAGGGCTGGGAGGGTAGTAGGGTTAGTCGGGGTCTGGGGAGTTGTGGGGGGCTGGGGGTTAGTGGGGGGTGGGGGGCGGGGGGGCTAGTGGGAGTAGTCGGGGGCTGCGGGAGTAGTTGGGTAGTCAGGCCCCTGGGGGTGTAGTGGGGGTAGTCGGGGAATGTAAGAACTAGTGGGGGTGGTTGGAGACTGGGGGTGTAGTGGGAGTAGTCAAGGGCTGGGAGGGTGCGTGTAGAGGGGTAGTTGGGGTGTGCAGGTGCAGCGGGTAATCGGGGGATGGGGGTGTGGAGGGGTGTATTTGGGGATGCGGGTGTGGAGGGGTTAGTCGGGGATGTGGGTGTGGAGGGGTTAGTCGGGGTGCAGGAGTGGAGGGGTTAGTCTGGGTGCAGGTGTAGGGAGTTAGTTGTGTGGTGTAGTGGGGGTTCATCGGGGGGCTGCGGGTGTAGTGGGGGGTAGTTGCGGGGTGTGGGTGTAGGGGTGGCACTAGGGAGGTGCTGATGTGGGGGTTTAGTCTGGGGGTGCAGGTGTAGGTGGGTAGTCTGGGGGTGCAGGTGTGGGAGGGTAGTCTGGGGGTACAGGTGTGGGAGGGACGCGAGTGTGGGCTATATTCAGGGGGTGTGGGTGTAGTGGGGGTGGTCGAGGGGTGGGGATGTAGTGAGGGTAGTTGGGAGTTGGAGGTAGTTGGGGCGTGGGGAAGTAGGGGTGGTTGGGGATAGTTGGGGTGTGGGGAAGTAGTGGGGTGTAGTTGGGGATCGGGATAGTCAGGGGTTGGGGGCGTTGTTAGGGGAGTAATCAAGGGATAGGGGTCTAGTTTGGGGGTCTGGGAGGGTGGTCAGGTCCATAGTGGGTGGGGGGGGTTGCGGTTGGTCGGGAGGTTAGGTGGGTTATTGGGGGGTTGTGGATAATTAGGTTGTTGGGGGATTTGGGGTATATTCAGGGGATTTGGGAGGTAGTTGGAGGTGCAGTCAGGGGGATTGTTGGGGGTTAGTTGGGTCTGTAGTTGGGGGGGGTGAGGGTTGATTAGTAGAATAGTTACATATAGTTAACACCCAAGAGTTAGAACTGGATTTAATCCTTCTAATTTTACCTGGGTAACTATTCTGCTAAGTAAGTCGGAACGATCTGAAGTCTCCGACTAAATTGGAGTTTCAGAGGGTTCCAGATGCAGGGTAATTGTCACACGGAAGATTGAAACTTCCAGGGCAATTCTTGTGGAGCCCTGGCATGGAAACTTCCGAGGGGTATCTCCAACGCATCTGGGGCCAGATGTTCTGGGCCAATTTAGTTATATCTTAACATTAGTGATACCATGGCTACCCAATTAAAATGTCTAAATGGAAACTCATGATAACACCATTCAGCTGCACGTATGCAGAAACAGACTTTCATGTTCCCCACTATTGTTCCATGCACATGTGGGCCTGGGTGAGATAAAGTAAAGGGGGCACAGCACCCCAATAGGTGATCCTCCAGTGTATCAATAGGGCTTCTTTCATAAGTGGAAGGTAAACTTGAGGAGCTATGATTGTTTTTTTGAAATTGAGGGAGTAGAACATATGTATAGTTGTTATTTGAGCTAGATAGGGAGAACTTGAAGGAATTAGTATAAAATATGCAAGAAAAATGTTTGGTTAGATGCCAGGGTGTATGTCTACAGAGAGTCATAGTTTTCTGGAACTGATTACTAAAGTGTGCAGATCTGCTATAAGGAAGCTGGTAAATTATCTGAGAGGAGAGGACATCTCCAATTATAGAAGGCAGTTCAGGAGAAAATAAACCCTTGGCAAAAGGGTTAATGAACAATATTGTGTTATGAATGTGAGGTTTTATAAGATGGTTATGTTTTAAACCATCTCTTTAATTTAAAGCAAAATGAAATAATGGAGCCATGTGATTTGCTGTGAGTTCTGCCCAACAATAAGCCTGTGTGGAGACTGGTTTGGGGTGGGGGGTCTGGCAGTCAGGTTGAGACTTGCTTGAGAGAAAGGTGTAAAATGTTCACACCTGAAAACAAAAAAAAAACAAAGGCAGGAGCAGCTGGGCTGGTTGTGGACAATCTTTCTGTCTCTGAGTTTTTGGACAGATAGAGGGAGAGGGGTCATATAGAGACAAAGGCTGCAGCTATGGTGGTCAGCAAAGAGGAGAAGGCTGCTAGTCCTTTGTGAGCTACCAGGCAGAATGCAGGAGGGAGGACGGTCTCTGATCAAAGAGATGCATCCCTTGGCAATCTAAAAACTCTGGAAAATTCCTCCTGTCGAGGCCAGGAAAATAAATCATCAGAATGGGTCTTACTGTTGAAAATCCGTTTGGGAATTCTCAGGGGACTGAGGGAGATGATCTTTGGTTGCTGGATGTTATGACTTGGCAAAACAGGGAGATGTGAACCCATTGGAAGCTGGGAGTGACTGTGGATTGTTCCTTTTCAAGACTGGAATCCTGTGGAGAAAGTGCTGTAAAATATATATATTAGTTTACAGTATTAGTTACCTACTAAGTAATGTTTTGTCGATGTTGCTTTTAGTTTATTGCAGTAAAAGTCTTAATACTTGGAATCTAGTTGTGCAATTCCTCTATGTTGGTCACTGGGAATTCAGATCCCTTGTTTAAAGTTATTGCTCTCTATGGGGATCATAACAATTGGCATAATTAATCTCAAAGAGCTGGGATTAGTAATGCTCATAAATTACTGTAATCTCATGGAGTTTTTACTTGATTGTAGTTTGGGGTGTGAAAAGACTTTTCCAGGGATTTTCCTAAATGATTTGTTCCTTTTGTTCCCTCTCTCTCCTGGGTGATAATGTGTGACAAATTGAGTTTGTTAATTCCTGTTGGCTTTTGGGCGCCATGAGTGCCCTTAGAGTTCCAAAAGGGCATTCACCATGCTCATGCACACTTGTGGGGCTAATTGTGCCGACACCATATTAATGAGACCGTTAGAGTACACACAGTGAACGTCTGCTGGAAGTTTGCAGAGCAGGTAGTTCAGATGTCAATCAGTGTACTGTGCTGACTTGATGCCATTTTCATGCTCAACACTCCAGCTAATGCTCTCTCTTAACTTTGCACAGCTGAACATGCATTCAGCAGTAGGAAGAATCCACCACCCACCCATCCTCACTGCAACATCCCCCCCACCTGTGCTATTTAAGAGATCATCAATTACTTACGGTTGCTAATTGATTTTCTTCTGGCTGTTTCTTCAACTCTACAAGTATTTGATGCTTTTATAGTTGTTTCATGTTACATAAGTCTACGGGGAATATATTAGGTGCTGAAGGAAGACATTTTTTTCTGACTTCAGGGCTTCTCTGAGGCTAGTGTCCATCTATAGCACCCATTAGGCCTACCCTGGCTGACATCAGCGAATTTAGCACAGAATGAGGAAATTGAATCTTGGACGTCCCTGGTGTGGGTAGCTTCTTTCCACACTGGAGCTGAGCCAAATGAGAAACTCACCAGAAATCTTTGTTGTATAAGTGCCTGTAGAGAATTTACTAGGAAGAGCAACTCATAGCTGAGTTGCAAAGGAAGATGGTGGTAATAAATAATCACGTCATTTTCAAATCTTTATCTTTTTTGCATCAAATTAGAGAAACATTTCTGACATTTTTCAGTTACCTTGGTAAATACACTGCAGAAAATGTGGTTTTCAATTCTGAGTCAGGCAGCTTTGAGGCTTTCACATGTTGCTGAACGTAAGCTCTCTTCCATCTACAATCTGTCTCAAGGACAGCTTACAGTTCTGCTCCACTGTCATATGGGTCCTTGAGATGTACATACTCAAGACCCATTGTAGGCAATATAAATGAAAGGAAAATAAATCAAATTATTTCAATGTTTGAATTAAATCACAGACTGAATTCTGTCTTTGGGAGGGTGCATGGAGCTATCTCTGATGCTCAGATGTACAAAGAGTTTGCTATGTTCAATTTATTGGTCCAATGGATTTTTTTAGTGGATTTGCAGCTGAACTATTTGAAAAATATTTTCAAAGATGCTTCTCCTTACAAAGTTCCTGCAGTGAAATATCACATGAGTTTCTTCCATTTGCTTCACATTATTGATGTATATTTTAATAGCTAACTTGTGATGCATTTTGCATCAAAGCAATATTTGTATGTTGGAATGTCAACAATGTTCCTTCTTGTTGAGTGTCATATATTGATGTTTGGAAAGGGTAGGCCTTAGATAAGATTAGGAATGTGATAAAGCATCAAACAAGAAAGGGCCATCACTTGTGCTTCTTGAATTGATGCTAACGTGTCTTTGGCTAAAATTGACAGGATATGTCAACACACATTAAAGATTAAGAAGTTAAACCAGTTAGGTGGAATGTGAGTGAGGGGTAGGAAATAAAATGGATCTCAGATGAGAGAGACCATACAGTAGAAGGCTATCACTAGAGATACAGAACAGAGGAAATTTAGGGAGAATGCCTGTTTTACACACTGCCCAGTTTTACTTTCTATTAACCTCAGTGGAGACACAGAATAGGTGGGCACTGGAAGAATGTGAATGGAGGTAAATAATAAGTTGTATCTGCATGAACTCTAGAAGCATTCAAAATAAGATACCAGATTGGAGTCTGGATCACTGTTGTGATAATTGGAAATATCAGAAACATGACTAAATGCAGAGGATGGGGATGATTGTAACATTAAGAGGCATTCTATGTCCAGAAAATACATGCTTAAACAAAGGTGGTGTAACCCTGCTTGTCAAGTACATCAGCAAAATAAGTTAGTCTTGTTTGCAGTAGAAATCTACAAAATGAACTGCTCTAGTTAGATATCTGTAATGTGGAAAATCCACGCTAACACTAAGAAGTATTCTATCTATTACCAGGTCAGCATAGGAAGGAGGAGACTTAGAAAAACAGGAAGAGACCTGAAGAGATAGGAGAGTACATACAAACTCAGAGATTTCATTTAACTTGGAAAATGCAGTTTAGAGTCAGTTGATAAAGGTTATACATGACTGCTTCTTGACTTTATGGGCAAGGAATTCATATGCATAGTGCCACTGAAGGCCTACCTTGGTTCCCCTGCAGTTAGGCCCAACTGCTGGCTGTTACTTGTGTAGCTAATGTGGTGTTCTCCAGAATACGTTGATTTGGTAGTATCTTGATATCACAGAGCCCATGTAGCTGATTTTAGTATAAAAAGTTAATATTAAATATGTAAATTTATAGTCTACATCATTAGTGATGTAAGATCACATGACAACAGAGTACGGAGAGAGAGAGTCCTGTGCAGATCCTCGTGTTGAGATGGTGGCAGTAGAAAACAGGACAAAAGAAGCATCCAGTGAAGAGCCCAGTGACTGGAAGAAGCAGTAAGAGAAATGAGTGTAGGACAAGGACAGCACAGGAAAATCTTCAACGGATATCCAGAGAAGGCTACAGAGCAAGGAAGCCATGGAGAAAATCCTACCTTTACCGAGTGCTTGGACCACGTGCAAGGCCAGGATGAAGCCAAAAAGTGGGAGAATTGGCACCACAGGTTTACCAGGTACAGAACAGCTTTGGGACTAGCAGAAAAGACTAGCAAGGAACAGGTAAGTATCTTACTGAATGCCATATACAATAGTGCAGACAATGTCATGGTCAGACAGGGCATAAATGGAGAGACAGCGACATATGAAGAAGCTGCCAAAGCCTTTGATACTTATTTGATACTTCTTCGGAGAAGAAACACCATTACAGAGGGCAAAGTTCAATAGGCGTTTTCAAAGACTGGAAGAGCATGTAGGTTCCTTCATTAACGATTTATATTGATTAGCTGAGAATTGCAAATATGGATCCCTGAAACATGAATTAATTTGGGATCGCAATGTTGTAGGAGTCTTAGAAGAGACTTTATCAGATTTTCTGCAGCTGAGGGAAGATTTGATCCTATTGAAGGCTGTGCCGTTAACGAGGCGGCCAGAAGTGACAAAGCAGAATCAGATTTTTATTCAAGGTGAAAAAGAAATCTCATGAAGAGAAATGCCTGAGACAGTGCCGTTTGCAACATTTAGAAATAGCAGAAGTAAGCCAAAGCAAGGAAAAAGTGAAGAGGGCACAGTAGCCACCATTATTCAGTGTTCTCATGGTGGGAAAAGGCTGCATCGGTGTGTAGAATGCCCTGCCAAAAATGCAGAGAGACATTCCTGCAAGAAAAGAGGCCATTTTAAATAGGTATGCCACAGAAAAAAGCTCCTAACACAAAAATTAAAGGAGAAATAACTAAGAACATGTACCATCCAAGAAATTGAAGAAGAAAAAGATAATGCAGTGGCATCCTTGGGAGAAATTACAGGATCGAATGGAAACTGTTGGAGTGCTGATATTATGGTCAACAGACATAAAACAAACTTCAAACTAGACACTGGAGCAGGAGTTTCAATTCTTTCAGACACAGAACAGTTGTTAAAACAAGACTTCCTCCAGCCATCAACCATAAGACTCCACGGCCCAGGAGGTATTCAACTGAATGTTAAGGGATAGGTGACTGCTAAACTCCATTACAAAGGAAGAGAAATCACAGAAACTTTGTATGTGATTTAAAATCCAGAGTGTTCACTGTTAAGTCAAAAAGCTTGTACAGATCTACAATTCATCTATAAAGCTGATGAATTGTGAAGCCCAGAAGAATCAACAGAATTCAGGACAGAATTCCCAAAGCCATTCAGAAGTCTGGGGAAGCTGAAAACAGCCTATTGCATCACATTGAGACCAGATGCAAAATCGGTATGCTTGTTCACCCCAAGGAAGGTTCCCCACCCACTTTTACAGAAAGTAAAATAATAAATTGGGTCAATGCTTCATCAGGGAGTCATCTCACCTGTAACCAAACCTACAAGTTGGCGTTCAGGCATGATTCCAGTACCAAAACCAAATGGCTCAATATGAATCTGTGTTGACAGCACACAGTTCACAGTTCACTCACAAAAGAGTGGAAAGGGAAATCCACCCAATGGCATCTGTGGATGAGAGTCTGACAAAGCTAGCAAAAAGTACCATTTTAACAAAGTTGGATGCAAACAGTGGCTCCTTGCAACCACCTTTGGACGAGGAATCCAAACTACTGACTACATTTATTCCACCCTTCAGGAGATATTGCTTTAATTGTCTACCCTATGGAATCATATCGGCTCCAGAGATTTTTCAGAGAACAATGACGGGCATTTTGGAGGGATTAGAAGGGGGTCATCTACCACATGGATGACATCCTGATCCATTAGTCCACCACACTGGAGCATGAGACAAGTGTCCCGTCTAGAAGACAGGAAGGAAAATATATATCTACGTCAACCGAGCTACTTCATAAAATTATTATTTTTATTTTAAAAATGGACAAAGGCTTTACCTTGGCATGCATGATTGCTATGACTCCTCATACCGGAAGTATTTCTAATCTCAGAAACCAACAGGGGCCTCGTTGCCTTTAAAGAGGCACTAATGCCCCCTGTGACTTCAGGAAATCAAATTCCAAAGAAATGCACCAACCCCCTTTACATTTCTAAGGAAGAGCTGTGGCCAATGGAGATGGTATGTCTGCAAGGACAAAAGGAACCCCGACTCCTCTGTTAAATCTCTCAAGATTCCAGACCTGTAAAAATACATCCTTTGTCCAATACCCAGGAGAAGTGGGACGTATGTCACGTGACCTCCCCAAAGCTGCTAGAACCTGTCATATTGCTATGTGGAACAGAGCTCAGGCAGTCTACCATTTTACCATCTAACAGGCAGCAGCAGAAAGAGCTCTGTCCTGGTAAATTTCCTGGCCCTAATCTACATTGTGAACCACTGGAACATCGGAACTAGGCCTATAAGGCTAATTCATCTCTAAGTACCCTTTTCCGTTGGGGAAGTCCTCGCTTCTGGAAAGACGGATCACCCTGCAACAGTTTCAGCCTACTAACCTGTGAAGAAATATGCCATTGGACTTTTGATTCTGGACTCTGGACTCACATGAAGCCATAACTTTTATTTTTATCATGGTCTTGCCCTATTCCCCATTCTTTCCTTTATCCCTCTTTTATTGTATGACTGCAAAAAATGGCAGATGTTGTGAAGCTTCTTCTCATGTTATATGTGTGTGTGTAAAATAAACCAATCCTCTTATTTCACTATATCTCGAGTTTGCAGTGGGGTTATTAATAGAGGATGAGATCACTCCAAACTGAAGGACTGGGGAAACTACGCCACCACTTATAAAGGGGGAAATCAGAAATCAAAAACACCTTTCTGTTTACGGACAGGAGAAATCAAGGCTGCTTAAATTAATCCCCCTCCTGTCCGTATTACAAGGCAATGTTGAGAGCAGTGTTGCAATGCTTGGAAAAAGCAGGGCTAACTCTCAATAAGCGTAAGTTCTCACAACCAACCATTAAATTTCTGGGACACATCGTTCAGGCATCAGGGCTGCTTTCCATAAGACCAAGGGATTCAAAGATTTTCCACCACCTCACAACTTTACAGAGCTCCAGCACTTCATGGGGATGGCGAACCAAATAGGGAAGTTCCTACCCAATCTGGTAAATGTGAACAAACTACTACGACAATTGCTCAGGCAAGACCATGCATGGTGTTGGGGAGAACATCAACAAATCTTGTTCCAAAAAATAAAAGAGATGCTCATTTTGCCAGACATATCGGCACATTATGACCCGGAACTGGCCACAATAGTTGGTGTGGATGCATCAGTTACTGGACTAAGAGCAATATTCTTTCAAATCCAGAAAGATGGAACACGCCGACCAGTATATTATGCTTCTCAGTTATTGACTGAACTGGAACAAAGATATGCTGTAATCAAAAAAGAGGCATTAGCAGCCACATGGGCCTGTGAGAAGTTTGCCGAATATGTCTTAGGTCTGCAGTTCACCATCGAGACAGGTCACAAGCATTGGTCACCTTATGAAATACCAAAGAACTAGCAAAGATGCCACCTAGAGGCCAGGGATTTCGGCTGAAACCCATGAGGTTCGGTGTCACAATTGAATATGCCCAAGACAAACAACAGCAGGTGCATTGTCACGCATTACTGTTGAGAAGCCTGAAGAGGAGGATGTAATTATATACATCATTGACTACAAAATTCCTACCAGCAAAACACAGAAGTTAAATGAAATCTGACAGGCACAATTGGGAATTGAGAATTGGTTAGCTGACAGGAAACAGGGAGTAGGAATAAATGGGTCTTTTTTGGAGTGGCAGGTGGTGACTAGTGGGGTACCGCAGGGATCAGGGTACCATAGGGATCAGAGCTTGGTCCCCAGCTATTCACAATATATATCAACGATTTGGATGAGGGAACCAATGTAATATTTCCAAGTTTGCTGAAGACACGAAACTTGTTGGGAATGTGAACAATGAGGAGGGTGTTAAGAGGTTTCAAGGCGATTTAGACAGTTTGAGTGAGTGGGCAGATGCAGTATAATGTGGAGAAGTGAGAAGTTATCCACTTCAGTAGGAAAAACAGAATGGCAGAGTATTATTTAAATGGTGATAGATTGGAAAATATTGATGTACAAAGGGACCTGGATGTCCTTGTACACCAATCACTGAAAGCAAGCATGCAGGTGAACAAGCAGTTAAGAAGGCAAATAGTATGTTGGCCTTCATTGCAAGAGGAGATGAGTACAGGAGCAAGGATGTCTTACTGCAGCTGTACAGGGCCTTGGTGAGACCACACCTGGAGTATTGTGTGCAGTTTTGGTCTCCTTACCTAAGAAAGGATATACTTACCATAGAGGGAGTGCAGCGAAGGTTTATCAGACTGATTCCTGGAATGGCAGGATTGTCGCATGAGGAGAGATTGGGCTAACTAGGCCTGTATTCACTGGAGTTCAGAAGAATGAGAGGAGATCTCATTGAAACATATAAAATTCTGACAGGGCTGGACAAATTGGATGCAGGGGTGATATTTCCTCTGGCTGAGAGATCTAGGACAAAGGTTCACAGTCTCAGGATATAGGGTAGACCATTTAGGACTGAAATGAGCAGAAACTTCTTCTACCACAGAAGGCTCTGGAGGCCAAGTCACTGAATATATTTAAGAAGGAAATAGATCAATTTCTGGTGTCCAAAGATGCCAAGGGGTATGGGGAGAGTGCGGGAGTATGGCGTTGAGATAGAGGATCAGCCATGATCGTATTGAATGGTGGAGCAGGCTCAAAGGGCTAAATGACCTACTCCTGCTCCTATTTTCTATGTTTCCAACAAGTAGATGAAGAATGTGCTAAAATTAGAGATTTGTACAAAAATTGATGGCCAGAATATGTTCCAAACAATCCCATCCTGACACAATACTTCAAGCAACACAGATACCTCAGTGTCGTGGATGACTTGCTAATTTATGATGAGAGGTTGGTCATACCAAGAGTCCTCAGACTTGAGATCCTTCAGACTATACATCAGGGAGACCTAGGTATTACCAAGTGTCATACGACTGCACAAAACTCAGTCTGGTGGCCAGGGATCTCAAAATCACTACAGGAAATGATTTCAAGCTGCTTCACCTGTGCAATCCATCACCGAGAGCAAAAAGAACTGCTGATGCTATCCTCATTTCAACCAAACAGTAGGAATGTCTCAGAATGGACCTTTTCAAGTTCAAGGGGAAGTCATTTCTTATAGTTGTTGACTATTACTCAAGATGGATTGAGGTTAAATATCTTCATGGTACAACCTCAGAAGCAATCATTAATTCAGTAAAAGAAATTTTTGCCACACATGGTATTCCTGATTTTGTCATTTCAGACAATGGCCTACAGTTTGCGAATGAGTGGTTCAAGAAATTTACAAAAGACTATGGATTTTTCCACTGAACTAGTTCACCCATATACCCATAAGCAAATGGAAAGGCAGAAAGAGGCGTAAGAATGGTAAAAGCTTTGTTGAGAAAGAATAATGATGTCAATTTAGCACTGTTGAGCTACCGTTACACACCACTTCAGAATGGTTTGGCTCTGTCAGAACTTCTGATGGGAAGAAGATTACAGACATAACTTCCTGTTCTTCCACGTATGCTCATGCCATATCTAAAAACTTCCAATATCGAGAGAGTAAAGGAAAAGGAGGGTTAGTATTGTGAAAATCAGACCAGAAACTGCAATTAACACCATAAAGCACTTGAGTTAGCAAAATTCCAACCCGATGAATCAGTCTGAATTAGAGACTAGAATAGAGAAGGCCAAGTACTGAAGAAGACAAAAAATCTGAGATCTTTTCTTTTGAGACTGAAAATGGATTAGTGAGAAGAAGGAGAAGTGCACTTATCTCTACAAGAAGAAGACCATCACTGGAATGGACTAACTGCCCATATGATCAGGAAGACAACCTGCACAAAGAACCAAGACTCTCTGGAGATTCACATATTACTCTACAGAGTTCAAGAGAGAACATGGAGAACTTGAATCCTATACAACCTCCAAGAGAGATGAGAACAAGGTCAGGGAGATCGGTGAAATCACCACAACGTTTATCTCTGTGAACCAGAGATGAATGCAGAGACTTTGGCCGGGTGGGGGCGGGAGAAGGAGATGTAGGATAATATATTTATCAGACTCAGAGACTTGGGGAAAGATGTGGTAGATTGGGTTAATGTTAAATATGCAAATATATAGTTACATCATCGGTGATGTAAGATCACGTGCGAACAGAGCATGGCAAGAGAGAGTTCTTTTTAGAGCTTCATGTTGAGTCAGTAATTTACATAGTTAGTATAATGTTCAATAAAAAGGTGGAGTTTACCAACAGCCTTGCCTTCAGCATTATCTGTAAGTCTTGATCCTGAACAATCCCATCTAAGACCCACAGCGATGATAACAGCCTGATGTAATGCTAGAATCCCAAATCTGGACAATGCAGGTCCTGGCAATGAATGAAGCAGTAATATGAGCCTTGCAGTAGTGTTCCTTAAAGGACCAAGTACCCTGATGGCAGGTAAGTTAAATTTCTGCAACTTTTCCATTGTTAAGTGTCTGAAGGTACTCTGGAGTGTTTCTGTGGGTGCATGGTGAGTTTCTGCATTTTCCAGAGAGTTTTGCCACATCCAAAAAATGGGGGCAGAGAGTTTGGTGACTTTGCAACAGGTAGGGGGCAGCAGTGGCAGTGCCTCTGAATTTGCAGCATAACTAAGAGATGGGGAGGAGAGGCTGTGTGCAATGTCCTCTTCCAAGTTGGAGCCAGACATCTCCATGCTTCTTGAAATTGACAGGAGGCTGGCCAATACAGTCAGTATCTTGGTGTACATGCTCATTCAGTGCTTTCCTGTAAGCTGCCCCATTTAGGTTCTTGTCTGAGCTCTTTGTGGCATACTTGATTGTCATTTTGCCTTCTGGTGAGCTAGCAAATGAACCATTCTTTACCCCTGACCTGGTTGCAGCCCACTGATGCCACATGACCCACCACAGGTTGATACCAACTCTATACTTATCCTCCAGGGCAAGTGCAGTGCCAGTATCTGAGCTGATGGTTAATTGTGTCAGGTCACGTGGCAGAGCCTCTTCATCTATTCTATGGTTCCAATGACCGCAATTTGGAGACAGTTACAACAGTAGCTCCGATTCTCTAGCCCTTGTTGCAGTACAGTTCCTTGTTGGTAATGATTCCTATATTTTTGTGAAATGAAATGAAAGAACTTGGGCATGTTAGAGGAGGACGGAGATGGGAGGGAGATATTAGAGGCACTAGGAGGTTGAGTTACTTATGTTTCCAGGTTCTTAGATATATTCGTTTAGTTTTAGGTTTTTTTAAGTTAAAAATTCAGCTCTGTTCAATGGCATATGGTGGTTAGATCTGATTAATTTTTGCCACACAACGTGCAAGCATTGAGATCAGACCAATTCTTCACACAAAAAATACTTTGCGCGTACTGTTCTGAACAACAGAATTATTCTGGTATGCACATGGATGAGAAAAGAAACATTTAATGATTACACAGCACAAGTAGTCTAGACGTGAATCAGAAAGTAGTTACCAGTTAATTCATTTCTGAGCCCACTATCTGCATTATCCATTTCCTTACTTGAAGGAAGGTTAAAGTGGAGAGACTTTGAAGATTTTAAAATAAAAGCAATTTTGCAGTCTCCAGCTGATTGAGTCCATGTTCTGGTCGATTGCATGATTGTCCAACTTTAGGATTCACAGATAGGAGAGCTGATTGAGAACAGAAGGTGATTATGTACTGAAGAGTCGCCTTTGCAGAGATAAATACTTTGTATTCTTAATCAGCTTCTGATATGAGTCCCAGTGTAGGTTCTCATATTTTGGAGAACTGTCAATCATCTTGCAATTATCAAATCTAACGTCTTCAAAATGAATCCAAATTATGTTTCAGCTCTTCTTTGTTTTAATGAGCATTTGTGGGATACTTTTACAAGTGAATTGAGGAATGAGGCAGCTATGAGTGGCTGCAGCTTAATCAAAATTCAAAAAGATCCTGCGTGACTTGACCTAGTGAGATTTTTAGCAACAAACATTGATTAGAGCCAAAGAATGGAAGGTCCTGCTGAACCGCAAGCAAAAGTTAGTGCATGTCCAGTTGTCCCAACTCATCTCAATGTGCAAAACATTGATAGGCCATGCCGTACTGTGCAAACAATTGATACCACATACCACACCGCACAAACCAAAAATGCAGGAAAATCAAGCAAGCAGCAGAAAGAAAATCGATTGTGACCTTTTCTCATCTTCATCGTCCAATCATTCTCTTTGCCTCACAACCTTTCTTCCTTTTTCTATGTTATTGACATGCTCCTTACCTTTCTGCCTTTCCTCTCTTGTTCATTTAAGCTCCAAATGTACCTCCCCTACAATACTATGCTCCTCTGCTTTCACCTTCACCTATCACCAACTCTAACTCAATCTTGACAAGCACCCCAAAATTTTCACCTCCCTCATTTTTCTTACAGTTTACGGTCCTGGCATCAACACGCCAGTGTTGCTTGATTTACTTCATCTTTTCTCCATCTCTTTTCTACTTTGTACTGTCCTTCACTATGGACTATGGTCCTTCACCTTCATCTATTTTTCAATTCTCTTTAAAAAAAAGGTTTATCTGGTTTTTAGAAAACCATGAAATGGATATGATGCAATAAACATAATATGGCTCAGGCTCCCGTTTGTGCTGTCCACTGTTTGGAGTGGTGGCGGGGTGGGGGGAAGTCTTCGATTTTGCAATCAGCATGTATACTCCTGGCTTATGCTGTTCATAGGCATTGCATCCAGCCAATCTGAGTTGTGCCACTCTTGCTATTTTCAGGTATTACATGGAGGTGTAATGCCAATCACCCCATCCCATACTCTTTTCAGGTGATTGTGAAAAGCCGATTCTGCTAGTTCTCCATCAAATATCCCTCGTGGCTAGCAACAATGTAGACAGTAACACCTAAGTCCTTTACATCTAATTGCTTCACACTTGCTAGTTTAATTATGGAGGCTCCAAGGCCTAAGTCAGGTATTGTACTTCAGGACTTTATCTTTTGCTCACAATGTCTTGTTCTTTTACTAATGAACCAGGGCATGTAACTCATTTAATTTTGTGTTCAGCCAATTGAGACCTGTGTTTGCTAATATTTTTGCATCAATAGAACATAGCTGGCAATCAACCATGTTTGCAGCAAACATCAGCATTACTAGTTGCCGACCACACTGCACTTATATGTCACGCAAAACCCCTCTATATCTCTGTGTTCCACCAACTCTGGCTGCTTCAGCAGACCTGACTTTAATCACTCCATTATTGGCGGTCATGCCTTCAGCTGCCTAGGCTCTAAGCTTTGAAATTCCTTCTCTGAATTTTTCCACCTCTGTGCCTCTTTTTTCTCTCCTTTAAAATGCTCCTTAAAACTTGTCTCATTGACCAAGCTTTTGGTCATCTGGCATCCCCTATGTGATTTGGTGTCTAATTTTGTTCCATAACTCTCGTGTGAAGTGCCTTGGGACATTTTATTATATTAAAGGTGCTATATAAATGCAGGTTGTTGTTGCTGCTGTAGAAAAACAGAGGATATAAGCACAGGATAGGTCCACCCCTAGTGGTTCATCCCTTCTGTGGAAGATGCACAGCTGACCAAGTGATAGTGCAAATTTCTAGTTCATGATTCTGGCTATTATGCAAAGATGCAGTTCATCTTCCTCTTCACCCATTTCCCAATGTGGGTGGAAGACAGCTCACGCAAAGGTCTTTCTTCCCTCATTATGCAAGTCCAACTCTTCAGTCAGCTACATTCTTAGCCCAAGTGCTCCTGTCCACTCTGGGTGACATGTAGCTCTTCCTACAGCACAACAAACTGAGCTAGTGGAGCAGTGGAAATCAGCTTCCAGCAGTCTTTGCAGGTGGAGGTCAAGCTTCTCTTGGTTCTTGGTAAGGTTTCCCTCCGTAACCTTCCACTAGGGAATTTGCACAGGGGTTGCACAATGAGTGCAGTTGTTGGTTGCATTAATTATAAATGTTCAACAGATTTTCTTTAAATGAGTCCTTAGAGGGCATGGAGATTAACGTTTGTGGAGATTGTTTCAGTCCTTAATTGTTCTTGGGGAAAAAGAAGTGAGCAAAGGAAGCACATTGTGATGTATACAGTAGAGCTGCTGGTTATGAACTCTTTAAGCTCGGTCACTTGTGGGCTTGATTTACTGCTTAGAAATATTTAATTGTCCATTCAGAATTTTATAAAGGCATGTCAACCTGTGGGCCTTTTTCCGGTTCTGCAGACTGGGAAGTGCTGGGCAGGAGCAGATCCTAGCGCAACAACTGCAAGGTAGAAAGCTGAGTCACTTTGACAAGAGCCACTGCAGAGCCTGGGCTTTCAACATAAATTAATTATTTTGGTTAAAACTAATACAAATTCTCAATAGCTCACAGGATGGGTTACATTTGGCTCCCATACTCTAACTCCCATGAGTATGACAGGGCATCTACAACTCCTGATGACCTGATCTAGAGCTATGCTGGAAAGAAGCACCATCTGTTGCAGATGAAATGGAACCCATCAAACGCTCCATGGTGCACTACAATGCTAAGAACTACCTACCCAGGACAGCACAGATCCATCGAGTGAACTTGTCCATACTCCTTTCCAGAACTCAGGGATTTTTTTTAAATGTGCGCGAATGATTCATATAGACAATTCTGCTCAGACAGCAACCTCCATTTACAACATAGTCCTAGAGGTTTGAATTGCTAGGCATTGCAGCAGAAGCTTGAACTTCAACTTTGAGTGACTATGCAATAGTTATAGGGGATTCAATTGTAAGGGGAATAGATAGGCATTTCTGTGGCCGCAAATGAGATGCCAGGTTGCCTCCCTGGTGCTAGGGTCAAGGATGTCTCAGAGCGGCTAGAGGACATTCTGAAGGGGGAGGGTGAACAGCCAGTGGTCGTGGTACACATTGGTACAAACAACATAGGTAAAAAAAGGGATGAGGTCCTAAAAGCAGAATATAGGGAGTTAGGAAGTAAGTTGAAAAGTAGGACCTCAAAGTAGTGATCTCAGGATTACTACCAGTGCCACGTGCCAGTCAGAGTAGAAATAGCAGGATATATCGGATGAATACGTGGCTGAAGAGATGGTGTGAAGGGGAGGGTTTCAGATTCCTGGGGCATTGGGACTGGTTCTGGGGGAGGTGGGACCAGTACAAACTGGACGGGTTACACCTGGACAGGACCGGGACTGATGTCCTAGGGGGAACATTTGCTGAGATGTTGGGGAGGGTTTAAACTAAAATGGCAGGGGGGTGGGAACCAATGCAAGGAGTCAGAGGAAGGAGAATCAAAGACAAGAACAAAAGACAGAAAGAGGAATAGAAAAGTGATAGAGAAATCAAGGGCAAGAATCAAACAGGGCCTCAGTGAAAAAATAGTGGGAACGGGACAAGTAATATTAAAAAGACAAGCCTTAAGGCTTGTGCCTTAACGCGAGGAGCATTCGCAATAAAGTGGATGAATTAACCGCGCTAATAGATGTAAACAGGTATGATGTAGTCGGGATTACGGAGACATGGCTACAGGGTGACCAGGGATGGGAACTGAACATCCAGGGGTATTCAGTATTTAGGAAGGACAGACAAAAAGGAAGAGGCGATGGAGTTGCATTGCTGGTTAAAGAGGAAATTAACGCAATAGTGAGGAAAGATATTAGCTCCGACGATGTGGAATCTGATTGGATAGAGCTGAGAAACACTAAGGGGAAAAAAACGTTAGTGGGGGGTGTATATAGACCCCCAAACTGTAGTGGTGATGTTGGGAATGGCATTAAACAGAAAATTAGAGACGCATGTAATAAAGGAATATCTGTAATTATGGGTGACTTTAATATGCATATAGATTGGGCAAATCAAATTAGTAACAATACCATAGAGGAGGAATTCCTGGAGTGTATACGGGATGTTCTTCTGGACCAATATGTTGAGGAACCAACGAGAGAACAGACCATCCTTGACTGGTTATTGTGTAATGAGAAAGGAATAATTGGCAATCTAGTTGTGCGAGGCCCCTTGGGGATGAGCGACCATAATATGATAGAATTCTTCATCATGATGGAGAGTGATGTTCAGTTCTGTTGAAGGGTCATGAGGACTCAAAACGTCAACTGTACTCTTCTCCACCGATGCTGCCAGACCTGCTGAGTTTTTCCAGGTATTTTTTATTTTTTGTTTTGGAGAGTGATGTAGTTGATTCTGAGACTTGGGTCCTGAATCTTAATTAAGGAAGCTATGATGGTATGAGGCGCGAGTTGGCTATGATGGATTGGGAAATGTTACTTAAAGGGATGATGGTGGATAGGCAATGGCAAACATTCAAAGAGTGCATGGGTGAACTGCGACAATTGTTTATTCCTGTCTGGCGCAAAAGTGAAACAGGAAAAGTGGCTAAACCATGGCTTACAAGGGAAATTAGAGATAGTATTAGATGCAAGGAAGAGGCATACAAATTGGCCAGGAAGAACAGCTGACCTGAGGATTTGAAGCAGTTTAGAATTCAGCAAAGGAGGACCAAGGGATTGATTAAGAAGGGGAAAATAAAGTACGAGAGTAAAGTTGCAAGGAACATAAAAACTGACTGTAAAAGTTTCTATAGGTATGTGAAGAGAAAAAGATTGGTGAAGACAAATGTAGGTCCCTTACAGTCAGAAACAGGGGAATTTATAATGGGGAACAAAGAAATGGCTGACCAACTAAATACATACTTTGGTTCTGTCTTCACAAAGGAGGACACAAATAACATACCAGAAATGTTGGGGAACACAGGGCTTAGTGAGAGGAAGGAACTGAAATAAATCAGTATTAGTAGGGAAATAGTGTTGGGAAAATTGATGGGATTGAAGGCCGATAAATCCCCGGGGCCTGATAATCTACATCCCAGAGTACTTAAGGAAGTGGCCCTAGAAATAGTGGATGCATTGGTGGTCATCTTCCAAGATTCTGTAGACTCTGGAATAGTTCCTACGGATTGGAGGGTAGTTAATGTAATCTCACTATTTAAAAAGGGAGGCAGAGAGAAAACAGGGAATTATAGACTAGTCAGCCTGACGTCAGTAGTGGGGAAAATTCTAGAGTCCATTACAAAAGATTTAATAGCTGAGCACGTGGAAAACAGTGGCAGAATCTGACAGAGTCAGCATGGATTTATGAAAGGGAAATCATGCTTGACAAATCTACTGGAATTTTTCTTGGATGTAACTAGTAGAGTTGATGAGGGGGAGCCAGTGGATGTGGTTTATTTGGACTTTCAGAAGGCTTTCGACAAAGTCCCACATAAGAAATTGGCGTGTAAAATTAAAGCGCATGGGATTGGGGGTAGTGTATTGAGATGGATAGAAAACTGGTTGGCAGACAGGAAACAAAGAGTAGGAATAAATGGGTCTTTTTCCAAATGGCAGGCAGTGACTAGTGGGGTACCGCAGGGATTGGTGCTGGGACCCCAGTTATTCACAATATATATTAATGATTTAGATGAGGGAATTAAATGTAATATCTCCAAATTTGCAGATGACACAAAGCTGGGTGGGAGGGTGAGCTGTGAAGAGGATGCAGAGATACTTCAGTATGATTTGGACAAGCTGAGTGAGTGGGCAAATGCATGGCCAATGCAGTATAATGTGGATAAATGTGAGGTTATCCATTTTGGTAGCACAAACTGGAAGGCAGATTATTATCTGAATGGCTATAAATTGAGAGAGGAGAATGTGCAACGAGACCTGGGTGTCCTTGTACACCAGTCGCTGAAGGTAAGCATGCAGGTGCAGCAGGTGGTAAAGAAGGCAAATGATATGTTGGCCTTCATAGCCAGAGGATACAGGAACAGGGTTGTCTTGCTGTAATTGTACAGGGCCTTGGTGAGACCACACCTGGAATATTGTGTGCAGTTTTGGCCTCCTTATCTGAGGAAGGATGTACTTGCTATAGAGGGAGTGCAGCGAAGGTTTACCCAACTGATTCCTGGGATGGCAGGACTGACATATGAGGAGAGATTGAGTCGATTAGGATTATATTTGCTGGAGTTCAGAAGAATGAGGGGGGATCTCATAGAAACCTATAAAATTCTAACAGGACTAGACAGGGTAGATGCAGGAAGGATGTTCCCGATGGTGGGGGAGTCCAGAACCAGGGGCCACAGTCTGAGAATATGGGGTAGACCATTTAGGACTGAGACGAGGGGAAATTTCTTCACCCAGACAGTGGTGAGCCTGTGGAATTCGTTACCACAGAAAGTAGTTGAGACCAAAGCATTGTATGTTTTCAAGAAGGAGTTAGATATAGCTCTTGGGGTGAAAGGGATCAAAGGATATGGGGAGAAAGCAGGAGCAGGTTATTGAGTTGGATGATCAGCCATGATCATAATGAATGGTGGAGCAGGCTAGAAGGGCCGAATGGCCTACTCCTGCTCCTAGTTTCTAGGTTTCTATGAGTGGTAAGTGCTGCTCACTTCTTCTCATATTGCAGTACTTCCTCAAACTTAGCGTGCAGCTCTGTAGGTACTTGACAATAGTGATGAAGGGTATTGTGAGGTATTCGTTTGTTCAGGGACAAATTACAGAGAAGTTCAGGGACAAGGATGTGACTGTTATTCAAAGAGAAAAAAGCGAAAAAATTATTGTTTTGAATACTCACTTTTCACCTTAATTCTAATTCTCTCTCCTTTTCTCCTTCCATGAGACTGTGAACTTATTCCAATTATAACAGCCTGTCTGACAGCCACTCAATGGGACTATGTGACATTATTTGAACATTGTTGTCTTGACCCCAAGCTCAGGAGAAGTTATCAGCATCATTATGTCCCATTCCTTCAATTCTCTCTTGATTAATCATTTGAAGAAAGGCCTATCTGAAAGCAGTCAAAGTCCCAAATTGCTTTTGGCTAATTCCTGTGCACACCTGCTGCTGGTGATGAGGTTAAAGAGTCCTGTATGAAGAAGAAATGTGTGGAGGGACTTATAATTCATATAAAGTGGCAATGGGATAAAGCTGCACAGCTTCAGGAGTACATTCCATGCTGCAAAGAATTGTGGCTATACTCTATTTAATTGTAACTGTACAATTCATTCACAGATTTTGATTGGGTAAAAAATGATGTTTGCATTTCTACAGTGTCTTTCACAACCTCAAGACATCCCAAAGGTACTTTTGAATTGTAGTCACTGTTTTAATGTGGAAACATGGCAGACAATGGGCAGAATCGTCTGTGCCCACTGGTGTCGGGCGTGTTCGGTGGCGTGAGTGGACAATATGGTGAGAAGGGCAAAAATTGGTTTCACGATGTCGTGAAACCGGTTTGCGATCATCTGCTCAGCTCGTCGATGGCGAGCCGCATTTCCCACCATGGGACGTCAGGAACCTCATTGTAATACATCTGCATATCATTGTATGGCTAGCCCGCCGGAATCCCACCCTTCCCCCCCAACTGGATCATGCACCCATGTTGGTATGATTGTACGCCGATGTGTTTCACAACAGCATATAAAAGGTGTGCACTTTGTGGGCTGCACTTTGAGGGGAGCTCGGAGATAAGTGCACAGTAACATTGCAGAGTGTTCGTGAGGGACGCCTGTTGGGAGGTGCAAAGGCTGCTCTGCAGTTGAAGGTAGCGCACAAGCATGTGCAGGGTGGGGGGTGGTCAAGGGAAGTGGCCAAGCATTAGGGAAGCCTTGGCCTGCATTTTGCGATTGTCAGGCACACGTGATCGGTGGGCCCGGGAGCGGATGGGAAACCGTATCCTGACTGCAATCGGCCTCCGGCCGTGATTTCACGCTGGCTGGCCAATTAACGGCCAGCCAGCATCAAACACGCCCTGAGAAAAGCTCAGCACTGTTGGTGGGGGCGGGAAGAGGGCAGGTGCCGACATCACCGCGGGTGCTGGTGAGCGCTTCTACTAAAGGCAGACAGATGCCTCAGGGAGCTGCAGACCTCCAAATAATAAAAGAAAGCACAAAAATGCTGCAAAAAGTGCCCATGCAGCACAATCATGCACCGGAAAGCAACCTTATAAAAAAAAGTTCCCAGATATTTCTTTTTATTTTAAATCCTAACGGAGATTTCATCTCACCCTTGGATGAGGTTTCTTCAAAAATGTAAAGCTCACCTGGCCGATTGGCCCATCCGCCAACTGTAAAGTTGGACGGGCCACGAGAAATCGCTTACAATTGGGCCATTAATGAGCTTAATTGCCTGCTTAAATTGTTGGCGGACGCTCTTCTGAGTTTCTTGTGTACCCGCTGAGCAAAATATCGCGCGAGTGCGCGATGACGTCGGGACGCTTGCCCGATGTCACCTCGTGTGATTTTATGCCCATTCAGGTCAGGCACACGCCTGCCCACGGGACATAAAATTCTGGCCCTCGTATAAAGTGACCATTCCTCTGCAGCTCAGACAGTTCAGGTGCAGCCACGTTGATATGATTGGAGTCAAGCCTCTATCTTATCTGTCCACTCAAGCAACACAGGGGCATCAAAGTGCCACCAAGTGCTGCAGAGCTTTTCACCCCTTGGGCACAGACTGTAAACCAATGAGCATTTTGGTGCACTGCAGAACAGTTGGATGACTGGGCAAGTTGTACAATCTCCTTGCTAAAGCTGGCTGTGGAGTAGTCACTAGTGGAGGCACTCACAGCCCCTTGTAATGTCATCATCCCAGTTTGGAACAGTCTCCCCCATAGTTCAAGCTAACAGTGCAGCCTTGCAGTGTGGGTAAGGAGAATGCCTGCGCCTGAGCTGAGAGCACAGCATGCAGTCCAATACCCACAGAGGAGGTGGTTGATGACACCCATGCGGCGGCCTCAGACTGCAGCAGATCGAAGATATAAAGAGGCTCATGCTGCATCTTGGTGGAGCAAACCATCGGGATGCTGAAAATGAGGTTTATGTGCCTTGGACCGATCTGGTGGAGCCCTGCAACATAGTCCACAGAGGGTGTCACACATCATTGTCACCTGCTGCACCCTTTACAACCTGGCACTGCAACGGGGAGGGGAGCTGGCTGAGGAGGAGATGGAGGTCTCCTCCGATGAGGAGGATGTCGATGTTGATGAGGGTGAGGGGATCCTTGAAGATGACAATGATGGCGATGAGGCCCTCGCACTGGCCAAATGAGGCAGGCGCGCTCGGGAGGCCCTCATAGAACCATAGAACCATAGAACACTACAGCATAGAAAACAGGCCATTCGGCTCTTCTAATCTGTGCCGAAATATTATTCCACTAATCCCATTGACCTGCACCCAGTCCATAACCCTCCAGACCTCTCCCAACCATGTATCTATCCAATTTATTCTTAAAACTTAAGAGTGAGCCCGCATTTACCACGTTAGATGGCAGCTCATTCCACACTCCCACCACTCTCTGAGTGAAGAAGTTCCCCCTAATGTTCCCCCTAAATCTTTCCTCTCAAATGGATGAAACTGGACAGAGCCAGCATCGACCTAGGCACTGGAAGCAACAACAAGCAAACTCAGCCCTGTCAACCCAGCAAAGTCCTCCTTACTAACATCTGGGAGCTTGTGCCAAAATTGGGAGAGATGTCTTACAGACTAGTCAAGCAACAGCCTGACGTAGTCATACTCATGGAATCATACCTTACAGACAATGTCCCAGACACACCATCACCATCCCTGGGTATGTCCCACCGGCAGGACAGACCCCACAAAGGTGGCGGCACAGTGGTATACAGTCGTGAAGGAGTTGCCCTGGGAGTCCTCAACATCAACTCCGAACCCCATGAAGTCTTATGGCACCAGGTCAAACATGAGCGAGGAAACTTCCTGCTGATTACAACATACCACCCACCCACAGCTGATGAATCAGTGCTCCTCCATGGTGAAGACCACTTGGAGGAAGCACTGAGGGTGGCAAGGGCACAGAATGCACTCTGGGTGGGGGACTTCAAGGTCCATCACCAAGTATGGCTCAGTAGCACCACTACTGACTGAGCTGGTTGAGTCCTAAAGGACATAGCTGTTAGACTGGGTCTGTGGCAGGTGGTGAGGGAACCAACAAGAGGGAAAAACATACTTGACCTCATCCTCACCAACCTGCCTGCTGCAGAGGCACCTTTCTACAACAATATTGATAGGAGTGACCACCGCACAGTCGTTGTGAAGATTAAGTCCCGTCTTCACATTGAGAATATCCTCCATCGTGTTGTGTGGCACTACCACTGTGTTAAATTGGATAGATTTCAAACAGATCTAGCAACTCAACCATGAGGCACTGTGGGCCATCAATAGCAGCAGAATTGCATACAACCACAATCTGTAACCTCATGGCCAGGCATATCCCACACTTTAGCATTACCATCAAGCCAGGGGATCAACCCTGGTTCAATGAAGAGTGTGGGAGGGCTCGCTAGGAGCAGCACCAGGCATACCTAAAAATGAAGTGTCAACCTGGTGAAGCTACAACACAGGACTACTTGCGTGTCAAACAGCATAAGCAGCAGATAGAGTTAAGCGATTCCACAACCAACAGATCAGATCTAAGCTCTGAAGTCCTGCCACATCCAGCCGTGAATGGTGGTGGACAATTAAACAACTCACTGGAGGAGGAGGCTCCATAAATATCCCCATCCTCAATGATGGGGGAGCCCAGCACAGAAGTGCAAAAGATAAGGCATTTGCTTCAATCGACAGACAGAAATGCAGAGTGAATGATCCAACTCAGCCTCCTCCAGAAGTCCCCAGGATCCCAGATGCCAGTCTTCAGCCAATTCGATTTACTACACATGATATCAAAAAACGGCTTAAGGCACTGGATACTGCAAAGGCTATGGGCCCTGACAATATTCTGGCAATAGTACTGAAGACTTCTGCTCCAGAACTTGCTGCACCCCTAGCCAAGCTGTTCCAATACAGCTACAACACTGACATCTACCCAGCAATGTGGAAAATTGCGCAGGTACATCCTGTACACGTAAAGCAGGGCAAATCCAACCTGGCCAATAGCCGCCCCAACAGTCTATTCTCCATCATCCGTAAAATGATTGAAGGGGTCATCAACAGTGCTGTCAAGCAGTGACCTGCTCACTGACGCTCAGTTTGGGTTCTGCCAGGGTCACTCAGCTCCTGACCTCATTACAGTCTTGTACAAAAGAGCTGAACACAAGAGGTGAGAGTGACTGCCTTTGACATCAAGGCCGCATTTGACTGAGTGTGGCATCAAGGAGCCCTAGCAAATCGGGTGTCAATGGGAATAAGGGGGTAAACTCTCTGCTGGTAGGAGTCATACCTAGCACAAAGGAAGATGGTTGTGGTTGTTGCAGGTCAGTCATCTCAGCTCCAGGACATCACTGCAGGAGTTCCTCAGAGTAGTGTCCAATCCCAACCATCTTCAGCTGCTTCATCAATGACCTTCCTTCCATCATAAGGTCAGAAGTGGGGACGTTCGCTGATGATTGCACAATGTTCAGCACCATTTGCAACTCTTCAGATACTGAAGCAGTCCATGTCCATAAGCAGCAAGGCCTGGACATTATCCAGGTTTGGGCTGACAAGTGGCAAGTAACATTCGCGCCACACAAGTGCCAAGCAATGACCATCTCCAACAAGAGAGAATCTAACCATCGCCCCTTGACATTCAATGGCATTACCATAGCTGAATCCCCCAGTATCAACATTCTGGGGTTACCATTGACCAGAAACTAACTGGACTAGCCATATAAATACTGTGGCTACAAGGGCAGGTCAGAAGCTAGGAATCCTGTGGCGAGTAACTCACCTCCTGACTCCCCAAAACATATTCACAATCTACAAGGCACATATCAGGAGTGTGATGGAATACCTTCCCTTTGCCTGGAGTGCAGCTCTAACAACATTCAAGAAGCTTGACACCATCCAGGACAAAGCAGCCTGCTTGATTGGCACCCCATCTACAAACATTCACTCCCTCCAGCACCGACGCACATTGGCAGCAGTGTGTGACATCTACAAGATGCATTGCAGAAACACACCAAGGCTCTTTAGACAGCACCTTCCAAACCCACGACCACTACCATCTAGAAGGACAAGAGCAACAGATACATGGGAACACCACCACCGGGAAGTTCCCCTCTAAACCTCTTGCCATCCTGACTTGGAAACATGTCGCCGTTCCTTCGCTGGGTCAAAATCCTGGAACTCTCTCCCTAACAGCACTGTGGGTGTACCTACACTGCTTGGATTGCTGTGGTTCAAGAAGGCAGTTCAGCACCACCTTCTCAAGGGCAATTAGGGATGGCCTAGTCAGCGAAGCCCACGTCCCTTATTGAGAGCACAAAATAGGTGTTCTTCAAGTATAAATTTTACTTTTAAATATTTCACATTACATTAGTTTCACGTTATTGATGTGTGCATCATTGATACTTGTTGAGACTAACTTATTCAAAGAGCTAAATGTACTGGCATGCCTTATGGTTGGCACACATTGATGGTTACATGGGAGTTAGGGACATTTCTTTATTGTGGAGTAACAATGTCATGTTTTTGCAATCACTCTTTATTGAATGTTCATGTTAGTGTCCAATGTTTGAGAGACATGGCTGAACTTGTAGGTTTAGCTGGCCCTCCCTTCTATGCGTTGTAAAGGACATTGCCTGAGATCACTCTCAGTGGGGATAATTGAAATGTTGTAGGTGAACTCAGAGTCCTGTGAGGACTCTGCCAGCCAACACCCTGTGATGGATCCACATGTGGACAGTATTACCGACACTGTCCTTTAGATCCTTCATTTTCTTACCTTGACTGACTGTTACAGGACACCAGGCTCTTCCCTCTTCCACTCCTCCATGCCCCTGACCTCACTCCGCACACCCCTCCCCCTTTCGTTACTGACTCACACCCTTGCCAGTCCCTAACCTCAATGGAAACTGCCATTCTCCTGTACCTCTCCATTGTTCCACAGATTCCAACAAGGAAAACAGCTGACATTAGACACAACTGCACAATGCCGATTGTTGCATGCCATCTTTAAACAAACGAAAACAGGGTGCCACGAGATTCTTGTATGCCATTTTGCGCTAAAGCATTCATCACATGTAAATGTGAGAACCTACCATGTGCCGGCATAAGCCTGACATGCTACAAGCATGCCGTTGACTTAATCTCTGCGTCTCAGCCTGCTGTTGGGAAATCGAGATTTTGGCTTCCGTCTAATTTAGTCATCCTGCAAGCCACGTTTCACACTCTTGCAGGTTCCATTAAATCCCCCCCCCAACAGTTTAGAAACAGTTGCTCATTGTGATTTTCCCTGGGGTGGCCAATTAATGGCCAGAGTGCAGGCTTGCCATCCAACTAAAGACGGCAGGTGGTAACTCTAAGCTGGAGTGCCAGCCAGAGGTCTTCCAGCTTGAAAGCAGCAGCAGGCTGCAGTGCAAGTTAAGGCAGGGTGAGGGCACTTCACAATGGAGGCACCCTTTTTAAAGGTTAGAATTTAAAAAAAGGTTTTTGCAGCCCACCACACCCCTCCACGTCCACCAGTCTACTGCTAGGAGGCCGCCTCCAAGGAGTTAAACAGTTAAACTGGCACCAGCTGCCTGCAGGAACCTGGGATTTTCCCTTAATTACCTTATCGACTACCTGCTGCACGTATCTTCATTGGTTCATCAAGAAGGAGATAAATTGGACAGCTTTTAGGTACAGAACATCCATAAACTTCATTGTGCAGATCTGGGCAACTGATGACTGAGATGCCACATATATGGGTGTTGCTTGAAAGGAACCTGTGGATATAAAATTGAGTGTCCTGGTGATTTTTTTTTACTGCCGCTGTTATGACACAACTGAAATGCTGAGTTGTTCAAATCCCAAGGGGGATCTTGAAGCAACTGCCACATCTTGTTTTACAATTTGTATAAGTTTCGATGCGTGCCTTGAATTCAGTAGTAATAAGACCTCCAAGTCTTATAGGTTTTTACAAAACTAGATTAAACATTAATAAGAGAAATTATTTTAAAGCACATACATATTTCTACAAATTACTACTATAATAACTTCTAAATCCCCTACCACTTCCATTTACACATTCATTAAGGCAACAGTAAGACATATAGGTTTTAAAAGACCCAGGCAAAGAAACATGATACCCTGACAATCCAATTCAAAATGAGTTTTCTTAACTTCAGTACTTTGAGGTAGCATTTTGAAGTATAGATGTTGAAGGCTTTTCACACTAGTTAAATCTTAAAGTGCTAACCCTTACACACAGCCTTCGCTCCTTTATACATATTTTCCCCTTTGAATGCAAATTCCCATTGTTTCACTATGTCTTTGAACTTTAGCTTTCTAATAATAAAAATCCCTCATAGTACCAAGTTTTACCAGTAAACTTTGAGAAAAATAAACACAGTATTTCTTACTTCTCCTGGCTAGGTGTGATATTTCACTCCCTCTCTTTGAATCCAAACTAGTCTGGTTTATTTAAAATGCAAATGTTCCCTTTACCTCTTACATTTTAAACATCCCCCATGTTTATCTACTTAACATTTCAAACCTAGCTCATCTTTTGTTACATTAAAGCCTCCATACTAGCTGCCTTTAATCCAATTAAGCCTCTCTCTGTCACATACACACACAGACACATATAGACACAGATACAACTTTTTTACAAGAAATTCTAATAATATTATTATATCTTTCTGACATCCCCCCCTTATTAAAAAATGAACCGTCATAATGTAAAAAGACGGCTTCATTTTTATTAACCCATCTTATACTATCTCCCATCCTTCTCTATATATTTATACTATTACATTACCAGATGCATGCATTAACATAGCAATATATATACAAATCCTTTGTATCAACAGAAATCATTTCAGCTCAGTGTCCAGGGTTTAAATGTCCAATTTTCACTTTAAGATTCAACTCTTGATAATGCATCTGCAAACAGATTTTCTCGTCCTGCTACATGTATAACCTGTAGATTAAATGGTTGCAGTAATAAACTCCATCTGAAGAGCCTTGCACTTATGTCTTGAAATTTGTCCAGAAACTTTAAAGGATTGTGGTCTGTATAAACAATTGTTTTTGACGAATTGTTTGTAATGTAAATTTCAAAATGCTGCAATGTTAACACCAAATCCAAAGTCTCCTTTTCCATTGTTGGATATCTTCTCTGTTGTATATTCAACTTCCGTGAAAAATACACTTTCAGTTTTTCAAATCCATTTTCATTTTCTTGTAACAGTTCAGCCCCAATGCCTATACCACCTGTGTCAATGATCAACTTAAATTGCATGGCGTAATTGCTAACTGCCAAGATTGGTGTCGTAGTTAATACAGTGTTCAAACTGTCAAATGCCTGCTGACACTCCTGTGTCCATTGAAACTTATTGTTCTTTTTTACTAGTATAGTCAGTGGAGCTACCACACTGCTAAAATTTGGCACAAATTTCCGATAAAACTTACCCATGCCGAGAAATCTCAAAACTTCTTGTTTTGTTGTAGAAATGGGGAAATCCATGTTAGCCTTGACTTTCACTTCTCTCAGAACCATTTTACCATGTCCAATGGTATGGCCTTGAAATGTAATTTACACTTCTGCAAATTCGCTTTTAGCCAAGTTCATCACCAAATTAGCTTCTTGTAATCAAGTAAATAATTCTTCCAGATGTTATAAATGCTCCTCCCATGTCTGACTAAAAACTATCAAGTCATCAATATAAACAGCACAAATTGCTCAGACCTACAATTACTTTGTTTGTCAGTCTTTGAAATGCTGCAGGTGCATTTTTCATAACAAATGGCATGACTTTAAATTGATATAGTCCATCTGGCATCACAAAAGCTGATATCTCCTTTGCTCTCTTTGATAACGGTACTTGCTAATATCCTTTTAGGAAGTCAATCTTTGTGATAAGTTTTGATTGTCCCGCTTTCTCAATACAATCTTCTAACCATGGTATAGGATATGAATCCACTTTTGTCACTGCATTCACCTTTCGATAGCTTACACATGGGCTGGGATTTTCCGGCCCTGTTGCAGGCGGGACCCACCGTGGGTGAGGTGGCGCCCCAGCCAGAAGTCCATTGACTTGCGGTGGGACTGGAAGATTGCGGTGTTGGGTGGGTGCGGAAAATCCCACTCACAGTCTTTGTGTTCCATCAGGTTTCAGTACCAGCACAATAGGCGAACTCCAGTTACTGCAACTAGACACAATGATATCATTTTGAAACACAAATCCAATTTCATTCTGTACTTGTGACAACTTTGCCAGATTTAATCTATAAGGATGTCACCTTAGTGAAGATGAAACTTCTACAGACACATCATGTATAGCTAAATTTGTCCTTTCAAGATATTTCCACAAATATCTTTGTGTGACCGCAAAAGCTTTCCCAAATCGCTTTGACAATTGTCTGGAAGGTAACTCAATATTACATTTAAATTTTCAAGTACCCCCTGATTATCCAATTTGGTTAGAGGAAAATCAATTTCAGAACCCTGCATTTTTCCTTCTTTCTCATTATCTACCACCTCTAACACACCCTTTTGGTCCTCTTCCCTGTTAAATTACTTTTTAAGCATACTTACATGACACACCCTCTGCTCCTTTCTTCTATCTGGAGTATTTATTAAATAATTCAGCTTCTTTTCAATCCTGTAATGCCCACTAAACCTTGCCTTTAACGAGCCACCCAGTATTGGTAACAGAACTAATACTTTCTCCCCAGCAACAAAACTATGAGCTGTAGCTTTCCTTTCTGCTTTCACTTTCATCACTTGCTGTGATATCTTTAAGTATTCCCGAGCCAACTCACATGATCTGTCCAATCTCTCTCTGAAATTTGATACATAATCCAGGTGAGTAGTTTCTGAAATTTGACCCACCAATTTCTCATGAATCAATTTCAGTGCCCCCCCTTACCTCGTGACCATAAACTAGTTTAAAAGGACTAAAACCAGTCAATGCTTTAGGAGCATCCCTGATAGCAAATAACAAGAATGGAATTCCCCATCCCAAACCTGTAAACCTGTAGATAATCCTGACTGTATGCTCTCATCATAATTTTTAGAGTTTGATGCCATCTTTCCAAAGTCCCTTGTGACTCAGGATGATAAGCTGTTGATTTAAACTGTTTTATCCCCAAACTGTTCATTACTTCCTTAAACGGCTGTGACGTGGAATTTGAACCCTGACCTGATTATATTTCTTTAGGTAAACATATCTTGTAAAAAATTTAGTTAACTCTTCCACAACTTTGTTTGCTGTAATATTTCTGAAAGGTATTGCTTCAGGAAACCTGGTAAACACACCCATTATTGTTAGTAAGTACTGATGTCCACTTTTAGTCTTAGGGAGGGGTCCTACACAATCAATTATGACCCTAGTAAAAGATTCTTCAAATGTTAGAATTGGAATTAAAGGTGCCAGCTTAATCACTATTTGTGGTTTCCCTATCATCTGACATGTGTGACATGTTCTACAGAATTTGACTACATCCCTATGCAATCCAGGCCAATAAAATGTTTCTGTATCTTCACCTGTGTCTTTCTAATTCCTAAATGTCTCCCCATTGGAATTTCATGAACTATCCTCAGAATCTAATTTCTGTATCCAAATGGTAGTACAATCTGATGCACTTCCCTCCAGCTTTCATTTGCTGAAGCATGATAAGGCTTCCATTTTCTCATTAAAACATTACCCTTAAGGTAATAACACTCTGGAATACATTTTGCCTCTGTTTCTGAGTAAGCTGTCTGATATAAATGTTTTATTTGCAAATCTTTTTTCTGTAACTCCATTAACCTCCTTGAGTTAAACACTTCAACTGAATTGTCTTCCAGTCTTTCTTCCTGAACAATGTTATCAAACACAGTGTCAGCTAATTGGATTTCCACACCTTCTCCCGCCCTTTAACTTCCTGTTATTCTTGTTTCAACCTGTGAGCCTGTGATCTCATTATCACACAATCTGGAAACAATCGAGGATGCTCTCTCTCTACAACATTTCTGTTGAAAACGCTTCTACAGGCTGCTCAACTACCATAGGCATCACCCACATTTGTGATTTTGCCATATCATTACCTAGAATAAATTGAACCCCTTTACTGGGCAATTTTTCCACTACTCTAACAGTCACCTCACCTGTTTTCCACTTACTCATTAAATTTACCTTCCACAATGGAATAGGTTTAGAATCTCCATGAACTGCACTTATTATCACCTGTTCCTGCAATACTCCCTCTGAATGTTGCTATCCCACAACATTAAGGATTGACTCACCCCGCGTCCCTTAATGTTTTAACATCTTTACCTACTCCACCCTGTATACATGGAAAAAGAATTTCCCTTCACACACAAAATCTTTAAACATTTCTGCAACCTGCTCCTCTGAATTCTCTTGGATTAATTGTGAACATATTCCCACTTCTTTACCTATCACTGATTCTCCCTGTTTTACCTGTACATAAACCACTGATTTTTCCTGTGCCTGAACCTCAGGACCCACAGTACTTTTACGTCCAGTACTTTTCTTCACCCCTATTATTCCAACAGATTTTTTCCTACAATTTCCAGTACACAGATTGCATATGTCCAACTTTATTACAATGAAAACACTTCAATTTTAGAATGTCACTTCTACTCTCAGCATCTTTCTTTTTATTCTGAGAAAAAACTTCCTGCGAATTTCCACCTACTCCTTTTCCATCCCTGACTACCCACCTTCCTGTCACCATCCCATTTGCTATCCTTTTCCAATTTAAAAGAGTGACCAAAAAAGGTTTAGCTCTATGCACTAACTCATAATCATCAGCTATCTCTGCTGCTTGTCTTACTGTTTGAATCCTCTGCTCCTCCATGTGAGTCTCACTACCGAAGGAATTGAATCTTTAAAGGATTATTCCAAAAGGATTACCTCTCTAAGAACTGCATATGCTGTCTCTATCTTTCATGCCCATTTCGACCAGTCAAAATTAATTTGTTTTACTCTTTCAAACTCAATATAAGTTTTCCCAGGTTGTTTTCTCATATTCCTAAATTTCTGCCTGTATGCCTCAGGAACCAACTCATATGCACTCAAAATAGCCTTTTTACCACATCATAGTTCAATAGACTCATAGACGTTTACTCATAGCACAGAAGGAGGCCATTCGGCCCATTGTGTCCGTGCCAGTCAACAAAGATCTGACTACACTAATCCCGTTTTCCAGCGCATGCCCCATAGCCCTGGAGGCTATGGCAATGCAAGTGAACATCTAAATACTTCTTAAATGTTACAAGAGTTTCTGCCTCAACCACCCTTTCGGGCAGTGAGTTCCAGACTCCCACACCCTCTGGATGAAAAAAATTCTCCTCAACTCCCATCTAGCCTTCTACCTCTTACCTTAAATCTATGCCCTTGGTTATTGACCCCTCTATTAATGGAAAAAATGCCTTCCTATCCACCCTATCTATGTCCCTCATAATCTTATACACCTCTATCAGGTCCCCTCTCAACCTTTGCTGCTCCAAGGAAAACAACCCCAGCCTATCCAAACTTTCCTCATAGCTCAGACCCTCCAGCCCAGGCAGTATTCTAGTAACTCTCCTCTGCACCATCTCCAGTGCAATCACATCCTTCCTATAATGTGGTGACCAGAACTGCATGCAGTACTCCAGTTGTGGCCTGATGCTCAGCCAAATGCTGAGTTATACAAATACGAGAGGGTAACTTGAAACAACTTGTTTTGCAATTTGTATAAATTTTGAGTGCGTGCCTTGAATTCAGTAGTAATAAAACCCCCAAGTCTTATAGTTTTTTACAAAACTAAATTAAACATTTATTAATAAGAGAAATGATTTTAAAGCACATACATATATCTACAAATTGCTACTATAATAAATTCTAAATCCCCTACTTGATCTGACTCCCAGTTACACATTCGTTAAGGCAACAGTAAGATTTATAGGTTTTAAAAGACCCAGGCAATGAAACATGATACCCTGACAATCCAATTCAAAGTGAGTCTTCTTAACTTCAGCACTTTGTAGACAGCAGCTTGAGGCCTAGATGCTGCCGGCTTTTCACGCTTGTTAAAATGCCTACTCTTACACACAGCCTTCACTTCTTTATACATATTTTCCCCTTTGAATGCAAATTCCCATTGGACACGATTACACTATGGGCAGGATTTTCTCCCCTTTGGGGGTGAAGTTGAATTGCGGACGCGCACAGGCGCGCCTCCGATTGGTGCCCCCGATTGGGGATGCAGTGCCATTTTACGTGGGCAGGCCAATTAAGGCCCGCCCAGCGCGACATCCGCTCAGGAGTGCTATGTGCTCCCTGTGCGGGCAGGGGGGTGGGATCTCCCTAAACCCGAGAGTGCGCTCTTTTGCGCATGCGCATGAAAGGGTGCACTCACCTCCCTGAGGCTAAGTGTTGCCTCAGGGAGATCGGCTGTTCTGTCACAAATATTAAAAATTGAAAAAAAAATTCCTGACATGTCCCCTCATGTGACACTGTCACATGAGCTGGGACATGGCCATAATTTAAAAAAAAACTTTAATAAAATTTTTTAAAAGCCTACTTGAAACCTCATCCCGCCCATGGATGAGGTTTCATGCTTTTTCTAATTCCCTCTGGGGCTCCTGGCCTGCCTGCCAACATTAAGCTTGGATGGGCAGGTCCATTAATTAGCTAAATGATTCTGTCAATGGCCTCAATTGGCTATTCACAGGTCGGTGGGCGCACAGCTGATTTTGCTGCGGCCCCACCTACAGAAAAATTTAAATGGGGCGCGGTGACATCGGGAGTTCCGCCTGATGTCACCGTGCATCATTTTACGCATTGGCGAGCGGGCTCCGTCTCCTGCTCGCTGACGGGAAAATCCTGCTCTATGTCTTTGGACATTACCTTTCTAATGATAAAAATCCCTCATAGTACCAAGTTTTACCAGTAACCTTCGGGAAAAATAAACACAATGTCTCCTGGCTAGGTGTAATATTTCACTCCTCTTTGAATCCAAATTAGTCTGGTTTATTTAAAATGCAAATGTTCCCTTTACCTCTTACATTTTAAACTTCCCCTATGTTTACCTATTTAACATTTCAAATTTTGCTCATCATTTTGTTACATCAGCTGCCTTTAACCCAATTAAGGCTCTCTCTCACACGCGCACACACACACACAGACACATATAGACACAGATACCACTATTTTACAATAAATTCCAATAACATTATTAAATCTTTCTGACAGCCGCTGCCAGTACAGTGGCTTGAATTGAGGTAGGTTCCACGTCTGAGACAAGTAGCTATCAGAACTTGATTACATCCCCTTGCCCTCCAAAGACAAGAAGCCCATTGATGCATTGCCCCCTTGTCAAGTTTGGATCAGAGTGCCTGGATTGACAGACATGGTGAAGTGGTTATCTATAGATGTGTGTTGACTAGTGCTTGTTGCTAGAACTGTGCTCAGCCTGACCATTCTCAGTTCTTCCTTCTGATCCTTCTATTTTCCCTTTCCCAGACTGCAAAAATGAAGATTTCAATCCCTGGTCAATTTTCCAGCTGTCCTTTAATTTCAGATGGACCAAACTGCAGGTGAAATAATTTGAAGATAAGTGAGTCTTTGAATTCAGAACTTTTCCAAAATTGCCAATGGCAGGACTCAGGTTTTCTGACGCCACTAGTAATTTGCAACACTACCAGACTATCAAAAGGACATAAAGATACTGGAGAGGATGCAGAGAAGATTCACAAGGATGATACCAGAATGTGTTGAGTATCGATATCAGGAAAGGATGAACAAGCTGGGTCTCCATTCTCTTGAAAAAAGAAGTCTGAGGGGTGACCTAATAGAGATCTTTAAAATTATGAAGGGTTTTGATAGGGTGGGTTCAGAGAGAATGTTTTTCTTTGCGGGAAGAATAACTGGAGGCCATCAATACAAGATAGTCACCAAGAAATCCAATAGGGAATTCAGAAGAAACTTCTTTATCCAATGAGTGCTGAGAATGTGGAACTTGCCACCACAGGGAGCTGTTAAAGCAAATAGTATAGATGCATTTAAGTGGAAGCTAGACAAGCATATGAAGGAAAAGGGAATAGATGGATGTGATATACTTGGATGAAGAAAGATGCGAGGAGGCTTGAATGGAGCATTAATGGGCTGATTGGGCTGAAAATCCTGTTTCTCTGCCCTATATTCTATGTCATCCTTTGCATTGCATTACTTTTAAGAGACAGGGCCCAGATGTTGGGAGAGGGAAATTAAAATGTTGCACTATGCATACTCACTTGACAAGGGTTTTACATGCTGTCAGTGGGTTTTCAGCAGGCATTATGGGATCCAATATTTGGGAGATGGACAAGAGGTGCTAGATAAAAACAGCTGTAGATTTTGTGACTGGCCAACGAATGCCTGAAAATGGTTACAAAAACTGTGGAAAATCTAGTCCTCAGAGTGTCGGCCTTCTACAACCATTTGGATGAGATAATGGAGGAGATTATGGAGATAATGTGGAACTGCATCCCATTATTGGCTAGTGTCTGGTGGAGGGTTGGTAATTGGGGAAGGAATGCATGAAGAAAAGCAAGGCTCAGGAATTGTATAAGGCCTAGCCCCATAAATCACAATGGAAAAGGCGTTTTTTGCACCATGATATGGGTTGCCTGTATTTTCTTTCCAGGTTTTTATAATGAATATTTATTAAGTAAGAGATGGAGCATGTGCTCAAACAAATGAAGATCAATCAAATCACTTCCCTGTAATATTTTCCTCCATTATTTTTCAATCGTTGGGGAGAATTTTCTCCCCGTCAAGGGGATTGTGCGGGGGCGGGCGCGGGCGAGCGTGCAGCAGATCGCTGCCCCTGATCGGCTGGGCGCCACCATTTCACGTGGGCAGGCCAAGTGATGCACACCTGGAAGCGCTGAGCGATCCCTGTGCGGGCGGGGGGGGTTGGCTGAGTCAGGAGTGCACTCTTCCGTGCATGCGCGCGAAAGAGCGCAGAAATCTCTCTGCCTCAGGGAGATTAGTTTATAGTTTAAACAGTTTAATGAAGTGTTGAAAATTTTTTTATGACATGTCCCCTCATGTGAAACTGTCACATGAGCTGGGACATGTGCATTAATTTTAATAAAAAATTTAATGAAAATTTTAAATCATTCATGAAACCTCATCTCTGCCGTGGATGAGATTCCTTGAAAAATGTGAAGGCTGCCTGGGCTCTTCGCGTGCCCGCCAACCTTAAGGTTGGATGGACAGCTCAGCTGATTGCCTTAATTGCTTTTTAACAGGCCTTAATAGGCCTTTGACAGTTCGGCGAATGCGCAACTGACTTAGCTGTGCGCCCGCCGAACTGAAAATCTAAATGACGCAGGGTGATGTCAGGACGCACGCCTGATGTCACCCCACGTCATTTTACGCCTCGGTGAGCGGGCCTCACCCCCGCTCGCCGAGCCGAAGATTCTGCCCATTATTTCCAAAATATATTTACTGGCTGTGAAATTCCTCTCAGCCGGTCCAGGTCCACCATTATAATTTCATTGGAAGTGTGCTGGAGCTGTGGGACTTGGTTACATTTATACCTTGGACATATTCAAACAATGAGGAGTCCACAATGCATGACATTACACTCATTCACCAGGACCAGCTCCAAGAAATTTCCAGGCCACTGTTTCTCACATCCATGTGACTGGTGACAGATTTCCATTTGAAATGTAATTGAATATGGTGTTATTGCTCATTGAAAGTTTTAATTCAATTAAATTTAATTACTAGTAGTTTTCAGAAGCTGTAATGTTTTGACAGATGTACATTGTAATAACTAAAATCCTGGTGAGATAGGGTTACTTGTCAGAAAAAGAAGGGGCTTAATTCAACAAAGAAGGTGTATATTGCAACTCATATAGCAGCTGGTCTCGAAGGCTCTAGTTATAATACAGCTATGGGTCTGATCTGTATCTTACTGCTAAGAGGCACCTTTGGTAGAAACCTGTTATATGGCAGGCTAACCTGAGTCCAACCATCCATAAAGCACAAAAACAGACCATTTGGCCCAACTGGTATGTGCAAGTGTTTATATTCCACATGAGCCTCCTCCATCCCTTTTCATCTAACCCTATGAGCTTATCCTCACTTTATTTCCTGCTCATGTGCTGATTTAGAGTCTCCTTAAATACATCTATGCTAGTTAACTGTTCCTTGTCCCAGTGAGTTTCACATTCTTACCAATCTTTTTGCTTAATTCCCTATTGGATTTCAGTGACTACCTCATATTTATGGCCCTTTATTCCAAATCTTTCACTGTAACAGTTGCTGTCCTTGGTCCCGACTGAAAATCCATGATCCATAGAGAATTACCTATTTAACGATTAAATTTGATGACAGCAGTGCTTGGTGTGTGAACTTGTGTTTCAGCCTTTGCAGGGACTCTGTTCCCAATCATTTTGAATTCAGAAGAGCAGTGGAGCAGGGAGGGGAGCATCCATTTTATCATGTATTAAAAAGATGCAGAATGAAGTTTTGACAGTTCCTAATTAATATGTAAATCCATTTTACCATTTTGCTATGGATGTTAAGCCACATCTGGGTGTAAATATGAAGCATGTGGGACTGAGTCTTGAAAGGAAATCTCTCACCCTTTGCTTAGTGCATTTCGATGTTAGATTGGTCAGCACACACAAAAATCAATTTCCATGTTTAAGAATCTCCAAATCAAGCTAGTGAGAAATCCACACAGAAAGAAGATCTGTTTAAACCAGTAGAGTTCACGCAATCTTCCTGGAGGGATACATCTCATTTTCCATGGCTAGAGCCAAGATTTAAAGATTCCCAAGTGTGCTCAGGGGCACTAATACCTTTGTATTGATACAAAAATTCAATATAACTGCAACTCTGGACTTCTCGCTCTTATTTATTTTGGTATTTCATTTCTATGGCTTTCTCCCAGCATCATGTTATTGACATTTGTGTGTGGTGCAAAGGCATCACTAGTTTCCATTTTTCTAATGAGAATTGAAATCATGACCTTCTGCGCAGAAGCAAGAGTGCATCCAATGAGGCCATTTGACATTTGAGACAAAGTTCTAGACCACCAGTGAGCCCCACACAAGCACTTTACAGCAACCTGCCTGCCTTGATCCTGCTATGGAAAACAGCACAGATTTATCTAATCTGTAGGAGTAAGTTAATGCTTTCAGGGAGACATTGGTGAAGAATTATGCATGGCCTGAGGGGCAGTTGCAGGTGCAGTTGAAGGAGATGCTGTCTGGAGGCCAAAGGGAAAGCTTAAGAACTCCTTCAGTCTGCTTCTACACAAATCTTTGCTCAGTATGAGCACATGTGGGCAGGAGCAACTAGGGGGGAAGGTTTGCTGATTTATAAGTTAGGAGATCGGCCCTCAGCTACAGTAGGAACATAGGACTTAGCAGCAGTGGTAGGCCATTCAGCCCTTCAAACCTGCTCTGTCATTAAATAAAGATCATGGCTGACATGGTTGTGGTCTCAACTCCACTTTGCTGTCTGCCTCCAATAACCCTTGACTCCCTTGTCTAACAAAAACCTGTCTAACTCTCCCTTGAATAAATTCAATGACCCAGCCTCCACTGCTTTCTGGGGAAGATAATTCCACATACTAGAGACCCTTTGAGACAAAAAATTTCTCCTTATCTCCATCTTAAATGGTAGACCTTTTATTCTTAAACTATGTCCCCTGGTTCTAGTCTATGCCACAAGTGGAAATATCCTCCCGGTATCTACCCAATCAAATCCCCTCAGGACCTTATATGTTTCAATAAGATCACCTCTCATTCTTCTAGATCCAACCTATTCAACCTTGCTTCATAGGATAAGCTTCTCATTCCAGGATGAGTCAAGTGAACCTTCTCTGAACTGTTTCTAATGCAATTATAACTTCTTTTGAAATAAAGAGACCAAAACTGTACACAGTATTCCAGATGTGGTCTCACTAAGGCCCTGTACAACTACAGTAAAGCTTCCCTACTTTTATATTCCATTCCCCTTGCAATAAACACCAACATTCCATTTGCCTTCAAAATACTTGCTGTATCTGCATACTAACTCTTTGTGATTCATGTACCAGGACACCCAAATCCCTCTGTACCACCGAGTTCTGCAATCACTCTCCATTTAAATAGTAAACTGTTTTTCTATTCTTCCTGCCAAAGTGGACAAGTTCATATTTTCCCACATGATACTCCATTCTCCAAATTTTGGCCCACTCACTTAGTCTGACTATATCCCTTTCTAGGCTCTCGACTGCCTCTGACAACTTACTTTCCTACCTATCTTGGTATCATCGGCAAATTTAGCTACCATAGTCCCTTCATCCAAATCATTGATGTAGATTGTATATAGTTGAGGCCCCAGCACTGATCCCTGTGGTATTCCACTTGTTACAAACTGAAAAAGACCCATTTATCCTTACTCTCTGCTGCCTGTTAGCTAACTAATCCTCTATGCATGCTGTTACGACTGGGATGGGAGGAGTGCGCGAATTATCAAGCCCCACTACTCTGCATGCTGTACCATTAATTTAAATGTTTAATTTTCTCACCAAAATGGTCAATTTTGTACCTATACCTCCAGTACCCAGAAGAAGAGACTCTGATCAGGCTTCTTTCAAAAACCTACAATGATTAATTTATTTTAAAACAAAATTTCTTTTAACAAATTTCAAGTGCTGTTAACACACAATTGTAATCGGGAAGTATAACTATCTATCTCTTCCTAAAGAATTGCCCCAGCACACACATACACACACACACACACACAAACAAAGGACAAACAGATAGAATCTCATTGGAGAGATGGGTTTTGGAGGATGGGCATAATGAAATAAAGGATAAAGTCTGCAGGGTCTCGATGATGTCGATCTGGAGGTTTCTCATGTGCTGCTACTGGTGGATACCTGGAAGTTCTCACCAACTCTTAGCTTTGCAAGTCCAAATGCAGACTAGTTACACTCAGACAATTGCTCCCTGGCTACAGGTTGATAGCCACATACAATTTTAGGCAAGGTCGCGAGAGGGAGCCAGTCAAGGTAACCTTCTTTCCTCAGCTTGCTCTCCATGAAGACTGACTTCAAAACAAGCTGGTTCACAACTTAAGTTTCTTCCCTCTCTCCCATGTGACTGCCTTTTTTGATTCCCAGCTTTTCATTAAGTTCTTTGCAGTTCAAACAAACAAACATCTCCTTCTCAAGTACCATATAGGTCAGATGATTTCTTGGAAGAGGCCTGCTTGTTTACAGTTCCAAGGTGAACTTATGACCTTTTAAAAAAAATCCCAGGTTAGCGTCCAGGTGACCAGATCATGCTAGGTCTTCCAATTTTGTAAAAGAAAACTTCAGTCTTAAGAGACATGATTCTAATGCTAATATCTTACCCCCTGCACCATGCAATCTTCACTTTGTTGTGGCACCTTATCAAATGCCTTTTCGAAATCCAAGTACATCAGATCTACAGGTTCCCCTTTATCTACCTTGCTTGTTACATTTTCAAAAAACTCTAATAAATTAGTTAAACATGATTAACAAACCCATGTTGACTCTGCCTGATCAAATTATGGTTTTCTAAGTACCCTGCTATAACCTCCTTAATAATGAATTCTAGCAATTGCCCTACAACAAATGTTAGGTTAACAAGCCTGTAGTTTACTGCTTTCTGTCTCCCTCCTTTCTTGAATCAATGTGTACATTAGCTATTTTCCAATCCACTGGGACCCTTCCAGAATCAAAGGAATTTTGGAAGATTATACCCTACGGCATCTACTATCTCTGCAGCTGCTTCTTTTAAGACCCTTGGATACAGACTATCTAGTCCTGGGGACTTGTCAGCCTTTAGGTCTAATAGTTTTTCCAGCACCCTATTCCTGGTGATGGTGATTGTTTTTAAGTTCCTCCCTCCCATTCACCTCTTGATTTTCAAGTATCTTTGGGAAGTTTTCTAACTCTTCTTCAGTGAAGACAGACACAAAATATTTGTTCAACACCTCTGCTATTTCCGGTTTTCCATTATCAATCCTGCAGACTCACTCTCTGGAGGGCCAACAGCAGCTTTACTTATCAGTTCCTAAGGAGAATTATCACAGAATTGTTATGATGTAGAAGGAAGCCTTTCAGCCCATCGTGTGTGCACCGGCTCTCTAGGCATTTTAGCTTAGCGCCGATCTCCTGCCTTTGAGGGCATCATCCAATGCCCTCCTGAATGATTGAACCTGTCTCCACCACACTTCCAGGCAGTGCATTCCAAACCCTAACTACTCGCTGTGTAAAGAAGTTTTTTCTCACCTCACATCTGCTTCTTTTGCAAAACACTTTAAAGCTGTGCCCTCTGGTTCTTGATCCATTTATGAGCGGGAACAATTTCTCCCTATCTACTCTATCCAGACCCTCATGATTTTGAAAACTTCTATCAAGTCTCCTCTTAGCCTTCTCCTCTCCAAGGAAAACAGTCCCAACTTCTCCAAAGTTTTCTCATAACTGAAGTTTCTCATCCCTGGAACCATTCTCGTAAACCTCTTCTGCACTCTCTCTGGCGTGTTTACATCCTTCCTATAGTGTGGTGCCCAGAATTGTACACAATACTCCAGCTGAGGTCTAACCAGTGTCTTATATAAGTTCATCAAAACTTCCTTGCTCTTGTACCTATGCCCCCATTTATGAAGCTTAGAATACTGTATGCTTTAGAAACAGCTCTCTCTGCCTGTCCTGCCACCTTTAATGACTTATGTACATATACACCCAGGTCTCTCTGCTCCTGCACACCCTTTAAGATAGTATCCTTTATTTTATACTGTCTCTCCATGTTCTTTGTACTAAAGTGTATCACCTCACACTTCTCTGCATTGAACTTCATCTGCCACCTATCTGCCCACTCCACCAATGTGTCAATGTCCTTTTGAAGTTCCTCACAGTTTACAATTCTCCCAAGTTTTGTGTCATCTGCAAACTTTGAAATTGTCCTCTGCACACCAAGATCCAGATCAATTACTTATATCAGGAAAAGCAAGGGTCTCAATACCGACCCTGGGGAACTCCACTACAAACCTTTTTCCAGCCTGAAAAATACCCATTAACCATTACTCTCTGTTTCCTATCCCTCAGCCAATTTTGTATCCACGTTGCTGCTGTATCTTTTATTCCATGACCTATAACTTTCCTCACAGGTCTGCTGTGTGGCACTGTATCGAACGCCTTTTGGAAGTCCATATACACCACATCAACAGCCTTGCCTTCATCAACCATCTCTGCTACCTCTTCAAAAAACTCCAGCAATTTAGTCAGACACAATTGTCCTTTAACAAATCCATGCTGACTCTTCCAAATAAATCCACATTTTTCCATGTGATTATTAATTCTATCCTGAATAATTGTTTCCAGAAGTTTCCCCACCACCAAAGTTAAAATGACTGGTCTGTAATTGCAGGGCAGATCTTTACAACCATTTTTGACAAGGGCGTAATGTCTGCAATTCTCCAGTCCTCTGGCACCTCCCCCGAAACCAGGGAACATTGAAAGATTATTGCCAGTGCCTCTGCAATTTCCACTCTCACTTCCTTCAATATTCTTGGATGCATGTCATCCGGTCCCAGTGCCTTATCAACTTTACCAACAGCTGATCCAATACCTCCTCCTTATCAATTTTAAACCCTTCTAGTGACTGAGTTTCCTCTTCTGTTACCATGGCCTGGGCAGCATCTGCTTCGTAGGTAAAGACAAATGCAAAGCATTCATTTAACACCTTAGCCATGCATCTTGCCTTTATGTGTTAATCCCTTTTTGGTCCCTAATTGGCCCTACTCCTCCTTTTACCACCTTTTTACTGTTGATATGCATATAGAATACTTTGGGATGTCCTTTTATGTTAGCTGCCAGTCTTTCTTCATAATCCCTCTTTGATTCTCATATTTGCTTTTTCATATCCCTTCTGAACCTTCTGTATTCAGCTTGGTTCTCAATTGTATTTGCTACCTGACACCTGTTGTAAGCACACATTTTCTTCTTTAACTTAATTTCTATCTCCTTTGTCATCCAGGGAGCTCGGAATTTGTTTGTCCTTCCCTTCCCTTTTGAGGGAACATACCTTGACTGTGCCCAAACCATCTCCTTTTTGATGGTATCCCATTGTTCAGCTACTGTTTTCCTTGCCAACCTTTGGCTCCAATCTATCTGGCCCAGCTGCGTTCTTGCCCCATTGAAATCCACTGTCTGCCAGTTGATTATTCTTATTCTGGATTGACCAATGTCATTTTCCACTGTCATCCTAAACCTTATGATACAATGATCACTGTCCCCTTAATGTTCCCCCACTGTCACTTGATCTACTTGGCATAGCATCAAACATATGTAGAGCACAAGATATAGGCTTTTGACAGTAAACAGATAGTGGGTAAATTTGAACTGTCCATCAATGAGAAGCCGAAATGATGGCTTCTCAGCAACACCTAACCACCTAGGAACATGTATCAACTCCAGGCAGATCTGCACTGATGCCCTTGTATCAGAGGCAGTAAAGGCATTCAATCCTTCCTTGATGGATGCTCATACTAATGTCATATAATCGTGGACTGCTAGATTGAAGAAGGCTGTCTCTTCCCACTTATAACCTTTGATCCCCTTACCAATCAAGAATCTATCTATCTCCGTCTTAAATACACTCAATGACCTGGCCTCCACAGCCTTCTGTGGCAATGAATTCCATAGATTCACCACTCTCTGGCTAAAGAAGTTTCTCCTCATCTCTGTTCTAAAAGGTCTTCCCTTTACTCTGAGGCTGTGCCCTCGCGTCCTAGTCTCTCCTTCTAATGGAAACATCTTCCCCATGTCCACTCTATCCAAGCCGTTCAGTATTCTGTAAGTTTCAATCAGATCCCCCCTCATCCTTCTAAACTCCATCGAGTATAGACCCAGAGTCCTCAAACGTTCCTCATATGTTAAGCCTTTCATTCCTGGGATCATTCTCGTGAACCTCCTCTGGACCCTCTCCAGGGCCAGCATATCCTTCCTGAGATACGCCGCCCAAAATTGCTCACAATATTCTAAATATGGTCTGACCAGAGCCTTATAAATCCTCAGCAGCACATCCCTGCTTTTATATTCTAGTCCCCAAAATAAATGCCAACATTGCATTTGCCTTCCTAACTACTGCGTCAACCTGCAAGTTAACCTTAAGAGAATCCTGGGCTAGGACTCCTAAGTCCCTTTGCATCCAGATTTCTGAATTCTCTCTCCATTTAGAAAATAGTCTATGCCTCTATTCTTCCTACCAAAGTGCATGACCTCACACTTCCCCACGTTGTATTCCATCTGCTACTTCTTTGCCCATTCTCCTAACCTGTCCAAATCCTTCTGCAGCCTCCCTGCCTCCTCAATACTACCTGTCCCTCCACCTATCTTTGTATCATCTGCAAACTTAGTCAGGATGCCCTCAGTTCCTTCATCTAGATCATTAATATATAAAGTGAAAAGTTGTGGTCCCAACACTGACCCCTGCGGAACTCCACTAGTCACCAGCCGCCATCCTGAGAAGGACCCCCTTATCCCCACTCTCTGCCTCCTGCCAGACAGCCATTCTTCTTTCTATGCTAGTACCTTGCCTCTAACACCATGAGCTCTTATCTCACTGAGCAGCCTCCTGTGTGGCACCTTGTCAAAGGCCTTCTGGAAGTCCAAGTAGATAACATCCATTGGCTCTCCTTTTCTAACCTACTCGTTACCTCCTCAAAGAATTCTAACAGATTTGTCAGGCATGACCTCCCCTTGATGAAACCATGCTGACTTTGCCCGATTTTACCATGCACTTCCTAGTATTCTGAAATCTCATCCTTAATAATGGACTCTAAAATCTTACCAAACACCGAGGTCAGGCTAATCGGCCTGTAATTTTCCGTCTTTTGCCTCACTCCCTTCTTAAACAGGGGGGTTACATTAGCGATTTTCCAGTCCTCTGGGACCCTCCCTGACTCCAGTGATTCCTGAAAGATCACCACTAACGCCTCCACTATCTCTTCAGCTATCTCCTTCAGAACTCTGGGGTGTAATCCATCTGGTCCAGGTGATTTATTCACCTTCAGACCTTTCAGTTTTCCTCGCACCTTCTCTTGGTAATGGCCACCATACTCACCTCTGCCCCCTGACTCTCTTGAACTTTGGGGATGTCACTCATGTCTTCCACTGTGAAGACTGATGCAAAGTACCTATTCAGTTCCTCCGCCATTTCTTTGTTCCCCACTACTACTTCTCCAGCATCATTTTCCAGCGGCCCAATGTCCACTTTTGCCTCTCTCTTACCCTTTATATATCTAAAAAAACTCTTGCAATCTTCTTTTATATTACTGGCTAGTTTACCCTCATATTTAATCTTCTGCCTCCTTATTTCTTTTTTAGTTGTCCTCTGTTGGTCTTTGTAGGCTTCCCAATCCCCTGGTTTCCCACTGCTCTTCGCCACATTGTATGCTTTCTCTTTAGCTTTTATGCTGTCCCTGACTCCCCTTGTCAGCCATGGTTGCCTCGTCCTCCCTTTAGTATGCTTCTTCTTCCTAGGGACGAATATTTGCTGTGTCTCCCAAATTACTCCCAGAAACTCCTGCCATTGCTGTTCCACTGTCTTTCCTGCTAGGCTCATCTCCCAGTCAATTCTGGCCAGCTCCTCCCTCATGCCTCTGTAGTTGCCTTTATTCAACTGTAATACTGTTACATCTGATTCCAGCTTTTTTCTCTCAAATTGCAGGGTAAATTCTATCATTTATGGTCACTTCCTCCTAAGGGTTCCTTCACCTTAAGCTCCCTTATCAAATCTGCCTCATTACACATCACTAAATCTAGCATTGCCTGTTCCCTAGTAGGCTCCACCACAAGCTGCTCCAAAAAGCCATCTCGTAGACATTCCACAAATTCCTTTTCTTGGGATCCACTACCAACCTGATTGCATATTGAAATCCTCCATGATCACTGTAACCTTGCCTTTCTTACACATCTTTTCTATCTCCTGGTGTATCTTGTGCCCCGCATCCTGACTACTGTTCGGAGGCCTGTACATAACTCCCATTATGGTTTTTTTACCTTTGCGGTTCCTCAACTCTACCCACACAGATTCTACATCATCTGACCCTACATCATTTCTTGCTATCGATTTAATTTCATTTCTTACTAACAAAGCAACCCCACTCCCTCTGCCAACCTGTCTATCTTTTCGATAGGATGTATATCCTTGGATATTTAGCTCCCAGTACTGATCCCCTTGCATCCATGTCTCCGTAATGCCCACCACATCATACCTGCCAATTTCAATCTGCGCCACAAGTAAATACCTTATTTCGTATACTGCGTGCATTCAGATACAACACCTTCAGTCCTGTACTTCCCGTCACCTTTCTCATTGTCGTCCCTTTATCTGATGTGCTTGAAGTTAGATTCTGAACCCTTTCCAAACACTCTGTCCTATTTTGTGTTCTGGAGACTTTAATAGCCTCTCCTGGGCTCTCCTTTCTTTTCAGTTTTTTCATAATTTTCCATGAAATTGAATCCACCCCCCAACACGCTAACCTGCTGCTTTGTTTCCCATTAGTCATACTTCTTGGACTTTTACCCTTCCCTCCCCCCACCACTTTCTAGTTTAAAGTCCTGTTGACCACCCTATTTACCCTTTTCGCTAGAACATTGGTCCCAGATCGGTTCAGGTGGAGACCGTCCCAATGGTACAGATCCCTCCTGTTCCAATACTGATGCCAGTGCCCCACGAAATTACCCTTCTTTCCTCTGCCCAATGAAGTTCTCTGAGGAGTCTGTCTGTAAGTAAGGAGCACTGTAGAAATGTTTATAGTTATTTTAGCTGGACAAGCAGTGGAAAGCTTATTAATGACCTATACTGATCAGCTGCAAGGTATTAGCTAGTTAAGGCTAGTAGTGCCCCTGTGCAGACTCTCGAATCGCTAAACCTTGGCTCTTGCCACCTTACACTTAAGTGAATCAGGTATGTCCATACTGGGAGTTAGTGTGCACCCTGCATTTGGTGTAATAGGCCCTCTATCTGTATGGGTTTCTCACAGGTTTGATTTGGAGATTCTTGTACATGGGGACGGTGCTTTGTCATCTAACCAAAAGAAAATTGCTTTCTGCTACAGCATCTTCAGGAAAGAAACGGGCAACTGTATATTTCTTTGAAGTCTTCTCTCCTTTTTTCCCATGAAGGAACTGACTGGGATTCAATTAAATAGTTACCTTGTCCAATGGTCATTCTTCATATGTGAGTTTTCATAATGGGTATGAAAGTTTAATCAACTAAGGACAGTATCCCCACTGAAACCAATCCTGCCCTCACCAATATTTACATAAGTTTACTTCTAACAGGGCCACCAGAAAGTGACTAATGGCAAGAACTTTGTTTTACTTCTCTCCCTTCCCCAGTTTAGCACAGTGGCTCTGAAGCCAGTTAAACCCCTTCAGTGCCTTAGCTAAGATCAGTTCAAACCGTGAGAACAAGAGAGCGGCGTGGGGATAAGGATCTCTGCCAATATCATTTCAGTGATAGCCATTTTGCTAATGAGTATTTTCATACCCCAAATAAGCCTTTGAAAAACAAACACAGCAATGAATTCTGGTGATGCATGAGAGAATTAGTTTAAGTATGACTCTGTCTTTCAATTTAGTTCTCATTTTGCAAGCCTTTGTCTGTTCCTACTTTGCAGAGAGAGTGTTAGAAAAAAATAATGGCTACTGCCTCATATGCTTCAGGAGAAAGTATGTATGTGCTGTTCTCTCATTACCTATAATACAGCTAATTTAATGATAAGCCTTACATGATAACTAAATTAGATGCTGCTATAATACCTGGCATCAGAAGATGTAATTTTCTCATACAATTGCTGGCAATTTTTTAAGGATATTTCCACAAGTACTTTTCCAACCTTTAAGAGTTTAATTATGTGGAGGTTATTTAATTATTGAGGAACTGAGAAAAATATCAATGCTTTTACAGTTTGTAATTATGCAGGGCAGAATTGCAGATGATGGTGTACAGTTTTAACACTGAACTTTTCTGAGATGTCCAAACTGGGGTCTCTGGAAAGAAAGAAATTGGATTTGTATAGTGCTTTTCACGACTTCGGGACACTACAAAATGCTTTACAGCTAATAAAATATTTTTAAAGTTTTGTCACTTTTGTAGTGTAGAAAGGAGGGCAACCAATTATACACAAACCCATAAACAAGTCCCACAAAAAGCAATGATGATCTGTTTTAGTGATGCTGGTTGGGTGATAAATGCTGACCAGGACAATGGGGAGAACTCCCCTCCTTTTCTTTGAAATAGTGCCATGGGATCTTTTACGCCCACCTGAGAGGGTAGATGGCATCTCAGTTTAATGTCTCATCTTAAAGACAGCAGCTCTGACAGTGTGGCACTCCCTTAGTACTGTACTGGAGTGTCAGTGTAGATTTTGTTCTCAAGTCTTTGTAATGGAACTTGAACCCAGAAACTTCTAACTCTGAGGTGAGAGCACTATCCATTGAGCCATGGGTGACATTTCTAGGGGGTGCTTGAGGAGATCCTAGGGTGTTAGCAAGGTCATCACATTTCCATATTTGTTAATTTATAACTTTGCTATTTCTGTTATTGTTCTAACAAAATGTTTTGCTGTAGCTTACCTATTCTTTGGCTATGTGACATCATCCTTGGGAAGATGGGAGATTGCATGGCATTCTCAGTACTTGTTAGAGCTTGCATGCCAACCTCTCCGCATTGAAAAGCTTGAAAATCATTGCCCTAAACAAGAACAGATTGCTTTTATGTATCATCTTTCATGTAATTAAAAAGTCCTAAGATGCTTCACTTTCATTTGACTAAATCGTATAAGGCGATATTAGAAGAGTTGACTAAAGCTTGATCAAAGAGGTAGGTTTGAAGGAGAATCATAAAAGAGGAGAGCGATTTAGAGAAGGAATTGCCCTTTGAGCCCAAGTAGCTGAATTTATGGTCGCCAATGGTGCAGCAATGAAAATCAGGGATGTGCAAGAGGCCAGAATTGGAATAAAATAGAGATCTCGGAAGCTTGTAGCACTAGAGGAGGTTACAGAGATAGGGAGGGGTGGCTCAAGACTATGGGAGGAGAATTTGCAATCAAGGATGAGAACTTTAAAATCAAGATGTTGTCAGACCAGGAGCCAATGTATGTCAGCAAGTAGGGCTGTGATGAAAGTTAGGATTTGGGCACCAGAATTTTGGATGAGCATAGGTTTACAGAGGCTGTGAGGTGGGAGGCCAGCCAGGATAGCAACAGGATAATTGCAGGCTTTTATTTGGAATAGAGAGGCGGTTCTTTTTAATTACGTCTTTGAGTTTTGTCAAATACAAAGAACTTTAAACCAAGCGTGAAGAATATACAGACCTCACTTAGATCCCAATACGCAATCTCCTGACCTGACTTCAATCTCCAGTTGATTCGGTTACTATAGTTTCTTTGCTTTTGGGCTTAGGCTGACAGCATTTTACCTTGCATGACCTGCTTCATGCTGAGGTTCTGTACCTTCTGTCATATTTTACTCAGCTGAGTTCCATATACTTAACTTCCCTCTGCTTGCAAGTAAAGCTTTAAAGCAACATATTATGGATCAATTTATTGAAGTTGTGAGTGCAGCACTCCAAAAGTGCTTTCTTTTTACCTAGCAACGTGTGATTGAGAGATTGCTGAGAGATTGCAGTGGTTGTCATGTCAACAAAACCAGCTCTACTGCACTATCACCTCTCAGAACCCCTCCACTGTCTTGTATTATTAGGCTGCATGTCTGGACATCCACACCTGGATGAGCTCAAATTTCTTCCAATTAAACATTACCACTGATTCCATCCATCTCCCTAATCGCTGTCTCCAGCTGAATAGACTGATTGCAACCTCTATGCCCTATTCGACCCTGAGAGGAGCTTCTGATCCTAAATTTTCTCTGTCACAAAGACCGCCTACTTCCATCTCCATAACTTCATCCATCTTCATCAAGGCATCAGCCCATCTGTTGCTGAAATCCACAACCATGCTTTTGTTACCCCCAGACTCGACTATTCAAAAGCTCTCTTGGCCAGCTTCCCATCTTGCATTATCTATAAAAGACCAGGCGAATATTTAACAAGCCCAGAATCAACCTTTGCAAGATAAATTTAAAGCCAATTTGTGCTTTTCCTTTGGAGAGCACTTGCGTTTTTTTCTGAGACCAACATGTGCACAGACCCTTGAAGGTGGCAGGACATATTGAGAGAGTAGTTAGCAAAGCATATGGGATCATTTGCTTCATAGATAGAGGTACTGTGTACAAAAGCACGGAAGTTATGCCGAACCTTTATGAAGCTCTGGTTAGGCGACAACTAGAGTATTGCATCCAGTTCTGCCCACCATACTTTAGCAAAGATGTGAGTGTCCTTAAGGGGGTGCAGAGGAGATTTACCAGTATGGTTTCAGGAATGAGGGATTTTAACTACCAGGTTAGGTTGGAGAAACTAGTGTTGTTCTCCTTGAAGTAGATGAGATTGAGGGGACATTTGATAAAAGATGTACAAAATTGTGACAGGTTTAAATAATGAACAGAGACAAAGAAAAGCTGCTCCTGTTAGCTGATGATATAAGGGCTAGGAGACATTGGCCAGAATATTGCCGTCGGCGTGTGGGGGTGGGCCCGACACGCTGATGTGCAAAATGATGCGAGATAATGTCGGGTGTGCGTCCTGACCTCATTGCGCGTCATTCCAATATTACGTTTGGCGGGCATGCGACCGAGGTGGCTACATGCCCGCCGAATTGTCAAAGGCCTATTAAGGCCATTAAGGAAGTCATTAACATCATTAACACCGCTGCCCGTCCAACCTTAAAGTTGGCGGACAGGCGAGAAGCCCAAGCGGCCTTCGCGTTTTTCAGGAAACCTCATCCACGGGCGGGATGAGGTTTCCTGAAGGTTTAATTAAATCAATAAATGAATTTTGCTAAATTGACAAACGTGTCCCATCTCATGTGACACTGTCACATGAAGGGACATGTCTAAATAATTTTTCTCTTTATTTATTAAAAAGTTTCAATATGTACTTAATCTCCCTGAGGCAGCTCTGTGCCTCAGGGAGATTGCTGCGCTCTTTCGCACGTATGTGCATGCAAGCCCCAACTCTCCCTCTTCCCCCCGCCCGCACAGATAGCGCTGAGCGCTACGAAACGTGTTTTATGCTGGGTGGGCCTTAATCGGCTCCGCGCCCGTCCCCGCCTGCCCGGCCAGTCCGACATAGGTAAGATACAGCCCATAGATTTAAGGTTTTGAGCAAGGGATGTAGTGGGGATGTGAGGAACTATGTTTTTACACAGCGAATGGTATTGAGCTGGAACTCACTGTCTACGAGAATGTTGGAAGTGGAGATGATGAATGATTTCAAAAGGAAATTGGATAGGCATTTGGAAATAAATCTGACGGCTATGAGAATAAAATGGGACTAATTGGATTGCTCCATAGAGTGCTGCATGGACTTGATGTGCCGAATGGCCTCCCTCTGTGGTGTAATGACTCCATGAACAATTACATAATTATTTCACTTCAATTTTTGTCAGGGAGATAGAACATGTAGACATGACATTAAACGATGAGATGAGTTATGAGGTAAGTGCATTTAAAATAAACTAATCAAACTTAAAGAATATAAAGCTACTGGTCCAGATGGATTGCATGCACACATTTTACAAGAATCTAGGGAAGAGATAGCAGAGGCTACACATATTTAATAATTCATAGAAAAAGATGTAGTTCCAGAGGACTGGTGAGTAGCTAACATGATTCCTATATTTAGGGTCTCAGAACATGTCTAGGCAATTATGAGCCAGTCAGCTTTACTTGGGTGGTAAGAAAAATAATGGAATCTCTACTAAAGGAGATAATAGAAGAAATTCAAGAAAAGAAAAACATAATAATGAATTATCAACATGGATTTATTGACCAACCTGATTGAATGTTTTGAGGAGATAACAGAGAGAGTAGACAATGGTAATATAGCAGATATAATTTATCTAGATTTTCAAAAGGCTTTTTATAAGGTGCCCCTAATGAAGAAGGTCAGAGAATGTAGAGTCAGGAGACAAGTGGCAGAATGGATTCCTTGCTGACTTCAGGACAGAAAACAGGAAGTGGGAGTAAAGGGCAGTTATTCAGAGGGGCAAAAGGTGAGAAGTGGTGTTCTCCAAGGATCAGCACTGGGACCACTGCAGTTCACAATTTACATGAATGGTTTGGACTTTGGAATCGAAAATACAATTTCTAAAGTTGCCGATGACACCAAACTGGGGAGGTGGGGTGGGGTGGGGTGGGGTGGTGAGGCAAGGATAGCCAGTATTGAGGAGGACTTCAATAAATAACAGGAGAACACTAATAAACTTGCAGAATGGGCAAATGAATTTCAACACAGACAAATGTGAGGGAGTACGTTTTGGTAGGAATAACAGGGAGGTCACTTATTACTTGGAAGATGCTTCAGGTGCCTGGATTAATACGGGAGCACCCTGCAATATGACCCTGTTAGAGTTTCAATACAATTTAAGATGAGATGGCAGAGAAGTGGAATGGCATCATCTACCTGCAGCTGGCACATACCTACTTCCCACCTTTGAAGTTTCCTCCACATAAGGGGCTGAATTTTCCCAGGACCAAAGAGTCTGAGTCCGCGTTTGCCTGGAACAAGATCAGCAAAGGGGTATTGTTGGATCGGCCTCCTAATTGGCTGCTTCCGAGTTCATCCTTCAATGAAGGATAGGGGGTGGGCCCCTGAGATAGGTGCGTGCTGCCAAGGCAGATCAGAGAATGTGAGAGCAACTCAAAATGGAGGCACCCTTGGAGATTAAAACACAAATAATAATTAAAGAAGGGGAAAGGCAGCAGGCCCCTCCAATCGGAGGGGAATCCCCATTCAGCAGCAGCGTCTGGGTTGTAAGGGCTGCCTTTGCTGCTGGTGATCCCTCTTTGGAAAATGGACTCCCTGATCCTGATGGCCCCCAGACTGCCACAGGAATCAATAAAGCTGGCGGCCTCCGCATGTGGTAGGCGGAGGGGTGGGGGCTGTTTTGCTGCCCAAAAAATGCAAAAAGTCACCCTTAATTGGGGCCTTAATGACCTTAGTTGCTGCCCTCAAAATTTGAGCAGGCTGCAGATATGCTTTCCAATGACGGGAATGCATTGGGGAATTGTTCTGAGGAGGTTCCCTGCTATTTTCCTGGTCCCCCAGCCTCCTAGCCTGCCACTCTGGGGCTGAGAATATTTTCCCCAGGGAGTCAGGAGTTAGATGTTTGGACAGCCACCATCTCCTGTCGCTCTCTCTCTCTCTCTCTCCACTGTTATGGGTGGTCTTGTCCTTGTGAAAAAAATGGAAAATTTCCATTATTTGCATGACACATGTGCCAATCTGCAGCAAAGAGTGGATGTAATACAGGTGAATGCAACAAGCAGTTATATTCCTTGTGCAGTATTTTGTTGGTTGAATGCATGTGGAGATGTGGGAGAAGGAATACCTACAGGTGTGGATATTAAGGACAGTGCGCTGCCTCGTGGGCATTGATGGCAGTCAATTTAAGAACTTTTAACAGTGCAATGAGGTGGTCCTTGTAAAATTCAGGCATACTTAGCACACTGCTTACTTGAAAGGTATGGCTGATTCCTTTTGTCATGGGTGCTGCTGGTGATTTGACACCAGTGATTTAAATTGGTAGAGAATCACAGGTAGTTCTAATAAGCTGCCTGTTGCCTGTAGGGTAGAATCTTCGGAAATTTCACCTACAGTCTTCAGGAAAGGAAGAGGAAAAGGATTAGCGGAAAGCATTTTATGTGGAACTGGTAAAAGAAGAATTGTGATAAATATCTTGATTCCTAGCAAATGCTCCATTGCACGAAAAAGGGAAGAGACAAAGTACGAGTTCCTGAACTGTACCTTTGCTTAGTTCCTCGAATTTGCGAAAATAAGGTTTGCCTATGATAATATGAGCACTATTTTCAGTGCAAGTGTTGCATTATTTCACAAATAGTTGATAATTCTGAATCCCTGTTCAGCTTTGTTGGAAAGATTGAGCATGTAGGAGAATATTGGTTTGTGTGGGTGGAGAACCATGAAGTTTTAAGAAAACACATTGAGGAAAATATAAATAAAAAAATAGAATTCTCTCATGGTATGAGAGTGGTAGTTCTGAAAGTGGCAATATTCAATATTCAGAACAAATGGGTTTAATAGACATTGAGCTGGCTATGTACAATTGAGAAAGAACTGGCTCCTTGTAAAATGAACAAAAGATTTGCAAAGCTTTCAAAGGTTCCGTGTATAAAAGAGAGACCTTGAAAGCCCTAAAGCCTTATGACTTAGAACTAAACAGCATTTTACTTTATTCGGCGAATGCTAAGCTGTCCCTTTCTCCTACAGTCTCGAGTCTTTAAAACACAAACTTGGCTTCACCCACCCACCACTTCTTGACTTATTTTGTTACTTCTCCTGTTGTTTCTAACCTTGATGGTGCTCTGCACAATGTGCTTAGACCCTTCACCCTTCTCAAGATAAACTGACAGCACATGGCGTTGATTGATAAATTAATTCCATTCCATTGGGTGCTTGCATCTTGCTCATTACTTTAACATGAAGGCGAAGGCAATGGATAAGCCTAATCCTGGACTAACTAACCAGAACAGTGGAGCAGAATAGGGTAGAAGATATCTGGATCTTTTTCTCCCCAAAATGTTGTAGATGGTGGGAAAATTGGAGCTTTCAAGCTAGAAGCAATAGATTTTGTTCAGTAAGGATATTGAGGGATATGGAGCAAATTGACTTGAGTTACAAAAACTTGATTTAATTTTAGGCCTAGATGGAAAACTCTTGTTTCTAATTGCAGGATGAACAGTCAACATAGGTTAAGGTGAGTATGTCAGACAACATTTGCAAGATGTGAATCTATATAGCAGGTTGCCTTCCTGGTGCTAGGGCCACAGACATCAATGAGCAGCTGCAGAGCACTCTGAAGGAGCATGGTGTACAGCCAGAGTTTGTGGTTCATATCAGCACCAATGACATAGTTGGAGGGATAATGTCCTGCAGGCAGATTTTAGGGAACTAGAAAGAGATGCGAAAAACCTCAAAGTTGGTAACATCCGATTAATTCCAGTTCCACGTATCAATGAGTATAGAAGTAGGAGCATAGAGCAAATGAATGCATGGCTGGAGAAATGGTGCAAGAGGGAAGGCTTTAATTCCTGGGACATTAGAACCAGCTCTGGGGAAGGTGGGTCCGTTACAGGCTGTATGGGTTGCACCCCAACAAAGCCAAGTCCAATATGTCTTCATGGGGTGGTTTTCTGGTACTGTTGGGGAATGTTCAAACTAACTTGGCACAGGAATAAGAACCAGGATGTAGCATTAGAAAGGGGAACAAGATGCACAAAGGAGAGACAGAGAGCACAAGAGTAAGAAATAGTAAAGTATTATGTGGGGTCAGAATAAGATGGAATGCAATAAGGTCTAAATTAGATTTACAGAGCATGTATGTAAATGAACTAGGCGTGATGAGTAAGGTCAGTGAGCTGCAGATACAGATAACCACATGGGAGTATGATGTTGAGTTGATTCTGGCTCAAAAAAGGGCAGGACTAGGTACTAAATGTTCCCCAATAGAAGCTGTTCAGGGAGGGAAAGAAAGGAGAAGGGTTGGCAGTATTGATTAAGGAGAAGATTACAATCTTGGAGAGAGAGGATGTCCTAGAAGGGTCAAGGACAGGATCTATTTGGTTAGAGTTAAGAAACAATGAAGGTACCATTACACTACTATAGGCTACCAACTAGTGGGAAAGATATGGGGCAGAATTTCATGTTCATCACCAGTGAGTTCGTAGGCAGGGGGATGGCTGTAAAATTTCTTGGATAGCCTTCCCACTGGGTTCCCGCCCACCCTAACCTCTCTGCAATTGTACTTTGGGACGGGCAAGGCCTAGGCTGGCTTGCCCACCTTGTCCCAGTTAGGCCCTTAAATGGCTAATTATAGACCACTTTAGGGCCGTTTCCCACCCAGCCTCAATTTTCAGGCTGGCGGGAAGAGATCAGAGGCAGGGGGGAGGGCTGAACAGTAATGCTGTTCAAGCTTCGGGCGCTGGGGGAGGGTTGGGGGGGCGGGGTGCGGCAGTGGTGGGGCACCTTGATCTGCACCTTCCTTTTAACATCAGGCAAAAGGACTGGCCCCAAAAAGGCTGGCCCCTACAGCTCCTCCCCCTGCCGTCACTAACCTCTCTATCAACACCCCCATTCCCTTCTGCCCACCCCTCTGGGCCTCACTTCCTCACTCCGCCCTGAGACCCCGGAAACTTATGTGGTCCTGCACTCCTGGGACTTAGGCTCTGGGGACTGCTTGCAGTCCCGGTCTTGTCCACTGCAGCTTCTGGCGCTGCAAGGACTAGAGATCTGCAGCCCTCTGACACAGGACTTCCTCCTGAATGAGGGGCGGAACGCTTGTTGGAGCGTTAAATGACTGCAGGGCAGGCAGTATTGGTGGGATGTGTTCTCCGCCGACTCCTCAAATGACAGGAAGGCAAACCCCGCCATCCTAAAATTCTTGATCACAGAGGAGCAAATTTGCATGCAAATTACAGAGGTACAGTAACTATAGAGTAATTGTAATGGGGTCTTTAATTATCCAAATATAAACTGGGATAGGAATAGTGTAAAGGACAGAGAATGGAAAGGGTTTTGGAAGTGTGTTCAGGAGAATTTTCTTGATCAGTAGGTTTCCAGTCCAATGAGGAAGGAGGCATTGCTAGATCTGGTTCTATGGGTCAAATGGGAAACATTTAGGGAACAGTGATCTGAGTATCATATAGTTTAGTTTATCTATGGAAAAGGACAGAGAGTAATCTAGAGAAAAATTCTTAATTGGAAGAGGGCCAATTTCAGTGAGGTGACAACAGATGTGGCCCAAATAAATTGGAATCAAAGATTGTCATGCAGATAATGGGCTACCTTGAAAGAGGAGATGGCTCTGCCACGTTCGAAGTACATTCCCAGGAGGGGAAAAGGTAGGACAAAAAAAGCCAAAACTCCATGGATGACTAAAAAAGATAGCAAGTAAGATGAAACTGAAAAAGGTTGTGTATGACAGATATCAGGTTGATAATGCAAGTGAGAACCAGGCTTTTTATAGAAAGTTCAGGGAGGAAGTTGAAAAGGGGGCGGGGGGGGGGGAGGCAAAAAGAGTTTGTGAAGAGATTGGCAGCCAACATAAAAGGAAACCCAAAAGTCTTCTATGGGCATATAAATAATAAAAGCGTAGTAGCAGGAGGAGTGGGACTGATTTGGGAGCGTAAAGGATAACTGCGCACAAAGACAGAGGGCATAGCAGCTTCTGCTTTGATTATGTCGGCATCACAGACTTAACATCCATTTTCTACCAACATTTATATGATTAGTGCTAGTTAACCAGACATGAGTTGCTGAGATGGTAGCCTTGATGATGAACAATTTATAAATGGAAATAACCTAGGGATCGGTCTTCAAGATTGCAAGTGATGGGGCTGTGACGATTTCCTTTGTGACTATTTCCTTGTTCCACTGTGGGATTGTCCTTGGAAGAAAGATTGTTGATGCACTGTTTTGGACACAAATGTTCTTTGTAGTTTGTGTGGATGGCTGCCTTTTCATTGCCAGAGGGCACTTATTTTTGTCAATTCCCACCAGTCCATTCCATCTTTTATAGGATATGGTTAGTTTAATTTCTTCCCTCCTTTGCTGTAGTGATTTCCTTTCCAAATCATTGATCAAGGATGTGACACTGGTGTATTCGTGCAAAATCATGCAGCATCTCTTTGGATTGCCGCAACTTCCGATGGAGTGGCGATTAAGTTGGATTGCTACTCTTCTCAAAATTACATACCTGGAATCCAGGTGGTCCTATCTTGCCCGATCTTCCGACTCAGGCCGAGCAAGATCTATGTATAATGCAGCGTGCTCCCGAGGACAAGGGCAGCTCAGCCACAGGTAAGTAAGCTATGTTTAATAGGCGGATATCCTTTGCCGAATCAGGCAGCAGAAGACATTCTGTGAATCACAACTGTTTTATTGTTAAACTATAGTTCAGTACAAATACTAGTTTCCAATCCTCCCTTCTGGATCTTTTCCCTGTCCAGAAGCAAAGACTCCCTTACTGGTGAAAAACCCAGCTCTTAAGTACAGGCTTCAATGAGCATCACCTGCTCTCAATTCACTCTGAAGCTTCTCCTGGTTTACTCTTAAAGGGTCCTGCATTTCCAACATTGTCAAGCTATTGTGCCCCTTTTATAGGGCACTAGCAACTATAAACCAGGTAAGTTTAAAGGTTCAGTCAAGTTTAAAGGTCTTTGACAAGGCAGGGAGAAGGTAAGTGGGTAGGATTTGAGGGGTGGAGGGGGTGGGATGTTGGGAGTCGGGCCTGGGGGTGGGAGTTGTTAGGAGTCAGGGGCCTGAGGGGAGGGAATTGGGGGAAGGTTGGGAGTAAGGAGCCTCGGTTGGGGGGAGGGGGGGATGTGGTAGTTGGAGAGAGGTCGGGAGTTAGGCCTTTGTGGGTGGGAGGGGGGGAGGTGGTAGGTGGTGGTGTGGTCAGGAGTTGGGTGCCTGGTGTGGGGCGGAAAATTGGGAGTCAGGGGATTGGGGGGGGTGCAAGGTTGGGATTCTGGGGCCTGGGGGGTGCGGGTGGTTGGCAGGCGGGGGGAACAGTTGGGAGTTGGGAGCCTGGTGGGGGGGAGAGGTCGGGAGTTGGGCCGGGGGCTTGGTGGGGGTGAGAGGTCAATGGGGTGGTTGGGGGAAGAGGTCGGGTCTCGGGCCAGCAGGGTGGGGGACGTTGGCAGAGTCTGGAGTCAGGTCTGTGGGCTGGTGGGGGTTGGTTTGGGAGTTGGGGGCCTGTTGGGAGTTGGGCATAGGTGGGGAGGTCAGGAGTCAGGGGCCTGGGAGGGGGGCTGGGGGTCGGGGGCCTCTGGTGGTGGGTGGGGGTCGAGAGTTGGGCTGGGGGGAGGGGGAGGTCTGGAGTTGGCCCGGGGGATGGGGTGGTGTGCAGAGTTGGGAGTCAGGCCTTTTGGGGGCAGCGAAGGGTCGGGAATCAGGCCTGTTGGGTGGGGGGATGAGGTCAGGAGTCAGGCCTGTGGGATAGCAGGTCCAGTTTAGAGGCCCTGGGCAGCAGACGGCCCTGGCCGAGGTGGGTGCGGCTATTGTAAGTAGGAGAACAAGAGGGTGCCTGAAGATGGAGGTTCCTCTGATGACTTTAGAAAGTTTAAAAAGAAAATGTGGTCACAGCTGCCAGGCCAGCATTGTGGAGGTAGAACCCCTCTACACAGTGGCCGGCAGCTGCAACTATGACCCTCTGGCTATTGCAGCTGCAGGGTGGAGGAGAATCTGCTGGAGTTATGTGAAGAGGCAATAGGGAGGGTTGATGAAGGAAATGCAGTTGTTGTACATGGACTTCCAAAAGGCCACACAACAGACTTGTGAGCAAAGTTATAGCTTTTGGAAAAAATGGGACAGTAGCAACAGAATACAGGAATTGGCTGAGTGGCAGGAAATAGTAGTGGTTAATGGATATTTTTCAGGCTGGAGGAAGGTTTGTAGTGGAGTTCCCCAGGGGTCAGTGATGGGGCCCTTGTTTTTCCTGATACATATTAATGACCTAGACTTTGGTGTACAGGGCACAATTACAACATTTGCAGAAATTAAATGAGGTACCGTTGGCTCCCAGCCTGCTTCTGGGAGGCTGCCTCCATCCATCCGATGTGCTTTGGGCTTAGTGAGAAGTCTTCATGCTACCTGGAAAACTATATATTGCGTGTGAAAAATGCCCTCAATACCACTTTAATTGGCTACCCACTGCCGGCAGGTGAGTAGCCATCAGTCCTGGAATCAGCTTCGCTGAAAGCAGGCTGGATGCAGAAACATGCTGGCAGACTGGCACACCAGCAAGTAGCGCAACATTGCAGGCATGGATGCCTCTGAGCCCACATCCCGTGTGATATTAAACTCAGCACACAGTGCTATGGCTGTCTGGGCTGGGATCCAGACTTTGAGAGTTCTGAAGTACAATTGGATATTGTGAATGGGAGAGTGGGGTGCTGGAGGGACGTGCTTTGAAAGGCCAAATGGCCATTTTACCTTCTTGATTTTCCATTCATTCTGACTTGTTGCAATCTGGCCCTTTTGAACTCCAGTACGTGCTGAATTGGAAGTCCAACCCAAAAGCTCAGTCCAAACCAACCACTCAGTGAACTAAAATTGAACAGATGGAGATAAGTTAAAGTTTAAGAATACCTATTTCAGTTTTATTTTAATCCACTTCAACAAATACGATAGTGGGGCTTTCTTCCATTCTCCCCACACCACTAGTAACACGCTTCTGTTTGCACAACAACACTGCAACCATGGAAACTGCATCCACCATCTATACACAATCCAATTACAGTTATTATTCCTAATGTGTTCTCCAGTGACACTTGAGCAGCCTTTGTTTTTTTAAGAGTGCCTGCCTGATGTGATGTAATTAAAGGACAATCTTGAATTCAGGACGCAAATGAATTTTACCTCATTTTTTGTTTGTTCCTATCTGTCGTCTTGCTTTTAAACATCTCTACTTGTAATTCGCTGCTGTGTGCAAAGAGGTTTTTTTTTTAGAGATTTTACAAGCATGAGGCAAAACTAGTCCATTTGTTTAATTGTCTCCAAATAAAAAGAAAAGAAATTATGATTTTATAGACAAAAACAACTAAAATTGACATGGTGTATGGCATGCTTATCTTTATTTTTCTCTCTAAGATTGTTCTTTTCAGGGGAAGTTACCTTGAAAATATCCAGCAATATACCACAGCTGTGTTTAACCAGTCACTTTTTGCATTTTACTGTTGATGCTGGGGGTTTCACCCATTTGTCATGTACAACAAATGGCAGCAATCCTGTGTCAACATTTGGTACAGTTCAGTACAGCCCTCTGGAGAAAATCCCAAAGCATCCCGCAGAATGAAGGAAGCTTGTTTCCCTACCATACTTAAGTCACCCAGAAAAAAAAATTTGCCTAGATTTCCCTATATTGCCACACTCAATAAATATACGTAATATGGGTGTAACTGATTGAAATATTATTACTTATGCTAGATCTCTGTCCATTTAGTGCCCAATTCATTTTCTAGTCAGTTCTTCATTTGTTTTTTTTTTATTTGTTCATGGGATGTGTGCATCGCTGGCTAGGCCAGCATTTATTGCCCATCCCTAATTGCCTAGTTCAGAGGGCATTTTTAAGAGTCAACCACATTGCTGTGGGTCTGGAGTCACATGCAGGCCAGACCAGACCAGGTAAGGACAGCTGACTTCAGTGAACCAGATGGGTTTTTATGACAATCAGCAATGGTTTCACAGTTATCATTAGATTTTTAGGCCAGAATTTTCCTATCGGCGATTTGGGGGTGGGGCCCGCTTGCTGATGGGAAAATGATGCAGGATGACGTCGGGAGGAACCCCCGATGTCATCCCGGTCCCTTTAAATTTTTAGGAAGGTGTGCGGACTGCAAAATCAGCTGTCCACCCGTTGACCTGTCAATGGCCAATTGAGGCCATTGACAGTGTCATTAAGATAATTAATACCCTGCCCGTCCAACCATAAGTCTGCTGGGCAGGCCAGGAGCCCCAACGGGCTTCTGATAATACATGAAACCTCATCCACTGGCAGGATGAGGTTTCATGTTCGTTTTTAAAAACTTTAATAAAGTTTATGTGAGATTTATTAACATGTCCCATCTCATGTGGCATTGTCACATGAGGGGGACATGTTAATAATTTTTTTATTTTTCTACTTTTCGTGATTTTTAATTTGTCACTAATCTCCCTGAGACAGCGCTTAGTCTCAGGGAGCAGTGCACTCTTTTGCGTGCATGCGCGAAAGAGCACACTTTGACAGTTGGGGATTCCCTCCCCCCCCGCACAGGAAGCGCATAGCGCTTCCTGTCAGACAAGCCACTTGGCGGGCCTTAATTGGCCCGCCCACTCAAAATGGCGGTGGGACCCGTTTCGTCAGCAGAGCTTGGCTGCCCACCCGCCAACCGAGGGCAGAATTCTGCCCTTAATTCCAGATATTTATTGAATTCAATTCCACTATGTGTTGTGGTGAGATTTGAACCCAGGTCCCCAGAGCATTACCCTGGGTCTCTGGATTACCAGTCCATTGACAATACCACTATGCTACCACTTCCCTATTTGGTATTGAAAACACCGGCAAAATTTTATTGAGGTCTTTGTGGCATCATTTACACATTCACACAATTTCCCAGCATTGGCATTCAAATGGCATTGGTCCTATAAAAATGGACATTTGCTATTGCTAAGGATTGTGTTGTATGCACAAATAGATTTCAAGAGCTCCAAGAAGCCACCTGGCAATACTTTGAATATTTTTATTGCTTTTCTATTTTTTCCTCAGTCGGCACTTAGTCTAAAAAAAGCTCCTGAGCAACTATCTATCATCTTAGCACATGGGGTTGCCCTACTTGTGCCTCCATTCATTTGTACTTTGCCTACAGCCATTTGTAAGCATCTGCTCTTCCCTGGTTAGCTCCCAATGCTAGGTTCCATACAGGCCGGGAGATGACCTACATTATGTTAATGAAGCTGACTGCAGAATCAGGGGGATCAGCACATAAATGATAAGCTACCTAATTAATGCTTGATCACATATCGATCAAAATATCTGACTTGTTCCAGTTTGGTGGTACAAATCTACTTGCTTTGTTGAGCACATGAAACTTGGCCATGCAGCCTGCTATCAGAAAGTTAGTAACTTAATTTTATTTATTCAAATTATTCCCTTAAATGTGATTTAAATTAAAAAGGGGGCAGACGGAATGAATGACACATTGATACCACTGAACCACTGTGCACGCTGCTTATAAGTCCAGTAAAGTATCTTGTAAAATACCTCACCATATGGCACAATCCTTTTGAAGATTGTGTTTATGTAATTACTTAAGAATAAACAGTCTTTATTTCAGTTTCCACATAAAAGGAAAAATATGTTCTTTTTATCCTCTTGTGTTGTTTTTACACTGTCAGTGAAGAGTGACAGTGACACAGTCAAGTGGAGACCCACAACTGATAAATGGTACATTCCTTGGTTTTCCTTGAAATGAGCCACAGGTCTCTATTGCACCTGTTGGAGGGCCATATTTTAAGTTGCCTCCAATAATTGTGAATACAAGAGGGCCATATTTTAAGTTGCCTCCAATAATTGTTCTCAGAACCCAAGGGAATGGTGCACTCAGGTACATGTTTGGTACATAAAGTTTGTGTTCAGTTATTGTTGAATGCTAGTGACAGGAATACTTTAGGTATCCAGGATTGTAATATTTAGGAGAACAGGAAGCTCCCTTTATATTAACAGCAGCCACTAATTGCATTTATGTAATGCCTTCAATATAGTAAAACATCCCAAGCATTATCAAACAAAATTTGGTACTGTCTCAAGGACATTGGAATCTGAGGTCTCTATAACATTACAATAACCACTACACCACCTCACCATCAGTTTTTCCAGAAATTTTGATGTGCCCTTCTGGTGTTCAAGGTCCATCAGTTGTATCTGAACTGCAGTCAACCCAGAGGGCGTGGTACCTTTATGACCTACAGATAGAGGTTCAAAGCAGAGCTGTGGGCTACCTCTTTGGAAATCATAATTGATATTATAGAGACCTCAGACTCCAGTGTCCTTAAGCCTTTCCTCTCTGGGTTCACCATGCTGGGCAATTAGCTGGATAGTAGTCTGTCCCAGGGCTTTAAAAAACCCTGCAGGCTGTTTCCATGGAAAGCACACAAGGTATTGAGGCAGTGCTGAGCATGGTGTGGTAGTCTGCCAACCTAATTAAATGCAAAGCCAGAAAGAGATAGTTTTAGCTAAACACTGCAATAGCAGGTATGATGCAAACAGTTGCAGGGTCATCTTATTACCTAGCAGGAGGAGGTGAACAGCCATCAGCATTCCAGTAAGCACTCAGGCCACCCAATAGCCAGCTCTCTCACTACCTTCTGCCACCAGGACGATGCCTAAAAAGATTAGGGAGTAGGGTACATGTACTGTACAGTCACAACGAGGAAGCATTGATAACACACAAAGCACTGTGATGGGTAATAAACTGGTTATTGCCTCCACCACTAAAGGTGGGTGGAGGTAATGTTTTCGTCTGTTTGGTAGTCTGTTTGTAAACAATATATCTCAATAACGAATAGATGGATTTCAGCAAAACTTGATACACAGAAAGGGTATGGCCCAAGGAAGAACTGATTTGTTTTTAGGCAAAGATACATATTTGAATCCTGGAATTTTTAAAATGATCCGTTCAAATTAGAAAATAGGGCAAATTGACTTTTTTTTAAAGAATGTTGTGGGTTGTTTGATTTAGAATGTTGTTGACTGTTTTAGAATGCTGTAGATTGTCTCAACTGCTGTGGTGGAATTTGTCACAGCTGTCAAAATGTGAGCAGAGTTTTCAGAGCAGGTTTATGGATGTGCATTAGACTGAAACCTCGTCAGTGAGATGGAAGCTCTTAATAAAAATATTTCTTTTTTCAGCTTTGTAGTACAGAGCACCATCCAGGCAGGGAAAAGCCTCAAGAAGATCTGTGTAATTGTAATAACGTTGAGTTAACACAGCATGGTGGAGATATGTGCTCTACTGAGTGCCTTCTTCACTGTTGACTCTGTAGAAGGAGGTGCCTGGATGGTGTGACCATGATAGCTGAGGTGAAGTAAAGGATCATGGTTTGAAATGGTGAGTCAGTTCTTTGGGGATAGAAAATAAATTCTGCAACTCCTTGGTCTCACTGGGAAATCCAAATGACTCTAATCTGTGCTGTCTATGATTTTGTTAGGATTGTAGGATTGTGGAATTTACCTTCATATATTTGCCAATGCTTGTGGATTTTGAATTGAAATATTTGTCTATTAGATACTATCAGATTTGCCTATCTTGCTGCAGCTCCAGCCTTGGGCTCACTATCAATGCCCTCTTCAGCAACTCCCTCACCCTCTTCTTCCACCTGCTGAGTGGGAAATCCCCTCTTGAGAGCATAATCATGCAACATACTGCTGACTGATATCAGTCTTGATACCAGTTTGGGACTGTAGGAACATAGGAAATAGGAGCAGAAATAGGCCATTCATCCTCTTGAGCCTGCCATTCAACTAGATCATAGCTGATTTTCTACCTCAACACCATTAGTACTTTGGGAGATTCCAGCCTGTCCAAAGAGGTACTTGTGTTTCTAAACTGAGTTATCTTATCTATCAGGAATATCTAATTCAAATGCATGGAATTTCCCTGAAACACAGTGTAGTTAAACTCCAATGGTACATTGAAGGTGAAGTGTATTTTGATATTATCCCTATAGGACAGAGCTGCTTGTATTCTTAGCAGTGTTTGTCTCACTCTTTGCTAATAGAGAAGTCAACATTTGACAAGTCTTAGCTGTGAGATTTTTGGTCACAAGGTCAACTGCATATCTCAGATGTCACTCCGCGAACAGGAAAAACAATGCAGAAGGCCTAATCTATACTTTGATCTGAGTGAGGAAGAGAAGACATGCTGAAAATCATTGACCAATGATTCCTACAGGAAATGCACATATGTTGGATTTTAGACAAAGATAGGATTGGGTTCAGGCTGATGTTACACTGAAGGTGCCAACCTGTTGGTGAAAGCACCTGAGTATCAATGGTGTCCAGGGAGTCACAGATACTTTTAACAGTAAAGATATTAGAACAAACGATAGAGAAAAAAAGTGATCAACAATCTCTATAGTCTAACTATAGAGATAACAGTCTAATAGTATCCCAGCCCTCAATAACAATTTAATGATTTTATATTGTTTCTTGCTGTGTGATAACTCATAGGGATAGAGGGAGAGAAAGTGAGTTCACCATCTGTGAATAGTTTGTTTGTTAAATCAATGGAACAAGATCAGTAAATCACAAATAAGCCTGCAGGTATTGGCATCCCTGTTGGTTTCGTGACTATATTATGACATCACCCAGCTTTGCAATGGGATGGACTGACTAAATGGTGCTCCATAATGAGGAATTATAGGTGGACTCATACCTATTGGCAAATCAGTCTGGATAACCTTACTCATTTCATTCACCTGGATCTCAAAGGTTAAATCATTTCCAATTGAAAAGTGGTTAAAACCTATACACAAAACAAAAAAGGCTACTTGAGCACAGGACTCCAGGGGAGGATCCTTCAGTTCTGTGATTGTCTCATGTATGTCCATGCATTTTCTCCTTCAATGGTTAAAATAGGGCCTACTTCAGCACATTAAGCTTTTGTTTGCTTGTCTAACCTAGCTACTAATTGTAATGTCCTGCATATGTTGCTATCCGTTAATTCATTTGCCAAAATGAGCAAAGACAAAATCCATAAAGACTTGAGATCAACAAAATTTCTAAATGAATAATCCACTGCCAGGCTGAGGCACCTGGGTTATGACATAAATACAAATGAAACCCAGTTATCAGTAGACAATATGCAGACTATAACGGCCACAAGAAGACTCAAGGTATTCTCATCATTACTCTGTGTGACAGGGCTGGGCTCATGGCTTGAGTTGTATTGTGAAACTCATCAGGGCTGTGGAATAGAATTGCTTTCCTCCTTTTACATCTTGCATTATCATCAAGCAGACCTAAAGCTCCTCTTCCGACTCTGTCCTAAACACCAACATGGACCTCAGAGGTTCAAGAAGATAGCTCACCACCACCTTCTTAAGGCCAATTAGGGATGGGCAATAAATACTGGCCTAGCCAGCGATGCCCACATCCCATGAATGAATTAAAAAAAAGACTTTAACGACTTTAATGTGACAATTTCATTTCCTACACCCACTATCCTAATGGTCACTCTGGTCCAATTCAGAGCCAAATTGTGGGCAGAGAGGGGATCTTCATCCCACCAATTTAAAGTTGGATTTAAACATAGTTTTCAGAAAAGAAAGGGCAGCATTCTTCTCGCTAACAGACTTTAGGCCGCATAAAATGGAAATTTTTAAAAAGGCCTCTTTGACCTGATAACCCCTCCAAGACCCCCTTTCCCTATTTTCACTTATTTTTTCTAACCCATTATATTAGTAGAAATTTGAGTTTCTAACTAGAGTGTCCCCAGTGGCCTAGTTGGGAAATTGCTTTGTTGGTTAGTGTTGAACCATACAGACAAGTGTGATTCCAGATTTGATGTCCAGTCTGCGCTTAGGAGGGTGATCTCATTTGAGGTAGCCGTTTAGCAGGTTATAATTGGTCTAACAGCCCTAGATTATGGAGCGAAAAACTAACTATTGGAAAGGGGACTTGTGAGGAAGATGGGTGAGGGTAGGATTGAGTTTGGCTGTGATGCACCCCACAGTTGGATAGTTTGCCAACCGCTCAACTCAAGGCAAAGATGTGTGGTGCCTGTGGAACTGTACTTTAGCAGGAGCCAGTACATTGGGGTGAAAATGAGAAAAAGTGCGAGCGAGCACAATAAAACTGATGATTAAGAAGTACCGTAGATCACAGTATTTAAGTCATCCTGGCGTATAAAGTTTTGGCCCCAAAAATCATGTTTTTGCATACACATGGCATATAAGTCGACCCCTCCCTTTTTAGCCATGACATACTATATTTGTATTAATAGTCTGCCTCAATTTTTCACCCAATAAATGGAAGGTTTACTTATTGGTACCTTATAACAGGGTGTAAGGGATCAAGCAGGTGATATAGTCTATGTTGCAAAGATATGAGGAGTTTAAGAGACGTCTGCTTAGAACAGACCTTATGTGGCAAACAACAAGGATGGCAACTACCCATGCTGGCGGTTCACTTCTATACCCGGCGGGTAAGTCAATGCCTGTTTTTGGAGGGATTTTCAAGGCTTTGAAGATTGACTTATATGCCGAAATCTACGGTAAGATTTATAATGGACTCTGTATTTTGTCTGAACAGTTGAGACAGTGTTGCTTGTATGCAGTTTTCTCTCAGCTTTTTGTCAGAGTTTGGGGTGGGAGACAATACTTTCAAGAAAGCTATTGCTATAGTAAAATGGCAGAGGATTGCCAGCCATATTTTGATTGATGTCACTCTTTAACATGATGGCAAGATGTCATCACAGGTCAGGGGCCATGGCTAGTGCCTGGAATTTTAGTTTAAAAAAGGCTTACCTTCAGGATGTTATATTATATAAAAAATCGCAGGAGTTTTAGGGGCAAACATTGGGAGCAAAACAACAAAATCATCATCCTTTATATCCAGCTGCCTGAGCTTGGTGTCCGCTAAGCAATTTCAAAATATTGCACTTGGTAATTGAATCTTTGGCAATGTTCCGTGTCTTTTGGATTGGGCAGGTTGCTGAAGGTTATCCATATAAACCTGTTTCTGAAAGGCTGATGAGCCTCTGCATTTGAGAGCTCTTGACAAACTGAAATAATTTTTTAGCCTCCAATCGCTCTATCATTTCTGCCTTACAGTGAAGACAGATTGCTTACAGGCTAGCTTAGGAGGAAAAAGCACCAACAGAAAGATGTGTTCTCTGGCCAATTATTTTACCTGCTGATTGTTACCTCCAAATTTTAATAAGGAATATATTTAATTGCTTTTTTGAACATAATGTATGTATGTATATATATATTTTATGTATGTATTGTTCGTTTGTTATCTTTCATTCCGGTGCAGAGGATCAGGTCAAAGCTCTGCAGTCCTGTTAAATACCATTGTGAATGGTAGTGGACAATTAAACAACTGAAGAAAGGGGAGGAAGCTACACAAACAACCCCTTCCTCGATGATGTGGGAGCCCAGCATGTCAGTGCAAAACAGAAGGCTGAAGCATTTGCAACGATCTTGAGCCAGATGTTTTAAGTGAATGATTCATCTCGACCTCCTAAGGTCTCAAGCATCACAGATGCCAGTCTTCAGCTAATTAAATTCACTCCACGTGATATCAAGAAATGGCTGAAGACACTGAATACAGCAAAGGCTATGGCCCCGATAACATCCCAGTTTTAGTACTAAAGACTTGTGCTCCAGAGGTAGCCGCACCCCTGGCCAACCTGTTCAAGTACAACAACAACACTGGCATCTACCCTACCATATGGAAAAAGGCCCAGGTTATGTCCTATCCACAAAAAGCAGGACAAATGCAATCTGGCTAATTACCGCCCCAACAGTCCACTCTCGATCATCAGCAAAGTGATGGAAGGTGTCATTGGCAGTGCTATCAAGCAGCACTTACACAGCAATAACCTGCTCAGCTTGGGTTCCAACAGGGCTACTCTGCTCCAGACCTCATTACAGCCTTGGTCCAAACACGAACAAAAGAGCTGAATTCAAGAGGTGAGGTGAGAGTGACTGCCCTTGACAACAAGGCAGCATTTAACCGAGAGTGGCATCAAGGAGCCCTAGCAAAACTGGTCAATTGAAGGAAATCAGGAAAAAAACTCTCCGTTGGTTGAAGTCATACCTAGTTCAAAGGAAGATGGTTGTGGCTGTTGGTATCCAAACATCTCGGCCCCGAGACAGCGGTACAAAAGTTCCTCAGGCCCAACCATCTACTTCGTCAATAACCTTCTCTCCATCATAAGATCAGAAGTGGGGATATTTGCTGATGATTGAAGTTTTAGCACCATTCACAACTACTCAGATACTGAAGAAGTCCACATCCACATGCAGCAAGACCTGGACAACATTCAGGCTTGGGCTGATAAGTGGCAAGTAACATTCGTGCCTCACAAGTGCCAGACAATGACCATCTCCAACAAGAGAGAATCTAACCATTTCCCCTTGATATTCAATGGCATCACCATCGCTGAATTCCCCACTATCAACATCCTGTGGGTTACCATTGACCAGAAATTTAACTGGGCCACCCATATAAATATAGTGGCTACAAGAGCAGGTCAGACACTGGGATTTCTGTCACGAGCAACTTGCCTCCTGATTCCCCAAAGCTTGTCCACCAACTACAAGGCACAAGTCAGGCATGTGATAGAATACCCTGCAGTTGCTTGGATGAGTGCAGCCCAACAACATTCAAGAAGCTCGAAACCATCCAGGACAAAGCAGCCCACTTGATTAGCACCCAATTCAACACCTTAAACATCCACTCCCTCCACCATTGGTGCACAGTGGCAGCAGTGTGCACCATCCAAAGATGCACTCCAGCAACATGTCAAGCCTCCTTCGACAGTACCTTCTTAACCTGCGACCCCTACAATGTAGAAGAACAAGGGCAGCAGACATTTGGGAACATCACCTGCAAGTTCCCCTCCAAGCCACACACCATCCTGACTTGGAACTATAGCTGGGATTTTGCATACCCACTGGCGTCAGGCGTGTTTGGTGGTGTGAGCGGACAATATGGGACGCTAGGTTTCACGATGGCGTGAAACCAGTTCGTGATCTTCCACTCAGCCCGCCAATGGCGGGCCACGTTCTCTGCCATCGGACATCAGGAACCTCATTGTAATACATCAGCATATTATTATTAAGCAGCCGCCGAATTGCATCCCCCCCCCGGCCCGGTGGATTGTCCACCCGTGTCAGTGGGAAAGCATGCCAGCGTAGAACACATCTTGACAGCTGTGATGTACAGAAGTCGGCACTTAGCTGCCAGGGCTTTGCTCACATCGCGGACATCCAAGGAGCAGAAGATGCTGGAGCTCGACACCAATGGCACACTGGAGGAATATTCATGACATACTGGGTGGATTCTCATGGACATGGCTCTGCTGCTAAGCAGCGCACAGAAGTTGGAAAGTCACCATTGATGCTCACAATGGGTGATGGTCAAGGGGGTGGGAAAGGAAGGGCTAGGATTGGCTGGGAGAGGAAGAGGCGTCAGGGTGGGAGGACAAAGGGAGGTGGAGGCATAATGGTATTGCCACTGGACCAGCATACCAGAGCCCCAGGGTAATGCTCTGGGGACCCGGGTTCAAATCCCACCATGGCAGATGGTAGAATTTGAATTCAATAAAAATCTTGAATTAAAAGTCCGATGGTGACCATGAAACCATTGCCAACTGTTGCAAAAACCCACCTGGTTCACTAATGTCCTTTAGAGAAGGAAATCTGCCATCCTTACCTGGTCTGGCCTACATATGACTCCAGACCCACAACAATGTGGTTGACTCTTAAAATGCCCTCTGAACAAGGGCAATTAGGGATGGGCAATAAATGCTGACCTAGCCAGCGATTCTCACATCCTATGAATGAATAATAAAAAAAACAAGGTGGGTGGAAGGGGTTCCAGGAGAGGAAGGGGTGCAGAGGGGGGGTGGGATTTTCGGGAAGGAAGGGAACGTGCACGTTCACCTGGACATCCCTGAAGGAAAAGAGTTGGGGCTGGTAGGTAACAAAAGGGAAGTGGAAGGTGATGTTGGGTGGGTGGGGCAACTGTGATGGGGGAGAGGAAATGGGTGACTGGGAGAGGGTAAAAGATGGGGGAGCGCACAATACAGTGAAACCAGACCGTGCTTGCTAAATCGAAAGTGAAACGAGAGTTGTGGTGGATGAGATCATGTGCTGCACGGGAATGTGATCAGTGGGTGGGCGGAGATGTCGATCAGCTCAGATGGACAACTGAAAGCAAACCCTAGCAGGCAGCACTGAAAGTGCTCAGGATAGTGAGATGAGTGTGAGATGGGAAGGATCCGCGTGCATGAGAGAGTGCTTGAACGAGGCTCCGAATGGCCCTGCCACACACGGACTTCTCCCTCCAGAATCACTTGTTGGCCAGCTGGTCCCTCTGCAGTGACAGAGGATGAGGTTGGGGGGTTCACAGGTAAAGGGGACTTGGAGGGAGAGGACAGCCTCTGAGATTACTGAGTGGATGATCCAGGGGTGTCCAGCTGTCGATCCTCCTCCCTTTGGGTCCCTGGGGGCCCCAGCCTGACTTCTTGAGGGGAAGGAACACTTGGGGGGTCGTTGATGTGCCCCATTTCCCTTTTGTGTTGCCACTGCAGGAACTACCCCAATGCTACCGCAATGGAGTGCAGGTCTTTGAGGCACTGGTGCTGATCACCGCATTCCAAGCCTGGTTGTAATGCCACTGACAATCCTGTGGCCAGAGCGGGGGTAGAGGACATCACAGCAGGCCTCCATGGCATCCAAAAGGCGCTGCAGTGATGCATCACTAGCCCTGCGGGCTGCGATCTTCTTACCTTTCGTGAACTCCTTCCCTGCAGTAGTCATGGTCTGGAAGCACTGAGAAGTGTGCACGTGGTTGGACTTTAAGTATGTTGCCGGCGTGATGAAACGGCAAGGTGATGGCAGGCGAGCGAATGAGAGCCCACCCATTATTGAAACGGCGTGTTTCCCGGGAATGCATAAATAATGTGGCGGGATTGGGACGAGATGGCGTGAAAACCCGCCATTGCGGCTGATGGGTAAAACATCGTTTTGCCTGCCTGCCATTGCACATAGTGCAAATCTGGGCCGATTCTGCCCTATATGTCGTTCCTTCACTGTCGCTGGGTCAGAATCCTGGAACTCCCTTCCTAAAAGTGCTTTGGGTGTAGCTATACCAGATGTACTACAGCTGTTCAAAAAGGTGGCTCACCATCACCTTCTCAAGGATAATTAGAGATGGGAAACAAATACTGGCCTTGCCTGCAACACTCACATCCCATGAAATAATAAAAAAAAAGACTGATATTCATGAACTGACTCTTCAGGTCCAAGCTGTATAAGAGTATTGGGAACAACAACAACCTGATTGATATCACCAAACTGTGAGTCTGTCAACACTGCATCCTCAGCGCACTGCTCTACAGTGGTATGACCTGGACAACATATGCTAGGTAAGACAAAATGCTGAACAGTTTCCATCTGTTTCAGGCGTATCTTCGGCATCTCTTGGCAGGACAAGGTCACCAACTCAGAGAGCCTGGAGTGTGCTAATTCCATCAGCATACATTCGTTGCTAAACCAACGACATCTGCACTGGCTTGGGCACATTCATCTGATGGATGATTGTTGTATTCAGCCTCCTCCGGAGGTCCTCACATCACACATACCAGTCTTCAGCCAATTTGATTCACTCCACGTGATATCAAGAAGTAGCTGAGGGCACTGGATACTGCAAAGGCTATGGGTCCTGACAACATTCCGTCAATAGTACTAAAAACTTGTGCTCCAGAGCTTGCCGCGCCCCTAGCTAAGCTGTTTCAGTACAGCTACAACACTGTCATCTACCCGCAGTGTGGAAAATTGCCCAGTTATGTCCTGTACACACAAAGCAGGACAAATCCAACCCAGTCAATTACTGCATCGTCGGTCTACCCTTGATTATCAGTAAAGTGATAGAAGGGGTCAACAACAGTGCTATCAAGCGGCACTTGCTTAGCAATAACCTGCTCACTGATGCTTAGTTTGGGTTCTGTCAGGGCCACTCAGCTCCTGACCTCATTACAGCCTTGGTTCAAACATGAATAAAAGAACTGAACTCTAGAGGTGAGGTGAGAGTGACTGCCTTTGACATCAAGGTAGCATTTGACCGAATGTGGCATTGAGGAGCCCTAACAAAACTGGAGTCAATGGGAATCGGGGAAAATTCTCCGCTGGTTGGAGTCATGCCTAGCACAAAGGAAGATGGTTGTGGAGGTTGGAGGTTAATCATCTCAGTTCCAGGACATCACTGCAGGAGTTCCTCAGGCTAGTGTCCTAGGCCCAACTATCTTCAGCTGCTTTATCAATGACCTTCCTTCCATCATAAGGTCAGAAATGGGGATGATCGCTGATAATTGCACAATGTTTAGCACCATTCGCGACTCCTCAGATACTGAAGCAGTCCATGCCCAAATGCAGCAACACTTGGACAATATCCAGGCTTGGGCTGACAAGTAGCAAGCAACATTCATGCCACACAAGTGCCAGGCAATGACCATCTCCAACAAGAGAGAATCTAACCATCGCCCCTTGACATCCAATGGCATTACCATTGCTATACAGAAGATGTTTGGGTTTTTTTTTATTCATTCATGGAATTTAGCATCACTGGCTTGGCCAGTTTTTATTGCCAATACCTAATGGCCCTTCAGATGGTGGTGGTGAGCTGCCTTCTTGAACTGCTGCAGTCCATGTGGTGTAGGTCCACCCACAGTGCCGTTAGGGGGGAGTTCCAGGATTTTGACCCAGCGACAGTGAAGGAATGGCAACATATTTCCAAGTCAGAACTGGGACTGGCTTGGAGTGGAACTTCCAACCGGTGGTATTCCCATGTGTCTGTGGGTGTACCTACACCACATGGACTGCAGCAGTTCAAGAATGCAGCTCACCACCACCATTTCAAGGGCAATTAGGTATTGCAATAAAAACTGGCCAAGCCAGTGATGCCACATCCCATTCGCTATCCCCCACTATCAACATCCTGGGGGTTACCATTGTCCAGAAACTGAACTGGACTAGCCATTTAAATACTGTGGCTACAAGAGCAGAACAGAGGCTAGGAATCCTGAGGTGAGTAACTCACGTCCTGACTCCCCAAAGCCTGCCCACCATCTACAAGGCACAAGTCAGGATGTGATGGAATACTCTTCACTTATCTGGATGAGTACAGCTCCAACAACACTCAAGAAGCTTGACACCATCCAGGACAAAGCAGCCCACTTGATTGGCACCCATCCACAAACATTCACTCCCTCCACCACCAACACACAGTAGCAGCAGTGTGTACCATCTACAAGATGAGCTGCAGCAACTCACCAAGGCTCTTTAGACAGCACCTTCCAAACCCACGACCACTACCATCTAGAAGGACAAGGGCAACAAACACATGGGAATACCACCGGTTGGAAGTTCCACTCCAAGCCAGTCCCAATCCTGACTTGGAAATATGTTGCCGTTCCTTCACGGTCGATGGGTCAAAACCCTGGAACTGCCCCCCTAACGGCACTGTGGGTGTACCTACACCACGTGGACTGCAGCAGTTCGAGAAGGCAGCTCACCACCACCATCACAAGGGCAATTAGGTATTGGCAATAAAAACTGGCCAAGCCAGTGATGCCACATTCCATGAATGAATAAAAAAAACCCCAAAGATCTTCTGTATAGTGAACTGGTCACTGGGTTATGATCTTCTGGGCACCTAGACCTTTGCTATAAGGACATCTGCAAGCGAGATATAAAGATGGTGGATATTGATTCTGACAACTTGGAAACAGTTGCTTATGCTCTGGATGTTGACTGTTTGGAAGGGTATTGGAAGAGGTGAGCAGAAATGAAAAGCTCAGCTGGCCAAGGAGAGGGCCCAGGGAAAACAGCAGCATTCACCTTCTTAGCCCACTGTCTTCCTCTGCAGGAAATGCAGCAGAGACTGCCATGCCAGAGTGGAGCTCCTGAGCCATACCAGGTGGTGCTTAACGCAGAGTTGACCACCACGGCGTAAACCATCATCTTACGAGATGGAAGGCTGGCACAGAGGCTCCTTGGGTTGTATACTCTCGATAACTTTAATGGGAATGGATAATTGGGCAGCATGTATAACAGGCAGTTGGTCCACTACCGTCCATTTTCACTTTCCCCCCCCATCCCCAGTAGCAAAAGTGAAAATCAACTCCCTTCACCCCAATGGCTATGAACTCTGACTCACTTGGGTCTGCAATGCTGCCTTCTGATTAAAGGAACTGGCATTAGCAAGCCAGCTCACGAATGTCATTCTCCCAACAAAAACAGCTAGCATTTGTATAGCACCTTTAATGTATGCAAATGTTCCAACGTTCTTGACTAAGTGAGTGGGCAAGAACATGGCATATAACATGGAATATAATGTGGAAAAATGTTAAGTTATCCACTTTTGTAGGAAAAACAGAAATGCAGAGTATTTCTTAAATGGGGAGAGGTTGGGAAGTGTGTATAACATACGAACGTATGAATTAGGAGCAGGAGTTAGCCACTCGCTCCTTCGAGCCTGCTCTGCCATTCAATAAGATCATGGCTGATCTGATTGTAACTTCCTGTCTATCCCTGATAACCTTTCACTCCCTATTTATCAAGAATCTATCTACCTCTGCCTTAAAAATATTCAAAGACTCTGCTTCCACTGCCTTTTGAGGAAGAGAGTTCCAAAGATTCACTACCCTCTAAGAGAAAAAAATTTTCCTCAACTCTGTCTTAAATGGGTGACTCCTTATTTTTGAACAGTGACCCCTAGTCTCCCACAAGAGGAAAAAGCCTCTCCACATCCACCCTGTCAAGAACCCTCAGGATCTTAAAGGTTTCAATCAAGTTGCCTCTTAGTCTTCTAAACTCTGGCAGATACAAGCCTAACGTGCCCAACCTTTCCTCATAAGACAACCTGCCCATTCCTGGTATTAGTCCAGTAAACCTCTCTGAACTGCTTCCAACACATTTACATTCTTCCTTAAATAATGAGACCAATACTGTACACAGTTCTCCAGATGTGGTCTCACCAGGGTCCTGTACAACTGAAGCATAACTTCCCTACTTTTATATTCAATTCACCTCACAATGAATGATAACACCCTATCAGCTTTCCTAATGACTTGCTGTACCTGCATACTAGCCTTTTGTGATTCATGCACTAGGACACCCAGATCCCTCTGAATCTCAGTGCTCTGCAATCTCTCACCATTTAGATAATATGCTTCTTCTTTATTCTTCCTGCCAAAATGGACAATATCCAAAATGTCCAAAGAGACCTGGGTGTTCTTGTTCATAGTTAATGAAAACTAACATGCAGGTGCAACAAGCAATTAGGAACCAAATGGTATGTTAGCCTTTATTGCAAGGGATTTGTGAATAGGAATAAGGAAGTCTTGCTACAGTTGTATAGAGCTTTGGTGAGACTACACCTGGAGTATTGTGTGCAGTTTTGTTCTCCTTATCTAAGGAAGGATATACTTGCCATAGAGGGAGTGCAACAGAGGGGTGATGGGATTGTCCTATGAGGAGAGATTGAGGAGATTTGGCCTGTATTCTCTGGAGTTTAGAAGAATGAGAGGTGATCTCATTAAAGTGTACAAAATGTTTAGAGGGCTTGACAGGATAGATGTAGGAATGATGTTTCCCCTGTTTGGGGGAGGGGTCCAGAACAGTGGACACAGTCTCAAAATAAGAGGTAGGCCGAGATGAAGAGGAATTTCTTCACTCAGATGGGGTGAATCTTTGGAATTCTTTACCCCAGAGGTCTGTATAGGCTCAGACATTGAGTATGTTCAAAGCAGAGGTTGATAGATATGTAGATACCAATGAAATCAAGGCATACGGGGATAGTGTGGGAAGATGGCGTTGAGGTAGAAGATCAGCCATGATCTAGTTAAATGGTGGGGCAGGCTTGAGGGGCCGAATGGCCTACTCCTATGTTCCTATGCTCATAGCAGAGTACTCAGACAAAAGTTGACACTGAACCAAGAAAGTAGACTTTGGACAAAATGAATTTGGCTCTAAAGCAGCGTGTAAAAGGAGGAGAAAGATGTGGGGACAAAAAGGTTTGGGAAAGGAATTCCAGAGCTTGGGACCTACATTACTGAAGGAACAGTTGCCATTGATGAAATGAAAGAAGCGGAGGATCCTGTGATCTGAACCTTTACCTGTAAAATTATTCAAGGGAGGCAGAACACCTCACCTATTTCTATTCCATTGTTCAACTGGAAATATTTCTGAGAGGTGTGACAATGTGCTGTATAAATATGTCTTATTTCCATTACAAGTAATGCTGTTATATGTTGTGTATGTTATTGGGATATTTACATTTTAGGACCAGGTTCTACAGAGCCTGAAGTTATATGCAGACAGCTTTATGTATAGGGTTCTTGGAACTGCAGGTTTAACTCTGTGCCTATTCAACCTTCCCCACAGCCTGCAGAATTTGTGGGTCACTGGTCTGAAAACCACAACGTTAGTTTGAGTGAATGGGCCAAATAATCAGCCAGAAAACCACAGCAATGACAGCAACTGGTTATACATTTTACCACCAGTAGCTCTGCTGCCATCTTAAACTCGTTCTTTATGGATGCAGTGTTTCATGTTTAAAGACAACAGAGCTTCTCAGTACTTTCTCATTGTAGGTCTTTATTGAATTGATTGTAAGGTGTCTGCTTACAGAGACTGCCTCGTGGCAGAGGTCACCTGACTACAGGAAGCAGATGGGACATGTAGTACTGTTGCTTTTTAAAACCCAAACATTCTCCTTTTCATATCAAACAAAAGACACAACTATTCCCCTCCCAAACAAACAAAAGGCAAATTTGCATGCACGGTCATGTGAGTTACCTAAGTTACCCACTATACACCCACTGTTCTCATGCATTAACACTATATGTTCTACTAGCCAATCTCTGCTAGGCTGATGACTTCCAGATCATGTTGGGCTGCTGCTTCTCATTGAATCTGGAAGATTTCACATTTTCAACATTTTTAAGCTCTTCATGTTTTCCATGGTTACATATTGATTCTTCAAGGAGTCTTTCAGGGTCACAACTTCTTTGCGTGCCTTTTCTGCCTGCCATTTTACCTGGCTGTACATCTGGTTGAATTTTCTCAATTCCCGCTTTGTTTTACCAACTGTGGAATTAAGGATCATAATTTCCTCCTGGTATCTGTGTATCATCTCTGAAATTTCATATCTTGCACAGCTTGATTCATTGAAAACTTCAGTTTATTGTGCATTTTCAACGGTGTACACTCAGCTTGGATCTTGCACTTCAAATCTTCCAGTTCAGCTCCAATATGAACATTTTTCTGTAGAACTGCTTCATATACCTTCGGCTCAGGCATTTCATTGCACTGACATGGTCGGCAACCATCATGTGGTTTACTTGAATATTGTCTCCCTCACTCTGGAGTCTTTTGTTTCCTTCTCCCTGGGGTTTTCTGTCACCCTCTCTCTGAGATCTTTTGTTGCCTTTTCTCTGTTGGCACTTTTAGGGTTGCCAGTCCAAGTTTTAGACTTGCTTCAGCTGAGATGAAGGGCCATTGGATCCCACCTATGATCTGGAACTCTAGATCTTCTTTCTTGTCATTGCATTGGGCTCTCAGGCTAATTTGTCCTCTCGGTATGAGTATCGTGTCATCACATAGTTTCAACCTTACTTTCGAGGGCTTAATTTTTGGATCGCCATGTTGTGCCATTTCACACAGGGTTGTGAAGGTCATGATTTTGCATGACGCACCAGTATCTATCTGACACTTCTTGTTCATTTGATACCTTCCTTCTGTGGTCATTGTTGTAACAGTCATAAACCATTTATCACCTATAGACTTGACAGAACCAACTTGTCGTATTGTGTGTTGCTCTTCATCAGATTCTTCTGCTGATATCTCTCCAGTGGCCATCTGTATAGGCTTGTTTTACTTTTCTCTCACCAATCACTTGTGTGCGAAATGATTCTGCTCCTTATAGTTAAAACACTGCTTTCCCTATGCTAGGCAATCCTTCTTTTCCTTTGTATGATGTCCTCCACAGTATTTGCATCCTGCCCTTTGTCTGCGATTGCTCTGCTCTTTTGGCCTGGAATGTCTCTCAGTATAATGTATCTCCTGGTCTGCTCAGCCATACATGTGCTCTAGCTGACGTTTTACAACTTCCACATTTCTACACATCTATCACTTTTTTGAGTGTCAGTTTCTCATTTTCAGTAGGCTTGCTCTCACCGAGGGGTCTTGAATGCCCAAGACTAATCTGTCTTTAATCAGATCATTTTTTAGCTGTCTGAATTCATCTGATTCTGTGTTACTGCATACTGTTCAATGGTCTTGTTTTCACCTTAAGCTCCAGTATTGAAGACATAGCATTCAGATGTAACATTCATTTGGGGTTCAAAGCTTTCAAAATCTCTTCCATCTGTTTTCTTTGCTCATTGGTTAGATTTAGCGTGGTATATAATTTGTAGCAGTCCCTCCCTAGCAGTGTTAGAAGTGTGGCTACTCTTATCGGTTCCGACTTGTTAATTAATTAACTCTGTTGCAAGCTTGTAGTTTTGCCATTGCAAGAGGGAAAACTGCTAAGTCTACCAGGAATAGCCTTTCAATTCGACAGGAGCTTGGATTGGAAAGTTTAGTGCCATATTCACCCACCCAGTATCTTACTTGCAGCCTTTGGTACATGTTTGTTTTCTTTGTCCTTTTTCAGCAGGTTTTTAGCAGATTTCAACATTTTTGTGTGCCTTTCTGAGCTCTGTCTTCTCTTCAGAATTTCCAGGATTCTAAAACTCTATTTTATCTCCACTTCCTGACACCATGTTTTGTGTTTAAAGACAGCAGAACTTCTCATTGCTTTCTTATTGTATGTCTTCATTAAACCGATCTTAAAATGTCTGCTTACAAAGGTTGCCAAATGACAGAGGTCACCTGACTACGGAAAGCCAGATGGAACATGTAGTACTGTTGCTTTTCAAAACCCAACGTGCAACATTAGCACTCAGCTTGCCCTCTATCTCTGGTCGTGTTGGCGATGCTATCAAGGGGATATAACATGTATTCCTGCAGTGAGACATTCATAGCTACATCTCTTGATGGAGCTGGTGATTTACAAGTTGCTGCCAATGTACAAGTTCACCTCAGCAACAGCAATTAGCCCAGAAATTACGTTGGAGAATGTGCCTATTTACTGAAATTCTGCCCTTGAATGGATTGAAAAGGTTAAACCTTAGCTACATAATACTATATTTCACGTTCAATGGTATCATATTTTTGACATGAAACAGTGTTATCTGTGAGGGGACTAAGACCTCACCCTGTATATTTTTATTATAAAATATATAGAGATATGCTCATTGCTATCTCTAAAAATTTAAAACTGGACAAAGACCTTAAAATGGCTGAATCTATGTCTGTTTGTGACCCCAGAACACAAGAAGCTACCTAGCAGCATGACAGGAACTCATTATCACTCAAGTGACACTAATGACACATTTTGGGCTGCACAGACCAAATTCAAATCAGCTATACAAAGGCCGTCAACATTTCATAAGCCAAGCTGGCCAACTGAAATCTATTCATTTGCTAGGACAAAGGGCCTCGCAACCTTCCTTTCAATTTTTAATAGTTGAGACATGAAATAATCTTGGGGATCCAGACAAGGGATACACACATGTCACGAAGATATTAATGTATGTATGTTATTGGAAATTATTTTAAATTGGACTTTATAGTAGGGTCTGTATCTGTGGGTGTGAGTGTGTGTTTAAATTGGATTAAAGCCAGCTAGTCTGGGTGCTTTGATATATAGTAGTTTTGAGATGTCAAACAGTAAAGTAGAGGGTACATTTGCATTTTGTTGAATAAACCATTCAAAGATTGGGGTGAAATCTTGCACCTAGGTAGGAGACATCAAGTAATATGTTTATATTACGAATAAAATTGGCACTATGAAAGGGATTTTATTGTTAGAAGAGGTGGAGTTCAAAGGGCCTGGTGATACATTGAGAATTTACATTCAAAGGGAAGGCTAGCTATATACAGAAAAGAGTTTTGTATGTGTAAGTCAGAGGTATGCCGCATGTAAGCCTACAACTGTGTGAAGGAACCAAATTGAAAGGGATCTCACTTGAATTCGTAAGATAAAATGTGCTTTGCTTGTGTTTGTTTAAGTCTGTGGGTTATTGTTGCCTTGGGGAAGATTTATCTAGGAGTGATTAATTTGGGGATTTGTTTAAAAGTTATTATGGTAGTAATTTTTAGACATGTGTATGTGTTTAATTCCTTGTTAAATTAATACATGTTTAATTTAATTTATATAAAAACCTCTGGAGGTTTGGTGGTTTCATTTCTGAATTCAGAGCTGCATCTCAAACTCACCAATTGAAAATATAAGTTATGACAGTTGTTTAAAATTTCCCTCTGGGATTTTAAACAACTCCGCCTTTACCAACTGCTGTGTCATGACAATTGGGGGCTTTTGGCGGGATAATATTTGTAATTCCTTGTTTGGTTTGGAATTGGTGAATCATAAGGTTATGAGTATGAAAAACACTTTGAATTCAGAAGTTGGTGAGATTTTTAGAAGTGGTGAGACTGCAAGACGGCTTTGGCAATTGCTAAGACTTGTCTGGGAGTAGAAGATATAACTCTGATAGGGTTGCAAAAAATAACCAAGAGTAAGTTAACAGGGCTGGCAGATAAATTAAAATTGGGGTTACCTGTGGGGGCTAGGAAATCAGATATAATTAAAAGTATAGCACAGCATCTACAGTTGGAAGTGAAACCTGACACTAGTGAGTCACAGCTGGAGGTAGTAAGACTTCAGTATGAAATGAAGAAGCTTGAATTTGAACAAGCAAAGGAACTGAAAAAAACTTGAATTAGAAGCAAAGGAAAGAGAAATGGCATTTAAAAGGGAGTAAGCAGGAAGGCAGGAGAAAGGAAGAAGCTGGAACTGGAATTTTAGGAAAGAGAGAAAGAGAATACCTGCTTAAAGGCTGGAAGTTAAAGAGATCTCGGATTCTGAGAAGAGTTCTGGTGATGAAGAAACCTTTTACCTAAAACCCAGTGGGGAGGTGTTTAGATTTGTACAAACTCTTCCAAAGTTTGAGGAAAAGCATTCTTTATTTCATTTGAGAAGATAGCTAAACAGATGAAATGGCCACAGGAATACTGGACGTTGTTATTACAGTCTAAGTTGCTGGGTAGAGTGCATGAGGTTTATGCTTTGCTGTCTGAAGAAGTATCGGTGAATTATGATGTGGTGAAAAAGGCTATTTTGGGTGCATATGAATTGGTTCCTTTAGCATACAGGCAGAAATTTAGGAATATGAGAAAACAGCCTGGGCAAACTTATATTGAGTTTGAGAGAGTAAAACAAAGTAATTTTGACTGGTAGATATGGGCATTAAAAATAGAGCTCTTAGGGAAGTAAGTCTTTTGGAAGAATTTAAAGACTCAATCTTTTCCGTAGTGAGAACTCATGTGGAGGAACAGAGGGTTCAAACTGTAAGACAAGCAACAGAGATAGCTGATGATTGTGAGTTAGTTCATAGAGCTAAACCTTTTTATTGTCACCCTTTCAAATTGGAAAAGGATAGGAAGTGGGAAGGTGAAAGGAATGTGGGTAGTCAGGGAAGAGAAGGAGTGGCTGGGAATTCCCAGGAAGTTTTTTCTCAGAATAAAAAGGGTAGGAGTGACATTCGAAAATTGAGGTGTTTTCATTGTAATAAAGTGGGGCACACGAAGTCAGTGCTTTGGAAATTACTGGGAAAATCTGTTGGAATTATTGGGTACAGAAAAATTCTGGAAGTAAAAGTACTGTGGTTCTGAGGTTCAGGCACAGGAGAAACCAATGGTTTGGGTACAAGTAAAACAGGAAGAATCAGTGATAGGTAAATAAGTGGGAATGTGTTCACAATTTACCCAAGAGAATTCTGAGGAGCAGGTTGCAGCAATGTTTAAAGATTTTGTATGTTAAGGGGAAGTCTTTCCATGTGTAAAGGGTGGAGTAGATAAAGATGTTAAAATTTTAAGAGACACGGGGCTAGTCAATCCTTAATGTTGTGGGATAATGATATTTGTTGTTCAAAGGGAGTATTGCAGGAGCAGGTGATAATAAGTGGGTTTCATGGAGATGCTAAATCTATTCCATTGTGGAAGGTAAATTTAAAGAACAAATGGAGGACTGGTGAAGTTATTGTTGGAGTAGCGGGAAAATTGCTCATTGCAGGTGTTCAATTTATTCTGGGTAATGATATAACTGGATCACAGTGTGGGTGATACCTAGGGTAGTTGAGCAGCCTGTAGAAGTGTTTTCAACAGAGGTGCTACAGAGGGAGCATCCTGGATTGTTTCCAGATTGTGTGGTAATGAGGTCACAGGCACACAGGTTGAAACAATAAAAATAAGGAGGGCAGGCAGCCCTTTCTGCCCAATTAGCTGGCACTGTGTTTGATAACTTTATTCAGAAAGAAGAGTATAGGGCAATTCAGCTTAAGTGTTTAACTCAAGGAGGTTAGTGGAGTTACAGAAAAATGATTTGCAATTAAAGTAGTTATGTCAGAAAGCTTATTCAGAAACAGAAGCAAAATGTATTCTAGTATGTTATTACCTTAAGGGAGATATTTTAATGAGAAAATAGAGGCTGGATCATGTCTCAGCAAATGAAAGCTGGAGTGAGGTGCATCAGATTGTTATCCCATTCAGGTATAGAAATGACATTCTGAGGATTGCTCATCAAATTCCAATGGGGGGACATTTAGGAATTAGGAAAACAAAGGAAAAGATACCAGAGGTATTTTTTATTTTTTGTCCAGGATTGCATAGGTATGTAGTCAAATCCTGTAGAACCTGTCATACATATCAAGTAACAGGGAAACCACAAGCAGTGATTAAGCCGGCACTTTTAATTCCCAATACCAGCATTTAAATAACCTTTTACTAGGGTCATGACTGATTGTGTAGGACCCCTCCCTGAGACTGAAAGTGGAAATCAGTACTTACTGACAATAATGGATGTGTCTACCAGGTTTCCTGAAGTTACACCTTTAAGAAATATTATAACTAAGAAGATTGTGGAGAAGTTAATTCATTTTTTTTACAAGATATGGTTTACCTGAGGAATGCAGTCAGATCAGGGGTCAAGTTTCATGTCACAGCTGTTTAAGGAAGTAATGAACAGTTTGGGGATAAACAGTTTAAGTCAACAACTTATCATCCGGAGTCACAAGGAGCTTTGGAAATATGGCATCAAACTTTAAAAACTATGATGAGAGCATACTTTCAGGATTATCCGCAGGATTGGGTTGGAGGAATTCTGTTCTTGTTATTTGCTATTAGAGACAGTCCTAATGCATCGATTCATTTTAGCCCTTTTGAACTAGTTTATAGTCATGAGGTAAGGGGACCACTGAAATTAATTCATAAGAAATTGGTGGGTCAAAATTCAGAAACTATTCTCTTAGATGATGTTTCTAATTTCAGGGAAAGATTGAACAGAACATGTGAGTTGTCTAGGGACCATTTAAAGATATCACAGCAAGTGATGAAAATGAAGGCATATAAGGAAGCTAAAGCTCACAATTTTGTTTCTGGGGAGAAAGCTTTAGTTTTGTTACCAGTACTAGGTGATTCATTAAGTGCAAGATTTAATGGGCCTTACAGGATTGAAAAGAAATTGAGTGAAGTAAATTATTTAATAAATACTCCAGATGGAAGAAAGAAGCAGAGGGTGTGTCATGTAAATATGCTTAAAAAGTACTTTGACAGGGAAGAGGAACAAAAAGAGAAATTAGCAGTGGTGGATGATGAGAAAGAAGTAGAAGTGCAGGACTCTGAAATTGATTTTCCTCTAACCAAATTGGATAATGAGGGGGTGCTTGAAATTTTAAATGAAGTATTGAGTTACCTTCCAAGCAAGTGTCAAAGTGATTAGGAAAAGCTATTGCAGTCACACAAACCTATTTTTGGGAATAAATTGAGAAAGACAGATTTATCTCTGCATGATGCCACTGTACAGGTTTCATCTTCAATAAGGCAACATCCTTATAGATTAAATCAGGCAAAGTTATCACAAGTACAAAAAGAAATTGATTTCATGCTTCAAAATGATATCATTGAGTCTAGTTGCAATAACTGGAGTTCGCCTATTGTGCTGGTACCGAAACCGAATGGAACACAAAGACTGTGTGTGGACTATCAAAAGGTGCATGCGGTGACAAAAGCAGATTCATATCCTATACCATGGTTGGAAGATTGCATTGAGAAAGTGGGACAATTGAAGTTTATCACAAAGATTGACTTGCTAAAAGGATATTGGCAGGTACCGTTGTCGGAGTGAGCAAAAGAGATATCAGCTTTTGTAACGCCAAGTGAACTATATCAGTTTAAAGTCATGCCATTTGGCATGAAGATTGCACCTGCGACATTTCAAAGACTGACAAATAAAGTAATTGCATGTCTAAACAATTGTGCTGTTTATATTGATCTAATAATTTTCAGTCCTATGTGGGAGGAGCATATACAGCATCTGGAAGGATTATTTTCTTGATTACAAGAAGCTAATTTGGTGAATTTTCAAAAGTGCAAGTTACATATCTAGGCCATACCATTGGACATGGTAAGGTGGCTCCGAGAGATGCAAAAGTCAAGGCTATCGTGGATTTCCCAGTGCCTACAACAAAACGAGAAGTTTTGAGATTTCTGGGCATGAGTGGGTTTTACTGAAAATTTGTACCAAATTTTAGCAGTGTGGTTGCTCCACTGACTGAACTATTAAAAAAGAGCAAGAGGTTTCAATGGACACTGGAGTGAGAGAAGTAATTCAATAGTTTGAAAACTGTATTAACTACGACACCAATTTTGGCAGTACCCAGTTAAACTAAGCAATTCAAGTTGGCCATTGACGTAAGCGATATAGGCATTGGGGCTGTATTGTTACAAAAAGTTGACACTGGAATTGAAAAACCAATAGGGTATTGTTCACAGAAGCTGAATGTACAATAAAGAGAATATCCAACAATCGTAAAAGAGACCTTTGGTTTGGTGTTAGGGGTGCAGGAAACCATTCAAAGATTGGGGGTAAAATCTTGCAGCTAGGAGACACCAAGCAATATGTTTATGTTACTAATAAAATGGGTACTATGAAAAGGGTTTTATTGTTAGATGAGATGGTGTTCAAAGGGCCTGGTGATACAATGAGAATTTACATTCAAAGGGAAGGCTACGCATATACAGAAAAGAGTTTTGTATGTGTAAGTCAGAGGCATGCTGCCTGTAAACCTACAACTGTGTGAAGGAACCAGATTGAAAGGGACCTCATTTTGAATTCGTAAGATAAAATGTGCTTTGCCTGTGTCTGTTTATGTCTATGGGTTATTGTTGCCTTGGGGAAGATTTATCTAGGAGTGATTAATTTGGGGATTTGTTTAAAAGTTATTATAATAGTAATTTTTAGACATGTGTATGTGTTTAATTCCTTGTTAAATTAATAAATGTTTAATTTAATTTATATAAAAACCTCTGGAGGTTTGGTGGTTTCAATTCTGAATTCAGAGCTGCATCTCAAACTCACCAATTGAAAATATAAGTTATGACAGTTGTTTCATGTTTCCCTCTGGGATTTTAAATAGCTCAGCCTTTACCAACTGCTATGTCATAACACACCCTTTGTCAAAGTAATTTTGAAGAGGTGGGAGTCATGTGCCATGAACCTTTTGTTTGTGGAAACAGTAATATTGCCTGGTCGAACTGCAAAGTCAGTCTGCTGTTGACCATCCTATAAAAAACCTCACAGAAAAGGAGCTCTGCCCAGGTAGAACACTTGGCCCCTTCTACACTACTCCCACTGGAAAGTCTGTACCATTGCCTACAAGACTGAATCACCTTTGCATGCCTATCTAACCGTGTGAAGTCAACCCCACCGGAAAAGTGAATTAACCAGCATCGGTTTTTTGCTCACCAACCTCTGTGAAGGAACGTCTCATTGGGATTTTGATTCTGGACTCTGGAACCCAGGTGAAACAATATTTCTTTTCTTTGTGGTCTCTCCACTGTAAACCTTTCTTTTCTCTATCCCTTTTTTACTGTATGAATTCAAAGGAGGCAATGTTATGATTCTCCTCCCACATTTTGAATGTGTGCAAATACACTAATCCTTTGAGTTCATCTTATCTTGTTTGCTGTGAGGCTATTAATAGAAAATTGGATCAAACCAAAACCAAAGGCTTGGGAAATACGCCACTGCTTATAAAGGGGGAAGCAAATCAAAAACACATTTCTGTTTATGGATGGGTGACGACAGGAGGAATTGGTGCTATTTAAATGAACCCACCTCCTGTACATAACATATCCTGAATTACCGTGAAGTCTGCCAGTATTTTCAAGACGTTTTAGGCACCCCTTCGTAAAACACTTAATGCCCTTCTGATTAGGTGCTTCTGCACAAATCAAACACTTATACTAAACAGAGAACAGTGGGAAACACACATGTCCTCAATACAACAGCTACCTGATGTCCTGGTGGGTAAATGCACTCTGGGAAACCATGGGAAACCAAGGGATTGGGAAGCCTACGAAGACCAACAGAGGACAACTAAAAAAGAAATAAGGAGGCAGAAGATTAAATATGAGGGTAAACTAGCCAGTAATATAAAAGAAGATTGCAAGAGTTTTTTTAGATATATAAAGGGTAAGAGAGAGGCAAAAGTGGACATTGGGCCGCTGGAAAATGACGCTGGAGAAGTAGTAGTGGGGAACAAAGAAATGGCGGAGGAATTGAATAGGTACTTTGCATCAGTCTTCACGGTGGAAGACACGAGTAACATCCCCAAAGTTCAAGAGAGTCGGGGGGCAGAGGTGAGTATGGTAGCCATTATCAAGGAGAAGGTGCTAGGAAAACTGAAAGGTCTGAAGATGAATAAATCACCTGGACCAGATGGGTCACACCCCAGAGTTCTGAAGGAGATAGCTGAAGAGATAGTGGAGGCGTTAGTGGTGATCTTTCAGGAATCACTCGAGTCAGGGAGAGTCCCAGAGGACTGGAAAATCGCTAATGTAACCCCCTTGTTTAAGAAGGGAGTGAGGCAAAAGACGGGGAATTACAGGCCGATTAGCCTGACCTCGGTCATTGGTAAGATTTTAGATTCCGTTATTAAGGATGAGATTTCAGAATACTTGGAAGTGCATGGTAAAATAGGGCAAAGTCTGCATGGTTTCATCAAGGGGAGGTCATGCCTAACAAATCTGTTAGAATTCTTTGAGGAGGTAACGAGTAGGTTAGACAAAGGAGAGCCGATGGACGTTATCTACTTGGACTTCCAGAAGGCCTTTGACAAGGTGCCGGCCAGGAGGCTGCTCAGTAAGATAAGAGCCCATGGTGTCAGAGGCAAGGTACTAGCATGGATAGAAGATTGGCTGTCTGGCAGGAAGCAGAGAGTGGGGATAAGGGGGTCCTTCTCAGGATGGCGGCCGGTGACTAGTGGAGTTCCGCAGGGGTCAGTGTTGGGACCACAACTTTTCACTTTATACATTAATGATCTAGATGAAGGAACTGAGGGCATCCTGGCTAAGTTTGCAGATGATACAAAGATAGGTGGAGGGACAGGTAGTATTGTGGAGGCAGGGAGGCTGCAGAAGGATTTGGACAGGTTAGGAGAATGGGCAAAGAAGTGGCAGATGGAATACAACATGGGGAAGTGTGAGGTCATGCACTTTGGTTGGAAGAATAGAGGCATAGACTATTTTCTAAATGGGGAGAGAATTCAGAAATCTGGAGTGCAAAGGGACTTGGGAGTCCTAGTCCAGGATTCTTTTAAGGTTAACTTGCAGGTTGAGTCGGTAGTTAGGAAGGCAAATGCAATGTTGGCATTTATTTCGAGAGGACTAGAATATAAAAGCAGGGATGTGCTGCTGAGGCTTTATAAGGCTCTGGTCAGACCACATTTAGAATATTGTGAGCAATTTTGGGCCCCGTATCTCAGGAAGGATGTGCTGGCCCTGGAGAGGGTCCAGAGGAGGTTCATGAGAATGATCCCAAGAATGAAAGGCTTAACATATGAGGAACGTTTGAGGACTCTGGGTCTATACTCGATGGAGTTTAGAAGGATGAAGGGGGATCTGATTGAAACTTACCGAATACTGAAAGGCCTGGATGGAGTGGACGTGGGGAAGATGTTTCCATTAGTGGGAGAGACTAGGACCCGAGGGCACAGCCTCAGAGTAAAGGGAAGACCTTTTAGAACAGAGATGAGGAGAAACTTCTTTAGCCAGAGAGTGGTGAATCTATGGAATTCATTGCTACAGAAGGCAGTGGAGGCCAGGTCATTGAGTGTATTTAAGACGGAGATAGATAGGTTCTTGATTGGTAAGGGGATCAAAGGTTACGGGGAGAAGGCGGGAGAATGGGGTTGAGAAACTTATCAGCCATGATTGAATGGTAGAGCAGACTCGATGGGCTGAATGGCCTAATTTCTGCTCCTATGTCTTATGGTCTTATGGTCTAGTGTGGTATTGATGTATATAAATCATCAGTTCTCAAATGTGAGCTCATCAGCTGGGAGAACAATTATGGTGTGACATTTGATCTTAATACCTCTGGGTTAGGGAAGAGTAAGCCAGTCAAGGCTGCAGTTCATAATCCAGTGATCCCAGATAGGAAGCAAATATGCACAACATCTTAGTTAAGTCAGAGTTTATAATCATTGGCATCTGAATTCTGGAGCTGCACAAACTCCCAATTTTCCTTAAATATTTGCATTGTGGTTTGGCCAATTCTTAAGAGTGAGAGAAGGTTGTAATTTTTTTTTTGCTTGGCATTCATAATGGTCCAGTATTAAACTTTAGAATTGGTTGGAAAGAGGGTAAAGCTGTACATTACACCTGAGAACCAAATGATGTTCAAAAAGATTTGAGACAAGTCTCATAGTTTAACAAACTGAAGGAATGTAGAGTCAGAAACTCAACATTGGTGCACTTGCTTTATGGGCATAAAACAGGAGCAGCAATAATCAATTAAACAGGGCAGAGGCAAGGTGTCGGGACCACTGCTCAGTTTGTCAGGCTTTTTTTCAAGGTAGCCTGATGGATGCCTGATATGAACAAAGTCCGGTTTTGTAGTGTTGAACTGAGGCTTCAATGCTTATTTCTGATTTCCAAATGTTCTTACAGGTATTTAAGCTGGTAGTTTGCAATCTACAACTAATATTGATGGGTTAAGTGGTCTAACCAACATGTCTTAAAGGGATTGTTGGTGACCACTTTGAAAAAGTCCCCAAAAATTGATACATTGATTTTTGTGGAGATGGACAATGCAGGAGTGCTCCTTCTGGCTCTGTAAAACAACTGGACTGCTACTAGCCCCATCCTTGCCACCTCTGTCCTTGCCAACTTCCTGATCAAGTGCTGCCCAACTCCTATGTAAAATTTTTGACAGCATTCATCATACTCCAGACATCACACAAGAGATATGCCAATAATCTTTTAAAAAGGCACACAAAGTTTAGCAACAAATTTTACTGATCATGAGATAGTTTGGAGAGTGTGTTCAGTTATGATATCTCCACCACGGAAGTACAGTGGCATTAAATGGTGGCCTTAAAAAGGCAGGCCAGGTTAACAGCATTACTAGTAGCTTAACCTTAACAATCATGCACTAGATCTTGTTGCACCTATGAATAATGTTACAGATCATCTGTCTGCCTGCCTCTTTTTCATTTGTTAAAGTTTTGTATCTACGTGCATTTGGAGTCTACAAAACTTTACTTCATGTTAACGCTCCTGTCATGTTCTTGTGTCAACTTCTCTGCAATTTGAAATCTGTATATCCACACTTCAATGTCAGAACTGTCTACATCCAAGGAGGCTATATTTGCATTTTTACTCAGTCAAGGGGCCAATGAGGAAATGTCAGAAAGATAAGGTTTGGCACAATGATAAACCGAATTTCAAAAAAAATGTTACAGTATTAAGAAAAGGATCAATCCCTGAGCAAGTCATAACAATATATGTCATAACAATAAATTGTTAAGTTAAAAAAAGAGTAATTAATAAAAATGACCAGAGTGTGAAAGGGTCAGTATGTGTGTGTCCAGCTCGCTCCCAGTCTCAGGGTGCTCACTCACTCACCCTTACCCACTGTGAGTGGGTGTGTTTATGTGTTGGTGTGTGGTGGTGAGTGAGTGAGAAACCAGGCACAGGCTCACTGTCCCTCCCACTCACACACTCTCCCGCCCACACACCCGCTCATGCTCCCTCCCACACACACGTTCACCCTCTCCCTCCCACACACATGCTCACGCTCTCCCTCCCATACACATGCTCACCCTCCCACACTGTAGGGGGTCATGGTGTGTGTCAGCTTCACCTCTGACTTCTGAGCGATCCGAATCGCTCCCAATCCCTGGGTTCTAGACCTTGGACTTATTTGGGGGTTGTGAAAAAGTGCAGCAGACAACTGGTTCTGGTGCAAGAAAAAAAAACTAGGTTTATTGAAGTCACAAATGAACTTATAACATTAGGATTACACTGAAACTATACAGACCTACAAAGTACACTTAGTTAAGAATGGGGAACACACGGCATAACGAGGGAAAATCACGCTACTAATCCCCTTACCCTTTACCCACCCCCAAAACCTAACTAAATTGAACTAGGAGAGGTCAGGGATCATGCTCACCAATCAGGGTTCCTTGACAGTTTGAAATCCAGCCAGGTAAGCCGGTTGCGGTTTTGGGGTACGCTCTTTGTGTCCTCTGGGGCCTGCCATCCCCTTGTGGTCCTGGTCTGTGGAATCTGCGAAGGTTCTTCAGTTGGGTGGAGGGCGCAGTTGTGGGTGGTCGATCTTCGTGGAGGGCTGCGGTTGCGGCCTTGTTGTCTTCGGTTGAGCCTGCCACCCCGTGCCCCTCACCGTGATGTTGCCTGCAGGCCTGCAGACCTCCAGATCTCCTCCCTCCGCTTGGCTCAGCTACAACCGCTCCAAACCGCTCACTGCCCAAAACTGCCCACCACCTTCGTAACTGGTGGCCCAGTTATACTGTTTTTTCGAATTTCTTGTCTGAAACCAAATCAAGGTTAGTTCTTTGTCTGATTTGGGCTTCTTCAGGTGATTGTTGTCTCGTTGTTTTTAATGGACTCGCATGATGTTTATCGTTGTCTTCCTGTCCCCGTAACTAGTCTTGAACTGAAAACCATTGTAAATGTGGAGTATTGATAGATGCGCATAATTGAATTGATTGCAGCCTTCCTGCCTTAGTAGTTAGTGGCGATTATTTATGCAAGATTTTGATGGGCTTTAGTTTCGTGTAAGATGAAGTCTTTCTCTGGGTTGATTGTTTTAAAGGGAAGAATGCATATTCTGTCTCCTCTCGTTGTCTGGCTACAGGCAATAATCGACACTGCACTCAACAAGCCCAGGCATGTCCAGTCCCAGGCCTTCATGGGCTGCAGGGTTCTACACTTAACTCAGCAGTTGGGTCCTCTGCCATAAAAGTTCAAAAGTCATATCCTTGTTGATGATATGAAAAATGTGGGAATTTTGAGAACCCTTCAACACACACGCTCACGCTCACCCTCCTACACACATGCTCACCCTCCCACATACACGCTCACCCTCCCACACGCTCACCCTCCCACACGCTCACGCTCATCCTCCCGCACAAAGGCTTACCCTCCCACACACACACACGCTTACCCTCCCACACACACATGCTCACCCTCCCACACACTCACGCTCACCCTCCCACACACACGCTCGCCCTCCCACATACATGCTCACCTTCCCATACACACACGTTCACCCTCCCACACACTCACGCTCACCCTCCCACACACACGCTCGCCCTCCCACACACATGCTCACCTTCCCATACACACACACACACCCTCCCACACACACACTCACGTTCACCCTCCCACACACTCACGCTCACCCTCCCACACACACGCTCGCCCTCCCACATACATGCTCACCTTCCCATACACACACGTTCACCCTCCCACACACTCACGCTCACCCTCCCACACACACGCTCGCCCTCCCACACACATGCTCACCTTCCCATACACACACACACACCCTCCCACACACACACTCACGTTCACCCTCCCACACACTTACGCTCACCCTCCCAGACACACGCTCACCCTCCCACACACATGCTCACCTTCCCATACACACACACGCTCACCCTCCCACACACACAAATGCTCACCCTCCCACACACACATACATGCTCACCCTCCCACACACACACACACTCACACTCTCCCTCCCACACATGCTCACACTCACACTCTCCCTCCCACACACGCTCACACTCTCCCACCCACACACGCTCACACTCTCCCACCCACACACACTCACACTCAAACTCCCCCACCCACACGCTCACACTCCCCCTCCCACACACACTCACACTCCCCCTCCCAAATACGCTTACACTCACACTCTCCCTCCCACACACGCTTACACTCTCCCATTCACACACGCTCACACTCTCCCACCCACACATGCTCACACTCACACTCCCCCACCCACACGCTCACATTCTCCCTCCCACACACACGCTCACACTCACACTCCCCCTCCCACACACACTCACACTCCCCCTCCCACATACACTCACACTCACATTCTCCCTCCCACACACGCTCACACTCACATTCCCTCTCCCACACATGCTCACACTCTCCCACCCACACACGCTCACACTCACACTCACACTCTCCCACCCACACGCTCACACTCTCCCTCCCACACACCCGCTCACACTCTCGCTCCCACACACATGCTCACACTCACATACACGTTCACACTCACACTCACTCATGCTCGGACCCCATGAAGTCTCATGGCATCAGGTGAAACATGAGCAAGGAAAGCTCCTGCTGAATACCACCTACCGCCACCCACCTGCCCCCAGCTGTTGAATCAGTACTCCTCCATGTTGAACACTGCTTGGAGGAAGCACTGAGGGGGGCAAGGATGCAGAGTGTACTCTGGGTGGAGGATTTCAATAGCCATCACCAAGAGTGGCTCATTGACACCATTACAGACCGATCGGGCCACAGATGCAATGTCCATGACAGTATCGGTCGGAGTGACCATCGCACAGTCCTTGTGTAGAAGAAGTCCCATCTTCACATTGAGGATACCTTCCATCATGTTATGAGGTACTACCAGTGTGCTAAATGGTTAGATTTCGAACATATCTTCAACTCAAGACTGGGCAACCCATGAGGCACTGTGGGCCATCAGCAGCAACAGAATTGTACTCAACCACAATCTGTAATCTCATGGCCTGGCAAACCCCCCACTCTACTATTACCACCAAACAAGGGAATCAAATCTTGTTCAATGAAGACTGCAGGAAGGCACACCAGCAGCAGTATCAGGCATGCCTAAAATGAGGCGTCGACCTGGTGAAGCTACAACACAGGACTATTTGCATGCCAAACAGCATAAGCAGCAAGTGATAGACAGAGCTAAGCAATTCCATAACCAATGGATCAGATCAACGCTCTGCAGTCCTGCCACATCCAGCCATGAATGGTGGTGAATTAAACAACTCACTGGAGGAGAAGGATCCACAAATATCCCCAATTTCAATGATGGAGGAGCCCAGCACATCAATGCAAAAGATAAGCCTGAAGTATTTGCAACAATCTTCAGCCAGAAGTGCCAAGTGGATGATCCATCTCGGCCTCCTCCAGAAGTCCCTAACATCACACATGCCAGTCTTCAGCCAATTCAATTCACTCTACATGATATCGAGAAACAGCCGAAGGCACTGGATATTGCAAAGGCTATGGGCCCTGACAACATTCCAGCAATAGTACTGAAGACTTGTGCTCCAGACCTTGCCGCACCCCTAGCCAAGCTGTTCCAGTACAGCTACATCACTGGCATCTATCCGGCAATGTACAAAATTGCCCAGTTATGTCCTGTACACACAAAGCAGGGCAAATCCAACCTGGCCAATTACCACATCATCAGCCTACTCTCGATTTAAAGCGAAGGAAGGGGTCAACAACAGTGCTATCAAATAGCACTTGCTTAGCAATAGCCTGCTCATTGACATTCAGTTTGGGTTCCGCCAGGGCTACTCCGCTCATTACAACCTCAGTTTAAACATGGACAAAAAAGTTGAACTCCAGATGTGAGGTGAGAGTGACTGCCCTTGACTGAGTGTGGCATCAAGGAGCACTAGCAAAACTGGAGTCAATGGGAATCAGGAGGAGAACTCTCCACTGTTTGGAGTCATACGTGGCACAAAGGAAGATGGTTGTGATTGTTGGAGGTCAATCATCTCAGTTCCAGCACAACATTGCAAAAGTTTCTCAGGGTAGTGTCCTAGGTGTAACCATCTTCCGCTGCTTCATCAATGACCTTCCTTCCACCATAAGAAGTGGGGATGTTCACTGATGATTGTACAATGTTCAGCACCATTCGTAACTCCTCACATACTGAAGCAGTCAATGTCTAAATGCAGCAAGACCTGGACAATATTCAGGCTTAGGCTGACAAGTGGCAAGTAACATTTGTGCCACACAAGTGCCAGGCAATGAATGTCTCCAACAAGAGAGAATCTAATCATTGCTCCTTGACATCCAATGGCATTACCATTGCTGAATCCCCCACTATCAACATCCTGGGGATTACTAATGACAGAAACTGAACTGGACTAGCCATATAAATATTGTGGCTACAATAGCAGGTCAAAGGCTAGGAATCCTGCAATGAGTAACTCACCTCCTGACTCCCCAAAGCCTGTTCACCATCTACAAGGCACAAGTCAGTAGTGTAATGGAATACTCCCCACATTCCTGGATGAGTGCAGATGCAACAACATTCAAGAGGCTTGACATCATCCAATACAAAACAGCTCGCTTGATTGGCACCACATCTACAAACATTCATTCCCTCCATCACTGACACACAGTATCAGCAGTGTGTACCATCTACAAGATACACTGCAGGAACTCGCCAAGGCTCCTTAATCAGCACCATTCAAACCCATGACCGCTACCATCTAGAAGGACAAGGGCAGCAGACACATGGGAACACCACCACCTGGAAGTTCCCCTCCAAGCCACTTACCATCTTGACATGGAAATATATTGCTGTTCCTTCACTGTTGCTGGGTTTAAATCCTGGAATTCCCTCCCTAACAGCACTATAGGTGTACCTACACCATATGGGCTTTAGTGGTTCAAGAAGGCAGCTCACCACCACCTTCTCAAGGGCAATTAGGGATGGGCAATAAATGTTGGCCTAGCCAGCAACATACACGTCTTGCGAATGAATGAAACAAAACTCCAACATACACACACTCACTCACTCTCACTCTTACATGCACTCGCACACTCTTTTCCTCCCACATACACTCTCACACTCTCTCCCTGCCACATATATTCTCACTCCCACATTCTAATCATGGCACCATCTCCTGCCTGGGGCTCCACCGCAACTTCACCTTGCCAGGGTTCTGCCATACTTCGCCCTAACTGGGGCCCACCGCAACTTCACCTTGCCATGGTTCCGCCGCAACTTCGCCCTGCCTGGGGCCTGATACAACTTCGCCTTGCCAGGGTTCCGCCGCAACTTCGCCCTAACTGGGGCCCACCGCAACTTGGCCCTGCCATGGTTCTGCCGCAACTTCGCTCTGCCTGGCTTCCGCCGCAACCTCACCCTGCCAGGGACCCACCGCAATTTCGCCCTGCCAGCGTCCTGTCTCAACCTCGACCTGCCAGGGACCCACCGCAATTTCGCCCTGCCAGCGTCCTGTCTCAACTTCGCCCTGCCTGGGGCCTGACACAACTTCGCCTTGCCAGGGTTCCGCCGCAACGTGTACCCTGCCAGCGTTTCACCGCAACTTCGCCCTGCCAGGGTTCTGCTCCAACTTCGCCCTGCCACGGTTACGGCGCAACTTGGCCCTGCCTGGAGCCCACTGCAAAGTCACCCTGCCAAGGTTCTGCCACAACTTTGCCCTGTCTGGGGATCCCCTCAACTTCGCCCTGCCTGGGGTTCACTGCAACTTCACCGTACCAGGGTTCTGCTGCAACTTCGCTCTGCCAGGCTTCCGCCGCAACTTCGCCCTGCCTGGGCCCCGCTGCAACGTTGCCCTGCCTGGAGCGCACCGCAACTTCACCCTACCAGGGTTCTGCCACAACTTCGCCCTGCCTGGGGCTCACCACAACTTCACCCTGCCATGGTTCTGCCGCAACTTCGCCCTGAAATGGTTCTGCTGCAACTTTGCCCTGCCAGGGGTTCCCCGCAACTTCGCCCTGCCTGGGGCTCACCGCAACTTCGCCGTGCCACGGTTCCGCCAGAACTTCGCACGGCCTGGGGCTCCCCGCAACTTCGCCCTGCCTGGAGCGCACCGCAACTTCGCCCTGCCAGGGTTCCACCACAACTTCGCCCTGCCTGGGGCTCACCGCAACTTCGCCTTGCCACGGTTCCGCCAGAACTTCGCACAGCCTGGAGCTCCCCGCAACTTTGCCCTGCCTGGGGCCCACTGCAACTTCGCCCTGCCTGGGGCCCACCGCAACCGCACCCTGCCATGGTTCTGCCGCAACTTCGCCCTGCCATGGTTCCGCCGCAACTTCACCCCACCAACATTCCACCGCAACTTCGTCCTGCCAGGGGTTCCCCGTAACTTCGCGCTGCCTGGGGCCCACCCCAACTTTGACCTCCCAGGGGCTCGCCACAACTTCGTCCTGCCTGGGGCCCGCCACAACTTCGTCCTGCCTGGGGCTCGCCGCAACTTTGCCCTGACAGGGTTCCACCCCAACTTTGCCCTCCCACGGTTCCGCCACAACTTTGTCCTGCCTGGGGCTCAATGCGATTTCGCCCTGCTTGGGGCCCGCCGCAACTTCACTCTGCCAGGGGCCCGTCTCAACTTCGCCCTGCCTGGGGTGAGCCGCAACTTTGCCCTGCCAGGTTTCCGCCGCAACTTCGCCCTGCCATGGTTCTGCCACAACTTCGCCCTACCTTGGTTCTGCCGCAACTTCACCCTGCCAGGGTTTGTGTCGCAACTCCGTCCTGCCATGGTTCCACTGCAACTTCACCCCGCCAACATTCCGTCACAGCTTCGTCCTGCCAGGGGTTCCCCGCAACTTCGCCCTTCCTGGGGCTCCCCGTAACTTCGCCCTGCCTATGGCCCACCCCAACTTCGTCCTGCCAGGGGTTCCCCATAACTTCGCCATGCCTGGGGACCACCACAACTTCGCCCTGCCTGGGTTCCGCTGCAACTTCTCCCTGCCTGGGGCTCCACTCCAACTTTGCCCTGCCTAGGGCTCACCGCAACTTTGCCCTGCCAGGGTTCCATCGCAACTTCCCCGTGCCTGGGGCTCACCGCAACTTTGCCCTGCCAGGGTTCCGCCACAACTTCGCCCTGCCTGGGGCCCACCGCAACCGCGCCCTGCCATGGTTCTGCAGCAACTTCGCCCTGCCATGGTTCCACTGCAACTTCGCCCTGCCTGGGGCTCGCCACAACTTCGCCCTGCCAGAGGTTCCCCGCAACTTCGCCATGCCTGGGCCCGCCACAACTTCGCCCTGCCAGGGGCCCGCCTCAATAGCGCCATGCCTGGGGCCAGCCTCAACTTCGCCCTGACTGGGGCCCACCGCAATGTTGCCCTGCCTGGAACCCGCCGCAAATTCACCCTGCCTGGGGCTTCGCCGCAACTTCGCCCAGCCAGGGTTCTGCCGCAACTTTGCCCTGCCTGGGTTTCCCCGCAACTTCGCCCTGCCTGAGGTTCGCCACAAGTTCGCCCTGCCATAGTTCCGCCACAACTTCGCCCCGCCAAATTCCGCCGCAACTTCGTCCTGCCAGGGGCTCCCCACAACTTCGCCCTGTCTGGGGTGAGCCGCAACTTTGCCCTGCCAGGGGCCTGATGCAACTTCGCCCAGCCAGGGGCCCGATGCAACTTCACCATGCCTAGGGCCCACCTCAACTTCGCCCTGACAGAGTTCCGCCACAAGTTTGCCCTGCCTGGGGCTCAATGCGATTTCACACTGCCTGGGGCCTGCCGCAAGTTCACCCTGCCTGGGGCCCACCGCAACTTCGCCCTGCCTGGGGCCCACTGCAACTTCGCCCTTCCTGGGGCCCACCGCAACTTCGCCCTTCCTGGGTTCCGCTGGAACTTCGCCCTGCCTGGGGCCCACCGCAACCGCGCCCTGCCATAGTTCTGTCGCAACTTTGCTCTGCCATGGTTCTGCCGTAACTTCACCCTGCCTGGGTTCTGTCTCAACTTCGCCCTGCCATGGTTCCACTGCAACTTCGCCCTGCCTTTGGCTCGCCGCAACTTCGCCTTGCCATAGTTCCACTGCAACTTCGCCCTGCCTTTGGCTCGCCGCAACTTCGCCCTGCCATGGTTCCGCCACAACTTAGCCCCGCCAAATTCCGCCGCAACTTCGTCCTGCCAGGGGTTCCCCACAACTTTGCCCTGTCTGGGGTGAGCCTCAACTTCGCCCTGCCAGGGGCCTGATGCAACTTTGCCCTGCCATGGGCCTGATGCAACTTCACCATGCCAGGGGTTCCCCGCAACTTCGCCCTGCCTGGGGTTCCGCCGCAACTTCGCGCAGCCAGGGTTCCGCCTCAACTTTGCCCTACCATGGTTCTGCCGCAAGTTCGCCCTACCATGGTTCTGTCGCAACTTCACCCTGCCATGGTTCCACCGCAACTTCGCCCTGCATGGGGCTCGCCGCAACTTCGCCCTGCCATGGTTCCAGCGCAACTTCGTACTGCCAGGTGTTCCCCGCAACTTCTCCATGCCAGTGGCCCGCCACAACTTCATCCTGCCAGGGGCCCGCCTCAACTTTGCCATGCCTGGGGCCCGCCTCAACTTCGCCCTGACTGGGGCCCAACGCAACTTTCCCCTGCCTGGAACACGCTGCAAATTCACCCTGCCTGGGGCTTCGCCGCAACTTTCCCTAGCCAGGGTTCTGCCGCAACTTTGCCCTGCCTGGGTTTTCCCTCAACTTCGCCCTGCCTGGGGCCCACCGCAACTTCACCCTGCCTGACGACCACCGCAACTTTGCCCTGCCTGGAACACGCCGCAAATTCACCCTGCCTGGGGCTTCGCCGCAACTTTGCCCAACCAGGGTTCTGCCGCAACTTTGCCCTGCCTGGGTTTTCCCTCAACTTCGCCCTGCCTGGGGCTGCGCTGCAACTTCCCCCTGCCTGGGGCCCATGGCAACCTCCCCCTGCCTGGGGCTCAATGTGAATTTGCCCTGCCTGTGGCCCACCGCAACTTCCCCCTGCCTGGGGCTCAATGCGAATTTGCCCTGCCTGTGGCCCACTGCAACTTCGCCCTGCCAGGGTTCCGCCGCAACTTCGCCCTGCCTGGTGCTCACCGCAACTTCGCCCTGCCTGGCGCCCAACACAACTTCGCCCTGCCAGGGTTCCGCCGCAACTTCGCCCTGCCTGGTGCTCACCGCAACTTCCCCCTGCCTGGGGCCCAACACAACTTCGCCCTGTCAGGGTTCCATTGCAAATTCGCCATGCCTGGGGCTCACTGCAACTTTGCCCTGCCACGGTTCCGCCAGAACTTCGCACGGCCTGCGGCTCCCCACAACTTCGCCCTGCCTGGGGCCCACCGCAACTTTGCCCTGCCATGGTTCTGCTGCAACTTCGCCCTACCATGGTTCTGCCACAACTTCACCCTGCCATGGTTCTGCTGCAACTTCGCCCTACCATGGTTCTGCCACAACTTCACCCTGCCAGGGTTCTGTCTCAACTTCGCCCTGCCTGGGGCTCGCCGCAACTTTGCCCTGCCATGGTTCCGCCGCAACTTTACCCCACCAACATTCCACCGCAACTTCGTCCTGCCAGGGGTTCCCCACAACTTCGCGATGCCAGGGGCCCGCCCCAACTTTGACCTCCCAGGGGCCCGTCACAACTTCGTCCTGCCAGCCTCAACTTCGCCATGCCTGGGGCTCACCGCAACTTCGCCCTGACAGGGTTCCGCCACAATTTCGCCTGCCTAGGACACTCTGCAATTTCGCTTTACCTGGGGCCCAAGGCAACTTCGCACTGCCAGGGTTCCGCCCCAACTTGGCCCTCCCATGGTTCCACCCCAACTTGGCCCTCCCAGGGTTCCGCCCCAACTTCGCCCTCCCATGGTTCCACCACAACTTGGCCCTCCCAGGGTTCCGCCACAACTTCGCACTGCCAAAGTTCCGCCACAAGTTTGCCCTGCCTGGGGCCCGCCGCAACTTCACTCTGCCACGGGCCCGTCTCAACTTCGCCCTGCCTGGGGCCAGCTGCAACTTCACCCTGCCTGGGGTCCACCGCAACTTCGCCATGCCTGGGGCCCACCTCAACTTCACTCTGCCAGGGGCCCATCTCAACTTCGCACTGCCTGGGGCCCACCGCAACTTCACCCTGCCTGGGGCCCACCGCAACTTCACCCTGCCTGGGGTTCCGTCGCAACTTTGCCCTGCCAGGGTTCCGCTGCAACTTTCCTCCGCCATGGTTCTGCCGCAACTTCGCCCTGCCATGGTTCCACTGCAACTTCACCCCGCCAACATTCCGTCACAGCTTCGTCCTGCCAGGGGTTCCCCGCAACTTCGCCCTGCCTGGGGCTTCCCGTAACTTCGCCCTGCCTGTGGCCCACCCCAACTTCGCCCTGCCAGGGGCCCGCCACAACTTCGCCATGCCTGGGGCTCCCCGTAACTTTGCCCTGCCTGTGGCCCACCCCAACTTCGCCCTGCCAGGGGTTCCCCGCAACTTCGCCCTGCCTGGGGCTCCCCGTAACTTTGCCCTGCCTGTGGCCCACCCCAACTTCGCCCTGCCAGGGGCCCGCCACAACTTCGCCATGCCTGGGTCCTGCCACAACTTCGCCCTGCCAGGGTCCCGCCACAACTTCGTCCTGCCAGGGGCACGCCTCAACATCGCCATGCCTGGGGACCACCACAACTTCGCCCTGCCTGGGTTCCGCCGCAACTTCTCCCTGCCTGGGGCTCCCCTGCAACTTTGCCCTGCCTAGGGCTCACCGCAACTTTGCCCTGCCAGGGGCTCACCGCAACTTCGCCCTTACAGGGTTCCGCCACAACTTTGCCCTGCCATGGTTCCACTGCAACTTCGCCCTGCCTGGGGCTCACTGCAACTTCGCCCTGCCATGGTTCTGCCACAACTTCGCCCCGCCAAATTCCGCCGCAACTTCGTCCTGCCAGGGGTTCCCCGCAACTTTGCCCTGCCAGGGGCCTGATGCAACTTCGCCCTGCCAGGGTTCCGATGCAACTTCACCATGCCTGGGGTCAACCGCAACTTCACCATGCCTGAGGTCCACCGCAACTTCACCATGCCTGGGCCCACCTCAACTTCGCCCTGCCTGGGGCCCACCGCAACTTTGCCCTGCCTGGGGCCCACCGCAACTTCCCCCTGCCTGGGGTTCCGCCGCAACTTCGCGCAGCCAGGGTTCCGCCTCAACTTTGCCCTGCCATGGTTCTGCCGCAAGTTCGCCCTGCCATGGTTCCACAGCAACTTCACCCTGCCAGGTATTCCCCGCAACTTCTCCATGCCTGGGGCCCGCCACAACTTCGCCTTGCCTGGGGCCCGCCACAACTTCGCCCTGCCAGGGGCGCGCCTCAACTGCGCCATGCCTGGGGACCGCCACAACTTCATCCTGCCAGCAGCCCGCCTCAACTGCGCCATGCCTGGGGCCTGCCTCAACTTCGCCCTGACTGGGGCCCACCGCAACGTTGCCCTGCCTGGAACCCGCCGCAAATTCACCCTGCCTGGGGCTTCGCCGCAACTTCGCCCAGCCAGGGTTCTGTCTCAATTTCGCCCTGCCTGGGGCTCGCCGCAACTTTGCCCTGACAGGGTTCCGCCACAACTTCGCCCTGCCTGGGGCTCACCGCAACTTTGCCCTGCCAGGCTTCCGCCACAACTTCGCCCTGCCAGAGTTCCGCCAAAAGTTTGCCCTGCCTGGGGCTCAATGCGATTTCGCCCTGCCTGGGGCCCGCCGCAATTTCGCCCTTCCTGGGGCCCACCGCAACTTCGCCCTGCCTGGGGCCCACCGCAACTTCGCCCTGCCTGGGGCCCACCGCAACTTCGCCCTGCCTGGGGCCCACCGCAACTTCGCCATGCCTGGGGCCCACCGCAACTTCGCCCTGCCTGGGTTCCGCCGCAACTTCGCCCTGCCTGGGGCCCACCGCAACCGCGCCCTGCCATGGTTCTGCCGCAACTTCACCCTGCCTGGGTTCTGTCTCAATTTCGCCCTGCCTGGGGCCCGCTGCAACTTCACCCTGCCATGGTTCCACTGCAACTTCGCCCTGCCTGGGGCTCGCCGCAACTACGCCCTGACATGGTTCCGCCACAACTTAGCCCTGCCAAATTCCGCCGCGACTTCGTCCTGCCAGGGGTTCCCCACAACTTTGCCCTGTCTGGGGTGAGCCTCAACTTCGCCCTGCCAGGGGCCTGATGCAACTTTGCCCTGCCATGGGCCCGATGCAATTTCACCATGCCAGGGGTTCCCCGCAACTTCACCATGCCTGGGGTCCACCGCAACTTCACCATGCCAGGGGCCCGCCTCAACTTCGCCATGCCTGGGCCCGCCTCAACTTCGCCCTGCCTGGGGTTCCGCCTCAACTTCGCCCTGCCTGGGGTTCCCCGCAACTTCACCATGCCTGGGGTCCACCGCAACTTCACCATGCCAGGGGCCGCCTCAACTTCGCCATGCCTGGGCCCGCCTCAACTTTGCCCTGCCTGGGGTTCCGCCGCAACTTCGCGCAGCCAGGGTTCCGCCTCAACTTTACCCTGCCATGGTTCTGCTGCAACTTTGCCCTTCCATGGTTCTGTCGCAAGTTCGCCCTACCATGGTTCTGCCGCAACTTTGCCCTGCCATTGTTCCATCGCAACTTCGCCCTGCCTGGGGCTCGCCGCAACTTTGCCCTGCCATGGTTCCATCGCAACTTCGCCCTCCCTGGGGCTCGCCGCAACTTCGCCCTGCCATGGTTCCAGCGCAACTTCGTACTGCCAGGTGTTCCCCGCAACTTCTCCATGCCAGGGGCCCGCCACCATTTCCTCCTGCCAGGGGCCCGCCTCAACTTTGCCATGCCTGGGGCCCGCCTCAACTTCGCCCTGACTGGGGCCCAACGCAACTTCGCCCTGCCTGGAACACGCTGCAAATTCACCCTGCCTGGGGCTTCGCCGCAACTTTCCCTAGCCAGGGTTCTGCCGCAACTTTGCCCTGCCTGGGTTTTCCCTCAACTTCGCCCTGCCTGGGGCTCAGCCGCAACTTCGCCCTGCCTGGGGACCACCACAACTTCGCCCAGCCAGGGTTCTGCCGCAATTTTTCCCTGCCTGGGTTTCCCCCAACTTCGCATTGCCTGGGGCTCCGCTGCAACTTCCCTCTGCCTGGGGCTCATGGCATCTTCCCCTTGCCTGGGGCTCAATGCGAATTTGCCCTGCCTGGGGCCCAACACAACTTCGCCCTGTCAGGGTTCCGTTGCAAATTCGCCATGTCTGGGGCTGACTGCAACTTTGCTCTACCATGGTTCTGCCACAACTTCGCCCTGACTGGGGCCCAACGCAAATTTCCCCTGCCTGGAACACGCCGCAAATTCACCCTGCCTGGGGCTTCGCCGCAACTTTGCCCAGCCAGGGTCCTGCCGCAACTTTGCCCTGCCTGGATTTTCCCTCAACTTCGCTCTGCCTGGGGCTCCGCCGCAACTTCGCCCTGCCTGGGGCCCACCGCAACTTCGCCCTGCCTGGGTTCTGCCGCAACTTCGCCCTGCCTGGGGCCCACCGCAACTTTGTCCTGCCTGGGGCTCCGCTGCAACTTCCCCCTGCCTGGGGCCCATGGCAAATTCCCCCAGCCCGGGTTCTGCCACAACTTCGTCCTGCCTGGGACATTCCGCAATATCGCCCTACCTGGGGCCCACCGCAACTTCGCCCTGCCAAAGTTCCACCACAACTTTGCTCTGCCTGGGGCTCAATGTGAATTTGCCCTGCCTGTGGCCCACCGCAACTTCGCCCTGCCTGGGGCTCAATGCGAATTTGCCCTGCCTGGGGCCCACCGCAACTTCGCCCTGCCTGGTGCTCACCGCAACTTCGCCCTGCCTGGGTTCCATTGCAAATTCGCCATGCCTGGGGCTCACTGCAACTTTGCCCTGCCACAGTTCCGCCAGAACTTCGCACGGCCTGCGGCTCCCCGCAACTTCGCCCTGCCTGGGGGCAACCGCAACTTTGCCCTGCCATGGTTCTGCTGCAACTTTACTCTGCCATGGTTCTGCCGCAACTTCGCCCTACCATGGTTCTGCCACAACTTCACCCTGCCAGGGTTCTGTCTCAACTTCGCCCTGCCTGGGGCTCGCCGCAACTTTGCCCTGCCATGGTTCCGCCGCAACTTTACCCCACCAACATTCCACCGCAACTTCGTCCTGCCAGGGGTTCCCCACAACTTCGCGATGCCAGGGGCCCGCCCCAACTTTGACCTCCCAGGGGCCCGTCACAACTTCGTCCTGCCAGCCTCAACTTCGCCATGCCTGGGGCTCACCGCAACTTCGCCCTGACAGGGTTCCGCCACAATTTCGCCTGCCTAGGACACTCCGCAATTTCGCTCTACCTGGGGCCCACGGCAACTTCGCCCTCCCATGGTTCCACCCCAACTTGGCCCTCCCAGGGTTCCGCCACAACTTCGCCCTGCCAAAGTTCCGCCACAAGTTTGCCCTGCCTGGGGCCCGCCGCAACTTCACTCTGCCAGGGGCCCGATGCAACTTCACCCTGCCTGGGGTCCACCGCAACTTCGCCATGCCTGGGGCCCACCTCAACTTCACTCTGCCAGGGGCCCATCTCAACTTCGCACTGCCTGGGGCCCACCGCAACTTCACCCTGCCTGGGGCCCACCGCAACTTCACCCTGCCTGGGGTTCCGTCGCAACTTTGCCCTGCCAGGGTTCTGCCACAACTTCGCCCTACCTTGGTTCTGCCGCAACTTCACCCTGCCAGGGTTTGTGTCGTAACTTTGCCATGCTATGGTTCCACTGCAACTTCACCCCGCCAACATTCCGTCACAGCTTCGTCCTGCCAGGGGTTCCCCGCAACTTCTCCCTGCCTGGGGCTCCCCGTAACTTCGCCCTGCCTGTGGCCCACCCCAACTTCACCCTGCCAGGGGCCCGCCACAACTTCGCCATGCCTGGGTCCTGCCACAACTTCGCCCTGCCAGGGTCCCGCCACAACTTCGTCCTGCCAAGGGCCCGCCTCAACATCGCCATGCCTGGGGACCACCACAACTTCTCCCTGCCTGGGGCTCACCGCAACTTCGCCCTGCCATGGTTCTGCCACAACTTCGCTCCGCCAAATTCTGCTGCCACTTCGTCCTGCCAGGGGTTCCCCGCAACTTTGCCCTGCCAGGGGCCTGATGCAACTTTGCCCTGCCAGGGGCCCGATGCAACTTCACCATGCCTGGGGTCCACCGCAACTTCACCATGCCTGGGGTCCACCGCAACTTCACCATGTCTGGGGCCCGCCTCAACTTCGCCATGCCTGGGCACGCCTCAACTTCGCCATGCCTGGGGCCCACCGCAACTTTCCCCTGCCTGGGGCCCACCGCAACTTCGCTCTGCCTGGGGTTCCACCGCAACTTCGCGCAGCCAGGGTTCCGCCTCAACTTTGCCCTGCCATGGTTCTGCTGCAAGTTCGCCCTGCCATGGTTCCACAGCAACTTCACCCTGCCAGATATTCCCCGCAACTTCTCCATGCCTGGGGCCCGCCACAACTTCGCCTTGCCTGGGGCCCGCCACAACTTCATCCTGCCAGCGGCCCGCCTCAACTGCGCCATGCCTGGGGCCTGCCTCAACTTCGCCCTGACTGGGGCCCACCGCAACGTTGCCCTGCCTGGAACCTGGCGCAAATTCACCCTGCCTGGGGCTTCGCCGCAACTTCGCCCAGCCACGGTTCTGTCTCAAATTCACCCTGCCTGGGGCCCGCTGCAACTTTGCCCTGACAGGGTTCCGCCACAACTTCGCCCTGCCAGAGTTCCGCCAAAAGTTTGCCCTGCCTGGGGCTCAATGCGATTTCGCCCTGCCTGGGGCCCGCCGCAATTTCACCCTGCCTGGGGCCCACTGCAATTTCGCCCTGCCTGGGGCCCACCGCAACTTCGCCCTGCCTGGGGACCACCGCAACTTCGCCCTGTCTGGGTTCCGCCGCAACTTCGCCCTGCCTGGGGCCCACCGCAACTGCCATGGTTCTGCCGCAACTTCACCCTGCCAGGGTTCTGTCTCAATTTCGCCCTGCCTGGGGCCCGCTGCAACTTCGCCCTGCCATGGTTCCACTGCAACTTCGCCCTGCCATGGTTCTGCCGCAACTTCACCCTGCCAGGGTTCTGTCTCAATTTCGCCCTGCCTGGGGCCCGCTGCAACTTCGCCCTGCCATGGTTCCACTGCAACTTCGCCCTGACATGGTTCCGCCACAACTTAGCCCCGCCAAATTCCGCCGCAACTTCACCATGCCCGGGTTTCCCCGCAACTTCGCCCTGTCTGGGGTGAGCCTCAACTTCGCCCTGCCATGGGCCCGATGCAAATTCACCATGCCAGGGGTTCCCCGCAACTTCACCATGCCTGGGGTCCACCGCAACTTCACCATGCCAGGTGCCCGCCTCAACTTCGCCATGCCTGGGCCCGGCTCAACTTCGCCCTGCCTGGGGTTCCGCCGCAACTTTGCACAGCCAGGGTTCCGCCTCAACTTTGCCCTGCCATGGTTCTGCCGCAAGTTCGCCCTACCATGGTTCTGCCGCAACTTCACCCTGCCAGGGTTCTGGCGCAACTTCACCCTGCCATGGTTCCACCGCAACTTCGCCCTACCTGGGGCTCGCCGCAACTTTGCCCTGCCATGGTTCCAGCGCAACTTCGTACTGCCAGGCTTCCGCCGCAACCTCGCACTGCCAGGGGCCCGCCACAACTTCGTCCTGCCAGGGGCCCGCCTCAACTATGCCCTGACTGGGGCCCAACGCAACTTTCCCCTGCCTGGAACACGCCGCAAATTCACCCTGCCTGGGGCTTCGCCGCAACTTTGCCCAGCCAAGGTTCTGCCGCAACTTTGCCCTGCCTGGGTTTTCCCTCAAATTCGATCTGCCTGGGGCTCCGCCGCAACTTCGTACTGCCTGGGGCCCACCACAACTTCGCCCTGCCTGGGTTCTGCCGCAACTTCACCCTGCCTGGCGACCACCGCAACTTTGCCCTGCCTGGGTCCAGCCGCGACATCGCCCTGCCTGGGGACCACCACAACTTCGCCCAGCCAGGGTTCTGCCGCAACTTTGCCCTGCCTGGGTTTCCCCGCAACTTCGCCCTGCCTGGGGCTCCGCTGCAACTTCCCCCTGCCTGGGGCCCATGGCAAATTCCCCCAGCCCGGGTTCCGCCACAACTTCGTCCTGCCTGGGACATTCCGCAATATCGCCCTACCTGGGGCCCACTGCAACTTCGCCCTGCCAAAGTTCCACCACAACTTTGCTCTGCCTGGGGCTCAATGTGAATTTGCCCTGCCTGTGGCCCACCGCAACTTCGCCCTGCCTGGGGCTCAATGCGAATTTGCCCTGCCTGTGGCCCACTGCAACCTCGCCCTGCCAGGGTTCCGCCGCAATTTCACCCTGCCTGGGTCCCACCGCAACCTTGCCCTGCCTGGTGCTCACCGCAACTTTGCCCTGCCACGGTTCCGTCAGAACTTCGCATGGCCTGCAGCTCCCCGCAACTTTGCCCTGCCTGGGGCCCACCGCAACTTTGCCCTGCCATGGTTCTGCTGCAACTTTGCTCTGCCATGGTTCTGCTGTAACTTTGCTCTGCCATGGTTCTGCTGCAACTTCGCCCTACCATGGTTCTGCCACAACTTCACCCTGCCAGGGTTCTGTATCAACTTCGCCCTGCCTGGGGCTCGCCGCAACTTTGCCCTGCCATGGTTCCGCCGCAACTTTACCCCACCAACATTCCACCGCAACTTCGTCCTGCCAGGGGTTCCCCACAACTTCGCGATGCCAGGGGCCCGCCCCAACTTTGACCTCCCAGGGGACCGCCTCAACTTCGCCCTGCCAGGGTTCCGCCGCAACTTTGCCCTGACAGGGTTCCGCCACAACTTCACTCTGCCACGGGCCTGTCTCAACTTCGCCCTGCCTGGGGCCCACTGCAACTTCACCCTGCCTGGGGCCCACCGCAACTTCGCCAAGCCTGGGGCCCACCGCAACTTCACCCTGCCTGGGGTTCCGCCACAACTTCGCCCTGCCAGAGGTTCCCCGCAACTTCGCCATGCCTGGGCCCGCCACAACTTCGCCCTGCCAGGGTCCCGCCTCAACTGCGTTATGCCTGGGGCCCGCCTCAACTTCGCCCTGACTGGGGCCCACCGCAACGTTGCCCTGCCTGGAACCCGGCGCAAATTCACCCTGCCTGGGGCTTCGCCGCAACTTCGCCCAGCCAGGGTTCTGCCGCAACTTCGCCCTGCCATGGTTCCACCACAACTTCGCCCCGCCAAATTCTGCCGCAACTTCGTCCTGCCAGGGGCCTGATGCAACTTTGCCCTGCCATGGGCCCGATGCAACTTCACCATGCCAGGGGTTCCCCGCAACTTCGCCCTGTCTTCGGTGAGCCTCAACTTCGCCCTGCCAGGGACCTGATGCAACTTTGTCCTGCCATGGGCCCGATGCAACTTCACCATGCCAGGGGTTCCCCACAATTTCACCATGCCTGGGGTCCACCGCAACTTCACCATGCCAGGGCCCCGCCTCAACTTCGCCATGCCTGGGCCCGCCTCAACTTCGCCCTGCCTGGGGCCCACCGCAACTTCGCGCAGCCAGGGTTCCGCCTCAACTTTGCCCAGCCAGGGTTCTGCCGCAACTTTGCCCTGCCTGGGTTTTCCCTCAACTTCGCTCTGCCTGGGGCTCCGCTGCAACTTCGCCCTGCCTGGGGCCCACCACAACTTCGCTCTGCCTGGGTTCTGCCGCAACTTCACCCTGCCTGGCGACCACCGCAACTTTGCCCTGCCTGGGTCCAGCCGCGACATCGCCCTGCCTGGGGACCACCACAACTTCGCCCAGCCAGGGTTCTGCCACAACTTTGCCCTGCCTAGGTTTCCCCGCAACTTCGCCCTGCCTGGGGCTCCGCTGCAACTTCCCCCTGCCTGGGGCCCATGGCAAATTCCCCCAGCCCGGGTTCCGCCACAACTTCGTCCTGCCTGGGACATTCCGCAATATCGCCCTACCTGGGGCCCACCGCAACTTCGCCCTGCCAAAGTTCCACCACAACTTTGCTCTGCCTGGGGCTCAATGTGAATTTGCCCTGCCTGTGGCCCACCGCAACTTCGCCCTGCCTGGGGCTCAATGCGAAATTGCCCTGCCTGTGGCCCACTGCAACCTCGCCCTGCCAGGGTTCCGCCGCAATTTCACCCTGCCTGGGTCCCACCGCAACCTTGCCCTGCCTGGTGCTCACCGCAACTTCGCCCTGTCAGGGTTCCATTGCAAATTCGCCATGCCTGGGGCTCACTGCAACTTTGCCCTGCCACGGTTCCGTCAGAACTTCGCACGGCCTGCGGCTCCCCGCAACTTCGCCCTGCCTGGGGCCCACCGCAACTTTGCCCTGCCATGGTTCTGCTGCAACTTTGCTCTGCCATGGTTCTGCTGCAACTTTGCCCTGCCATGGTTCTGCTGCAACTTTGCTCTGCCATGGTTCTGCCGCAACTTCGCCCTACCATGGTTCTGCCACAACTTCACCCTGCCAGGGTTCTATATCAACTTCGCTCTGCCTGGGGCTCGCCGCAACTTTGCCCTGCCATGGTTCCGCCGCAACTTTACCCCACCAACATTCCACCGCAACTTCGTCCTGCCAGGGGTTCCCCACAACTTCGCCCTGCCAGGGTTCCGCCGCAACTTTGCCCTGACAGGGTTCCGCCACAACTTCACTCTGCCACGGGCCCGTCTCAACTTCACCCTGCCTGGGGCCCACTGCAAATTCACCCTGCCTGGGGCCCACCGCAACTTCGCCAAGCCTGGGGCCCACCGCAACTTCACCCTGCCTGGGGTTCCGCCGCAACTTCGCCCTGCCATGGTTCTGCCACAACGTTGCCCTACCATGGTTCTGCCGAAACTTCACCCTGCCAGGGTTCTGCCGCAACTTTGCCCTGCTAGGGTTCCGCCGCAACTTTGCCCTGTCATGGTTCTGCCACAACTTCGCCCTGCCATCGTTCCACTGCAACTTCACCCCGCCAAAATTCCATCACAGCTTCGTCCTGCCAGGGGTTCGCCGGAACTTCGCCCTGCCTGTGGCCCACCCCAACTTCGCCCTGCCAGGGGCCTGCCACAAATTCGTCATGCCTGGGGCCTGCCACAACTTCGCCCTGCCTGGGTGCTGCCACAACTTCGCCCTGCCTGGGTTCCGCCGCAACTTCTCCCTGCCTGGGGCTCACCGCAACTTTGCCCTGCCAGGGTTCCGTTGCAACTTCCCCCTGCCTGGGGCTCACCGCAACTTCGCCCTGACAGGGTTCCACCGCAACTTTGCCCTGCCAGGGGCCTGATGCAACTTCGCCCTGTCAGGGGCCCGATGCAACTTCACCATGCCTGGGGTCCACCGCAACTTTGCCATGCCTGGGCCCGCCTCAACTTCGCCCTGCCTGGGGCACACCGCAACTTCGTCCTGCCTGGGGTTCCGCCGCAACTTCGCGCAGCCAGGGTTCCGCCTCAACTTTGCCCTGCCATGGTTCTGCTGCAAGTTCGCCCTACCATGGTTCCATAGCAACTTCACCCTGCCATGTATTCCTCGCAACTTCTCCATGCCTGGGGCCCGCCACAACTTCGCCTTGCCTGGGGCCCGCCACAACTTCGCCCTGCCAGGGTCCCGCCTCAACTGCGCTATGCCTGGGGCCCGCCTCAACTTCGCCCTGACTGGGGCCCACCGCAACGTTGCCCTGCCTGGAACCCGGCGCAAATTCACCCTGCCTGGGGCTTCGCCGCAACTTCGCCCAGCCAGGGTTCTGCCGCAACTTCGCCCTGCCATGGTTCCACCACAACTTCGCCCCGCCAAATTCTGCCGCAACTTCGTCCTGCCAGGGGCTCCCCACAACCTCGCCCTGTCTGGGGTGAGCCTCAAATTCGCCCTGCCAGGGGCCTGATGCAACTTTGCCCTGCCATGGGCCCGATGCAACTTCACCATGCCAGAGGTTCCCCGCAACTTCGCCCTGTCTTCGGTGAGCCTCAACTTCACCCTGCCAGGGGCCTGATGCAACTTTGCGCTGCCATGGGCCCGATGCAACTTCACCATGCCAGGGGTTCCCCGCAACTTCACCATGCCTGGGGTCCACCGCAACTTCACCCTGCCATGGTTCCGCCACAACTTCGCCCTGCCTGGGGCTCGCCGCAACTTCGCCCTGCCATGGTTCCACTGCAACTTCGCCCTGCCTGGGGCTCGCCGCAACTTCGCCCTGCCATGGTTCCGCCACAACTTAGCCCCGCCAAATTCCGCCGCAACTTCGTCCTTCCAGGGGTTCCCCGCAACTTCGCCCTTCCTGGGGCTCCCCGTAACTTCGCCCTGCCTATGGCCCACCCCAACTTCGTCCTGCCAGGGGTTCCCCATAACTTCGCCATGCCTGGGGACCACCACAACTTCGCCCTGCCTGGGTTCCGCCGCAACTTCTCCCTGCCTGGGGCTCACCGCAACTTTGCTCTGCCATGGTTCTGCTATAACTTTGCCCTACCATGGTTCTGCCGCAACTTCGCCCTGCCTGGGGCTCACCGCAACTTCGCCCTGCCATGGTTCCGCCACAACTTAGCCTCGCCAAATTCCGCCGCAACTTCGTCCTGGCAGGGGTTCCCCGCAACTTCGCCCTGTCTGGGGTGAGCCTCAACTTCGCCCTGTCTGGGTGAGCCTCAACTTCGCCCTGTCTGGGGTGAGCCTCAACTTCGCCCTGTCTGGGGTGAGCCTCAACTTCGCCCTGTCTGGGGTGAGCCTCAACTTTGCCCTGCCTGGGGCCCACCTCAACTTCGCCCTACCTGGAGCGCCCCCCACTTTGCCCTGCCTGGATCTCCCCCGCAACTTTGCCCTGCCTGGGTTCCGCCGCAACTTCGCCCTCCCTGGGGCCAGCGGCAACATCGCTCTGCCTGGGCTCCCCCGCATTTTCAGAGTGCCAGGGTTCCGCCGTAACTTGGCCCTCCCTGGGGTCCCCCGCAACTTCGCCCTGCTTGGGGCTCCCCCGCATTTTCGCCCTGCCTGGGTTCCGCCGCAACTTCGCCCTGCCAGGGTTCCGCCACAAATTCGCCGTGCCTGACGCCCACCGCAACTTCGCCCTGCCTGGGGCTCCAGCCCTGCTGTACCTTTGTTCCCCATGCTCCTGCCTCACCACACCTTCACTTCTCTTGAGCCCAGCATCCCTTCGTACACTCATGGCTGCTGTTGTTCTCTGTCCCTCCAATCAGAGACTGTTTCTCTCCCACATTTGCTGCTGATCAGCTCACTACCGAGCCGATCAGCAGAAAAACTGGGAAAAGAACATCCTGTGATTGGAGGAGCAGCGCCTTGCAAAATCTTGAAATTCACTTAGCTGCATTTTGAACTTACCAGCTTTTGGACAGTGGCTTTGTGGGCCACATTGAGATGGCCGCCAGTTGGACCAGCTTTGTCTGCATATACTGATCACATTGTAATTTAATAATTTGGCCCCAAGGTGGCACTATGTTATGTTTTCCCCAAATTCTGCGTCACTGATATTTTCAGCTGCCATTTTTTGTATGTGTTTGAGAGATAGATAACTGTGTACTGATTGCATACCTATTGTAGTTTTTATTTTGTGCTCTTTAACCTTCAGAAAATGTATCAAGCTGAGAGGAAGAGCGTTTCTTAATGTTAATGTTAGCTTACTTTTCAAAAAAAAGTTTAATTTGAAGCCAGCTGATTATTTCATATATGTTTTGCTGAAGGTTGGCAAAGGGAATGGTCCTGATTGCTAACATGGTGAGCTGGAGAGAAAGAGGGAGACAGATGAAGTGTCTTTACTTATTCTTTAAAAATGCAAGTAAACAACAAGAACATGGCACATTATAGTGCCTTTAATGTAATAAACATCCCAAGATGCTTTACAGGAGCATTATACAACGACGTATTTGATCCAGCCACATAGGAAATATTAGATCAGATGTCCAAAAGCTTGGTGAAAGAGGTAGATTTTAAAAGTGTCGAAGGAGAAAGGCAAAGTTAAAGAGGCAGAGAGATACAGGGATAGAATTCCAGACCTTGGGGCTGAGGCAACTGAAGGCACAGCCACCAACGGTGGAGCTCTTACAGTTGGGAATGCACAAAAGACCAGAATTAGAAGAGTGCAGATATCTTGGAGGCTTATGGGACTGAAAGAGATTACAGAGATGGTGAGAGTTAAGGTCATGGAGGAATTTGAAAACACGGATGAGAATTTTAAAATCAAGTCATTGCTTGATCAGAAGACAATGTAGGTCAGTGAGCACAGGAGTGAAAGGGGAACGGGACTTGTTGCGAGTTAAGACATGGGCAGCAGAGTTTTGGATGACCTCAAGTTTACAGAAGGTAGAACGTGGGAGACCAGCCAGGAGTGTGTTGGAACAGTCAAGTCTAGAGCTAACAAAGACATGGATGGGGGTTTCACAGCAGGTGAGCTGAAACAGGGGTGAGGTCAGGCAATGTTACAAAGGGGAAAATCGGTGGTCTTAGTGATGGTGCAAATATGAAGTCGGAAGTTCATCTTGGGATCAAATATGACACCAAGGTTGCTAACAAACTGGCTGAAACAGATTCAAAGTAAGTTTAATTTTGAAATAAAATTAAGTCTCTGAGTGAAATGGATAGGAAGGGGAGAAAATGTGAAAAAAGTTGAAGGTGAGGGTTTTCCGACCTCTTGTCACACACCTTTGTGGCAGCAAATTTGAAAAGGTGAGTGGATGGAGAATTAAAGGTAAGTGGCAGCAGAATAAAGGAGTGCAGAGGATACTGGAGTTGAACAGGTAGTTCAGAGAGGAAGAGGGACAAGTAATAATGAGAGTAAAGGTCTAGTGAGAAGAAAAGGAGTAGGGGACATGAAGGCAGCAAGGGGTTGGAGAGATATGTGAGTGATTGGGTGAGTGATGGAAAGGAAACCACTGAATAGCATATTTTCTTTGGATTTCCAATTCAGCTGTAGCCTGCATCCATTGATCACTCTTTATGACACCATACATACTATACTAAAAAAAAGAAAAAGGCCGAGAGAAAGGCAGAAGATAAGAGAGCATCAAAAATTAGATCTTTGGAGGGGGAGGGGTGGAGAGAGAGAGAGAAGAGGAAGACAGTGACTGAAACAGAAGAGGAGATATATAGAGAGGGAGAGACCATAGCAGTGTGGCATTAGAGGCAGGCAAGAGAGAGTCATATTGTCTAGTTTACCTGCACAATGGTATGAAGGATCAGCAAGTAATACTTTAAATTTGCTATATAGCACACACTGTTTATTTGCGTGCCACCGTTTCTGTCATGTCTGTAGGTTACATTTATGCCTAAAATCGAGAGTGCGCTCTTTCGCGCATGCAAGAACGCACTCATCTCCCTGAGGCTAATTGCTGCCTCAGGGAGATCATCTCTACTTTCAGCAATATTAAAAATAGAAAAAAAAAATCCCTTTATTGTCCCCTCATGTAACATCGTCACATGTGTTGGGACATGTTCATAATTTCCATAACAACTTTATTAAAATTTTAAAAACCCTACATGAAACCTCATCCCGCCAGTGGATGAGGTTTCATGCTTTTTCTAGTTGCCGCCGGAGCTCCTGGCCTGCCCACCAACCTTAAGGTTGGACGGGCAGGTCCTTTAATTGCTTAATTGACCCTGTCAATAGCCTCAATTTTACGCATTGGGGGGCAGGGCCCACTCGCCGACGGTAAAATCCTGCCCTCAAAATTCAAAAATAATTAAATTAATAGTCCATAAATGTTGCTGTGTTAGCTCAGTAGCTCAATACTATCTCCTGAGGGGAAGGTGTTCTGGCCAATATTGCTCTTCTCCCAGGAGCTGCTTTAAACTGAAGCTGTTACCTTGCTTCCCAGCTCCAGTTGCTGCTCCTAGCTGCAGCTAAGCCTCAGCCTCCAATGTGGCCACCTAGGGGCATGTATCTTTAACAGTGCTGCTACACTCTAAAGGCAGCTTCCCTAATGGCAGTTCAATATCTCTATCAGGCTGCTATTCTTAACTTTGCTCTACCATCTTTCTTCTCTCCGTCAGCCTCTAATTATCCCCCTTGACATTTTAATCTACTCATCTTCCTCTTTGGTGCTGCTCTCACCCTGCCTAACCTTTATCCAATAACTCTAGCCCCTTCCCAAGTCCTGTAATCATGTCCTATTTCCCTTTGAACCCTTTTCCTAGTCAACTAATTCTACCCTGCTTCCCCATCTATTTGTGTTCCATCTTCCTCCTCCTTCCCCTCTGGCCTCTTCTGACCTTCAGTTCAGCAGTGCTCTCTCAGCTCTGCTCTCATTATATTGACTTTTCTAACCCTGTTTAATCTGAAGACCATACTTGGTATTGGGTTCCCTTGTACAACAGCACAGCACTTGTAATACTTTAAAAATCTTATGTATAGTGCTACTTCCTTACTTCTTATCACACTTTGATATCATACTTCGATGTTATGTTTTGGATATCACAATTTACCATACCTTCATCTTAGCACAATCATCATAGGATATCTGCTAGTATTGTATATAGATGCATATACATACACACATCAGGTAGGACAAAAGGTTTCAGCAACAGTCATAGAGAAGGGGAAATTGTCAAAGACAATATGAACAAGAGAGAAAGCAAGATGAAAGAGATGATGGGGGAACCCAGCACATCAGTGCAAATAGACAAGGCTGAAGCACTTGCAGCTATTGTCATGACCATAGATCCTATCCCCAAATTACTTATGGTCATACTGAACTTTTAAGTAAGACATGCGTTTTTTAAAAAAGGACATACAAGAAAAAGCTGGCTGAGACTGTAAGGTAACTGCTTGCTGAAAAATTCCTACGTGGATTACTTGATGAACTGGTTCAGAGGGAATGGAATGTCACACCCAAAAGGTGTGACACAGCCTACTTCAGACAAAGGCACTTCAAAGGAAAAGATACAATGCAAGCTGAACTGTAATCTCCCGTGGTTGCAGAGGTAATGGAAAATGATTACCAACTCAGCCAAAACCACCTCCTGATGACTATGAACAGGAACTGGGTTGAAAAGAAAACAGGTCTGGGTGAAGGATATGTTTGTTTTTTGCCCTTCCAGGAATACATGAGGAAAGGGGGTTAAAAAAAAGCCAACTGCAACCCCAGTTCTGTGTGCTAGACTGGTGTTCTGTTCTAGTGTGTGTGCGCTGTGAAGGTCACGGCTGAAGAACACCAACTGGGCATCCCTGCACTTGTAGGTAAAAAAAAACTCTTTCTCTCTGATTGCTGGAAACAAGGCACAAGTCAGCAAAGCCACAGTTGAAAAGGAAACAGGACAACTCATTTCAGCTAACCTGCAGAACTAAGAATCTCCAAACCCACTGCTCAACTGCCAAAGTCAGTGCTACCAGAATCACCCCTACTTAACAGTCGCAACATTTTACCATCTACTCCTCATGGACAAACCAAAGGACTGATTCATATATCTTTTTATCTTTTAATTTTGGACTCAATTTCTCATTTCTAATCTGTGTTTATGTGTGTTGCGTTATTATTTTTTCTCGTGTTTAGTACCTAAGTCTTTGGTACCTGTCTTTGACTCAAGACAGCCTGGTTAAATTGGCTCCTTTCTAAAACACATTTCATTTGGACTGGGAGAAGGTATCCACAAGGGAAGGGATCCTTTATAAATTAACCTTGATGCGACCAATTGAGAGGGTTGAATAAAGAAGGGGAGTCAATTCATCCCTCCTCACCCGGGAGCATAACAATTTGGGGGAACCTTCCCTGGGGATCAGTTGTAACAAGTTGGGGCTTGGTTCTGGAATTGTTCCCACAGACGAAACAAACGAATTAGAGTGGGGAAAGTAAATCGTTCCTTTGAAACCAATTTTAAAAACTGCAAAAAGGCTTTCTTGAGTCTGTACTATTAAAGAGTAAAAATGTCCACATTTGATGCCAGTGCTTTTCTAGGAGAATTAGGGGAAGTTACTTTTCAGGATATAATGTTCTGTCCCTCGAACAGTTAAAAGATTTAGCAAGGCGTTTAGGATTAGAATTTCACCTGAAAGCCAGAAAACCCGAAATTTTAAAAGGAGTGGCCAAGGGTCTACAGGTGGAAATTGAGGACGATGAAATAGATAGAATAGCGGTAGAGAGATTAAAATTGGAGCAGCGGAAATTAGAATTTCAGGAAAGAGAAAGAGGAAAGACAGGAAAGGGCATGGAGAGGAGAGAGAGAATTTCAGGGCAGAGAGAGAGAAAAGGAATTTTAAACTTAAAACAGCTCGAGCTGAGGGGCAGGAATCCTACTGAGTCCCTTGAAGACACCACTAGCTCAGACTTAAGGGCTGAGGCAACCCGGTTTGCTCATTTAATCCCTAAGTTTTATAAAGCAGTGGTGGAAGCATTCTTTATCTCTTTCGAGCGTTAGCACAGCGGTTAAAGTGGCCAGTCAAACATTGGTCCCTATTACTGCAGAGTAAACTTTCAGGTAAAGCTCACAAGGTTTACTCCCTCTTGTCTGAGAAAAGTGCCACTGACTGTGAGGCAGCAAAAAGGGCTATTTTAAGTGTGTATCAGTTAGTGCTGGAGGCATACCGTCAGAAATTCCATACCCTCAGGAAACGGCTAGACCAAATGTACCTGGAATTTGAAAGACTTAAGCAACTTGCTTTTGACCAGTGGATGCGGTCACTTAAAACAAAAGCCACTTACGAAAACCTCCGTGAGATAATTCTCCTTGAGAAGTTCATAAACTCCATACCCTCCCCAATAAGAACACACCTAGAGGAATGGAGGGTAACAGGGGCCAGGCAGGCAGCCACACTGGCTGATGATTATGAGCTGATCCACAAACCCTTGTTGCAGAAGAGACCCTCTCCTAGTCACCCCCATCCAACTGGAAAGGACAGAGGTGGAGAGAGCAATAGGAAACTGAGCACCCATAGGAGAGGAGGAAATACTGGGGTCCTCCTCAGGACAGAAAGGGTGGTGCTGAGATGAAAAGTGAGACCAAGAAGCCTGTGTGTTTTAACTGCTAAAAGGTAGGGCACCTCCGGGCCAGTTGCTGGAGGTTACGGGAAAAACCAGTGGGATTTATCAAGCCACATACCCCTAGAGAATGGGAGTCAGTCAGAGAGAATAGCAGACCAGGCTATGGCTCTGACTGCAGCTGTGAATCCCTGTAGAAACACTCCTAAGAGTGTGGATCAGGTTAAACAAACCCGAGAATTACAACAATTTTGTATCCGAAGGAAGGGTGGCCACATTTTGCCAGGGTGAGGCGAGTGAGCCTGTAATAATACCGGGGGATAAAGGGCCAGCCAAACTCTGTTGCCAGGAAAAGGCATGACCTTCCCACCAGGGAGTGCAGTAAGTGCCAAGATGTTGGTAAAGGAGATTGAAGGAGGGTACATGCCCATCCCCTTATATTGGGTGCATCTGGAGTGCGGCCATGTGTCAGGACCAGTGACTGTAGGAGTTGTCCCTGGTTTGCCTGTGCTTGGGGTCGACCTTATCCTCAGTAATGACCTGGTGGGATCAAAGGTAATAGCATCCTCAGTGGTCTCAGAGAAACCCACTGAGGTCAGAGAGACAGAACGGTTGCAGGATAAAGTGCCTGGCATTTTCCCTGACTGTGTGGCCAGACAGGCTCCGTCAGTGGAGGGTGAAGTGGCACTGCAGACAGAAGATCCTACATTCTGGTTATGTGAAACCTTTTTCAGGAGTCTAGAAGACCCCAAGGAGGTAATAAATAGATCTTCCTTGGTAGCAGCTCAGCAGGCTGACCCACTGTTAAAAACACCAGCTCAGAATGCCCACACTGAAGCTGAGGTAGAAGCAGTCCCTGAATAATATTACATTAAAAAGGAGGTGCTGCTGAGGAAATGGAGACCCCACCCCTCCCACAAATGAGAGTGGACAGAGACCCACCAGGTAGTGGTGCCACCAAGGTACTGTAGGGAAATATTGTGGTTAGCTCATGAAATTCTGATGGCTGGGCATGTCGGTATATGCAAAACCCAAGCCCGCAGCAGCCAGCATTTTTACCGGCCACACCTCCATAGGGATGTAGTAAGATTTTGCAGAACCTGCCAGGTTTTGGGGAAACCCCAGCCTGCACCAAAACCTGCACCGATGATTCCCATGCCGGTTTTTGGGAAACCATTCAGCAAGGTGTTGGTGAACTGTGTGGGGCTGTGCCCAAAACAAAAGGGAGCTACCGGTATATTCTTATCATCGTGGACATGGCGGCCCATTTCCCAGAGGCTATTCCCCTGAGAACCATATCTGCCAAAACAGTGGTGAGGGAATTGACCCAGTTCTTTACAGGTATGTTCTGCCCATCGAGATCCATTTGGATCAGGGCTCAAATTTAATGTCCAAAATATTCCAGGAAGTCATGAGTAACCTGGGCATGACCCAGCTGAAGTCTTCAGCATCTTACCCACAGTTGCAGGGGGCAATAGAATGGTACCACCAGACCCCAAAAACAATGATCAGGACATACTGCCACGAGTACCCCCATGACTGGGATAAAGGACTAGGTTTTATTCTGTTCTCTACCAGGAACTCTCCCAGTGAGTCCACCAGTTTTACTCCGTTTGAATTAGTTTATGGGCATCAAGTGCAAGGGAACCAATCAAGGAGAGGTTTTTAGAACAGAAGGAGGAACTCTCCATGTTAGACTACATAATAGTATTCCGGGAGCGACTCATGGCAGCCTGTGATGTGGCTGAGAACACTTAAAAACCTCCTAGACAGCTCTGAAAAAACAGGCAAACATGCCAGGGCCAGAACCTTTCAATCAGGAGACTATGGGCAGAATTTTACATCCCACGGGTGGGAGCGCACCCATCCTGACCGGGCATAAAATAGCACGCGATATTTTGCTCGGCGAGCGCAAGCATGTGCCGGAGCCAAGCCCACCATTAGTTAACAGGTGACTTAAGGACATTAACAGTCCAATTGACAGCGAGTTTTCATTACCCGTGTGATTTCACGCTCATCGCACGGGCAAAACAGGCAGGCGGCCAGCCAACATTTTCAAAAACCTCATCCAAGGTAGGGATAAAAAGGGTCAGCAGCATTGCCATTGTGAGTAACGAGGAATTTGGTAGATAGTTTGCTGCTGGTGACCTATTGGCACTTGGCAGCTTCATCTCTATTTGGGGCTTCATTGTTATCATTTCCGGGCTTCATTTCAGGACTCCTTGAAGGCCCCCGGAGGACTCAGACTGTGTGGACCCTTCCAGGTGTCAGACAGCCTTCCATTACCCTGGTAATGGGGATTATGGTCTCCACTGGTGGCACCTCTTCTGAGGAGGAAGAGAGGGGCAGAAGGGGGAGGAGGCCAGGTGTCCCAGTGCAGCTTCCAGCGGAGGGACCTGTGGGAGGAGAGGCGCAGGCACAAGGGGCGCAGGGTCAGCAGGAAGTCCAAGGTGGAAGGGGCCGCAGAAGACGCCACTATCCTGCTGCCAGGGTTTACAGACAGCGATGCAGCTACCTCAATATGTCTGAGGTGCAATTCTGAAGGAGGCTCCATCTCTCAAGGGAGACAGTGACCTCCATTTGTCAGATGATCGACCCTGAGATCAGCTCTGACTGTGTGGGTGGACACCCCATTCCAGTGGCTCTGAAGGTCACAGTGGCCCTCAAAGTCAATGCCTCCGGCTCTTTCCAGGGGTCAGTGGGGGATCTTTGTGGAGTCTTCCAATCAGCTGTCCACAGTTGCGTCAAGCTGGTGACAGAAGCTCTGTTCAGGCAGGTCCTGACCTTTATATTTACTGTACGGACGAGGCCAGCCAGGCTGAGTGAGCCAGAGGCTTTCCAGCGATTGCTCGGTTCCCCTGCATCCAGAGTGCCATCGACTATACGTGTGATCATCAAGGTGCCAGCGGGTCAGTCAACTGGAAGGGATTCCACTCCATGAACATGCAGATAGCGTGTGACCACAGGATGCAGATTCTGTAAGTCTGTGCAAGCTCCCATGCCGCTTACATCCACAGACAATCCCAGGTACCGAGGCTCTTCAATGCTCCAACCCGACTGGATGGATGGCTGCTGGGTGACAAAGGCTATCCATTGAAGAGATGGCTCATGACACCTTTCCGCCACCCTAGAACAGAGGCAGAGAAGCATTATGATATGAGTCATGCCTCCATAAGGGCGGTGGTAGAGAGGACCGTAGGTCTTCTCAAGGTGCGCTTCCGATGCCTGGACCATTAAGGGGGAGCATGACAATACCCCCAGAGTGTGTGTCACTGATAGTGGTTGCATGCTGCACTCTCCACAATCTGCCATTGGCAAGGGGGGGACCCACTGGAGGAAGAGGATGTTGACGCAGCTGCACAGGCCACAGATGATGAGCCCAGTAGTCTGAAGAGCAGCATGGTGAGGAGAACACTGAGGGCATGGAGACAGACCTCGGTAACGTCCAGGGAGACAGGGGCAACAGGGACGCCTTGATCCAACACTCCTACAGCTAGGCTACCAAATTATCAGCTTCAATTCCATTCCGGATGTCTGAAAGGACCCTTTCATTTGAACAGAAAGAACACTCAGTGCCTGTGCAATAAAGTTCAGAGCTACTTACTACCCCCCACCTCCGCCCCGCCCCCATCCCCAGTGTCACAGCTGGCAGCTCCCCCTTCAATGCAGCCTCATCAGATGCCACAGTCATTGGCATAGGGGCGGAGGAGCTGCTGCTGTCATCCAGAGCACCCTGAGAGGAGCCAGCAGAGGCTACAAGCAGCTCGTGCGCCAATGTGAGATCGCTCTGGACCTCTCTGCTCACCACAGATAGACGGGCACCTAGATGGGATACTCGGTGCCTCATTCATCTCCAACACTGGCACTGACCACCTGAGGTCAGTGCCTGTGAGAGGGCTTGCAAGTCCGAGCGCAGCCCCAGGAACCCCTCATTCTGTTCCTGGAGCTACCTCTCCATGAGTCGCCACTCTCTCAATGGAGGAGGCAGTATGCTCAGCCATGACAGTCAATGCAGTGCTGATGCTCCACATGGACTCCTCCACAATAGAGGCCATGGCACACATCACTCATGGATCTCTGCCAGATCCTCCCACAAATCTTGCTGGACATCATGCATCTGCCGCCTCATGGACAACTTCAGAAGCTCATCATCTGCCTTTGACTGAGCATTGTCCTGGTCCCCAGCAGCCCTCTGACTGCCAGTGCCCTGTGCACTCTCTGCCTCCGCCTGCACCTCAGGCGAGTGTGAAGTGCCGTCACCAATGTGCACCGAGATACTAGTCGCCGAACTAATATCTGAGGTGCAGGTATCTGAGCTGGCACCTGCTTCAGAGAGCAGGTGTGATGCAGGTGCAACAGAAGCTCGGTGGTCCTCTGGCATCATGGGTGGCCCTTTGGGGTCCACAGAATGAATCTAAAATAGGGAACAAGAGCATGTCATTAGTTAAAGCCGTCACAATGTCACTGTGCATGCCTGGCACCCTGGTGAGACAATGGAGATCTACATCATGGTGCCATTGTCTTTCAAGGATCAATGGGGACTCCAGGTTCGCGGCTCCCATTAATGGAGACACTACACTAGAATGGTTGCACAATCCGAAACTCTTACCTCTGTACACTGCACTCTTACCTTGGTCTGGCACCCCTGCCTCTTCAGGCCCGGTTGCACATGGGGTATGCCGGCTCTTGAGCTCCAGGGCGTCCTGCTTGAACCTGCTGAGCAGCAGGAGGTTGGGCTGCCCCATGCCTGCATGTGCCCTCTCTACCTGGTTATGGCTTGTCTTCTCCTGAAAGGACAGAGGAGCATTGATTAGTCCACTCTCTACCGGAAGCGCCATTACAAGCTGGCCAACCCGAGGTGAGGAACACCTCCCAGGGCACATCCATGTCATGGTTCTCAAGCCGCAAGGCACTTAGATCAAGCAGCCAGGGCTCACCCTTTTGGCCAGCTCCAGTGTCAGTGACAATCGGCGCTCAGACTACAAGATGTGGTGCAGTAATTCAAGTAGAAGGACAAGGGCAGCAGATGCATGGGAACACCACCACCTGCAAGTTCCTCTCCAAGCCACACACCATCCTGACTTGGAACCATATCGTTGTACCTTCAGTTGCTGGTTCAAAATCCTGGAACTCCCTTCCTAACAGCACTGTGGGTGTACCTATACTATATGGACTGCAGCAGTTTCAAGAAGACAGCTCACCACAACCTTCTGCAGAGCAATTAGGGATGGGGAATAAATGCTGGCCTAGCCAGTGACACCATATCCTGTGAAAGAATAAATAAAACAAAGTCAAAAAGGGAGAGAAAAAAGTAAGGGGGTGGGGAAACTTGGTTTAAAATGGCAACTTTTTGTGTCCAGAAAAATTGAATCCATATCTTGTAGTTGTGTTAACTGGACCTGATGGTTAACTGTTTCATTCTGTTGCTCAGAAGATCTAAATTTACCTAGTAAACATCTGTAATAGCACTCAGCAGGACCTGGAATGTGAAGTAAAATGAAGCTAATTTTGATAATGGAGTTTCTAATAAGACTTTTATGAGCAGGATAATCAGACTTTCTTGGTTTTGATAATGCAGTCTATCTTCATTAAGCTTCCAAGCCCAATCTGTGATGCAGAGTGCATACGTCTATTCTTGTAGAAATTACTCACTAGGTCGACACATTCGGTCTACAATAGAAACTGAAGCTCATTGACATTTGAAGCTTATTTTTTTCTGGGAAGTGCTAAATGGATTTGTTATTTATAGGAGTTACTAGTAATCTAAAGCTTGGAAAAAATTGAAGCTCCTGTCACTCAAGCTTTCCACTGACCTGGTTTTACAAACCTATTGCCAATTTTATCTGCTTTCTGACCTAGGATCTCAACTTCTTTTCTCCTTCCTGTAAGTAAATATCATTTATTTACCTCTAAATGATAAAACATCCCATCACCAACTGAAACAAGTTCTATATATAAAACTCTTGTGTCTAGCCTCAAGTGTCACATTTAAAAGTATGTTTGTCTTGACTCAGTAGTTGGCACTCTTGGGTTCAAGCGCAGAGGCTCGAGTGTGCCATCCACACGGATACTTCAGTGCTGCACTAACTGAAAGGCTCTGTCTTTTGGATGAGACATTAAACTGAGTCTCAGTCTAACCTCTCAGGTAGATGTAAACGATTCACAACTAAACAATGTTAACCTCTCCCAGTAACAGCAATTAGACTTTAAGAGATCTCCAATGTGCCATTAATTTATAAATAGCTAATATTCTAGACCCAAACTTCCCTCAGTATCAACAATTAGCATGGAATTGAGCACAGAATGGGTCAATTCCCCACAGAAAGCTAACTTTGCCACCTTAAAGAGACAGGGTCAATAAGATTTGGGAAGTCTCCTTTATTTGCCTATTAGGATAGCACTGTTTGTGTAAACATTTGTCTTAAGAGTGTATATTTGTATCTTGCATGATACACCACTTGTTATCAAATAGAATATCACCAGATTTATCATAAGCAATGCCACTGGAGATCCACTAGTACTTATATTAATTTATCAAGGGAAAAAAGTTCAAACAGGAAAGGTAGAAAAGAATGGATAAGTTGCTTCCTGACAATAATTTCTTCTTGTAAATAGCCCCCACATGAAGTTTGTACCACCAGTCATTTCAGCTTGCTCATTCAAAAGACAGTCTTCCACTCAGTACAGCACTGAAGTATCCATGTGGATGGCACACTCATCTAAATCAGAACAGATGAGGAAACATTAGCAGGGCTATGGGGAAAGGACAGGCAGTGGGACTAATTCACCTCCGACATTTCTCCTCAATTCAATTTTGCAGGTTTAAAACAGGCGCCTAAGTTTCCATTCTAACAGTTGGCACATGTGCACTTGTCCTGAGCCAGAAGTGCGCCACCATGGATCAGGTTCCTCCATAGGTGTTCAGGGCACAACAAAAAAACATTCCTTTAAAACACCCATTAAAATATGTAATTAAGGGACCTATGCTTATTATAGGACACTTTTTTATACTTAGGCTGTATCAGGACTTAACTCACTTAAAAACTCATGTGGTTAACAGACAACAGGGATCTTTTAGCTGTGCTATTTAAAGGGCTAATCTACTATATAGAGGCTAGTTTCTGGTTTTGTCCTTATAGGCTGATGGTTAACTCTGGCTGTTTTTTGGGCCTATTTAATAATTTCCATAACTTAAATCTGATCTGAGAAGTTTACGCTAGTGCTGCATAGTTTCAAAACAGTTTCAAAATAGTTTTACTGCAGTCACAGGTGTTCAGGTGGATATACTTTTGGGGCTGGAGGAGATCAGGGAGCAGCAGAGACACCAGCGAGCGGGACTAGCTGGGGGACTAGAGAGAAGGGAAGCATGCTACAGGTGGTCATAACTGAAGGTGGCATCAAGGAGCCCTAGCAAAACTGGAGTCAATGGGAATCAGGGGGAAAACTCTCCACTGGTTGGAGTCATACCTAGCATAAAGGAAGATGGTTGTGGTTGTTGGAGGTCAGTCATCTCAGCTCACAGGCATCACTGCAGTAGTTCCTCAGGGTAGTGTCCGTAGCCCAACCATCTTCAGCTGCGTCATCAGTGACCTTCCTTCTATCATAAGGTCAGAAGTGGGGATGTTCGCTGATGATTACACAATGTTCAGCACCATTCGCGACTCCTCAGATACTGAAGCAGTCCATGTCCAAATATAGTAAGACCTGGACAATATCCGGGCTTGGGCTGACAAGTAACATTCGCACCACACAAGTGCCAGGCAATGACCATCTCCATCAAGAGAGAATCTAACTATCACCTCTTGACATTCAAGAGCATTACCATCACTGAATCCCCCACTATCAACATCCTGGGGGTTACCATTGACCAGAAACTGAACTGGACTAGCCATATAAATACTGTAACTACAAGAGCAGGTCAGAGGCTAGGAATCGTGCGACGAGTAACCCACCTCCTGACTCCCCAAAGCCTGTCTGCCATCTACAAGGCACAAGTCAGGAGTGTGATGGAATACTCCCCACTTGCCTAAATGAGTGCAGCTCCCACAACACTCAAGAAGCTTGACACCATCCAGGAAAAAGCAGCCTGCTTGATTGGCACCACATCTACAAACATTCACTCCCTCCACCACCAACATACAGTAGCGGCAGTGTATACTATCTACAAGATGCACTGCAGAAATTCACCAAGGCTCCTTAGACAGCACCTTCCAAACCCATGGCCACTACCACCTAGAAGGACAAGGGCAGCAGATACATGGTAACACCACCACCTGGAAGTTCCCTCCCCCCAAGTTACTCACCATCCTGACTTGGAAATATATCACCGTTCCTTCACTGTCGCTGGGTCAAAATCCTGGAACTCCCTTCCTAACAGCATTGTAGGTGTACCTACACCACATGGACTGCAACGGTTCAAGGCAGCAGCTCACCACCACTTTCTCAAGGGCAACTAGGGATGGGAAATAAATGCTGGCCCAGCCAGCGAAGCCCACATCTCATGAATGAATTAAAAAAACCCAGATGGCCCGCTTCTGACGTCCCCAGCATCACAGGTGCCAGTCTTCAGCCAATTCGATTCATACCACGTGATATCAAGAAAAGTCTTAAGGCACTGGATATTGCAAAGGCTATGGGCCCTGACAACATCCTGGCAACAGTATTGAAAATCTGTACTCCAGAACCAGTCGCATCCCAAGCCAAGCTGCTCTAGTATTGCTACAACACTAGCATCTACCTGACAATTTTATGTGGAATTTTATTTTCCAAAACTATACTTTCTTCATAAAATTTATAAAAATACATTACATGAACATTCAAAGTTGACATTACACAAAGTGCAAACCAAATCAGTTTCTTCCAATGCTGTATCATACTCATTACATTTACAATTGCAGTTAATTTTACAAGATCAAACATCACCTCAAACAAAGAGCCCAATGATGGCTATGGGCTGAAAGGACATAGATAGTGACCTTTCCCCATTGCACTTTTGTGTTGGCTGCCCCAAGTTTTACTGTTGCCCCTCAACACTTAGTCCTGGATCTTGGAATGTGCTAGCCTGTAATACTCAGCCGTCGACCATTCTGCACTGGAAGACAGCAAAGAGCGCCTTTGCCAGGTATATCCTGTCCACAAAAAGCAGGACAAATCTAATCCAGCTAGTTACTGTCCTAGCAGCCCTCCTCTTTATCATCAATAAAGTGATAGATGGTTTCATCTCAACAATGCTTTCAAGCTACACTTACAAAGCAATAACCTGCTCACTGATGCTGTGTTTGGGTTCTGCCAGGGCCACATGGCATCTGACTTCTTTGCGGCCTTGGTCCAAACATGGACAAAAGAGATGAACTCAAGAGGGGATGTGAGAGTGACTGCCCTTGACATAAAGGCAGAATTTGATCAAGTGTGGCATCAAAGAGCCCTGGCAAGATTAAAGTCAACTGGAATCAACGAGAAAACTCTCCACTGGTTGGAGTCATACCTAGCACAAAGGAAGATGGTTGGGGTTGTTAGAAGTCCATTATCTCAGCTCCAGGATATCACTGCAGGGGTTCCTCAGGGTAGTGTCCTAGGCCCAACCATCTTCAGCTGCTTCATCAATGACCTTCCTTCCATCATAAGGTCAGAAGTGGGGAAGTTCACTGATAATTGCACAATGTTCAGAACCATTCGCAACTTCTCAGATATTGAAGCCGTCCATGCCAATGTGCAGCAAGATCTGGGCAACATTCAGACTTGGTCTGATAAGTGGCAATTAACCTTCACCCCACACAAGTGCCATCTCCAACAAATGCAATGACCATCTCCAACAAGAGAGAATTTAACTATCTCCCCTTGACATTTAATGGCATTCTCATTGCTGAGTCTCCCACTCTCAACATCCTGGGGGTTATCATTGATTAGAAACTGAACTGGGCCAACCATATAAATACTTTGGCTACAAGAGCAGGTCAGAGGCTGGGAGTTCTGCAGTGACTCCTGAAAGTCTGTCCACCTACAAAGCACAAGTCACTCTCAACTTGCCTGGATGAGTGTAGCTCCAACAACACTCAAGAAACTCAACACCATCCAGGACAAAACAGCCCGCTTGATCAGCACCCCTTCCACCACCTTAAACATTCACTCCTCCACCACTGATGCACAGTAGCAGCTGTGTACCATGTACAAGATACATTGAAGTAATTTATCAAGGGTCCTTCGACAGCACCTTCCAAACCCGCAATCTTTACTACCTAGAAGGACAAGGGCAGCAGATACACAGGAGCACCACCACCTGCAAGATCCCCTTCAAGCCACACATCATCCTGACTTGGAACTATATTGCCTTTCCTTCACTGTCGCAAGATCAAAATCCTGGAACCAGCAGCACTGTAGGTGTACCTGTACCACATGGACTGCAATCAGTTCAGGAAGGCGACTTACTACCACCTTTTCCTGGGCTATTAAGGATGGACAACATATGCAGGCCTTGCCAGTGATGCCTACATCCCATGAAAGAATAAAAACAAACCAGGTTTTCCAGGAGTACATCTTCTACCCGAACTTTATTACGGAGCGATCACATCACAAAAGATGCTATCATTGAGCTATGCCACCTATTGCAGCCACAACTCAAACCTTGAAGCAGGGCATGGACAGCACTGCTTATGGTTGTCAAGATCACTGTGGCCACTAACTTCTGTGTAACAGTCTCTTTCCATGCTGCAGCAGTTGACATCAGTGACATCTCCCAGGTTGTTTCCACCTCTGTATCAGGGAAATCACTGAGGTTCTATATACCAGGAGGAACATCTACATATTTTATCCCAAGCACAGAGTAAAGGAAGACAAGAGGGCATTAAGCTTCACCTACATCGATTTGGCAAAATAATGGTCATATAATTAGGCCACATAATATGCAAGAGGATGCACCTGTTTAGCAAAAATGAGCAGCAGGAAGAGGATGAACATGAATGGACCCTCATGATGGAAGCTTCATAGATTGGGTGCTATCTCAACAAGTGTCATGAAAAATATTCCCTTTGATTGCAATTCTCTGTAACCATAACCATTGTCCGTTATATCTCCTGATCCTCCTTCACCTTTATGCAGCCTTTAACTCAGTTAAACACACCATATTCCTCCAGTACTTCTCTATTATCCTGTTCAGTAGGACTGCTCTCATGTGAGTCCGTTCTTACCTATCCTAATAATGTCTTCTCCTCCCATCCCTATTCTATTGTCTCAAGAGTTTCCCAAGGAGTCATTATTGGTCTCCTTCATTTTCTACATCTACATGCTTCTCTTAGAGGCATTATCTGGAGACGTGGGGTCACTATTCACATATGCTGATGATACCCAGCTGAGCCTATCACTTCTCTTGACCCTCCATTGCAATCATGATGTCAGACTGCTTATTCAATATCCAGTCTTGGATGAGCTATAACTTTTTCAAGTTAAAACTTTGGAAAGAATGGAGCTAAGGTTGCAAACTCCATAACTGTCCCTACCATCGTCTGAGGCTGAAACAGCCTGTTCCCAAACTCAATCTCCTGTTCAACACAAGCTGAACCCCTGCCCCATATCATCTCCATAATCGATAGCTGCTGGGAAGCATAAAGAAGAGTTGAGAGATGAATGAGGACCAGCATCAAAGGCTATAATTGTTCAAGGTACCAAGGTCCAGCCAGTGTTCTAAAGACCCAGGCACCTTTGTAAACACCTACAATTTTCTTGGATAGCATTGGCAATTATATGAAACAAATGTGTAATACCCTTTAATAGTTATGTGAGATCTGTGTAATTCAGATTCTACACTAAGCAATATTTTAACTTAATCGACCATCATTCTTCATACTTTGTCATTTTTCTTTAAGTTGGATAAATTGTATCTTATGTTTGATGCAACGCAGCACATTCTTCTGGGGGCAGTTGAGCCCCCTGGATCTTTTGATTATTTGCTTGATGCCCTTCATTGCAATTCCCTTTTTCTCTTACGCTTTCAGCCATATTCTGCAGGGTACTGACTGAAAACCTGGCCTTATTTTGCTTTGCAATCTCCACTGCTCTTCAAATTTGCTGAGTTAGCACTTGTATTTACTCATTGTGGACTAGTAACCCATAGCTACCAACTGGGCTGCTTAACTGGAAATGAAATGATTCTCAAACAGGTGTCATCGGAGTGGCTGATCTGTTGGGGTTATCACTATCGTAGCAGAGCTCAATGGTACACTGATTAAAGTTGCTTGGAAGTGAAATGTGAATTAATTAGTTCTAATTAATTCACTTTTCAGCAGATAAACTAAACTCCTTTAAAATTCAGATTCTATCAGAGCAATTTTGACTCACTATGATTTTATCACACAGCATGAAACACTGATCATGGGATACTTGGATTGGGACAAATAGAACACAGCATGGAACACAAAACATAGAAGACAGAACAAGGAACCCACACAGAATTTGATAGTCAGCTTGACCTTACTTGACCTCAAACTTTCAAAATCACCCTTAATTGGACATTATATATGATAGAATATTTCTCTTGAGAAGTGTGAGTGAAATGTTTGAGGACCCCTGTCACATTAGGTGGTTTAGGCTGGATATTTTTTTTTTATTAATTGGATGTGGGCCAGTACTTGCTGTGAGTCTAGAGTCACAAACAACAATGGGATGGTTTCATAAACATCATTTAGACTTTTAACTCCAGAGTTTTATTGGATTTAAATTCCACCATCTGCCACAGTGGGATTCAAACCCTGGTCCCCAGAGTGTTACCCTGGATCTCTGGGTTACTAGTCCAGTGACAATACCACTACACCATTGATCCAATCACACATTTAGAAATCATCAAGACCATTATTTAAGGTAACATTACTTAAAGATAATTGTAATGGTAGTTTTTCAATCTGAATCGTTTAAAAGCCAGAGCTTGGACAGTTGAGTTGAAATATAAAATTATTTCCTGCTATTCAAGGTTCTTCTGCCTTCCAATTTTTCACTTGTGCTCCTATATATAGGATTCAAAGGCTACGGGCACTGACAATATTCTGGCAATAGTACTGAAGACATGTGTTCCAGAACTTGCCATGCCCACAGCTAAGCTGTTCCAGTACAGCCACAACATTGGCATCTACTCAGCAATGTGGAAAATTGTCCAGGTATGTCCTGTACACAAAAATCAGGACAAATCCAACCTGGCCAATTATTGCCCCATCAGTCTACTCTCCAACATCAGTAATGTAATGGAAGGAGTCATCAACAGTGCTATCAAGAGGGACTTGCTTAGCAATAACCTCCTCACTGACAATCAGTTTGGGTTCTACTCAGCTCCTCACTTCATTACAGCCTTGGTCCAAATGTGAACAAAAGAGCTGAACTCCAGAGGTGAAGCAAGAGTGACTGCCCTTTACATCAAGCAGTATTTGACTGATTGTGGCATCAAGGAGCCCTGGCAAAATTGGAGTCAATGGGAATCAGGGGGAAAACTCTCCACTAGTTGGAGTCATACCTAGCACAAAGGAAGACGGTTGTGGTTATTGGAGGTCAATCATCTCAGTTCCAGTACAACACTGCAAAAGTTTCTCAGGGTAGTGTCCTCGGCCCAACCATCTTCAACTGCTTCATCGATGACCTTCCTTCCATCATAAGATTAGGAGTGGGGATGTTCGCTGATGATTGCATAATGTTCAGCACCATTCGCAACTCCTCAGATACTGAAGCTGTCCATCTCCAAATGCAGCAAGACCCGGACAATATCCGGGCTAGGCTGACAAATGGCAAGTAACATTCGTGCCACATAAATGCCAGGCAATGACCATCTCCAACACGAGAGAGTCTAACCATTGCCCCTTGACATTTAATGGCATTGCCATCACTGAATCCCCCAATATCAACATCTTAGGGGTTACTATTTACCAGAAATTGAACTGGACTAGCTATATAAATACAGCGGCTACAAGAGAAGGTCAGAGGCTAGGAATCCTGTGGCAAGTAACTCACCTCCTGACTCCCCAAAGCCTGTTCACCATCTTCAAGGCACAAGTCAGGAGTGTGATAGAATACTCTCCACTTGCCTGGATCAGTGCAGCTCCAACAACACTCAAGAAGCTTGACACCATCCAGGTCAAAGCAGCCAGCTTGATTGGCATCCACAAACATTCACTCCCTCCACACTGATGCACAGTGGCAACAGTGTGTGTACCATCTCCAAGATGCACTGCAGCAACTCACCAAGGCTCCTTAAACAGCACCTTCCAAACCCACGACCGCTACCATCCAGGAAGACAAGGGCAGCAGACACATGGGAACACCACCACCTAGAAGTTCCCTTCCCCATCCTGACTTGGAAATATATTGCCGTTGCATTACTGTGGCTTGGTCAAAACCCTGGAACTCCCTCCCTAACAGCACTGTGGGTGTACCTACATCACATGGATTGCAGTGGTTCGAGAAGACAGCTCACCGCCAACTTCTCAAGGGCAACTAGGGATGGGCAATAAATGTTGGCCTAGCCAGCAATGCCCACATCTCATGAATTAATTAAAAAAGCGAGTCCCTGAGTTTTCCTCAGCCATAACAGTGATTGAAGCCCCTGCTGTTGGGTTTAATCTGAGCCACAGGCTCATTGTCTAGGCAACTGAGCTAACCAGCCCCTCTTTCTTCCCTATACAAAGATTAAACAAATGAGAAGCAGTGCCACTAAATTATTTCTTCTTTAGACATAAAGTGAGCATCCATATTTGCATCAAAGACATTCAGCTCACTCCTTCTGCTTGATTTAATTTAGTCATCCACAGTACTATCCAGACATCAAGTCCTAGATAAGGCAGAACCTGCTTTTGCTCAGAAACACTAAAGCCCTTATTTTATTTCTTTAAGCAACAAGAAACTGAATGTGGTAGAATAGCACAGTGGTCTAAGGACACGGATGAAGAAATCACTAAAACAATGTAGCCAATCAGCAAAGCAATTAAAAATGCTAACAAAGTACTGGGATTTATTTCCAGGGAGGTAAGGGAAAAATTTGTTCACATAGCACCGCTTCTCATGATGCTATACAGACTTGCATCCATTCAGTGGGGGCAGGCAGTGGATCGCTACCTGCACGACCCATGCAACAAACTAATTTTGCCCTCATTGAATTCAAAAATAGCGAAGTTATGTTAATCTTGTTTAGGACTCTGGTCAGGCTGCACTAAGAGTACTCTGGACCATTGTGGTCCCTGTACTATAAAAAGGACATGTAAACACTGGAGAAAGGGAGGACTTAGAGCAGACCTGATGGAAGACATTTAAATTATGAAAGAGGTGGTAGACAGGGTAAATGTGGAGAGAATGTGGGAGAATCCAAACTAAGGGCCATGTATTCAAGATAATTACTAATAAATCCAGTAGGGCAATAAGAAGAATTTATTTACTGAGTAGTTAGAATGTGGAACTCACCACCGCAGGAAATGGTTGAGGCAAATAGCTTAGATGCTTTCAAAAGAAAACGAGACAAGTACGTGAGAGAAACGGAAATATAATATATGCTGAAAGGTTGGTAGGTTGATAGAAGAATTGTGTGGAGTATAAATGCCAGCACAAACTAGTTGGTCTGAATGGCATGCTCCTGTGCTGTATATTTTATGTAATTCTACATAATAGAAAACATGAGACACACACAGAACGTAGCATCAAACACATAGTTTGGAATACATGTAGAGCATGCAACATATTACATAGAGTACAAAAGGTGGAACACACAGCCTGGAAAACACATAGAACTGGGGCACACAGTATGGAACACACAACATGAACTGCAGAGATTGGGGCAGAGATTGGGACAAACATAGAGCACATAGTATGGAGTACATTGCATACAACTCAAGGGGTCGGATGTCATGGCGGGCAGGGGTGGTGGGGGGGGGAGGGAAACAACATGGCAATAAGGCCAAAAATTGGTTTCATGCTGGCGTGATAGAACAGCAGGATCATCTGACGGTGTCCGCCATGGCGGAACACCAATCCCGCTGAAGGCTGGCGTGAATCCTGCTAATGGGATGCAAAGTAAGCCCGACCGGGATTGTCCCCCCAAGCAGGATTTTCTGTTATGCTGGCAGGAAAACATGCCAGCCCAAAAAATGTCTGGACAAGTATGACGTGCAGAAGTCAGGATTTACCATTAGGGCCTTGCTCAAATCGCCAACACCCGAGGAGCAGAAGATGCTGGAGCCCTACTGCTTCTGGACCCTGGAAAAACAGATGCATAATGTGCTGGGTGCATTCTCATGGACATGGCTCTGCCATGAAGCAGCTCATGGAAGTTGGGAGGTCTCTGTTGATGCTTGGATCTGCTTCAGAACATCAAGGGTCTTGGCCATGGGCCGCTACGGATGATCAGCGAGGGATGTTCCAGGTGTGAGTGGGAGAAGAAGGTGTACGTGGAAGAGAAAGGTCTAGATTTTACTGGCAGAGGAAGGTGTACTGGGGAGGTGGGGGGGAAATCGAAGGTGTTGGGGGTCTGAGGTTGAGAGGGGACTGGAGAGAGTACAGGGGCAGGAAGAGTGTAACGGGGGAGAATGTGGCAAATGGGGAGATAGGTGCAAGGGAAGGAGTTTGGAGGGGGAAGGAGTCCAGGGGGAGGAAGGAGTAAGGGTGGAAGAGGGAGTAAGGGGAGGGGGGGGTGCAGGATGTCCAGGTGAACGTGCAAGGGAGGGATCTGTGGAGTCAATGACTGCCTTCTGGAAAGCGAACTGAGATTGGCCATCGTAGAAAGGAACGGTGGGTATGAGAGTGGGCTCACATGCATGTGCACACACACACACACACGCACACCCCTCCCTCCAGAATCACTTGTGGTCCGGCTGCGTGCAGCTGAATTGCTAGTGGGGGCGGATGCAGAGGGGGGTCTTACGAAGCCTGTAAATGAAGCTGAAAGACACCATTACACATTATTCAGGGAAAGTGAATATATTTCCAGATTTCAAATTGTGTTCAACCAAGCAACTACTTTTGATCAGAAATTCTTAACGTTTCTAGGCCTACCACTTCTAGGTGCTGCCCTGACATCCACAGCAGGGGTGGAGACAGCCTGTGCAATGGTTGGCCCTGTTGCCTTTGATGACTTCAACATGGGCCCTCTGGAGAGCTGAGGCCTTGGAGGCCCCGGCTTGCTTTGGCTGCCCTCCTGTGGGCCAGCTGCTCCCTCTGCAGTGACAGAGGATGAGGTTGAGTGGGTCAGAGGCAAAGGGGGCTCAGAGGGAGAGGATAGCCTCTGACATTCCTGAGTGGATGATTCAGGGGTGTCCAGCTATCACTCCTCCTTACTTCGGGTGCTTGAGGACCCCGGCCTGACTACTTGAGGGAAAGGAGCACCTGGAGGGATGAAGAGGCGCCCCGTTTCCTTATTGCATTGCCACTGCAGGAACTCACCCATGGCTACCGCGATGGAATGCAGGCCTGCATGCATCTCCGCATTCTGCTGGACCAGGGGCTCCATGGTGTCCGCCATCCTTCCCATGGAGACCTCCATACGTGCACATCTGGGCACCACTGCATCAGAGAGCAGGAAGACGCACTCCTCCGACTCATGTGCCACTTTGTTGAGGGCTTCCAACAGATCTGCTTGATGTTCCCCCGCCTTCTGCTGACTCTCCATGATGAGTTGGAAGGCCGAATCCAGGGGCTCATCATCTGAATTAGACCTCACAGATGCCTCTTCTCCAGCAGTCCTCCTCCTGCCAGAGAGCTCGACTGAACCTGCCTCCTCCTGCTGCGAGCACGTGTCCGTGAGGTGACCATCAGATTGTGAAGCCAAGCCTACTCCAGACCTAGGTCCCACTGATATATGTATCTCTGTGCTGGTGGAGGGTGTGGTAAGTGCTGTGATGGCGCTTATTTCCAGCTCTTCAATGGAGGTGTCCTCTTAGCTGAAGGTGAGGTTGTGGATGGAGCCAAGGGATTGGCTGGCTGCGGGCGTCAATCATTTGGCAGAGGTCCTTGTGAACCAAAGTAGAGATAGTTAGTGCATGGCAGCAGAGTCAAAAGCAGGAGAGGGAGCATTGAGAGAGGCATGATGAGGTGCTGGATCCTCACATGGGTGTTCGCCGCTGATCTCACGTCACCGCAGGCACGGTCCACGTCCTCACCAGTCAGCGTGATGGCACACTCCTCAAAGTGAGTGAGGGGCCTAATGTGGGCCACTCCACCCCTCTGTCTGGGACATCTCCCTGCTATTGTGAGCCAGCTTCTCCTGCATGAAAACAGGTGGAGAGAGTGTGAACAGGATACATGACACTGCTTGGAATATTGGTGTGGTGAGCAGAGCCATGGACAGGATGAGGACGTGAGCTCCAGAGGATATAAGCTTGATGGAGATGTGAGAGTGTGTGAGAGTTAGTGGCGCTGTCCCCTGGGGTGTGAGATCCCTGTGGATGTGTGATGGATTTGAAAGTTTGTGAGATGAGAGCGATGAGGTGGGTGACTTACCCTGGCGGAACGGATGAGCGCATTTGTCCTCTTCATGTAGTGGCTGGCTGACCTCCTCTGTGCTCCGGTGGTTCTGACTGCTGCTGCCACCACCTCCCAGGCCATGTTGGTGACTCTGGTGGACCTCCTGCGGCCAGAGCAGGGGTAGAGGACATCACAGTGGCCTTCCACTGCATCCAGTAGGCACCACTAAATTTGAGGGCTGCTGTTTTCTTTGCTTTCGGGGCTATCTGTTACCTGGAGCAGCCCTGGTCTGAAGATATTAAGTAGACATGCACTCTAGTGCATTTTAAATATGGCACCTGGAGCAAGGAAGCACTGAGGTCACAGCTTGACGGGCAAATCCGAGCCCACCCGCCAGCGATCTGGCCTGATTCCCATGATTGCATTATTAATGAGGCAGGACGCACTGGGAATGGGACGATACGGCGCGAAAAGTCACCATTGCAGCCTGCGGGTAAAATGTCTTTTTTCCCACTTGCTACCGTACTTTGTGCAAATCTGGGACAATTCCGCACAGTGTGTTGGAATACATGGTCTGGATCACACAGTATGAAACTCTCAGCATGAAACACTGATGGAATACACTCATCTTTCTTTACCTTTGGGTGTCTCTATAATATTAGTGAATAGTACTGCCTCCCTCCTGCCCAAGAAAGTTCTTATTTGCAACTGCTTGACTTGAATGCTTTATTTTTCAAGCATTAAAATTGCAGCCGTAGGTCACAGGTTGCTGATACAGATTGCAGATTTCCTCTGTCTGGCAGCGACTCCTTGCTGAAATGCAGTCTTTCCCCAAGTGACCATGACTCATCCTTCACCCCAGATGAGTGACAGCAGACAACCTGGCCTCAGGGCATCACAGGTGAGTCCAATGCTTTCCTGACATTGACACACACACACCCATTCAACAGGGGACCCTGTACAAGGATGATCTGCAGCAAACCTGGACTTTTTTTTCGCTCTAACATGGTGCTAAAGTCAGTTATACCATTCACTACCAAATCCCACAGTCCATTGGTTGATATCAGCTAACTGAGCACAGATAAACAGTGCTCTACCTAGTAGCATATTTTAACAACTGTGTTATTGGGATCAAATTTTTAAAATGTATAATAGCCCTTTTCTTGAGTTATGTCTCCCTGTGCCTTACACCATAAGAGACCAGGATAAGTCCTGCTCCCCATGCTCTGCCTATTCTAAGATGGCTAGTAGATGAGAGCAAAGGCTGCCTTGAATGACCCTCCTGTGGATTCTCCTTCCCTATGTAAAAGAGCCTGGTGGTCACTTGGCATCACTCCACAGTGTCTCATGTGAAGTCAGATTGCTGGACTTAAACCCTATACCAACTGTTCCTTGGCACAGAGCACTGCCACTGCAACATGTGTGCTACTGTGCAAACCCTAATAATTACTGCAGTAATTGTGCTGCAGTAGACACCCATTATGAGCCACAGACTGGATTCCCAATATTCCTTTGATATTTTAATAAGATATTTAAATCAGAATATCAAAGGAGTAATTGGCATACAAACTGTAGTAATACTATAACAGGAGCGTAATAGTGTGCATCATAGTCTGAAATGAGCAATGAATAGCAAAATAATTCATTTCTCCTATTATACTCACTGCATCCTTTATCTAAAAGGGGCACAGTCACCATTCTAAAGAGCTTTCTGAAGAGAAAAATAAGACTTTTGATGAATGCTTGATATAAGTTTGCATGGTTAGTGTGTCACAATCAGATTGTGATAAGTAAATGTGGGTAGATTTTTGGGGGAGGCTACCTAAGATGGCTGCTGTCAAAAGGTCGCAGGAAGACTTGCACAACTTTAACTGAGCTGACTTTCCGGTTGTGACCCTCTCATCCTCCAGTGCAGTGCTGACTGGGTTCTCTTTCCTGTCCATTAAAATCTAAGCTAGGAGCCATCATTTCACCCCAGTCTGCTATAGTAGAATATCAAAACATTTTTTAGATCATAAAATAGTTATTAAACCCAAGAAACCTGTCCCCTTCTACCTCACCTAACTGTATTTGCCCTCATTTTAAGCCCTGGTTCAGTTGCAGCACTCTTGGCTGAGTTAGAATGTTGTGGGTTCGAGTCCCACTCCAGAGACTTAAGCATATAGTCAGTGGAATACAGAATTATATTGCAAAAATCAGAAATGAATAGGGCCGATTTTTTCTCTGCCAAGCTGTTTTAGAATATCTCGGGGAGTTTTCCCAGTCCCAAAGAAATGACTTTGGGGGTGGAGGGACGGGGGGGCATAAAATCAGGAAAAAGGACAGCAAGCCAGTTTCCAAGTGTGTTCCTATCTCTTCCCACTTATCCGACCTGTCAGTGACAGGAAGCAAATTGAACTAGTTAATGAGGCAATTATCAGCCATTTTCCCAGGGCAATGGCATTTTACCAGCGGCACACAGGACACATACAGCGTTTGGAACTAGTTAACTCAGCACAGCAGAAAGTCATGAAGGCCTGGAACTGACATGAATTCAGTACTATAAAGCAGACAAGTGACAAGGCTGAGATCAGCCGTGGCAGAGGCTTGTCATTACAGTTCAATCAGATTGCTGCTACCGATAGTGTTGGGGAGAAAGAAAGTGTTCAAGTTTCCTGCAGCATAATCTGCTAACTCAGTGCGGGATACAGACCCTTCTGCATGCGAGACTCCACGAGGACATGGGTTTCACCTACTCTGAGATCAGGTGGACCACTGAGGAGGAGTGAGACCCACCTCAGCAGCCACAGATGGAGGTGCAGCAACTGGAGGAGAAGTAGCAGCTGCAGCACGGAAGGTTCCCACATGCAGCTGGACAGTGCAGGGGGGGTTGACGAGGGCCAGGAGCTGGAAGAAGGAACTACCCTCAATGCGGTGTCTACTGGCAAAGGGTTGGCTTTCTGGATCTTTCAGAGCAGCAGTGCCTGCAAAAGCTGTGTCTCTCATGACTGGTGGCCAAAGCACAGTAAGAACTCTCAAAGTTGTAGTTGCGTTCCTGAAAATCATGACTTTAAGTGAAATGACTTTAAGCAAGTCACATTTTCCCATTAAAACCAATGTAAAAGCTGTAGATAGTTCTGTAGGACCTTCCTCATCTGAAAAAAGCATTGCACCCTTTGAATTGAAATTCTTTACGTTGCTAAATTCCTATATTGGTAAATGAAAAACTTTTAGAATAAAAAAAAACTTAAAATATAAAAGAACTATGGTAACTTCCTACTTGCAGTACCTCCCGCTCGCTGCCAATCCTGCTCTCCTGGTCGCTGCGGACCCATCAACCCTCCAGTTCCTGGCTTCTCCCTAACCCGCCTTCTTGCTGCTGACCCTCCGACAGGTGGCCTCTGCCGCTCCCTAACCCATCCCCTCACTGATCCTCGCTCTCTGCTTCCCTCTCCTAAACACTTGCTGTTGAGTCAGAGCTCTGGAGATGAGCGGTGAGAGGCAGGAAGAGCAACTTCAACTTGCAGGAGGTGAGTTTCCTTCAAGTGGTTTATGATCAGCTTTAATCAGAAATCCCCCTTTGCCACCCCGCCCGGGTTTTGAAGCCACTGGGAGTGACTCCCACGTCCATAGCGTGGGCGAAGGTGGAGTAAGTGAGGCTGCTGAACCCACAGGTTCTACGCGGTGGAAAGGAATTGTGTCCCAAACATGTTCAATCCTGTGTTTTGGTAAATTGTCTCATTGTCAGGATCGGGAATCGGTTACCAGGAGATTTCTGATGGAAAAGGGGTGAATCTGATCACCAATCCATTTAAAGAGAACTTGTAAGCCAAAGCTGGCTCCTCCTGACCCTCGATGCTCACTCACAGCGAGGGTTCAGGAGAGGGAAGGAGCGAGAGGGTGAGTCAGGGAGTGGGAAGGGCCGCTCCAAAATGGTGCTGATCGAGTCACGCAGGCCTAATTCAAATTGGTGGGAAACGACGTTAAAAAAAATCTTGGAACACTAAGTGAGATTGCAGGCCCCATTCACTTATTTATCAATGTTAAAGTGAAACAGTGTTAAACAGAAACTTACTGTGCCTTTGGGATGAGGCCTTGAGGGCAGAAGGAGTAGGTGGACACCCATAGCCCGTAGCAGTCAAGGTGACTGTGGTAATGAATTCCTTTGCTTCCGTATCATTCCAAGTGATGGTTGCTGACATATAGACTTTGATAGACAAGTGAGTCAAGGGTTATGAGGGGGCAGACAGGAAAGTGGAGTTCAGACCTCAACCTGATTAGCCATGATCTTATTGAATGGCGTAGCAGGCGCGAAGGTATGAATGGCCTACTCCTGCTCCTAAGCCCTAGGTTCCTATATCCCTATCTGCAGGATCTTGCAATCTGCCACCCACGGTATCACTCAGTTATGTGAGGACTGGACTACTTCAAGTTCCTAATGGATGCTGCCAATTAGGCTCAGAGGGCTGTCGGCTTCGCTTCCATGGTAGAATTCCCTTAGGTGCAGGGCATGATAGACTCTCCTCACATGGCCTTCAAGGCTCTGAAAAACCAGCCCTGGTAAATTTGTAAAGAGGAAGGGCTTTCATTCCTTCAACATGCAGCAATATGTGACAACCACAAAAGAATCCTGCAAATGTGTGCAAGGTTTCCAGGAATTCCTCCTAAGGCAGTCTCAGGTGCAAAAGGATAAAGGTGTAAAGGAAACTTAACAAACTAAATCAAAATGTAATTTTGGGGGCTAAAGATGCGCTCCAGGCCATGCAGTGGCCAGCGGCCGCAGAAGGCCTCAAGCGTACCAGCGAACACCACGTGCTCTCTCTCCAGGGACACCCAGCTGTGAACATAGCTGCAGAAAAGGGGCAGAAAGTCGGGCTGGACAACCCCCCCAATTGTCCTCAACCCAGTGTCACAGCTGACCCCTATTTATATGCTCTTTTGGGGAATAAATTAATCAAAGGGATGACAGCCCCTGATTGGGTACTATAACAAAAATAAAACTTTCAAAGGAAACTTAATTAATTTTAAATGGTGTCCCTGAGGCTGACGATGCACTATAGCCCCCCCAGTGCCCAACAGTTGCAGAAGGCCTCAAGTGTACCAGTGGACGCAGTGTACTCCGTCTCCAGGGACACCTGGCTGTGAACAAAGCTGCAGAAGAGGGGCAGACAGTCAGGCCGGATGAACCATAAAGAAATAAGCTAATAAAAGGGGTGACAGCCCCTGATGGGGCATTATAACAAAAATAAAACTTTCAAAGGAAACTTAACTAATTAAATTAAAATGGTGTTCCTGGGGCTGACGATGCACTCCATCCTCCACAGTGCCCACCGGTCACAGAAGGCCTCAAGCGTACCAGTGGACACCGTGTGCTCCCTCTCCAAGGACACCTGGCCACAGAAGAGGGGCAGACAGTGGAACTGGACAATGCCCTCAACCACCCTGGACCTGTCGATGTCCACCTTGGCCAGGCCCAGGAGCATGCTGCATGCTTACAAGCCCCCTTACAAGCCTTCCTCGCCACACCCCACCACCACCACCACCCCCACCCCACCGCCCCCCACAACCAGGTGACCATAGATCAGGAGCATTGGACAGAAGTGAAACCAAAATTTGAGGAGCAGTCCTTTCAAACAGCCAAAAAGGGGCTGCAACCTCTGGCATTCTAGATTCACATGGAACATGGACTCTTCGAGGCTGCAGTAAACATGTGCAGCTTGGTAGTCCATGAACCATCTTAACCTCCTATTGCAAGGAAATGATGCATGCAGCACCCTCCATTCCAGGTCCCCGATGGAGATCCCCATGTCAACAGCCCTGCACTGGGTTCTCCCGCCACCACCGGATGGCAGGAGAGAGTTCCACAGTGTGTCCAGGCGGTTGACGAGGATGAGGAAGTGAAAGGTATGCAGCAGCAGCCCTGTTCAAAGACAATTAATACCCATCACCTGTTTCTCTTAACCTCAGCAATTTAATTGACATGACAGTAACAATCCTTAACAGTGTAATTGATAAGACATTATTACATGGGCTTGCTGAAAATGTGTTTCTGGTGCATTGCCATGTCTGGGTTGCCCTTGAGGCACACCCACCAACCCCTCACCCACCTCTTCAAGAGGCTTGCATATAGTGGTGGTGTGCTGTGCTCTGCCCTGTCCAACCTACAGAGAAGAGTGGAACTGGTGTTCGAAGAGGGTGCTGACTGCAAAGCTTCCTCGGAGGAGGAGGATGACTATGACGTTCAACTAGCATTGATCAGATGTTCCTCTGATGCCTGTTCCCAATGTCCTACATGCCAGGGAAGCCCATGAGGGCTCTGCAGACTGGCGTACCTGTATCTGTGCAGGGGCAACCTCAGTCATAGGGGCAGGATGAAGCATTTTGTGCCTTGGAGGGTCCTGGGGGTGCTTGGCTGGAGACCAGGATGGGGGGGAGCCTTGAGGAGAGCCCTGTTGTCATTTCTCTCCCTCCCTCTGCCCTTTCAGGACCCATCTGCAAGTCCTTGCTAACTAAGAGCATGAGAGCACCTGGGTGCATCTGCATGCATTTGAGCCATTACTGCAACTGACTGAACCAAGCTGCTAACTGTTACTAACCTTTGTAGAGGCTGTTGTGCTGTCCCTGCTTCCAGTCGAGGCCTGCCACATGCGATTCTCCAGGCATTCTTCATTGCAGGAGGTCATGCCTGATATATCGTGTCACTCATCATATAGATGGGCTCCTCGATCTTCTGGGGAAATTCTGACAGATGCCCACACATATCCCTTTGCTGCTCCACAAGAACCTGTTTCATATATGACAACCAATGTTCAGCATCTCTGTTGAGTGGAGCATGTCTGGAGCTGTCCTCAGTCTTTCAATGAGGATTCCCCACAGCTGTCACTCCTTCCATTATCTGTTGCTGCTCAAATATCACATGCTGCTCACCTTGTGCAACTGAGGCCCCACCAATGTGACTGTATCTGCCACTGGTGGAGGGTGGCATGCCAATCTCCAGGGCCACCTCCTCCTTTGGTGTTGGGATTGCCAGTAAAGGTACTATAATCAGAGGGCCAGCAACTCAGCAGCCTCAGCAACACCAGCGCTAGAGGTGGTAATTGCTGAAGCTGCAGATGCAGCGAGAGGGTGTGTCCGTGGCCAGGGCCAGCCAGGCAGGCCCTGGTGTTTGAGGGGATCAGGTTCACTGTGCATAGTGGCACCGTTGCCCCTGGGGCGTCCTTTGCTGCCTCCATGGGTCTTGGAGTGCCCTAAAATTAGGGCCCCAGAGCCCGCTGAGAGGCCATCAGATTTCACTCAGTGGTCTCCCCACCTGGTGGCGGGTCCCCCAACACAAATTGCCCGCAGAGGTGAGAAGTGGCCTTTAATTGGCCACTTAAGTGGCTCTATTGGCCTCATGGTAGATGATCGATTTATCAACTTTAACATCGCTGACAAAATGATATGATGGCGGAAAGACATTATCCCCGTTCCCCAATCCCCAAGGCTTTCTGACACCATTTTGCCAGCCTTCCTAGCTCCAAAATACAAAGGGCCCAAAAAATTCTGGCTGTTAACCCTGTTTTTCTCTCCATAGGTGCTGCCTGACCTGCTCAAAATTTCTAGCATTTTCTGTCTATATTTCAGATTTCCAGTAGTATTTTACTTTTGAATGAATGTACATATAAACAAAGGCCTGCAACAGTCATGAAGTTTGTTGGCTGAATTTTAACTGCAAGCCCACTCCAAGCAGTGTTCCTGTACTAGTATGGATGGAACATCAGGACCAGGCTAATTTCCTGAACATTGGACAAAATGGCAGATTTGTTCCTGTTTGGGAGAAGCACAGCTCCTCACTGTATCATCTGGGGATTAAATTGGCCTCTATAAGTTTTAAAACTTCTAGAACTGAACCATATATAGTTACCAAACTATACCCAAACTCTGGGGACAGTGCTAAGAAAAATTTTGAAGTGATCCTTAATTTCAGGGAATACCTTTGAGGAAAGAATGGAGAAAATTGGACTTTTCAGCTCCCTCCAGCCTTACAACCCTCTGAGAACTTTACATTCCTTCAATTCTGGTTTTTGTGTGCCTTCGGTTTTCATCGTTCCATCAATTGTGTCCATGCCCACAGCTTTTGAGGCCCTAAGCTCAGGAACTCCTTCCTTAAATCTTTCCATCTCTCCACATCCCTTCCACCCTTAAGATGGTCCTTACAACCTATCTCTTTGACCAATCTGCCCTAATGTCCTCTTTATGTTGCTTGGTTCGATAATGCTGCTGTGAAGTGCTTTGAGACATTGTACCATTTAAGAGACGCTACATAAATGCAAGTTATTCAGACTTGAAGTGAAGTGATCAAGGGAGAACCTGTAGAGCTACATAAAATAGCACATGACACAGAAAAGGCAATTCTGGTGTATTATATCGAGGTATGGTAAGAGCGTAGGATAATGGGATGCAGGTTCAAACTGATGTCAGGAAGTTCTTTACACAAAGTGCAACCAACACCTGAAATGGGTTTCAGGTTATAGTTCCTCCAGGCTCAGAACCACCTGTGTAATTTCAAAAAGCATAGGAAATTATCAGGCAGTGGAGTGCAGCGGAGAACTAGTGACAACTTTAAGATTGATCCTTCCTTCTATTCACTTATCCCAACAATGCGTTATAACCCATTAAATAAACACTTTTCGTTATAACCCCAAGCTGAGAAGAGCCTCTCCTACTGTGAGTTTTCCCGGTTTACCTTTAAGTAGGCAAAGATAATTTTAGTGTACTGACTGGCATATTTAGCTGTATCTGAAATAAGTGGGGTTATACACAGGCCTCCAACATGCATGGAGTATGCTACATTTACAATCCAACTCTTGTTGCAGCAATCTATCAAACTGTAGTGTTGGAGATTCCCCAGTGGATACTCCATTCCTCTCCCTCACCACTGTCTGTGGCTGAATCTGTCTGTTTATAACCTTACCGTTTTAACTGACCCTGAACTGAGCTTCTGACCCCATATCCTCACCATAACGCAGACTTCCTACTTTCACCTGCTTAATATCACTCTGAAGAAGAGTCATATTGGACTTGAAACATTAACTCTGTTTCTCTCTCCACAAATGCTGCCAGACCTGCTGAGTTTTTCCAGCATCTTCTGTTTTTATTTCTATATAAATGCAAGTTGTTGTTGTAATGGGTAAATATAACACATGATGTGGTACTGAGTTACTTAGACCACAATATCTCTGACTGAACCCCAGGCTGCAATGAGTTGTTCTCAGCCAGGACTGCTGTAAGAGTGACACAATAGACCTCAGTGCCCTTGATTACAGAGAAGTAACATTTGCTTGATCACTAAGCAACGACATCTGCTGAAAAGTGTTTATTTAATGGGTTTTGTGTCCAGACTGGACTGAGCTTGACCGTAATAATAAAAAAATGCTGGAAACATTTAGCAAATCAACTGAGGTGAAATTAATTACTGAGTAGCCTTGGGTTCTTTTTCTTTAGAAATGAGCAGGCTGACAGGCAACCCAATAGGGGGGGTCATTAAAATCATGGAGTGGTTTGATAGGGTAGACATAGAGAAGATGTTTCCGCTTATGGGAAGTCTAAAATTACAGGTCATAAGTTAGTCCCTATTAAAGCTAATTAAGAAATTCAGGAGAAACTTCCTTTGCCTAGAGGGTGCTGAGGATGTATAATTTGAGGTGCATAGCGTAGGTGCATTTAAGACAGAACTAGTTAAGAGCATGCTGAAGAAAAGGATTAGAAGGATATGCTGATAGGGTTAGATGAAGTTGAATGGGAGGAGGTTCATGTGGAGCATAAACATGCATAGACCTGTTGGGCTAAATCTCCTTTTTCTGTGCTGTAAATGCAATGCAATTCTATGAAATGCAGATAGGATTAATGTGTCAAATGTACGACCCGTTATTAGAACTGAAAGATGCTACAGATGAACAACTTAGAAGGAGAAAAGCCTGATAACACGGAGGAGTCTCTATGGCCCAGGGATAGAAGAAAAAAAGGTAGGAAGACACCAGAGATGCAGACGACCCCACTAGCCATAGAGGGTCCTCATTCTGAGCAACAGTCACACTTCACTACTGCACTCATTCCAAGGTCTGAAGTTGTTTGAATCAAATTAAAGGTAAGAAAGCAGTAAAGTGCCTAGTAGAAAGATCAGATGTTGTGCCTCAATTGTCACTTCTATCTTTAATCATCTCAACAAATCACAGCACCATTCTATTTATTTCCTCTTCCTTTTTCTAGGGTCTGTTCCTTCTTAAAAGGTGTTCATCTCTGACACAGGCATGATGGGCTGAAAAGCCTCTTTCTGCACTGTAAACCTATCAATGGACAGAATTTTACTTTCTCCTGCCAGTGGGTTTGTAGGTTGGGGGTGGCTGTAAAATTTCTCGGATGGCCCTCCCATCGGGTTCCTGCCCACCCTGACCTCTCCACGATTTTATGCAGGGACAGGTGAGGCTTAGGCCGGCCCACCCTTGCCCCAATTGAGGCTCTTAAGTAGCCACTCATTGGGCAGTTTCTCACCCAGCCTCAATTTTCAGGTTGGCAGGATGAGTTTGGAGTGGGGAGGTAGGCTGAAAAGCAACCCTGTTCAGGCCTGGGTTGGGGCAGGGGTGACGGGCAGGGCAGGGGGTGGGCGGGGCAGGGGCAGGCGGGGCAGTGCAGGCACCTTCATCAGCAGCCTCCTTTTAACAGTAAACATCCCCCCTGCCAAATGGACTGGCCCCTGCAGGTGGGATGATTGATGTACCTGCAATATTTTGCTTCTTGGGTTTGATGTGATGCTCTCACAGATGAAGTCCCGCCAACACTTACTAATGTCTAGGCCCAGATCTGAAGAATGGCCATGTATTGAGATACTTCAGGGTGACTAGTGCCTATGGTAGGTAGTGTGCCCCAGCAAGAGTTATTGGTAGAAAATAGGAGTGACGGGGAGAGGGAGTGAGAACTGCAGAACTAATTGAAAAATCTCCTGTTTCTTTTGGTCTAACTGTAGTATTAGAGAGAACAGCAATTGTCAAATGTAGTTTTATTCTTACAATAAAAGGTTTTTAATTAGTTTCATTATCGGAACATGCTTACGCTACATTTTCTTCTATTGAAATGTTATAGCTCTCCAGATAGTCTACAGGTTCAGCTGGGAATGAAGTGGCTGCATGGACTCTGTGTACTATTCAAATGTTAATCTTTGTTTCATTATCAAAGGTACTTAGAGACAAATAGAGGAAGGCAGGCCTCCATCTATCCCACCCCCTTATTTTATATGCTGCTAATAGATTTTTCCTTTTAGTTTGAAATTCATTAAAGCGCAATGCAATAGCTTTTCATTAGCTGATAATGTAGGGCACAGGTCAAACATACAATACAAGACAATCAGGGTAGCGGATTCAAAGAACAGATATGACCGTGGCTTTGGTTTTGACCAGAGTTACTATTGTTCCACACAAAAACATCCACTTCCTTGTTTTCATTTTCCCTACCAATAGTGTTTGTTTAGTTTAGATTGGGAAGTGGTAACTCTGCATTGGGGTCTGTGATACTGCTGCGAGGATAAGAGATAATGGAGGATGTCTGCACCAGAGTGGTGGAGGTGTGGGCAGGTGCTTGAAGTGGGAGATCCTTTCTGTACATGACCAGCTGAGTGGCCTGCAGCACTGCAGGCCCATCACATTTCCAGGCGAAAGGAACTTCCTTTGTGCCAGATTTTCCATGCTTCCCTTCTCCTCCATTCTGCTGTTACCATTTACTGGATCCATCTTTTGTTTCTATACTTCTTCCATTATTACCTCCTTTATCCTTGTGTCATCATCTCATTTGTCATTTGAGCACTCCTGTCCCCCACTATATCATCGATCTTCTGTTTTGTTCTCTTCCCCTGCTTAAAAGTTGACAATCTCTAATGTCTTTCAGTTCTGATGAAAGGTCAGTGACCTGGAACATTAACTCTGTTCCTCTCTCCACGATGCTGCCACGCCTACTAAATGTTTCCAGCATTTGATGTTTTTATTTCAGATTTTCAGCATCTGTAGTTTTTAGCTACACTTGTGTGAGGATAAGGGAGTTGGTTTTAACATTATAAACATTGAGAGTCAATGCACAGGCACCTCTGTTCCACAGTATGACATCAAGTCCCAAACTGAAATATGTTTTCATTTGGATCACAGGGAGGAGTTAAATATTCTTGGAGTCAGTTGAATTCAAATATGGATTCTCCTGTACTGGTTACACATTTTAATGTAAAACAGGAAGCAGTAACTGTGTACAGGCACAGGGGCCCTGATATTTACAGGGAGGCGGGAACAGCATGGGTTAGGCTGAAAATGAGTGAAAAATTCAGCACAGCTGGGGATGCGAATGTCCTGCTGATCTTAACAGTAAGACCTCATTAATATCTTGGAACTCTAGCACTCGCTTGGTGGCACCAATCAAATGGTCAGCCTGACAGGCAAGCGAAAGGGAGCTATCTGCATGAGGTCCCCTTGGGGACAATCCCCGCAATCAAGGAGTTGGGGTTGGGAACCGAGAGGTCGGTAACCAAAGAGGGGGGGAAAGTGGTAATCTGGGAAGGTGGGGGAGGGTCAATAATTGGGAGGATGATCGACAATTGGGATAAATCAACAGCGGGGACAACCAGCAATTGTGGGGTCAGGAAGATTGACAATCAAGGGGGGAGGAAGATCAACAACCAAGAGAGGGAAAATTGGCTGTCGGCTTCCATGTAGGGCTGACAGGGAGTTCTGCTGTTCTTTCTGGTCCATGTTGAAGCAGTTACTTACCTTGAACAGCTGGCAGTTCCCACCTCTGTTTCATTGCTGACTGCTAGAAAACCTGTGCAGCTGTGGTTAACTTCAAATTGGGCTCCCAATTGCGAATGTAATTTAAATATGTTAATTAAGTGTCCAAGATCTTCATGCCGGGACACTGAGACGTCCTGATAGCTGCCATAATGTGTGGCTGGTTAGGGTTACATTTCACAGTTCACTTATTAAACACCCTCACTACCACGCCTATAGTTGGGAATTAACATTGAACCCTATTATCTGTTGTCAGGAATGGGAACTGTTTTTACTAATTTCCTGCTCAACATAAAACAGCACTAAAAATAAGGTGAACTTGCCATTTGTCTGAATTAGTGTACGCAAATTGACACTGTGTTTACCTACAGAGACTGTCCCAGTCTATTGTAATGCAATTTGGGATGTCTTGAGGATGTTAAAGACATATGAGATAGATGCACTTTCTTTCATGTCTCTTTTATATAAAGGGAAGGAACTGGGCCCACATTTTTGTTCTCTGTGGGAGATTATCAAAATTTAAATTCAAAGCTCCAGAAACTGCATTCTGGCTTGGCTGTAAAAGCAGGATATCAGTTAGCATGGATGGAGGATTGGTGAACAGCAGAAGGCAGAGAGTAGGGATAAACAGGGCATTTTTAAGTTAAAAACAAAAACAGAATTACCTGGAAAAACTCAGCAGGTCTGGCAGCATCGGCGGAGAAGAAATCAGTTAACGTTTCGAGCCTTCATGGCCCTTCTGCCGAAGGGCCATGAAGGCTCGAAACGTTAACTGATTTCTTCTCCGCTGATGCTGCCAGACCTGCTGGGTTTTTCCAGGTAATTCTGTTTTTGTTTTGGATTTCCAGCATCCGCAGTAGCTTTTAGCTTTTTGTTTTTATCTCTGCATTTTTAAGTTGGCAGCTTGTAACTAATGGAGTGTCACAAGGATCAGTGCTGGGGTCTTAGCTATTTACAATTTATATTAATGACTTAGATGAAGAGACCAAGACTAATGCAGGTCAAATATCCTTTATCCATAAATCTGATAACCGAACACACCCAAAGCCCTCATCGACCTTTAGTATGGGAAGTCCCTAACTTGATCCAACTCGACTCGAGCCGACACAAACCTCGCCAACCGCACCCGACCTTTAACACAGGAAGTCGAGTTTTTTGTCTGCACTCAACATGAACCTTGCCAACACTCTGAATCCTCTCCTACAAGCAGAATTGCAAATGGTGCCATGGCTGGGAACTTATTTCAGGTACCCTGTATTTATCATTCAGTGATGCATCTTACTTTTCTAGCCATTTTATTTACTTTAGACTATACAATAGCCTAAGCCTAGGCTAGCTAATGTAAGTAGGCCTAGTCATATATGTGGTTTCCAAAAACTGAAATTATCTGGCATCCGAAATGTGATCAGCCCCGAGGATTTCGGATAACGACTACTTGACCTGTATATCTAAGTTTGCTGATGATACAAAGTGAGGTAGAAAGGTAACCTGTGAGGAGGACACAATGAGACTGCAAAGAGATTATAGACAGGTTAAGTGAGAGGGTGACAAGGTGGCAGATGGAGCAGAATGTGAGGAAGTGTGAAGTTATTCACTTTGGGAAGAAGAATAGAAAAGCAGAATATTTTTTAAAGGCATGAAACTTTTAAATGTTGGTGTTCAGAGAGACTTGGGTGTACTTGTACAAGGAACACAAAATGTTAGCATGTAGATACAGTAAGCAATTAGGAAGGGAAATAGCTGGCCTTTATTGTAAGAGGCATTGGAGTAAAAGAATGAATAAGCCTTGCTACAATTGCAGAGGACTTTGGTGAGACCACACATGGAGTACTGTGTGCAGTTTTGGTCTCCATATTAAAGGAAGGGTATACTTGCCTTTGAAGCAGTACAGCAAAGGTTCAGTAGATTGGTGGCTGGGATGAGAGAGTTGTCCTATGATGAGAGTAAATTGGCCTATACTTTCTGGAGTTTAGAAGAATGAGAGGCGATCTCTTTGGAAAATATAAGATTGTGAAAGGGCTTGACAGGATAGACAGTGAGATATTGTTCCACCTGGCTGGGGAATCTAGAACATGGGAGTGAAACCTCAGGATAAGATCGTTGATTATTTAGGACTGAGATGGGACAATGTTTTTCATTCAGAGGGTTGTGAATCTTTGGAATTCTGTACCTCATTGGGCTGTGGATGCTCCATCATTAAGTGTATTTAAGGCTGAGATAGACAGATTTTTGATGTGTCAGGGAATCAAGGGATATCTGCAGGTGGGAAAGTGAAGCTGAGGCAGAAGATCAGCTATGATCATATTGAATGGTGGAGCAGGTTTGAGAGGCATCCTATTTCTTATGTTCTTATGTAGTTCATGAGGACTGTGTCACCTTGGAGAGTGAAAAAACCCTGTCATCTTCACACAAGCAAACAGTGGAAAATAATTAAAGGTGCTGATTTCTTTCTCCTGTGAGTTCGCCGCCACCACCACCCACACCCCCACCCCCACCCCCATCCCCACCCCCACCACAATTCTGAACACTTTGTTTTGTTCAGAGGTGCAATTCCAGTTACCAGCTGGCCTCTGGTCTGTGGCCCAAGCGGGATTCAGCATTTTCTTTTATTAATTGGAATCATTCAGGATCAACATACATTGTGGGTAGCAAAGCTACCTCATGGTACAAGAGTTCATTCATCTCAATATTTTACTTTTTAAAAATTCATAGATAAAATTGCAAAACAGGTAAGATCTGCCACTGGTGAATGTTACAAAGGGTAATCATTCCAAAAAGGACCTTAGTTAAAAAGGGAAGGCCTTCAAGTCAGCTCGTTTATAGCCAATTATAAGATGGTGGTTGTGTCACTGGACTTTTGTTGAAAAGCAAGTTAGTGAACTGGTTTGAATTTTCGTGCCAGACTATACTTTGATGCATCACAGTGTTTAGGGCAATTTAACAGGGGAGGCTGGAGAAAAGTGGTCTGCAGTGTGGTGATGATATTTGGCTTTTACTAATTGAACAAGTATCAGACATTTCATGGTGTGGTGAGAGGGCTTCATAATTCCTCACATGGTGACCCAATCTCACCTGTCTACCAGCCCTGGCTGTCAGCGAATGGGCATTGTATGGGGGGTGGGATCAATTTTTTCTTTTCCCTGGTAAGGCACAATTCCATGGGATTCACTGATGTCTTGCCCCAGGGATCATTATTCAGTTATGAACCTAGTTAGTATATTTGGCACTCTGTTTCTCCTTCTGGCATACATAGCAAGCCTAATCCTATCCTCACCCCAATCACACACGTTAGTAACTGTGAAGCAAGGGTCACTGGATTATTAATAGGAGCATGAGCTCTAGTTGATGTTTTATCACCTGTCAAGCCAGAGGACTTTGAGGTCAATTGTACAAACTCTACTGCAAATAGTTAACTCAGCACAAAGTAGGAACTGAACCATTGACCCTTCTAATGCTTGATAAATAGGAACAACTTGCACTTATATAACACCTTCTACCAGGGTATCCCAAAGTGCTTCACGGTTAATGCAGTGTAATGTACTTTTGAGGGGCAGTCACTGTCATAATGTAAGGACATACAGCAGTCAATTTGCATGCAGTAAGGCCTCAAAATAACAATGAGGTAAATGACCAGATAATCTGTTTTAGTAATGCTGGTTGAGGGATAACTGTTAATCATGGCACTGTGGATAACCTTTCCATTCTTCATCACATAGTACAATAGGATTATTTACATCTGCCCGAGAGGGTGGACAGGGTCTCTGTTTTACATCTCTTCCTAAAAATGGCACCTCCGACAATGCAGCACTTCCCCAGTAGTGGCTAGAATGTCATCCTAGATTATATGCTCAAATCTCTGGAGTGGGGCTTGAAACCTTGATCTGCTGACTCAGGAGCAAGACTAGTACCACTGAGTCGGGGCTGTCACCCAAGTAGAATTCGACTACATACTACTTTAAGCATTTAATACATCAACAGAGCTTGTTGCCCACTGATGGATGAACATGTGCTACTTAGGAGCCTCTAGATTGTACTACAGTATATCCCAAACCAGACACACTTAACCACACAGCTATCACAGCTGTTGGCCTCTCTGCACAACAGCACAAAACAGCAAAGCTCCAGGGCCAGGGAGAGAAATCATGGGCCTTGGTGCTTCCCTTGTTTCCAGGCCCCTTATCTTTACTCCTCTTTAACTCTCCCCTTCGCATCCTTTGGGTGCCCAGAATTGGGAACCATAGTCAAAGTGGGGTTGAACTGTTTCATATAGCTTAGAATTACTTCTTGGATTTTGTACTCTATGCACCTCTTTATAAAGCCCCATCAAAAGCTAAGGTTTCAATATTATACACTTTACAACCACGACTTTGTCAGACAATTGCACTTAGTTGTTCATTTTATGTAACCAGCTCTGCTTCTTTGAACTTGGCCCTATGCAATATCTGGAAAGCAACATCCAAAATACTTGAATCCCACAAGCATCTCAAACAACAGTCATTCTATTGGCGTACGACTCCTGGTTTCACTTCCAAGTTTAAAAATGGCATAACCTTCTAGTAAATTCGCTCTAACCAACTGACCTGCAATAATGTGCTATTTCTGTCCACACTAGTAGGCTTTGGAAACAGAAAAAATACACTTTGCATTAAGTTATAAATATTTTTCTCATTATAAATCGAAACTAACCATACTTTCAAATGCTCAGCATGGAGCATATAATGGGAGAGCAAAGTGACAAAGAAGCTGGAATTCTGAACATAAACATAAAATGCTGGAAATATTCAGCAGGCCAGGCAGCATCTGTGGAGAGAGAGAAGAGTCAATGTTTCAGATCCTGTTCTGACAAAGGGTCACTGACCTCAGTTTCTCTCTACACAGATGTGACCAGATGTGTTGAGCATTTCCAACACTTCCTATTTCTACTGGAGCAAAAATAATCCAATTTTTCCAGTTTCCAAAAAGCAATCAGACTTTTGTGAGCCTCTCATTCCCCTAGAGCAAGAAACCCAGCAGCAGCTGCCTGAGATCTGGTTTTGCACAACATTAAACATGAGTAAATTTCACAAAAAAACTTAAGGTATGAAGAAAACATAAACAATTTGCTGAGCAAAATAATCAATGTCAAAGCAATAAATTGATCATTTTAAAAAGAATGATTAATAAAAGTGACCATTACTGAGTGCTAAGAAGCAGAGCTAACTAATAAACCTTTTTTGCATTTTTGCTTAAGAAGCAGAGCTAGGGTTAGACTGGGGCCCAAGTCTGGTCACTAGGGAAGTGAGAGGGAACCTGGGCCAAGCTAAGGAGTTCACTTTAGGAAACACAGACCTTGCATTTGCCTCTGGAGGCACACACTCCGAGCGTCATACGAAAATGGGGATCGGAAATAGGTAGCCTTTCAGTCTGGGTTTTCCTCCTCTCAGACCAGTACGTGGGTAGGTTTTTAGTGGGGGAGGAGGGGGAAGGTGTTTGTATGTGTCTCCGCACCGAGCGTGCATGTGTGTTTGTCCAGCTCACTCCCAGAATCAGGGTTCACATGTACTCACACACATACACTCACTCTCACTCACACACACTCACTCAAACTCACTCTCTCACTTATTCTCACACTCACGCACATTTGCTCTCACACACATTCAATAGCACCTGTGAGTTCCTTCCCATGACATTACAGTGAGCTTAACCTGTCAGCTGGAATTGTGCCCTGTGGAGATGGTGGCCAACTGGGGAGGGGAGGGAAGGGCCCAGAGTGGCCCAGGGCCTTTACCCTCCCTGGGCCACAGACACCATCGTTGACGATGTCAAGGGACTGGACTAGAAGAGGTGTTCAAGACTCAGAGAAGAAGTCGGGTGGGAAGGGCCTTCACGGGGGAGCGGTATGGCCAGGGAAGTAAAGTAAATGTAGAGACACAGCCAGGCATTTACCTTGGGCTCCAGCATCCTTCAGGTTCCAGCCACAGCCATGGAAGAAAGCAAAGGCAGCACACGAGTCTGACAAGTCCACCCAAACTGTATAAGATTAAAAGAAAAGGCCTATAAAGTTGCCAGAAATAGTAATAAACCTGTGGAATGAGAGCCTTTTAAAATCCAGCAAAGGAGGACCAAGAAACTATAAATCAGGGGAGAATAGAATAAGAATGTAAATAGCAAAAACATAAAAATGGACTGTAAAAGCTTCTACAGATATGTATAAAGGAAAAATTTGGCTAAGACAGTGGGTCCATTACAGGCAGAGTCAGTAAAATTTATAATGGGGAATAGAAAAATGGCAGACAAATTAAATGATTACTTTGTGTCTGTCTTCATTGAGGAAGATATAAGAAATATCCCAGAATTAGAGAGCCAAGGAACAAGGAAGAATAAGGAATTGAAGGAAATTTAGCATTAATAAGGTTGTATTGGAGAAATTAATGGGACTGAAGGTTGATAAGTCCCCAGGATCTGATATTCTACATCCAAGAGTGTTGAAAAAGATAGCTATGGAGATAACGGATGCATTGGTGACCATCTTCCAAAAATCTATAGATTTTAGAATGGTTCCTGCAGATTGGAAGGTAGCAAATGTCACCCCACTGTTTAAGAGAGAAAAAACAGGGAACTACAGACCTGTTAGCCTTACATCAGTAGTAAAGAAAATGCTAGAATCTATTATAAAAGATGTGATAAGTGGACACTTGGATAATAATGATCCAATTGAGCATAGTCAACATGGATTTATGAATGGGAAATCATGTTTGATGAACTTGTTAGAGTTTTTTGAACATGTCACTAACAGAATTGATAAAGGTGGACATAGTATACTTGGACTTTCAGAAGGCTTTTGATAGAGTCCCCCTCAGGAGGTTGGTTAGTAAAATTTAAAGCACATGGGTGTGTATTAAGGATTGACTAACAGGCAGAAAAGAGAGTAGGAATAAGTGGGTCATTCTCATGTTGGCAAGCTGTGGCTAGTGGGATACCGCAAGGATCAGTACTTGGGCCCCACCCGTTCACAATATATATCAATGATTTGGACGTAGGGACCAAATGTAATATTTCAAAGTTTGCGGATGACACAAATCTTGGGGGGAATGTGTGTTGTGAGGAAGATGCAAAGTGGCTTCAGGAGGTTTGGACAGATTTAGTGAGTGGGAAAGAAGATGGCAGATGGAATATAATGTGGAAAAATGTGAGGTTATCCACTTTGGTAGGAGGAACAGATGTGCAGAGTATTTCTTAAATGGTAAGAGATTAGAAAGTGTAGGTGTACAAAGGGACCTGGGTATCCTCGTTAATAAGTCACTGAAAGCTAACATGCAGGTGCAGCAAGCAATTAGGAAGGCTAATGATATGTTAGCCTTTATCGCAAGAGGATTTGAGTACAGGAGTAGCGAAGTCTTGCTTCAATTGTATGGAACTTTGGTTAGACAACACCTGGAGAACTGTGTGCAATTTTGGTCCCCTTACCTCAGGAAGGATATTATTGCCATAGGGGGAGTGCAACGAACGTTCAACAGGCTTGTTCCCGGGGTGGCGGGACTGTCCTATGTAGAGAGATTGTGGAAACTGGGCCTGTATTCTCTCGAGTCTCGAAGAATGAGAGGTCATCTCATTGAAACCTACAAAATACTTAAAGGGATAGACCGGGTAGATGAAAGTAAGATGTTTCCCCTCGTTGGAAGTCTAGAACCTGCGGACACAATTTCAAAATAAGGGGGAAGCCATTTAGGACCAAGATGAAGAGAAATCTTTTTACTCAGAGGGCTCTGAGTCTTTGGAATTCTGTACCCCAGAGGGCCATGAAGCTCAGTCAATGAGTATGTTTAAAGTAGAGGCTAACAGATTTCTAAATTCCAACGACATAAAGGGATATGGGGATGGCATGGGAAAAAGGCATTGAAGTGGATGATCAGCCATGATTGTATTGAATGACACAGCAGGCTTGATGGGCTGAATGGCCTACTGCTCCTGTGTTCCTAAACAGAAGTCACGAGGAGCGAGGTAAGGAGGGACTGGAGAATCTGATGAGCTCTACTGGGCCAATGATTGCTGCCGTTCAGGACAACAGCAATCCTTGGCTGAGTAGCCTGTCAATTGGGATCTACATGTCTGTTTGGCTGCTTTGGACACTGACCATCCAGAATGATGAGCTACTCATCCAATGAGCCCAGACCCCCCAAGAGCATGGGCGCCAGTGATTAGCACCATCTGCATCCACTCTCCCAGGCACTGCATAGCTCCCTCAGTGTGAGATTCCTTTCTAATGAAAGAGCCACTCTAGGGAAATATCTAGGAAAACAGGAGACACTCGCTCTAGTGTAAATTTACATTTAACTGAAATGATGGATGACTGCAAAGAATCCTATGTGCCACTTAAAATGGTTCCTCTTGTACCTTGCACCTTCCATTTCTAATCTGCACCTACTGCACTCCACAGCAGAATAAAACTGTAAGGTGCAAGGTAAAACAAGAGGAACCATTTTCTCCTTTCTCGCATTCATCTTTTTCATTTTATATTACTTTTTCCTTCTCCTCCTATCTGTATCCTTTGCCTCGTCTTTTGATTACTGTAACTTTCTCCTTCGATCCATGGGCTGAAATTTACTGTGAGTTACGGGATTCTGTCATGGTCATGGCTGACAAGGGCTCATGCGCTAAGTCTTTCATGTGCTGCCAAGGCAATGGTCTCGCTATAGAGTCTCGAGTGTAATGGAGGCAAGCTGAATAGTGTTTGAGGGAGGGTTATCGCACATGGCTGTCATCACTCCAGTCAAAGAACAATGTCTGCATCCACAGTCATGTATGAAAGGGAGGAACAATCATCATTTTTCCTCCAGGATGTCCTTTAACTGGAAGAGGTGGGATGGGGATGCCACATTTAGATGGAAGCCAGGCACAGGGCTTAGTATTGGCTTGGTGGCTCTGAGATGGAGGCAAACCTGAAGAGAATATGCTTACCCGATTGATTACTGCAATTTTATCACAGATCTACTGAGGTCAAGATGATACAGCCTTTTCTACTGTCTCTCATCTAGATCAGGAGGAGGAAAGACCTGCTCAGGTTGGCAAAGGGCCAGGAGGAGCAACGGCCTGAGCAGAAGAGGCAGCCAAACATCAAGAAGGTCAGGATGCTGGTGACCAGGGGCCAGCATGACGGCGAGCATTGGCCTGACTACTGGTACATCATAGGCGGTGTATCTATTTATGAGCAAAAGGCAATGCTGGAGGTGTCTTAGGATGTCCTGTAATGTAGTAGCTCATAACTGCCAGCTTCTTCATGGCGACCCGCGGCTGCAAGGACTTGGAGGCAATCCCATGCTGGTGGCATTAAAGGTCACCACTGCCTTAAACTCCTTTGCCAGTGGCTCCTTCTATGGCTCCACTGGGGACCTGTGCAGCATCTCCTAGTCAGCGACACACAAGTGCATCCGGGAGGTGACAGATGCCCTGTTCAGGACAGCGCACCAATTTGTCCAATTCTGCCTGGATCCCAAAAGCCAGGCTGTTGGGTTTTGCAGCAATTGCAAGTTTCCCGCAAGTGCAAGGGGCTATGAGCTGCACACGCGACCTTGAAAGCTCCCTGGCAACAACCATTCATCAATAGGGAAGGTTTCCATTCTTTGAATGTGCAGCTGATATGTGATCACAAAAGACGTCCTGCATGTTTGTTCTTGGTTCCCATGGAGCTTTCATGACATCTTCATTCTGACCCACTCCCAACTGCCACAAGTTTTTGGAGGATCTCAGCGATTGCAGGCTGGCTCCTTGGGAACAAAGACCTGACTGATGACGCCAGTTTGCTGTCTGCACACTGCAGCTGAAGAGAGCTACAATTATGCACATGCCTCCACAAGGTCCATAACTGAGCAGGTGATAGGCCTCCTAAAGGTGACATTCAGATGTTTGGACCGCTCAGGCAGGGTTCTCCAATATTCACCACAGTGTCCCGAATCATCATTGTCTGCTGCGCCCTGCACAACCTCGTGCAACAAAGACAGGAGCCAGGATGTCATGGAGGAACATGCAGAGGCCATTGCAAGAGAACAACATGGCAGACAGGCCTGTGACAACCTGATAGCTAACAACTTCCAGACAGAGTAAGGCGTCGGGACATTTCTTTCACTATTTGGTTTTCTGTCCTCTGGTGGCTGGCAGGCCCCTGCTCATTTTTTGTAACAGACATTATACATTTCTCCAATGTACCTTGATTAGTAATAGCTGAATTAAATTGCACTACTTAACATCTGCCCTGCTAGTGGTTTGATCCTTTGCAAGCACCAAACTGTACTGATATACAGAACCCTGGTACTAAATGCGCGCATTAGAACCTGCAAAGCACTCTGTTCTCCCGCAACCTTGGACACCTGTAAGTAGAAATTAGCTTTTTACCGTGTCCTCACAAAGTCAGTGTGCATAGCAACTTGGAAACAACATGAAATCTTACCTTAGCAGGGATGCACTCCTGTCACCCTCACACCTGCTCCCAATGGGGGGCAGACCTTGCAGAGAGCTCTTTCAGGTGAAATCCGATATATGGGTGCACAGGGAAGAGCAGCATGAGAACACCATTTGTCCTCTCGAGATCACTCCTCCATGCACAGTGACCAGGGAAGATCATGTTCTGCTCCGCAATTGCCATATCCCTGGATATCTTTATTATGCCAAAAAGTTTTGAGGTTACTTTGGAGTCCAATAGGGGAGGCAGTGGCATGATATTGTCACTGGACTAGTAACCCAGAACCCCAGGGTAACCTGCTGGGGACTGGGGTTCAAATCCCACCATTGCAGATGGTGAAGTTTGAATTCAATAAAAATCTGGAATTAACAGTCTAATGACAACCGTGAAACCATTGTCGATTGTTGTAAAAACCCAGCTGGTTCACTAATATACTTTAGGGTAGGAAATCTACTGTCCTTACCTGGTTTGGCCTACACGTGACTTCAGAACCATAGCAATGTTATTGACTCCTAAATGCTCTCTGAAATGGCCTAGCAAGCCACTCAGTTGTATCAAACTGCTACAAAGTCTAAAAGGATTGGAACTGGATGGACCACCAGCATTGACCTGTGCACCAGAAACGACAATGGCAAATTCAGCCCTACCAACTCTGCAAAGTCTTCCTTACTAATATCTCGGGGCTAGTGCCAAATTTGGAAGAGCTGTCTCTGAAACTAGTCAAGCACCTCCTTAGACAGCACCTTCCAAACCCACAATCACCACCACCTGAAAGGACAATGGTAGCAGACACATGGGAGCACCACCTCCTGGAAGTTCCCCTCCAAGCCACTCACCATCCTGACTTGGAAATATATCGCTGTTCCTGGATCAAAATCCTGGAACTCCCTCCCTAACAGCACTGTGCGTGTACCTTCACCACATAGACTGCAGTGGTTCAAGAAGGCAGCTCACCACCGCCTTCTCGAGGGCAATTTTTTTAAAAATTCATTGGATGTGGGGCATTGCTGGCTAGGCCAGCATTTATTGCCAATCCCTAATTACCCTCGTTCAGAGGGCACTTAAGAGTCAACTACATTGCTGTGGATCTGGAGTCACATGTAGGCCAGTCCCAGTAAGGACGGCAGATTTCCTTCCTTAGAAGGCATTAGTGAACCAGGTGAGTTTTTACAACAATCAGCAATGGTTTCATGGTCATCATCAGACTTTTAATTCCAGATTTTTATTGAACTCAAATCTCAACATCTGCCGTGGTGGGGTTCAAACCTGGGTTCCCAGAGAATTACCCTGGGTCTCTGGATTACCAGTCCAGTGACAATACTACTATGCTACCACCTCCCCTGAATAAGGGATGGGCAATAAATGCTAGCCTAGCCAGAGACACCCATATCCCATGAATTAATATAAATAAACCCTGGGTCTCCAAGGCTGCTTTTCCATGGGGCAGCCAAGTATTCACATTCCAGAGCCTCGACACCAGACAGAACATGGACAGACTCCTCCAGCCTTTGGTCCAGTCCGCACATGGCCTCTGGCATCTCTGCCTGATGTTCCCCTGCCTGTCTCTGTATTTCCAACACACCCCTTATGGCTGAGTCCAGAGGCTCGTCAATTGCTTGGGGCTAAGCAGGGGCCTGGTCTCCAGCAGTGCCCCAAGTGTCAGAGACCTCAACTGTCACTTCCTCCACCAGTTGTTGACCCTGAGCCTAGTCTAGAACGTGTAGCTACTGAAGTGAATGTCTCTGTGCTGGTGGAGGGTACAGGTGAATGCCATGACAGTGCATCCTCTGAAGCTTCTGAGGCATCCTCCTCAGAGGTGGGGTTGGAGATGGAGCTGTGGCTGGTCTCTGTTCTGGGTCTCCCACTTCTCTTGCTGGTACCTGGAATGGAACAAACAAATATTTAGTGGATGCTTAAGCAGGCTTCTTAATTACAACAACCTGTTACTCTGTGGGGGCATTGGACAATTGCAGACTGGAGGCATCCTCACTGACTTCCTCAGGAATCTTATCTTGCCTTCACCACCTGCGTGGTCCTGCTCCTCCCCAGCCAGCTCAGAGCCTCCTCCTCAAAAGGGTTGAGGACTCGAATGTCTGGAATGCCACCTCCAGCCTTGGCTGCTACCTCTTATTGTGGGTGTTTTTGGCCTGCAGGCAGACAAGGATTGAGTGTTATCTCAGTGGGTGCATGGGCAGTTTAGGAGCAGGCGTGCCTATGGCAACTCCTCAGCCTTCCCTAGTAAGTGATTAACAAGTAGGATTTCCTGCAACTGATAAAAGATTGAGACATAAAGTGGCTGGCACACATTCAGTGCACTTGTCCCATCTGCTGCTGAGTCCTACATCCCAAACTCTTGATTGACATCCCTGTGCGCTCGCACAATTACACTGCCTGATGCCCCAATGAGTGTCACTTTGCAGTGAGTAGATGATGCCACTTATCCTGGCGGAGCACAGCAGATCATTCATCTTCTTCCTGAACTTCTGTGGGCTAACCTCTGCTATGACCTCCATCCAGGCTGCCATGGTCAGGCAGGAGGGAAACCTACTGCCAACCCGAGGAAACAACACTCCTGTCTTTCCTGGAAGGCCTGAAGGAGAATCTCCAGGGAGGCTTCGCTGAACTGTGAGGCCACATATTTTCTGGTCTGTGACATCCTGGTCTCAGCAGAATCTGGTGCTCCTGGCTTGTAGTGAGTGAATGGCTGTCCAGGTGCCCTTTAAATATGGCACCCAGATCTTTGACCCCATGAAATAACAGTTGATTGGCGACTTCCTGCCCACCCCCGCATGAGATTCAGCGAGCTCCTCGCGGATACATATGTAATGAGCTGAACAGCACAAGATCGCATGTGGTTAGCCACCCATGCCCCAGTGGGAATCACTCTCACTTCCGCCCTGCCAACGAACTTAAACTGCAAAATGGAAGGTTCCAGCCTTTGAGAGGAACTTGAAAATCCATCTCAAAATTAACTAAACTGAATGGAAAATTTTAATAGGAGAGATGATAGGCTGGAGGTGCAGAGTGAAGGTATGCAGTCACACATTGGGCTTGGCTGAGATGGTTCTCCCTGGTTTAGTAAGCTGCCAATGCCATGTCCAGACTCCTGCACAATTGCTGGAGGCACTAAAGGAAAGTACAGTACATGTCAATCACTTCAAAATTGGGAAATAAACAAACAGCTTTATTTAAAAAATGGATATCCTCTTTAAACTAGTTCATCATCCCATGATCTGTAATGGGTTATAATGGTATCAAATCCATCGTCTAAACCAGTCTCCTGACTGAAGATTGTGCTCCCAGCCATCAGCTTCTTGATCAGACGTCATTAAGGGGCAGAACAACAATAACATCAATGATATAATGGAAACCTATCAAGCTGTCAGAGTATCCCATTCATTGCCAGTTACCCTGTCACAGAACATGGTTTATCTGCCTAATGTCTGTAATAGGCTACTCATGTCATCAAAATAATTAGAAGGAAATTAATGACATGATTTGTTCAAATGAATTCAATTTATCTGTTACTGACTTATGCCTGGGGTGTGGTTATATAAGCACCATCTATCCTTCCCCAAGTGGGAATTTTTTTATACATGAGGGCAGACTGTGTCTGTCAACAGACAATTCAACCACAAGAGGCATCATGCCAAGTTTGTTTCTGTCTTCAATCAACATCGTAATGTATGCAGGTTTCCGGTGAGGAAAACCTGCTCTAGGAACACTGAAGTAGAGAATTGCCTCTATCGCACTTTTGGTGTGAGAAAGATGCCCAAGGTGCTTTGCAAATAGGTGCAAGGATAAAAGCATCTTGAGCCAGGAAGTGAGAAATTAAAAAAGAGATGGATTTTGAGAAAATTTCTACAAAAGGAGAGAGTGATAGAAAGATGCAGAGGTTGAGAGAAGAAATTCCAGTGAAAACTCTATAGTGCAAGTGATATTGGCTCAGCTCCATATAGTTTTTCTAATCTGGGCTGATGTTTTTGTAACGGTGAACTTTATAAAATGAAAATGAAATCCAACTGGAAACTTCCCACTCAACTGAGCTTAGTTTGCTGGTGAAAGTATGTGGGAACTGAGGTTGTAACTTCACTTGGATGTCCAATATTTCCAGAGAAATCAAAAACACTCTAAAACACTGTGTCTTCATGGTTCACCAGGAACACTGAACAGACAAAATCTTTGCAAGAATCATTTACGATATCTGTTCCCATAGAGACCAGAAGAACCCTCACTCCTTTGTGCTCATCCCTAGTAACACAATAGTAACCAAGCAATCAGTTCTCACAATAAGCACTGAGACCCATAAGCGGGGGAAGAACATTTTCGGTCCCTTATTGTAGAGAGCCTTGCTTCAGAATAAGCAACAATACAGTAATCTGTTGAACAGGTTTACATTAGCTTTGGTCTTCAAAATTGATCTGGGCTGTCTGTTGAGGAAAAAAAGCATCACTGTTAAAGGGACAAAACCGTCTTGCTAATTTGGGTACTCGCAGCATCTGTCTTAACATTTCTCAACCCTGTGAAAAAAATAAGGCCTTGTATTTATATAGCATTTTGTCACACCCTTAGAACATCTCAAAGTATTTTATAGTCAATGTATTACTCTTGAAGTACAGTCCCTGGAATATAAGCAAGCACAGCAGTCACTTTCTGCACAGCAAATCCTATAAACAAAGGCCAGAATTTTGAGGTCAGTGGGCAGGCGCAGTCGGCAGGCCTGGGAGGGGCCGGGAAACGGCCTGCCACCCGCAATCAGCCCTCGACCATGATTTCATGCTGTTGGGCCAATTGAGGCATGCCGAGCATGAATGGCGGCTACCCAATTGTCGGGAATGGCGACCCAGTGGCCGGTTTAAAACAGGCACAGTCAGGACCTGGAAGGCTGCCCACAACAAAGTCATCTTCGGTGTTATCAGCAGGAGAGTAAAAACTATGGACACAAATGCGGCTGTAGACGCCAGGCAGGAGGGCAGGTCGGGTGGGCACTCGGCCCCTGATTTTCTGATGAGTGCCTTGCGGTTCTTCGGGTGGTGGTGTCTGCCAAGAGAGACACCCTTGTCCCCAGAGATGGAAGGGGGAGGCCACTGCACCCAACAAAAAGAGCTTGGAAGGAGGTGGCAGTGCTGGTCAGCAGCCATGATGTGGTACAGCACACATGGGTCCAGTGCCACAATTCTAATCTAATCTAAGACCTGCTGGACTCAGGAAGGGTGAGCACCATGTTGGCATGGATCAGTGTGAAGTGTTAAGGGCTGCCCCTTCAACCCCCGCACCCCCCACCCCCCCACCCCACCTCCACCCCCCACTCCCCATGGAGCTCAGGGTGTTAGAGGCTGAGTACCAATTGTCAGTGACACCTGAGCTGGCCAAGGGTGTGAGCCCTGGCTGCTTGGCCTGAGTGCCTTGCGGCTCACGGGCCATGACTCAGATGTGCCCTGCAAGGTGCTCCTCGGGTGGGGTTGGCTACTCTGTAATGGCGCTGCAGGTAGAGAGTGGACTAATCAATGTTCCTCTGTTTGTTCAGGAGAAGATGGCCCAAAACAGCATTTAAAGGCCGTGGACAGGCAGAGGCCCCCAAACCTTCTAATCCTAACTAGGTACGAACAGGACGCCCTTGAGCTGGAGAGCCGGCAAGCACCTAGGTCAATCGGCCGCAGAGAGGCTGGGGTATCAGACGAATGAAAGACTGCAGTGCACAGAGATGAGAGTTTCAGATGGTGCAAACAATCTTGTGTAGTCTCATCATTGATGGGAACCTCAAAACTGGATTCCCCATTGGTCATTGAAAGACGATGGCACCATGATGCAGACCTCCATGCAACAGTGACAGTGTGATAACTTAAACTAGTGACATGTCGTTGTTCTCTCTTAGGTTTGCCACCACGCACCACAACACCCCGAAGACTCACTTCTGATACCAGAGGACCGCCAGGCTCCAGATGCTCATCCAGTGTCTCATCCACTCTCTGAACCAGGCACCAGCGCAGATACCAGCACCTCGGTGAGCACAAGATTTTTGGCTAGAATGTCGGTGGACAGCGGTGAGGGCACTTCATACTCACTTGAGGTGCAGGTGGAGGCAGAGAGCGCCCAGGGCGCTAGCAGTTGGAGGACTGCTAGAGACCAGGACGATGCTCAGACGAAGGCAGATGATGAGCCTCTGGAGCTGTCTATTAGGCGTGTTATGGCACAGCCGATAGTAAATGCTGTTCAAATCCCAGAGGGAAACTTGAAACGGCTGCCACAACTTGTTCTGCAATTTTTATAAATTTTGAGATGCGTGTCTTGAATTCAATAGCAATAAGACCACCAATTCTTATATATTTTTGCAAAACTAGATTAAACATTTATTAACAAGAAAAATGATTTTTAAGCATATACATATGTCTACAAATTACTACTATTATTATTACTACTAAATCCCCTACTTAATCTGACTCCAGGATGCACTTTCATTAAGGCAACATTAAGACACATAGATGTTAAAAGACCTGGGCAAGGTGACACACAATACCCTGAACCAGTCGAATTCAAGTGTGTTTTCTTAACTTCAGTTCTTTGAAGACAGCAGCTTGAGGCATAGATGCTGAAGGCTTGTAACTCTGGTTAGATCCTAAAATGCCTACCCTTACACACAACCTTCACTCCTTTTTACATATTTTCCCCTTTGAATGCAAATTCCCATTGTTTCACTTTGTCTTTGGACTTTACCTTTCTGATAATAAAAATCTCTCATAGGACTAAGTTTTACCAGTAATCTTTGGGAAAAATAAACACATTGTTTCTAAACTTCACCTGTCCTGGTGGCACATTTCACCCCTTCTTTGAAAACAATCTAGTCTGGTTTATTTAAAAATGCAAATGTCCTTTTACCCCTTACATTCTAAACTTCTCCCATGTTTACCATATTTACATCAAAGCCTTCAGACCAGTTGCCTTTAATCCAATTAAATCTCTCACACACACACACACACCATATATTTATAATATATACACATACATAGCACTATTTTACAATAAATTCCAGTAACATTATGAGAATCATTATATCTCCCTGACAGGCGGCAGATGCTGGATGTTCAGCGAGATGTGTGGGAGGATCTGGTGGAGATCCATGGGGATATGCATGCCATAGTCTCTGTTATGGAGGAGCCCATGCAGAGCATGAGCATTGCGTTGACCCTCATGGCTGAGTGCACTGCCTCCTCCATTGAGGGAGTGGCAACCCTCATGGAGAGGCAGCTCCAGGAACAGAATCAGGGGTTCCTGGGGTTGCGCTTAGACCTGCAAGCCCTCACACAGGCACTGACCTCAGGTGGTCACTGTCAGTGTGGGAGATGGATGAGGTACTAGTATCCCAGCTAGTGCCTGTCCATCAATGGTGAGCAGGGAGGTCCAGAGCGACCTCACGTTGGCGCTCAAGCTGCCTGTCTTCTCTGCGGGCTCCTCTCAGGGTGCGCTGGATGACAGCAGCAGCTCCTCCACCCCTCTTCCAGTGACCATAAGACCATAAGACATAGGAGCAGAAATTAGGCCATTCAGCCCATCGAGTCTGCTCCGCCATTCAATCATGGCTGATAAGTTTCTCAACCCCATTCTCCCGCCTTCTCCCCGTAACCTTTGATCCCCTTACCAATCAAGAACCTATCTATCTCGGTCTTAAATACACTCAATGACCTGGCCTCCACAGCCTTCTGTGGCAATGAATTCCATAGATTCACCACTCTCTGGCTAAAGAAGTTTCTCCTCATCTCTGTTCTTCCCTTTACTCTGAGGCTGTGCCCTCAGGTCCTAGTCTCTCCTACTAATGGAAACATCTTCCCCACATCCACTCTATCCAGGCCTTTCAGTATTCTGTAAGTTTCAATCAGATTCCCCCTCATCCTTCTAAACTCCATCGAGTATAGATCCAGAGTCCTCAAACGTTCCTCATATGTTAAGCCTTTCATTCCTGGGATCATTCTCGTGAACCTCCTCTGGACCCTCTCCAGGGCCAGCACATCTTTCCTGAGATACGGTGCCCAAAATTGCTCACAATATTCTAAATGTGGTCTGACCAGAGCCTTATAAAGCCTCAGCAGCTTTTATATTCTAGTCCTCTCGAAATAAATGCCAACATTGCATTTGCCTTCCTAACTACCGACTCAACCTGCAAGTCAACCTTAAGAGAATCCTGGACTAGGACTCCCAAGTCCCTTTGCACTCCAGATTTCTGAATTCTCTCCCCATTTAGAAAATAGTCTATGCCTCTATTCTTCCTACCAAAGTGCATGACCTCACACTTCCCCACGTTGTATTCCATCTGCCACTTCTTTGCCCATTCTCCTAATCTGTCCAAATCCTTCTGCAGCCTCCCCGCCTCCTCAATACTACCTGTCCCTCCACCTATCTTTGTATCATCTGCAAACTTAGCCAGGATGCCCTCAGTTCCTTCATCTAGATCATTAATGTATAAAGTAAAAAGTTGTGGTCCCAACACTGACCCCTGTGGAACTCCACTAGTCACCGGCCGCCATCCTGAGAAGGACCCCCTTATCCCCACTCTCTGCCTCCTGCCAGACAGCCAATCTTCTATCCATGCTAGTACCTTGCCTCTAACACCATGGACTCTTATCTTACTGAGCAGCCTCCTGTGCGGCACCTTGTCAAAGGCCTTCTGGAAGTCCAAGTAGATAACATCCATTGGTTCTCCTTTGTCTAACCTACTCGTTACCTCCTCAAAGAATTCTAACAGATTTGTCAGGCATGACCTCCCCTTGATGAAACCATGCTGACTTTGCCCGATTTTACCATGCACATCCAAGTATTCTGAAATCTCATCCTTAATAATTGACTCTAAAATCTTACCAACGACCGAGGTCAGGCTAATCGGCCTGTAATTTCCCATCTTTTGTCTCACTCCCTTCTTAAACAAGGGGGTTACATTAGTGATTTTCCAGTCCTCTGGGACCCTCCCTGACTCCAGTGATTCTTGAAAGATCACCACTAACGCCTCCACTATCTCTTCAGCTATCTCCTTCAGAACTCTGGCATCTGATGAGGCTGCGGCGACTGGTTAGATGCCAGCCGTGGAACTGGCCACTCCCTCCCAGGCAGGGCCAGCACAGGCTCCACTGGCCAGAGGACGATCACCAAGGTCATCAAGGCCAAGAGGACGGCAGAGTCAGAAGCTGTCTCCAATGCTGGTACCAGCGAGGGGGGAGCACCAAGATGTAGCACTCGCAAACATAAGTTTAAGGCACCATGAGAACATGAGGGACTGGTCACTGTTGTGCAATGCTTTGTTTATTTTAACTGGTCTGGGGTTGAAGACCAGAGAAGGTTCTGTCAATTTGTTTTGACTGTCAACATGAGATAAATTTTCTTTTGTCGTAATGGCCTGAGTATGCTTCACCTTTTTTATTTAATATGGCGCAGAGTACGCCAGTATGTAATGCTGGACGTGGGTGGCTCGAAACTTTATTGCACAGGCACTGAGTGGACTTTGGGGTCAAAGGAAAGGGCCATTTCCGACATCCGGGATGGAGGCGGCAGCCGTGGCATGGGGTGGTAGTGCTTATTTGGCAGCCTAGCTGAAGGAGCGTTGGATCAAGGCGTCCCTGGCGACCCTGCCTCCCTGGAGGTTACAGAGGTCTGCCTCCACGCCCTCAGTGTTCTCCTCACTGTGCTTCTCTTCTGACTCACTACTGGATTCACCATCTGTGGCCTGTGCAGCTGCGTCAACATCCTCTTTCTCCAGTGGGTCCCCCCTTGCCAGTGCCAGATTGTGGAGAGCGCAGCATGCAACCACAATCAGTGACACCCGCTCTGGGGGTATTGTAGTGCTCTCCATAATGGTTCAAGCATCGGAAGCAAGTCTTCAGAAGACCTATAGTCCTCTCTATCACTGCCCTTGTGGAGGCATGGTTCCTGTTGGCACCGCTGCTCCACCTCTGTTCTTGGGTGGCGGAGAGGTGTCATGAGCCAACTTTTCAATGGATAGCCCTTGTCACCCAGCAGCCATCCATCCAGTTGGGTTGGAGCACTGAAGAGTCTCGACACTTGGGAATGTCTCAGGATATATGCGTCATGGGAACTGCCAGGGTCCCTTGCACAGACTTGCAGAATCTGCATCCTGTGGTCACACACTATCTGCATGTTATGGAGTGGAATCTCCTCCTGTTAACGAAGGCATGCAGCTGACCCGCTGACGCCTTGTTGGCCACATATGTACAGCCGATTGCACCCTGGATGTGGGGGAACCCAGCAATCGCTGCAAAGCCTCTGGCTTGCACAGCCTGGCTGGCCTTGTCCATACGGAAATGAATGGAAGTCAATACCCCCCTGAACTGAGCCTCTGTCACCAGCTTGATGCAACTGTGGACAGCTGATTGGGAGACTCCTCACAGATCCCCCACTGACCCCGGAAGGAGTCAGAGGCGTTGAAGTTGAGAGCCACTGTGACCTTCAGAGCTGTTGTCATAGGGTGTCCCACCCACTCATTCGGAGATCATCTCAGGCCCAATCATCTGACAGATGGAGGTCACAGAGGGGGAGCCTCCCTCAGCATTGCACCTTGGACATATTGAGGTAGCTGCATCACCACCTGTAAACCCTCACAACAGGATAGTGGCATCTTCTGTGGCCCCTTCCGACTTGGACTTCCTGTTGGTCCTGCGGCCCTTGTGCCTGAGCCTCTCCTCCCACAAGTCGCTCCCTGGAAGCTGCATAGGAACACTTGGCCTCCTCCCCCTTCTGCCCCTCTCTTCCACCTCAGATGAGGTGCCATCAGCAGAGACCACAATCCCCATTGCCAGGGTAACAGAAGCCTGTCTGATACCTGGAAGGGTCTATGCAGTCCTAATTCTCTGGGGTCCTTGGAATTACCAAGGAGTCCTGAAATGAAGCCTGGAAATGCTAACAATGAAGCCCCAAACAGAGATGAAGTTGCTATATACCAATAAGTCACCAGCAAACTATCCACCAAATTCCTCACTATTCACACTGGCAATGCTGCTGACCCTTTTTATCCTGCCCGTGGGTGAGGTTTTTGAAATTGTCAGCTGGCCGCCTACCGCTTCGCCTGTGCAATGAGTGTGAAATCACACGGACAACGAAAGATCGGAGCCAATTGACTTTCTAATGGCCTTAACTGGTCTTTTAATTAATGGTGGGCGCAGCTTTGGCACCCACACATGCCTGCCAAGCGAAATATTGCGCAAGTGCGTGATGACGTCGGGACGCTCACCCGACGTCATGGCACAGTATTTTACGCTCGAGCATGTTGGGTGTGCACCCGCACGCCAAGCGAAAAGTTCTGCCCAATGAATAAATAACCAGCTAGCCTATTTTTGTACACTGTTGAGTGAGGAGGACTCCAGGAGAACTTCCTGTTTGTAAAGTGTCATCCAAAAGTTTGAACAACTGACACTCCAGCACTCCCTCAGTACAACACTGAAGTGTCAGCCTAGATTGTATTCTGAACTCAGTAGTGGGGCTTGAACCCTATGACCTACAATGAACTAATGCAAGCTGCACCTCCCAAAGTAAACAAGTTAGAAGTGAGTACATGAGCCAATATACAAATCTGAATTTTCCTCATTCAGCAATGTGTTTGATCCTGGTAATGATGTAGTCCAATTGTTAATGGACTATCATAAAGTTACCAGAACTGGGCAGAAGAAGAATTTCTAGGTCTTAATTGATGTATTTTCTCTGAGCTTTCTTCATTCATGCCTGAGTTGCCATGTCTGTCCACTCCAGTTTAATGCAGTTAAGGAAATTGAGGTACATTAAATTTTACCTAGTGTGGGATTACTGGTTTCAAATTGCATTGTGGCCTGTGAGGAGTTTAGGAACTATGGGCGAATCTTCTGCTCTGATGTCTAGGGTCGGTGGCCAGCACAGAACTGAGAGTGATTGCTGCTGGGGGAGGGATCTTGCGCCAGTCAGCTCATTACTTAAGCATCCATGTGGACACGGTGAATCACGTGGTGGGGCAGGCAGGAAGTTGCCTACCCTGCAGTTACCTCATGGGGTTGAAGGCCTGTGCACCATATTTAAAGGGCACCCGGAAAGCAATTCACTCACTGCAGGCCAGAAGCTCCGGATTCCTCATCCAGGGTGGCTCGGCAAAGAAAACAACGTGCAGCCTCACGGTTCAGCAATACCTCCCTGCAGACTCTCCTCCAGGTCATCCAGGAAAGGTGGGAGATGCTGTTTCCCCCAGGATGGCAGCTGGAAGTTTTCCAGTCTGACCACTACGGCTTGGACAGAGGTCGCAGCAGAGCTTAGCGCCCATTGGGTCCAGCGTATAGACACCCAGAAGAGGGTGAATCATCTGCTGAGCTCGTCCAGGGTCGGTGCAGCATCTATTCAATGCAAACTGACACTCTCTTAAAGGCTTCAAGCAGTCTGATTGTCTGTGTGCACAGAGAAATCACACAGGAGTTTGAGTTGCAGCATTCACCATCAGAAAGAACACGTATGTGCCAAGCACCTTATGCTCTCAGTCTTATATCAGGTGTAGAACAAAGGGCTTCTTAATCACTTACTAGGGAGGCTTCAGCAACTGCGATTGGGCAGAATTTTACGTTCCGCGGGCAGGCGCGTATGGCAGTCGGAAGAGCGCCCACCGACAATTAAGCCCATTAACGGTGCAATTGTAAGCGATTTTTCGTGACCCATCCAACCTTACAGTTGGCAGATGGGCCAATCGGCCAGGTGGTCTTTACATTTTTGATGAAACCTCATCCAAGGGCAGGATGAAATCTCCATTAGGAAATAAAATAAAAAGAAATATCTGGGGACAGCAATTTTATGAGGTATGCTTTCAGGTGCTTGATTGTGTTCCATGGGCATTTTTTTGCAGCTTTTTTGTGCTTTATTTTATTATTTGGAGGCCTGCAGCCCCCTGAGGCATCTGTTTGCCTTCAGGCAGCTCAGTGGAAGCACTCACCTGTGCCCACGGTGACATCGGTGCCTGCCATCTTCCTGCCCCCACCCCGGCAGTGTTGAGCTTTTCAGTGCACATTTCGTGCTGGCTGGCCGTTAATTAGCCAACCAGCATGAAATTGCAGTCGGGGGCCGGTTGGGGGCCCGTTTCTCGTCTGCTCCCGGGCCTGCCGATCGCGCATGCCCGATGAGGGAATAATTCAGGCCATAGGCATGCATGCTCCTGAACTGCTTGTGCAACCATTGGCGTGGCAATCAATCCTTCTGTCTTTCTGCAAGAGAAAAACAAGTGTGAGTGTACCCAGACCAGAGGTGGAATTCAGGACATCAGAGTCCTCACCCCTTTCAAGGAGATGGCCACTGACCTAACCAGGGAGCAGCAGGACCGTTCCTCTGCTGAGGGTGATATAGGTCACCCCCAGGAGGCCAGTAAGGTTGCCTCCAGTCTGCAGTTGTCAGATGCTCCCACTGAGCGAGAGATGTATGTAATTAGGGAGGCTGCTTAGTCAATTACTAAATCTTTCTTTTCTCCATTCCAGGTACTAGCACGAAACGGGGGAGGAAAGCAACTCGGACCAGCCACAGCCCCAGTCTCAGCCCCAGCACCAAACCCACTTCTAATGAGGATGCCTCAGAATGCACCCTCCACCAGCACAGTTACATTCACCTTGATGTGTCCAGGTTTTAGAATAGGCTCAGCGTCACAATCTGGTGAGCACATCACTGACACCGGTCTGCAGCTGGAGGAGGAAGTGACAGCCGAGGTCTCTGACGCTCTGAGGACTGCTGGAGGCTAGGCCCCTGCTGAGCCCCGTGCAGATGATGAGCCTCTGGGCTCGGCCCTAAGAGACCTGTTGGAGATGCAGAGATAGGCAGGGGAACATTAAGCAGAGACCATGCGCAGACTGGACCGAAGGCTGGAGGAGTCCACCCATGTTCTGTCTGCTGTTGTGGCTCCAGCATGCGAGCGCCTGGCTACCTCCATGGAAAGGGCGGCGGCCATTTTGGAGACCAGGTCCAGCAGAATGCTCAATGGCTGCCGGATATGTGCTCAGGCCTGCACTCCATTGCTCAAGGCAGATGCAGTGCAGCAGTGGCTAGGCAACAGAGGGTCAGGGCACTTCAACTTCCCTCCAGGCGCCCCTTCTTCTCAAGGAGTTGGGGCGGTGCCATTGGGCACCCACAGGGAAGGGGAGCGTCAGCCAGGCATCCCAGGGTCTTCATCCCAGGACAGTCCAGGGGTGCTTTCCCTCTCCACCTCCCCTCTGCCACAACCCCATCGCCTCTTGCAGGTCCGGCCGAGAAGGGTACACACCTGCACATAAGCAGGAGACCCTTAGCAGGCCAGGGCTCTCTAGGCCTCAGGCCACCAGAGGATGCCCGCCAAAGTCCTCACAGTCAACAGGGCATAACAGTCAGCAGGCTACCTCCATCTTAACTGCAGGTGTCGGGGCTGCACCTAATCGTAACGGTAAGCAACGAAAGATTAAGAAGTATTGAAGGCACACAGGTGGCATGGGTGTACAATCATTTGTAAATATATGTTCACTTGCATTGTCTGGAAGTCTCTTGGATTCCATCATGCTGCAAGTTGCTTCAATGGCCATAGGCATTTAAGGTAGTGGAATGTGGGCCTCCATCAGAGCCCAATCATGAACTCCCATAGATTCAGTTCTTCCATATTAACAACATAGTGATTCCTCAATAATCCCACATGTAGTAGTTTGGTAGCACAGAACTTGAGTATTGCTGAAAAAAGAGACATTTCTAAGCTTTTCGCCTTGCTCTCATCAGGTCACTCACAAGAATACCAATATAGAGGGGAAAGCAACATTTTATACTGTCTGTGAAGAGATTGGTTGGGAAGTGGCATTGCCATGGAGAATGTACTGCTGATGTTGACTGACAGTTAACTGCCAAGTGTTGTTTGAAATCTTAACCAGGCAGCTTGACCCTAATTGGTAAAGATATTGTACTGAGGAATGAGTCAGCGAATGGCTTTCACTTGTTTTGTTTAGCTGAAACAGACGCCATGTATGTATCCCACATGTGCATCATTAAGCACTGGTCATCAGTTGTGAGTATGCTGCCTGGCCAAGTATCATGCAAGCTATTATTTGCAGCTCACCACGTTCTGATCTTTGAAAATGTGTTCATTGAGGTCATTGTATCTCCTGCTGCCATTGCCCTGATGTGAGGTGTGAGTGGATGCCACAAGTTTTCGAGGGGAGTTAAATCTGCTATGTGAGTGGCAAGGAACAATGTAGATGCAGTTTCAGGGCTGAGAGACTGAAGCTCTACGCTATCTTCTTAACAATACAAAACCAGAGGCTTTCCTACATGTTTGGAGGAAGCTGTGGTGGGCATGTTCAATCATGAGTGGCCTTCCTTGGTGATTTGTCATTTTGAGCCAACATGCAGATGAAAGCAGCAAGTAAAGAGACAATGGGCAAGTTAGCCTTGATTGCAAGAGGGAGTGAATGTAGGATTAAAGATGTGTGTGTGCAGTTGCCTGAAGCCTTTGTCAGGCCTCACGTGGAGATTTGTGTGGCCTGCTTGTCTCATTATCAAGAGTGGCAGTAGACATTGCATAAAGGGTTTGTAACAAAAGTGCATTAGACATCATTGAAGGATCACAGTTTTAGTGCACGAGGAGTGAGAGTGTAGAATAGGTTCATGTGCTGGACTATGCTGAGGACTCTGAGGCTATCCATGTGAAGCATTAACAGCTCAAACAGGGCTCTGCAGGGTCCATGCAGGAAAGAAGTTTACCTTGGCTGGGGTATCCACAATGATGGATCACAGTCTCGTACTAATGCTAAGGCCACCTAGGACCGAAACTTGTAGGGGTCTCTGCGACTGGAGGGTCTGGAGAGGTTGTACCTCAGTAGCCCGTAGTGCAGATGCGGCATTCTCAGTGAGTCAACTCTAAAGTTACCTCGAAACTTCTCTCCTTGATAAAGATGTCAAGGGATACAGGTTCACAATGAGCTAATGGCGTAGGGGGACATGATCTTCCCTGATCAATCTGCCTGGATGAGATATCTCGAGGGGCCAAAAGGTGTTCTCATGCTGTTCCTCCCTGTGGTCCTATCTATGGAAAGAGCTCTCTGCCAGGTCAACTCCCCTTTGGGTGTAGGTATCAGAGTGACATGAGTGTATCCCTGCCAAGGTTAGATTTGATATTGCTTCCAAACTGCCATGCACATGGACTTAAAAGGCATGTGGACAGGCAATGGCTAATATTTAAGGAATGAATGTATGCATTGCAACAGTTAAACATTCCTTTCTGGCCCAAAAACACAATAGGAAAAGCGAACCAACCATGGCTAACAAAAGAAATTAAGGATAGTATTAGATCCAAAGAGGAGTCAGAAAAATTGCTAGAAAAAGTAGCCAGTTTAGAATTCAGCAAAGGATGACCAAGAGATTGAATAAGAGGGGAAAAATAGAATGAGAGTAAACTTGCAAGGAGCATGAAAGCGGACTGTAAAAACTTCTAAAAGTATATAAAAAGAAAAAGATTAGTGAAGACAAATGTATGGGACAGTCCAAAACAGGAGAATTTATAATAGAGAACAAGGTAAAGGCAGAGGATTTAAACAACTACTTTAGTTCTGTCTTCACAGAGGAAGACACAAATAACTTTCCAGAAATGCTATGGAACCAAGGGTCTAGTGAGAAGGAGCAACTGAAGGAAATTAGTATTACTAGAACAATAGTGCTGGAGAAATTAATAGGACTGAAAGCTGATAAATCCCCAGGGCCTGATAATCTACATCCCAGAGTACTAAAGGATGTGACCATGGAAATAGTGGATGCGTTGGTTGTCATCTTCCAAAATTCTGCAGATTCTGGAACAGTCCCGGCAGATTGGAGGGTGGCAAATGTAGCCTCACTCTTTAAAAAAGGAGGGAGGGAGATAACAGGGAATTACAGACTGGTTAGTCTAACATGAGTTGTACGGAAAGGCTAGAGTCTATTATGAAGGATGTGATAACAGGGCACTTAGAAAAGATCAGTGGGATTAGACAAAGTCAACATGGATTTATGGAAGCGAAATCATGTTTGATAAGCCTACTGGTGTTTTTTGGGGACGTAACTAGCAGAATAGATAAGGGAGAGCCAGTGGATGTGGTGTATTTGGATTTTCAGAAAGCTTTTGATGAAGTCCCACACAAGAGATTAGTGCACAAAATTAAAACACATGGAATTGGGGGTAATATATTGGCATGGATTGAGAATTAGTTAGCAGACAGGAAACAGAAAGTAGGAATAAATGGGTATTTTTCAGAATGGCAGGTGGTAAGTAGTGGGGTACCACAGGGATCAGTTTTTGGGCCCCAGCTATTCACAATATTTATCAATAATTTGGATGAGGGAACCAAATGTAATATTTCCAAGATTGCTGACGACACAAAACTTGATGGGAATGTGAGTGGCGAGGAGGATGTTAAGAGGCTTCAAGGCGATTTAGACAGGTTGAGTGAGTGGGCAAATACATGGCAGATGCAGTATAATGTGGATAAGTGTGAAGTTATCCACTTTGGTAGAAAAAACAGAATGGCAGAGTATTATTTAAATGGTTAAAAACAAAAAGCTAAAAGCTACTGCGGATGCTGGAAATCCAAAACAAAAACAGAATTACCTGGAAAAACTCAGCAGGTCTGGCAGCATCGGCGGAGAAGAAATCAGTATTGCTGCATTGTTCCAGTGAAGCCCAACGCAAACTGGAGGAACAGCACCTCATCTTCTGACTAGGCACTTTACAGCCTTCCGGGCTGAATATTGAATTCAACAACTTTAGATCTTAAACTCCCCCTCCCCCCATCCCCACCCCATTTCTCCACCCCCCCCTTTTTTTTTTTCAATAATTTATATAGATTCTTCTTTCCCCACCTATTTCCATTATTTTTAAATCTAAAACTAAAATCTTGTCAGTCTGTCCACCCCACCCCCACTAGAGCTGTACTTTGAATATCCTGTCTTCCATTCTTAATTAGCACTTTTCTTAGACAAATATCACCACCTTCAACACCTCTTTGACCCTTTTGTCTGTGACATCTTTTGATTATCTGCTCATCTCCACAATCACCATACCCTCAACGTCTCTCTCCCCCCCTGCCCCCCCCCCCCACCTTAAACCAGTTTATATTTCTCCCTTCTCCTAACTATGCTTCAGTTCTGCCGAAGGGCCATGAAGGCTCGAAACGTTAACTGATTTCTTCTCCGCCGATGCTGCCAGACCTGCTGAGTTTTTCCAGGTAATTCTGTTTTTGTTTTTTATTATTTAAATGGTGTTGATTGGGAAATGTTGATGTACAAAGGGACCTGGGTGTCATTGTACACCAGTCACTGAAAGCAAGCATGCAGGTACACCAAGCAGCTAAGAAGGCAAATGGCACGTTGGCCTTCATTGCGAGAGGATTTGAGTGCAGGAGCAATGATGTCTTACTGCAGCTGTACAGGGCCTTGATGAGACCACATCAGGAGTATTGTGTGCAGTTTTGGTCTCCTTACCTAAAAAAAGACACACTTACCATAGAGGGAGTACAGCAAAGGTTCATCAGTCTGATTCCTGGGATGACAGGATTGTCATATGAGGAGAGATTGGGTCGACTCGGCCCGTATTCACTGGAGTTTAGAAGAATGAGAGGGCACCTCATTGAAACATATAAAATTCTGACAGGGCTGGATAGACTTGATGCAGGGATGATGTTTCGTCTGGCTGGGGGGATCTAGAAAAAGGGGTCACCATCTCAGGATACGGAGTAGGCCATTTAAGACTGAGATGAGGAGAAACTTCTTCACTCAGACAGTAGTGAACCTGTGGAATTATCTACCACAGAAAGCTATGGAGGCCATGTTATTGAATATATGTAAGAAGGAAAGATTTCTAGACTCTAAAGGCGTAAAGGGGTATGAGGAGAGAGTGGGAGTATGGTGTTGAGATAGAGGATCAGCCGTGATCATAATGAATGGCGGAGCAGGCTCGAAGGGCCAAATGACCTACTCCTGCTCCTATTTTCTATGTTTCTATGGGTGAAATCACAATTCTATGTACAGGTGCCCGAGGTTTCAGGGGAATGGATAGCTGTGCAGGTTCTAATACATGGATTTAGCGCCAGGACTCTGCATATTAGCATAGTTTAGCACATGCCAAGGATCAAACCAACAGCTGGGCAGACTATAACTTGTGCAATTAATTAGCTGTCATAAATCAAAGTACATTAGAGAAAAACGCTGTCTGTAACCACAAAGGTGCTAGGGCTTTCCAGCCAGCAGAGGATAGAAAACCAGAAAGTTAAACAAATGTGTCGGCAGCTTACTCTGCCTGAAATCTGGTATCTATCAGATTGGCAGGTGCCAGTCTGCCTCGTCACATCCCTGCTATGGCCTCTGAATGTGACTCAGCAACACCCTGGCCTTCGTCAGCTCCATCCCCTTCAGCAAGACAACATGCTCCTCCATGTCTCCCTCAGCCAAGACAGACCCACTTTGTAGCGCTAGGTTGTGGAGTGCACAGAAGACAATGTTGATCTGGGATACTGTGGTGAGTATTGGAGAGCCCCACCTGAGCGGTCCAAATATCTTAACCTCATCTTTAGGAGGTCTATCATCTGCTCAATCGCAGACCTGGTGGAGGCATGTGCATCATTATAGCTCTCCTCAGCAGCACTCTACGGATGGCGAACTGGTGTCATTAGCCAGGACTTCTGGGGGTATCCCTTGTTCCCGGGGAGCCAGACCTGCAGTTGCTGAGGTCCTTCAAACAACTGTGGCACCTGGGAATGGGTCAGAATGTATACCCTGGGAGCTGAGCACAAACATGCAGAATTTGCCTTCTGTAATCATATATGAGCTGTATATTCTAAGAGCGGAATCCTTTTCTATTGATGAATGTGACTGGCTGATGCCAGGAAACGCTCAAAGCTAAATATCTGCAGCCAATTGCGCCCTGCACTTTTGGGAAATCCCAACACTTGCAGCCTGGCTTTCAGGATCCAGGCGGAATTGGACAAATTGGTGTGCTCTCCTGAACAGGGCACCTGTGACCTCCCGTATAGACTTGTGTGTTGCTGACTGGGTGACGCCACACAATTCCCCACTGGAGCCCTGGAAGGATCCATTGGCAAAGAGGTTTAAGGCAGTGGCACTGGCATGGGATTCCCCCCTAAGCCCTTGTGTCTGCAGCTCATCGTGGAGAAGCTGACAGATGTGAGCAATCGCGTCCTGGGACATCTGAAGGCACCTCCAGCATTGTCTTTCACTCATTGTTAGATAACTGCGCTGCATGCAACACACCCATGGTCGGACCAATGGTCACCGTTGCGGTGAGCCCTGTTGGCCTGCATCTTGACCTTCTTGAGGCTCCGCTTAGGCCATTGCTTCTCCTGGCCCTGTGCCAACCTGCAACAGGCCCTCCCTCTCCTCATCTGGATAAGAGCCAGTACAAAGGCAGAGCTGCCTGGAGCCTGCATCATTGACGCATCAGTGGACCTGTGAACGCATTGAAGCAATAAATTTAGTGAGCATACCCTTTGCAAGTTTCCCTCCATTTCAATGCCAGCCATGCTAAGCCCTTTACCTGGCCAAATTCTAGACATGGCATCCCCATCATACCCCTTCCAGGTGAAGGACATCCTGGAGGACCAGAGATGGGTGTTTCTCCCGTTCATACATGACAATGCATGGAGACATTGCTGTCTGAACAAATTGATGAGAATCATGTGTGAGAAGCCTCCCTCTGACACTATTCTGCTTGCCCCCACCACCCTCATGACTCAAGAGATCATTGGATTGGCATAATAGAAAGACTAACCACATCAGTCATCACCATTCACCCGTGAGGATGGAGGTTTGGAGCTGTGAGTTGGCTGCGTCCACAGGCTGGGCCCCTTGGAGGCATCCACCTCCCTCCATCCCTTCATCCCTGCTTTTGACAGCAGCAGATGGCAAATTGCACAGAATGAATGGCAGCTGAAGACCTTGTTGGGATCTCAATGTAATGAGACCCATGAGTCGGGAACAAACCTGCTGCTGTGTGGGCTTCACCAGAAAGGAGAACACAATTGAGCACAGCTGACATCCAGTTGCCTCATGATTATTAGGGTGTCCCTTTAGTCAGCCGCTTGTGCTGACCTTGAACTCCTCCCGCCCAAAAACACCATCCTCCCACTTTGAGGGATCGCACTTACTGACTAATTGCATTTGCGAGGACAGATTAGAAAAATGGTGCATGTCACCTTTCAAACTCACTCCACCACCTTCCCCCTGCCACCCATCAATTTCCCCCCATCACCCTGGACCTGCCCAATATCTCCATTCCTCCATTGTCACCCTTGAACCTCCCTCATTACGCTGAACCCCATTACCATCCACCTCCAAATGCCTTCCCTCCCCTCAGACAACACCAGATATGGTCCAAATGCCCAGTTTGACCCTGATCCCTCCGTTATCCAAGCCACATGTGTAGTCCACCTCCATGAGTCTCCTCCATGAAACCATCACCTAACAGACTGTCACCCTGAACCCGCCACCCTACCACATTCCACTCCCTCCTTTGGCTGTGACTGTTCCCTCCTCTGACCAATATCCTGAGTTCAAACCCCAAGACCCCACCATCGATATCACCGACCCTGCCCTCTAGGTCACTTTCTTCCCCCGCCCCCCCACCGGCTTCCCACAGTTTCTAATGCTCACTTTCCTGGACAGTCTCTTCCCCCTCTCCCTGGACAGTCTCTTCTCCCACACCTCTTCCTGGACAGTCTCCCCACCCACTTCCCATACAGTCTCTCCCCCCAACTCCCGCATAGTCTCTTCCTGCAACTTCCCGCACAGTCTCTGTCCCCCTTCCCCACATAGTCTCTCCTCCCACCTTGCCCACCTCCCGTCACTTCCCCACACTGCTGTCTCCCCTCACTCTCCCACTGCTTCCCTAGACATCTCTCACCCCCTCCCCTGCATAGTCTCTCCATCCCCCTTCCCCAGCCAGTCTCTCCCGCCAAACTCCATGGACAGTCTCTCCCCCACCTCCTTTTGCTCCACCCTTCCCCCTTACCCCTTCCAGCTTTTGCCTGCCTCCCCTGTCCAGCCTTTGCTCCACCCTACCCCCCTTCCACCTGTCTCCCATTTCCAGCCTTGGCACAGCTTTTGTTACCAGCACCTGATATGAGTGAAGGTGTGAGCAGTCCCCAAGAAGGCTAAACATAGAAACATAGAAAATAAGAGCAGGAGTAGCCATTCGGCCCTTCAAGCCTGTTCCACCATTCATTATGATCATGGCTGATCATCCAGCTCAATAGCCTACTCCCGCTTTCTCCCCTTATCCTTTGATCCCTTTCGCCCCAAGAGCTATATCTAACTTCTTCTTGAAAACATACAATGTTTTGTCTCAACTACTTTCTGTGGTAGCAAATTCCACAGGCTCACCACTCTCTGGGTGAAGAAATTTCTCCTCGTCTCAGTCCTAAATGGTCTACCCCGTATTCTCAGACTGTGACCCCTGGTTCTGGACTCCCCCACCATCGGGAACATCCTTCCTGCATCTACCCTGTCTAGTCTTGTTAGAATTTTATAGGTTTCTATGAGATCCCCCCTCATTCTTCTGAACTCCAGCGAATATAATCCTAACTAACTCAGTCTCTCCTCATTAGTCAGTCTTGCCATCCCAGGAATCAGTCTGATAAACCTTTGCTGTACCCCCTGTATAGCAAGAACATCCTTCCTCAGATAAGGGGACCAAAACTGCACACAATATTCCAGGTATGGTCTCACCAAGGTGCTGTATAATTGCAGCAAGACATCCCTGCTCCTGTACTCGAATCCTTTCGCTATGAAGGCCAACATACCATTTGCCTTCTTTACTGCCTGCTGTACCTACATGCTTACCTTCAGCGACTGTTGTACGAGGACACCCAGGCCTCATTGCACATTCCCCTCTCTCAATTTATAGCCATTCAGATAATAATCTGCCTTCCTGTTTTTGCTACCAAAGTGGATAACCTGACATTTATCAACATTATACAGCATCTACCATGCATTTGCCCACTCACACAGCTTGTCGAAATCACACTGAAGTACCTCGGCATCCTCCTCACAGCTCACCCTCCCACCCCGCTTTGCGTCATCTGCAAATTTGGAGATATTACATTTAGTCCCCTCATCTAAATCATTAATATATATTGTGAATAGCTGGGGTCCCAGCACCGATCCCTGCGGTACCCCACTAGTCACTGCCTGCCATTCGGAAAAAGACCCATTTATTCCTACTCTTTGTTTCCTGTCTGCCAACCAATTTTCTATCCATCTCAATACACTACCCCCAATCCCATGCGCTTTAATTTTACACGCTAATAATCTCTTATGTGGGACTTTGTCGAAAGCCTTCTGAAAGTCCAAATAAACCACATCCGCTGGCTCCCCCTCATCAACTCTACTAATTACATCCGCGAAAAATTCCAGTAGATTTGTCAAGCATGATTTCCCTTTCGTAAATCCATGCTGACTCTGTCCGATTCTGCCACTGTTTTCCAAGTGCTCAGCTATTAAATCTTATATAATGGACTCTAGAATTTTCCCCACTACCGACGTCAGGCTGACTAGTCTATAATTCTATAATTCACTGTTTTCTCTCTACCTCCCTTTTTAAATAGTGCGGTTACATTAGTTACCCTCCAATCTGTAGGAACTGTTCCAAAGTCTATAGAATCTCGGAAGATGACCACCAATGCAACCACTATTTCTAGGGCCACTTCCTTAAGTACTCTGGGATGTAGATTATCAGGCCCTGGGGATTTATCGGCCTTCAATCCCATCAATTTCTCCAACACCATTTCCCTACGAATACTGATTTCTTTCAGTTCCTCCCTCTCACTAAACCCTGTGTTCCCCACATTTCTGGTATGTTATTTGTGACCTCCTTTGTGAAGACAGAATCAAAGTATGTATTTAGTTGGTCAGCCATTTCTTTGTTCCCCATTGTAAATTCCTGTTTCTGACTGTAAGGGACCTACATTTGTCTTCACCAATCTTTTTCTCTTCACAAACCTATAGAAACTTTTACAGTCAGTTTTTATGTTCCCCACAAGCTTACTCTTATACTCTATTTTCCCCTTCTTAATCAATCCCTTGGTCCTCCTTTGCTGAATTCTAAAGTGCTCCGAATCCTCAGGTCTGTTGTTTTTTATGGGCAATTTGCATTCCTCTTCCTTGGATCTAATACTATCTGTAATTTCCCTTGTAAGCCATGGTTTGGCCACCTTTCCTATTTTACTTTTGCGCCAGACAGGAATAAGCAATTGTTCCAGTTTACCCATGCGCTCTTTGAATGTTTGCCATCGCCTACCCACCATTATCCCTTTAAGTAACGTTTCCCAATCCATCATACCATCGTAATTTTCTTTATTAAGATTCAGGACCCTAGCCTCAGAATCAACTACTTCACTCTCCATCTTGATGAAGAATTCTATCATATTATGGTCGCTCATCTCCAAGGGGCCTCGCACAACTAGATTGCCAATTGTTCCTTTCTCATTACACAATACCCAGTCTAGGATGGCCTGTTCTCTAGCTGGTTCCACAACGTATTGGTCCAGAAAACCGTCCCTTATACACTCCAGGAGTTCCTCCTCTACGGTATTGTTACTCATTTGATCTGCCCAATCTATATGCAGATTAAAGTCATCCATAATTACAGATGTTCCTTTATTGTATGTGTCTCTAATTTCCTGTTTAATGCCATTCCCAACATCACCACTACAGTTTGGGGGTCTATATACAACCCCCACTAGCATTTTTTGCCCCTTAGTGTTTCTCAGCTCTACCCATACAGATTCCACGTCGGAGCTAATATCTTTCCTCACTATTGCGTTAATTTCCTCTTTAACCAGCAATGCAACTCCATCGCCTTTTCCTTTTTGTCTGTCCTTCCTAAATACTGAATACCCCTGGATGTTCAGTTCCCGTCCCTGGTCACCCTGCAGCAACTTCTCCGTAATCACAACTATATCATGCCTGCTTCCATCTATTTGTGTGGTTAATTCATCCACTTTATTGCGAATGCTCCTCATGTTAAGGCACAAAGCCTTAAGGCCTGTCTTTTTAACATTACTTGTCCCATTCCCACTATTTTTCACTGAGGCCCTGTTTGATTCCCTTTTCTGTCTTTTGTTCTTGTCCTTGATTCCCCCTCCTCTGACTCCTTGCATAGATTCCCATCCCCCTGCCATTTTAGTTTAAACCCTCCCCAACCAGTCTAGCAAATATTCCCCCTAGGACATCAGTCCTGGTCCTGCCCAGGTGTAACCCATCCAGTTTGTACTGGTCCCACCTCCCCTAGAACTGGTCCCAATGTCCCAGGAATCTGAAACCCTCCCCTTCACACCATCTCTTCAGCCACGTATTCATCCGACAAATGCTGCTATTTCTACTCTGACGAGCACGTGGCACTGGTAGTAATCCTGAGATAACTACCTTTGAGGTCCTACTTTTCAGCTTACTCCCTAACTCCCTATATTCTGCCTTTAGGACCTCATCCTTTTTTTTTAACCTATGTCGTTTGAACCAATGTGTACCACGACCACTGGCTGTTCACCCTCCACCTTGAGAATGCCCTGTAGCCGTTCTGAGACATCCTTGACCCTAGCACCAGGGAGGCAACATACCATCCTGGAGTCTCGCCTGCGGCCACAGAAGCGCTATTTATTCCCCTTACAATTGAATCCCCTATAACTATTGTATTCCCACACTTTTTACTCCTCCCCTGTACAGCAGAGCCAATCGTGGTGCAATGAATGTGGCTATTGCTGCTTTCCCCTGAGAGGCCATTCCCCCCAACAGTATCCAAAGCGGTATATCTGTTTTGCAGGGGAATTGCCACAGGAGATTCCTGCGCTGCCTGCCTAGTCCTCTTGCTCTGCCTGGTGGTCACCCATTCCCTTCCTGCCTGTGGACTCTTAGCCTGCAGTGTGCTGACATGGATGAGGTGAAGCTCGCCAGGTGTGCACCACTTATACACAGTTGTAAAAGTGAGTGTTCTAATTTCTTGCTGACGGGGAACTTAATTCTGGCGAGCTGACCTTTTACTGAGCAGGCATGACATGCTGGTACATGCAAAATGGCTTCCCGACATTGTTCATCCGGAAGCTTATCCCGCCTTACAGGTTCCCAGAACAAAATTGCAAAAGTTCCCCCCGACGTCAGGAAACTGAATTTTGGCCTCACTTGAAATTAAGACCCTTTCCACTGCTGGTGGGATCGGAAGATCCTGCCCTATATTTCCTGCTTGTGCTGCTGGCATGCTGTCATAGCAAATTGATAAAGTCTCTACCTTTCTTTCAAAGGGCATCCTTCACTTGGCAGTGACCCCAGTGGCAGTCTGGCTGGAACCAGAGGCACAAAAGTTAAATATGGGGAAGAATTCCCCGGTCGGCGAGAGGGGGCGGGGCCCACTCGCCGATGCGTAAAATGATGCGTGGTGATGCCGGGCGGGCGTCCCGACGTTACCACGTGTCATTTAGATTTTCAGTTCGGTGGGCGCACAGCTGAGTTGGCTGCACGCCCGCCGAACCGTGAAAGGCCTGTTAAAGTCTGTTAAACACAAATTAAAACAGTAAAATGAGCTGCCCGTCCAACTTCAAGGCTGGCGGGCAGGCGAAGAGCCCAGGCGGCCTTTGCATTTTCATGATACCTCATCCCGTCCGTGGGATATTTTAAAATTCAAGACGTCCCAGCTCATGTGACACTGTCACATGAGGGGACATGTTCTAAAAGCTTTTTTTCCTTTTTCCTTTATTTAAATTTTAAAACCTTAAACTGATCTCCCTGAGGCACAGATTTCTGCGCTCTTTCGCGCGCAGACTCAGAGATTCCCGCCCCCACCCCTCCGCCCACACAGGGAGCACTCAGTGCTTCCGGGTGAGTGTCACGCTGGGTGGGCCTTAATTGCCCCGCCCACATAAAATGCCGGCACAGACCTGATCGGGGGCACCGATCGGGTTCGTGCTCGCTCCCGCCCGCCCCCGCACAACCCCACCGACGAGGGGAAAATTCAGCCCATTGGTAATCACAAAAACTACCAGCGCTAAAACTGTGCAGGTACTAGATCTGGGCTGATGATCTGGAACAAGTAACTAGTACAGGTTATCACAGGCTTCTATCAAGTCTCCTCAATTGTGTCTTCATAGAATCTCTAGGGCCTAAAGAAAACATGTCCAACTGGATATTGACGGGTTGGTCTCAGGCCTCCCTGTTGCTACATTCTTTATCTCCCTTTGGGACTCTTAATCTTCTTCTATAAACATGGGACAATAAAGGATCGCCATTGCCAATCTCATGGTTGAAAGTTGTATTTTGTATTGGGCACTGCTGGTATAAAATTTGTTGGATTTGAGATGGCCTTAATATCAGCCCATAGTATATCTCAGCAGTTCCCCAGCAAAAAAAGCAATTACGAATCAATTAATTAAGCACTGAGTCCAGCCAAAGTTTAAATGAAGCACTTTCTTACTCATTTATATGACCATTTCTTGCACAGAGTACAATGGGGTGTTATTGAAGGGAATTGGGACAGATTATGTTACTACATATGATATTTTTCTGCTCACTACAACAAGGGACAGTTCAGGAAGAATTCAGTCCTACTTCTGTGTGGTTGAGGAAAATTGAACTGCAGAAACCTTCTGCAAAGTTCCAAATGACCAGCACTTTAACTGACAGAGTGTCCATTCATGACTCACCTTAACACTGCAACTCTTCTGTCTTTATTATCTTTATTTGTCTGAGCACTGCAGCAATACATGATAATCAAGCCTGCCCTTCAAACTGTGCAGACTATCTCCCTGAGGAGACTCGGTCATGGTAGACAGGCTTTGACTCTACTACAGCAAAGCTACACTAATATAAGACTCAGAAAGGAAAGTGCATTAAATGATGAAAATGTTTCTGAGTGGCATTTAGCTTTATTAGCCTTTAGCTGACACAGAGAAAACAGTTAGAGCCATGGGGAACAATATGGCTGAGAGATAGTCATTCCAGTTATCAACAACACGAGGCTTGAAATGTTAGGACGTTCCACAAATCTTTCTTTGTTCTGGTTGACAGTTGCTAATTTATGTGCTTAAAATTTCAAATTGACCATATTTTGCACATCTCAGTCTTCTTAAAGAAAGAATGACTTGAAGTTATATAGCAGCTTTCACAATACCTCAAAGTGCTTTACAGGCAATGAATTACTTTTGATGTTACTGTATTGTTGAAGGGAACACGGCAGCCAAGTTTGACACATCAGGGTCCCAGAAACAGTTATGCAATAATGACTAGATAATCTGTTTATTGTGATGTTGATTGAGGGATAAATAATGACCAGGATACCAGGGATAACTGCCCTGCTCTTCTTCAAAATAGTGGCCGTCTGAAAGAGCAAATGAGGCCTCAGTTTAACCTCTCAATTAAGCAAAAAACAGCACCTTCAACAATGTAGCACTCCCTAAATACTCCAATGGAGTGTCAGCTTGCTTTTTGTGTTTATAATCTCGGCATGGGACTAGGACCTATGACCTTCTGGTATGTAAGCGAGACTGTTAGCAACCAACCCATGACCAGAACCTCAAGGTATCTCATTCTCCTAGTTCTACTCAGTGATTTTCTCTTCTCCTATCCTGCTGGAGGGAGTTCCACAGGTGGTGGAAGTCTTCAAATACCAATTCGAAAGAGTGTCAACAGGCTATTTGATATGTAAAAGATATCACAGCTGAGTTTAATTTTGTTGCCCTTTTCAAGTATGGGTCACTGATTAGTAATCAAGAGGAGGAATCCTGATTTTTTCCCCCACATTCTCAACCCCAGCTGACTGACCTGCTATGTATTTCCAGCAATTTCTGTTTCTATTTCAGGATCCAATTATTGTATTTCTTCCCTTTCATCTCTTTTCACTTGGTTTATATCATGGTAGTTAAGTTATTGGAGTCGTGACAGTGTTGATAGATTGGAGATGGGTTTTTTAAAAATTCATTCATGGGATATGGACGTCGCTGGACAAATAATCTAGTAGAACATGAATTCATGGAATCATAGAATGATTCCAGCACTGAAGGAAGCCATTTGGTCCATCTTGCCCATGCATGTCTCTGCAAAAGCAATTCAACTAATCCCATTCCATGACTCTTTCCCTGTAGCCCTACAATTTTTTTCTCTTCAGATGCTTATCCAATTCCCATTTGAAAGCTAGGGTTGAATCTGCCTCATCACACTCTTGGGCAGTGCATGCCAGTCATTGCATAAAACACCTTTTCCTTGTGTCACCATTGGTTCTTTTGCCTTTCATCTCATATCTATGTCCTCTGTTTCTCAATCCTTCTGCCAATGGGAACAGTTTCTCTTTATCTACTCTGCCTATCCCTCAAGATGTTCAACACCTCTATCAAATCTCCTGTCAACCTCTTCTTCTCTTAGAATAATTCACAACCTTGTCCAAACCCGTGACCTCCACCATCTAGAAGGACATGGGCAGCAGATGCATGAGAACACCATCACCTGCAAGTTCCCCTCCAAGTCACACACCACCCTGACTTGAACTATATCGCCGTTGCTTCACTGTCGCTGGATCAAGGTTCTGGAACTCCCTGCCTAACAGCATTGTGGGTGTTCCTACAACACATGGACTTTAGCGGTTTGAGAAGGTGGCTCACCACCAACCCCTCGAGGGCAATTAGGAATGGGCAATAAATGCTGGCCTAGTCAGCGATGCCCACATCCTATGAACAAATAGAAAAAAATTAACCCCATCTTCTCCAATCTATCGACATAACTAAAGTCTCTCATCCCTGGAGTCATTCTCATAGATTTGTCAGGATGGGTGAAACCACGCTTTGAATTCAAATCCACCATGACAATTAGTTGGTGTCAGCAAGGCAACCATGAAGCTGTCGGATTGTCGGAAAAACCCAACAAGTTTAATAATGGCGGAATTTTCCGTTCTGGAGACTAAGTGCGATGGCGAGTGGGAAAGTCGGTATGATTCCCGCTGGGCAGCAGGGCAGGCTGTCATGCCAGATCATCCACTTTTAAGCTAATTATTTATGAATACATGAGCAGCTTGTCAAATCTTGTGGTGCAGCGGGCTGAGATTCGCCTGCCCCACCGTTACCTTGTGGAGGTCAAAGGTCCGGCTGCCATATTTAAATGGCACCCACACACACATTCACTCTCTGCAGCCCAGGACTTGTTGTGGCAAAGACAGAAGGAACAAGCTCTCTGCCCCCAAGTTCAGCAACAAATGCCTGGAAAGACTCCTCCAGGCAGTCACAGTCCAGGACAGGCAGGAGGCCCTCTACCCTCAGGATGGGAGCGGAGGTCCACCAACTTCACCACGCAGGCTTGGGAGGAGGTCGCCTGGGAGGTCAGTGCCTGTGGACCTGAGGAGAGGGCTGCCATACAGTGCAGGAAGAGAATTCATGATTTCATCTACTCTGCCAGGGTAAGTCAGTCATCTCACTCTCAACTTAAAGCCTCATAAGGCCATCAGACATTCACAGGGTTACAGTCCACAGAGATCTCACACACTACCAGCAGTAGGGACATCCCACTGATTCACTCTCACACCCTTCAACATGATTATCTCATGTAAAGCCTGCACAAGTCATGTCTTCAGCTGTTACTGGGGACAGCTCAGCACACAAAGCAGACATGCATGCTTATGATCTGCTCTTGCTTCTGTGCTGCTCACAGTCTATCCATCTATCTTTGTGCAGGACAATATCGCCCACAAGAAGAGGGAGAGACCTCAGACAGATGGGGGATGTTGGAGTTGAAGCCACTCAGCCACTTCAAAGAGCAGGCGGCAGAGATGGCTGGCGAGGACAGAAACCATTTCTGCACCGAAGGTGAGATTGGCATCTCCCAACAAACCACTCTCCATTTGCATGATGCAGAGCAATGGACCTAGTTAGCACTTGACGACTGTTGGAATGTCTGACAGATGGCCACGACTATGTATTGTTATAGGTGTGTGTCTAAACTCAAGATGCCAGCCAATTACATGTGAGGATGTCGGTTTGCGCCTGAAGGTCTGGCAAGCGTGACTTGACATAAACCCTGTGCTAGTTATCATAAGGGCAATCAACATGGTTATGTGATTGTGACAGTGTCATCAGTGTCCTAGGCTTCCTCATGCATACCTTAATCTGCTAGAATGAAAATGCAGAGGCCTGTAATGGGATGAGAGTGAAGCTCCACTACATTTGCTGTGTGCTCTTTAGTATAAAGAAAGTTACTAAGTAATCCTTAAATGCAGTGCTGCCAGATGTCAGGGCAATGCTGGATGTGAACTTGGGAAGCTCCTGATGAAGGCAGGGTCATGAGTGCTTATCTATGATCAGATGATGGTACTGCTGAAGCTCTCTGTGCACACAAAGGTAACCTGACTCATAGGCTTGCTTCCATGATGTAGAGTGACAGATCACAGAGTCCTGAACAGCAATTTCACCCTGGGGACTCAGTATCAGGATGAGGCCAGAACATTATTCATGTATGAAAGATGGCCTTTGGAGAGATGCCACAGGCTAGATTTAGACTAGTCCTCAGATGGTCAAGTGACAACCAGTGAGTGGTGATTGTCCTCCTTGTTGCACCTTACAATGCTCAAGACATACTGCCAGGAGTGCATTGATGTTTGCGGTGCTCTTCCTGCCTCTTGAAGGCTGCCATAGGCAGTGAAATGTTGATGCGATGCATGAAAGGGCTGCACGATGTCTTCTTGCTTCAGATTGGTCACTGTTGGAGTTTTTATCCTATTACAGAACAGCCATATGCTCCATAGGCTGCCTAGCCTTCCAAAGATGAGGTCATTGTTGTACAACATTCTGACTACTCATCCTGAGATTGATGTCCTTCATTGAGACGTTGAAGATAACAAAGGAAATATTACTTTCTACCCTGCATTGAAGGCACGGGTGAAATGAGCACGTTTGAGCTAGTCTTCTTCATCAACCTGGAACCCTGTCGCTATAAGGGTTTCACGGGCATATCTGCTGTGTCTGGCCTGTGTAATGGCCTCGTCCTGTTGGACGTCATCATCCTCGCCCTCTTCGATGTCATTCCTTTCAGTGTCCTTCTCATTAGAGGAGACGTGCAGCTCCTCCATCTTTCTATGTGGCAAATTATCCCCACTTTGGTGTGCCAGGCTGTTTAGAGCACAGCCAACCATGACCATGTGGCACACCCTCTGGGAAGACGTCTGGAGAGCGCCACTTGACCTGTCCAGACATCTGAAACGCATCTTCAACATGCCAGTGGTCTGCTCAATCAAGGAGCGTGTTGCAGAATGAGCTACATTGTACCTCTCCTCTGAAGCACTCTGGCCACCGAATGGGCATCATTAATCATGTCTTTTGCGGATAGCCTTTCTCACTGATGAGCCAACCCTGAATGCGCTGAGGGCCCTCGAAGATCTGTGGCACCTGTGAGTGACTCACGATTAACAGTCGTGCAAGCTCCCAGTGTACCTCGCACAAACCTACATAATCCGCTTTTGGTGATCACAGATCAGCTGCACGTTGAGAGAGTGGAAGCATTTCCGATTGATAAATCTTAGTGGCTGTTGCCAGGGAGCTCTTAAGGCATGCAGTCAATGGCACCCCACACCTGCGGGAATCTGGAAATCTCCAAATCCCTCTGCTCTGGCAACCTGGCTGGCTTCATCCAGGGACAACTGGACGTAATTGTGCCCCTGATTGAAAAGGGCATTCGTGACCTCTTGTATGCATTTATGCGTGGAACATTGCAACATTCTGCACAGGTCCCCACTGCAGCCCAGGAATGAGCCTCTTACAAAAAAAATTAGTGCGGCGGTCACCTTCAGAGTCACTGGCAATGGATGGCCTCCCAGTCCCAGTCATATCCTCTCGAAAAATGTGGCACATGTGAACCACCACAACCCTCGACAAATGAAGGTGTCTGCAGTACTGTCTCTCACTCATCTCCAAGCATGAGGGGCAACTTTGGTACACTCTAGGTTGTGCCAAATGCCTCCGTGGAATTGGTCTCTCCTCCTCAGCATCTGCGGTCTTCATAGGACCCCACTGGCTGATGTTCCTCAGGCTAAGGTTCTTCCCTTAGCCTTACTAGCTGACAACAGGCCCTTCTTCTCTTCCTCAGTCACATCAAAGCCATGAAGAAGGTGGCATTGCTTGCTGCCTGAATTCTGCACTCCTCCATGTCTCTGTGGAAAAATAGTTGACAGACTTGATTATACCTTACCCTGCAATGATCACCTTCCATCGCCAAGCTAGGGAGTCATTCTGAAGCCCTTGGGTTGCCCTCATTCCAGACATTCCACCCAAAGGTTTTCCCTTGTATCTGAAGCACATCTTGAAGGATCACAGGTAGTTGACTAACCCCCCACTGAACACCCCCCACTGAACAGCGCCCCCCCACCCCCCCCCCCCCCACCCCACCCCCGCACCCCCCATCGCCTCAGGCGTGGCAACGCATTCACAAAGGGGGTTAGATCTGGATGAGTACGGCCAGGTGCTTTCAACCTCAGCCAGGGCACTATCAGGCTGCTTCCTTTGGACTAGACTAGAGCCCAGTCTTGCACTCATTTAATGACTAACTGTTGAGCCGTGTGAACACTGAACCTCCCAACTGCAATGGGTAGGGTTGCCTGAAGCATGTTGCATGTGTACTGTAGCCATGGCCCCCTTAATAGTTTGATACTTCGACATTTATACCTGCCTCTCAGAGGGACAAATATTTAACCATACCAAATCTACATTTGGCCAAGCCCTAATGGATTCTCGTAAGAATGTGCACCATGAGTTGAGGTGCCCAAATCTTTCAACTGGTATTTGAGTCTTCCTAACGGGTCTCAGCTGAACCTTGCACTCCTTGTCCTGAGCCAGTAATTTTTTCTTGGATCATTTTACAATTTATTGTTCATTTATGTACAGCTGAGCTTTAAACTCTTGATGGTACAGCATCACAAGAATCCTGTGCCCAATAACCTTAGCAGGCAGGTTACTGCTGAACCACTGTTTCCATGAGCACAGGTCATTTTATCCCAAATGATATGAGTCTTGTATGGTTTACCACCAGGAGTGACAGTGTTGCTCTTTGCTTTGAAGATGTAGGCACATCTCTTACCCAAGTAAAATTCTGTTTCATCGCAGCAATAAATGTCCTCAATCTTCAGGAGAGCAGTGTGCTCTATTTGGTTTCGATGACCTGATCATAGCCTGTAAGCACAGCTTTACACCATAATGTTCCAGGCATTGCGAGAGCGCTCAGGGCAGCTGGATTGCCCACCCTGATACCATGAGCGTGCTCCTTCAATTGGCCCAGAAATGCAGCAGTTGACTCCTCCCACAAGCCCTTGGGCCCCTTCCCTGGTGATTTTTTCCAAGCTTATTTTTCAATTGCATCATTACATTAGCTGTCGAGATGGTATTGCTCCGATTCTGTTTCGAGACCATATTCCAACCCCCATGTCACCATCCAAGTCTCTCCTATTGTCCCATCATATGCAAGTTTCCCTCCCTCCCGATCACTCCCCTGCACCCCCCTTTAACGGTGGAGCCCATCATAATTGTAGTCGATATTCCTGACCTGCCCCCTGAGCCATTTTCTGTGGATGTCCCCATGCCCCTTGTTGACCTCACCTGTCCCATCTTCAGGCCCCAAGCTCCAGTCAACCATGTGCCTTCTGCCCCTTCCTTTGCCCCTGTCTAGTTACTGCCACACCCTGCCCCCATATTCAAGTGTGTGCTGTCCACACTTCCTTCCCTTGCCTCTGTCCAGTCACCCCCTCACCCAGTCAGGCATCTGCCTTCCCCCCTCCCCTCCCCACTGGTCTTGCCCAGCCTTGACACAGAGGTGGAGCAGCCATGAGAGTAGCGCAGTGAAAATTAGGTGAATGCTGCATGTACAAACCTTGAAGTCACTAGCAAAGTGCAGTTTGCTGGGTGCACACCACTTACATCCAGTCGTGAATCAGACTGCTCTAATTATCAGCTGACGGGAGAATTAGATTCGAGTGTAAACGTGATTCTGGTGAGCTGGGTTTTTAGTGAGCATTCATGAGGTACAAAAGGATGTAAATGTGGTTCCCGACATGCAGCAGTGGGAAAATCGAACCACCATGAAACTCAGGAAGGGAAAATTCCAACTTATTTTCCCGCCGGCGGAAAACTGACTTTTGCCATCACTTCAAATTTTCTGCCCCCATCTGCCACGATTCCCGGCACTGGGGGGACCAGAAAATCCTGCTCAATGTTTTTTAGGGGAGAAAATTTACCATCCTTACCTGGTCTGTGGCCTATGGTTGACTCCAGTGCCGGGTCCCTTGTAAGCCATTCAGTTGTAACAAATGAAGGGGGATGACATCCCATCCCAAGAATTAGTAATAGAAAAAATCCATCCATCTGGGTAACAGAGTATGATACCCTGTAGTGAAACCTATTTGTTAGCAACCCCTGTAGATAATGCAAGGCAAATCAACCTAATAAGGCAAATCACCTTTCATTTCCATCTGCAAATAAATCTAGAGTGCAGATGGGACTACACATATCTTCTTTTTAACATATGCAAATGAGTTGCTTTTCACAGTGGTAGACCATAATGGCTTTGCCATTCGGATAGGAGTGATTATCCAGGGTGTAAATTACCATGCCATGATTCCAGCTAAAGAACAAGACTGTTTAAGTAAAATCAGCAAGGCAAACTCATCAATGTCTCAAATCCAGTTTGCACAGTAATTATGCTTCAAACATATCGGGCAGGCTCAACTCTTATTACAGCTTGTTTGCAAACACAAATGGAGGAAGTAGCAATTTCTTTTCTCCCCTCTACTGTCCTCAGTCATTCTTTTTAAAACTGACATTTATGGTCCCAGATTCATCGCCTGACCAGTCTTTTGTTTAGGGGGAATGGTAGATGTGCTGTAATTGGCCTCAGCACCACTGGAGATGGCATAAATGTTTCAGCCAGGGTGTCACTTCTGGTTGCAATCTGCTGGAAAAGTGCATCTGCCCAGCTGTGGCGTGAGGACAAGATAATTCAACAACAACAATCTGCATTTGTGTAGCACCACTAACATAGTAAAATGTTCTAAGGTTCTTTATAGAAACATTATAAGCAAAATTTTACACTGAGCCAATAAGGAAATATTAGGATAAGTGATTAAGACTTGGTCAAAAAGATACGTTTTAAGGGTTGCCTTAAAGGACAAAGAGGTGTGGAGAGATTTAGGGAGGACATTCCAGGCCTTTCCAAGTAGCTCAGGATATGGCCACCAATAAAAGTCAGGGTTTTACAAGATATTATAAATTAATAGTTTGGTGTGGGACTGCAGTTAGTTGGAGGGCAACTGACAGCACCTGTGAAGCCTTACCCCAGGGAGAAATTTGAGAGGGAAATAGAACCTAGAGACCCTCCCTTTCCTTTCTCTTTGATTTGATATGGTTCCATCAGACGTATAGACCCATTTCAACCACTCTGAAACCATTGCATTCAATTTCCGATTTTACAACTGTCCCTTTTCTTGGTAGACTATGCTCCATCTTTGACACTTGTCCCTCAGCCTTCTTTTTCCTGATCTTTTTACATTTTTGCTTGTTCATATCTTTGTTCTTGACCTACTCCCTCTACCCCTCATTACTCTGTTGATCTTTGCATTCAAAAGATTTTCACCAGGACTCTTGTCCAAAATTCACCTCCCTGCTGCCTCTCCCATACCCCCAACACCAAACACCAAAACCTGGACGAGTGAAACACTATGGATTTTATAGCTGTCCTAATCAGCCTGTGCCTTCCCTTCATTTATTTTATACATACAGTGGGAGTAATTTCATATTTCACTTTGAAAGTATCAAGGGAATGACTCCAGTAATTCAAAGTCAGGAAAGTCCTAGTTTCAATCTCCAGTCTCTGCTGAGTTAGCTGATCTCAGCCAAGAAACTGACTACAATTGGCCTTCGCATCCTGGGCTAGAAACAACTGATTGATCAGGACTTCTAGTTCTCCCTCCTAGCAGTAGGTGGAAGCTTCACTGTCATATGTCACAATGCAACCCCTCCCTCCCAACCCATCACTGCCCCAACCTCATCCAATGTGATCAAACAGCTTACCCACACTTCCTGTCCAGGCTGATAGGCAAGTATGGACATTTGACTGAAGTACTGGACACTTCTTTGGAAATGTATTCTAGCATTGAGTCAGCATATGCTGATAGAGCGCAGGGGAGAAAATTCACAAGGATTTTTTTTAAAAGGTCAGTTGGCGGGAGGGCCAAAAGCCGGTTTCACATCGTCGTGAAACTAGTTTGCGATCGCCTGCTCCGCCTGTCATTGGTGGGCCACATTTCCCGTTGTCGCATGTCGGGAAGGTCATTTAAATACATCTGCATATCATTATAAGCCCTGCTCACCGGATTCTTCCACCTACGTCAAATTTACTGCCCACGTCAGCAGGAAAACATGCTGGCATAGAACACATCTTGACAAGTATGATATGCGTATGATGTACAATCAGGGCCTTGCTCACATCGTGGACATCTAATGAGCAGAAGATTTTGGAGCCCTACAGCAACCGGCTCTAGAGGAACACATGCATCGCACGCTGGGTGGATTCTGATTATCATGGCTCTGCAGCAAAGCACCTCACGGAAGGTGGAAGGTCACTGTTGATGGCTGGGGTCTGCCTCGGGACATCACAGTCTTGGCCATGATCTGCTATGGATGATCATCAAGGGGGTGGAGAGGAAGGTCCAGCTGTGAGTAGGAGAGGAAAGTGTACCAGGAGGGGTGGGAAAGGAAGGTCCATGTTTGACTGGGAGAGGAAGGTGTGCTGGGGAAGGGGGTGTGGCGGAGGGCTGAGGCTGGGAAGCAGGGGAACGATGGTGTCGGGGGGTGAGGTTGCTGGGGGGAACGATAGTGTCAGGGGGTTGAGGTTGTTGGGGGGAGGGAGTACGAGGGAGGAGGGTGTAACGGGGGAAAATGCAGCAACTGAGGAAGTAGGTGTAAGGTGGGGGAGGAAGGTGTAAGGGAAGGAGTTCGGAGGGGGGAAGGAAGAAATCTGGAGCAAAGACTACAGTCATCAACCATCACTACATCTTGTGAAATCAAAAACGAAAGTAGCCTCGTACTGCATGGGATTGCGATCAGTGAGTGAACAGAGATGCACGTTAGCTCAGATGGACAACTGAAAGAGATCCCCAGCAGGCAGCATTGAAAATGCTCAGGACATTGACGTGAGTGTGATGGAGAAACGATCCACTTGCGTGTGAGAGTGCTTGCACAAGGCTCCGAAAGGCCCTGCCACACATACACTTCTCCCTCTAGAATCACTTGTGGTCTGACTGCGTGCAGCTGAACTGCTAGTGCAGGATGATGCAGGGGGAAGACTTGTGAAGCCTGTAAATGAAGCTGAAAGACAACATCACACATTATTCAGTGAAAGTGAATATACTTTACGATTTAAAATGACAAAATGTGTTGACCCGTGCAACTAATTTTGATCAGAAATTCTTAACTTTTCTAGGCTTACCACTTCTTCTAGTTGCTGCCCTGACATCCACAGCAGGGGAGGAGACAGCTTGGACAATGGTTTGCGCTGTTGCATCTGATGACTTCCGCGTGGGCCCTCTGGAGAGCTGAGGCTTTGGGGACCTGGTTTGCTTTGGCTATCCTCCTGTGGGTCAGCTGCTCCCTCTGCAAGGATAGAGGAGAAGGTTGAGGGGGTCACAGGCAAAGGTTACTCAGAGGGAGAGGACAGCCTCTGAAATTCCTGAATGCATGACCAAGGGGTGTCCAGCTGCCGCTTCTCCCTTCGGGTGCTCGAGGGCCCCGGCCTGGCTCCTTGAGGTGAAGGAGCACTTAGAGGGATATCAATGTGTCCCTCTTCCCTCTCGTGTTGCCACTGCAGGAACTCACCCATGGCTACCGCGATGGAGTGAAGGTCTGCGCACATCGCCCCATTCTGCTGGACCAGGACCCCCATGGCATCCGCCATTCTTCCTATGAAGACCTCCAAATGCATACATGTGGGCACCACTTCATCAGGCAGTCCAACTTTCTGCCACTCTGTTGAGGGCTTCCAACAGCTCTGCTTGATGTTCCCCCGCCTTCTGCTGACTCTCCATAATGAGTTGGAAGGCCGAATCCAGAGACTCATCATCTGACTCGGACCTCACAGATGCTTCTTCCCCAGTGGTCCTCCAAGTGCCGGGAAGCTCGGCTAAACCTGCCTCCTCCTGCTGAGGACACATGTCTGTGTGGTGACCACTAGATTGTGAACCCGAGCCTTACTCTAGATCTAGGTCCCATCAAGTTGTGTGTCTTTGAGCTGGTGGAGGGTGTGGGTAAGTACTGTGGCGGTCTTCCAGGCTGCATATTTCCAGCTCTTCAATGGAGAAGGTGTCCTCTTGGCTGGAAGTGAGGACCTGGATGGAGCTGAGGGACTGACTGGCTGAGGGTGTCGGTCACTTGGCAGAGCTCCCTGTGAACCAAAGTGGAGATGATTAATACATGGAACAAAGTCAAAAGCAGGAAAGTCAGCATTCACAATTGCGTTGAGAGAGGGATGATGTGGTGCAGGGTCCCCCTGTGAGTGTTCGCCATCGACGTAACCGTCGCCGCAGTCACGGTCCATGTCCTCACCAGTCAGCGCGATGGCACACTCCTCAAAGTGAGCGAGGGTCCTAATGTGGGCCAGTCCACCCCCGGTCTGGGACCTCCCCCTGCTGTTGTGTGCCAGCTTCTCCTACATGAAAACAGATGGAGGGAGTGTGAGCAGGACACATGGCACTGTATGGAATGTTTGTGTGGTGAGTGGAGCCATGGCTGGGATGAGGACATGAGTTCCAGAGGATATGAGCCTGAGGGAGATGTGAGGGTGTGTGTGAGAGTTAGTGGTGTTGTCCCTTGAGGTGTGAGATCCCTGTGGATGTGTGATGGGTTTGTGAGCGTGTGAGTTGAGAGTGATGAAAAGAGTGATTTACCCTGGTGGAATGAATTAAATCATTCATCCTCTTTCTGCACTGGGTGGTTGTCTTCTTTTGCAGGGTACTGGCGCTGAGCACTGCTGCCACCGTCTCCCACGCTGAATTGGTGACATTGCTTGCTGGCCTTCGTCCAGAGTAGGGGTAGAGGGAATCACAATGGGCCTCCATTGCGTCTAGTAGGCGCTCGAGGGAGGCGATGCTAAATCTGGAGGCAGCGTGTTTCTTCCCTTTGGTAGCCTTCAGTTTGCAGCAGCTTCCTATCTCTTTGCAGGGGTAGCCCTTAAATATGGCACCCAGTTTACTGAAGGGCTGAGGTGACAGTGGGGTGAATGAATCAGAGGACACCCCACCAGAGACCCGATGTTTCCCGGGAATGCATGATTAATGAGGCAAGATTGGGACAATACAGCACAAAAACCTGCCATTGCGGCCAGCAAGTAAAATGTCCGTTTTCCTGTCCACGACTGCATTTAGTGCAAATCTGGGACGATTCTGCCCTATGACTTTTTTGACAGTTCTCACTTTCAAAATTCTGGAAAATATGACTGGCATGTTAAGTAATAATGGGATAGTATGAAAAGACATGTTTCCAATCTCAGCATAACTAGAGCAGATGGAATGGGACTTAAAAGTTGTACCAAAAACTTGACTTCTCTTCATCTGCCCTGGAGACAACTACATGTGAACATATGAGTTAGGAACAGGGATGGGCCATTCAGCCCCTCAGGCCTCTTCTGCTCATTCAATAAGATCAAGGCTGATCAGATTGTGGTCTCGACTGCACATTCCCTCTACCCCAGATAACGATTGACTTCCTTGTCAGTCAAGAGTCTATCTACCTCTGTCTTAAAAAGATTAAATGACTCTGCCTCCACTGCTCTCTGAGGAAGAGAGTTTCAAAGGCTCAAGACCTTCTGGGAGAAAAAAATTCTTCTCAGCTCCATCTTAAATGGGAGACTCCTTATTTTTAAACTATGCCCCCTAGTTCTAGTCTTTCGCACAAGGTGAAACATCCTTGGACCCCACTCCACCGGTGGAGGCACAGACATTAATTTTCCTCCGTCCCTCAGGTTTGGGAGAGGCGACTGTAGCCTAGAAGAGAATCCCACAAGGATCCAACACAGTGATTACAGTTTGGACAGTTCCAGGAAACCTGTCAGTCTCGGTGCTGAAACTAAAGGGTGGGCAGAAGTCCTGCACACCTCGCAGATATATGCCAGAAAGGAAGAGCCCACCATCCTGGGCTAGGCACATACAGGAACACACAGCCAGAGATACCGGAGAGCAGGTATTCAGGAGTGCAGGGGAGAGAAATGGAGATAAAATGAATGAGGAATAGTGTTGATCATTGTACATTGTTCATGCACTCAGCTGAAATTAGCTTTTTCACTGAAAAAGGAAATAACTGTGACACCTAGTCTCAATTTCTTTTTAATATTTCTCTTAACATTCTTTAAAGGAAATAGGTGTAGATTATAGTCCTCGCTATATTCCTCCAAGGCAGAATGTGGCTGAGAATGAATATCCAATTAAGGAAGAAAGCAAGCACATTCTTCAAATCCTTTTAGAAAAGCTTAACTAGTTAACATCACCACAAATTATCCAAAAGGCACAAAGAGCAACAACCTTTTGCAAATGAACCTTGCATGATTGCTAAGGGTTGAGTCTGAATGCAGCTTTTCAGACTCAGGCCTGCACAGATAATGATGTTCACAGCCTTTGCTGTGAATATTTTTTTCTAAACTATCACTGTCTTTTTCAAGAAGTGCATTCTGCCTACCCCTCCCACCTTACACTTGTTGATGAGGCTCCACTCCACAGCAGCTGTAGTCATGGCAACATCTGAAGTCAGAGATAAACAGGTGCCATGTGATCAGGTATGCCAAATGGAATTGTCTGGACTCACAATGCTGCATTTTCAAATGGGGCATTCGATATGTCCCACCTCTACTTAATGGTCATATTCTCTGCAGTAACTTCAGACAGTATTATGAGGGACAATGCTACCATCCCCGTTCCTTTACTTGACAGTTACGGGCAAGGGTGTTATATGGCGGGGTGCGTGGTTTACGCCTCTTTCCTAACATATTCCTCCCCTCCACCCCAAACCATTTTAACTTGCTTGACTTCAGACACAGAAAGGATACACAGCCGAAAAGAGCAGGGCCTCATTTAAATGGCGGTGGTAGCTTTTGATGACACCAACCGTCAGCCTTCTAACCTGTGTCAATATACTCCAGTCCGCTGGCAAAAAGTTGGTCGTAGCAGGGATCCAGGCCACAAGGATACTTTGGGCCTTCCCCACCCTAGACTTCCACCCTCTGTCAATCGCTTTACAACTCCATCCCCACAATCCGTAGTTATTATGCTGAGGACTCCTCAGTGGTGGCTCACCACTGGCAATCTGACCGCTCCCATGTTCCCACCTCCACCTCCCACAAACATTTTTACTCCTGATGATGTTGGGCAGAAATCCAAGTACAGCATGAGGCCTATGTTTTAAAGTCTCCCAGGCTTTAATATTAAATTTTCCCACACCGCCCAATTCCCATCTTAGTTAAAATCAGTTCTGTAGAATCTGGCTCATAGGTAAATCACAAATAGGGAAGGGATAGGAAATCAGTCCTGATTTCTGATATCCATTCACTCCTGTTGTAAACAGTGGGCACACACATGTCAGGAGAGGACCGAATCCGGCTTTACCATGACAGGCCCCATCTAATTGCAGTTGAATAGCTTCTTGTTGCATGACATGTGGACTCACACATGAAGAACAGCAACCCTATGTGGTATATAGGAGTCATGGAACTACAGCTCAGCTGAGTCACCAGGAGAGGAAGAAGAGAAATTATGAAAAGTGAAAGGCAGGAATAAAGAAACAGCACAAAATTGGGATTCTATCACCCATTTTCAGGTAGAGGCATCTGCTTCCAGGCCAAATCTCATTTTGTCAGAGGTATGTAACCAAATGTTGGGACTCCTGATTGGTGCCACTCAAAACCTTGCCCAAATATCTACACAAGCCCAGAGTGTTCAAAATATGGTGGTGGCCTATACGAGCCCATGTGCATTGAGGTTCTGACCCTTAAATATAAGTTGGCTGACTGATATTTGTGATAATGGGCAGAATTTTCCCATCCTGCCCGCGGCGGGTTTCGTGGTGGGCAGAAGTGGAAAATCCAGCAGCAGGCAAAAGTTCAGAAATCCACTGGCATAAAAACAGTTTGCAATTCTCCCGATGGCGGGTTAATGCCAGTTTGGTTATCCCGCCAACTAGTGGCATGAACACAATTTGCATTCATTAACATCTCATGAATGCTCATTAAAACACCTGCTCGTCGGAATCTCGTCACGCCTTCCAATCACGCCAGCGGGATTTTATGTCGGCCTCAAACTCTTTTGGAAAGGGGTGGCATGCACAAGTCCGACCTTAGTTCACTGGTAATTTCGAGGTGAGTACAACATACATAGTCTACCTGCCATAACGTTGCACCAGTCTTGTGATCAACACCACACTGTTGGGACGGTTAGGGTTGGTCTGCGCCTGCTCCTTGCCTAAGTTGTCCTGAAGAACACCACTGTGCTGTGGTACTCATGCAGGTCTCCGCTTTCAGACAGTGACCAATACTGCGGCCGGGGTTGGGGAGTGGAGGGATCTTCTGCTCCCGGTGACTGGGGCCATTGTCCACAAGGACACCGCTGTGCAGTGGTAGTAAGGCAGAATTCCACTTTCAAAACTAACACTTCAACTGGGGGTGGGATGTGAGGCAAGGGTGGGGATGACGGACACAAGGTGGGCAACGGGGAAGGAAGGCTGTGGAATGGCAATGAGGGGGAAGGACGAACACGAGTGGGCTTTTCTGGGATCGCACTTTAACTTGTTGCCTCAAGAGTGAAGAGGAGTCTGCTTAGAAAGAAAGGAGGAAGTACTCCTTGCGATGAAAGTCACTGAAAGCCAATGGCTTCATTAGCACTGTTAAAGGGCTACTCAGAACTCAATGGCTTCACATCACAGTCGCTACATTTCAAGAGTAAGTGTAGGAATTTAGAGTTTGGGAATGCAGGCAATAGTGAAGGAGGCACATTTGCATCATATATGGCATTCCATCAATGAAGGCCTTCATGTGTTCACCAGATTTGATATTCCTAACGGGCCAAAGGGCGTCTATTCATTGACCATGAGCAACTGATTGGTCATTAATATGCTACATCAAAGATTGGAGCACGGAGCTAAGTTGGGTCATTCATCTCAATTAAACCTTAGCATCCCATGCAGGGCTCAAGATGTTCCATCTGCAATGCCATCTTGGTCACTTTGTGTGTGCTAATGTCTCAGGGAAAAGGCAGCATCAGCCACTATGTAAGTAGGGCAGGGAAAACTATGGACCCTTACATTCTCCAAACGTGTCATCTTCTAAGCTTCATTTTCTTGCCCCTTGAATCATTAATGTCTTCAATGTTTCCTTTCAGAGAGAAGACAAAAGCACATATGGATCCAGGGCTCAGTGCTTCCTTTGTTAAGGTCCTAATGCAACGGAAGAGGCGAAGGAGGGAGAGGCGATGCCTTGTGCAGCTCCAGCAGGAGGCCACACCTGAGAGACATGGTCAAGGGGAGCCAGAGCATGGACAGGAGGGTCAGGAGGCTCAAATGAGTGAGAGGCAATGCCATGCATGTCGCACTTGACCCGAGCTCTGGTACATCACATATGCCACATTCTTCGTGAAGACCTGATGCCATGTGGAGTTGGAGAGCATCCCATGCCAGTGACTTTGAAGGTGACCACAGCGCTAAATTTCTTTGCCTCTGGGTCTTTCCAGGGATCAGCAGGTGACCTGTGCCGCATCTCTCAGTCCACAATACATCGATGCCCTTTACAGGAAGGCCAATCGTTATGTCAGGTTTGTCCTAAACAAAGATAGCCAGGCTATGAGATTCATTGGCTTCATCATCATCTGAAGCTTCCCAAGAGTGCAGGGTGCAATAGACTGCACCCATGTGACTATACGGGCTCCATGGCAGCAGACCCTAATATTAATAAATTGCAAGGGCTACCATTCCATCAATGTGGTGTGTGATCACTAGAAGCACATACTGCACATTTGTGCACGGTACCCTGGGAGTTGCCATAACTCCTACATCCTGAGTCACTCCCAGGTGCCTGAGATTTTTGAGGGACCATTACATCTGCAGGGATGGCTGCTTGGGGATAAAGGGTACCCACTGAAACTCTGGCTGATGACACCAGGACATTACCCTCAGAGTCGTTCTGAGGAGATATACAACACTGCTCACAGCTCCACACACTCCCTTATAGAGCAGACCATAGGGCTTCTGAAGATGCGTTTCAGATGCTTGGATCGCTCAGGTGGCTCACTCCAATACACTCCCGACAGGGTTTCCCACATCATCGCAGTGTGTTGCACCCTTCACAATCTGGCAATGCAAAGAGGTGAACTCCTGCCAGAGGATGAACTGGAGGAGGATTAGAGCTTATTGGAGGGTGAAGATCTGGAGGCCCAGGAACCTCAGGAGGCTGCTGAAGGTCAGTATGAGCGTGATCACGCCCTGGAGGAAGGAAGATGTGGAAGACGTGCCCATGATACTTTAATTGCTGACAAATTCCAGGAAGAGTAAAGTTAAGTGAGGGCATATGGCCACTTCATTCCTGGCCCTCAATGCCATTCCCTTTCATCTCAGGGGTTGTCCAGCCACTTGCAGCGAGAATGAGACATATATTCACACATGTGCGTTCTGGCCTCATGAAGCACCATGCCAGGAGATTTTTGAGGGGCCATTACATCTGCAGGGCTGGCTGCTTGGGGATAAAGGGTACACACTGAAACATTGGCTGATGACACCAGTGCATCGCCCTCAGAGTCATTCCAAGGAGAGGTACAACACTGCTCCCAGCTCCACATGCTCCCTTATAGAGCAGACCATCTCTGCTTTAGTTCATGGTGCACTGAGAATGAGCTCACTCTGAGAACTGAGAGTCATGGAGGAACAAGAGCGATGCAAGAGAAGACTTAAAGCCTTCGCCGCCATCTAATGATCCAAACCTGCTGCGACAGAGAGTGGACATGCCTAGGGACCTTCTCCTCCCATACATGTCTTGTCTTCTGCCACTACCACTGAGGAGACACAAATGCCGCTAGAATATCAATGCGAATGATATCCCCAACACTCCATGGTGTTCCTTGAGGAAGAAGGGTTAGAAATGCTTATATCATACACTCCAAAAAAGACTTAAACAAATCTCCCTGATGTCACACAAGGGTGCAGAGACTAGTTCAACATTCATCACAGGAATGTTAATCTCATAGTGGGACACCATCACTGAGTGGGAGGATGGCTCAACTTCGACGTATAAGGATTCCAATGTACAAATTCACAATGCTCTCAGTTGACCCAAAAATTCACATAACCATCAAATATATTCACAAAAGTGCAATTTCTTTACAAGTATAGCATACCCGTGACCCAAAGTGACATCATATTTTCTTAACTTTCCAAACTCTACCGTTACATCTGCATGCAGCCCTGACATCCGCAGCAGAGGTGGAGGCAGCCTGCTGACTGTTACGTCCTGATATTTGGGATAACCTTGATGGTTGTCCTCTGGTGGCCCAAGCCTGATAAGGGTCACCTGCTCAGGGGCAGAAACACCTTCAGCAGCCTGAGCAGTGGGAATGGATGTGGTCACAGGCAGAGGGGACTGTGAGCGGCTGCACACCCTTGAAGTGTCCTGAGAGGAAGACCCCAGGGTGTTGGGATGATGCTCATCCTTCCTGTGGGTGCCTGAGGGGCCTTCCCTGACTCCTGTAGGAGATGGTGCACCTGGAGGGAGCTCAAGGCGCCTCGTCCCCATGTCGCCAACATCCTGATGGTCCCCACCAGAATGTACGGCCATGGAGTGCAGGGCCAAGCGGAAATCTGGCAAGACCTGCTGGACCAAGGCCTTCATGGTGGTCGTCAGTCTTCCTATGGTGACCTTGGGGTGCTCACATGTCTGGATCACGACATCAGCCAGAACGCGGACAGACTCCTGCATCATTAGCTCTAGTCTGCTGAGTGACTGTCGAATCTCTGCCTGATGATCCGCCACCACCTGTCGTTGATCCACCTCCGGCATTGAGTTGGCGCCACTTCCAGAGGCTCATCATCTGACTCGGACAGAGCAGGTGGCTGGTCTCCAGCACCCCTCTGAGTGCCGGAGACTTGGTCTGTCCCTGCCTCCGGTTGCTGCGGGGAAGTGTCAGTGAGGTGTTCCCCAGAAAGTGAGCCCGAGCCTAATCTGTAGTTGTGCCCCTCCGACGTGTGTGTCTCTGAGCAGGTGGAGGGTGCATGTGAGTGACGTGACAGCTCTTCTGGAGCTTCCTCTTTGGACGTGGTCTGGGAGCTTGGACTGGGGCTCGACTGCCTTGTGGGCCTCGGCCTGCTGATGCCTAGAAAATAGAATTTCAGTTGATGAGCATGAGCTATATAAGACTGCATGAGAGTCACTGTGATTGTCAGGATTTGATGAGGTGATGGAGCTGTGATCCGTACTCAGTTGCTGGGAGAGGCCGATCTCCCTTTCCCCACAGGAGTGATTCCTGTCCTCCCCAGCCAGCTCGACTGCAGCCTCCTCAAACTCAGTGAGGGCGATGATGTCGGCTGCCCCTCCCCCAGTCTGCGATCTTTTGCGCCTGTTGTGTACCAGCTTGGCCTGTATGAAGAAGAAAGAAAGGCAGGTGATGAGAAGGGATGAAGCACAGATTGGGTGAGATATATGTTCCCAGAAGGGCCAGAGGATGGAGTGTGAGCAACATGGTGGTGATGTGAAAGTTTCGGTGAGAGAATGAGTGTTGATAAGTGTCCCCCGCTAATGGCTGTGTGAGGTCCCTGAAGAGGGAGTACCATCATTAGCATGATGCCATGATGAGAGTTTGATATTGGAGGGAGTTGAAGGATGACTTACCCTGACGGAGCGGATGAGACCATTCATCCTCTTCATGTACTGGATGGCATTTCAGGCACAGTTGTCAGCTGTGCTCATCTGCTCTGCAACTGCTTCCCAGGCCAAAAACGTGAGGCTGCTGTTCTTCCTGGAGTCGTCCCTGGGATACAGGGCATGCCTGTGTGCCCGCACTCCTCTGATCAAAGCCTGGAGGGCCTGGTGGGTGAAGCGGGGTGCTGCCTTCTTCTCGAGGCTTTTAGCCTTCTTCTTGTGGCTGGAAGACATCTCTGCACGTGTTCTGAAGACAGGCGGGCTGGAGAGAGTGAGTGGTATGTGTTTAACTGGTGCTTAAATATGGCGCCCAGACCTTCGACCCCACCAGCTGATAGTGGGCAGACGAATCAGCTCCCAACCCGCCAGGTGATTCATCCTGATACTCGCCTGTGCATAATTAATGAGCTTCCAAGCGCAGAATTGGGCGCGAGTTCCCGCCATTCCAGACAGCAGGATGGGCGCTGCCGAAACTGCCCGCCACTGCACTTAGTCTTATAAATGGAAAGTCCTGCCCAGCTGCCCAAAAGTGCAGCTTATGCGCACACCTCTCAGGGTTTCCAGCACAGGACTGCTGCATAGAAGACATGGCCACGAAAGGCAAGAAGACTGCATCCCCCCCAATTCAGTGACACGTCCCTCAAGCGCCTTGTGGACGCTGCGATGTCCACTACCCCTGCTCTGGGTGAAGCAAGCAAGGTCACCAATCCAGCAGTGGTCAGCACCAATGCCTTGCAAAAGTGGACAGCCACCCAGTGCCAAAAGAAGATGAGTGGCCTCATCCATTCCACCAGGGTAAGTCACTCTTCTCATCACTTTCAACTCACACATTCACAAAGCCATCACACATCCACAGGGACTCACACTTCAAGGGACAACACCACTAATACTCAAACACACTGCCACATCTCCATCAGGTTCATATCCTCTGGAGCTCGCGTTCTCATACTGTCCATGGCTCCACTCACCACATAAACATTCCACGTAGTGCCATGTGTCCTGCTTACACTCTCCATCTGTTTTAATGCGAGAGAAGCTGGCTCAAAGCGTCAGAGAGAGGTCCCAGACCAGGGGTATAGTGGCCCACATTAGGGCCCTCATTCACTTTGAGGAGCGTGCCATCGTGCTGGCTGGTGAAGATGTGGACCGTAGCTGCGGTGATATCGGCAGCAAATACCCACCTGAGGATCCTGCGCCATATCATCTGTCTCTCAATGCAAATGTGAGTGCTCCGTCCCCTGTTTTTGACTCTGCTGACATGCACTAATCATCTCTACTTTGGTTCACAGGGAGCTCTGCCAAGCAACCAAAATCCTCAGCCAGTCAGTCCGTCAGCTCCATCCAGGTCCTCACCTCCAGCCAAGAGAACACCTCCTCCATTGAAGAGCTGGAAATAAGCAGCCTGGAAGACCCATCACGGTGCTTACCCACACCCTCCACCAGCGCAGAGACACACACCTCGGTGGGACTTAGATCTAGAGCAGGCCCAGGTTCACAATCTGCTGGTCACCACATAGTCACATGTCCGCAGCAGGAAGAGGCAGGTTCAGCCGAGCACCCTAGCACTTAGAGGACTGCTGGGAAAGAAGTATCTGTGAGGTCCGAGTCAGATGACGGAGCCTCTGGATTCCGCCTTCCAACTCATCGTGGAGAGTCAGCAGAAGATGGGGGAACATCACGCAGAGATGTTTGAAGTCCTCAACAGAGTAGCATGTGAGTCGGATGAGTGCGTCCGCCTGCTGTCTGATTAAGTGGTGCCCATATGTGCGTGTATAGAGGTCTCCATGGGAAGAATGGTGGACGTCATGGAGACCCTGGCCCAGCACAATGCAGAAATGTGCGCAGACCTGCATTCCATCGCTGTAGCTATGGATGAGTTCCTGCAGTGGCAGCCTGAGAGGGAAACAGGGCACCTCGACATCCCTCCAGGTGCTCCTTCCCCTCAAGGAGTCAGACTGGGGCCCTCGGTCACCGCAGGGAGGAGGAGTGGCAGCTGGTCACCCCAGGTCATCCATTCAGGAATCTCAGAGGCTATCTTCTCCCTCCGGGTCCCATTTGCCTGTGACCCCCACAACATTATCCTCTGTCACCACAGAGGGAGCAGCTGGCCCACAGGAGGGCAGCCAAAGCAAGCTGGGGCCCCCAAGGCCTCAGCTCTCCAGAGGACCCACACCGAAATCATCAGAGACAATAGGACCAACCATTACACAAACTGTCTCCACCCCTGCTGTGGATGTCAGGGCAGCACCTAGAAGTGTTAGACCAAAAAAAGTTAAGAAATTCTGATCACAGTTGGTTGCATGCGTGAACACATTTTGTCATTTTATAATTATAAAATATGTTCACTTTCGCTGAGTAATCTGTAATGGTGTCTTTCAGCTTTATTTGCAGGCTCCGCGAGCCCACCCCCTGCATCGCCCCACTGGCAGTTCAGCCGCACGCAGCCGGACCACAAGTGATTCTGGAGGAAGAAGTGTGTGTGTGTGGCAGGGACTTTCGGAGCCTCGTGCAATCATTCGCTCATGGATGCTGATTCTTCCTCAATCGCACTCATCTCAATGTCCTGAACATTTTCAATGCTGCCTGCTGGGGTTCTCTTTCAGTTGTCCATCTGAGCTGACCTGCATCTCCGCCCATCCACTGATCACACTCCCATGCAGCACCTGTTCCCGCCCACCACGAGTCTCCTTTCACTTTCGGATTTACAGGCATGGTGCATTTAACCTTTCCCTTTAGCTCCCCCGTCCTTTCCCCCATCACTGCTGAACCCCCTGGCATCACCTTCCATCTCCCACCGTCACCTACTAGCCACAACCCTTTTCTTTTGGGGATGTCCAGGTAAATGTGAAAGCTCCCTCCTTCCCAAAAATCCCACCCCATCCACACTAACCTCCCAGACCTCCTCATTCCCACTCCCAGGGCCTCTGAGTTCCCACCAACCACCCTGACTGTCCCTTCTACCGATATGGTTGCACCCTCACCCTCCGACCCTACCGGCTCACTCTGCCCTCTCTCATTCTCACCTTCCCACCTCGCCCACCCTCATTTCACTCCCCAGGAGGCAGTCATTGACTCCACAAACCTTCCCCTGTACGTTTAGCTGGACATCCCTGCCCCTTACTTCTCCCCCATCTCCAGATTCCTTCCCCCCATAGGAACTCCTTACCCCTCTCCGAGACTCCTTCCCACCCCCCGCTTACTCCCCTCCCCCTTCCTGACTCCTTCCTCCACCCTTACTTCTTCCTCCACCCTTACTCCTCCCCCCCTTACTCCTCCCCCCACTGGACTCCTTCCTCCCCCCCGGACTCCTTCCACCCCCTGGACTCCTATCTTCCTCCAGACTCCTTCCTCTCTCTGGACTCCGTCCCCACTCTGGACCACTTTCCCCCTCCGAACTCCTTCCTAAGTACCTTCCTCTCCCCCTTAAACCTATTTTCCCAGTTGCCGTATTCTCCCCTGTTACCCCCTCCTCCTCCCGTATTCCCTCCCCCTCTCGATCTCTCCCCCCAACACCTTCATTCCGCCCTCCCAACGTCACCCCTGACATCTTAGCTCCCCCTCCCAACCTTACCTCCCCTGATACCTTTGTCCCCACCTCTGAACCTCACCCCTCCAGCACCTTTGTTCCCCCCTCTCTCAACCTTGCCAGCTCCTGACACCTTTGTTTCACCCTCCCAGCCTAAACCCCCACCCCAACACACCTTCCTCTCCCAGTCGAACCTAAACCTTCCTCCCCAACCTACCGCCAACCCCGCCCTCCCCCCACCACCCCGCCCCCCCCCCACCCCCCCGGGTACATGTTCCTCTCCCACTCACATCTGGACCTCCCTCTCCACCCCTTTGACAATCATCCGTAGCAGACCTTAGTAATGACATTCAAGTCCCGAAGCAGATCCTCAATGATGATTTTCCACCTGCCCGTGAGCTGCTTCACGGCAGAGACATGTCCATGAGCATCCACCCAGCATGCCGTGGACGTTTCTCCAGGGTTCCATTGCTGTCAGGCTCCAGCACCTTCTGCTCCTCGGATGTCCGCGATCTGAGCAAGGCCTTGACATTAAGTTCCGACTTCTGCACATCACACTTGTGTTCTGCACCGGCATGTTTTCCTGCCCGCATGGACGGTAAATTTGATGTGGGGGGATGATTCTGGTGAGCTGGACTTATAATAATATGCTGATGTATTACAATAAAGTTCCCGGTGTCTGGCAATGGGAAACATGGCCCGATATGGACGGGCGGAGCAGACGGTTGCAAGCGTGTTTCATGACAGCATGAAACCGATTTTTGGCCTTCCCGCCATATTGTCCACTCATGCCCGCCATGACACCCAACGCCTGCAGGCACAGAAAATTGCACCTTGGGAGTTGTGAAGTATAACATAAAATGCTGGAAATACTCAGCATTGTATTCTGTAGTAATTGTAAAAATAGGACTGATCAATCTTCAGGATAACATGCAATTCACAAGGGCATAATAAGAATATTTTCATCTTCAATAACTGCTGGATAGCCAATCAGAGCTTGGATTTTGTTCAACTATTTACTAATGTGCTATAATCTATTTCCTAAGATTTGATTGGTTGGGAGGTGTAAATTATTAAAACTGAGGTTTGACTGTGGCGAAAATGAGATGTGTGACAAAGATAGCTCCCACGGGGGAGAAGGTTGTTAAGTTGGAAGGAACAATTGATTAAATCTGACATCCCGCCTGGCTGTTGCACATCTGAACTGTGACTAGCTTCGGGCTGCTAACTTCAGTCTGTTTTAGAAGTGGCCTCTTTGTGATGGGTTCAAATCTAACCTTGTCACCCAAGTTCTGCAGTTTCAATCAGCACAGAGCCACTAAGACTTTTCTCCCGGTCAACCAAGATATATCACAGCCTAATCCTAATAGTGCTCCTTCCCCACAGACAAGGTGGTGGCTGAGAGGGATCCTTCAAAAGGTATAGAAGTCATGAGAACCTACCCTTTGATGTGGGGCTAGGAAGCTCCCAAATATCTCCCTGTGCCCCCTCAATGTAAATGGAATTGAATGCCACAACTAATGCAGTAAAAATTCCAAGGGACTTCGTAGGAGCATTATCAAGCAAAATTTGACTTAAGTCATAAGGAGCCATTAGGACAGGTGACCAAATACTTGGTTGAAGAGGTAGGTTTTAAGGGGAATCTTAAAGGAGGAGAGAGAGATAAAGAAGCAGAATGGCATAGGTAGCGAATTCCAGACCTTAGGGCTTAGGCAGCTGAAGGTATGGCCATCAATGCGATTAAAGTTGGAATGTGTAAGAGGCCAGAATTAGAGGAATGCAGAGATCTCAGAGGGTTGTAGGGATGGAGGAGATTACTGGGAGAGGGAGCAGAATTTTATGGCCCCTCCTGCCAACAGGATTTTCTGGTCCCACTGAAGTTAATGGACTTTTGAACGGCTTGCCACATTTCCTGGTCTTGGCCCCACCCCCGCCACAACAGGGCCGTAAAATTCCACCCAGGGTGACAGAACTCAAATTTATCTACGCTCCCTCCCAAAAAATATCTGAGTGGAAATCAAGTATATCCATCTAAATTACACACTGCATCATCCAACCTTCAGTACCTACATTTTGATATAAAGAGATAAAAATCAGTGTCTATATTTGCCATTCAGGACTGTTTCCCTATTCCCTTTGATGGATAGATATTTGGGGGCTGGTGAGCGCAGAAGCAGAAATTTTTGTCCCAACATTTCCATATCTTAACAGGGTAGGAACTATGCAGACCAAACAAGCCCCAGGCTCACATCAAGTTTGAGAGGATTAGCTTCAGCAATAAAATTTTTAAAAATCAGACACACTTCTCCCTCCAGAAACACATGTGGCTTTTTATCCTATTAATTTATTCAAAAATCAACATTTTTCTATTTAACACAAAACCTGTAATTGTGCCTAATAAACTCTAATATATTTTAACAACACATGGGGCTTGATGATTATCAATATCTATGAATATTAGTGAAAAGTCTGACGCCTGCTGTTATTATCGAGGTAGGCTTAAGAACCAAGGGGAATTTAGGACAAATGGTGCTCACAGCCTGTCTCAAGCATTTTGTGTTGACTAGCCAGTTTTCAAGGCTACTTTTTGTGTTATAATTGTTGAAGCCTAGGTTCAATCATCATGCGACAAAATGTACTCAGATTAAAATTTATGATGGAAACGTCACGCTGACTGTAAGATTTGTGCTACCTTTTAATCTCTTTCTGTGCTGGAAGCAAATTCCTTTCGTACTTATTTTTCCCTTCCAATTTTCTCTCTTGCTTATCTTTTCCTGAGAGCCTTGGGTTCTGTTGGGTGGCATCCCTGAGCAATGGCCTTTTCCTATCATTTTATTCAGATTCCTCATGTGGGAGCCCAGTCAGTGAGCATTGGCAGCCTGTACAACTGACCCTGACCTAACCCAATGTCTACTCAATCACATTTTCTAATAGGGGCTCCTGGATAGCAACCACAAGCAGATCATGGTTATTTATTAACACTGTCCAAACCAGAGTTCCTGAGGATATTCATAGCCTATCCTCATATGAGTAGCTGGGTAGGTAGTGTAGTGGTTATGTTACTGGATTAGTAATCCAGAAAACATGTATTCAAATCTTACCATGGCAATTTGAGAATTTATATTGAATTTAATAAATTAAAAAGCTGTAATCAATAAAACTGATCACAAAGTTATTGGATTATTGAAAAAACCCAAATGGCCCATGAATGCTCTTTAGGGAAGGAAGCCTGGTATCCTTACTAGATCTACCCTTAATGCGACTCCAGAACCACACCAGTGTGGTTCACATTTAACTGCCCTTTGAAGTAGCTTAGCAAAACACTCAGACAACTTGGATGAGCAATAAATGCTGGTCATGCCAATGATTCCCATAACCTGAGAATGAATAATAAAAATGATTCCCTGAGGTCAGCTAGCTCAAAACAATTTGGAGATTAAACCTGAGACCTCTTGTTCTGTAGTGGTTTTCAGTCTAGCAGGTAGTTCAGGTGAGGCTGCTGTTGGCTACATGGTTTAAGCCATAAACACAGTGTATGACAGTGGAAACAAATAGGATCTGTGCAGGAGATTAGAGCTCAAATCTCACAATAATTCTCACTTGGTGTACTGTGTACTATTTCAATCATTCTATTATGAGAAAGACATCCAGGCCAGATAACAAAGATTGGAATTATAAAGAGAGGCTGCAGAACCTGGGACAGTTCACACGGAATAACAGAAGGATCAGAGGTCTTAAGGTATAGATAATATGCTTAGCATGGTTGCAGATTCTACAAGATGACATAACTTTCTGTTACTTCTAGCTACATTACAAAGAGGCTGGTGAATAGACTACCAAATGAATTAGTGAAGGCAAATTGTACCAACAATTGAAGATAGATGCCTGGAGGAACATTTGACAAAGTAGAATTGTGTTCCATGGTCTAGACACTGGGACTGCAATGCTCTTTTCTGGCCTTGCACATTCCTATGTTCAATGACTCTTGTTCAACCTCCAGATTCACAAGCAATTAATTAACAACAAATTAAAGCTGTTGCAAAAGACAAGGGATCTTAGAATCTACTTTTTTGTTTCATATCTGATTTAAGAATGTTATACCAGCAATTGTATTGTTTGAGGGGGAAAGACAAGGCAAAAGGGTTTTGGTGCCAGTCCTGCTAGATATCTCATTGTGTTGCATGCTTGTGGACAAACAGACTCTTGGTTTTTTATTTATTTTTCTTACCCAGTATCAGCCTTGGCTCAGTTGGACATGCTTGCCTCTGACTCAGAAGTTTGTGGGCTCAATTCCCACTTCAGTACTTGAGCACAAAAATGAAGGCTGATCTTTCAGTGCAGTACTACTGAGGGAGTGCTGCGCTGCTGGAGTCACCATTTTTTGGATGATATGTTAAACCGAGAACCCGCCTGCTCTCTCAAGTGGATGTAAAAGATCTGCTGCTTTTGTCCTCCGAGGTGGCAGAGGTCGTGGATTTGGAAGGTGTTGCCGAAGGGGCCTTGGTGTGTTGCTGCAGTAGATGGTACACACTGCTGCCACTGTGCATTGGTGGTGGAGGGAGTGAATGTTTAAGGTGGTGGATGGGGTGCCAATCAAGTGGGCTGCTTTGTCCTGGATGATGTCCAGCTTCATGAGTGTTGTTGGAGCTGCACCTATTCAGACAAGTGGAGAGTATTCTATCACACTCCTGGCTTGTGCCTTATAGGTGATATGGACAGGTTTTTGGGAGTCAGGAGGTGAGTTACTTGAATCAGAATTACCAGCCTCTGACCTGCTCTTGCAGCCATAGTATTTATATGGCTAGTCCAGTTCAGTTTCTGGTCAATGGTAACCCCCAGGATGTTGATTGTGGGGATTCAGCAATGATGATGCCATTGAATGTCAGGCAAAGATGGTTAGATTCTCTCTTGTTGGAGATGGTCATTGCGTGGCATTTGTGTGGTGAGATTGTTACTTGCCGCTTATAGGCAAAAGCCTGAATGTCGTTGAGGACTTACTGCATATAGACATGGACTGCTTCAATAAATTGTACATTACTTTATAGCTTTATATCTAAGTCTGGGGTCCTGTATCCTGTTGGAAGACATAATGGCCAGGAGTTTTGCTGAGTCAGGCAGACTTAGGAGCTCTTTAAAAAGATGGGTGGGAGTTCTGAGATTCCTGCTCCCATTCCCATTACTGGCAATTTTTGCCAGTGCAAGATAAAGATGCAGGCAGTCACCTTATATGCAGCATTCTTGCCCTTGCTGGCTCCATTGTGGAGGTGGGCAGTTTAACCCTTAACCACCACCGCAATTTTAGTGGAGTTGGGCCCCTTCTATAAGTAGACATGGTTCACAGCCTCTGAGAAGAGGGGTCAACTACAGGGGCCACCAGCCCCAAGTGGGGAAACACAAAAATGTAGCTACCTGCTCAGGGAATTCTTTCGATGACAGGCTTTGAAATACAATAAAAATGTTCTTTCAGTTTCAATAGATAGATGCTGTATTGTAAGTTAGATGTGTTTTAATTGCAGTGATTGATTATATGTCTCTGTCCTGCAAAAGGAAGTTGACCATTCCATTGACCAGCATTGTGTAAGTGTCGAGATGCAGTGGAGCACTTTTTCCATTTGTAAAAGTGCTGCAATGCATTCAAAACTGAAGAAAATACTGCTTTGGATCTCTAATATACTAATCTGAAGTGATTTAAATGCCCAAAGCCCTTTTAAATTGAAAAACAAAACCTTCAGCAGCTTTCATTTAGAGAAATAAGACAGTCACCTGGGCCTGGACGGCTTTGATATCTTGCGTAGCTCAGAAAAAATCGGCCTTCTGGTTTTTCAGCTTTACTAGTCTTCACTGTTTAAATTTCCCAGGGTCTGTTATTACTGCTGAACCTGTTATGAATGCTTGGCTGAGTTTCAAAGACTCCAGAACCACTTCTCTCAGCAGGGGCTGTGTTCACATTTTGTGTCTTATGAGGTTTATATGTCATTTATATGTTTCCTTTATACATCAGATTGACCACTTCATAGGATTTACATTTTTTGAATGGGTCTTACGAATAACAGTTTTTTTCAGCATGAAGTGTGTTTGAGTGAGACCTCTATTAGATTATTAGAAGTTTTTTTCACCTCTAATTCAACAACATGGCTCCTGTGGTCTGCCAAAGTAGATAATGGATGAATGGCTATGGATGAGGCATGGGGGGCTGTGAGGGAGCCTGGAGGGAGCATTGGGTATATGAGGGAGCATAGGGGGACATGGGATGTGGGTAGGGGAGTGAGGGAGTGAGCGTTTGAGGGCCTGACATTTATTATTAAAACTAGGCTGATGTCCCAGTAAATGGAGACAAATGTTCTAACCTGCCAGCCTAGCCCTCTGTCAGCTTAGGCCTGCCTCTAGAAGCAATGGGCCCATCTCCATCCTGTCCCCAGCTCCCTGGAATGAAAATATGGTGGCAGGGGACCTTTTTTAAGGAGAAGGCTCTGCCGGGTTGGGAAGTTTCCCGATTGGACCTTCCCGCCTCCTCCACAAAAATCTGGCCCAAAAAACAAAAAAGTAATCAATTGACATCAATTCAAAATAAGTAGTACTTGCTTGTAATCCTTTATGATTTTCAACAGGGAATTTCTAGGTGCTTTTACAAAGGGAATTCTGTAACGTTGACTACAGATGTATAATGTCAGGGCACACAGTGCCTATTCCCGGTACAGAATTTATAGAACAGAAATAGGCAATTCAGTCCAACTTGTCCACAATGGTGTTTATGTTCCATACAAGCCTCCTCCCTCCTTACTTTATTCAATCTGAACAGCGTATACTTCTATTCCTTTGTCACACATGTACTTTTCTAGTTTTCCCTTAATTGTACCTGTGCTGTTCATCTCAATGAGTCTATGTGGTAGTGAGTTCCATCCTCATCGCTCTGAATAAATAAGTTTCTCCTGAATTTTCTATTGGATTCATTGACTGTCTCATATTTACTGCCCTAGCTTTGGTCTCCCCCATAAATGGACACATCTTCTCCATGCTTACTCTATCAAATCTTTTCATAATTTTAAAGACCTGTATCAGGTCACCTCTCAGTCTCTTTTCTAGGGAAAAGAGCCTTCAACTGTAAGTCTTTCCTGATAGTTGTATGAGCTCTCTCAGCTCAGGTTACATTAAGTATCATCCTTGTAAATCTTTTTTGCAATTTCTCCTGTGCTTTAATATCATTTTTCTAATATGAAAACCAGAACTGTGTACAATGTTGAAGGTGTGGTCAAGTCAAGGCTCTATGTAAGCTTAATGGAACTTCTATGCTTTTGAATTCTATTTCTCTAGAAATGAATCCTGGTGCTTTGTTTGCACTTATTATGGCTTTGATAAACCACATTGCTACTTTTAGTGATTTGTGAACTTGTACCCCAAATAGAATTGCTCCTATTAGACTCTTATTTCCCAAGGAGTAGGCAGCCTACCGAAATACATCACTTCCTGCTTATCTACATTGAAATTAATCTACAATTTATACACCCATTTTACAAGTTTGTTACTGTGCTGGGTGCAATGTGCAAATGAGCTTCTACTTTTCTGCCATTGGGAAAAGCAAGCTGGTTTAATGCAATTTGTTAAAAGACAGGAGCCTGAGCTTGGGACACCACTCTCCAACAAACTGAACTAACTTTAGGGTCATCAATAATAAAAACGCTTAAACACCACTAAGAAATGGATACATGTGATGAAGACAGTTCCAAAGCTACATACAATATCAATACCGACAGATAACTGTTAGCTAAATATTTATGGAGCGAACTGGCCGGTGATAATGAAATTCCAAGTGTATTTTTGATACTATTTTGGCATTGTCTGTGTACATCATTTTGCAAGCAGGTTAAATGTTGCATTTGCACAGAATCTACGAGACAAAACACAACAGAAATTGGTATCCATTAACAGCTCAGCTCAGTAGGATTTGTCAACTGCATTTTTCTGCTCATCTTGCACTGTTCAGATTCTGGATTTCAATGTCACTTATTACATTCTCAAACGGCTTCAAGTGGGTTCCCTTTCTTCCACAATCCCACAATAAACTTATTTATATTTGCACTTGAACCCTTCAGTAGTTTGTCCATTTCTGTTGACTCATTCTATATAACTATGCTATTTTTCACAATATATTACTAAACTTTATATCACTTACACCCATTAAGTGATTATTTTGCTGTTTAAAAGAATCAATCTAACACCATTAAAGGTGCTGATTTTGAATCAGGATAACATATTTGACTAAATGATCTGCAGCAAAATTTTGCTAGTGGCCAATTTAATTGGGGATTGGGAGTGGTCATTAAAACCTACACAAAGATACTAATGATGAGGGGTAATTTAAAGCTACCCTGCCCAGGGAACCTCACTCAATTGAGTCAGCCACCCCTTAAAAACAATGCCTGAATTTTGCATTCAACTGAAGACAGTGGAATATAAAATTGAGCAGGGTATAAAGTGGGTGGACACCTGAATTTTCCTGCTGGCTGAGGTAAGTTTAAATTACCCCTTTTAGTTCAAAGAAAATAAGAACAATCCCCACCCAAAGTTGAAGTGATGGTTGTAAAGTGTTGTCTCAGGATCACAGGATTGTTACAGTGGAGAAGGAGCCCATTGGGCCCATCGTATCTGCAACAGCTCTCTGTGAATTAATTTAGTGTCAACCTCCCGCCTTTTCCCCGTAACCCTGCCCATTGTTTCTATTTAAATAATCATCCAATGCCTTCTTGAATGCCTCAGTTGAACCTGCCTCCACCACACTTCCAGGCAGTACATTCCAAGCCCTAACTACGCGCTGTGTGCAAAAGTTTTTTCTCACCTCGCATTTGCTTCTTTTGCAAAACACTTCAAAACTATGCCCTCTGGTTCTTGATCCGTTTACGAGTGCGGACATTTTCTCCCTATCTACTCTGTCCAGACCCTTCACGACTTTGAAAACTTCTATCAAGTCTCCGCTTAGCCTTCTCCTGTTCAAGAAAAGCAGTCCCAACTTCTCCAATCTTTCCTCATAACTGAAGTATCTCATCCCTGGAACCATTCTTGTAAACCTCTTCTGCACTCTCTCCGATGTGTTCACATCCTTCCTATAGTGTGGCACCCAGAACTGTACACAATACTCCAGCTGAGGTCTAATCAATGTCTTATATAAGCTCATCAAAATTTCCCTGCTTTTGTACTCTATGCACCTATTAGTGAAGGCCAGAATACTGTATGCTTCAGAAACAGCTCTCTCTACCTGTCCTGCCACCTTTAATGACTTATTTACCTATATGCTCAGGTCCCTCTGCTCCTGCACACTCTTTAGAATAGTATCCTTTATTTTATACTGTCTCCATATTTTTTGTCCTAAATTGTATCACCTCACACTTCTCCACACTGAACTTCATCGGCTACCTATCTGCCCACTCCACCAATGTGTCAATGTCCTTTTCAAGCTCTACAATGTCCTCCTCACAGTTTACAATTTTCCCAAGTTTTGTGTCATCCACAAACTTTGAAATTGTCCACTGCACACCAAGATCTAGATCATTTGTATATATCAGGAAAATCAAGGGTCCCAATAGGCATTAGTGGTGATCTTTCAGGAATCACTGGAGTCAGGGAGGGTCCCAGAGGACTGGAAAATCACTAATGTAACCCCCCTGTTTAAGAAGGGAGTGAGGCAAAAGACGGGAAATTACAGGCCGATTAGCCTGACCTCGGTCGTTGGTAAGATTTTAGAGTCCATTATTAAGGATGAGATTTCAGAATACTTGGAAGTGCATGGTAAAATAGGGCAAAGTCAGCATGGTTTCATCAAGGGGAGGTCATGCCTGACAAATCTGTTAGAATTCTTTGAGGAGGTAACGAGTAGGTTAGACAAAGGAGAGCCAATGGATGTTATCTACTTGGACTTCCAGAAGGCCTCAAGGTGCCGCACAGGAGGCTGCTCAGTAAGATAAGAGCCCATGGTGTTAGAGGCAAGGTACTAGCATGGATAGAAGATTGGCTGTCTGGCAGGAGGCAGAGAGTGGGTATAAGGGGGTCCTTCTCAGGATGGCGGCCGGTGACTAGTGGAGTTCCGCAGGGGTCATTGTTGGGACCACAACTTTTTACTTTATACATTAATGATCTAGATGAAGGAACTGAGGGCATCCTGGCTAAGTTTGCAGATGATACAAAGATAGGTGGAGGGACAGGTAGTATTGAGGAGGTGGGGAGACTGCAGAAGGATTTGGACAGGTTAGGAGAATGGGCAAAGAAGTGGCAGATGGAATACAACATGGGCAAGTGTGAGGTCATGCACTTTGGTAGGAAGAATAGAGGCATAGACTATTTTCTAAATGGAGAGAGAATTCAGAAATCTGGAGTGCAAAGGGACTTGGGAGTCCTAGTCCAGGATTCTCTTAAGGTTGACTTGCAGGTTGAGTCGGTAGTTAGGAAAGCAAATGCAATGTTGGTATTTATTTTGAGAGGACTAGAATATAAAAGCAGGGATGTGCTGCTGAGGCTTTATAAGGCTCTGGTCAGACTACATTTAGAATATTGTGAGCAATTTTGGGCCCCGTATCTCAGGAAGGATGTTCTGGCCCTGGAGAGGGTCCAGAGGAGGTTCACGAGAATGATCCCAGGAATGAAAGGCTTAACATATGAGGAACATTTGAGGACTCTGGGTCTATACTCAATGGAGTTTAGAAGGATGAGGGGGGATCTAATTGAAACTTACAGAATACTGAAAGGCCTGGATAGAGTGGACGTGGGGAAGATGTTTCCATTAGTAGGAGAGACTAGGACCCGAGGGCACAGCCTCAGAGTAAAGGGAAGACCTTTTAGAACAGAGATTAGGAGAAACTTCTTTAGCCAGAGAGTGGTGAATCTATGGAATTCATTGCCACAGAAGACTGTGGAGGCCAGGTCATTGAGTGTATTTAAGACCGAGATAGATAGGTTCTTGATTGGTAAGGGGATCAAAGGTTACGGGGAGAAGGCGGGAGAATGGGGTTGAGAAACTTATCAGCCATGATTGAATGGCGGAGCAGACTCGATGGGCCGAATGGCCTAATTTCTGCTCTTATGTCTTATGGTCTTATGGTCTTACCAACCCCTGAGGAAATCCACTACAAACCTTCTTCCAGCCTGAGAAATACCCATTCACCTTTAGTCCCTGTTTCCTATCCCTCAGCCAATTTTGTATCCATGTTGCCACTGTCCCTTATACACCACGACCTATAACTTTCCTCACAAGTGTGTTGTGTGGCACTGTATCGAATGCCTTTTGGAAGTCCATATACACCACATCAACAGCCTTGCCCCCATCAACTATCTCTGTTACCTCCTCAAAAAACTCCAGCAAGTTAGTTAGACACGATTTTCCTTTAACAATTCCATGCTGACTCTTTGAATCAATCCACATTTTTCCATGTGGCTATTAATTCTATCCCGAATAATTATTTCTGGAAGTTTCCCCACCACCGAAGTTAAACTGACTGGTCTGTAATTGCAGGGCAGATCTTTACGACCTTTTTGGAACAAGGGCGAAATGTTTGCAATTCTCCTGTCCTCTGGCACCTCCCCCGAATCCAGGGAACATTGAAAGATTATTGCCAGTGCCTCTGTAATTTCCATTCTCACTTCTTTCAATATTCTTGGATGCATGTCATCCGGTCCCAGTGCCTTATCAACTCAAGTACCAACAGCTTATCCAATGCCTCCTCCTTATCAATTTTAAACCCTTCCAGTGACTGAGTTTCCTCCTCTGTCACCATGGCCTGGGCAGCATCTACTTCATAGGTAAAGACAGATGCAAAGTATTCATTTAACACCTTAGCCATGCATCTTGCCTTTATGTATAAATCCCCTTTTTGGTCCCTAATTGGACCTACTCCTCCTTTTACCACCTTTTTACTATTGATATACTTATAGAATACTTTGGGATGTCCTTTTATGTTAGCTGCCAGTCTTTTTTCACAATCCCTCTTTGCTTCTCATATTTGCTTTTTCATATCCCTTCTGAACCTTCTGTATTCAGCTTGGTTCTCAATTGTATTTGCTACCTGACACCTGTTGTAAGCACACATTTTCTTCTTTAACTTAATTTCTATCTCCTTTGACATCCAGGGAGCTTGAGATTTGTTTGTCCTTCCCTTCCCTTTTGAGGGAACATAGCTTGACTGTGCCCAAACCATCTCCTTTTTGATGGTATCCCATTGTTCAGCTACTGTTTTCCTTGCCAACCTTTGGCTCCAATCTATCTGGCCCAGCTGCGTTCTTGCCCCATTGAATTTTCCACTGTCATCCTAAACCTTATGATACAATGATCACTGTCCCCTTAATGTTCACCCACTGTCACTTGATCTACTTGGCATAGCATCAAACATATGTACAGCACAAGATATAGGCTTTTGACAGTAAACAGATAGTGGGTAAATTTGAACTGTCCACTAACGAGAAGCCGAAATGATCACTGTCACTTGATCTACTTGGCCCACCTCATTCCCAAGAACTAGGTCTATCAGTGCCTCTTTTCTTGTTGGACTGGACACATACTGCTGTAGGAAATTCTCCTGAACACAATCTAGGAACGCTTGTCCCTCACTACCCCTTACACTGCCACTATCCCAGTCTATATATGGGTAATTAAAGTTCCCCATTATAGCTACTCTATGATGTTTGCACCTCTCTGAAATTTCCTTGCAGCTTTGTTTCTCTATGTCCTTCCCACTAACTGGTGGTCTATACATTACACTGAGCAATGTAATTGCACCCTTCTTATTCCTTAGCTCTAGCCAAATCGATTCTGTCCTTGAATCCTCTGACACATCCTCTTTCTCCAGGACTGCAATACTCTCCTTAACCAAAAACGCCACCCCTCCTCCTTTTCTCCCTTTCCTAACTTTTCTGAACACATTGTAACCAGGAATATTTAACACCCAGATCTGCCCTTCCTTAAGTCAGGTCTCCGTTATCGCCACAAACTCATAATCTCACAAGGCAATCTATGCCTGGACTTCCCCACTTTTATTAACTATACTCCGTGCATTCACATATATGCAATGTAACCCTGATTTAGACTTCATTACTTGCTCCCTTACTCTGACTCTATTAACTTAGTATTCTCTATTTTAGTGCTATCTGCTTCTCCCAGCATTCTGTGCACCCTGGTATTACTTTCTAATATTCTCTCCTGGTTCCCACAACCCTGCTGAGTTAGTTTAAACCCTCCTCAATAGCACTAGCAAGCTCAGTCCCAGCTCTGTTCAGATGTAACCCACCTGGTTTGTACAAGTGCCTTCCCCGCCAGAGCCAGTCCCAGTGTACCAGGAATCTAAAGCCCTCCCCCCTGCACCATCTTTCCAGCCACACATTCATCTGTCTTATCTTCCTATTTCTGTACTCACATGCCCGTGGCGCTGGGAGTAATCCGAAGATTACTACTTCAGAGGTCCTGCTTGCTAATTTTCTACCTAGCTCCCTAAATTCCGATTGCAGGACCATATCCCCCTTCCTACCTATGTCGTTAGTACCAATGCGGACCACAACCTCTGGCTGTTCGGCCTCCCCCACAAGAATGCGCTGTAGCTGCTTTGTGACATCCTTGACTCTAGCACCAGGGAGGCAGCAAATCACCCTGGAGTCAAGTTGATGGCCGCAGAAACGCCTGTCTGCTCCTCTAACTAAAGAATCCCCTATCAGTATTGACCTTTCGCTCTTCTTCCTTCTCTCCTGTACAGCCGGGCCATCCATGGTGTCATGGGCTTAGCTCTTGCTGCACTCCTCCAAGGATCCATCACCCTCACTGATATCCAGAATGGAAAACCGGTTAGTGAGCGGGACCTCTGGGGACTCCTGCACTACCTGCCTGTTTCTCTTGGATTGCCTGGTGGTCACCCATTCCCTATCCGTCTGCTTGCCTCTAACTTGCGGTGTGACCACCTCTCTGAATGTGCTATCCACATAGTTCTATGCCTCACGGATGCACCACAGTGACTCCAGCCGTTGGTCAAGCTCTGAAATGCGGAGCTCATACTTGTGCAGCTGGTGACACTTCCTGCACATGGGCTCGTCTGGGTCATGAGAAGTGTCCATGACTCACCACACGCCACAGGATGGGCATTCCACTTGGCTGAGCTGTCCTGCCATGCCTTAACCTTAAACTTTCAAATCACTTTATTTACTTTAACTTTAGTTACTTTTACTTACTTTAGCTTACTTTAACCTTATTCTTGTACTATTACCAATAAACTGGAGATTAGTAGAAAGTAGGAATTCTTCGCCCTTACTCACAAATCAGCTCCCTCTCCTGTGCTTATAAATTCTTACTTTCCCTGTGCTTGTTTAGAAATTTACGTTTTTCAAAATTACTGGGGTTGAAACACAGTCCCTAATAGCAGCTACTCTAGAATCAATCAACCTATGACTTTCCTTTCACATTTCTTTCAAATCCACTGAGCAGCTCAGGAAGGTGCTCCCACGCAGGTCCAACTCCTCTCACCCCCCGAAGGCTGCCTCTCCTCTCACGCTGTTTTCAATCTCCTGATTGCCTCTCCTCTCATGCCGTTTTCAAACTCCCGACTGCCTCTTCTCTTGTGCTGTTTTCAATCTCCTGACACATTGGCTTATATGTCAGTTCAACTCCTCAATTTCATTGAAGCATTCATAATTACACTTCTTGGTACTGTTGGCACTTTTTTTACAACTCTTCACAATCCCACTTTAATTTCCTTGTTCACTATAGCCTGATAATTTAGTATACAGAGAACAACACTCACTATAGCTGCCCATGCTTCAAAGCCCTTGATTGTGTCATTGTGTGAGTGTGGGTTAGTGTGCTATCCTTTCATCTCTACAACCTGGATTTGAACTCAACCGTGATGAATAGGATGAATGTCACTTTCCTCTGATGCTGTGAGGATCCTTCATTAAGTGAGTTGCTAGGGCTCAATCCTAATGGGTGCATATTTATAGCAGAACCTAGACCATGATTAAGCACGTTTGGTCATAATAATTTTGGGTTTGGCTACAATATAGCACTACAATAGCGAAATAGAGGATGCCGTATTGACCCTGGAATTTAGGCATGTTGTTTGGGATGTGGTCTAGCTTATGGTATACTTGACCTTGGAGCAAATTTGGTGGATTCGTCCCAAGTTTGCACTTAGTGCGGTAGCAGGCAGGAAAAAGGACATTTTACCTGCTGGCTGCAATGGCGGGTTTTTGTGTTGTATCATCCTAATCCCGCCTCATTAATCGTGCATTCCAAGGAAACATGCTGTTTCGCTGGCGGGCGGCCTCCGATTCACCCATGCCATCACCTCGCCGCTTCCTCACACCGGGCACCATATTTGAAGTGTAGTCATGCGCACACCTCTCAGTGCTTCCAGCCCAGGACTGCTGCACAGAAGACATGGCCCCAAAAGACAAGAAGACTGCAGCCTCCCAATTCAGTGATGCATCCCTGGGATGCCTTTTGAACACCATTGGAGCCTGCCGCAATGTCCTCTACCCCCACACTGGCCGCAGGAGGTCCATCAGTGTCACCATTCCAGCTTGGGAGGCAGTGGCAATGGTGGTCAGTGCCAATGCTGCACAGAAGAGGTTCACCATCCAGAGCAGAAAGAGGATGAATGATCTCATCCATGCTGCCAGTGTAAGGCAACCATCTCATTACGCTAAACTCACACACTCACAAGCCCATCGCACATTCACTGACATCTCACTCACTGCCAGCTCAAGGGACATCACCACTCACTCTCTCACACACGCCCTCATATCTCCATCTGGCCTCATCTCCTCTGGAGACTGCCTCCTCAGCCCTCACCCACTTGGGGCCACTTGCACAGATCAACGTGTCCTCACACGCATTCTGGGATACCTCCCTTCCTCAGTAATGCCCAAGCCCTGCAGCCTCCTCCCTTGCCTGAGGCCACTTCTCCCCCTTCCCCAAGCAAGCCATAACCCAGCAACCATTGAAAAGCCACCCCCTCCTTCTGGCTGGTCTCATAAGTAGAGACCAGCCCATGAGCCCCCTAAAAGTGACGTGCTGCTGCCTGCGAAGCCTGGTGCTGATGACCGCGAGTGCTGCCCGAAGCAAGGTGGGCAAAAAGGCTTCAAAGTCCTGAGCGAAATGTAGCTTGCCAAATGCATGTCGCTTACATTTAGTTGTGAAACACTTCAGCGTGCGCTTATGCTGACGTACTTGGATGATCCAGTGTGGGGGGGTGATTCTGGCAAACTGGGCTTATCATGATATGCAGATGTATTACAATGAAGTTCCCGACTAGTGGCAGCAGGAAACGCAGCCCGCCATTGACGGGCAGAGCGGACGATTGCAAACTAGTTTCATGACATCATGAAACTGATTTTTGGCCTTCACGCCATATTGTCTGCTCAGACGCACCACGACATCCGATGCCAGCAGGCATGGAAAATAAATAATAGTGAGGAAAAGACTGACAGTTTAGAGGCAGTTTTAACCCAAGCTGAATGGTAGAAACCAAGTGGATTGGGAGTTAACATTGGCGTGGTGTCTTAACTGCTGATGTCCCGCTGAATCCCACCAACTTCAATTTTAACCTGCTTTTCTGAGGAAGCAACAAAGGTGTCTACCTGAAGTCTAGGTGCCTTTCTTTAAATATTCAGGAGAGTTCAGTGGTGTTGGGTCCTAACAGCAATTTTAACTCTGGCCTAAGTGGAGCAGCTGTTGTCGGGATGACCAACTGTTCCTTATTTTACAGGATGGTCCCATAATTGAAGCCACTGTCCCTCCATGCATCAGGGATGCTTTTTCCCCATATATCAGACCTGTAAATCACACGCACGCACAGTACTCACTCTGCTCCTGTTTGCAGCCCCTCACACTTCTGGCACATACATACATACGAACATCCAGATTAGGAGCAGGAGTAGACCACTCAGCCCCTCAAGCCTGCTCCACCATTCAATAAGATCATGGCTGATCTGAATGAAATCTCAACCCCACATTCCTGCCTAATCCTGATAACCTTTCACACCCTCGTTAATCAAGAATCCAGCTACCTCTGCCTTAAAAATATTCAAAGACGCTGTTTCCACTTTTGAGGAAGAGAGTTCCAAAGATTCATAACCCTCTAAGAGAAAAAAATTTATCCTCATCTCTGTCTTAAATGAGCGACCCCTTGGCCAGGATTTTTCACTGAGCGGACAGGTGCACGCCCGACACATTCAAGCGTAAAATGGCGGGTGAAGACGTTAGGCGAGCGTCCCGACATCATCGCACACTCATGCGATATTTTGGTCGGCAGGCGCACGTGGGAGTAGGCAGCGAACCGGCCAACAATTAAAAGGCCTATTAAGACCATTAACGATCCAATTGATTTAAATTTTTCGCTGCCCGTCCAACCTTGTGGTTGGCGGGCAGGCAAAAGGGCCAGACAGCCTTTGCATTTTTTGCGAAACCTCATCCTCGGGTGGGATGAGGTTTTGATTCATCATTAAAAAAAAATTTTCATCCTAATTTCTAACATGGCCCTGCTCGTGTGACAGAGTCACATGAGGGGACATGTTTGTTAACATTTTAAAAATCTTTATTTTTTATTTTCAAAACTGTTCAGCTCTGTGCCTCAGGGAGCTTTTCCAGCACGCACCCACACACATGCATGAAGTTTGCACTTGCCCTTCTCCCTCCCACACAGGCAGCGCTGAGTGCTGCAGTGTGTGTTTCATGCTGGACAGGGCCTAATTGGCCCACCAGTGTGAAATCGCGGTCTGGCCCCGATCGCGGGCAGTGGTTGGCTTCCCATCCACCCCCGCCTGCCCGACAAGGGCAAAATTCTGCCCCTTATTTTTAAACAGTGAACCCTATTTCTAGATTCTCCCACAAGAGGAAACACCCTCTTCACATCCACCTTGTCAAGACCCCTCGGAATCTTAAAGATTTCGATTAAGTCGCCTCTTAATCTTCTAAATTCCGGTGGATACAAATGTAACCTGTCCAGCTTTTCCTCATAAGATAACTTGCCCATCCCTTGTATTAGTTTAGTAGGCCTTCTCTGAACTGCTTCTAATGCATTTACATCTTTCTTTAAATGAGACCAATACTGTACACAATACTCTAGATGTCGTCTCACCAATTCCTTGTACAACTGAAGCATAACCTCCCTGCTTTTGTAATCAATTCCCCTCGCAATAAATTATAACATTCTATTAGCTTTTCTAATTACCTGCTGTACCTGCATACTAACCTTTTGTGATTCATGCACTCGAGCACCCATATCCCTCTGAACCTCAGAGCTCTGCAATCTCTCACCATTTAGATAATAAGCTTTTTTATTCTTCCTGCCAAAATGAACGATTTCACATTTGCCCACATTATGCTCCATTTGCCAGATCTTTGCCCGCTCACAACCTATCTATGTTGCTTTGTAGCCTCCTTGCCCCCTGACTTTCCTGGCCCTGGCAGCAGCCCCCACCCCACTCTCACAGCCCTGGTTGTCCCCCTCCACTCCACTCTAATGGGCTCCCCTGCCAAAGTGTCACTTAATTTTCTCCACAAGAGTTGGTCACCTTGGCTGTTGTGGTTTTCCTGCCAGTTGAAACAGTGAGAAGAGAATATGAAGTCACCATTTAAAGCAAATTTTGTATTTTCCTCAGAAGCCATACGAGTAGGAGTGTTCCTCAGGGAACAGGTAGGAAAGCCTAATGCCGGATTTTTGCTATAGAGGGCAGGTGGCTCAAGCTGGGAAATTTTCCAGCTCGCCGTGCCCGCCTTGCTGGAAAGTCCCCAGATGGTTCAAACTTCTCTCCACCAGCCCTCAAAGCAAATTGAAGGCAGCCATGGGGATAGCAAGTGCTAAGGTGGACTAGTTAAAAAGCCTGCCTAAGTTCTCTGGGACTTCATCCCAGTTATTTGGTTAATTTTAGGCCCACTAGCCATCACCTTGCCCCCACACACATGCCCCATCCTGCCTTCATGCCAAACTCAGTGCCAACTCATACAACCACACACACTTCCATGGCACCATAAAGCCAACTCATGGTCCTTCCATGTACATTCACCCAGTATACACTTCTGTACAGACCCCTTTAGTACAATGCCGGGCGTGAAACTGCTAAAAAAAACCACTCAATTATTTGAAAAAAAATGGTGTTCCTACAACCCTATAGAAATGTCAATCAAACAGACTATTAAAGTATTGTTATGATCATGTGAGGAAGGGTAAAAATGATTTCCCAGTACTCCACTCCAAGTCTAACGGTAACAGATGTTTTTGTGAATTTAGAGAGAATGAAGATATCTACTCAATGCCTGTACTTAACCATTTATGTGCTGATTGCAAAGAAAGCAATCGGACAGGTGTTCTTGAGTTTAAAACACTAAGGGGTTGGTTTTTATTGAGCTAAAAACCCACCCAGATAAAGGTATAAAGATATTTAAAAAGGTAAAACCCATACCCGACCTTCACAACACACACACAGGCACACAAGTGTACAAAATTACAAGTTATACATTGGGAAGTTACTTCTGGGTCAAATTAAAATTCAATTCTGAAAGATAAAAAATGGAGAGTTCACTGTTTATGAGTCCTTTGCTGGTATCCGTGACTGAAGCAAAATCTTTCCATGGTAGTCTTGAAGAATCAGTGGAGTTGAAGCCCATGTTAACTGCAATTTCAGGAGACAACCTCTTTTTAAAACGTGATCTGTCTTTTCCAAAAGTTGATGATTTTCGCACCTGAGGTTCCTTTCGATGGAAATTCTCTATCTCTGTGCTGGATTTTAAACTGTGATAGAGATTGAACTTGGCAGAGAAGAGAAGGGAGTTTGTTTTGCTCCATTGGCAGATTTCTTCCAGACTACTCCTTAGCAACTTGGGTGCTGTATTAAAAGACATTCAAAAATGGTTATTCTAGTCACATGACCTATCTCCCCATAATGATTTCAGAAGGTATTTGCTTAACTCATGTCTGGATAGACCGTGGTTATTGTTTTATGGCCTAGGTGATTAAGTTCTGTAATGTCCCAGCTATTAACTCCTGAATGATCCATTATCCATCTTAAAAGCAAAATACTGCGGATGCTTGAAATCTAAAACAAAAACAGAAAATGCTGGAAAAACTCAGCAGGTCTAAAAGCATCTGTGGAAAGAAAAACAGATTTAGCATTTCGAGTCCATATGACTCTTCTTCAGAGCTAAAGAGAGGTAAAAATGTGATGAAATTTATACTGTTTAAGGGGAGGTAGAGCAGGTGAAGCTGGATAGAAGGCCAGCGATAGGTCGGGACAAAGGAGACATTGACAATGATGTTATGAATAAAAGGACAAAGGGGGTGTTAATGGTAGTCGTAAGAGCTAAAAGAAGTGCTGATAGTGGCATTAAGGTAAGAAAGCAGAATGTGATAATAGCAGGACAAGAGTAAGCACCCTGAAAAGAACAACATGAACAAGTGACAGATGGCCCTTGTGTCACATTACACGTGTGCCTCCTGTCTTACAAATGTCATCACCAAAACTGATGCAACCAATCACTAGTGCCTTATCTGGGTACAATTTTAGAAGGTTGAGAGTGCACAGAAGCCAAACTCTGTCTCACTGGATCTCAAAGCTGATATCTTATATTTCTTTGCGCCTCTTGCTCATTACATAAGACAGTTGGGCACCAACACAGTCACTGTGTAAAATATCTTCATATTAGAGAAAGAACTTGCCTTTTCATAACTTCAGAATGAACCAAAGTATTTCATTGCCAATAACTTTTGAAGTGCAGTCTCTGTAGGCCAATGTGGATGTAAATATTTGCACGCAATGTCCTATAATCAGTACATAGGACGAATTACTAATTAACCTGTCTCAAAGTGTTGGTTGATTGATTGATATTGTCCAGGAGACCGAGAACTCCCTGCTCCTCTTCAAAGAAGCGCCTTGAGATCTTATAGGAACAAATGGAGAGGTGTATTGCTCGACCCTCCCACCCCCAAAACCCCGGTAGAAAAGTCAGTTGGCAGCTCATCGACTTTAAGAAGGGCAGTACTGCAATGATAATTTCTTGGGGGTGGCCTTAACAAGCTGGGAGTGGCACTTCCGCTCCTCAGGGATAGAATGTCCCACCCTCAAGAGCTGCTGGATAATCTGACTGGCCAGCAGCTGAAATGTCCCAACAGCACTGGGATGCAGTGGTGACTGCTGCTGGGATTACAAGCAAATCCCAAGAAGAATATCATGGGTACTAGGTTGAAAGGTAAGTCTGGGGCTTTTGGTCAAGGAAGGATCAGGGACCCAAGCAATGGAGGGGAGGGGGTTGGGAAGTCGGGTTCAGAAACCAGGGGAGGCACAAAATGGGGGATGCCCTGCATAGACATGGGACTCCATAGGAGATCCCCCTTTCCTTCTTGCCGTTTACTCAAGTTGGGAAAGTAGAGAGTTGGCCACTTTCTTCCGGCTTCCCCGCCCACCATATTATGGTGGCGGAGGTAGAAAGAGGCCCTTAAGTGGTCTTTAATTGACACGTTAGGGACCTCAATAGACCTAAGGGAGAGTGGGCTGGTGAACACTTTACCCATCCAATATAATATGGGGACAGCTCTGGGCTGGGCGACAAAGTGGTAGGCTAGCCACCTGTTTTATTTTATGTGCCCTCCCCAGCCTTCAGATATGTCAGTGGAGGGGTAGTAAAATTCCCCGCTTGGTCTCTGTTTTATATCTTATCCAATAGACAACACCTCCAACAATATAGCACTTCCTTGGTCCTGTACTGATCTATCAGCTTCGATTATGGGGAGGAAGGTTAGAGGGACGAACGATATTTATAAAGCTCCATTCATGACCTCAGGATGTTTCAACATTCTTTGAAGTGAGTCACTATTGTCATGTCAGAAAACACAGCAGCCAAGCTGCGCACAGCAAGCCTGCACAAACAGCAATGAGATAAGTGGCATGTTGAGGGATGAATTTTAGCCAGGGCACTGGTAGAACATCCCTGGAGGATAGCTCTTATTCAGACAATTTTTAATTGGTACTAGTCAGGTATTTGCTGGGTCACATAGCTGGGGAGGAGACCAGAATATGAATTTGGCTACCAGGACAGTCTGCTTTTTACAGGCTCTTCCCAGTGGATGAATTTAGAAAATGTGGCAGGTTTACACTAGGGTTACTAATGTCTGTGTGAACTTGTATTTCAGTAATCATTGCTTACCAATAGGAATGTTGGTTCAATGCTCTATTATTGGAACTCTCAATCAGAGTTCATCATTGTGAGTTTAGTGCTCAATCACATGAGCTGTCCAGGCTTTATTTTGCTACCTTTCTTCCACCCTCTTTTCCTGAAGATGCTGATTCAATTTAGGGTATAAGAATCACTATTTGCCCAAAGAGCTAATCTTCACCAGTTGGTTCGGATAGTGAGTGTTGGCAGCCTACTGAAGAAGAGCTTCATAGCTGTGTATTATATCCACACGTGCACTTTCCAGCAGAGGATGATGAACAGGGTTCAGGAGCAGGAGTTTGGGCTGATGACACCTCCTCTCCTGCTGCTCCTGTGGCTAATTATAGCACCAGTACTGTCATCTCAGCTCAGTATAGCAAACTCAACATATCAGGAATCAAGCTAGGGCTCTTTGAAAAGAAATCACTGGAGCAGATGTGCTCTTTGTGCCCCTTTGAACATGGGTTCAGCTATTTGTCATGACAGGCCCTCTCAATCTGATCCCAAAGTCTGAATTGTTACCAGGTCTGTTAACCCTTGGAGTGGGATTACCAGGCATTAACAGTTCACTACGGCTACCTGGTCACCCAAGATTAGTTTGTAATTGCAAAAGATTTCTCTTCTGCAAAGAAGTTTTTGTTTTAGTCTCTCTTCAAGCGTCTCCAAACTTGCCATTGTAAGACTGTAATGGCTTTACTAAAATTTAACTTCATACTGAAGCTTGATGATATTAACCGTCATGCCCTGCGAAGGATTGTGGATGGTTCTGAGAGAAGGATTTCTTATTTTCAGCCTTTTTAAATTAAACCTGCTGATCTGTGGCAGAAATAGTAAAAAATCAGATTAATGCTATCAGGAGGGAACAAAGGCATTCCAATTAAAGGAGATATCTGTCAAAAATAATGAACAACAAGGCCTTGAAAAGTCCTACAGGAGTCAGAACTTAATGATATGTTGACTTCTTCTAAAAACACCTTTATTTGGAAGCTGTCCAGTTCAGCGGATGAGACTTGCAATCAGTCCACAACCCCAACTGTTGCAGTAGTCCTTCACATAACAACAACTTATATATACAGCACCTTTAATGAAATGAAAGGACCCAAGGCACTTCACAAACTGTGACATCGAGCCACATGAGGAGATGTTAGGTCCGAAATCTTGGTCAAACAGGTAGGTTTTAAGGAATGTCTTAAAGGAGGAAAGCAAGGTGCAGAGGTGTAGGGAAGGAATTTCAGAGTTTGGGGCCCAGGCGACTGAAGGCACGGCCATCAATGGTGGGGTAAACATAATTGGGAATGCACGAGGCCAGAATTAGAGGAACACAGATAACTCAGGAGTTTGTGGGGTTGGAGGAGATTACAGAGATGGAAGAGGCAAGGCTATGGAGGGCTTTGAAAACAAAGATGAGAATTTTAAAATCACGATGTTGCATGACCAGGAGCCAATATAGGTCAGAAAGCACAATGGTGATAGGGGAACAGAACTTGCTGTGAGTTATTATGTGGGCAGCAGATTGTTATGAATGGTCCTCGGGCAAGGTTCCCCCAAATTTGTGGTCCCCAGGCGAAGTTCCCCCAATTTGTATTGATCCCGGACGAGGTACCCCAAATTGTTATACTCCCAGGTGAGGAGGGATAAACTGGCTCCCCTTCTTTACTTAACCCCCCTCGGTTGGTCACAACAAGGTTAATTTAAAAAGGATCCCTCCCCTTGTCGATATCTTTTTCCAGTCCAAATGTGTTATGTTTTAAAAGGAGCCAATTTAACCAGGCTTTCTTGAGTCAAAGAAAGAGTGAGTTTATTAGTTACTAAAACGCAAGAAAAAAATAATAAAAACACAACACACATACACACAGATTAGAAATGAGAAGTGCGTTCAGAAATAAAAGTTTTTAAAAAGATATACGAATCAGTCTTTGGCTTATCCGTAAGGAGTAGATGGCAAAATGTTGCAGCCATTAAGTTGGGTGATTCCAGTAGAGCTGACTTTGGCAGTTGAGCAGTGAGTTTGGAGATTCTTGGTTCTGAAGGTTAGCTGAAAGGAGTGTGGTGGCCTAGGCAAATAGGGAACCCACTTAGTACTAAAAGGGTTAATGGAGAAATTGAATTAAATGCTTAGGCCTAAGAGAAAAATACTGCAACCTTGAAGAACAATACCATCTTGTCTGACCACTGTTGTAGGATGAGCCCTGAGACATACCATGTTGTTCTTTCTCAGGCCGAATGTAATCAAAGTTGTGATAACCAAGTGCATAAGCACCGCATCTGTTGTGGTGGGAATGGAAATTAACTAAAATATGGATTGGTCAGTTAACGTATGCAAATAAGCGGATTGAGATGTGCAAAATTTACTGATTGGTTGTAAAATGCTTTTAAGCAAGTGTTTGTGTATTCTGCTTTGAGACAGTACAATAGCTCTCGCTGTATTCTTCTCCCTTGTGCACAAGTAATAAATGGAGTTTCTACGTACGAAATGATGCCTTGGTGTGATTAATCTCTGACAGGAGTTGTCCTGCTTCCTTTTCAACTGTAGCTTTGCTGACTTGTGACTAGCCTCCAGCAATCGAGCGAGAAGATTTTTTTACCTGCAAACGCAGGGATTCCTAGTTGTTGTTCTTCAGCTGTGACCTTCACAGCACACCCTCGCACACCAGGCCTGGGACACCAAACTAGCACACAGAGACCAGTGTTGCAGTTGGCTTTTAGCCCCTTTTCTTGTGGATTCCTGGAAGGTAAAAACAAACATGTCCTTTGCCCAGAAACTGCTTTCTTTCAACTCACATCATGTCCACAGGCAACAACAATTTAATTGGCTCCTGATCAGGTGACCAGGTTTTGTGTGAGGGCAGTGCAACAGAATAGCTCCTAGCCTGAAAGGAACAAGACCAACAGCCTCTTTCTCCTGTGTGTGGAAGATTTCAGTAATTCTACAATAATAGCTAGCTGGCTTTTTCTCCTCATATCTCTATAACCTGCTCTGTCTCTGAAAACCCCTGTCAAGAGGCAAAGGGGAATATCGCTGTTAGAGACATTGAAAGGCAAGTGCTCAACCAGCGAACCGAATACTGAAAGTGCTGGAAGACCATCTCGTGACCAACAAGAACTGAAAAGAATTTGGAAGACATTGATCAAAATCAACCTATTGAATCCTGTACTCTGAAATTATTGCTATTGAACTGCTTTAACCCACCCTCAAAATCCATGTTTTTGTGTGTCTTATGTGTCTTGTATGTGTGTGTCTAGGAATTTAAGTAGGGGTAGAGTTTAAGTTATAGAGTTAGAAATTAGCAGTTCATATTTCTTTCTTTTGCCACCGGTTAATGACAATTTGTTCAATAAACAGTTATTTACTTATTAAGCTCAGAAACCTGGTGCTTGTATTCTATTAACCTAAATTAAACTGTTAGGTAGAATTTGGGCAATCTGGCGGTTTGGTCAAATTTTTCACATTTGTTGCGGCTCGGGGTACGGTGAGGCTTGATATCACAGTGCACTATCCCCAGTGAGTCGTGACAGTTGCGAAGTATCAACATGTAAATGAGAAATAAAAGGGGGCCAAGGATAGATAGCTGGGGGAAAACAGAAAATTCTGGAAAAACGCAGCAGGTATGGCAAGATCTGTGGAGAAAGAAACAGAAATTTTATTTCAGATTTCCATTATCTGTAGTATTTTGCTTATATAGATAGTTGGGGCAGCAGAGGTAATGGTGTGGGAGCAGAAAGAGAAGCCATTGTAAGTGACTCTCTGGCTATGATTAGATAGATAAGAATGGAACCACATGAAAGCAGTCCCACCTACCTGGAGGACAGTGGAGAGGCGTTGGAAGAGGATGGTGTGGTTAACCATGTCAAGGCTGCAGACATATTAGGAAGGACAAGGAGGGAAAGTTTGCCTTTGTCACAATCACATAGGATACTATTTGTGACTTTGATAAGAGCCATTTTGGGACTGTGGCAGGGGCAGAACCTGATTAGAGGAATTCAAACATGGAGTTCTGGGAAAGATGGGAACTGGTTTGGGAGGTAACATATTCAAGGGTTTTGGAGAGAAAAGGGAGGTTGGAGATAGGACAGTAATTTGCAAGGAGGGTGGGGTCAAGTATTGGTTTTTTGATGAGGTGGTGATTTAACGGAAAGAGGGACAACACTTGAAGAGAGAGAATCGTTTACAATATAGGCTAACATGGGGGCCAGGAGGGGAAGTTGAGTAATCAGCGATTTGTTAGGAGTAGGATCAGGGGAACAGGAAGTGGGCCTCATGGAAAAAATGAGCTCAGAGAGGGCATGAGAGGAGATAGGAGGGAAACTAGAGAAAGATGTAAATTAAGGGCTAGAGAAAGAGGAGCATTAAAGGAAGATTGGCCAAGTGAGCTAGTGGAAGGGAGGGATGCAGCCGAGGCAGCTGATCAGATTGTCTCGATCTTAGTGAAAAAGAAGTCCATGAACTCCTCTCCCTTGTTTTTGGAGGTGAGGGCGGAACAGACAGGTGAGAGGAGTTTAAGAAGATGGTTTGTAATAGAGAAAAGGAGCTGGGGGTTATCTTTGCATTCCAGGATGATCCTGGGATAGTGAGCAGTTTTAGCAGATGAGAGTAGGACCTGATAGTGTTTTTAAATGGTCCAGCCAGATCTGGCCATCTTCCACATGATGGAAAAGTCCAAAGAAGATTAACACTGCCAGGCTGGCCTTAATCAATCAAAGAGCATGTAATTGGATACTTTGGCCTAAGACAAATACCAATTGGACTATAAGCCATTGTCAGTAAAATCGTGTGCCTCTCTCAAATTAAAGAACAAAAGAAACTGTTAGAGAACTTTGGTGTTGCAACTGGAGGGGGAGTGACCTGGTCAGTCACTAGGAAAGTTCCCTTCCAAGTCACTCACCATCCTGACTTGGAAATATATCGCCATTCCGTCACTGTCGCTGGGTCAAAATCCTGGAACTCCCTCCCTAACAGCACTGTGGGTGTACCTACACCACATGGACTGCAGCAGTTCAAGAAGGCAGCTCACCATCACCTACACCTAAGGGCAATTAGGGATGAGCAATAAATGCTGGCCTAGCCAGCTACGCCCACATCCTATGAAAGAATTTTTAAAAACTACAATCAACGTGAAGTTGACCACTCGGATGATTGTATGTATTTCACTTGCTTCGTATTTCAGGAATAAGGAATTATGAGTGCTAAGTAGACTATAGTAGGGTAAAGCATTATATTGCATGTTTTTTTTAGATCTCCAGAGTAATTCAATAAAGTTTAATATCTGATTTAGTGCTTTGAGTGTATATCATTATTCCTTTAATTCTTGTGCCCGAACCAGAATAGGAAGACACAAAGTCCTATACCATTAAACCAAGGCTGCATGTTGCTAGCATTAGTCTAATTCATCTATTACCCCAAGGTAGGTGGAAGCATTGCTTTAATGGATAAATTGACAACATTTGGAAGCAGCAGAAACAATCCTGAAGAACACAGTGGGCATCCAGATTCGATCAAAACGAAATGGAGCAAGGGGTTTTTTAAACTCTTTGCTGAAATGAGTTACTTGCCCCTAACATGATGCATTAATTTAATAGCTGTATTTATGCTATCCGTTATTTATGGTTCAGTGTATTTATTTCAGAGTGACAAGGACTAATCCTTATTGAATGGCTTGTGGGTGGCCAAGTGGATTGGTTCTGGTGAGCAGTACTTGGCCACCCATTGCTCTAGTGTCTCTTGGATAGAAAGAAAGACTTTCATTTATATAGTACTTTTCACAATCTCAGGACATCCCAAAGTTCTTTACGGTCAATTAAGTAGTTTTGAGGCAAAATTACTTATGTAATTTGGGAAACCTGACAACCAATTTTGCACACAACAAGCTCTCATAAACAGCAAAGTGATAATGGCCTGATAATCTGTTCTAATGAGGTTGGTTAAGGAATAGTCCCATGGGTTTTTTTATATTCACCCAAAAGGACAACTGGGACCTCGTTATTAGGTAACATCTTTTCCGAAACGTGCCATCTCTGACAGAGTAGCAATGCCCCCAGTACAATTATGTTCTGTCAGCCTACATTTTGTGCTCATGTCTCTGGAGTGGATCTTGAAACCACAGACTTCTCTTTCAGAGGTGGGAGTGCTACCACTGAGCCATGTCTGATTCCTGAATTTTTTCCCATTACCAAATGTTCGTGAGCATTCATAGTCAAGGATAATTGGCATATACAGTACTTGGTTGCATGGGGAGTGTTGTAAGTGGGACATCTAGCTAGCTGGAAACCAGAAGTTGCAACCATACTTTCAAAAATTTCTCCTGATGCTAGTGCTAGTGAATAGGTGCTTTTTTCTTATTTTATCGTGTAGTTTTCCATCGTGACTAGCAGCTGGGGAAGGTAGGGATGGGGGAGAAAGCAGAACACTTGTCACCACCTTAGTGGATTGTCATCTTGTAGTTAAATACAAACTGAGAATCTTGCCTCTGCTGGGTCTAGAATGCCCATTGCGGGGGCCAGAAGTCAATGTGTTTAATAGTTTTTTTGGTTTCACATTTTTTTTTACGAAAAGAGGTGAATCCTGGAAAAATGGGGAAGACTTAGCCTTCCCCAGCCAGCTATAAATCAACAACAGCGACTGCCTGCCAAGTGTGGATCAGCTGGATCTCTACCTTCCAGAAGCAGGAACTCTGCATAATCCCAGTTAAACCTTCTGACCTGACTCAGTTGCACTCTGGCTGGCAGGTGTCTTTGTCACCTATCTGCTCCCCTTATCTTACTGTGCAGAAGTACAAAAAAAAAGCACAGTTCAGGTGGGCCACAGGCACCATCTGGCTGGTAGCACTTGTATGATGAGCACACAGAAAGGACATTACATTGTTACCATGGCAATGTTTGCATTAGATTGTAGTGTGTCTGTGATTACTGCTTTTATAGCCTGCCCAACAAATCAGTGATTTTTTAGTGTAAACATGAGTATCGATGCAGATTTAACCCTTGAACCTCCAGCGTACCTCTGTCTCTAATTGTTCTGGGTTCCCCTGCCTGTGATGTTTTTGTATTCAGGAGCTATCAACTCTGCTTTGAAATGAGAATAAATTCATCCAAAAGCAGGTTTAATCAAAGTACCAGAGGGTGTGAGTTCAGATGATACACAAAGAACAGAGTGTACTTTCTTAGTTTTGCTGCATGGTGTTCTATGTAATTCATTCACTTATGCATTTTTTTTGTTCCTATTCAGATTGGCAGCAAACACACACTCACACACCCCCTGCCCCATGAATCTGAGGGGGAAACCTAGTCCAGGCTTCATACAATTGCTATCTGAGAGATACACAACTTTCCATTGGGATATAAGATTAGGAACTCACCGTGTGAGGAATCATGGCTGTTCCTCTGTATCCTATAAATCTGTAGTACAGCAAACTGCTGAGCCCATCATTCCACTACAACCAATATTTATATTTGCAATGAAGCACAGTGACAATAAATTGTAGGCTACTCAATCAGGCAGGGTACAGTGTACACTACATTGGGAAGACCAAATGCAGATACGGTGGCCTACTTGTCAAATTTAGTTCTGTATGCGAGTGTGTCCCTGAACTCTCTGTCAGCTGGCGCTTCAGTTCCTTGTTTCATTCCCTCACTATCTTTGGCCTAGTGTCCTAAAGAAAATCACTGCAAGTTCAAGGAGCAGCAACTCATCTTTCTCTTGAGTTTTCTGCAGCCTCTGGATTTAACACTGATTCAAAAACTTGACTTTAATTATAGCATCCATTTTCTTTACAGCAGGAAGTGCTGGCAATGTGAGATGGTTCTGTTGTTATTGAGGGTAAAGAGTTAGGTTCACATTTGGGGTGGAGACCTTTTGTTAATACACAGTACTTACGATGCAGTCTGTGTCCTTGGTGCTGCCTTGCTTTTCTTCTCCTTAGGCTGTGAGACCTCACTCTGTTTTGCCAACTTCTTCTGTTTCTATTTCAGGCCTGGTGTAATTCCTACTGCCTCAGATCTCACTCATTTTGTGTCTTCTTTTTGTTTTTAATTTTTTTTGTGCTATTTCCCACTGTCCGATACAAAGATGATCGTATTTTTGTCTCTTCCCTCCCCTTTGTTCTGAATATATTTAAATGCTGTTCACTTTTTGAGTTCTGATGAAGTGCTACAACCAAAATGGTAACTGGACTGTCCCTGCCACTGATACCCAACCAGCTGTGTTCTCCCAGTATTTTCTGCTTTCGTTATACCTAGAGCCACCTGGCCATGGGATAAATATTTCTTGATTGCTGTCTCTGTGAGGATTGGAGGGGGTTATAGTTCAGTTTTCTACTTCAGTGTGGAGTCCCATCTCCAACCTCCCATCCCACTCTAAAGTCCTTGAATGTGTTGTTGTCTCCCAAATCCTTGCCCATCTTTCCCACAATTCCATGTCTGAATCCCTCCAATTAGGTTTCCACCCCCACCACCACAGTACTGTGACTGTGACTGCAACCATGGTAAGCTATTCCTCTTCGTCCTGTCTGCAGCCCCTGACATAGTAAACCACACCACCCTCCAGTGCCTCTCTTCTGTTGCATAGCTGCGTGAAGTCTGCTTTAAAAAAAAGTATTGGAGGAAATTATATCCTATTCAAAGCCTTCCTCCTGACTTTTAAGGAGGTAGTTGCCATGGGTCTAAAGATATGGAACAAAGACACAAATATTTTAATTCTTGATTTGTAGACTTGGCAACTAGATTTGACCTTTCTACAATAATACTTAGGACAAAAGCATGGAGAAATGGATAGGGGCCAGACTTGGGACACCAGTGAGGTTCCTGACTGATAATAGAGGGGAATTTTCCAATGAGGAGTTAAGACCTGTGAAAACATGAATGTAATGGTCATGAGTCTGCAGCTGAAGCCCTTTCAGCAATAGATTCTGGGAAAGAATTATGGTGATTGATTGAAAATTTTATGCAGCATTTCAACTGATCAACCAGACTGCAAGTTGACAACCACCTTGACGTGAATGCTTCCAGCAAGGAACTTACTCCAGCAGGTTGGAGGATATAGTCACTATCTATTAGTCTATGGATGAAATTCAAAATTGTGCTCTGTGCAGTGTGATAGTTCTCTTGTTCTCGAGAGCACTACTATTAGTCCCATTTTTCCTTGCACTTTGAATGCCTTACATGGAAGCCTGTCTCCTTGCATCAAGGCTGAGATCTCAGAGTAAATGCAGAGAGCTAGCACTGAGACATTGTATAAGACCATCTAAAACAGAATTTAACTTCGGATTTGGTGCATTATAAAAGAGAGGGTCATAGGGAATAGAAAGACACTTGGTGTTTAATCAAACTGTTACGGTTCATTCCTTATGATTAATTGGAATTACAAAATCTGACTCTAAGCAGCTGACAGAAGTAAATGAGGCACCTTGTACATCAAGTGGGTTAAATGGGTGGATGTAAATCATCAACTGTCTGATTTAACAAAAATGCATGTCAAAGAAATTGTTAGAAATCCTAGAGGAGAGGTGTCTCACAATGAAATGCTTTGTGCAGAATATGAAGGTTTGATTTAGTTTGTTTTGAAATCTTATGCACATAATTTTTATTTAAAGAGTGAAGGGAATCTTAATTGTATAGTTTTGTTTAATTGTACACAGATGATGGGCATTCACTTGATGCCCTATAAATAAACACAAACTAAACCTGTTTTTTTAGGGTTAGGAGGTGTATACTGTAATGTGTAACTCTGTAACTATAAATGTGTGTAAAGATTAGATCCAGTTCTAGCCTTTGTCATCTGGTTTTATAGAACACAACAGATTTGACTATTCCAATGCTCTCCTGGCAGCCTCCTATCTTCTGTCCTACATAAATTTATGCTTACCCGAAACTCTGCTGCCAATATCTTGGCTCACACCAAGTCTTGTTCAGCATCACCAGATCATCTACACTGGCTCCTTATCTCTCAATGCCTCAAATTTTAATCCTCAACCTTCAAATCCCCCAACAGTCTCATCCCTTTTTTCCATAACCTCCTCCAGCTCTACAAGCCTTTGAGATCTCTGCACTCCCCCAATTCTGGCCTCTTGTGCATTCCGAATGTAATCAATCCTTCATTGGTGGCTGTGCTTTCAGCTCTTTCAGTCCTAAGCTCTGAAATTCCCTCCCTATACCTCTCCCATATCTCCTTTAAGATGCTTCCTAAACCTACATATGTGACCAAGCTTTTGGTCATCTAACCTGACATCTTCTGAGGGTTGGTGTCAAATATTTTTTATTGATAATGCTCTTGGTAAGTGCCTGGGGATGTTTTGCTATGTTAACAGTGTTATATTAATGCTATTTGTTGTCATCATGATGAGAACAACAACTGATTAGCTCTTTTTTAAAGTTCAGAAACATCCCAAAGTGGTTTACAAGGAAGGATTTGATACAGAGCAGGAATTGTGGTGATCACAAGTTATAGGTTTAGAGGTTTTTGGAAAGGGAAAAGTCTTTGTTGTTAGACTAGATTGCAAAGAATGCACATTAATGTATAGTTATATAACATCCTTAATATAGTAAAATGTTTACTGCGCTTCAGTGTAATCAGACAAAAATTGACATCGAGCCAAACAGAGATGAGTATAGATGTGGGAGAGTGAAGAGTGGGTACCAGGATATAATGGCAGGTTCACAGTATCACAGTATCTTTACAATGCAGGAGGAGGCCATTCAGCCTATCAAGTCTGCACTGGCTCTCTGAGAGCATTCCACCTAGTCCCACTCCTCTGTCTTATCTCCATAACCTTGCATATTCTCTTTTCAGGTAGCAATCCAATTATCTTTTGAATACCTTGATCGAACCCGCCTCCACCGCCCTTTCAGGAAGTTTGTTCCAGACTCCAACCATCCTCTGGGTGAAAATTTTTCCTCACATCATATTTACTCCTTTTACCAATTATATTTAGTCGATACCCTTTAGTTCTTGATGTTCTCTTGATTTGGAACAGTTTCTCACTGTCCATACATCTCAAGATCTTGAATACCTCCATCAAGGCTCCTCTTAACCTGCTTTTCTCCAAGGAAAACAGTTCCAACCTCTCTAATCTATCCTCATAGCTACAGTTCTTCATCACAGGAATCATTCTTGTGAACCTCCTCTACTGTCTCTCCAATGCCTTCAATTCCTTCCTCAAGTATGGTGCCCAGAACTGGACGCAGTACTCCATATGAGGCCTAACTAGTAAGTTCAACACGACTTCCTTACTCTTGTACTCTATGCCCCAATTAATAAAGCCTAAGATACTATATGCTTTATTAACTGCTCTCTCAACATGCCCTGCTATCTTCAATGCCCTATGTATGTATACACTGAGGTCCCTCTGTTCCTGCACCTCCTTTAGAAGCTCTCTCTCTATTTTATACTGTCCCACTATATCTTTCCTGCCAAAAGGAATCAACTCACACCTCTCTGCATTGAATTTCATCTGCCACTTGTCTGTCAAATCCACCAATATGTCTATGGCCTTTTGAAGTTCAAGACTATCCCCATCATCGTTGACAACATTTCCAATCTTCATATCATCTGCAAATTTTAAAATCGTGCCCTGCACACCACAGTCTAGTTCATTAATATGTATCAGGAAGAGCAAGGGTCCCAGCACTGACCCCTGAGGGACTCCACTGCAAACCTTCCTCCAATCTGGAAAACAACCATTTATCATTACTCTCTGTTTCCTGTCACTCAGCCAATTTCTTACCCAAGTGCCTACTTTCCCTTTCATTTCATGACCTAGAATTTTTCTCTCAAGTCTGTGTGGCACTGTATCAAATATCGTTTGAAAATCCATATATACATCAGCAGTATTTTCTTTATCAACCTTCTCTGTTACCACCTCAAAACTCCAGCAAGTTAGTTAAATATGATTTTCCCTTGATGCGTCCATGTTGGCTTTCCTTAATCACTTAAGACTAGTGCAGGATTATTATTGATTTTTATCCTGTACTGAAATTTCCCTACCACTGAGGTCAAACTGACTGGCCTGGAGTTGCCAGCTTTATCCTTGCCACCCTTTTTGAGCAAGGGTGTAGCATTCACAATTCTCCAGTTCTCTGGAACCTCCCCTATGTATAAGGAAAACTAGAAGATCATCACTAGTGCCTCTGCAATTTCCACTCTCTCTTCCCTCAGTACCCTTGGATGCATCTCATCCAGTCCTGGTATATTACCTATTTTAAGTAAAGAGAGCCTTTCCAACACCACCTTCCCCTCAATTGTAAGTTCTTCTAGTGTACCAGTTACCACCTCTCTCAATTTGGCCTAGGCAGCAAGATCCTTTGTAAAGGCAAATGCAAAGTACTTGTTCAACACCTTTGTTATTCCTCCAGCCTCCACATGCAAGTCCCTTTTTTTGTCCCTACTCTTTCCACCCTTTTATTAATTATATGCTTATAGAAGACCTTGGGATTCCCTTTTATTTTGACTGCCAGCCTCTCTTCATGCTCTCTCCTTGCTTTTCTTATTAGTTTCTTCACTTCCCCTCTTGTCCTTCTATATTCAGCCAGATTCTCCATTGTATTTTCTACCTCACATTTGTCGTATGCACACTTCTTCCTTTTCATCTTTACCTCTATCTCTTGTGTCGTCAGGGCACTCTGGATTTATTTGTCCTACCTTTCCCCTTCAAGGGAATATGCCTTGGCACTGCTTGCAATACTTTCTTTGAGGGTGGCTCATTGTTCAGCCACTGTCTTTTCTACCAACATTTGATTCCAACTCAATTGACTCAGACGCATTCTCATCCCATTGAAGTTGGCTTCCGCCAATTAATTACCCCTGCCCTGGATTGTTCTGTCCTCTTTGATGATTAACCTAAACCTTATGATACAATGGTCACGGTCTCCTTGAGGCTCTTCCACTAATATTTGATCCACTTGGGCCAACTCATTCCCCAGAATCATGTCCTAAGTGCATGTCCTCTCGTTGGACTGGGAACATACTGCTATAGAAAATTATCTTGAATACATTCCAGGAACTCTTGCTCCTCTTGTATTATTCCTATCCCAGTCTATATCTGGATAATTGAAGTCCCCCATTATGATTACTCTAGAAATCTTGCACCTCTCTGTAATTTCTTTGCAAATTTGTTTCTCCACATTCCTTCCACTAGTTGGTCAAAATACTACACCAATCAATGTTTTTGCACCTTTATTGTTCTTGAGGTCTGCTTTTAATTCCCTTCCTAACTCCTTAAAATCTGCTTTCAGGACCTCATCTCTTTTCCTACCTATGTCATTGGCCCCAATGTGGACCATGACCTCTGGCTGTTCACCCTCCCCCAAAGAATGTTCGGCAGCCGCTCTGTGACGTCCTTGACACTGGCACGTGGGAGGCAACATACCATTCTGGAGTCACGTCCACGGCCACAGAAACACATGTCTGCTTCCCGAACTATGGATTCCCCTTCCAGTATAGCACTTCCACTCTTACTCCTCCCCTCCTGTGCAGGTGAGTCACTTGTGGTGCCATGGACTTGAGTCTTGCTAGAATCCTCTGAGGAACCATCTTGCTCACCAATATCTAAAATGGAAAAGTGGTTAGTGAGTGAGATTGTGCAGGAGTCCCCTGAGGCTACCTGCCCGTTTCTCTTGGATTCTCTGGCAGTCACCCATACCCTCTCTGCCTGTGTACTTCTTAACTGAGGCGTGACTACCTCTCTAAACGTGCTATCCACATATTCCTCAGCCTTGTGAATACACCACAATGACTCCAGCTGCCGCTCAAGCTCAGCAACTCGGAGCTCAAGTTTCTGCAGCTGGTGACACTTCCTGCAGATGTATGCTTTGGAGGCACTTTGTGTCTGTATGACTTCCCACAAGATGCACATTCAATGTTCATTCAATAATATGGATCCAGTGATGGAGGGATGAGCATTTGAAATCAAAACTCTAGTGAGCTGCGAGCCAGTGTAAGGTGGCAGTGACAGGTGAGTGAGACTTTATGCAATAGGATTTGAACAGCAGAATTTAGAGTGAGTTTAGATGTGTAGTTTGGGAGGCAAACTAGAAGATTGTTGGAGAGTTCAGAACTATAGGTGATGCCTGCATGGATTTGGGTTTGGGGTGGGGATGAGGTAACAGCAGGGATTCAAGGTGGAAGTGGGTAGTTTCGGTGATGGATAGAATATAGGGAGCCTGAAGCTTCCCTCAGGGTCATGAAGTATTTCAAGGTTATCCAACCTGAATGAGAAGGAATGGAAGATGACTTGGAGCTACGGTTTGAAGTTTCTGGCTGAGGCCAAATAGTCAATGTTGAGCCGGTAAATGTTTTGCATACCTGTTTTGTCAAACAGATATTCAGATATTATAACAGTCATGGATTCAAAGGTGGTGGTGGTGGAGTGGTATAACTGGTTTCATCACTATACGTATGGTATAGTAAGATAATGGTAATGTTACTGGACTAATAATCCAGGGGTTTAATAATCTAGATTTGAGCAAGTAATCTAGGCTGACACTCCAGTGCAGTTCTGAGGCAGTGATACATTGTTGGAAGGAACATCCTTTTTTTGGATGAGCCATTAAACCAAGTTCCCATCTGTCCTCTTGAGTGAATGTGAAAGATCCCACAGGACTATTCAAAAAGAGCAGGCAAGTTCTCCCCAGATCATTATATCCTTGCTGTTTGTGGGGGCTTACTGTGTGAAGATTGAATGTACTTCATTGGTTGTAAAGCACTTTAAGACATCCTGAGGTCATGAACGGTGAAGTCTTTATATTTTAAATGGAAAAGAACTAGTGTTGCATGGAATGGAGTGAGAATTCGGGCTGGTGTTTGCTTCAAGCAGTGATGGTTGTATTGTTAGCAACAAGTCTCACCACAATACTAACTGCCACTCTTGGGTTTTTCTGCTATAGCTCCAGAAAAAACTAAAGGAAAATGGTAAGTCCATTTGCACAGCTAGAAATCTTGGCACTCAGCAGATCATAATTGTCACATTTTGCTTGCGTACTCTCTGCTATATATCTCATGAAACATATTCACAGACAATGTGATCATGAGTGCTCAAACTGGAACATGGCTGGATCCTCCCAAGTGTGAATCAACCATACCTTGTACAGTCTTCCAGCTGAAGTCGGTACTTTCGGCCTCTTCAAAGGAAGTGAGGTTTCCAGTCACCCATTTAGCATGGTGCCTTCTCTTATTTCTACCAGAAGAATAATTTGCAGTAAATTGTCAGTTATATAGCTTCATTGATACTTTATTTGAAAGTAAAGTACCTTGAACTATTGAATTTGAGAACAGACTAATTTTTAAAATTCATTTACAGGATGTGGGCATCACTGGCTAGGCCAGCATTTATTGCCCATCCCTAATTGCCCTTGAGATGACGGTGGTGAGCTGCTGCCTTGAACCGCTGCAATCGCTGTAGTGTAGGTACACCACAGTGCTGTTAGAGAGCAAGTTCCAGGACTTTGACCCAGTGACACTGAAGGAACAGTGATATATTTCCAAGTCAGGATGGTGAGTGGCTTGGAGGGGAGCTTCCAGTTGGTGGCTTTCCCATGCATCTGCTGCCCTTGTCCTTCTAGATGGTAGTAGTCATACATTTGGAAGGTGCTGCCTAAGGAACCTTGGTGAGTTTCTGCCATGCATCTTGTAGATGGTACGTACTGCTGCCACTGTATGTTGGCAGCAGAGGGAATGAATTTTTGTGGATGGAGTGCCAATCAAGCGGGCTGCTTTGTCCTGGATAGTGTCGAGCTTCTTGAGTGTTGTTGGAGCTGCACTCATCCAGGCAAGTGGAGGGTATTCTGTCACACTCCTGACCTGTGCCTTGTAGATGGTGGACAGGCTTCAGGGAGTCAGGAAGTGAGTTACTTGCCACAGGATTCCTAGCCTCTGACCTGCTCTTATAGCCACAGTATTTATATGGTTAGTCCAGTTCCATTTCTGGTCAATGGTAACCCCCAGGGTGTTGATAGTGGGTGATTCAGCGATGGTAATTGGATGTCAAGGGACAATGGTTACATTCTCTCTTGTTGGAGATGGTTATTGCCTGGCACTTCTGTGCCACAAATGTTACTTGCCACTTGTCAGCCCTAGCCTGGATATTGTCCGGGTCTTGCTGCATTTCAACATGGACTGCTTCAGTATCTGAGGAGTCATGAATGGTGCTGACCATTGTGCAATTATCAGTGAACATCCCCGCTTCTGACCTTATGATGGAAGGAGGGTCATTGATGAAGCAGCTGAAGATGGTTGGGCCTAGGACACTACCCTGAGGAACTCCTGCAGTGATGTCCTGGAACTGAGATGATTGACCTCCCAAAACCACCTTCCTTTCTGCCAGGTATGACTCCAACCAGTGGAGAGTTTTCCCCCCCGATTCCCATTAACTCCAGTTTTGCTAGGGCTCCTTGATGCCACACTCGGTCAAATGCTGTCTTGATGTCAAGAGCAGTCACCCTCACCTCAACTCTGGAATTCAGCTCTTTTTTTGTCCATGTTTGAACCAAGGATGTAATGAGGTCAGGAGCTGAGTGACCCTGGCAGAACCCAAACTGAGCATCAGTGAGCAGGTTATTACCAAACAAGTGCACTTGATATCACTGAGGACCCCTTACATCACTTTACTGATGATGGAGAGAAGGCTGATGGGGCAGTCATTGGCTGGGTTGGATTTTGTCCTGCTTTGTGTACAGGACATAACTATGCAATTTTCCACATTTCTGGGTGGATGCCAGTGTTGTAGCTGTACTGGAGCAGCTTGGCTTTTTATTTTAAAAATCCTGCTAGTTTGTCATTGCTGGCTGATCAAGCGCAGGTCAAAATCCTGAGTGGCAGGATCCTGGCAGCTCTATGGCAAGTAAGAAATTTGAGGAGTACTTCCAACCTGCTCGGTTTCCAACAGTAGAATTATGACACTTAAATGAAAATTTTGTTGCCTGTTCAGCTGAAAGTGCAATGGGATCTTTAACAAATTGAAGAGAGCTCTCCTGGTGTCTTGACCCCAACATTCAACCCTTGATCAAGACCAGCCAAGTGTTTCTGATCAATCATTGCATTACAGTTTGTGGTACATTGCTCTGCAAAAGAGACTTGGCAACATAACATGCTTCAAAAGTAATTCATTGCCCATGATTTTAAAGGGGAGAAAAGTATGGTGCATGGGCTCACCAAACCTGGGGATGTGGATGGCTGGGTGATCTGAATGGCCGGCCTCTCAATCTTTTATTTCCAGACTCACTAAACTAGGCCAGGTCCACTCTATGGCTGGGGGACAGGAGCAGGAATATTGCAGCAGGAGGCCATACCCTGAGACTCTGGCAAACAGTGATGGATGTGGTTGGGGAGGGGCAAGCCCAGGGCAAAGAAGGCTGGGGGGCTTCCTTGTGAAGCCCCAGAAATCCTGGCCAACAAGGGAACATAAATCAAATATAATTACTTACCTACCTGGGCCTGTTCCATGCAATGTTCCCTGCTGAGGCTCCAATCTGCATTTAAGAGACCCCGTGGGTGTCCACCTTGCCTAGTGAGAAGAGCAGGGGTAACTTAAGAGACATGGCAAATAGGCATTGGGTTCAGTGGGTTAGTGACAGAGTTCATTTTACTGCTGAGGGTGAAGTTGTGGGAGGAATTGGACCTAATAATTGGGTCCAGCAATTCGAGATGTTTTGACAAGGTGACACAAGGGCCTTTTATTCTATCCTATTGAGCTAGCTCAATAGCAATATTTTTTTAAGGCTTTCTGGGCAGAGTCTTTTGTGCTCTGTTCTCTCCCTCGCTTCGATCTGGCACTGCCTTTCTGCTGACCCCTTCCCGCTCTGGCCTTTGCGGATCCTGCGGGGAGCGCGGCACTTGAGGCTGGGCAAGTGGCAGTTGCCATGGCAGCGAATTGTGAGACGGCAGATTCTGCGTTGCTGTGATCAGTGAGGGCAAGAAACAGCTGGTGCCCGCCCTGCCGCGCGGACAGCATTTCCCAGTCAGAGCGGGGAGCAGCGGCAACCGAGCTAGAGTTTTATATATATATATATATATAAATATAAAAAACACTGTGTTAAAGCCATCTAATGATAGTCGCCAGGACCAGCCGGCTCTCCAAAAACCTGCAGCCGACTGGGATGGAACCTGGGGCTAGAATTTTCACCCCTTTCCGCCAGTCCGATCAGCGCAATCCAGGCGGAACCTGGCTGATCCAACACCACCAAGATGGGCTCGATTTAAACGTTTGAGTTACGGCCGAAATCATCACTTACCCATTCGGTGACCTTTTCACCCTTGTTCATGATTCAATTTTGCCTGGATCCAGGCCAGGCCCTGAAAACTGGCCACGTCCCCGCTTTGAGATTGCCGGGTCCGGCCGATTACTGCTGGTTGGGGGAGGCTCCTCAAAATATCCTTATTTTCTTAGGCGCACAGGTACAAGTAGGTGGTAGCTCTAGTTTTGTTTTTAGAAATCGTATCACAAAATACATAATTGAGTGAGAAAATGATGACTATACACCAATTATTAAATAGCTCAGTGTAGTTTTTAAAGTCATTTTCGCTTATTTTAAACCCGGTTACTCTCGGGTGGAGGACAGGTAAAAATGCTTAAATAAAAACAGAAAATGCTGGTAAAACTCAGCAGGCCTGGCAGCATCTGTGGAGAGAGAAACAGAGATAACGTTTCGAGTCAATATGACCCTCTCTTTAGCTCTGAAGAAGTCGTATGGACTTGAAACTCTGTTAACTCTGTTTCTCTCTCCACAGATGCTGCCAGGCCTGCTGAGTTTTACCAGCATTTTCTGTCTTTTTCAGATTTCCAGCATCAGCAGTATTTTGCTTTTATCTTAGTAAAAATGCTTGTTTTGCTGAACCCATTTTCAGCTGCAGTAATGGAACTGGACCACATTATCACTCTTAAATACGTCAAGTAATACTCTTTGATGGAAAAATAAACAGTTAATTTCTATTATGCTGCCTGAACATGCAAGTTCACAGAATATTTTGTGTTTGAGAATATGCATATGTATTTCAGCAGAAACTTGCGCTGCAACCTAACCAGTACAATTTAAAGTGCGCAGTGATTGCAATTCCTGATTGATTATTCCAGGTTTGGTTATTTTGTTTGTGGTGCCTTCTATAACTGTTGCTCACTGGGAGCACACTTAAATGTGAGTCAGAGGATTATGGGTTTGAAACCCATTCCAGGGACTTAAGCATAAATTCCAGGCTGACACTCTGGTGTAGTAGTTAGGCAGTACTGCATTGAAAGGTGCTGTCTTTTTAACAAGATGTTAAACCATAGCCCATCTGACCTCTCTAGAAGACATTGAATATCCCATGGCACTATTCAAAGATCATTAGGGGACTTCTCGAGGTGACCTGGCTACCATTTATTCCTCAACCCAAATCTTTAAAATGACTATCTGACCATATATTGTTTTAGGGAGCTTACTGTCTGCTATTTGGCTCCCAAATTTCCAACATTACAGCAGTGACTAACTCTGTTCCCTGACAAAAATAAAAATACCTGGAAAAACTCAGCAGGTCTGGCAGCATCTGTGGAGAGGAACACAGTTAACGTTTCAAATCTGTATGACTCTTCAACAGAACTAAGTAAAAATAGAAGAGAGGTGAAATATAAGCTGGTTTAAGGGAGAGTGGGACGAGTAGAGCTGGATAGAGGGCCAGTGATAGGTGGAGATAGCCAAAAGATGTCATAGATAAAAGGACAAAGAGGTGTTGAAGGTGGTGATATTATCTAAGGAATGTGCTAATTAAGGGTAGAAAGCAGGACAAGCAAGGTACAGATAGCCCTAGTGGGGGTGGGGTGGGGTGAAGGAATCAAAAAAGGCTAAAAGGTAGAGATAAAACAATGGATGGAAATACATTTAAAAATAATGGCAATAGGTGGGAAAAGAAAAATCTATATAAATTATTGGAAAAAAAGGGGGTGGGGATGGAGGAGAGAGTTCATGATCTAAAATTGTTGAACTCAATATTCAGTCCGGAAGGCTGTAAAGTGCCTAGTCGGAAGATGAGGTGCTGTTCCTCCAGTTTGCGTTGAGCTTCAGTGGAACAATGCAGCAGGCCAAGGACGGACATGTGGGCATGAGAGCAGGGTGGAGTGTTGAAATGGCAAGCGACAGGGAGGTCTGGGTAATGCTTGCGGACAGACCGAGGGTGTTCTGCAAAGCAGTCACCCAGTCTGCGTTTGGTCTCTCCAATATAGAGGAAACCGCATTGGGAGCAACGAATGCAGTAGACTAAATTGAGGGAAGTGCAAGTGAAATGCTGCTTCACTTGAAAGGAGTGTTTGGGCCCTTGGACGGTGAGGAGAGGGGAAGTAAAGGGGCAGATGTTGCACCTTCTGCGGTTGCATGGGAAGGTGCCGTGGGAGGGGGTTGAGGTGTAGTGGGTGATGGAGGAGTGGACCAGGGTGTCCTGGAGGGAACGATCCCTGCGAAATGCTGCCAGGGGGGGTGAAGGGAAGATGTGTTTGCTGGTGGCATCATGCTGGAGTTGGCGGAAATGGCGGAGAATGATCCTTTGAATGTGGAGGCTGGTGGGGTGATAAATGAGGACAAGGGGGACCCTATCATGTTTCTGGGAGGGAGAGGAAGGTGTGAGGGCGGATGCGCGGGAGATGGGCCGGACACGGTTGAGGGCCCTGTCAACCACCGTGGGTGGAAAACCTCAGTTACGGAAGAAGGAAGACATGTCAGAGGAACTGTTTTTGAAAGTGGCATCATCAGAACAGATGCGACGGAGATGAAGGAACTGAGAGAATGGGATGGAGTCCTTACGGGAAGCGGAGTGTGAGGAGCTGTAGTCGAGGTAGCTGTGGGAGTTGGTAGGCTTGTAATGGATATTGGTGGACAGTCTATCACCAGAAATTGAGACGGAGAGGTCAAGGAAGGGAAGGGAAGTGTCAGAGATGGACCATGTGAAAATGATGGAGGGGTGGAAATTGGAAGCAAAATTAATAAATTTTTCCAGGTCCAGACGAGAGCATGAAGCAGCACCAAAGTAATCATCGATGTATCGGAAAAAGAGTTGTGGGAGGGGGCCGGAGTAGGACTGGAACAAGGAATTTTCCACATACCCCATAAAGAGACAGGCATAGCTGGGGCCCATGCGGGTACCCATAGCCACACCTTTTATTTGGAGGAAGTGAGAGGAGTTTAAGGAGAAATCTGTTCCCTGACTACTGACTCCATTCCTTTACCTGGCAACAGTCTGAGATTAAGCCAATCTGTTCGCAGTCTTGGTGTCCAGTCGTGTAGTACTGTTGGAGCGCTGCTTTAGCACCTTCTATTTAAAGTAGACTTGTCCAACTCCATGTGGTCCACCAAACTTGTTGGATGTTCAAGGGATTTATATTTGAAAAATGCTGTAAAGCTGCTCATCCAATCACAGGCTGGTTCCTCCTTCATTTACTACTGATCGGCTCACTCGGCAGGTGGGTGAGAGAGTACATGGTTGGGGGGTGGTGGTTGTGGGAAGAGAGTGATTCACATTAATTCCTTGCCTGCGATGGCCTGAGGATGTGAAACCCGGTATCATGTTTTTATTCCCTACCTGCAATTTTACATTGAATTTACAACACAGAAACAGGCCATTGGCCCACCCTATTTATGTTGGTGTTTATGTTCCATACAGCCTCTTCCCACCCTTCTTGATCTCATGATCAGGGTAACCTTCAGCTTCTTCATGTGTTTATCAACTTCCTTGAATGTATCTATTGTGATGATGTGTATATTTTTATGTTTTATGTATATATTCTGTTTATGTAAGGGTAAGCTGTGTCTGTGTGTGTCCAGGGTTAATCAAAGATGAGGTTGTTGGAGTCAGATTAGTCTTTCATCCCTTAGATTCTACAGACAAAGGTGTTATTTTCTTGCAGTTTGTAATGAAACCTTATAGTGGGTATTAACTTACAAGGAAACAGTAGATCTGAAATTAGCATTTGGGGATAAGTTTTGAAATTAATTTGTAGCTGTTGCATTTCAAAGGAGTCTCTGCGTAAGAATATTTGCATTTTATAGGAGATTTGAGGTGTTTTAAATTTTATTGATCCGAAATAGAGGTAAAATAGGCACATGAAAGGTTTTGATATTTGGGAATGTCATGAAAATATAATTTTCATAATATTATTGTAATTTATTGTAAAAATAGGTTAATAGTGGGGTTTGGATTAGTTTCTGTATATAGGTTAGTGTGTGTGTGTGGGTTTTAATTGAATTGCAAACAGCTAGTCTGGGTGCTTTGATGTATCAGAAGGGAAATTAGGTTTGAAATGCTAAATACATAAACATGGTTGAAGTTTTAGAATGGGAGGTGTGAAGAACATTTGCATTTTTAGATAAACCCGAGTAGTGAATTTCAAAGAGATGGTAAGGTGTTACACCTAGCCAACAGAGGCTAAGCCAAATAGTGTGTTTATTTTTCCCAAAGATTACTGATAATATGAGTGCTATGGAAGATTCATATTATGGAAAAAGTTAAGTTGCAAAGACATATTGGGACAATGGGATTTACATTCAAAAGGGAGAAACCTGTATAAAGGAGATGAGATTATGCATAAGAAGAAGACATTCTAAGATCTAACAAGTGTGAAAAGCCTCCAGCCTCTATGTAACAAGCTGCTGTCTCCAGGAACCAAAGCTAAGATAATTCACTTTGACTATCACTGTCCAGGGTATTGTGTGCTTTGTCTGGATCTGTTGAAATTTCTGTTGTTTTACTGTTGCCTTAATGGAGGTGTAACTGGGAGCTAGATTAATTAGGGGATTTAGGAGTTATCATAGTAGTAATTTGTAGACCTATGTATGTGCTTAAAATCATTTTTTTATTAATAAATGTTTAATTTAGTTTTGTAAAAAACCTCTAAAACTTGATGGACTTATTACTACTGAATGCAAGGCACGCATCTTGAAATAAAAATACAAATTGCAAAACAGTTGTGGCAGCTGTTTCAAGTTTCACTCTGGGATTTGAGTAGCTCAGCATTTACCATCCGCTGCGCCATAACAGGGAGCTTGAGTTTTCAAAGGGATACTTAAAAACAATGGAGAACTAAGATGAAAGGAGTGAAAAGGTAGTTATGAAAATGGGCTTTCAGCTGTTGGGGGGGGCGGGGTACGGGGGTGGGTGGGGGTGGTGATGGTGGCGGAAAGTCCCAATGAAGGCCGACCCCTGTGTTTTGGAGTGTGCTGAAAAGCTGTGAAAGTCTTTTAATTGAAGAAAGCAACTCAGTTTTGTGCCCAGAGAATACTTGTCCTGAGAAACAGTTGTGTTTAAATCTCCCTTTGGGAAAACCCACATCAGCATGGATTTGTTCTGGGAAGTCTTGGATTGTCCTTCTGTTTAAAGTGAAAGCAATTTCTGAGTTTGGATAATATTTCCTGGATTTTATAGTTAAGTATCTATAAAGGCTGCCGCCAAAAAGAGTTTTATTGTGTACCTTTGATAAAGCATCTTGGTGTTATTTTGGAATGATTTTTTTTCTAACTGTATCTTTTATCTTGTGTGTTTTAAGTTTTGTTTTTTCTTATTTTAATTCTTAACTTTTTAATAAACCTTTTAAAATTTGATCACTGGATTCCTGTTCTTTTGTATTCAGTAGCTTTCCCTTCTCAAGTCTACAATACAGGAAAATTTTAAATTATGATTAGCCGTGATGGATTTCAATCTGAGATCTGGCTTGCTCAGCATTAACATCAGTTGCGGTCATAACCCAAACAAGAATCATTGAATGGTTGCAGCAGAGAAGGAGGCCATTCAGCACATTGTCTGTGTCAGTTCTCTGCAACAGCAACTCAGCTAGTCCCACTTGTCGATTTTTTTCCTCTAGCTCTGTAAGACCTTCTCTTCAGGTAATTATTTGAAAATCACAATTGAATCTGCCTCCACCACTTGCACTTGTTTCATAAAGAAGTTTTTTTTCATCATGTCACCTCTGGTTCTTTTGTTAATCACCTTAGCGTTCTCAACCTTCTGTTGATGGGAACAGTTCCTCCCCATTTACCTTACCCAGACCCCTCATGATTTTGAACATGTCTAACAAATCTCCTCTCAACCTTCTTTTCTCCAAGGAGAACAGCCCCACTTCACCAATCTATCCACTTAACTGAAATCTCTCATCCTTGGAACCATTCTTGTAAATCTTTTCTGCACCCTTTCTAATATCTTCACACCCTTCTGGTTGAGGCTGAACCAGTGTTTTATGAAGGTGAAAAACTTTGCTTTTGCACCCTGTGCCCCCATTTATAAAATCCAGGATTCAGTATAGTTTATTAACTGCTTTCTCAACCTGCCCTGCCATCTTCAATGATTTATGCACATGTACACCCACGTCCCTCTGCTCCTTCATTTCCTTTACAATTGTACCCTTTTTTTGTCACATCTCATTCTTCTGACCAAAATGTATCACTTCACAATTCTCTACATTAAATTTCATCTGCCACATGTCTGCCCATTCCACCAGCCTGTATATATCCTCTTGAGGTCTATCACTATCCTCCTCACCGTTCACAATACTTCCAAGTTTTGCATTGTCTTCAAATTTTAAAATTGTGCCCTGTACACCCAGGTCTAGGTTATCAATATAAATCAAGTGGCATCTCTATACCATCTCCCAGTCAAAAGTAAAGTTTTCTGTAATGTTTTAATAGGCTTGAGTTAAATAACTATAAGCTATTGCACAATGAAATTCTAGCTGTGCTTCAGACTCATGATTCAAAGTACTGCATGGTTCAAAATAAAATGCCTACCAGCTCTAATACTTTTCACTTAAAAAGCATAACTCTACTGACATTTGGGTACTCAAATGGCTAATGCATAGGAAAACAACGTAATAGTAGATTTAGAAATGATATGGCCCACACACAGAGCTCCTGCACTTCAATTTTCCACTGCACTACTGTTGGTGTCACATCTAATCATATTCATTCCATCTCTAAGACTGCCTATTTCCACTTTGGTAATATCACTCAACATCCCTGTCTTGGCTCACCTGCTGCTGAAACTCTTGCCCATGTCTTCCTTACCTCTAGATTTGACTTTTCCAACACACCTTTGGCTGGTCTCCCACATTCCACCCTCCATAAACTTGAGGTCATTCAAGACTCTGCTGCCTGTGTCTTAATTCACAGCATGTCCCGTCCCCCTTTCACTCCTGTGCTTGCTGACCTACATTGACTCTCAGTCAAGTAACATCTTAATTTTAAAATTCTTATCCTTTTTTTCAAATCCCTCCAAGGCCTTGCCCTACCCTATCTCTGTAATCTCCTCCAACCACACAACCCCCAGATACCTGTGCTCCTCCTAATTCTGACTTCTTATGCATACCCAATTATAATTGTTCCACCATTGGTGGTCATACCTTCAGTAGCCTAAGCCCCAAGTTCTGGAATTTCCTCCCTACACCTCTCCGACTTGCTACCTTACTTGCCTCCTTTAAGACATTTCTTAAAATCTACCTGTTTGACCAAGTTTTTGTCATCTGATGTAATTATCTCCTTATGTGACTCGATTCATACGTTTTGTTCCTGTGAAGCACCTTGGGACATTTCATTACATTAAAGGTGCCATATAATTATAAGCTGTTGTTGACTAGGCTTCAGAAGTATCTCATTAGCTGTAAAGTGTCTTAGGATGTCCGGAGTTTGTGAAAGGTGTTTTTTAAATGCAAGTTCTTTTTTTGTCATCAGTTTGAAGGAGATCTTGTGGTATTAATTTCTCACAATATTCTATCATTATTATATCCCAATGCCACTCCTAATAGTTCCTTTTTTAAAATTCATTCATGGGACGTGAGCTTCGCTGGTTGGGCCAGCATTTATTGCTCATCCCCCGTTGCCCTTGTGAGCTGCCTTCTTGAACTGCTGCACTCCATGTGGTGCAGAAACACCTACAGTGCTGTTAGGAGGAGAGTTCCAAGATTTAAATAAGTTAAAGTAATTCCGAGTTAATACCTATATCCCTGTCATTATTAGTTTAGCTCCGTTTGTACTGTTGAGTTTAATAACTCCTCCAGGCTAGTTTGTTCTGATGAGATCAGCAGCAGTCCCTGGTTAAACACAGATATGAAACAAAATCAATAGATAGACAGAAATAAACAAAAGGATATCATGTTACATGAGAAATCTGACTTGGATTTAAAAAAAAAGGAGTTCTAATGTCAAAACCAAATTTCTGCTGTTTCAAGGGCACTGCTGGGATTAAGCTAGAATGTACTAGCCTTCACAATTATATTGGAAATTCCATGTCACGTTAAACTTATAGTTGACTGGTTTCTCACCAGTTTCACTTCCTCTCATGTAGGGATAACTAGTCCTAAGGAAACAGCTCTGTGTTCACCAACTGCCCATCGCCACCTCGCTCAAATTGCCTTAACTCAACAACTCTAGCCTTAGTGCAGGCTTTTGGATTATGTGGAGGAGGGTTGGGAGAATAACAGCCAATTCTTATTCTGCTCAGCCATCACTCAGCTCTTGGAGGTTCATCTGAGTTAGAAGGTTGTGGGTTCAAGTCCCACTCCAGAAAGTTAAACATAAAATTCAGGCCACCACTTTCAATGCAGTTCTGGGGGAGTGTTGCACTGTTGGAGGTGCAGTCTTTCAGATGAGATGTTAAACCGAAGCCCTTTCTGTTCTCATTGGTGATGTAAAAGATTCTGGGGAATTATTTCGCAGAAGACCAAGGAAATTCTTCCCAAAGCATGGTCATCATCTCATTGCTGTTTGTGGGATCTCATGCGCAAATTGGCTGCTACATTTCCTACATTACAACAGCGAGTACACTTTGTAAAAGTGCTTCATTAACTGTAAAGCACTTTCAATGTCCTGAGATTGTGAACGATGCTATATAAATGCAAATCTCTTTTTTTTTCTTGCTCTTGCCTGATATCCAAATGCATGATCCAGGAGCATTGTTACTGGATGCCCATCACAATCAAACAGCCTGCAACAGCTAGTGTCACATCTACTACTGTCATTTGCAAAGGGGGTAAGGTGGCTCCCTGAGCCAAGATGAGGCATCACCCTAAGAGACAGCAGTCATACCCTTGTTACTGAGCCTTTCCACTATGTGCCCTGTGATGTGCTTTGTTGCTCAGGCATCTTCTCCAATGAGGGCTTAAAAGCCCCACATAATGGCTGTCTGAAACTAATCCATCAGTGTATTGAAAATGGACCCTAAGGGATGAAGTACAGCCCTGCCCAGCAATCTTTTTTTTGTTCCCAGGATGTGGGCAATGCTGACAAGACTCTATTCATTGCCCATCACGAATTACACAAAGCATTTAACCACTTTTGACATAGAAAACAGCACAAGTTGCTTAACAGGGGTGTAATTAAACAAAAGTGAACCCAAAGGCAGGAGATATTAGGAGGGCTCACCAAAAGCTTGGTCAAAGAGATGGATTTTATAGCAAGGTCTTAAGATGGGAGAGAGAAAAAGCAGTGGACAGGTTGAAAGGTCTTAGGCAAAGAATTCCAGAGTTTGAGGCTTATAGGCAGCTGAAGGCATGGCAACCAATCATCAGGCCAATTGAGGTAGAATGTACAAAAGGTCAGTGTCAGATGGATGTACAGTTCGGGGTGGGAAGTTGCAGCAAGGATGAAGAAGGTTAAGAGGGTATTGCAAGACCAGGAAAGTATTTAAGCACAAAGATAAGAATTTTAAATTGGAGGCAGCAGGGAATGCAGACAAAATGTAGATCAACAAGGCCTAGGGTGGTAATTGAATGAGATGAGATATTGGGTGGAATTTTCCCAGATTTGCACTAAGAGCAGTAGCGGGCGGGTAAAACGACATTTTACCTGCTGGCCACGATGGCAGGTTTTCAAGCCTCATTATTTATGCATTCCCGGGAAATACACCGTTTCCATGTCGGACGGGCTCTCATTCACCCACTCAACATCACCCCGCTGTTGCATGATGCCAGCTGCCATGTTTAAAAGGCAGCCGCCTGCACACCATTCATCGCTACCAGCTCACCACAGCTGCCAGGGAGACATGGCCAGCAGAGGAAAAAAGAACGTAGCCCCCCCCCCCACCCCCACCCCCGGTTTACTGATGGGTCCTTTGAGTGACTGCTGGATGTCATGGAGGCCCGCCGGGATGTCATGTACTCCTGCTCTGGCCGCAGGATGGGCAGCAATGTGGCCAATCCGGCTTGGGAAGTGGTGGCAGCAGTGGTCAGCACCAATGCCCTTCAGAAGAGGACAGCCACTCAGTGCCGCAAAGGGATTAATGATCTCCTCCATTCTGCCAGGGTAAGTCACTCTTCTCATCACTCAATTCACACACTCACAAATGCAGCACACATCCACAGGGCCCTCACTCACTGCCAGTTCAAGGGACATCACCATTTACTCTCTCACACACACCTTCAGCCCATCCACGCACCACTGCAATAGGCCAGGCACATTTATCATCTGGCCCGACAGGCGTCCTGCTTACACTTTCTCCATCTCCATCCATGCAGGACAAGCTGGCACACAACAATAGTGAGAGGTCGCAGACCGGTGGCGCAATGCCCGAAATCAAGGTGCTCACGGACTTTGAAAACAGAGCCATCCAGGTGAACGGCGATGACCGGGACCGGTCCAGTACTGACGGCGAGGTCGGCGCTGCTCTACCAAGTAGGATCCAGCAGTGCAACATCAATCAGACAGCCATGCTGTGTGTTGTGTCCTCTTTCACAGGCCACTGCCATGCACCAATTGTTTCTCCTTGCTTTCGCAGGAACGTCTCCCAAACGGGCAACAGAGTCCATGATGCAGGGCCTCCAATCAAGCCCCGAAGAAACCTCCGAAGGGGAATCTGAAGGCACCCTCCTTGAAGTCCCATCACAGCGCTCACCCACACCCTCCACCAGCACAGAGACACACACCTTGGTGGGACCTAGCTTTAGAATAGACATGGGAACACAACCTGGTGAGCACATCACACTGTCTGATCCATAGCAGGCGGAGGCAGGGACTTCCCAGGTCCCCGGCACTCGGAGGACTGCTGGAGGCCAGAAATTTGCTGATTCCAAGTCAGATGATGAGCCTCTGGACTCGGTCATGTCACAGTTGCTGGAGCTGCAAAGTCAGGGTCGGGAACATCAGGAAGGAATGTCTGCTGCACTCCTCAGATTGCAAAGCACGATGGAGGAGTCCGTCCGTCTTCAGACTGAGGTGATAGCGCCGGCATTGCAAAGCACCAAGGTCAACACTGGCAGGATGGTGGCCGCCATGGAGACCTTGGTCCAGGACGTCACTCCTGCATTGCTGCATGGGCTCAACTCCATCGCTGATGTCATAGTTGGCCTCCAACAGTGTGTACGCGAGAGGGGTGCTGGGCAGCTCAGTCTCACTCCAGCTACCCCCGCCCCTCGAGGAGCCAGCCAGGTGCCTGCGGGCACCCATAGGGAGGAGTATCAGCAGTTACCAACTCCGAGCCCATCCACCCAGGTAACTCTGGGAGTGACCGGCCCATCCGAATCCGTGCTTCCAATGTCCTCAGCAGCTCCAGCTTCACAGGCCAAGGAGGGTGCCACCACCACGCAGCAAGACCCCGAAAGCAGGCCAGGGTCCTCCAAGTCTTGGCCCTCCAGAGGACGCCCGCCCACCAAAGTCATCACATACAGGGTGCCACAGTCAGCAGGCTGCCTCCACCTCAGCTGTGGATATCTGGGGAGCACAAGACATAGAGGCAGGGTTAGGACAGTTAAGGAGAATTAGTTGCATAGCCTGTACATGGGTGTTAATCACTTGTACATACTGTTCACTATTGTCAATAAACTCTCAAGAATGTCACCCTGCTTAAGGCTCCTTGTTCTGATGAGCAGTGTTCTTGTCACTCATACGTGAAACCTTTCTGCACAAGATAAAGGCAGGTGTCTCAGTCCAGGACCTCTTCCCTTCTTGTTCTGTGCAGCCTTCAGACCAAAGTGGTGGCCCGGCTGCACTCTCCCTGGAAACATTACTGATGCCCGCATCTTGGCAGTGCTGGTCATTGCTGCCAGGATGTAGTGGGTAGATGCCACAGAGTTCTCTCATTCTCTCGATGTGCTCTCAGCACCTTTAAGGCGGGGCTGACCCCCATCACACCAGTATCTGTGGCCACTGACGCTGTGCTTCAGCTCTTGAAGGGCTCAGGTGCTGAAGGCAGGTACAGCATCAGATGATTTTAAAGATTCTTGGCTGCGTCTCTATGATATGACCCTGATCACAGAGTGCAAGTGAGCTGCCCTCGGCCAGATATCAGGGGTCAGAGGCTATGGGAAGATTTATGGAGTATCCTGACTGCATGTCATCATCATCCTCCGCAATTGAGCGACTATTAGGGCCTCCACTGCATCTCCATGACAGGAGCATTCTCACAGAGGGTATTCGTGCTGCCATAAGCCAGACTGGAGTCAAACGTTCACAAATGCGATGTGAGGATCTATGGGGTCACCTCACTGTATGTCATCATCATCCTCCACAAATCTAGCAGCTACGAGGGCCTCCCGAGCACCCTTGCCTCATCCAGCCAGTGCGAGGGCCTTATCCCCGTCATCATCACCTCCAAGGACCTCCTCACCCTCATCTCCATTGGCGTCCTCCTCATCGGAGGAGACATGCAGCTCCTCCATCTCTTCCTCAGCCAGCTTCTCTCCCAGTTGCAGCGCCAGGTTGTAAAGGGCGCAGCAGACGATGACGTTGTGTGACACCCTCTGTGGACTGTATTGCAGGGCTCCACCAGACCAGCCCAGGTATCAGAACCTCATCTTCAGCATCCCGATGATCTGCTCCACCAAGTTATGAGCTGCAGCGTGAGCCTCATTATACCGTTGCTCTGCTGCAATCTGAAGCCGCCACATGGGTGTCATCAGCCACGGCCTCTGCGGGTAGCCTTTGTCCCCAAGGAGCCAACCCTGCAGCCTCTTGTGGACCCTGGAAGACTTCAGGGATCTGCGAGTGACTCAGGATGTAGGCATCGTGCACACTCCCTGGAAACCGTGGGCATACCTGCAGGATGTGTTTCTGGTGGTCGCATACCAGCTGCACATTCAGTGAGTGGAATCCCTTGTGGTTGATGTAGTCCACCATGTACAGTGATGGAGACCTGAGCACCACATGGGCGCAGTCGATCGCACCCTGCACCTGTGGAAATCCCGAGATCCAAGCGAATTCAATGGCTTTTGCATCCTGGCTGTCCTGGTCCCGGGTGAAATGCACAAAGTTGTGTTCCCTCGAGAAGATGGCATCCGTGACCTCATGGATGCATTTGTGAGTGGTGGCTTGTGATATCCCCCAGAGGTCACCTGTGGAGCCCTGAAAGGAGCCACTGGCGTAGAAATTGAGTGCCGCGGTCGCTCAGCCACTGGCAGTGGATGCCCTCCAAGTCCCATTGGTGCCAAGTCCTGCAGCAAGTGGAAGATGTGAGCCACCAGGTCCCTAGACATGCGCAGTTGTTGGTGACACTGGTTCTCAGGCATCTGCAGGAATGGCAGGCGGCGTCTATAGACCCTGGGTGTCGCTAGGCGCCGACCAGCCACAGCTCGCTGTCGCTCCTGGGCAGCGTGTGTGGGAGCACCTGCTGCCCCTTCTTCATGAGGTTTCTGCTCCTGCCTTTGCACGGCCAGGAGCCTTGGTCACTCTCTCCTCAATCTTCTTCGCTCTCTATAGGACATCAGGCATACAGCTAGATCACCAAGATTCATGCTCCTGATGTGGTCCTCCTGCGGCATGAAAGACAGAGAGACGTGGTTAGCATGGGTGTACTTAGCACATTTCCTGGCCCTGTTTGACGGCCCCTTAATGCTTCCCAGAGAGTGCTGGCCACCCTTCAGATGGCTACAGATGAGTGCGCTGCATGGCTGCCCTGTCAGCCTGCGACATGGGGGAGACAGCTCCTAACTGGGTTGCTGAGATTTCAAGGGGCTGTGAGTGCCTCCAGCAGTGACTGCTACATGGCCAGCGTTGCCGAGGAGATTGTACAACATGTGCAGTTCAACTGCTCCGTGGTCCAGTAAAGTGGTTGTGGACTCGCAGCCTGTGTTGGGGGGTGGGGGGCGGGTGGCGGACTAAGGTATGGAGCGCTTGGTGGTCCTTTAGTGCCTCCATGTTGCCTGCATTGGAGGGCAGTTTAGGAGCCTGACCCCAATCATATCACTGTGACTGTGCCTGATCTGTCTTTGTTGCAGAGGAATGGTCAGTCTATACAGGGGTCCCTATTGCGTGGCCACTTCCCTCACTTACCCTGCCCCCCACCTCAATTTCTGGTGCTTGGGATCCAACGTCAGGGCAGCAGTTGCCCCCGGAAACTATCCTCCAGAAAACAGTCGCCTCTGAGGCAGGGAGGCACCACCCAGGCCCCCCGGTGCCCGTGGAGCCTGCAAAGCAACAGGCGACCCTGGCAAGCTGTGGAAAACGATGCTGTTCACTCACCTCAGTTTCCCCAAAGTGAGGGCCGCCAAGTGCACATCACCTGTTTTCTGTTGTGAGACATGTCAGCGTGCTTTCCCGCCGACGTGGACAGACGATCCGGTGGGGTCCAAGAGCCTGGTGGGATGGCCTTTTAATGATATGCTGATGTATTACAATGAGCCCCCTGACAACTGTTGGCGGGAAACTTGGCCCACCGTCGGCAGGCTGAGCGGAAGATCGTGACCTGCCTTCCCACCATCGTGAAATCAATCGCGCCATATTGTCTGCACATTCCACCTACCATGCCTGCTGCCAGCGGGCACAGAAAATTCCACCCTTAGCTGCACTCTTTGAACTGAAGCTTCTGGAGAGTGGAAGTTTAAGAGACCAGCCAGGAAGAAATTGGAACAGTTTAGTCAGAAGGTGACAAAGTCATATATGAGGGACTGCAGACAGGCTGAAGTAGGAGGTGAAGTTGCAGTGGAAGCAGGTGTTTTTTGTGATGGCTCAACTGGATGTCGAATACGATAACAAGATTGAGAAAAATCTGGTTCAGTTTAAGACTGTGACTGGGGAGGTCAATGCAATTGATGACAAAGGGGTATAGAGTTTGTGGCTGGGGGCAAACAGAATGGGTTTGGTCATTCCAATGTTTGACTGGAGAAAATTGCAGCTCATGCAAAACTGGATGTGGATACACAGTCTGATCTCATAGAGACTGTACAGGAAGCAGGAAGTGACAGAAAGGTACATGTGTTGTCAGCGGACATGTAGAAATTGACGTCATGTCTGCCGATGGTGTTGCTAGTGGAAAGCTTGAATATGAAGAAGGGGAGAAGGTCAAGAATAAATCCTGGTGCAGGGGCAGGGATAGAATCCGTTGCTAGAGATACTTTTGCTATGATTACATAGGTGAGAGTGGAACTGAGGGCATGCCCACTGAGCTGGACAATGGAACAGAGGTTTTGTGGTGACTGTCAAAGATTGTAAAGAGGCCACAGACGAGGAAGAAGGAAAGTGCACCACAGTTACAGTCTCAGAGGATTTCAGTTGTGACTTTCAATTTAATACTGGCAACTTGATTGAAGCAATTTAAACATGGAGTTGCAGGAAAGATAATGCATGAGAAAACTTTGAGAAATACTTGTAAGGCACTGGTGGATTGCTTTCTGCCAACCTGGTGATTATGTCACATGTTACAGATCAAATTTATATTTTTTTACTCTTTTATGAAATGTGCACATTGCTGGCTAGGCCAGCATTTGCTGTCCACCCCTAATTACGTTTGAGAAAGTGGTGGTGAGCCACCTTCTTGAACCGCTGGAGTCCATCTGGTACAGGTACACCCACTGTGCTGTTAAGAAGGGAGTTCCAGGATTTTGACCCAGCGACAATGAAGGAACAGTGATATATTCAGGATGGTGTATCGCTTACAGGGAAACTTGCAGGTAGTGGTGTTGAACTTCTTGAGTGTTGCTGGAGCCACACTGACCTAGGCAAGTGGAGAGTATACTACAACACAATCCTGACTTGTGCCTTGTAGATGGTGGACAGGCTTCGTGGAGTCAGGAGGTGAGTTACTTGCCACAGAATTCCCAGCCTTTGACTTGCTCTTGTAGCCACAGTATTTATGTGGCTAGTCCAGTTCAGTTTCTGGTCAACGGTAACCCCCAGGATGTTGATAGTGGGGGATTCAGTGATGGTAATACCATTGAATGTCAAGGGCGGATAGTTAGATTTTTTTGTTGGAAATGGTCATTGCTTGGCACTTGAGTGGCGCAAACGCTACTTGCCACTTATCAGCACAAGCCTGAATGTTGTTCAGGTCTTGCTGCATATGGACACGAATCTGAAGAGTTATGAATGGTGCTGAACATTGTGCAATCATCAGCGAGCATCCTCACTTCTGACCTTACGATGGAAGGAAGGTCATTGTTGAAGCAATTGTAGATGATTGGGCCTAAGACACTACCCTGAGGAACTTCTGAAGTGATGTCATGGAACTGAGATTGGCCTCCAACAGCCACATTATCTTCTACACCACGTACTGCAACACACTTCAGTGTTGGTAGGGTTCCCTGAAACTCAAACAGAGCAATTGTCATCTCCTGCATTTCTTGCAGAAACAAGTTGTTGCTGTGTCTGAAGATCTGGAGGCTCTGCTTTATCAGCACTTCACTATCAGGCTGCAGGCTTCCAACAATTTTCTTCCCAATGTTTGCCCATAAAAATAGATTCATTCATTAAACAGCTGCTGGGGTTCTTGAAATTAATGCTGCAGTGCCAAGTATCCCTGCCCCACACCCTACACCATCTTCCAATTAGCAAGAACCCTACAAGTGGTGAGTTACCCACTGGGCTGTCTGTCTCTCTTCTGTGGTCTTGTCTAAACCCAGGTAGCCCTGGAAAAAGAGCATGCGATGCCCACCTGTATGCTTGAGGTCTTCCAAGATCAGTGGGCACCACAGAGACTGCAGTCTTTTGTGAACATTGTTACTATAATTATTTAAGTTTGTAAGTTTCCCTTGATTTCTTTATAGTTTAGTTCCATTAGTTGTGCCCCTCCAAATAGGGGATAGTTTGGATTGAGGCTGGCATAACCCAGTGTCTCCTTGTTGTTTGTTTAAAAAAGGTTCACTGGCATTGTAATATGTAATTAGCCCTGAATCTCAAATTCACTGTCGCAAGACATTTAACAGTCTCAAAGAACCCAAGTCTCAATGTGCAGCCCCACCCCACCTTACTCTGAAAACCAACTGTATCTGTTGCTCCAGTGTTAACTTCAGTATTGCTAACAAATGCTCACTTTTGTGTAAATGCTGTGCATTTAAAAAAAAACTGGTTACCAACTCTTCGTAAAGCTGCATCTGCAGTGAGATTAACACTCTGTACCTGTGCTGTTAGCTCAATTAAGGAGCCACCTGTTGTGAGCAGTCAATTTTCAAAGCCAGGAGCTTCTAAATTTAATTAAATAGGACCTGCATCTAGAGTAAGCTGCCACTTGCCAATGTGACTTGCTGTAAGAGAGCCAGCTTGCTTCCCACCATCCAGCTGAGATTGCTGCCCTGAGTTAACAGTCATTGATGAATAATCACCTGGTAACCATTGATGATTATGATCTTTTTCAAGTGATTATTCATGAGATCAAATAAAGGCCTCCTGTGCCTCACCCTGTCCTGTCAAATTGCCATCTGGGTGGAGGGTGACTAGCCGATGTGAAAGTGTCATGCAAAGAATTGACAGCTTGGAAGAATTTGGCTTGCCATTTTGTGAAGTTGCTAGTTTTCTTCTTTCTAATCAAATGACACAAAAGCAATTATGGTGCTCCTATCTCCACTCCAGGACTTGGATTAACTGCCTCATTAAAGAGCAGGAAGCATCATCTTCCTTCGATTCTCACTCTCTCTTCCTGAGAGGAATGTGACAAATCCCCAAGACATTACAGTGAAATCAGGCTTTTATTGTATGGGATCATGGGCATGAACTCATCTATAATGTGGTGTTCCAGCACAGTGCCAGTTATACTCCTTGGTTTCTGCATTGACCTAAATTAAAAATCTTAACTATAGAAGACAAATCAGCACTGGCTACACAAACATGGTGGAGACTGTGGACTGTGCAATCAGTTGTTTGCCTCCTAAGTCAGGAGTATGATATAATATCACAATAATACCTGAGAAGCTTGATGGCATCCAGGGCAAAGCAGTTTGCTTGATTGGTGACCCTGCCACTGATTCTATGTTCTTTCCATTTATCAGTGGCACTGTGGCTGTAGTACTTGCTGCAGGATGCAGTGTAGCAATTCACCAAGCTCACTTCAAAGAGTTTCTAACCCCACTTTCTCTGCCACTGAGGAGGACAAAAGCAACAAATGTCACTGGAGCATCATCACTTCTCAGTTCTGTTCCTAGTAACACACCATTCTGACTTGGAAATACATCATACCCCCTTGTCACTGGATCAAAATCCTGGAATTCCTCCCCAAACATAATGGTGGGAGCACTATCATCTGAATGACAGCAGTGGTGTAAGTAGAAGGTTACCCCTTTCTCAGGCCAACTAGATAAGGCAGTAAATGAAGCCTTGCTGGTGTCCCTCACACCCACAAAACAAGTAGCAGAAAAAGGTTCAATCAAAGGGCAAAAAGCAAGTTGCAGAAACCCAAGCAGTTTGCGAACAGAAACAGATGGTCCTGCAGATAATTGACTTCTCTTGGCAGGTACGCCACATGCTGTTAGGTAGGTCATTTACGAGTTCTACTCGACCATTCACAGCTTAACAGGATATTGACACACATTCTGAGACTCTTAATGGGCTTTTCTTCACAATGGAATTGTCTTCCGATGTATCACATTGCCCCAGGTTAGATATTCCACTCCTAAAATACATTATTGTACTACAATGATCATTTTTTTATACCATTCTATCTAAAAGACCCATTCTGCCCACTTGTAAATTAAGTTACACCATCAGAGTTCTATCTGGGTTACAAAATAACAGTGAACTGACAACAGCTTCTCAAACCACATGGTGGGCAGTCAGTCAGTTTTTTGTAATGGAACAAAAATAGAAGTCCATTTATAGAAATAAACAGCAATAATTATCTGCTCTTGAACAAGGAAAGACACATTTGTTGCAATAAAACAACAGAATTATCCATTGATTTAAATAAGGCAGCAAAAACTAAAACAGAGTGAGAATTTACTTTTAACAATTGAATGATAGGTTATATTTAGCAATTCTTCATTAAAAAGTGCATCTGGCATGATTGGACAGAATATCAGGTACCACTGGATAGCAATAATATCTAGTATTATTGGACAGATTTTATATCAGGTGCTGTTAAATAACAAAATTCTCTGGCATTATTAGACAACATTATCTTATGAGGAGAGATTGAGGAAACTGGGCTGTATTCTCTAGAGTTTTGAAAAATGAGAGGTGATCTCATTGAAACTTGGAAAATTCTTACAGGACGTGACAGGGTGGATGTAGACAGGATTTTTCCCCTGGCTGGTGAATCCAGAATCAGGGGACATACTCTCAGAATAAGGGGTAGACCATTTAAGACAGATGAGGAGGAATTTCTTCACTCAGAGGGTTGTGAATCTTTGGAACTGTCTACCCCAGGGAACTGTGGAAACTCAATGATTGAGCATGTTCAAGACATCGACAGTTTCCTGGAGACTAATGACATCAAGGGATATGGCGATAGCGCGGGAAAGTGGCATTGAAGTATACAATCAGCCTCGATCTAATTGAAAGACAGAACAGGCTCGACTTCCTAACAGATTATCATTAGGCAATAATAAGATCTGGTATTCTTCCATAGCAGTAATAGCTAGTACTGCTGGACAGCATTAATATCTGGCACTATTCTCTAGTAGTAACATCAGTTACTGTTGGACAACAGTAACATTGAGCATTATTGGGCAACAGTAACCACTGGACATTAATTTTGGGCACTATTGGTAAACACTAATGTCTAGTACAGTTAGACTACAGGAGTACCTGGTACCATTGCACAGCAGTAACATCTTTTACTGTTGGATAGTGATATCTGATATTGTTGAACAGCAAAAATAGCTGGTATCATTATGCAGGAATAATATCTGATACAATAGTAATAATTGGCACTATTAGATCACAGTAACATTTGGGAATATTGGATTACAGTAAAGTCTAATACCCTATGAAAGAAATAATATCTGATACCATTGGATCAGAGTAACATTTGGTACCATTGGTCAGAAGTATTATCCAGTATGATTGGATAATTATAATTTTTAATGAATTTGTTACAAATATAGCAAGGCAGTTATCCATTGCTGCATCTGCAAATCCTTGTGCTAGGAGTTGGCATGCATTTTTCATAAACAATGGGTGGGATTTTCTGAGCCCGCTGGCTGCGGGCGTGATAGGTGGCGTGTGTGGGAAATATGGGGTGACCTGCTTCACGACGGCATGAAGGCAGATCGCGATCGTCCACTCAGCCCGCCGACAGAGGGCTGTGTTTCCCGCCATCGGTCGGTGGGGAGCTAATTGTAATACATCAGCATATAATTAAAATGCCATCCCGCCAGGCTCTTGGACCCCCACCATATCATCCGTCCATGCCGGTGGGAAAGCACACCGACGTGTTTCACAACAGCACGCAGGCGACATGCACTTGTCAGCCTTCACTTTGGGGAAACTGAGATGAGTGACCAGCAGCGTTCACCGCAGCTTGCCCGTTGTTTACAGGCCTCAGGGGTGCCTTGGGGGGGTGGGGGAAACTGATGCCTGGCCCCGCAGGTGACTGCTGAGGGGGAGCGGGTATGTCTGGGGGCAGGTGCTGGCCAGCCTTGGAAGCTACTGCTGAGGGGTCGGGGGGGTGTCAAGTGCTGGCCAGCCTCAGAGGCGAATGCTGAGGGGAGGTTGGTCAAATGCTGCCCTAGCGCTGCATCTCACGCACAGGCAATCGAGGTGGGTGGCAAGTTAAACGAGAGAAATTACCACACATTAGAGACATCTGTATAAACTGACCATGCTTCTGCAACTGAGACAGATCAGGCACAGCCACAGTGATATGATTGGGGTCAGGCTCCTAGCCTGCCCGTCCATGCAAGCAACGCCACCACTTTATTGCACCACGGAGAAGTTAGACTGCACCCATTGTACAATCTCCTCACCAATGCTGGCCATGTAGCAGTCACTGCTGGAGGCGCTCACAGCCCCTTGCAATCTCAGCAAACTGGTTTGGACCAGTGTCCCCCATGTCATAGGCTGACAGGGCAGCCATGCAGCCCACTCATCTCTGGCCATCCGAGGGGTGACCAGCACTCTCTGGGAAGCATTAAGAGGCGGTCACACAGGGCCAGGAAAGGTGCTAAGTACAGCCATGATAACCATGTCTCTCTCTCTTTCATGATGCAGGAGGGCCACCTCAGGATTATGGATCCTGGTGACCTAGCTGTATGCCTGATGGCCTACAGAGACATAAAAGACGGAGGAGAGAGCGACCGAGGCACCTGGCTGCGCAAAGGCAGGAGCAGCAACCTCATGAAGAAGGGGCAGTGAGCCGTGGCTGGTCGGTGCTTAGTGACACGCAGGGTCTATAGATGCCGCCTGCCATTCCTGCAGATGACTGAGAACCAGTGTCACTGATGACTGCGCATGTCTAGGGACCTTGTGGTTCACATCTGCCACTTACTGCAGGACTTGGTGCCAAGGGGACATGGAGGGCATCCACTGCCAGTGGCTGTGAAAGTGACCGCGGTGCTCAATTTCTACGCCAGTTGCTCCATTCAGGGCTCCACAGGTGACCTCTGTGGGATTTCACAATCCGCCACCCACAAATGTACCCATGAGGTCATGGATGCCATCTTCTCCATGGCACACAACTTTGTGCATTTCGCCCGGGACTGGGACAGCCAGGATGCAAGAGCCATTGGATTCACCCTGATCTCGGGATCCCCACAGGTGCAGGGTGCGATTGACTGCACTTAAGTGGCGCACAGGTCTCCATTGCTATACTCAGTGAACTTTATCAACCGCAAGGGCTTCCACTCACTGAACGTGCAGCTGGTATGTGACCACCAGAAACACAACCTGCAGGTATGCGCACGGTTTCCAGGGATTGTGCATGATGCCTACATCCTGAGTCACTCGCAGTTTTCCAGGGTCCACAGAGGCTGCGGGGTTGGCTCCTTGGGGCCAAGGGCTACCCGCAGAGGCCGTGGCTGATGACACCCATGCAGTGGCCTCAGACTGCAGCAGAGCGACGCTATAATGAGGCTCATGCAGCATCTCGCAACTTGCTGGAGCAGACCATTGGAATTCTGAACATGTGGTTCCAGCGCCTGGACCAGTCCGATGGAGCCCTGCAATACAGTCCGCAGAGCGTATCACACATCGTCGTCGTCTGCTGCGCCCCAATGCTGCAACAGGGTGAGGAGCTGGCTGAGGAGGAGATAGAGGGGCTGCACGTCTCCCCCAATGAGGAATTCATCAATGGGGATGAGGGTGAGGAGGTCCTTGGTGGTGACGATGACGGGGATGAAGCCCTCGCACTGTCTAGACGAGGCAGGCATGGCCAGGAAGCCCTCATAGCTGCCAGATTTGTGGAGAATGATGACAACACGCAGTGAGGTCCCCATTGATCCTCACATTGCAGTTGTGAACGTTTGACTCCAGTCTGGCCTATCTCACCGCCAATACCTTCTGTGAGAATGCTCCTGTCATGGAGATGCAGTGGAGGCCCTAACAGACGCTCGATCGCAGGAGGATGATGACAACATGCAGTGAGGACACTCCATAAATCTTCACATAGCCTCTGAGAATGTCTGACTCCTGTCTGGCCGAGGGCGGCTCGCTCACGCTGCCATCTCAGAGACGCAGCCATGAAACTTCAGACGCATCTGATGCTGTGTGCGCCTTTAGCACCTCAGCCCTTCAGGAGCTGGTGCACAGCATCACTGGTCGCAGATGCTGGTGTGATGGGGGCCAGCCCCACCTTAAAGGTGCTGAGAGCACACAGAGAGAATGAGAGAACTCTGTAGCACCTGCCCACTACATTCTGGCAGCAATGGCCAGCACTGTTGAGGTGCAGGCATCAGTAATGTGTCCAGGGAGTGTGAGGCTGGACCATCACTGTGGTCTGAAGGCTGCACAGAGCACAGGGAAGAGGCCCTGGACTGAGACACCTGCCTTTTATCTTGTGCAGAAAGGTTTCACATCTGAGTGACAAGAACACTGCTCATCAGAACAAGGAGCCAAAGGCAATGAGACATTCTTAGGAGTTTATTGACAATAGTGAGCAGTATGTACAAGTTATCAACACCCGTGCCCAGGCCGTAAAATTACTTTCACCTAACCTTCCTAACCCTGCCCGGTTGTTCCCCGGACATCCACAGTAGAGGTGGAGGCAGCCTGCTGACTGTGAGGCCCTGCCTGTGATGACTTTGGTGGGCGTCCTCTGGAGTGCCAAGACTTGGAGGTCCCTGGTCCGCTTTTGGGGTCCTGCTGTGTGGCAGTGGCACCCTCCTCGGCCTGTGAAGCTAAAGCTGTGGAGGTCACAGGAAGATGGGATTCGTATGGGCCAGTCACTCCCGGAGCCACCTGGGTGGATGGCCCCGGAGTGTGCACCTGCTGATCCCCCTCCCTATGGGTGCCCGAGGGCCCCTGGCTGACTCAATTAGCGGAAAGGGTAGCTGGAGTGAGATCGAGCTGCCCAGCACCCCTATCATGTACACACTGTTGGAGGCCAACTATGGCATCGGAGATGGAGTTAAGCCCATGCAGCAGAGCAGGAGTGATGTCCTGAACCAAGATCTCCATGGTGGTCACCATCCTGTCAGTGTTGACCTCTGTGCGTTGAAATACTGGCACCATCACCTCAGCCTGAAGACGGTCGGACTCCTCCAATCTGGGGAGTGCAGCAGACATCCCTTCCTGATGTTCCCAAGCTTGCCTTTGCAGCTCCAGCCACTGTGACATGACCGAGTCCAGAGGCTTGTCACCTGACTCGGACCCAGCAATGTTCTGGCCTCCAGCTATCCTCCATGTGACGGGGACCTGGGAGGTCCCTGCCTCCGCCTGCTGTGGATCAGAAAGTGTGATGTACTCACCAGACTGTGATTCTGAGGCTACTCTAAAGTTAAGTCCCACCGAGGTGTGTGTCTCTGCGCTGGTGGAGGGTGTGGGTGAGCGCTGTGACGGGACTTCAGGAAGGGTGCCTTCAGATTCCTCTTCAGAGGTTTCTTCGGGGCTTGATTGGAGGCCCTGGGTCATGGACTCTGTCAGCTGTTTGGCAGATGTGCCTGTGAAAGCAAAGAGAAATTATCAGTGCATGGCAGTGGCTTGTGAAACAGGACACATCACTCATGCATGGTTGTCTGATGGATGTTGCACTGCTGGATCCTCACTTAGTAGAGCAGCGGTGATCTCACTGTCAGCACAGGACCAGTCCTGGCCATTGCCAACCAGCTGGAATACTCTGTTTTCGAATTCTGTCAGAACTTTAATCTCTGGCATCCCTCCACCTGTCTGTGACCTTTCCCTCCTGTTGTGAGCCAGTTTGTCCTGCATGGATAGAGATGGGGAAAGTGTATCAGGACACCTGCCAGGCTAGATGATAAGTATGCCTGGCCTGTGTGGGTGGTGAGTGGTCCCATGGATGGGATGAGGACAATGACGGTGTGTGTAAGAGAGTGAATGATGATGTCCCCGGAACTGACAGTGAGTGAGGGCCCTGTGGATGTATGATGGTTTTGTGAGTGTGTGAATTGGGAGTGATGAAAAGAGTGACTTACCCTGGCTGATCAGAGAAGATCATTCATCCTTTTGCAGCACCGGGTGACTGTCCTCCTCTGCAGAGCGTTTGCAATGACCACTGCTGCCACTGCCTCCCAAGCCAGGTTGGTGACTTTGTTGCCCATCCTGCGGCCAGGACAAGGGTACAGCACATCCAGGCGAGCCTCCCTGGCATCCAGCAGTCAGTCAAGAGACCCATCATTGAAGCGGGGGGCTGCAGTCTTTTTTTCCTTGTTGGCCATGTCTCCCAGGCGGCGGTGGGGAGCTGGTGGCGATGAGCGCATTGTTAGCAGCTGCCTTTTAAAGATGGCAGCCAGCGTGATGCAACAGTGGGCTGATGGCGGGCGTGTGAATGAGAGCCCGCTCACCTTGGAAACGGCGTATTTTGCGGGAGTGAATAAATAATGAGGTGGGTTTGGGACAATACGGCGTGAAAACCCACCATTTTCGTCAGTGGGTAGGACTCCATTTTACCCGCCCGCTACCGCACTTTGTGCAATTCTGGGAAAATTTCAGCCCTTATTATGCAGAATGCATCAGCTTAAAGGTCCACTTCTTCCATCACTTTTGGTTTACTGTGGCTTCAGAGTGTACTATCAACAGCATGTGTTGCAGCAACTCACTAGGGCTTCTTCAGCAGTACCTCCCAAACCCACATCCTTCACACCTAGAAAGAGAAGGGAAGCAGATGCATGGAAACAAGATCACTTCCAATTTCTCCTCCAAAATGCACACCATCCTGACTTGGACATATTGTTGTTGAGTCAAACTCCTGGATCTCCCTACCTAACAACACTGTGGGCGTTCCTGCACACATGGGTTACCTTCTCTAGGGCTACTAGGGCTGAGAATTAAAAAATTGTCCTTGCCAATGACACCCATATCCAGAGGATGAATTTTTAAAAAATTGAATATTGCTGCCAAACAATATCCCTTCCTTTATTTGAGGAGCATGAGTATATATTTGAAGAGAGTGATCAGAGAGTTACAGAACTTTCTGAGACTGTTATAATCCATAAAATGCAAAATACAAGGGGTAACAGTTTGTACTGTAAAACACATTAATGTGATGAATTTTCCACAAAGTAATTTATTTTAAAGGTTGAGAATACCTCAACTGCCTCATTTTTGTTTTCTTTTCCAGCACTTCATCCAATTTTGCTGCCAAGCAACCTTTTCTTTACTCACTATCCCAGTCTCTCTTGTTTTACTGAATGAGTAAAGCAAATCAGACATAGAGATGTATAAAAAGGTTAATATTGAGTTGAAATAGTTCATCTTGTCACTATGTAATTCCATGGTGAGATTACACTGAGAATATTGTATGTAGTCCTGTTTGCCGCAGTAAAAGATGTTCCAGCTATTGAGGGGATACAGAAGAAGGCAACCAGAATGATTGAGAGGACAGTGGAATTGGATTATGATGAGAAATCATGTAAATTCTTGCCAGAAAAGAAAAGGTTGAGAGGCAATAGGATTGTTGCCTTTAGAATTCTGAACATACCAGATGATGTAGACCATGACAAGTTTTTGCACTTTGGCCAGAACATGCACTTGAAGGGGGTTCAGTTTAAAACTAACCTGTGGAAATTTTGGCCAAAATTCATTCAAAAGGTTAGTAGTCCTGCCACTGGGATTGAAAGCAGGACCCAGCTCCGCGCAGCCAAGTATCGGGACCCTAAATGGTATTTTTACCAGTGCGGTAATTAAGAGGACAGCGACCTACCTCCCAGAGCTGTCGGTGGAGGCAGGAAATGGCTGATAATTAATTGGCCACCTGCCACCAGTCGGCAACTAGCCATGTTGCTGAGCTTTCCGACCCTGCTAATATCTCGATGGTGGGAGGACATGGTTTCCCCACCCAACGCCTTCTGCCACCATTTTACAAGGCCTCCTGACTCCAGAGGGCTAGTAAAATCAGGACATTTAATTCAGTGAGTAACTGGTCAATCTATGGGACAGGATCCCAAGTGGATGCAGGTAGAATTCAACATCCCCGTTAATTTTATTTTGTTGTTCATGGTCTATTTGTTTAAATGCGCAGGACATTTACATTTTTCTTTTGCAAGGCCACACAAGCACAGTAACTCAAACGGGCTGCCGCTCAGCTTAGAGGAAGCATTGATAGTATTGATTCATTCAAATGCGAATTAGATACATTTCTTTCAAAAAGTATTTTGGTGTGGGTGGGGTCAAGTGGTCAGTGGAGGGGCATCAGGGAATGTGGGGAGTCCTGTGGGGGGGTCAGGGGCGGTGGTGGGGTTGGTGGGGGGGGTGGGTGGGGGTCAGGTTTTAATACTTTTAGCTTTTTCTGAGTAACTATGAATATAATACAGATGGAACCACCTGAAGTTTGTGATTTATATCGTACTTTTCAGATGGTTCCCATTGCAGGGCAACTGCCCAACGGAAGTTTGAACTTCCCGGGCAATTGCTGTGCAATCCTTACCTGGGGACTTATGGTGGGTAGAGGGGTGGGGGGTTCCCCACCGCATCTTTCGGGTACCCCCCCTCCCCCGGTTATGACACCCCAGAGCTCGGAAGTTATGGGCTGATATACTAATTAGTTCATGGCAGTGGCCTGTGAAAGAGAAATGATGTACTAAGTCTAGGATGATTGGGAGTTCCAGACAAATTGGATTAGGGTTTCCAAACCTCTTTACCTCTTTCCATTTTCCTTGCCTCACATTTGAGTCTGCTTTAGATTAATTAATGGAAATTGATTGGCATAATTAGTCAACAATTCCATTATTGTATTCTGTGACTACCGGGATGGTAGAAGGAAACTAGATGAATCATGTATTTTTTTTTAGCAATCCTATCATCCCAGTTTCCTTCTGTTCCACCCTTGCTTTTGTTCATTGCTCCCATTGTTGGCCATCCTAAAGTAACAACCCAACTGCCTCATGCCTTGCTTCCATTTCCCAGAGGTTAACCTCTATAACCTTCTCCCCATGGCCATTTTCCCTTCCATTGCCCCTTCACAAGCTCCATTAATGAATCATCAACTGCTACTCTTTTCAATTATAACGCTTTTTACAACCAAGGCCTTTGTGGATGAATCAATGGAAATCTGGCTCAGACAGAAACTTGGCTTACAGACAGTGACTCCTTCCCTCTCACCAAATTCTCCTACCTGTTTGCATGTCCCACTATGTGACCTGCCCAAACAAGACTCTTATTGACAAATCCCAATTCCTAATGTGAGCACTTCATCCTCTTTCACCACTTGCAATTTTCATTTGAAGTCCTTGTCATTTATGCTGAAATCTTCTCCTTCTGCATTGAGGAATTTCTTTGACCTCTATCTTAATTCCCAAAAACATAAAAACACAAGAGACAGGAGCAGGAGTAGACCATACTGCTCATCAAGCTTGCTCTGTCATTCGATACAAGTATGGCTGATCTTGGGCTTTAACTCCACTTAATTGCCTGCTCCCCATATCCCTTGATTGAGTGAGAGACCAAAAATCTGTTCATCTCAGCCTTGAATATAATCAATGATGGAGCACCCACAACCCTCTGGGGTAGAGAATTTCAAAGATTCACAACTCTTTGAATTAAAAAATTTCTCCTCATCTCAGCCCTAACCATTGATCCCTTATCCTATTCCAGATATGGCCTCACCAAAGTCCTGTACAATTGTAATAAGACTTCTTTATTGTACTTCAACCCTCTTGCAATAAAGGCCAACATACCATTGCCTTCCTAATTGCTTGCTGCACCTGGATGCTAACTTTCTGCGTTCCTTGTATGAGCACACTCAAGTCTCTTTTAACATACACCCTTACATGTTTCACATCTCTTAAAAAAATTCTGCTTTTCTATGCTTATGACCAAAGTGAATAACTTCACACTTCCCAACATTATACTCCATCTGCCAACTTTTTGCCCATGCACTTAACCTGTCTATATCACTTTGTAGCCTCTCTGTGTCCTCCCCAAAGCTTACCTTAACACCTAGCTTGGTATCGTCAATAAACTTAGATAAAGAGACAGAGAGTAATGTATCTAAGTCACTAATAGAGATTGTAAATAGCTGAGGCCCCAGCACTGATCCTTGTGACACTTCTCTATTCACTGCCTACCAACTTGTAAAAGCCCTGCTTATGCCCACTTTCTGTTTTCTATCCATTAGCCAATCATCTATCCATGCTAAAATATTACCCCCAACTCCATGAACCCTTATCTTGCCTATTAATCCTTTTGTGTGGCACCTATCGAATGCCTTTTGGAAATCCAGGTATACTACATCTGTGGTTCCCCATTATCTACGCTACTGGTTACATCCTCAAAAAACTCTAATAAATTTGTCAAACAGGATTCCCCTTTAGTAAAACCATGTTGACTTGTTCTAATTATAAATCTTTTCTAAGTGCATTGTTAAGACTTCCTTAATAATAGATTCCAGCATTTTCCTAATAACTGATGTCAGGCAACTTGCCTGTTTTCTCTCTCCCTCCTTTCTTGAAAAGCGGTCTAACATTTTCCAACTTCCAATCTAATGGAACCGTTCCCGAGTCTAAGGAATTTTGGAAAATCATAGCCACTATCTCTGCAGCTATCTCTTTTAGAATGCTAGGGTATAGGCCATCAGGATTTCAGTCCCTTAACTTCTCCCATACTTTTTCTCTGCTGATATTAATTTCCTCACTCTTCTCAGCCCTTAGGTTATCATCTATTTCTGGTATGAAACTTGTGTTTTCTACAGTGAAGGCAGACACAAAATATTTGTTCAATTCCTTTGCCATTTCCTCATTCCCCATGATAATTTCTCCTGTCTCTGTTTCTAAGGGACCAACAATTACTTTAGCTATCTTTATCTTTTTTTATAAACTTATAAAAACTTTTACAATCGGTTTTTAAATTTCTGGCTAGTTTACTCTCATGTTCTATTTTATCCCTTTTTATCAACTTTTTGGTGGCCCTCTGCTAGTTTCTAAAACACCCCCAATCCTCAGACTTGCTACTGTTTATTGCAACATTGTAAATCTCTTCTTTTAATATAATATTTTCCTTAACTTCCTGAGTGAGTCACAGATGGTTTGGTCTTGCTGAGTCTTTGTTTTTGTCAGGAAGATATAATAATTTTCATAATGTTATTGGAATTTATTGTAAAGTAGAGTAATAGTGAGCTCTGTGCCTATGGGTCTATGGCCAGGATTTTACAGTTGGCATGCAGGGGTGGGCCCGACACACCAGCACATAAAATGATGCGCGATGAGGTTGGACGTGCATCCCGATGTCATCGCGCTGTCTCACGAAATTTCATTCAGCTGTGCGCCCGCCGATGATTGATAGGCCTATTAAGGCCATTAACAAAGTAATTAATGTCAAGTTTACGCTGCCCGTCTAACCTTACGGTTGGCGGGCAGGCGAAAAGGCCAAGCGGGCTTTACAATTTTTAGGAAACCACATCCATGAGCAGGATGAGGTTTCCTAAAGCTTTTATGAATTAAATAAAAAGCTTTCCTGAAAACTAAAAACATGTCCCACCTCATGTGACACAGTCACATGAGGGGACATGCTTCATGAAATTTTTATTGACTTTATTTATTGTTTTCAAAAGCGCTTCAATCTCTTTGAGGCAGCTCCATGCCTCAGGGAGATTGAAGCATTCTTTCCCACAAAGGTAACGCTCAGCGCTACCGCTCGCGTATTATGCTAGGCCTTAATTGGCCCGCCTGCGTAAAATGGTGGTGCGGAGCCAATTGCAGGCGGTGGTTGGCTCCACGACCACCCCCGCCGAGCCCGCCCGACATGGGAAAAATTCAGGCGTGTGTGTAGGTGCGTGTATGTGTGTGCGTGTGCGCGTGTGTGCGCACGCGTGTGTGTGTATGTGCATGCGTGTGTGTGTGTGATTTAATTGAATTAAAGGCAGCTGGTCTGAAGGCTCTGACGTATCTGAAGATAAGCTAGGTTTGAAATGTTAAGTAGGTGGACATAGGTGTAAAGGGAACATTTGCATTTTAAATAAACCAGACTAGTTTGAATTCAAAAGGGGGGACGAAATGTTTCACTGAGCCAGGAGAAGTTAAGAAACAGTATTTTTATTTTTACCAAAGATTATTGGTAAAATTGGTACAATGAGGGATTTTTATTATTAGGGATGTAAAATCCAGAGATATAGGGCAGAATATTGCCATTGGTGTGCAGGTGCGGGTGCAGGTCCGACATGCTGACGCATAAAATGCCGCGAGATGATGTCGGGCGTGCGTCCCGATGTCATCGTGCATCATTTCAATATTTTGTTCGGCAGGCACACACCGGAGGCGGCTGCCCGCCCGCCGAACTGTTAATGGCTTATAAAGGCCATTAAAAAAGTAATTTATCTTATTAACAACGCTTCCCGTCCAACCTTAAGGTTGGTGGGCAGGCAAAGAACCCAAGCGGCCTTCGCATTTTCCAGGAAACCTCATCCATGGGCGAGATGAGGTTTCCTGAAGGTTTTTTATAAAATTAATAAATAAATTTTGTAAATTTCACAAACAGGTCCCAGCTCATGTGACATTGTCATGTGAGGGGACATTTAAATAATTTTTTACTTTTTAAAAAAAAGTTTTATTATCTACTTAGGGGAGAATTTTCTCCTCGCTGGGCGGGCCGTTTGGGAGTGGGCGCGGGTGGGCGCGGGTGGACGCAGAGCCGATCGCCGCCCACGATCGGCTCCGTGCCACCATTTTACGTGGACGGGCAAATTAAGGCCTGCTCAGCGTGAAACGTGGCTCCCAAGGCGGGAGTGGGCGGGCGGCGGCGGGAGTGCAATAACCACTGGGTCCAATGGCGACCCAGTGTCCTGTTCAAATAGAGCACAGGCAGCCTTGCAAAGACTGTTAACCATGGCCAGCAGAAGGGCTCCCCAGAGTGCTGCTGGAGAGCAGGCCAGGCAGGAGGGTAGGGCAGCGGGGCAGTGTGCCCCTCGGTTTTCTGTTGAGTGCCTAGCTGCCTCCTGGATGAGGTGGCAGCACGGCGGGAGGTCCTCGTTCTGAGGGATGGGAGGCGGAGGCTACCCCACCTGACCAAACGTGCCTGGGAGGAGGTGACAAACATGGTCAGCTCCCATGATGTGGTGCAACGCACGTGGGTCCAGTTCCACAAGGGATTCAATGACCTCTTGCACTCGGGATGGATGAGTACCATGTTGGCAGAGGTCACTTGACTCAGCAGGTAGGCTTTCCCCCGTAATATCGCCAACCCACCCCCCCCACCAACCCCCAACTCTGAGTGCAGTTACAGAATTGAATCCTTCACGGCATGTTTCCATCGCTGGGTGGGCCAGCAGATATTGCCCATGCCTCGTTCACCCTGAGAGGGTAGTGCTGAGATGGGTTCTGCACCCACAGCATGTGTTAGACTTACACCCGGAGTACTGTTTTCGGGGCAAACTCAAGGATCTGCACCCAGGCGCAATGCTGGAACTGCGAAACATGTCAAAGTCAGCGTGCTGACATGCTGGAAGGGGAGCTCCCAGGTGGTGGGGCACCGATCCATCTGCTGCCTCTGGCGTTCCACGTGCTTGTGCCTCCTTGCTTCGCAAGGTTAGACCGTGTGGTACCAAATGTAGTGGAGGTAGCATGTAGATAAGGGTGGGGTCAGCCCTGGCTTCTTGGTGTGAGGGTGCAGCAGCTGCGGGGTTATGAATCACTGGAGCCCTGCAATGTCCCACTCTGGTTGCGGTGGCAGGGATGCGATGGGAATCCAGGTACAGGATGGACTAATCAATGCTCCTCTCTCCTTTTAAGGAGAAGACAGCACACAATACCACGGATGTGGACTGGCAGAGGCCAGACCCAGTTGGCCATCAGCACCAGATACGAGCAGGAGGTTATGGATCTGGAGATGCGCCATGCACCCAGGTCCAGCGGTGGCGATGAGGCTAGGGTGCCATAGGGAGGTAAGATTGCTGAGCACTGAGGTCACCATGTGTGTCCTAGCAGCCGTGGCACCACTGAATGTTCAGTGATTGAAGCTTGCAACATGGGTGACCATTGATTATGGAAGGATGAGCGCACACTGATCCAGGGGACAGGCATGCACATTGATGTTGTCTCCACTTTAACTAATCAAATGTCTTTGTTCTTCCTTTCAGCATCGCTGGAGCAGGGCCGGGAGGAGGAGGCAGAGGGGCAACCTCTGACACCTGAGGGCCCTGAGCAATTGGACTCACCAGCGTCACACCATCTCTGCCAGGCAGGCACCAGTGCAGATACTAGTACCTCTAAGTCCGAGGATGAGCATGCACAGGAGAACGCTGAGGGGATAAACGCTGACCTGGGCATCCTCCAGGGAGGCAGGGACACCCGGGAGGCTTTAATCCAACAAACCTTCAGCTAGCCCACCACATATGGACCTCCAACGCACGCCAGGGCTGCAGGTTCCATACTAGATACCTGAGTGCAAAATCTGCCTGGGTAGAACATCAACTAAGTGCCTTGTCAATAAAGAGGGAATTAAATCATCGGCTAGTGTCCCGGGCATAGCGGTGAGGGCACTTCACACTCGCTTGAGGTGCGGGTGGAGACAGAGAGTGCCCAATGCGTCGGCAGTCGGAGGACTGCTGGGGACCAGGCACATGCTCGATTGGATGCTGTTGATGAGCCTCTGGAGTCGTCCATGAGGCAGCAGATGCTTGAAGTCCAGCAGGGTGTGCAGGAGGATTTGGCGGAGATACATAAGGCTATGCGTGGCATGGCGTCCGTGCTGGAGGAGTCCACGCAGAGCATCATCGATGCAATGAGCCTCATGGCTGAGCGCCATACTTCCCCCATGGAGAGAGAGGCTCCTCCAGGAGAACAATCCGGGCCTCCTGGGGTTGCGCTCAGACCTACAAGCCCTTACAGCGGCATTGACCTTAGCTGGTCAGTGCCAATGTGGGAGATGGTTCGGGCACCAAGTATCCCAGCTCGGTGCCCATCCATTAATGATGAACAGGGAGGTTCGAAGCGACCTCACGTTGGCGCAGGAGCTGCCTGTTGTCTCTGCGGGCTCCTCTCAGGGTGCTCCGGATGAGGGCAACAGCACCTCTGCCCCTCTGCCAGTGACCATGAGATCCGATGAGTCTGTGGCGACTGGGGAGATGCCAGCCCCCAGTGGAACTGGCCGCTCCCTCCCAGGCGGGGCCATCAAAGGCTCCACGGGCCAGGGGATGCCTGCCAAGGCCATCGAGGCCAACAGGACAGCGGAGTGAGCAGGCTGTCTCAGATGCCATGCCCAGCGAGAGGGGAGCACCTAGACGTAGCACCCGGAAATGTAAACTTAAGGCACCTTAGGCACACCACAGGTTTCTCACTGGTGTTTTTATGTTGCCCCGCTATTAGTTGATGACCTCTTGGTGTGATGCATAACACCTCTGCTTTTTATTTTCTGCTTCATTTTGTTAAATAATTAAATTTTGATATGTGAGCATGGCTCAGGGCGATTCCTTATTTCTGCAGGTGGACGGGAACCCATGAGTGTCTTGTTTGACATTGAGCTTTATTGACAAGGCACTTAGTTAATGTTCCTACCCAGGCAGATTTTGCACTCAGGTATCGAGTATGGAACCTGCAGCCCTGACATGTGTTGGAGGTCCATATGTGGTCGGCTAGCTGAAGGTTTGTTGGATTAAAGCCTCCCGGGTGTCCCTGCCTCCCTGGAGTATGCCCGGGTCAGCGTCTACCCCCTCAGCATTCTCCTGAGCGTGCTCGTCCTCGGACTCACTACTGGACTCATCGTGTGCAGCCGGAGCAAGTGCGTCTACATCTTCTTCCTCCACTGCGGCCCCCCTTTCCAGCACCAGATTGTGGAGAGTGCAGCATGCAACCACTATCAGCGACACACGATTGGGGGGTTTTGCAGTGTGCCCCCTGAACGGTCCAGGCATTGGAAGCACATTTTGAGAAGACCGATGGTTCCCTCTACTATAGCAGTTATGGAGGCGTGGCTCCTATTGTACCGCTGCTCAGCCTCTGTTCTTGGATGGCAGAGGGGCGTCATGAGCCACCTTTTGAGGGGATAGTCCTTGTCACCCAGCAGCCATTCATCCAGCTGGGCTGGAGCACCGCCCGTGGATGAGGTTTTATGCTTTTTCTGAAGCCCGCCAGGGCTCCCGGCCTGCCCGGAAACCTTAAGGTTGGAAGGGCAGATCTATTAATTATCTCAATTACTTTTTAAATGGCCTCAATTGGCCGTTGATAGGTCGGTGGGTGCACAGCTGACTCGACTGTACCCCTGCCGACCGGAAAATTGAAATGACGCGGGGTGACGTCGGGAGTTCTGCCTGACGTCATCCCACATCATCATACGTGTCAGTGAGCGGCCCCGCCCCCCCTGCTCGCTGACCTAAAGATCCTGGCCTATGTAATTGCCTTTGTTTAAGTTTAAGATTCTTGTTTACGATTGGAGTATGTCACTTTCAAACTTAACATGGAATTCAATGATATTATGATCACCGCTTGGGCTGACAAGTGGAAGTAACATTCATGCCACACAAGTCAGGCAATGACCATCTCCAACAAGAAAGGGGGTGTGTTTAAGTTCTTTCTTGTTGGAGATGATTGTTGTCTACACTTATATAGCACAAATATTACCTGCTATTTATGTCTAGACCTGGTGTTGTCCAGGTCTTGCTGCATGTGGACATTGACTGTGTTGTTACTTGAGGAATTGTGAATGGAGCCAAATGCTACACAATAATCATCAAATATTGTACTTCTGACCTTCTGCCATTTGAAGCATCTTTATTATCAATATAGGCTCAAAGGGTGGGAACTCTACAACTGGGTGATTTGATCAATGTTTATAAGATGGTGAAGTTAAGAGATTGTGGCCAAGATTTTCCAGCTCCAACACCGGCAGACAACATTGCGGGAGGGGAAGAAAAATTGGGAGACCATTGACTTTTAATGGCTCTCCAAGTTTTCCTGCCCCGCCTGCGGCGATGCCTGACAATGCCGGGGCCAAAAAATCGTCTGTTTCTGTAGACAGTTTGTGACAACTAAATAAGTTAGTACCAGGTGTCACAATCTCATGCTATTAAGACCGGGACTACGTTAACTATCAGGAGGTTGCTCTCTTCAAAGAGAATAGTGGACCTTTGGAACAGGCTCCTGGCTCATGTGATAAATGCAGATTCACTGAATTGTTTCCAGTGAGAGTTGGACCAGTTTTTGTCTGGGGCAGAGATTGCCTCATACAAGAAATTGGTAATGTACAGCGTAACACTACTGAAAAATTAGAACTGGAAATTAAACATTGCAGGATATAACATTTGGTAAAGTTGGAATGGGAAAAATGGGAGAGTAGCTGTATTTATTAGAGAGAATGCAATAGCATTGCAGCCACTGGTACAAAAGAAATAAAATCCATATAGATGAAGATAAAAGAAAATAAAGGGGTAGAATGTAGACCATTTATTGTGGAAGGGACATGGAGAAAAAAATATACAAACAAATTAATGAATGAAAACATAAATATAGGGAGTAATACTCAAGCAGAATTTCAACTACCCTGAAATTAATTGGCCAGGAGAGGTAGGTAAAATTGATAAGCGAATGGAGTTCTCATAATGTGGACAAAACTCCTTTCTGACCCTACATGTAAGAAGCCCAACAAGAGAGGATTTGCTGCTGGATTTGGTAATCAAGAATGAATCAGAGCAAATAGGAAAAGTAGGAGAGCATCTAGGTAGTAATGGCCAGATTATAATTTAGGATAGTAATTGAGAAAAAAAGACAAAGTACATGGACAGAAGGGAGAATAAGGTAAGGGACAATATCAAGAGGCAAGAGAGAATAATACGAGATAAGTCAAAAAACAATTAGGAAAGGAACTTTGAAATTAAAAGATATGGAACATAAAATTGTAAAATATTTTGCGGGAACAGAAATTGAAAAAAATCATTGCAATGGGAATAAGGCTGCAAAGGGGAGGGTAAGGTAAAATTACAGACTTTGCAAAATGGGAGAAAAATTAAATAATTACTTTGTTTCACTAATTACCAGGGAGATGGATCAGAAGGACGTGGCATCGGAAGATAAGATTAGAAGTGATATTTAAAATGACCAAAGAATTAAGTTTGCACCACATACTTTCAAGATTTGGGAGAGCCATGGACCAGAGACTGAGGAAAAATAGTGGAAATCCCATGAAAGCCAGTTCAGATTCATACCACAGAAGAAGCACCACCTTTATTTTAAGATGAGTGATGGAGAAATATTGGGAAGGCCAATGCAACATGAAGATTGTATTCATCAGTTGAGGGAAGGCTTATGACTGGGTGCCTAGGAGGAAGTCTGGACATGTGCTAGATATCATTGAATCCCTGAGAAGTACATCCAAGTGTTACCAGACATGTACAAGGAGCACCAGACAAGAATTAAGAAGCAGTGTGGGGGAAGAGAGTTTCAAAGCCGAAGTTAGATTACACGAATGATTGGCACCAAGCCCCTTCTTCTTCCTGATTGCCATGGATGTTCTAACTGACCAAGTGAGACAGAAAGTGTCATGGTCAATGATGACAGTGAGGTATGTGGTGGAGATAATGGGAAATATGACAGGGTATTTGGAGAACTGCAGAAAAGCACTGGAAGATAGGTATGAAGATTGGTAGACCAAGGACCCAATTTATGGTCTGTCAATATGAGGCTAGGTAAGAGGATCAGAGTGAAGTATGTAAATTAAAATTAGGATTAGCTCTGGTTGGAGTAATTGGAAGAAGTGCATGGGGTGTTATCTGATAGAAATGTATCACTGAAACTAAAAGGAAGAATCTACAAGACAGTTGTGAGACTGGCCTTGTTATATGGTGCAGAAACTTGGGCAACACCAAGAAGAGAGGAACAATGACTGGATACTAATGAGGTGCTGATACTGGGATGTATGTAATAATGAGAGAGGACAAAATCAAGCACATAAAGGGATCAGTGAAGCTTGTGGGAGCATCGATGAAAGTAGTTGAGAAAAAATTGAAATGGTATGGTTGTCTGTTGTGGAGATAGGGAGAGAGAAAATGTGGTGAGGCGAGTGAGGGAAATGTCAGGAAGAAGGAGAAGAGGAAGGTCTATGAGCAGATGAAAAAATGCAGTGGTGCACTGTGGGATTGGAAGAGGAAGGGGGACTGACAGGAGAAGGTGGAGAAGGGGGATCCACCACCATTGTGGTGATCCCCAAGTAAAATGGAAGAAGCCAAAAGAAAAGATCACCACATTAGCTTATTTCTCCTATTTGTATTTATAATCAAATTCAAAGAGGATTAAAACCCCTTGTCTGGATGGATTGCATCCATACATTTCAAGAAGTTATAATTATAAATTATAAGAAACTAGGGAAAACATAGCAGAGGCACAATTATACATAATAATTCATGAGAAAAAGGTTGTAGTGCCAGGAGACTGGCAGGTGGCTAATGTTATACCTACATTTAAGAAGGGAGATAGAACAGGGGGTTGGGGGGGTGGGGGGAAGGTTATAGTGGCACATTGATTATGTTAGTGGGCTAGTTATCTCTACCTTTTAGATGTTTTTGATTCCTTCACCCCACCCCACCCCCACTAGGGCTATCTGTACCTTGCTTGTCCTGCTTTCTACCCTTAATTAGCACATTCCTCGGATAATATCATCACCTTCAACACCTCTTTATCCTTTTGTCTGTGACATCTTTTGGTTATCTCCACCTATCACTGGCCCTCTATCCAGCTCTACTTGTCCCACCCCCCTCTAAACTAGCTTATATTTCACCTCTCTTCTATTTTTACTTAGTTCTGTTGAAGGGTCATTCGGACTCGAAACGTTAACTGTGCTCCTCTCCGCAGATGCTGCCAGACCTACTGAGTTTTTCCAGGTATTTTTGTTTTTGTTTTGGATTTCCAGCATCCGCAGTTTTTTGCTTTTATCTTAGTAATACAGAGGACTGGACGAATGATCCAGACATGAGTTCAAAACCTAACGTTACAGCTGAGGGATTTGAATTCAATTAAGTAATTAAACTTTAAATAAAAAGCTAGTAGCAGGAATGGTGACCATTGAACTACCAGATTGTTGTAAAAACCCATCTAATTCGCAAATGTCCATAAGGAAAGGAAATCGGCTAACTGTATTCAGTCTAATTAACATGTGACTCCAGATGCATAAATGTGGTTGACTCCTAAATGCCCCCTCAAATGGCCTAGCAAGCCGTTCAGTTGTATTCGAAAGGCGGCTGACCTCGCCATTGCCTTCTGAAGTGAAATTAGGGATGGAAAAGAAATGCTGGCCTTTCTTGCTTCTTGTTAATGAATAATAAAAAAAATGCCAGGGAACTATAGGCCAGTCAGCTTAACATGAGTGGTAGGAAAAATAATGGAATCCCTATTAAAGGAGAGAATAGAAAAAACATCTCGAAACCAAAAATATAATAATGAATAGTCAACATGGATTTCACAAGGGAAAGTCTCGCTTGACCAATCTCATTGAATTCTTTGAAGGAATAACAAAGAATGCTGCGGCCTGGCAGGAATAGAGACAGCAGCACTGAAACAGTTTTACTTGATGTAAAAAAAAGTGAGAAAACTACTGAACTGTGTTACAGCCATGTGATGAGGGGTAAAATGACTCCCCTGTCCTATCACTTCAAGTGTGACCATAACAGGGTTTTTTGTGAATTTAGTGAGGATGAAGGTGTTTACTCACTGTCTGTGCTTAACCAGTTACATGCTAATTGCCAAGAAACTAGTCTGGTAGGTTTACTTGGGTTTAAAACAAAAAGTGGTTAGTTTTTATTGAGTCAAAAACCCACCCAGGTAAAGATATAAAAATATTTTAAAAGGTAATCCCACGCATCTTGAAATGTGCCCCCCTGCAGCCCATGAACATGACACATGGAGAATTACAAGCTATACAGTAGGTAGTTACATTCTTAGTCAAATTAAAGTTCAATGCTGAAAGGTAAAAAAATTGAGGAGAGGAAGTGCAGGAGCGGGTGCCCCCAGTTGGGGTCATGCCACCATTTCACGTGGGCGAGCCAATTAAGACCCGCCCAGCGTGACATCCACCAGGAAGCGCTATGCGCTCCCTGTGCGGGCAGATGGGGATTCCCTCAGCCTAGAGTGCGTTCTTTCGCGCATGCGCACGAAAGAACACACTCATCTCCCTGAGGCTAAGTGCTGCCCCAGATGGATTGGCGCCAAATTTAAACATGGTACATGTACGATAATAAAATTTCCCTGACATGTCCCCTCATGTGACACTGTCAGATGAGTTGGGACATGTCCCTCCCTTTTACTCAAACTTTTACTAAGTTTTTAAAAACCCTCAAGAAACCTCATCCCGCCCGTGGATGAGGTTTCATGCTTTTTCTGAAGCCCGCCAGAGCTCCCGGCCTGCCCGCCAACCTTAAGGTTGGATGAGCAGGTCCATTAACTATTTGAATTACTTTTTAAATGGCCTCAATTGGCCGTTGACAGGTCGGCAGGCACACAGCTGATTTTTCTGCGCCCCCGCCGACCTGAAAATTGAAATGACACAGGGTGATGTCGTGAGTTCTGCCTGACATCATCCCGCATCATTTTACGCACCGGTGAGTGGGCCCCGCCCCCCCACTCACCAACCTCTATATCTTGGCTGAAAGTTCACTGTTTTGAGTCCTTGGCAGTGGCCTTGAGATTTCAGAAGTTGAAGCCTATGTAAAACTGCAACGGCTGGAGAAAATTACATTTTAAAAACAAATTCATCTTTTCCCGAAGTCAATGATTTTTGCACCTGAAGTTCCTTTCCATGGAAGTTCATTATCTCTGTGCTGGATATTTAAACTGGAAGAGATAGGGTCTTAACTTGGGAAAGACGAGAAGGAGGAGAATATTACTGTCCCACTGACAGGTTTTTCTAGACTACTGTTTTAGCAGCTTGCACGTTGTATTAAAGAGATTTCAAAAATGGATACTTTAGTCACATAACCTCTCTCTAATGATTTCAAAAGATGTTTGCTTAGCTGATCACAGAATCACACAGTGCAGAAGAGGCCCTTTGGCCCATCGAGTCTGCACCGACACGTGAGAAACACCTGACCTACCTACCTAATCCCATTTACCAGCACTTGGCCCATAGCTTCAATGTTATGACATGCCAAGTGCTCATCCAGGTACTTTTTAAAGGATGTGAGGCAACCCGCCTCCACCACCCTCCCAGGCAGCACATTCCAGACCGTCACCACCCTCTGAGTAAAAATGTTTTTCCTCACATCCCCCCTAAACCTCCTGGCCCTCACCTTGAACTTGTGTCCCCTTGTGACTGACCCTTCAACTAAGGGGAACAGCTGCTCCCTATCCACCCTGTCCATGCCCCTCATAATCTTGTACACCTCGATCAGGTCGCCCTTCAGTCTTCTCTGCTCCAATGAAAACAACCCAAGGTTATCCAACCTCTCTTCATAATTTAAATGTTTCATCCCAGGCAACATCCTTGTATATCTCCTCTGCACCCCCTCCAGTGCAATCACACCCTTCCTATAATGTGGCGACCAGAACTGCACACAGTACTCCAGCTGTGGCCTCACCAAGGTTCTATACAACTCCAACATGACCTCCCTACTTTTGTAATCTATGCCTCAATTGATAAAGGCAAGTGTCCCAAATGCCTTTTTCACCACCCCACTAGCATGCCCCTCCGCCTTCAGAGATCTATGGACACACACGCCAAGGTGCCTTTGTTCCTCAGAACTTCCTAGTGTCATGCCATTCATTGAATATTTCCTTGTCAAATTACTCCTTCCAAAGTGTCTCACCTCACACTTTTCAGGGTTAAATTCCATCTGCCACTTATCTGCCCATTTGACCATCCCATCTATATCTTCCTGTAGCGCAAGACACTCAACCTCACTATTAACCACCCGGCCAATCTTTGTGTCATCCGCAAACTTACTAATCCTATCCCCCACATAGTCATCTATGTCATTTATATAAATGATGAATAATAGGGGACCCAGCACAGATCCCTGTGGTACGCCACTAGGCACTGTCTTCCAGTCACGAAAGCATCCTTCTGTCATCACCCTCTGCCTCCTACAACTAAGCCAATTTTGAATCCACCTTATCAAATTACTCTGTATCCCATGTGCATTTGCCTTCTTTATAAGCCTACCATGTGGGACCTTGTCAAAGGCTTTGCTGAAATCCATATAAACTACATCAACTGCACTATCCTCATCTACACACCTGGTCACCTCCTCAAAAAATTAAATCAAATTTGTTAGGCATGACCTACCTCTGACAAAGCCATGCTGACTATCCCTGATCAAACCTTACCTCTCCAAGTGGAGATCGATACTCTCCTTCAGAATTTTCTCCAATAGTTTCCCTACCACTGACGTGAGACTCACTGGTCTGTAGTTCCCTGGCTTTTCTCTACAACCCTCCTTAAATAGCAGAACCACATTAGCTGTTCTCCAGTCCTCTGGCACCTGCCCCGTAGCCAGAGAGGAATTAAAAATTTGGATCAGAGCCCCTGCAATCTCCTCCCATGCCTCCCTTAACAGTCTGGGACACAAATCATCCGGACCTGGAGATTTGTCCACTTTTAAGCCTGCCAACACCTCCAATACCTTGTCGCTGTATCAATTTGCTCAAGAACCTTGCAGTCCCTCTCCCCGAGTTCCATACCTTCATCTTCATTCTCTTGGGTGAAGATGGATGTGAAGTATTCATTCAACACTCTACCGATGTCCTCTGGCTCCACCCATAGATTGCCCCCTTGGTCCCTACTCTTTCCCTGATATCTGAACCGACTGTGCCTTTTGTTTCGTGGCTGAGGTGATTGGATTCTGTAATGTCCCAACAATTCTTATGACATGGCAGATGATGTGTGCCAGGTGGACCAAATCCACAAGGGAAACTTGGTCATGCTATCACAACAGTTTTGCAATTTGTATTTTTTACAAGAAGATGCGTGCACTGAATTCAAAAGTAATGAGTCCATAAACAACTTTAGAGACTTAAAATATTAAATTAAACTATTTATTAACAAAATAAAAGATTTCAAGAACATATATAAGGCTACAATTACTTACTACTTTAACAACACCTAAAATTCCTAATTAACCTGACTCCCAGTTACACACCCATTTTAAGGCAACAGTCCAAAACAGATTTTTGATTTAAAAGAAAACCAGCAAGTTAACACAGTACCCACTTGACAGTGGAATTGCAAATGGCTTTCTCCAACTTCAGTTACTGGACACAGCTGTCTTATGCAAAAATGGCTGGAGCCTTCTTGAAGGCTGTTTCACACACTCCCATTAGATATCTCCTGGCCCTCCCCTCACATCACCATACATTCTCCTTTATATATGTTTCCCTCTCTTTAATATGTAAATTCTATTGTCTCATATGTCTTTGAAACTATATCTTTCTCATAATATAAAAATTTTCATGTTGCCAATATTGTCAGTGCCTTTGGGAAAAATAAACACACTCCTTAGCTTTAGTTATCTGACTAGTTGTAAGCAGACTAAACATCCCTTTGAAATCCAAACAATCCCTTCACTTATCTAAAAAATGCAAATTCTCTTCACACCTTACATGCTAAGAAAGCATCCATGTTTATTCATTAGCATTTCAAGCACATTTCTACACCTAGCTTCTCTTGATAATTCCAAGCTTGCAGTGTACCTGACTCCAAATATAATTAAATCACACAGACAGACCCAACTATACTCACACCCATAAACCTACTTTACAATAAGCCAGAAAAATATTATGAAAATAATTACACTTTAATAACACCATTAACCCCTGAATATCCATTATCCACCTGGCTGAGATAGGAAAAATACATTTCCATGTCGTTATTGTACTAGTAGGCTTTCTGTCTCTGCTTGAGAGGTAGCCTTATAGAAATGCGAATGTGATGTCCAGTACGGTTTCCAGTAAATTCTTTTGAAGTGGTTCTTGACATCAGCAGGTGTGAAATTCCATTGAAGGATGTCTTGGCATGTCTGAATTGTAATTCACATCGGAACTTTCCAGAAACTGCTCAGCTTGCAACTTGTAGCAGCCATCTTAAGTCAGTGTCTTTTTTAAACAATATGTTTGATAAGCTCGTGAAATTACAAATCGATATCACTCATGCACAAGTCACATTATCGTGACAACAGCAATGGAATTTTTACAATCAACCTTTCCTTATCCTATCCTGGTCCCAGCTCTCCATTTGCCCTGACCACTTTCAAGATAGAGGTCCTCTCATTTTTTTAAAGGTCATGCACAAGCAGCAGCCACGGCAATGACTGCCGATTCAGGCCTGAACGTGGCAACTTCTCCAGTGTACAACCTCCATTCCTGCCTCCCAGCCGCTATTTTGCCGGCAGATATGTCTCTAGGATCATTAAGCCCCCAACCCCATGCATTTCATGGCAGGTTGGAGACAGAGTTGGGAACGTGACAGGAGATAGTCCCAACTTCTGATTCCCACCTCCGATGGGAAAGTCTGGCCTTTGTTCTTATTATGGAGTTAGTTAAAGCCTTGCCCATGACTTCATTTATCACGATTATATGATAATAATATATGCAAGATACTGCAGGAGAGCTCAGGTGCATCTCCAGCCCAAAACACTTCTGCACGATTTAGTATAAGTAGAAAATTATGGTGTTATCTCAGTCAGGGCTGAAAAATTACACTCACCATCTGGCTTGGGATTATTTTCTAGTTTGTTTGAAAAACAAAGTGATTGCTTGATTGCAAGTAAAGGTGGGCAAAAATATCATCTATCCGTAATTATTGAGAGTGTTTATTCCTTTATGTCCAATTATTCATATTCTTCATTCCTTTGTCGATTAGTCATGGGGCAGAATTTTACATTCAGCGTGCGAGCACGCGCCCGACACGCCGGAACGTAAAATGACACGGAATGACATCGGGCATGTGCCCCAACGTCACCGCGCACCGTCACGATATTTCACTAGGCAGGCACTATGAGGACGGAGGCGCGCCCGCCATTAATTAACGGGCCAGTTAAGGCCCTTAAGGCACCAATTGCCTGAGATTTTACGCAGCCCTTGAGATTTTCAGTGCATCACACGGGTGCAATGGGCAGGCGGGTAGGCCACATTTTCAAAAACCTCATCCACGGGTGCGATAAGAGGGGAGAGTGGGCTCGCTAATGCGAGTTGTCAGTACTTTATCTTATATGTTGCTGCTGCTTGCTTGTGTGAACAGGACAACTTCATTTTGCTTCAAAGCTGCTTTGACAGAAATAAAAGACTTCAGTTCAGGACTCCAGAGGAATCATAACACTTGAGGCCTTCCAGGTATCAGACAGCCTTCCCCTACCCTGGGAATGGGGATTATGGTCTCCGCTGGAAGCACCTCCTCTGAGAAGGAAGAGAAGGCCAGAAAGGGGAGGAGGCCAGGAGTCCATATTCAGCCTCCAGGGGAGCGACCTGTGGGAGGACAGGCGCAGGCACAAGGGGCACAGGGCCAACAGGAAGTCCAAGGTGGAAGGGCCCGCAGAAGACGCCACTATCCTGCTGCCAGGGTTTACAGGCAGCGATGCAGCTACCTCAATATGCCGAAGGAGGCTCTGCCTCTGAAGGGAGACCATGATTTCCATCTGTCAGAGGATCGGCCCCGAGATCAGCTCCGACTGTGTGGGTGGACACCCCATGCCAGTGGCGCTGAAGGTCACAGTGGCCCTCAACTTGTATGCCTCCGGCTCTTTTCACGGGTCGGTGGGTGATCTTTGTGGAGTTTCCCAATCAGCTGTCCACAGTTGCGTCAAGCTGGTGATAGACGCTCTGTTCAGGCGTGTATTGACTTTTATTCACTATCACATGGACGAGGCAGAGTGAGCCAGAGGCTTTGCCGCGATTGCTGGGTTCCCCCGCATCCAGGGTGCAATCGACTGCACACATGTGGCCATCAAAGCGCCAGCAGGTGAGTCCGGTGCCTTCGTCAACAGGAAGGGCTTCCACTCCTTGAACGTGCAGATAGTGTGTGATCACAAGATGCAGATTCTGCAAGTCTGAGCAAGGTACCCTGGCAGCTCCCAAGACGCTTACATCCTCAGACACTCCCAGGTTCCGGGGTTCTTCAGTGCTCCAGCCCAGCTAGATGGATGGCTGCTGGGTGACAAGGACTATCCCCTCATAAGATGGCTTATGATGCTCCTTCACCATCCAAGAACAGAGACCGAGCAGCGGTACAATAGGAGCCACGCCTCCACAACTGCCATGGTAGAGAGAACCATCGGTCTTCTCAAGATGCGCTTCTGATGCCTGGACCGTTCAGGGGACGCACTGCAATATCCCCCAGATTGTACGTCACTGATAGTGGTTGCATGCTGCGCTCTCCACAATCTGGCACTGGAAAGGAGGGACACAGTGGAGGAAGAAGATGTTGACACAGCTGCTTTGGCAGCAGACGATGAGTTCAGTAGTGAGTCCAAGGATGAGCATGGTCAGGAGAACGCTGAGGGGGCATATGCTGACCTGGGCAACCTCCAGGGAGGCAGGGACACCCAGGAGGCTTTGATCCAATGCTCCTTCAGCATCAAAGATGAACCACCACCTCATGCCAGAGCTGCAGGCTCCATACTCAATACCTGACAGGAACATTTGCTTGGTGCACTATGTGACATTTCAATAAAGTTCAGTAACAAACAAGTCACTCATAACATCATGGGTTATCCTTCACCTACAAAACTAACGAAGCACTCAGAGGCTTGTTGAATACAAACACATTTGATGGTGTGGTGCCTGGCATACATAAAACAAATTAAATGGAAAAGTGTTCACCATCACACCTACTAATAATTAACGTAAAATTGGGAGAAAGAAATATCACCAGTGATAAGCCCTTGTTGTGTTTAAGGTGCTTTAAGTTTCCCTTTTCGGGTGCTACGTCTTGGTGCTCCCCCCTCGCTGGCACCGGCATTGGAGACAGCCTGCCCACTCTGCTGTCCTGTTGGCCTTGATGACCTTGGCGGGTGTCCTCTGGTCCGTGGAGCCTGTGCTGGCCCCACCTGGGAGGGATTGGCCAGTGCCATGGCTGGCATCTCCCCAGTTGCCACAGCCTCATTGGATGCCATGGTCACTGGCAGAGGGGTGGAGGAGCTGCTGCCATCATCCGGAGCGCCCTGAGAGGAGTCCGCAGAGACGACAGGCAGCTCCTGCACCAATGTCGCTTTGGACCTCCCTGCTCACCATTGATGGACGGGCTGGGATACTGGATGCCCAATCCATCTCCCACACTGACACTGACCACCTGAGGTCATTGCCGATGTGAGGGCTTGTAGGTCCAAGTGCATCCCCAGGAACCCCTGATTCAGCTCATGGAGGAGCCTCTCCATTAGAGTCACCACTCTCTACATGGAGAAGGCAGTGCGCTCGGTCATGAGAGTCATTGCATTGCTCATGCTCCGCATGGACTCCTCCATCACAGAGACCATGGCACGCATTCCCTCATGTATCTCCACCAGATCCTCCCGCACACCCTGCTGGACTTCCAGCATCTGCTGCCTCAGGGATGACTCCAGAGGAACATCATCAGCCACCGACTGAGCATGTTCCTGGTCCCCAGCAGCCCTCTGACTGCTGGTGCCCTGGGCACTCTCTGTCACTGCTTACACCTCAAGTGAGTGTGAAATGCCCTCACCGCTGTGCACCGAGATACTATCTAACAATCTAATGCCCACCAAGATGCTGGTATCTGCGCTGGTGCCTGCCTGGCTGAGAGGGTGTGACGCTGGTGCATTTATATCATCTGTGGCCTCTGGGGTGAGCGGCCGGTCTTCAGGCTCCTGACCACGATGGGCTCCTGGTGAGCCTGAAAGGATGAACAAGGACATGGCATTAGTGGAAGTCATTACGCTGTTACTGTATGAATTAAGGTGCCCTCGTCTTTCCATTATCAGTGGGGATTCCATGTTCAAGGCTCACATCAAAATAGAGACTACACTGGAATGGTTGCTATTACAGACATTCTAACCTCAGTGCACTGCACTCTTACCTCCCTGTGACGCCCCAACCTCACGACGGCCGGCTGACCTAGGCGCATGGCGCCTCTCCAGCTCCAGTGCCTCCTGCTCGTATCTACTCAGGATTAGAAGGTGGGGCGGTCCTCCACCAGTCCACAACCTTTCTGCATTGGTGTGGGGTGTCTTCTCCTGAAAGGAGAGGGCAGCATTGATTAGTCCACCCTGTACCTGCATTGCTATTGCAGCCTGGCCAATCCCACCTGAGGAATACCTCGCAGGGCTCAGCCGATTCACGACCCTGGAGCCGCAAGATACTCATTCTAAGCAGCCAGGGCTTGGCCCCTTGCCCAGATGTTGCTGCATTGACATTTGCCACTTACACTCTAAGAACTCTGAGGTCCGGGGCTGAAGTGGTGGGGGGGTGCCGCTCATAATTGTTGTGCTAAGTGACCCACGCTAACACGGTACACACCCTTCCTGATCGCAGGAGATCATTGAAGCATTTACGGCACTGCATCCAAGTGCGGCTCACCACATCATGGGAGCTCACCCTGGATGCCACCTCCTCCTAGGCATTTTTGGTGAGGTCAGGGGGGCCTCCTCCTCCCGACCCTGGGGACAAGTATATCTCAGCGTGCTGCCACCTCCTTCAACCTGCCCTCCCGCTTGCTGTGTTCAGCACTGAAGTTTTCCATACCAAGGGTCTTTCAAGTCAATGGCATCCCTTGCATGGCTGCCACAGCCACTTCTGAATTGGCTGCCGGGTCGCCATTGGACCTGGCTGACATTGAGCTCCTGCTCCTGCCAGCCCCTTCTCGCTGATGCCTCTGTTGCGTAGTATGCTGGGCAGGCCTTAATTGGTCCACCCACGTAAAATGGCGGTGCGGAGCCGATCGCGGGCTCCCGATCACTCTCGCCAAGCCTGCCCGATGAATGCAAAATTCTGGCCATGGTGTTTATCCTTCCATCTTCAATTCCTCTACCTTCAGTTTTTCAAGACATTTACCCTGCCTCATACTGCAGCTCTATCCCCAGCAATTAATGACTATCTATCTCTATTCTTAACATGTACCTTGCTGAATGATCAATCTTTGAACTGTGTATTTCACTCCACCTCCAATCATTCACTGAATTTCTCTCCATCTCCAAATTTTAAATGTTCTTCTCCCTACACCTTCCATCTTTAAACATGTATCTCTCTCACTCTGCAATCTCTTTCTCTGTATCTCTCTCCATATCCAATCTTAGGGCAGAATTTTACAGCCCCGTTTCAGCGGGGACAGGGCCGTAAAATGCGGCGAAACATTCTAAACCTCATTGGCTTTGGCGGGAACATAAAATCCCACTGCTGTAAAATTTCACCCTTAAAGTGTGCTCCTCCCACCACCTTCACACTATACGCACTACCTCTCTCCATCTCCAATAGTTTATCATTTCTTCCTTTGAAGCCTCTACATATTTTTTTATTCTGTTGTTGCAATTTTTACCTTTGTCAGTGACTCACTCTTTGATCTGGTTCCTTCATTTCCTGTGGATGAAGTTAAAAGCACCTTCTGGTTAGCAAGAAATTGGCTTAGGTAATTTTGAGAAGAATAAAATGTCCTTGTAATATATTTTTTTAAAAGTTAGAATCAGCCTATGAGAATATTTTTGATCTCACTGATAGAACATGGAAAGATGGAGAACTCTGCTCCTTCACCACACTCCACAGTAAAGAGCCAGTTAGTTACTAAGCGCTGATATGACACCAATAGTATGATAGCAATTGGTGAACAAAACAGTTTTTGTTGACAGGGTGCCAGAACGGCACTGTCTAAATTAGTTTACAGTGAGAATCTAAAATTTGATAATGACTTGTTTGAATCATCAATTCAAATTTAGTCAATTTTGTTTTCAGGTGCACAATGGGAAATTTTTTTAATAGAACATAAACACCAACCTTCACTGTCATGTCAAATATTTTTAATTTTTCACGCGCTCTCACTATTGAAACATGATCATCTGTAGAATTATCAATGGCATTCAGTGAGAAATTCAGTTGCAGAGCACAACTAGAGATGGTGCTATGTTTGGGTCCTTCTGTTCTTTCTAAATGATCCACCAGTGAGAACAACGAGTGAGCTAGGTGGCTGCTGGGTTCCATTGTTTTGCCTAAACTGGAGGTTCCCCAATCCCTTCTTCCACTGGCAGAGGCACCAGAGCTACTGAGGAAGCTGCTTGGGTCTGCAATGATTGGCCTTCCCTTATTTGATTGAGGTGGCAGAAAGTTATGGATGAACTATCACCCTCAGGTGCAGCTCCATTATCTACCCAACTCTTGCTGTTCCCTTGGTGCTAGACACTCCCTCTGCTTGGCTGGATATCTATGTTTGGACAGACCTCTGGGCAGCAATGAGGGAGCTTAAGCCCCGCATAATGCCTGTCTTAATTTGATTCCCCAACATGATTAATCCAGAGGACACAGTTTGCTGTGGAGGAGTAGAGGAATTTGAGTCATAGAGGTCTACAGTACAGAAAAAGGCCCTTTGGCCCATCGAGTCTGCGCCGGTCAAACAAGTACCTAACTATTCTAATCCCATCTTCCAGCACTAGGCCCATAGCATTGTATGCCATGGCATCACAAGTGCACATCCAAATGCTTCTTAAATGTTATGAGGGTTTCTGCCTCTACCACCCTTTCGGGCAGTGAGTTCCAGATTCCCGCCACCCTCTGGGTGAAAAAATTCTTCCCCACATCCCCTCTAAACCTCCTGCCCCTTACCTTAAATCTATGCCCCCTGGTTATTGATCCCTCCACCAAGGGGAAAAGTTTCTTCCTGTCTACCCTATCTATGCCCCTCATAATTTTATACACCTCAATCATGTCCCCCCTCAATCTCCTCTGCTCCAGGGAAAATAACCTCAGTCTATCCAATCTCTCCTCATAACTAAAACTCTCCAGCCTGGGCAACATGCTGGTAAATCTCCTCTGCACTCTCTCTAGTGCAATCACATCCTTCTATAATGCGGATTCCAGAACTGCACGCAATACTATAGCTGCGGCCTAACCAGCGTTTTATACAATTCCAGCATAACCTCCCTGCTCTTATATTCTATGCCTCGGCTAATAAAGGCAAGTATCCCATATGCCTTCTTAACCTACCTGTCCCGCTAACTTAAGGGACCGGTGGACATGCACACCAAGGTCCCTCTGATCCTTGGTACTTCCCAGGGTCCTAACATCCATCACATATTCCCATGCCTTGTTTGTCCTGCCCAAGTGCATCACCTCACGCTTATCCGGATTAAATTCCATTTGCCACTGATCAGCCCATCGGACCTGCCCATCTATATCCTCCTGTAATCTAAGGCTAGCCTCCTTACTATTTACCACCCCCCCAATTTTCATGTCATCCGCGAACTTACCGATCAACCCTCCTACATTCAAGTCTAAATCATTTATATCTACCACAAATAGCAAGGGACTCCACACTGATCCCTGTGGAACCCCACTGGATACAGAATTGAGTGTAAAGGCTGCCTTGTGGCTCTTGGCTGGTATTGTTTGCTTCTTTTTATCTTTTTTTTAAATCTTTTTTGGATAACAATTATTCTGATACAGAATAAATGCATCATAGAATTAGGGTACTCTTCCTACTTTTCAAAATATAGTTCTGCCTGGGGCCCATTTTTATAATCTTTGTAATTAATTGTTACTACATACACTATAATTAGGAATCAATTGCCACAGTTAGAGCTTGTCAGACAAGATGGACTCTCAGAAAAGAATAATAAAAGAATAATATTTGTCTCCAAAATTGCTACTGTTCAGTAGTTTCAATGGTGCATTTATCACAGAAATTCAACTGGGCCAACCACATAAATGATGTGGCTGCTACAGCAGGTATTCTGCTATGAGTAACTCATCTTCTGACATCCCAAAGCCTTTCTACCATGTAAAAGGCACAAATCAGGAGTGTGATGGAATATTCTCCACAGCCTGGATGGTTACATCACCAACAACTTGACTCTGCCCAAGATAAAGTTGATTGTTGAAAGTGGTGGGGTATCATTCACTCCCTCCACCGCCAGTGGTTTAACCCTCTGATTGTATCCTGATTTCTGCGGCCTTCGTATTGACCACTGGAACAGATTTCGCTGAAATGTATTGAAATGTCAGTGAGCACCATATAAGTCGGTTATCAAATTTACCAGTTACTCTGCCTAGCAAACATTTGCATTAATCTGAAAACATTTATACTGTTCTGATTTCACTGATTTATTAATCAATAATTATTTCATCCTAATCCATTGCACAAAAGCAATATTGGGGGAAAATCTGTACATCTGATTGTAAATAGCTGTTTTCTTAACATTATTAAAATACTCTGACGTTTAAATGCAGCATGTTCATGTTATTGTATAGTATTATAATTTTAAATGGGAGGGGGTGTGTATAATTACTAATCCATTTGAAAAGGGGTCCTTCAATCAAAGCTTATGAGGATCACTGGTCTAGCAAAAGAACATATCACTGCTGCACATGTGAATAAAAAAGTGTCTCTGTGGTACAGTGTTTGTGTGTGTTTTGGACCTCACTTGGGGTTCATTGATTTTGATGTGACTAGGTTAGTATTGCCAGGTTTAACCAGGAAAATACCCTCAAACCCTAAAACAAAACATGGAATGACCTCATTAAAGAAGAGAAAAGTAGATGCTGATTATTCAATGAAGAATGGACTTCTAAATATTTAATATCTAAATAGCTGTTGTTAGCACAAATCATTTTATGCATGCAGCCCTCACCAAAATTTAAGTGGTCCAAATAATTCCGGACCCCTGAATTAGTACCTTGGAACTTGCTTTCTTTACCTGAATTTGCAGATGAAAATCATAATTTATTGCCTCATCAAAAAGGCAGCACTTCCAACAATGAAGCACAGCCTCAGTACAATGCTGGAATGAGTCCAGATTCTCTAAGTCTGAAGTAGGGCTTGAACCTGAAACCTTCTGACTCAAAAGGACAAATTTTACTAACTGAGCCATTGTGATACCAAGAGGTTCATAATAAGTCCCCATGATGGGTTGGAGAGGATGGAGTGGGAGTTTAAATAGCCAGATTTGCAAAACCCAACACAATCCTGCAACACACCCATTTCTATTTGTACAGTGGCAGATATTGTGGGGTCCAAGTCATCCACACAGGAGAGGTGGGTCTATTATTATAACATATAAATGAGTCCACCATAAGATTCTGGCATCCATTTGAAATAGCACCTCTTGAATAGGTTTCCTGGGTTTCAGAAACTTCTTAGAACGCAGATGAGATTGAGCCGTCTAATATGAGAATGGTTAACGGTCAAGAATCCTAATATTAATGTCGGCTTAGTGCTCACATTTGCTTTCCCAATTCCCTCTGAGACATGGTTTGGTGAGAGTGCTTGTGAGATACTTATTTGTACAGTTGGAGGCATTCACACAGAGAATAGGATGGATGGTACCATGGTTGTTTTTAAATGGACTTCAGATGAGGAAGACCACCAGCAGCAGCAAGCGCATGTTGTGGAGAGAGCAGCAGGTGGACAATAGATACGACCTACATAATGGGCTGTATAGTCAGAGGCTCAGTTTCTTCGACGCTTCAGAAATACAGTTCTTCAGAAGACCGTGATTGTCAGGTCAGGAGAATGCAGACCTCTGCAGCCTTCATAGAAGAAGATCTGCTAGAGTTGGCAGTCATGTTATACCAGTGGATGTGACAGTCACCATCACTCAATTTGTTTGCTTCTGGATCCTTCCAGGATGCTACCCAAGAGATGGCAAGGGTCTGGTAGTCAGCTCCACATAATGCAAGAGGCAGGTGATGGTTGGATTGTTTGCCAGGACTGGGAGTTATGTGAGAGGCTATGACCTCACACTGTATATTTTTATAAAATATATATATATATGTATTCTCATTGCTAGTTCAAAGATTTTTTAAAAACTGGACCAAGATCCTTAAAATGGCTGATCCTAAGTCTGTCTGTGACCCCCGAACAAAAGAAGCCACGTTAGCAGTTTTAGGAAAACTCACATCTTTTATCTCTGAGGAGCCACTAACGAACTCCTGTGAACTGTACAGCCCACAGAAAGAGAGCCATACAAAGGCCATCTACATTTAATAACCCAGCATGGCCAGAAGAAGATGGATCGTCTGCTAAGGCAAAGGCCAGCAACATTCCTTTCAATTCCTAATGGCTGAGATATTTAACAGCCATTGGAATCCAGATGATGGATACACATCCTTTGTCAAAGATGGTGGAGAGGTGGGAGTCATGTCACATGGGCCTCTGACTTGTGGAACAAGTAATATTGCCTTGCTAAACTGCATAGTCTCAGTCTGCTGCTTACCATCTAACTGGCAACCTCATCGAAAAGGAGCTCTGCCTAGGTTGAACACCTGGCCCCATCTATACTGCTTCTGCGAGAAATTCTGTACCATTGCCTACAAGATTGATATATCTCTGAATGCCTATTTCATAGTGTGAAGTCAACACCACTGGAAAAGTGAATTATCCAGCATTTGGTTACAGTCCACTGACCTCCATGAAGGAATACCTCATTGGACTTTGATTGTGGACTTCAGAACTCACATGAAACAATATTTATTTTCTCTGTGGCCTCTGTACTGTAAATCTTTCCTCTCTCTATCCCTCTCTTTACTATATGAACATGTTTTGAGTGTGTGCAAATAAACTAACCCTTTGAGTTCATTCTATCTCAAATTTGCTGTGGGGTTATTAATAGGAAATTGGATCACACAAAACCAAGGGGTTGGGAAATATGCCACTGCTTATAAAGAGGGAAACAAATCAAAAACACCTTTCTGTTTATGGATGGGTGGTGAGATGAGAAATTAGTGCTGTTTAAATTAACCGCCCCTTCCTGTCCGTAACAGTTATGTAAATTTCCCCTGTGATAACAATTGCCAGAATAAGTGGGAATTCAAATGAGCATTTCTGGCTTCTCACAGGTGCAGGTTGTCATCAATTGCACATGAGCAGCCCCTGGCTGACCAGGAGTATTCAGTGACTTCAAGGAATGTTCAACAGATGTACAACCATGAAAAAAGCTTCATGCGTGTCTGCTGCACCAGATTCGCTGGGAGTTACCATGATGCTTTTATACTGCAATTGTCCAATTTCCCCAACTTGTTCAGACCTGGAACTAGCTTTAAGGGGTGGCTGCTGAGTGACTAACCCTAACCCTTCGAACCTGGTTGATTGCCTACCTGAGGTACTCCATTGAACACCAGGAGCATGATATTGCAAGCCATATTACAAACGGATATGTAACTGAACAAGCCTTTGGGATGTTCAAGATGCACTTCAGGTGCCTGGGCATATCTTGAAGTGCCCTTCTGTACCTATCAGCAAGGCTCTCTTTGATAATCATGGTGTGATGCATTCTGCACACCATAGCACAGAAGTGAGGACTAGAGGTGCAGGAGGAACAAGCTGCTCAGCATTCCTCATCTGGTGATGATTCTAATGGAGGAGTGGAGGACAAAGTGGAAGAAGAAGATGCCAGACCAATGCTGCTCACATTGCTGTTTGGGATGCCCTAATAGCTGAAATGTTCAGCTAGTCATTCACACTGGACCAAAATAACAATCACATTCCCTCACCCCACTACTTACCCAGCATTCCCGCAACCAGACATCCATCCACTAATTAGTCTCAGTCACTACATGTCCTCACATTCATGACCAAGCAACTGAAAACTTGAGTTAGCATATGCCAGGCTACATGAAAAAGTGGTGCAAATTAATGAATTTAATAAGACACTTACAAAACATTTTCTTAAATACCACCCATGTTCAGATACTTGGTCCAGGACTTTGCAATCCGGAAACAGGAATAAACGGAGTTGGGTTCTTAAATAAATGGCCACTGCGAGGTGAAAGCAGAAGTCCTGCCTCCATTTCTGTCTCTGGCCATTTTCAGTGGCATGGCAAAGTGGGGAGTCAGGAACCCCAAACCTTGCTACTTAGAAGTTGCTGGCAACATTGCAGAACTGGGAATTTCAAAACATTTGGAATTTTCATTGAGACCTCCGCATTTTTGAAGCCTTTCTAAATCACATCTGCCGGATTGAGGCATGAACCATGGGTTGAAGGTGGGAAGAATATAAAAGCTCAGTAAAACTTGTGTTGCTTCCTTTACAATTCATGATGAAATTCTGTAGCCTGAGTTGCATCCGTGTTTACTAAAGTGAGTGATGACAGTGTTGTGATTGGAAAACGTAAATGACCATTAAATAATGTAGTTGTCAGGTTGTTACTTCTGACAACTAGCAAGCTATCAAGTGAAAGAACAGCATTGTAAAAGTAGGACAGTCTTCAGATGCATTAGAAAAGACTACCTACTGGATAAAGTGCTATTCTGCAATGTACCATATTGAAAGGTTATCCTGGTGTGAGATCCAGAGATAATTGTTTAGACTCTCTGCATTGCTTTCATTCATTATTTGCAAATCCCCTCAGCCATCTGTTTGGCTGCTGGCAAGCTTTGACAGGTGTATGAGCTTCTGGCTGGCTTCCAAAGCACTAATGGATTCTTGAGTGCAGAGCTGTTTATTCAGTTGTCCTGGAGAATATGAATTCGATGGGTTTGACAGATTGAAGAGTATTTTTTTTTAAATGACTGTTGTGCTGCTTGTTTTGACAGATTTGAGCTTCAGAAGAGGATCATGGGTTTTTTTTAATGCCCATTCAAATGATGTTTGTTTATTTTGTCAGGTTTATGAGCTTTTCAATGACTTCCAAATATTATAGGGCATTTGAGTTCTGTTTATAAAGTGGATTCTGGGTGAGTCGGTTCGGGGGATGGTGGGGTGAGGGGGGGGTTGGGGAGAAAGTAGGAAGAGGTATATGAGGGGGAGGTGAGGTGGTTGAAGGGGGTTAGTGGGGTAGGAGGTGAAGGGGCAAGGGGGTCTAAGTAGGTGAGGGTGAAGAGGCCTTTACACTGACCTGCAGGTCTAACTTTATTTGGAGGAGCTGCTGATGAGATTGAAGAATGGGGCCGAGATTCTGGGAAAGGGGGGCAAGCCTCTTTAAGCTGACTACTTTGGCATTGGCCTGCCTCCATTGCCAACCTAGGTTTGCACCTTCCACCAGGCCTGGAGATAAAACTCCCGCCTGGAAGCACTGCCCGGATGGAGGTGAGATTGCGACATCAAGATTAATCCTGACTCCTGCTTCCCATCTCCATGCGGAAAATTTGGCCTTGGTGTACAAAGCTTCTCTTTCTTTCTTTCCCTAGCATTGTTATATGGTGTAATCCCTGTGACCTCAGCAGATTGCTCTCTTCCTTGCTTTGACTTCTTTGGTGCTCAGGGCCGATGACCTCTGAAGGCCCCCGCCAATGACTGCTCCACCAGAAACTTACGGAGGCAGACTGGGCCAGTGGGAGAGAAGGCAGGTACTGGTTGAAGGGGGGATTTGGGTGAAATGTGGAAACACTTCCTGAGAAGTGTTCAAACTTCAATTTCGACATCGGTCTCTCCGGGGCTAGTGGCACATCACTCCTAGAATCATAGGGCTGGATTTTACCCCCTGCCCCCACCTGTATTTTTGTAAAAGAAAGTGGGTAGCCTTTCTGCCCACTCCCAACCTGTCTCCCATTTATGGCGGCCGGGGAACATGTCAGGCAGCACACCCACCCTAAGGCCTATTGAGGACCTTAAGTGGCTTTGACTGTATGGGCTGCTGTCAGGCAGGAATACGGAGTATCTGCCTTGTTTCTGGCGGGGTGGGGGGGCCGTCCCTGTGCCCATCAGAGGCAACCACCAAGATCGTACCCCCCCCTTTAACACACCCCTCTGGCCCCTCTAACCTTTCCCCCCACCCACCCCAACACCCTAGGGTCTGCCAGCCAGGCTCATACAAAACCCTGGACTTACTATGAAGTCCAGGCTCCATTTCAACTGTAATTGGCACTCCTCAGAAGTTCGGGCCACATAACTTGTTTGGTGCTGAATTCAAGTCAACGTGACTTGGGTGAGGGGTGGGGCAATGGTGGATATTTTCCCAGGCCAGGTGAGGTGAGTTTGGTGGTGGGGGTGTTGGGAAAATTATTAAAAAATAGTGTCAGACTGGTATCCCAACTTGTTCCCAAGCCCTTCTGTCTTTGCCAGGGACAGGTTGGGAATGAATTTGGGAATGCCCACGGCTGAGGTAGGAAGACAATTAAAGTTTTTAAGTAGGGAATTAAGAGGGATTTTGTGCATTGATTCCCTCTTTCGCAACAATCTCACACTAAGGGCAGGATTTTTCCTATGGTGGGTGGGCTGGGCAGGAGTGGGCGGGGGCGGGTGTGGAGCCGATCACCGCCTGCGATCGGCTCCACACCACCATTTTACATGGGCCGGCCAATTAAGGCTCGCCCAGCGTAATATGTGACCTGTAGTGCTCAGTGCTACCTGTGCGGGTGGGGGAAGGAGGGAGAGTCGGGACTTGCGCTTTTTCGCGCATGCGCTTCGAAAGAGTGCAGCAATCTCCCTGAGGAGCGGAGCTGCCTCAGGGAGATTGAATGGATATTAAAATAATTAAGGAAATGATTTAAAAATGTATTTAAACATGTCCCCTCATGCGACTGTGTCACATGAGTGGGGCATGTTTTTATATTTATGAAAATGTATTTATTTATTTAATAAAAGTGGGATGAGGTTTCCTGAAAAACATGAAGGCTGTTTGGGCTTTTCGCCTGCCCACCAACCTTAAGGTTGGACAGGCAGTGTTCTCAAGTGAACAAAAACAGAATTACCTGGAAAAACTCAGCAGGTCTGGCAGCATCGGTGGAGAAGAAATCAGTTAACGTTTCGAGCCTTCACGGCCCTTCGGCAGAACTGAAGCATAGTTAGGAGAGGGGTGAAATATAAGCTGGTTTAAGGTGGGGGGGGCGGGGGGGGAGAGAGAAGTTGAGGGTGTGGTGATTGTGGAGATAAACAAGCAGTGATAGGAGCAGATAATCAAAGGATGTCACAGACAAAAGGATCAAAGAGGTGTTGAAGGTGGTGATATTTGTCTAAGAAAAGTGCTAATTAAGAATGGAAGACAGGACACTCAAAGTACAGCTCTAGTGGGGGTGGGGTGGAAAAGACTAACAAGGTTTTAGTTTTAGATTTAAAAATAATGGAAATAGATGGGGAAAGAAGAATCTATATAAATTATTGAAAAAAAAAGGGGAGGGGGGAGAAACGGGGTGGGGATGGGGGGAGGGGGAGTTTAAGATCTAAAGTTGTTGAATTCAATATTCAGCCCGGAAGGCTGTAAAGTGCCTAGTTGGAAGATGAGGTGCTGTTCCTCCAGTTTGCGTTGGGCTTCACTGGAACAATGCAGCAAGCCAAGGACAGACATGTGGGCAAGAGAACAGGGTGGAGTGTTAAAATGGCAAGCGACAGGGAGGTTTGGGTCTTTCTTGCGGACAGACCGCAGGTGTTCTGCAAAACGGTCGCCCAGTTTACGTTTGGTCTCTCCAATGTAGAGGAGACCGCATTGGGAGCAATGAATGCAGTAGACTAAGTTAGGGGAAATGCAAGTGAAATGCTGCTTCACTTGAAAGGAGTGTTTGGGCCCTTGGACGGTGAGGAGAGAGGAAGTGAAGGGACAGGTGTTGCATCTTCTGCGTGGGCATGGGGAGGTGCCATTGGTGGGGGTTGAGGAGTAGGGGTGATGGAGGAGTGGACCAGGGTGTCCCGGAGGGAACGATCCCTACGGAATGCCGTCAGGGGGGCTGAAGGGAAGATGTGTTTGGTGGTGGCATCATGCTGGAGTTGGCGGAAATGGCGGAGGATGATCCTTTGAATGCGGAGGATGGTGGGGTGATAAGTGAGGACAAGGGGGACCCTATCATGTTTCTGGGAAGGAGGAGAAGGAGAATTGAGGGAGGATGCGCGGGATATGGGCCGGACACGGTTGAGGGCCCTGTCAACGACCGTGGATGGAAAACCTCGGTTAAGGAAGAAGGAGGACATGTCAGAGGAGCTGTTTTTGAAGGTAGCGTCATCAGAACAGATGCGACGGAGGCGAAGGAACTGAGAGAATGGGGTGGAGTCTTTACAGGAAGCGGGGTGTGAGGAGCTGTAGTCGAGGTAGCTGTGGGAGTCGGTAGGCTTGTAATGGATACTGGTGGACAGTCTATCATCAGAAATTGAGACAGAGAGGTCAAGGAAGGGAAGAGAAGTGTCAGAGATGGACCAAGTGGTTCAATTAATTTCTCAATGGCCTTAATAGGCTATTTACATTTCGGCAGGTACGCAGCCAACTCCAGCGCGCGCCCGCCGAATGAAATATTGCGATGACATCAGGACACACACCCGATGTCATCACGTGTCATTTTACGCGTTGGGTCCACCCCCACACGCTGACTGGAAAATTCTGCCCTAAGTCCTTTTTTATTTACTCTTTCATGGGATATGGGCATCACTGGCAAGACCAGCATTTGTTGCCCATCCCTGATAGGCCATTTCAGAGGGCAATCAAGAGCCAACCACATTACTGTGAACGTGGAATCACATGTAGTCCAGACTAGGTGAGGATGGCAGATTTCATTCCTTAAAGGGCATCAGTGAACAAGGTGGATTTTTATTTCAATCAATGATAGTTTCATGATCACCATTACTGAGACTAGCTTTCAATTCCAGATTTTATTAATTGAATTAAGTTCCACCAGCTACAGTGATGGGATTTGAACCCATGTCCCCAGTGTATTAACCTGGGCCTCTGGATTACAAGTCCATTGGCATACATTGCCACTATGCCATTGTCTCCCTGCAATTTGGAGGGGGAGAGAGCACTGGGGTAGGGACTTCCTCAATGAAATTGACAATTTGAGAAGGCTTTGATCAGTTCCACTGAAGAGCTGTAGACATTGCCTGGAGAGAGGCTGCTTGCCAAGCACTCCCTCTGTCAGAGAGTGCTATATCTGTGTGACAGGTGATTGCCAGCTGCTTGGAAGGTACTTCAGCAGCTGCACTTCCTTACTGCCAGCCTTCAGGGTGGCAAAGGAGCAGCTTATATAAGCCCACCATTCACCTCTGTTTAGGGTCTTGTGAAACATGCTCCAGTTGCAGCAGCAGGAGCAATACCAGCAGCAACACTAGCTGCCTTCTCCTCAGCCACCTGCCCTTTCACAGGGCAGAAGGGATGGCTATCTAGACATAATTATAAGGAGGCAAGACCCCCAAAAAAAGTCTACAAGCAGAGGGCTAGCTATGGTGACGTGTGGGCACCAGTGCCTCATATGAGGCTTGAGCTATTGCGCAGCAGGTTGCTACTTAATATCTGCATCCTCATGGTGCAAGACTGCCCTGCTAGTGGACCAGGTGGGGACACTTTGCTGGTGACAAGACTGACAGGTGCCAACTATTGGAGGCCCATCTCTCCTGCCTCCCCGAGTCCCACTTCTCTGCCTCTGGCCATGTTGTGTGCTCTCTTCTCCTTCAATTAGAGAAAGAAGAGAGGAGTGAGTTGTCATGATGGCTTATTTGCAGAGGATTGAAGGTGACCGTTTGTGCAGGGTGACTGTGAGGCACAGGTGTGAGAGGGAAAAAGGATAAGAATTGGTTTGAGTCCTGACTGTTTCGGATGGGGGTGTCAGGTGTCTGTAGGGAGAGGAATGGATGGAGCTGCAAGGTGTGCCAACATGAGGCATACTGGGCGAGAGAATGCTTTGCAAGTCAGTGTCGGGCTTGGTACCCGAGTGTTATGCCACTCACCTGTCACCTGACCACCTGTGGATTTGGATCCCCTTGGTACATAGTCTCTAAATTGGAGAGAGAACACTCCTGCTGCTCACTTCCTCAGCCAGCATTTGTTGCTCATTCCTAAATACCCTCAGAAGGTGGTGTTGAGCTGCCTTCTTGAACCACTGCAGTCCATGTGGTGTAGATACACTCACACTGCTGTTAGGAAGGACATTCCAGGATTTTGATCCAGTGACAGTGTAAGAACATTAATATAATTCCAAGCCAGGATGGTAAATGACTTGAAGGGGAACTTGCTAATGGTGGGGAAATAGATTTTAAATAGGCCCAAAATAGACTTTATATTTAAATAGGCAATTCAGCAAGGTTACCACTCGCACCCATTTGACAGTGGAATTCCAAAGGCTTTTTAACACTACTTTAGTTACTGGACACACAAACTTCTGCAAAAGTGGCTTTTCCCCCAAGGTTGCTTTACACGGTGCCCCTTTCAAGATGTTACACGGCCACATCCACACATAGCCTTCCGTTCCTCTTTATATATGTTTTCTATCTTTAATGTGTGAAATCCCATTGTTCTACATGTCTTTGAAAATTTACTTTTCTCATAATATAAAAATCTTTCATGTTGTCAATATGGCATCTTTTCTTCTGGGAAAAATAAACATAATAACCTTGCTCTATTTATCTTGTTAGTTGTAAACGTCCTACCATCCCTTTGAAAATCACACAACTCCTTCACTTATCAAAAAATGTAAATGTCATTCGCACCTTATCTGTGGAACCCTTGTCCTTGCTTGTCTACCTCCATTTCAAAAGTCTGCTTTACACCCAACTCTTTTGATAATTTCAACCTTGCAGTCTACCTGACTCGAATTCAATTAAATCAGTGGCACGGACAGGACCATCCACACTCACAATAATATTATGAAAAATATTAGCTTTGTGACAAATTAATGCCATTGAATGTCATGGGGAGATGGTCCAGTTCTCTTGTTGGAGCTAGTGATTGCCTGGGACTTGTGTGGTGCAAATATTACTCACTACTTATCAGCTCAAACTTGAACACTGTGCACCCATCCTCATCTACTTGGCTAGAGAGATTGTCCCATTCTTCCTGATCTTAGGGGAGCCTCACCTCACTGCAGTCTTTCAGATCCCCTCCGCTCGAACCCCAATAAGACCGAGAGGCATGGGTGTCAGCCTTCCCAGGTCCCAGGTCTCCTCACCATTCCTGTGACTACTGCAGCCTCAAAAATCCAACTTCTCTGAAACATGTCATAGCCCCTTTAGCAAAAATTCTTCCTCTGACAAAAATGCCACATCATCCCACCTGCCCTCCCTCATTCAAAAGCAAAACACTATGGATGCTGGAAATCTGAAATAAAAACAGAAAGTGCTGGAAATACTCAGGTCTGGCAGCATTTATGGAGAGAGAAGCTGTTGACTTTTCAGATCATGATTTTTTTCCATCAGAGCTTTTCATCAAAAAAGTTTGAAATGTGATCGATTTTGAGGTGAAACTGGGGGATGGAAATAAAACAGAAGGGAAGGTCTGTGATAGGATGGAGACAGGAGACATTATGAGAAAAGAGTTGGTGCAAGTAGCCAAATAGAGTGGTAATGGGACAATTAACAAAACAAAGGGTATGTTTGTAAATGGCAGAATATTGAACAGTTGCCATCCCAAAGCAAAAATGAGAAAGACAAGGGTAAGACCAAAAACTGCAAAGAGAATGAGAAAAATGGAGGGGCAGGGATTAGAGTCTGAAACTGTTGCTCTCAATGTTGAGTACAGGAGCTGTAAAGTGCCTAATTAAAAGATGAGGTGCTGTTCCTCAAGCTCGCATTGAGCATCACTAGAACACTGCAATAGACCAAGGACAGAGATACCAATGTGAGGGCAAGGTGTGGAATAAAGCATTAGTCAGCTAAAATGTCTAATGGGTTAAATGGTCTAAAAGTAATTATATTGCAGCAAGGAATGATGTAAACTAATCGAGCAGTGTAAACTAATCAAACATTGTAAACTAATCATGCGAAGTATTTTTGAAAAGTTTGTGGTTACAACTGCGTCCTGTTATGTGCTAGATGAAACATTGGTGCCCTGATTAAATCTGCTGATATGGTAATGTATGTAATCTTTATCTACATAGTTGTAGTTAAACTGTCTCCTGTCTTATTGTGAAATGTCCCATCTGCCTGTAATTATATTACTGCAATCGCCCTATGTATGTGCTAGCCATGACATAACTGTGATTTCCTGACGTACGAACCTTATATGGTATAAATTTCCTGTTATGAGCTGTATAAATAACGCTGGATTCTCTGTTCTGGGTGGTGTACTGACTAGGAACCACATGTGGTGTCCTGAGCAGCCGACTCCCAAGCATGCTTGAATAAATATAGTTTTGTTTCTAACAAGTCAGTGTTCTCGTAGTTGTGTCGCGATTCAACAGTACTTTCTTGGAGGTCCCATCGAGATGGCAAGCGTGACTGCCTAAGCGAGACCGAACGGTAGTGCCCTGGCAACGGATGACTCAACCGGTATATAAATAAGGTAAAATTTTACTTACCAGAGTCTGTCCACTGCCGGTACGCATGCAGGTGCTCGACATGAGCAGTACACTTCTGCCATAGCCTCACTGTTAGAGAGCAAAAAAAAAGGTGGGATCTGATCCAATGGAAAAAAGGTGGGATCTGATCCCGTGGCTACCTATCTAGGGTTCAGGTCCCTGAGGTTGTGACGGACAGGGTCCGCAGTACAGACAGGGTCCGTAGTAAGCAAGAGAGGTAAGCCAATAAGTAAAGGTTGAGCGCGCTAAGAAGTGATCCGCTGCCTGTCTGTGAATGTGTTTGAAGGTACAAGGGAAAGAGAGAGAACGCCGGGCGTCTCAAGGGAACGAAGGAAACAGGTACAGCGTAGAAATCAGTGTGGATCCACTGCTTGTTTGTGAATGTGTTTGAAGGTATAAGGGAAAGAGAGAGAATGCTGGGCATCTCAAGTGAATTAAGGAAACAGGTATAGCATAGGAATCAGTATGGATCCACTGCCTGTCTGTGAATGTGTTTGAAGGTATAAGGGGAAGAGAGAGAACGCTGGGCATCTCAAGTGAATTAAGGAAACAGGTACAGTGTAGGAATCAGTATGGGAGCAGCTTCAACAAAAGGGGATATTCCCGTCCCCGCTAAGGGAACGCCGGCGTATTATATGCAACAGAATTATGGCCCGCCCAGTTGTAAATTTCGGGAAAAAAATGATATTGGATCACCCGAGATGACCCCAAGAAGCAATTCCCATTGGAAGGCAGTTGGGATCTCGATAAATTAGTGCACTTAAGAGGAGCTCTAGAATCAAAAAGAGGCAAGGTAAAACAACCCCAGTGGGATGCCTATTATAATTGGTATTTAGAAGATTTAAGGAAAAGATAGAAATTTTGCGAAAATGCCACCAGCCCACTAAAGAGGGTATTGAGGTGTTGATGGACGCCAGTTTAGGAACAAACAAATGGAAACAAGTTAAGGACAAAAGTGAATGGCAGGAAGGACCTACCCCAGGGGCCGAGCTCACTAGCCTCTGGGATCGAATCCTAATGGCCATAAGGGACTGTTACCCCCAGGTTGTAGACTGGTTTAGAATTAATGCTACACAGCAGAAACCAGGCAAAGACGTGGGTGATTATGCTAAACAAGTACAAAAAGTGTTTTCAGAATGTTCAGGTTTAAAAGAGGGTGAAGGAGCACCTGCAATGGTTAATGTTATTGTAAACGCTTTGCAACCCAGTATGAAGAATATGTTTTGTACAACTTGTATTGGATGGGAAGCCAAACCCCTGGTTGAGGTAATGAGTGTGTTGCATCATTGCCAACACCAGAATCAGCATCAGCAGCAGAAACCCTTTAAAAAGACGAACGAGATGCTTATGTACGCAGGTCCAGTTGAACCTGCTCTGCACCCACCATTCAGTGGGCGCCAGCAAAGAGGCAGAGGGGGGTATAGAGGAAGGCAGAACAGAGATAATTTCAATTGAACAACCTATTTGGTCAGTCCCCACAACCCCAGCAGTGGCAGCAATGAGGATGCCACTTTCCGAACGAAACATCATCTCAATTGAATAACATCTTACCCTTAGATGACATAGACAGTGAGCGATGGCACTATGAGTTACATTGTACGGCATATTATGATAAGGAAGGCCATGACCAGGACTATGCACTAATGGCAGCCCCACAAGTGGGATCATTCTTTCTTTTGGAAACAGGAAACATTTATATGGGCCATGAAGGAATAGCCTTGCAAATTGACTTGCCAGCAAAAGCAAAGCTGCTATTCCATCATGCAGACGTATCGGCACCGCATTGCACCTTGTATGTTCGTCCCGGCCACTACGCAAAAAATTTGAGCCCGATGGTTAAGTGATTCTCGACTCAGAAACCCACGTACTCAAAGCTGACGCCCTATGGAAGAATCAATGCTTTTCCAGACTCCGAGGTGCGGATTGTCATTACTCGAAGGAGGATCCCCACAATGTTTGAGCGCCAACAACCGGGAGATGATTCCACCCTGAAAACAGCGGGACAACAGGAACAGGAATTACTTCAGCAAGTACCAACACGGCTGTGGACAAAGCACTCGAATGAGGTAGGACGAATTCTATCTGCCGAACCGTTTCGCGTTCAAGTTAACCCAGCCAAACCGTTGCCTCGGAAAGCGCAATACCCCTTAAGTCAGGTGGCGGAAAAGGGCATTCAGGAGATAGTAGCAGCCCTCCTCCAGCAAGGAGTTCTTGTCCTGGTCATGAGCCCCTGCAATACCCCTATCCTACCTGTAAAAAAACCCAGTAAGGAAGAATGGCAATTTGTCCAAGATCTGTGAGCTGTTAATGACTGTGTAATCCCAACCTTCCTGGTAGTGCCAACCCAGCCACCATTCGGAGCTGCACAGGCTGCGGAACTTTTTGCACTTACCAAGGCCTCCGTCTTAGCCCAAGGGAAATCAGTCAATACTGATTCGCGATATACTTTCGGGGTAGTTCATGATTTTGGTCCATTTTGGAAATTGAGAGATTTTATCACTGCCTCTGGAAATCCAGTCAAACATGGGTTACTTATCAGGAACTTGTTACAGGCTATTTTATTTCCCAAGGCTGTAGCTGTCATTAAGTGCGCTGCTCACACCAATCAAAAAGATGATGTTTCTAAAGGAAATGCAAAGGCAGATCAGGCGGCTAAGGCTGCAGCAGCCCGATCTGACCGGATGTTGGTCAACCAATGTGTTGCGGCCCATTCCAGTGCTCCCTCTAACCCTTTAACAATTGACCAAGTGTCCCGATTACAAAGCACTGCTGATGTTGAGGAAAAGAGGGGTTGGCTTGCAGCTGGCTGTTGCCAGAAGCCTGATAGTCTTTGGATCTCCCATGATGGCCACATGGTGGCTCCAAAGAACCTGCTCCCCTGGCTTGCACATGCATGTCATTCTTTCACACATGGTGCAAAAGGGGGGATGAATTATATTATGCACAAATCCTGGTATGCGCCTGGATTTGCTTCTATTGCTGAAAGCATTGCTACCAAATGTATGACTTGTCAAAAGTATAAAGCGGGAAAAACGTCTTGTGTTAAACCTGTTTCACAACCTCTACCATGGGGCCCCTTTGTACATATGCAAATGGACTTTATACAAATGCCCAAATGTATGGGACTACAATATGTGTTAGTAATAATGGACTTATTCTCTAGATGGGTAGAAGTGTTCCCCACCAGAAAAAACGATGCTACCACGGTAGCCAAATTACTTTTAAAAGAAGTTATCCCTACGTTTGGAATACCTGAACGGATTTCTAGTGACAATGAACCCCACTTTACAAGTCAAGTGGTCAAGGAAGTGACGAAAGGACTACAATGTAAGCAACACATGTCCTGCATCTACCACCCGCAATCAGCCGGAGCAGTAGAAAGACAAAATGGTATCTTTAAGAAAAAAATAGCAAAACTCTGTACAGAAACAGGATTAAAATGGCCGGAAGTACTTCCCCTAGCACTTATGCTAATGAGATCTAGCCCCAACAGAGTGACAGGGCTGTCCCACCATGAGATAATAATGGGCCGTCCTGTAAAATTGCCTATAAGCGCTCCCCTGACCATCAAAGAAATGAACATACACAGCATGAGTGAAAATATGTTAGCTTTCTGCATAACACTGTCTAAGACCTTGCAAAGTTTTCATTCTCAGGTAAAAGAAGTGCAGAAGGAAGCAACTGCTGAAGTCTGCCATACCTACGAGCCAGGGGACCACGTGTTTGTAAAGACCTTCCGTCGGAAGAATTGTCTGGAACCCCGTTGGGAGGGACCGTACCTGGTGCTTTTGACTACCTAAACGGCTTTAAAGCTTGAAGGGAAACCAAAGTGGATACACACCTCTCACTGCAAAAAGGCCCTTGCAACAGAAGGACGTACGGAACCCTGTGACAGTGTAACCAGTTCTGAAAGGAATAATCCAGAGTGCTAAAACCAAGAGACTTAAGCTATTGACTGCTTCAAAATATACAATACAAAGTAGAAACTGTCACACTAGAAAATGGCACCACAATGCTTTGCTAAAATTGTGGTTTTGATGTTTGCAGGAGCATGTATAGTAAAATGTAACCTAAAGGCGGGAGAGCCAAATTGCTCTCTAAACCAGGGGACTGGCCAAATGGAAACAGGCACCAATGGAAAGCAGGTATATGATCATTCAGAAGCAATAACATTCGTCAGAGGGAACCTAGGGTGTTACAACTGCGCATGCAAGTTTGTAAATTTAAAAACTAACCCATGCGGACCCTATAAGGATTATAAATATAAGATAAACTGCCAAATGGGGCCCCAGTTAGGAGAAGGATATGTTATGAATTGCGATGACCAGATACTGAGGTGGGCCACCTACTATGGCAATATAACTACCCCAGAACCAACAACCACTCTTGTGCCAGAGATGGTTAGCCATACTTAGATCACCACTGAACCTGCTGCCACTACAGTAACTACCCTGGGGCCTGCGGAGTGTCTCAGAAACTACACAGACATAGTGACCTTAAGTATGGGATTGGTGGCAATACCTGAAAGAGAAAGAGTAGTGATAATACCAGGGTACACTCATGTAAAGATAGTAGTAAATCTGACCAAGCTCAATATGCCAGAATGGTGCCCTGATAGACTAAGGAACTTGCATACTAAACTATTAAGAGAAGAAGTTAGCCAAACAGGATTAAAATTGAAGGTTGAAAAGGAGCAATTAGTAAGTGCCACAACCACAAACCCCACTCAAAAGCACCATGAGAAAAGAGGTATTCTAGAGGTAGCAGGAATAGGATATGCAGCAGGAACTGCCACGGTAAATACCTTAGTTATAGGTATGTTGCAAACAGAGATTGACAAACTAGTGGCCCGTATGAAACAGATAGTTCAGGAACAATATGATGTCCAAGGAGATAAAAGCAAAAAACTGCGGATGCTGGAAATCCAAAACAAAAACAAAAATACCTGGAAAAACTCAGCAAGTCTGGCAGCATCTGCAGAGAGGAACACAGTTAACGTTTCGAGTCCGAATGTTGAAGGGTCATTCGGACTCGAAACGTTAACTGTGTTCCTCTCCGCAGATGCTGCCAGACTTGCTGAGTTTTTCCAGGTATTTTTGTTTTTGTTTTTGATGTCCAAGGAGAATCAGCCCAGATGTGCAAGCAATTAACTGTCCTTATCCAGGAAGGGTTAAAACGCCTGAAGCCAGTAACAAATACAATAAATACCCTGATAGAGCGGGAGGAAGGTGAGGAAACGAACGAAACAAAGGATGCTGTATGCACCTTGTATGGGTCTTGGGTGCTGGCTCAGGTGGACAAAAATTTACTACAACGTAAACCCATCAGGTACCGGACTGGATAGGAGAAAGGGCTTTACAGAAATGGACAGGATCCCCCTTGAAGAATGTTAAGGATGTCTCCCTAGCAACTCTCATTCCTCACCACGCTAAGAATAATGCAAAGAGGGAAATAATAATTTTAGGAATGGTTTTGCATATACCAAAAACTAAGGATAATACATTAAGATCACGATTATATAGAGTTGAGAATACTTTCCCATGTACTAGTAACCCTCCAAGCATTGGATATAGTCATTTTAATCATCCTCGCGATTGTCTTAAAGAAAAAGATTAATGCCTGGACAGTAAACCGACTTAAGGAAGACTTGGTCTTGTTAGAGGTTAATACCCACCGGTCTGAATATGACAGACTGTAAGGATTGTCCTTTAAAGGACAAAAGGGGGGAAATGTGGAATAGAGCTTTAGTCAGCTAAAATGTCTAATGGGTTAAATTGTCTAAAAGTGATTATATTGCAGTAAGGAATGAGGTAAACTAATCGAGCAGTGTAAACTAATCAAGCAGTGTAAACTAATCGTGTGAAGTATTTTTGAAAAGTTTGTGGTTACAACTGCGTCCTGTTATGTGCTAGATGAAACATTGGTGCCCTGATTAAATCTGCTGGTGTGGTAATGTATGTAATCTTTATCTACATAGTTGTAGTTAAACTGTCTCCTGTCTTATTGTGAAATGTCCCATCTGCCTGTAATTGTATTACTGCAATCGCCCTATGTACGTGCTAGCCATGACATAACTGTGATTTCCTGACGTACGGACCTTGTATGGTATGAATTTCCTGTTATGAGCTGTATAAACGACGCTGGATTCTCTGTTCTGGGTGGTGTACTGACTAGGAACCACGTGTGGTGTCCTGAGCAGCCGACTCCCAAGCATGCTTGAATAAATATAGTTTTGTTTCTAACAAGTCAGTGTTCTCGTAGTTGTGTCGCGATTCGACAAAGGTGGAGAATTGAAATGGTGAGCCACTGGAAGCTTGGGGTCATGCTTACAGTCTGAGCATAAGTGTTCCACAAAGTGGTTATCCAGTCTGTATTTGGTCTCTCCAATGTAGAGGACCATCTGTGAGCAGTGAACGCAGTATACTAAATCAAAAGAAACTTCACCTGGAAAGTGTTTGGGGCCTTGTTTGGTGAGAAGAGAGGAGGTAAAAGAGCAGGTGTTACATCTGCTGTGCTTGCATGAAAAGTGTGCCATGGAAAGAGGACAGGGTGTTGGGGTGATAGAGTGGACCAGGGTGTCATAGAGGGAATGGTCCGTTTAGAATGTCGAGGGGTGGTGAAGATATCTTTGGTGGTACCATCATGGTGAATATGGTGGAAATGGCGGAGGATGATTTTTTTTTTTATTCATTCACGTTTCGCTGGCTGGACCAGCATTTATTGCCCATCCTTGGTTGCCCTCGAGAAGATGGTGGTGAGCTGCCTTCTTGAACTGCTGCAGCCCATGTGGTGTATGTACACCAACAGTGCTGTTTGAAGGTGAGTTCCAGGATTTTGACCCAGCGACAGTGAAGGAACGGCGATATATTTCCAAGTCAGGATGGTGAGCGACTGGGAGGGGGAATTCCAGGCGGTGGTGTTCCCATCTATCTGCTGCCCTTGTCCTTCTAGATGGTAGTGACCGTGGGTTTGGAAAGTGATGTCTAAAGAGCTTTGGTGAATTCCTGCAATGCATCTTGTAGATGGTACACACTGCTGTTACTGTGTGTCGATGGTGGAGGGAGTAAATGTTTGTGGATGTGGTGCCAATCAAGCAGGCTGCTTTGTCCTAGACGGTGTCAAGTTTCTTGAGTGTTGTGGGAGTTGCACTCATCCAGGCAAATGGGGAGTATTCCATTACACTCCTGACTTGTGCCTTGTAGATGGCGAGCAGGCTTTGGGGAATCAGGAGGTGAGTTACTCGTTGCAGGATTCCTAGCCTCTGATCTGCTCTTATAGCCACAGTGTTTATATGGCTAGCCCAGTTCAGTTTCTGGTCAATGGTAACCCCCAGAATGTTGATAGTGGGGGATTCAGTGATGCTGATGCCATAGAACATCAAGGGGCAATGGTTGGATTCTCTCTTGTTGGAGGTGGTCATTGCCTGACACTTGTGTGGCGCGAATTTTACTTGCCACTTGTCAGCCCAAGCCTGGATATTGCCCAGGTCTTGCTGCATTTGGACATGGGCTGCTTCAGTATCTGAGGAGTTGCGAATAGTGCTGAACATTGTGTAATCATCAGCGAACATCCCCACTTCTGACCTTATGATGGATTGAAAGTAATTGATGAAACAGCAGAAGATAGCTGGGCTGAGGACTCTACCCTGAAGAACTCCTGCAGTGATGTCCTGGAGCTGAGATGACTGACCTCCCACAACCACAACCATCTTCCTTTGTGCTAGGTATGAATACAACCAGTGGAGAGTTTTCCCCCTGATTCCCACTGACTTCAGTTTTGCTAGTGCTCCTTGATGCCACACTCGGTCAAATGCAGCCTTGATATCAAGAGCAGTCACTCTCCTCTCACCTCCTGAGTTCTGCTCTTTTGTCCATGTTTGAACCAAGGCTGTAAAGAGGTCAGGAGCTGAGTGGCCCTGGTGGAACCCAAACTGGGCATCAGTGAGCAGGTTATTGCTAAGTAAGTGCTGCTTGATAGCACTGTTGATGACCCCTTCCATCACTTTCCTGATGATCAAGAGTAGGCTGATGGGGTGACAATTGGCTGGGTTGGATTTGTCCTGCTTTTTGTGTACAGGACAATTTTCCACATAGCCAGGTAGATGCCAGTGTTGTAGTTGTATTGGAACAGCTTGGCTATGGACGCGGCAAGTTCTGGAGCACAAGTCTTCAGTACTATTGCTGGAATATTGTCAGGGCCCATAACCTTTGCAGTATCGAGTGCCTTCAGCCGTTTCTTGGGATCACATGGAGTGAATCTAATTGGCTGAAGACTGGCATCTGTGATGCTGGGGACCTCCAGAGGAGGCCGAGATAGATCAGCCACTCGGCACTTCTGGCTGAAGATTGTAGCAAATGCTTCAGCCTTATTGTTTGCACTGATGTGCTGGGCTCCCCATCATTAAGGATGGGGCTATTTGTGCAGCCTCCTCCTCCAGTGAGTTGTTTAATTGTCCACCACCATTCACAACTGGATGTGGCAGGACTGCAGAGCTTAGATCCTGTTGGTTGTGGAATCTCTTAGCTCTGTCTATCACTTGCTGCTTATGCTGTTTGGCATGCAAGTAGTCCTGTGTTATAGTTTCACCAGGTTGACACCTCATTTTTAGGTATGCCTGGTGCTGCTCCTGGCATGCCCTCCTGCACTCTTCATTGAACCAGGGTTGATCCCCTGGCTTCATGGCAATGGTAGACTGGGGGATATACCGGACCATGAGGTTACAGATTGTGTTTGAGTACAATTCTGCTGCTGCTGATGGCCCACAGCGCCTCATGGATGCTCAGTCTTGAGTTGCTAGATCTGTTCAAAATCTATCCCATTTAGTACTGTGGTAGTGCCACTCAGCACGATGGAGAGTATCCTCAATGTGAAGGTGAGACTTCATCACCACAATGACTGTGCGGCGGTCACTCCTACCAATACTATCATGGACAGATGCATCTGCGGCAGGCAAGTTGGTGAGGCTGAGGTCAAGTATGTTTTTCCCTCCTGTTGGTTCCCTCACCACCTGCCGCAGGCCCAGCCTAGCAACTATGTCCTTTAGGACTTGGCCAGCTCAGTCAGTAGTGGTGCTATCGAGCCACGCTTGGTGATGGACATTGAAGTCCCCCACCTAGAGTACATTCTGCACCCTTGCCACCCTCAGTGCTTCCTCCAAGTGGTGATCAACATGGAGGAGCACTGGTTCATCAGCTGAGGGGGGTTGGTAGTTGGTAATCAGCAGGAGGTTTCCTTTCCTATGTTTGGCCTGATGCCATGAGACTTCATGGGGTACGTAGTCCATGTTGAGGACCCAGGACAACTCCCTCCCGCCTGTATACCACTGTGTCGCCACCTCTGCTGGGCCTGTCCTGCCAGTGGGACAGGACATACCCAGGGATGGTAATGGTGGTGTCTGGGACATTATCTGTAAGTTATGATTCCGTGAGGATGATTATGTCAGGCTGTTGCTTGGCTAGCCTGTGAGACTAACTGTTGAATATGGAGGCTGATCAGGTGGAAGCTGAGGACAAGGGGAACCCTATTGTAGCTCTTGAATGGAGGGGAAGGGGTGGGAGCAGAAGTGCAGGAAATGGGTTGGATATGGCCAGGGCCATGTCAACCACAGTGGGGAGTGAATCTGCAGTTGAGGAAATGAGAGGACATATCAGGGGTGCTGGTATGGAAGGTTGTATCATCAGAACAGATGTGACGGAGACAGGGAAACTCGGAGATTGGAATAGCAGTCCTGACAACAGTTCCGATGAAGAGTCACATTGCACTTGAAACATTAACTCTGTTTTTCTCTCTCCACAGATGCTACCAGGCCAGCTGAGTTTTTCCAGCACTTTCTGTTTTTATTTCAGATCTCCAACATTCACAATCTTTTGCTTTGATTTGAGAATGAAATAGGGTCCTTACAGGCTTCAGGTTACAGGGAAGTGTAGCTGAGGTACCTCTGGGAGTCAGTGGGCTTATAATGAATGATTGTGGATAGCCTATCCCCAGAAACAGAGACGTTGAGGAAGAGAATTGAAGAGTTGCAGGTGGACCATGTGAAGGTGAGAGAAGGATAGAAATTGGAAGCAAAGTTGAAGAAGTTCAGGAGAAGAGCAGGAAGCAGCAACAATACAGTCATCAATGTGTCGGATAAAGAGATGGGGGAGGGAGGCCCAAATAGGACAGGAACAAGGCATGTTCCACATGCTCCACAAAAAGATGAGCATGGCTAGACCCAAGCGGGTACTCAACAACACCTTTTATTTGGAAGAAGTGAGGTGAGTTAAAAGAGAAGTTGTTCAATGAGAGAACAAGCTCAGCCAGGTGGAGAAGGGTGATAGTCAGCAGAAACTGTTTGGACCCCTGTTCAAGGAAGAAGCAGTGAGCCCTTAGGCCATCCTGGTGGGAATGGAGGTGTGGAGAGATTGAACGTCCATGGTGAAGAGGAGACGGTTAGGGCCATGAAATTGGAAACTATCACAGAACGCATCAGAAGAGTCACGGCTATGGGTGGGGAGGCTGGACGGGGGAGAAAAAAATAATCAAGATAGGAAGAAATCAATAGGGCAGGAGCAGGCTGAAATACGTCTACCAGGGTAGTTCAGCTTGTGGATCTTGGGAAGGAGGTAGACGTGGGCTGTTTGAGGTTTGGAGTCTATGAGGTTAGCTGTTGTGGAGGGAAGATGTCCAGAGGAGTTGAGGCCAGTGACAGTCCTGGCAACAAGAGCTTAATGTTCAGTGGTGGGGTCATGGTCCAGGGGGGTGTAAGAGGAAGTGTCAGGGAATTGGTGTTCAGTCTGTGCTTGGTAGAGGTTGGTACACCAGACAACAACAGCACCACTCTTGTCAACAGGGTTGATAACAATGTTAGTGTTGGACTGGAGAAAACAAAATTCAGCAAGTTCGGAGGGAGGCAGGTTAGAGTGAATGAGGGGAGCAGAGAAATTGAGTCGCTGATGTTATGCCAGCAGTTCTCAGTGAAAAGATCAAGTGAGGGTAAAAGGCCAGAGGTAGGGGTTGTAGTGAAGGAGAACACTGACCATCCCTAATTTGTTGGGGACCACGAGAGTAGGGCTCTTAATTGCTCTTTTTCCAGAAAGATCATCCGGGAGTCACACCATTCTTATATTTGGGTTCCCCACGCTCCCAAAGAACTATGGTGGTGAAATTCCACCCTTAGTGTTGTATGGTTTGGAGACATTTAATTCTGTCACCCTGAAACAATGAATTCTGAGTTTCTCTATCTCAATGCTCAGGAAGGTTGACATGCTACTTATTTTGAAGGCTTCCTGCTCTGCATTTGTTACCTCCAAAATCTGTGGGGACCCGCCTCCAGTCTTCTTCCTCTCACCTCTTGTGTTTTGTGTTCTTTGCTCCTGCAAATCCACGAGTGCTTGTAAGGCTCATCTGCATCCAACATACGCAGTGCATTTGTGAGGATGATCTTAACTCAGACACGTTACGAGTAGCACTGGCATGCATTTAAGGATGTGTGTTGGGAATTCTGAAAATTGTGATCACATTTCCATAAGGATTGGAGTGAATGGCAATAGTAGACAGAGGAAGGGGAAGGTGAGGAAGTGCATTGGAACAGAATGAGGGGCGCAGATGAGATGTGATGGGATATCCTTGACAAGACAAAGTGGGAATGTGCACTACAAGATCTACAGAATCTGCAACTTTGTTCAAGGGAAGGCCATTATCTAAGGCCTTTCAGCCATAGTACACCAAGGGGCTGGGAACTGTGTAGAACCCTTTGGGCTGTATGCCTGACATGTATATTGTAAATATCAAGAGTATTGCAATAATTGTACTGAGGCACCTCAGAGTGGAATATGCTGTATGGAGAAAAGTTGAACTCTATTGTACTTTCTGTAATATTCAATTTGAAATGTTTTGGAATGTCCTTATACAAATTTTATGAATAAAGTATATTTTTGGGGGAAAAAAACTGCAAAACAAAGAGGTAAGCCAAGAAATTACAAGACCAATAAGTCTTAGCTTGGTTGTGGATTAAGGTCTAGAATTCCAAATCCCAACTCTCCCTTCCTATGTCCAGCATTGCCACTCACCTGAATTCATAATTGAAGATGAAATTGAGAAATGGCAAATCAGGGACTGTCAACATGGGCAAGTGGGGCTTGATTAATTTGTTGAATGGGAATCAGAGTGTACGGATAAATGGATATGATGTCAATACACATTTTCAGAAACTATTTGGCAAGAAGTTACTTTCGGCAAAGACAAAGGGGAGATTTTAAACTGCAGGCAAAATGAGTGTAAAGTGGATGGGGCATTGGTGGCACCCACCCAAAACCAAGGAGAAGAGAGCTGAGCAATTTTCAGCTTCCAGCCTCAATTTAATTCAGCCAGGAAGCTGTGGCCACCAAATGGGCTTTCCACTGCAGTTTATCAGTTTTGAAAGGCTGAAAATCTTCTGATTTTTATCAATTTTGGCTGGAAGGTCAGACCTGTTGTAGGGGCAGAAAGTTTTTGTGGAGTAAAAAGGAGCATTCATGATTCTCCCGGACCCACAAAAATCTTAAAAGAAAACCCAAAAACTTATTCTTTTCCACCATAATTCTTTTTGAATTACTTAAAATGAAAAAAAAACACTTACATTTATATAGTACCTTTCAAGACCACAACATTCCAAAGTGCTCTACAGCCAATAAAGTACTTTTGAAGTGTAGTCACTGCTATAATATAGGAAACATGATGACCAATATGCATACAGCAAGCTCCCACAAACAGAAACTTGATAATGACTAGATAATCTGTTTATGTTATGTTGTCTGAGGGATAAATATTGGCCAGGATACTGGGGTTAACTCCCCTGCTCTTCTTCAAAATAGTGCCATGGGATCTTTCACATCCAACTGAAAGGGAAAATGTGGCCTTGGTTTAATGTCCCATCCAAAAGACACAACCCCTGACAATGCAACACTCCCTCATTACTACATTGGAGTGTCAGCCTTGTTTTTTGTGCTCAAGTCCTGGAATGGGACTTGTACCCACAACCTTCTGGATCAGTGTGTCACCAACGGAGCCATGACTAACACCTAAATAGCTAACGTCTGATATAACTGAGGTTAGCAGGTACAATGCACACTCTGCTTATTTGCACATCTTAACAGCTTCCTGTATGTTTTGGGCAGGAGTGTTGGGCACAAAATTTATCTGAAAAATTGATTGATCTGGACCTTGGGCATCAAAGGGATGATCAAGGTGTCCACCCAATTTTCCTCTATTGGTTCCCTGGTTTTTCTGGTGATAAATGGGTGACAGGCGGTTAATGATCACACCCATGGTTTTAAGGGGAATTTATGCATATGGATTGAAAGATAGCTAGGGACAATCCAGCAGAAAGGAGGGTAAATGGACAGTGAAAGGAACTAAAAATAAATTCCAGTTTTTTTAAGACTGAATGAACAGAGATCTCAGGGTGTAAGGTGCATAATTATTTTTTAAAGGTTCAAGTTAATGAAAGGTAAATGGGATTTGGGGTTTTACATAATTATATTAAATACAAAACCCAGGAACTGATGTTGAATTTGTACAAGATATCGCTTAGGGCACAGCTGGAGCCTTGTCTGCAGTTCTGCAGACCCTATTATAAGAAGGATATTAGATCTGTAGAAAAGCTACAGAAAAGATTCACTCGGATGGTATCAGGAACGAAAGGTTATAGTTACAAACAAAGACTCAAAAAACTGGCGTTTTCATTGGAAGAGAGCTGATTAATTGAGATGTAATAGAGGTTTTCAAAATTATGAAAGATTTTGAGAGGGTAAATAATGAAAGCTTATTCCCATTGATTGATGAATCAATAACAAGAGGGCTTGAAATCAAGATCATCACAAGAAGAATGAAGAGGGAAAATTTAAAAAGGGTTATTAGAATGTGAAAGTGTTCATGTGTGTGGAAATGTGGTGGTATTGGTTGTGATGCCCACTCCAGTCAATTAGCCCACCAATACTCAATATCAAAGCTCACACATGAATAATGACCACTTGGGTGAGAAACAGAGTGCCTAGTGCCTATGAAATCATACCCAGCAACAAGAAGAGTGGAGAATTGGAAAAAATAACACACATAACATTCTTAATGTGCATAATCACAAGGACAAAATGACAGCCCATATTAGAATAGTTTTAAACATAAAAATAAGCATTTATATCATGCTTTATCATGAAATATCCCAAAGAGTGCAGTCACTCTTATGCAGGCAAAAAGGCAATTATTTTCACACAGCAAGATTTCACATATTGCGATGAAATAAATTTTTTGGGAGGTTGCTGTTGCTTCAAAACATTACTGTCCAGGACAACTTGAGAACTCTCTTCTCTTCTTCAAAATAGTGCTGTGGAATTCTTAAGGTCCACCTGAAGAGAAAAGATCAACATTCATTTGATCCCTATCTCTGAAACCTCCGCCATCCCTAAAACCTTCCGAGATTTCCATACTCCTCCAATTCTCACCTTTTGCACATCCCCAATGTTAATCACTCTGCCATTGGTGGCTGAGCCTTCAGCTGTCTGGGCCCTAAACTCTGGAAATCTCTGACTAAACCTTTCTACTTCTCCTCAAAACCTACTTCTCATCTGTCCTGATATTTCCTTATGTGGTTCGGTGTCAAATTTGTTTGATAATGCTCCTGCAAACACCTTGAGATGTTTTCCTGTGCTAAAATTTCTATATAAATGCAAATTTTTAAAATTCTTTCATGGGATGTCAACGTCGCTCAATAGGCCAACATTTGTTGCTCATAAACGTAAGTTGTTGCTAAGGTCTAGTCTGAGGGATGGTGCCTCCAACAATGCAGTGCTGCATTACACTGCAGTCTCATCCAAGGTTATGGAGTGGGGTTTGAACCTATGACCTTCTGACAGGTGTGACAACTGAGCCAAACTGCCAAATGAAAATGTAAACAAATTTTACATTACAAAAAGAGATCATTACTAAGTAGTAATCAACCAGGCATGAGGAGCTGCTACAAAAGAACCTGTCTTATTTAGCTGAATGTCTGAAATCATTGTGACTTTTTAAATTACTCTCAGTTACAACAAAATGGTCATTAAGAAGATGCTCCAAGCAATATAATACGAGCATTTGACTTCTGAGATATTTAGAATATCATTTTTATTCAAGATTCTGCAAGTCAGTTACGATAATTTTTCTCCAACTTACTATTTCTCCAACTTGAAAAATTGCAAGTATTTTTCCGGGTCGCTCTTCAGGAAAATAATCCCTGCAATACATATATATTCTATATATATGTCGGCTCTCGTCCTTCTACTCTCGCAAATACTAAAGAAAATTAAAATAGTCCCCGTACTCAATCACAAAACAAAGTTCGGAATTCGTCTCGCCATTCCTTCAAAGCCTCTTAAGAATCTATTTCTTTGATGTCTCCTTTGGTCCTCCCTCCTTAATCCTTCCATCTCTTACTCAAAGTCTCTTTGACCCCTTGTGAAGCCCTCTGAAGAATTGTTATATGCAATGAGCCCTGTAGAAACATTGACTTGCATTGAAGGTTTTCGGTGTGTTAATGTGAATTGAAAGAGTTGCTCCCCTTTGAAAAAAATCTGACACTGGCCAATAAGAATTACAAAAGTCGATTAGAGAGAGAAGAAAGATGATTTGGTGGCTTTTATTTTGAAGCCGTTGTTTCTGATGTAACTCCAAAATATGTAATTGACAGGGATAATGTAGGCTTTGTGCACATTCCCTCCTCTCAGTTGCTCCTCCCCTTATCTCAACCTTCAGGTATAAAAAGCCTGAGGAAAGGTTGCTCTATGTCACATCACCAGGAAGCAAGTGAGGAGGTGAGACATCAACACCGGCTACTCCAGTAGCGATTCCCTCACAAAAAAAAAATCCTCGTGCCAGGACATTTCCAGCAACCTTTTGTTTCAAATAGAGTAGATTTTTCTAAATTAATAAAGTCATGACACAACCTACCCTGACAGCGATAAAGGTTCACTCCGATCATCCCGCTGATTGGTGTTTCAACTCCGTTCCGGTTTCTGATAGGCTGAGAGTATTGTCACTCAGTTCAGTTCCCGCCCCACTCCATAGTTAGGTTGACCCGTGAGCAGCCTTCCAGTTCTTGCCTGAGGTATTCCTCATTTTAAAACGTTTTAAATTCAAGGACTGCTTCAGGTAAGAATATATTTATGTATTTTTCAATTTGATTTTTTGTATTTTAATATAAATTCTAATGAGAGTGTTATTGTATACAATGTCCACAGACAGTCTTAATGGCAAGGTGATTATGTCTATACAAACATTATTTATTTTATGTATTAGTTTTAATATTCGATTCTCATTCAGACGTTTCAAAACTGGCGTAGATAAATTATATGAACTTTTTAAACTCATTGCATGTATTTAATGCGGACGGTTCTGCAAACAAGCATTAAATTGTTTCAACAAACTAGAAAATTGCTGTAAAAACACAATGCTGGAAATGGTCAGGTCAGGCAGCTTCAGAGAGCGAAAGTTTCAGGTCGGCGTTTGGAAGAGTTTTTTAAAACTGCCATTTTAACATTCTTCGGGTGAAGAAAAAGCAATTATTCTTGGTTGTAATTCATTACAAGATGAAATTTCGATTCAAATTAATCCAAATCTGTTTCAATTTTTGTTAGCACTAAATTCCGACTTATTATCACTGAATTATCCCAAAAACTGAATTAAACGATGTTAAGGAAAATAAATTTGCACAATCAGTGGCAAAGTTAATGGGGGGGGGGGGGGCCTCAAGATTCAAACACATGCCTATTTTATATTCATTCATGGGATGTGGGCTTCGCTGGCTGGGCCAGCATTTATTGCCCATCCCTAGTTGCCCTTGAGAAGATGGTGCTGAGCTGCCTTCGTGAACCGCTGCAGTCCATGTGGTGTGGGTCCACCCAGGGTGCTGTTGGGAGGGTGTTCCAACATTTTGACCCTATTGAACATTGTCTGAAATGATTGGGAGGAATTCTTTGCCTTTTAGTTGACAAAAAGTCGACCTCGGTATATAATTTAAGGGAGTTATTATTGTAGGCAGGGAGAAGGGGGAGATTTGTCATAGAGATGTCCCACTGTTGATTGTAATGTGTTGTTGAAAATTACTTAAACAAGGTACAGATCAAAAAGCAAGCTGCAGATCTAAGAGAAGGTGCGGGAAATAAAGCATCCTGGAAAAGGCAGGTTCACGCTTCGGGTGCCGACCTTGAGACCGAAAGTTCTCATGAGAACGATGTCTACCTTGAGAGGCTTCCGACCTGAAACAAAAACAAAAAAAATGCTGGGAAAACTCAGCAAGTCTGACAGCATCTGTGGAAAGGAAGACAGAGTTAACGTTTCGAGTCCGTATGACTCTTCATCAGAGCTGAAGAAGACCTGTGCCGCTAGTTTTAAGATGAGGGAAAGCTGTCAAGTAAATCCTATCCTTAATTCCACAGTAGGTAGTAACCGAGTTACATACTCTGAAACTACTTCACTAAAAGCTAATTATAATATGTCAGGTAAGAATCCAGGGCAGATCTTCTGAACATTGAGCTAATAAATTTGCTTTCGAATTCAATTTCCGAGAACTAGAAATACTTTTAAGTAAAAGTATTTTACTTAAATCAACGTATAAATCAACGAGAACTAAGCGGTCTTAAATACCAGGTCTGTATTCTCTAAATTTGCATTAGAGTTGCACTTTTTCTACCGCCTTTTCTACCATGTCTCGTCGAATTTTATCATTCATTTTATTTCCTTAGTAAATCCCAGAAATGTTAGAACTAATTGAAAAGTTTAGTATTTTATAGCTAAATGCTGTTTTGAAATTAAATGTTTACATCATAATTTACCATGCGAAGGAAGAGGAGAGATTCACCTTGTCTGCTATTTAACATGCTTCCCTACTGGTGTTTCTCTGAGGTCATGAGCGTTGTGTGGGGGTTCCGGAGTTAAATGAATTGATGGGGAAATTCCACTGTTAATAAGGCCGCTTAACAAACAGATCGACCGAGTGGAGGTAATTACTCAAATCTGGCGTGAAATTTGCGCCAGAAGAAAATATTTCCACCATAAAAATCTCATGATCATCTGCCGAGTATTTAAGCTCAAACCACGTTGTTGTTTTAAACATTATTTTACCATCTTTTACTCCTATTTAAGCCCCACTAGTGAATTATCTGTAGAAACGGTTTTCCATGTTTTTGTTCCATCTCCAGTTTTCTCCTCTCTCTTCCCGGGTGTTTTAGAATTTTTTTTTTCAGAAGGTACCTTATTTTCTCTACACATCCTGTAACAATGCGTTGGGATGATGGATGCATTAAAATAAATAAAACACCCTTTAACAATCAGCTCACTAATTGCATCTCCGATTTGTTTCAATGACACAGGCTGCCTGTGTGAAATGGAAAACTCGGTGCTGATAGTGTCTGTCATCCTAAAGGCTTTCAGCAGGTAAGCGAACATTCGGCACCCGAACCTGCTGTTTTCTGAAGCATGGCCCGTGAACCCAGTTCTGTTTATGGAATGACAGTGGCATTGGCGAAGGGAATCCGCCAGCAAAGGTGCGATAGCTGATTTCAGAAGCAGCACTCTGGACATTCATTGTATGAAGCGCTTTGAGGCTTCAGATAATACATGACACGATATAAACAATGGTATTAATTAGACCTAGACTTGCAGCAATTATTTTGGGAGAGAGAAGCTGCATTTTGTGAACGTTCTCTTTACTCTTATTTAAGCCCCACTAGTGAATTCTCTGCCTCCAGATCGAATGTCATCCGAGCCTCAACAAAGTCCGGCAACCAAACGGTTAATTTCACGCTCAGCGGGGAGGCTGCATTTACTGGGGTTGTGGGTAACAAGAGTTGGTGTTACAGAGCAGTGAGATCCATCGCTGACCAAACTCCCAGTGCATGAGGTCCCTGCTGGGTGTTCGTGGTGGTGCTGGGGTGCTTGTCATTTTTGAATCCATTTAATAGGGTTTTAAAAAAAAAATCAATATCATATTCACATAAGGATGGAATTTTGGTGTATTTGACCTTCAAGTCACTTGTTCTAAAATTTGAGTATGCAATTAGTGACTAAATTTCAAACCATGTTCAATACAGATGTAAAACTCTCGATATACAGATCAGCATCTAGAGATGGTTCATCCGTTCTTGAAGGAGTCTCACCCGCAATTGAGCCTTTTTCGCGTTTAGCTGCGGTTGGACGACTGTTTATTTTCAGCATTTTATATTTTTCTTTCAGATTTATGGCCCTTGCATTGTCATTTTTTTTATCAACACTGATTTTCATCGCCATTAAATATACACATTGAGGCAATTATCAAGGCAAAGTTATGTACTTTAATTGAATGTAAATGCTGTGATGTTTCTTATATATAAATATATAAGCCCAATAAAACCTGAATTAGGAAACATTGGCCGTTTTACATGAGTTGGAAAAGAATCTAGGGTATTTTTAAATAAAAAAAATATTTAATAGGGAGAACTCTGCTTTTTAATTTTTTAGTCAACAGATGACAACTATGTTTGCATTGTAAGCATTAAACGAAAATACAATGTTTAAAATTCTTGCCTCATAATTTTAGGTTTGTTTGATAGCTGTGAGCGTTTTATCTGACCCTTTGGAACACAGGTTTGTGTGAAATAAAAACTTCAGAAATTAATTGGTATTGTATAATGTAGCAAATAGCAAATCGGAGAGGGTCTTGCTTGGAGGGGACATAAAGGAGCAGGTGTTTGGAGAGATTGCCGCATTCTGAAGCTCAGCTGTGTGGTTTTTAAAAAAGCTATTTGCAGTTTTATTGCAGAATTTATAACGGCGAAGAAAATGGACCCAAACTGTAAAATCAGCAATCGGTACAAGTGACTTGCAATCTTTTCACTCAACGCTGCTTTTTGCAATTTGATTCCAGCCTGCGTCTTAAGTTTCCCAAATCATTTGGTTTTTGACTGCTGAATAACCCAGTTTACTCTGTCTCTGTCCTCTGGGGGAGGATTCTAAAGGCGGGTTTTAGCATTAACAATTTAATCCCTGCTAAGGGGTCCTTTTCAAAACCTGTCTTTGTGATTCTACCCCCCTCCTCCCTATACTAATTTTCCTGCTGTTTTAGATTCAGTTGCAAGGTTAATAATTAATTCGTTTAAGCACCATTTTTAATTATGAAAAACACTATTCGTTAGTGTTCGCAGTGTAGTGCAAGCGTCATTTTAATCGCTGAGGGATCACTGATGGTTTGTAGCAAACGATTGCTAAGATCCCAAAGCAGGTATATTGCAAATTGGACAGTTCAATCTGGAGTGTGTATTTAAAAAGAAAACCCATCGTAATGCTAGGTTATCATTGGGGACGATAATAAAAAGGTAAATTGTTTAAGTCTGGAATAGAAATAAAAACGTAATGTACGACAGGCCTGCCGCATCTAGGTAAACATATCAAGTGAGATCAGCAGCAGGCACGTTTTTTTGACGGGGGTCTGCCCATGTTCAAAATACTCTTGAACCTCTGAAACATCAGCACAAATATTGTAATCCTGCCCAAACTGCGCCTTGGACCTGTGGACCTGCAGTTTTCTCACTTTCAGTTCTGTTTGCTGTGATCTTCCGATCGTTCGGTAGCAGCTTTTACCTTTTGCTTCTTTCGATATGAATTAATTATCTATCCGTTTCGACCATCCGTAAGTACTTAGCTGCTTAACTTGTCTTTCTTCCCTCCAGGAGTTTTTTGCCTTTGGTCTTGCTTCATTAATTCTTGTGTTCAGATAATTTGAAAAATGAACTGAAAGAGATGTTGGAAAACGTTTCTAAATGAATTAAAATGTTCTGTAATTAGCAAGTTTAAAATCTGTTAAGGAAGGGCATTTGCTACCAATACTTAGTGAACCTGAATTCAAACTTAAACCTTGAAGCATAAAGCATCAAAATAAAAAGCAAAAGCAAACTTATACAGCTTGTAGGTTAGGGTGCAGTTAGCATATTTCATCCAGTGTTGGTGCCTTACTTTAAGAAAGTTGTTAGGGGAATTAAGAGGATGCAGAAAGGATTTACCAAGGCCAGTGCTGAGAGGTTTTACTTATGAAGTGAGACTAGAGACACTGGAGCTCTTCATTAGAACAAGCCAGGTAAGGAGGGGATCTAATAGAAATGCTCAGTCTTGAAGTCTTTAATGAGGCATGTCAGGGAAAACACTCAAATTGAGTTGGTGAGCAGAAATAATAAATGACGTTGAAAGAGTTGTTCAGATATTGAATATTTTACTAGAAACAATGGTTAAAGCAGAATCATAATAGCTTTTAAAAGAAAAGTGGGCGCAGGTGTTGAGGAAGAATTTTTAAAGAATCTGGGGAAAGGCCAGGGTAATAGGACTAAGCAGAGTTTTTCCAGCTAACACTGGCCTCTCCAGTACTGTAAAATTCTAAACTCTACCAGCTCCCCGATGCAAGCCTTTCTTTGGGTCAGACTAAAATAGCAGATGGATGATATTAGTCTGATCTTGTAGTTCCTCTCCTACTATGCAAGATTTAATATTGGAACAGTACATCACTTGATTAAAACCTGTCTCATGATGGTCTAAGCCCAGCTCTCATTGCCTATTAGTGAGTGAACAATCATTGCTTGGTGAATTTTGTTTTTGGCCAGATCTTATAGTGACGGAACCACAGGTTGAACAGATTCAATTTAGTAGGATTTTTTGATGTAAAATTTTAAGAAACTTTCAAATGGAGCACATTCAAAACTTTCAAGTGGAGCAGAATCCAAAAAGCTTTCCAGAGGGCAGAGCCTCCCCCAAGGCTATTGCCTGGGGAAAGTTTTAATAAGACTATATAACAGCAATTGTATCAATTCAAACTTGAGACCACAGGGAATTTTAACTTAAGGGGTGAACTGGTATCAGCCACTAATTTTCCTTTTTACTTGAGTGAACAGAAAGCAAAGTTGGACAAACTAATAACAGACAGTTCATTTGCTGCCTATTCTGCAGCCTGGCAAAGTTGCATTTCACCCAGTGCCACTTTTAAATTTGCTGAAGATAAGGAAAAATAATCTACAGAATCACAGAATTTTAATGGCACAGAAGGACGCCATTCGGCCCATCGTGTCTGCGCTGGTGCTCCAAATGAGCGTTATGAGCTGCCTTTGCCCCGTACCTTGCACATTGTTTCTATTCAAATAATCACCTAATGCCCTCTTGAATGCCTCGATTGAACCCGCCTCCACCACACTTCCAGGCAGCGCATTCCAGAATCGAGCCACTCGTTGTGTGAAAAAGTCTTTTTCCTCACGTCACATTTGCTTCTTTTGCAAATCACTTTAAATCTGTGACCTCTCATTCTTGATACTTTTATGAGTGGGAATAGCCTCTCCCTATCTGCCCTGTCCAGCCCCCTCATGATTTTGAACATCTCTATCAAATCTCATCTTAGTCTTCTTCACTCCAAGGAGAACGGTCCCAACCTCTCTAATCTATCTTGATAACTGAAGTTTCTCATTCCTGGAACCAATCTTATAAACCTCTTCTCAACCGTCTCCAATGTGTTCACATCCTTCCTATAATGTGGCGCCCAGAACTGTACACAATACTCCAGCTGAGTTCTAACGAGTGTTTTATATAAATTCAGCATAACCTCCTTGCTTTTGTGCTCCATGCCCCTATTAACAAAGCCTGGGATACTATGTGCTTTATTAACTGCTTCTTCACCTGCCCTGCCACCTGCAATGATCTATGCATACATTGGCCCAGGTCTTTCTGCTCCTGTACCCCCTTTAAAATTTCACCCCTTATTTTATATTGTCTGTCCATGTTCTTCCTACCAAAATGCATCACCTCACACTTCTCTGCATCAAACTTTATCTGTCACCTATCTGCCCACCCCACCAACTTGCCTATGTCCTTTTGAAGTTCTACACTGTCCTCCTCACAGTTTACAACACTCCCAAGCTTTGTATCATCTGCAAACTTTGAAATTGTCCCCTGCACACCAAGATCTAGATCATTAATATATATCAGGAAAAGCATGGATTCCAATATCAATCCCCGGGGAACTCCACCACAAACCTTCCTCCAGCCCAAAAAATATCCATTGACCATTACTCCCTGCTTCCTATTTTTCAGCCAATTTTGTATCCATGTTGCCACAGTCCCTTTTATTCCATGAGCAATAACTTTTCTCACAAGTTTATTGTGTGGCACTGTATCAAATGCCTTTTGAATCTCCATGTACGCCACGTCAACAGCATTACCCACCCTGACCTTTCCAGTTACCTGTTCAAAAAACTGCAGCAAGTTAGTTATACATGATTTCCCCTTTAGAAATCCATGCTGGCTGTTCCTTATCAACCCATATTTTTCCATGTGACTACTAATTCTATCCCAAATAATTGTTTCTAGAGTCTTGCCCACCACTGAAGTTAAACTTACTGGTCTGTAATTGCTGGGCTTATCCTTACAACCTTTTTTGTAATGTTTGCAATTCTCCAGTCCCCTGGCACCTGCCCTGAGTCTAGGGAAGACTGGAAAATTATGGCCAGTGCCCCTGCAATTTCTACTCTCACTTACTTCAATAGCCTTGGATGCATCTCATCCGGTCCCGGTGCCTTGTCAACTTTAAGTAGCGACAGTCTATTCAAAGCTTCCTCCTTATTAATTTTGAACCCTTCTAATGACAGAGTTTCCTCATCTGTCACCATGGCCTGGGTAGCATCTACCTCCTTGGTAAAGACGGATACAAGTATTCATTTAATACTTCAGCCATTGCCCCTTCGTCCATGTGTAAATTCCCTTTTAGGTCCCGAATCATCCCTATTCCTCCTTTAACCGCCCTTTTACTATTTATTTGCCTATAGAAGACTTTAGGATTCCACTTTGCGTTGGCTGTCAGTCTTCTCATAATCCCTCATCGCTTGTCTAATATGCTTTTTCACCTCCCCTCGGAACCTTCGGTATTCCTCTTGATTCTCAATTGTATTTTCTACCTAACACCTGTCATAGCACAATTTTTCTTTTTTATCTTAATTCTTATCTCCTTTTTCGGCCAGGGAGCTCTGGATGAAAAAGGAGATAGGCCAAGGCAAAATGAGTAAAGGTGCCATTCTCTCCCAAGAGTGACCTGCCATTATCTGGAATTTTCTTTCTGCATTTGCTGCTTTTGTACTGTAAGTTCTTTGAGTCTGAACATGTCCTGCCATAAAACCAATTTTTAAATATTCTTTTATGTGCTGTTGTTGCTGCTGGCAGGCTAACATTATTACCCTTAAAGATAGTGGTGAACTGTCAATGTGTCTAGTGTCAACCGTATCTAGTGTACAAGCTAAATTTTACCAAAGGTAATTAGTGTCATTAAATTAATCAAAATTTCTTGTTTATAATTAGCTGTGATGTTTCTGAAAGATTTTCTTTCATGACTTTTCCTGTGTTTTAATTTTGTAATCATCAAATCTAATGTACACATTTAACGCTTCCAACAGTGAGATTCTGGATTAGTTTGGAGATTAATGTGCAATTTGTATTATGCAAAAGAAGCAAGAGTACTATTAGATATTCTCTGGCATTCATATTTATACTTGATTCCAATTATAAAGTTCAGTGTTTATTGCTGTATGAAAACAGATTCGCAATATCCTTTAGCGTCTCTCCTTTTAGACAACCTCCCCTTGTAAGGATAGCATAGTAAAGAACCTTAATAGATAGCAGAGCTGTCGGCACTGTCCCAGTCTAAAAGAGTTACTTGTGCAACAAAATCATTGTAAATACAGTCTTGAATGTATTTCCAATGATACTATACCTTCTCAAGGCCTTGCTAATGATGCCCACATTCCATGAAAGAATTAAAAAACACAGACTATTCCCTCCTCAATCTTCCACTAGCTTGACCTCATTCCCACAATCCTGTTCCTAATTCTGCACTAAGTTCCTGCCCCTCTTCAGTCCTGTCCTTGCTACCTCCATTGACCATTAGTTCCCCAGTGCCTCAAATTTAAAACGTTCGTCTTGTGTTTAAGATGCTCTCTTGCTCATTACACGCCTCAAGACACCACATCAGCTGGTGAAACATTACTACTGGTTATAAAACAACTGGTATCTGTTTGAATTCAAGTGTGGTTTACACAGATCATAAATTATCAACCTTTGAAATTCATAGTTGACAGGAAGAAAATATTGTATGTTAGACCTGCAGGACTGAGGCTCAAAGATTTCCTCTGCTCAAACAAGTAACAAAGCCATAAAAATACTCTGCAACAGCTCTATAATTCCATTAGTGAGTAGGGAAAGTTTGCCCTTGTGTATTTCCTTCATGAAAGAAGTCAAAAATCGTTCTGTGGTGGGGGCAATGAGAAATTTTGAATTTAATGCATTTGGTGACTATTTTAATTGGCTAAATGCAATCACTTGTAGCAAGAAAAGTAGTTCCTTTCTTTTGGATTTTCTTTGACCAAGCCTTGCTTCTACTATTGGCTGAGCAGAAAATTCTTCCAACTCACTATTTGGAAGACAGAAGCCATTGTCTTTGGTTCACAACACAACAGATACTGTAGCTACTGATTTCATCTCTCTCGCTGGCCATAGGCTGAACCACACTGTTCATGACCTGTTGTGCTTCTTGACTGAGATAAGCTTCTGACAAGGTATTCTTGCTCCATTGCCACTTCTACACCAGAAACCTCACTATCTCTGCCCCTGCCTCAGCTCATCTGCTACTGACATCCTTATCCCGAGACTTGACTATTCTAATGCTGTCCTCTAAGGGCTCCCATCATTAGTTTAAGTTTACCCAAACCCTGCTGCCAGTTCTCTCAATCCCATTGCCCCTTTGCTTGCTGCCAAACTGGGAAACGATGTACATCAATATCTGTTTTTTAATTCTCATTCTTGTTTTTAATCCCACCATGCCTGTCTCTGACCTCCTCCAACCCTCAGGTGTCTGCGCTCCTCCAATTCTGGCCCCTTCGCACGTCACCAATTTTTAACCTTTCCTTCACTAGCAGCAGTGCCTTCAGCTGCTTACACCTAAGTATTGGGATTTCTCTCTGTCCCCCTATATGTCTTTGGACATAGTCTTAAAACCTACCTCTTTAACTAACTTTTGGTCACCTGAACTAATAACATCTTGCATTGCTTGGTGTCAATTAATAAATTATTCCTTCCCCTCCTTCTCACCTGCCTGTAACTTTTGACACAGTTAATCACAACATTCCCCTCTGTCATTCAGCAGGAAGGAACTGTCCTTGCACTGTTCCATTCTTATCTACCCAGTCCTAGCTAGAGAATCCACCTTCAATGGCTTCCTCTTCCCATACCCAAAGTTAGCTTGGTCTCCCAAGGATCTATCCTCAGTTAACTCCTACTTCTCATCTATATGCTGCCCCTCAGTGACATTATCTGAAAATAAAGCATCAATTTCCATGTATGCTGAGGACACCCAGCTCTACCTCTCTCAAACTCTGCATTATTGCTAAATTGTCAGGCACCTTTTCACATTCAGTACTGGATGAGCAGAAGTTTCCTCCAAGTATTGGGAAGACCAAAGTTATTGTCTTTAGTCTCTGACACAAACTTCATTCCCCAGCACTAACTCCCATGCCCCACCCTGGCTATTGTTTAAGGCTGAATCAGACATCATATGATGAGATGAGCTTCTGATCACACCCACACCACCACTAAGACAACCTATTTCTTCCTCCGTAACATTGTCCAATTCCACTCCTGCCTCCTGCCTCAGCTCATCATTGAAACCCTTAATCCATGACTTTTGCCTCTAGACTTGACTATTCCAACATGCTCCTGGTCACTCTCTTGAATTATACCTTCCATATGCTTGAGGCCATACAAAACTTCCTCAACTTGCACCAAGTCCCATTCACCCATCAGCCTTGTGCTCACTGATCTACATTAGCTCCTGGTTATAATGCTGTATTTTAAAATTATCATCATTTTAAATGCCTCCATGGCCTTGACTATCTCTATCTATGACCTCCAACAGCTCTAGCCCCCACACCTGTGTTCCTCCATTCTGGTCTTCTGTGCATCTCCACTACAACATTGTTGGCTGTGCCTTCAGCTGCCAAGGCCCTAAGCTCTGGAATTTCCTCCATAACCCTTTCAACCTCTACCCCTCTTTCCTTCTTTAAGACACACCTTTAACCTACCCCTTTGGCCAAGCTTTTGATCATTTTTCCTTAATATTGGAATTAAATTGTTTGATAACAATCCCGTGAAGCACCTTGTCACATTTTACTAGTTAGCATGCAATGTAAAAGGAAGCTGTTGTATTTAAATGGTTGATTTTTAATTGAATGTGTACCTAAAGAATTTTACAGTTGAGTTTATTTGTAATTTGAGCAATACATGAACACAATAGTAATAGTGTACAATATCTATAGGATGTGCGGGGCATAAAACCATAGTGAATTAGTATTTTCAGCACTGCTGTTTATACCAAAGATGCAGAGATTTGAAAGTTTTGATTTTATAATGGAAGAACCATATGTTCTAGAGTTGGATAGTTTGCTATGATGTTGCAGGTGCAGCTCTGTGGAGTTGGATGCTGTCCTCTGTTCAATAGACTGACGTCTTTATTTTACCTTGAGAGGGGCAAGACCATTATTTTTACGGACTTGTATTCCTGTTTCTCCAGGCTTGTCTTACCCAATTCAACTGTCTATCAAACAAATTCCCCATTGGAATGACACATTTTGTAAGCAAGATAGACCTTTAGGTATTCCATGTAACTCGCCTCCATGCTGAGTTCACACCAGAACTCACTTAATTTCATGAAGTCAGACTGACTTATTCAAGACCTATTTGAATATTGAAAAAAAACACTTGTCTCTAATTCTGTAGCTCTTTTGCCAAAACCTATTTAATGTACTGGAACTAATACCCATACTTCTTGATAGAGCTTCTGTGGTGGGTTTTGTTGCCTGGCTGTAGAATAAGTGCATTAAAAAGAATTTTGCATTTATATTGCACCTTTCATGTCCTCATGACATCCATAGCACTTTTGGACACCAAGTAATAATGCAGTTGCAGCTGTTCTATAGTGAAACATAGCTAGCAGTTTGCACAAGGTCTCAACCTGCAAATGTGGAATGATGTTAGTCTGATACTGGCAAGGGAGGAATGTTGACCAGGAGTAGGTCCATGCTTTGATTCAAATACACTTGTGGGATTTTTGAGATTAGCATTGGTCCTTGTACGTCTCATATGACAGAAGGCACCTTCAACAATGCAGCATTCCCTCTGTACCACACTGAAGTATTAGCTCAAATTACTCCATTTCATTTTTACATATTTGCTATTGTGAACAAAGTTACTGACCTTTGTTGCAGCAACTTACAAATTCCACATTCTAGCAGCAGTATCTGAGGATCTTCCTCATCAGGCAAGTTTGCAGTCTAATGTGACCCTATCAAGAACAAAGTCCAGTACTCATTTTCCACCACCTCCCACCCCAAAAGAACAGAAAATAAGTGAGAAATTAACCTGGCTAGTCTATGCAATCCTCCCTAGTCAGTCACAGTGCAGAAATGGTTGGGTGAATAGACAAAATGAGGGTCCTAACTCATTTGCATAGAGCATACAGTGCAGGACCAGGCTATTCAGCTCAAATGGTCCATAAAGGCCCCCTTTAATCTTACTTCATCTAACCCCACATATACCTTCTATTCTACTGAAGCAGTCCATGCCCACATGCAGCAAAACCTGGACAACATTCAGGCTTGGGCTGACAAGTAGCAAGTAACATTCGTGCTACACAAATGCCAGGCAATGACCTTCTCCAACAAGAGAGAATCTTACCATCTGTCCATGACATTCAATGGCATTACCATTGCTCAATCCCGCCACTATCACCATACTGGGGGTTAGCATTGGCCAGAAACTGAACTGGACTAGCCATATAAATACTGTATAAATACATATAGGAGAAAATTGTCCCCCCATTGGGGGGGGGGTTGTGTGGGAGCGGGTGCAGGCGGGCACGGACCCGATCAGCGCCCCCGATCGGTTCCACGCCGCCATTTTATGTGCCCAGCGTGACGCACACCCGGAAGCACTCAGCACTCCGTGTGCGGACCGGGGGTTTGGGGGGTTTGGTGGGGGGGGGTTCCCTGAGTTGCGAGTGCACTTTCGCGCACATGTGCAAAAGAGTGCAGATATCTCCCTGAGGAGCAGAGGTACCTCTGGGAGATAAGTTTTAAGTTTTAAAAATTTTAATAAAGAAAAAAAAAATTTAAGACGTCCCCTCATGTGATAGTGTCACATGAGCTGGGACATGTCAATGAACTTTAATGAAAAAATGTATTTAATTTATAAACCCTTCAGGAAACCTCATCCCGCCCGTGGATGAAGTTCCATGAAAAATACGAAGGCCACCTGGGCTCTTCGCCTGCCCACCAACCTTAAGGTTGGATGGGCAGCTTTCTCAATAGCCTTAATTAGTTAATTAATGGCTTTAACAGGTCTTTGACAGTTCAGCGGGCGCACAGCCGACTCGGCTGCGCGCCCGCCAAACTGAAAATCTAAATGACACGCGGTGACGTCAGGACGCATGCCCGACATCACCCCGCATCATTTTACGCCTCAGCGAGTGGGCCCCGCCCCCACTCACTGAGCTGAAAATTCTCCCCATAAATATAAGAGCAAGTCAGAGGCTGGGAATTCTGTGGTGAGTAACTTACCTCCTGACTTTCCAAAGCCTGTCAACATCTACAAGGCAAAAGTCAGGAGTGTGATGGAATACTCTCCACTTGCCTGGATGAGTGCAGTGCCAACAACACTCAAGAAGCTTGACACTGTCCAGGCCAAAGCAGCCTGCTTGATTGGCACTCTATGCACCACCTTCAACATTCACTTCCCCCACCACCGTGCTGCCAGCATGGTGTACCATCTACAAGATGCACTGCAACAACTCACCAAGGCTCCTTTGACAGCACCTTCCAAACCCACGACCACTACCGTCTAAAAGGATAAGGCAGCAGATACATGGGAACACCATGACCTGGATGTTCCCCTCCAAGCCACATCATCCTGACTTGGAACTATATTGTCGTTCTTTCATTATTGCTGGGTCAAAATCCTGGAACTCCCTTTCTAACGGTATTGTGGGTGTACCTACACCACATGGACTGCAGCAGTTCAAGAAGGTGGTTCACCATCACCTTCCCAAGGGTAATTAGGAATGGGCAATAAATGCTGGCCTAGCCAGTGATACCCACATCCTGTAAAAGAATTTAAAAAAACTCTCCCTTTTGTTTATCTAGCTTCCCCTTAAATGTATTCTATGCTACTCACCTCAACTAAGTAAATTGCAGATTCTGACCACTCTGTGCAAGCAATATACTTTCAAATAGTATGAAAAGCAAAGTCTGTGATTGATTAAATATGAACATCTAAGGTGCCTGACCTTAGAGGAGAAATTACTTTTATTTTTAACATGATGAAATCCAACTAACTAGAGAAACATATTAGTGGATAGCATCCTGAACCTACGAAGGAAGTTTTCACACAGTGAAATTGGATGGTGAAGGTGATTAAAATTGCACTGCACTTTAACTTGCAACTTGCTGTGGGAATAATTTGCATTTTGTTGGCATGAGGGCTGTAATTACTATTCTTGGGGAAGCACACAACAGAATAAGCCACTACCTTCAGGACAGCAGTAATGAGGTGAAAGCCAAAAGGTAAACTTGTGGTAATTTTGATTTTTGGTGTAAAACAGTTAAATGTAAATTGGCAGACCTTTTTGCATCTCTACTAATTGATGAAAGAGATGTAGAATGGCCTGCTAATTCACCATCAACCATTTTGCATGATAGCGCAAAGTCAAAGTTATTCCCATTTAGTGGGCATTGGGAAACCAAGGCCAAAAGGGTCTTGTGCTATTTAACCATGCAAACCATAAGATCCTAGTTGCAGTACCTAGTTTGTGCTGAACCAGCAAACTTCAACCTGGACAAAAGTTGGCATGTTAAATTGGCTCTTCCCCTGAGCCAGAAAGCAGAAAAACATTGCCCAGATTGGAATCCAGGGACTGCTGGAAAGTGAGTTCCTTAGATGAATGGGAGCACAGAATGCTCAGCCATGTTGCCTTCTACTGTTGAATAGTATGCCACTGATCACCAACCAGAGCTGCACATGAGTGTCCTAGATAGTACTGGTGAGTGTCAAAGAGCCAGTATTTTCAGGAGGGAAAGAACACAACTTGTATAAAGAACAATAGACTGGAAACTTAATATTTGCAGTGCTCGTGATGTTCAACTTCATATTCAGGATTTGAATATCTTGACAGTTCTATCTTGCAAATGCTGCCTGGAGAATGTGGGGTGGGTGGGAGCGATTACAAGAAAATCAGCTCATTAAGACTTCTGCTGACATAAATTGTGTGAGTGAAGCAGAGACAGTCTATTATCTGATCCTTGTCTTCACTCCCACGCACCCTTCTTTTTTAACAATGATATCCAGCAGTGTTATTTTTAAATATAGCAATTGATCTTGACCTGCTGTTACCTTGTGAATGGCATGTTCTTGCTCACTGATGGATGTCATTGCTAATATGTATGGACAGGATGTTTTTCAGTTGATGTATGGGACACTGACAATAAAATATGAAGTCAATCGCATGACCAATCTGAGGTGACTGAATTCTGTTGTTTTTCTGTCTCTAGTTTTCCCTCAACATTTGTTCCGCCCTGAATTTCTTTGAGATAGCTGTACAGGTTGGCAGTGCACTTTTAGCACTTGCTCAAATAGCCATGATTTCTGTGCTCCAACAAACTTTGACTGCAGAGGAGATGGGGAGGCAGTGGCATAGTGGTATTGTCACTGGACTAGCGTTCCAGATACCCAGGGTAATGCTCTGGGGACCTGCGTTTGAATCCCACCATGGCAGATGGTAAAATTTGAATTCAATAAAAATCTGCAATTAAAAGTCTGATGATGACCAATGCTGACTGGTTTACTAAATCTGCTGGCCTACGTGTGACTCCAGACCCACAGCCCTTTGAATGAGGGCAGTTAGGGATTGGCAATAAATGCTGGCCTAGCCAGTCATGCCCACATCCAATGAATGAAAAAAAGATAAAAGGGTGGTAGAGGACTTCATAGCGGGCCTCCATTGCACCCAGTAGATGCCCAAGAGAGACATTGCTAAATTTGGGGGCAGCATGTTTCCTCCCTTTGGCAGCCATGACATTGCAGCAGCTTTTGATCCCTTTGAGAGAGCTAGCTCTGTGCAGGGGCGTCCTTTAAGTATGGCACCAAGATTAGTGAAGGCCTGAGGTGACGGCAGGGCGGTCGTATCAGAAGCTGCCCCACCACTGATCCGAAGTGTTTCCCGTGCATGCGTTTTTGAGGCAGGATATACTGGGAATGGGATGATATGGCACGAAAACCCATCATTGCGGCCGGTAGGTAAAATGACTTTTTTCATGCCGCACTTAGGGTGGAATCGTCCCAGATTTGCAGCATGTTTAGTCATGATTTTGTGTTGTGCAGCAATAGTCTATTGTTGTATCTACAGACCCCTTGGCAGCCATTTCGAGATTCAGTACAGTTGTTTAATTTGGCGGCTGATTTTCAACTTGCAGTTTGAGTTTAAAAATGGCATTGTGGATTGTCTGCTTGTAATGGATTTATTTTAAAAATCCATTAGTTCTACATCCAGGTGCCAACTTGTAAATCTCCCAAATGGACTTTATAGAAACTGGGTTGAAATTATGCTGTGCAATATTAACAAGTACCTTAACAGTGGAAAAAATTTCATTTCGATATGTTACTTAATGTGATATGTTACTTAAAGTGATGGGTGAAGGAGGTGTGTGAATGATGGATTTACCCATAAATGTTAGTGTGATCTCTAGCCTGTTGGCTGTTATGTCAAAAAACAGTATTAAAAGGTCATTTTTGCGGCAACTTTATTGGTGAGTCATAGTTATTTACAAAAGAAAATCAACATTTAAGTTGCAGTGTTTTGCATACATTACAATTGGAGTCAAGTCAATTTATTTGAATCTCTTTGTGACATTTCACTCAGAAGTGATGAGGTGACCCAAACCTGAAATTCTCTTCTTCATGACCAAGTGTTGGAAAACATTGTTGGCACAGTGTTTTTGGTGTGCTCTATTAGGATGGAACGTGGCTGTACCAAGTGCTACACATCCATCAGTCTTGAATTGGCCCTGTGTGTTTCCCCCATCCCTCTCCCATGCAGCGGTACAGTTGAGAAGGAGCACAAGAAAGAACTTGCCTTTCACAACCTCTGGATGATCCAATTGCTTTAAAGTCAATGAAGTACATTACAAACAGTGACTATGCTGCATAAGTTCTGAATCCTGGCAGCCAATTTGCTAACAGCAAGGCTCCACAAACAGCAATAACCAAATCTGTTAGTGATGTTGGTTGAAAGATAAATATTGGCCAGAACCCTGGGAGAACACCCCTACTCCTCTAATAGCACCATACATCTTTTACATCCCAGCTGAGAGGGCAGACTGAAAGACTGCTCCTCAGCCTAAATTGTGTGTGGGTGTGTCTCTCGAGTAGATCTTGAACCTATGATCTCCTCACTCAGGTGGGAGTGCTGTTCTGAACTTCTATGGGAAACCTTCATCTCTGTAACCCCTGCCCAGCAATCCAGTTACTGCAATCCCTCATCTTCAACTTTCCTCTCCCTGTTTCTCTTCATTGCACCCCACCCACCATCCCCCCCAACTAAAAAAGGTATGGTATAACCTTGTAGCTCTGGTGACTGTTTGCAGGTTGCTAGGCAACAGAAGGTACTGAACGATCAAAGGTAAGGCTGTGATTTAAGAGCTTTGCCTCCCACTGACAGCCATCACTTAAAAGCAGGTGACTTGAGAGGGAACCCTTCAAAGTATTTAAAATGGCAAATGAGGTAGAATAGTGCTGAAATGCTGAACGTGACTGCACACTGAACAGTGACAGTAAGAATAGAATTTTTAAAAGTAGATTTCAGCCTAATGTCAAGAAAATCATTCTCTGAATAGAGCAATTAACATGTAGAGTGGTGGAGGCATAAATTGCGGAATTGTATGATGGAAAGTGATCGCTGTTCCTTTCTGGATGGATAGGCTGGGAGGAGCCTCAAGAGCCTTTCTCACCTATGTGTATTTTGTGGGTCTTGCACTAGGAACAATTTACAACAAAGCTAAACTTTTAATGACAAGTTTCATAAATGGACTACACAATGATGCATTAAAGATCTCCCCATCCCTAACTTCACTGATCTTTTTATTGCCTGTGCAAATGAGATCTAATATAAGGCTTCCCCTCCTTGTAGGGACCCAATGCTCCCAGGGACTGTGGTTTGGAGATTCAACCTCAGTGTTGCAGCGCTATCTCTGACCTGCTCTCTCTTCGATTATAGCTTCCCTTCCAGGATCATAGAATTAGCTCTTGGACACTGCATGATTTAAATGATTACACCAAATAAAACATCAATGCTCATATACTGGCGCCTAACTTGGTGAAACTGCACGTCTTTTAGCAACTGCACAGTGCAATTATGTTGCAAGCAATATAGCAGTTGCTTAGGCAGGTTCAGTGTGAATCACCATGATATACTTTGCAACAGCATAGCTTGGCAAAAAGATTGTGCATGTCTGTCTATTTAGATATTGTGAATTAAAATAATTAGTCTGCAATACAAATGAGTGGCTGCTCACATTTAAGTGGATGTAGCTGTCAGAGGATGGAGCGCATTTGTCAGCTGTGGGAACAGCCAGTCACCCCAGGTTCAACAACCAAATGGCAAAGGATCAAATGTTCGTCTGGGTGCAGTAATGTGTTTGGATCACAGCTTGGAAAGAAAATTGCCGAAGGGCCTAAACCTAGACTTGGGTATGGAGGTCATTGTGAAAGAGCTGACCTTTGGGATATGGATATGGTTCTGATCCTGTCCTCATTGGGTATTTACACACCCACACTTTCCAGTGGGAACAAGCAGTCAATTGATTTCCCCCAAAACCCTCTCACCTAGGGAGTGGGTGTAAATATTACCCAGGTTGAAATGAATTAAGCACAGGCTATGGATTGAACTTTGGCTATCTGATCTGTGTAGTTCAGCACCACTGGACAATACACCTATCCATAGAATCATAAGAGGATTCCCCCCACTGCCATCTGCTTCCTGCATTAGAAATGCCCATAGGCCATACTGTTCATTTATGTCAGGGTCTGTATGCGAAATCGCTGTCATGCTTGCTTAAATAACCAGTCAATGCAATAATTCACAGGATGTTAAGCACTTTGGAATGTTTCTGAAAAGGTGCTATATCACATTACTGATATACACAACTATCTCTATAAATTACCCCTGAAAATGCTGTAACTGATCATTTGTGCAAAATCTTAATTTTTCATGTCCTAGTTTAGAAGATTAAACTCCATATTTGGCGAGATCTAAATTGGGTTTAGTTTATTGTTCAACTTGGCATTCAATGCAGCAGCCCTAATTAGAAATGTAACAATACATAAAACAGTTTCGAGTAGAAAAATGTGCTTCAATCAACAGTAAAGGGATTGAACAAAAGTCTCATTAAATAAAGTCTCTTTTGTGTTAGCTAATATGATCGAGAAGATCAACAGCAGAACAACATCGCAGACCCTCGATCTGTGCTGTTTTTCAATAACGACACAGACTGCTCTGTTGCTCTGGCATTGTTGCATAGATTGGGCTCGAGGCTCTTAAAGAGCAGAGTGTTGGGAGACACCTGGGTCAAAATTTGCAAGAGATTTTGCAGGGACTAAATGTTGGACTACCTTTTAAAAAAAAATGACTTCTCATAAAAGATTGAATAGTAGAGAATGCAAGATATATGGTACTGTGCTCCCAGTATTGAGCCTCATTTGACAGGAGCACAGGTCAAACTGATGCCTTTAGCACGGGGCCAATTCAGAGACCTATCTTCTTCTTCGAGTAGATGTTGCACCCCATTTCTTTCCATCCCTCCTTTACCATCGCTCCTCCTCTTCTCTGGCAATAATTGCTTGCTGGATCACACATTGGGCTCCAAATGCTTTCCAATGTCTCCCAAGGGCAATTCTTGACCAGGTTGTAGACGTTGTCAGCAAGCTACTCAGTCAAACTCAGTCCATTCCTCCTGCACAAATGTTCACAAACCATTGTTGTACCTGACTGCAGCTTAACCATGATGTTATGAAGGGCTAAGTCAAAGAATCTTTGGGATGATGGTAGACAGCAGCAAGACAACTAGCGATGCAATGCCAAGTGAAGCAACAGCCTGTTTTACACAGCACCTGACTTTTATCCTTTATGAGAAAGGACACGGGCTGTCAATTTAGTGGTGAAGACCAATTTCACTCCCGCAAACTGCTGCTGCACCTGTATTATTGGGCTCAAACCCTGGGCCCTCTCCATCTGCTGCACACAGCAATGAAACCTTGATGTACTTCAGGTGATTTAAGACTGCAGTCAGTGAACAATCTTCAGGCTGATAAATGTCAATGATACAGAGTCACAGAATTGTTATGGTGCAGAAGGAGGCCATTTGGCCCATTGTGCTGCACCGGCTCTCTGAATAAACATTATGGATCAGTGGCATTTTCTTGCCTTTTCCCCATAACCCTGCACATTGTTTGTTTCTATTTAAGTAATCATCTAATGCCCTCTTAAATGCCTTGATTGGACCTGCCGCCACCACACTTCCAGGCAGTGCGTTCCAGATCTGAACCACTCGCTGTGTGAAAAAGTTTGTTCTCACCTCACATTTGTTTCTTTTGCAAATCACTTTAAATCTGTTCTTTCTCTCGTCTTGACCCTTTTACAAGTGGGAACAGTTTCTTCCCATCTATTCTGTCCAGCCCCCTCATGATTTTGAACACCTCTATCAAATCTCCACTTAGCCTTCTCCTCTCCAAGGAAAACAGTCCCAACTTCTCCAAACTATCTTCATAACTGAAGTTTCTCATCCCTGGAACCATTTTTGTAAACCTCTTCTGCATTCCCTCCAATACGTTCACATCCTTCCTAAAGTGTGGCACCCAGAACTGTACACAATACTCCAGCTGAGGTCTAACTAGTGTCCTATACAAGTTCAACATAACCTCCCTGCTCTTGTACTCTATGTCCCTATTAATAAAACCTAGGATACTATATGCTTTATTAACTGCTCTTTCTACCTGTCCTGCCACCTTTAATGGCGTAAGCACATATACACCCAGGTCCCTCTGCTCATGCACACCCTTTAGAGTTGTACCCCTTATTTTATATTGTCTCTCCATGTTCGTCCTACCAAAATGAATCATCCCTCACTTCTCTGCATTGAACTTCATCTGCCACCTATCTGCCCACGCCACCAACTTGCCTATGTCCTTATGAAGTTCTATACTGCCCTCCTCACAGTTTACAATGCTTCCAAGTTTTGTATCATCCACAAACTTTGAAATTGTCCCCTGCACACCAAGATCTAGATCATAAATATATACCGGGAAAAGCAAGAGTCCCAATACAAAGCCCTGGGGAACACCACTACAAACCTTCCTCCAGCCTGAAAAATATCTCTTGACCATTACTCACTGTTTCCTACTACTCAGCCAAATTTATATCCACGTTGCTACTGTCCCTTTTATTCCATGAGCTATAACTTTTCTCACAAGACTGTTGTGTGGCACTGTATTGAATGCCTTTTGGAAGTCCATGTACACCACATCAACACCATTACCCTCATCAACCTTCTCTGTTACCTCTTCAAAAAACTCCAAATTAGTTAAACACAATTTTCTCTTAAGAAACCTGTGCTGGTTCTTCCTAATCAACCCACATTTTTCCATGTGACTATTAATTCTATCCTGAATAATTGTTTCTAAAGGCTTCAGCACTCCAAAGTTAAATTGGCTGGTCTGTAATTGCTGGGCTTATCCTTACAACCTTTATTGCAGAAGGGCATAACGTTTGCAATTCTCCAGTTCTCTGGCAGCTCCCCTGTGTCTAGGGAAGGCTGAAAGATTATGGCCAGTGCCCCTGCACTTCCCACTCTCACTTCCTTCAATATCCTTGCAAGCATCTCATCGGTCCTGTACCTTGTCCACTTTCAGTACTAACAGTTTATCCAATACCACCTCATCAATTTTGAACCCTTCTAGTGACAGAGCTTCCTCCTTTGTCACCATGGCCTGGGTAGCATCTGCTTCCTTAGTAAAGACAGATGCAAAGTGTTCATTTAACACCTCAATATGCCCCCTGCCTGCATGTATAAATCCCCTTTTTGGTCCTTAATTGACCCTACTCCTCCTTTTGCCATCCTCTCACTATTTATGTGCCTATAGAAGACTTTGGGATTCCACTTCATGTTGGCTGCCAGTATTTTCTCATAATCCCTCATTGCTTCTCTTATTTACATTTTCACATCTCCTCTGAACCTTCTGTACTCAGCTTGGTTCTTAGTTGTATTTTCTACTTGACACCTGTCAAAAGCATATTTTTTCTTCTTTACCTTAATTTCGATCTCCTTTTTCATCCAGGGAGCTCTGCATTTGTTTTCCCTAGCTTTCCCTTTTGAGGGAGCATACCTTGACTGTGCCTTAACATATGTTAACTCATGTTTTGTCTCTACAGATGCTCCCAGAACTGCTGAATATTTCCAGTATTCTGTTCTTTCACATTTCCACATCTGCAGCTTTTTGCTCATTAAGGGGATTAATTTAATTCATATACCCCATAATGAATTTGGAGTACCTGAACTCAGATCTCCTTTTGAAGCTCAGGTCAAAAATGTGACACCTTGGTCTGTGGCCCCTCCTCCACAGAGGACCACTCTTTACTGCAACTCTTCACTTTGCACATCCTCCAACACCTGATGGGGACACCTTTGGCCAGAGGGCAAATAGAAAAAGCCAGGTATGGCTTTAAAGGTAGCCAACAATTTAAAATGTAAAGCTCAAACAAGCCATTCAGTCCAACTGCTCTGTCTTTACATATGTTCCACATCAGTCTATTGTTGCCTACTTCATTTAATTCTTTCAGCATATCCTTCTATTCTTTCCTCTCTGGATATTAGGCTTCCCCTTAAATACATCTAAGCTATTTGCAGTTCAGAGAAGGTTTACTAGATTAATACCTGGATTGGGTGGGTGGTCTTATGAGGAGAGGTTGGGCTTGTATCTCCTGGAGTTTAGAAGAGCAAGAGGTGACTAGTTGAAACATATAAGATCCTGAGGGGTCTTGACAGGGTCAATGTGGAGAGGATGTTTCCTCTTGTGGGAAAGTCTATTATTGTTTCAAAATAAGGGGTCGTCCATTTAAGACAGAGATGAGGAAATTTTTTTTTGAGGGTTGGGAGTCTTCGGAACTCTCTTCCTCAAAAGGCAGTGGAAGCAGAGCCTTTGAATATTTTTAAGGCAGAGCTAGGTAGATCCTTGATAAGCAAGAGGTTGAAAGCAATCAGGGATAGGTGGAAATGTAGAGTTGAGTTACAATCAGGTCAGCCATGATCTTATTGAATGGCAGAACAGGCTCAAAGGGCCGAGTGGCCTACTTCTCCTCCTAATTCATATGTTTGTAACTGCTCCTTGGGAATTGAATTCTAGAAACTATTCAATATTTTTGACTTCAGGTTTTGGGCTCCCCACTCTTTCTCTGTCTACCCTTTCATAATCTTAGATATCTCCCAGGCCGTCCTTCAGTCTTCTCTTTTCTAGCCAGCAGCCCTCTAACAGGTTATGCATCAGCTCAATAACCAGGCTGAAAGGTTGTTATTGGATCCTACACAGCAATTCTGTTAAAGTGCCTGTGGGAATTGCTAGTATCTGAGCTGCAAAGTTAAAGCTTGGTCTATTTTAATTGCATTGACCTCCTAGAAACATAATTGATCCAATCCTCTTGCACATCACACCCAGAATTGTATGTTCACCAATATTACACAAAGTACAACAATTACGGAAAGAAAATCTGTCTGCTACAAATACAATATATGTGGTTAAGGTGCCTGCGGGCTGAATCTTTGCTTCTCTGGGTTTCCTTCATTGTTTTGAACTTAACAGCATGCTTTGCAATGGGCAAATTTCTCATTTGCATGAAATCTTTGTCTTCAGATTGACTCCCACCTGGATATTCAAGTGGTTTAGTGCCTGGCTTTCCAGGTGAACCAACACCAACAAAATCCCACACATCCAAAAAAGGCAACACATCAAAAGTTCAACAGTCATTTGCTGAAGAGAGCCTTAAGCATCTAAATCTCTATACATTACAGAGCAATTTGCTGCTGGCCAGATAAAGACTGTCTTAAGAAGCATTTAAGTGAATGCCCCTCAGACACCTGTATGTGAGAGAAGTGGAACTATTTCCTAGCAAGAAAACTAATGGCTTTTTCAGAGAGATTATAAATAGTTCTAATGGCCCAGTTATTAGCGTTGAAGAACCCATTAGCTCACAGTGGTTCAGACAGTGAGTTTATACAGAGTACCTGAGTTATCCAAAGTTCATTCCCCATTTGGTTGAAATCAGTTTAACTCTGCAACAAGAAAATAGGGATAGGAAAGCTATCACTAGCCATAATGTTTCTGGGTAAAGGAGGAGAAAAGACTATTCCTGCAGGACCTATTAGCAGGCATTGGTTGAGGACTGATTCAGGGCCAGCTGCTGCCCTTTCCAGTTGAATAGCATCTTGTGATTTAATGGTGGAGGGTTTGCATGAATAGCCACTTAGAGGTACTGGGGGATAATCTCTAATGGAATGATATCCCAGCAACAGTTAGTACCTGCAGTAGGGCAGAGTACAGGGAAAAGAATTAAGTACAAAGATTGGAGGGACCAGTGCTACTGCATATGCCAGCCACCCCCACGGAACTAATTCATATATCAACACTGCCTGGCATGCTGGCAGAGCACCAAGGTCACTAAGATGGTTGCTGAAGGACAGATGAGGCACAGAAATTAGGTTACAATTGAGTTTTGGTAGCATCCCCAGTCTTAGTTCAGCTGATCATAAACAGGTAACATTGGATTTCTACAATTAGTTTCAGGTCTGTCAGACTAGGCAATGAAGAATCATCCAGGGCTCACTTCATGTCGTGGGGGTCACTAGATAGGTGGCAAAGGTATACACCTGTGTATAATGGATGTAGAGGGGTTCAGGCACCACTATGATGCTGTCCATAGTCAAATAGTCTACCAATACTGACTACCTGACTCACAGATAAAGAATAGCCACTTGGGATATCAGAGGATAACTGGAACTCTTCTGGAACTGAAAGAGAATAATGAGGTTGGGAGGGGAACAAGACTAAAACTTGAAAGCAAATAAAAGTTGAGTCTTTGACCTTTAATCAGAATATGGGCCTTCAGGTGCACATTGATATTAGTCCCAAGGACTCCTTTTTTATATTTGCAGGCAATTGAGTCTGTTAAATGTCAACATGGTCGGCACCAGACAGGACAGCCTCTGCTTTTATGCCGACATAATTACACATTTCTTTTTATTCATACTCCTACATATTGGTGTTGCTAGCAAGGCAAGCATTTATTACCCTCAAGGCTTGTAATGAGCTGCTGCCTTGAGCCACTGCATTTTGTATTGTGAAGATATTTCCTTACTGCTGTTGGGTAGGGAGTTCCAGGGTTTTAACTTAGCAATGATGAAGGAACAGTAATTTGTGTCCAAGTCAGGATAGTGTGTGACTTGAAAGTGATGCTATTCTCTGGCATCAGCTGCTCTTGTCCTTCTAGCTGGTGGATTTGCAAGGTACTGCTGAAGAACCCTTGGTATGCTGCTGTCAGTGGTTAATTAATCCTAGTGATACCATGCAGCGAAATCCTACCTCTATTCCACACTAAGCTGAAATGGGCCAACTTGTTTCAGTATGCCACTGAACCACCAATTATTTTAGACCAGAGTTTAACTGGGGTTTCTGTTGGGATTCTACATTGGCAAGTCAACTTCCTGTCTGACCATGGCAGAATGAAACCCAGTTGAATTTCAAGTCTGTGCTTGTCCCACTGCAGAGGCTTGAGAATATAATCTAGGCTGACACTCCAGTACGGGGGAGCATTTGCACTGTGTAAGGTGCTGTCTTTTGGAGGAGCAGTTAAACCAAGGCTCTCTCTGCAAAAGTTGATCTCTTTCCAAAATCTAGACAAGTTTTGCATTTGGCATTTAATTTAATTTAACTTTAACTTTCACAGTATTAGTGGGTGGTAAACATGCTGCCTGCTAATGGCAGATATAGTTAATCAGGTGACCAGTCAGAGGTCACCTGGCCAACAGGGGCTGACTTGCTTATGTAAACATAGGAGGTTCTTGCTATGCATAGAGGCTTGTGTGAAAGCGTACTTAGCTCAGGAATTTTGAGTCAGAGAATTCGGCACAATGAGGGAAGAGATGCTGTTGTGTTTTTTTTACAAGGAGTGAGAAAGCAACTGGGCGGTCATTTAAACTAGGACTATGGGGTAGACATAACTCCCGTCTTAAATTTATAGCTTAACTAGTTAAACTACTTAATATAACTGCAAATATTCATTAAGTGATATTTCAAAACTTGAAATCCTAATTAAATGGAATAAAAATGGCAGGGCAGGTGAAGTGTTGCAGCCAGGTCATTGAGTGTATTTAAGACCGAGAAAGATAGGTTCTTGATTGGTAAGGGGATCAAAAGTTAGGGGGAGAAGGCGGGAGAATGGGGTTGAGAAACTTATCAGCCATGATTGAATGGCGGAGCAGACTCGATGGGCCGAATGACCTAATTTCTGCTCCTATGCCTTATGGTCTTATGGTCTATAGCATGTGAGAGCTGGTGGACACCTGTGGGACCATTGGAAACCACGTCTGCAGCTCAAGGGACCGTGGCTCAGGGCTGATGAGCTCGAGTCCAAGCTTTGGACACTGCGATGTATCAGAGAGGGGAAAAGTGAGCTGGACACTTTGTTTCAGGAGGCAGTCATGCTCCCCCTTAGATGGTCAAGGACAGGAGAATGTTATTATGAGTAAGGCAGGTATGGGGATCCAGAAGGTAGCACTGGAGGAGCCTCAGCCTGTGTGTTTGTCCAACCGGTTTGAGGTTCTTGCAGCCTGTGTGAAAGAGAGCAGGAACTGCAGGGAGGATGAGCAAACTGACCACAGCACCATGATTCAAGTTGGGGGAGTAAAAATGGAATGTAATTGTGGTAGGGGACAGTATAGTTATTGGGGGATAGATACTGTTTTTTGTAGCTGAGAGCTTAAGTCCTGAAGGCTATGTTTCCTGCATGGTGTCAGGGTTAAAGACATCTCCTCAAGGCTGTAGAGAAATTTGGGGCTGAATTTTCCCCCTGTCGGGGTGGGGGGAGGGGGATGTTGAATGGCAGGCGCGCACAGGTGTGCTTCCGATTGGCACCCCCGATCGGGGGCACTGCGCCATTTTATGTGGGCGGGCCAATTAACGTCACGTCCGCACAGAAGCACTATGCACTCCCTGTGCGGGTGGGGGGGAGGGGAATCCCAAAATCAAGAGTGTACTCTTTCGCACATGCGCACAAAAGAGTGTACTCAGATCCCTGAGGCTAAGTGCAGCCTCAGGGAGATCGGCTGTAGATGTCAAAAAGATAAAAATAGAAAAATAAAATTTCCCTATCATGTCCCCTCATGTCACATGAGTTGGGACATGTCCATAATTTTCACAAAAACTTTATTAAAATTTTTAAAAAGCTACATGAAACCTCATCCCACCCGTGGATGAGGTTTCATGCTTTTTCCAATTTGTTCTGGGGTCCCTGGCCTGCCCGCCAACCTTAAGGGCCCCGCCCCTGCTCACTGACGTGTAAAATCCTGCCCTTGGAGTGGGAGGGGGAAGGGTCCAGTTGTTGTTGTCCATGTTGCTACCAATGATGTAGATAATACTAAGAAAGAAGTTCAGCAAAGGGGTAAATTCAAAAGCAGAATTATAAAGGTGGTAATCTCTGACTTATTACCTGAGCCATGAGAAAATTGGCATACGGTAAATAAGATTGGAGAGTTGAATGTGTGGCTCAAAGATTGGTGTCTGACAAATGGGTTTCAATTCCTGGACAGTGGCACCAGTACTGGGGAAAGAGGAAGCTGTTCCATTGTGATGGGTTTCGCTTGAACTATGCTGGGACCGGTGTCCTGGAAAATGAAATAACTAGGACTGTAAAGTGGGCTTTAAGCTAAATAGTGGGGCTGGTGGGGAGGGTACAGGTAAGGACAAAATAATAGTGCAGGCTAATGATAGTGTGACAGCAAGGCTTAGAGCATACAAATATAAGTGCACCAGCAAATAGGGTCAGGATAGGGGAAAATTGTAAAAAGACAGAATTAAAGGCTCTTTCTTGGATTGCTTGCAAAATTCATAACAATATGGATGAATTGATGGCACAGATAGAAATAAACTGGTTTGGCATGATCACCATTAAAGAGACTAAGGTGCAAGGTAACCAAGGCTGGAAACTGAATGTTCAAGTGTATTGACACTCCGAAAGGAAATGGGGTAGCTCTGTTAAGAAAAGATGAAGTCAGTACAGCAGTGAGAAATGATCTTGGCTCAGAAGATCAAGATGTAAAATCAATTTGAGTGGAGATGAGATATTGCAAGTGAAGGAAGTCTCTGGCAGGAGTAGTTTATAAGCCCTGAAGTGGAACAGTTAGGATTGGTATTAAAATATTTTTACAGTATATACATTAATAACCTTAGACTCATGATGGGATACCAGACCAATGATGGCCCTGGAGGTACTGGCTCAGCGTGTGAATAATAGCTGTTCACAGCCTGTGTAAATGTGTTATCCCTTGCTGCACAGAGAAGGAGATAAGGGAAACTCAATTCCAGACAGTGCAGTTGAGTTACTATAGAAATGGGGAGGCCCGAGGCCAAGAGAGGAGATAGCAAGAAACATCTGCTGAACATGTATTGTCTAGCACATTGATTAGGTTAATCGCTGATTAGGTTATGTATTAGAATAATCAATGATTAATGGCTGTAACGAGATGTTGCAGTGGAGTTAGGAAGTTAAGAATTATAAAAGGGTGCTACAGACTGTATCTTTGAGAAGCCTTCCCTTGGGTGAACAGGAACTTTTCCCATCCATGCTCAAATAAAAATCTTACTTAAAGCGCACAAACTCCAGAGTGGCTGTTTTCCCCTACAACAGGCCCTCTAAAAATAGCTCCACTGTAGGACAGAGTTTAATTCAAAAATAACAGGGAGCTTTTATGAAAGGTAGTTTAAAAATTGTGGGCAATTTTAACCTTATAGATTGTACAAATTAAATTGGCAAAAGTGGCCTGCAGGGTGAGTTCGTAAGAGTGTTTTGGGATAGCTTCTTAGAACAACACGTTCTGGAATTAACCAGGGAGCAGGCTATTTTAGACTTGGTAATATGTAATGTGATGGGATTAATTAATTAATTACCTCATAGGAAAGGATCCACTTTGCAACATGTTAGAAATTCACCTTCAGTTTCAGGGTGAGAAATGTGGGTTGAAACTAGAGACTTAAACTTAAATAAAGGCAATTATAAAGATATGAAGACAGTTAGCTAAGGTAGACTGGGTGAATAGGTCAAAAGGTAAGACAGTGGGTAAGCAGTGGCAGACATTTTAAGGAGATATTTCATAGGACTCTCTTTCCATTAAGAAAGAGAGCCTCTGGGAAAGATGAACTACCACGGTGAATAAAGAAGTTATGGATGGTATCGAATTAAAAGAAAAGATGTACAATGCTGCAAAGATTTTTTGTAGCCCAGAAGATTGTGAAAATTTTAGAAACCAGCAAAGGACAGCTAAAAAAAGTGGACACATTTGAGTATAAGAGTAAACTAGCAAGAAATGTAAAAATGGAAAGTAAAAGCTTCTACAAGCATATAAAATGGAAGAGAGTAGCTAAAGTAAAGGTTGGTCCTTTAGAGAATGAGACTGGGGAATTAATAATGGGAATCAAGGAAATGGCAGAGACTTTGAACAAGTATTTTGTCGCTGCCTTCACCATAGAAGACCAAAAAACATCCCAAGAATAGTAGAAAATCAAGAGGCAAAAGGAAGGGAAGAACATAAAATAATCATGATCACAAGAGGAAAAAGTCATAGGAAAACTAATGGGACTAAGGTTGACAAATCCCCTGGATGTGATGGTCTCATCCTATTGCCTTAAAGAAAATGGTTGCAAAGATAGTGGATGCATTGGTTGTAACCTTCCAAAATTCCTTAGATTGTGGAAAGGTCCCAGCAGATTGGAAAACCGCAAATGTAATGTCCCTATTCAAGAAAAGAGGGAGACAGAAAGCAGGAAACTGTAGTCCAGTTAGTCTAATATATGTCATTGGGAAAATGCTGGAATCCATTGTTAGTAAAAAGTGGAGTTGAGGTCATGATCAGATCAGCCATAATCTTGTTAAATGGTGGAGCAGGCTTGAGGGGCCGAATGGCCTACTCCTGCTCCTATTTCTTGTGTCTCTGGATATTAATGATCCCATTCTATTAATCAAAGTAGACCAGGAAAGTTCCCTTTATGTCCTAGCTGACATTTATTCCTCAATCAACACCTAATAACATTTTATTTCATTGCTGTTTGTGGGATTTTGCTGTGTGCCATTTGTCACTTCTTACATTTACACTAGTAGCCTCATCAACAAGTGCTTCTTTGGCTGAAAAGTGCTTTGAAATATTCTAATGTTATGAAACGTGTTATTTAAATGCAAGTTCACCAGTTCTTGGCCTTTATGCAGCTGACTCCAAACATGGGGACAGGTCCAGCTAAATTTGGACTGGCGCATGTGTCTGTCATCCGTACTCCAGAATTCGCCCTGGGATGAAGTCTACAGAGCTGTTCCAAGCTGCTTATAACTGCTTCGATTTGGCATCTGAAACAGAAGGAATTTAATTTTTCAAAAGGTAAGCTCTTTTCCCTCAAGTAATGTGCATTTCCAGTGTTTACTGGCTTATTCTAAATTTCTACCAATCACGATTTCCTTTTCAACTAATACTCCATTTCTGTTTTCTGATCATACTCCTAAAATTTTCTGGGCTGAATGGAATAATTTTTACATAATGTGCTCTGACTCATTAGGCCCATGTACAACCATAATCAAGTGATCTATGGGAGCTGCACTTGGCCACCTCCCGTGAAGCCTTTTCAGGGACCGGGCTGGGAAGATATCATAAAGCAGCTATGTGCACTTGGGCAGGCCAAGTAGTTTGATATGGATTTAGTCATGAGCTTTCGCCTTGAACCTATTCTGCACAACAGCATCCTGAAAGACCTCGGCATGTTTCTAGCCCCAGTGAGCGAGGCAATAAAACAGAACATGCTGGAAATACTAAGCAGGCCTGACACAATCTGCGTGCTCTACCGAGCAGAGGCAGAAGGCCAGCTTTCTTGACACTTCCTCCCACTGTACCATGACCCCACTACTAAACATCAAGCCATTGTTTTCAGGACTGTCACTGACCTCATCTCCTCTGGAGATTTTTCTTCCATGTCCCCTAGAGTCATAGTCCCCTTACCCTAAACAGCCTGCTTGCACCTCCTTCTCAGGATTCACAAACAGGCCTGCCCTGGTAGACACATCATTTACCCTGTTCCTGCCTCATAAACTCATTTCTCCTTCCACACTTTTTTCTCCCTCCTTGTCCAGTCTCTTCTATCAACATTCATGACTCTTGCAATGCTCTCTGTCACTTTAATCATTTCCTCTTCCCTGGCCCTAGCCACCATCTTATCGCCATGGATATCCAATCTTTCTAAGGACAGGTTCCCCACCAGGACAGCTTGAGAGCTCTTGCCTCTTCCTTAAATAGAGACCCAGCCAGGCCATGTCCTCTAACACCCTTTTTCTGGCTGAGTTTGTTCTCATGTTGAACAAAACGTTTTTTTACTCCATCCACTTCCTCCAAATGAAACGTGTTACTATGGGTCCTATGCTATCCCTGCCCTTTTGTGGAAAATGTGGAATATTCTTTGTTCCAGCCAGCCCCACCTCACTCACCTCCTTTTCTAGTACATTGACTGTATCGGTGCTGTTTCCTGCTCTTGCCCTGAACTAGAAAATTTCATTGACGTTGCTTCCAGTTTCTACCCATCTCTTGCCTTTGCATATTCTATCTCCTGACTCTTCCCTTCCTAGATTTCTCTCCATTTCTGGGCATATGCTATTAAGCAATATTCAATTATAAGTCCACTGACCCCCATGGCTACCTTCCTCAAATCATGCTCCCAGTCTGGATTCTATTCCATTCTTCCATTTCTGTCTCCAATGCATCTGTTCTTATGATGCAACCTAGTAGTGCAATACTTGATGCAACCCTGGACTAGTAATCCAGAGATCCAGGGTAATGCTCTGGGGACCCAGGTTCGAATCCAGCCTCGGCAGATGGTGGAACTTGAATTCAATAAAAATCTGGAATTAAAAGTCTGATGATGACCATAAACCATTGTCAATTGTAGTAAAAACACATCTGGTTCACTAATGTACTTTAGGGAAGGAAATCTGTCGTCGTTACCTGGTCTGGCCTACATGTGACTCCAGACCCACAGCAATGTGGTTGACTCTTAAAATGCCCTCTGAAATGGCCTAGCAAGCCACTCAGTTGTATTAAACCGCTACAAAGTCACAAAAAGGGAATGAACCTGGATGGACCACATGGCATCGATCTAGGCACCGGAAACGACAAGGACAATCTCAGCCCTCTAGATAACCCTGCAAGTCTGCCTTACTAACAACTGGGGGCTAGTGCCAAACTTAGGAGCGCTGTCTGACATAGTCATCCTCACGGAATCATACCTTACAGATAATGTCCCAGACACCACCATCACCATCCCTGGGTATGTCCTGTCCCACTGGCAAGACTGGCCCAGCAGAGGTGATGGCACAGTGGTATACAGTCGGGAGGGAGTTGCCCTGGGAGTCCTCAACATTGACTCTGGATGCTATGAAGTCTCATGGCATCAGGTCAAACATGGGCAAGGAAACCTCCTGCTGATTACTACATACCACCCTCCTTCAGCTGATGGCTCAGTGCTCCTCCATGTCGAACACCACTTGGATAAAACACTGAGGTTGGCAAGAGCGCAGAATATACTCTGGGTGGGGAGCTTCAATGTCAGTCACCAAGAGTGGCTCGGTAGCACCACAACTGACTGAGCTGGGCAAGTGCTAAATGACATAGCTGCTAGACTGGGTCTGCAGCATGTGGTGAGGGAACCAACAAAAGGGAAAAACATACTTGACCTCATCCTCACCAACCTACCTCCCGCGGATGCATCTGTCCATGACAATATCGATAGGAGTGACCACCGCACATTGTGGAGATGAAGTCCCACCTTCACGTTGATACCCTCCATCATGTCGTGTGGCACTATCACCGTGCTAAATGGGATAGTTTTCGAACAGATCTAGCCAACTCAAGACTGGGCATCCATGAGGCACTGTGGACCATCAGCAGCAGCAGAATTGTACTCGAACACAATCTGTAACCTCATGGCCTGGCATATTTCCCACTCTACCATTACCATCAAGCCTGGGGATCAACCCTGGTTCAACGAAGCGTGCAGGAGGGCATACCGGGAGCAGCACCAGGCATACTTAAAATTGAGGTGTCAACCTGGTGAAGCTATAACACAGAACTACTTGCATGCCAAACAGCATAAGCAGCAAGTGAGAGGCAGAGCTAAACAATCCCACAACCAATGGATCAGATCTAAGCTCTGCAGTCCTGCCACATCCAGTTGTGAACGATGGTGGACAATTAAACAACTCACTGGAGGAGGAGGCTCCACAAATCCTCAGTTTTGGAGGAGCCCAGCACATCAGTGCAAAAGATAAGGCTGAAGCATTTGCTACAATCTTCAGCCAGAAGTGCCTCCTCCAGAGGTCCCCAGCATCACAGGTGCCAATCTTCAGCAAATTGATTCACTCCACGTAATATCAAGAAATGGCTGAAGGCATTGGATACTGCAATGGCTCTGGGCTCTGACAATATTCTGGCAATAGTACTGAATACTTGTGCTCCAGAGCTTGCCATGCCCCTAGCCAAGCTGTTCAGTGCAGCTACAACACTGGCATCTACCCAGCTATGTGGAAAATTGCCCAGGTGTGTCCAGTATACAAAAAGCAGGACAAATCCAACCCGGTCAATTACCACCCCATCAGTCTACTCTCCATTATCATTTAAGTAATAGAAGGGGTAATCAACAGTGCTATAAAGCGGCACTTGCTTAGTAATAAACTGCTCACTGATGCCCAGTTTAGGTTCCGCCATGGCCACTCAGCTCCTGACCTCATTACAGCCTTGGTTCAAACATGGACAAAAAAGCTGAACTCCCAAGGTGAGGTGAGAGTGACTGCCCTTGACATCACCTTGACAGAGTGGCATCAAGGAGCCCTAGCAAAACTGGAGTCAATGGGAATCGCAGAAAACTCTCCACTGGTTGGAGCCATACCTAGCACAAAGGAAGATGGTTGTGGTTGTTGGAGGTCAGTTATCTCAGCTCCAGGACGTCACTGTAGGAGTTCCTCAGGGTAGTGTCCTCAGCCCAAACATCTTCAGCTGCTTCATCAATGACCTTCCTTCCCTCATAAGGTCAGAAATGGGGATGATTGCTGATGATTGCACAATGTTCAGCACCATTAACGACTCCTCAGATACTGAAGCAGCCCATGTCCAAATGCAGCAAGACCTGGACAATATCCAGGCTTGGGCTGACAAGTGGCAAGTAACATTCGCACTGCAAAAGTGTCAGGCAGTGACCATCTCCAACAAGAGAGAATCCAACCATCGCCCCTTGATGTTCAATGGCATTACCATCACTGAATCCCCCATTATCAACATCCTGAGGGTTACCATTGACCAGAATCTGAACTGGACTAACCTATAAATACCGTGGCTACAAGAGCAGGCCAGAGGCTAGAAATCGTACGATGAGTAACCCACCTTCTGACTGCCCAAAACCATCTACAAGGCAAAAGTCAGGAGTGTGATAGAATACTCCCCACATGCCTGGATGAGTGCAGCTCCGACAACACTCAAGAAGCTTGACACCGTCCAGGACAAAGCAGCTCACTTGATTGGCACCACATCCACAAACATTCACTCTCTCCACCATCGAAGCACAGTAGCGGCAATGCGTACCATCTACAAGATGCACTGCAGGAATTCACCAAGGCTCCTTCGACAGCACCTTCCAAACCCACGAGCACTACCACCTAGAAGGACAAGGACAGCAGATTGATGGGAACACCACCACCTGGAAGTTCCCCTCCAAGTCACTCACCATCCTGACTTGGAAATATATCGCTGTCCCTTCACTGTCACTGGGTCAAAATCCTGGATCTCCCTTCCGAACAGCACTGTGGGTGTACCTACACCACATGAACTGCAGCTGTTCAAGAAGGCAGCTTACCACCACCTTCTCAAGGGCAACTAGGGCTGGGCAATAAATACTGGCCTAGCCAGTGAAGCCCACATTCTGTGAATGAAAAAAAAGAATTCGCACTTTCAATATGTCTTCCTTGACCAAGGAAACTCCTGGGCCACTATGGTTGACAGGGCGCATAACCATGTCCTCATTTCATACATGTCTGCTTTCACCACAGTATAGGACAAAGTATTCAAGAGAAAATATTGTGTGCTTGTGATAAAGGGACATGCAATAATCATGGGTGATTTTAATCTACACATAAACAGAAAAAATTAGATTGGCAGTAGTAGCCTGGATGAGGAGTTCTTAGAATGCTTTCGAGATAGTTTCTTAGAGCAGCATGTTCTGGAACCAACCAGGGAGCAGGTTATATTAGACTTGGTATTGTGTAACGTGACAGGATTAATTAATGACCTCAGAGTAAAGGTACCCCTCGGTAACAGCGAGCACAATATGATTGAATTTTACATCCAGTTTGAAAGGGAGAGGCGCGGGTCTAAGACTAGTATTTTAAAATTAAATAAGGGTAAGTGGGGATGAAAGCTGAACTAGCTGAAGTGAACTGCAAAACTAGGCTAGAGGATAGATCAATAGAGAAGCAGTGGCAGACATTTAAGGGGATATTTCAGCATATTCAGAATAAGTACATTCCTACTATAAAGAAAAGTTCGAAGGGGAGGACCCACCATCTGTGGTTAACTAAAGATGTTAAGGAAAGCATCAAACTTAAGGAAAAAGCATACAGCTCTGCAAAGATGAGTGGCAGGACAGATGATTGGACAGAATATAAAGAACAGCAGAGAATGACTAAAAGGTTAATCAGGAGAAAGAAATTAGAGTATGAGGAAGCTAGCTAGAAATGTAAAAATGGATAGCAAGAGTTTCTATAGGTATTTAAAAAGGAAAAGAGTAAGTAAAGTGAGTGTTGGTGCTCTAGAGAGTGACAGTGGGGAGCTAATAGTAGATAATATGGAAATGGCAGAAGAAATGAGCAAATGTTTTGCTTCTGTGCTCACTATAGAGGATACAAAAAACATTCTAGTCATAGCTGCAAATCAAGAGGTGAACAGGAGAAGGAACTTGGTGAAATTGAAATCACTCGGGAAATGGTACTGAACAAATTAATGGAGCTGCTGGCTGGCAAGTCTCCAGGTCCTGACAGACCACATCCTTGGGTCTTAAAAGAGGTGGCTAATGAGGTAGTCGATGCGCTAGTGTTAATTTTCCAAAATTCACTAGATTCTAGAAAGGTTCCATCAGATTGGAAAGTAACAAATATAACCCCTCTATTCAAGAAGGGAGGGAGGCAGAAAACCAGAAACTATAGGCCAGTTAGCTTGATGTCTGTCATGGGGAAGTTATTAGAATCAATCATTAAGGAGGTTATAGCTGGACTCTTAGAAGAGCTCATGGCAATCAGGAGAGCCAGCATGGTTTTGTGAAAGGAAAATCATGCTTAATCAATTTATTGGAGTTTTTTGAAGGATTAACATGTGCAGTGAATTAAGGAGAACCCTTAAACGTACTGTACTTGGATTTCCAGAAGGCATTTCATAACATGCCACATCAAAGATTATTATGGAAAATAAAAGCGCATGGTGTAGTGGGTAACATATTAGCATGGATAGAAGATTGGCTGGCTGGCAGAAAGCAGAGAGTATGCATAAATGGATCTTTTTCTGATTGGCAGGATGCGACAAGCGGAGTCCCACAGGGGTCTGTACTGGGGCCTCAATCATTTACATCAATGACTTAGGTGAGGGGGGTGAAGACATGGTAGCTAAATTTGAAGATGACACAAAGATAGGTAGGAAAATATGTTGTGAAGAGGACATGAGGAGGTTGCAGATGGATGTAGATAGGTTGGGTGAGTGGGCAAAGATCTGGCAAATGGAGTTTAATGTGGGAAAATGTGGAGTTGTTCACTTTGGCAGGAAGAACGAAAAAGTAGAGTATTACTTGAATGGAGAACGTCTGCATAATTCTGAGGTGCAGAGGGATCTAGGTGTTCTAGTACATGAGTCACTAAAGGTTAGTGTGCAGGTATAGCAAGTAATTAAGAAGGTTAATGGAATGCTATCCTTTACTACAAGAGGGATTGAACATAAAAGTAAAGATGCTATGCTTCAGTTTTACAGGGCATTGGCAAGACCACATCTCGAATATTGTGTGCAGTTTTGGTCTCCTTATTTAAGGAAGGATGTAAGTGCATTGGAGGCGGTTCAAAGGAGGTTTACTAGATTGATACCTGGAATGAATGGGTTGTCTTATGAGGAAAGGTTGGACAGACTGGGCTTGTTTCCACTGGAGTTTAGAAGAGTGAGGGGTGATTTGATTGAAGAATACAAGATCCCGAGCGGCCTTGACAAGGTGGACGTTGAAAGGATGTTTCCTCTTGTGGGTGAGTTCAGAACTAGGGGTCACTGTTTTAAAATTAGGGGTCGCCCTTTTAGGCAGAGATGAGGAGAATTTCTTTCTCTCAGAGGGTTGTGCGACTTTGGAATTCTCTGCCTCAGAAGTTGGTGGAGGCAGGTTGGTGAATATTTTTAAGGCAGAGGTAGATAGATTCCTGTTAGGCAAGGGAATCAAAGGTTATCGGGTTTAGATGGGAACGTGCAAATTGAAACACAAGATCAGCTATGATCTTATTGGATGGCGGAGCAGGCTTGAGGGGCTGAATGGTCTACTCCTGTTCCTATTTCTTAAGTTCTTATGTTCATCCCTTCCCCTCTTTCCCAGGATCATGATATGGTTCCTCTTATCCTCACCTTCCAACCTACCAGCCTCCATGTTCAACAGATCAGCCTTCAGAATGATGCCACCACCAAACACATTTTCCCCTTGCCTCTCCTTTCAGCATTCTGAAGGGACTGTCCCCTCCATGATATCCTTGACAACTCCTCAGCCAATACCTCCTTTTTCCAGGGTGCCTTCTCACTTAATTGCAGGAGTTGCACCAGGGAGGCGTCAGTGGCTGCTGCCAGGACTGCAGAAGGAAAAGAAGATGAAGGCCCATGGATTCCCGGGGTCTTGGGGTAGGCTAGGTAGAGGGGTGGGGTTTTGGGAGTGGGCTTAAAGAAGGGAGAGGGTAGGAAGGAAGGGGGCATTCGACGTAAGGGGGGAGCACCTCGCGATTGGCAAAGGGCAGCACCCAAAGAGTGACCGCCTCCCACCGGCCCTTTATACATTTCAGTTTAAAAATCGGGCTTCCCGCTCCCGCCCTGCTGTCCACACCAAATGTTTTATGGCGTGGGCAGCATATTATCAGCATCAACTGGCTTGAAAACAAGCTTATTTGACCCTTAATTATTCATTTAAATATGGCGAGCGGACTGCCGACTTCGGCATCCACCCCCCGCCCCTCCCATATTGTGGGGGAGAGCTCAGGGGGTGGGTGGGAAGGTTGCGGAATGGACACCCACCCTATTTTACATGCCCCCCCCTCACACCTGCCAGGGGCATAAAATTCAGCCCCATGTCGTCTGCTGTATATTGGGGTAGGGTTGCCAACTCTGGCTGGACGTATTCCGGGAGATGTTGGCTGAAGTGACTTACGGAAAGCTGGTGGCGTAGCACAAGTGCGCCTGGGAATGCTTGCAAATACTGACACATTCCCAGGGGGGTCTCTGTTCTAAATAATAGGCTACATGTCAACAGGTACAGAAAAATAAAGAAATCTGATGGACTCGAGGACTCCTCTGGATTTCCAATGGCTTCAGGAACCACAGTTTCAAAAGTTAAGCAGTGGAGACCAAGGGCAGAATTTAGCCCTCGATGGGCGGGTGGGCCCCACCGACTTGGCGGCGGGCAGGCAGCTGAACTCTGCTGCCGAAACAGGCCCCACCGCCACTTTGAGTGGGCGGGCCAATTAAGGCCCGCCCAGCAGGCAGTCCGACGCTTCCTGTGCAGGGGGGGAGGGATTCCCCAACTGTCAAAGTGCATTTTTTCGCGCATGGGAAATTGGTGATAGTTTAAAAAACTTCAGAAATAGAAAAATAAAAAAATTATTAACATGTCCCCTCATGTGACAATGTCACATGAGATGGGATGTGTTAATAAATATGACATAAAGTTTATTAAAGATTTTTAAAACGGACATGAAACCTCATCCCACCAGTGGATGAGGTTTCATGTTTTTTCTACTGCCCGCCGGGGCTCCTGGCCTGCCCGTCAGCCTTAAGGTTGGACGGGCAGGGCCTTTAATTGGGTTAATTATCCTGTCAATGGCCTCAATTGGCCATTGACAGGTCGGCAGGCAGACAGCTGATTTCGCTGTCCGCCCGCCTTCCTGAATATTTAAATGGGGCGGGATGACGTCGGGGGTTCCTCCCAACGTCATCCCACCTCATTTTCCCGTCGGTGAGTGGGCCCCGTCCCCAAATTGCCGACAGAAAAATTCTGGCCCAAGAATGAAAAGGGCAGCGACTGTAGAAACATGATAGCTCAGCCACGCTAAAATTATTTAACTTAGTACTTCTTCAGGTTACTGTAAGCAACTACAGAAAACGTACCAACACCTTTCCCATTAGATTAAAAACCTACCAAGATCAGTAGTTTTTAAAAAAAATAATTCATTCATGGGGTGCAGGTGTCCAAAATGTAGCCTGAAAACGCTGGAAAAACAGCAATAGCTGGGGGGAAAAACATGAGTATTTTGCCATTTTAGAAAAAGATGCTCCAACCCAAATGTCTTTTTATTAAAATGAAACCTGCTGCTTTGCAATTCGAGCATTGGTTTTAGACTTCAAGTCGAAATCTGATCACTAGTCAGTTGGGAAGCTTAAACTCACCAATTGTCATATAGGTTTCTTACAAAACTAAATTAAACCTTTATTAATTGAAGAAGTTATTTTAAGTACATACATAGATCTACAAATTACTACTATGATAGCACCTAAATCCCCTAATTAATCTAACACCCAGTTACTTTCATTAAGGCAACAGTAAAACACAGAGATTTTAAAAGACCCAAGCAAAGTGACACACAATACCCTGAACCAGTTGAATTCAAAGTGAGTTTTGTTAACTTCAGTTCTTTGTAGACAGTAGTTTGAGGCTTAGATGCTGGAGGTGTTTCATACTTGTCAGATCTTAGAGCTCCTTCCCTTGCACACAGCCTTCTCTCCTTTATACATATTTTCCCCTTTGAATGCAAATTCTCATTGTTTCACTATGTCTTTGGACTTTACCTCTCTAGTAATAAAAATCTCTTATAGTGCCAATTTTACCAGTAATCTTTGGGAAAAATAAACACACTGTTTCTAAACTTCTCCTGGCTAGGTGAAACATTTCACACCCTCTTTTGAATTCAAGCTAGTCTGGTTTATTTAAAAATGCAAATGCAAATCTTTACACCTATGAGCAAAATTTTGCTCTTGGTGGGCAGGCTTGGCAAGGGCAGGCCGGGGCTGTTGGGAAGCCGACCACTGCCCGCAATCGGGACCAGACTGTGATTTCACGCTGGTAAGCCAATTAAGCCCGCCCAGCGTGAAATGCAAGCGACAGTGCTGAGCGCTGCCTGATGCGGGCGGGGGGAGGAAGGTAAGTGGGCCGAGCGTGAACTTTGTCCATGCGCGCAAGTGAGTGCTGCTCCATACCTCAGGGAGCTGAAACATTTTTTAAAAAGAAAATGAAGAAAATAAAAATGTAATAAAACATGTCCCCTCATCTGACTCTGTCACATGAGCAAGGACATATTATTAATTAAATTTTAAAACTTCCATTATTATTTGCTTTTAGAAACCTTATCCCACTCATGGATGAGGTTTCCAAAAAAATGCAAAGGTCGCTTGGCCCTTGCATCTGCCTGTCAATCATTAGGTTGGATGGGCAACGAAAAATTTAATTTAATTGATTATTTACTGGCCTTAACAGGCCTTTTAATTGTCGGCGGGCGTGCTGCCAGTTCCAGTGTGCGCTCGCCAACCAAGCTATCGTGCAACTGTGCATTGACGTTGGCGTGTTCAGCCAACATCAACGCACGTCAATTCATGCTCGAGCAGGTCAGGTGCATGCCTGCCCGCTGAGCGAAAATTTCTGCCCCATGTTTACCTACTTAACATTTCAAACCTAGCTTATCTTCTGTTATATCAAAGCCTTCAGACCAACTGCCTTTAATTCAATTAAGTCACACACACACCGACATAGACACAGACCCAACTATTACTCTACAATAAATTCCAATAACATTATGAGAATTATTATATCTTCCTGACACCCTTTCACTTGCTTGAAACCTATTATAGTTTTAACTTCCCCAGTTCTGATGAGAGACTACTGACCTGAAGCATTAACTTTGTTTCTCTCTCCACAGATGCTACCAGACCTGCTGGGCAGCATTTAATGACAGTAATGGGGTTCATGCCTGCTGTCTGGGGAGCCTGCAAGAGCCCCATGTCACCCCTTTTAGGGAAGGCTTGCCGAATTAGAGACACTTAGGCACTTAACTGAACAGTGGTGGGCCTTCTCCAGGATCAAGGACCCCTGAGGCAGAAGTCCTGCCCACTAAGAGCTGCCAGCCAACCAGAGGCTGGCAGCTCTGTTGAATGGCAGCACCACATGGGCTGCTGCCAGTACAATGCCCACTCAAGGCTAATATTGTTGCTGGGTTACAGGTGAGTGAAAGTGAGAGAAGGGTCGTGGAGGAGGGGGGTCGGCAGCAAGGGCAGGGGGTAGCTCTCAGCGGGCACCCTCTTCTTGAGGCTTTTTCCCTTGATCAGGCATTTAAAGCTAGTAGATGGTAACAAAAAACAATCAGAAGCTTTTAGGCTTTACCTTTAGGGAGCAGGAATGCTTAGGGGATAAAATTGTGCTTCAATGTACAAAGCCTTGGTCATCGAGTATTGTGTTCAATTTTGGCCATTGCACTTCAGGATAGATATATTGCCCTTCGAGGGAATGCAATACAAATTAAGCACAATGATATCAGGGCTTGGATGGTTAAATTATGAGAATGGGTTGCATGACATGGAAATACTATTCAAGTTTATAGACGATTTAGGGGTAATCTGATAAAGGTGTTTAAAATGTTAAGTGCATTTAATATGGTAAATGCAGGGAAGCTATTTCCTGTGGGGAAATTCAGAAACCAGGGAACATAATCTCAATGCCACCTCCCCCCCACCCCACCCAAAACTCTATCTCTCTCTACTTTTAAGGTACTCCTTTTAAAACTTGCATCTTTAATCAAGCTATTGATCATCTGTCCTAATCTCTTTATGTGGTTCGATGTCAATTTTCTTTATACCTGTGAAGTGCCTTGGGATTATTCACTGGGCAGAATTTTGCTGTCGGCGAGCAGGGGGAGGGGCCCACTCGCTGACACGTAAAATGACGCAGGGTGACATCGGGCAGAACCCCTGACGTTATCCCGGCCCATTTAAACTTTCTGGTAGGCGGTGGCGCAGCAAAATCAGCTGTGGGCCCGCCGACCTGTCAATGGCCACTTGAGGCCATTGACAGGATAATTTAACCAATTAAAGGACCTGCACGTCCAACCTTAAGGTTGGCGGGCAGGCCAGGAGGACCGGTGGGGAATAGAAAAAAACATGAAACCTCATCCACCGGCGGGATGAGGTTTCATGCAGGGTTTAAAAAATTTTAATAAAGTTATTCTGTAAATTATGAACATGTCCCATCTCTTGTGACATTGTCACATGAGGAGGACATGTAAGGCATTTTTTTTTTTCTATTTTTAATATTTTTCAAAGTCCAGGCAATCTCCCTGAGGCTGCACTTAGCCTCAGGGAGATGTGCGCTCTTGCATGCGTATGTGCGAAAGAGCGCGCTCTCGCTTTTGGGGAATCCCCCCTGCCTGCACAGGGAGTGCATAGCGATTCCCACCAGACGTCACGCTGGGTGGGCCTTAATTGGCTCGCCTAAGTAAAATGGCGGTGCAGCCTGCTTCGCCAGCGGGGATCGGCTCCGCGCCTGCCGGAGATTGGGTCAGGCCCGCCCATCCGACAGGCAGAAAATTCTGCCCACTATGTTAAAGGTGCTACATAAATGTCAGTCATTAAAATTAAAGCTAGATCATTTAAGTAAACCTGGAAAGTCTCTGCCGTGAAGGCAGTGGACATGGAACAACTGGATCTTTTAAGAGTTAGATTTTTATTGAGTAAGTAAAAAGTGTGTTAAGGGATTGTGGAACTAAAGTGTGTAAATTGAATTAAGGTGGAGATCAGCCATGATCTCGTTGAGTAGTGGAGCAGGCTTGATGGAGCTGAATGGCCCACTATTGCCTCTATGCTTATTTGGTAGTGGGGGTGCCTGAGTATCAACAGTCAGCAGTACTCTGTAGTTTGCCCATCTTGCATAGTGGAATGAGCTAGCATTGAAAGCGTTAATCCTATCTCGTCCTCGGGCTGACACTGTTTGTGTGAATGTCGTTTTCACCTTTCAGCTGCGACATTGAAAAGCTGAATAGCTTTTTATGTGATGAGGGAGCAGCTGCATCCTGTATATTAGGAAATGGGTGAAACAATAGCCACCTAGTAAGGGACTCATTACAGCAAATCAGAGTGCAGTACAGTGTCTTCCATATTATGCAGGAACACTTGTTATTCATTGAATATTCTCCATTTAGAATAGAAAAATTATTTTTTGTTGGTCAGGATTTATATGTTGACTAGGTTTACAAATTTTGCTGTGTGAAATCTACTCTTCTATTAATTTTACTCTTGCATAAATATCTTTCCTACATATTGAAGAAAAATATACATAGGAAATATTTTCCACAGAGTATCATCTTTCTCAACCGCCAGCTAAAATTTCAACCATTATTACCCTGCCCTCTAGATCTTCCTAAATTTCAGTGCCCTACTGCACCTAACTTTCTGCTTACAGAAGGCACAGATATCAAGAAAAAATGATGGACACTCTGCTGGAGCACTGCCCTATTTACACTGCCCTGAGGTTTCAACAGCCTAAAATTGGAGCAATGACGCTCAGGAGGTCACTACAGCAACTCGCCGATTAGATTAGAGTTTGTAACATCCTAACCCAGGGAGGCATTATTCTAAGGATAAAGCATCTGAGCTCCTTAATTAGCTTTCAATCTGTGCAACTCCAAAAGGAATGAGCTCTACTGCATTTTCACATCACAACACATGCTGAACTTTAAATCTCTCATCTCTACATGTACAGTATCGTGTACATGGTACTTGCTTCCCTAACAACAAATGAAGGGTCATAAGATTAATAAGGAGTGGATCAATGATCTTTCCACTTCCTAGACCAAGGGTACTAGGACCAATAATTGTAGACAACCTACAAACTGAACACTGTCAAGGGTTTACACCTGGCATCTTCCTGCCCTCTGGAGCTCAGTTCCACACTGGGTAGTGCATTCAGCCCCAATGGCTCAGTTGGTGCCAATTTTGGTTTTAAAAAGGCTCCATGTACAACAATGGTTTTGAAAAAGCACAGAAGTTGAGCACATTATGATACTCCAACCCAATAATGTGAGGCTGTTCTGTAGTCAGAGGTCCTACCCTTCAGATGAAATGTTAAGCTGTCTGTTCTGGTGGTTCAGGCAAATATTAAAAGATCAAAAACATGGTTTGAAGAGGAGCATGGTATTCTCCTACTGTCCTGATTCGACCAACATTAACAGGGGGAAAAAAAGCAGACAAACTGCTCTTTCATTTCATTGCTGTTTTCCACATAAATTAAGCAGTACTGACTGATCCTAGACAAAAATAAAAATACCTGGAAAAACTCAGCAGGTCTGACAGCATCTGCGGAGAGGAACACAGTTAACGTTTCGAGTCCGTATGACTCTTCAACAGAACTAAGGAAAAATAGAAAAGAGGTGAAATATAAGCTGGTTTAAGGGGGGGTGGGACAGGTAGAGCTGGATAGAGGGCCAGTGATAGGTGGAGATAGCCAAAAGATGTCAGACAAAAGGACAAAGAGGTGTTGAAGGTGGTGATATTATCTAAGGAATGTGCTAATAGGTGACATTAAGGGTAGAAAGCAGGACAAGCAAGGTACAGATAGTCCTAGTGGGGGTGGGGTGGGGGGAAGGGAACGAAATAGGCTAAAAGGTAGAGATAAAACAATGGATGGAAATACATTTAAAAATAATGGAAATAGGTGGGAAAAGAAAAATCTATATAAATTATTGGAAAAAAAGGGGGTTCAGAAAGGGGGTGGGAGCAGCGGTTTCCTCTACATTGGAGAGACCAAACGCAGACTGGGTGACCGCTTTGCGGAACACCTTTGGTCTGTCCGCAAGCATGACCCAGACCTCCCTTTCGCTTGCCATTTCAACACTCCACCCTGCTCTCATACCCACATGTCCGTCCTTGGCCTGCTGCATTGTTGCAGTGAAGCTCAACGCAAACTGGAGGAACAGCACCTCAACTTCCGACTAGGCACTTCACAGCCTTCCGGACTGAATATTGAGTTCAACAATTTTAGATCATGAACTCTCTCCTCCATCCCCACCCCCTTTCTGATCCCCCTTTTTTCCAATAATTTATATAGATTTTTCTTTTCCCACCTATTTCCATTATTTTTAAATGTATTTCCATCCATTGTTTGATCTCTACCTTTTAGCCTATTTCGATCCCTTCCCCCCACCCCACCCCCACTAGGACTATCTGTACCTTGCTCGCCCTGCTTTCTACCCTTAATGTCACCTATTAGCACATTCCTTAGATAATATCACCACCACCAACACCTCTTTGTCCTTTTGTCTGACATCTTTTGGCTATCTCCACCTATCACTGGCCCTCTATCCAGCTCTACCCTTAAACCAGCTTATATTTCACCTCTTTTCTATTTTTCCTTAGTTCTGCTGAAGAGTCATACAGACTCGAAACGTTAACTGTATTCCTCTCCACAGATGCTGTCAGACCTGCTGAGTTTTTCCAGGTATTTTTATTTTTGTTTTGGATTTCCAGCATCCGCAGTTTGTCTGCTTTTATCTGACCGATGTGTGCTTTGTCAGCCTGTAACCAGGAAAAACATTTGAAATAATTTTTTTTTTGAAAATCATGAAATGCTGCTTCATCTGATCTCTTCCATTGTCAATGTCTGTGTTGGTTTAAAAGAGGGCAGTAAAAATTATAGCATCCTGCCTGCCTGCTACTTGCTCACCGCTCTATCATAAACACTTAAAGATGGCCTTTTGCCAGACACACACATTTAATTTTTTTTAAAAAGCACAGTTAAAAATGAAAAATAAGACTGAATGCAAACGAACTGGTTGATGGTCTACATGGGATGGTGCAGTCACTGTTTGTGTTGTTAGACTCGGATACTGGAGAGTCCTCTGATGGCTTTAGTTACAACATTTTTCCCAGATCAGTTCTTACGCAAACCAGATTTACTGGGCTGGACGTCTGATTTCCAGGGTCAACTTTAAAATTCTCCTTTCTGCTTTGAGGGAGTGCCATGTGGCACCCACTGCCACATGTGCCGTTCTTTAGGTGTGCTCTTACATTGCAGCTCTGTTTACAGGAGAGCTATCCTTCACTAACTTCTTCCATGCTCTTCTTGCCCCATTTAGCTCCTTATCAAGCAAAAAGTAAGCTGTTGAATGCTGCAACCAGGTTGCTGGGATTGAGGTACGTTGAATAGTTTGCATTTCCAGCTGAGATGATGTATGTTCTGCTGACTTTGTGGTTCCAACTTTTTTATTAATAGAACTTTATCTATTAATAATAATTCACAAAGCACCATAGTGGGTCTTGAAGCCACATTTTCTGGATCACTAGTAAAAATAATGTAAACACCACAATACTGTACCCTCTGGTAGTTTAGTGCTTATGTTACTTGTGAGGGAATAAGAACTCACATTTCTTTTATAATATATATATATATATATAGAGAGAGATATGCTCATTGCTATTTCTAAAAATTTCAAACTGGACAACGACCAAAATGGCTGAATCTATGTCTGTCTGTGACCCCAAACAAAAGAAGCTACATGGCAGTATCAGGGAAATAGTACATCATTATCCACGAAGAGCCACTAATGAACCCCTGTGGACTGCACAGACCAAATTCAAAAAGAGCTACACAAAAGCCACCTGCATTTCACAACCCAAGCTGGCCAGCAGGTGTCTGCTCATCTGCAAAGTCAAAAGGCCCTGCAACTTTCCTTTCAATTCTTAGTAGTCGGGACATTTGACAAACTTGGAGACCCAGACGAAGGATACATGCCCTTTGTCAAAGACAGTGTGGAAAAGTGGGAGTCATGAGACATGGGCCTCTGGCTTGTGGAACCAGTAATATTGCCTTGCTGAACTACAAAGTCTCAGTCTGCTTTTTTACCATCCCACTACCATCCCACAGACAAGGAACTCTGGCCCAGGTTGGATACCTGGCCCCATCTACATGCTTCTGGAATTTATGTACCATCTCCTACAAGACTGATTCATCTCTGTGTGTCGATCTCATTGTGTGAAGTCCACAGCACCGGAAAAGTGAATTACACAGCATCGGTTTTCAACCCATTGACCTACGTGAAGGAATACCTCATTCGACTTTGATTCTGGACTCAGGAACCTGCATGAAACAATATTTATTTTCTCTGTGGTCTCTGCACTGTAAATCTTTCTTTTCTCTATCCCTCTTTTTACTATATGAATGCAAAGGGGGCTACGTTACAACCCTACCCCTGCACTGTGTGTGTGCAAATAAACTAACCCTTTGAGTTCATCCTATCTCATTTGCTGTGGGGTTATTAACAGAAAATTGTATCATACAAAAATCGAGGATTTGGGAAATACACCACCGCTTTTCAAGGGTGAAGCAAATCAAAAACATCTCTCTGTTTATGGACAAGTAGTGAGAGGACAAATTAGTGCTGTTTAAATTAACTCCCCTCCTGTCTGTAGCATACTGGACTAGTCATTTTACAGGCCAATTTCTGGAACTATGTGATATCGTAACATGCAGGCAGTGTAGTATGTCAGCCACTAATCCACAACATCATGTGAGAGTGACTGCCCTTGACATCAAGGCAGCATTTGACTGAGTGTGGCATCAAAGAGCTCTAGCAAAACTCCAGTCAGTGGGAATCAGGGGGAAAGCTCTCCGCTGATTGGAGTCATACCTAGCACAAAGGAAAATGGTTGTGGTTGTTGGAGGTCAATCATCTCAGTTCCAGGGCATCACTGCAGGAGTACCTTGGGGTAATGTCCTAGGCCCAAGCATCTTCAGCTGCTTCATCAATGATCTTCCTTCCATCACAAGGTCAGAAGTGGGGATGTTCGCTGATGATGGCACAATGTCCAGCACCTTTCATGACTTCTCAGTTACTGAAGCAGTCCATGTCCAAATGGAGCAAGACCTGGACAATATCCAGGCTTGGGCTGACAAGTGGCAAGTAACATTCACACCACAAGTGCCAGGCAATGACCATTTCCAATAAGAGAGAGTCTATCCATCTGCCCTTGACATTCAATGGCATTGCCATTGCTGAATCCCCCACTATCAACATTCTGGGGGTTACTATTGACCAGAAACTGAACTGGACTAGCCATATAAACACCAAAGCCTGTCCACCATCAACAAGGCACATATCATGTGTATGATTGAATACTCTCGAGTTGTCTGGATGAGTGCAGCACCAACAATACTCAAGAAGCTTGACACCTTCCAGGACAAATCAGCTGGATTGGTTGGAAACTGATCCAAAAACATTCACTCCCTCCACCACCAGTGCACAGTAGCAGCAGTGTGTGCCATCTACAAGATGCACTGTAGGAACTCACCAAAGCTCCTTAGACAGCACCTTCCAAACCCACGACCACTACCATCCAGAAGGACACATAGTAGACACATGGAAACACCACCACCTGGAAGTTCACCTCCAAGCTCTCACCATCCTGACTTGGAAATAGATCGCTGTTCCTTCACTGTTGCTAGGTCAAAATTCTGGAACTCTCCCTAACAGCACCATGGGTGTACCTATACCACATGGACTGCAGTGGTTCAAGAAGGCAGCTCACCACCACCTTCTCAAGGGCAATTAGGGATGGGCAATAAATGCTGGTCTAGTCAGCGATGCCCACATCCCATGAATGAAAAATAAAAATCTCCAACATTGCTGTAAAATTTTATTAGTTGGCAGGAATTGCAAAAGGTGTTCTAAACTAGGTGAAGAACTTATTGTGGGTCAAGGCAGTGTATTTTGGGTATTTTATAGATAATTGCATGTGGTAACATAATAGTTTTAAAATCCACTTCCCATTCTACTTGGTAGGAGTGTGGAAAAATGGGCCGCAGATGGTTTTCTCTTCTGCAAACTGACTTTGAAATCTGTTTTGCACCAAAATATTTACATTATTTGTCATAGCAAGCTTTTATTTAAGTGATTTTATTTATGCAGGTATGGTTAAAAGCTTTGACTCCACTAGAAGGAAATCGCTCAGCTCGAGTTGTTACACTCATCTTCAAAGTTATCAGAAGGTAATGTTGGACAGCAAAATGTGGAACACATTCAGTGGGGAAGGAGCAAGGAAAGAAGGATAGAAAGACCTGAATATATACAAGACCTTAGTCCACCTTAAATATCTCTCTAACCATTTGCATAGCTTGAATTACATCTGGCGAGGTGATCATTGCATGGGCAGAGCTGGCACCAATTTTGAACATGAGATCCCATACGACCAGATTAACTGATCCGTTAATTCCTTGAGGTGAGGAATGTTATCTTAATACTGCTATGGTGTCAGTCTAGAGTCTAGATTATGTCCTCATGCCCTGGAATAACACTTAAATGCACACAATCATCTATCTCCAAAACAAAAGTGCTAACAACTGAATCAAGTTGACAGTGCAGAACAGATACTTGTGAGCTTTGGCTTGTCCTTCACAGCAGAGTGTTCTGTTTGATTCCAACCTTTCTTAATTTACAGTTTTTGTTTTTTTTTCTTCTTCGGTGCTTTAAGACACTCTGCTTATTTAGAGAATGACCTCTGGAGCACACTCACCGCATTTGAGAAGTTGGTTTACTACCTGAGCAATGCTGTGATGCAGATTGCAAGTGTGTAACATTAATTTCTGTCTTTACTTCATTGAAACCACTGGCTTTAAATTGACTGCTTCTGCGCATTTTTGGTGATTTCAGCCTGCACCTAAATTCTTCCAGCAATCTCTCTTTCTAGTCCTCTTTCTCCTTGTGCAATGTGAGGATGGACAAAAACATTCACAACTCAAGCAGTCTTTGATCTCACCATTTCCCATAGCCTCACTATCACAAAAGCCTTGATTACTTGAGGACATTTCTCTCACTATCTTCACCTTCTTGTCAGTCCTAAATCGCCTGTCATTATTTGCCAACTCTAGATAGATAGAATACTATCTCCCAGCTACCTGGTTCTCCACTGCCATCATCCCCTTGCTTCTTTCAGCTGATTCAACAGCTTCCTTCCCTCTGGCAGATTTGAATGCATTAAAACTAGACTCACCACTTCTGCTCTTACTGTTACACCTTACCTATGTATTTCAATCAGGCTGCACATTCAGGTATATGTGGTGTATGGCCAGCCAGTCTGTCCATAGCCAATCTAGCTTGACCATGAAATTATAACCTCGTCCCCTCTGCCACGAGACTGTTCAATTGCTTCGGAATCATCCTAGATGACGAGGAAAATCCTTGTCCCAACTACAAACTTTCTTTGAGCTCTCCTCCCAAGGCCCAGTAATCTTTCTCTGCTTACGAATAGAAGTTATCCATTGAATAGTCTGGAAGCTTTTCCAATGCTATGCTACCATAGACTGCAAATCAGCACTTTTGAACAGAGCAGCAAAATATCACAAGTATGATAAAGATTGCTATAAACAGGCAAAGAAACACCAACCTTCATTTGAATGTCCTCAGTGCGGTTTTCAGCTTTGGTGTAATTCGCAGCAACTCTTACTGCCACTGCTGTATTTGGGAATGAAATGGAGAACAATGAGCTGGAGCTGTTAGCCAAATTCTCATTTAAATATGGCAGAATGGGTTTCTACTGGGCCTGAAAAGGAGCTGATTTTTTTTTTGGGAGGAGATTGCAGGTGCAGTTTTAGTGATGGTAATCAACTATACGAATGTGTTTCCCTGTTACACCTCAAATTGGCCCAAGAAAAGTGGTAATTTGGGAGAAACTATGCAGGAATTTGTAATGTAAGTATGTAGTAGTTATAGTTTTGACGTACGTTAGGACTGTAGGTTTAAGAATAATCCTGTGTTGTAAGGTCACATAATCTGTGTAAACCAGTCCGTTTGTAGCATGGGGCACCTTGAGGGGGGAGTTCTTCTTTAGTTATAAGAGTTAGATACAAACATGTAGTTGCTGCTGTTATCTTGTAAATAAACTTCATTGTTTCCACCAAGAAAAGTTGCCGGAAAATAAACTCTAATACAAACTGGCAACGAGGATAAATCAGATCTGGTGATGTCCCTTGCCCAGTGATTGTGAGTATCTTAGATAACTAAAAAGAAAGGAAGATATACTTATCCGAGATGCCACAGTTTGGCAGAATCAATCCCTTTGAGCCAGCCAAAGATAACTAATCTCAATATATAGAACATCTTGGGCTGACTTTTTCCCCCATTGGGGGGCGGGGGGGGGGGGGGGGGGCGGTCGTGAGGGGGCGGGCAGGAGCGAGCGCGAACCCGATCGGCGCCCACAATCAGGTGTGCACCACCATTTTACATGGGCGGGCCAATTAAGGCCCGCCCAGCGTGATGCACACCCGAAAGCGCAGAGCGCTCCCTGTGCGGGCAGGGGGCATTCCCTGAGTTGGGGCCTGCGTTCTTTCGCGCATGCATGCGAAAGAGTGCAGAAATCTCCCTGAGGCACCCGCCGAACTGACAATCTAAATGATGTGCGGTGACATCGGGACGCTGCCTGACGTCACAGCATGTTATTTTACGCGTCAGTGAGCGGGCACCGCCCCTGCTCACCGACGGGAAATTTCTTCCCATTGTGTTCTATTCTCAAGCCAAGGAAATCACAGGGGAGGAAAGGAGGAGAATGATTCTGCTGAGTATTCATGGGAGCAAGACCTACAGTTTAATTAAAGCTTGACTGCCCCCTGTGCCCCTAATTTGAAGACCTTCAGTGAATTAGTAGACCTCATTAAGGGACATTTTCAACCCAAGCCCTGAGCTACAATGCAGAGGTTCAGGTTTAATTCACATAATAGAGCCCCGGGGGGTTCATTGCTACCTACGTGGTGAAATTAAAACAACTAATGGAATATTGTGATTTTGATGAAACCCTGAATGACATGCACAGGGATCGTTTGGTTTGTGTTGTGAAAGAGGATACTATTCAGCAAAGATTGCTGGCCGAAGTGGATCTTGATTTTAAGCATTAGAAATAGCGCTTGCGATGCAATGCGCTGTAAGGGATTCACAAGTGATTTAAGGTGTGCAAAATGGCGCCATTTTCCTAGTTGGGTGGGAACGGTCAGTCAAAACTGGAGTGAAAACCCGGGAGTCCACCGCGAAGCAGGAAACAGCCCTCTCTACTCGAATTTAGAGGAAACAGCTTAGCAACAAATTCGAAAACTAATTTTTATCAACATGGAGACAATCATACTCCTAACAATTGGCAATTTAAAATGTTGGAGTGTTACTTTTGTCACAAAAGAGGACACATATTGAAACATTGCAAAGCGAGATTAAAACAGGCTTCCAGGTAACAAACGAAATTCAATGAAGTGTATCGTGTGGAAGAACCAGAAACAACCAATTCTGTCATCTATTCCTTATTCAGCATGAAAGCTGGGAAGACAGAGCCAATTACTTTCACATTGCAAGTGAATGGTAAACCCTTAAAAATGGAAGGTGCTTCTCCCACTGCGGTAGGAGGACAAACTTTCAGATACCTAAATAAAGGCGCTCAACAATTACATTTGGAACAAACCTCTGCCAAGTTGAAAACGTACACAGGCAAAGAAATCCAGGTGAAAGTTATCACCAGTGTACCTGTATATTATAGACACCAAATAACACAACCACCAGTGATGGTGGTAGAAGGTGAAGGGCCAAGCCTTCTAGGTCGAAATTGGTTGATTAGCCTTGACGAAATTAACCTTGATTGGCCAGTGAGATTTCAAAAGGAAACAGGAAGAGTTCCTGAGTTGGAAAAGGAACAAGGCAAGGTACTTGTGGTCCAAGGATCACAACAGGATGAAAAAGGAGTGTGTTCAACAACCTGAAGAAATGAAGACTGTCTTAAACAACGACATGGAAGAACAGCAGAAGAAACTCAAGGTGACTCTGCTGAATTTCAGAGTTCAAGATGAAACAAGTGAGCTTCGCAAAGAAAAGGAAAACCTGTTGAAAGACCTTCGCACACTACAAGGATCCCTCAGGTCGAAGTTTGTACCTCTGGAAAATTACGAAGAGAAACAGAAAGAATTTAACGTCACTCTGAACAAACTGAAGAACCAGTTGGCAGAGAAGATGCAGCAATGTTCAAGTTTCCAGGAGGAAGCCAACAGATACAAGAAGGAGACAGAAGAGCTGAAGAATCAGCTGAATGAAGCTAAAGAGGCCTTGAAAGGATAAGTCGTAGAACTTTCCAAGATGCGAGTAGATAATGAAGTCATGGGTAGCTCAGCTACTGAACTAAGGCAAGCTGAGATTTCACCTGAGAGAAGTCTGGCCGACAGTGAAGCCAAAAAAAAGGCTGAGACTAAATTCTGTGGTCGAAAGAAGAAGACACATAGGAAGAGGATGCAGAATTACTAATGAGGCACCGTTTTTCCCCTTCTGGGGCATTCTAGAATGAGAGGCCATAGTTTTAGGCTAAGGGGTGGTAGATTTAAATCAGAGATGAGGAGGAATTACTTTTCTCAAAGGGTCGTGAATCTGTGGAATTCACCACCTCAGAGTGCAGTGGATGCCGGGACGCTGAATAAATTTAAGGAGGAGATAGACAGATTTTTAATTTGTAATGGGTTGAAAGGTTATGGGGAGAGGGCAGGAAATTGGAGTTGAGACCGAAATGAGATCAGCCATGGTCATAATGAATAACGGGGTAGGCTCGAGGGGCTGAATTGCCTACTCCTGCTCCTAATTCTTATGTCCTTATGTTCTTATGTCTTTGAACAAGACTAAGCTTAATACTTTCCAATTTGGAGGGGGAAGGTGGAGAAAAGTCAAGGGAAGCAAAAAGCGACTCATGATTTGCATAGTCGTGAGTACTGTTGGAGAAGCAGTATATGTAAGGAATTTCGGTGGAGGGCCAAAGTGGTTACCTAGTAAAGTAAGCTCTGTGACCGGACCATTGTCATACCACGTGGAAGTGGAGGGCCAGATCGCTCGTAAGCATGTGGATCATTTAAGAAGGGAGATACCCCAACAAAATGATGCTGAACCTGTGGTTCCTGTTGAAGTTGCTCAACCAAGGATAAACATGCCCGATGTCTCTGTCAGAGTGGAAGGCACTGAACTGCCTGTGCCTAATGAGGTGCCTAATGTTAATGCGGTTCCAGAGAATGTGGTTCCTGCCAAAGAATTGGAAGTTGTGGAGCTATGACGTTCCACACGGATAGGGAAACCACCTGAAAGATTGAACTTGTACTTTCATGACCTGTGTAAAAATGTAATGTCCATGAGATAAATATCCATGTAAATACAAAATGTACAGAAAAATTAAAGAGGGAGGAATGTAGTAATTATTGTTTTGATAAACATTAGGTCTGTCACTTTAAGAATAATCCCGTGTTGTAAGATCACATGATCTGTGTAAACCAATCAGTTTGTAGCATGGGGAACTTCGAGGGGAGAGTTCCTCTTTAGTTATAGGGCAGGATTTTTTAGCCAGCCTGCAGGAGCGGGCCCGACATGCCCACACATAAAATGACGCGCAATGATGTCGGTCATGTGTCCCAACGTCATTGTGCAGTCCTGCGATATTTTGTTCGGCAGGCATGTGCCGGAGTTGGCTTTGCGCCCGCCGATATGTAAACGGCTTATTAAGGCCATTAAGGGAGTGATTGGTGTAATTGTTAACGTTACCCGTCCAACCAAGGCCATTTTTTAAGAAACCTCATCCACGAGCAGGATGAGGTTTCCCAACGCTTTTATTAAATAAATAAAAAAAATTTCCTACATATAAAAACATGTCCCATCTCATATGAGGGGACATGTTTAATTAAATTTTTAAACCATTTATTTAATAATTACAATAGCGATTCAATCTCCCTGAGGCAGCTGCGTGCCTCAGGGAGATTGAAGCACTCTTTAGTGCACATGCGCGAAAGAGCGCTGGCGCCGACTCTCCCCCTTCCCTGCCGCCCGCACAGGTAGCGCTGAGCGCTACAGCTCGCATCTTACGCTGGGCGGGCCATAATTGGCCTGCCCGCGTAAAATGGCAGCGCCAAGCTGATTGTGAGTGGCGATTGTCTCTGCGACCACCCCTGCCCGCTCCCAGTGAGCCTGCCCGCCACCTGAAAAATTTGGGCCATAGAGTTTGATGCACATATGTAGTTGCTGCTGCTGTCTTGTAAATAAAGTTCATTGTTTCCACCAAGAAGGGTTGTCTTGAAAATCAACTCTATAACAAAGTATAATAACAGAATATATTAGTTTAAAATGGTGACTGAATTACGCCAATGCACCCTGACCCAATTACCCTCATTCTCTAATACTGGTTCACCTAAAGATAAACTTGATTTTGACCCATTTTCCCTGTATTTCAGCTATGCTTCAAAAGCTATAAAGGACTTTTGATTTGCGGTTGTGAAAGGCTGTATAGGAATGCAAGTTTTATCTTTCTGAAGATAACAGTATTTAAATTAGGTTTCACCCTAGGGATCCTCCTCTGACCCTTTTCTAGGACCTCTATTACCCCAGTGGTAGTGCACTATATACATAATGTAGTGGGTTCTCTTTTTAACTTTTGCCCTTCCTCATCCATTTGTATCACTCAAATTGCTGTTGTGGTTACAATAAGCTAATGTAGCATAGATTTGGAATATTTCTCATCTGAACGGTTCAATGTTATATTTTGTGCTCAAAAATTTTGATTGTATGGCAGGACTCTGCATCCCAGCTCTCAGAGCTAGAATCAATCCTGTCTCTTTTGCTGATTGTTTGACATTTATTTGATGTTTAGTAGGTGTGTTTTGTACTGCCTAAGGTTTCTTTTTTGAACCTTTGATTTGTCATAACCCTGTCAATGGCTCAATTTAGTCAGTGCACCTGGTGTCTGAGGCTCGACTAAGTGAGTTGGAGTGGTTCTGTGACAAGGCACTACAAGAGCATTCATTGTCTCTCTCTCTGGCTCTCTGTCTCTCTGTCTGATCTCTATTGCTGTCTTGCTCTATCTATTTTTGCTAACTTTGCTTCTCTCTCTCTTTGTGTGCAGGGATGGAACAATTCTCGAACGTTTATTTCACAAAATGGAAATAGTGTTCCCTTAGCAACCACCAATGCCAGAGGTAACCTTGGGCACAGGATGTTTGTGGAAGAATGGAGGCCACCTTGCGACATGATGAAACGAATTCGAGACAAGGTAATGATAAACATCCATCAGGTCTGAGGCTTCATGTACTGGACACGGTTTCAGGTTTAAACTGCACAATAGCGAAAAGAATTAAACTGCTACATTTGCAATCTGCCACAGGTCATGATGTGACATGTTTATATAAAAAATGAAGGCAACAGGTTTGAAAGAAGTGGCTTTAAGCAATGCCATCTGCTGGCTTTCTCTAAGGTGCAGGGATAGAATCAGGCTGTTCAGTTTCTGTGGAGGGGCTCATCTTGTGAACAGTCTTTGGAGGCTGATTTCCAGATTTTCTTTTGCATTGTTTAGGGAATGTTACACAGATCCTCCCTGAGTCTCTCAAAATCCAGGCAACTTTTAAGGGCTGCTTCCCTTGGTCAGATCCAAAGCTAGATGAGGCAGAATGGCTGCAGTACAAGGGCTGGGATGAATGAATTGTGGGGATGGTGTGGGGGAAGGGGGACCAGAGCAAAATGAGATGAGGTAGAAATGGGGCAAAGAAGAGGGCAAGGTTGTAAATGATGAGGAGGCAGCAATCGAGGAGGGACAGGATATTTTAGGGTAGGAGTGGGATATAGGCTTGAATACCGAATTTGATATGCCAATACTTAGATTCTGAAATAGTTCCTAGGAACACCAGCTGACAAAGATGGTTCTTTCTCCAGGATTTTGCTGAAGGATCTAAAAATGCTTGCAATAAAATCATGGAGACAGGGAGGAGTTTGAGCCAAAATCCTACAGCCTAATTTCAGGGTGCAAATGTCCTGTTCATTCTGTAAAAAATTCTACACACTTCACTCTAAAAGTGTTTTGTCCAAAAGAAATATGGCTTGACCCAGGGCAAAACTAAACAAATCTTCCAGGCATTGGACTGGTTGGTACTTGGCTGGGAGAGCAGGCAAATGGTGATTGACAAAGGTGGGACAAATCATTGTTGCGCCTACATTTCTAGGACAGGTTTTAACACAGGCTGCTCATTTTTGTAGTTGACAGGACTGTTCAGTGCAACTATTTTCACCTTCCAGACATGGGCTCATCTTAATAGTTATCCAAAAAAAGTTAGAAGTTAATTAGTGATGTGGGGGCTGTTGGATGGCATTCACTCAGTGTTCAAATGCACAGTGCCTAACCTTTTTTGATGTCGTCATCTTTCATGGTTGCCAGAGTCGGATTATTACTAACAGTGAGAAATCACGAGGGGCGGGTTGGAAAGCAGCCAGAAAGAATGCACATACCCGTACATTGCAGGGTACATTTTATAAATGTATGCTGCTGGTGGACAATATAATCCCTGGGACCCATAGTTGGAAATTGTGGGCATGCTATGCATTATAGATTGAAATTCATGGGTAGCACACTTGCAATTTTACTATGTGTCCCTGAATAGATGGGGATTAGAAGGCTGCTTACAAGTGGGCACTCATAACATTTACCCTTGCCTATCAAATTTACAGCAGCAGGTGCAGGACATATCCCTGGTAGACCAGATACAGAAGCAGAGTACGCTAGCCACTATGTGTATGACTGGGGTCAGCGATAGCATTCTTGTCTCAAGTCATAAGGTCATGGCCTCAAGCTCCGTTTCACTTGAGTGTATTGTCCAGGCTGATGCTGAATGCAGGGCTGAAGGAGTATTGCACTGTTGTCGGTGCCATGTTCCTGATGCTTCACTAAACCAAGATCCTGTGGCTGCTTAGGTGGATGTTTTTTAAAAAAACTGCTTTGGCCTTGTTGGAAGAGCAGAGGATTAGAATAGCACCAAACTTGAATTTGAGAGTCTCCACAGTTGAATATTCTACTGGCACAGCTCATAAATGAAGAGTGGCTTGAGATAGTGATTATTCACATGGAAAGAGAGAAGGACATTCAATTGATCATTTACTGGAGTCACATGAAGTCAGGTAGGTTAATGAGGGTGGGTTCCTTTCCCTGTGAACCAGTTGTGTTTTATCTTACAGCAATTATGAGATTTATTGAATTCAGTGAGTTCGCAATCTCTTGGTCAGTAGCATTAACACTTGGCTATCAAACCATTAACGGAGGTTTATAATTCGGAAGGGTTTTGATAGTGAATAGGGAAGGACTATCCTCTGGTTGGAGAGTCTGTGATGAGGTCACTAATTAAAAAGAAAATCACTTGGGGAGTGAGAGAAGTTGGGAGAAAGGTCTTTATGAAGAGAGTTGCTGGAGCATGTAGTACTTAACCACAGGGGCAGATGAGCCAGAGACGGTTGCCTCTTTTAAAAAGGAAGAGTGGATACCTATTTAAAGCAGAGGAAAATTCAACGCTATAGTAAAGACTTGCTGAAATTACCTACTTCCAGTAAGCCTCTGATTCTATGAGTGTGTGACTAAGGTACTGAGAAAATACCAAGACATGTGAACCAATACTTCTGCAACAGTCTGTTGAAAAGAGTTGGTGCAACAATATTTTAGGGTGAAAAGAGACTGAACTATTCATTTTTTTTTGTGATTTTAAGTGGTGAATTCTACCAATTTCTTTTTACAAAGGGGTTGAGTAACAGGTTTCACCAAGAATGATTATTAGAACAACTGTAGACTGAGATTTCTGTGATTTAACTGTGCACCAGTTATTTTCTTCACCATCGCAGAGAAATAGTTAAGAAAGCAGGTAATTCTGGGTGTGAATTGGAGCACTGTTGTCATGGCAATGTGCTGCATTAACATGACAGCAGCAGGTAACAGTGTTTGATTAACTGTCTAATGTGGGAGGTAGTTCAAGAGCAAGGATCAATGAGGCATGTGTTCAGCCTCCTGCTGTTGCTGCCCTTTCCAGATCTGTTGCTGTGGAGGAGGATTGGGTGGGGGGTGATGGGGAAGGGAGCAGCATCAATGGGTACCATCAGCTTAGTACGGCTCATTCTAAACCAGTTCACACACCACCTGCAACACATGCATTAACCCTCTGTAGGCCACATTACAAACACCTCTTGTGTAGAAGTGTATCCCAGAGTGCTTCACAAGGGCTGGAGGATTAGGGAAGAGGGTTGGGCTAAGGACAAAGGCATAGACATAGTGATTAGGAACAGAGTGCAAAGTACATTGTAGTTCAAAGATTGTATGGGAGGGGATGATGTGAGCAGTAACCCTGAACCTAGACACTCTTTTCATCCTGGTAAAGTAAAGGATTGAATCAGCCAATCATAAGGGAAAATCTACCCTTCTGAGCTGTGTGATTAAAATTGTGACCTATTTGTTGTTTTCACGGTTTTACAAACTGGTTATATCATTCAAAAAGAAAATTCTCCCCATCACCAATCTGCATTGTGAATCACAGCCTCTCCAGCCACAGGTTTCAGCCAGCCTGAGGTTTACATGCTAAAAGGCTAAGCTGTTAATGTCATTGTCATTCCCTGTTGCTAAGCGACTGGTGTCATAGTAACCTACTTTAATAGCAGTCAATATAAATGTAGAGTAGATTTTAGTGGATGTGTACCTTGTAATAAAATGTTTAATCATTTCATTCTGATTGATTTGATGTCAGACACATTTAAACTGGAATTTTCAATGAGAATAATCGTAGGTGACCAAATATTGTCTTAGTTTAAATATTAAATTCATTTACACACTGGCAAACAGCTAGCTACATAGACACAGATAGGCATAAGTCAAAAATGTACAAACAAATTACATACAAACACCAAGTCTGGGTATGATGCTTCCTTGGGTGTTGCATGAAAAAAGTTTGAAGAAATGTTAGTGTTGGTAATATTTATTACCTTTCTCCATCCTTGCCTCAACTTATCTGCTGAAACATTCATCCATGCCTTTGTGACCTGTAGACTCTACCATTACAATGTTCGTCTGGTCTGCCTTTCACTTTGCATCTTTGTAAACTTGAGCTCATGCAGAACTCTGCTGCCTCTATCTTAGCCTGCACCAAGTTCCTTTTATCTATCATCCATCACCCTAGTACTTTCTGATCTACATTAGCTCTCATTCCAGCAGCACCTTTTTTAAAGAAAAAAATCTCTATCTCCTGTAACCTCCTACAATCCTCTAAGGTCTTTGAGCTCCTCCAATTCTGACCTCTTGTGTGTCCCCAGCTTTCTATGCTTCAATTTCAGTTGCCTTTGGGTGCTAATCTCTGGAATTCCTACCACTCTCTACCTCTACCTATGTCTCCTTTTTAAGATGCTCCTTTAAAGAGGTAAATTTTTTTAGTTACCTGCTCTAACATCTCTGGAGCTTAGTGTCAACTTTTGTTTAGTAAATTGCTATATAAATGAATATTGTCATAGAGGTGTAATGTATCTGCTTTTCAAACAGTTGTTCTGGGCTGATCCCATACATTAAAATCAGCTGTTTAACCCTTGAAGGAGTTCAGTACAGTTCTAAATTTTATCTTTTGAGTACAGCAGTTATGATTCTGGAAAGCCCACTCAAGAAATTAATGTCCTCCATGACCCTAGATAAGGACCTGTTTTGTGAAGCTGGAGTTGACTGTCACCCCTCTTCTCCAGACGATGTTAATTACGATTCCATAAAATTTGACTAGTGCTTCATCTAAGTCATGGTACTTTGTGTATATGGCCAGATAGAGAGTGTAAGTAGGGTATTGGATGTTGCAGACTATTTCAAACAAGCCTAATCATTTTCTCACATGTGCTTGCTGCCAGGAGTCACGACATAGCCACCCAGAGTCTGAATGCTGACTCATGTTTCCTCCTCTCACCCAGCAACTTTGAAGCAAATTGTAATGCTTCAGCTGAGATTAGCTAACCTGGCACGTAACAGAGCTCAAAACTGAGAGCTTCTGGCCTGTGTAACTAACTAAAATGACATGTGCAAAACAGAGATGTGCCTCAAGTTTGTCATTGAACTAAAGTACATATTGATGGCTTAGACACACAGCAGTATCATTTTCCCGTAATCCATTACTAAAGATTTCAAATACTAATATTCATATTTAAAGAAAGATTTACATGGGCCAGGGTTTTATAGCCCCTTCCGCTCAGCGGGATATTATGGTCCTGCCGAACTGAATGGAGATTTAAATGGCTTGCCACATCCATCAAGAGGGAGAGACACACCATGGCGGGGTCATAAACTCCTGGCCTTTATGTAGACTTTCACAACCCTCAGATGCTCCAAAATGTTCTGCAATCAATAAAGTACACTTTGTTTAAGACACTTACATTGTAGGAATTACAGTAGCACACAATTTTCACAAGGCAAGCTCCTTCAAACAATTAAATAAAAGGCAAAATCATCCATTTAATATTTTTGTTGGGGAATAACTATTGGCCAGAACACCAGGGAGAATGCCCCAGCTCTCTTTTAAATTCTGTTGTAGGATTGTTCGCTGAAAGGGCTGGTAAAGCCTTGGTTTAACATCTCATCTAAATGGCAGCACCTCCAACAGTTGGCACTTCCTTGGTATAGCACTGAAGTGTCAGCCTAATTACATACTCAAGTTTCAGGAGTATCTGGAACCCATGACTTTCTGACTCTGAGGAAAGGGTACTATCACTGAGCCAAGGTTGACACCACCATGTAGTAATTTACATCATACATTTTATTTTGCATGTGGACATCAGTATGCATCAACATTGTCTCTCCTCTTTTCTCTTGGGTGTGACCTCCAAAAACAGACCACTAGCCCAGAGACTTGGACAAATAATTCAAATCCCACTATAGCAAGTGGGGAATTATTTATTCAGCTTAAAAAGAAATTCTGGAAAGCTGGTATCGATGAAAGTGACCATTGGCAGGATTTTTCAGTCAGCGAGCGGGACGAGCCCAACATGCCAATGTGTAAAATGACATGCGATGATGCCAGGCATGCGTCCCGACATCATTGCATAGTTCTGCGATATTTCATTCGGTGGGCGTGTACCAGAGTCGGCTGCGGCCTGCTGATATGTAAACGGCCTATTAAGGCCATTAAGAAAGTAATTGATCAAATTGACGCTGCCCGTCCAACCTTAAGGTTGGCGGACAGGCGAAAAGGCCGAGTGGCCTTCGCGATTTTTTAGGAAAACTCATCCACAAGCGGGCTAAGGTTTCCTAAAGCTTTTATTAAATAAATAAAATTTTTTACCTAAATATAAAAACATGTTTCTTCTCATGTGACACAGCCACATGAGGGGCCATGTTTAAATACATTTTTAAACCCTTCATTTAATTTTTTCAACATCGATTCAATCTCCCTGAGGCAGCTCTGTGCCTCAGGGAGATTGAAGTGCTCTTTTGGGCGCATGGCTCTGACTCCACCACCCCCACCCCTCCCCCCCCCGCCCTGCACAGGTAGCGCTGAGCGCTACGGCTCACGTATTACGCTGGGCAGGCCTTTCCGCGTAAAATGGTGGCGCGGAGCTGATCGTGGGCGGCGATTGGCTTGGCAACTGCCTGCTCCCTCCGAGCCCGCCCGCCGTCTGAAAAATTCAGGCCCGTGGAACTGTTGCAATAACCCAATTTGTTCAGTGATATCATTTTGGGAAGGGAATCCTACCCACATGATAAGAATGAATTCCTGCTGCTTGTATATTATAATCATGGAAGTGATTGTAGGCAGACTAATCAAATGACAAGACATCATTTGAATTTGCCTGTCTGAATCTCTCTGGTATTGTTTTCACGTAATAGTATCTTGTTCTGTAACACATACTGATTTTTTTATTTATTCATGAGATGTGGGCGTTGCTGGCTCGGCCAGCATTTCTTACCCATCCCTAATTGCCCTTGAGAAGGCGATGGTGATCTGCCTTCCTGAGCTATTGCAGTCCATGTGGTGTAGGTACACCCACAGTGCTATTAGGGAGGAAGTTCCAGGATTTTGACCCAGCGACAGTGAAGGAACGGCGATGTATTTTCAAGTCAGGATAGTGAGTGGCTCAGAGGGGAACTTGCAGGTGGTGGTGTTCTCGTGTGTCTGCTGCCCTTGTCCTCCTAGATGGTAGAGGTTGTGGGTTTAGAAGGTGCTGTCTGGATGGTCTGAGGGCCCTTAGTTTCTTCCTTGAACAGGGGCCCGAACAATCGCCATCCACTACTACTCTCCTCCGTCTGGTGGAACTTGTTCTCACACTGAACAATTTCTCCTTTAACTCCTCTCACTTCCTCCAAATAAAAGGTGTGGCCATGGGCACCCGCATGGGCCCCAGCTATGCCTGTCTCTTTATGGGGTATGTGCAACATTCCTTGTTCCAGTCCTACTCCGGCCCCCTCCCACAACTCTTTCTCCGGTACATCGATGATTACTTTGGTGCTGCTTCATTGGGACCTGGAAAAATTTAGTAATTTTGCTTCCAATCTCCACCCCTCCATCATTTTCACATGGTCCATCTCTGACACTTCCCTTCCTTTCCTTGACCTCTCTGTCTCAATTTCTGGTGATAGACTGTCCACCAATATCCATTACAAGCCTACCAACTCCCACAGCTACCTCGACTACAGCTCCTCACACCCCGCTTCCTGTAAGGACTCCATCCCATTCTCACAGTTCCTTCGCCTCCGTCGCATCTGTTCTGATGATGCTACCTTCAAAAACAGTTCCTCTGACATGTCCTCCTTCTTCCTTAACTGAGGTTTTCCACCCACGGTGGTTGACAGGGCCCTCAACTGTGTCCGGCCCATCTCTCGTGCATCCGCCCTCACGCCTTCTCCTTCCTCCCAGAAACATGATAGGGTCCCCCTTGTCCTCACTTATCACCCCACCAGCCTCCGCATTCAAAGGATCATCCTCCGCCATTTCCGCCAACTCCAGCATGATGCCACCACCAAACACATCTTCCCTTCACCCCCCCTGGCGGCATTCCATAGGGATCGTTCCCTCCGGGACACCCTGGTCCACTCCTCCATCACCCACTACTCCTCAACCCCCACCTATGGCACCTCCCCATTCCCACGCAGAAGATGCAACACCTGCCCCTTCACTTCCTCTCTCCTCACCGTCCAAGAGCCCAAACACTCCTTTCAAGTGAAGCAGCATTTCACTTGCATTTCCCCTAACTTAGTCTACTGCATTCGTTGCTCCCAATCCTCTACATTGGAGAGACCAAACGTAAACTGGGCGACCGTTTTGCAGAACACCTGCGGTCTGTCCACAAGAAAGACCCAAACCTCCCTGTCGCTTGCCATTTTAACACTCCACCCTGCTCTCTTGCCCACATGTCTGTCCTTGGCTTGCTGCATTGTTCCAGTGAAGCCCAACGCAAACTGGAGGAACAGCACCTCATCTTCCGACTAGGCACTTTACAGCCTTCCGGACTGAATATTGAATTCAACAGCTTTAGATCTCGAACTCCCTCCTCCATCCCCACCCCTTTTCCGTTTTTTCCCCCTCCCTTTTGTTTTTTCCAATAATTTATATAGATTTTTCTTTTCCCACCTATTCCCATTATTTTTAAATTTATACCTGTAATGCCCTGTCAGTCTTTCCACCCCACCCTCACTAGAGCTGTACCTTGAGTGTCCTGCCATCCATTCTTAATTAACACATTCTCTTAGGTAATATCACCACCTTTAACACCTCTTTGTTCCTTTGTCTGTGACATCTTTTGATTATCTGCTCCTATCACTGCTTGCTTGTCCCTACAACCACAGCCACCCCCCCCCAACTTCCCTCCCCCCCCTCCCCCTGCCCCCCCCCCTCCCCCCCCCCACACCTTAAACCAGCTTATATTTCACCCCTCTCCTAATTTTACTCAGTTCTGTTGAAGGGTCATGAGGACTCGAAACGTCAACTCTTTTCTTCTCCGCCGATGCTGCCAGACCTGCTAAGTTTTTCCAGGTAATTCTGTTTTTGTTTTGGATTTCCAGCATCTGCAGTAGTTTTTTGTTTTTATCTCTGTGTTTAATTGACTGCCACTCCTCTTCAAGAAATGCCTACCTTGAAGAAGTATTGCTCTGCTCTCCGACAGGATTTTTGTATCTCTCTTCTGCCTTGTTCACCTTCATTGCTTTCCATTTCTCTCCTGGTGTTTGACGAGGTGTTTACCAAAACCCGCTTTCACAGCCATATTTCCTTTCTCAGTGACTGTCTCCGTCTCCGACTTACCCCATGTGGATTTCAACTGAAATTCCGTCCCTCTTGTTTCGAACCCACCCAGGATTACAGGTATCTCCGGGACATAAAACGTTTCTCGGACTGCTGTTCCCGTCGCATTCTGAGATCCACACTCAGTGCCATGCGCCGCCATATGAACACACTCGACCTCTCCCTCCAGCAGCACCGCCGCACCCTTTTTCAAAGCTGCGCGTGCCCCCAGTTTCATTTTATTCTTCGTCTCATCCGACGCCTCAACAAGAAACTTTTTCTCTTTCTCTCAAGTGCTAAGGAACGCAAGCTCCAACAACTCATCGACACCAACACCCATCTAGGACCCTCCACCCCTGCCTGTCCCTCCGTCCCCAAACCATCTTCCAATCCCAGCCCCGGCTGTGTATTCACTATACCCCCTGACCTTCCCCTCTCCGATGCTGAACGTTTAGTGCTCAGCAAAGGACTTAGCTTCATACCCTTACACCCTCACCTCAATGAATTTCGGGCTCGGCACGATGCTGAACTCTTCTTCCGCCGTCTTCGTCTCCATGCTCACTTCTTTGGGCAGGAATCCTCCCTCCGTTCAACGGATCCTTTTACCCACCTCCAATATTCTCCCTCCACCTGGACCCCTCCCTCTGGATTCTTACCTTCTCTTGATCTTTTCATGGAGAACTGTCGGCGTGACATTAGTCGTCTCAATTTCTCTGCTCCTCTCACCCATTCTAATCTGTCTCTCTCTGAACTTACTGCACTCCGTTCTCTCAGGTCCAACCCCAACATTGTCATCAAACCCGCTGACAAGGGTGGTACTGTTGTTGTCTGGCGCACTGACTTCTACCTCGCGGAGGCTGAGCGTCAACTCGCAGACACTTCCTCCTACCTCTCCCTGGACCATGACCCCACCACTGAACATCAAGCCATTGTTTCCAGGACTGTCACTGACCTCATCTCCTCTGGAGATCTTCCTCCCACAGCTTCCAACCTGATAGTCGCCCAACCTTGGACGGCCCGCTTCTACCTCCTACCCAAAATCCACAATCAGAACTGTCCCGGCAGACCGATCGAGTCAGCCTGTTCCTGCCCCACGGAACTCATTTCTCGTTATCTTGACTCCCTTCACTCTCCCCTTGTCCAGTCCCTTCCCACCTACATCCGTGATTCCTCTAACACCTTATGTCACTTCAACAATTTCCAGTTCCCTGGCCCCAACCGCTTCCTCTTCACCATGGACGTCCAATCCCTCTAAACCTCCACCCCCCACCAGGATGGCCTGAGGGCTCTTAGCTTCTTCCTTGAACAGAGGCCCGAACAATCCCCATCCACCACTACTCTCCTCCATCTGGCTGAACTTGTTCTCACACTGAACAATTTCTCCTTTAACTCCTCTCACTTCCTCCAAATAAAAGGTGTGGCTATGGGTACCCGCATGGGCCCCAGCTATGCCTGTCTCTTTATGGGGTATGTGCAACATTCCTTGTTCCAGTCCTACTCCGGCCCCCTCCCACAACTCTTTCTCCGGTACATCGATGATTACTTCGGTGCTGCTTCATGCTCTCGTCGGGACCTGGAAATATTTATTAATTTTGCTTCCAATCTCCACCCCTCCATCATTTTCACATGGTCTATCTCTGACACTTCCCTTCCCTTCCTTGACCTCTCTGTCTCAATTTCTGGTGATAGACTGTCCACCAATATCCATTACAAGCCTACCGACTCCCACAGCTACCTCGACTACAGCTCCTCACACCCCACTTCCTGTAAGGACTCCATCCCATTCTCTCAGTTCCTTCGCCTCCGTCGCATCTGTTCTGATGATGCTACCTTCAAAAACAGTTCCTCTGACATGTCCTCCTTCTTCCTTAACCGAGGTTTTCCACCCACGGTGGTTGACAGGGCCCTCAACCATGTCCGGCCCATCTCCCGCTCATCCGCCCTCACGCCTTCTCCTCCCTCCCAGAAACATGATAGGGTTCCCCTTGTCCTCACTTATCACCCCACCAGCCTCCGCATTCAAAGGTTCATCCTCTGCCATTTCCGCCAACTCCAGCATGATGCCACCACCAAACACATCTTCCCTTCACCCCCCTGGCGGCATTCCGTAGGGATCGTTTCCTCCAGGACACCCTGGTCCACTCCTCCATCACCCCCTACTCCTCAACCCCCACCTATGGCACCTCCCCATTCCCACGCAGAAGATGCAACACCTGCCCCTTCACTTCCTCTCTCCTCACTGTCCAAGAGCCCAAACACTCCTTTCAAGTGAAGCAGCATTTCACTTGCATTTCCCCTAACTTAGTCTACTGCATTCGTTGCTCCCAATCCTCTACATTGGAGAGACCAAACGTAAACTGGGCGACCGTTTTGCAGAACACCTGCGGTCTGTCCACAAGAAAGACCCAAACCTCCCTGTCGCTTGCCATTTTAACACTCCACCCTGCTCTCTTGCCCACATGTCTGTCCTTGGCTTGCTGCATTGTTCCAGTGAAGCCCAACGCAAACTGGAGGAACAGCACCTCATCTTCCGACTAGGCACTTTACAGCCTTCCGGACTGAATATTGAATTCAACAACTTTAGATCTTGAACTCCCTCCTCCATCCCCACCCGCTTTCCGTTTCTTCCCCCTCCCTTTTGTTTTTTCCAATAATTTATATAGATTTTTCTTTTCCTACCTATTCCCATTATTTTTAAATCTATACCTGTAATGCCCTGTTAATCTTTCCACCCCACCCCCACTAGAGCTGTACCTTGAGTGTCCTGCCATCCATTCTTCATTAGCACATTCTCTTAGATAATATCACCACCTTTAATACCTCTTTGTTCCTTTGCCTGTGACATCTTTTGATTATCTGCTCCTATCACTGCTTGCTTATCCATACAACCACCCCCACCCCCCAACTTCTCTCCCCCCACCCCCACCCCCCACCTTAAACCAGCTTATATTTCACCCCTCTCCTAATTTTACTCAGTTCTGTTGAAGGGTCATGAGGACTCGAAACGTCAACTCTTTTCTTCTCTGCCAATGCTGCCAGACCTGCTGAGTTTATCCAGGTTATTCTGTTTTTGTTGAGGAGGCTTGGTGAGTTCCTGAGCCATGTTTTTCAGCTGGACTCATTGGTGATCAGGACCAGAAAGCCCAGTTGTTCCAACTCCACCCTGCCTCACCCAGGGATACTGAACCAATTACAGTCACCCAGTTGCTGTCTCGGCCTAGCCTTTTGTTCAAAAGTCAGTCAGAATTCCAGCCCTGAATCACTAATTCTGGAACATTTGTTTGTGTGGGTGGAAATGAAATGAGAATGTTGCAATTCTTCTGAAATCACATTTTGGAAATGATGACACGAACACTTAGTTTAAAAGGATTAAAGACTTTATTAAAGCAGCTTACCGAGTAATTTCATGTGAGGGCTTTAACAGGCTCATTACTAATATTGCACAGCTCAGTCTCAACCCACTCTGGTTACAAACAAAGCTGCTGTTTTGAAAAGTCAATGAAACTTTTCATTTGAGGGAAAATAATTTGTTTTGTGATTCCACACTCTAGCAAGGAGCCTATGTTCAATGAAAGCTCAGGCCAGAGATGCTCAGACTCACACTCCCTATAAATACATCTCCCAGCTGGATTGCAGGGTCATCCCCAGCTAAAAACTGTCCCTTCAAAAGAATGTGCTATACATTCCCTGTGGTCTACTGTACATCAGATATACACACCCAGTTGTACATTTCGTTTTCCTAGGTGTACACTGCAAATCCCCAAATATATAGTCCACATTCTTCGTTGCATAGTGCAAGTGCCCACTATATGGTATTTTACAAGGGAGCACAGGTTGCTAAATAAATATTAATTGTATGCAGGTGGTGGGCATTAACTGGGGATATGCTTGTGTCCCTATAAATAGACACAGTCTGAAACTGTTTGTTATGAGGTGCATGCTTGTAATGGGGGAATATTGTAAGTAAATATATATGTATAAAAGTGTGCAAAGATTGGCTCCAGATCTATCCTTCATCAGCTGGCTTTTGGAGTATAACGTGAGAGCAGAGGATGGTTACATCAAAGTGAAGTTTGGAAATTTAAGAGAAAAAAAATCAGACAGGAAATGGAAGTCCTCATGGCTATTCTGGAAAATACCCACTCGTGTTCTTGACAGTCTGAAACATACAACCATTAGAAGAATGATGTGGCTATGTGGACGTGGGTTGTGTCCCAAAGAGGAAAAAAGGTACGGCTTTGGCTTTGTTGCTTCCTACAAGAAGTAAAATCAGAAGTATTTTGTGAGATGGATGTTCATCTGTTCAATAGTGATGAAAGTTTGAATGCACTCTGTGGACAAAATGACCTCTTAAAGACTAAGAGGCACAGCCAAACTGATGGATTTTGGAAAACACATGGTCGTTCCACAGAAGAATATACCATAAACTTTAACAGTTTTTATGAAAGGTTGATGTAGTAATTGAAGGTATAGCCTTTCCTACTGCCTATCAGGGGTCCATAAGACCGTAAGACGTAGGAGCAGAAGCTGGCCATTCAGCCCATCGAGTCTGCTCTGCCATTCAATGAGATCATGGCTGATCTGATAATCCTCAACTCCACTTTCCTGCCTTTTCCCCATAACCCTTGATTCCCTTACCGATTAAGAATCTGTCTATCTCAGTCACGTGATTGTTCTTGGAGGCTCTGACCAATGAGCCCTAAGTGCAGGTAATCTGGGGGGCGGGGCTTTCTTGTCGAGGACCTGGTTCAAGCATGTAGCTTCTGAAAAGCTCTGTAATAAAGTTATCTGTTTCAAGTAGAAACTTGTCTGATACGTCAAGTCATTACGTTTGCCGACAGAGGTAAAATAGCTCCGATGCTGCACCTTGTCTTGTGAACGCGAATACATCAAATCTGAAGAAAAAAGAAAAGAATACTCAGCAGTCATGCCACTCTTCGGCTGAATCAAGCCTTACGACATGACTATGGAAGACTGGTGGCAGTATGTAGAGTGCCGGTTTTTATTTCATAGCAAATGAAATTACTGCAAAGGAGAAGCAGAAAGCAATCCTTTTGGGTGTATGTGGTAGCAAGACATACAATCACATCTGCAGTCTGATGGCACCGAATGCACCCAATTTTAAGTCTTTTAATGAATTAGTAGACCTCATGAAAACGCATTACCAGCTGAAGCCATCTATAATAATGCAGAGGTTTAAGTTTAATTCCAGAGTAAGGGCCCCAGGAGAGTCCATTGCAACCTATACAGCGAAGTTGAAACAGTTGACTGAGCACTGCGACTTCGGAGACATGCTCAGTGATATGTTGCGGGACTGATTAGTTTGAGTTCACGAAGACGCCATTCAGCGCCGTTTACTCGCAGAAGTCAACATCAATTTGAGGCGCGCCATGGAAATAGCGCTAGCCATGGAAAGTGCTTCGAAAGCTTCGCAGGCTTTACAAAACGTACAACATGACACTGTTCTTAATGTAGGGTGGGAACCTACCGCCGGGCGTGGCGCGAAAACCAGAGACGCAGCATCGAAGTGAGGCAATGTCTGCTGCTAGAAGAATGAAAAGGCCTAGTAGAAGCATTTCAGCAGTGACTCCAAGGTTAATTTGTTTATAGATGTTGGGGTGACCACAGACTGGACACCTGCAGATTCAAGGAGACAGAATGTCATTACTGCCATAAGAAAGGTCACATAATAAAGCAATGCAGGGCCAAAATTGAAACAGCCTATAAGGAAGCAAACCAATATTATTGAATTGAATAATACAACAGAACCTGAAGCTGCCGATACGGACATCTATTCCCTGTGCAACGTCACAGCAGTAAAAACTGAACCTGTTACTGTCACGATCCAAGTTAATGGGAAGCCACTAATAATGGAGGTAGATATGGGAGCCTCAACCGCAGTGGTGGGAGAACACACATTTAAATACCTAAATGAAAGTACCCAGCCACTGAATCTGGAGCAAACAGCAGCTCAATTGAAGACATTCAATGGAGAATCCATACAAGTAAATGGCATCGCCACAGTACCTGTGTCCTATAGGCAACAGACAGCCCAGCTTCCGGTGATCATAGTGACAGGAAGGACCTAGTCTTCTGGGCCGAGACTGGTTACAAAAAAATCAAGCTCAACTGGTCTGAAATACTTCACTTGAACAGGAGGAGTTCCTGAACTGCTAAGGAAATATGTCAGTGTATTTCATGATGAATTAGGGAAGTTAAAAGGCTTGCAAACAAAAATATATGTCGATTCTCAGGTGACATCCCCTTTAAGGCCAGAGCTGTGCCTTATGCCCTAAAGGAGAAGGTGGATGCAGAACTGTGCCAATTAGAAAAGCTAGGCATTATCTAGCCAGTCCAATTTTCGGAATGGGCAGAGCCTGTAGTCCCAGTGGTGAAACCTGACTAAACTATATACGTTTGTGGGGACTAGATATTGATCGTGAACAAGGCAGCCAAACTAGATAAATATCCTATCCTGAGGATAGACAGCTTATATGCAAAGCTAGCTGGAGGCAAATCCTATACCAAACTGGACATGAGCCATGCATACCAACAGTTAGAGCTGGATAGCACGCCTAGAGGGTATGTAACCATCAACACGCACAATATACTCGCCTACCCTTTGGAGTATCGTCTGCACTTGCATTCTTCCAAAGGACCATGGAGAGTCTTTCGCAAGAACTTCCCTGCCCTCTGAACATGGGCAATTAGGGATAGGCAATAAATGCTGGCGTAGTCAGCAACGCCCACATCCCATGAATGAATTTTTTTAAAAAGTAGTATATCTAGATGTTCTGATCACAGGGTCAACTGAAACGGAACACCTGGCGAACCTGGAAGAGGTGTTAAGATGATTCTTGGAAGCCAGTGTACGATTAAAGAAAGAGAAATGTACATTCCAAGCGCCATAAATTACTTACCTGGGTCACAGAGTGAATGCCATGGGATTACATCTGGTAGAAGAGAAAGTTAGAGCAATCAAAGATGCGCCCTCTGCATCCAGTGTAACTGAACTCAAGGCTAGGATTTTCCAGTCGTCGGGCAGCCTCGGCGGGCGGGGGCAGTCGGCCCCGTGTTGCGATGTCACGCGGGTGGGCCAATTAAGGCCCGCCCTGCATGGATCGCGAGCGGTAGCGCTGGCTGAGCTTGTTACCTTGTTAATGGCCAGAATAGGCCTTTCAATTATCAGCGGGCTTCCAGCTGACTCTTGCGCATGCCCGCTGAACAAAATATCGTGCGAGTTTGTGATGACATCAGGATGCGCGCCTGACGTCATCGTACATCATTTTATGTTCTGGCATGTCGGGCGTGCACCCACACACTGAATGTAAAATTCTGCCCCAAGTCTTTTCTGGGCATGATCAACTATTATAGCCACGTCTTGCAAAACTTGTCAACAGCGTTAGCACCATTACATTCGTTGTTAAAAAAGAATCATCGTTGGCCATGGAATTCACAACAGGAAGAAGCCTTTGTGAAAGTTAAGAAGCTATTGCATTCATCATGTTTATTGGTACACTATGACCCATCAAAAGAATTGGTATTAACGTGTGATGCGTCTCCTTACGGTGTGGGAGCTGTATTATCACATAGGATGGAAGATGGATCTGAAAGGCCATGTGGCTATATCTCCAGAACCCTCTCCGGAGCGGAGAAGGGTTATTCCCAACTAGAAAAAGAAGGTTTATCGGTGATATTCAGAGTGAAGAAATTCCGCCAGTATCTGCATGGACGACATTTCACCATTGTGTCAGACCATAAACCATTAATGGGATTATTCAGTGAGGATAAAGCCATTCCGCAATAGCATCGGCAAGAATTCAACGATGGGTTTTGATATTATTTGCGTACGAGTATAGCTTTATGCACCGTCCTGGCTTGCATATTGCAAATGCACTCAGTCGCCTCCCTTTACAAGATAGCATTGTACATGCTCCAGTGCCACAAGAGGTTGTCCTTGTACTGAATTTCTTGGATTCTTTGCCTGCGTGTGCGAAGCAAATTAGGAATTGGATGAACAGAGATCCAATTTTGTTAGAAGTTGTATTGCAAAGGCGGTCAAATTCACCAGTGTCTGCAGAAATTAGATCATTCCATGCCCGAAAAACAGAGCTAAGTTGTCAAGATGGAATCTTTTTATGGGGGTCAAGAGTTGTCGCCCCTTCACAAGGAAGAGAACCACTCTTGATAGAGCTTCACAGTGCACATCCAGGCATATCAAAGATGAAAATGCTTGTGTGAAGCAATGTATGGTGGCCAGGCATTGACAGTGACATTGAAAGCATAGCCAAGCATTGTCTCCACTGTCAGCAACAACAGAAATTGCCTGTTTCAGCTCCACTGCATCCGTGGGAGTGGCCTGGTCGACGCTGGGTTAGTATACATATTGATTATTTAGGACCATTCTTAGGTGCCATGCTTTTTAGTGATCGTAGATGCGCATTCTAAATGGATGGATGTGTATGAATTCAGATCAATGACATCGAGCGCAACTATTGAAAAGCTGCGACAATGTTTTAGTATACATAGCCTACTGGAAGTCATCGTTTCTGATAATGGTGCAACCTATGCCTGTACAGAGTTTCAGAGATTCATTAATTTAAATGTAATGAGATATATTAAAACAGCACCTTATCATCCCTTGTCAAATGGTTTAGCTGAAAGAGCTGTGCAAACTCTCAAATCTAGAATGAAGAGGTTACCAGAAGGTACTCTAGAAACTCGACTTTCCCGCTTTCTTCTCCATTATCGTATGATGCCTCATTCAACTATGGGTTCAACATTGTCTGGATTATGGATGAAATGCAGCCTACGTACAAGATTAAGTCTGGTGTTTCTGGTGTTTAGAGGGGAAGATAGAGAAGAATCAGAGTAGTCAAAAATTGAATCACGATATTCATACCAAAGCTCAAAGATTCACTGTAGGAGATTCGTGCGAAATTTTGGAAATGGGCCTTTATTGGGTCCCTGTTACAATTGTCCCAGAAACTGGTCCCTTGTCCTTCCAAGTGGAAGTAGAAGACCAAATTGTTCAAAAACATGTGGATCATCTTCGGAGTAGAGAGACATTCCAACAGCCAGCTATTCCGCCTGTGATTAATGTTGAACCATTAATCCCTGAGGTGATGGATCGACCTAGAATGGACAAGCCCGATGTCTGTCTCTGTCGAGTTGCCAAACCCTGAACTGCCACTTTCTAATGATGATCAGGAACTGAAGCGTCAGATACATATCGATCCAGTGGAAGAACCTCAAATAGTAGAGGTACACCGCTCTAACCGAATAAGGAAACCACCAGAGGTTTAATCTTTAATCACCTCAGTTGTATATATGTATATGTTGTGGGATATTCAAAAATTCTCTGTAAATAGAAACTTTAAAAAAAACTAGAGAGGGAGGAGTTGTAGTAATTGAAGGTATAGCCTTTCCTACTGCTTATTGGGTGTCAAGTGATTGTCCTTGGAGGCTCTGACCAATGAGCCTAAGCACGGGTAATCTGGAGGGTGGGGCTTTCTTGTCGAGGACCTGGTTCAAGCATGTAGCTTCTGAAAAGCTCTCTGTAGTAAAGTTATCTGTTTCAAGTAGAAACCCTGTTCGGTACATCAAGTCATTACAGTTGACAAAATTCGGTTTGGGGATGCCTATTAATGGTGTTATTACAACAAGACATGAACAACATTCAGGCTTGGGGTAAAAAGTGGCAAGTAAAATTTGTGCCAAACAAGTGCAAGGCAAAAATCCTTTGAGCTCTTTTGGCCATAGATTCATGGGAATGTGGTTCGATTGATGTAAAAGCTGCAATTCTGCACTATGATATTTTTCAGGGCAAAGTGTTTCTGAAACAGTCCAAGGAGGGTGGCAGAAAGAAAACTGTGGAAACTAAGAAATGAGTCTATGGTATGAATGATGTTTCTAGGGTATGGAAGTTTTTGGCAAGATCGGTTTTGCTGAAAATTGGTTGTGTGCAGGTCTTGCAATGTTTCATTGATGTCATAAAGGTTCAGACATCTTCATGATGCATGTTAACCATTTCTTTTGGGCTGGTACTGTGGATTTTGAGAAATGTATCATTAGTAAGATAGAGTAGAATATAAAATTGGTAGCTGGGCTTGTGGGGCTTTTACATATTGGTTTAGCTATTAAGCAGCATAGATTAAGCTAAAGGAGATTAAAATCATAATTTTAAATCAACAATCCTATTTAGAGAGTTTATGTCCATCCCAGTTAATTGTACTAGGGGCAGAACACTTTTTGTCCCATCATTGATTGCAGTGAAAACCTAAATCAGAGTATACAAACATGCAAACAAGGAGCGGGAGTAGGACATGAAAAGGGGGAGGCAATGGCGTAGTGGTGTTGTCACTGGACTAGTAATCCAGAGACCCAGGATAATGCTCAGGGGACCTGGTTTCAAATCCTGCCACAGCAGATGGTAGAATTTGAATTCAATGAAAATCTGGAATTAAAAATCTAATGATGACCATGAACAATTGTTGTAAAAACCATCTGGTTCACTAATGTTCTTTTTAAGGAAGGAAAACTGCTGTCCTTACCTGGTCTGGCCTACATGTGACTTAATGTAATGTAGTTGACTCTTAAATGCCCTCTTAACATGGGCAATTCAGGATAAGCCATGAATGCTTCCCTAGCCAACAACATCCAATGAATAATTAAAAAAATATTTGGTCCCTTGAGCCTGCAAGATCATGGCTGACCTGATAGTAACCTCAAATCTGTATCCTGATAACCTATCACCCCTTTGCTTACCAAGAATCTATCCACCTCTGCCTTAAAAATATTCAAAGACTCTGCTATAAACAGCATTTAAATGATTTGGTCTCTTTTTTTAACCTAAATAATTCCAGTTGAAATGCAATTGTTGTCCTGTAGGCAGCCTAATTCTGTCATTAAATTGTCTCCTCACATGTTGCCTGTACAGTGGCCACGGTGCTGGCATATCAATCTGCCACAGGGACCCTAAAGGCTGTGACAGCATTCAGCTGTGAGGACACAGGTGTGAGAGCGTTGCCATGGTGACAAGGAGCACCAGTTCCTGTTTCCCCTATCCCCACCTCCTATTCACACTGAGAGATGTGATTCCACTGGACACATATTGACTTTGTAATTACTGAAACCTTTTGTTCCATAATGGCCTGGACACCTTTCAGTCTTCAGCCAATACTGCTGGAAGCAGGGAAGACAGGTCAAAGCTGGGCAACATACAATTACTCTTCAGGCAATTACAATAATTTGTTTTTTTTCATTCTTTCTTTCCTGGCATGTGAGCAGCACTGGCAAGGCCAGCATTTATTGTCCATCTCTAATTACCCTTGACGAGCTGATGGTGAGCCATGGCCGGACCGTGAGAGCAGGATGATCGTATGCCTGGAAGAACAAGCACACGCCAATTTTCCATTGATAGGAATGGTCACTACTAAAACCATGACAGGTTGAGTAGAGCTATTTACAACTGTTTAAAAGCGCAAAGTCTTGCCTTGATCCTTTTAGCTGAATTCTGAATAGCTGAGCCATATAGCCTGGGAAGGCTTAAGCTCCAAACAGGACCGATCCCATTGTTGTAGTTGTGGCTCTGGAGAGTAAAATTGGGCAGTCTTCCTGCTGGAAGATTGTGGGTGTGTTGTGCATGTTTCTATAGCAGAGAGGGTGCTGCTGGCAAGATGGGGGGGGTCAGATGTAAGGGCACGTGGTGGGCTTCCTACGGGGTCCTCCCTTTCTGATGGTGGCTGGGTCCCTCAATTGGGCACAGAGTGCCTGTGAACAAAGGATCTTCCCCCCCACCCCCCCTCCACAATCCCTCAATAAAACTCCGTCAAATCCAAAAGGGCTCCCTGGGCAACTTCCCCCAAAGGCAAGTCCCCTGCCTGCTTGCTGGTTGAATACCAGCCACGGCGGGATTAGGCCCTTAAGTTGTCCTTAGCTCAATTGGACTCCAAACTTGGCCAAGGTATAAATTCTGCTCATGTTTCGCTCAGGAATATTGTACTGTTGTATATTCTAAACTTACTATAGGCATTGTGCGGTACCCTGCTAGCACAGTGGGTAATATACCATATAGTATGCCATTGAGAATGGACTTCAGTACCTGTGGACCAGAGAGATGAGATGAAGTATGAACCAGAATGTTGCTTTTGACCCCTACTCCGTTACACCATCTGGCAGTTCATATTTGTGAATAACAAGTGAGACAAAGGTTGGCTTTTTTTTGTCAATGTCTCCAAAAGGTACTGACTCACAATGGTACAATATCTGGCGTACTTGCCCAGTTGGCTATTTCGGATCCTCATTTCTCCATTTAATTTTTTTCTCTTCCCTGCTTCTGAAGGGTCCTTGGGACATAATGTTAGCTTGGCCTAATTGATAGCACAATTACTTCAGCAGCAGCAGTGTGTACCATCTAAAGATGCACTGCAGGAATTCACCAAGGCTCCTTAGGCAGCACCTTCCAAAGCCACGACCACTATCATCTAGAAGGACAAGGGCAGCAGACACATAGGAACATCACCACCTGGAAGTTCCTTCTAAGCCACTCACCATACTGACTTGGAAATATATCACCGTTCCTTCACTGCCGCTGGGTCAAAATCCTGGAACTCCCTTCCTAATAGCACTGCATGGACTGCAGCAGTTCAAGAAGGCAGCTCACCACCACCTTCTCAAGAGCAATTAGGGATTGGCAATCAATGCTGGACTAGCCAGCGATGCCCACATCCCATAAATGAATTAAAAAAAAGATTATGGGTTCAAGTCCCACTCCCAGACTTCAGCCATGTCATTTAGGCTGGTCCTTCAATGCATTACAGTGAGTGGTTAAACCAAAGTCCTATGTTTCTCTTAGTGTTACAGGATTACTATTCACAGTTCTGGTGTCGAGGACAACATGCAGCCTTCAAGCAAATTCCAGAACAACTGGCATTCATTTAATTTGCTGTTGTGGGACTGATACAACAGTGACCTCACTCCAGAGGTAATGTATTAGCTGTGCAAGTGTTTTGGGATGTCTTGAGAATGTGAAAGATGTTACATAAGTGCACATTCTTTCCTTGCATATAGTTGTGTGAGTACCCCCAGTTTCCCCTCCAATCTTGCACCCAAGAGTGCAATCAGCTGAGTCAAGCTGCCTTCTTTTAAATGTAATCAGCAATGATCCTGAAAGATTCGAACCCTGAAAATCAAAAGACCCAATTTTCTTCTCTTCTCTCCTTACCTCGTCTGGTATATAGATACAGATGTCCTGGCTGTGTTCCAATACCTGATCTACATGGCTGGTTCTTCATAAATAGCCTTCTATATGGAGTCCTGGCAGGCTATTCAACTGTGGGAACATCACAGCCAATCTTAGTTCTGTTATGTGCACAGATACGTGTTTACCCATACATATGAATGCATTTCCACCAGGTATTTGACAATATTTTTGCAGGAGGAAGCTCAGTTTGTGAGTTTTTAGACTTGTGTTTAGGATTATTAATCATGGAAGCTTTCACTTGGATTTCATATTCACAGTGAGTAGGCAGTTATGCTGATTTGAAATCTGACCCTCACAGAAATTATCTTTTTTTCAGTACTTCGGTTTCAATTGCCTGATTCCAAGGTGCAGAATAATTTCATCTTTGAGTCAGTTATTCTGTAGTGATGACTTGGTAGCAGCCTCTCATGCTTATCCGTGTCACTTCAGTGAACGCTAAATTTTCATCAACAGTGTTTCGCTTTAGTCAAGTTATACTGCATCATGCTATAAAAGAATAGACAACCACAGGGGAATAAAGACTGTCCAAGGAAACAATCTAATTTAATTTTCATGCTGTCATAATTTCATGCTTTCGCAACATTTACAAATAAGGGTGGGAGAGCTCATTAAGTCGACCTAATTCATCCTTCTGTGTACTCCGGGGTATCAATAACTGCCTTTGCTACCTTGCCATGACCAGGCTAAATGCATTTTGTGATATCAGTCCTAACAGCCTATATTTTACCCCCCTTTCTGCCCTGGCTGTTTTCCATGGCTCTATGTAGAAGATTCTAAGGAGCATAGGGAATTCTTAAAACTTATGTGTGATGTAAGTTAGACTAATAAGCAGTAAGGGTGAGCTCTACATAAATGCAACTCCAAAGGCAGAATTTTTAGGTCGGCGGGCAGTGGGTCCGGGATCAGCCTGGGAATGGATCGCTGATCAGCCCCGACCGCGATTTCACGCTGGCTGGCCAATTAACGGCCAGCCAGCGAGAAGCGTGCACCAAGAAGCTCATTGCTGCCCAGGGTGAGGGCGGGAGGAGGGCAGAGAACTGTCTCAGGGATCTGAAGACATGAAAAGCATTAAATAAAGTTTTTAAAATCAGGAAAAAATTGTCCAAGCATCACAATCGGTCATCTGAACATATACATGATAAAAATGCTGTCCGTAGATTTTTCTTTTTCTTTCATTTAATAACGGAAACCTCATCCCGCCCTTGAACGAGGTTTCATGAAAAATGCAAAGTCCACATGGCCAATTCACCCATCGAATAATCTAAGACAATTGCACATTTAATAACCTTAATTGGCCTCTTAATTGTTGGCGGGTATGCCTCCGACTTTTGCATGCGCCTGCCGACCAAAATATCGCGCAAGTGCGGGATGACGTCGGTACACCCGCCCAACATCATCTCACGCAATTTTGCATCCAATCGGGTTGGGCGCATGCCCGCCCAATCAGCATAAAATTCCGTCCCAAATGTGTACTTCACGCACACAGGTGGCTTAAGCCGTGTGGGTATATGCATGTATAAGAGCACACTTATGCAAGGCATACACAAACATTGGATACCCATACACAATAACATGGATGCACATGCATATACATATATAGCATGTATACATATATAAGGATAGATACACTTAAATAGATATCCACGTGGGCACAGCGCATAGATGGGCATATACATGGATACACAAACATTGAGATATACATTTCGGCATGGATACACATGAAAATATACCTACAGAGGTGAATATATAAGGGGATGCAAGGATAGACAACACAGACTTGGGCACAAGCATAGACCAATGCCCACACATGCACAGATTTCTCATCTTGTCTACATATATTAAAAGAAAAGACCAAGAAAGGAAGAAAATAAAATTGATAATCCTTTCAAAAATCTACTCTTAATTACCATGACAAACAGAATATCTATCTAAAGGTAGTTTCTTTTTTTGTTGTTTCTGCACTCCAAATGAGAAAACTCAGCTACCAGGAGCATATATCAGGACATCACTGGCAGCTGGTGATTTTCTTCCAGTGGAAGATCATGGTCTGTGCGAGCTTGTTTGGAAAGTTACCCTCTCATCACGGATTCTTCGATGGGTAAGTGTACAAAATACAGATCAAGAAGATTCAGGTTCTGCACCTGCCTCTATGTTGTTTTAGTGGATCACAGACAGCATAACAAAATGGGTCTTGGTGCCATAAGGGTGGGCTATGGAATGGAAAAAGAACGCAGCCAGATTTTCCTCTCCTGATCTTTATCTGTCGCTTCTCATGGAAACACTGCATGATTGGACGTCGTTGAATCGAATACCTGTTCGCACTGTATACCCAGGTACCTTTGAACAAGCTGCTGGAGTGCTGTCAGTGGGTTGGCACTGTGCCCAGTCTGAGTTGGCATTATCAGGAGAAAAGAATAAAAAGACAAATCTAAGCAGAATGGACATTTCATAATCACTGCCTCTGCTACAAAATTGGATGACAGCTGTATTAAGAGCTCTGATGTACTAATCAACTATGGGAGGAATGGAACAGGAGGAGGAGCAGTGTATAAAGCACACAGGAATCAAATTAACAGTATAGGGTGAAGGCTGTGAGCTGGAAGGACAAATAAGGCTCATGTTGTAACACCAATAAAGTGCAAGAACACCTCCTACAGGTCCATTTGTAACCTTTAATGCTCTCGGGAATCATACCGATGGCCTCAGAGCCCAGTATACTGCCACGTCTCATCAATGCGCCCCTTTCAAAACCTTAATATGATTGTAAAGTGGAACCTTTAGTAATCAGAAGATGATGTGCTCTTTTAATCATCAGCCATTCAGTTCTTTCTCTGGCTAGTCTCTGTGTTTCATAGATGAGCTTCTCTGCGTTAGATGATGTTTTTCATTTGAACCAGTCAGACTGAGATCAGTGGCCTGCTTCTGTTTGGAAGACTAGTGATTTTGTTGTTTTTTGTCTATTGATTTGACAACAAGTCACGGTCTACCGTACAGCACCAGGCAGAACACCGTGACTACAAACAATGCCTTATACATTCTCAATATCATGGCTTTACAGTAGGAATTGACAGACCAAAGGCTATTGGATCTTATTCATTATAACTACATTTAAAGATTCCCAGTTTACCATCAAATGAGTTAGTTGGTACAGGTGAGAAATGTTATGCATTCAACCCCTAGTCTGTGCTCAATTAGCTGATCAAGGGTAGCCTGATCATCCCTATATTTCAGAAATGTCAACCAGCCTTATCTTCCCTTCCTAAATGATATCTAGTGCAAGGTATGTAAATATTTTGCAATGATCAGGCTCATTTGTGATGGCCCACTGACACTCGGCTGAGGTTTCTGATGCCAAATCTCCTAATGTTGGGTGGTATAGTGAAGGAAATTAAGATTAAGTTGAATGGAGAGGCTCATGGCTGCATTCCTATTCCAACCCATCCTCCAGCATTGAAGGTGCCAGCCACCCTTCATAACCCAGCCACATGTAATTAATCTTGGGGGCGGGGTGGGGGGGGGTGCGGCATCAGGGGAGGCCCCAGCCAGCTAACTAGGCTGATTTTTCTACTTTTTGTTTACCTTGAGACAAGAAGGTCACACTTTGATGCATGAGTACAAAATCTAGGTTGACACTTCAATGCAATACAGAAGGAGTGCTGAACTATCAAAGGTGCCTTTCAGATGAAACATTAAACCAAGATCCCATCTGCCCTTTCAGGTGCTCAACGTATCCTACCTATTATGATTAAGAGTAGGGGCATTATCCCCTGTGCCCTGAACAATTTTATTCCTCAACCAATAGCACTAAAATAGATTATCTATTCAATATCACATTGTTGTTTGTGGGAGTTTGCTGTGCACAAATTGACACTCCCATTTGCTACATTACAACAGTGGCTACAGTTTTAAAGTAATTCATTGGCTGTAAAGTGCTTTGAGACATCTTGAGGTCATGAAAGACACCATATAGATCCAACTCTTTTATAGTCCTTAATATTGCTGAAAAAAGACGCATGCTGTTGAAGCTTTTCATCTTACACTCATCAGGACAACTCGCAAGAATACCAAATTGTAAAAGGAACAGTAATTTATATTGCATGAGAAGATAATGCTGATTGGTTGGCAAGTGGACTCAGGTAGAGGCTTTACCATGGATAATGTACCAGTTATCTGACAACTGACAGTTAACTGCCAAACTTTGTTTGAATTCAAACCAGGCAGGTTGACTCCAATCAAGGCTTTGCCCTGGGGAATGAGCCAGGCGAATGGCTATTGCCTATTTTGTTTAGTTGAGAAAGGCACAATGTATATACATATTCCTTCTGTCTGCAAAGGACAGGGGCCTGTATGTGAATATATGTAGCTTCTAGCATGCATAAGTGTGCAATCTCCTCTACCACTCAGAGTCCACTTGCCAACCAACCAGCACTCTCTTCTCATGCAGTATAAATTGTTGTTCCCTTTACAATTTGGTATTCTTGTGAGTTGTCCTGATGAGTGCAAGATGCAAAGCCCACAGCTTCCAGTTGGTCTTCTCTTGGTATCTTCTGAAGGCTCGTGGATGCACTCATCGTTGCCTCCTTATGAGCAACAACCCCAACATTTTTTTATTACCAGAGAGTAGGTTATATTAGACTTGGTATTGTGTAATATGACAGGATTAATTAATGACCTCAGAGTGAAGGTACCCCTAGGTAGCACCAACCACAATATGATTGAATTTTACATCCATTTTGAAAGGGAGAAGCATGGGTCTAAGGCTAGTATTTTAAAATTAAATAAGGGCAACTATGTGGGCATGAAAGCTGAGCTAACTGAAGTGAACTGGGATACTAGGCTAGGGGATAGATCAATTGAGAAGCAGTGGCAGACATTTAAGGGGATATTTCAGAATACTCAATACATATATTCCTATTATAAAGAAAAATTCTAAAGGGAGGACCTACCATTCATAGTTAACTAAAGAAGTTAAGGAAATCATCAAACTTAAAGAAAAAGCATATAACTGCGCAAAGATGAGTGGCAGGTCAGATGATTGGTCAGAATATAAAGAATGGCAGAGAATGACTAAAAGGTTAATCAGGAGTAAGAAATTAGAGTATGAGAGGAAGCTAGCTAGAAATGTAAAAACAGATAGCAAGAGTTTCTACAGGTATCTACAAAGGAAAAGAGTAAGTAAAGTGAGTGTTGGTCCTCTAGAGAGTGACAATGGGGAGTTAATAGTAGATAATAGGGAAATGGCAGATGAAATGAACAACTATTTTGCTTCTGTCTTCATTATAGAGGATACAAAAAACATTCCAGTAATAGCTGTAAATCAGGAGGTGGAAGGGAGAGGGGAACTTGGTGAAATTACAATCACTAGGGAAGCGGTACCGAGCAAACTGATGGAGCTGCGGGCTGACAAGTCTCCGGGTCCTGATGGACTTCACCCTAGAGTCTTAAAAGAGGTTGGTAATGAGTTAATAGATGCATTGGTGTTAATTTTCCAAAATTCACTAGATTCTGGAAAGGTTCCATCAAACTGGAAAGTAGCAAATATAACCCCTGTTCAAGAAAGTCGGGAGGCAGAAAACAGAAACCTACAGGCCAGTTAGCTTGCTGTCTGTCATGGGGAAGGTGTTAGAATTGATCATTAAAGAGGTTATAGCTGGGCACTTAGAGAAACTCAAAGTAATCGAGAAGAGTCAGCATAGTTTTGTGAAAGGGAAATCATGTTTAACCAATTTATTGTAGTTCTTTGAAGGAGTAACATGTGCTGTAGATAAAGGGGAGCCTGTAGACGTGCTGTACTTGGATCTCCAGAAGGCACTTAATAAGGTACCACATCAAAGGTTATTGCGGAAAATATAAGCTTATGGTGTAGGGGGTAATGTATTAGAATGGATAGAAGATTGGCTGGCTGGCTGGCAGAAAACAGAGTATGCATAAATGGGTCCTTTTCTGATTGGCAGGATGTGACGAGTGGAGTCCCACAGGGGTCTGTGCTGGGGCTTCAACTGTTTACAATTTATATCAATGACTTGGATGCAGGGAGAGAAGGCATGATAGCTAAATTTGTAGATGACACAAAGATAGATAGAAAAATATGTTGTGAAGAGGACATAAGGAGTTGCAGATGGATATAAATAGGTTGAGTGGGCAAAAATCTGGTAAATGGAGTATAATGTGAGAAAATGTGAAGTTGTTCACTTTGGCAGGAAGAATAAAAAGGCAGAGTATTACTTAAATGGAGAACAGCTGCAGAATTTTGTGCTGCAGAGGGATCAAGGTGTTCTAGGGCATGAGTCACAAAAAATTAGTATGCAGGTACAGCAAGTAATTAATAAGGCTAATAGAATGCTATCTGTTATTATGAGAGGATTTGAACATAAAAGTACGGATGTTGTGCTTTGGTTATACAGGGCATTGGTGAGACCACATCTTGAATATTTTGTGTAGCTTTGGTCTCCTTATTTAAAGAGGGATGTAAATGTGTTGGAGGCAGTTCAGAGGAGGTTTACTAAATTGATACCTGGAATGAGTGGATTGTCTTATGGAGATAGGTTAGACAGACTGGGCTTGTTTTCACTGGAGTTTAGAAGAGTGAGGGTGGCTTGATTGAAGTCTATAAGATCCTGAATGGTATTGACATGGTGGACGTGGAATGGATGTTTCCTCTTGTGGGTGAGTCCAGAACAAGGGGGCACTGTTTTAAAATTAGGGGGTTGTCCTTTTGGGACAAAGATGAGGAGAAATTTTTTTGAGGGTAGTGGGTCTTTGGAACTCTCTGCCTCAGTAGGTGGTGGAGGCGGGGTCATTGAATATTTTTAAGGCAGAGGTAAATTCTTGTTATGCAAGGGAATCAAAGGTTATCGGGGGTAGATGGGAATGTGGAATTCAAAACACAAACAGATCAGCCATGACCTTATTAAATGACAGAGCATGCTTGAAGGGCCAAATGCCTACTTCTGCTCCTATTTTGTATGTTCATATTTGTTCTTGGGATGTGAACCTCACTGGCAAACCGCATTTATTGTCCTTCCCTAATTTCCCTTGAGAGGATGGTGGTGAACCACCTTCTTAAAAAGCTAGAGTGCTGTTAGAGAGTTCTAGGCTTTTGATGCAGCAGCAGTGAAGGATTGGTGATATGGTTCCAAGTCAAGATAGTGTGTGACTTGGAGGAGAAATTGCAGATGGTGGTTCTTCCAATGTCCTGCTGCCCTTGTCCTTCTAGGTAGTAAAGATTGCGAATTTGGAAAGTGCCATTGAAGAAGACTTGCCAAATTACTATAGTGCATCTTGTAGATGGTTCATTCTGCTGTTGCCGTGGGTGGAATTTTACGCCGGTGGGATTTTACAGTCCTGCCGAAGTCAATGGAGTTTTGAACAGCTCGCTGCATTTTATGGCCCACCCCCACCACAACCAGGCTGTAAAATTCTGTCCTGTGAGCCAGTGGTTGAGGGAATGAATGACTAAGGTGGCAATTGGGGTGCCAATCAGGCAGGCTGCTTTGTCCTGGATCGTGGAGCTGCACTCATCCAGGCAAGTGGAGAGTATGCCATCACACTTCTGACTGTGCCTTGTCAATGGTGACAGGCTTTGGGGAGTCAGGAGGTGAGTTAGTCACTGCAGAAAACTCAGCCTCCGACCTGCTCTTATAGCTGCAGGATTTATATGGCTGATCTAGTTAAATACAGTTATCTCTCATGATGTTGATGGGAGATTGATAGTGTTGCATTGAATATTAAGGAAAAGTTGTTAGAGTCTCTCTTTTGGAGATGATCATTGCCTGACACTTTGTGCGGTATGAATGTTTCTTGGCACTTATCAGCCCAATCCTGAATATTATCCTGGTCTTCATGCATATGGGCACAGACTGCTTCTGTATCTGAGACATTGCGAATGGAACTGCCCATCCTACTCTCTTGCTAACCTTCCTGCTCAGTGAGCCCACTGGGGATGAGAGACTAGAAGTAAAGGACACAGTTTAAAAATAAGGAGTTGCCTTTAAAGACGGTGAGGAGAATTTTTCTCTCTGAGGGTCATTAGTCTTCCTCAGAGCAGTGGAAACAAGGTCATTGAATATTTTTAAGGCTGAATTGGATAGATTCTTTATTGACAAGGGAGTCAAAGGTAATGAGATAGACAGGAAAACAGAGTTGAGGTCACATTTAGATCAGCCATGATACTATCAAATGGTGGAGAAGACTTGAGGAGCTGAATGGTCTACTTTAAATTCATTTCATCATATGTAATCATTCCTCTCCATTTTCATCCCACTCACCTCTTCCTAATGCTGGCTGTGTAGACTCTACCAGTGGATCAGCTCTCACTGCTTCTCTCTGCACCTCCTCTAGAATGTCCATTCACTTGTGAACAATCCCCTTGACATCTATGAGCTTACTGTTGATTATTGCACCAACATCATGTCCTTGATGAGAAGCTGCCTGAGAGTTGATGACACTTTGCTTGTCACATCTTCAAAGAACTCTAATTTGCTAGAGTTCTTTGAAGATGTGACAAGCAAAGTGGATAATGGGGATCCTGTAGATGTAGTATATCTGGACTTCCAGAAGGCTTTTGATAAGGTGCCACACAAAAGATTAATACACAAGATAAGATCACACGGAGTTAGGTGTAATATATTAGCTTGGAGAGAGGATTGGCTAACCAACAGAAAGCAAAGAATCGGGATAAATGGGTCTTTTTCTGGATGGCAAGCTGTAACTAGTGGGGTGCCACAGGGTTCGGTCCTTGGGCCCCAACTATTTACAATCTATATTAATGACTTGGATTCAGGGGTAGAAGGTACTATAGCTAAATTTGCAGATGACACCAAAATAGGTGGGAAAGTAAGTTGCAATGAGGAAATAAGAAATATACAAATGGACATGGACAGGTTAGGTGAATGGGCCAAAATTTGGCAGATGGAGTTTAACGTGGACAAGTGTGAGGTTATCCATTTTGATCGGAAGAATAAAAAGGCAACATTATTTAAATGGAGAGAAACTTCAGAATGCTTCAGTGCAGAGGGATCTGGGTGTCCTTGTGCATGAATCGCTGAAAGCTAGTATGCAGGTACAGCAGGTAATAAGGAAGGCAAATGGAATTTCAGCATTTATTGCTAAAGGAATAGAGTATAAAAATAGGGAAGTGTTGTTGCAACTGTACAAGGCATTGGTGAGACCGCACCTGGAGTATTGTGCACAGTTTTGGTCCCCTTGAGGAAGGATGTAGTTGCACTGGAGGCGGTTCAGAGGAGGTTCACTAGATTGATTCCAGAGATGCGGGGCTTGTCTTATGAGGAGAGATTGAGCAGTTTAGGCCTATACTCGCTAGAGTTTAGAAGGGTGAGAGGAGATCTAATTGAGGTATATAAGATGCTAAAGGGGATAGACAAAGTAGACGTGGAGCAGATGTTTCCCCTTCTGGGGCATCCTAGAATGAGAGGCCATAGTTTTAGGCTAAGGGATGGTAGATTTAAATCAGAGGTGAGGAGGAATTACTTTTCTCAAAGGGTCGAGAATCTGTGGAATTCACTACCTCAGAATACAGTGGATGCCGGGACGCTGAATAAATTTAAGAAGGAGATAGATTTTTAATTAGTAACGGGTTGAAAGGTTATGGGGAGAGGGCGGGAAATTGGAGTTGAGGCCAAAATTAGATCAGCCATGATCGTAATGAATGGCGGGGCAGGCTTGAGGGGCTGAATTGCCTACTCCTGATCCTAGTTCTTATGTTCTTATGTTCCCTTAACCAAGCTTCCCTGCCTGGCTATATCTCGCACCATTTGCTTTGTCAAGACTGTGGTGGTAGCAGGGTGGTTTCTTATCACCAATCGTATTTTGGTCTGACACCCTACTTCTCTGGCATCCTTTAAGCATCTCACTTTATTCCGCCCCTCTCATCTGCATTTAAAATCCTTGTTCTCTACTGCCCATAAAAATACCATGCCAATTTTCTCATGAGCTATCTTCAATACTTTCCTCTGTCAGCCTCTGCAACAAGCAACTTCTCATCCTTGGTGATTTAAATCTCCATCTCAATACATCACAGGCTCTTTCTTTTCAGTTCACTGCCCTCCTGTCCTCCCTTAATCTCACCCTTCATGAAAACCCCCAATCCACATTCACGGCCATCTCTTGCTATCTCACATGCCCTCTTTGCTCCCATAGTGTCAATCACAGATGAGGCCATCTCTGATCAGGGCCTTGTTTCACTCTCCACTCACATCTCACTTCACCCTCCAAAACCTACATTCTTCTGTGTCCACCTCTGGAAAGAACTTTTCCCCAATTCACTTGCAATTGTGCTTTCAAAATCCCAATGTCTAACCTTTGGCCCTCCATTCACCAAAACATTTCTACAGCTACCCATCTGCTCAACAACACCCTACCTCCACCTTTGTTTATTACCTTCTCTCACTCTGCCATTCCCCTGAAACTGCTCACTTCAGGATTATCCTCAAATGCAAAGAAAACCTCCAGTTTCCTTTCTCTACTTCAAACCATCTTCTGTCCTGACAATTGTGAGAAGATCATGGCTTTCTTTGTCACTGAGTTTGAGACCATCCATTTAGCTGCTTCTGCTGCTTTTCTCCCTTCTCCTAACCCATGGAACTACACTTCCTCTAAGGTTTTCCTCTGTTTTAACCCTTGCTCTAGTTTCCCTCCTATCTCCCTCATGCCCTCTCTGAGCTTAACTTGTCCATGAGACCCACCTTCCACTCCCTCGACCCTATTCCTACTAAACTACTAATCACTCACCTTCCCTTCTTGGCTCCCATGTCAGATAATATTAATAACAGTTCTTTCTCCTCAGGCACTGCCCCTCGCCCTTTCAAATCTGTCATCATCACCCTGCCCTCAAAAACCAACGCTCAGCCCCTCCAACCTTGCAAACTACCACCCCATCTCATATTTCTCTTTCCTCCCCAAAATCCTTGACTGTGCTATCGCCTCCCAAATGAACATCCATCTTTCCTGGAGCTCTATGTTTGAATCCCTCCAATCAGGTTTCTACCCCTGCCCCAATACCAAAACAATTCTTATTAAGGTCACAAACAACATTCTATTTGACTGTGGCAAAAATAAGCCACAGATGAGAGGGGTGGAATAAAGTGAGATGCTTCTCATCCTTTTCCACCTGTCTGCAACCTTTAAAAAGAGTGACCATCACATTGGCCTCTGTCATCTCTTCTCCATGATCCAGCTGGGTGAGACTGCACTTGCCTGGTTCAATTCATATCTATCCAGATGTAACCAGAAAATCAACTGCAATGGTTTTTATTCTCACTCTCACACTATGAACATTGTTGCCTCCCCAAGGATGTATTCTGGCCCTTATATCTCTCATCAACATGCTTCTCCCTCGGCGACATCATTGAAAAGCACTGCATCAGTTTCCACATATAAACTGACAACAGCCAGTCTACTTCACCGCCACCTCTCTCAAACCCCTTGCTCCCTCTAAATTGTCATATTGTTTATCTGATGTCCAGTACTGGATGAGCAGAAATTTTCTTTAACTAAACATTTGGAAGACCAAAGCCATTGTCTTTGGTCACCTGAGGCTGAATCAGACTGTTTGCAACCTAGGTGTCATATTTGACTCTGAGCTACTGAACAATATCTGCACTATCTGTAAGACTGCCTTTTTCTGCCTCTGTAACATCATCCAACTCTGTCCTGTCTCAGCTCAGCTGCTGCGAAACCCTTTGTTACCCCTAGGCCTGACTATTCCAATGCTCTCTTGAATGGTTTCTCACGTTCTGCTCTTCATAAGTTGAGATCATTCAAAACGTTGCTGCTATGTCCTAGCTCACATTAAGTTCTGTTCACCCATCACGCCAGTGCTTGCTGACCTACATTGGCTGCCAGGTAAGCAAATTTCTTAATTTCAAAATTTGTTGATTTTGAAATTGCCATCCTTGTTTTCAAATCTCTTCATGGTCTCCCCCCTCCTTATTTATGTAATATCCTCTTGCTCTACAACCCTCCAAGTTATCAGGGCTCTTCTAATTCTGGCCTCTTCACATCTGATTTTCATCACTCCACCATTGATGTTCATGCCTTCAGCTGCCCAGGCCTTCAGCTCTGGAATACTCTACCTAAACCACTCTGCCTCTCTACCTCTCTCCTCCTTTAAGACTCTCCTTGAAACCCATCACTTTGACCAAGCTTTTAGTCATCTGCCCTAATATTTTCTTGTGTGGTTCCGTGTTGAATTTTGCTTCATAATGTTCCTGTGAAGTGTATTGGGATGTTTAACTGTGTAAGTAATGATCTATAAATACAAGTTAGACAGAGCAGAACATCCAAAAAAAACAAGCTTTGTAATTTCATTTTTTTCTGTTTAATAAGAAAAACAGTGAAGATTCCAGACAAGTTGACTTGAGCAGCATTTAAAGATTGGGATCAAGTCCCAAGAACATACATACAAAATAGGAGCAGAAGTAGGCCAATCAGCCTCTTGAGACTGCTCTGTCATTCAATAAGATCATGGCTGAACTGTTTGTATTTCAAGTTCCATATTCCCATCTACCCTCCGATAACCTTTGGTTTGCCTAACAAGAATTTATCTACCTCTGCCTTAAAAATATTCAATGACCCTGCCTCCACCGCTTTCTGAGGCAGAGTTCCAAAGTTGCACAACCCTCAGAGAAAAAATTTTTCCTCATCTCTGTCCTAAAAGGGGACCCCTAATTTTGAAACAGTGCCTCCTAGCTCTGGACTCACTCACAAGAGGAAATATCCTTTCCACATCCCACCTTGTCAAGACCATTCAGGACCTCATATACTTCAATCAAGTCACCCCTCACTCTTCTAAACTCCAGATTAGAGTTAGTGATCTTTTACCCTTCTGTACTTTAAACAGCTGAAATAGGCTTCAACTTGAGACTGAGTCTGGTTATATCTCAGCCAGCAGCTAGAATTCTGCTATAAATTGGCTTGATGGTGCAGTCAGTTTTAACATAGCATTCAGCACTGTGCAGGAGAAGTCTATATGCCCCCTTGAGCTTGTTCTGCCATTCAATATGATCATGATTGATCTTCTACCTTGACTCCACTTTCTTCCCCTATTCCCATATCCCTTGATTCCCTTACTAGCCAAATTTTGATCAATCTCGCTCTTGAATATACTGAACAACTGAGCACTGCAACCCTCTGGGGTAGAGTAGTCCAAAGATTGACAACCGTCTGAGTGTGAATAAATTTCTCCTTATCTCGGTTCTAAATGGATAACTCCTTATCCTCAGACTAGGACCCCCCAACTTGATACTCTGCAGCCAAAGGAAACAGCCCCTTGGCATCCATTCAGAACGCTGTGAGAAGGACCTCGCTATACAAGATTCATGGAAAAAGGGCATTGTTTTTCATGTTTTAGAATCAACATATTAATGAACTTTTAGCTATTTCTGGTCTTCTTTGCCTAAATGTTAAATTTAATAACTGAATTAAACATTCTACCTTCCATAGTTCAGTAGTTTCAGTGCCATTTCACATAAAATTACAATATGAAACAAGATGTTCCATACAGCCACTCCATGTTGGTATTTATCCTCCACCTGAACAATAGTCCGAATCCCGTGTTCCTGCTCTGTTTACAGGTCATTCTACCCTCCCAACTCTTTCCTTCAACCACCTATCCAATCATTTTTTAAATGTTGCCACATGCTGGGAATTCCCTGCTGTGTGCTGTAACATTGCCAGAAGCACTGTGGAAACTTCATTTATATGGCTGAGTAGGATTTTCACTGATCTTCTGGAAAAGTTACACAAGCAGTTTGGGAACAAACTCAGCGCCAAGGAAACCCCAGCTATGGCCTTCAATTCAATCACTCTGAATTGCACAGCCACACAACCCTTTGGGATGGATTTTGTGGCAAAGCCTCAGGGCCTGGTGGTGAGACTGGAAGTGGGTTCCCTTTCTGTTCGAGTGTTTAGTGGCCAGCTGCACACTATCTGATTGTGGCCAGTTGACTTGGGAGGCACAAGGGCCATTCAACTGATGAAACTAATAGTCTTTTTTGTGCTTGCAGGAGAAGACAGCACAGAACAATAAAGAAAGGACCAAGACCAGTGGAGGGATGCTGTAATTGCACATCCTGATTCACATGGAGAGGCCTGGGAGATAGCAGGGCACCTGGCTGGCCTTGCTATTGCTGGTGGTGAAGTAGGATTGGCCACCCAAGAGGGTGAAAGGAGGGATGTAGGGGCACAAGGATGCATCTGCTATACATGTGGCATAGTGCTCATATGTTGACCTGTTGATGAAGGCCAATGGCTGGTCAATGGGAGCCAATGACACCTTGCATCTGGGGGAATACAGCAATGGCCCTGAACTTAATGGACCCCTCCAACTGACTGTCTGACACTTTTGAACAGGGCACTGGTCACTTGAGGCACTGATGGGCTGCAGACTGGGAGATTCCACAAGTCTCCTTTGGATTCCTTCGTTCAGCTCAGAGGCCATAGAAGTTGAGAGTTATGGTGATTTTCAGCACCAAGAGCATTGGATGTCCAACAATGCCCCCCCACCACCACCTCCCCACCACCCCTTGTGCCTCAGCTCATCCTGTAGCATGGTGCAGAGATCAGTGACTGCCTTGCTAACACTGCCACTCAGACATCTGATGATATAGTCTACCATCTAAGGCTGATCTCTCTTGGGGATAGCCTCCTCCAATCAGGTGGCTGTTGGCATGCCCCTCCATACTCTTCTATGGTGTACCCACTCTGAGACTGACCCTCTTGTTGAGAGTTGTTTTGATTGAAGTTTATTTTTTCATCTCCACTTGGCTCCTGAGGTCTGCCCATGGTGGATACTGGGTGAGTGGCTATGGAGGTGTCATGAAGGGTATGAGGGTCCAAGGGGGGAGGGGGGGCAGTGTGGTGGGGGGCATGAGTTGGCATGGAGTTGCATGGAGGGCATCAGAGGCGTAGTGGAGGCCTTGACTTGGCATTGAGTTGCATGGATGGCATGAGTGGCTATGTGGTGTGGGTAGGGGGTGTGAAGGATGAGGGCTAGAAGGCCTAACAACTTCCAGAGCAACTGGCATGATGTCCCAGAGAACCTTGGCGGGCCTTCCAATCAGTCCACCTAGGTACTTGCCCACCCTCGTGGCCATCTTCGGGGGAGGCGGTGGCATAGTGGTATTATCACTGGACTAATAATCCAGAGACCCAGGGTAATGCTCTGCAGTCCCGGGTTTGAACCCCACCATAGCCGATGGTGGAATTTGAATTCAATTTGAATTCAATAAATATCTGGAATTAAAAGTCTAATGATGACCATGAAACCATTGTCGATTGTCATAAAAACCCATTTGGTTCACTAATGTCCTTCAGGGAAGGAAATCTGCTGTCCTCACCTGGTCTGGCCTACATGTGACTCCAGACATAAAAATGCCCTCTGAACAAGGGCAATTAGGGATGGGCAATAAGTGCTGGCCTAGCCAGCGATGCCCACATCCCATGAATGAATAAAAAATAAACCTTCTGGGGTCAGCAGGTCTGACTCTATCCCATACTCATACCCCTGCAGCAAAAATTTCTCTTTTTGGGGTACTTTTTACTTTTTGGTAGGCTGTGAAATTTTTTGACTCGAGCTGCCCACCTTGGCAGCCAAAATCCAGCCCTAAGAAGTAAGGAAATATTGAATTCTCTCCTCTACAAGGCTGAAGATACTGCATCAGTTGAAATTTTCAAGACTGAGGTTAACAGAATTTTATTTGATAAGGGTATCAATGATTGTATGGATCATAAGGGGATAAATAGAGTTGAGGTAAGGATCAGCCACGATCTAATACAAACATACGAATTAGCAGCTGGAGTAGGCCACTCAGCCCTTCGAGCCTGCTCCACCGTTGAATAAGATCACGGTCGATCTGACTGTAACCTCAACCCCACCTTCCTGCCTACCTTCAATAACCTTTTATCCCCTTGCTTATCAAGAATCTATCCAGCTCTGCCTTAATGATATTCAAAGACTCTACTTCCACTGCCTTTTGAGGAAGAGTTCCAAAGACTTGTGACCCTTTGAAAGAAAAAAATTCTCCTCATCTCTGTCTTAAATGAGCGACCCCTTATTTTTAAACTGTTATAGATTCTCCCACAAGTGTTTTAGTAAGTAGTAAATGTTTAAGGTTTATTCCATTCATAAGGTTTAAAATAAAGTAGGAACAGTACACTTTGGTAAGGTTTATTGAGTAGGGCCAACTAAAATAATTTTCTACTTGGATAAAACAGCGAGAGTTCAGGATATAAAACAGCGAGAGTTCAGGATATAGAACAGCGAGAGTTCAGGATATAGAACAGCGAGGGTTCAGGATATAGAACAACGAGGGTTCAGGATATAGAACAGCGAGGTTTCAGGATATAGAACAGCGAGGGTTCAGGATATAGAACAGCGAGGGTTCAGGATATAGAGCAGCGAGAGTTCAGGATATAGAACAGCGAGGGTTCAGGATATAGAACAGCGAGGGTTCAGGATATAGAACAGCGAGGGTTCAGGATATAGAACAGCGAGGGTTCAGGATATAGAACAGCGAGGATTCAGGGGATAAAAAAGCCGAGTGGAGAGACAGTTGGGAATTGAAAACAACGTGAGTACAGAAATGTAAATTTCTAAATAAGCACAGGGAAAGTAAGAATTTATAGGCACAAGAGAGGGAGCTGATTTGTGAGTAAGGGCAAAGAATTTCTACTTTCTACTAATCTCCGGTTTGTAGTTAATAGTACAAGAGTATGTTAAAGTAAGTAAAAGTAACTAAAGTTTAAGCAAAAAAGTTATTTAAAAGTTTAAGGTTTAGGCATGGCAGGACAGCTCAGCCAAGTGGAATGCCCATCCTGTGGCATGTGGGAAGTTGTGGACACTTCTCGTGACCCAGACAAGCCCATGTGCAGGAAGTGTCACCAGCTGCACAAGCTTGAGCTCCGCGTTTCAGAGCTTGACCAATGACTGGAGTCACCGAGATGCATCCGTGAGGCAGAGAAGTACATGGATAGCACGTTCGGAAATAAGGGGCAAGCAGGCGGATAGGGAATGGGTGACCATCAGGCAGTCCAAGAGAAACAGGCAGGTAGTGCAGGAGTCCTCAGAGGTTCCGCTCATTAACCGGTTTTCCATTCTGGATATCGGTGAGGGCGATGGAACCTTGGAGGAGTGCAGCAAGAGCTAAGCCCATGACACCATGGATGGCCCAGCTGTACAGGAGAGAAGGAAGAAGAGCGGAAGGTCAATACTGATAGGGGATTCTTTAGTTAGAGGAGCAGACAGGCGTTTCTGCGGCTGTGAACGTGACTCCAGGATGGTTTGCTGCCTCCCTGCTGCTAGGGTCAAGGATGTCACAGAGCGGCTACAGGGCATTCTTGTGGGGGAGGGCGAACAGCCAGAGATCGTGATCCACATTGGTACTAAAGACATAGGTAGGAAGGAGAATGTGGTCCTGCAATCAGAATTTAGGGAGCTATGTAAAAAATTAGCAAGCAGGACCTCTGAAGTAGTAATTTCCAGATTACTCCCAGAGCCACGGGCATGTGAGTACAGAAATAGGAAGATAAGACAGATGAATCTGTGGCTGGAAAGATGGTGCAGTAGGGAGGACTTTAGATTCCTGGGACACTGGGACTGGCTCTGGGGGGGATGGCACCTGTACAAACCGGACGGGTTACATCTGAACAGAGCTGGGACTGAGTCCTTGCGGGTTGTTTTGCTAGTGTTGTTGGGGAGGGCTTAAGCTAACTCAGCAGGGGTATGGGAACCAGGAGAGAACATTAGAATACTAGGGTGCACGGAATGCTGGGAGAAGCAGATTGCTCTAAAATAGAGAATACTAAGTTAATAGATGGAGTTGGAGTAAGGGAGCAAGTAATGAAGTCTAAATCAGGGTTGCACTACATGTATGTGAATGCACGAAGTATAGTTAATAAAATTGGGGAGTTACAGACATAGGTTGCCTTGTGGGTTTATGATGTTGTGGCGATAACCGAGACCTGACTTAAGGAAGGGCAGATCTGGGTGTTAAATATTCCTGGGTACCAAGTGTTCAGAAAAGATAGGAAAGGGAGAAAAGGAGGAGAGGTGACGTTTTTGGTTAAGGAGAGTATTGTAGTACAGGAGAAAGAGGATATGTCAGAGGATTCAAGGACAGAATCAATTTGGCTAGGGTTAAGGAATAGGAAGGGTGTAATTACATTGCTCAGTGTAATATATAGACCACCAGCTAACGGGAAGGACATAGAGAAACAAAGCTGCAAGGAAATTGCAGAGAGGTGTAAACATCGTAGAGTAGTTATAATGGGGGACTTTAATTACCCATATATAGACTGGGATAGTGGTAGTGTAAGGGGCAGTGAGGGACAAACGTTCCTAGAATGTGTTCAGGAGAATTTCCTACAGCAGTATGCGGCCAGTCCAACAAGAAAGGAGGCACTGATAGACCTGGTTCTTGGGAATGCGATGGGCCAGGTAGATCAAGTGATAGTGGGGGAACATTTAGGGGACAGTGATCATTTATCACTGGTTTAGCATGACGGTGGCAAATGAAATTGGTCAATCCAGAGTAGGAATAATTGACTTCAATGGGGCAAGGATGGATCTGGGCCAGATAGACTAGAACCAAAGGTTGGCGGGAGAAGCTGTAGCTGAACAATGGGCTACCTTCAAAGAGGAGGTGGTTTGGGCACAGACAAGGTATGTTCCCTCAAAAGGGAAGGGTGGGACAAACAAATCCAGAGCTCCCTGGGTGACAAAGGGGATAGAAATTAAGTTAAAGAAGAAAAAGTGTGCTTACAACAGGTGTCAGGTAGCAAATACAATTGAAAACCAAGCTGAATACAATCACAGAATCACATAGTGCAGAAGAGGCCCTTCGGTCCATCGAGAAATACCTGACTTACCTACCTCACCCCATTTACCAGCACTTGGCCCATAGCCTTGAATGTTATGATGTGTCAAGTGCTCATCCAGGAACTTTTTAAAGGATGTGAGGCAACCCGCCTCCACCACCCTGCCAGGCAGTGCATTCCAGACCGTCACCACCCTCTGGGTAAAAAAGTTTTTCCTCACATTCCCCCTAAACCTCCTGCCCCTCACCTTGAACTTATGTCCCCTTGTGACTGACCCTTCAACTAAGGGGAACAGCTGCTCCCTATCCACCCTGTCCATGCCCCTCATAATCTTGTACACCACGATCAGGTCGCCCCTCAGTCTTCTCTGCTCCAATGAAAACCACCCAAGTCTATCCAACCTCTCTTCATAACTTAAATGTTTCATCCCAGGCAACACCCTGGTGAATCTCCTCTGCACCCCCTCCAATGCATTCACATCCTTCCTATAATGTGGTGACCAGAACTGCACACAGTACTCCAACTGTGGCCTCACCAAGGTTCTATACAGCTCCAACATGACCTCCCTACTTTTGTAATCTATGCCTCAATTGATAAAGGCAAGTGTCCCGTATGCCTTTTTCACCACCCCACTAACATGCCCCTCTGCCTTCAGAGATCTATGGACACACACGCCAAGGTCCCTTTGTTCCTCAGAACTTCCTAGTGTCATGCCGTTCATTGAATACTTCCTTGTCATATTACTCCTTCCAAAGTGTCTCACCTCACACTTTTCAGGGTTAAATTCCATCTGCCACATATCTGCCCATTTGACCATCCCATCTATATCTTCCTGTAGCCCAAGACACTTAACCTCACTGTTAACCACCTGGCCAATCTTTGTGTCATCCACAAACTTACTAATCCTACCCCCCACATAGTCATCTATGTCGTTTATATAAATGACAAATAATAGGGGACCCAGCACAGATCCCTTTGGACGCCACTGGACACTGGCTTCCAGTCACTAAAGCATTCTTCTGTCATCACCCTCTGTCTCCTACAACTAAGCCAATTTTGAATCCACCTTATCAAATTACCCTGTATCCCATGTGCATTTGCCTTCTTTATAAGTCTCCCATGTCAAAGGCTTTGCTGAAATCCATATAAACTACATCAACTGCATGACCCTCATCTAAACACCTGGTCATCTCCTTAAAAAATTCAATCAAATTTGTTAGGCATGGCCTCCCTCTGACAAAGCCATGCTGACTATCCCTGATCAAACCTTGCCTCTCCAAGTGGAGATAGATTCTCTCCTTCAGAATTTTCTCCAATAGTTTCCCTTCCATTGACGTGAGACTCACTGACCTGTAGTTCCCTGGCTTATCTCTAGAACCCTTCTTAAATATTGGAACCACATTAGCTATTCTCCAGTCCTCTGGCACCTCCCCCGTGGCCAGAGAGGAATAAAAAATTTGGGTCAGAGCCCCTGCAATCTCCTCCCTTGCCTCCCTCAACAGTCTGGGACACAAATCATCTGGACCTGGAGATTTGTCCACTTTTAAGCCTGCCAACACCTCCGATACCTTGTCACTCACTATATCAATTTGCTCAAGAACCTCGCAGTCTCTCTCCCCAAGATCGATACCTTCATCCTCATTCTCTTGGATGAAGACGGATGTGAAGTATTTATTCAACACTCTAGCGATGTTTTCTTCCTCCACCCATAGATTGCCCCTTGGTCCCTTATGGGCCCTACTCTTTCCCTGGTTATCCTCTTCCCATTGGTTTACTAGGAATATCTTGGGATTTTCCCTACTTTTACCAGCCAGAGCTTTCTCATATCCCCTCTTTGCTCTCCTAATTGCTTTCTTAAGCTCCAACCTGCACTTTCTGTACTCCACTAATGCCTCCGCTGATTTGCTTCCCTTGAATCTGCTAAAAGCCTCTCTTTTCCTTCTCATCGTAACCTGAATATCTCTGGTCATCCCTGGTTCTCTGGGCTTGTTACTCCTTCCTATCACCCTAGCGGGAACATGTTGAGCCTGTACCCTCCCCATTTCCTTTTTGAACACCCCCCACTGCTCCTCTGTAGATTTCCCCACAAGTAGCTGTTCCCAGTTTACCTTGGCCAGATCCTGCCTTATTTTACTAAAATCCACTCTCCCCAATCCAAAACATTTTTTTGCAACTTGTCTATTTCTTTGTCCATAACAAGCTTAAACAGTACCATGTTGTGGTCGCTATCACTAAAATGCTCCCCCACCACCACCTCAGCCACCTGTTCGGCTTCATTCCCCAGAATTAGGTCCAGCAATGCACCGTCCCTTGTTGGACCCTCTACATATTGACTTGAAAAGTTCTCCTGTACACATTTCAAGCAATCCACTCCATCCAAGCCCTTAATACTATGTCGATCCCAATTAATGTTGGGAAAGTTGAAATCACCTAATATAATTACCCTATTGTTTTGCTTTTACACACCTCCGCAAATTGTGCACATATTTGCTCCTCAAATTTCCGCTGACTATCCGGGGGTCTATTATAAACACCTAACAATGTGGCTGCTCCTTTTTTATTCCTAAGCTCTACCCACAAAGCTTCATTCGATGCCTCCTCCAAGATATCATCTCTTCTTACTGCAGTAACTGACTCCTTAACTAATAATGCAATGCCTCCTCCCCTTTTACCCCTCCCTTGTCTCGCCTGATGATTCTATGTCCCGGAATGTTGAGCTGCCAATCCTGCCCCTCCCTCAACCACATCTCAGTGATGGCTACTATATCACAATTCCACATGTCAATCCTCGTCCTTAACTCATCCGTTTTACCTGTAATACTCCTGGCATTAAAGTAGAGGCCATCCAGCCTTGCCTTACTCCCTTGAAACTTAATGCAGCTATACTCCCTCTGACTTGATTGTTTTACTGTATTATGATGTGTCCCTATTTTGCTAACATTCTGTGTCCCCTCCCCCTGTCGAATTAGTTTAAACTCTTCCCAACAGCACTAGCAAACCCACCCGCAAGTATGTTAGTCCCGCTCTGGTTCAGATGTAGACCGTCCCACTTGTACAGGTCCCACCTTCCCCAGAAATGGTCCCAGTGATCCAGGAATCTAAAACCCTCCCTCCTGCACCAACTCTTAAACCACATATTCATCTGCGCTAGTCTCCTATTTCTGAGCTCGCTCGCACGTGGCATTGGGAGTAATCCAGAGATTACAACCCGAGAGGTCTTGCTTTTTAGTCTACTGCCTAACTCCCTGAATTCTTGATGCAAGACCTCATCCCTCTTTCTACCTATGTCATTGGTACCAACATGTACCATGATCTCTGCCTTATCACCCTCCCCCTTCAGGATGCCCTGCAGCCATTCAGTGACGTGCAGAAGGCTCAGAAGGGATGTGAAAAAGCAAATACAAGAAGCAAAGAGGGATTATGAAAAAAGACTGGCAACTCACATAAAAAGACATCCCAAAGTATTCTATAAGCATATCAATAGTAAAAGGGAAGTAAAGAGAGGAGTAGGGCTGATTAGGGACCAAAAAGGGAATTTACACATAGAGGCAAAAGGCATGGCTGAGATGTTAAATCAATACTTTGCATCTGTCTTTACCTATGAGGTATATGCTGCCCAGGCCATGGTGACAGAGGAGGAAACTCAATCACTATAAGGGTTTAAAATTGATAAGGAGGAGGTATTGGAGTAGCTGTTGGTACTTAAAGTTGATAAGGAACCTGATGATATGCATCCAAGAATATTGAAGGAAGTTGAAGTTGGAGTTGGACTGAAGCACTGGCAATAATCTTTCAATGTTCCCTGGATTCGAGGGAGGACTGGAGAATTGTAAACATTATGCCCTTGTTCAAAAAAGGTTGTAAAGATCTACCCTGCAATTAAAGACCAGTCAGTTTAACTTTGGTGGTGAGGAAACTTCCAGAAACAATTATTCGGGATAGAATTAATCGTCACATGGAAAAATGTGGATTGATTTGGAAGAGTCAACGTGGATTTGTTAAAGGAAAATTGTGTCTAACTAACTTGCTGGAGTTTTTTGAAGAGGTAGCAGAGATGGTTGATGAGGGCAAGGCCGTTGATGTGGTGTATATGGCCTTCCAAAAGGTGTTTGATACAGTGCCACACAAAAAACTTTATGAGGAAAGTTATAGATCATGGAATGAAAGGGACAGTAGCAACGTGGATACAAAATTGGCTGAGGGAGAGGGAACAGAGAGTAATGGCTAATGGGTATTTTTCAGGCTGGAAAAATGTTTGTAGCGGATTTCCCCAGGGGTCGGTATTGGGATCCTTGTTTTTCCTGATATATACAAATGATCTAGATCTTGGTGTGCAGGGGACAATTTCAAAGTTTGTGGATGACACAGAACTTGGGAGAATTGTAAACTGTGAGGACAGTGTAGAGCTTGAAAAGAACATTGACACATTGATGGAGTGGGCTGACAGGTGGCAGGTGAAGTTCAATGCGAAGAAGTGTGAGGTGATACACTTTGGTACAAAGAACATGGAGAGACAGTATAAAATAAAGGATACTATTCTTAAGGATGTGCAGGAACAGAGAGACCTGGGTGTATATGTACATAAGCCATTAACGGTAGCAGGACAGGTAGAGGGGGCTGTTTCTGAAGCATACAGTATTCTGGGTTTCACTAATAGGAGCATAGAGTACAAGAGCAGGGAGGTTTTGATGAGCTTATGTGAGACACTGGTGAGACCTCAGCTGGAGTATTGTGTACAGTCCTGGGCACCACACTATAGGAAGGATGTGAACACATCGTAGAGAGTGCAGAAGAGGTTTACAAGAGTGGTTCCAGGGATGAGACACTTCAGTTATGAGGAAAGATTGGAGAAGGTGGGATTGTTTTCCTTGGAGAGGAGAAGGCTAAGAGGAGACTTGATAGAAGTTTTCAAAATCATGAGGGGTCTGGACAGAGTAGACAGGGAGAAACTGTTTCTGCTTGTAAATGGATCGAGAACCAGAGGGCACAGTTTAAAGTGTTTTGCAAAAGAAGCAAATGCGAGGTGAGAAAAAGCTTTTTCACACAGTGAGTAGATAGGATTTGGAATGCACTGCCTGGAAGTGTGGTGGAGGCAGGTTCAATTGAGGCATTCAAGAGGGCATTGGATGAGTATTTAAATAGAAACAATGGGCAGGGTTACGGGGAAAAGGCAGGAGATTGGCATTAAGTTAAAATGCTCAGAGAGCCGGTGCAAACACGATGGGCCGAATGGCCTCCTCCACCATAACAATTCTGTGATTCTGTGAAGAGGAAACATCATCTCCACATCCAACCTATCAAGACCTCTCAGGACCTTAAAGGTTTCAATCAAGTTGCTTCTTACTCTGCTAAACTCCAGTGTCCAACCTTTCCTCATAAGACAACCCACCCATTCCTGGTATTCATCTAGTAAACCTTCTCTGACTGCTTCTAACGCATTTACATCTTTTCTTAACTAAGGAGGCCAATACTGTACACATTACTCCAGATATTGTCTCACCGGTGCCCTGTACAATTGAAGCATAACCTCCCTACTTTTGTGATCAATTCCCTCACAATAAAGGGTGACATTCTATCAGCCTAATTACTTGCTGTACGTGTGATAAAGTGGAGTACCATGTACCTTTAAGAGAATGCAAGTGGACTAACCATGTGACAGTATTGACCAATCACTGTATAGCGTGGGCTACTGGTTAACTGTAAGTCTAGGTGGTTGTGAGAGCATGTAAGGATTTAGTGCTCTGTCTTCTGTTGCAATAAACAATCATAGTTCTTATGTTGGTCTCTCTCTGTTATTGATAGCGAGCATCAACTAACAAGTGTCTATGAAGGCGTGCAATTCAAGTTGACTCGATTAGTGAACTCATAGACTCAAGACATAAAAATCTGCATGCTAGCCTTTTGTGATTCATGCACTAGGACACCCAGATCCCTCTGAATCTCAGAGCTCTGCAATTTCTCACCATTTAGATAATGATTGAATGGCAGAACAGGTTTTAGGGACTGAATTGCCTCTTCCCGTTCCTATGTTCTTTCATATAGTGTGGAACTCAAAACCGCACAGTGTATATTTTAATTGTATTCTCTGTTCCCACCTCACCCTGTTACCCCTGTAATATGCACCACATCCTTTTTCTGGTTGGCAAGCTGTAACGAGTGGTATGCCACAGAGACCACCAATGGGGCCTCAACATTTTACAATTTATATAAATGACTTGGATGAAGGGACTGTAGATATGGTTGCCAAATTTGTTGATGACACAAAGATAGGTAAGAAAGTAAGTTGCGAAGAGGACATAAGGACGCTACAAAGGGACATAGGTTGAGTGGGCAAGATCTGGCAAATGGAGTATAATGTGGGCAAATGTGAAATACTCCATTTTGGCAGTACGAATAAAAACAAAGCATGTTATGTAAATGGTGAGAGATTGCAGAGCTCGGAGATTCAGAAGGATGTGGGTATCCTGGTGCATGAATCACAAAAGGCTAGAATGCAGGTACAATATTAGGAAAGCGAATAGAATGTTATTGTTTATTACAAGGGCAATTGAATACAAAAGTAGGGAGGTTATGCTTCAGTTTTACAGGGCACCAGTGAGACCACATCTGGATACTGTGTACAGTATTGGTCTCCTTATTTAAGGAAAGGTGTAAATACATTAGAAGCGGTTCAAAGAAGTTTTGTGACTAATACCAGGAATGGGCCGGTTGTCTTATCAGGAAACGTTGGACTGGCTAGGCTTGTATCCACTGGAGCTTAGAAGAGTAAGAGGTGGCTTGATTGAAACCTTTAAGATCCTGAGGGGTCTTGACAGGGTGGATGTGGAAAGGATGTTTCCTCTTGTGGGTGAATCTAGAACTAGGGGTCACAGTTTAAAAATAAGGGGTTGCCCATTTAAGACAGAGGAGTTGAGGAGAATTTTTTTCTCTGAGGGTAGTGAGTCTTTGGATCTCTCTTCCTCAAAAGGCATTGGAAGCAGAGTCTTTGAATATTTTTAAGGCAGAGGTAGATTGATTCTTGATAAACAAGGGGGTGAAAGGTTTTTGTGGGTAGGCAGGGGGTTGCAATCAGATTAGCCATGATCTTATTGTATGGCGGAGCAAGCTCGAAGGCCAGGTGGCCTACTCCTGCTCCTAATTCGTATGTTTGTATGTTTGATGATTCTTCAGTGTGGTTCTGGAGCTCAATCCACAAACCCTCCAGCTGTGGGATGTTGGACAAGTTGGGATTTGCTGCACTCATTCTCTTGCTGTTTAATGAGTAAAGGTAAAGTGATGCTGTAAGAAGAAATCTGTATCAACCTCCAATCTGGCAAGTGAAATGCATCCATTAAAACTATAATTGAGCCAGTGATTTTATAGAATTATAGTATTTTACAGCACAGAAGGAAGCCATTCAGGCTACGTCAGCTTTGTTAAACACTAAGCCACTTCATCCCATCCCCTACCAATACCTTTTTAATTTATTTTCAAATATTTTTATTTCCTCATTTCCACCTTTTGAAACCTTTGTCCCCAGCAAGATCTTCACTTTCCCCCATCCATGTTCTTCTGACTTGGCCACATCTTCACTTTGAGTCCACGGGGTGAAGACTTGAGGGGATCTGATACACCATCCCCAGAACTGTCTGAACTATTCAAGTGCCATTAGGCCTCACTCACCTCTGTAAAACTGCCTACTGCTCCGGAATCATCTTGCAGAACAAAGATAACCCCCAGTATTTTTAATGGCAAAAGTAAAGCCCCCTCCCCAACCTGTTACCTTTAACAACAGTCTCATTAGCCCCTCTCCCCTATCCCTCACCGGTTAATCACTAGCAACACACTTATTAAAGCCCTTGTTGTTGGTGAGCAGTGGGAGTTTGGAAGAGCTCATTGTCACTAAGATAAAGACCATCCACCTCACTGTCTGTGCTGCTTCCCCTCCTTCCTCATGTCTCCTAAGCTTCCAAAAGGCCCACCTCCTGCTTCCTTAACCCCATTCCCACTGAACTCCTGACCAATTAACTTTCTTTCCTTACTCACTGTAGACAGCATTGCAAGTGTTTTCCTCTCCTTAGACGCTGTCCTATTCCCTTCCAAAACTACCAACATCACTCTTCTAAAAAAAAACTATCGACTCCTTTGTCCTTGTAATCTACTGCCACATCTCCAACCTTTGTTTTATCTCAAGCCCTTCAATGTGTTTTTGCTTCCAAATTCAGTGCCTATCTTTTCAGCAACTCCTAGTTTGAATGGCTCTGACCAGGTTTTCATCCTTTCCAGAGCACTGAAATGACCCTAAGCCACAGCCCTGTATAATATATTTTGTGGCTGTGACCAAGGCCTATTATCACTCCTCGCCTTCCTCAACTTCTCTGCAGCATTTGACAAGGCCGAACACAACGGGCAGAATTTTTTGCCTGTCAGGTGGGCTGGGCGGGAGCAGGTGCGGACTCGATCTGCGCCCCCAATCCGGTCCGCGCCTCCATTTTACGTGGGCGGGCCAATTAAGGCCCGCCCAGCGTGACACGCACCCAAAAGTGCTGTGCACTCCCTTTGCAGGCGGGAGGTGGGTTGCCTGAGCACAGAAATCTCCCTGAGGCCAGATTATTAAACTTTTTGGACTTAAAACTAAAGTGGCGAGAAAATTTTTATGACATGTCCCCACAAGCGAAACTGTCACCTGAGCTGGGACATGTGCATTAATTTCAATAAAAATTTTTGTCAAAATTTAAAATCATTCATGAAACCTCATACTGCCCGTGGATGAGGTTCCATGAAAAATGCGAAGGCCACCTGGGCTCTTTGCCTGCCCCACCAACCTGGATGGGCAGCTCCGTTAATTATTTTAATTGAGAGTTAAATGGCCTTAATAGGCCTTTGACAGTTCGGCGGGTGCGCAGCCGACTTGGGTGCACGCCCGCCGAACTGAAAGTTTGAATGACCCGCCATGATGTCACCACTTGTCATTTTACGCCTCAGTGAGTGGGCCCCGCCCCCCGCTCACCGAGCCGAAATTCAGCCCAATATCCCCCTCCTGTGCCTTTTCCTTGTTGTCCAGTTGAGTGGGACCAACCCAGATTCCAGGGGAGATGGATCTCTTTGGGAGATGGATCTGTTTGGGAGATGGTGATGTAGTACCACTGAGCTAGTGATCGTAGAGATCTAGGATGGAATTTTCCGTGCCCACTGGTGTTGGGCTTGTTCGGCAGCAGGAATGGACAATATGGCAAGAAGGCCAAAAATCAGATTCACGACATCATGAAACTAGTTTGTGATCGTCCGCTCAGCTCATTGATGGCTTGCCGCGTTTCTCGCCACCGGTCTTGGGGAACCTCATTGTAATACATCTGCATATCATTATAAGGCCAGCCCCTCAGGCTGGATTGTCCACCCACATCAGCAGAAAAACACGCCGGTGCAGAACATGTCTTGACAAGTGTGTTGTGCAGAAGTCGGGATTTACTGCCAGGGCCCTGCCCACATCATGGACATCTGAGGCACAGAAGATGCTGGAGCCCGACAGCAACGGGACCCTGGAAGAAGGTCCATGATATGCTGGGTGAATTCCAATGGACATGGCTCCACCGTGAAGCAGCTAACAGAAGGCGGAAAGTCACCATTGAGGGTCTGCTCACAACGGATGATCGTCGAGGGGATGGAGAGGAAGGTCCAATTGTGTTTGAGAGAGGAAGCTGTACCGGGTTGAGAGAGGAAGGTTTAGCATCGACTGGAAGGGGAAGAGGTGTTGGCAGGGTGGGGGGGTGAGGTCGGGATGGGGGGAACGAAGGTGTTGGTGGGGGGGATGAAGTTGAGAGGGAGGAATGAAGGTGTTGGGGGCGGGAGGGAGGGAACGAAGGTGTTGGTGGGATGAGGTCAGTAGGGGGGAACAAAGGTGTCAGGGGGTGTGAGATCAGGAGTGGGGGGATGAAGATGTTGGGGAGGAAGGGGGGAACAAAGGTGTCGGGGGGGGTCGAAGGTGTCGGGGGGTGAGGTTGGGCGGGAGGAAGAAAGGTGTCGGGGAGGTCGAAGGTGTCGGGGGTGTGAGGTCGGGGGGTAACGAAGGCGTCCAGGGGAAGAGGAGGGTGGGGTGGATAGACGACAGGGGGAGGAGGGGGTAACGGGGTAAAAGACAGCAACTGGGGAGGTAGGTGTAAGGGAAGTTCAGAGGAGGGGAAGAGTCTGGTGGGAGGAAGGAGTCACAAAGGGGGAAGGACTAAGGGGACGGGGGGAGTCCAGGTGGGGACCGTGGATGGGCGAAGGAGTTCCAAGGGGGGAAGGGGTCCGGGGTGGGGGGAAGGGGTTGTTGGGGGGGATGTCCAGGTGAATGTGCAAGGGAGGGCTCTGCAGAGTGCATGACTGCCTCCTGAGGAGAGAAGTAAGGGCGGGTGTGGTATGAGGGGATGGTGAGAATGACCAAGAGCAGAGTGAGGCGGTAGGGTGGCAGGGTGAGGGTGTGGTGGTATCGGTAGAAGGGATGGCGAGGGTGGTTGGTGGGGACTCGGAGGCAGACACAGATCCTGGGGGTGGGAAGGAGGAGATCAGGGAAGTTAATGTGGATGGGGTGGCATTTCTGGGAAGGAAGACAATGTGCACGTTCATCTGAACATCCCCAAAAGATAAAGGTTGTGGCTGGTAGGTGACGGAAGGGATGTGGAAAGTGATGCCAGGGAGGGTCAACAGTGATGGGGGAAAGGAAATGGGTGGCTGAAGTAGGGGAAAGGATGGAGGAGTGAAAGAAAAACTGTATCACCACCATGTTGGCTAAATCGAAAGTGAAAGAAGAGTCGTGGTGGACTAGATCAGGTGCTGCATGGGAGTGTGATCAGGGGTGGACGGAGATGCAGGTCAGCTCAAATGGACAACTGAAAGCGAACCTCAACAGACAGCAATGAAAATGCTCAGGACATTGAGACAAGTGTAATACGGGAAGGGTCTGCGTGCGTGGAAGAGTTTTTTAATTCATTCATGGGATGTGGGATTTGCTGGCTGGGTCAGCATTTATTGTTCATCCATAAGAACATAAGACAGGAGCAGAAATTAGGCCATTCGGCCCATTGAGTCTGCTCCACCATTCAATCACGGCTGATAAGTTTTTCAACCCCATTCTCCCGCCTTCTCCCTGTAACCTTTGATCCCCTTACCAATCAAGAATCTATCTCGATCATAAATACACTCAATGACCTGGCCTCCACAGCCTTCTGTGGCAATCTATTCCATAGATTCACCACTCTCTGGCTAAAGAAGTTTCTCCTCATCTCTGTTCTAAAAGGTCTTCCCTTTACTCTGAGGCTGTGCCCTCAGGTCCTAGTCTCTCCTACTAATGGAAACATGTTCTCCACGTCCACTCTATCCAGGCCTTTCAGTATTCTGTAAGTTTCAATCAGTTCCCCCCCTCATCCTTCTAAACTCCATCAAGTATAGACCCAGAGTCCTCAAACGTTCCTCATATGTTAAGCCTTTCATTCCTGGGATCGTTCTCGTGAACCTCCTCTGGACCCTCTCCAGGGCCAGCACATCCTTCCTGAGATACGGGACCCAAAATTGCTCACAATATTCTAAATGTGGTCTGACCAGAGCCTTATAAAGCCTCAGCAGCACATCCCTGCTTTTATATTCTAGTCCTCTCGAAATAAATGCCAACATTGCATTTGCCTTCCTAACTACCGACTCAACCTGCAAGTTAACCTTAAGAGAATCCTGGACTAGGACTCCCAAGTCCCTTTGCACTCCAGATTTCTGAATTCTCTCCCCATTTAGAAAATAGTCTATGCCTCTATTCTTCCTACCAAAGTGCATGACCTCACACTTCCCCGTGTTATACTCCATCTGCCACTTCTTTGCCCATTCTCCTAACCTGTCCAAATCCTTCTGCAGCCTCCCCGCCTCAATACTACCTGTCCCTCCACCTATCTTTGTATCATCTGCAAACTTAGCCAGGATGCCCTCAGTTCCTTCATCTAGATCATTAACGTATAAAGTGAAAAGTTGTGGTCCCAACACTGACCCCTGCAGAACTCCACTAGTCACCGGCCGCCATCCTGAGAAGGACCCCCTTATCCCCACTCTCTGCCTCCTGCCAGACAGCCAATCTTCTATCCATGCTAGTACCTTGCCTCTAACACCATGGGCTCTTATCTTACTGAGCAGCCTCCTGTGCGGCACCTTGTCAAAGGCCTTCTGGAAGTCCAAGTAGATAACATCCATTGGCTCTCTTTTGCCTAACCTACTCGTTACCTCCTCAAAGAATTCTAACAAATTTGTCAGGCATGACCTCCCCTTGATGAAACCATGCTGACTTTGCCCTATTTTATCATGCACTTCCAAGTATTCTGAAATCTCATCCTTAATAATGGACTCTAAAATCTTACCAACGACCGAGATCAGGCTAATCGGTCTGTAATTTCCTGTCTTTTGCCTCATTCCTTTCTTAAACAGGGGGGTTACATTAGCAATTTTCCAGTCCTCTGGGACCCTCCCTGACTCCAGTGATTCCTGAAAGATCACCACTAACGCCTCCACTATCTCTTCAGCTATCTCCTTCAGAACTCTGGGGTGTAATCCATCTGGTCCAGGTGATTTATCCACCTTCAGACCTTTCAGTTTTCCTAGCACCTTCTCCTTGCTAATGGCCACCATACTCACCTCTGCCTCCCGACTCTCTTGAACTTTGGGGATGTTACTCGTGTCTTTCACCGTGAAGACTGACGCAAAGTACCTATTCAGTTCCTCTGCCATTTCTTTGTTCCCCACTACTACTTCTCCAGCGTCATTTTCCAGTGGCCCTATGTCCACTTTTGCCTCTCTCTTACCCTTTATATATTTTAAAAAACTCTTGCAATCTTCTTTTATATTACTGGCTAGTTTACCCTCACATTTAATCTTCTCCCTCCTTATTCCTTTTTTAGTTGTCCTCTGTTGGTCTTTCCCTGGTTTCCCACTGCTCTTCACCGCATTGTATGCTTTCTCTTTAGCTTTTATGCTGTCCCTGACTTCCCTTGTCAGCCATGGTTGCCTCGTCCTCCCTTTAGTATGCTTCTTCTTCCTAGGGATGAATTTTTGCTGTGTCTCCCAAATTACTCCCAGAAACTCCTGCCATTGCTGTTCCACTGTCTTTCCTGCTAGGCTCATCTCCCAGTCAATTCTGGCCAGCTCCTCCCTCATGCCTCTGTAGTTGCCTTTATTCAACTGTAATACTGTTACATCTGATTCCAGCTTTTTCCTCTCAAATTGCAGGGTAAATTCTATCATATTATGGTCACTTCCTCCTAAAGGTTCCTTCACCTTAAGCTCCCTTATCAAATCTGCCTCATTACACATCATTAAATCTAGAATTGCCTGTTCCCTAGTGGGCTCTACCACAAGCTGCTCCAAAAAGCCAGCTCGTAGACATTCTACAAATTCCTTTTCTTGGGATCCACTACCAACCTGATTTTCCCAGTCTACCTGCATATTGAAATCCCCCCATGATCACTGTAACCTTGCCTTTCTTACACGCCTTTTCTATCTCCTGGTGTATCTTGTGCCCCACATCCTGACTACTGTTTGGAGGCCTTACATAACTCCCATTATGGTTTTTTTTTACCTAGTTGCCATTGAGAAGGTGATGGTGAGCTTCCTTCTTTAACTGCTGCAGTGGTGTAGGTACTCCCACAGTGTTGTTAGGAAGGGAGTTCCAGGATTTTGACCCAGCGAAAGAACAGCAGTATATTTCCAAATCAGGATGGTGAGTGGCTTGGATGGGAACCTGCAGGTGGTGGTGTTCCCATCTATCTGCTGCCCTTGTCCTTCTAGATGGTGGTGGTTGTGGATTTGGAAGGTGCTGTCGAAGGAGCCTTGGTGAATTCCTGCGTGCATCTTGTACATGGTACACACTACTGCTACTGTGCGTCAGTTGTGTAGGGAGTGAATGTTTGTGGATGGGGTGTCAATCAAGCAGGTTGCTTTGTCCTGGATGGTGTCAAGCTTCTTGAGTGTTGTGGGAGCTGCACTCATCCAGGCAAGTGGGGAGTATTCCATCACACTCCTGACTTTGGGGAGTCAGGAGGTGAGTAACTCGCCGCATGATTCCTAGCCTCTGACCTGCCCTTGTAGCCACAGTATTTATATGGCTAGTCCAGTTCAATTTCTGGTCAATGGTAACCCCCAGGATGTTGATAGTGGAGGATTCAGTGATGGTAATGCCATTGAACATCAAGGGGCAATGGTTGGTTCTCTCTTGTTGGAGATGGTCATTGCCTGGCACTTGTGTGACACGAATGTTACTTGCCATTTGTCAGCCTAAGCCTGGATGTTGTTCAGAGCTTGCTGCATTTGGACATGGACTGCTTCAGTATCTGAGGAGTTGCGAATGGTGCTGAACATTGTGCAGTTATCAGCGAACATCCCCACTTCTGACCTTATGATGGAAGGAAGGTCATTGATGAAGCAGCTGAAGATGGTTGGACCGAGGACACTACCCTGAGTAACTCCTGCAGTGATGCCCTGGAGCTGAGATGACTGACCTCCAACAGCCACAACCATCTTCCTTTGTGCTAGGTATGACTCCAACCAAAGTGGAGTTTTCCCCCTGATTCCCATTGACCTCAGTTTTGCCAGGGCTGCTTGATACCTCACTCGTTCAAATGCTGCCTTGATGTCAAGGGCAGTCACTCTCACCTCACCTCGGGAGTTTAGCTCTTTTGTCCATGTTTGAACCAAGACTGTAATGAGGTCAGGAGCTGAGTGGCCCTGGCGGAACCCAAGCTGGGCGTCAGTGAGCAGGTTATTGCTAAGCAAGTGCCGCTTGATAGCACTTTTGGTGACCCCTTCCATTAATGATGATGGAGAGTAGACTGATGGGGTGGTAATTGGCCAGGTTGGATTTGTCCTGCTTTTTGTGTACAGTGGTTGCACGAGACTCAGAAAGGCCCTGCCACACACACGCTTCTTCCAGAATCACTTGTGCGTCGGCTGCGTGCAGCTGAACTGCTATTGAGGGGGTGCGGGGATGCAGTGGGAGGTCTCTTGAAGCCTGTAAATGAAGCTGAAAGACACCATTATACATTATTCAGTGAAAGTGAATATATTTCCTGATTGTAAAGTGACAAAATGTGTTCATCCATACCGAACTCACCGTCACCTCAGGCACGGTCCACGTCCTCACCAGTCAGCATGGTGGCATGCTCCTCAAAGTGAGTGAGAGGCCTAATGTGGGCTACTCCACCTCCGGTCTGGGACCTCTCCCTGCTATTGTGAGCCAGCTTCTCCTGCATGAAAACAGATGGAGAGAGTGTGAGCAGGACACATGGCACTGCATGAAGTTTTTGTGTGGTGAGCGGAGACATGGACAGGATGAGGACATGAGCTCCAGAGGATATGAGCCTGATGGAGATGTGAGGGTGTGTGTGAGAGTTAGTGGTGTTGTCCCTTGAGGTGTGAGATCCCCGCGGATGTGTGATGGGCTTGTGAGTGTGTGAGTTGAGAGTGATGGGAAGAGTGACTTACCCTGGCGGAACGGAGATCATTCATCCTCTTGTGGCTCTGGGTGGCTGCCCTCTTTTGCAGGGTGTTGATGCTGACCACCGCTGCCATCTCCTCCCAAGCCAGATTGGTAATGTTGCTGCCCATCCTGTGGCCAGAGTGGGGTTAGAGGACATCACAGCAGGCCTCCACTGCATCCAAAAGGCAGTTGAGGGATGCATCATTAAACCTGGGGGCTGCAGTCTTTTTGCCTTTCAGGGCCATGTCTTCCGTGCAGCAATCGTGGGCTGGAAGCACTGAGAGATGTGTGCGCGGCTGCACTTTAAATATGGTGCCTGGTGTGATGAGGCGGCGAGGTGATGGCGTGGCGGGCGAAGGAAAGCCCGTCCACCATGGAAACTGCGTGTTTCCCAGGAATGCATGCTTAGTGCAGTAGGTTTGGGACAATATAGCGTGAGAAGCCGCCATTGCAGCCAGCAGGTAAAATGTCGTTTTTCCCGCCCGCCACCGCACTTAGTGCAAACCTGGGACAATTCCGCCCCTTGTCTATTGCTCTGGGGTCATAGGTTCAAATCCCACCATGACAGCAGTTGGTGGAATTTAAATTCAACTAATTAAAACAAAATCCAGGATTGAAAGCTAGTCTCACTAATGGTGACCCACTATCGTTGATTTGTAAAAACCCACCTGGTTCATTAATGCAAGGAAATCTGCCATCCTTACCTGATCTGGTTTACATGTGCCTCCAAACCCACAACATTGTGGTTGACTCTTAACTGCTTTCAAGGGCAATTAGGAATTGGCAACAAATGCTGGCCTTGCCAGCAACACCCCCATTCCATGAATGAATAAAAAAACAAATTCAATGGGCCACGTAAACCATGGTGCAGTACAGGATTCACCTTAGTATGAGTGACTAGGCCTACCTGTATGTTAAACACTAAAAACAACTGGCGAGACCTAGAGCTAAATGCTCCTGCAAACAATAGGGCAAAGCAAAACTCTGCATCCCAATCATTTCCAGTTAGGAATGATAGTAACAATCAGGCAACTAATGGAAGGAGGAGGCTGCACTAATATTCTCATCTTGACCCCATGATGGAGTCCAGAAAGTGCATACAAGAGACAAGGCTGAAGTGATTTCAAGCACCATTTGTCAAAAATGCCAAGTAAACAATCCCAGTCACATCTTCCTGAAGTCATCACCATTTTACTTGCTAGTGCCCATGCCAATTTGGTTCACTTTATTAAGAAATAGCTGAGTACGCTGGATACAGTGAGGATTCTGGGCCCAAATTACATTCTGTCTATATGATGATGCCCTGTCCTCCAGAACAAGCAGCCCCCAGTGAAGAAACTCCAGCTATAACATTAGCATCTACTCAACAATTTGGGAAATTGTTCAATTTTATTTTAATCACAAAAAGCAAGACATATCTAAACTAGTCAATTGAAGCTTTATTAGATTTTTACTGATCATCATCAATTTGAAGAAAGGAGACAAAAATAGCGCTATAAAGTGACACCTACTTACCGCTATCCTGCTCACTACTCAGTTTGGGTTCTGTGGGAACTACTTGCTTCCAAAGCTCAATAAAGCCTTTTCCAGACTTTTCCGGCATGGAATTCATTGGCTCAATGAGTCTATAGCATACATATAAGCTGAAAATCATTGGAAAAGTGTGAGTAAAAGTTCTTGATATTAAAGCAGAATTCGACCATGGATGGCATCAAGAAATGCTAGCAAAATTGAGACTAATAGTGTCAAAGAGAAATGCCTCCACTAGCTGGAGTCAAGCACTTCATAAAGAAAGATGGCCATGATTGTTGAAGGCAAAAGAATGAAGCCCCAGGACCTCAGTGCAAGGTTCCTCAAGGCAGCTTCCTTGGCCTAACCATCTTAACTGTTGCATCTGTGACTATCTCCAATCAGAAAAAGACTGACCACTTGCCCTGACTTTCAGCGTTACTGAATGTCCTACAGTCAACATCCTGGGGGTAACCATAGGCCAGAAGCTTAACTAAACCACTTATAGCAGCAATATGGCCGCAAATGCAAAACAGTTGAATGACTCACATCCTAACTGCTCTACCCTATCTACAAGTCTCAATTTGGGAGTGTGATGAAGACCTATATGGGTGCAGCTGTAGAAATGCTCAAGAGATTCAACACCATCTAAGACACAGTTCCCTTGTCACTGGACTCAATTTCCACCCCTTTCACATTGGTAAATTGCAGCTGCACAATATACCATCTACAGAATGCACTGCAGCAACTCACCAAACATGCTTCAACACCACCTCCCTTCCCTGTGACCACTACCACAAACAAGGACAAGGGCATAAAGATCTTAAATCACTTCTAAGTTGTCTTTTGAGCAGCACACCATCCTGACTTGTACACATCTTGCTGTACTTTCTTTGTCACTGGCTCAAAACTCTGGAGTTCCCCATTGAACGCTATTGTGGTCCTAATTCTCATAGCTACTCTGGAGTCACCCGAATTCTAATGCAACCAACTCTGCCATTCTTTTGCAAGATGTACTGCCAAACTCATTACTTGTTACCCGCAAACGGATCCCATAGTGGCTACCTGCTATGGAACTTCAAACAACTGACTGAATTAAGATGTAAAATGACAAGATTTAAGAATAGTCCAATGTCATATCTCATTTGCACAATGAAGAAACTTTAATGACTGTTAAACTTTGAACCCTGATAACATAAAGACTATAACCTAATGATCAGTATGTTATTTTATTCTGGTCTTTCTAACACTTTTTGTATCTTTATATTTTACTTGGAATGAATGATTGTAAAACTTACCTCAGTTTTACCCTTGGCCATGATGGAAGTTGATGCTTAAATAAGTTGATCATCATCATCACCATCACAACAAGGATGGTACTGAATTAAGGAGAAAGCCTAGCACCACCTTTCCCTAGGATGTGAGTGATATTGGCAAGGCCACTTTTCTTGTCCACCACTCTTTTAATGGCAAGAAAAGAATGTGGTCTTGCTGGCACTGCCCATAATACAAGAACAAAAGAAAATGTCCAGACAGGTCAATCAGTTTAACCTTGGTGGTGGGAAAGCTTTTAGAAATGATAACTCGGGACAACATTAACAGTCACTTGGGCAAATGAGGGTTAATTAATGAAAGCCAGCATGGATTTGTTAAGGGTAAATCATATTTAACTAACTTGCTTGGGAAATAGATGAAGATACAGAGAGGGTGGATGAGGGTAATGCAGTAGATGAGGTTAATGCGGTTGCTGTAGTGCACATCGACTTCCAAAAAGCACTTAATAAAGTGCCACATGACAGGCCTGTCGGCAAAGTTAGAGCTCATGGAATAAAAGGGACATTGGCAGCATGGATACATAATTGGCAGAGTGACAGCAAACAGTAGTAGTGGTTAACAGTTGTTTTTTGGACTAGAAGAAGGTTTCTAGTGGAGTTCCTCAGGGGCTGGTGTTAGGACCATTTTCTTCATATATCTTAACAATCTAGACTTGGTGGTATTGCATCCAGTTCTGGGCACAGCATTTAAGGAAGAATGTAAAGGCATTAAAGGGGATGCAGTAAAGATTCATGAGAATGGTTCCAGGGATAAGGAACTTTAGTTACATAGATTGATTGGTGAAGCTGTGCTGCTTGGAGAAGAGAAGGCTGAGAGAAGACATGATAGAGGTGTTCAAAACCATGAAGTGTCTGGACAGAGCATATATGGAGAAACAGTTCCTACTGGTGGATGGATTGAGGACCATAGGACACTGATTTAAGGTGATTGACAAAAGAAGCAACGGTGCCAAGAGAAAAATCTTTATTATGCAGCGAGTGCTTTGGATCTGGAATGCACTGCCTGAGTGTGTGGTGGAGGCAGATTCAATCATAGCTTTCAAAGTGGATATTTATCTGCAGAGAAAAAATTTGCATGGGCACAAGGAAAAAGCAGGGGAATGGAACTAGGTGTGTTGCTCTTGCAGAGAGCTGGCACAGACATGACTGGCTGAAAAGCCTCCTTCTGTGCTGTAACAATTCTATGATTCTTTGATATCGATTGGAACATGGGTCTCAGGAACACAAGAGGAGAGGTGTGTCACTAAGCCAGAAGGTGCTAACATTGGAAATAAATGAAACAGAGAAAATACATACGAACATACAAATTAGGAGTAGGCCGCTCAGTCCCTCGAGCCTGCTCCGCCATTCAATAAGATCATGGCTGATCCGATTGTAACCTCAAACCCATATTCCTGCCTTCCCCCAATAACCTTTCATCCTCTTGTTAATCAAGAATCTATCTAGCTCTGCCTTAAAAATATTCAAAGACTCTGCTTCCACCGCCTTTTGAGGAAGAGTTCCAAACACTAAAAAAAATTCTCCTCATCTCTGTCTTAAATGAGCATCCCCTTATTTTTAAACAGTGACCCCTAGTTCTAGATTCTCCTTCAAGAGGAAACATCCTCTGCACATCCACCCTATCAAGACCCCTGAGGATCTTAAAGGTTTCAATTAAGTCGCCCCTTACTCTTCTAAATTCCAGTGGATACAAGCCTAACCTGTCCAGCCTTTCCTCATAAGACAACCTGCCCATTCCTGGTATTAGTCTAGTAAACCTTCTCTGAATTGCTTCTAATGCATTTATATCTTTCTTTAAATAAGGAGACCAATACTTTACACGGTACTCCAGAAGTGGTCTCACCAATGCCCTGTACAATTGAAGCATAACCTCCCTGCTTTTATAATCAATTCCCCTCACAATAAATTATAACATTTTATTATAATAGAATATTATAATAGAATAAATGATAACATTCTGTTAGCTTTCCTAATTACCTGCATCCTAACCTTAAAACCTTAAAATCTTTGTCAACGTGTTTATGCTTTTTCCCAGATTACCACTTGCAAACAGAAAGTAAAAAAAATTGCAGCTCTCAGTGTTACTGTTATAATAAGATGAATGTTTCTTTTTTACGAGTTACGAATGGGATCACTGACTGTATTAATCTGTAAGGGGAAGATTGACCTCTAGTTGTTATCATTAGTGTAGGCAGCAGATGGTGCTGTAGCTCACATAGTACAGACAAGCTCATGTGGCACATTAGCAAGCTGACCAAAAGCAACAAATCCATGGATGTAGTTAGTACAGTTCCAGGACCAGCTCACTACATCCTCCTGTATATACTGTGTATCCAACATGTATGTGTAAACCAGTGCAAAAATCGGAAATAACAACTTGAAGTGTAAATAAACTACAAATGGCAGTCCACAACAGATCTATAACAATCATAATTTCTATCCAAAGTTTTATTTTATTAGCAATTAACATCTTTGTTTAACTTTAAACTGATCAGCATCACATGGTCTCTTACTGGAGTGACAAAAACTACTCATGTGGAATAACACTTAAAAACCAATTATGATGTTGTAAAGTTTATAAACCCCTTGTGACTGCTCACCCTTGGACCCCTTGGGCAGAATTTCACCCTTGTCGGGTGGGCTCAGCGGGGGCGGTCGGGAAGCCGACTGCCACCCACGATCGAGGGCGATAGGAGGCGATTTCATGCTGGTGGGCCAATTAAGGCCCACCCAGCATAAAAGGTGAGCGGCAGCGCTCAGTGCTGCCTGTGCGGGTGGGGGCGGTGGAGGGCGAGAGGGGCGAGACCGAACTTCGCACATGTGCGCAAGTCAGCACTTGAAAATCTTCCTGAGGCACAGAGCTGCCTCGGGGAGATGAAGTGTTTAAAAAAAAAAGAAAGAAATTAAAAATGTAATAAAACATGTCCCCTCATGTGACTCTGTCATGAGCAGGGATATGTTATTAACTAAGTTTTAAAATTTTTATTTTATTTTTATTTGCTTTAGGAAACCTCATCCTGCCCGTGGATGAGGCTTCCTAAAACCTTTTCTCCTGCCCACCAACCGTAAGGTTGGGCGGGCAGTGAAAAATTTATTTCTATTACCTTGTTAATGGCCTTAATAGGCCATTTAATTTTCGGCGGGCATGCTGCTGACTCCGGCACATGCCTGCTGACCGAAATATTGTGCGACCGTGCGTTGACATCGGGATGCTCACCCAACGTCAACAGGCATCATTTTATGCTTGAACGGGTCAGGCGCGCACCCACCGAGCTAAAAATTTTGCCCCTTGTCTCCCATTTTGCCCTTCCCATTTTCACGTAGAAGCTTGCAATTTCAAACCATTTTCCTTGTTGTACTTTTCTTTGTGAAGGAGGTGACAACTTTTCAGCCGTTGCCTCCTTCTAAACTGGCCCAGGAATTGGCTGAGACTGCAGGCAATGTGCTGTGTTAGACAGGTGATGATGTGTGGCAGGGCCCAGTCTCCATTCTCACTGAATACTGGGTTTTCAGGATACCCACTGTCTTTATCACAGGTTCAAGGATCAAGAAATACAAAGACATCCAATTCATAATTTGTATTAATAAATACTCTAATACATTGTGGTATTAGTGTTTCCAACTGTGATTAAACGTATTCCTGGAGCTCTCATCACATGACTTGCCCCTACATTCCAGCCATTATTCGGCTAACACATCCATCCTTGTGACGCACTATCTTCCTACACCAAAATGAGCAAAAGACTCATTACTCATTTGGACGATGTTTGACTGTCAGCCAAACAGCACTTTTTTTCCCCATTTTCAATATTTTATAGTTGGCAAAGAGAAATGTTTGAAGAAAATGACAAAAAAGCAATTTTTTTTTAATGTTCCAATGATTTTTCTTTAGGGTTGCACACAGCAGTGTCCTGGAGATGGATCTTCAGTTCCTGAAGACTCTAGGCCAATTCTGGAGAGTTGGCAACCCTATGTAGTAATGATGAGATTGCCTGATTTCTCTCCACCATCCATGGTTGTCAAGGGTTAGAATCCTACTACAGGGAAGTCTATAGCTACACATTAACAACTAGGCCCTAAGCTCTAGAATTTACTCCCTGCATCTGGCCATGTTTCTACCTCTATCCTCCTTAAAATCGACCTCTTTGACCAAGCTTTTGTTCACAGGTACAGGATAAGGTCATTTAGGCCCTTCAGCGTATTCCATCTTTTAACGAGTTTATGGCTGATTTGTGACTGAACTCCGAATACCTGCCTTTGCCCTGCATTCCTGAATACTTTTAACAATCTATCAATCTCAGTTTTAAAATTTACAATTGATTTTGCATCAATTGCCGTTTGCGGAAGAGAGTTCCAAACTTCTACCGCCCTTTGTGTGTAGAAGTGTTTCCTAATTTCACTCCTGAAAGGTTTAATTTTTAGACTATTGCCCCCTAGTCCTAGACTCTCCAACCATTGAAAATATTTTCTCTCTGTCCATCCTATTTGTTCCCCTTAATATCTTGAAAACTTCAATGAAGTCACCCCTAACTTTCTAAATTATACGAATATGGCCTTGGTTGATGGAATGCCTGATTGAGGGCCTCAGTTGGTGGCGGGCCAGGAAGACCATCCACCACCAAACTTCCCACGGGGGACGGCACAAGTTGAGCTGTAGGTTTCATTCCAGCAAACCTAACCATCTGCAGCTCTTTCTTCAATGACCTTTTCTCCAATATATTCTGAGGAGTGGGGATATTCACTGATGATTGCAATCTTCAGCAGCATTCACAAGCCCTCAGATACTGAAGCAGTCCAGGCCCACATTAGTAAGGCCTAGATAACATTCAGGCTTGGGCTGATAAGTGGCAAACAACAGTAGTGCCACACATTGGTTCAAAAAGTGGCTTACCACCACCAGTCTGGAGATTACTACTTTTGAGGTCCTGCTTCTCAAAGGGAAATTTGAAACAGGCAATAATTGTTGGCCTCGCCACTGATGCTTACACCCCAAGAATTTGAATACGAAAGTGTTCCATTAGCCTTCTTGGTTATTTTCTAAATCTGTTTTGCATTTTAATGCTCTATATACTTGGACTCCCAAGTCCTTTTGGACCTCCACTATTTTAGCTTTTCACATTTAGCAAATGCCCTTTTCAATCCTTTTGCGGTCCAAAGTGGATTACCTCACATTTGCCTGCATTGAAACCCATTTGCCTCAGTTTTGCCCATTTGCTTATCCAATGATATCTTTGCCAGCACAAAGTATCTTTGTGATCTTCCCCACATAATATGTTTCAAGCTGCACTATCATCTGATTATTCTTCAACCTGTGGGAGAGTTTTCTCCCCATCGAGGGGGGCTGAGCGGGAGCAGGCGCAGGCGGGCACGCAGCCAATTGCTGCCCGCGATAGGTTGCGCGCCACCATTTTACTTGGGCGGACCAATTAAGACCTGCCCAGCGTGACACACACCCGGAAGCGCTGAGTGCTCCCTGTGCAGGCGGGGGGAGTAGGCTGAGTTGGGGCCTGTGCCCTTCTGCGCATGCGCGCAAAAGAGCGCAGAAATCTCCCTGAGGCATGGGCTGCCTCAGGGAGCTTAATTTCATTATGCAAAATTTAAATAAAGAGAAAAATAAATTTCAGAAATGTCCCCTCATGTGACAGTATCACATGAGCTGGGACATGTCAATGAATTTTAATTAAAAAATTTACTCAATTTATAAGTCCTTCATGAAATCTCATCCCACCCATGAATGAGGTTTCATGATAAATGTGAAGGCCGCCTGGGCTCTTCGTCTGTCTGCCAACCTTAAGGTTGGATGGGCAGCTCCGTTAAGTCTCTAAATTAGTTTTTAAATGGCCTTAATAGGCCTTTGACAGTTCGGCAGGCTGACTCCGGCGCACACCCACCGAACTGAAAATCGGAATGACACACGCCCGACGTCACCGCGCATCATTTTAAGCATTGGCAAGCGGGGCCTGCCCCCGCACGCCGACCCGGAGATTTTGGCCCTGTTTCCCACTGTTGGCCTCCTTTCAGCTAAATCCTGATTCACGTATGGTTCTGATCCTCAGGGAACACTGATCAGATCTTTCTTCAGGGCAGCTGACAGCAACTTTGCCTGCTTTTGTTCAGACCCACCATGAGGGAGATGTTAGGTTGACCAGTCAGGGTCTTGCACACGCCTAAAATGGAATGTGGAGAGGGTGGGGGTTGAAGGATATTGGGGAGGTAGGAATTTCCCCACTCCCCACTCCTCCAGAGTCAATTTTCATTTTAGTGCTGTGGGAGGCTCGAAGCTTCTGGATCCTCCTTGTCTCCCCACCACCATCGCCCCCCCACCCCCCACCCCCTGCCTGTCAAGAAGATAATAATAACATCTACAACGTTATTGGAAATTATTTTAAAATAGAGTTTAGTGGTGTCTGTGTCTATGTATGTGTGTGTTTCTTAATTGAATTAAAGCCAGCTGGTCTGGAGGCTTTGATGTATAGAAGAGAAGTAGGTTTGAAATGGTAACTAGGTAAACATAGGGAAGTTACAAGGTGAAATGAAAAGGGGGCAATTTGCATTTTTAAATAATCCGTTCAAAAGAATGGGTGAAATATCACACCTAGCCAGAAGAAGCTAAATAATGTGTTTATTTTTTACATTACTAATAAAATTGGTGCTATGAAAGGGGTTTTATTGTTAGAAGAGGTGAAGTTCAAAAGACCTAGTGATACAATGAGAAAGAGGAAAATATGTATAAAGGAAGAAAAGGCTGTTGGTAAAGGGAGGGGGATTCTAAGATTTAAAGCCTCCAGCCTGCAAGCCTCAAGCCGCTGTCTGCAAGGACCCAGAGCTGAAAGAAACTCATTTTGAATTTGAATGTCCAGAGTGTGCTTTGCCAGGGGTCTGTTTAAATCTATGTGTTTTACTGTTGCCTTAACGAAGGTGTAACTATTGGAGTCAGATTAATTAGGAGATTTTTGTAGTTATTATAGTAGTACTTTTGTAGACATATGTAAGTGTTTACAATCTTTCTTGTATTAATAAATGTTTAATTCAGTTTTATAAAAACCTCTTGAGACTCTTATTACTGCTGGTCTTATAATAAGTGGTCTTGTTACTACTGAATCCAAAACCTGCATCTCAAAACGTACAAATTGCAAAATAAGTTATGACAATTGTTTCAAATTCCCCTCTGGGATTTGAACAGCTCAACATTTACCATCGGCTGTGTCATAATACTGCCACCCCACCAGCATTTTACCAGCATCGGAAGGGGCTGCCGCTATGTCATGGGGAGGCTGCCAGATAGAGGCAGCCTCCCAGTGGGTTCTGGATTTGAGGTCCCTCCTCAATGTTCACTCCATTGCCCAGAGAGGGGGTTGCCACCCTTGCAGCTGCCTGGCCCCAGCATTTTAAATTTAACCTCACCATGGAGACACCCTTTTCCTCATTCTGCACCCTCAGAACTGTCCATCTCTAATGGTGGCTCCGTCAATTCCGATAGGTGGGCCACAGCAGTCTCAGCTATAGCCTGTTAATTGGCTTAATCAATGTCGATAAAAATTCAGCCCAATGTTTTATTCAGGTTCCTCAGAACCTCCTTGCTTTTGTACTCCATACCTCAGTTCATAAATATCAAGATCCTATATGCTTTTTTAACCATTTTCTCAACCTGCCCTGCCACCGTCAAAGATTTGTGCACGTGTCTCTGCTCCGAATTGTACTCTTTATTTTATATTGCCTCTCCTTGTTCTTCCTACAAAATGTTTCACTTCACACCTCTCTGCATTAAATTTCATCTGCCACATGTCAGCTCAAATTAGTTTAAACCCTATCAAAAAGCACTAGTAAGCTGCCCCACAAGGACATTAGTCCCAGCTCTGCTCAGGCGGTGCAACCCATCTGACTTGTACAGGTCCCACCTCTTCCATATATGATCCTAATGCCCCAGGAATCTAAAGCTCTCCATCTTGCACCATCTCTCCAGCCAACATTCATCCCTCTATAACCCTATTTCTATACTAACTATCACAAGGCACCGGGAGCAATCTGGAGATTACTACTTTTGAGGACCTTGTTAATCTTTTTCCTAACTCCCTAAAATCTGCCTACAGGACCTCAGCCCTTTTTCTACCAATGTCGTTGACACTAATGTGGATCAGGTCCTCTGGATCAGGTCCTCTGGCTATTCTGCCTCCTCCCTTTGCAACTGCTCAGTGACATCTGGACCCTGGGACCAGTGTGGCCACATACCATCTTAGAATCATGTCTGTGGCTGTAAAAAGTCTGTTCCCCTATCATGATCTTACTCCCCCGACCAACACCCCCACTCTCTCCCCACCATTGTACAGCTGAGCCACCTTGGTGTTATGGACTTGGCTCTGGCTACATTGCCCAGAAGAACCATCAGATTCATTAGTATTCAGAATTGAATACTGTTTGGAAAGTGAAATGCCCTCAGGGGACTCCCACGTTACCTGCCTGGTCCTCCTTGCCTGTCTGGGGGTCACCCATTTCCTCTCTGCCCACACTCTCTTGAGCTGCAGTGTCACCCCCTCTTGGACTGTGCTATCCACATAGCTTCAGCTTCATGGATACCCCTCAGTTACACCAAGTCCTGCTCAAGGTCCAAGACCTGGAGCTCGAGCTCCTCCAGCTGATGACACTTGCTGCACCTGTGGTTGTCCAGTAATTGAGAAGTTTCCAGGAGTTCCCACATGGCACATGATGTGTTTTTGATGGGACTGAGGTGCCTTGCCACATATTTCTATTTATTAGGTTACTAATTAAACTTATCAGAAATAAAACATAAGACTTAAAAATAAAAACACTCACCAGATACTCACCATTAAGCACCTTCCCTTGTGTTGACAATACTTTCATTTCTTTACATCTCTCCTGATGTGTTTGTGCTCTCCCGGCTCCAGTTGCGCTGCCCTCAAACTCCTTCAGGAGCATTGGAGATAAAAGGAAAAGCAGCATCTCCTTCTCCCTCGACACTGAATTCCCACTTGCACTAGATTCCCAATTTCAGCACTCTGTTAATGCTGCACTTTTTTCATAACCATTCTGTGCTCTACACTCTGTACATCAGCAGATACAGTATACTTATATAGACCATTGTGTGGCACCACCAAGTTACAACTGCTAATTCAGCTTCCCGCTCACAGTAAAGTTTACATCTGATTGACAGATGACTGCCACTGAGCTCACAGTTTCTGCTACAGTTTTAAAGCTCTAAGTCAAGTTCTAAACATTAAACTCAATTTTAGGTTGAGAAATATTTACCAGAATTCCCACTTGTATTAAATTCCCAACTCTGTCAATGCTGCACTTTTCTCACAACCATCTTTCCTTATGTGGCTTGGTGTTCAGATTTTGTTTGATAATGTTGCAGTGAAGCAATTTGGAATATTTTGCTATGTTTAAAGGCGCTATATAAATGTATGTTGTTGTTGAGCCCAACAGGTCTGCGCACACGCTGAGGTACATTGCCTTGTTTAATGGTTAGCTGCTAACACTTGTTGCACACATTCTTTAATGTCTATATGCTTATTTACTACATTCTGGACATCCCCATGACTGCTCATAACTTCTGTGATCTTCAAACCCATATCTCTTCTGATACTCTTTTCAAAGGGAACATTTTCTAGTCACACCCCGAATGGCAACATCACCCAGCCAATTTCACCGCATTGCTATTCGCTCAAAACTGCCATTGACAGCAGTCCTGTGGCTGCCCTGGCAGCAGGGTCTTGTCCTCCTCCTCTACTACCATTTGTTTCTCACCAAATGCTGCCTCAGCACTATCTGCATTCCCTGGGTTGGGGGTAGGATGTAGAGATGTGCTCCCCCCTTGTGAATGTTGGTGACAGGGATACATGTAACTGTTAGGGCCCACTGCAACTTCTGACGGGCTGCTTGTCACACCCACAATGACAGGGGGAAAAACATGTTACAGTGCTGCTCTAAGAGACCCCTTCTTTGTGATATACTGCTGTGATGTTTTTTGTGTCTGTGTGTACGTCTGTGTCCCTGTGACTGACAGGGGACAAAACATAAGAAAGGAAAGGAAGAACATCCATTTACATAGGGCAGAATTTTACGGTTCTCCGTCAGCAGCGGGGGGAGCCCGAAAAATTCCCCGGGTGGTCCTCCCGCCATCCTCCTGCCTGCTCCTGACCTGTCCACTATTTTAGGCGGGGTGGGTGAAGCCTAGGGCGCCCTTGCCCCAACTGAGGCCCTTATTATTTTGAGAGTTCAGGGTCAGGGAGGAAGCCCACCAGGTCACTCTGCTCAGGCCTCGGGCGGGGGGGCACATCCCTCGAGGACTCCCTTTCCACATTGGGTGCCACTCCCCCTACCCCCACCAAGGTCTGAATCTGAAGGATGCTCCCTCCCCCACCACCACACCCTCCCCCCACCCACCCCACTGTGGATTCTTAATTAAGACCATTCCTTCTCCCCCCAAACCACCCCCACCCCAGGCCTTGCCTCCCCTCCTCACTGTGAGACCCCCTGCATATACCTGATCCTGGAGTTAGAATCTGGGGACTGCTTGAAGTCCCAGTCCTGGCCATTGCTGCCACTGGCATTGCTGGGACTACAGAGCTACCAGCCAAACTGATTGGCCAGAATCTCTCTGAAGCAGGCAAGTGAGGGGTGAAAATTCCTTCTCCAGCAAATCACCAATCTTTGGAGAGTTAAATGGTTGTGGGGTAACTGTAATCGGCAGGGACGCGTTCCTCGCTGACTCTTTAGGTGGCGAGGTGGGAAACCCCACCATCTGAAAAATCTAATGCATAGTGTATACCATGACCTCAAAAACCAACTTTTCAATATCATTGAAGTACTTTTGAAGTGTGGTCACCAGGTAGAATCTTCTCGGTCCTGGGAGGGTAGGGGGAGGGGTGCAGTCCTTTAGGTGGGACCAGGAGGAATTTCACAAAGGTTGGCATAGAGTCAGCAGGCTGACACATTCCTAACTCCGGGCGATCTTCCCTGATCCTGCAGAGGCTACTCACCAGGCAGCAGCAGGTAGCTAGTCAACATAATTATTTGCCCATTTTCAGGCTGATTGGACACACTGCCAGGATTTTTCCAGCACGGATGGGCCCTGCCTAGAGGGCCAAACCTAGCAGGTGCAGCTTGCCGGCAGCTGTCCTGGGGACCATGAGGCCTCTGACAATCACCACCCAACTCCCAACCACTGGCACCGGAGCCATCCAGGGCTTTCCCCTCCACAGGGGTGACCTCGCAGCTGTGGCGCGAGTTTTATTTGAAACAAATCCAAACTCTTCAGAGGAGGCCTTCAGTGGCAGTGCCCACCTATGCCAATGGGCTCTATCCTTCCTCATTGTTTTCTGTACGTAAGCCAAACTAACACTGACCCTTGTATTCCATGGGCCTCAACTTTGTTAACCGGTCTTTTATGCGATACTTGGTCAAGCATCTTAAAATCCATATAGACAACATCCATTGCATTTCCTTCCTCAACCTTCTGTTACTTCAGCAAAAAATCCAGAATCACTGAATGACATTACAACACAGAAAGAGGTAATTCAGGTCGTCGTGTCTGCACCACCTCTTCGAATGAGCAATTCACCTAGTGCCGTTCCCCTGCCTCCTCCCTGTAACCCTGCATGTTCTTCCTTTTGAGATAATAATCCAATTCCCTTTTATATACCTTGATTGAACCTACCTCCACCACATCCTCAAGCAGCACATTCCTTATCTTAACCACTTGCTGCATGAAAAAGTTTCTTCTCATGTCTCCATTGCTTCTTTTGCCAATTATCTTTAATCTATGCCCAGTGTTTCTCGATCCTTTTACCAATAGGAACAATTTTTCCCTTTATATTCTGTCCAGGCCCCTCGTGATTTTGAATATCTCTATCAAATCTCTTTTCAACCTTCTCTTTGCCAAGGAAAACAGTCCTAACTTCTCCGATCCATCTACATAACTGAAGATCCTCATCCCTGGAACCATTCTCGTGAATCTTTTCTGCACTCCCTCTAATGCCTTCACATCCTTCCAAAAGTGTGGCGCCCAGAAATGAATGCATACTCCTATTAATAGAGCCTAGAATACTGTATGCTTCATTAACTGCGCTCTCGACCTGTCCTGCTTATTCACATATACACCCAGGTCCCTCTGCCTCTGCACCCCATTAAAATTGTATACTTTATTTTATATTGCCCTTTGGTGTTCTTCCTATCAACATGAATCACTTCACGCTTCTCTGCATTGAATTTTATCTGCCACTTGTCTGCCCACTCCACCAACTTGTCTCCGTCCTTATTAAGTTCTGTACAATCTTCCTCACAGTTCACAGTGCTTTCAAGTTTCATATTATCCACAAATTTTGAAATTGTGCCCTGCACACCAAGGTCAAGGTCATTAGTAAATGTCAGAAAGAGCAAGGGTCCCAACACTGACTCCTGGGGAACTCCAGGAGTACCTTCCTTCCTCCGGTCTTTAAAATAACTGTTCATCACTACTCTCTGTTTCCTGACAGCCAATTTTGTGTCCATGCTGCCAGTGTCCCCTTTATTCTATTGGCTCTAACTATGATGACAAATCTGTGAAATGGCGTTTTCGGGAATGAATTGCTCTCGTCATCCCTCTTTTACCTTTCATGACCACCAGATGTCCCAAAGTGTTTTCCAGCCAATGAAGTACTTTTAAAATACAGTCAATGTTGTAATGTAGGAAGTACGGTAGCCAATTTGCACACAGCAAGCTATACAAACAGTAATATGACAATGACCAGATAATTTGTTTTCGTGATGTTGATTGAGGGATAAGTATTGGCCAGGTTACTGGGGATAATCCCACGCTCTTCTTTGAAATAGTACCATGGCCCTTTTACATCAATCTGAGAGGGTAGATGGGGGCTTGGTTTAATGTAATGGAGGCAGCACCTCCAAAAACACAAGCCTTCACTGCAGTGTCTTTTGTGCTTAAGTCCTGGACTGGGATTTGAACACACAACCTTCTGTCTCAGGGATGAGAGTGCTATCAACCAAGCCATGGCTGACATTTAAAATGGGGGAATGCAGCACTGACATAGATGTCATGACTTGGGTGAGGTGTAAAACATCCATTCTCTCTTGTGGATGTGAAAGTCCCCTGGACACTATTTGATGAAGAACAAGAGAGTTCTCACAGTGTCCTGGTTAATATTTATCCCCCAGCCAACAATTGATGATCTGGTCATTTATTTCATTGCATTTAGCTGCCATGTTTCCATACAAGTGACTGTACTACGTTGGCAGTGAAGTGCTTTGGTACATCCTGGGTTCAGGAAATGGGCTATATAAACCCAAGTTCTTCCTTTTACTTCTTTTCCTATGTATCTAAAGCCATTAACAGAGGCAGGTTCTATGCAACGGGGGAGGGATTGTCAGATCCAAGGAACTTTATCTTTGCCATTTCTACTTCACTAGAATGGCAGTCATGGGACATTGCCATCTTCTGTAGCCAAAACCCCCATTGTAACTGGACAGCTCTGCTGGTGGTTGTGATAGTCAATCCTCCCTTCAACCACTTTCAGACTGCATCAGGCCATTGTTTGCTAGGGCCATGAATCCTATCCCTTTCCCCGAACAAGATGGCTGTCAACAAAAGAAATCGTTTCCAATGGCTGAAAGGTCAATAACCAGAGCACATGGTTTTAAGGCGATTGACAAAAGAACCAGAGGTGATATGCGCAAAACTCTTTTTACTCAATTAACGGTGAGCATTTGGAATGCAGCTGCCTGACGGGTTGGTGAACACAGGTCAAAATTTAGGTTTCAAAAGGGAGTTGGATAAATATTTGAGGGAATATAGTACAGAACTGGGATATGGAGCAATTGCTTTGCTCTTTGAAAGAGGCGGCATAGAACTGATGGCCTTCTATCATATGCTAGTCGAAGAATGCTTTACTTTTACCAAGTGTCCCTTTTCCTAAAAGTCTGATCAGTGGAACCTATTTGGTCATACTGGCTCCTTAAATTAATGCAATGGTACTTTATCAACAGGGAGTTCCATTCCATCAGTGAGCAGATTGGAGGTGTCAGGTACCCTGCAGACTTTCGTTATGCATTTATTCTGCCCCAACATACGGTCCAACCATTGGATTAAGAATTGGGGATGTGGCATTTAGTGTACTTAGAATGGTTACAGCACAGAAGGAGGCTATTCGGCCCTTCAATGCTATGTTGGCTCTTTGCGAGAGTAATTTAGCTTGTACCACTCCCTCACCCTTTCCCTGTAGCCCTGCAATTTTTTTTCCTTCAGGTGCTTATCCAATTCCCCTTTGAAAGCCAGGATTGAATCTGTTTCCACAACACTCTCAGGCTTTCCAGATTCCAGATCCTAACCACCAGTTGTATAAAAAAGCTTTTCCTCATGTTGCAGTTGGTTCTTTTGCCAAACATTTTAAGTCTGTGTCCTCTGGTTCTCGATCATTCCACCAATGGGAAGTTTCTCTCTATCTCCTCTGTCTAGACCTTTAATGATTTTGAACAACTCTAGCAAATTTCCTCTCAATTCTCTCTTTGCGAAAGAGGACAACACCAGCTTCTATCTATCCTGACTGAAGTCCATCATCCCTGGAACCATTCTCGTAAGTCTTGTCTGTACCGTCTTTAAGGCCTTCCCATCCTTCCTAAAGTATGGGGCCCAGAACTGGATAGAATGAGCAAAATTTTAGATCGGCAGGTGGGTGCACGCCCGACCCGACTGAGTGTAAAATGATGCGCGATGACATTGGGCAAGCGTCATGACGTCATCGCGCACTCGCATGATATTTCGATCAGCGGGCATGCGCCAGAGTCGGCAGCGTGCCCGCCGACAATTAAAAGGCCTATTAAGGCCATTAAAAAGATAATTAAAAGAGATTTTTCGCTGCCCGTCCAAACTTATGTGTCCCTGAAATCGCCTCCGAGCCCTGATCGCGGGTGGTGGTCGGCTTCCCGACCGCCCCCGCCAAGCCCACCTGACGTGGGTGAAATTTTGCCCAATACTCCAGTTGAGGCCACGCCAGTGTTTTGTAAAGGTTCATAATAACTTCCTTACAGTCTATGCCTCTATTTATAAAGCCCAGGATCCCTCATGCCTTTTTAACCACTTACTCAACATGTCCTGCCATCTTCATGACACCTAGTACCAGCTGCAGAGGAACAGTACTGTATAACTTCCTTCAGTCTGAAAAACAACCATTCACCACTAATTTCTGTTTCCTGTCAGCCAATTCGTGTCCATTCTGCCAGTGTCCCTTTCATTCTGGGGTCTTCAACTTTGCTGACAGGCCTGTTATGTGGCATTTTATCACACACCTTTTGGAAGTCCATGTATACCACATCAACCAAATCACCCTCAACAACCCTCAAATAAAACTCATTCAAGTTAGTTAAACACAATTTGCTTTTAGCAAATCCATTCTGGCTTTTAATCAATCTTTCCAAGGGCAACATTTTCCCCCTGTTGGGGGGGATGTGCGGGAGCGGACGCAGGCAGGTGGGTTCCTGATCTGCGCCCCTAGTTGGGGGCGCGCTGCCATTTTACATGGGCAGGCCAATTAAAGCATGACGTTCTATGCGCTCCCTGTGCGGGCGGGGGGGGGGATTCCCTGAGCCGGCATGCGCATGAAAGAGCGCACAGATCTCCCTGAGGCAAAGTGCTTTTAATACACTCATGAAAACTCATCCTGCCCGTGGATGAGGTTTCATGTTTTTTCAGGAGCCCACTTGGGCTCCTGGCCTGCCCGCCAACTTTAAGGTTGGACGGGCAAGTCCATTAATCATGTTAATTAATTTTTTAATGGCCTTAATAGGCCTTTGACAGTTCAGCGGGCACGCAGCCAATTTGGCTGCACACCCGCCAAACTGAAAATCTAAATGACGCAGGATGTGATTGCACTAGAGAGAGTGCAGAGGAGATTTACCAGGATGTTGCCTGGGCTAGGGAGTTTTAGTTATGAGGAGAGATTGGATAGACTGGGGTTATTTTCCCTGAACAGAAGAGATTGAGGGGGGACATGGTTAAGGTGTATAAAATTATGAGGAACATAGATAGGGTAGACAGGAAGGGACTTTTCCCCTTGGTGGAGGGATCAATAACCAGGGGGCATAGATTTATGGTTAGGGGCAAGAGGTTGAGAGGAGATGTGAGCAAGAATTTTTTTCACCCAGAAGGTGGTGAGAATCTGGAACTCACTGCCTGAAAGGGTGTTAAAGGTAGAAACCCTCATAACATTTAAGAAGTATTTGGATGTGCTCTTGCGATGCCATGGCATACAAGGCTATGAGCCTAGTGCTGGAAAATGGGATTAGAATAGTTACGTACTTGTTTGACTGGCACAGACTCAATGGGCTGAAGGGCCTTTTTCTGTGCTGTAGACCTCTATGACGTCGGGACGCATGCCTGAAGTCACCCTGCGTCATTTTACGTGTCGGCCCCCCGAACAGAAGACTGCCCCAGGTATCTGTTTTTTTTTCTGGATTATCCTTTCTAAAAGGTTTATCCTTACGCCCTTTTTTAAAAATACATTGGCAATTCTCCAGTCCTCTGGCACCATCCCGGTGTCTGAGGAGGATTGGTAGATTAGAACCAATTTCCACCCTTGAACCCTCAGTGCCCTGCGATCCATCCATCTGATCCTGGCGACTTATCAACTTCAAGTGGAGCCAAAAACAAAAATAGCTGGAAAAACTCAGCAGCTCTGACAGCATCTGCGGAAAGGAATAGAGTTAATGTTTCGAGTCTGTATGACTCTTCAACAGAACTAAGGAAATATAGAAATGAGGTGAAATATAAACTGGTTGAGGGGGGTGGAGTCAAGTGCAGCCAACTTTTCTAACCCCTCTTTATTAATTTTCAGTCCTTCTAGACCCGGCTGTCTCGTAGAAAGGAGTCACTCTTAAATGGAATAGTAAACGAGCCCAAGCCAACCTCAAGGCTCCCGACTGAATATGGAAAGTTCATCCTCCCAGCGGCGGGAGGCGCTGTGGGGACCTCCGGGGCGGCGGTGGGGGGCGCTGTAGGGTCCTCCGGGGCGGCGGGAGGCGCTGTAGAGTCCTCCGGGGCGGCGGGAGGCGCTGTAGGGTCCTCCGGGGCGGCGGGGGGCGCTGTGGGTCCTCCGGGGCGGCGGGAGGCGCTGGAGGGTCCTCCGGGGCGGCGGGGGCGGGGGGCGCTGTGGGTCCTCCGGGGCGGCGGGAGGCGCTGTGGGTCCTCCGGGGCGGCGGGGGGCGCTGTGGGTCCTCCGGGGCGGCGGGGGGCGCTGTGGGTCCTCCGGGGCGGCGGGAGGCGCTGGAGGGTCCTCCGGGGCGGCGGGGGGCGCTGTGGGTCCTCCGGGGCGGCGGGAGGCGCCCCCTCTCTGCGGAGCGAGGATGTTCCTGCGGCCGCGGCTGCCTTGTCGCGGGATGAAAGGCCGAGGTTGCGGCACTGTGGCTTCTTGGCGCCGAGTTCCGCTGTCGATTTGAATGAAGCCGGAGGAAGAGCTCGCGGTATCTGCTGAACGTGCAGAAGGTGAGGAGCGGGGGCTTGAGGGAAGCCGGGGCAATGCCCTGGCGGCGGCCTGGGCCTGGGGACCGGTGTTTTTGAGACAATGAGTCAGGCTGAGCCTGGGGCCCGGGGAAGTAGCCGGCCCTTGAGGCCCGGAGTTGTGGAGAATTATCCCGCGGTTGCACCGGTGGCCCAGCCGGAGGGGGTGTGTGTGGACTAGGCCCTGCTATAGTTGCAGCCCCGTTGCCCACAGGTCTCGGGCTATGGAGCTACGATTAAATTGAACCGTGAAATGGCTGGGTCCCTGCGGCAGTGGGGGGAGGGGGGGTTACGCTCTGGGCTGTGCCGCTAGTAGCTGGGGTGTGAGGGCCGTTGGCCCTGTCCTTGCAGCTCCTTGGACTCCCCCCACCCCCCCCCCGCCCAAGTATCTCCCCCCCCCGCCCAAGTATCTCCCCTCCCCCCGCCCAAGTATCTCCCCCCCCCCCCCCCCGCCCAAGTATCTCCCCCCCCCCCCGCCCAAGTATCTCCCCCCCCCGCCCAAGTATCTCTCCCCCCCCGCCCAAGTATCTCTCCCCCCCCGCCCAAGTATCTCTCCCCCTCCCCAGTATCTCTCCCCCTCCCCAGTATCTCTCCCCCTCCCCAGTATCTCTCCCCCTCCCCAGTATCTCTCCCCCTCCCCAGTATCTCTCCCCCTCCCCAGTATCTCTCCCCCTCCCCAGTATCTCTCCCCCTCCCCAGTATCTCTCCCCCTCCCCAGTATCTCTCCCCCTCCCCAGTATCTCTCCCCCTCCCCAGTATCTCTCCCCCTCCCCAGTATCTCTCCCCCTCCCCAGTATCTCTCCCCCTCCCCAGTATCTCTCCCCCTCCCCAGTATCTCTCCCCCTCCCCAGTATCTCTCCCCCTCCCCAGTATCTCTCCCCCTCCCCAGTATCTCTCCCCCTCCCCAGTATCTCTCCCCCTCCCCAGTATCTCTCCCCCTCCCCAGTATCTCTCCCCCTCCCCAGTATCTCTCCCCCTCCCCAGTATCTCTCCCCCTCCCCAGTATCTCTCCCCCTCCCCAGTATCTCTCCCCCTCCCCAGTATCTCTTCCCCTCCCCAGTATCTCTCCCCCTCCCCAGTATCTCTCCCCCTCCCCAGTATCTCTCCCGCCCCCCCCCCAGTATCTCTCCCGCCCCCCCCCAATATCTCTCCCGCCCCCCCCCAGTATCTCTCCCGCCCCCCCCCCAGTATCTCTCCCGCCCCCCCCCCAGTATCTCTCCCGCCCCCCCCCCAGTATCTCTCCCGCCCCCCCCCAGTATCTCTCCCGCCCCCCCCCCAGTATCTCTCCCGCCCCCCCCCCCCCCCCAGTATCTCTCCCGCCCCCCCCCCAGTATCTCTCCCGCCCCCCCCCAGTATCTCTCCCGCCCCCCCCCAGTATCTCTCCCGCCCCCCCCCAGTATCTCTCCCGCCCCCCCCCCAGTATCTCTCCCGCCCCCCCCCCAGTATCTCTCCCGCTCCCCCCCCCAGTATCTCTCCCGCTCCCCCCCCCCCCCCCGTATCTCTCCCCCCACCGTGTATCTCCCCCCCCCCGTATCTCCCCCCCCGTATCTCTCCCCCCCCGGTATCTCTCCCCCCCCGTATCTCTCCCCCCCAGTATCTCTCTTCTCTCCCCCCCAGTATCTCTCTTCTCTTCCCCCCCCCAAACCAGTATCTCTCTTCTCTTCCCACCCCCCCCACCGTATCTCTCTTCTCTTTCCCCCCCCCCCCCCCCCCCCCCCCCCCCCCCGTATCTCTCTTCTCTCCCCCCCCGTATCTCTCTTCTCTCCCCCCCCGTATCTCTCTTCTCTCCCCCCCCCGTATCTCTCTTCTCTCCCCCCCAGTATCTCTCTTCTCTCCCCCCCCACCCCCCAGTATCTCTCTTCTCTCCCCCACCCCCAGTATCTCTCTTCTCTCCCTCTTCCCCCCTAGTATCTCTCTTCTCCCTCCCCCAAGTATCTCTCCTCCCTCCTCCCCCCCCCCTCCAGTATCTCTCATCTCCCTCTTTTTCCCCCCCCCCCGCCGTATCTCTCTTCGGGTGGAGATGATTCCCCAGAGACCGAGCGGAGAACCGGTTCTCCCCTCGGAAAAAGCCCCCCCCAACCCGGATTTTGATCAAACCCATGGATATTTTCCTTTGGGAGGGGGCAGCAAATGTTAAAAATCCTATTTTTTTGTTTAGCTCCACAGAATATGAGGGCTTGGTAAGTTTTTTTGGGGAGGGAACTCGATACAAACCTTGGGTCTCCAGCTGCATCTCAAACCCTGAGAGGAGCTTTCATTGGAAAATTTTTCCTTTGGCTGGAAGGTGTGTTTATAATTCCCAAAGCCGTAGGTTTTATCTTTAAAATACAATCTTGGGTACTTTATCAATCTTGCAGTTGTGAAATGCTTGTCACCATCACATCATCCTGTTTGTAAATTAAAGATGACTTTTGTGCCATCCCCTGATGGTTTGAGTAAATGATGTGGTGCTGAACAATGTAGAGCAGGAAGGCCTCAAATGTGAACATTCCTACAGATTATCTGAACGTGGGTAACTGTAGAATTATAGTTTCCTTCAGTGCCCATGGATTGGGGGAAGAGAAAATTATACTCTTGATGGCTTTTTGGAGACATGTTGGGAAGTGCAATTGACAAAGGATTGGGGCGACACAGTTAATCCAGTGGACCAATAATCTGTTCACTCACTGCCTTATCTTGCTCATGATCAAGGGATTTAAGGAAGACTTTTTATGTCAAGGGTCTTGTGATTCCATATGCCTGTGCTCATGAGTACCTGCGGGCCTGTCATAGGTAGAAGTACTACGTTTTAAGACATTAGGCCAAACACCACTTAAGTGACACAATCTATGATTTGAAGTAACAGCAACTGCTATTTATAGAGCACCTTTAAGGTAATGAAATGTCCCAAGGTGCTTAATAGGAACATTATAAAACAAAGTGTGACACTGAACCATGCAAGAGTTAGGTCAGATTTTTAAAATTTATTCTTTCATGGGATGTGGGCATCATTGGCAAGACCAGCATTTGTTGCCCATCCCTAATTGCCCTTGAACTGAGTGGCTTGCTGGGCATTCCAGATGGCAGTTATGAGTCCACCACATTGCTCTGGGTCAGGAGTCACATGTAGGCCAGACCAGGTAAGGATGGCAGATTTCCTTCCCTAAAGGGCATTAATGAACCAGATGAGTTTTTACAACAATTGCTGATGGTTTCATGGCATCATTACTGAGACTAGCTTCATATTCCAGATTTATTAATTGAATGCATGGTGGGATTTGAATCCATGCCCCCAGGGCATTAGCCTGGGCCTCTGGAATGCTAGTTCACTAATATTACCACTATGCCACCATCTCCTCTGACCAAAATCTTGGGAAGAGAGGTAGGTTTTAAGAACCTCCATAAAGGGGGAAAATGAGATAGAAAGGAGATAGGGAATTTCCAGAGCTTGGGGCCTAGCTAACTGAAGGCATGGCCACCAGTGGTGGAGTAATTAAAATCATGGATGCACAAGAGGCCAGAGTTAGAGGAGCACAGATATCTTGGAGGGTTGTGGGCTGGAGGAAATTACACAGAAAAGGAGGGGTGAGGCCATGGAGGGATTTGAAAAGAAGGGTGCGAATTTTAAAATAAGACACTGCTTGAACCAGAAGCTGATGTCAGTCAGAGCACAGGGGCGATTGAATAGACTTGCTGCAAGTTAAGACATGGCAGCAGGAAAACATGATCTTTCCATTCACAATGTTTGGATTGCTGAGCTCTTATGTGTATGATTCACATAAGTTTGGGACACCTTCAAAAGGTTAAATTGTGTAAAAGTTATGCAAATACTTTATCTGTACAGTTAATGTGCATTGATTTTCCAGCTTGTGTAAGGGAGAGCAACTGAAGTTAGTTGTTACAGATGGCAAATATTCAGATGATGAGTAGGAGATACGCAGTTGTCCGTTTTTGACATCAATAATACAGATTGGCCACATGGGGTTTTATACTTTGTCCATCCATTTCTTCCATTTATTACATTCTGTAGTCATCCTTGTGTAACCACTGAATTTGATAGTTTCAGTAAATTGCACACTAGCCAGCTTTAAGGTAGGATTTGGGAAGATAAAAACAAAAACTACTGCGGATGCTGGAAATCCAAAACAAAAACAGAATTACCTGGAAAAACTCAGCAGGTCTGGCAGCATCGGCGGAGAAGAAAAGAGTTGACGTTTCGAGTCCTCATGACCCTTCAGCAGAAGGTTTCTTTTGTAGGGTCTGTACCTCTCAGTTCTTTGACTGGAACTTAGGCAGAGAATATGGGCCAGCATACTGATCTAGTGAACAGACTGACTTGTTGGCGTTTTTGGTAATTTAGTGGTAAGCTATGTTTACTGTATGTTTTAGTGTTTTGGATAAATGTTGTGTCTGGAAGCACTGACTCTCTTTGTTTCTGTCAATGTATTCTTGAAACATTTACAACTACTGTACTTTGTAACACAAACATAGTGTCAAGCAGAGAATTTGTACAGAGGAAGATGGAAAGAGTTTGCTTTGTAGCAGTCTGATCTCCTATCGTTTGGCGCATGTAAATACAATTGTCACGGTCACACAAGGCCGTGTGTGTAAATTGGTACTATTTGTCCATTGGATTCATCGGTGTTTTAATTCCAATCATGGATATAAAGGCAAGAGACTGACTTGGGTGTCAGCAATCCTCTGCTCCTTTGGTTTAGTAAATTCAAAAATTTAAAGCTCGACCATTCAGCCACAGAGGGCCATTTGGTCCATTGTGCTGTACTCGCTTTTCAATGAACTATCAACCCTGTCATTTCCCAATTTTCCATTATCTTTTATATTTTCCAAATATGTATATAATTCCCTCTTAAACTCAGTTTTGGCCTATAGAGTGATGTGGAATTCCCTTTCTAAATTGCGCTGTGTCTCCACTTCCTACTCTTTATGCAATCTCTTCGTGCAAGACCCTTAAAGCCAATTTTTTGACTACCCATACTAATCAGTTTGGCATCCATTTTTATCTAATTACACTCTTGTGAAGCACCGTAGCCTATTTTTCTCCATGAAAAGTTGCTGTATAAACAGTGTTTAATTGCATCTGGGAATGTTTGTATAATTGACAGCTGCTTGCAGCAGTGGCTGATGAATACCTGCTCCTCAGTGGAGGGCCATGTATCAGAAAGCAGGACAGGAGATAGCAGTGTACCTCGAGGCCTCAAGAGACCTGGAGCTGCTGTCCTGGCCCCTTGCATCATAGCCTTCAGGCTGCTGCTCTGCAGTAGCAGCATCAACTTCAGTGAGATCACAAATCTGTTGGATAAGAATTCCTTTAGTTATCAGCTGTGGTTCAGTGGCAGCACTCTTGATTTGCCTGTGAGTCAGAAGGTTCTGGGTTCAAGTCCCATTTTAGAGAATTGAGCACATAATCCAGACTGACACTCCCAGTGCTGTACTGTTGGAGGTGCTGTTTTTTGGATGAGTCATCAAACCAAGGACCCTTCTGCCCACCCAGCTGGGTGCTAAAGATCCCATGGCACTATACTGAAATAGTGCAGAGGAGTTTCCTCTAATGCCTTGGCCAATGTTTATCCATCAGCCAACATTACTTCAAAAACAAAACAGATTCAGATTATGTGGTTATTATCCAATTACACTCTGTGATGTCTTACTGACTGCAAATTGGCCATTTTACATCCTACATTATAACATTAACTATACTTCAAAAATCACCTAAGGATGTCCTCAGCTTATGAAAGGTGCTATAGAAATGCAAGACTTTCTTTGGTTGTGATTTGTTTTGACAAATATATAAACATAAACATGTTAAGGTTGTCCCGCCAAATATCTCTGTTTTTTGCTTGGCATCTGTTTCTTCTCTGATTATGCCTCTTTGAAGCAACTTGAGATGTCTTTCTGCATTAAAGTAGAAACACAAGTTACTGTAAAGCTTTCCACATTTCAGTAAATCTCTGACATTTTTTATTTTTTCACCAACCAAAAGGAAGGGAACCTTTGAGTGGTAGCATTCTCACTGAGTCAGAAGGTTTGAATCCCACTCTAGTTAACCACAGGGAGTGGAAACCAGAGCTCCAATTCTGAATTCAGCATGATACTCATGTCCGGTGGGTGTATGGGTCTGGGAGTCCATAAAACCTTCCCGCCATATAGAATTAACTCTTTATAGTACAAACATACACACAAAGAGCAGGAGTAGGCTATTCAGCCCCTCGAGCCTGCTCCGGCATATAATAAGATCATGGCTGATGTGATAGTGACCTGAAATCTGCATCTCACCTACCTCCAATAACCTATCACCCCCTCGCTTACCAAGAATCTATCCACCTCTACCTTAAAAATATTCAAAGACTCTGCTTCCACCACCTTTTCAGGAAGCGTGTTCCCAAGGCTGACGAACCGGAGTGAAAAAATTTCACCTCATCTCTGTTTTTAATGAGTGACTCCTTATTTTTAAACCGTGACCCTCAGTTCTACATTCTCCAACAAGAGGAAACATCCTGTCCACATCCACCCTGTCAAGACCTCTCAGGATCTTGTACATTTCAATCAAGTCATCTCTTCCCCTTCTAAACCCCAGTAGATACAAGCCTAGTCTATCCAACCTTTCCTCATAAGGCAATCCACCCATTCCAGGTATTAGTCTGGTAAACCTTCTCTGAACTGCTTCCAACGCATTTACATCCTCCCTTAAATAAGGTGACCAATACTGTACACAGCACTCCAAATGTGGTCTCACTAGTGCCCTGTACAACTGAAGCGTAACCTCCCTACTTTTGTATTCAATTCTCCTCACAATAAATGATTAAATTCTATTAACTTTCCTAATTACTTGCTGTACCTGCATACTAACCTTTTGTGATTCATGCACTAGGACACCCAGATCCCTCTGCACCTCAGAGCTCTGCAATCTCTCACCATTTAGATACTATGCTCCTCTTTTATTCTTCCTGCCAAAATTGACAATTTCACATCTTCGCACATTATACTCCATTTGCCAGATCTTTGCCCACTCATTTATGCTATCTATATCTGTTTGTAACCCTCTTATGTCCTCTTCACAAATTACTTTCCTACCTATGAAGTATCACTTTACCAATGGAAGGAGGGCTCTCATCACGAGCTGCCAGACTGTTATTTGAGCTGCAAAACCTTCCATATAAATGTTGAAGGAAAGTGAGAAAAAGTGAAAACAGACAGTGGGGAGCAGTCTTTTGCTATTTATTCTCAACACCTTCCTAATTTGGGAAACGTCTCTGGTTCTCCTTTAAGTTTTTTTTAAAAATTGCATTCTAGTTTAATCTTTTTGTGTCTTTACCATGGCTGTAATATCCTTCCTACAGTGAACTCCAGCTGGTGCCTAACCATTATCTTTTATAAATAACAGAATACTTTGTTTTGCTATTGAATGCCCCTGTATAATAAATCATGAATCCCAATTGTCTTTTGATAGCCTTTTCTTCATACACCCTAGCATTTAACGGTGTAAGTATCTGTATGCTTGAGTTTCCATCTCCCTTCACTCCATTAAGGATGTTACAATTTGGATAAACTTCCATTTAGTTGCAACCTAAAAGTAAGCTACATCTGCCTTCCGTCTGCCTATACCACTAACCTGCAGCCTTCTGGGTTCTTACTCACTCTGCCATATCCCTTGCCTGTTTGATTTGGGCCTATGCCTAAAAAAATCATTTAAAAAATGGGAAACAGCTTGAAGAGAAGTCCTGCCCTCTAGTAGTTTGATAATAATTGTCGTGCACCCTAATCTTACAAGAAAGAGTAAACTTTATACAAGATCTTAATCACATGTTCAGAGCATCTCAGCACCATACAGCGACCGGAACTATGTATAAAGTGCAGTCATCATTGTAATGTAACAGCTTTTCAGATCTGTACTTCTGTAACAGCTGCAAGGATTTGGTAATGGTGCTTAAAATGAGGACTTGTATCTGGGTTCTGTTTGCTGTCTTTGCTGAGCAATACTAAGTGGGAGCCCTACGATTAGCCTGAACCCTTTGGACTAGGGAGGAGACCAATCTTCTATGGTACCCATCGTGGAAATTATCGAGTGCCCACCTGGAAGGTACTCGTGGATTAGGGCTGGGCTAATATCTGGATTAGGCTCTGCTATGATGTCCTGCCTATAACTGACCATCCTGTCCTGATTCACTTTCTTACATAGAGATTGCACAGAAACAAGTCATTCAAACCCAATGTATTACTTTTGAAGTCACTGTTGCTTGTAGGGAACTGGTGGACAGTTTGCTCACGGTTTGCACTCAGCAAATAAATTGACCAGTTATCAATGACCACCACTGGCAGCTGTGCCTTCAGCTGACTAGGCCCTATGCTCTGGGATTCCATCTCTGCTTCTCCACCCCTCTCAACTATATTTTTAACTATGCTTTTGATCACCTGTCCTAATACCTCCTCAAGTGTCTTGGAGTCGAATTTTATTTGTTAGCTCCCCTGCGAATAGCCTTGGGATGTTTTACTATGTTAAAGGTGCTATATAAAAATTTCCTTTCATTAGCTGTTGAGAAAAATAGCAGGCACCAAACTGCCTGCTGCTCTTCAAGAAGTGTGCTCTGGATCCTTTATCCAAACAGGGAGACATGCCACCCAGCTAAATGCCTCATCCAAAAGATAGCTTCTCTGATATTGCAGCACGTACTCTGTACTGTCCTCTAGTGTCAGCCTAGATTATGTCCGCAAATTCTGGAGTGGGGCTTGTACTCGATTTCTGATTTCCCAGTGAGAAACCTACCACTGAACTAAACTGAAACTTTGAATTAACCTCAGAGAATTATTTTAGGAATGGGAAGTTTTTTTTTGAGGTTTTGTAGCTAATTACAGGTGACGTATATAGTTCAAGGACTAAATCTTCCTCCTCTGTGCAAATTACTTTAGCCAACTGACCAGATTGGCATGAGCACAAGAGAATAATTTCCCTACCATTCCCAAAGGGAGTCTTAGCAAGACTGGCAGTTGGCCTACGGTTGTTAATGGGAATGTATTCAACTACTGGTATCACACTCAGAAGTAAAGAAAAGAAACAACTTGCATTTATCTGGCACCTTTCGCAAACTCTGGAATTCCTAAAAGGCTTTACAGCCAGTGAGGTACTTTTGAGGTATAGTCACTTATGCATTGTAGGGAATGTGACAGGCAATGTGCACACATGCAAGGCCCCACAAACCGAACACACTAATGTACAGATAACCTGTTTTTAGTGAAGATGGGTGTCTTAGCCAAGATACTGGGGGGAGCTCCCCAGCTGTTGTGCAAATAGGTTTGTATCATGGGAGATTTGTAACCACCTGAGTGGGCAGCCAGGTCCTCAGTTTAATGTTTCACCTGAAAGGCAACACCTCCAACAGCGCAGCACTCCCTCAGTACTACACAGGAGTGTCGGCCTAGATTTTATGCTCAGTCTTTTGAATACACATTGAATCCACAAAACTTCGACTGAGTTGAGTGCTACCAAATGAACCACAGCTAAATAGTATAGGGCTATTCTGGTGAAAGTGACTTGACTCTAAAGTGATAGGGTCTGAATGCAGTTATCGGACTGGAGTGGCAACCCAGAGATGGAGTTTACATCACACCATGTCTTATTAACTTGAACATATCTTGGAATTTGTGGGTTGGCACCATGGAACTGCCTGGAATACCCCAACTGTCCTTCAAGAAAGGGAGCCTGCGGTGCCTGCTCAGTCTGGCCTCCACATGACTCGGTCCCCTGCTCTGTAGTTGATTAGCTCACTAAAGTGACCTACCAAGTCATTCAGTTGTAAAAACAATCGCTCAGGAAGGACCATCACCAGCATCTCTGTAGCTTGGAATTGGCATTAATTGAAACCTTGTCAGTGCTCACAACCTGAGATCTTAAAAAATAGACTGCTGAATGTACTATCAGGCCTTGAGGTTTGAATTTATTAAATTCCAAATGTGAAGCTTCTAAGTAGCCTTTTAAGTGTTCCTCTGTAGATCACATTTGCTTTTCTAGGAGGGGAGAATGATCAGACAGCATCAGTATTGCTGCTTGATGACTTTTTTATCCTTTCATGAGATGTGGGTGTCACTGGCTGGGCCAGTCTTTATTGCCTATCCCTAATTGCCCTTAAGGTGGTGATGAGCTGCCTTCTTGAATCGCTGCAGCCCATGTGATGTAGGTACACCCACAGTGCTGTTAGGGAGAGAGTTCCAGGATTTTGATCCAATGGCAGTGAAGGAACAACGATAGAGTTCCAAGTCAGGATAGTGTGTGACTTGGAGGGGAACTTGCAGGCAGTGGTGTTCCCATGTGTCTGCTGCCCTTGTCCTTCTAGATGGTAGTGGTTGTGGGTTTGGAAGGTGCTGTGACTTGTCAGGAGGAGTCCTAAAAATGGGAAGGAATCGGCAGCGGGTCAATTTTTATTTCCTCCAGATAGAACCTAGATCTTATGGGAAGTAAAGGCTGGAATTCCAGCCATGGGGGATCTGTTGTGTGTGTCCTCTTGCAGTGCTGTAGTTCTTTTAAAAGAGTAGACTCCCGGACCCTGTTGTAAAGAGTCTTTCATGGTTGTAGGCTAGTCCATGTAATCTTTACGTTCCAGCACTAATGCCTGCAGGGCTCGGAGTAGATTATAGCTCTGCTAATTTTTGTTCAGTGACTGCCTTTGTCCGTAGATACGTAATTATTTATGGTCATGCTGTTAAAAAAGATGAGATGGGAACGATTTGGTAAGTGTGCTGTTATCAGACATGAGTTGCTAGGTTGAAAGCAATATTGGTTGGATCCCCTGAACAGATTACATTCAAACATGTGAGACTTGAGGAGTAAGGGAGAAAATTTAGATTGTCTTTATCACAGTTTGGCATTAATTGACGCTACTTTTAACTTGAATACATGTGAGGTGTATTGATCTCAAACTAGCATTTCGTTGTCTAAATTATTCACGTGAAAGCATTACGTTTAGATGTTTTCTTCATAACCGATGTTTTCTTTGACCTTTCTGTAAACAATTTTTTGAATTTCCTTTAGCTTTTCACAAAAGATACTTCAGGTACTCTGGAAGCACCCATGTAATGATTTAGATTGGAATGTGTTGCACAATTTTTTAAAAAGCTAAGAATTATATGGATGAAAGTGGAGGCTAGTAAATTATGTGCAGCTGAATCAGCCATTAGGATCCTTTCTGATAAAGGAGACTTTGGTACCAAAGCTGCTTGACTGCTAACTGGGATGTTTTCAACAACTTGCATTTAAGTGTTTAAGAGCTCTTTGTGTTTCAAAGCGCTGTAGATCAAGGAAAAATCAGTAGAGGTTCGCAGGAAGGAAAAACACTGGGTCCAGGATTGAAGGAGTATGTTTGACAAAGGCTTCTGCAAGCAGGGAGGGAAGTGGAAAGGGGACAGCAAGAAGCTTGTGATGGAGGAGTGAAGGCTGGGTGCAGGGATATAAGACTGGATATCACTGATGTAGGGTGTGAAAAAGCTATGGAAAGCTTAGAAAGTATGGGTAATATTAAAACCAACTTGTTTGGCATGGAGAGCCAGTGGGGGTTGGAGGAGATGCATGTCTGAGACATCATGTGAGGGCATATGATATAGCATTTTGAATAAGTTGTAAATGGTAGCAGATTAAGGCAGTAGACAGCCTAGAAAAACATTGGAGAAGTGGAACCTTGAAAGATGGATTAGGGGGCACAGCCAGCAGCAATTGGTGAAAATTTGGAGTAGTGGTTGAAGAAAGCTGGATAGGCAATTAGAGGGTGTTGTGACAACCCTTGGGTCAATGGAAGAAATAGAACTGAGCATCATTAGTGTACATGTGGAATCTGACTAAGGTTCCAGATATTGCTAAAAGGAGAAGAATTAAGGATGGGCCCTTGGGCCACATCAGAGATGGTTATTGGACAAAAGAGGAGAAGCCATTGGAGTCTGTATAGTCCCTAGTACTGTGTACGTTAGTGAGAATGGAATAGGGAAGTGTCACAAGATGGGCTTCAGACAAGCAAAGTTAGAGATGGGGAGTTTGGTTAATTGGGTCAAAGACAGTAAAGTGAAGAGACAGAGATACAGTCACACACAATATCATTTGTAATGTCAGTGCTGTGCTCAGGGAATAAGCCAAGCTGAAGGGTTTGAAACAAGAAGTGGTGGGAATCCTTCAGGAATGCCTGTTCCTCAGTCATTTGTGACAACGAATGAAGTTTTATTAACCAGATGGGATGTGATAGTTAAAAGGTAAGGTTTTTTTGTAGGTAGGAATGGGAAGAACTTGATCATTTTTGAAATGTCCAGTTTAAACTGCTTTCTGCTGACTTGTTTTAGGGTAGGGGGGATTTTCATAGCATTAGGAGCAAGTGTCGACCATATGGCCCCTTGAGCTTACTGCATTTTCGATAAGATCATGTCTGATCTGATCTTGGCCTCAGTTCCATTTTCCTGCCGATTCCCTGTAACCCAGACTCTTAAAGTTCAAGAATCTGTGTCTCAGCCTTAAATATATGCAATGACCCAGCCTCCATAGCTGTCTGAGTAAGAGAATTCCAAAGAGTCATAACCCTCTGAGAGAAGAAACTTCTCATCTCCGTCTTAAATGGAGACCCTTATTTTGAGACTATGCCCCCGAGTTCTAGATCCACCCACAAGGGGAAGCATCCACTCAGCATCTACCTTGTCAAGCTGCCCTCAGAATCTTATGTTTCAATGAGATCACCTTTCATTCTCCTAAACTCCTTAAGTATAGGCCCAACCTGCTCAACCTTTCCTCATGAGGGTAACTATGGCAAAGTTTATTGGGTCAGACTTCCTGCCCTCTTGATTCATGGGAGAGAATGAACAGGAAGGACAGAAAGGGATCATATCTTCTGGGCTGTACAGCAATGTTATTTATTGCTTTGGCCAGAAAGCCATGGAGTTAACTCTATTCTAGCTCTTTATCCACCTCCAATTTTTCCCCCTCATTCCCCACACCCCTCCAGAGGTTCTGACTCTTGTTCAGGTACGCTGTTAGAGATGCTGACGTCCCATGGCACTTCATCGTGTTGATGGGCTATCCATATGTGAGTCCAGTTGGTGAATTTTGACAGGCTTTTTCACCACATGGGCATCCCAGATAACCCACTTCCAGCCATCCCATACATTCCAACAGGAGTCGATGCATTGTAAAGTCGGGCACTTGACCGGTGTTTTTTCTGCCTTCTCAGTCTAGGGGCACTGCCAGTTGGAGCACTCCTGCTATTCTCATCAACAGATCAGGGATTGATGCCAACAGTCCAGGAGTACATTAAGATTGAAAATGGTACAAGTGAAAGCTGGCTGTCAGGAAACACTGAATGGGTGATGTTTAAAATGGGTTTTAAAGAGCTGAATAAAGGTTTTGAGATCCTGTGAAAGGATATGGAAAGTAGAAAACTCTATTGATTTTTGTGCAACAAGTCTTGTAAATGAGAGTGCGAAGTGTGTGTGGGACATAACCAAAACACCATATGATATGGTAATGTAGGTATTGGACAGTTCCTTCTTTTCAGTGTAGATACAAAATGCTATCCTGCTTATACTGAGACTGAAAAGGCAGATTGAGAACATGCAACTTGATTATATTGCTTCCATGTAATAGTGGTATTTTTGTTAATGTGCTGGCACCGTGTCACTGTAATCAAGGGTTGACTCTGCCTTTAGCTCATACAAGTCTGAATCAGTCCCGCATGCCGGCTGATCAGGGGTGGGTTTACTTTAAAATTGCACAGATTTAATTGATAGCTTCTGTGTTCAATGCCAATTTGAGCTTTGGATGCAATCTCCTTCCATATACCAGTTTAAACAAGATGTTTGAGCCCTGGGCCACTGCAAGGAGACTGAACCTTTTCATGAAATTCCAATTAACAATTTCAGTAATTTATTGTAACCCGGTATGTGACATTTCATGAAGATGATGAACCAATTCCTATAGTGTGTCCTGTCCATACCAGGAATCTGGGACTTTTAAAATAAATTTGATCTGATTAAAACTGCATTGCCCCACTCAATGCGTTTTATACTGGTATTCGCAATAAAGAACCCACAGAATAGGAGCAGGAGTAAATCATTTGGCCTGTCGAGCCTGCTCAGCGACTCAATACAATCATGGCTGATCTTGGGCTTCAACTCCATTTTCCCGCCTGCTCCCCATATTCCTTAACTCTCTGAACAAGAACACAAGAATGTTTGCTATAATAATTTATAGTTTTTCAATGCTTATATCCATACATGTTACTTCAGATGAAGCTATCACAGGATAATACAAACCTTCTTAATATATCACACCATGTTTAAATCTGTACTGCCGAGCAATTCTTAGCGTTCACGTCCAAGGATCATTCTGTTCCTTAGTGTGTTTTTTTATGGAGACCTGTAGCAGTTTGTCCTCCTGGTTAACCTGTTTAATCCTGTGGGTGCAGGATGCACCAGAATGTCTTGCCCATGTGACTATTCTGCATTCAGACTGTGAATGGTTTACGCTCTCTCTCTCTCTCTCTCTCTCTCTCTCACACACACACACACACACACACACACACACTCTATAACTACTGCACTGACTGGAATGTGCTAAGTCCTCACAGACTACGATAAATGTATATGGCTCAGTCCTGTACCATGTGAAACAACTTGCGCACAGTGTTGATTATGTTTAGATTGAAAAATTATGTATTTCTGTGAAGGGTTTTAACTGAGAAAAGAGCCACATATACCAGGTGGTTAGAACCACACACAGCTTTTGTACATACAGAGCTATGTATTCCTGGAAAGGGTCAAATTCCAAGGATTCACAAGCCAAAAACTTCTGTTTGTAGGTGCAGATCAGCGGGCAATGTTCCTTTGAAGTCCTGGACTTTGAGCAGACTAATATTCTGGCTGGGTGGCGAATTTTAATCTCGATGTTCTGACGACATGGTTCAAGATTAGTTGTAATAAATCCAAGCAAAACATAAAAAGGTTTGAAAATATTTAACAGTAAGAAAATAATTGCAGCAGTAATCCAGGTCACTAGATCATTATTTTGATTGCAGTATTTGGGCAAGTGGCAGATTTTCAAAATTTATTGATCCTGGATCATAATTTTTAACCCCTTAAAGATGTGGAGAGTTTGAAACACCAAGCTAGGTCAGGAAATACTGAGATACTGGTAAATGGAGACCTGCAGGTCCTTATCCAAGGCAAGAGGGTTCAGAGTTGGGGTTCTCTGCTACAAATGGGAAGGGACAGAGGACATTTGCAAATATACAACTGGGCAGCCTTGTTTGGGGTGCAAATGAAGGATAATAATTTGGAGATTGGCCTCCTTGAGATGAGAACAACGAAGAAATTCTTGTCAAAGAATACCAGCTCTAATGAGAAGGAGCAAAACTTAATAGTAAAAAGAGGCTGACTAAATTGAGATCACCGCTACAATCAGTGAATGTGCCCTTGTATATCTGGTTTCTACACATGGTCACATAAGTTCTTGTGTTGGCACAGTGATGTTGCATGGACTCTTAGCAATTTGATGAAAATGATACCTTGAGATGCTGATGTGACTGGGTGGGAATAAAGGAGTTGGTGGGAGCTTTGTTTCACATTAAGTAATATGGCTGGAGGCATTTTCTGCAGTGTAACCAAAAGCCAGCCATGGCATAGTGGTTTTGGCTGCTCCAGGGTGACATTTCCATTTGTACAATTGTTCAATAACAGATATAGAAATTATTCTGCTCTTGCACACATGTTCTGTAAAGTATTTGTGTTTGGCAGCACCATCACTGGAACTAACTTGTTCAGTGTTCCCAGTAGATTTTTAGTTTGACTGTTTTGCCTTGGCCTTGCTGTAGTTTTATACAGAATTCAGAGAGGGTGCTAACCAGAAGAACTTGATTGCAAAATTTTCTGCAAATATCATTTGTTAAAATGGTACAATATCTGAAACATATTGAAAAATAATCCAGGAAAGCTCTGGGAAATTCTGTTTATAAATTTTGCCCCATTTTCGGCTGGTTGCTTATATACATGCCCTGTAACTTTTTTTAAAAAAAATTGATGTTGGGATGTGGATGACACTAAGCAAGACTGAAATTGTTGCCCATCACTCGTTTCCACCAGAAGGCGATGGGCCGCCTTGAACTGCTGCAGTTGCTCTGGTTTTGTGTCCCCATGCTGGTGATAGGTAGTGGATTCCAGGATTTTGACCCAGCAACAATACAGCAATAGCAGTACATGTCCAAGTCAGAGTGAAGTGCGACTTGGAGGTGATTGTATTTCTGTGACCTCTGTTTTTGTCCAGGGTGGTGAAGATTATGGGCTGGGGTTTCTGTTAAAGTAATACAAAACAAACTGCACCAGGCATTCCATGTAAGGACAAACCAGTGTCCTGTACAGGTTTAACATCTCATTGTATGATTTGTGTTCTAGTCCTTGCCACGCAATAAAACCTAACTGAACTTCATATTTTTGTCAAGCCCACCCTGAATCATTTCCAAATATATGAATACAGGCGCAGCCTAAGGATTGCAGTTTCTCATAACTAAGGAATTTCTGTGTATCTTGTGTGGCTCATTATCGATCATGTAACTTTTCTAAGTAGGAATCCCCGATGAATACAATATTGCAGCTGAAGAGGATTAATGATGTGCAAATTTATGAGACCCCTCAGTAACTGTAGGGGCAAAGAGACATTTTTTTTAAAAAAGTCTTGCTTGCAGTTGACCCAAAACCTGAGAGGCAACAAGACAAAATTAGGCTGCACTCTTGCCCTCCAATTTAATTTGAAAAGTAAATGTACTGCTTTGAAAAGTTCTTGGGATGGTGGGAGGGGGGGAGAAATGAATCTTGCGATAAGAGATGGAGAGAAGTGTTTTTACAAATTCTCAGTCCTCTTAGTCACTTGGAATTCCAGAACACTCCAGTGCAGTCATGGAGTTAACGGTTTCCATTTTGCATCCATATGGTGGAGAGGTCAGGTCTCCTTGTGCTTTGAAATGAGAAGACGGCAGGGAGACTACTTTTTTTAAGATGTTTTGTTGCTGTCGTCAGGAGGATAAATGTTGAGTACCTTGTCTGAGTGCAACGCTGGTGGGCCAACTGCTCCCCAAACTTTGCCACTCCTTTCAACTTGAATCTGTCCCAAGCCAAGTGAAATTTGAGTGTTAAAGGGAGGCAGAAGTTGAAGTCAGTTTGGACTTAACTTAATTTGTCTGTGTTTTGCATTTCCGATGAATAATTTTAAAATAAAATGTAGTTCATGTGAAGTTGTGATTACACTGGTGACTTAAAAGAAACTACTTGTAAACTGGCTACTGTGGGAGATTGGGAAACAGCCCAGAAGTGTTCTTGTGGAATTTCACTCCTCCCTTCTAAGGAAATGCTCCACTCTTTAGCATCTCAGTCAAGGTTAATAAATTGCTTGGGAGCAGGAATAGGCCATTTGGCCCTTCAGACCTGTTCTCAATTCCACTTTGCTGTCTGCCCTCCATAACCCTTGACTCCTTAGTCTATCAAAAATTTGTCCAACTTGAATAAATTCAGTGACCCAGCCTCCAGTGGTCTCTGGGGAAGAGAATTCCACATACTGATGACCCTCTTGAGGGGAAAAAAACTCTCATCTCAGTCTTAAGAGGGAGACCTCTTATTCTTAAACTGTGCCCCCTGATTCTAGTCTCCCCCACAAGAGGAAGCATCCTCTCAGTATCCACCCTATTAAGTCCTCTTCTTTAAAAATGTTACAAAGTTAATGCTCTCAATGACTTAATCTCAAGTGTGGATTCTAATGGAATTTGGCGTTCAGATTTAAAGGTTGCTCCACCCAGGCAGCACCAGCCACCAAAAACATTTCCTTCCAACTCCCAGTCCTACACAACTGTGTGTGTGGGCTGCCTGTAGGCCACAAGCTTTTGTTTGTACATCTCTGCTGTAACCCATCATTCTGCAGTGCTCCAGGGTGAAGGTTCTATCAATCATTCGATGGGTTTATGATGAGGAAAATGCAGTTTCTGCATGTGCAAAAGTGGTGCTTGGGATTGGGGGGAGCTCAGTATAACCCTAACCCATCCTTGTACAGAAAAACCATTACTCACTGATTCATTGTGATTTATGGCCCACTCTGTCAGTTTAAGTTTCATTTGGCTGAAAAATATGTACCATCCATCATTCTGAATTTAGTAATTGTAATAAGTCAGTAAAGGAGAGGCATGTTTGTACAAATTTAATCTGAATTAAAAGTTAAATAAAAAGTTGCTTGATTCAAATTATCAAGGCAAAGGACCGTGAACCAATATGACTAGGAAAAGCAAAATCCTGAAATAAAACAGGAAACCCAGTCATCATCCTGAAAGATTAATCCTGCCTTCCTCTCTCCACAGATGCTGTCAGATCTGTTGAGCATTTCCACATATGATTAACAAACTTTTTTCTTGTGACCAGGAAATGCATGGCAAATTAATTAGCATCATAAGGAGAAGGATCAGATAATATGGATGGAGCCTGTCATTAGACACTTGTCCAGATACCGACTGACTTGTGTGTTTCCTGCATTTTTTTTGATTGCCTATGGTTACAAGGGATGTAAGGGGTTAATATTACTAGGACTGTTTGCAAGATCAGAATGCAATAAGGGTGAAAACTGGAATGTTGGTGGCATCATTTGAATATAAAATTAAAATGAAGGCATTCGTGATATGATTCATTTGTACATGGAGGTGTGCTGGAAAGCTGAGTCAATGTCCTTTTGGCATCCCTGCGGCTGTCGAGCAGCAATGTATGTGTTCAGTCGATCGTAACACAGAACCCAGTACAAACCAGCATGCATGTCCTGTACTATGGGATTGCTGTCATACGACTGGCTATTTTTGAATGTACTGTATTACACGAGCCTCAATTTACTAATCTAACCACCCATTTCTTTAAGGTAGTTTTGCGCTAAATTGTGAACTGACTGCACCCAGTATGGGATAAAATCTTGAGAAATAGGAGTAAGTTATGCAGCCCATCCTGTCCAATCTGCCATTTACTAAACATCATGGCTGAATTGCTCCATCAAATCCACTTTCTCGCTCCATTCCCATTTCCTTTAATTCACTTAGTGCCCAAAAATCTATCATATCAGTTTTGAATATACTCATAGTCAATGCAACCACAGCCCTCTGGGTAGAGAATTCCAAAGATTCAGAACCATTTGAGTTAATAAATTTCTTCTGCTCCTTAGACATAAATGAATCACCCCTTATCCTGAAACTGGTGCCTAGTTCTAGACTGCCCAGCCAGGAGAAATATCCTTTCAGCATCAATTCTGTCAAGTCCTCAAAAATTTTGTGTTCAATGAGACCACGTTTTATTCTCCTTAACTCCAGGGTATTGCCCTATTCTATACCCTCTTCATAGGACCACCCTCTCATCTCAGGAATCAATCTAGTAAACCTTCAGTACAAACTCTCTAAAGCAGCTAAAACCTTGCTTGGGTAGGGAGACACAAACTGTACAGTTGAGTAGGTTGGGCCTGTACTCATTGGAGTTTAGAAAAATAGGTGACCTTATTGCAACATATAAAATTCTTAGGGGGCTTGACAAGGTAGATGTTGAGAGGTGGTTTCCCGTTGTGGGAGAGCCTAGGACCAGAGGGCATAATCTGAGTAAGGAGTTGCCCATTTAAAACAGAGATGGAGGGAATTTCTTCTCTTAAGAGGGTAGTTATTCTGTGGAATTCTTTATCACAGAGGGCAGTGGAAGCTGGGTCGTTAAGTATATTCAAGGCTGAGATAGACAGATTTTTAATCAGTAAGGGAATCAAGGGTTATGGGGAAAAGGCAAAAAAGTGGAGTTGAGGATTATCAGATCAGCCATGATCTCATTGAATGGCAGAGAAGACACTATGGGCCGAATGGCCTACTTCTGCTCCTATGTCTTATAGTCTACACAGTGCTTCAGGTGTGGTTTCACCCAAGCCTTATATAATTCCAGCAAGTCTGCCCTTACGATTACGCTCCAAACCCCTTGAAATAAAGGCTAAAGTGATATTTGGTTTCCTAATTACTTGCTGTACCTGCAAGCTAACTTCCTGTGATTTGTGTATAAGGATGTACAAACCCCTCAGTATACTAGCATTTACTAGTCGCTCAGCTTTTCAAGAAATACTCCAATCTTCCTAAATCAGAGCATATTTTCGCATCTCCCCATGTTGTACTCCATCTACCACTACCTTGTCCAACCCCATAACTGATCTGTATTCTTGTGCAGCCTCTTTGCAACCTCCTTGCAGTTTACTTTTCCACCTAACCTTGTATTGCCAGCAAATTAGGTTGCCCTCTGTCCCCTCTTCCAAGTCATTGATATAGATTATAAATAGCTGAGGTCAAGCACTGATTCTTCTGGCACTCCACCAGTTATACCCTGCCAGTCTGAAAATGATCTATTTGTTCCTACGCAATGGGTTGGATGTGAAGAGGCAGTGGAGGAATATACTTATACTGAGTAACCAAGATATTTGGTGCATTAAATTGCAGAACACCAGGATTTATGTTGAAATCAGCACTGTAAATAAGTCTCCTTTCAAAGCGAGGTTTTGAATATTTTTTTTAATTCTTTGCATTTCAAATCAAATTATGCAGAATATAGTTTAATACCTTAATTGTACTACTTTTTGGCAATTGAATGCTGACCTTTCAGGGGTGACACTTAACCAGACTTGTGGTCACATGGCCTTCATGTCTTTGTAAAAGTGCTGCTGCCACAGTGCCCTCATTTAAGAAGTTTTTTCTTGCATGGGGGAGCAAAGGTGCAATCTTTTCTTTAATCAATGAAGGCCAGGCAGAAAGCCTGCAGTGTTGCTGCTCGATTGGTATGCGGAGAACTTCAAGCCCAAGGATACAGCTACTTGGAATTCCTTCGCTTCTATCCAGCCTTGCTACATGAACAATTCTTGACTGCCATTTCCCCAGGAAGTCCTTGGCTCAACTGGCATAAATTCTGCAAATTCCTCTCCACTAAAGGAATTTTATACATTTTTTCCCTTGGCATGCAAATGCTAATTAGAATCTAGGATGGAGGCTTCCTATAGCAGGTTGTCCTTGGTAACAGTACCATTTAGTTTCTTCTAAGCTGTAGCTGCTCATGCAAGGTAGAGATAATTTTTAAAAATTGCGAATACTGGAAATGTCAAAAATAGAAGTGCTGGCAGTACAATTTAGGTTTCACTAATTTCTACTCAATCCCTCCCAATTTTTCTTTTCTAAAGGAGCACCCTCACAGTGGCTGCAGGTCCCAAGTGTTCTGGGAAAGGTGACCCTGTGTGACTTTGTGCCCTGCTGCTGCCTACTTCTCTAGGATGACCACTAACGCAGATCAGATTGTGTTGAATTTGAGGCATTCTTGATTTGTGTTTTTGAGAATTTTTAAATTTTTCATCCTCTGAATATGCGCTGGCAAGGCTGGCATTTTTGCCCATCCTAGTTGCCCTGAGAAGGCAGTTTGATACAACTGAGTGACTTCAAAGGGCAGTTTGGAGTCAACCACATTAATCTGGGTCTAGTCATGTATAGGCCACACTGGGTAAAGATGGTAAGCATCTTTCCCTCAAGGATATCAGTGAACCGATTGGATATTTCGTGAATCTAGTGCTTCCAGGTCACTTTTATTGCCAATTTTTAAAAAAACTGAATTGAAATTCTCAATCAGCCATGATGGAATATGTACTTGCGTGATCTGGCATCTGAACAACTAACCACTAACTAAAGTAAGCACTACGCTGCTATATCACACCGGTTTCATCTTTACCCAGCTCCTTTAGTTCTACCTGAAAAGGGAAGGGGAAAGAGAATTAAATAGAATATGAAAATAACAAAGGGATATGTTATATTGATGGGCTTTAAGCATATGTTGTTTTCCCTGATTGCCTCTACTTTGATAAACAAAATACTAGCCACTCACAATGTCAAGCTTCTGTTCAATTCCTTCATCGCCAGGGAGATTTGCGCAGAATAATAGAATAGTCACTAATAGTCACGGAGAGAAAAGAAAGAATTGCTGACCGTCCTGGAGGAAACATGTTTCCTGTTATTCATGGTGTGCTTAGCAACACCCACTAACATTTAAAATCCCTGCAGGCTGTGCAGCTTTCAGAAGTTCATAAAGACAGCACATTCTTCCTGAGCAAATACCTATTGGAACTGCTGAGCAAAATGCAGCTTTTCTGCATTGCCTCCTTCATTCAGCTAAAGTAATAGCCAGCTGAGTGGCCTGTGTCCCACAATCAGCACCTTTATTATTGTAACAGGGCATTTACAGTTTTTTCGGGGTTGTTTATTGTTGCAGATTCTGTCCAAGAAACCTAATTGTACCATGGGCTGTGCTGTCCGGTTGTTTTTTGACTATGACGTAGAAGACATCGTTTCAGCTCAGTCATTTCATGCTTGAAAGTAGTTGCTGGTAAGCACTGCATGTTTTTTTTTTGTACTGTTAACAAGTTTGTTATTTCTAGCCTTGGTTGAAGTAGGAACCTCTCATGGTTTCTAAGAGCACAATAAGTGGCCAGTGGCATCATTGGATGAGCAGTCACTGTGTGTATGGGGGAAAAAGCTTTTATTCTCATGCATCTCAACTCTCACTTATGTCATCGGAGATATTTTCCCAGAGACCACTGGAAATTGAGAAATCAGCTTCAAACAATTATGTGGTGGCAGCCATAGCTGTAACTGTAATAATTGCCACCTAATTTTTTTCAGGGCACCCTAAAGTCTTTGAAGGTCAGTGCTTTCTGTGAAGTACTGCAGTGATTCTTTAACCCAGCAATCTTGTTAGTAGAGCTTATGGGCCTTTGAGGTCTTAAAGGGCTTCTCTTAGCACTATTGCCTAAAAGGTGGATAAATCTCTTAACGTTCTCAAGAATTGGGAACCTGAGCTATGCAAATTAATGGTAATATGGATTTAAATTCATATGTGGCTCTGTGCCATCATGGTACACCCATATGATCCACAAAGATTAAAATGTGGGCACCCTTGTAGTGCTGAGCCATTGAGGAGAAGAACTTACATTTGTAAGGTTTTATCACATCTCAGGCTTTCCAAATTGCTTTACCTTGTGCAAATATAATGGGTAACCATGGTAGCTGTTTTGTGCAGAGCAAGTTCTCACAAATAACAATGAAATATCTGACCATCTATCTGGTTTTGGTGGCTGAGAGGGGAATATTGATTAGAACACTGAGAAAATTCCCTGTTCTACCAAACATGTCTGGGACATACCAGTGTCCATCAGGGCATGGAGTTAAAACCTCAGTTTAACTTATCCGAAAAAAAACCACTCTTGCCAAAAAATGTCAATTCCGTGAGGGAATTGTGATGCATTCGACCTCTGGCTCTGAGATAGGGATGCACAAAATTGGGTGCCCAGAAGCAAGAGAAGTTTTCAAAGTCTGAACAAAGTATACTTTTCAGAGGTTTTAAGACAAAGTAGAAAGTCTTAGGGTTAGAGTTTGAGTGTGGGGCTAATACGCATTCTTGGAGCTGTCACAGAAGTTGGCATAGAATAAGAGATGCAAAAGAGGCCATAGAGCATGTCCTGGATGTAGGACTTGAAGAATTTGGAACAGTGTGGTGGAGTGAGACCATGGAGAGATTCTGTGCCAATGGAGGTTGGCGAGCAGTAGAACTTTGATGTCGGCTTGGAGCTCAGGAGACTGATGAAGTGAACATTGCAGATGTCAAGCTGATTGAGGAGTGAGGTAATGACATTAGGAAAAAGCAGTTAGCATTTAGGTATCATATCCTAAGATTTCCAAAAGTCATCTTTGAAAAGAGAATTCAGTATGATCACTGTTAAGTTCTAGGCAGTTATGAACAGCAAGGCCCCAAAAGTAGTGCGTGAAATGAATGACCAGTTAATTTGTTTTTTGAGGTGATTTCGGGAGAACTTCTTTTTTGAAGCACATAGTGCCATTGAGTCATATACGTTTATCTGAATAAACAATGGAGACCTTGCTTTGTTATCTGGGGAAATATGTCATTTTTAACAATGTGGTATTCCCTCAGTGCACCGAAATGGCAACCCAGCTTATATGTTCAAGTCCTGGTGTTGTCTTGAAATGAAACCTTCTGACCCAGTGGTTAGTGCTGCCAGCTGAACCAAGCTGACATCCTATTCATTGCCAAGATTTCCAAAGAAGGAAATTGAAATTAATCTTGAAGAATAGGTTGTGGGGTTGTGCACTTTCAAGATCATGCAGAAAACCTAAGGCTGAAATGAGCAGCTGGACAGAAGGCTGGAATCATGAACGACAATATTGAATGGTGAGAACTGAATCGGATGGTTTTGATCTTGTCAATATTGAGGTAATGAAGTGCTCTCTTTTTTAGATTGCTGACTTGGAGGCTTGTTAGCCTGTTAATGCATAGAGTAAAGAAAGTTAAACTTGAAGACGATACCACAGAAAGTTGGAAAAGGTAAGTGATTTGAAAGGCCACCCTATCCCTGTTTAATATTGATCTCTTGACTTTTGAAGTTGATGAAATTTTAGCAGAATTGCAATATTTTTTGAGGTGTTAGAGCACTCTAGTAGTCTGAGTTTGTACTAGATTGCTGATATCCAATGGCTTATCACCTTTGTCATAAAAGAAATTTCACATGTTAAGCAAAGGGAAGGGATTTGCTTTATAGTCAGCAACTTGATTTTTTTAAACCTTTGTTTAGAGCTGCCTCATACTGTAAGCATTACAGAAGCACTCTAACCATTGCTTTCATGTGCTAATTGATGTAAGGTTGTTTATAATGGATGCCTGATTGTGATTAAAAGGTAATCAATCTTTGGTATCAGGGTGATGTAAAAAACCATAACAGCAACACTCAATTGGTTTACAATCATTCTGAGCCCTTTAAAATTGAAATCAAACCCATACATCCATTTTAAAAAAAAATTGTGATGTTTATTTTTGTTGTGGGAATCATGACCTCTGCAAAACCATCATTCTGCAGACTTGATGCATTATGTCCATGCTAAGGGGTTATCAAACTTTGAACCACATTGATTGTAATGTACACTGGGAAAGCAGTCAGCAAATAGTGTAATGCATTTGTTTTTTTTCTGGACAAGAATAGTCGCTGCCACAGCAAGTGAAGACGGCAACTTTTCATTTTTTAGCATAAGTACATGGAGAATGTAGTAATTTGAGAACCCAGTTCTTGCATTCTCTTCCAGAGCGGAGCAGTAAAGCACGATGTTGCATGTAACGTGCATGTGATGATTGCACACATGGATCCGATTGGCATGGCCTGATAAGCGAGGGGAAAAGGTCGGAGGGTTGGAAGCTGGCTAGCCATGTGTCCGGAAATGATAGGCAGACCCTTCAGCAGCAACGTCAGAAGTTAGGCTATCACATGTATTCAGGAATCGCAGGCAAAGGTGCACCAGGTGCGCGATAATCATATAGTTAAGTGCCATGACTTTAAAAATCTGAAAATAGTCAATACAGTTATGTAAACAATGGTTTCTTCGCAGCTTACATTATTATTAAATCCTGTTACCGAAATATAGAATAAGACTTGCATGCATAAGTCTTTCTTTAGTGAAGCAGTGTGATATATGCATAGTGATAAATCTGAAGTAAATCCCAGCAGTATTTTGTATTATTTTTGGGGAACTTGGTGAAATGCAGGGGTGCATTAGTGTGCTTAAACTTCTGAAGTCGTTGATATGGATTATTCCTCCTCTAACTATCAGATTTTTTTGGGTGGTGGGGGCAGGTAGAATCTAGATGTAGCAGGGTCTTGAGGCAGGGAAAATAGAAACTCTAACTATTGAGAGTCTAGGGGCTAAATTCTATAACTAGGCTGTGACATCCTTGGCAGAGTTGTGGGCACAGAGCCAGTGTTATCACTAGGATATCAGTGAAGTGAAATGCTAGCATGTGGAAATGTTTGGCATCTCTACTTGAATTGTGAAAAACAGTGCTGTCACATATTTTGCTGAACCTGAATTGATTCTGTAGGGCCCATTTTGTATTATATAATAACGAGATGAACTGCTGGTGGTCACAGATCTGTCATTGGGTGGTACAAATCTGAAATGTTGAACCAAGTGTTGGTGTGTTTTGGCAAGTAGTTAAATGTATTGGGTTTAAAGGAGATACATCATCTTTTTGCAATATTGGGGCCTGGAATGTTGCAGGGGCAGGTGAAAACACTGGATATTCAAGCTGAGTTGATGGGGCACACATTTTTTTAAAATCAATTCCTTCATTTGAAATTTGATTTTTAAATGCATTTCTCCCGTTATTTCCCAAAATTGAATTCCATTTTCTCAGTATAAATTGTTGCAGTGCCATGGTTAAGAGGCTTTCTTTCCTTTAACAAAAGGCTTTTTGAGGCCTGATCTCAATACTTGGAGAATGCAATGTTACATCCTGTGAAGGATGTGGTTCCTATTTCATTTTTTTTTAAAGTCTGTAACAAGCTATTCAGTTCTTGGTCACCAATACACAGGAAACGCCCCTTGGACAGAACAACAGAAGTAAAATACTGCGGGTGCTGTAAAACTGAAATAGAAATAAAGTATTTGAAACACTTGGGTCATGCTGCCTCAGTGGAGTGAGCAAAAGAATTAATGTCTGATCAATAACATCATCGGAACTGGAAGATGTGCAAGTTTAAGCAAGTACATGGAAAAGCAGACAGGAAGGGAACAAAAGGGAGAAGTCAGTGATGAGTGGAGGGCAGGTGATTAAATGATATATGTAATAAAAAAAAAAATGATAATGAGAGAGGTATAGATAAAAAGATGGACTCAGAGAAGGTCTAAATAGTTGCAGCGCAATAGCATAGAAGGGAAGCATAGAAAATATTGAAAGAGAGGAAGGCTTCTTGGCCTAGACATGTGGTGGATGAAAGGCAGGTAGACCCCAGATGTAATTTATTATGGATAAGTCTGATACACATTGGGAGAAAACACAGGTAGTAAAATCTAAATGGTACCATTTTGAGTTGGGTGCAAGAGCAGAGGGACCTGAAGGGGGTGCTCTTTCACAAACCTTGAAGGTAGCAAGTTGAAAGGGCAGCTAAATTAAGAGTATGGAATACCTTGGCTTTGTAATTAGGGGCATTGAATGCAAAAACAAGGAAGTAATGCTGAACCTTTATGAATCACTAGCATGGCCTCAGTTGAAGTACTGCATACAATTTTTGGCACCGCACCTTAGGAATGAAGTCAACCTGCTGGAGAGGGTACAAAAGAGGTTTGCCGTGATACTGAGGAGGAGGGGCTTCAATTATGTGAATAGATTGGAGAAGCTGGAATTCTTCTCCATGGAGCACAGAATGTTAAGGGGAGACCTGATAGAGATATTCCAAATTATGGAGGGGTTTGGTAGATCAAGTAGAACCATAGAACACTACAGCACAGAAAAACAGGCCATTCGGCCCTTCTAGTCTACGCAGAAATATTATTCCACTAGTCCCATTCACCTGCACCCAGTCCATAACCCTCCAGACCTCTCCCATCCATGTATCTATCCAATTTATTCTTAAAACTTAAGAGTGAGCCCACATTTACCACGTCAGATGGTAGCTCGTTCCACACTCTCACCACTCTCTGAGTGAAGATGTTCCCCCTAAACCTTTCCCCTTTCACCCTAAAGCCATGACCTCTCGTGTTTATTTCTCCTAATCTAAGTGGAAAGAGCCTACTCACATTTACTCTGTCTATACCCCTCATAATTTTGTAAACTTCTATCATATCTCCCCTCATTCTTCTACGCTCCAAGGAATAAAGTCCTAACCTGTTTAATCTTTCCCTGTAACGCAACTCCTTAAGACCCGGCAACATCCTAGTAAATCTTCTCTGCACTCTCTCAATCTTACTGATATCCTTCCTGTAGTTAGGCGACCAGAACTGCACACAATACTCCAAAGTTGGCCTCACCAATGTCTTATGCAACCTCACCATAACATCCCAACTCCTATACTCAATACTTTGATTTATGAAGGCCAGTATGCCAAAAGCTTTCTTTACCATCTTGTCTACCTGTGACGCCACTTTCAGGGAATTATGTATCTGAACTCCCAGATCCCTTTGTTCCTCCGCACTCCTCAGTGCCCTACCATTTACTGTGCATGTCCTACCTTGGTTTGACCTTCCAAAATGTAACACCTCACACTTTTCCGCATTAAATTCCATCTGCCATTTTCTGGCCCATTTTTCCAGTTGGTCCAGATCTCTCTGCAAGCTTTGAAAGCCTTCCTCACTGTCCACAACGCCTCCAATCTTAGTGTCATCAGCAAACTTGCTGATCCAATTCACCACATTATCATCCAAATCATTGATATAGACAACAAACAACAATGGTCCCAGCACAGATCCCTGAGGCACACCACTAGTCACAGACCTCCAGTCTGAGAAGCAATCATCCACTACCACTCTCTGTCTTCTCCCACACAGCCAATTTTGAATCCAGTTTACAACCTCTCCATGGATACCAAGTGTCTGAACCTTCTGAACTAACCTCCCATGTGGGACCTTGTCAAAGGCCTTAGTAAAGTCCATGTAGACAACATCCACAGCCTTTCCTTCATCTACTTTCTTGGTAACCTCCTCGAAAAACTCTACAAGGTTCGTTAAACACGACCTACCACACACAAAGCCATGCTGACTATCCTTAATCAGCCCTTGGCTGTCCAAATAATTATATATCCGATCTCTCAGAACACCTTCCAATAATTTACCTACTACTGATGTCAGGCTCACTGGCCTGTAATTACCTGGTTTACTTTTGGAGCCTTTTTTAAACAACGGAACAACATGAGCTACCCTCCAATTCTCCGGCACCTCACCCGTGGCTAAGGACATTTTAAATATTTCTGCCAGGGCCCCTGCAATTTCTACACTAGTCTCCTTCAAGGTCCGAGGGAATATCATGTCAGGCCCAGGGGATTTATCTACCTTTATTTGCTGTAAGGCAGCAAGCACCTCCTCCTCTTTAATCTCTCTATGTTCCATGACACTACTGCTTGTTTCCCTTCCTTCCTTATACACTATGCCAGTTTCCTGAGTAAATATTGATGCAAAAAAACTGTTTAAGATCTCCCCCATCTCGTGAGGCTCCACACATAGACGACCACTCTGATCTTCAAGGGGACCAATTGTGTCCCTTACTATCCTTTTACTCTTAATATACTTGTAGAAACCCTTTGGGTTTACCTTCACATTATCTGCCAAAGCAACCTCATGTCGTCTTTTTGCCTTCCTGATTTCCTTTTTTAGTATTTTCTTACATTTTCTATACTCTACAAGTACCTCATTTGTTTCTTGTTGCCTATACCTGCTATACACCTCTCTCTTCTTAACCAGATCGCCAATATCCCTTGAAAACCAAGGTTCCCTATGCCTGTTAACTTTGCCTTTAATCCTGACAGGAATATGCAAACTCTGCACTCTCAAAATTTCGCCTTTGAATGCCTTCCACTTACTGAACACATCCTTGCCAGAAAACAACTTATGCCAATCCACTCTTCCTAGATCCTTTCTCATTTCCACAAAATTGGCCTTTCTCCAATTTAGAATCTCAACTCGAGGACCAGACCTATCCTTATCCATAATTAACTTAAAACTAATGACATTGTGGTCACTGGACCCAAAATGTCCACCTACATGTACTTCTGTCACCTGACCTGTCTGGTTCCCTAATAGGAGATCAAGTATTGCATCCTCTCTCATTGGTACCTTGATATATTGATTTAGAAAACTTTCCTGAACACATTTGACAAACTCCAAGCCATCCATCCCTTTTACAGTATGGGAGTCCCAGTCAATATGTGGAAAGTTAAAATCTCCTACTATCACAACTTTCTGTTTCTAACATCGGTCTGCTATCTCTCTACAGAATTGCTTCCCCAATTCTCTCTGACTATTGGGTGGTCTATAATACAACCCTATTAGTGTGGTCACACCTTTCCCATTCCTCAGCTCCACCCATATGGCCTCTGTAGACGAGCCCTCCGGGCTGTCCTGCTTACACACAGCTGTGATATTTTCCCTGACTAGTAATGCCACTCCTCTCCCTTTCATCCCTCCCCCTCTATCACGTCTGAAACAACGGAACCCCAGAACATTGAGCTGCCAGTCCTGCCCCACCTGCAACCAAGTCTCACTAATAGCAATAATGTCGTAATCCCACGTGCCAATCCACGCCCTAAGCTCATCTGCTTTTCCGACAATACTCCTTGCATTGAAATAGATGCACCTGAGAACATTTCTATCACGTACAGACCCTTGATTTCTGTCTATGCATGCATTCCTCGCTTGACCTTTATCCTCCTCCACCTCACTATCTGCTCTAACACTCTGGTTCCCCTCCCCCTGCAAATCTAGTTTAAACGCCCTGGAGCAGCACTAGCAAACCTACCCGCAAGGATGTTAGTCCCCCTCCAGTTCAGGTGCAAACCGTCCCGTCGGAACAGGTCCCACCTTCCCTGGAACAGAGCCCAATTGTCAAGAAACATGAAGCCCTCCCTCCTGCACCATCTCCTTAGCCACGTATTTAGATGCATTATCTTCCTATTTCTAGCCTCACTAGCACGTGGCACGGGTAGCACTCCTGTGATCGTAACCCTGGAGGTCCTGTCCTTCAACTTAGCACCTAACTCCCTAAACTCTCTTTGCAGGACCTCCTCCTCCTTCCTATCCACGTCATTGGTCCCTGCATGGACTGCGACATCTGGCTGCTCACCCTCCCTCCTGAGAATACTGAGAACTCGATCCGAGATATCGCGGACCCTGGCACCAGGGAGGCAACAGACCATCCGGGATTCTTGATCTTTCCCACAGAACCTCCTATCTGTTCCCCTAACTATCGAATCCCCTATCACTACTGCTCTCCTCTTTTCCCTCCCTCCCTTTCTGAGCTGAGGGTCCAGCCTCGGTGCCAGAGACGCGACCACTACAACTTGTTCCTGGTAGATCGTCCCCACCAACAGTATCCAAAACGGTATACCTATTGTTGATGGGAACAGCCACAGGGGTGCTCTGCTCCTTCTGTCTATTCTCCTTCCCTCTCCTGACATTCACCCAGCTGCTTGCCTCCTGACTTTTAGGGGTGACTGTCTCCCTGAAACTCCTGTCTATTACTGCCTCTGCCTCCCGTATGATCCGAAGTTCATCCAGCTCCAGTTCCCTAACTCGGCTTCTCAGGAGCTGCAGCTGGATGCACCTTTTGCAGGTGTAGTCATCAGGGACAATTGTGCTGTCCGTGACTTCCCACATGCTGCATTCGGAGCACTCGACTACCCCAACTGCTGCCTCCATTACCTACTCCTAATTTACTTAAAGGACTTTACCTGGCCCTACCCCACTGGGAGCAAGCTCATCCTCAGCCTCTTAAGCCAAAGCCTCTCGAGCCAAAGCCTCAAAGCTCCAATCCTTCACTGGGCCACTCGCCCACTGGCCACTCACAGGCTGGCCGCTCCTCTTCAGCTTCCCCTCCTTTTAGTTTCAATCTCTGCGCTCTTTTTCAACTGACCTGCCTTCAATCTCCACGCTCTTTTTCAAATGTTGAGTACAGTCAGTCGTGGTGAGAAGTAGGGAGAAACTTTATTTGCTCTGGCAAGTGTGTTGGTAACCATAAGTTATAGATTTAAAATATTTGGCAAAAGATCTAGAGGGGGGGTTGAGAAATTTCTTCCAAGAGGAATGTTAAGATCTGGAATACACTGAAAGGTTTCTGGAATTGGATTCCGTTGTGCCTTTCAAAAGGCAATGAGGCATACACTTGAAGAGGATTAATTCTCATGCTTTTGGGGGGGAAAAATGGAAAATGAAACATTTCAATGTGCTGACACAGGCACAATGGACCAAATGACAATATGTGCTGCAAGATTCTGATTCTAACTTGAAATAATTTGGCATTAACTTGGTGCAATCCTAGTTTCAATGGACACATTGTTATTGTGATAATAATGAAAGCAAACTTGCTCCAATTTACACACGCAAATATATATATATTTATTATATATGGGTATAAATGTGTGTATGTTATTTATTTATTTATTAATTAGTGTCAATCACTCCATGCCTACCAGCTCTAAGAAATTTTACTGGTACATTGCTACAGCCCTGTCTGGCCTAAAGCTTTTATTTGCCTTAATGGAATAGTCACTTAGGTCAGATACTGCCATGGAACCAGTGTGGGAAAGCACTTAAGGAGAAGGAGTGGGTGGACGTCTAAGTAGACCACTGAAATAATTTTCAGCACCCCATCTGTACATTTTGATCTGCCAGCAGGAATCCCTCTGAGGTTTTGACTGAAGCAGAAATAAAGAGACCTTTATCTTAGTATTTTAAATGCTACAATGAATCTCTGCTTCTGTTCAGAGTGCAACCTCTGCCTCATTTTTTCCTAATTGCTTTCTCTAGCTGTGAGTTAAACCCACTATGGAGAGCTATATTCTTGAAAGATGAGCAGTGTGCCTTCTTTAAATGCTGCTTAGAGTAGCTTGGTTACATTAACACATGACCTCAAGTGGTATACAGTTTAGTCCTCTTAATCCAAAACGATTTAATTCAAACACATTTTAGCATTAATTTCTCATTTTCAAATTATGATAATTGAAAAATTGTTAGCAGACTGTTGTCAAAAAGCAGGGGAAAGAAGGGGTACAAAAGACAGACTTGCATTTATATAATACTTTTGTGACCTCAGGATGTCCCAAAGCATTTTGCCAATGATATATTTTTGAAGTGTAGTCACTATTATAATGTATGTTATGTCACAGTAACCAGGATTTGCCCACTTGATGGTTGCGCTCTTTTGATTGTACCATTATTTGTATGAATGATCTGTGGGCCAACACCACCTTGAAGAGCAAATCCTATTATTTTTGTTCCTGTGATAGCCATTTAGTTATTGCTGATGTTTTTTGCACCGTTGTTTTAAGTGGGTGTGACCAATATTTTGATTGACTTTTATATGCGAGGGTGCATTCATATCTCGAATGGTTGACATGAGGTGTGGTTTCACCTTTCACTAAAGCTGCAGTTAGCTCAAATGAAGCGCAAATTCAGTATTGGGCCTGACCTGACTGGCCCACTTTCCCTTGGCATTAATGCACAGATTTAAAATGAATCACTGCTTCATACATTTCGATCAATTTGCACTCATTCTGATCTCCTAACATTTCTATGATCTAGTAGCTCTGCCTGTGAGCATGAAACTTTTTCTCAAGAAAGATTTCTGTTTTATGCAGAGTGGGGTCAGTGTTCGACATCAGTGGGTAAGTGTATTGTAGAGGTTCTGACAAGTTGAGAACATCTTGGGATTGATCCCTGGTCTGTGCTGCATTGGTTAAACTCTGCAGGTTAGCAATTGATGTGCAACTGTTGGCTTCAGCACCGCAGGATTGGAAACCAGGATAACATTAATCCAGATTCTTGCTCCTGTTTGCTATCTGATGGTTCTTGCTGAAAAGTCTGGGCCAGAGCAAGTAAAATATAAAAATGGTATATTTATCAAGCATATATTTCCTGTCCACCAAAATTTGTGTATTGTACTTAAAAATATACAGAGAAACAGGAAACTAAGTTGGTATATCTGCAGTTGCTTTCTTGATCTCTTATGAACTCAGCCAATGTTTATTTAACTTCATCAGAAACATATTATGTATGGCATACAGTTTTCTTTTAAAAGTAGTTCACCTTGTTACAAATAGTAAGCAGTGTTATAGGAAATTTGCTGATAGACCTATTTATACTATGAACTATTTTGCATCTAGGAGGCATCCATCATACTCCTGGTAGATGTGTCACACTTCATTATAGAAGCATTAACCTGAAATTTACAACTGTGATTGCTCTCATAAATTTACAAGCAAATGACATGACTTGGATTTCCACAGAAAGTACGTAAGTAGTGCCCTTATATGGGTAGGGTAGATTAAGCATTGTTCTTGAAAGGACAAGCTAGGTTAACAACTAAAACAGCATAACCCCGGCTCCAAATTTCAGATTACCTGTGTGCAAAATATGGAAGATGAGTTGTTCGCTGTCCTGGCTCTGGGTAGCAGATGTTTGAGTGAGGTATCAGTGGGTTGCTGGCATTTATGAAAATATTACAGCAGCAAAAGTTGGCATTTTCAGAAATGGGAGAATTGAGAAGGGAGAAGATATTTCAGATTTTGGGTGAGGACTGACAGCGATAAGGATGTGGTAGTGTTTAAATCTTGTTTTGCAGTCACATGTTTGAAACGAAAACTATACATAATGCTGCCTTAATTGTGCATTTTTGTATTGAAGGATGGAGATTCCCATGACTGTAACTATTTATTTAAATGCTGACTTTATAGGGAAGTGTGTGTGCAAAGTTCCTGCACTTAAAATCGTCCCTGACGATCATCTGCTGAGGCACTGAAAGAAACATTGAGCAGCTGTCAATGTGGTTTTGGTACATCAATAGAAAGTTGCGCACTTGCTGCATTTGACAGGTGCCAAATTGGTAAGAAACTTGGTCCTGGCACTAAAAAAACCAATAATTTTATGTGGTAATTTTTTTTATTGAAGGTCCCAAGACTAACGAGAGAATATATGAGAAATTGCTTGTTTCCTATACTTTAATTGTTGAAGACCCCAGTTCCTAACTCTTTCATGTTGCTCTGTACATGCATGTAAACAGGTCAGTCTTTGCATTTCCAATTTCAATACCTTGAGTTATCTTAAAGATCCCGTTAACTGTCTTAATGCAGGAAATATGCAACAGATACGTTTTCTAGTAAACTGATAGAACTGAGCTAAGTTCCAAGTACTGCCTAGGCATAGGTTTTGTGTGCATGAGCGAGTACTTTTCTCCCCTTTAGTGAAAGGCTGCTTTATTCCATTCCACCTTTGAAGGTGTCAGCCTCAGAGTCAGAAGATTGTGTTCAAGTCTCAGTCCAGAGACTTGAGGGAGACAGATACTTCATTGCAGTACTAAGGGTTTATGTTGGATGGTAAATAATAAGTGACATCATCTCTTTCAGGTGACTAAAAGCTTTTATGGCAATATTCAAAGAATAGGAGAGTTCTTTTGGTGTCCTGGCTATGATTTATCCCTCAATCAACATAATTTTAAAAGAAAAAATTACCTTAGCCATAGTTTCATTAACATTTTGGAATCTTTCTGTGCACAAACTGACTGCTGAATTTCCACATTAGAACAGTGGCTAGAGTTCAAAAGTGCTTGATTGGCTGGAAAGCACCATGGAATATCCTGAGTTCATATTTTGTTTTTTAATGCCTCGGTGAAGCACCTTGGGACATTTTGTGTTAAAGGTGTTATATAAATACATGTTGAGGTTGTGAAAAGCTTTTCTTTCAAGTTTCCAGCTCCTCCTTAGTTCGACAAGTGTCGGACTGTCAGGCTTGTGTCTATTATTATTTATAAATTTGTGATGGCTTTTTATATTTTGAGTCACGAATGTTCCCAGCTACTGAAGGACAATCTGAATACCCTCCTGACCAGAATTTATTGATCTATGTTGCATTAAGACTGTGCCTTTGACACAGAGACTTACTGGAAGGTTCCTGTATCACACGATTAAAAGTGAGTTGTGGCTGGTTTACTGTTGAGAGGTTTATTCATTCACGCTGTTGACCAGGATGTTCTGCTTTACTAACCCATGTAGATTTTCAGTTGAGATGGAGTATTTATGTAACCCACGAAAATCAGTTCACCTTTAAAACTCACCGTAAATACCTGATTTTTATTTCCACTGTTCTCATGTTGTGTAAAGTAAAAGTGTGATGAATTTTTGCAGCTGACACTGCAAGGAGAGTAGAGGAACCTATGTAGTAGCTGTATGTATTTCTTGTTTCTGTCTACAATTGTGTATATCTTTAAATATGTGACATTGAAAGGACATGTTTTTGTTTTTGCTGCAGCTGTGTAGCAAGGGCTGAGGAGATGGCTACGGTGGAAGCGCTATCTGAAAGCACAGAGGTGGTGGATATGGAGGATGCACCCTCCCCATTCTACGTTGAGAAGCACACATGGGATGGATTGAGAGAGATTATTCACAGCAGCAGGAAGTATCCTGGCATTATCATTAACAAAGCACCTCATGATTTCCAGTTCATTCCAAAAAACGATGAGTCTGGGCACCATTCCCACCGTGTCTATTACTTGGGTAAGTATAAAGTTGTAATAGAATGCCAAACTAACACAAACAAGAATTCAAACCACAGAAAAATCATCTCAAGTTATGCATCTTGAGCACAGCATCCAATTCTAATTACCAAGACATGAGACACCTAATACCTGGAGGCAGTTCAGAGAGGAACCATGAGGCTGATCCCGAGAATCAGAAAGCTTGGGGAATGATTTTGAAATGAATGGACTTTTCATCCTTTTGAAGAAGGTGATTGTGAGATCGACGTTATAGGAATAGAATAATGGGATGCAAGTCTCATTCCGATTTTAAGAATCTCAAGTAAAGTGAACTTGAAATGGTTTTGAGTTTCCATTGGCCTCTGATTCTCCTAGACTCATTAGGAGGGGGGAAAGTGTCTATAAGTTGAGACAAATGTTAGTTGGTGCAGGCACCTTGCTGACTGAACTGTCCTCTGACTTGCCTGTGAACATGGAGTCAGAAGCTGTGCTCATAACATATTTAAATGTTCAGAGCATCATATTGCTGCAATAATGTTACAATATATTCATCATGCGTGACAAATCCTCTCAAGAATCAGTTGAGTCAATAAGTTTCTAGCATTGTAAAGATGCGTTGGTAAAGGAAATACATGGATAAGTACATTGAGGGTGTGAGTGAGGTGGAGGAGCCTGTTGTTGTTGATGACTTGGAAGTTGGAAGGCAACATGAGTGGAAAGTTTATTTTTGTTTAGAATCCAGGGATGAGGGACTTGTATGTGGAAAGGCTAAAGAATCTGACATTCTGCTCCTTAGTGGGAGCTGTAATAGCACTGTTCAAAAATGTGAAGGATTAGGATAAAATAGGGCAAAACTGTTTCCACTGTCAGGGGGGGTCATTAACCAGAGGACTCCGATATAAGGTAATTTGCTAGAGCTAGAGGGAACATGAGAAATTATTAATGCATTTTGATTTATAATCTGGAATGCATTGCTCGAAAGGTTGGTGAAAGCAGATGCAATAATAACATTTAGAAAAGGAATTGAATATATACTTAAAAAGGTAAAATTTGTGGGACTCTAGGGGAAGATCTGGGGAATGGAACAAATTGGATAGCTCTTTGAAAGAGCCCAATGGGTATGACGGGCTGAATGACCTCTTTAGGTGCTGTATGATTCTATGAATCCAGAAAGCCAATTTTGTAACCCTTGGCTGGCTGGCTGAGTCAGGAACATGCAGTGACATTGCAAGAGGCAGAAAGGAATTTTCTGTGGCTTGTTGCCCATCAATTAATCGTCCCCAGGTCTTGTCCTATGAGTATGTAATTGAGCCTCTCTCCTATTACAGATATCCCATGTAAATGGAGTGACTCACTTGCTGCAAAGTTCAGTTATCCACTTCAGTGCCAGTCCACTGACTGTGACTGAGACGGTCACTGTTTAGTAGATGACTAATCTGGAGCAGCTATAATGAGCAGTGTGAACATGCCTGGCATGACTCTGTAGAAGATCTCTTGCACTTGAAGATGAGGAACTTAATTATTTAATGAATTTGGTTGGAATCATGATTTCAGTTCCTTTACGTAAGATGTATGATTACATTTCCCTCTTTAAAACTGGAATAAGCCTTTGCCATTATTTTAGCCTAATTTTAATGTGAAGGTATTAACTTAAATTTTCATTTGAATATATTGAATACCAAATTCCCACTCTCTTTACATTTTTGGTTAAATTGTCAGAGAACTCATTGTTTTAGTGCTGTAAAGTTCACTTCATATTGGAAAAACTGGATTGTATGGCTGCAACTTAGGAAATGCTATTTTTTCTAATTTCTTTTTGATTTTCTGTATTGTGTCTCTGGTACTGTTCCAAACTTTTTTACAAAATAGGCTAGAGCTGACCACTTAAGTGACAGGACGGGCAGACCCTCCTGGAAATTTTTAGTACAAACTTGTGTTTTTAAGTCACTAGTTGTCACAGCCTGGCCAAAGTTGTTTGATGAATTGAATTGCTTAGATTGTAGCATTGCCACTGATTAACACTGGGAACTCTTTTTTTCTATAGGGATGCCCTACGGGAGCAGAGAGAACTCTCTGTTGTACTCTGAGATCCCAAAAAAGGTCCGGAAGGATTCTCTTTTGCTGCTTTCTTGGAAACAAATGCTTGATCACTTCCAGGTGAGAATTATATTTTACATTGCCTTTTAGCTTTGAATGACATGACAATGTAATGCTTTAATGAGCAGTGTTGAGTGCTGTGGAGTTGATAGGCAAGGATTTATCTCCACAATTGAGTGCTGTGCTGTCAGCCTTTGTTATGTTGTAGGGATTTCTTCAATGGGAGGGAATATCAACAACCCAGTAACCTTGGCTGCTCTCACTTCTTACTACCAAATGGGAATAGAAACCAAAACCATGCAGTTGCAAACTCATGCTAAATTTTTTGTAGTTTCTCTCAGACCATATCTCCCTGTCTAGGCTGAGAGGAAGAGATTGACAATTTTATCAGTGATGTCTGTGTTGTTCTGTTTCTGGAATGTGTGCAAGCAACCCAAGGTGAGAACTGGATTTTTTTCCCCCATCATCGAATCATAGAGTGGTTTACAGCACAGAAGGAGGCCATTTGATTCATCATGTCATTGCTGGCTCTCCGCAAGAGCAACTCATCTAGTCCCACTTCCCTGTTTTTTCTCTGTAATTTTCTCCCTTGATTATCTTGTGAAGCCTCAAGTGGACCTGCCTTCACCATTCTCGTGGCCATGCATTCCAGGTCCTAACTATTTGTTGTATTGAAAAAAAAAATTTGTGTTGACCTTGTTTTCCCATTCGCCTTAAATCTTTGCGCTCTGGACCTTGACCCTTCTGCCAATGGGAACAGTTTCTCCCTATCTAATCTGTCCGAACCCCTCCTGATTTTGAACACCTCTTCCCAACCTTCTCTTCCCTAAAGAGAACAGCCCCAGCTTCTCCAATTCATCCATGTAATTGAAATCCCTCATCCCGGAACCATTCTCGTAAATCTTTTCTGCACCATCTCTTATGCCTTCACACCCTTACTAAAGTGTGGTGTCCTGAATTGCGCACAGTTCAGTTGAAGTGTTGTATAAAATCTTATCGTAACTTCCTTGCTTTTGTACACTCTGCCTCTATGTAAAAAGTCCAGGACCTCGATTGACTTATTAACTGCTTTCTCAGTCTGCCCTGCCACTTTCAATGATTTGTGTACATACATCTTCTGCCCTTGCACCCACTATAGATTGTATCCTTTATTTTATGTTGCCTTTCGTTGTTCTTCCTACTTGTACTTCTCTACATTAATTTCATCTGTCGTGTCTCCAGCAATTTTATCAGCCTGTATGTTTTCTTAAAGTCTATCACTACTCTCTCTTCACAATACTTCCAAGGCCTATGCTCAACCCTTTCCCTTGAACAAATGGGTAAAGGTGGAGCAGTGGGCCAAACACTTAATTCCATACAACTATAGCATTATTTTAACCTTGCTCAACCATTTTGCATGTTTGAGCAATATGTGCAGTGCACTACTTATACATTCAAGGCTCAAGCATTGGGCGTTTGTGGGCTACATTGCTGTTACTTCATTAAAGAAATTGATTAGCTCAAATTTTGTATTTGAAATGGCAGCAAATCACAGCTGGGTATGACATGTACCAATCAGCAACAAACATGCAGGAATAAAAACCACCAATATTTTGGAGAGAAAAACAAGCTTACAAAAATGGACAGTCAGCACCCCACTATCTTTGGAGAATGAGACAAAAAAAAACTTGTCCTAAGCAGTTTCTGGAAATAATTTACATCCAGCAAGCTGAGTAAATTACTACTGGAAGTAAGGTCCCGGCCCTGAGCTACCTGTTGGCCGAGATTATCCAGTTTTACACATTTTCTGTTTTAGTTTTTAATTTGAATTATGATCTGTAATTTAAAATAATGTCTTCCAACTATGCTTTTAATCACTACCTTGGGGTAGGGGGGCTCCCATTGTTGCTCTGATCTGCGCTAAAAAAAAATTCTTTCGAGTTATCAACAGTCACAGATTGCAACTCTTTTGAGTACAATCACAGTTCTTGGTTTCCGAGAGTGGGACATGAACCCACAACCTTCTGATTCAAAGGCGAGGGTGCTATGGACTGAGCCACAGCTGACACCTCTGATCTGCGCTAAAGGTGCAGTATATTCTTAATAATGGGCTGGGACCTAATGGCACAAGAAGATCCTGTAACTACCTCCATTTAATTCAACTGAAAGCATGTGAAGTGTGAGTGACATCTAGTTCTTTTAGGCACTTAGGGCATCACCTGTGCAATGTGACCTGTAACTTCAGCTTTTAAAAGCACTCCAGTGCTACAATGTGACACCATGTTTTTGATTTGGAGTTTTTAATGTAGTGAAAAGTTGACAGGAACGTAAAAATATCCATGAACACGGAGTATTTGAAATACACAGCAGGCCCACCAGCACCTAGAGTGCTGACAAAGGGATTGCACTAAAACCACTGATGACCTCCTCTTAGTTTAAATGGATTTTTGTTGTATTTACCGCATTTGTTTTTTTTTCCCTATTTAACTCTGTAAAAATACGCTTGCTCTGTGAATTCAACCTTTTCACTTTGTATTAATCTAAGAGGATTGTGCGCAATTTGCAAATGTAAAAATGCAAAGAGCACTTTTTGTATTTGCAACCATATTCAAATCACTTGACAAAATAGTTCAGGTGTTAAAAATGACCAAGATCAATATAGTCAAGGAAAATTTTCGCATCTCATTGCCAGATATGGTCAATATTATATCCCACCACTTCCCACAAATATTGTATCTTAAACCTGGTAAATGTCACTAGTTTGTAATGAAAAATCTCAATCTGGTTCCTTAACCAGTCAGCATTATCCACTATTCTGTGATTCACCAAAGCTGCAATGTTACTATATAAGTTACTGAAGTGTCAACGCTGAAGCTATGTTAAAATATTGCTTCCTTTTCCTTAAATTGATGAAGACAGCATTGACCTTGATAAGTTAAAATTTTGAATAATGCTGATTTGCAACACCTTATCATTCAGGTGTTGCAGAATTGCTTTTTTGTCAATAGATTTTAAAAATTGTTTTATTGCAAGGTAATAAATATCCCAGTAATAAATGTTAATTAATGTATTAAGTGAGAGTTGATGTTGCTTTGTGACTTGGTATTTTCTGCAAGTGAGTTGTATCTTGAACCCTGTTATGTTGGCAGGAGGCCAGTTGAGTAGGGTGGGAGAAACCAATGTAATAAAATAGCAGAGAACATTGGCTTTTGACATTTAAAGATGTTATTTATAAATTACCAACTTCATTTTTTAAGAATTCCACTGAGGGGTTCGGGTTGCTGTGTACAAAGAAGCAGCTTTATTGGCATTTCCACTGTTAGTTCATGACACCCCCTAAGCCTTTAGTGCATTTCACCTTCCTAAGGAGCACTAATCACAAAACATACTTTTGCCTCTTGTTTTTCAGGAGCTTTATTTCCCTTTAGGAGCCCCTGTTTTGAACACCATTTTGTGGTTGAGGGGTAGGAAACCTGCTGCAGGCCCTCTCCAATGCAGTTCTTGAATGGGCCATTAAGGGCATCACTGTCTGAGCTGACTAATATCCTGTTTTATACCAGCAGCCAGACAAAGAGACTGATCAAATATTTACTTAAGCTGGTTTCTGGTTATTGGTACACTTTCTAACTTCTGCATAAAATGTGACACAAAAGCATGATCTCTAGATATGTTTACTGCCTAGGGTTTCTTGTTCTCTGGAAAAATGACATTTATTGCTCCTTCTCGTTTCCTCAGATTACTGGGTTACCTACCAGTTGTGCTAGGCCACTACAGAACAAATTAAAAGTCAATTGAGAAGCGTGGTACTGGAATTACAGTTCTCAAGGTTATTAGCGAATCAGCTGAACTTTAGTATTGGTCAGATAGCTTTGATGCTCGTTTGATACCAGGTCCATTAAATTCAGTTTCACAACTTGTGGTGGAATTTGAACTCAACCTCTAGCTTGCTGGTCCAGTAACACAACCACTCTACTACCTTATTCTAGTTCTGGAAGTAAAATGTTGGCAGCTTCCCAAATCACCCAATCCTAGTCTTTCCACCCCACCCCCACTAGAGCTGTACCTTGAGTATCCTGCCATCCATTCTTAATTAGCACTTTTCTTAGATAATATCACCACCTTCAACACCTCTTTGATCCTTTTGTCTGTGACATCTTTTGATTATCTGCTCCTATCACTGCTTGCTTGTCCCCACAACCACCCCACCCTCAACTTCTCTCCCCCCGCCCCCCACCTTAAACCAGCTTATATTTCACCCCTCTCCTAACTATACTTCAGTTCTGTTGAAGGGTCATGTTGGACTCAAAACGTCAACTGTTTTCTTCTCCACCGATGCTGCCAGACCTGCTGAGTTTTTCCAGGTAATTCTGTTTTTGTTTTGGATTTCCAGCATCCACAGTAGCTTTTTGTTTTTACCACTCCTTGCACCCTGTTCATGCTTTTAATTCATGCAAGTAGTTTTGAGCGTGTGCATACTGATAAAGGAGACTACAGTGCCCCGGTTGAGAGTTTTTGGGATTGTTTTGCATAACCTCCAATAGTTCTGTTAATAATTGCTCATGACTGTTTTTTGTTCTTGTGGTTATCTTTATAGGCGACTCCACACCATGGGATGTACTCGCGGGAAGAGGAGCTCCTGCGTGAGAGAAAGCGCCTTGGGACATTTGGAATTACCTCATACGACTATCACAGAGATAGTGGACTTTTTCTCTTCCAAGCTAGCAATAGTCTTTTCTATTGCAAGGATGGAGGGACAAATGGTTTTAATGTAAGTACAAAGTTGATGTGGTCGTCAGGCCCTTGTATGTCTTGATCAGATTTCTTGCTGTTTCCAGCTACTTCTATTAGAACTGTGTACACTGCTTGCATTATTTGCAGCCTTGCAGTGATTAACTGCACTTAAAAGATATTTGACTCAATTTGTTAATGGGGATCTGAACAGCTTGATTTAGGAACAAGTTAGAAACTTGATTTTGGAAAAAAAACAAAAAATCCTTTGGTTTAGGAACGAAGATGAACTTGGGAACATGTGCAATTATAATTTACTCAAGAAAGCCAAGAGTACTTGGACTTTAATGTTGACATTTTAACAGTTAAGTGGGATTTGGGATGCAAAAGATCAGTCTTAAAAGGTTATTATCTGATAGCCACTTAACACATCTAAATGAGTTTGCAGCTAATTGCCATGAGCGAGTGCAGAGTACCACTCTGGCTGAATATTGTGCTTTGAGTTTGGGCTTTATTCCCAGCTAACCAGAGTTTTCAGGCTCTCTGGTGAACCTTTGTGTTTAAAAAGAGCTCTCCTAAGGACAGTTGGGAGCATGATCAATAACAGCTTGATAACATGTCAATTCAATAATTATCTCAAAACTAAGATCACCTTTTCTGCTGCCCAGGATGGGGAAAAAGTGTTTAGTTTTGATACTGAAACTTAATCAAAAATGATTCCAATTCTTAACTGATCTGAACCAGTGCAGCAGCGGGGATGTTACGACAGGTTCTAAACTTCTGAGTTTAGAAGTAATAACAGCTTCTCTTTGCTATCCAGCAGTCCCTTTTCAGTGGTGGGATGGAGCTGAATATGCTGGCAACACTCAATGTACAGGTTCAACCATGAAGAATAACATTTGATTAAGCTGAGAGAAGAGAATATTGGGTGGAACAAAGTTGCAATCTTAGGAGAGGTAGTATCTCTAACAAAGTGGAATGGACCCATGTGGGAACCTTAAATATTTCCTAGTCTTGTGTGTCTTACTAATTAAAGTTACCATTAGATTTGTATTAACCACACTTGATCTGTGACCAACACCATTTTTCTCAGCCATAATGAATGCAATTTGTTCCATTTTCTTTACTAGCTAGATGTCTGCTCTTTTACAGATATCGCCAATGAAGCCAGTAGAGATTAAGACAAATTGTTCAGGTCCTCGGATGGATCCTAAGATATGTCCTGGAGACCCATCCTTCATCTCATTTGTAAATAACAATGACTTGTGGATATCAAACATTGGATCTGGCGAGGAGAAGCGATTAACATTTTGCCATAAAGGTAAGGTAATTTAGTATTGGATGGTAAAAGTCTGCTATAGTATATTAATGTTGTAGATTGGCCTCGAGAAATGGTTTTGCAAGGCCCTCTTTGATCCCAGGAGCAGTACAGTTCACCCCATCAACATAGCAAAGCAGTTTTTGCAGAAACTGATTTAACTTTAAACTAAGTGCTAGCAGAAAATAGAGCTAAAATTCTAATGGAGCTATTTTATACAAATCATTGTATTTATGTTGAAGCCAGATTCAAACTATTTTTTAGGGCTAGGTGGAATTGTGGAGAAAGAGAATCTTTTGCCCCAAGTTTTCTCCTCCTTCCTGCTCAAGGGTAGAGTTCTGTGGGTGAAAACCAAAATACATTAAAGAGGACACCTTTCTTAATAGACCTTGTCTGCATGTTTGTAGTCTTGGGGGTGAGAATTACTATTAATTCGCTGATCCTATCCTCATTAATAATCTTACTTTAGGTGGTCAATTACCTATTTAATGCATTTGAAGGCCATTTTAAGATCACCACTGCAGTTCCGGCTAAGATATTATTACATATTATTTACAGCAGAGAAAGAGGCCATTTGGCCCAATAGGTCCCTGCTGATGTTTCTATTCCACATGAGCTGCCTCCTACTCTAATTCATCTAACCCTCAGCTTGCCCTTAAATTGATCTGTGCTAGTTGCTTCAATTACCTGTAGTGAGTTCCACATCCTAACCATCTCTGGGTAAAGAAGTTTCTCCAGAGTTCCCTATTTATGTACACCTCTGATATCAAAGCTCTTTGGACATGAATTAGTTTAATGGCTCTGCCTGCTGCTATGTAGCCATTCTGCACCAGCAGTATTCCACACGAATAAATGGCTAGTTGATTTGCTAATGGCATTAGTTGAGAGAGACACTTTAACCAAGAAACTTGAAGACACCTTTCATGCCTTTCAAATGGAGTTCTTTAATCCTGTCCCCAAAAATGCAGGGAAAGGGTAGCACCTCAGACAATTTATCTTTATCACTCAGCACTTAATAGCATTTGAATATCAATCTAAACTTGTTCAAGTCATAATATGGAACTCAACCCCAGTACTTTCTAACTCAGCTCAGTTAGTGATGTACCTACTTATTCTAAGCTGAAGCCAAATCAACCAGAGATTAAGTCTGGTCTATTGGGTCGACAACAACATAAGTGCAGTTACTGTCTGAGCTGCCTGGAGGGCCTCGAGTCAAATTAAATCTATTGCATATAAGTTTTAGATTCTGTTCCATATAAGTCTATAATATTTAGACTTAGTGCCTTAAAATTAGTCTTCTCAAGTGCTTCAGGTAATTAATTTTGATTTTGAATTGTCATGGCTCTTAACCTGGCTTTGATCCAGTTTAGCTGTCCATGGTTAAATCGTGGCAAACATTGATGTAGAATAGCGACCAAGAAACATGTTGTACATTTGCCTTAATGTTGTTTTATATTGTTATGGACAGGGGAGAATTGGTATAGATAATTCCCCTTTTCCCACCTCTCGACTGGCCAAAGACAGACAGACACATGTGTTTTAAAAGAAAAAAAATGTTTTAACCCCTTGAGTGATGTAACTGTCAGAGAGAGACAAATGACAGGTTTTCTTGCAAGTTTTAAAAAGAAAGGTAAATATGTAACATTCAAATGTTAAATGAATTTGCAGCCACACCCACTCTCATAACAGGCACGCACAAGAAAATATTATGATTACAAAAAATGTCACATGCACCTAGGTCTTAAAATTTCACAGTTCTCTGTCACACTAGCTTTTTCCGAGATGAACTCTTGAAGCGTCGCAGACCTGTAGTCCCTTTTGCAATCCACTGAAGAATAGAGTTTGGTAGTTTGAGACAAATGTTTCTGTGGTTTATTGCTTGCAATAGCTGGTTTCTCTTGCTCCACTCCAATTGAGACACTATCGAACCCCTGTAGCAAAAACCTGGTTCGGTTCTTCAACTAGATAGGTAAAGGCCGATCTGAATTCTCTGCCTGCTGATGGTTCTTAGGCAGGGTCCTGATCCTTCACTGCTCTGGATCTTTCTCTCCCTTGCTGCTCTAAAAATGTACCTTTTTAAATGCCCTTATCTGAAAACCTAGTTTCTGCCATGTGACCAAAGTGTTTCTGTCTATTGTCCTCCAAAATGTCTTGGAAGTCCGTTTGCATTTTAATGATTCTTCCAGATATTAAGATTAGCTCAAGGGCCATGTGTAGTTCCATGTATATTGGCAGGAACGAAAAAGGTCACCTGACCTCTCAACTCCATTTTGTTTGTCCATTCTCCACTTTATTTTAAGGTAAAGCGCCCATTTCAAATTTATACTCCATTAATCCATGTCTCCAAATTGCGTGAGCTTGACAATATTAAATTGCGCAGAAGAATGCAATGTAACCAGGATGTTCTCTTTTTCAGGTTTGCCTAATGTAGTAGAAGATCCTAAATCTGCAGGAGTAGCAACTTTTGTAATACAGGAAGAATTTGATAGGTTTACCGGTTACTGGTGGTGTCCTACAGGAACTGAAGGTATGACCTTGGCTGCAGTACTCTGTTCATGCAATCAATGAAAGGTTAAGCTCAACAGGGAATATGTTCTTATTAGTTTCTTAGCTTCACATTTGTAACTGGAGGTCTCCTAACAACTTTGCTCTTGAACAGTGTAGTGTTTCATTCAAACTGCTTGCCTAGCTCCAATCTGTGCTCCAATTCAGTCAGTATACCAATTCAAAGTTACACTGCCTTCACATTAGCACATTGATTCACCTGATTTTGAATCTAGTCTAAACCAGTGGGATGTTTTCCTACTCCAACATACTCCACTTGCAGTATTTCATTTGAGAGAACTAAACCCAGGACTGCTTCCTTCCTCATTGGGCTACAAAACTACAAGAAATGCAGTCTTTTAAAGAGTATTCATTCATGAGATGCAGATGTTGCTGGCATAGTCAGCATTTATTGCCCAGCCCAAATTGGCCTTGTGAAGATGGTGGTGAGCTGCCACTTTGAGCCGCTGGATTCGGTGTGGTGAAGGTGCTCCTGTAGTGCTGTTAGGTAGTGTGCCAAGATTTTTACCCTCCAACGATGGAGGAATGGTGGTGTATTTACAAGTCAGGATGATATGTTTCTTGGAGGTAATGGTGTTTCCATGAACTTACTGCCTTGTCTGTGTTGGTAGATAGGGTTGGGGGGTGTGGGGTGGGGTTGCTGTGGAAGAAGCCTTAGCAAGTTACTGCAGTGTATCTTGTAGATGATACACACTATAGCCATTTTGCTGCTGCTTGGGGGGAGTGGAGTGAATGTTTAGTGTGGTAATGTTTAATGTGGTAAATGGGTGTCAATCAAGTTGGCTGCATGATATTTCGCTTTTTTTGAAGCTGCACTTATCTGGGTAGGTAGAGAGTATTTCATCATGCTTTTGTAGGTGATGGACATGCTTTGGAGAGTTGGGAATGTATGCTACTAACCACCTCTTGCACCTAATTTATTTACGTGATTGGCCCAGTTAGGTTTCTGGTCAATGTTGACCAGCATGTTAATGGGGAGATTTGAGGATGACAATGCCATTGAATATCAGAGCGGAGGTGGTTAGACACACTCTTATTAGAAATCGTCATAGCCTGTTCCTTGCCATTTATAAGTCCAAGCTTGGGTGCTGTCAATGTCTTGCTGAATGTAGACATGAACTGCTCTGCTATCAGGGGAACTGAGCAGTGCAATCATCAATGAACATCCTGCTTCTGATCTAATGGTGGAGAAAAGGCCCTTAATGTAACTACAGATGTTCAGGACAGCCAGCCTTGTTTTAATGCTTATAGTTAATGCAGTAATTGCTCTAGGAGCACTAAATATATATTTGGATGGTCATAACCTGAAACAGCAACTTAAACATTGTTCAACATATGCTGTGAAACAATGTTTGAGATAGTCTACTGAAATACCAGCAGTGATTAGGGTTTCAGTAACCATATCTTGACTTGTCATTTGAGTGTTAGTTAGTTGCAAGTGTGGATTTTAAGATGATGGGAGTGCCAAAAACCTGTTCATGTCAATTTTGAATAAACTCATTCATTGAACATCCACTGCTCTTTCAGGTAATGAATTCCAATGATCCATAACTTTGTGAGCAAATTATACCTCGTCTTAGTCCTAAAAGGTAGACGCTTTGTTTTGAGGCTATGATCCCTAGTTCTAAACTCCACAGCCAGGGAAGACATCCTCCTCATATCTGTCTATCCTGTTGAGTCCTTATCAGAATTATCCATGTTTCAATGAGATCACCTCTGTCTTATAAATGCTAGAATATAGGCCTGGTCTACTTAATCAGGGGAGGCGGTGGTGGAGTGTATTGTCACTTGTCTGTTAATCCAGAGACACAGGGTAATGCTCTGGGGACCAGGGTTTGAATCCCACCACAGCAGATAGTGGAATTTGAATTCAATAACAGATCTGGAATTAAAAGTCTAATTTTGCTGTAAAAACCCATCTGGCTCACTAGTGTCCTTTTAGAGAAAGGAAATCTGCCGACATGTGATTTGAGATCCGCAATAACATGGTTGATTCTTAAATGTCCTTTGAAATGGCATAGTAAGCCATTCAGTTGTATCAAACCGCTAAAAAGTCAATAAAAAGGAATGAAACCGGACAGACCATCCAGCACCGACCTAGGCACCAGAAACTACAACGGCAGACCCAGCCCTGTTGACCCTGCAAAGTCCCCCTGACTAACATCTAGGGCTTGTGCCAAAGTTGGGAGAGCTGTTCTCTCAGACTAGTCAAGCAACAGCCTGACATAGTCATACTTTTGGAACCATGCCTTACAGACCACATCCCAGACACCAACACCACCACCACTACCACCACCCCTGGGTATGTCCTGTCCCACCCAGCAGAAATGGCAGCATAGTGGTATACAGTTGGGAGGGAGTTGACCTGGGAGTCCTCAACATCAGCTCCGGCCCCCAGGAAGTCTCATGGCATCAGATTGAACATGGGCAAGGAAACCTCTTGCTGATTACCACGTACCATTCCCCCCTCAGCTGATGAACACCACTTGGAGGAATCACTGAGGATGGCAAGGACACAGAATGTACTCTGGGTGGGGGACTTCAGTGTCGGTAGCACGACCATAGACCGAGCTGGCTGAGTCCGAAAGGACGTAGCTGCTAGATTGGGTCTGTGGCGGGAGGTGAGGGAAAAACATACTTGACCTCATCCTCCTCAACTTGCCTGCTGCAGATGCATTTATCCACAATGTGAAGTCACATTGAGGATACCCTCCATCGTGTTATGTGACACTACCACCGTGCTAAATGGGATAGATTTAGAACAGATCTAGCGACTCAAGACTGGGCATCCATGAGACGCTGTGGGTGATCAGCACCAGTAGAATTGTACTCAACCACAATCTGTAACCTTGAGGCCTGGCATATCTCCCACTCTACCATTACCACCAAGCCAGGGGATCAACCCTGGTTCAATGAAGAGTGCAGGAGGGCATGCCAGGAGCAGCACCAGGCATACCTAAAAATGAGGTGTCACCCTGGTGAAGTGGCGACAAGGGCTACTTTTGTGCCACACAGCATAAGCAGCAAGTGATAGACAGAGCTAAGTGATTCCACAACCAACGGATCAAATCTAAGCTCTGCAATCCTGCTCCATGCAGTCGTGAATGGTGGCGGACAATTGAACAACTCACTGGAGGAGGAGGCCCCACAAATATCCCCATCCTCGATGAGAGAGCCCAGCACATCAATGCAAAAGATAAGACTCAAGCATTCGAAACAGTCTTCAACCAGAAGTGCCGAGTGGATGATCCATCTCTGCCTCCTCTGGAGGCTCCCAGCATTAAAGCTGCCAGTCTTCAGCCAATTCGATTCGTTCCATATGATATCAAGAAATGGCTGAAGGCACTGGATACTGCAGTGGCTAGGGGCCCTGTCAATACTCTTGACAATAGTACTGAAGAGTTGTGCTCCAGAACTTGCTGATCCCTAGCCAAGCTATTCCAGTACAGCTGCAACACTGGCATCTACCCAGCAATGTGGAAACTTGCCCAGTTATGTCCTGTACACAAAAAGCAGGACAAATCCAACCTGGCCAATTACCACCCCATCAGTCTATTCTGGATCATCGGTAAAGTGATGGAAGGAGCCATCAACAGTGCTATCAAGTGGAACTTACTTAGCAATAGCCTGTTTGCTGGTGCTCAGTTTGGGTTCCGCTAGGCTCACTCAGCTTCTAACCTCATTATAGCCTTGGTTCAAGCATGGCAAAGAAAGGTGGTTGTGGTTGTTGGGGGTCAGCCATCTCAGTTCCAGGATATCATTGCAGGAGTTCCTCAGGGTAGTGTCCTAGGCCCAACCATCTTCAGCTGCTTCATCAATGACCCTCCTTCTATCATAAGGTCAGAAGTGGGGATGTTCGCTGCTGCTTGCACAATATTCACCATTTGTGACTCCTCAGGTACTGAAGCAGTCCATGTCCAAATGCAGCAAGATCTGGACAATATCTAGGCTTGGGTTGAAAAGTGACAAGTAACATTCGTGCCACACATATGCCAGGCAATGACCATCTCCAACAAGAGAGAATCTAACCATCATCCCTTGCCATTCAATGGCATTACCATCGCTGATACCCCTATTATCAAAATCCTGGGGGCTACCATTGACTGCAAACTGAATTGAACTAACCATATAAATACTGTGGCTACAAGAGCTGGTCAGAGGCTAGGAATCCTGTGGCGAGTAATTCATCTCCTGACTCCCCAAAGCCTATCCATCATCTAAAGGGGATATAAGCCAGGAGTGTGATGGAATACTCTCCACTTGCCTGGATGTGTGCAGTTCCAACAACATCCAAGAAGCTTGACACCATCCAGGACAAAGCAGCCCGTTTGATTGACACCCCATCCGCAATCATTCACTCCCTCCGCCACTGACGAACAGTGGCAGCGGTGTGTACCATCTACAATATACACTGCAGAAACTCATCAAGGCTCCTTTTACAGCACGTTCCAAACCCACAACCACTACCATCTAGAAGGACAAGGGCAGCAGATACATGGGAACGCGTGGAAGTTTCCCTACAAGCCACTCAATATCCTGACTTGGAAATATATCGCCGTTCCTTCACTGTCGCTGGATCAAAATCCTGGAACCCCCTCCCAACAGCACTGTAGGTGTACCTACACCATATGGACTGCAGCAGTTCAAGAAGGCAGCCCACCACCACCACCTCAATGGCAATTGGGGATCGGCAATAAATGCTGGCCTAGCCAGTGACGCGCACATCCTGTAAATTAATTTTTAAAAAATCTCTCCTCATGGCACAGTCCCCTTATCCCACTTACCTGTTTAGTGAACCTTTACACTCCCTCTAAGACAAGTATATCCACACTCTGATAAGGAAATCAAAACTACGTAGTACACTGGATGTGATCTCATGAAAGACCTGTAAATTGCAGTAAGATTTCTTTGTTCTTGTACTCCAATTCCTTTCTATAAAGGCTAACCTATCATTTCCTTTCCTAATTTCTTGCTGTACCTGCATGTTAACTGTGATTCATGTACAGCAATATCCAAATCCTCAGAATACTAACATTTCCCATTCTCTCCATTTAAAAAAGAAGCCTGCTTTTGTATTTTTCTTTGCAAAATAGCTAACGTCACATTTTTGCATTATATTCCTTCTGCTTAATTAACCTGCCTAAATTTTTTTGCAGCCTCTGTCCTCCTCACAGCCTACTTTCCCACCTAACTTTGTATTATAAGCAAACCTGGATATATTCAGTCTGTATCTTGGTCATTTTTGAACATTGTGTAAGTAGCTGAGGCCCAAGCATTGATCGCAACAGTACCTCACTAGTTACAGCCTGCCAACTCAAATGACTTAATTGGTTGTACTTTTTTCAGTCCATTAGCCAACCCCTAATGCTGATGTATTGCTCCCAATCCCATGAGCCTAATTTTGTGTGATGACCTCCCATGCAGCACTGTGTCAAATTCACTACATCCACTAGTTCCCCTTTACCCAACTAGTTGCAACCTCAAAAAGGAATAGATTTATCAAACATGATTTCCTTTTCATAAATCTGTTTCAACTTTACTCAAAAGTGCCCTGCTCTGTCCCTAATAGATTCTAACATTTTCTCTAACAGATCAAAAAACAGAATGCTGCGGGTGGTGGTAATTTGAAATAAAAACTGAAAATGCTGGAAATACTCAGTAGGCCAGGCAGTATCTGTGCAGAGAAAGAGTTAGGCCATAACCTCTGACCTCCACGAGTGCATACTCTGCAGGCACCACAAAGATGCGCCATTTAAGGATTGCACAACAGTTGCCTGGGAAGTTCAGACCTCCGATGGGCAATTATCCTGCACTGAGGTGCAGATTTTGGATTGTTCCAAATGTCTTACAGGAATAGTTACCCAGGAAAAGTTAGAATTAAAACCACTTCTAACTCCTGGGTGATTAATATACTGGCTGCACCTGACCAAACCATCCCTGCCCCTGACTACCCTCCCGGCCCCCATACCCCACCGACCCCCTTGTCTACCCTCCCCTGACTACTCCCCCATCACGCCCCGGCCTGACTATCCCACTGCTCTCCTGAACCCCACAGGGCTCCCACGACGATCTGCAATTATTGCACTCGGTGAGCCCCGAGGGCTTTCCTGATGTCATCAGAGTCACTAATTCCCTATTACCTTTGTTAAAAAAGATCCCATCACACTATTTTGAAGAGCAGGAGAATTATCGATGGTGCCCTGGCCAATATTTATCCCTTGATCATTGACATCATATTATGTGGCCCTTATCACATTGTTTGTTGTGCGCAACTTGTCTGCTGTTTCCTACATTACAACAGTGACAATGCTTTCAAAATACTCCATTGGCTATAAAGTGCTTTGAGACATCAGGTGGTCATGAAAAGCACTAGATAAATGCAAGTCTTTTTTCTTTATATAACTTTCCGCACTCTCTTTCTCACCCTTGCTCCAGTGGTAATGTGTTCCACAGTTAAATAACCCTGTTAAGGAATGCTGCCAAATTTCTTTTTTAAGTTGCCTGCTAGTTCTTGAATTCTTCATCTGACGAGGACTGTAATGGATCCAGCTTCTTCATATGAGACATCTCTCTCAAGTCCCCTATTATCCGCATTTCTTGGACAGTAAACTCCTGGGGTAGGCATTCTTTCCTCACAACTCCGACCTCGTGATTCAGTCTCACAGCCTCATTCTATACTCCTTTCAATAATTCTGTTTTCTTTTCCCCATCTAACACTGAGATGAGATGTTATACCATCGTACTATCTGTTTCCTCAGGTAGAATTAAAGGTTCCGATGCCATAATTGAAGAAGCAGGGAGTCCTCATTGGTCAATATTTATCCCTCAACCAACATCACTAAGACAAATTACCTGGTCGTTATCTCACTGCTGTTTATAGGAGCATGCTCTGCGTAAATTAGAAATAGGCATCCTAGAGGATTCCCTCTAGGCCCAGCCCTCACTAACATCTTTGTTGGGTTCCATGAGAAACATGTCTTCGATGGAATGAAACCTAACCTTCTGCTCAATGCATATTTCCAATATGTAGATGTGCGTTTGCTATATTTAAATCCCCAGCTGCATGTCATAATTTCCTTGCATGTCTTAACGGGCTTCATCCTGCACTCAAATTCACCTTTGAAATGGAGGAGTCAGATGAGCTCCCTTTTCTTGAAGTACTAGTTGAGAAATCTGCCAGGGGGTTCTCTACCAAGGTCTACCACAAGCCTGCCTTCACTGGTCAATATATGTGTTGGGCTTCTTACAGTTCCACGCACTATAAGATTGACCTTATCGGTAACCTCGTAAATAGGGCCTGAGCCATATGCTCACCTTGCAAGCTTGATGCTGAAATGGGGTGCATCAAAGGCATCCTACAGGCTAATGGCTACCCTGATTAGATCATTTTGCACTGTATACTGTGCAAACTCAAGAATGGGTCGAAGGCCATTACTTTTGGCCCTGAAAAGTTTCCAGCCTACCTCAGATTACCCTGGAATGGCAAGATATTTCAAAAATTTGAACAACAGGTGGTGCTAACTATTTCATGCTGCTACTATGCAGGAGTAGCACAAGTGTTATTCGCCACGGGACAGGATGCTGCCATCAAGTTGAAAAGAAGTTCTGCCTACTCCAAAAATGAATAATGTATATGATTTTAAGTGTCAGCGTGGTGCTAGGTACATGGGCCATATGCCCCAAAGACTGGCGGATTGCATCAAACAGCATGTCCCTTCCGTTGTCGCGACAGGCAAGGTACAGGCTGTACTCAACCAGCCCATGCTTCCAAAACTCAAAGCAGTGTCCGACGCTAGATGTGATTCCACGATTGGACAACATTTGCTAAATGATCCTCTGTGTGCTAAGAATTACATCGACAACCAATTTAGGATTCAGTCGGGCTCGCAGTGTGGCACATTTACATGTACTGGAAGCTACATAAATTAATGTACAGGGCCCTGTTCTTCGCAGACAGAACATGTATACACATTACACCTGTTTCGTGTAAACAAAATAAGTGACAGCTATTCGCTGGTTCATTCCTCAGGGCTATGCCTTGCCAATCAGAGTTAAGCTGCCTGGTTTAAATTTCAAAGAATACTTGGCAGTTAACTGCCATTCTCCATGGCAGCGCCTTTGCCAATCAGTCAGCACGCGCTTCTCACACAGTTTAAATTTGTTATTTTTCCTTATATTGTATTCTCGTGAATTGTCCTGATGAGTGCAAGACAAAAAGTTTTGACCAAATGTCTCCCTTTTTTTCAACAATACACAAGCCCTATACTACCAAACGACTAATAGTTGGTATTTCTTGAATTACATCAGTGACTACTTTATTGGCTGTAAAATGCTTTGTGACATCCTGAAGTTGTGAAAGGCATTATGTAAATGCAAGTTCTCCCTTTCTTTCGAACTGAACACAGTACTGCAGCTGACCGAGGCTAGCAATGTTTGGCATAATCTTGACTTGTATAAAAACATTTTTGCCTTGCTTGCAGGTCCAGATGGTGCAAAGACTTATTATCTTTTGTACGAGGAAGTGGATGAATCTGAGGTAGAGATTATTCATGTGCCCTCCCCTGCACTGGAAGAGAGGAAAGCTGACACCTACAGATACCCAAGAACAGGTTAGAAGTAGAGACCATGACCTGAGGTATCCTGGATTAATAAGACGATAATAATCAATGTGAAAGCTTTATTATTCATACAAGACACAGCTATTTATTTTTAACTTGGCTATTTCCTAGATCAGGGAATGAAGTGTTTGAAATTCAGTGGAAATTGTATTAATTTCCTTTCCATTTGAAATTGACTTGGTTTAAAGTTATGGTCTCAAATCTGGAACTATATACCCACCCAGAAGTGTGGCCTAACATTTTAAGTCTGCTGTGCTGTTCATAGAATATGTGAGGAGTGACTACAACAGAGGTTTTGACAGCACTGTTTTCGGATTAGTGACACCCTGATGTTATGCCACAGCTCAACTCATTCTATAACTAAAGGTATATGCAGGATGCACTTGGAGTGATTAAAAACCCCTCAACCTGTCATGAGTGCTGAACCTTACAGAATGAAGAAGTTGTGACAAAGATCTGAGCTCAGAGACTTTCCCATGTGCTCTGGTAACCATGGGGAGAGAAACTCGAACAGAAACCCAATGAAGTGTCGGGCACCTTTTCACAGTACTGCACAGAAAAAGTACAGCTGCTGTTTGAGATGCAAAGACAAATAAGCTACTACTGTGGGGAAGCAGGTGAACTGTTCTTTGTCAAGGATGCTCGGAGAGTTTGGGTTCTGTAAATAAGGAACAGAACAGCCAGGACTCTTGAAGACTTAAGGAACGAGGAGTCGCCAAGGTGTGCCTTGCTGGTGATAATCGCATCCAGAAAACTCAAACGGGGAGTGGAACAATTGTTGAAGGACACTGGAAGTTTAAACCTGGCATGGTGGAGAGAAGTGAACCTGCTGGAGAGATGCAAGTGACTGGGACGATTTGTGTAATGCTCCATATCTGCAAGTGTGGTGTGCAATGAAAGGGTTTTGTAAGACACGCTTAGGCTGTGCTTAGTTAGTTAATGCAAAAGTACTTTTTCTTTAGTTTGGTGCATTAGTTGCCTGTGGTTTGATCTATGTTGATTTTTGTTTTTTTTTTAAACAGTAGAAGTCTTAAAATATGGAATCTAGCCCTTCGGTTCTTTCCATCGGTCACTAGGAAATTCATTTCTTAGTTATCGGTCTCTACGGGGATTGTAACAAATCGGTGCTCTGGCAGGATCAAACAGAGGCTGCAAAATGTGTACTGGAATTTTCCAGAGTGTAAACAAACAAGATTTCGCATTTACTTTCACTGTGTTCAGTGAAAAGTCCACTTGGCTGCTTCTATTGCTCAGGCCTTCTCTTTCCAAAAACCCCAATCTGTTAGCACCTTGCAACAGTTAATGGAGGTTAATTTGAAGGCTGTGGCAGAGAAATTAGGTGGAGGGGGGGAACACCTGAAAGTAAAAGGCTAAAAGATTGTTCAAGTATTGGCTCAGCATTCAAACCTTGGAGGAAACAGATGACCCCAATAGCACTCAAATAAACTTAGCTAGACTTCAATTACAAATGAAACAATTTGTATTCCAAAGAGGAAGAGAAAAAATTATGAAGGGAAAAAGAAAAGAAAAACCTTGAAGTCCAAAGGGGAAAGGAGCAAGAAAATTGAACTGTACAGAGGCTTCGATTGCCCAAAATGGGGTGGTGATAAAGCTTGAGGACGACAGGAAATTAGTTCCTTTTTGGATTTGGCAAGGAGTATTTGCTTATGCCTAAATTCAGTGGAGGAGTGAGGAGTTGAAATGTACTGTGTGTCATTTGAGAAGATTACCAAGAGGCTGCAGTGAACCAAAGAAAATGGGACTATTTTACTGCAGAGTGTTTGTAGGAAAAGCTTTGGAGGTGTGGTCATGTCTTTCAAACAAAACTGCCTGATGACTATAATGTAGTGAAAACTGCTGCTCGTAATGCTTATGAGTTGGTATTGAAGGTTATAGATAGAAATTTAAGGAAGAAACAGACTTGTGGTAAAAGCAAAATATGGTGGATGCTGGAAATCTAAAATAAAAACAGAAAATGCTGGAAAAACTCAGCGGGCCTGGCAGCATCTGTGGAGAGAGAAACAGAGTTACGGTTTAGAGTCCATATAACTCCTCTTCAAAAAAGAGTCATATGGACTCGGAACATTAACTCTGTTTCTCTCTCCACAGATGCTGCCAGCCCTGTTGAGTTTTTCCAGCATTTTCTGTTTTTAGACTTTTTGAGGTACTTGCTACAGAAAAGGAAATGGTGGTACGTAGTATAGGTGTATGAAGGTTGAACAAGACTTTGAAAACAATGTAGAGGTGATTTTGATGGAAGAATTTTTAAGAAGTGTCCCTTTTGGAATAAGGTCCCATGTTGAAGAGCATAAAGTTAAGATAAGGGAGGTTGCAGTCGTGGCAGACAGCTACGACTTGTCTCACAAGCATGTTACTAACAAGTCTTTGTTTGGAAGCACTCAGAAATTAAAAAGGTAAGAAATCTGATCATAGTGGGGAAAATGGCCCATGGAAAGAAACAGACCCTTCTCAGTAGTAAGAGAGATGGTCTGGAGGATAAATTTGATTCAAAAAGACTGATGTTATGTTTGTCATAAAAAGGACATGTGAAAGCTGAATGTTGGATATTAAAAAGCAAGACTAGCATTTGTAAGGTTGCACAGTGTTCCTACAGGAAGTACTGCCCCAGCGGGTTAAGCTTATATCAAGCCAGTAGGCTCTCCTGAATTTACTACTAGAGTGGATCAGGGTGCAGGAAATTGATGGTTTTCAGTTTTCTATGTCTTCATTCTTGTCTGGTGTGGTAGAGAAGCCAGCTATTCTTAGAGATACAGGATCAGCACAGTCCCTGATATTGGCAGCTGACAATGAATTTTCTGGAGAAAAATTTCTAAATACAAACATATTGAATTGGGGTATTGCTGGAAATTGTTTACCCATTCCTTTATAATGAGTTAACTTAAAACGTGCCCACCTTAATTACTGGTTCTGGAATTGTTGGTGTTCACAATTTGCTTATTGACAGTGTGGATTTTTTTAAAATTAGGAAATGACTTGGCTGAGGATAAGATACTGCCATCTCCACTGATTTTGGGAAAGCCATTGAGGCTGTTAAAACTGAAGTTGTACAGGAGAAACTGAGTGACTTGAAAAAATTAATGACTTTCTGTAAACCTGCTGGAAGAATTAATGTTTCAACTAAAGATGTGTCCAAAGACTGAGAAACTCAGCCTAATAATTTTAAAAGAACATTAGAGCATCAGGCTGAAAAGAAAGAGCTAATGGCAGTTGGAGATAGTTATAGATGTTTGAACTAAAAATGTAGGGAAAACGTGAGCAAGGTGTGGTGAGCAATGTGTGGCAAAGCAGGTATCAACAATAGTCAAAGCTAATGGAATGCTTTGAAAGAGTTGGAAAGCTGGCGCGATAGAGCTGCGAGGAAGAACACCTGTTCTTGAAAGTATTTTAAAAACTGAAATGGCAACAAAGTTGCCCTTGCTAGAAAGAATTGGGCAAAGCTCAAATTCAATGGAAGGACGAAAAGGAAAAAGAAAATTTAAAACTTTGTGAACGGAATAAAAAACACCCAACTTTCTTAGCTGAACAACGCCACAAGCTCAACAAAATTCTTAAAGCTGTTGAAGAGGATTTTACTCAACAGAAAAATGAATTGCTTGCGCATAAGGAGGCAGTGTTAAATCTGTGTTTCCTGGGAAAGAAAACCGAAGGATTAAATCATGGAAAAGAAAGATAGAAATCCTGAATTTGAACAGCATGAGGTGAATTCAATTGCCCTTCATGACAATTCAAGATGTTGGGCTGTTTGAAACTTTCTTTAGACTTGGAAAAAATGCAGATGTGGAAGAATATGTAGTTAAAAGGTAAAACATGAATGGGGTGATTTAGAATCTGTTTTGAAAAGTGAAAACCCTGATGACTATTTAGCATCTGACTTTAAAAAGCAACAAAGGAAATTGCTGAATTCAGAGAGTTAGAAGTGCTACGACAGGGGATTTCACCTTAGATTCCAATTCAAAGCTGCCAGTACCCAAAAGCCAGATGGTTTGCCAGCAGTCAGCAATGTTGTTCTTGACATTTAAACTAGACCAAACAAATTGTGAAGCCTTTGGGCCTGTCATGAATACTATTCCAGGGTCCAGACTACACAATCCGATACAGATTTTAAAAAGCATCATGAATGCAAAACCAAGATGTAACCTTTTAACGGAGGAAATGGAAAAGCTGTGCAGACTACACAAAATAGAGGAGGACGTCTTTTGCAGAGATTGGAAGAAAGTGATTGACCAGTAGTAAAAGAAACACTTGTTTGCAGGAGTCAAGAACTCATGCAAACTGGGCTTTGAATCCTAATTATCACCTGCAGTTTATTTTTACAGATTAAGCCAGATTAATGTTGTCAAGACAATGTTTGATGAAATTTGACAAAAGGCAGAAAGAATGTTAATTGCACTATGTTGTAATTTGTTGATTTTCATGGCATTATGGAAAAATTACTACGATAGTGCATTTAACATTTTTACGGGGAAGAGGTGTCATGAACGCTGAACTTCACAGGACAGTTACTCTGATTCCTGTAATGCTTCATATCCGCTAGAAGCATGGCACGCAGCGAAAGGGTATCGTAAGACATATTTTGGTTGTGTTAGTTACTGCGAAAGTCCCTTTTCTTTGATGTATTAATTACCTGTTAATTAATGTTTGATCTATGATTTGTTTTTTTACAGTAAAAGTCATAAAACGTGGAACTTTGTCCTTCAGTTCCTTCAGTTGTTAGGAAATTCACCTTTCTTTAAAAGTTATCAGTCTCTACAGAGATCATAAGTCATTGTCAGCCTTGTAATAGGCTCTGTGAAAGCAGAGCAAGTATTTATATTCCACTAGAAGATGGGGTATAAATGATGGTACTCAGTGAGAATACACTACAATAAAAGCCATGATGCAGGCTATTTTCATTGTTCCACAAAGTTAGTTACTACCTTATTTCAAAATGTGTAATAGTTCATATTTCATATGGGATAATTTAGTGCTTAAGTTAGTTAGATCTAATTTTGTTGAGCTTCCATACAGATCATTGTGTGGAACAGTTTTATCAAGGGGAGCGAATTGCTTTTAATTGTCCACAAAATTTTCATTGAAGATTGCATCGAAAAAACTTTGAAAACTAATCTTTGCTCAAACCTTTGGGCTATTTACCTGTTATATTCTGGAAATTAATCTTTCAAAATTGCCATTAATTAGATTTATTTTACTTTCAGTTAAGGCGTATTTTCCCATTTGTTTAGTCTGCACCTGATTAGTGCAGCTGCTACGTTATTGTTTGCTGCTCTGCATAGAATGATTTCTATCTACAATTTCTGACAGGTCCAGTCAACGTTTCTGAAAATGAGCTGCTGGTTTTGAGACGTGTTATTTTCAAAAGTGACATTTTAATGCATTTGGGAAATTGGTAAGCGATGCTGGGGAATGGAATTGAACAAGTCTCAACTGTTGGTAATTTGTTTAAATGGTTGAAATTACACAGTGGTAGGAAGGTTTTAAGTTCCAGTAGGACTTATCTGTTGCAAAGCTAACATTGTGACTTTTTAATATCTCTCACTTACAGGGAGTAAGAATCCCAAGATAACGCTTAAACTATCTGAGTTCAGAGCAGACAGCCATGGGACGGTGAGTGTTACTTAAAACGTGAAGTATTGGATACCTACGAGTGATGAGTAACATTTATTCACATTGAGACGTTCAGATTATGGTAAACTGTGGAATTTTTGTTTGTACCTGTCGACCTTGGTGCTCCTTGGATAGATTTTTGAAAGAAGAATATGAAAAAGAAATGTACACAAAATAGTAAAAATGTAAAAAGATTGGAAGAGCAGAATAAGTTGAAATTGAGATTTGTACACCTCCGTGATAGGCAAGTTGCTAAAACATTACACTTTTCTTTTTAGAAATGTTATTAAGTTTTATGAATAATATATTGTGCAAACATTAATAAATAATGCTGAAATTATTTAAATCATTGGTTAGGTCACAGAGTATTGTCCAGTATTGGGTATCCTAGTTCAAGAAGGATACCAAGGCCGTAGAGTTGGAAGAGATTTACGAAGATGATAGATGAGATTTGAGGCTTTGGTTATGAGAAGGTCTAAAGAAATTGAGGTGGTTCTTGCTAGAAAATTAAAGGTTAGGTGAAGATCTGTTGGGGATGCTCAAAACTGAGAGATTTTAGTAAATTAAATGGGAGCAGGAAACAATTCTCACTAAGCATAATCAGTCAGTGGAGGGTATTAATTTAACAACATTTTTTTAGAGCAATCTTAAGACATCAAATGCCCAGAAACAGTCGTAGAAGCAGAACTGTTCTTTTTTATCCATTTCCTTTTAAATGCTATGGATAAAAGTTAAAAGAATGGGATTAAGTGGCCTTCTTTTAAGCTACAAAATTTTAATTCTTTAATATTGGGTAATCATGCCAGTAGCATTAAAGTTTTACAGAACAAACTGATTTCTCACCACCCTTGACAGTATGTGGTGGAGGAAATCCCTCTCATGCTGTGTTTTATTCACCACTATGTTGATACAGCACTGTACAGTGTTAATCCTGACTCAAACATTTTTTCCTTTGGTAGATCCTGAGTGCACAAGACAAAGAGCTGGTTCAGCCATTTGAGATTCTTTTCCCCGGCATTGAGTACATAGCACGAGCTGGATGGACAAAAGATGGAAATTTGTACGTGTTCTCCCTTGTGGGTTACCATGTAGTTGACACTGAACGTATTTTTAAACAAACCCATTAAGAAATAAAATAGAATGTTTGATAAGCTTGTTTGATCACATATAGTTACATCTATGTACCCCAAAGTTCAAAATTACCATTGCATTCTATCTCTTACCCCTCAACTGCTTCCCCCCACCAATATTATTCACATTCCTCTTGAATTTGCAAGAACTATCCATTGCCACTGTTCCCCTGGCCTCATGTCAATGTATAGGTTTAGACCTAGTGTTTTACCCAGTCCTCCATTGGATTGTAACAGGTCAGTCATATGTGTTGGCATGAGAGCACAAGACAAGAAGCAGCAGAATCGGGTATTTTTAAGAAATGTTACAGTTTGGATTGGATGGTTCATTTTTGAAATGGCTTACCGAGGAGGAAGGAACTTCAATCTCCATGGTAAAATTGGGCACGTATCACACATAACAACCAGGGCAGTAGGTGGTGGACTCGGACCGATGGTATCTTCCAGCCATGAGATTTTCTATTTGTACGTAGACAGTACATTGTATTTCTATTTCGTCATATGAATACAGTTGTTTAGTTGAGTGCATTAGAAATTGAAAAATCGGTAGAAAATAACATCAAATTTTGGATTGATGCTCAAAGTTAGATGACTAAGTACAGAAGAAACCCTAACATAACCTCATCAATGTAACAAACTCTACAAATCTTAGAAGTTAACCATCAGAAGACCAGTTGATTTAAATCTAAATCCCATGAATTGTTTTTGTCCTTTTGACCCCTGTACTAAATTAGCATCCTTTCATGGAAGAAGTTCAAAGATTCTCTAATATCTGAGTAGACAGCACAGCTATGTACTTCAACTGCACTAAGTGTCAAGGACCCAACCCACAGGAACATATGGCGTTGGTGACTCAGTATGGCTCTGTGAATCTGTAGTCAGATTTAAGGGCCCCTGAATAGGGAAATTAGCCTGAGCCCTAGTCCCATGCAGTGCTATGTTTGGATTCTTAAGCAATGGGGTCTACATTGGAGCCCATGCAGACAGGTGTCTCAGAGAGAACAGAGCATGTAAATTGAACTCTTGACAGGAAGAGTAAATTCTTTAGACCTAATAAGCCTACTCCTCTTGTTCCAGAGACCGTCACTGGAGAGCCCAAATTACAGCAGTGAATAACTTGCTTTTCTCTCTCTCTCTTATAGTGCCTGGGCAGTGTTACTCGATCGTCCTCAACAGAGACTTCGTTTGGTTTTGATCCCAACGTCGCTATTTATTCCTGTAACTAAGGATGAAAATGAACGGGTTAAGTTTGTAGAGGCTGTGCCAGAAACTGTTCATCCACACATTATTTATGAAGAAGTAACAGATATATGGATAAATGTAAGTACAGATCATCATTGAGGAGCAAAAGATTTTTTTCTTGGAAATTTTGTTTTTCTCAATTGGTGCTAGGGAATGAGATGCTTTCTGTTACAGGACTTCCAATTTTGACATTAAACCAATTAGTATCAGCAACTTTTTTCAGCTCCCTGACAGCTGGGGACTAGACTTAGACTGTCAGACTCATTATGTGGGTGTCCAACAGCTAGTGGACACTAGGGACTTTGGTTCCATTTCTGGAGGATTATCTTAAGAAAAAAATTTGCAGGGCTCTGTGAAAAAGGTGAGGAGTGGGACTTTATTATTTTGTGGGACGTGGGTGTTGTTGGGAAGGGAGTTCATGATTTTGATCCAGCAGCATGGCTTTAGTTTCAAGACAGAATGGTGTGTGACTTGGAGGGGAACTCTCAAGAGATGGCGTTGTTGCAATAGTATTCCTCCCCAGTATAAAGGGAGGCTAGATGAGTTGCTCTTGCAGAGACCTGATCGAGTGAATGGCGGCCTCCTGTATTACAACCGTTTTATAATTCTGACTCTATATGGATTAGTCAGTATTTGATCAGAACTCTGGTTATCCAGGCAATAGACTGGATGCTAGATGGTTACAGGTTTCAATTCCCAAATTGCTTCTGAGTTCACTGTTTCTGCAATTCTGTGTTGGACCACTCTCTACAGAGGGCTGAAGGATAAGCAAAAATGTTGGGTTGATTTCAATGCACCTTGTGCCTATTAATCTCAGTTAATTAAAGCCAGTTAACTGGACAAAACATGACTTAGTAGCAGGAAGCAAAGGTTAATGATGTCGGGTGGGGGGGAAACAATTTTGGGTTAGTAACTAGTCAAGTCCCTTAGTGATCTGTTCACTATTGATAATTGGAAGAATAATTCTTGGCTGTTGTAACGTTTGGTGTGTGGTCAGTTGGCAAATGAGAGGCTGATGAGTAGCATGGAGATTGAACTGAACAAATTAAGTGGATGATCTAAGGAACAGAATTTTAGAATCTCTCCTAGAACATTTTGGAACTGAATCATATCCATGATAATAGGAATCTCATTAATGTGGAGGGGAAGATAAGGGTTTTGGTCATGAAAATATATGAATTAGGAGCAGGAGTTAGGCCACTCGGCCCTTCAAACCTACTCCGTCATTCAATAAGATGAAAGTTGATCTGATTGTAACCTCAACCCCACATTCCTGCCTACCCCAATAACCTTTCATCCTCTTGTTAATCAAGAACCTACCAACTCTGCCTTAAAAATATTCAAAGACTCTGCTTCCACTGCCTTTGAGGGAGTTCCAAAAACTCATGACCCTCTGAGAAAAAATTTCTCTGCATCTGTCCTGAATGAGCGACCCCTTATTATTTTTAACAGTGACCCCTAGTTCTAGATTCTCCCACATGAGGAAATATCCTTTCCACATCCACTCTGTCAAGACCCCTCAGGATCTTTAAAAGGTTTCAATCAAGTCACCTCTTACTCTTCTAAACTCCAGTGGATGTAAGCCTAGCCAGTCCAATGTTTCCTCATAAGATAACCCGCCCGTTCCTGGTAATAGTCTAGTAAACCTCTCTGACCTGCTAATGTATTTACACCTTTCCTTAAATAAGGAGACCAATACTGTACATTGTACTCCAGGTGTGGTCCCGCCAGTGCCCTGTACAACCAAAGCATAACCTGATTACTTTTGTAATCAATTCCCCCTCAAATAAACAATTACATTGTATTAGCTTTCCTAATTACTTGTACCTTCATACTAGCCTTTTGTGATTCACACGCTAGGACACCCAGATCCCTCTGAATCTGAGCTCTGCAATCTCTCACCATTTAGATAATGCTTTTTTTAGCCTCCTGCCAAATGGACAATTTCACATTTGCCCACATTATGCTCCATTTGCCAGATCTTCCCCACTCACTTAACCTTATGTCCCTTTTGTAGCCTCCTTATGTCCCCTTCACAACTTGCTTTCCTACCTATCTTTGTGTCATCAGCAAATTTAGCAACCATGCCTTCTGTTCCTTCATCCAAGTTATTTATATGAATTGTAAAAAGTTGAAGCCCTAGCACTGATACCTGTCGCACATCACTCATTACACCCTGCCAACCAGTAAAAGACCCATTTATACCAACTGTTTCCTGTTATCTAGCCAATATTCTATCCATGCCAATATGTTATCCCTTACACCATGAGCTTTTATTTTCTGCAATAACTTTTGGTGTGGTACCTTCTGCAAATCTAAGTACAGTACATCCACTGGTTCCCCTTTATCCACAGCACATGTGATTCCTTCATAGGACTCCAATAAATTGGTTAAACATGATTTCCCTTGCACAAAACCATGTTGACTCTACCTGATTATTGTCATTGTAGAGCTGTTACTAACAAAGCTAAGAGCAATCAACTCGAGCTAATTTGATTCTCATGAACTGAGTTTTTCCTGCAGTGTACGTTACATAGGATTGCATTGGGTGGGGAGGCAATGATGTGGTGGTATTGTCATTGAACTAGTAATCCAGAAACCCAGCGTAATGCTCCAGGGACCCACCACAGCAGATAGTGAAATTTGAATTCAATAAAAAACCTTTAAATGAATTAAAGGTCTTAATAATCATGAAACCATTGTTGATTGTCCTGAAAACCCATCTGGTTCACTGATGTCCTCTAGGGAAGGAAACCTGTCCATACCTGGCCTGGCCTACATGTGACTGCAAGCAATGTGGTTCTTAAATGGCCTAGCAAGCCACTTGAATAAAAAAAATACAGCAGAAGTAGACAGTTCTGATCTACCAGTCCATGCTGGTGTTATTGCTCCACCTGAGCCACCTCCCATCTTTCCTCATCCAAATCTGTTTTTTCTAAATCTAACAGCGTAGCCCGTTATTCCTGCCTTCCCTTAAATGCAACTGTACTATTTGTTTCAACCACTCCCTGTGGTAGCAAGTTCCACACTCTCACCATTCTTTGGGTAAACAAGTTTCTTCTGAATTCCCTATTAGATTTCTTGGTGAATATATATTTTTAAGGGCTCTAGCTATGCTCTCCCCAGCCACAATGCTACATTTGGAATATTGTACATATATTGGCGATTGCACTGCAAATGATCAGTGCTTTAGCTGATGTTCAGGGAAAAGCACCAAGCAGTTTGAGAAAGGATGAGAGCGCTGAACTTGATCTCCATAGTGTAAAAGAGGATTGAGGGCCTTTATGATTATGCCTATTAAATAAGAGGCATGTATAAGTAAGGAGGCTGTTTAATCTAAACAGAGGCAGAACTGGAGTTTTCAGATTATAAAATCATTTGGCTACAAGGCTAAGTCTCTCTCGCTGTGGGTATTCAACAACTGTTGCCTAAAGTTGTTTTAAAAAGCAGTTGGATAACTAGGGCATTGCCCTTTTGAGAGCAGCAGGCTAGGGAGAATGAGGGTGGGTACATGAAAATTTGATTACATTTGAGAATCGGGGAATGCTAATGCAAAATTTTCAGGAGATTAAAAAGGTGAATAGAATCTGCATTGAGATATTTGTACAGTCTGTGGGAATTGGGGGAGGTATGTGAGGAGGGTGGCTGACAACCTTTCCTGTTCCATGTTTTCTTGCTTATTATCACGGTGGTGACTGCACCATGAATGTTTACTCTTTTGAACCATGCTAATCCATGTTTTTATTCCCCCCCCCCCCCCCCCCACTTTTTCTTTCTTTCTCAGGTTCATGACATATTTTATCCCTTTGTACAAACTAGAGATGATGAAGTATCTTTTATCTGGGCTAATGAATCGCAAACAGGGTTTTGCCATTTATATAGAATTACTTCAATTTTAAAACCAGGCTGCTACCAGTGGGCAAAGCAATTTAGTCCAAATGCAGGTGAGCTATTGTTCTTTCCATTTACCTACCTCGATATCTGCACTGCATGGGGGGGATGCTGAGTGTGCAAAGAATCGGGATAAAATCACACGGTTACTAGTTTACATATCGCAGACAAATTATCATATATTAAGATATAAAATATGATACAAAAACACATAATTTGGCATTGGCTATTATGTATTTTGGTGCTTTTTGCATCAAGTGCTTGTAGTTAAAATGGCGTAGCCAGGTGCAGGGTAAGACTCTTCAGTCCAGTGCACCACACTCCAGTAGGCAATGGTTTTCTATTCTACTCAACAAACATTCTTATGAAGCCATTGATCGAACTGTCAAATTATGGGTGGTTTGGTGTTGAAAGGTGGCCATTAGGAAATTGATTAAAAATGGTCAGAAGTATTGCACATTAGACTTTGACAGCTGGAGACTTTAATCTGATCTAGATTCGATTCAAACCTGTTCAAGTCCCAGAGATGGAGGGAATTTTTTTAATTTTTTTTGTATGGTTATGAATAACCATTACTGTAATAAATAAATGATGTCCCTAAATTGGCTGTAATTTTAATGCTGTGATCATTGTGCCAGAGTTGTCTGAAGTTAATAGTGAAATAAAATTGCTCCTTTGGGTGTATTTAGGATGCTGACTTAGGGGGACAAACCTTGCTTGCAGTGGTGACCTTTTTCCTGTGTATGTCACCCTGTGTATGTCACATCAGTGAACCCTGTTGCATGTGTAATAAACTATCAGCAATTTGACTGCAGCTGATTTAAGGGAAACTACTGTGAAGGGTAGGATTGCGTCTGGGATTTTAAATATATTTAAAGATTGTCTTTGCAGTTGTCTATTTTATTAATGGACCTATGCTTTATGGCAAAAGAATAAGCCAAATCTGATTTATTTTATGCAATTATGGGGTTTTCCAAGATTTTTATGGTGTTTATGACTTGTATTTGGAGAAAACATTGCAGATTAGTGGTCATAACTGCCACATCTAACAACTGAATTTTTTCGTTTTTCTCTCCGTAGCTTGTCAAGTGTAATCCTACATTTACTGTAATGATGTGTTGGACTGATTACTGGCTTTTTGTTTAACAGATGATTTTAAATGCCCAATCAAAGAGGAGGTTGCACTAACTAGCGGTGAGTGGGAGGTACTGGCAAGACATGGCTCGAGGGTAAGCTTACAGTGGATGAGTTTTGAAAATTGGTGGTTTTGCTTATGAGCTAATTGGGAGTGATGGCAAGGCTGTGAATTAATCAAGTTTGAAAACCAAGTGAATAGTGCTCATGATTAGACAAGAGCCTGAAATTTTCTTCTCCTGTCTTGAAGGTGTTGGCAGTTCGCTCTGGTACCGTTCTATGGGTGCAGGTTGCCCATTGATAACAACTATTTCAAGTACACATTATTCAGTTAAGATCTTTGAGTATTAACTATTCAACCACAGGACCCTAATTGTCAGTGACTGATCTCGCATCCAGCAGCTGACACCACCCCCAACCACTGAATCTTAGCCCAACCTGTGCACACACATCCTCTTGTGGACTTTTGGTGTTTGAGATTGTGAATAAATATATGTTTTTGAAGGAAAAGCAAGGAATGCAAGTATCATTGTACTGAAAATGCACCCACTGAAGGTTTATGGGTGAACAGAGAACTAGGAGTTCAAATGGATAACTCCCTGAAACTGCAAATTATAGGTACACAATGCCATAAATAGCAAAATAAACATTTTTGGGTTTTATAAGTGTAAAGAATTGGTAATTTGTCCAAAGCTTTGGATAAACTGCAATTTTCTTCCAATGTCAGAAGAATATTAGGCACAATGTAGATTCACCACCATGTTGCCAGAGAGGAGAAATGTGATGCATTCAATTGCAATGACCTTATTGCCACCCCAATTGAGGACAGCTAACTCTGCTCATCTAGAAATCATATAGAGCCTGATCAGGTCATCAAAATGTCTTCAGCGCTTCACACAATGAATCACTTTTCAGGCTGCGGTGTTCTCATGTGTTGACAAATCAATTGGGGTGTATGACTGTTACAAACTGCTTTTAACACCAGAATGGTCAGGGGTGTCTCTTGGGTTTATCAAAAAATAATACCTGGTTGATTGGCCAGTCATAGGAATTGCTCAATGAGGGTTTTAAATGACTATGCCTGTGTACAAATAGCATCCATCATAATTGCAAATGTGCAATTATTTATTCTTGTTTCAAACCAAAGTTTTACTATTGAGACCATTTTTCTTCTGTGTTGAAGGAGTTTCACTGCTTGCTGAAACAATCCCTCAGGCAGTGGTCACCCCCTAAAGCTATGATTAATGTGAGCCATGTTGTGGGGGGGGGGGTGCATTTTGCTGCAGGAAGCTAATCACTCTCCCCCCAACTGAGTGATCTTGCACTCCATAAGTCATCACTTCCAACAGGTGTTACAGGGTAGTGATCTAGAACTGAAGCCCTCAACTTTATTCATGTGAACCTCGACAGTGGGTGATGACAAGCAGTTGCTTTTGAAGGTGGCACAGCCGAACTTCGCCTGACTTCCTCCTTAGTTAGCAATACCTAGACATTGGTTTTAGTGGAGCGCAGTGGTGGGCATGTGAAATGTACGGTATTTTTTGAATTGTGCAAAGTGCTGTAGTAGTATGGACTTTGTACTTCCAAAGTCACATTCTGCCTGGAGAGAGCATCTAGCACTCACCCACTAGGGTGCAGTACTGGTCACTACAAATCTATTGCTGGTGATGGTAGTGATGGAAGCAATGAGCTTTTGAATTAAGAATGTCACGTAAGGATAACACAACTTTAAAGTGCACTGTGAGATTTTGGTTTTGTTTTTCCTGTTATTTTAAGGTAAAACTTGGTTTCAAGCAGCATTGTATCCTGTCATGGGATGTTTTAGGACTTAGAACCATTTGTGTTAATGTTTTTCAGATCTGGGTGAATGAAGCAACAAAGTTGGTCTATTTCCAAGCCACTAAAGACACTCCACTAGAACATCATCTCTATGTGGTAAATTATGAATTTCCGGGGGAAATAGTTCAACTAACAAAAGCTGGTTTCTCGCATAGCTGCTCAGTGAGCCAGGTGAGTAAATTCACTGGAATTTGGGAAGTAGTGAAGAAAATTTGAAGTAATTAAGAGCTTAGTCAATGAATTGCAAGAGAAATTGATCCCTTACCAGCCATCTCAATACAATCCTGCCTTCCTCTTCTCGAGTTGTTTACAGTTTTTAAACCCAAACTGCCTAACCACTTCCTGAACTATCTACTCTTTTCAGTTTTGCCTGTACTATGGATCTTCGAGGTTTGTCAATTCAAAAGAAGTAATTGTAGTCTTCATAAATCTATTTTATATTCTATATTCGTATGTCAATTTTTTTTTATTTGCTACTTCCTGATCAGTAGAATAATTAGATTCACTAACATGGTTTCAGAGAATGAGGAAGTCCAGGTTCAACGTGCATTCTTGCAATCAGCTGCACTCTTTCAAGGTGGCATTTATCATTTCCTCAAGGAAACTCAGTTTGGCAGTAGTGCAGGATCAAATTTTACTGATTCTGCCTCTAAAAAAAATCCAAGTTTTGAATTAGCTTAAAAGAAAAGTGGCTTTCTCTTGCTCGTCAATCCCATTGTCTGAAATTTCCCAGTGTTTTCTTAGGAAAATCGGGCCTTGAGCTGTGTAGGACCAGGAGAAGCCCATTCAGCTCTTTGAGCCTATTTCATCATTCAGTTAGGTTGTGGACAATCTGTAAATTAACTCTATCTACTCACCTTGGCTGAGTAATTCTTGATTCTCTTACTTAACAGAAATCATGTTTTCAAATTTTCAATTGACACCTATCTCAGCTTTGTGAGGGAGCAAGTTTTCAATTTGCATTACCCTTTGTGAGAAGAAATGCTTTCTGGCATCACCCTTGAATGGCCTAGCTCTATCTGGACACTCTCCCTCTCCATCTCTCTCTCTCTGCCTTGTCAAATCCTTAATCATAAGCATCATCATTACTTTTATATTGAAAAGAATACAAGCCTAGTCTATACAGCCTGTTCTCATAATTGAACTCTTTTAGCCCCAGTATCATTCTAATGAATTTTTTTCTGCACACATCCTCAAGGCCAATATATCCTTCCTGAGGCATGGTGCCCAGAACTGAGCTGCTCAGGAACAATTAAGGAGGAGGCCGTTTAGCCCACCTTGTTTACACCACCCTCTCCCTGTAGCCCTGCACATTCCTCCTTTTCAGATAATTTAATTCCCTCTTGAATACCCCGATTGAATCTGCTTCCAACCACATTCTCTGGCAGTGCATTCCAGATCCCAACTACTCGCTACGTAAAGTTTCTCCTCATGTCTCCATCGCTTCTTTGGCCAATTACCTTAAATCTGCACCCTCAACCTGTCTATGTCCTTTTGAAGCTCTACACCCATGCGCAAAGCCTTAACACACTGGCCTAGCTCCAAGTCACCCCTCTTACGGAGGCAGCATCCGCTTAAGATCTCACTGGGATTGAGATCCCATTGCAGATTGGGAACTAGAATGAATAATCAGGCTACAAAGGATACTGCAGTGAAATTGATTCAGATTGAGCATGTTCCAAACTCCTGCCACTGACCGGAAAGGTATCAGGAACAGTTGCACATGCGGCAGGAACAGTGTGGGCTGACTGCACTTGCGCACTGTTCCTAATGCCTTTCCAGTCAGTGGCAGGGGTTAGTGAAAATGAAACTTTCACCCCTTTGTATTCCAACCTCTTGAGATAAAGTCCAACATTCCATTAACCTTTTTAATTTTATTTGTATCTTTCCATCAGCATTTAGTGATTTCTGTACTTGGACCTTTAAATCTCTGCTCCTCTGTACTTCCTAGCTTCTCCCCATTTAGAAAATGCTCTGATCTATTTTTCTTGGGTCTGAAATGAATGATTCACTTTCCCAGATTGGGCAAAACTGTGGCAGATGGATTTCAATCGCTTAATCTATCAATTTTCAACTTCCTGTTCCCATCTACATTGTTTACTGTGCTAACAAACTTAGCGTCGTTAAAAAACTTGGATGCAGTCTCTATTCCTTCATCCAAGTCACTGAGAGCTATAGCAAAAAGCTGAGGCTCAGTACTAAGGGACACCACTAGTTGTTTTCTGACAATTTCAGTACATACTTATTATCCTTATTCTGTCACCTACCTCCTTTCTATTTCCCTATTCAAGCTAATAGGTTGTCTCCAATTTTATACATGGTAATTTTTTAAAGTTTTTTATGTGGAAGCTTGTTGTATGCCTTCTGGAGGCCCTTATAAGTAACATTCATAGACATTCTCCTATCTAGTTAATTAGCTCCTCAAAAAATTCAACTAGGTTTGTTGGACATAACTCGCCCTTTACAAATCTATGATGTGTCTCTTATCAGCTTATATTTATCCAAATGCTGTTTTTGCGAAAGGACAATGGTGTATAATTAATTTGAGATTTTTTTGAACAAGTAACAAGCAATGTGGATAAAAGAAAACCTGTGGATGTGGTATACATAGATCTCTAAAAGGCACTTGATAAGGTGCCACATCGAAGGTTACTACACAAGATAAGAGCACTTGGTAATATATTAGCATGGATAAAATTATTGGTTAGCTAACAGGAAGCAGAGAGTAGAGATAAGTGGGTTTTTTCCTAGTTGGCAAGCCGTAGCTAGTGGAGTGCTAAAGGGATCAGTGCTGGAGCTTCAACTATTTGCGATCTATATAAATGACTTGGATGAAGGGATCAAATATATGGTAGCTAAATTTGCTGATGACACCAAGATAGGTAGGAAAGTAAGTTGTCAAGAGGGGGTAGAGAGACTGCAAAGGGGTATAAACAGGTTAAGTGAGTGGGCAAAACTTTGACGGAGTATATTGTGGGAAAATATGAACTTCTTCACTTAGGCAGGAAAAGCTATTTAAATGGAGCGAGGTTGCAGAACTCGGTAGCAGAGGGAGCTGGGTGCCCTAGTACAAGAATCACAAGTTAATGTACAGGTACTTCAAGTGATTAGGAAGGAAAATGGAATGTTGGTGTTTATTGCAAGAGGAATGCCATATAAGAGCTGGGAAGTTTTATCAAAGCTGTACAGAGCCTTGGTGAGACCACATCTGGAGTGCTGTGTACAGTTTTGGTCTCCTTATTTGAAAAATGATATAAGTGTTAGAAGCAGTTCAGAGAATGTTCATTCTACTCATTCCTGGGATGAAGGGCTTACCTTATGAAGAAAGGTTGAACAGGTTGGGCCTATACCCATTGGAATTTAAAAGAATGAGAGGTGATCTTGTTGAAACATAAGGTCCTGAGGGGACTTAATAGAGCGGATAACTGGAGGATGTTTCAATTTATGTGGGAGACTAGAACTAGGGGACACAGTTTAAGAACAAAAGATCTCCCTTTTAAGGTGGAGATGAGGAGAAATTTTTCCTGAGAATCATTAGTCTGTGGAATTCTCTTCCCTAGAAAGCAGTGAGCTGGGTCATTGAATTTATTCAAGGCTGAGTTAGGTAGATTTTTTGATAGATAAGGGAGTCAGAAGTTATGAGCGGCAGACAGAAAAGTCGAGTTGAGACCACAACCAGACCAACCACGATCTTATTGAATGGCAGAGCTATGCTCAGTCTCCCTATCCCTAATAGATTCTAGTAACTTTCTCACAGCCAACGTTAAACTAATGAGCCTGTGATTTCCTCATTTGTCTCCCCTCCCCTACTTAAATAATGGAGTGACAAGAGTAGTTTTCCAATTCCAGGGACATTTCTTGAATCAAAAGTTTTGGAAGATTTCCTCATACTTTTAATACCCTGGGTGAAAAGGACGAATCCAGGAGGTTTATCTATCGTTAATCTCATTAGTTACTCCATTGCCGTTTTTGCTAAACTCGTAAATATAGTTAGAAAACTAAAAATAAATCAAAGGAACTATCAGCATGCTGAAAGCACTGGATACTGCAAAGACTATGGGCCCTGACATTCTGGCAATAGTACTGAAGACTTGTGCTCCAGAACTTGCTGCGCCCCGAGCCAAGCTGTTCCAGTACAGCCACAACACTGGCATCTACCCAGCTATGTAGAAAATTGCCCAGGTATATCCTGTACACAAAAAGCAGGACAAATCCAACCCGGCCAATTACCACCCCAACAGTCTACTCGCTATCATCAATAAAGTAATGGAAGGGGTCATCAACAGTGCTACCAAGCGGCACTTGCTTAGCAATAATCTGTTCACTGACACCCAGTTTGAGTTCTGCCAGGGCCACTCAGCTCCTGACCTCATTACAGCCCTGGTTCAAACATGGACAAAAGAGCTGAACTCGTGAAATGAGAGAGACTGCCTTTGACATCAAGGCCGCATTTGACAGAGTTTGGTATCAAGGAGCCCTAGCAAAACTGGAGTGAATGGAAATCTGGGGAAAGCTCTCCACTGGTTGGAGTCATACCTAGCACAAAGGAAGATGGTTGTGGTTGTTGGAGGTCAGTGATCTCAGTTCCAGGACATCACCGCAGGAGTTCCTTGAGGTAGTGTCCTCAGCCCAGCCATCTTCAGCTGCTTCATCAATGACCTTCCTTCTATCATAAGGTCAGAAGTGGGGATGTTTGCTGATGATTGCACGATGTTCAGCACCATTCTCGACTCACCAGATACTGAAGCAGTCATTGTCCAAATGCAGCAAGACCTGGACAATATCCAGGCTTGGGCTGACAAATTGAAAGTAACATTCACAACACACAAGTATCAGGCAATGACCATCTCCAACAAAAGAGAATCCAACCTTCGCCCCTTGATGTTCAATGACATTACCATCACTGAATCCCCCACTATCAATATCCCGGGGGTTACCATTGACCAGAAACTGAACTGGACTAGCCATATAAATACTGTGACTACAAGAGCAGGTCAGAGGCTAGGAATTGTACGACGAGTAACCCACCCCCTGACTCCCCAAAGCCTGTCCACCATTTACAAGGCACAAGTCAGGACTGTGATGGAATACTCCCCACTTGCCTGGATGAGTGCAGCTCCAATAACACTCAAGAAGCTTGACATCATCAGAGGACAAAGCAGCCCACTTGATTGGCACCACATCCACAAACGTTCACTCCTTCCACCACCAACACACAGTAGCAGCAGTGTGTACCATCTACAAGATGCATTGCAGGAATTCACCAAGCCTCCTTCAACAGCACCTTCCAAACCCATGACCATTACCATCTAGAAGGACAAGGGCAGCAGATAGATGAGAACACCACCACCTGGAAGTTCCCCCCCAAATCACTCACCATCCTGACTTGGAAATATATCGCTGTTCCTTCACTGTCGCTGGGTCAGAACTCTGGAACCCACTTGCTAACAGCACTGTGTGTACCTACACTACATAGACTGCAGTGGTTTAAGAAGGCAGCTCGCCACCACTTCTCAAGGGCAGTTAAAGATGGGCAATTAATGCTGGCCCAGCCAGCGAAGCCCACATCCCATGAATGAATGAAAAAAAAAATTGCATGCAGTGCTGGCCACTGATATATTCCAAATGTATCTCTGGAACAGGTTCTTCAGTAAGAAATGGAACTAAGGCTACACAATGTGGATTTATTCTAAGGGGACAATAAACTGACAGTAAAAATGACACCGATTCTCACCCACTGGCTCATGTTGTGCTTCCCGATAGGGAGTAGCAGTAGGCTATAGAACAGGAAGAAACTGGCTGCTAGGCTCGGGGAGAAGAGTAAAGATGAACACTCAAACATAAAATTGCTCTGTTTGGCAACTTATCGGGGCATCTCCAACACTGTTAACTGAATCTTGGATCTGTAAAGATTTCATTTAGGGTTGCTTTGTGTAAAATCACGATTTAATATGTTAATGTGCATGAGCCTGTACTTTTCACAGCTGAGGAATTTAGTGATCTTATAAAACAGCAATGCACTCTCTTAAATTTTCCTCAGAACTTTGACATGTTCATCAGCCATTACAGTAATGTCAGCACGCCTCCCTGTGTCCACATATACAAACTGACAGGCCCTGAAGAAGACCACTTGCACAAAATGCCAGAATTCTGTGCCAGCATGATGGAAGCTGCAGGTGAGTGTCCTGATAGAATTTGCTATTGCATCGAATAAGCAAATACTTCCTATGGGCTTAAATGTAGCTATCTTTTCAGTATTTCCATTGATAAAGGCAGAGACCAGACAATTATAGTCTCATTGCCTCGTTGGTGCAGCTGTAATCTCCACCAAAGTGGCCACTGGAGCACGTGTCAGCTGTGGCTCAGTTCATAGCACCCTCGCCTTTGAATCAGAAGGTTGTGGGTTCATGTCCCACTCCCGGAAACCAAGAACTGTGAATGTACTCGAAAGAGTTACATGCGATCTGTTGATAACTCAAAAGAGTTACAATTTGCTTCATTGCCCCTGGGCAAATTAAAATGGGGTGGGGTAGGGAGGGGATGGAATGTAGCTAGTATTCCTGCTATCCAGTGCCTTCAGCATTTATTTATTTATTCTTTCATTGGATGAGAGTGTCACTGGTAGAGCTAGCATTTTTGCCCATCCCTAATTGCCTTGAACCGAGTGACTTGCTCGGCCATTTCAGAGGGCTGCTCAGAGTCAGCCACTTGCTGTGCATCTGGAGTCACACAGCCAGGTAAGGATGACAGATTTTCTTTCCTAAAGGACATCAGTGAACTGGATGGGTTTTTACAATTGATAGTTGTCATGGTCATCATTACTGAGACTAGCTTTTAATTCCAGATCTCTTATTTATTGAATTTAAAGCCCATCAGCTGCTGTGGCAGGATTTGAACCCACGTCTCCAGAGCATTAGTCTGGGCCGCAGGATCACTAGTCCAGTGATATTACCAGTACCATCTCCCCATAGCATGTGGGTGGATATCTGGTAAGGACAGGATTGGGCTGACTGTGATGACTTTCACAGTGGAATGCCCCCACTGTCACTCACTCACTCACTGTCACTCTGAGAAGAATTTCCACTTCAGGGAAGTGCTGGAGATGGTCAAGTGCCTGACTCTCTTCACACCAGCAAGAAATTAATGCAAGGAGAAAATTGGGGGGGAAAAGTATTACAGTTGTATGATATTTTGTTTTTAGAATCTAGTATAATGGGGAGTTCTTTGTGGGCATGTTTTTAGTCTTCAGAATTTGTTGGTTAACAATAAAATGGACTGTTTTCACCAAGTTCCAATTCCTCTGTATTCAGAGTAAGAAGACACGGAAAAATTGCAGAAATGCATGCACACACCATCCACTGGTAGATAAGTAATACAACTGAATTTTCTGAACATATTTACTGTGGTTCAGTTCCTAATCATGCAAAGAGAAGTCATGGTGTGGAACATGTGCCTACTTGGAAATTACTGCAGGAAACTTCAAAAAGGGATATGCACTTTATCCTAGTGTTCTGTGTAGAAACCAACTTTATTCACCAATTTTGCAAATCATGATGGCCTGCAAATAATATTTCTGGTGAATACAAATAGCTTTATTGTAATTATATGAATATAAAATCTCTTTATTTTGTGATTTAAACACTGATATATTCCTATTATATTGGTTGGATGGATAGGTGCCAGTTGAGAGAATATATTAAAAAATCTTCCCAAAGAATGAAATATGTTGTCCCTGTAATTAGGTGCCATTGTCAAGAGCCCTAAAATTAGTGGATTAATTGCTGAATAAACAACTTCCACCGTTGTTACTATCTTTGCAACTATGACTGGGATTCTGCTAATTAAGGTGAGAAAATTCCCAAAGGTGATGTTAACTGCAATTCCAGGTTAATGCTGAATTACCTGAGCACGAATAGGAACATGTGGGTTAACCTTGGTTAGCCTGGCTAGAGAGGGAAAAATCATCTTATTATCCTGCTCCTGATTATGGTTAGCTAACTCCTCTGTGAATTACAGATTTGTCAATTGAGGACAGATTAGGCTCGGCTATGATGGCCCCAATATTTCAACAACTTACATGTATTTGCTGTTGACACACATGAAAATGGTCTCCGTAGAGATGTACCAGTGTGGAATTGGTATCCACAGAGTTGTATCCCAATAAAAGTCAAAGCCTCTAGAAAGATGAAGTGTTGGTTTAATAAGTAATGAGGAAAGTGACTGCAGCCATTAAACAAAGTTAACAAGTTTTGTGCCCTGTAACTGAAATTCAAAAGAAGTAAAACTAAAAGGTTCCTTGATCAACCACTAGGTGGAGGTCCACCATGGGCAAGGAGTCTTGCATTCTTTTGCTCATCATAGGGTGGCTTACATGGGAAACCCTGGCATCCAGAACACAGGTATGCAGACTAAGGCTTGTCGGCCCCGACATTTCTAGGTCCTCAAAGCCGATGCAGCTTAGTTCTATTTGTGTTCACTTCTTACTGCTGTGTCCTGCTCGAAGTTTGAGAGCCTGGGCTTTGCAAAGGGTTCTTTTTAGCATTCCTGTTCATTGGATTGTTGAAATCAGCACATCAAAATCATGTTCAAATCGACAAATTAAAATTCTTACAGTTTAATGGGAACATTAATTTAATGTTTCATGTGCCCTTAAAGCACGTAAATGGCCTGTGCAGACTAAAGCACTTGTGCTCCAGTAGACAGCTTCAAGCAGTCTAAATAGGAAGAGGGGCAATATTAAAATAAATGATCATAGAGCACGGCTGACTGGGCTTTTTCCCTCTGAAGATAATGACTGTTGCTTGGTGCAGCCCCATATGCCAGCTGCTCGACGCATTTAACCCTAGTGAAGATGATTCTTGTATAAACCTAAACGATAAGTGTTGGTAGACCATACTACCAAGCATGATGCTGTTTTTTGTGCCAATTCAGGTAGCCGGCAAATGATTAGGGGCAAGGACCCTGACTAATATTTTTCTTGCCCAGCGTAAGGGCATTGAGATCATTTTTAGAGCCCTACTTGTCCTGATGGCTGAGATCAGCTAGTTCAGCAAAGACTCAGGATCAAAATGTTGCCCTGCGGTCTCTTTTAATGCTAGACTCTATGTACTATCTTTTTGGTCTCTGGAGGAACTCCAACTGAGCTTTGAATAGTGCTAATGCCACTAATTTCAGTACAGACTGGGCAAAACTTTGATAAACTGACCTGAATCCTTGTCACTTTGTAGAGTAAGTTCTAACTTTTCTCCCTTCTCTTGAACAGGTTGTCCCCCTGATTATGTGCCACCTGAAATTTTCAACTTCCCTAGTAAATCTGGTTTCAAGCTGTACGGCATGTTATATAAACCTCACAACCTGCAGCCAGCTCGCAAGCACCCCACTATCCTCTTTGTTTATGGGGGACCACAGGTAAGGCTACCAGGAGATATGTTTTCTCATTTTAATTTAGTATCTGGGTCATTTTTTTCAATTAAACAGCCAGCAAGCTTTTATAAGTGCAAGAGGAGCTTTTGAAGAAAAAATATTATTTTGATGTTCCTGAAGCTTTTTTTTCCCCTATCTTTGCATTTTTGCCACAGCCAGCATGCAATGCCTATCCGTAATTACCTTTGAGAACATGGTGGTGAGCTGCCACCTTGAGTTGCTGCATGGTTTGTGGTGAATGTACTCCCGTGGTAGTGTCAGGTAGAGAATTCCAGGATTTTGCCTAGCCAGATTGAAGGAACAGTGATCTATTTCCAATTTGGGTTAGCATATGTGAATTCAATTTTTTAAAAATCTAAACTCTACCCTTAAAGGATGGTGTCTCATGCCTATTGCCTATTAGTGGCTAGTGATTGTTCTGTTTGGGATGAAACCAAGTTGGGAGCCTCTTTAGAGTTGAGAAGTTCCAAGACTACATACTTGGCAGTAGAGATTCATAAACAAACCATATGTCATTTACTGGCTAATCTGAGTAATGCAGGTGTACAGTATTCTGCACTTTTGATTGTCTAAACAATAACCTTAATGAGCCAGACTGAGTAGCCCTATCACTGGGGGCTTATCTTCCTACTTTGCATCAGGTAAACCTACAAACCAATGCCCTAATAAGACAGGCTGAACAAGCAATAAGATATTTTCTGTTGTTAAGGCACATGATGTTAGCTCAGTAAAATGTATGAGTACCTCTACACACAGCTGGGTTTCTAAGCCCTGGCTCTGCTGACCTACATTTCTGCTATTTGAACTTGTATAGGGGGAAAGAGTGGAATGGGAAGTGTGCACACTGATTATTTGACAGCAGCAAAAGCAAAACACTATGGATGTTGGATATCTGAAATAAAAACAAAATGCTGGAAATACTGACCAGGTCTGTCAACTGCTGTGGAGAAAGAAAGAGTTATCGTTCTGAAACATTAACACTTTCTCTCTATGCAGATGCTGCTAGACCTTCTGAGTAATTACAGCATTTTATGTTTTTATATCTGGTTTGGTGACTTTTAATCGTGAAGGTAGATTTCTCTGCCCGTCAACACCAAGTGAACTAAAAGAGGATCTTGTCTTACTTTTTTTTTGTTCTACACTTTACCTTCTAGTTTTTCCTTTTACTTTTTACACACTGCAGCTGATTCATGGAGGCAAATAGTCATGTAGGCTTGAATGATTTTTGAGTACTTCCCCAAAGCAGCAGCTTTTTAAACATGTGCGAGAACTGTGTGTGTAGGCAGTCAGTGTTGGAGAGTTCTCCCACAAGATGAGGTTTTGGATGAAAGCCTTTTGACCCATTTAATGGCATCTTTCCAAATGCCTTGCTGCCTAATCCACCATTACCCTGTGAAGTTGTCAGTTTACATCAAACTATTAGCAAGTTTTCCCATCTGGAATTATAACGCATTGGTGCGACATATATTTGCAAATATGGAGGAGGAACTTTAGCACATGGCTGTAAATAGCACTACCACATGCCTTAAATAGCATTATAGTGTTTGTGGAAGGAAACCTCAATGGATACAAATTTTTAACAAGTCCCAGTTTGGTTAAACACTGGGGCAGCCATTACAAATTTCACAAGTGCACTTTTAAACTCCCAATCATCTGGCCTATGGCCTGCCATTTTTCTGCAGTCATTAATTTTCTCAGCCACTCCTTTACCTTCATGTCATGAGCACTTTTTTCCCCATCAAATCAACCAATTTGTTCCTCCTGATATATGGTCTCCATCCTAGATCCCTCAAGCCTAAGGTGCTAAGACTTGTATCTTTCACAACTGGTTTAACGATAGTAACTAGATCTTGTTAGTCCACATAAAGCATTATTGGGCTTCTCCTTTTCCAAAACAGCCCACTACTCTGCCATCATCATGGAAAGCCACAACTAACCCTGGCGTTTTTCTCTATAAGAAGCCATCTCCTTGAGCTGCTTTCACCTATCCCTCCACAGCCCTCAGTGGCATAGAGTCAATTAGCAGAGGGCACAGATATAAGGTAATTGGCAAAAGAACCGGAGGCAAAATGAGGAAAAAATTATTTTTTGCAGGGAGTTATGATCAGGAATGCACTGCTGGAAAGAACAGAGCAAGGAGATTCAAAAATAACTTCTGAAGAGATCTGGGTAAATACTTAAAAAGGAAACATTTGCATGGCTATGGGGAAAGAACCCTAACCCCTCCCACGTACAAACCAACTGATGTGGAGGAAATGGTGTGAAGACGACAAACATGGAGTTTGCCACTTTGTGACTTAACCCATCATAAAGCTAGTGAGATATATTGGCTGTGGCTTAAATATAGCAGTGTTCCAACAAACGCATACACATTCTGTACAAGCATAAAAAGTCGAGTCTGCTGCATTTGCTCCTGGCATATACTGAGGAATGCATTGCGAAATTGCACATTTGTGGTCTGTAATCTTGTGTCCATAAAAAATAACGAGAAGTAAATCACAGGTTGGAAATGTGGAGTTCTGCAGAATGTGATCCTGACTCGCATCAGTATCGGGAGCTGTGAAAGTTTTAACATAATAAAAACTGAAAGTAAATGAAAGTGATTATAATGCGTTGCTACTTAATTTAGCATTAATGGGGATATGTATATGCAAAAACATGATTTTTAGGTCTGGAAAATTGGAGTCGTCATATATTTCATGATTTACAGTATTTACATTTGTAATTTGTTAAATTGACTATAAATGTGTGATCACAGCCAGTATAACACCTCTCTGAAAGTGCTAAGTTGTACCATTTGCATGCTAGCCGTTTAAAATTCTGCAGGATTAAAACATTTCCAACAGATTATGTTCTCCACTTCTAAAGTAGCTCAGTCAGATAGAGGTACTCTGCATACTATTGTAGCTGTTCAGTGATTGTCAGGATGCTTTTCATTCATAGTAATTTATAATTGATTCCTGTTTGACGTCCACATATACATTTTTAAGTAGGTTACTGTAAAGCTGCCAAGTTAGGAAGCTAGGGCCCATATGTGAGGCTGTTTGAGACTGGACAGTGCGCTTAACAGTGGAGAATTTGGTGGAGCCCCTGCATTTTCTATTAACACCTTCACTCACCTGATTACTAAGAATATTGACTGTAGAATTTGTTCCCTTGTTCATGCAGGTCCAGCTGGTGAACAACTCGTTCAAGGGAATAAAGTACCTGAGGCTGAATACACTGGCGTCTCTTGGTTATGCAGTGGTGGTGATCGATGGCAGGGGGTCCTGTCAGCGAGGCCTTTTGTTCGAAGGTGCCCTCAAAAACAAAATGGTATTTTCCCTTTTACCGCAGTGGTTTTAATTGAGTCTTAACTAAATGTGTCCATACTCACCATGTTCTTGTAGCCTGAAGAACTCTACATATTAAAAAAATTCTTAACTACTTTCCCTTCTCTTGGGAAGACATGGATAATGGCACTAGGGTGCAGATTTCATCAACAGTGGCTGTTCATGTGTGCTCCTTAATGTTATGCTGGTGGGCTAATTAACCCTGGAAATCAGCCTTTGTTTTACTTTAAAAATGACAGGTTCTGACACATCAAATCATGTTCAAATGGGTCTGTGCTCTGCTTCACTTATTGTAATCTTAAATGTTGTTCCTTTAATTTCTCTGCCAATAGCTCTTCCTATGACCTCTAAGCTACTTGCTGAGATACGATCTGTAACTTACTGGAACCAAGTTTTCTCTGTGGTACCTTCAGTGTTGAGCTGCTGGTTACAGCACGTTAATTGGTTCCAATTGCTAGAAATCATCAGATCTGTCTTTTTTCCCAAACTGAAAAGGTGAGCGAATGAGGGTATTATTGGAGAGGAGTTATAGTCCTAGACACTATTGAATGGTTGAATGGCCTCTTTCTGTGGTGTAACTTTTCTATGGTTCTGAGAGCCCTGCTGTGACTGCCTCCTGGAACAAAATGTCCAAGTAACACTCTTCCACCACCATCCCCACCCCAATGACCCACAACGTCTGCAGCACAGACACCAGCTCAGCAACTCTGTTGAAGTTGTTGAAGCTGCAGATGCTTACCACAGATATGGTTGCCCAAGACTGCAACTCATTCAGCAACCTCCTGCATGTTGCAGTCACAGCACCTGCCCTACCATGCCTATCTAACCCTATTTATTTGATTACTTCACTAAATTATTAACTAGTTAACTAAAATAATAGCAGGTTATAGTCTCCTAACTTGGAGACAAAAGAAGGGCACTCAGCAGCTACTGGAGGTAAAATACAGAATAAAAAGCAGCACTTCTTCCCAACCCCACCATCGCATCGAATTCCCACTTGCACCAAATGCCTGACTTAGCATTTCAGTTTATGAAACACTATTCCTGGAACACGATGTGCTCTACACTCTGGAGCTTATGGCTCACATCCAAGTTACAACTGCTAAGCCATTAACACTTATTCAGGCAACCACTTTTAGTTTGGCAGTTAACTACCACTGCAGACAGTTTGTTAACTACGCATCTTAACTAGCTTGTAGTTTCTTTTGCAGTTTTAAAGTTCTAGTCAAATTCTGTTAATCTAAATTACATCTTGAGAAGTACTTACCAGAGGGATCCATTTGCACCAAATTCCTGCCTTAGCATTCTGCTTGCGAGTACTTTGTTCATCCTATGACTCTCTGCAATTGCAAATTAATTTCAAGTTGGGAGCTAGTTTTAAATTGTGGGGCCATGTTATTAGAAACTGTGCTGACACGACCCCAAATTTACATTTGTGACTTAAAGCTAGGGTACGGATGATTTTCATCTCATCAGATGAGCATACATTTCAATCTGTGTTCTAATTTTTCCACTTTATTGAGTTATGTCTCCCAAAGTTAGCAGTGTGATCTCTTGGGCCTCTGACACTTTGTAACCACCCACCGTCAATTGAGTGGACTTGGGGTTTCTACCCCCTGCCTACTGGCAAGCATTATTGCCTGAAGGCATGATTGTGACAAATCACGTAAAAAATCAGTAACACTGCTTGGCAACATGAATGTACTAGCTTTACTTTGCTAGATCCAAAATGCTGTTTGCCCAAATCAGAAGCAGTGACATTAACTTGATGTGTTATAATTGAGGTTTATAAGATTGATACTTGGCATGGTAACTTTAATTTTAGGGTAAATGAAGGGGGTCATGTGACCCATTCTGCAGTCTTTCCAATAATAAGCCTGGGTGGGTTTGATTGTTAGAGATCAAAGGAAGGCTTAGCTTGTTTTACTGAGAAGAAGGTACAAGGTATTTATGTATGGAGACAATGGTAGCAGTCTCTGGATTTACAATGAGTGGCCTGAGAATCTCAGGTCCCAAAAGGTGTTGAAGTTACAGGTAGAGTACCTCAAATCCGACTACCCAAATACCAGGCATTTTTATTAACCTTCCATGAATAGTGAGTAAAATTTTAAAGAATTAACTTAGCTAGACAATTTGGTTAGGCACTGCATTGGCACAGTGTAACTCCAGACTAACTACCAGCTTCCCCACTTCAAGCGACCCTTGACCCTACCCGACCAGCTTGACCCAAGCTGCCCGTGGCCCAAACCATTCAACCTGAAATCTGGCCTCGGTGTCAAGGGCATCAGATTTGAGGCATTATACATGTACTGGGTTATAACCAGTTGTGCTGTGACCTGTCCATATATTTATAAGATGATTGAGAGTTGGGGTCAAGGATAGCTAATTAGCATTTCTACCTGAATGCAAGGCAAATGTGTTTCACGTCCTCATGGGGAAGAGAGCGAGGGAAACCATTTTGCAAGGTCTGGTTACAGGCTTCCCTACAAATCAATGAATCTCATGCAGTAGTTCTGTGTGGCCAGCAGAAAGGAAAGGCTGTTTGACTTTGCAAGCTACCAGAGCTGGATGCGGGATTGAGGGCTGCATCCTGCAGCTATCTAAGGATTCTAGGAGATTTCATTCTGGCATGATCAGAGGGAAGAAGAATCATTGAAACAGGCTTTACTGTTGATAGTGGATTGAAGAAGCTTGCCGAAAACTGAGGAAAGCACCTGGAGGCAGTCACTCAAAGTTACTACTCAGCAAAACAGGAATACAGAAATTCATTGGAAGCTGGGAGCAACTGTAAGCTGTTTGCTAAAAGGACTGTAATTCCGTGGAGAGTGTGATGGGTAATTATACAAGGGGGAACATCACTTTCTGTAGCTTGAAGTAAAAGTTGCCTTTCATTGCAAAATGGTGTTTAGTCAATTGTGCTTTCTTAGCTCACCACCGCCATCTCAAGGACAATTCGGGATGGTCAATAAATTCTGGCCTAGCCATCAAAGCCCACATCCCTTGAATGAATAAAAAAAACTTATTACAGTAAAAGTTTTAAAACAGGAAATCTTGTCGTATTATGATTCTTTCAGCTAGCAACTGGAAGTTCAAATCCCTTTAAAAGTTATTGGTTTCTTCGGCGATTATAATAGTTGAAAAAGTCAAAGAAGAGCAAGTAGTCTTCAGCCCATCAAGCTTGTACATTTAGTAATCAAACTCACTAGCTTGACAATCAGTGAACATTTTGAACTCTCCGAATGATAAAAGGTAAATAGAAATGAGGGATGTGATCCGGCCTGTCTAGTTTAACCTTCCATAGAATTCTGAGGTCCTGCCCTCACCGGGTAGGTAATTCTAAGCATTCATCACTACCTGAATAATAATTTTTTAGGTCTGCTTTGAATTAACATTTCATTTATTCAGGTTAATACCTTTAATCCCACAGGTCTGACTTTAATTCTGGAATAAAAATGGAAAATGCTGGAAAAACTCAGTAGGTCTAGCAGAATCTGTGGAGAAAGAGTTAACATTTTGAGTCCGTGTGACTCTTCTTCAGAGCCATATGGACTCAAAATGTTAACTCTGTTTCTCTTTCCATGGATGGTGCCAGACCTGCTGAGTTTTTCCAGCATTTTCTGTTTTAATTTCCGATTTCCAGCATCTGCAGTGTTTTGCTTTTATCTTAGTGTTTAATTCTGGAATGTTGTATTTACAATTTCCTGATATGCTACTGAGAAATTGGAAATAGACTGACGTGACTTTAAGTTTTGTTCAATTAATCAAAACTATTCACATTGTTCTTAGAACTTCAAATGGTTTCATACCTCCTCAATGTCCCTTAAGCCCCTATACTCTTTTCCACCTAAGAGAACAAGTAGGTGACCTGCTCCAAGCTTTGTGTTAATGGTGTTCTTAAATTTTACACTCAGGTGTTCTAATCTTAAATGTGGAACTCAATAATTATTGAAACCTTACATCTCTTATTTTCCCCTGTCCTCCATAGGGTCAGGTAGAGATTGAAGATCAGGTCGAAGGGCTGCAGTGGGTCGCGGAGAAATATGGCTTCATTGATCTTAACAGAGTTGCCATCCATGGCTGGTCATATGGAGGTTTTCTCTCCCTCATGGGTTTGATCCACAAGCCCAAAGTCTTCAAGGTAATGAAAGGAGCAGCTGAATCAATTTGGATGAATCATGTTTAAAAGCATAATAAAATGATACCTGGGGCCAGTGTTGTGAAGTACATTGCCCACACTTGTGGTCTTGTGCAACTAAACTAAATCATGGAACCCAAAGTGAAATTACATTTAATCACTTCAAAATTTGCATGTAGATTATGGATCTGTTTTAGCACGTGATTTCAATCTCTTATTTTGGATTCATTTTATTGTTTAAAAAAATGCAACCTTATTTTGCAGTTTAAAGGGAAGTAAGAGCAAATAGGAAGAAGTCATTTAAATATTACATTACTCTGATAAGTTGATGCCTTGAACACTTGTGTCCCCAGGACATGAGATGTGCAGACTCAAATCAAGATGTTAGGAGAGTAGCGAGATTATTGATCCTGTAGAGTGATGACAGTGTTGGTACAATAATGTTCTTTACTATGGAGTAGAGGGTTGAAACTTTGCTGAGTTCTTTCTGAACTCGTACTTTTAGCCCAGCTTCTACCATGCTCATAGCATTAAGACTGTCCTGTTCAAATTGCTGCTGTGGTGTATTATCCCCTTTTTATCCTTTTTGACCTCGGTAGCATTAGTACCATCCTGCTCCATCATCTCTCCATCATCTCTCCTGTTGTCTGGCCCCGATGGAACAATCTTTCAATGGTTCGACTGTTAGATTTTCCAACACAACCAACATAGCTTCACCAATGGTTTTTATTTCTGACCAGAGTCCCCTGTGGAACTATCCGTTTTCCTCATTTTCCTTACCTATCCCCATTTGATAATTGCATCCAGAAATATAGTTAACTTTCATCTATATGCTGCTGACAAGTAGCACCATGAAAACACCAAGATGACCACTTTTATAGCATACTACCTGTTTGACATTGTCATGCATGAGTCAAAACTTCTGACCCAAGGCTGCTGTTCTTGCTGCCTGCCGTTTGACTTTTCTCCCTCCTTGGCTACTTGCTTAGACTGAACCAGCCACCAGTCCTGATCAACTCTGATGTGAGCTTCAAGTCCCACATTCAATCCATCACCAAAATCACCTCCACCTCTTTTGCAGTGACCTCCCCCATTTACCTCTCACAAATCACTGCTGAATGATTCGTACATTCTTTTTTCTACCTCCAGACTGGAATTATCTATTTTTATTCATTCATGGCATGTTGGCTTCACTAGCTGGGCCAGCATTTATTGCCCATTCCTAGTTTCCCTTGAGAAGGTGGTGGTGAGCTGCCTTTTTGAACCACTGCAGTCCATGTGGTGCAGGTACACTCACTGTGCCTAGGTCAATGCCAGGTGGTGCATCTGGTTTCATTCTTGTTTTTTTTGTGACTTTGTAGTGGTTTGATACAACTTGATATAATGGTTTGGGTAGCTTGCTAGGCCATTTCAGAGGGCAGTTAAGAGTCAACCACATTGCTGTGAGTCTAAAGCCACATGTAGACCAGGTAAGGACAACAGATTTCCTTCCCTAAAGGCCATCATTGAACCACGACAATGGTTTCATGGTCATCATTAGACTTAAATTCCAGATTTTTATTGAGTTCAGATTCCACCATCTGCCATGGCAGGATTCAAACCTGGGTACGCAGAGCATTACCCTGGGTCTCTGGAATACTAGTCCAGTGACAGTACCACTATGTCATCGCCTCCTCCTCCTTGTCATCCTCCAACAAACTTCAATTTGTCTAAAATTCATTCATACATATCATGTTTAGCACTGAGTCACATTTGCTTATTGACGTCATACTCATTGACCCATATTGCCTCTCGATCTCCCAATTTATTATACTTCCTATCATTTTCTTCTTTATCTACCTCATGGCCTCACTGTATGGCTGCAACTTCCTTTCGCCTTAAGTCCGCTCCTGCATTATAGCCCTTTGATTCTAGACTTTTATGTATGCCTCACCTCCCTCATTCCATCAGCTGCCTCGCCTTACAATATCGAACTCCTTTCCTAAAGCCTTTAGCCTTTACTTTTTTCCATACTTTTATTTTAAAAAAGTCTTATCCATTTGTTGGCGAAGAACGCCTAATTTAGCCACTGCAGCTCTGCATCTGTTATTTTTATTATTTACTGCAATGTAAAGTATCTTGAGATGCTCTGTGCATTAAAGATGTTGCTTAAATGCCAACGGTTGTAGGACTGGTAGTAGGTTGCCTGCTTACCTTTCCATCTTTCGAATGAGACATTAACCCTAGGCCCTACCTGCTCTCTCAAGTGGCCATGAAAACAATCCCATGACACTATTTTGAAGAAGAGCAGAGGAGTTATCACTGGTGTTCTTGCCAATATCCATCCCTCAATCAACATCACAAACCAAAGATTATCTGATCACTATTACATTGTCCTGTGGGAGATTGCTGTACGCAAGTTGACTGCCAAGTTTCCTGCATTACAATAGGGACGACACTTCAAAAGTACGTCATTCACTATAAAGTACTGAGTAGACCAGTGGGGATTTTTTGAAGTGCGATGCACTGGAGCAAGCCGAAGTTTAAAACTTAGATACTGAAACTTGTGATAAAATGCTCTCTTGTAGATAACAAGGTATCTTAATATTTTGTAGGTTGCTGTAGCTGGTGCACCAGTCACAGTCTGGATGGCCTACGACACTGGTTACACTGAGCGTTATATGGACGTTCCAGAGAGTAATCAACAAGGTTATGAAGCTGGTTCAGTGGCGCTACATGTTGATAAACTACCAAATGAGTGAGTAATATTGTTTCTCAAAGCAGCATACTGCATAGAATTTATAGCACAAAGACTTCTCTCACCCATCAGCTAAGCATATTAGCACAATCTCCCAATCCTTTCTCCGTCACTTGTTTATCCAACTTCCCTTCAAATGCATCACAAGTTGTTCCCTGTTATGTGGGGCACACAAAGATTTGTAGAATGTGTTCAGTTTAACATTAGAAATGGTACCAGTCATAAATGTGTATTATGTGAGGGATGATTTATTCTACCATGTTGATCATGCACTTGTAATTTTGAATTGGAGATTGCAAGTAGTGACTTGGATTCTGATCTCGGATATACAATACCATTACCTCTGCTTTCATGTAGGAAGCATTTGTATAGAATTTGGGCAAGTTGAAATAAAAAACTGCAAGTGCAATAAATCTGAATAAACTAAATGCTGGGAGCCTGTCAGCAGCTGAAAAATAGGCTAACATTTGTTTGGAGACCCCCCCCCCCCCTTTCATTAAAAGTGAGGGAGGAGAAAAAAAAGCAAATAGACTGGCTAAAATAAAGAGGGCTGGGGAGACCAAGTGGTGAAGCAACTATGTAAGTACTATTACTAAAACGTTCGATGCTGAACATTTTAAAATATTAAACATGTTTAGGCATCAAACATTAAAGGGAGGAAAAATTGCTGGATGGTGCACCCAAGATGATGCACATTCATAGAGTGAATTTAAAGATGAATAGAAATAACCCCAAAGTGGAAATGAGTGGAATTGAAAAAATAAATTGGCTGTTCTAATTGACTTGACAGTAACATCCGGCCTCATCCTGTCCTCATTTAGACAATGTAGGTTGAATGCTACAGCAGTATAGCCTAGAGTTCTCTCAATGCTGGCAGCAGTTCTGACTCTAATAAGCTTAAAGTAATTTCAAGCATCCACCTCTTTCATGCCCCTTCTGGCAAAGAGTTCAATGGTACATTGAGCTATGGCTACAATAAAATCCACATATCTTGCTTACCTCAGTTAAAGTGGTTGGATATCAATTGCTTGCCCCGAGAAACGTGTTAGCATGCATGAAGTATAGGGGAGACGATGGAAATGTAGATGTAAACTCAAGTTTTTCGCAGCGATATGATGGCTAACAGTGAACAGGGTTCAGGACTACCTACAGTTCCTGACTTATTTGCGATGGCCTTTTTGAAAAACGTGTAAAGGTGTGGCGATCTTGGTTCCAACTTGCCATTCTTCTAATTCAACAAAATAGAAATTTTATTTGAAATCTAAAAGAATTTGGAATTTAAGCTGCTGGATATTATCTGAACCTAATATAGGAACATTGAGTGTGTAGAAGTGATTTTTAATGGAAGTCAGCCTGAGTTCTGAATATTATTCGTGGGAAAAAACTGAAATCATTGGTAATAACTTTACCCTACTATTGAAGATTCATTAATAATTGCTATGCCCCTCCCCCTCAAACTTGGTCTTTTAGGTTGATTTGAAACAGTATTGTGCTGTATATCTGCATATTTGGTCTCAATCACAGAGCAAATTCACAAAAGAGGTATTGTGAGTTTTTGAGGGAGCGTGGTGTACAGTATGGTTCTGATTTGACAAAGCTAATGTGACTATTTTGTAAATTAGTATTGTTGTATTTTTGCATTGTCTATGTGAATACCAGACAACAAAGTGTACTTAAAATTGAAATATAATGGGAAGACCAACTGGTCAGCGAAGTAATTACCCAAACTCAACCTTGACTTTATGTTCTGGTATTGCCTGGTGGCTCAGCTGACCTCTGGCTGAATGAACCTCTACAAGGCTTTGCACAGTATTTCCTCTCTCTGGAGAGGTTGAAAAGATATTCTTGCAGTACTTGCACTGCCTCATTTTTTTTTTAATCTGCAAAATTTAATTAACAGTTGGCTGTGGAAAAACCTATAACCTGTGCTACCCTGTCCAGAGGAAGTAAAGGGAGCTGAATTTAGATGAAATAGAATGGTCATTTTGGTTCATTTTGCCTTTTTATTCATCGTTGTGATGTTTTGACACTTTATTCACCCAGGCCCAATCGTTTGCTGATTCTGCATGGATTTTTAGATGAAAATGTGCACTTTTTCCACACAAATTTCTTAGTATCACAATTAATCAGAGCTGGAAAGCCATATCGGCTTCAGGTAAGGTTATATTTTGTGACCAACTAACTTTATTACTTTAATATGAATGCCAATAATTAGATAATGTTTTGTTTTGTGGTTCCAATTTCCAGATGTCTAAAAATATGACTGATTAAAATCAAACAGATCTTGATGTCCAGTAATATTTTCCAAAGCAGTAATCGGGGCCAGCCCAACATCCTAGAAATATATATGCCCCAATGCACATGGAACCTACCTGATAACTGTTGCAAGATAGAAGCCTTGGCCCTGTAATCTCCACTAGATTACATTACTGAGTACTAGAGTACATTACTGGCCCCAATTTTGTGCCATATTCTAGGTTATTGATGGTTATGCAAGAAAACATTTAAGCTTTGAAAAAAGCTAGGGCTTCACTTGGTAGCATTGTAGCGCTGCCAACCTTGTCTTGCTTTTGTTAATGTTTCAGTCCAATGAAGGCACTAACCCTGGAAACACAGGTAAAATTTGAATCCTGATAAGCATGAAAATATGCTGCTTCAGAATTTTATTGTCCTATCAAGAAGGCATTGATCTTTTCCTGATGCATTGGTCCACAGTTGCTGGTCACATTTCAGTAACTTGCCAAGCGGGTATTCTTCAATTATAAAACATTCAATAATGGATGATTACCCTAGCCGGGCCCAGTCTATGATGTTTAACACGAGTTTCCAGCTGTGGTTGCTGCACAGCTGGGTTTTCCCATAACTTGGGGTACAGAAACCACATGGAATGCCCCTTGGCTGTGATCAGCTAATTTGACAAACTGGACAGCAAACCCTGGGATCTTTGCGTTATGTATGATCTTTACTTGAACTCATCGATGTATTGGCAGAAGTCCAGTTGTGGCTTTTTACTCTGTTTTGACTTGAGTAAATGGCCACTGGGGTCATATCAACTCTAGTCACTTTTCAGATATGTGGAAGATCATTATTGGGTTCCCTTTGCATCCTTTCCCTTTATATGCATGACTAATAGTCTGGTTAGAAATCAAAGGGAGTGCTTAAATTGTATTTGTATCTGTCACATTTTAGCTGTCTTTTGAATCTGCTAGTTGTCTGCAAATGACACCAACAAAGGCAAGTGTTGTTAGTTTGGAATTGAAAGTGCCTACTTTTGATGTTCTACAGATGTCATTGATGATGTGAACTAGAATCACTTTTTGATCATGGAAGGCATTGCCTGAAGTCCACTTACACCTTCCAACAGGAGTCCTTGACTAGCACTTGAAAGTGGAATCCTTAACAGATTTTTCCCTCCCTGACCCAAGTGAGGGACAAAGGAAAGCTTTAGTGACCTGGCTGCTGAACTGGAACTGAGAACTAAGTGTAGATTGCAAATTGTAACTGAGATCTTCAAGTCTGTTGTTATATCAATCCCTGTTTTCATCCATTAGGTTGTCAGGGAAGCTGGGGAAATTATTTTAATCTTAGTTGAGCTTGGAATTTTGCCTTTCCTCCAAGGACTGGGAACCTCACTGCTGTCCACTTGCTTTGAATGACCTTATGTCCATATCCCTTAGTTCTGAGCTATTCAGCTGTAAATAATTTTTCAATGTTACCATCCTTTGCAAATAACTGGATGTTGTTTGTCTGTCTGTCTGCTACAGATTTATCCCAATGAAAGACACAGTATTCGCTGCCCTGAGTCTGGAGAGCACTATGAGATAATGCTGCTACACTTCCTACAGGAATACCTCTGAGAAAACAAGTGAACCACAACAAAAGAAATGTTTTTGGACCGTTGCTGATATTTGGCTCCCGGTGACTTGCTTTTTGTCAAACAACGTATTCCCCGCCCCCAACCCATAAATCCTCAGTCCTAACTACACAGATTTAGCATTTCCTTTGCAACTTCATTTCTGAGCAAAGTGGGAATACTACACTGATCTCACTGAATTTGATTTTAAACTGTGATTTGATAAGACTGAAACCTAACATTGTTACTTCAGTTTAATTTATATAAGTGTTAACGGTACAGTGTGGAATCAGTTAATTCACCTAAACTGTACACTGGCATTGATTTCAGCTTTTGTACATGCCTTGAAAACTGCACGATGGTAGGGAGAAAGAGAAGATTAAAGCCAAATGATTACTCTCGGCTTCAAAAGACATGTCCAGATGTCCTGCTGTGAATTTGACATACCACTTTGCAAAAAAAAAGCTTCACTTGTTCCGATTAGCCATCGTGTTTCTGAAATGCATCTCCATAGGAACTTGATTTCTCACGATCATTCAGTAAAAAACTTGAGTTTTAACCTCTGCAAGCTGCACCACCCAAGAAGTGTGTTTCAGGGCAAGAGCCAACTACAACTTTGCTGAGTATTCAAAGTGCGTATTATTAAAAGAAAATATTTTTATGGATTCTTATTCTTTTATAATGAGTGTATGGCATTGTAACTCATTAAAATAATCGTAACGCTTAATTCATAGCACGTTATTTCTCCACAACTGCCTACCAGTTTTATGCCTTTCTCTCCTGAAGACGTTGCCCCTGCTGGGCCACAGTTGCACAGATGCTAATTGCTCTCTGGTACCTTGTCCAAGTGTAAGCTTAGGCATTGAGTCTCAGAGTTTTAAGATGTGGAGGATATCAAACACAGCTCTAGTCCTGTCCTTACCCAATCGCACTGATAACTTGTATTTTAATAGTTTTAACATAGTGCTCAATGGTATTTCATGGAGGTCAAGGGTTGAAAATGGATGCCGAGCCTAAGAGGGAAAAAAAAATAAGTGAGCTAAAGTATAAACTTAATCATGAGGATGTGTTTCGAGGAAAATTTTAGAGGAGAGGGAGGTGGATAGTTTAAAGTGTTTAAGCAAGAAATTCCACACTCTGGGACCAAGATGGCTGCAAGCATGGCCAACAGTGCTGGGAAAAAAGGAAGGAGAGATGCACAAGGGGTCAGAGCCGGATGAGTGGAGAGCATCAGGTTATGGCTGGAGGTTACAAAATTAAAAATGAGAACCAAGGATAGATCCCTGTGGGATTCCAGTGTGAAGGAGGCAAGGGAAACTAGCGGTAGGGATGCTCTAGTTAATTCGATAAGTTAGAGTGGAACCAAGTAAGAGCAGACCCAATGAGATGGATAACCAAGGATGGTAGGAACAATTCTGTTTGAAGGCTGTATGGAAGTCAAAAAGGATGAGCAAGGCAATGCAGCACAGTCAGTGTCACAGAACATTGGTTGAGACTTGGTTAGCGCCTCTTTGGTGCAGTAGGAGGAATGTAAATCTGTTCAATGGGTTTATATCCGAAGTCGTGGCTTCAAAACTGAGAAGCAACAACATGTGCCACAATCTACCATCCACACATGCACACTTTTTCCAGACTAGTCAATGGATAGTGACTATGAGCAAGCTTTTTCTCTTCCGCTTCCAAAGTCCAGTGTCACAGCAGCCAATTGCAAAGCCTCAATTGAAAGCAGCTAACTTGGCAAAGACCAAACCTGGGAGCGGGGACTGAGAGCTGCATGGCTTAGTACTTCGCTAAGCAAAGCCTTTCCACAACAAACCTCTGGGAAACCTACTTTACATTTTTTTTTAAACGGATGCATTGGAAATCAATGCATTTTGCAAAAGTACTATCTATTAAACAGAAGCCCTACTGGAAGTCTTACAGCTAATTGACTGGCTAATATTAGTACTTTCATGTAATTGTTCATGTTTTCAATGTGATAGAACTAGACACAGGAATGGGGGCCAAGCTGCTGATAAAAGAACAATGTGACAGGCGAGTGCGTTAACTAATGGATGCCTCAAGCTGCAACGTGATTTGTATATTTTTGTATAGGGTGGCTCCAACTTGTAGTTGGTTAGGTTTTTTGGGATAAAATACAGGCGAAGGACCAAACTCATAGTGTGTAGCACACCAATAAGGTTACAGTAGACTGAGTGACAAGGCCTCACTCCTACCTAACTCAGGGCTGCCTGTATAACCCCTGCAATAGCTTATCTTCTTGCCCAAACACTCTCCTGTAGAACTCCCTCAAGCTCAGAATTTATTATTTCTCTTTGTTATCCACATGCTGTGACTTCAGTGACATCCTCTACAGGCAAGTGACCAGCATCCTTTTGTCTGCAGTTGCACTTGGCTCTACCTCATCAGCACTTCTCTCAACTCTGTGACCACCTCTGCTGTTAAGCCTTCTATTGGTGAGTCAAAACTTCCTTGACTTGAACGTCAGAAAGTTTGAAACCATTTTTGACCACTCCCAGAACATTGCTACCTCGTTGTGGTTTCCGTTCCAGGCACTTGCTTATACTGAATGAGGCTATAAAAAATGTATTTTGTTCAATTGAGAGCTGCGCGTCAACTCTACATGATCTATCGCCAATATTGGTAAATTCCATTCCTGCAGAATCATCAACATTCCACCCTACCTCAACCCACTATTGCCAAAACCCATGAACCTCATTTCTGTCACCTCCAGAATTAATTTCCCTGATCTTGTCCTTCCTGTCCCCTCATCCAGAAATTCTTAACATGTCCTAAATTCTGTGACCTGATTCTTATCCTGCATGTGTTCTTCACCCATCAACCCCACCTGTACTGTCTCCCTGTACACACAAATGCATTGAATTCAAACTTAACTTTCTCCATGCCCTTGCCACACTCTATTGTTGCAAATTTCTGTGGTCTTACAATCCTTCCCACACGTTGCTCCTCTAATTCTAGCCTTCTGTGACCTTCATTCCTCCATTGCTGGAAGTAAATTCTATCCCCTTGTCCCACCATTTGTAGCACACTATCTCCTGACACCGATCAGCAGTGCATCTCCATTCCCTCTGATAATCCCCCTGTAATGAAGATTCACTTGGAGGTAGCACGTTTATTTTCCTTTATCCCACTATTGGTGCCGACAAAGACAACAGTGACTACACTCAAAAATAATCCATTAGTTGTGAAAGGTTTGGGGTCTCCAAAGAATATGAAAGATGATGCATGTAATTTTTTTTCACTAGGTATTTTGCTGCTTTGCTCTTTTAAATACTGGAATTTAATGAGACCAAAATGCTGCAAATATGGAAGAGAGTCAGCAGAAACAGCAAATGCAGAGTGAGTGTTAATAGATTGAATAACCTACAAATTACTTACAATAATAAAGGTCTTCAATGAGAATAGAAAGACATTGGAAGATCGTACTGACTTGCAGGTAGTTAAGACGTAGAAGCACGGAGTGCTTCAAGAAAATCTTTGATTATTTTTCAGGAGCCACATACTACATTTTATTAACTGTATTAAATATTTATATTAATTTGAATCTTAACTGGCATCTTAATTTTTTATTTTAGTAAGCAAATGATTCACTGATAGTTGTGGTTGCTTATCTTAAAGCTTTTTTAAGCTATGTCACTGGCAATTGCCCAAACTGATCTAAGGTTATTTACTCAACTCAGCTTTGGTTTTTTGCCACAGTTGTCTGTGTTATAATTTTCCATGCCCATTTGAGTTTGGCAGTGATTCATATAGGGGTAGTTGAAATCCATACCGCCCTCCACCTTTTTCAGCCATGATCATTCTGAATGGCGGAGCAGGCTCGAAGGGCGGAATGGCCTACTACTACTCTTATTTTCTGTGTTTCTGTCAGCTAGTTTTGCAGTCATTTCCTGATTTTTTGGGGTGAGGTGGGTGGGGGGGTGGGGGTGGGATAGTCGGCACTGAGGAGGACTGCAGCAAATTACAGGAGGACATTATGAATTTGCAGAATTGGAAAATAATTTGTAGAATGGAAAAATAATTGGCAAATTAAGTTCGACACTGATAAATGTGATGTAGTATATAGCAGGAAGAATAGAGAGGTTACGTATTACTTAGATACAAGCCTAGGTTGGGTAGAGGAACAAAGGGATCTCAGAGTACATGTACATCAATCACCAAAAGCCACGCCGCAGGTTAACAATGCTGCAAATAAAACAAGCCAAGCACTAGGTTTTATTTCTTGAGGGATAAAATTGAAAAGTAGGGAAGTTAATGTGAAAACTATAACGAACCTTGGTTAGAACACAGAGTGCAGCCTGGTTGTCAATATAAAGAGGGTGTAGTGTAGATTTACAAGGATGATACTGAAAATTAATGGATAGACATAACACAAAAGGATGAACAGGCTGGATCTCTTTGCCCGTGAAAAAAGGCTGACTAATGGAGGCCCTTAAAATTATGAAAGGTTATGATAGAGTGGATAGAGAAGGGATAGTTCCTCTTGTGGGGAAGAGAATAGGCGGGAGCGTTTATTTAAGAGAGTCATCAAGAAATCCAATATGGAATTCAAAAGAAACTTCTTCACCCAAAGAGTTGGAAATTGGAACTTGCTGCCACAAGGAGTGGTGGAAGCAAATTATATAGATGCATTTAAGAGGAATGTAGACAAGCATATGAGGGAGAGGGAAATAGATGGTTGCGATGGTAGATTTAGATAAGAAAAGATTGGGATGAGATTTTGTGTGAAACTTAAGCTGTGGCATGGACTGGGTGGGCCGAATGGCCTATCTGGTCTTAAGTAATTTTTCTTATGAAAATATTCAGCTCTGATTCTCTGCTTAAAACTTCAGCCTCATTTCCATAGTTTCCTTTTGTAGATCTCCTCTGAACTTTCTCCATCATGCTGCTTCCTTTTTAAAGTAAAATACCAAAATTTCAGTGTGTCACATGTGCACTCACTAAAGATCTAGGTTAGAATAAATTGGTTCCATTTCTAGCCAAATATTAGTGAGATGCATAACAGGAGAGATGATGGAAAGGGGGGAAACTGATCCAGTTGTTTGAAATGCCAAGGTGTAAGCCTATTGGACTATATGAGCATAGGTTGAAACCAACTAGCCTCAAGTATGACTGAGATTTGGGGAAGGGAGGAAATTGATTTTTCACCTCTTTTAGGCGCTAAAGAACTCCTGAGGTGGCTATGATGATGTCTTGAGCTGGAAGTGTTTTAGCCTGTGTTTAACCCAAGATACCATCTTGGTCAAGGAGTTGAATTGCATGCAAGAAATGACTGTCTATAAGATCATTAAGGCACTGACAATTTAATTGCCTGTTAGTGCTCATTAGTAATGTTGAATGGCATATTGTTGGATAGTGCTTGGCCTAACTCCCTCTCCTAACCGGGACTAGCTGAGCCGTAGTAAACAAGTTGAGGATTTCAAGTGCTACTTAAAGGTATATCCCCTTTTACTGTTTCTTTGTTGCTGGAGTTTTGAGCACTTTTGAAACACATCAGGAAGCCTTCTGGGACATGTTATCAAGGTTTCACCAATGCTATCAACATTAATTCTGGAAACACTCTTGAGAACTTCACCTAAAAAGAGTAAGCGGTGTGGTATTCTACCTTTATAGGTATCATCAGGAGAAAGGGAGTGCTTGGACATGGGTATCTTGCTAGGGGCCCTAGTCTCCAGGAGGAATGGGAGGAGGGAATGAGACCAGACAGAACAGCACCCAACTGCTGCAAGAGAGAAGGACAGGATGATAAAGTAGACTCCTCCCTCCCCAACCTGTCCCCTCCTGTATAGAATTTACCCTCTGAACCACCTCCGCAGGGCCCCCAGTGCTGTGTCCGAGAGCCTATTCACCTTTTCTCTTGGTCCCTGAGCCATTTTGATATGTCTTGATGTGTGTCAGCCAGTGCACTCCATACCTTCAGTGAAAGTGGATGCATGGAACCCATGTATACTGCTTCATGAAAATGCTTCTACTGAACTCATGAGTGCAGGTGTCTGTTTTTCATCTCCAGGCAAGTTCAAATTATGGTAATCAGCAAGTCGGCCCAAAATTGTGCTCAAAATAAGACTTTCAAATATTAGCACGTTATACACTTAGCGTCTGTTTTCACAGTTTCAGCAGAATAGCTCCTTAAAAATTCTTGAATTGCAAGAGTTCCAAGAGGCCAACTTACTAAGCATCCTTTGCAGAAAGGAAGTCAGGAAGTGAGTTTGACTTAAAACGCAGTTCAACATATGAGGAAATAGGCCTGAATCTGCAAGATCAGGCAGGTAAGTGGGAACTATCTCAATCTAATTACTAAGAGTACATTCTGATTAGGAGTCATCTTGAACATGTGCAGATTGTGTGTCACAAGTATGGCAGCATAGTGGTTATGTTACTAGACTAGGAACCTAAAGGCTGGGACTAATGAGATGGAGACATGAGTTTAAATCCCACCATAGCAGCTGGGGTGGGGAATTTAAATTCATTTGAATAAATTTACTTCTAGGGAAGGAAGTCTGCTGTCCTAACCTGATGTGGCCTCTATGACTCCAGACTATTAACTCGACATCAAAGCTGCATTTGACCAAGTGTGGCATCAAGGAGCCCTATCAAAACTGTAGTGTATGGGGTTCGGGGGATGGGTGATGGGGGAATGATACTCAGCTGGTTGGAGTCATACCGAGCACAAAGAAAGGTGGTTGTGGTTGTTGGAGGTCAGTCATCTCGGTTCCAGGACATCACTGCAGGAGTTCCTCAGGGTAGTGTCCTCGGCCCAACCATTTTCAGCTGCTTCATCAATGACCTTCCTTCCATCATAAGGTCGGAAGTGGGATGTCTGCTGATGAATGCACATTGTTCAGCACCATTTATGACTCCTCAGATGCTGAAGCAGTCCATGTCCAAATGCAGTAAGAACTGGACAATATCCAGGCTTGGGCTGACAAGTGGCAAGTAACATTTGCATCACACAAGTGTCAAGCAATGACCATTTCCAACAAAAGAGAATCCACCCATCGCCCCTTGATGTTCAATGGCATTACTGTAGCTTAATCCACCACTATCAATATCCTGGGGGGGGGTTACCATTGACGAGAAACTGAACTGGATAGCCATATAAATACTGTGGCTACAAGAGCAGGTCAGAGGCTAGGAATAGTGTGATGAGTAACTCACCTGACTACCCAAAGCCTGTCCACCATCTACAAAGCACAAGTCAGGAGTGTGATGGAATACTCCCCACTTGCCTGGGTGAGTGCAGCTCCCACAACACTCAAGAAGCTTGACACCATCCAGGACAAAGCAGCCCGCTTGATTGGCACCACATCCACAAACATTCATTCCCTCCACCACTGATACACGGTAGTAGCAGTGTGCGCCATCTGCAAGATGCACTGCAGGAATTCACCAAGGCCCCTACCATCTAGAAGGACAAGGGCAGCAGATAGATGGGAACACCACCACCTGCAAGTTCCCCTCCAAGTCACTCACCATCCTGACTTGGAGATATATTGCCATTCCTTCACTGTAGCTGGGTCAAAATCCTGGAACTCCCTTCCTAACAGGGAGTGAATGTTTGTGGATGTGGTGCCAATCAAGCGGGCTGCTTTGTCCTGGATGGTGTCAAGCTTCTTGAGTGTTGTGGGAGCTGCACTCATCCAGGCAAGTGGGGAGTATTCCATCACACTCCTGACTTGTGCTTTGTAGATGGTGGACAGGCTTTGGGTAGTCGGGTGAGTTACTCGTCACACTATTCCTAGCCTCTGACCTGCTCTTGTAGCCACAGTATTTATATGGCTAGTCCAGTTCAGTTTCTCATCAATGGTAACCCCCGGATATTGATAGTGGTGGATTCAGATACATGTGGGTGTACCTGCACCACATGCACTGCAGTTGTTCAAGAAGGCAGCTCACCACCACCTTCTCAAGGGCACCTAAGGATGGGCAATAAATGCTGGCCTAGCCAGCGATGCCCACATCCCATGAATGAATAATAAAAAACTTCTGAAATGGCCTATCAAGCCACTCAATTTTATTCAAGAAGGTGATGCACCACCACCTGAAGGGGCAACAAGGGATGTGTAACAAATGCTGGGCTTACCAGAAAACATTTCTGACTCTGCCAAGTATCCACAAGTGGATACATATGAGGGGGCTCTGTGCTACAGGGCCAAATGACAGAGGTTGCCTCAGAAATGATGCATTTCAGAAATTCTTTAACCTTCAATTTATGGAGCCCACAGAGCATAAAAAGAGGGATACAAATCCCACAGTAAAGCTACAAAAGGGAAAAAGACATTATCCAAGAAAACGACAGAGGCAGAGAACTTTCTGGAAGCCCCAAAAATATACCTTTTTGAAAACCTCGACACATTACCCAAACTGCAAAGACAGGTGACAGTCCGGAGCAAGCAGCTGACTGTGAATAAAGGAAAGCTATCTGATGAAGTCCAAAATATACAAACCCTGCAAAAGGAAAATTAAATAACGTTGGAATCGAAGCTGAAATGGGAGATTTGAAATGCAAAAATCAAGCTGCGTATATACTTTTGAAAACGTGCGATAAACTAAAGTCATCAATGAACCAAACGAGATCTAAACAAACAAACTTGAGGTTTCACAAAGGTACCAGGAGGAAATAATAACTCTGAATTCCATTGTTGGTAAATTGATGCGGGAATGGGGAAAATGCAGCCAGAAACAGAGCCAGTCACAACAGGCAGAAAATGCACTCATTTCAGGAATGTTCTATATTCCAGGAGGAAGCCAAGGGGTACAAGAAAGAGACTACAGAGCTGAAGAAAATGGTTGGACATTTGGAAGAAAATGTGGGAGAACATTAAAGTAAAAGCAAAATATGGTGGATGCTGGAAATCTGAAATAAAAACAGAAAATGCAGGAAAAACTCAGCAGTCTGGCAGCATCTGTGGAGTTAACATTTCGAGCCCATATGACACTTCTTCAGAGTTAAAGAGAGGTAGGAGATGTGTTGGATTTTATGCTGTTTGAGTGGGTGGAGCAAAATAGAAGGTCAGAGATAGGCGGGGGCTAAGGAGAAATTTGACAAAGACTCATGGACAAAGGGAGTTTTAATGGTAGTGTTAAAGACTAAAGAAGATGCTGATAGTGGCATAAAGGTAAGATTTCAGATTGCGTTAGTAGCAGAACAAGGGTCAGTGCTCTGTGAAAGCAAAACATAAGTGACAGATGGCTCTGTGGAAGGAGATTGGGGAAAAAAGAACAAAGAATTAGAAAGGGGTCAAGATGGGGGAGAGAGGTCATGGTCTGAAGTTGTTGAACTCAATGTTTAAGTCCGGAAAGCTGTTAAGTGCCTAGGAAGGTGTGGCACTCTTCCTCCAGTTTGCATTGGGCTTCACTGGAACATTGCAGCAGGCAAGGACAGACATGTGAGCATGAGAGCAAGATGGTGAGTTGAAATGGCAAGTGACAGGAAGGTCTGGGTCATGCTTGTGGACTGAGCGAAGGTGTTCCGCAAATTGATCACCCAGTCTGCGTTTAGTCTCTCCAATGTAGAGGAGACGCATTGGGAGCAGTTCATACAGTAGACCAAATTGAAGGAGATGCAAGTGAAGCACTGCTTCACCTGAAAGGAATGTTTGGGGCCATGGATGGTGAGGAGGGAGGAGGTAATGGCGATTGCAAGAGAAGGTGCTGTGGGAAGGGGATGAGGAGTTGGTGGTGATGGAGGAGTGGACCAGGTTGTCACGGAGGGAGCGGTCCCTATGGAATGCTGACGGGTGGGGTGGATGAGGGGAAGATGTTTGGTGGTGGCATCATGCTGGAGTTGGCGGAAATGGCAGAGGATGGTCCTTTGAATGCAAAGGCTAGTGGGGTGATAAGTGAAGACAAGGGGTCTCTATCATGGAGGGAGGGGAAGGGGTGAGGGCAGAGGTACAGGTGATGAGTTGGGTATGGTTGAGGGCCCTGTCAAACACTTTGAGGGGGGGGTGACCCTCGTTCAGGAAAAAGGAAGACATGTCTGAAGCGGCGTTGTGGAAGGTAGCATCGTCGCAACAGATGTGACGGAGGCAGAGGAACTTGGAGAATGGGATGGAGTCCTTACAGGAAGCAGGGTGTGAAGAGCTGTAATCGAGGTAGCTGTGGGAGTCAGTGGGCTTGTAATGAATATTGGTAAACAGCCTATTGCCAGAAAGGGAGACAGAGAGGTCAAAGAATGGAAGGGAAGTGTCTGAAATGGGCTGTGTGAAGGTGAGAGAGGAGTGGCAATTGAAAGCAAAATCGATACATTTTCCCAGGTCCAGACGAGAGCATGAAGCGGCACTGATACAGTCATCAATGTACTGGAAAAAAAGTTGTGGAAGGGGGCCTGAATAGGACAGGAACAAAAATGTTCCACATACCCCACATTACATTTCCAAAGATGAAGAGATTAAGAACCCAGAATGGTAAGAGCAAATACAGCTTCTCACAGAAGAGCGTGAAGATTCTCAGAAACAATTAGCAGAAGTGCAATTACAGAATGAGAGCTTAAAAGATATTGCAGAGGAATTAGGGTCTGCTAAAGAAAAACTGATCATCGAGAACCAACCTTCACGTACAGAAGAGAAGTTTGGAAAGGATAAACGAGAACTGATTAGAATACTGGAAAGTCACCACAATATAAAAGCAAAATACTGCAGATGCTAGAAATCTGAAACAAAAAGAAAATGCTGGAAAAACTCAGCAGGCCTAACAGCATCTGTGGAGAGAAAAACAGAGTTAACGTTTCGAGTCCGTTTGACTCTTCTTCAGAAAGTCACCTACAGAAAGTAGAACACTTGAAAGAGTATTTGAAACGCTTAAATGATGGACTTGTAGAAGCAAATTCAACAAAGATCTCCAATTAAAACTTGATGAACTTCAAGCATCAGAAATTTCTAGTAAGTATTGTGTGAAATGCCTGGAACAGGAGAAAGAATTGCTGACGCATCAAAACAGTTGCTTGAAAGCGGAATTAACAACTAAAACTGATTAACTTCTTGAATTTCGATCCAACCTGAACAACATGAAGATCAAAATACGCAATATGAAAGAGCAAACCCAGACTTTGAAAGCAGGTAAGAGAAATTCTACCAAACAGATTGACGAGCTAATAAGTGAATTGAGAGAATCTAAGGAGCAGTGACCATGGAAGAAAGATTCTGAACAGAACTTGTATAAGAGTTCCCCAGATAACTCTGAAACAAAGACAGCTCAACTTTAGAGTAGTTGCTGAGTGAATGAAAAGATTCATAAGCTCGATAAACAACTGGAAAAGACAAAGTACTCAAAAGATTTGGGTAAAATCGTGAAACAAGGGAGAACGAAGGTTCCACTTTTGAAACCTAAACTTCTACATGTGTTGTGACAACCTATATGATGTCAAAAAAAGCGACAAGGAGACGAGCACAATGTTTGCCCACCCCGCAAGAAACTAGTTAGTGTAGCAGCTGTTGATCAGCGCAATAGCCAGGCTGACCGAGAGTGGTTCACTGTGGAAGAAAAGGATAAAAAGATACCCATATGCCAGAACAACCTCCAAAACAACTGAGAACACCAACAGCGACAGAGTCTATTACTCCCCCAATAGTGATGCAAATGCAATATGGAAGGATTATAAGGCCTCCAGACTGCCTGAACCTTTGAACTCAAGGACTTGAAGGGGGGGATGGGATAGTGATAATGTAGTAATGACACTGTAAATATATGGTGATAACAATGTAAGACATTAGGTAAACTATAATCACTTAAAATGAATTGGATAAAGACTTGGGGAAATGTAGTACAAGGATCTGGCTCGTATAGTGTTAATGTGGGACTGAGTACAGCACCGCCTACAATGATGTCAGAGAGCACAAGGGTCAGGGTCAGTTGAGTGTTGGACAGAGCTGTATGTACCAGCAAGCATGGAGACAGCTCCTAGTTTGTACCCTTTACTGGCCAGAACTTTACGCCCTGTGGACGGCAATTAAGCCCATTAGTCATGCAATTAGCAGCAATTTTATGTGGCCCATCTATATTTACGGTTGGCGGACAGGCCAGTACCCAGGTGGCATTCACATTTTTGCTCAAATTTCGTCCCAGAGCGGAATGAAATCTTCGTGGAGAAATAAAATAAAAATAAATATTTGGGGACTTTTTTTTGAGGTATGCTTTCAGGTGCTTGATTGTGCTGCACGGACATATTTTGCAGCATTTTTATCGTTTCCTTTGTTCTGTGGAGGTCTGCAGTTCCCTGGGGCAGCTGTCTGCTTCAGGGAGCTCATTGGAAGCGCTTACCTGCACCCTCAGGTCGGCGCCCGCCCTCTTCCTGCCCCCACCCCTGCAGTGCTGAGCATTTCTCAGTGCATGTTTCACGCTGGCTGGCCGTTAATTGGCTAGCCAGTGTGAAATCACAGTTGGGGGCCGATCTTGGCCAGAGACCCATTTCCCGTCCGCTTCCAGGCCTGCCAACCGCACGTGCCCGACAAACAAAAAATTCAGGCCACTGTATATTTGTAAATAGTTTTAAACGCCAATAAAGATTTAACAGTTAACCTATGTATGACTACAAAGACTCCCTCAGACCCACTGAACTATGTCCAACACCCCACAACAAGTGGTTGTATCGCCTCAGTTCATCTGTCTGGGGCTTTTGTAGATGAGTGGTTAGCCATCTCTTCACAGGGCTATCCTTTGTCCCCAAGGATCCATCCATGGAGTCTGGGTACGGAGTGTTAGAGCTGTGATAGACTAGATTAGCGGAGGATGATGGAATCATGACGGTTGCCAGGAAAGCAAGCACAGACATGGAGGAAACTCTTGTTGTGGTCACAGACCAGCTGAACATTGAGGGAGTAGAAGCCATTGTTGGTGAATCTGACTGGCCTGTCACTCTGAACCTTGCTGGCCACATGGGTGCAATCGATGATACCCTGCAGCGGGAGGAGCCTAGTGATTGCAGCACAACACACTGCTCTTTGTTCCTGTGAGGCCTGATCTGTTTGGAATTGAATGTATAAGTTAAGCTTTGGCAGAGACGGTATCAGTGGCCTGCAAAATGCAGTGGTGTGCAGCCGTTTTTGAGATGTCACTAAGGTCCGCTGCTGATCCTTGGAAGGAGCCAGAGGTGAAGAAGTTCAAAGGCACAGGACTTTGACAGCCACTGGCAGGGCATGGCAATCAGTGCTGTCTGGTGTGAGGTCTTCAGCGATGAGAGCATACGGTCTGTGACCATCTGCCTTGAGAGTCACAGTCTCCTGCAGCACTAGGTCTTGGGTTATCTCCAGGTACATGCGTCTTCAGCAATAGATCCAATGCTAGAGATACGGCCTCTGTTGCCTTCCTGCCCCTCATCCCTGCCCTCTGCCCTTCTGAAGCCTGGTGCACAGCCTTTACTGTGGAGCGTTACTGTTTACTGTTACTCTCCATCACCAGAAACCCGAAATAGAGTTGTGCCTCTATTACCAGCTGCAGCCTTCCTTGTGGTCAGCTGGTTGCCCAAATATGCTTGGCAGCTTGGCCCCTGTTCTTTCGTCCCCACAATTCCAGGAGGGAAACAGCCTTTTACAATACCCAAGCAATCACTGCCTGCTCTCCCCAGCACCTGCACAGGGCCAAGGACTCCTGTTCGTCAATGCCTGAATCCCCCCTCGACGCCTTTTTAAACTTTTGTAGTTCCAGGATAATTCCTTGGGTTAGCCATGATGAACTTCCCAACTCTGTACTTGGTTCTCTTCACCTGGTGTACTCCTGACCAGCACGTGTAGCCCAGGTGCCCCATTGAAACTCTCAACACCCTGCGCACACCCCACCCCCAACCGTTTACAAGTTCTTAATAAGCTCCTCATTCACATTAATTAGCCTTAATTAAGAAACAGGTGGGATCACAACCCTACTCTGCCCTGGTGAAAATGGCTGGCACTGGAAACGACGTTGGGAAACTGGCATGCCAGTCAGCACCAGTGTTTTGGGCTCTCATCTGCCTCCATTCCTGCTCTTAGTAGGGCTCAAAATTAGCCAAGGAGAATTATCTAACTTTCAAATTGGACCTGGAGACCTGTGTTTATGAATATTGAGCAAAGGAATTGTTTGCTGGGTGTTTGGAACACAGTATTAATACCTTCTCCTTCATTGGAGATGCTGTTGCCTAAAATTACCAGCAAATTAAACATATTAACCAATGAAGACTCCTTTTAACATGCTTAGCAGAAGTTGGAAACTGCCTGTAGTAATCTCTTCACCTTCCCTCAGATGGCTTTTAAGTCTGAAAATTGTTGGAAGCTTTTAAAAGCAGTGTTACAGTTGGTCTGCTGTTGCTAGGCTACTAGAAGTCCATGCGCATACTCAGAACTCCAACACATGTCCTATTCACGGTGATGAGATGGTGGAAGGGGAGCCTCAAGGTCTCGTGGCTAAGAGCCATCTGGTGGCCTCGGCGCCACACCTAGCTGCTCCTCCTTGCCACGGTAACTAAGACCATGTGTTTCTGAAAGTGATCGACGCAGAATGTGTCCAAGGTGGCCGCTGGTGAGGGGGGTGGGGGGGTAGTGGTTGGGAGCAGTCGTACTATATTTCTGTGACTGATCAGCAGTAGCGTGGACAGGAGACACTGGAGGCCTCAGATGGGCCACTGTGGTTGGGGTGTGGCGTGCGCGTGCAGAGTACATGAGCAATTAGCCCCAATGAATAGTCTTCTCTGTTTCGCAGGAGAAAAATGCGCATAATGCATATGAGCGCTCCCGCACTGGAGGTGGCCAGGCCCAGTTGGTGATTTTGAGCCATTTTGAGCAGGAGGCCCTGGAGCTTGAAAGGCGCCATGCGCCCAGGTCCACAGGTGTCGGTGAGGCTGGGGTGGAGCGGCCAGGTATTTGAGGTCCACAGTCCCATCCACTCTGTCTTCCCACCATCCAAAGCACTGATGATTGTTGGAATCGTTAATGCAGCAACACTGCTCATTAACAGAATGATAGAGTCAGATATGTGGGTCATAGACAAAGGCCCCTCAGCCCTTCGAAGATGCGCGTGTCTAGCATCTTCCAAAGTCGCCTTATCCCTTTTCTGAACATTATCCCCATGGCCTTGTATGCCATGGCATTGCTACTGCACATCCAAATACTTAATACATCTTAGGAAGGTTTCTGCCTCCACCACCCTTTCAACCAGTGCATCCCACATTACTGTGTACAAAAGTTCCTCATCACCTCACCTGTCAACCTCATGCCCCTTACCTTAAATCAATGCCATCAGGTTAGTCATCCCTCCGCCAAGGGGAAAAGTTGCTTTCTGTCCACCCGATCTATGCCCCTCATAATGTTATGAAGCTCAGTAATGTCACCCCTCAATCTCCTGTGCTCCACGGCAAATATCACCAGTGTATGCTATGTGTCCACATAACTCCAACTCTCCAGGCCAGCATGCATCCTGGTCAGCAACCTCTGCACTCTCTCCACTCCAATCACATCCCTCCCATGAAGTGTAGATCACAACTGAACGCAGAAGTGTAGCTGTGGTCTCGGCAGTGTTTCCAGACACTCACTACCCTCTGCATAAAAAACTTGCCCTGCACATCTCCTCTAAAGTTTTCTTCTCTCACCTTAAATCTATGTCCCCTAGTAATTGACTCTTCCACCCTGGGAAAAAGCTTCTGACTATCTACTCTGTCCATGCCACTCATAATTTTGTAAACTTCTATCAAGTTGCCCCTCAATCTCTGTCGCTCTAATGAGAACAATCTGAGTTTCTCCAACCTCTCCTCATAGCTAATAACCTCCAGACCAGGCAGCATCCTGGTAAACCTCCTCTGCACCCTCTCCAATGCCTCCATATCCTTCTGGTAATGTGGCGACCAGAATTGCACGCAATATTCCAAGTGTGGCCTAACCAAGGTTCTATGCAGCTGCAGGATGACTTCCCAGCTTTTATACTCAATACCCCTCACAATGAAGGCAAGTATGCCATATGTCTTCCTGACTACCTTATCCACCTGTGCTGCCACTTTCAGTGACCAGTGGACCTGTACACCCAGATCCCTCTGTCCGTCGATGCACTTAAGGGTTCTGCCATTTACTGTATAATTCCTACCTGTATTAGACCTTCCAAAATGCATTACCTCACATTGGTTCAGATTAAACTCCATCTGCCATTTCTCCGCCCAAGTCTCCAACCGATCTATATCCTGTTGTATCCTTTGTCAATCCTCTTCACTATCTGCAACTCCTCCAAACTTAGTGGCGTCTGCAAACTTACTAATTAGCTCAGTTACATTTTCCTCCAAATAACTTACGTATACTACAAACAGCAAAGGCCCCAGCACTGATCCCTGCGGAACACCACTAGATTCTCCATTCAGAAAAGCACCCTTCCACTGCTACCCTCTGTCTTCTATGACCAATCCAATTCTGTATCCATCTTGCCAGCTCACCTCTGATCCCGTGCGACTTTACCTTCTGTACCAGTCTGCCACGAGGGACCTTGTCAAAGGCCTTACTGAAATCCATGTAGATAACATCCACTGCCCTTCCATAGTCGATCATCTTTGTCACTTCCTCTAAAAACTCGATCAAGTTAGTGAGACACAACCTCCCCTTCATAAAACCATGCTGCCTCTCACTAATACGTCCATTTGCTTCCAAATGGTAGTAAATCCTGTCACGAAGAATCTTCTCCAATAATTTCCCTACCACTGACGTAAGGCTCACCGGCCTGTAAGTTCCTGGATTATCCCTGCTATCCTTCTTAAACAATGGAACAACATTGGCCATTCTTCAGTCCTCTGGGACCTCACCCGTAGCCAGTGAGGATACAAAGATTTCTGTCAAGGCCTCAGCAATCTCCTCCCTTGCCTCCCTCAGTACTCTGGGGTAAATCCCATCTGGCCTTGGGGACTTATCCACCTCAATATTCTTCAAGACGCCTAACACCTCTTTTTTGATCTCAACATGATCCAGGCTATCTTCCCTAGACAAATCGACTGCTAAGTCCTTCTCTTTGGTGAATACTGATGAGAAGTAATCATTTAGTATCTCTCCCATTTCTTCTAGCTCCACACGCAGATTCCCACCTCGGTCCCTGAGTGGGCCTACCCTTTCCCTGGCTACACTCTTGCTTTTTACATATGTATAAAAGGCCTTGGGATTTTCTTTAATCCTGGTTGCCAATGACTTTTCATGACCCCTTTTAGCCCTCCTGACTCCTTGCTTAAGCTTCTTCCTACTTTCTTTATATTCTCCACGGGCTTCATCTGTTCCCAGCCTTCTAGCCCTTATGAATGCTTCCCTTTTCTTTTTGACTAATCTCACGATATCCTTCGTTATCCAAGGTTCCTGAAACTTGCCATACTTATCCTTCATCCTAGCAGGAACATGCCAGTCCTGAATTCTTATCAACTGACGTTTGAAAGCCCCCCACATGTCAGTTGTTGATTTGCCCTCAAACATCCGCCTCCAGTCTAGATTCCTCAGTTCCTGCCTAATATTGTTATAATTAGCCTTCCCCCAATTAAGCACCTTAACCCGAGGACTCCTGTTATCCTTATCCACCTCACACTTATCCACATAACATTCCATTTGGCATTCCTTAGGCCATCTGACCAGCCCATCTGTATCTGCCTGTAATGTTTGGGCCTCTTCCTGACTATTTGCCACCCCACCAATGTTTGTCTCCTCAGGTTCTGGAAGGTTGAGCGCATTATGTTGTTTTCAAAGCCCTCCATGGCCTCTCCCCTCTCTATCTCTGTAATCTGAAGCCCTACAATCCACTGAGATATCCTCCAATTCTGGCCTTTTGCAGATCCCCCTTTTTCATTGCTCCACTACTGATGGTTGTATCTTCAGCTGCTGTGGATCAAAGCTCAAGAACTCCCTCCCTAAATATCTCCACCTCCATACCACTCTCTCCTCGAACACTTCACCTTTAAGACACTCCTTAAAAAATATTACTTTTGTCCTAATATTTCCTTATGTGGCTTGATGTCAAATGTTTGATAACAGTCCTGTGAAGTTTCTTGAGATGTTTCACCACATTAAAAATGATGTATAAATGAAAGTTGTTGTAAATAACAGGAAGTGTAGCATGAATGGTCTAGTGCTGGCTGACACCACAATTTCTATATCCTTTCATTAGGCCATCATCCTGGCATGTATTTTTCTGGAATAGTTTTTGATAACTCCATTAAGATGTTGCACCAGTTTATTTCCCTGGTATAACTTTAATTTTCATTCTCTCCACATGTATCAGGGGATCTTTTATAACTAAGAACCTATTTCCAGTAACCTGGGCACTGTTTCTAGTTGGCCTCTATGTGGCCAGGATCCATGGGAACAGGAGCTGAGGAGTCGGCTGAATCTCCAAGCTTGCTGGGTGAGCCAGTGTGCTGACAGTGAGTAAATTACGAAAGTGTGTCAATGGCAATCGTTTTACTTTGTTGTTGAATGGAACTAATTGCTGCACTAGCATTCACAGTAAAAAATCATGTACCATTTCTACAGATCTTGGCAATGCCCTTTTAATATCAATCTCAAAGCAATAATCAACTCAAGCATTTCATTTAAAAAATTTGCAGTGCAATGCAACAAGTTTCTTGGTGATGATTTACATCTTGTGGCAACTTCCTAGCCTGGTCACAATTGTATCAAACCTCATCCATAAATTGGATAAGATGGTCAGTGAAATCCCCATTACACCAGAGGATAAACTGCATTAGTGGCAATGCCACATTGATTATTCGTGTCCTTGGCAAGAAGCATGTAGCCGTTCATGCCCCATTTCTTTCCCCAGCTGAAAAGACAAAAACAATTGAACATTAATTTAACCTATTGTTCATGTTTTCAGATTAACAGCTACTCACAAGTGCTGTGAGACCAAGTGATGAATGTCACTGATGTACTTATATGCTCCTAGGGGCTGAGTTTTGGAGAGGTTAATTCAGGTGAGAGGTGCAGTGTGATAAATCCAATCTCTAGACCCAATCAGTCAGGCTTTTTAAAAAGCCTGCTATCAGATAAATTCTTTAAATGATTTAGGATTTCAAATTGTGGATGGTGTGTTATCTAATTGGGAAGAAGGCATGAATTGATACTGCTGCCATTAGATTCCCACATGCTAGTATAACCCCACTGGGATTCACTCACTGGATGAAAACTTTACTGAATGGTATCCCGTGTATCATTGACAGCTAACACAATCTCAAAATAAGTATTGTTTAAAGAGCCCTCTCACAAGGAGGTCTGGAGGAAAAGATTTAAGATATGTTTTTCATCCACACCTACCTGTTTACATGGCTGGTTTGCAACAGACAATTCTGACTTATTAGCCTATTTCTATAATAGAAGCCTTCAGAGTAAGGGGAGTTAGGAGCTAGTGCAAAGTACCTGTTTTTAATAATCCAGTAATTCTGCGTAGCTTCTCCTTCATAAGTTCCGTATCCCACCACCAGTACTGCGTGATTCACCTTGGTCCTGCTGCATCCATAATTACAATAAATCCCTGTATGGAAACACATTTAACCAAATGAAGAGCCTGCAATGTATGACTCAGTACATGTGATTAGTTGGCTTTATTCCCCTCTGATTATTTTCTCTTGAAAATCAAGTCAGACACTTCCTGTTAGGGTGGGCTATATAGATTCAGCAAGTGTCATAGAATGACACAGCACAGAAAAAAGCCAAAACAAAAATAAAAATACCTGGAAAAACTCAGCAGATCTGGCAGCATCTGCGGAGAGGAAACAGTTAACGTTTCGAGTCCGTGTGACTCTTCAACAGAACTAAGTAAAAATAGAAGAGAGGTGAAATATAAGCTGGTTTAAGGGAGGGTGGGACAAGTAGAGCTGGATAGAGGGCCAGTGATAGGTGGAGATAGCCAAAAGATGTCATAGACAAAAGGACAAAGAGATGTTGAAGGCTAATTCATATTATCTAATGAATGTGCTAATTAAGGGTAGAAAGCAGGACAAGCAAGGTACAGATAGCCCTAGTGGGGGTGGGGTGGGGTGAAGGAATCGAAAAAGGCTAAAAGGTAGAGATAAAACAATGGGTGGAAATACATTTAAAAATAATGGAAATAGGTGGGAAAAGAAAAATCTATATAAATTATTGGAAAAAAAAGGGGGGGGATCGGAAAGGGGGTGGAGATGGAGGAGAGAGTTCATGATCTAAAATTGTTGAACTCAATATTCAGTCCGGAAGGCAGTAAAGTGCCTAGTCGGAAGATGAGGTGCTGTTCCTCCGGTTTGCATTGAGCTTCACTGGAAAAAAGCCATTTGGCCCAACATACATGTGTCTGCTCTTTGGTTCAGTTACCCAATGAATCCAACTCCTCTGCTCTTTTCCCAAAGCCATGTAATTTTTTTTCCCTTCAAGTATTTAGTAGCATTCAAAAGAGAATTCAATAGTGAATCGGGTTCCACCACTTTTCAGGCAGTACACCGGAGATCACAACATTGTCGTCTCTTTTTGCCAGTTACCTAAAAATCTGTCTTCCAGTAACCAATTCTTCATCTACTGAAAACAATTTCTTCTTACCATTGAACATAGAAAAGTTATGCAGAAGGAGGCCATTCAGCCCATCTTGTCTGCACCAGCCAAAAAGAAACTAGCTGCTCATTTGAATCCCACTTTCCAGCACCTGGTCCATAGTCTTGCTGGTTACAGCACTTCATGTGCATATCCAGGTACCTTTTTGAATGAGCTGAGCATTTCGGTCTCAACCACCAATTTAGGCAGTGATTTCTGGACATCCTCCACCCTCTGGATGAAAAAGATTTTCCTCATATCCCCTCAAATCCTTTTACCAATCACCTTAAATCTATGTCCCCTGGTAATTAACCCCTCAGCTAGGGGAAACAGGCCTTTCTTGTCTACCCTATCTAGGCCCCTCATAATTTTGTACACTTTAATTAGGTCACTCCTCAGCCTCCTCTGTTCTAAGGCAGACAACCCTAGCCTATCCAATCTATCCTCAAATGAGCAGTTTTCAAGCCCTGACAGCATTCTTGTAAATCTCCTCTGTACTCCCTCCAGAGCAATTATGTCCTTCCTATAATGTGGTGACTAGAACTGTACACAAAATTCCAGCTGTGGCCTAACCATTTTATACAGTTCCAGAATTACACCCCTGTTTTTGTATTCAATACCTCATCTAATAAAGGAAAGCATTCCATATGCTTTCTTTACCACCTTATCCACCTGTTCTGCCACCTTCAGGAAACTGTGGACATGAACTCCAAGGTCTCTCACTTCCCCTACCATTCTCAATATCCTTCTGTTTATTGACTATTCCCTTTCTTTGTTCACCATCCCCAAATGCATTACCTCACACTTTTCCAGGTTGAATTTCATTACATACAGTCATAGTCTCAGAATGATTCATGAATTTGAACACCCTTATCAAATCTCCTCTTAACTTTCTCTCTTCCAGGAGAATAACCCATTTGTTCAGTCTCTCCACATAGTTATTTTTCTTTAAATTAGCATTCATTCCTGCGATGAGAGCATCACTCACAAGACCAACATTCATAAATCATCCCTATTGCCCCTTGAGAAAATGGTGGCGAGTTGCCTTTTTAAAAATATTCATTCATGGGATGTGGGTGTTGCTGTCTAGGCCAGCATTTATTGCCTATCTCTAATTGCCCTTGTTCAGAGGGCATTTAAGAGTCAACCACATTGCTGTGGGTCTGAAGTCAATTGTAGGCCAGATCTTGTAAGGGTGGCAGATTTCCTCCCCTAAAGGACATTAATGAGCCAGCTGTTGCATTCCTTAACACATAGGCACATCCACAGTGCTGTTAGGAAGAGTGTTCTAGATTTTGACCCAGTGAAAGGCGATATATTTCCAAGTCAAGATGTTGTGTAACTCGGAGGGGTACTTGCAGGTGGTAGTGTTCTAATGCGTCTGCTGCCTTTGTCTTTCTAGATGGCAGAGATTACAGGTTTGGAAAGTGCCTCCGAAGGAACCGTGGTAAGTTACTGCAGTGCATCTTGTAGATGATATGTACTGCTGCCACCATGTGCTGGTAGTAGAGGGATTGAATGTTTAAAGAGGTGGATGTGGTGCCAATCAAGCGGGCTGCTTTGTCCTGGATAGCATCGAGCTTCTTGGGTTTTGTTGGAACTGAATTCTTCCAGGCAAGTGGCGAGTATTACATCACAGCCCTGACTTATGCCTTGTGGATGATGGGCAGGCCTTAGGAAGTCGGAGGTGAGTTACTTGCTACAAAGTTTTGTGCTTCTGATCTGCTCTTGTCATCATGGTATTTATATGGCTGATCTAGTTCAGTTTCTGATCATTTGTAACCCCCAGGATGTTGATGATGGAGGGATTCAGCAATGGCAATGTGGTAGAATGTCAAGGGGAAATGGTTAAATTCTCTCTTATTGAAGATGGTCATTGTCTGCTATTTGTGTGCGGTAAGTGTTCCTGGCCACTTATCAGCTCAAGTCTGAATGTTGTCCAGGTCTTGCTGCATGCAGGCATGGACTGCTTCATTATGTGAGGAGCTGCAAATGGGACTGAATACTACATTAATCAGCGAACATTCCCTACTTTGAACCTTATGATGGAGGGGAGGTCATTGATCAAGCAACTGAAGATATTTGGACCTAGGACACTTGAAGAACTCCTGCAGCGATGTCCTAGGACTGAGATGACTGGCTTCTAACAACCACAGACATCTTCCTTTGTGCTAGGTATGGCTCCAGTCACTGGAGGGGGTTCCCTCTGATTTCCATTGACTTCAATTTTACTAGGATTCCCTGATGCTACACACAATCAAATGCCACTTTGATGTCAAGGGCAGTCACTGTTACTTCATATCTAGAATTCAGTTCTTTTGTCCATGTTTGGACCAAGACTGTAATGAGGCCTGGAACTGAGTGAACCAAAACTGAGCATCAGTTATAATAAGAACAAGAAGTGCTGGAAAAACTCAGCAGGACCACCAGTATCTGTGGAGAGAAAAAGGGTTGACATATCAGGTCGAAAGTCTCATCAGAACTCAGTTCTGATGAAAGGTCATTGACCTGAAATGTCAACTCTCTTTCTCTCCACAGACGTCCCCTGACCTGTTGAGTTTTTTTGCAGCATTTTTTGTTTTAATTTCAAATATTCAGCATCCGCAGTATTTTGCTTTTGTATGAACCTCGGTGAGCAGGTTATTGCTCAATAACTTGCTTGATTTCACTGTCGATGACACTTTCCATCATTTTGCTGATGGTTGAGTGTATACTGATGGGCTGGTAGTTGGTTGGATTGGATTTGTCCTGCTTTTTCTGGATAGCACATGCCTGAGCAATTTCCCTTATTGTTGGAAGATAACTAGTTTTGTAGCTTTACTGGAACAGCTTGGCTAGGCATAACCACAATGTTATTAGTGCCCGAAGTCTTTTCTATGCCTAGTGAGCTCATTCATTTCTTGATGTTAAATGGAGTGAATTGAATTGGCTGAAGACCAGCATCTGTGCTGCTGGGGATCTCAGGAGGAGGCTGAAATAGATCACCTAGTCAACATTTCTAACAGAAGCTGGTTGCAAATGCTTCAGCCTTGTCTTTTACACTGATCTTAGTTGTTTAATTGCCCTCCACCATTTTCGAGTGGATGTTGTAGAGCTGCAGAGCTCTAATCTGATCCATTGATTGTAGGATCGCCTGGCTCAGTCTATAGCATACCATTTTCCGTGTTTAGCATGTATGTAGTCCTGGGTTGTAACTTCGCAAGATTGATACCTCACTTTTAGGTATATCTTGTGCTGCTCCTGGCATTCTCTGCTTCACACCCTCATTGAATCAGGGTTGATTCCCTGGCTTGATGGTAATGGTAGAGTGGGGAATGTGTCAGCCATGAGGTTATAGATTGTGGTGGGATGCAATTCTGCCCAGTTTGGAGCAACTAGATCTGATCTGAAGCTATCTCTTTTAACACTGGTAGTGCCACAGAGCATGACAGAGGGTAAACTCAGTGTGACTTTGTCTCCATAATGACTTGATCTCTTTTACCAAAACTGCCATGGATAGATACATCTGTGACAGGTAGATTGGTGAGGACGAGGTCAAGATGATTTTTCTTTCTTATTGATTCTTTCATCTTCTGCCACAAGCCCAGTCTGGCAGATTTGTTCTTCAGGACTTGGCCAGCTTTGTCAGTAGTGGTGCTACTGAGCCACTAGTGAAAGACATTGTCTCCCATCCAGAGTAAACTTTGTATACTTTCTGCCATCAGTGCCTCTTTCAAATGGTGTTCACCATGGAGAACTGATCACCAGTAGGAGGTTTCCTTGCCTATGTTTGACCTGCTGCCATGAAACTTCATGGAGTTCAGTGTCAATATCGAGGACTTGCAGGGCCAATCCTCCCGAACGTATTCAATTGTGCCACCACCTCTTATCAGCTTGTTCTGGCAGTGGGAAACATGAACTACAGTGGTTCAAGAAGGCGGTTTACCGCTACCTTCTCAAGGGCAATTAGGGATGGGCATCAAATGCTGGCTTTCTAGCAAACCCACATCCCGTGAAAGAATAAAAAAATGATAAAGCACAGGAAGAGGCCATTTGCCTCAACATGCCTGTCCTGGACCTTTGATAGAGCTATTCAATTATTCCCTTTTTCTTGCTCTTCCCCCATAGCCTTATAAACTGCTACCTGGCCTTACAAGTTTAACTGATTGATAGGATATTTATTAGAGTAGATTGCTGCAGGATTCTTTCTCAGTCATTCATAGCCCCTGACCTCCAATATGAGGCTTCCAACAATTGCAGGAAGTGCATTCAGGTGCCACAGCACACAACCTCCCTCTTTACATGCAATCCCAGAATCATTCCAAGTCGGTTTTACCTGAGTGATAAAATTGGAAGGATGCATGTTTTGCATCAACTGCAACTGATATGGGCCCAACTGAGGCCACTGCCATCGCTAATGCTGGCTCACTGCCTCGAGGAATGCTTTTCCATCCAGTGCAGTTGGCAGCAGCGTACTGGGGATTGTACCTACAAGGTTGCCCATCCTGTAACATAAAAAAAAGTAGATTTTTAAATTTCATCTGAGCTTATCTGTGGAGTTAATGACTTCCATTATCTCCAACAATAATGATAGCAACAGCAGCAACTTACAGTTATATGACGTCACTGATGTAGAATATGCCTTGAAACACTTCATAAATATATACAGAAAATAAAATGCCAGGTCAAACACTTTGTCAAAGAGGTGGGTTTTAAGGAGGGTCAAAGATAGATAGAGAGTGATAGGAAGGCACAGGAACTTAGGATGGGAATCGCAGAAAATCAGACACAGGGAGCTGAAGATACAGCTCCCAACAGTGGAGCAAAGACTGGGAAGGGTTAGGAGCAGTCTTAACTCTGGTGCCCTTGCAAAACCGCATAATTGATGACTTCACTCTGTCGGCTTACATTTGATTACCTAGTCTAGGTACAGAAAGTGGCAGGCGCCCACATTTAAAAAAAAACTCTGTGGGCAAGGCCAACATTATTGCCCATTCCCTGCTTCCATGAGTAGATGGTGGTGGACAACCTTCTTGAGCTGCATAGCTGTCTGCCACAGCTGAGTGGCTTGTGAGGCCACTTCAGGAAGCAGTTAAGAGTCAATCATCCTAAGTCACTTTAGGATTACTCATCCAGTAACTGAATCACGACACTACCATACTCCACTACCTGATTTAATGGTACCTTATGATGAATTACTAACTTTGGGGACAGGGAGGAATGAAAATCGGAGAAAAGAATTGTTGTTGATTATTTTCTTCAATTGTTGTTCTGAACGTTAAGTGTAGTGTCCACAGCAGCCTGCCTGGAACTCAGGAGTATGTCCATACAAGGTCAGCTGTCAGAAGAGGTTCCAGGCACATCATGTTTTAATAGTTGGGAATAACTGGAGCAGAAGATGCAGAAAAGATATACAAGAGACTTTAAACTGGGATGAATAAAGAAAGACTATTTTCTCTGGTTGGAGAATCATCAGTTTTAGATTGTCATTGAGAATATGGAGAGAGGTTTGTAGAAATGTTGGAGCATGGAATGTTTGCCACTGAAATTTGTTAGGAGAAACATCATTATATTTTGTAAGGGAAAAGTGGATAAATATTTGAAGAATGGAAGAGACAGAACTGTTGAGAACGAACAATACAATGGGATTCGTTTTGGATTGTTCTAGCAAAGATGGCACATATGGATAAATGTCCTCTTTCCATGCTGATACCTGTATGGTTCTGTTGTAACTGCCAGGCAAACCCTCCTTGAAACCAGAGCATTTGCTAAAGTTGATTATGTAATAAGGTTCCTCCTCCAAGTATACATATCATGCGCATGAGGATAGCACACTACAGTGAATAATGGGAGTCATAAAGAGGCACTGAAAAAAAGTAGAGTATAGCACTGACTTAAAAACAGAACACTGAGGGTAACTATAGTGTGAACTTTTAAAGCAGAAAAGAAATTTGAAATTTGAAAAATAAATATCTGTATTTTTGGCAGATGTAATAACTTCCTTAAGCTACCATTTGACAAAGTCACTTATACAGATACAACCTAAGAAAATATTGGATTTTGTCACTCTCCAAAGTAAGGTCTTACCATTCCAGTGTAAGGATAGGAAATCTCATTGTCTATTCCACCATTCTGCTGTACATACTTAAAGGCTTCTCTCATTCGTCCACCATGACATCCTTTGTTGCCGTGGTCTCTGGAACAGTCGATGAGATTCTGTTCGCTCAGTGAGACGAGTTTAGATGTCTTCCTGAAGACCTGCCCCTCTAGTGACCCAGTCGCACTAAATGCCCAGCATGAGCCACAGCAACCCTGGTAATGCAGCAGTCAAAGTATTATTTAAATGAAGAAAGATTGCAGAACTCGGTCGTACAGAGGGATCTGGGTGGCCTGCTACATGAATCACAAAAAGCTACAGCACATGATTAGGAAGGTAAATGGAATGTAGGCATTTATTGCAAGAGAAATGGAATATAGAAGTAGGGGATTTTTACAGCAGCTGTACATGGCTTTGGTGAGAGCACATCTGGAGTACTGTGTACAGTTTTGGTCTCCTTATTTGAAAAAGTATATAATTGCATTAGAAGTAGTTCAGCGAAGGTTCATTTGAGTCATTCCTGGGATGAAAGGCTTATCTTATGAAGAAAGGTTGAACAGGTTGGGCTTGCACCCATTGGAGTTTTAAAAAAATATTTGTTCATATTGAAACACATAAGACCCTGAGGGGACTTGATAGGGTGTATACCAGAAAGATGTTTCCTTTTGTGGTGGAGACCAGAACTAGGGGACACAGTTTAGGAATAAAAAAGGTCTCCCTTTTAAGACTGAGATGAGGAGAATTTTTTTCTTTGAAGGTCGTTAGTATGTGGAATTCTCTTTCCCAGAAAGCAACAGAGGCTGAGTCATTGAATTTATTCAAGGCTGAGTTAGATTTTTGACAGACAAGGGAGTTGACGATTATGGGGAAGGTATGGAAGGCAGTGGGGTTTGGCAGTCAAGAAACAAGTTGAGAGCACAACCGTAGCCATGATCTTATCAAATGGCAGAGCATGCGCGAGGGGCCAAATGGCATACTCCTGCTCTTAAGTCCCATGTTCCTATATTTCTACGGTCGTACTTTTGTTTCCCTTAGTTACAGATCAATATAACCTGTGATTCTGTGTCAATGTGATTCAGTTGTGTCATTCACCACAATAATAAGTATTTCAAGAAAATTTCTTGAACTATTACTATGGTGGTAGGTACATGAATATGATTACCAGTACAAACGATGATGGACCAAAGACTCTAATGGATTTCAACAAGGAACCAGGAGCATTCTTGTTAATATTGGGATTTAGAGTTATCAGAAATGCATCAAGCATATGCTATAGATAGGTGAGATCTCCTGCCTGACACGGTGACTTAAATGTACTGCTACAAAGCAGAATAACTTAAATAGCATTTCTAATGGGACAGCAGCGTATGTAAATGGCAGCAATATTTTATTTCAGTTGAAGTGTCACTCTTACTCCACTGAAAGTTGAAACATAAATGAATAATCCATCAACATGCCTGAAATTGTTGTTTAGTACATTTTGATATTCTATATACTCTCTCACTGAATCTTTGACAAAAATCTCTGACAGAACGACAATGAACACTCTTCAAAGAGTCAAACAGTAAGACTGGGCTGTGATTTACTTAATTCAGTTGGACTTGAAAAACGCTTTAAGAATGTATATTTTCACCTGATCCTTCACTTCTGTGACATATCCATGTTCACGCCAATCGACATTCTGAGGAACATCCATTAACTCATACTGATGGGGTGTTGGTTCATTGAGAGTGGAGTTCTGTGGGTTTGTTTGAACAAATCCATTCATGAGTTGGTTGAACTCCTCACTAGTCTAAAGAAAATAAAAGTTAAAAAATGAGGGTGTTCTGTGTATTTTTCATGATCATCTCAAAGAAAGGAAGACATATTTATATAGCACCATTCATAGCCTTGGAACACCCCAAAGTTTTTTTATAGCCAATGAAATACATTGCAAGTTAATCAGTGTTGTAATGTAGGAAATATTAGAGTCAATTTACACACAGCCAGGTTCCACAAACAGCTATGTGCTAATGACCTGATAATTTGTCTTTAGTGATTTTTGTTAATTAAATATTGGCCCAGACAACATGGAGGGCCCCCCTGCTCTTCTTTGAAATAGTGCCATGGGATATTTTAGCTTCACCTGAGAGGGTAGATGGGTCCATGGTTAGCATATCATCCAAATGACAGCACTCCGAGTGCTATAGTCGGAATATCAACCTAGGGACTTGAACCCACCCCCATCTGACTCGAGAGGTGAATATGCTACACCCGAATTTGACCCTCAATCTCACCATGTTAGAATTCCTCCCACTACCCCTTCCTCTATTGCCATTCTCCAGATCAGCCCAGAAGCCACTTTGCAAGGGTCGCAGAAGTATCGAATGAATCATTCAACCCATGTAAGAGCTACTCAGCTAGTCCCATTCCCCTGCCTTTTCACTGTAGCCCTGCAATTTTTTCTGTTTTGATAATCCCTTTTTGAAAGCTACGATTGAATCTGTCTCCTCCACAGTCTCAGGCAGTGCTTTCTTATTCTAACCAATCGCTGTGTCAAAGTTTTTCCCTCATGTTGCCTGTGGTTCTTTTGCCAATGTCCTTAAATTGGTATCCTCTGGTTCTTGATCCTTCCATCCAATGGGATCAGTTTCTCTCTAACTACTCTATCCTTACCTATATGATTTTGAATACCTCTCTCGAATTTCCTCTCAGCCTTTTCTAAAGAGAACGGTCCCAACTTCGGCAATCTATTGTCTCTCATCCCTGAACCGTTCTCTGAAATCTTTTCTGCACCCTCTCCAATGCTTTCACATCCTTCCTAAAGACCAGAACTGGACACTGGGCATTCTTTACTATCATGAATGCTGCATCTTGCATACTGAAAACTGCACACTGACCTTCAGTCAGATAGGTACCATAGATCGTGGCGTAGAAGACAACCCCATTTTTTCAGCACCAAAAAATCATGCTTTTGCGTATACTTTAGTTTCATTTCTTAGGTTCTGTGTATCATTTCTGAAGATTGGTTAATTTGTATTTACTCTGAATGTCTCCTGGTTGAGATCTGTCTACTATACACTGAATCTTCTGCTGATCTGAGCATTATATAGACCCTTCAGCAGCACCACAGACTGAGCTGGCTGAGCTGAAAGGACATAGCTGTTAGACTGGGTCCACAGCAGGTGCTGAAGGAGCCAACAAGAGGGAAAAACAGACTTGACCTTGTGCTCACCAACCTGCCTGCCGCAGATGCATCTGTCCATGACAGTATCGATAGGTGTAACCAGCGCACAGTCAATGCAGAGATGAAGTCCCATCTTCACATCGAGGATACCCTCTATCGTGTTGTGTAGCACTATCCCCATACTAAATGTGATAGATTTCGAACAAATCTAGCAACTCACGACTGGGCATCCATGAGGTGCTGTGGGCCGTGAGCCGCAGCCAAATTGTACTCAGCCACAATCTGTAAACTCTTGGCCTGGCATTACCCCCGACTCAACCATTACCATCAAGCCAGGGGAACAACCCTGGCTCAATGAGACGTGCAGGAGAGCATGTCAGGAGCAGCACCAGGCATACCTAAATATGAGGTGTCAACCTGGTGAAGCTACAACGCAGTACTATTTGCGTGCCACACAGCACAAGTAGCAAGCGATAGAGCTAAGCAATTCCACAACCAATGGATCAGATCTAAATTCTGCAGTCCTGCCACATCCAGTTGTAAATGGTGGTGGACAACTGAACAACTCACTGGAGGAGGATGCTCCATAAATATCCCCATCCTCAAGGATGGAGAAGCCCAACACGTCAGTGCAAAAGATAAGGCTGAAGCATTTGCAACAATCTTCAGCCAGAAGTGCAGAGTGGATGATCCATCTCAGCCTCCTCTGGAGGTTCCAAACATCACAGATGCCAGTCTTCAGCCAATTTGATTCACTCCACGTGATATCAAGAAACTGCTGAAGGCACTGGATACTGCAAAAGCTATGGGCCCTGACAATATTCCAGCAATAATACTGAAGGCTTGTGCTCCAGAACTTGCGGTGCCCCTCGCCAAGCTGTCCCAATACAGCTACAACACTCGCATCTGCCCGGCGATGTGGAAAATTGCCCAGGTATGTCCTGTATACACAAAGCAGGACAAATCCAACCCTGCTAATTACCACCCCTCCAATCTATGCTCGATCATCAGCAAAATGATGGAAGGGGTCATCAACAGTGCTATGAAGCAGCACTTGCTTAGCAATGACCTGCTCACTGACGCTCAGTTTGGGTTCTCCCAGGGTCACTCAGCTTCTGGCGTCATTACAGCCTTGGCTCAAACATGGACAAAAAAGCTGAACTCCAGAGGTGAGGTGAGAGTGACTGCCCTTAACATCAAGGCAGCATTTGGCTGAGTGTGACATTAAGGAACCCTAGCAAAATTGGAGTCAATGGGAATCAGGAGGAAAACTCTCCCCTGGTTGGAGTCATATCTAGCACAAAGGAAGCTGGTTATGGTTATTGAAGGTCAATCGTCTCAGTTCCAGGACATCATTGCTGGAGTTCCTCAGAGTAGTGTCCCTACCATCTTCTGCTGCTTCATCAATGACCTTCCTTCCATCATAAAGTCAGAAGTGGGGGTGTTCGCTGATGATTGCACAATATTCAGCACCATTTGTGACTCCGCAGATACCGAAGCAATCCATGTCCAAGTGCAGCAAGACCTGGACAATATCCAGGCTTGGGCTGACAAGTGGCAAGTAACATTTACACCACATAAGAGCCAGGCAATGACCATCTCCAACAAGAGAGAATCTAACTATTGCTCCTTGATGCTCAATGGCATTACCATCACTGAATCCCCCACTATCAACATCCTGGGGGCTACCATTGACCAGAAGCTGAACTGAACTAGCCATATAAATATTGTGGCTACAAGAGCAGGTCAGAGGCTAGGAATCCTGTGGCAAGTAACGCACCTCCTGACTCTCCAAAGCCTGTCCACCATCTACAAGGCACAAGTCAGGAGAGTGATGGAATATTCTTCACTTGCCTGGATGAGTGCAGATCCAACAACACTCAAGAGGCTTGACATCATCCAGGATAAAGCAGCCTGCTTGGTTGGCACCCCATCCATAAACATTCACTCCCTTCACCACTGGTGCACAGTGGCAGCAGTGTGTACCATCTACAAGATGCACTGCAATAACTCACCAAGGCTCCTTAGGTAGCACCTTCCAAACCCACGACCATTGCTATCTAGAAGGACAAGGGCAGCAATTACATGGGAATGTCACACCTGGAAGTTCCCCTCCAAGTCACTCACCATCCTGACTTGGAAATATATCACCGTTCCTAGGGTCAAAATCCCGGAACTCCCTCCCTAACAGCACTGTGGGTATACCTACACCACAGGGACTGCAGCAGTTCAAGAAGGCAGCTCTCCACCGCCTTCTCAAGGGCAAGTAGGGATGGGCAATAAATCCTGGCCTCGTCAGCAAAGCTCATGTCCCGTAAATGAATTTTTTTTTAAATTACTGGACTTGTGATCTGGAGCAGTAAGTTCAAATTCTGCCATGATCTGTTATCTAGTTCAGGGATGAATTAGATGCTTGACTTAAAGGCTGCCGTTACACATCGGATATTGCCTCATGAGAGAGTTGCTCTACACTGATGATGCTGCACCAGCATTCCATACTGAGGGTCACTTTCTGCAGCAAATGCACAGACACTCTCATGCCTTTAAAGAGTTTGGTCTGACCATCAGCATCAAATGTCCATGACCAGGATGTTGCCATACCACCAATCAGCATTGACAACATGACTCTGGAGATTGTTGATAACTTCACATTTCCGGTTCCACAATCACCAGTAAACTTCACTTGATACTGCATTCAATACGCGCATTGCAAAAGCTACAGCTGTTATCTCCAAGCTGAGTAAGTGTGGAACAACAGCAAACTGACTGAGAACACCAAATAGCGAGTCAAGCAAACCTGCAGCAGTGAGACCTGGACAATATATGCCAGGGAGAAAAGAAGGCAGAACAGTTAGTACCTTTGCTGTCTCAGACGTATCCTTGGCATCTCTTGGCAGGATAAGGTCACTGGAGGTCCTGGAATATGCTAATTCCATCAGCATGCACTCAATGTTAAGTCAACGATATCCGGGTTGCCTCAGCCTTCATCAGATGGATGATGGCCGTATACCCAAAGATCTTCTGTACGGGAACTGATCATTGGGTCACAACCTACTGGACATCTATACCTCCATAAGATATGATGATAGTGGACATTGAAGCAACCAACTGGGAGACAGTCACTGATAGCTGTGACCTCTGGAGGCTTACTGTATGGAGAGGTATTGGAAGAGGTGAGGAGGAAAGGCGCGATCAGTTGGCTGAGAAGAGGACCCAAAGAAAACAGAGGCCAGGGAAGGCTGCACCTTCTCAACCCACTGTCTTCCTCCACGGCAAATGTGGCAGAGACTGCCATGCTAGAGTGGGGCTCCTGAGTCACAGCAGGCAATGTTTAACACAGAGTTGACCATCATGCCACTAATCGTCATCTCACGATCATGGGAGGATCTAGAGCTAGGAGGCACAGTTTCAAAATAAGGGGTCTCCCATTTAAGCTGAAGATGAGGAGGAATTTCTTCTTTGAGTTTTGTTAAGCTTTGGAATTCTCTATCCCAGGGAGCAGTGGAGGCTGGGTAATTGAATATATTCAGGGCTGAGTTAGACAGATTTTTGGTCGACAAGGGAGTCAAGGGTTACGGGGGAAGCCAGGAAAGTGGAATTAAGGCCACAATTAATTCAGTCATAATCTTATTGAATGGTGGAGAAGTCTCTAAGGGCCAAATGGCCTACTCCTACTGTTTCTTATGTCCTTATGGAAGGCTGCCAAAGAGATTGCAAAGAGTATTTCAGACAGATGATATTTTAAGATTTTTGGGAATACCATGTAATTGGTATTCTGGAAGGATAAATTGAACCTGTCATGTGGTGTCGTGTTAGTTTAAAATTCACAATTAACATAATTCTATATCATATTGGATTTGCTCATTAGCATAATTTAGAGGATAGTTCAGAATGATTTCTATGAGCCATTCTAGTTGACCACTGAAGAAAGAACTTAGATTGTACTTACGTAATGTTTCTTCATGCCCTTAGAACACACCAAAACACTTCACAACCAAAGAACTACTTTGAGGTATAGTGATTGTTATCTGGTGCTTAATAGTAGCAGCCAATTGGGGGAACATGTTGTAAACAACAAGTTCCCCCAAACAACAAATGAATGACTGACCAGCTACTTTGTTTTTGATGGTGTTAGTTGTTGGAAGAATGTTGACCAGCTCATTGGGAGAATTTCTAGCTCCTCTTTGAAAAGTGCCATGAAACCTTTTACATCCACCTGAGTGGGTGAATGTGTTTAATATCTCATCAAAAAATCAGAACCTCGCAGAGTGTAGCATTCTTTTAATCTCACAAACCTCTATATCAAAAAAGTACTACAAGCTAAGTCAAACTGGAACTGAAAGTAGGGTGAGACTGACAGAAATAGTCACTTTGTGTCTGAGACTCACCATATCACCAAAGTGATTCATCTCCACGCGAAATGTGTGTTTGCCCATTGAATGCTCCAGGTTATGATGTTTAATTTTTTTGAGGTTCTTCTCCCATATTATTCTCTTCCAATTTTCTTCATTCTAATTGTAAAAACACGAGAAAAAATATCAGTTTTATAACCAAGACTCCTGAAAATTTGACAGATCCAACACGAACATAGAGGTAGCTAGTAGTGATTACAAGCTAGCTATCTGCTCAAAGGATTCAGAATGCATTATTATTAGCTTAACATATGATCGGAATAAAAAGTGCTGTAGGACTTCCTGAGGTCATTAAAGTCTTTCTTCCTTTCATTTTACATAACAAAACCATTATGTACACCTTTTAACTTATACTCATTTAAAAGAATTATATTTCACCCCCTGTACTCCAACAGAGCGATAGAAAGCATCTGGACCTAATTGTGAGGGTTTTATGGATTGGATGAGATTTTTGGCCTTTTTTTATTTCAACAACAGAAGCAACAGATGAGTGATTCCCTTTCCAAATTGAATACCTCACGTGTTTTCTGTTTCTTACCTTCCCATACTGTTTTCCATGAAGTGATATCCATTTCACCCAATCTTCATCCAATGCAGGGTCAAAGGTGAGTGAAGAGACTGCAGTCAGAATACAAATCACCAGAGAAAGAAAGATCTTCATCATCTATTACCAAAGAGATGATATCGGTTGTTAGATACAAGACTAATCAATATTCCTGTGTAGTATACTAACATTTATTAAAACTAATAACACTGACACCCTGATTTCAAAGATTCATCCATTACATTACTTGTATTGATGTGAACTAGGTACATTAAAACTTTGTTAACCTAGAGCAATGAATGTTATAATATAGTCAGTGATCTCCAAGGCTCAGATTAGTAGCCAATGTATGTCAGAAATTACAGAGTAACCTGAAGGGGAATAAGCGCACCATGGGCATGACTCTTTGCCTTGTCGGGAATGAATAAGCCTGGTAAACACCATAAGATAAATATATTCTCCAAGGCTGCCAAGTTGCAAGGTGCCCTGTGAAGATGCTTCCATTGAGCTGAAGGCAGATACCTGACATTTATGTAAATCAAAAACATTGCAGGTCTGAACATTGACTCCTGTGAACCCCATACAAATATTCACCCAGCTTGATGTAACTCCTCTAAAAAAGTACTTTTTTCTTTTTATTCAATTTTAACAACAACTTGTACTTAAATAACACAGCATAATAAAACATCCCAAGGCACTTCGCAGGAGCATTGTAAAACAGAGTTTGGCACTGAGCCACGTAAAGAGCTATTAGGACGGGTGACTGAAATCTTGGTCAGCGGGGTATGTTTTGACGCATGTCTTAAAGGATGAAAGAGAGGTGGAGGGGTTTCTAGAGGGATTTCCAGAGCTTAGGACCTAGACAGCTGAAGGCCTTCAACTAAAGGTGGAGCAACTAAAATCAGGGATACTTAAGAAGCCAGAATCAGAGGAGCGCAGATATATTGGAGGGTTGTGGGGCTGAGGAAATAGGGATAGGGAAGGGGGAGACCATGAAGGGATTTGAAAACAAGAATGAGAATTTCAAAATTGAGGTACTTAACTGGGAGCGAATGTGGGTTAGTGAGGACAGGAGTGGTGGGTGAACGGGACATGATGTGAGTAAGGACACAGGACACCAGAGTTTTGAATCACCACAAGTTTACAGAGGGTCGAATTTTGGAGCCTGACCCAGTAGTGTTTTGGAATAGTGAAGTCCAGTGGGAATCTTATCCAAACTCAGGATTTGACCTGAGTCTCCACAGCTTTAAGTTTAAGTATGAAATTTTTCTGCGGAACCTTGCTGATTACCTTCAGTTGGCATTTGTACACTCCATATCAGGCAAAGTCGTGCATTAAAACCTAGCTCTTTGCCCAAGCTTTTGGTTACCTGTCCTAATAGCTTCTTATGTGGCTTGGTGTCAAATTTATTTTATGAGGTTCTTGCAAAGCTCCTATGTGTTTTGTTTTAGTAGTTTTGATTGGAGACTTTTAATAGGTTTCTGTAACTGCGTCAAATAGTCAACTGACTCAAAAGAGAGAACTTACAAACAACCAGACTGTTGTGGCTTTTTTAAAAAATTCTTTCACAGGATGTGGGTATCACTGGTTAGGCTAGCATTTGTCGCCTGACCCTAATTGTCCTTGAGAAGGTGGTGGTGAGGTGGATTTGTTTGGAATTGTGACAATAAATATATTAAATTTGAAGAAAGATTGAAGTAAAAGACCTTTTATGGTATTAACAGCTCCAAGATATAATGGAAAAAATAAGTGACATGGACAGAATAAGTGACCCCTAGTCATTCTCTACAAACTCTTTATAATTAAACCACTGCACCTACAAGATCAATTAAAGAGCACTGTTTGGAGCTTTGACCTCTGCCTTAGTTTGAAAAACTAGCAGTGGGTGGTTTGTGTAATAATGGCTGTGGGTTTTTGACATTTATAATGTAGTTGAGTAAATATTCCATGAGGTGACATTTTCAAGTCAGATTTTATTTCTTGAGAAACCCAAGAGCAAAATTGAAGAAAACCTGAGACATTTAAGTGAGTCAAGAAATCATTAGATAATTTCAGGTTTGAGTTTGAAGTGTCTGTAAATTGTATGAATGATGGAAAATGAGAAAAATAAGTTATGAGAAAGAAGAAACAACGTGCAATTTCATAACTTCAGGATATCCCAAAGCCCATCACAGCTAATGAAGTGTAGTCAATGTTATAATGTTGAGGAATATGGGAACCAATTTGTTTAGAGCAAAGCCCCACAAACAGTAATGAGGTAAGTGACCAGATAAACTGTTTTTAGTGGTGATGATTGAGGGATAAATGTTTGCATCAGGGCACCACCTATACTCTTCTTTGAAAAGTGCCATGGGATCTTTTACATCAAACTGAGAGGCAGTTAGGGATGTGGTTTGAAGTTTTATCCAGGGGATAGTAACTCTGACAGTGCAGTACTCCCTGAGTACTGAACTGAAGTGTCAGACTAGGTTATGCAAGTGGGGCTTGAATCCGCAACCTTCTGTCTCAGAGGCAAGAGTGCTGACAGTGAGCCGAAGCTGAGACCTGGGAGGAAGAGAGAGGGCTTCTGTACCATCTTCACCTGTGGCCACCATTAACCGGTTTACTTTTGAAGTGAAACCAGATGGATAAACCACTCTTTAGTACCAAACTCAATGTGCGACCTAAGTGGATAACAACTTGGAAGGTTCAAAGATTTCCTTACAAAGCACTGAACCATTAGAAGAGGCCACCAACAAAGCAATGTGTGCATAAACTACTTTAAAAAGAGCTGTAAAATTATCTGCTTTGGAATAGTGCAAATGGGTTATTGGGATGAGTGACAGCAGAGATGATCAAATACCTTCTGGTGAATATTGTTCCAATAGAAATGCCACCTGGAGAATGCAATTGCCAGGCTTGACTAAATGGTGTAGTATAAATAAAAGAACTGTTTAACAATGCGAAGGAGTCTCTGTAATTGTAAAATCAAAAGATAGAATCCTTACATTTTATTTAAGGTTAACATTCGGACTGCACTGACTCAAACTCAGAATAAGGATGCAGGTTTCTTTTTGTTTCTTTATTCTTTCACAGGACGTGGGTTTTGCTGGGAAGGCCGGCATTTGTTGCCCATCCCTAATTGGCCCTGAACCAAGTGGCTTGCTCAGCCATTTCAGACAGCAGCTAAGAGTTAACCAAATTGCTGTGTGTCTGGAGTCACATGTAGCTCAGACCAGGTAAGGATGGCAGATTTCCTTCCCTAAAGGATATTAGTGAACCTGATGGGTCTTTACAACAATCAATAATGGTTTTGTTAGGGGGATTGGGAATTGTAATTTCTCCTCTTCAACTGGCCAATGTGATAGTTGCAGGATTGGAGGGAATACCCTCTTCAATTGACGTAGTCGGCAGGATTTGCCTGGACCTCTGTGAAGGCGGAACAATGATCTGGTGAGTATTTTTTTTTTTGAAAGATACTCTCCGTTTGTTCGCATCAGTCTAAAACAGAGGTCTAACAGGGCGAATCCGAACGTTTAGGCCAGGGAGACTCAGGTGGACAATTGTGGGGCGAACAAGTCCTGGTTATTGTGGGGCGAACGAGTCCTGGTTATTGTGGGGCAGTGAGGGTCTCTGTTTTAGTGTGGGTATGTGTGAATGTGAGTATGACTGAGAAGGATGAACTCGAGTTCGTTGCAAAATGCGGAGGTGAAGGAACCATGTCCCTTCACCTCGCTAGGACGCATAGAAAGCTGATCAGCAAAATGAAACAATAAGGTTGGCAGCTGAGTGACCCACCGTTACGATCCAAGGAATGGTGGCGAGCTCAGACTAAAGATAAAACTGACAAAACTACAGTACTCATTCTGAGTCTGTATCTGCAACAAACTAAACTAGTACAGAAAAATCTCGGGGAAGTTGCGCTGGTTGCAGCAGCAGGGGACCTGAAATGTCCCCTACTGAATTTTTGTAATTTAAAAGAAAGGAATTGATCTAAGTTTCAAGAGCTGTTTGTGCTGAAGAGAGAGAGAGGTACCCCTAGGGGGTTAATGAGCAGTGAAAGGCAGCAGCAGTATGAGCTTCAGTCAGTTTGATTGTCCCTATAGGTGGAGCCGCCAAGATCCCTTTATTCCCCCACTGCCACTTAAAGCTTCATTTAGAGTTAAGTTCAATATTATAGGAATATAAATACATACCTTTACATAGGTGTTTGTGTGCAAGGAAGCATTTGTATGTGAACTTTAATGTGTTTTCTTCCCTGAATTGGCTTTTGGGTGTGTAGTTGAGCACTTTAGAGTCGAAAGCCCCATATTAGATTAAAGGAAAAGTATACTCAAACATTCCAAAGTTTTGAGTATAAGATTTGAGTTGAGATTTCTGGCAAAAATCGCAATTTGAAGATATTGTAAAGATAAAACAGGGCTTGCCTTTGTTTGAGATGAACCAACCCTTGTACCACCCCCTTGCAGACTAGTAGGGAATAACCCTCATCACCAGCTTCCAAGCTGATAGGGATTGATACATACGAGTTGGTTTTCTAAAATTCTGAGGGGAAAAAATTATCTGAAATTCAAAAGGATTCTAGGATAACCAAAAGACATAAACACACAGTCTAGGTGGTTCCAATGGATAAAAACGGGTTTCTTTTGAAGAGATGAATTAAATATTAAAGGAAATCTGCATTCCAAAAGCACTGTTATTTGAATTTGGGACAATCTTGAGAGGTAAAGTGCAGTGTAATTTAACAGGTTACTTTGAATAACAAGGATGCTATCCAAAGATAAAGAATGTGTCGATAAACATATAGGAATTCTAATCTGGATACAAATCATTACATGTGAAAAAGAGGTTGTTTTAATTTTGATAGTGTAAATTACAGTTCTTACAAAGTTTAAAATTTTGAGGTTTGGTTCTTGATAAAGTTCTCAAAAGGGAATTTTCATTTTAAAAGGTTTGACAACAATTGGCACTAATTCAAATGCTGCAAGCTTTTGTATTTGTAAGTCTGTTCCCAAAATGTGAAGTTAAGCTCAAGACCTTGACAAAGTTTGGCAGAAATCCAATTTTTGGTTGAGTTAATGAATCTGGGATAATGCTAAAAAAAAAGGGTCAGACATAATTTAGTAGGTTACTTTTGACACAATAAGCTGTTGTTTGAGAAGAAGATAAGGAAGCAAAACATGTCAATGGCTGATTTCTGTTTTAAAATTGTTATGAGAATACTTTATTGGACTGTAAAATCTCTCCAGACAACCTGAACGAGATAAGATGGTGCTGTTGCATGTGTAAAATGGTATGAGGAAAGTAGGGAAAGAGGACATAATGTTCAAACTGCTTTAAGGGAAATGAATTTGATAATCTGGCCATCAACTGAGACATTGGAACCGCACAGGGGAAGTTAAGCAAAGATCTAGAGACAGAGATCCCCGTTGACATGGAATAGTTAATATGGCCTAAAGAGTAAGACCACAGGATTAACCCCCTGATGACAGGCAGAGTTAAGCGGCTAGTGAGCCATTGAAAGATAGGATAAGAAGGTGCATTGTAGAGTTGTGTAGACAGCTAAAGGAATTGAGGTCCGACATGAGACAGCAGCAGGAGATAGTAAACTAGAAGGAGTAGGGTGCCTACCCAAATGGATTCAGATCAGGGAACTCATTTCACAGGGAGAGTCATTAAAGAAATGTGTCATCTTATGGAGGTTAAACAGAAATTCCATACTCCTTACCACCTCCAGAGTTCAGGGATGGTGGAAAGGATGAATTGAACTTTAAAAACATCTGTAACCAAAGCAATTCAGGAGACAGGGAACAGCTGGGCCACACTATTGCCCAACATTCTGATACGCCTTAGGGCTACACCAAATAGGACCACCAGGTTCACCCCATTGAATTGATAACAGGAAGGGCCATGCAATTACCTGAAGGCATTATAGTGGGAGGAGGAAATGTGGGGCCACTGAAAGGAAAAATAAGAGACTATGTAAGGGAATTAAGTAAGCAATTACATGAGTTGAGAGAGGAAGTTAGGGACTGACAGATGATTAAGGATATGGAAACAGGCAAATCCAAAGAGCAACAACGGACACCCCAAGTGGGGAATAAGATGATGGTCAGGATGAGCCCTGAGCGAACAGGGTTTGCCCCAGGTGGCATGGACCATATGAGGTAATTATGACAGGTGATACGTGCGCACTTGTAGATATGAAAATGAGAAATAAATGGAGGCATTACACACAGTTAAAGATATATGATGAATCACCAAGCGGTAACCCAGACAACGGGAGCCAATGTTAATGTTTCCACAGGTCCATGATCCTGGCTATGGGCGTGTCAGCACTGGCAATGCAAGTACCAACGGTCAAAGTCAATAATGATATCTGCCTTCACCCTGGGCAGTACATACTACTTCCCCAAGGAGGAAGTGGGGAATGGATAAGAAAGACCAACATCTGGATTACGGATCAAGTCACTACATGGACACATCAAATGAACAATTGGGAACAGGACCCCCACGTGTAATCACATCAAAAGTTGTAAGAGTACGTTACATTTAACAGCACCAGGGCAGCCAGTCCAGCTAACACCACTCGAGTGTAACAACGAGAACTGGACTAGATTGGTGATATGGGGGATGTAGAATGTACACGCCTCCTCCCAGTTTTTCATCAACAAGCATTTGGATGCATCAAGAGATTAATGTGACCGCTGGATGGACAGACCTGCTTCCCTTTGTTCGGGAACTGGGTTTTGAGGGACAATATTGTCAAGAAACATGTAAATATGTAATAGATAGGCATGATTGTTATGATACACAATGTTTTACTTTGACTACGTGTGGCTATCAAAGACCCACTCAATGCCCCCCCGCCAACCACTGGATGGGATAGTCAGGATAGGAAAGTCAAAACCATTATTACATGATGTAACTATGGTCTCCCTGGAAGTGACATACAATGTCTCAGGACTCCTGTCAGTATTACATACTACTTGTCACAGCCAACAGAATTCCATAAAATGGGCTAGAAGCCAACTGTAGAGGATAGTTAAAGACTATAAATTTCAAATAGTTCCGGGAATTAGAGCAAAAGCACAGGCTAGGTTAAAAAGAAGTATACTATGAGACATCAGAGGGTTATTTGGGAGTGCCAATTCCATACTTAATTCTGGTCAAATCTATGACTTAAATGATTATGTCTCCTGGGTGGCTGCTGAGACTGCCCGAGGGCTGCACTACAGTGTGCACGGGACAGGATATACCCTGACATCCGTGGAGCTACAAGGAGAAGGTCTGCTACGGATTCTTAGGCAGACTGCAGACGTGATAATAGACACAGCCGAATCACAAGCCACGAGATTTAATTGATGGGGTAAAATCCGACATTGAAGATATCAGGTTCGGAACAATCCCCGAACACATGTTCAAGTCAGTTTACCAATTAAACCTCATAAATTTACACAAGGAGCAGCAGGAATTGGTAATTACACAACCCCAAGATGGAGGAGAGGATGGAGTTATAAAATTTATCATGGCCATTCCCCAAGAACATCATCCAAAAGGGGCTTTCCTGAACAGCTATAGGTTCGAGTCCCTAGGAGTAGATAAAGGGGGGATGGTATTCCGTGTAGGGCTATGTGGATATATATCCTATGTAAAAGACAAGGTACTGATGAGTACTAGAGATTGTTGTTCAGAATCAAGAAATTACATTGTGTGCTCATGTAAAACGCTGGAGGTATTTACAAACACAAGCAAAGTTACATTCACCGCTTTACCAATTCAGGAAGCATTTAAGGCAATGGTGCTTCCTCAACTCAATGGCTGAGTTCCTTTATGGGGACTTACTTTGTGCTACCAACAAAAAACCTGAAAAGGGACTCTCCAGGCACAGACCAAAGGTGTGCATCAATTCCCAGACCTATGCATACTTCAAGGGGGAGGACAGGAAAAGGGAAAGTTATGTTGTACAGCCAGGTGGTTTAGGATTCCTCTGGCGGTCTGGACGACTGGCCACCCGAAGGACCAGAAGAGGAATTCTCAACTTAAGGTGTGGCCAGCTTGGGCTTTGCCAAGGGCCAAAAGGGGGGAGTGTTAGGGGAAAATTAAAAATGCTAAAAGAGAACACTGTAAGAATTTACCGAAGGACACTTAAAATCTCCAGGCAGACATGGCTGCTAAGCATATTAAGAGTTGACGATTACCAGATGAACATTGCACAGCCTTGAGAGTCAGGCTGAAGACACAAGGAGGACATAAAATAGATTACTTGTACTCCCCTCTCACATAGGGAAGGGGCAGATGGTTTTAGCTTAGATATGGGAAGACATACAATAGACAAAGAGGGGGCTTTGATGAAACACAAACAGTTCTGAGTTATGAGAATCAAGGTCTTTGCGAACGTGTTTTAGTTTTGACTGGATAATATAATTATGTATACAACCTTTAGAATAATTGGTTAGCAAAATCACATGTTTATGTACTCAATAGGATAGTTTTAACATGATACCTGTGTGTCGGTTACCGATTGGATGTATTCAAATGTGCTCAAATGTATTGTGATAAGAAAAAGTACAAAAGTAATGAAATGTAATCAATCTGGGAGCTGGGTCTTCATTCTTAGGAATGATTGCGGCTCCCTTGCATATGCTTGAATAAAACCGGTTAAAGGAAGCCTGAGTTTCTGTAGTCACTATGTGATTGGGGATTGTAATTTCTCCTCTTCAACTGGCCTATGTGGTAGTTGCAGGATTGGAGGGAATACCCTCTTCACTTAGCCATTCTGTTTGTAAATCATTGTGAGACCCAACAATCACAATGGAGAACACTTACTCCATACACTGTCCATTGTAAAGCATCATGTGCTCTTGTGATTCTCCTTAAAAACAGAAACTGAATATGTACCATTTTACTAGACTCAGGCTTAAGTTCCAAAATGAACGAGGGATTTTCTTAAGGCAGGTGAACAGACAGTATAGTGTAAAACCAAAAAACAAAATAGTGATAATGCCGTTCACTTTCTCTCAAAGCATGTCGAGGGAATTTCCACAGTCACCGCAGTCCTCGCTCCACATTTCCACAGGGTAACACTTGTTTGTCCAATGTAACTTCAATGAAAGAACTACAAAAACCTTGGAAAATTGGCACAAACACTGTTTATGTTGTTTTTTATGAGGTTTCCACGACTCTTCTGTCAAAGTTGTAGTGATAATTGAAAGAACTCCATTTGAAACCCACCCCTGTTGAGTCTACCAGCCCACTTTAGTCCTTTAACTAGCCACCAAGCTGTGAAAACCATAAGTCGTATTTATAAATGCTTTAAAGTAATCAAATATCCCAACATGCTTCACAGGAATTTTACAATAGAAAATTTGATACAGAACGCAGAAGGACATAATAGGGCAGATGACTAAAAGCTTGTTCGAAGACATAGGTTTTTTAAGGTGTCTTAAAAGAAGAAAGAGGGGTCGAGAAGCGTGATTTAGAGAGGGCATCTAGAGCTTAGGACCTAGGCAGCTGAAGGCTCAGCCACCAATAAGTGAGTGAATAAGACAGTGATGCTCAAGAGGCCAGAATTGGAGGAGAACAGGTGTTTCAGAGTTGTGGGGCTCAAGGAGGTTACAGAGATGGGGAGGGGCAAGGCCAAGGAGGGAGTTGAAAATAAGGACGAGAATTTTAGTATTGTTTAACTGGGAGCCATGTAGGTCAGTGAGCACAAGGGCGGTAGGCGAATGAGACTTGGTGTAAGTCAGGGCATGGGCAGCAGAGTTTGTATGACGCAAAAACAGAAAATGCTGGAAAAACGCAGGAGGTCCAACAGCATCTGAGGAGAGAAAGACAGAGTTAACGTTTTGAGTCCGTATGACTCTTCTTCAGAGTCATAGGGACTAGAAATGTTAACTCTGTCTTTCTCTCCTCAGATGCTGTTAGACCTGCTGAGTTTTTCCAGCATTTTTTGTTTTTGTTTCAGACTTCCAGCATCCGCAATATTTTGCTTCTATCTTAGAGTTTGTATGACTTCAAATTTACAGAGGATAGAAAGTGAGAGGCCTGCCAGGAATGCATTCGTATAGTCAAGTCTAGAGGTAATAAAAGCTTGGGTTTCGGCAGCAGATGAGCTGAGACAGGACACAATCAAGTGATGATATTGAGGTAGAAATAGCGGTCTTAGTGATGGGGTGGAAATGTAGTCAGATGTTCATCTAAAAGCCAGCTGTGACATAACATCAGGGTTGCAAACAGTCTGGTTCAGGCTTAGTTGGTTGCCAGGGAAGAGGGATGGAGTTAGGGGCTAAGGAACACAGTTTGTAGCAGGGATTGAAGATGGTGGCTTCAGCCTTCTCAATATTTGATTGGTGCAAATTTCTGTTTATCGAGTACTGAATGTCAGACAAGCAGTCAGCTGACCATTTAGAGAGAGTGGAAGAGACAAGACACTGCAAACAGGACAGGTAATCAATGACCCTATCCTTTTTCAAAGGTTTCAGACACAATTGTTAATCAAACCTATTAATCTGGGTTGGACTTAGTCATTTGATCTGGGCCAAGGCTGCTTTAGGATCATTTCTGCAGAATATGATTCAAACCATTTGAAATTATACTGAAATCAAAGGCTGCATTTCTTTATCATTGTTAAATACATTGTCAATCTATGACAACAACAAAGATGTTTGTCCCTCATTTAATCTACTTCGAAAATGCAACACTCAATATCCTTGCACTCCACCTTAATTAACAAATAAGAACACCTTTGTTTCATAGCACCATTCCTATGCATATTAATATACTTTCATCTGCCATAACTTAGTTTCTGTGCCTTGCAGATACTCGTTCACAGTAAACTGTTTAAATCCTTCATGCACTACTTCTACATATTTATAATGCCAGCTTGGCTCAGCCAGTAGCACTCTTGGATCTCGGACAGAAGATCATCGTCCCAAGCCCATGAATCATAAATCTAAGCTGATAATTCAGTGAAGTACTAATGAAATGTTGCACTTTTGCAGGTCCTGCTTTTCAGAAGCGACATTAAACCAAGATCCCATCTGCCTTCCCAATTGGATGTAAAAGATCCCTTGATACTATCTATGAGAAGAGCAAGAAAGTTCTTCCCAGAGTCCTGGGCAATACTTATCACTACATCACCAAAGCACATTGGTCATTATCACACTGCTGTTTGTAGGACCTTGCTGAGTGTAACTGATTACCCTGTTTCCTACACTATAGCAGTGACTACATCCCAAAAGTACTTCATTGGCTGTAAAAGGAGATTGTGAAAGGCTTTCTATCTCTAGTGCCAAATTTAGAACGATCTATAGTGAAGACAAGTTACATCATGCTAAACACCAAATTTGATCTAAAAAGCCTTTAAGTTGGAGCAAAATAGGACGCTGAAGGAAAAAAGAAATACATTCCTGAAGCATAGAACATTAGAAAGAAGCAGAAATATTAAAAACTAACCTTGCTATGATCTTATCAGTCAGATACTGCAGCTCACTGTGCAGTGGGACTTCCTGGAAACTTATACATATCTTAGTCTCAACTAACTTGTAAAATGACTAATTGAGTGAGGCGTTAATTTAGCAGCACTGCCTTCCTTGCACTTTGCTGCATTCTTGCACAGCTATTTTTTTATTCATTCATGGTATGTGAGCGTCACTGGCCGGGCCAGCATTTTGCCCATCCCAAATTGAGCAGCTGCGTTCTTGAAGCACTGCTGTCCATGTGGTGTAGGTACACCCACAGTGCTGTTAGGGAGGGAAATCCAGGATTTTGACCCAATGACAGTGAAGGAATGGAGATATATTCCAAGTCAGGATGGTGAGTGGCTTGGAGGGAAACTTCCAGGCGGTGGTGCACCCATGTGTCTTCTGCCCCTTTCCTTCTAGATGGTAGTGGTCGTGGGTTTGGAAGGTGCTGTCTTGTAGGTGGTACACACTACTGCTACTGTTTGTCGGTGGTGAAGGGAATGAATGTTTGTAGATGGGGTGCCAATCAAGCGGCTGCTTTGTCCTGGATAGTGTCAAGCTTCTTGAGTGTTGTTGGAGCTGCACTCATCCAGGCAAGTGGGGAGTATTTCATCACACTCCTGACTTGTGCCTTGTAAATGGTGGACAGGAGTCAGGAGGTGAGTTACTAGCCACAGGCTTCCTAGCCTCTGACCTGCCTTGTAGCCACAGTATTTATATGGCTAGTCCAGTTCAGTTTCTGGTCAATGGTAACCCCCAGGATTTTGATAGTGGGAGATTCCACGATGGTAATGCCATTGAATGTCAAGGGGCGATCATTAGATTCTGTCTTGTTAAAGATGCTCATTGTCTAGCACTTGTGTGGCGCAAATGTTACTTGTCACATGTTAGCCCAAGCCTGGATATTATCCAGGTTTTCCTGCGTTTGGACATGGATTGCTTCAGCGTCTGAGGAGCCACAAATGGTGCTGAACATTGTACAATCATCAGTGCACATCCCCACTTCTGACCTTATGATGGAAGAAGGGTCATTGATGAAGCAGCTGAAGATGCTTGGGCCTAGGCCACTACCCTGAGGAACTCCTGCAGTGATGTCCTGGAACTGAGGTGATTGACCTCCAACAACAACAACCATCTTCCTTTCTGCCAGGCATGACTCCAATTAACGGAGAGTTTTCGCTGATTCCCACTGACTCCAGTTTTGCTATGGCTCCCTGATGTCACACTCGGACAAATGCTGCCTTGATGTCAAGGGCAGTCACTCTCACCTCACCTCTGGAGTTCAGCTCTTTTAACCATATTTGAACCAAGGCTGTAATGAGGTCAGGAGTTGAGTGATCCTGGTGGAACCCAATTTGAGTGTCCGTGAGCAGGTTATTGCTAAGCAAGTGCCGCTTGATAACACTGTTGCTGAATCCTTCCATCACTTTACTGATGAAACGTGTAAACTTCACAAAGCCCCATTTCCTGTTCGTACAGTCACTTAAGCAATTATCAAATTGATATTGCCAAATAATGAATTTCCTTTTGCCTATTTGTGCATATCTGCTGTAATCACCAAGGTGAGCAGTAACAATGCTGAAGGCTTTTCTACTTTGCACTCAGAAACCATACTGGTAAGATACAGTCCAAGTCTGCACTAATAGCACCTTGAACCGCTTCAACACCATGGCAACTGCATTTGCGATCAATGTAAATTTGTTGGTAACTGGGTTAAAGATGCACAGACTCTTTTTTTTACAAGCCGTAACATTTGGAGCACCTCAGGCCCCAGTTAGTAAATGTTTCTTCCCATTATGGAATTGAGTTGTCAGCCAAGGCTGGGCCTAGAAACAATCTCCAATCTACATTGAGCTAGTTAAAACGGTGACAAATTTAGTAATGACGTTTGTATCCCAGGTCAGTAAGCAGAAGATCAGTCACTGGGCCCCATTGCTGTTCACTAACCAGTAGCCAATGCTGGAAGGTGGCATGTGTGTGGATAAAAAATAAGAATTTGCTGGACATCAGTGATGGCCACAGATGAAAAAATGCAGAGATGTTTGTCTGCTTTAAAATCCACAGACTATTATCTTAAGGAAGCTGCTAAAGAGGGGATCTTATTAATAACCAAAAGAGCTTCATGTAGTAATATGAGCCCGAGTTTTGCAGTTGTAGTGATGCAAAGTGATCAATATTCACCATCATTACAACTGTGAAACCTACAGCAACTTCTGGTACCCAGACATACACAGTTAAAGGCAGGAATTGCTGCCAGCGATTCTTTGCTTCTCCAAAGGGTATGCTGTTAAAGTCCCTGCAGATGACAATATTTAGAAATCACTGAACTATTCTAAACATCCCTTTTATGCTGTAATATCACTGTTCAAAACCCCTCAAAAGGTTAAACCCTCTTAGAGGTGGAACTTTTTTTAATGGTGTACTGTGAGCAAATTCTTCGGAAATGTCAAATTTCTGCATTATGATAAAAAAATTCATAGTCTTTTAATATGGTAAACATGATCTTTTTAAAGTTTTTAAAATAGTTCAGCTCCTACTTTACTCGCACTTTACGTGTAAGCTTCAATCTTTATTTTGCTCTGTAAATTTTAGAAAAAGTGAAAGATAATTGCATTTTGCTTTCTGGTTTGCTGGCTGTGAGAATTCTTCAATATGATTGGCTGTTTAGCCAACTTGATGACACCATTGTTGCTGGATGCCTAGTGATCCCATTGACCCCCTCCACAGAGCAGAGGGGCAGCAGTCCAAAGTCCTGATATTATGGTCTAAAAGCCCAGATGCACCTGGAATTGAGCATGTTGGGATCTGCACAGGCCTACTAGTATTGACTCAGTTTTCTTCTGGCAATCCCTCGAAGCGAGGAGGATGCTTACCATGGAGCACAGCCTTTTAATGAGGAGTCTTTTAATGAGGCTACTGCATTGCAGCTACCTCACAGGTTTGGATGACTGGGAGACCCTCCCCCTCTTACTGCCTGTCATAGGCGTATTGGAAGGATTTGCAGCTCGATAATAAACCTATCTGGCCACATCATGAACACACCTTCCATGGTCATCAAGTCTTGGAGTAGGACTTGCACTCAGAGCTTTTGGCTCAGAGAGAGGAACGCTACCTACTGTGCCACAAGACGTCCCAAACTTGACTCACTCTTCACGTAACACTTGTGTTACCTGATCATTTTAATCATGCACATGTGCAGCCAGCACTACCCATGCAATTCATTGGCTATACACCTGTCAAGGGTTGAAGGTGAGGGGAATATCAAGTGCTTATAATGCCACTTAAGGCAGCCATCTTCTCTTAAAGAAGTAGAGATATAGCTGAGAGAGCCATAAGAGTGCCAGATGATGTCCTGGAGGCCCTGATGCAGGCAGTGGACAGGAAGAGGAGCATCTTCTTCCATCCAAGAAGCAGGAAGCTTCCCAGGCATCAACTTAAGAGACAGTGGGATGAGATTGCAGAGTGCGTGAATGCCAGAAGCCTGGAACCCCGGACATGGCTACATTGCTGGAAGAAATTCAATGATCTCACCTTAACCATTCCAGTCAGAAAACTGCTCTCAATCCCTCTCATAACAGCTCCTCCATTTTCAGTCTCATTACTCACAGAGCTCCCCTCTCTGCTTCCCTTCGCTGTTCTACAATTACTCGGTCACACTACGCACACCTCCTACTATTCATACCACTACAAAAACACCTCACCAACTCAACTCACATCTCATACATAGGCCAGAATTTTCTGGCCCCATTGGCGTCAGACGCCATGGCCGAGTTTGCGATCGCTCGTTCCACCCATCAATGGAGGGCCGCGTTTCCAGCTGCTTCAGGTTGTGAACCTAATTTCAATACTTTAACATCTCATTACAAACCCTGCTCGCTAGAATCATCCCCTCATACTGAATCGTACGATCACGTCAGCGTGATTGCATGCCAATGTGTTTCACAACCGTACATAAGCGACATGAACCTGCTGAGCTGCACTTCACTTGGGACTTTGAGGCTTGTTTGCCTACCTTGCTTCGGGCGGCACTCATGGTCATCAATGCCAGGCCTTGCAGGACCACATCACTTTTAGGGGGGATCACAGGCTGGTTTGTGCCTACCAGGCCAGCTGTAATGTTGTAGGGCTAGGGCTTGCTTGGGGAAGGGGGAGAATTGGCCTCAGGCAAGGGAAAGGCTGCAGGTCAAGGGATGTACTGGAGAAGGGGGATTCCTAGGGTGTGTGTGGGGGCACATGTTGATCTGTGCAAGTGGTCTCAAGATGGTGAGGGCTGAGGAGGCAGTCTCCAGAGGAGATGAGGCCAGATGGAGATGTGAGGGTATGTGTGAGAGAGTGAGTGGTGATGTCCTTTGAGCCGGCACTGAGTGAGGTGCCAGTGAATGTGTGATGGCCTTGTGTTATGATATGGCATGCGGTAATTGCCGGGCTGACCAAATCCCAAAGGGAAACTTGGCCAAGCTATCACAACAACTTGCAGTTAGTATTTTTTTTTATTATGACAGCTATATGCACTGAGGTCAGAAGTAAAGATTCCACTACCACTTTTGGAGATTTTAAAATATTAAATAAAAACAATTATTAACAAAAGAAAAGAAAACTTAAACACAAGATTAAGTTACACAGTTAAATTTAGTCTTATTGCATTTCTCAAAAGATTTTTGGTTTGCTAGGCTCCCAGATAAACACCTTTTTCCAGGCAACAGTTCAAATAGATTCTTAATCTATGAAACATCCAGTAATATTACCATCAGGCACCCACTGTTGCTATAAGGGAAGTATCTTGCAGGGCTTCTCTCTCCCACTCACTCAACAATGGAAATCCAAGGCTTATAACAAAGCCTTGTTTTCTGGAATAAACAAGCATTTCCCTGGGGTTGCTAGAGGCTGCTTTTCACAGGTCTGTTTTTGCACAGCCCACCTTTCAAGATCTCACATGGTGACTCACCTGATACATCCAAGGGAAGATTGAAAGCTGTATTTCCCCCCTTTGATCTTTAAACCCATTGTTTTAACTTTCTTTGGAAGTTAGCTTTCCCAGAATACAAAAATCTTTCATGTTGTCATTATGGCCAGAACTTTCGGGAAAAATAAACTTAATAACTTTGTCTTATTTATTTATGATTTTTGCAAGTTGCAAAATTTCCTGTTATGCCTCTTTGAAATTCAACAGCCAACAATTCACTCCTCACCCATCCCCTAATGTAAATTCCATTCATACAGTATCTACTGTGATCTCATCTTAGCTCGTCCCTCTCCATTTAAGAATGCTTTTACACATAACCCCTTTGATGATTTAAACCTTGCAGTCTGTCTTCAGTTTAATTAAATTAGTCACACACACACACACACAACCTACACGCAGCTCCATAAGCCTGCTTCACAACATCCCACAGTAATATTAGGAAAAATGATATTCCCTTGTGAGCCTGTGAGTTTAGAGTGATAAGATGGTTGCCTTACCCTGGCAGCATAGATGAGATCATTCATCTGTTTTCTGCACTGAATGGCTGACCTCTTGTGTGCAGCATTGGTACTGACCACCTCAACCACTGCCTCCCAAGCCAGAGTGGTGATACTGATGGGCCTCCTGCGGCCAGAGTGGGGGTAGAAGACATTGCAGTGGGCCTCCACGGCATCCAGGAAGCACCCCAGGGATACATCACTGAATCGGGGGGCTGCAACCTTCTTGGCTTTTGGGGCCATGTCTTCACTGGAGCAGCCCTGGGCTGCAAGCATTGAGAAGTGTGCGCGCAGCTGCAGTTTAAACATGGCCCCCTGCATGAAGCGGCGAGGTAACAGCGTGGCCAGAAAATCAGAGGCTGCCCGCCAGCGAGACAGCGTGTTTCCTGCGGCTGTGTGATTAATGAGGTGGGAATGGGACGGTACAACATGAAAACCTGTCATTGTGGCCAGCAGGTAAAATGACCTTTTTGCCGCCTACTACCGCACTTTGTGCAAATCTGGGACAAATCTGCCCATAGTCTATCAGCTATTCTACCATGTAGATACATTCTCCAAACACCTAACAAGATTCTTACTAAAACATTTCATATTTGCAGGAGAAGGCAGCACATAGCTCAAGACGGCAGGCTGGCATCAGGGAAGGAAGAGGCCACCTGCACACCCTTTCCAGACTCGAAGAAAATGTTGTCTCTCAATGTTGGGCAGAGTTGAGAATGCAATGACTGGTGATGATAGAGGAGATGTCGCTTAGAGCTTCTGCATATCTAATTCTCTTTTTACTTTCTGGCTTCTATCACAGCATACACTGTGCATGATAAACTGCAGATCTTTACACCATCCACTTGTCTTTCTCAGCCCTCCCTTCACACTGCAAGCCCAAATTCTGGTCCTTCACTTTCATTTCAACAGCTGAGAGTGTGGAAACCCCTGTACCAGTGGTAGAAGAATAAGTGAGCCTTTCTGAAGATATGCCATCACCCAATCTGACCCTCACAGGCATCAGCTCAGATACTGGCACCATGTAGAATTTACAGGCTGCTTGGAGGAGCTGGCCACAACTGGTGACTCACCAGGTACAATTATGCAGCAGCTAGGATGAGGACATCATAGGTGCCAGCTCATCAGAGGGCAAGGGCACAAACTAGTTGTGCTGCAGAAGACTCAGTTGCTGACTCAAGGCCCCAAGTACCAAAGGATGCTCCTGGGCAACTACCAGGGAATGTTAGGTACACTGTGCAGCCTGCCATTGAGCTTGCACACAACGTCATGAAACATGCAGGAGTCCAGTCTCAACTTGTCACAAGGTTTTGTACAGAGCATAGAGATCATTCTGCCTCACATGGACCTGCTGCTCAGCTCCATTAATGACACAATGGTGCCACCATGGTTGAGCCTCTGCTGCCAGCATCCATGGAAGTTCAGGTGGCTACCATCTTTGCTCTGGGGGTAAATACTAATGGAAGCCTGCAAAGTGCCACAACAGTCTTACTCTCTGTCCTCACATGGTGCTGTATGAGTGCTGAGGCACGTTCCCAGGAGAGTGGCCTTGGCTTCCCAGAAGAGGCTTTTCTCTCTCAGCATGACAGCACCTGATCCCACTCCAGCCACTCCTCCAGTGCCCTTGGTCATGCCACACAACAACCGAGCCAGACATTTCTAGCCATGCCAGAAGGACATGGGACAATTAGGATTGGATAATAAATGCTGGCCTTGCTATCAACACCAACATTCCATAAACAAATTTTTAAAAATTTGTTTCAAGTGACAAGTTTGGAGAACTAGGGTTTTTTTACATTGAAAAGTCATAGATTCTGAGGAGATTTAATTGAGGCCTTTAAAATAATTGCAGGATTAGATCCTGTCCAAGCACATGGGTTATTTGAGTCAGATCACTGAATAGAACTAGACTACAATAATATGAAAAAACAAAAACGGAATTACCTGGAAAAACTCAGCAGGTCTGGCAGCATCGGCGGAGAAGAAAAGAGTTGACGTTTCGAGTCCTCATGACCCTCCAACGGAACTGAGTAATATTAGGAGAGGGGTGAAATATAAGCTGGTTTAAGGTGGGGGTGGGGGGGTGGGGAGAGAAGTTGAGGGTGGGGTGGTTATAGGGACAAGCAAGCAGTGATAGGAGCAGATAACCAAAAGATGTCACAGACAAAGGAACAAAGAGGTGTTAAAGGTGGTGATATTATCTAAGAGAATGTGCTAATTAAGAATGGATGGCAGGATACTCAAGGTACAGCTCTAGTGGGGGTGGGGTGGAAAGACTAACAGAGTATTAAAGGTATAGATTTAAAAATAATGGAAATAGGTGGGAAAAGAAAAATCTATATAAATTATTGGAAAAAACAAAAGGGAGGGGGAAGAAACGGAAAGGGGGTGGGGATGGAGGAGGGAGTTCAAGATCTAAAGTTGTTGAATTCAATATTCAGTCCAGAAGGTTGTAAAGTGCCTAGTCGGAAGATGAGGTGTTGTTCCTCCAGTTTGCGTTGGGCTTCACTGGAACAAGCAAAGGACAGACATGTGGGCAAGAGAGCAGGGTGGAGTGTTAAAATGGCAAGCGACAGGGAGGTTTGGGTCTTTCTTGCGGACAGACCGCAGGTGTTCTGCAAAGCGGTAGTATGAAGTTAGATTAGGTGCGAGGAAGCTGTGACCTCTGACTTAAGTTGCCAGTCTGTATGGTAATTGTGGATTCACTACAAACTTCAAAATGGGAGTTAGGTGAGATTCTCCGAGTGGAGACATCTCAAGCTATAGAAAGTCAGCAGAGTCTAGTGAGATCAGTCACCGTGATGTCCTAAAGCTTACCTTCTTGTCTTATGCAGGGATAAAGACTTTCCCAGAGTTTTTTTACCTACATTGTCCTAAGGTTGTCTCTTGTTTGTATGACTGGAGGGTGGATGTTGATGGTGCATGTGAGTTGCGTCATATTAGGATGAGGCAGACTTGATTGACCAGATGGTTTTATCCTGTTCTGTATGTATTCTGCAACCTACCCTCGAAAGATATTACATCCTAATGACTTGCTTCCAAATATGATTTGAGTTTGACAGCTTAAAATACTGTAGTGCTTATAGAGTAATTGCAAGAACAGCTTTTTATTTTTCATGTTAAAAATTATAATGAAAGTTTTGGGGCACACTCTATGAAGATGGGATGAAATGTGGTGATGCGCTTTGGTACTGTGCTAGATTTTTGCCAATAACTTTCTTGTACCCACTGTTGAAAGGTGTATATGCGTTGCCCTCCCCGTGGATCACCAACTTGACGTGGTGGAGAGGCTTGTGCACTCTGATGAACCCTTGAGCAATGCTGTCGGGAGCTCCTTGATCCTGGTAGGGCCACCCATAGTGGCAAGGTCGGGGGACGTGCCAGACAAAGTGCAGTCCAAAAAGCTCTCAACGACAGAACAAGCGAAGGAAGATTGTGTGTCTCACTGGCTGCAAAGGCAGATGAAGACTGCAGCAGCAAGGTGGTCCCAGTCATTGTGGTTTGACACGTCACCGAAACCTGATCAACAACCCATCAAGATTGTGTGGACAATGATGGTACCCCAAGGTCACCTTGTTTAACAAAGTCACATGCAAGTTTCTACCAGGGTCCATTTGCCAAGTCCTATGGCAATGAAAAATTGGCAAATGAATGGAGAATTGGCTGTGAACCTGGAAGTCCTGAGTCAAGAATCTGCACACAGGTGACAGGTGTTTGAAGGTTGTTGGACACCTATGTTGGGACAGAGGTGTCTTTGGGCAGCAGCACCTGTGACTGAACAGTCCTCTTCAGGAAGCCCTCCGCTCAACCCAAATGGTGAAAGGGCTAGAAAAGGTGTCCTAAAAATAAGTTGTCCCACTTTCTCCTGACTGGGAACCACATCCTGTGGGATCACCATCTTTGTGGTCAAAGAAAGAAAACGTTGCATTTTGCAACTTGGAATGTTAGAACACTCATGGATAATCTCAGAATGTCCTTCCAGAAAATAAAACTGCAATCATATCAAGTGATCTATCAAGACTCCAAATTGACATTGCTACCCTCAGTGAGACCCACTTTCATGGGGAGGGGCAGCTGAAGGAACAAGCATGGGGATACACCATCTACTGGAAAAGAAAGGCTGACAGTGACCCTCACGCCCACAGAGTTGGTTTTGCCATCTGGAGTAGGATCTTGGATGCTCTGCCAGAACTCCCCAATGTATAAATGAAAGGCTCATGAAACTTCACCTCCAGCTCAATTGTAACCAATAAGCCACCATCGTTAGCACTCATGCCTCAAACCTTGACTCCAATGAAGATGTCAAGGAAATGTTCTATTCTGACCTTGATGAAGTCCTCACTGCCATCCCAAAAGAAGAAAAGATCATCCTTCTAGTGGGCTTTAATGCCAGGGTTGGCCATAACTCCAATGTCTGGAGAAGAACCATTGGGAAAAATGGTGTTCAAAAAGATAATGCAAATGGTGTCCTGCTGACAGAGTGTGCTCAACATGGCCTCATTCTAACAAACACCCTCTTCTGCCAGAAGGACAAATACAAAACCACATGGAGGCATCCTAGATTGAAGCACTGGTACGTATCATATTATGTCATTGTTGATTGTTCAAGTTAAAGATTTAAGTGATCTCTGTATCACTTGATCCATGCTTTCTTGACAGACCGTCAATTTGTTTGATCGGTGATGAACATCCATCTAGCACCAAGACATAGCAAGAACCAAAAATCCAAGGGGAAGAAGATCAATGTCTTAGCCTTAAAGCAGCCTGACCAAAGAGAGGAATTCCAAGCACAGCTCTCAGCCAATCTGGAAAATCTTCATACATCCAACTCAATTTCAGAACAATGGAATTAAATAAAGTCAGCTGTATTAGACTACTGTGTCCAGACCATTGGGTTCGAGCATCGTTGTGACCAGGACCGATTCAAAATAATGCAGAAATATGTGACCTCCTGGAACAAAAAACGAGCAGCCTTCATTGCCTGGCAGAAGAACCCAAGGTCGCAAGTCAAGAAGGCAGCATTCCAACAGCTCCAGGCTGACACCCACAGACAAATCCAGAAGATAAAGGACAAGTGGTGAGAAAAGAGGCAGCCTGAGAGATCCAACAGTATGCTGACCGTCATGACAAGCAAAGCTTATTGAAGCCACCATGGCCACCTACAGACTAAGGTCAAATGGACAAAATCTCCTTTGCTCACAGGATGGTGTCTCTCTTTTGTTAAGGATCAAAATTCCATTGCTGGAAAGAACATTTCCAATAAGTCCTCCATCATGAATCCATAGTGGCAGCTGATACTCTCCAGGCTACCCCCCAGTCCCCTGCGGTAGAATCATGGGTGAACTACCATCGAAAGGAGAGCGGCAACAAGCAATCAAATGGATGAAAAATAACAAAGCCTGCAGCACTGATAGTATTCCAGCTGAGGGCTTCAAAGCTGGTAGACTTTTCGTCACATCAAGACTCCATTCACTCATCCTACAGATTTGGGAGGAGAAAGAACCCCCACACCTGACAGTTGTAACTATCTTCAAGAAGGGAGATAAATCATCCTAAGGAAACTATTGAGATATTTCTCTCTTATCCATAGCAGGTAAAATCCTGACACACATTCTCCTGAACTGCTTACTTCCTGTGGCTGAGGGAATTCTCCTGTAATCAGTGTGGCATTACATCTTCCAGACAAACCTCTGACATGGTCTTTGTTGCCAAACAAACCCAAGGAAAATGTTGAGAACACCACAAGAAATTCTCCAATGCGTTCATTGACCTGACAAAGGCATTTGGCTCAGTGAATCATGAGGCTCTGTGGATTGTGCTCTAAAGATTTCGATGTCCAGGAAACTTCATCGCAATCCTGCAACTGCTTCACGATGATATGACAATCTTGAGTGGGAGATCTGAAACAGACACCTTCAAAATCCAGACAAGGGTCAAACAAGTCTGTGTGATAGCCCCCATACTATTTACAATCTACCTGACAGTGACTATTCACCTTATCAAAGATCACTGCTCTCTGATGTATTAAATACCACCTAGATGGAAAACTCAGTTGTCTCTATGCCAAAACTAAACTGACCACCATAAACATACATGATCTACAGTTTACCATAACTGCAGTGTTGTTGCCCACTCTGCATCAGATCTGCAAGTCACTCTCGACATCTTCAATTCTGCATACAAGAAACCTGGCCTGTTCTTGATGTTTGTCAAAACAAAACTTATATATCAGCCCAGACCTGGTCAATCAAATATTCCACCTCCCATATATGTTGAAGGAGAGATTCTGGAATATGTCAAGCTCTTCCCATACCTTGGCAGTCATCTGTCTCAAAAAGCTGGCATTTACAAGGAGATCCAACACTGGGTCAACTGTGCCAGCTTAGCCTTCTACAAGCTACAGCAGCAAACGTTTGACAAAGAACTCTGCAAGTCAGCAAAAGCCCTGGTGTACAGAGCAGTTGTCATCACCACACTCCTGTACTGCAGTGAGACCTGGTCTGTGTATCAGCCACACTAGAGTGCTAGAGACATTCCATCAGCAATGCCTCCGCCATATCCTCCAGATTCAATGGGAAGACCATCGAGCAAATGCGAATCTCCTTCTGGAAGCCAGCTCCACAAGCATTCAGGCAAAACTCTTGCAAAATCAACTACAATAGACTGGACACTGTGTCCAGATGGCTGAAAAGCGTCTTCCCCCACCAGGTTCTGTTTTCTCAACTCTCAAATGGCTAGTGTTCCAGGGGAGGACAAAGAGAATGCTTCAAATGCACTCTGAAGCTCTCCTTGAAGCATGGCAGCATTGACATTATTGATTGGGAGGTGCTTGCTACCAATCATTCAAAATGGTGGCAACTTGCCCATCAAGCTGCATCGTGCATTGAGACCAAACGCCATACTGATGAAGCAGATCAGTGGCAAAGAAAGAAAGCAAAGGAAGTGAATCCTGCACTCCGGATCCCACTGCCTCGTGGGAACGTCCTGCCCACGTGCCCAAAGATCAGTGATTCAAGGATTGGCCTGTTCAGTCACATGAAGAAAAATGGCAGAAACTCACAACCCATAGTAGGCATCATCCTTGAATCGAGGGGCAGCTGATGATGATAGGGGTTGGTTAAGTCAACTTACAATGTAGACAGACTAAGTGGATGGACTCCTCCATGACAAAGACCATGGCACACAGACCCTCAGGGATCTCTGCCAGACCTTCCCATGCATCCCACTGGACATCCTGTACCTGCTGCCTGATGGGCAACTCCAGAGGCTCATCAGATGCCACGATCAGTCCGCAAGCATGACCTAACCCTTCCTGTTGCTTGTCGTTTCAAGATGCCATCTTGCTCTAATGCCCACATGTTCATTCTTGGCCTGCTGCAATGTTCCAGTGAAGCCCAATGTAAACTGGAGGAACAGCACCTCATCTTCCGATCAGGCACTTCACAGCCTTCGGAAGAAGGACATTGAGTTTAACAACTTCAGACCATGAGCTCTCTCCTCCATCTTTGCACTTTATCAATCCAATTTTTTTTTTTTCCCCAACCACCCCCACAGGACCATCTGTCACTTGTTCTTATATTTTGCTTTCACAGAATACTGACTCTTGTTCTGCGTTAGCACATTCTGCTATCTTACCTTAATGCCACTATCAGCGCCTTATTCAGTCTTTAACACTACCAATCACAGCCCCTTTGTCCTGTGTCCATGAAATTTTGGCAAATTTCTCCTGAGCTCCCACATATCCCTGACTTTCTATTTTGCTCCACCTGCTCCACCCCCTCTTAAACAGTATAAAATCCATCACATTTCTACCTCTCTTTAGCTCTGAAGAGGAGTCATATGGACTCATAATGTTAATTCTGTTTGTCTCGCCACAGATGCTGCCAGAGCTGCTGAGTTTTTTCAGCATTTTATGTTTTTATTTCAGATTTCCAGCATCCGCAGTATTTTGCATTTATCCTAGAGGCTCATTGTCTGCCTCAGACTCAGCATTGTCCTGGTCTCCAGCTTCTTCCGACAGCTGGCACCCTGGGCGTTCTCTGCCTCCGCCAGCTACTCATGTGACTGTGCCATGCCATCCCCATAGTGCACTACCATTTGAGCCGATGAACTAATGCCCACTGACGTGCTTGCATCTGCGCTGGTGCCTGGCAGCAAGAGAGGGTGTGATTCTGGTGGATCTGTCTGCGGCTCCTCCTCAGGTGTCAAGGGAGGGCCCTCGGGGTCCCAGCAGCCTCTGGATGATGGCTCGTCTGAGGGATGAGGACAATATGACAGTATTATCAATTACCACATAGTCATTGTGCATGATAGGCGGGCGGGTAACACTATACATCATGGTGGCATTGTGGTTGCTGGATCACTGGGGACTCTTGTTTAGAAGTCCTCATTTGAGATGGGACAACCCCTACATTGTTTGCACTCTCCACCAATCTTGCATCTGCCCACTGGACCCTTAAGTTCCTCCGACACCCCTGGCCATACATGACCTGAGGACCTTGCTACTCGCTGACAACCTAGCTCGAGGGTGTCTATCTCAAATTTGGTCAGTATGAGTAGGTTGGCTACCTGTTTGTCTGCGCTCCACAGCATTATGGCTTCTCTTCTCCTGTTCAGAACAAACTGCATTCGTTAGTCCACCCTCTACCTTCAACACCATACCAGCCTCGCCGCCAACCCCCCTACCCACCAACCCCCAACAACCCCGGAGGACCAGGTTGAGGAGCCTGTCAAATTTGTACATCCCATCCTTCTATGCTGCCAAGGCTAGCTGCCACATCTCCCAGCTATGTCACTCCCAGGTATATTGTCACTCTGATTCTTACACCCCTGAGCATCACGAAGGACGGCCACCCTTCATGACATCTCCACACAGTATCATGCCAACTCAGTACTCAACGTTGCCAAGCACAGAAATTCATTAAATCGTTTGTGGCACTGGATCCAGAAGCGATGCACTACATCAGCCCGCTGACCTAGGCTGCCACCTCTGGCCAGGCCTTTGTTGTCTGGTGTAGTGGCCTCCTCTTGCCATCCCGCAGCATCAGAATGTCCCACCTAGCACTCACTGCCTCCACTACAGTGCACAGGCACTTGTCTAAGAACTTATGGGCAGAGCACCCACTGGCATTGCCCTCCCCCCTTGAGGCCATAACTCTTGCAAATTTCAAAAGTCTCTCCAAGGCAGCTCCCTGAGGCTCCTCAAAACCTCCTGGCAGCATTCGGGGAGCTGCCTCTGTTGTTTTTAAATGCCCGCCAGGTCCCCATTGGACCTGTGCCCACCATGCTCATTGCCAATGTCCGGGCGCATTTCATGCTGGCCGGCCTTTAATTGGCCAGCCAATGTGAAATCGCGTTCAAAGTCCGATCGCGGCTAAAAGCAGAAATCACGGCCACTTCCAGGCCCGCCAATCAAGTGCTCCCGACAAATGCAAAATTTAGGCCCATGTAAACTTGTCATGCTGTAATTAGACCCAAGGGAGGTGCTGCAGCATCTCAGATTTGCATCTCCCAGTTGCCTCAACTGTACAGCTGAGAAATTCCTGCTCTCCAAACCAGCTCTGATTCCCAAATTGCTGCAAATCTTCCTAGTTAACTACAAATAATAACATGAAAAACAAAGTATTATACAAAATTAAAAACATACAACTTTAACCATATTTCAACTGAAGAGTGCACTAAGACTCAATTCACCATAGCTGGTTTGTTATTAAAAGTTATGAACAGAGTGCACACTGACTCTTGTCATAACTTTTCACCATGTTTTTGTGTCAATATTTATCATTGTGAGTTGCTGTGTCAACATTTCCTATGCAGTTTTGCTTTATTGACCATCAGACTGTTGTTTAAGATTCTGTGTACAAGGTGGTTCTGTGAAGAAACTTTCTGATTCACCTTCTCAATAAACTTATATTCATCAGTTGAACATGGAAAACGAAGATCAATTTACTAGAAATATGTTAAAAACCTTGCACGTGACTTTACAAATGTGCATATCATGCAACAAAACCAAACATTGTTCCATCTTAATGATCACAATGCCCCAGGCTAATATCAGTTTCTGTAAGCTATGTTACACACTTTGGTGCAGCAGGGTCACTTAGTGGATTGTTCGATAAAAATGAGAGAGTGGTAACAATATAACAACAGAATGACACCTTTCTGCTGAGATGTCATGCTATTTTCACACCCCGTTCAAAAAAAGGGAGAGGGATAAACCACATTTGCAGCTTAATCAGTCCAAAATTGGTGGTCGGGAGGCTTTTAGGGACATTAATATGGACAAAATTAATTGCCACTTGGAAAAATATGGCTTAATAAATGAATGCCAGCATTGATTTGTGAAAGGCAACACATACTTGACTAACTTGATTGAAATTTTTTACAAAGTTAATTTTTTGTGCATACGAACTTTGAGAAGTCTTGCAGAATAGACTTGTTATGGGTGCAGTAGCTTCTGTTCCTCTTGGCCCACACCATGGGATTAAAGGAGCAGTGCCTGCATGGATGCAAAATTGTTAAAGGACAGAGAACCAAGAGCAGTACTGAAGGGTTGTTTTGAGACTGGAGCGAAGGGTGCAGTTGAGTCTCCCAATATTGGGACTACTGCTCTTTTGATACACATTAATAACCTGGACCTGGGAATATGGGATATTATTTCAAAGTTTGTAGATGATACAAAACTCTGAAAAGTAGTAAAGAGAGAGGAAGACATAGCCAGACTGGTGAAATGGGCCGACACATAACAGAGGGAGTTTAATGCAGAGAAGTGTGAAGTGATTCATTGAAGAATGAAGAGAGATGGCATCAACCAAATGGGACATTTTCAAAGCTGGTGCAGAGACACCTGGAGGTGTACGTATATGATTCCTTGAAGATGGCAGGACAAATTGAGAAGGTTTTTTAAAAGGCATTTGGGATTGTTGGCTTTATAAGTAGAGGCATAAGGTACAAAACCAGGGAAGATATATTAAACATTTATGAAACACTGGTTAGGTTCCAGCTGGAGTATTGTGGGCAATTCTGAATACCACATTTAGGGAAGATGTCAAGACCTTAGACAGGATATAGAGAAGATTTACTGGATTAATACTATGGATAAACAACTTCAGTTATGTGGCCAATCTAGAGAAATTAGGGCTGTTTTTCTTAGAATAGAGAAGGTTGAGGGGAGTTTAGATAGAGGCATTCAAAATTTTAAATGGTTTTGATAGAGTAAATAGACAGTTTCCAGTGGCAGAAGGGTTGGTAACTTAAAGGTGAATGGCAAAAGAACAAGACGTAACATGAAGAAAAAAATTGCAGCGAATTGTTATGTTATGAAATGCACTGACTGAAAGGTGGTGCAGACAGATTTGAAAGTAATTTTCACAAGGTAACTATAAATACTTATTAAAAATTGCATGGTTATAGGGAAAGAGAGGAGTGGGACAGATCGTTTTGGTATCACAGTAAGTGGTGTCTGACAACAGTCCAAAACGCAATGGAAAACCATTCCAGGACATATATGAATGATGGTCCATCAGCCACGTTACATCATCGCCCCAATATTCTCGTTCAAAAGTGATGGCCGAATGTACGGTCAGGACAGTCAAACCCTTGATCAAAAGTGTTTAGAAAATTGAGTTATTGCAACTTCAGGCTACGCCACTGAGCTCCAGATTACTGTCACCAGCTGAAATTCTATTTGGTCAATCGACCAGAAGCACATTACCAAGTTATCACCTCACCAAATCATCCAACATCACAGACCGTCTGCATCAGTCGCAGGATAAGTTGAAAACTGCGCATGACGTGCATGCAGCTGCAGAGTTGCCGCCACAATACATCAGCCAGAAGATGAAGAAAGTCCTACACCAGCAAGAACAGACTTGGACCCCAGCAGAGGTGTCCAAGGTATGCAAAGAACCACGTTCGTACAAGGTGACAACAGCAAATGGTGCAGGACTGCGAAGGAATCGATCCCACCTCAGGGAGCTCTCACTAACCCTGCACAAAAGGTGACCAATCAACATTGCCTATGTGCAAACATGTACATTTTGTAGACGAAGAGACAATGAGCAACACACTGAACACAACAACTGCACAGTCAGCCTGAATGCAATCCCCAGAGTGAAGAAACAAACGGTTAAAAATTACACCTGCGTGTAGGGGTTACAAGTATCTGGTCAAGTCAGCCGACAACCAGTATGCTTCCGATAAGCAACACCTCAAAAAGTAGTATTTCAAATATTCTTTTACAAGCTGAATGTTCCATGTTAAATAGTGTTATAGTTGCCAATTGTTATGTTCCATGGGTTAGTTGTTTGTCTACATATGCATGTTAGACTATATTGATTTTTTTCAAGGAAAGAGGAATGTTGTGATTGTATGCTTCCTAATATGTAAAGTATACTCATTTAAATATATGATTGAGTAAATAGTTATGTAATCACAGGAAGTGGTGCAATGTCACGTGATGGAGCTGTCGTGTTGTGATAATGTAATCACCAATCATTCATAAGGGATTGGGTAAACATGCTGTCGGTACATGGGTATAAAGCTTGAAGGCATCAGAGCTGTGTGTGTGTGTGTTCTGTTTAAAACAAAAGTAAACTAAGATGGGATCATACGACATGTTTCCCTTCTAGTAATGTCATGCTGATGTCCCTTAAAGGCACATTGCAACAACAGCAGCCATCTTAGTTAGTTAGTCTGCACAGTGAGCAGCACATGTGGCAGCATTAAGAATCCCCCATTAAAGATCTGTGTTCAACCTCTACACTGGCCTTCAGCTTCATTTGTATTAGTCCATAAAGAGATACAGCAGTCATGGTTACTTTCACACCCACTGGCAATGTTCCCTCTAATTTCTCTTTGCTGTGCACAGCTTGATTGTTGTAGTACAGGCCCTTTAAGATTGCTGCACAATCTGTGTGCATTTATCTTAAAGGGCACATTGATTGCAAAGCCTGTTCACCGCATGGTAAATTCCAGATTACTGTGTGACCATGCACTCGCATAGTTTAGAGAAAATGTTGACCACTGGCAATACCATTCTCGCCCTTCTCTGAGGCTGAAGGTCTGCCTGCAACAGACAGGAGATTTCAGTTAGAACCCCCTCAGTGAAATGTAGATATTGAGCACACTTTTCATTGCTGAGATTGGGGTCGAAGAATTCTCCCTGAAGACCCAGTTGAATATGGCCTCTGACTGTAAGCGTTTATTACTCTCCTCATTCTCGCTCTTTGAACAGTTTGGCCTCCTCTCTGTTGTCTCTGCTCATTCCCCCTGACATGATGTAGGCCAAGGGGAACAGAAGCTACTGCACCCATGGTGGGAGTAAGTGGTCCGAACAGAACGCTTGGAGTCAGAACCAAAGCCTTCACCACATGCCACACCACATCCTGTAGACTTCACCAACTTTAAGTATCAGTGCAAAATATCAAACACTTCTGCTAACTCAGAAACATTATCAGTAGAGATCAATCAGCATCTAACACAAGAGTGGATGATAATCTAGTTAACTAGCATTCCTGCTGTTGAACACGTTGCAGTGAGAGGTCAAGAGAGGGTGAGGTTGGAGTGTTGAGCTCCAAATTAGCAGTACCAGCATCAGATCAGTAATACACACTGCCTGAGGTCACAATCTGCCTATTCTGCTAATTTCTGGTCTATGCTCCTAATGCTCGCACTACTGACCTACCCAAAATGGCGCTGAGTGCAGCCAGCAGCAAAAGTGTGAATGTACAGCATGGATGCCATGTTGGACATGAAACTGCATCCATAGCCCCCAAAACATGGGCACCATGAAGCTGAATTTTTTGGCCTTAATTATCTATTTAGTAAAGGTTGCTATCATATATTACTTCAATTATGTAGTTGAATTTATCTCAACTTCTTCAAAACCTGGGATATAGAAGATGATAGGAAGACGTTCCTGGGTACAGATAAATTTGAGCCTCTGGGTGCAGTGCCATTGAGCAGGATCAAGGTGTGGGAGGAATGGAAGTAGGCCTTGATAACACAATGATGACAGGAAGGTCTTATAGTAAGAATGGGAAGAACAGAGCAGGGTTTCTGTGTTGCGGTAGTGCTGGTAAAATGATACAGTGTTGTTTTGTTGGCATATGGACAGTCAATGCATGCGAACATCAAGAGCTTTTTAAATTTTATTTGTTCATTGGATGTGGGTGTCGCTGGCTAGGCAATCATTTATTGCCCATCCCTAATTGCCCTTTAGAAGGTGATGGTGAGCTGCCTGAGTCATGTGATATGGGAGAATTGGGTGTTTTCTAGGGTATGGAAACACCAGAAAGGGTTTGTAGCATTTATCAGCACTGAAAAGCATGTGCCAGGTAGGATTTGAAGGAGGCATAGCAGGCATGGAAAACATCTTGGATAGGAAGGATCTAGGGGCTTCTCTGATGTACAAACTGAGTAGTAGGTTGATGTAAATAGTACTACCTTTGGTGGGAGGGTATGATTATAATGTGACAAGTTGATATTTACAGCTTTGACACTTCTGGTGTATGCTCCTAGTGCTCACTAGGATAAAAAGCAGGAAAAATTCAACCCAGCCAATTACCACCCCATCAGTCTACTCTTGATCATCAGTAAAGTAATGGAAGGGGCCATTGTTATGAAAATATAATAATTTTCATAATATTATTGTTATTTATTATAAAAGTGGGTTAATAGTGGGGTTTGGATAATTTCTCTGTGTGTATGTGTCTGTGGGGGGCGGGGGGCGGATTTAATTGAATTGGAGACAGCTGGTCTGGAGGCTTTGAGTCATCAAAAAAGAAGCTAGGTTTGAAATGCTAAATACATAAACATGGCTGAAGTTTTAGAACGTGAGGTGTGAAGAAAATTTGCATTTTTAAATAAATTAGGTTTGTTTGAATTTCACAGAGATGGTAGGATATTACACCTAGCCAGAAGAAGCTAAGTCAAACAGTATGGTTATTTTTCCCAAAGGCTACTGATAAAATTAGTACCGTGAAATATTTATTTTATGAGAAAGGTGAAGTTCCAAAGACAAATTGGAACAATGGAATTTTCATTAAAAAGGGGGAAACATGTATAAAGGAGATAAGGCTATGCGTCAGAGGAGAAGGCATTCTAAGATCTAACACAAGTGTGAAAAGCCTCCAGCCTCTGTACATCAAGTTGCTGTCTACAGGATCCATAGCTGAGAAAACTCACTTTGAATATCACTGTCCAGCGTATCGTGTTGCTTTGCTTGGGTCTGTTTAAATCTATTTGTTTTTACTATTGCCTTAACGGAGGTGTAACTGGGAGCCAGATTAATTAGGGGTTTTAGGAGTTGTTATAGTAGTAATTTGTAGACCTATGTATGTGTGCTTGAAATTCTTTTTTGTTAATAAATGCTTTCTAAAAAGCTCTGAAGTTGTGGTAGCCTTATTATTTCTGAATTCAGGGCACGCATCTCAAAATAAAATACAAATTGCAAAACAGTTTTGACCATGTGATCAAGTTTCCCTCGTGGATTTGATTTGCCTGGCACACATCATCTGCCATGTCTTAGCAGTCATCAACAGTGCTATCAAGCGGCACTTGCTTAGCAATAACCTGCTCACTGACACCCAGTTTGGGTTCCGCCAGAGCCGCTCAGCTCCTGACCTCATTACAGCCTTGGTTCAAATATAGACAAAAGAGCTGAACTCCCGAGGTGAGGTGAGAGTGACTGTCCTTGACATCAATGCCACATTTGACTGAGTGTGGCACCAAGCAACCCTAGCAAAACTGAAGTCAATGGGAATCAGGGGGAAAACTCTCCACTGGTTGGAGTCATACCTAGCACAAAGGAAGATGGTTGTGGTTTTGAAGGTCAGTCATCTCAGCTCCAGGACATCACTGTAGGAGTTTCTCAGGGTAGAGTCCTAGGCCCAACCATCTTCAGCTGCTTCATCAATGACCTTCCTTCCATCATAAGGACAGAAGAGGGGATGTTAGCTGATGATTGCACAATTCGCGACTCCTCAGGTACTGAAGTAGTCTATGTCCAAATGCAGCAAGACCTGAACAATATCCAGGCTTGGGCTGACAAGTGGCAAGTAATATTTGTGCCACACAGTGCCAGGCAATGACCATCTCCAAAAAGAGAGAATCTAACCATCACCCCTTGACGTTCAATGGGATTAGCATCACTGAATCCCCCACTATCAACATCGAGGGGTTACCCTTGACCAGAAACTGAACTGGACCAGCCATATAAATACTGTGGCTACAAGAGCAGGTCACAGGCTAGGAATCCTTCGATGAGTAACTCACCTCCTGACTCCCCAAAGCTTGTCCACCAACTACAACGCACAAGTCAGGAGTGCGATAGAATACTCCCCACTTGCCTCGATGAGTGCAGCTCCCACAACATTCAAAAAACTTGACGCCATCCAGGACAAAGCAGCCCGGTTGATTGGCACCGCATCCACAAACATTCACTCCCCCCACCACCGATGCACACTAGCAACAGTCTATACCATCTACATGATGCACTTTACCAAGGCCTCTTAGACAGCACCTTCCAAACCCATGACCACTGTCATCTAGAAGGACAAGGGCAGCAGGTAGATGGGAATACCACCACCTGGAAGTTCCCCTGCAAATCACTCACCATCCTGACTTGGAAATATATCGCCTTCACTGTCACTGGGTCAAAATCCTGGAACTCCCTTCCTAACAACACCGTGGTATACCTACTCCACATGGACAGCAGCGGTTTGAGAAGGCAGCTCACCATCACCTTCTCAAGGACAACTAGGGATGGACAATAAATGCTGGCCCAGACAGTGAAGCCCACATCCCGTGACTGAATTTAAAAAAATAAAGAAAATGTGATAAGTTAAAGTTCATTAGTACCATGTAATGCTTTTCAAGGTACCAATGATATCTTTACAGGCCCTTTGGATATTAAAAAGGATGCAGTGTTTCAAACATTGAAAACACAAATATCCAATCAGCTGCCTCTGTCACTTCCATCCCTTCCGCTAGCCCACCTGCCCAAGCTTCCTTTAATGCTCTCCCCAACCTTAGCTCTGAATTCACATCTTTCACTAAGTTCTCTCCTATCTCCCCTCATGCCCTCTCTGAGCTCATCTTGTCCATGAGACCACCTCCAGCCCCTTCTATCCTGTTCCCAATAAACTGCTGATCATCCAGCTTCTCCTCCTAATTCCATGTTAGTAGATCTTGTAAACGGTTCCTTTTTCAGGTGTTGTCCACCTTTCGTTTAAATCTGCCATCATCACCCTTTTCATCAAAAAACCAACCCTTGACACTGGCAACCTTTAATACTACCATCCCTTCTCCAAATTCCCTTCCTCTCAAAAGTCCTTGAATGTGTTGTCACCTCCCAAATCCGTTCCCATCTTTCCCAGAACTCCATGGATGAATCCCTCCAATCAGGCTTTTGCCCCTGTCTCAGTACCGAAGCAACACGTACCAAAGTAAAAAATGACATCCTATGTGATGGTGCTAAATATAAATGACCCTTTCCCTCCTCGCTTTTCTCGATGTGACTGCAACCTTTGATACAGTTGACCACACCATCCTCCTCCAATGCCTTCCCACTGTCAACCAGCTTATCTATCTTATCATAGCCAGAAAAATCACTTGCAATGTCTCCTCTTTCTGCTCCCACACTGTTATCTATGGTGCCCCTCAAGGATCTAATCTTGGCCCCTCCTATTTCTCACTTACATGCTGCCCCTCGACAAAATCATCCAAAGCCATAGCATTAGTTTTCATATATATGCTGATGACACCCAACTCTACCTCATGATGGTGCGACCTAGGTTTAAGTTCAATTCAGACTGTATTGATAATCTATCGCAGGCTATAGAGGTTGCATGTGAAGTTGAACAACCTCAACCCACTTCTTAACTAGCATAGACAAAAATGCAAAAACAGCCCCAAATTTGGCACTAAACATTTAAAAATGGGCTTTAAAAAGACATTTGTAAATAACTTGTAACAGACTTATTCAGAAAATAAAACACATGGTATTAAAGAGATGGGGGTAACTCGGGTATTAAGTTGGCTAAGAGGTAGGACAGAGAGAGCAGTGGTAAATAAACGTTTTCTGACTGGAGAGAAGTATAGGGTGCCCATGGGCTGGTATTAGGTTAATTGATTTCCTTGTCATATAGATGAACAAGCTGGATATGGGTATAAGGAGTACAATTTCAAAGTTTCCGGATGATACAAAACTTGGCAACATATTAAATAGTGAGGAGATTAGTAGAGATTTAAGGAGGACATAAACAGACTGGTGAAATAGGCACATGGTAGGTGCAATTTAGTGTCAAAGTGTAAAGTGATACTTGGGCGAAACAACATGGCGAGGCAGTGCAATTTATTTGCTGGGAGGCAGTGAGGTGCAAAAGCAGAGGCATCTGGGCTTGCATATTCACATATCTTTGGCGGTGACAGGGCAAGTTGGTAAGGCGGTTAAAAAAGCATGTGGAGTACTTGGCTTTGTAAAGTCATGCTGAACAGTTACAAAGTTCTGGTGAGACCTTAGCTGGAGTACTGTGTACAATTCTGAGTATCAGGCTTCAGGAAGGATGTCAAGGCCTTGGAGAGGGTAAATTGGGGGTTTACCAGGATGATATCAGAAATGAGTGATTTCAGTTATGTGGAAAGATTGAACAAGCTTTGATTATTCTTCTTAGAGCAGAGAAGGTTGTGGGAGAGATGTTCAAAGTTACAAGGGGTTTTCATAAAGCAAGTAGAGAGAAATTTGCCTCTGGAAAGTGGATCGATGAGTAGAGGTCATAGGTTTAAAATAATCTGCAGGTGGAATGGGGATTTATTTTCTATAGAAACAGACCATTGTTAAGACCTGGAACCACACCTGAAGTGGTAGAATCAGACTCCATAAAAACTTTCAAAAGGCAATTGGACATGTACTTGAAGAGAAGTAATTGTATTCTGTAAGATTCTATGATTCTATGAATTTGCAATCTCGCTCACAAAACAAAAATGATAGTTTATGTGGGAAAGGGAAATGTCACACAGATGAATGGGAACACCACCACCTGCAGGTTCCCCTCCAAGCCACACACCATCCTGACTTGGAAATATATCGCCTTTTCTTCACTGTTGATGGGTCAAAATCCTAGAACTCCCTTGCTAACAGCACTGTGGGTGTTCCTACAAAACATGGGGCAAAATTTTACCCTTGGCATGCGGGTTTGTTGGGGGCGGTGGAGAAGCTGACCACTGCCACGATCAGCAGCGGACCACAATTTTACGTGGGCGGGCCAATTGAGCACGCACCTGTGTTACATCCTCTCTGTTAAGCAGGCAGCAGCGCAGATACCAGCACTTTGGTGGGCATAAGATCAGTGTCTAGTACCTCGGTGCACATTGGTGAGGGCATTTCACACTCACTTGAGGTGCAGGTGGAGGCAGAGAGTGCCCAGGGCACCGGCAGTTGGAGGACTAGGGCAATGCAGTTGATCGCTGATGATAGGCCTCTGGATTCGTCCGTGAGGCAGCAGATGCTCGATGTCCAGCAGGGCGGGAGGATCTGGTGGAGAAACATGAGGGAATGCGTGCCATGGTGTCCGTTGTGGAGGAGTCCCTGCAGAGCATAAGCAATGCGTTGACTCTCATGGTCGAGCGCACTGCCTCCTCCATGGAGAGAGTGGCAATTCTCACAGAGAGGCTCCTCCAGGAGCTCAATCAGGGATTCCTGGGGATGTGCTCGGACCTGCAAGCCCTCACACTGGCAATGACCTCAGGTGGTCAGTGTCAGTGTGGGAGATGGATTGGGCACCCAGTATCCCAGCTAGGTGCCTGTCCATCAATGGTGAGCAGGGAGGTCCAGAGCGACCTGACATTGGTGCACAAGCTACTTGTCATCTCTGCGGGCTCCTCTCAGGGCGCTCTGGCAGCAGCTCCTCTGCCCCTCTGCCAGTGACCATGGCATCTGATAAGGCTGAGGCAACTGGGGAGATGCCAACCGTGGCAATGGCCAGAGCCAGAGGACACCCATCAAGGTCATCAAGGCCAACAGGACAGCAGAGTGAGCCGGCTGTCTCCGATGCCGGTGCCAGCAAGGGGGAAGCACCTAGACGTAGCACCCGCAAACGAAAACTTAAAGCACCTTAAGCACAAAATGGCTTGATCACGGGTGATATTTATTTCCCCATTTTTCTGTTTTTTTTTAATGATGTGATGTAAAACACCAGTGAATGTTATTTTTTGCTGTTTGTTACTCAGAAGTAAATGAGATTTTTTTTTGGCAACTGGCCTCTGGTTGCTTCATTTGTTCTGTAGGTGCAGGGTAAGCCATGATGTTATGATGGACGTGTGACTCCTTAAACTTTATTGCAGTGGCACATAGTCTATGTTGTTTACCAAGGAACTGGTCCTGTCAAGGATCGAATAAGGAGCCTGCAGTCCTGGCATGTGGTGGTGGTTCTTATTTAGTGGGCTAGCTGAAGGAGCGTTGGATCAAAGTTTCCCGGGTGTCCCTGCCTCCTTGGAGGCTACCCAGCTCAGTGCCTATGCCCCCAGTGTTCTCCTGAGCGTGCTCGTCCTTGGACTCACTACTGGACTCATCGCCTGCTGCCAGAGTCGCTGTGTCAAGATCTTCCTCCTCCACTGTGTTCCCCCTTTCCAGTCCCAGATTGTGGAGAGCGCAGCCTGCAACCACTATCAGTGACACACGATCTGGGAGGTATTGCAGTGCGTCCCCTGAACGGTCCAGGCATCGGAAGCACATCTTGAGAAGACCAATGGTTCTCTCTATCACCGCCCTTGTGGAGCCATGGTTCCTATTGTACCGCTGCTCAGCTTCTGTTCTTGGGTGGTGGAGAGGCGTCATGAGCCACCTTTTGAGGGGATAGCCCTTGTCACCCAGCAGCCATCCATCCAGCCGGGCTGGAGCACTGAAGAGCCTCGGCACCAGGGAGTGCCTTAGGATGTAAACGTCATGGGAGCTGCCAGGGTGCCTTGCACAGACTTGTAGAATGTGCATCCTGTGGGTCACACACTATCCGCACATTCATGGATTGGAATCCCTTCATGTTGACAAAGGCTCCTGGCTCACCCGCTGATGCCTTAATGGTATCATGTGTGCAGTCGATTGCACCCTGGATACGGGGAACCCAGCAATCGTTGCAAAGCCTCTGGCTTGCTGTGCTTGTGGCCTCATCCGTACATTAACGAATGAAAGTCAATACTCACCTGAACAGAGCTTCTGTCACCAGTTTGACGCAACTGTGGACAGCTGATTGTGAGACTCCACACTGATCCCCCACTGACCCCTGGAAAAAGCCGGAGGCATAGAAGTTTAGGGCCATCGTGACCTTCAGAGCCACTGGCATGGGGTGTCCACCCACACAGTCAGAGTTGATCTCAGGGCTGATCCTCTGACAGATGGAGGTCACTGCCTCCCTTGAGAGACGGAGCCTCCTTCAGCATTGCACCTCAGACATATTGAGGTAGCTGCATCACTGCCTGTAAACCCTGGCAGCAGGATAGTGGCATCTTCTGCAGCCCCTTCCACCTTGACCTTTCTGTTGGCTCTGCGCCCCTTGTGCCTGTGCCTCTCCTTCCACAGGTCGCTTCCCTGAAGCTGAATAAAGACACCTGGCCTCCTCCCCCTTCCGGCCCTCTCTTCCTCCTCAGAGGAGGTGCCTCCAGCGGAGAGCACAATCCCCATTCCCAGGATAAGGGAAGGCTGCCTGATAGCTGGAAGGCCCCACGCGGTGTGAATCCTTCGGGGGCCTGGAAGACAACACTGAGTCCTGAACTGAAGCCTCTAAATGCTCTGAATTCAGCACTGAAGTGAAATGAAGCTGTCTTGTTCACAGAAGCAAGCAGCAGCAAGTGATATCCAAAACGCCTCACTATTCACTTTGTGGAGCCCACTGACCCCTCTTATCACACCCGTGGATGAGGTTTTGCAAATTGTGGTCTGCCCGCCTGCCCATTTTGCCCGTGCGACAAGCTGAAAATCGCATGGGCTTCATAAACTCGGAGTTATTTGGTCTCTCAAGGCCCTTAACTGGCCACTTAATTAATGGCAGGCGCGCCTCCATCTTCATCGCGCGCCCACCTAGTGAAAAATCGTGAGAGTGAGCGTTGATGTTAGGGTGTTTGTCCGACGTCAACACGCTTTATTACATGCATGGGCGAGTCACGCGTGCGCCTGCACACCAAGGGTAAAATTCTGCCCATGGACTGCAGCAGTTCAAGAAGGCGGCTCACCACCACCTCCTCAAGGGCAATTAGGGAGGGCAATAAATGCTGGCCTAGTCAGTAATGCCCACATCCCGTGAAAGAATTAAAAAAACACTGGAGCAGGAGTAGGTTTTCACCAGAAAGAGAAGTTCAACTACATTACTGTTGAAGAAAAGAGATTTAATGTGCCACAAACCTGTACCTAACCTGGGAATGTTTGATGCTGACACTGGCTTCAAAAATTGGAAGGACAGGCTGTGAGGTAGCATGCTCTGAGAGATGGAAGTGCCCACTGATGCAGCTCTGGGTGTTTGTTTGAGGTTGTTGAGGGCAGAAAAGCTGTGTCTGACCTGGGAATGCTTGGCACTGGGTGGATGAATTAGAAAAGTGTTCAGTCCTCAGCATTAACACCCTTCGCCTCAATCACCACAAATTAACTGAGAAGTACTAAAGGAAAGAAACACAGGAAAAAGGAACTATATTAAAATTGTTGAGAATTTTTAAGTGAGAGCAAGTTATACAAACTCGTGGATATTGTCACAAACTGTGAAGGAGGGGGTTTAAACATTGTGTTACATTAATATTTTTATACCTGTTTGTTGCGTAACTTTAAGGGCAAATTGCATTGTATAGTTAAGATAACATAAACCGGAGTCTTTATTAGTTCACAGTTAGTGTCCTATAAGCCTAAAGGGACAATTTTTAAAAATGCCAATAGCTGCAATTTAAACAGGAAAGGGGTAACATCTTGAGTACAGTCAGGAGCCAGGTGCAAAATTCACAGACTGTCTCTCCTCCCACCCTCCAATCCAGTATCTCTCTGCTCAGGGCTCCAGTCAGTTTCTGCTTGTCACACTTTCCTTTTTACCTCCACCTTCTAAATCAAATGGCTCTAGGTTCCCCCTCATTCTCTATTTTTCCTCTTCAGTATTTATTACATTTTATCTCAAACTAGATTTTTTTCTAGGGTCATGCTTTACATCTCACTTCTGTTGTCCCTATTTTCTGTATTCATTCTTTTTTCCAGCTGTTTCAAACAGAAATATAAACAGGAAAGGCTGCAGAGGGCAACATCTGTAGAGAAAGAAACAGAGCTAACAGCTGCATTTTGTGAGGCATTGAAGGTGGGGGGTGGGGGTTGCAGATTGCTTGCCACCCCCACCCGGGAGGAAAGTCAGCCGGCAGCCGACAAGCCAAAAAGAAGCCCAGCAGACAGACATAATACGCTCAGAGCAGGCTAAACAAAGTAAAGTTGGATAAAAACAAAAAACTACTGCGGATGCTGGAAATCCAAAACAAAAACAAAAAAAACAAAAAACAAGAACAGAATTACCTGGAAAAACTCAGCAGGCCTGGCAGCATCGGCGGAGAAGAAAAGAGTTGACGTTTCGAGTCCTCATGACCCTTCAGCAGAACTGAGTAATATTAGGAGAGGGGTGAAATATAAGCTGGTTTAAGGTGGGGGGTGGGGGGGGGGGGTGGGGGGAGAGAAGTTGGGGGGTGGGGGTGGTTGTAGGGACAAGCAAGCAGTGATAGGAGCAGATAATCAAAAGATGTCACAGACAAAGGAACAAAGAGGTGTTGAAGGTGGTGATATTATCTAAGAGAATGTGCTAATTAAGAATGGATGGCAGGATACTCAAGGTACAACTCTAGTGGGGGTGGGGTGGAAAGACTGACAGGGCATTAAAGCTAAAGATTTAAAAATAATGGAAATAGGTGGGAAAAGAAAAATCTATATAAATTATTAGAAAAAACCTCCCTTTCTTTTCCCACCTATTTCCATTATTTTTAAATCTATACCTGTAATGCCCTGTCAGTCTTTCCACCCCACCCCCACTAGAGCTGTACCTTGAGTGTCCTGCCATCCATTCTTAATTAGCACATTCTCCTAGATAATATCACCACCTTTAACACCTCTTTGTTCCTTTGTCTGTGACATCTTTTGATTATCTGCTCCTATCACTGCTTGCTTGACCCTACAATCACCCAGCCCCCCACCAACTTCTCTCCCCCCACCCACCACTCCCTCCCCACCCCAGCCCACCTTAAACCAGCTTATATTTCACCCCTCTCCTAATTTTACTCAGTTCTGTTGAAGGGTCATGAGGACTCGAAACGTCAACTCTTTTCTTCTCTGCCGATGCTGCCAAAGTAAGGTTGGAACATCGCTCCGCAGTGAGAAGAAGCCCCGCCCTCGAGAGCAGCTGGCCAATCTGATTGGCTGGTAGCTCAAGCAGTCCCGGCAACACCAGAGCCCAGTGGTAAGCGCTACCGGGACGACAAGGTGGAGCACACAGAAGATGGATAGCTGCAGAAACCCAGGTAAACCCTGGGCTTTTAGGGCAGGGAGAGATCTGAGACCCAAGAATGGTAGAGAGGCTGAAGAGCTGGGATTTGGAGGGCAGGTGGCGAGGAAGGAGGTGCTGGGGGTGACGTCTTTGATCTGTTTGCTCAACAGGGTTAAGCAGGGCAGGCAGGAAAGTGGACTAGCGTGGAGCAGCCTAGAGGTGCCTACTCCCCCTCCTTACAATCATTTGATTTTCTGTCCCTTCAGTGGAGGAGGTCCCACCCCTTAGATCTGCTTACCAATCAGATGCCTGGCAGCTGTCCAATTCCAACAGTGCCACTAGGATGTCCAAGAGCAGCAGCATCGATGGAGACCCCAAAAGAGTGTTGAGTGGGGTGAGCTCGCCGAGGCCTCTCAGCTAGACTCCGGTGAAAGGAGGGGTTGTCGGTCGTGAGGAGATTATGGGACTTAGGGCTCTTTGAGAGGGGGAGGCACTCATCGCTGGGTGGTCTCTCTGTGAGCTATAGGGTGTGCAATTAAGAGGGTCCATGCACTGAGGCAACAGAGAGACTGCCTCCAAATAAAAGGTGTGGCTATGGGTACCTACATGGGTCCTAGTTATGCCTTTCTCTTTATGGGGTATGTGAAACATTCCTTGTTCCAGTCCTACTCAGGCTCCCTCCCAAAGCTCCTTTTTTCAGTACATCGATGACTGTTTCAGTGCCGCTTCATGCTTTCGCCTGGACCTGGAAAATTTTGCAATTTTGCTTTCAATTTCTACCCCTCCATCACCTTCACCTGGTCCATCCCCGACATTTCCTTTCCCTTCCTTAACCTCTCTGTCTCCATTTCTGGTGATAGATTGTCTACCAATATTCATTACAAACCCACCAACTCCCACAACTATCTCGACTACAGCTCCTCACACCCTGCTTCCTGTAAGGACTCCATCCCATTCTCTCAGTTCCTTCGCCTCCATCGCATCTGTTCGGATGATGCCACTTTCAGAAATGGCGCTTCTGGCATCTCTTCCTTCTTCCTGAATCGAGATTTCCCCCCCACTGTGGTTGGCAGGGCCCTCAGCCATGTCCGACCCATCTCCTGCGCCTCTGCCCTCACACCTTCCTCTCCCTCCCAGAACCATGATAGGGTTCCCCTTGTCCTCACTTTTCACCCCATTCAAAGGATCATCCTCTGCCTAACCCTAACCCATTTCTGCCTACTCCAGCATGATGCCACCACCAAACACATCTTCCCCTCACCCCCCCTCTTTCAGCATTCCGTAGGGACCATTTCCTCCGGGACACCCTGGTCCACTCCTCCATCACCCCCAACACCTCATCCCCTTCCCATGGCACCTTCCCATGCAATCGCAGAAGGTGCAACACCTGCCCCTTTACCTCCTCCCTCCTCACCGTCCAAGGTCCCAAACACTTCTTTCAGGTGAAGCAGTGTTTCACTTGTACTTCCCTCAATTTGGTCTCTTGCATCCCAATGCACTCCCAATGTGGTCTCCTCTAATTCTGGAAGACCAAACATAGGCTGGGTGACCGCTTTGCGGAGCACCTCCAGTCCATCCGCAAGCATGACCCAGACCTCCCTGTCGCTTGCCATTTCAATTCCCCATCCTGCTCTCATGCCCACATGTCCGTCCTTGGCCTGCTGCAATGTTCCAGTGAAGCTCAACGCAAACTGGAGGAACAGCACCTCATCTTCCAACTAGGCACCTTACAGCCTTCTGGACCTAACATTGAGTTCAACAACTTCAAATCATGAACTCTCTCCTCCATCCCCACCCCCTTTTTAATCCCCTTTCTGCTACATTCATTTTTATGTTTTATCCACTTAATTTTATTATTTTTTTTATTCAGTTATCCATGGTTTTATCTCCTTTTTTATCCCATTTTCTATCCTTTATTTCCCCCCTCCCCTCCTCTCCCCCCCCCAACCCCTACAGGGCCGTCTGTAACTTGTTCCATGTTATTCTTTCACACAATGCTACCTTTGTTCTGCTATAATCACACCCTGCTTTATTACCTTTAAGCACCTTTTTTTTAGCACTTATCACTACCATTAACACTCCCTTTGTCCTTTAGTTCATGACATCTTTGTCAATCCTCCCCACCTATGGCTGGCCTCCTAACCAGCCTCACCTGCCCCACCGCCCTTAAACAGTATAAATTTAATCAAATTTCCATTTATCTTCAGCTCTGAAGAAGGGTCACATGGACTCGAAACGTTAACATTGTTTTTCTCTCTCCACAGATGCTGAGAGACCTGCTGAGTTTTTCCAGCATTTTCTGTTTTTGTTTCAGATTTCCAGCATCTGCAGTATTTTGGTTTATCTTACTGCCAGGGAATTGTGGTCTCCCCACATGAAGTGTCTGATCTGACCTCGGTAGCCATTATCCTGCAGGATGCCTTTGATGCACCTATTTCAGCATCAAGCTTGCATGGTGAGCAAATAGCTTGGGCCCTATTTACAAGGTTGCCAATAAGACCAATCTTACAATGTGTGGAACTGTAAGAATCCCAACGTGTATACAGACCAGTGAAGGTAGGCTTGTGGTAGACCTTGGTAGAGAACCCCTGGCAGATTTCTCAACTAGTACGTCAAGAAAGGGGAGTTCATTTGACTGCTCCATTTCAAAGATGAATTTGAGCGCAGGATGGAGCCCATTAATACATGTAAGGAAGTTATTACATGCAGCTGTGGATTTAAACATATCATCCACATATCGGAAATATACGAGGGGTAGGAGGTTAGATGTCATTCCATCAAAGACACATTTCTCATAGAACCCAACAAAGATGTTTGCGAGAGCTGAGCCTAGAGGGGATCCCATGGCAACACCATCTATTTGGGCATACATGGTGTCATTAAAACTGAACTCAACGTGAGTTGCCGAGTTTATATGTTCAGTGAATACTGATTCACGCAATGGTGGTGGGTCTAGATCTCTGTGGTATAGTGCTGGAGAGTCCACTGGCTTACCAATCAGCACTCTCTTCACATACAGTATAAATTGTTGTTTTCCCCTTATATTGGTATTCTTGCAAAGTGTCCTGATGAGTGCAAGATGAAAAGCTTTGACATGTCTCCTTTGTCAGCAATACTCAAGTTCTGTACTTTCAAATGGCTATTTAATTACTCGCTTATTGTCTACAGATTCACAATGGAATATCAACATGACAGAGTCCTCGGGATTTCTGATTCTGTCATAGAACTGCTGCTGTAAGTAGTGGGGTAATGAAGTGTTACAATTTCCCAATATTCTTAACATTTGTTGATTTAGTTTGCTATAACTCTAACCACAATTTCCAAAGATTCTCCATTTCTGTTGCTAGTTCTGTATTGGTATTTTTCTGATCTATCTGTAGCTGTTTAAATTTCTGCCAGTAAATTTTGAACTTCAAAGCCAAAAGCAAAATGAATATAATGATTTTATAATCGCAGAATTTACACTGATCATTCAAGCACAGTAACTGCTTTAACTGTTCAATGGTGATACCTGCATTTCTGCCCAATATTCCCACTCATTCTGGTTTTGCTAACATTTCATAAGTCACTGAATTTATCTGCATCATCACTTTGTTTCCAAAATCATCCAAAATTTGTTTCAAAATTAGGTTTATGAAAGCTATTCCACAAAAGGCTTGGACCAGATAACTGACCCTCCTTCACTAGTCTAACAGCCGGTCAGCGTTTCTGTATCTGTTTAATTGTATACACAGCTGCTGCTTCTCCTTTTCTCCACCTTGTGTTTGCAAAGAGCAAGTTTAGCGTTGCTTTAGCACCAATGCCTATTTTATTCAGCCCTGTATCAGCTAGGACTATCTGGTCTAACTGATTGTTTGGCACTAAAATGTGCAGTGGCAGACTTGGTTACGGGGCAGGAGCTGCTCCTGATGGAGGACAGCAGGTGCCTCTCTCACTCAGTCAAGGCCCCTTATCTGGGACTGTCCTTCAGTACTCCTACAGCTTTGTGTGGGAGTAGAATGCAGGAATGATTTGATAACCTGTCTCTGTTGAAACTGGCCAACAGGGTGCTCTCTATGCTCTGAAACATTAGGCAGGATTTAATGTAACCAGCGCAGGTCCAGCCCACTGGTTGGAGAACCAGTGGGAAACCCACGTCGCTGGGAAATAAGTACCTCTCAGGCACTTAACTAGCCAACCGAGGTTTAGAAACCTTGGGCCAGAAATCCTGCCCTGCAGAGCTATCAGCCAAAGGCCTGCAGCTCTCCATCACCGACAATGCCACCAGGAGCGGCGGTTGCTGCCAGTAGTGGTCCAGGGCCTTCATCAGAGTGATGGCACCACTAAATTCTGGTGGTCTCAAGGATAATTGGTATTAATTGGCTCAATAATGAACATATTTGGCATAATGCAAGTGGGTGAGTTTCCCCCATGGGCCCCTTCTGACTTCCAACTTAATCACAGTGTGTTTTCTTGTCATTGGAAGACTGACATGCGGCATCTCTAATGATTAAGTGGGCTCACCACAACGGACTGGATTAAATCCAGCCCATGAATCCCCAAAGATACTGCCTGACTTGCTTAGAATTTCCATCACTTTCTGCACTAATTTCCAGTACTTGCGGTATTTTGCTTGTTCACTTTAAGAGGTGCTGGACCCGTTTACATGACGTCAGTGAAGACAAAATTTCTGCATCCAGACACGGGCAGTGAATGAATAGTGTGGGTGGTGCCGGCTAAATACGTGAACTTGCTAATGAGGCCCCTGTACCAGTTTGATATGCTGGCTGGGTTTGGGGGTCTTGCTTATTGGATGTGGGGATTCTGTGGTTGAGTGAGGGAGGGGTTTCCGGGTAGGGATGGTGGGAGAGAGATGGTCCTAGAGGGCAAGCTCCCTGCTAACGATGGTGGGGTCCTGGGGGTTGAACTGAGGATACTGGGCCGTGGAGGAATTAGTCACATTGAGAGGGGGGTGTGGGATATGTTAGGGTGGTGGGTCCAGGACAATAGTCGGGTAGTGGATGGTCTCATTGGTGGGGAAATGGCCAAGAAAACAGACAAAACAGGTGGCCTGGTTAAAGAGGGGGGTCAGGGGCAAGGCTGGGCATGAGGACAGTAATGGGTGTAGGCTCAGAAGGCACATCAGATGGGTAATGATGGTAATGGGTTCGAGGATAGCAGACAGAGGTTAAAGGGTGACAGAGGAGAGAGGAATGGTTATATTGGGTGGGCCAAGTGTGATGGGGAAAGTTGGTGGGTGACAGGAGGAGGGTGGAAGGTGGTGTATGAAAGGTGACTCGCACTATTTCTTGCAGCTGGTACTGAAAACGCAGCAGCTTCAAAAGTGCAATCAATCCCTTTTCGGGTGAGTGAAGTTAATGGTGAGCACAGATGGCTGACTAAAGGGACATCATAATAATCATGAGTCAACTGGGTGTCAACCATGTTCAGTTGTGTTCTCCTCTCTATGGTGAAGCCCACATGGCAACAGGTTTGCTCTCTGACTCATGGGTCTCACAACATTGAGATACCAGCAAGGTTGGGAACTGCAGTAAACTCTGCCAAAGGGCAGCTGAAGTTGACCAAGGCAGGGGTGTGGGGTGTGGGGGCAGGAGTGGGGAACAGAGGGAGGGAAGGTGAGAGGCTGGAGTAAGCTTCCTAGCGGGCTTAGGGAGGAGTGACAACAATTTGCTGGTTTATGTCCTCGAGGTTCCCGGGTAGATGATCATGGTTGATAGAGGGGTGGATGGTATGTCTGCGATGGCAAGGCAATGTGTGTTGAGGGTGATGAAGGGAAGCCCAAAAGTATTAAAGAGAGAGTGTTCAAACATGGCTTTCATTACCCAGGTCAATGCTGCAGTCTCCATGCACATGAGGCGGACTCATCTGTGGTCCTCCAGAATGAGCTTCACCATGCTGGGGTAGGGGGGTGCCAGCGATAGACCAATGCTAGTTACAGGGCTGAGAATTGGCTTAAATGATCGGGGATGGAGGGGAAGCTACAAAGAATATGGTGGCTAGATGGAGCACTGCGATTTCTTCACAGATCACTAGAGGCCTGGATGATAATGGCACAAAACAACCCTGCCCTCCTATTGGCTATGATCCAGCCGAGGAGGCATGGTGCAGGGTGGCCCTAGGCCAGGAGTAACAACGGCTGGATCAGCAAGAGGCAGTGGTGGTAGAGCCTCAATAAGTGCAGGATTCAGGCAACCAGGGCCCAATGCGACGGTGAGCATTGGCCCAAGATCAATATATCACAGACTGTGCAACTACCTCCACATGAGTGAGAGGCAGCACCGGAGGCCCCTAAGGATGTCTCACAATATGGTTAATCACAAATGCCAGCTGTTCAATGAGAATCTGCGACTTCAAGGACTGGAAGGCAATCCCATACCGGTGGCATTAAAGGTAACAACAGCTCTAAACTCCTTTGCCAGTGGCTCCTTTCAGGGCTCCACTAGGGACCTGTGTGGGATATCTCATTCTGCAACACACAAGTGCATCCAAAAGGTGACAGATTCCCTCTTCAGAAGAGCTGTAGAATTTGTCTTCCAAACCCACGACCACTACCATCGAGAAAGACAAAGGCAGCAGGTACATGGAAGTTCCCCTCCAAGCCACTCACCATCCTGACTTGGAAATATATCACTGTTCCATCACTGTTGCTGAGTCAAAATCCTGGAACTCCCTCCGACAGGGACTGCAGCGGTTCAAGAAGGCAGCTCGCCACCACCTTCCCAAGGGCAATTAGGAATGGGCAAAAAATGCTGGTCTAGCTAGTGAGGCCCACATCGTGTAAATTAATTTTTAAAAATGAGGTTCAGATGTTTGGTCTGCTCAGGCGGAGGACTTCAAGATTCCCCATAGAGCGTGCCCCAGATCATCATGGTATGCTGTGCTCTGCACAAGCTCACGTAACACAGGGGGGATGTCTGCACAGGGATAGATGGAGGACCAAAATGTTCCCTCCAACGTTGAGGAAGGGCAAAGCGATGGTGAGGACAGGGGGTTAGGATGTTGCAGATGGACAGGCAAAAGCCAGGGCAATGTTGCGAAGAGGCAGGCAGGCCCGGGACAGTATAATAGCTAATAAATTCCAGGCCGATAATGCAAAATAGGAGCAGAAGTGGGCTGGTCGGCCCCTCGAGCCTGCTCCGCCATTCAATAAGATCATAGCTGATCTGCTTGTGTTTCGAAATCCACATTCCCATCTAACCCCGATAACCTTTGCCTAACAAGAATCTATCTACCTCCATCTTAAAAATATTCTATGACCACGCCTCCAGTGCCTTCCGAGGCAGAGTTTCTCTCAGAGAAAAAATTTCTCCTCATCTCTGTTCTAAAAAGGTGGGCCCTAATTTCAAAACCATGCCCCCTGGTTCTGGACTCACCCACAAGAGGGAACACCCTTTCCATGTCCACCTTGTCAAGACTGTACAGATCTTGTATACTTGAATCAAGTCGCCCCTCACTCTTCTAAACTCCATTGGAAACAAGCCCAGTCTATCCAACCTTTCTTCATTAGACAACCCAGTGGCTGAGTGAGCGATGGATGCTTATCTTTTACATGTTGGTTTGTGATCCTTTGTGGGCTGGGAGGCTGCAGTTCCCTATTTGTGGCAGACATTGTGGCTTATTGCCATTGACCTTCCATTGACCTTGTCTTATCTGGGCTGAAGTAAAAACTGCTGGGTGGAATCGTTCCAGATTTGCACTAAGTGTGGTAGTGGGCAGGAAAAAGGACCATTTACCCGCTGGCCGCAATGGTTGGTTTTCGCGCCGTATCGTCCCGATCCCGCCTCATTAATCATGCATTCCCGGGATACATGCCGTTTCACTGGCGGACGGCCTCCGATTCACCCGCCACACCGCTTCCTCGCCAGGCGTCATATCTAAAGTGTAGCCACACGCACATCCCTCAGTGCCTCCAGCCCAGAAGACATGGCTCCAAAAGGCAAGAGGACTGCAGCCCCCGATTCAGTGGCACGTCCCTGGAATGCCTTTTGGATGCCATAGAGGCTTGCCGTGATGTCCTCAACCCCCACCCTGGCTGCAGGAGTGGCAGCAACATCACCAATCTGGCTTGGGAGGCAGTGGTCAGCGCCGACACCCTGCAAAAGAGGACAGCCCCCCAGTGCTGCAAGCTGATGAATGATCTCCTCCCTACAGTAAATCACTCTTCCCATCACTCTCAGCTCACACATTCACAAACCCAGCACACATCCACAAGGATCTCACCAAGGGACAACACCACTAACTCTCTCGCACACCCTCACATCTCCATCAGGCTCATATCCTCTAGAGCTCATGTCCTCACCCTGTCCATGGCTCCGTTCACCACACAAACATTCCATGCATTGGCATGTGTCCTGCTCACACTCTTCATCTGTTTTCATGCAGGAGAAGCTGGCTCACAACAGCAGAGAGAGGCCCTAGACCGGGGGTGGAGTGGCCCACATTAGGCCTCTCACTCACTGCGAGGGGTGTGCCATTGCGCTGACTGGTGAGGATGTGGACTGTGCCTGCAGTGATGGTGAGTTTGGCGGCGAATGTCCACGTGAAGATCCCACACCACATCATCCCTCTCTCAACGCCACTGTGAGTGCTCTCTCCCCTGCTTTTGACTCTGCTAATTATCTCTACTTTGCTTCACAGGGAGCTCTGCCAAGCGACTGATACCCTCAGCCAGCCAATCCCTCAGCTCCATCCACGTCCTCACCTCCAGCCAAGAGGACACCTCCTCCACTGAAGATCTGGAAATAAGCAGCCTGGAAGACCCGTCACAGTGCTTACCCACACCCTCCACCAGCGCAGAGACACACACCTTGGTGGGACCCAGATCTAGAGCGGGCTCAGGTACACAATCTGTCAGTCACCGCATGGACACATGTCCGCAACAAGAGGAGGCAGGTTCAGCCGAGCTCCCCAGAAGTCGGAGGGCTGCTGAGGAAGAGGTATCTGTGAGGCCTGAGTCAGATGACGAGCCTCTGGATTCGGCCTTCCAGCTGATCGTGGAGAGTCAGCAGAAGGTGGGGGAAGATCGTGCAGAAGCCCTCAATGAAGCTGCATGCAATTCGAGGAGTGCGCCTGCCTATTCTCTGATGAAGTGGTGCCCACATGTGCGTGTATGGAGGTCTCCATGGGGAGGATGGCAGACGCCATGGAGACCCTGTTCCAGCAGAATGCGGAGATGTGCGCAGACCAGCACTCCATCACGGGAGCCATGCGTGTGTTCCTGCAGTGGCAACGCCTCAACATCCCTCCAGGTGCTCCTTATCCTCAAGGAGTCAGGCTGGGGCCCTCAGGCACCCAAAGGGAGGAGGAGCGGCAGCTGGACACTCATGGGTCTGCTCAGAAATCTCAGAGGCTGTCCTCTCCCTCTGAGTCCCCTTTGCCTGTGACCCCCCTCAACCTCATCCTCTGTCACTGCAGAGGGAGCAGCTGGCCCACAGGAGGACAAACTAAAGCAAGCCGGGGCCCCCAAAGCCTCAGCTCTCCAGGGGACTCACGCTGAAATTATCAGAGGCAACAGGGCCAACCTGTTTCCACCCCTGCTGTGGATGTCAGGGCAACAACTAGAAGAAGTGGTAGGCCTAGAAAAGTTAAGAATTTCTGATCACAAGTGGTTGTATGGATGAATACATTTTGTCACTTTATAATCTGAAAATATGTTCATTTTCACTGACTAATGTGTAATGGTGTCTTTCAGCCCCATTTACAGGCTTCACGAGTCCTCCCCCTGCACCCCCTCCCACTAGCAGTTCAGTTGCACGCAGCTGGCCCACGAGTGTTTCTGGAGGGAGAAGTGTGTGTGTGGCAGGGCCTTTCGGAGCCTTCACTCTCCCACACACACAGATCCTTCCTCCATCACACTCATCATAATGTCCCGATTATTTTCAGTGCTGCCTGCTGGGGTTCTCTTTCAGTTGTCTTCTGAGCTGACCTGTATCTCCGCCCACCCACTGATCACACTCCCACGCAGCATCTGTCCCTGCCCAACATGAGGCTCCTTTCACATTTGATTTTGCAAGATCGTTGTAGTGAAGTACGTCTTCACTTCCCCCGTCCTTTCCCCTCCCCCAGTCACCCATGTTCTTTCTCCTATCACTATTGCCCCCCCAACCCCCCTCCACCCCAGCATCACCTTTCACCTCCCCACCATCACCTACCAGCCAGAACACTTTTGTTTCGGGGATGTCCAGGTGAATGTGCACATTCCATACCTTCCCAAGAATCCCACCCCCATCCACATTGACCTCCCCAACATCCTCCTTCCCACCCCCAGGGTCTGTGTCTGCCTGTGAGTCCCCACCAACCACCCTTGCTGTCACTTTTACCGCTAACATTGTGCCTTCACCCTCCCACCCTGCTGGCTCACTCTGCCCCCTCTTTCTCACCATTCTCTCCTACCACGCCCACCCTCATTTCGCTCCCCAGGAGGCAGTCATCGACATCACAGACCCCATCCTTGCACGTTTACCTGGACACGCCCCCCTTACTCCTTCCCTCCTTTTTACTCCTTCCTCCACCCTAACTCCTCCCTCCTCCCAGACTCCTTCCTCCTATTGGACTCCTTTCCCCCTCCAGACTTCTTCCTCCCCCTGAAGTCCTTCCCCCCCACCTCCAAACTCCTTCTCCCTCCAAACTCCCTCCCTTATACCTTCCTCCGCCCTTACACCTACCTCCTCAGTTGCTGCATTCTCCCCCGTTACACCCTCCTCCCCCCATATCTCCTCTCCCCCATCCTCAACCCCCCTGACACCATTGTTCCCCCATCCCAACCTCACTCTCCGACACCATTGAATACATGCTGTACTTGTTTTGGCAGAGTTAAATTGCTTGAAAAATGGCAAGTGTTATATCATCCGTGGAATTGAGATTTCTCTGTTGCATTCAAAGATAAGCCACCTTTCTTTGCTTTTGTCCTTATCCCCCCCCCATCCTTTGCTCAAAGCCTATTACATCTGAATCTTTACCTAGTTCTGATGAAAGGACCTGTAAAGTTAACTCTGTTCTCTCCACAGGTGGTGCCTAACCTGCTGAGTTTTTTTTTCCTGCATTTGCTGGGGTTTTTTTAACTCCAATACAGGTGTGAGACCCACTAACAATGTTGCACAACATTTGGAGCGTCAATAAACTGGCACATATTTAGCCCACATGACAATGCCTCTGATGGCAATGCCTGCCACCCAATCTCCTGTGTGACAACCCTCTGCAGTCGAGGGGGGAGGGGCAGGTGTCGGTAACCTCCAAAAGTGATGCCTAGCAGTGAAGAGAGCCATTCTTAAGTCGTAGACAATGAATACCTGTCTGGCTGCCCTTTAAATATGGTGTCCGGACCTTCGAACCCACGAAGTAGTGGAGGAGGCATCGACTTCCTGCCTGCCCCATTTCAAGATTCGCCGTGTTGCATGAATAGGCAATGAGCTGAGAGGCTCATGATGGCAGGAGTTCACCCACCAAGGAGTGGGTTGAACATTGACTTCCAGCCCCATCTCCACACTTAGAGCGAAAAACAGAAATTCCCGCCCATTCTGTCTAAGAAATTCAAAGAAAGCATTTGTTAAATTTACTCTATCACTGTGAATCCATCCCAAGATTCTTTGTACAGCATCAGTCCAACAACTATGTTATGGATAAAGATCACAGTTTGGAGTGAATAATGGCGTATGACCCAACTGATGGAGAAATGTGTATTCAGCAAATAATCAATGCATTTTCTCTTCATGGTTTGTAGGTAATGTGAATGATGCTAAATGGATTGGAGAAAGTATACAAGTGGACAGGTCAATGGCCAATAGTATTTAATAAGAAATGTAATGGACTGCATAACTGTTTTGGAAATAACTACTGGCAAAATTTTAAGTGATCTAGTTTGCTCGATGGTCAACATGTTCAACAAATGCTGAGATGTAACCAAAGTAATCAAATAGATTGTTAAACTACATGGCCAAAACAGCAGAATGTAAGTCAGAAAGTTTTAATTGGTACAATGATGTGGTTTGACTGTAAATTAAGCACTGTGTCCTGTTTTGGCCTATGAGACACACGGGAGAAATTCAAGTGCTCGAGGCAAAGCAGGAAAGAACAACAAGGCTGATTCCCATCAAACACCTGAGTTATAAGAAAAAGCTGGAGAAATTTGCACTTTTTATCCTGCAAAGGAGGTGACTGTGAGGTGATCATATTGATATAGATGATAATTAAAGAGATGTAAAAGGTAAACCTGGAATATTTTTCTAAATTAAACAGTGAAAATGAGACAATGATACATAGGCTCAAACAAGTATAAATTTTGGACCAATATCAGGAAATTCTTCTTTAGAGTGGTTGCAAATGGAGTGCACCATAAACAGAGTGTAAAAGTTGGGAATTTAGTGAGAGTGGGAATTTGGTGCAGAAGGAAATTTGGTGAGAGTGGGAATTTGGTACAGAGGGGGAAGGACGTGTTGCTTTTTTGCCTCCAATACTTGTAATGTTTGATGTAAATGTTGGGCAGTAAGAATTAAAATTCTTTCTTAAAATTATTGTACTTTGTGCGAATTAATATGTTAAAAATGAAAAAAATCTTACAAAAAAAAACCAACACTCGGATCTGGCTGAGCCTGTTGTGTGTCAGGACTATAGAATGTGAGAGTTTGTCAACAGAACACAGTGATAGATATATTCAGTAAATGTCTCCGTCTTGAATCTCTCCTGCACAATGTAAGAGACACCCGGTTAAGGTAGAGAATGAGCATCTGCAGAAACCGATCTTATTCAATAAGTTCCTGTGAGGATAAGGACAAGCGGGAAGCTGACTGGAACCTTGGAGCAGGGAGCTGTCTTAAGCAGGGGAGAGAAGGAGGAGGAGGGGGAGAAGAAGTGTAATGTGGTAGTGGTAGGGAACTCAATAATTAGCAGGGCAGTTAGCATCCTCTGTGAGCAGGGTCAAGAATCCCTCATGGTTTGTTGCCTGCCTGGTGCCAGGGTGAGGAACATCTCGATCTGGATTGAAAGAATATTGGAGAAAGAGGGGAGAGAATCCAGTTGTTGTCATCCATGTTGGGGCCAACAGCAAATAGAAGAGTATACAAGGTGTTCTGTTTAGAGAGTGCCAGGAACTGGGAGCTAAGTTAAAGAACAGGACCACAAGGGCAATAATTTCTGATTATAACCCAAGCCACGTGCAAATTGACATAGGAATAAATAGATTAGAGAGATGAATATGTGGCCTAAGGGGTGATGTGGGGCACAGAGGCTCCATTCCATGGAATGCTGACACGTACTGCGACAGGAGGGAACTGCACTTTTGGGATGGTTCCATTTTAACTGGGCCATTATCAGGGTCCTAATGGAAAGGATAAATAGGGCATTCACAAGGATTTAAAACTAGTAAATTGGAGGAGGGTTCAGGTGGAAAAGGTCACAGAAATAAGAGCTCGAAAGCAAAAAAATTGTAGAAGAGGACAGCAAGAGTTAGAAATTGTGATTTAGACACTACCAGTAATGGGGAAGCTAAAAGATGTAAAGTAATTAAACCAGGAGAGATAAGTAAGAAGCATGTGAGAAGCTAATTTTCTGCAATATGACCTAGGACCAACTAGGCAATAAACCATGCTTGATTAACCCCCAATAGGGAACTGGCAGAAATTTTAACAGTTACAGAAAGGTCAGAACAATACAAATAGAGAACTGGCAATAGAAATGGAGAATGTTTGGAAATTGTGATTACAGGCTATAACGAACTAAATCAACGAATGTTAAGAATATTGGCAAGTTGCCTGAATTGTAACACTTAATTTCCCCACTTCTTGCAGCAGCCATTCTATTGCAAAATCCTAAGTATTCCAAAGGTACTGCCATGCTGATATACAGTTATAATTCTGTAATTAAAACTTGCTGCCAATGTTTGCCTGGAAAAAAATGGCCTGTCCTTTAAGTGGCAGTTACAGTCCTTTAAACAGTTGCAAATAAATCAAAAATACTATCCCCAAATTTGGAAGATCCCTGTGACTAGTAAGTTATATGCCAGCTTACGTCTGACCCTGCAAACTTTGTTGTGTGTGTGTGTGTGTGTGTGAGTGAGTGAGAGAGAGAATCCCACACTACGAGGGGGGAGGAATTTTGTCAACATTCTGCTCTCTCTTTTTGCCATTTCTCACATGATTACAGTTAAAATTCTAAGTGCTGGCTCCGTGCATGGAATCAGCGGCGGGGGGTGGGGGTGTTTTCAATGGTGAAACCTGCCATCAGCTGACAATGCAGTAGGTATGGGCAGGCTATTAAAGAGAATTCTGGTCAAACAGGGAATGTTTGTATCATGGACACATCTTTCCTACCCAGTTACAATGCCAGTAACATAAGATTTGCGAGCACAAAGGTGGCATAGGTGTTTTTCAAAATTAGATTTCATTTGTAAAGATTTCACATTACATTGGTTTCACTTTATTCATGGTACATTGTCATTATTTGTTGAGACTAGCTTAGTCAGAGAACTAAATGTCCCGACACACCTCATGGGTGGCACGCATTGATGGCTACAAGGGAGTTGGGACATTTCCTCTACTGTGGAAGAAACAATATTGTGGTTTTTTTTCTTCATTTATTATTGAATGTTCATGTCTCTGTCCCGCGTTCTACTCATCACTCTGTGGAACATGGCTGAACTTGTAGGCTCAGCTGGCCCTCCCTCCTAGGCATTGTAAAGGACATTTTCCAAGATCACTTTCAGTGGGGATAATTGAAATGTTGTAGGTGAACTCAAAGCCCTGTAAAGACTCTACCAACCTACATCCTGAGGTGAACATACATTTGGGCAGTACTGACAACACCCTTTAGGCCCCTCATTTTCTTACCTTGACTGACTGTTCCGACTTATATGCCCCACCAAGTCGAGGACGGCTTCTCACATCATTCCTCCATGCCCCCGACCCCACCCTCAGTACTCCCTTGGACCTCTCTTCCACTCTTCCATGCTCCCAACCTCACTATACACACCCACCTCACCATTGACTCACCCTTACTGGTCCTGACCTTCCGCGTAATCTGCCACTCTCCTGCTCCCCTTCCTTGTGATGTAGGGTTAAACAAGAAAACCTGCTGATCTAACACACAACTGCACAAAGCCAACTGCTGAACACCACCATTAAACGACGGCGAACTGGGTGCCACGGCATTCACATGCGCTGTTGACTTTATTCTGAGGGTTTATTGAAAATTGTTTCATGCTAACGAGTATTCACAGCATTCAAAATATCACAAATATGAACCTGCCACAAGCCAATGAGGCTCAGCACATGCAAACACACAGTTGACTTTATCTCTGCATCTTGTCATGTCCATAAGACATGAAAGAGATTCTAAGCTGTTTAAATCAAACCTTACTTTCTGTTTATTTAAAAATGGACCTTGCTGGACCAAAAACTACTACAGGTCACATGATTTGCAAGTTGACTACAGTTCTGGGAATTACAAGACAAAGCTCAACCCTCATCCTTGTGGAATCTCACACCTATCACTGTGTTCACCCATTACAATCAATGAAACAAGGGAGCAGCAGGTGGTCTGTCTCCCCAGCCTAAACTTATAACAAAGACTGAGAATGTAGGAGTCGTGGACACTCCCTGGAAACTGAGCGCAGACCTACAGGATGCATTTGTAATGGTTGCACACTAGCTGCACATTCAGCAAGTGGAAGCCCTTGCAGTTGACATAGTTGACTTCTTATTATGACGGAGATCTGAGCGCCAATTGAGTGCAGTTGATGGTACCCTGCACCTGTGGGAAACCTAAGATCTGGACAAATCCAATTGCTCTTGCATCCTGGCTTTACTATTCCCAGGCAAATTGCACATGGTTGTGTGCCCTCGCGACGATGGCATCCATGACCTCATGGATGCATTTGTGGGTGGAGACGTCTGATATCTCACAGAGGTCACTTCTGGAGCCCTGAAAGGAGCCACTGGTGTAAATATTGAGTGCTGCGGTCACTTTCATGGCCACTGGCATTCAGTACCCTCCATGTCGGCGTGGCGCCAAATCCTGCAGTAGCTGGCAGGTGTGACCGACCTGATGTACTCCTCCCGCAGGACGAAAGAGAAAGACACAGGTTTAGCTTGGCTGTACTAAGAACCTCTCTTGGTTAAGTCTGAAGGCCCCTTAACACATCGCAGACAGTGCTGGCCATCACTTGTATGGCCAGAGTTTAGTGCGCTGCATATCTGCCCGATACCCCACCCTCCTCTGCCCCACTCCACCTGACCAATTAGCAGCAGCTTTGCCCATTGGACTGCATGCTGTGCCCACAGCTGAGGAGCAGGCATTCTTCTAACCCACGCTGCAAGGCTGCACTGTTAACTTGAACCATGGGGGACACTGGTCCAAACCGGAATAATGACATTGGAAGGGGCTGTGAGCACCTCCACCAGTGACTGCTCCGTGGCCAACTTTCTCATGGAGATTGTACAACGTGCCCAGTCGCCCAACTGTTCTGCAGTCCACTAAAACACTCATCAGTTTGCAGTCTGTGCCCGAGGGGTGAAAAGCTCTGGAGCACTTGGTGGCACTTCCATGCCTCTGCGTTGCTTGGGTGGGCAGTTAAGCTACAGGCCCAACTCCAAGCATGTCAATGTGGCTGCGCCTGAACTGTCTCAGCTGCGGAGGAATGGTCACTTTATACAAGGTTTCCCTAATGTGTGGCTGCTTCCCTCCCCCCGACCCAACACGTGTTTGCGCACCACCAACAACCACAGGGCAGCCCTTGTTCCCGCCCCCCCTCAACTCGCCTCAACTGCAGGGCAGCCCTTCCCACACCACCCCCCCAACTTGCCTCATTCACAGGGGAGGTCTTGCCCCCTGCCCCCATCTCGCCTCAACCTTGAAGTCCAACATGTCACCCTCGCGAGCGCTGGGCAGCATTACCACGCACTCACCTCTGAATTCCCCTCAAAGTGCAGCCCACCAAGCATACCTTATGTATGCTATTGTGAAACACATCGGCGTGCAATTACGCCGACGTGCTCGGACAATCCAGCATAGGGGAATGATTCCAGTGGGCTGCCTTTATAATGATATGCAGATATATTACAATGAGATTCCCAACGTCCGACAGCGGGAAACGCGGCCCGCCATTGATGGGCAGAGCGGACAATCACAAACTGGGTTGACAACATCGTGAAACCGATTTTTGGCCTTCTCACCATATTGTCTGCTCATGCCGCCGAACATGCCCGACGCCAGCAGACATGGAAAATTCCGCCCATAGAAACTGATTGGTAACCTGAAACTGACTCACCAATGAGTGACACTACATGACCTAAGCTACTTTGGCCTTTGGAAAGTTTTCATGTTACATTCTTGGACTCCCAGGGTAGTCTGCTGTTAACATCCAGCCTGTCAACACCAAAGCAGGACTCTAATCTGACAATGAAAACTGCCTCAATTCTCAACCTCCTCGAAATCTGGTTCTGTGGAAGATCCCTGCCATCGCCTGTAGAGTGTACCAAGCCTCTGTGCACCAACCTCATCCTGCTGCGTCATCACCAGCTTTGATGGAATTTGGCACCTCCTGCTTTCAGCTAGCTGAACCCACCTGAACTTTAACTCCTATGTGAAGGAACCCTCACTGGACTCTGACATTCTGAACTCTGACATTCATGTGAATTAATATCCATATCTTTGTTTCTTTGTTGCTTTAAGTTATTCCTAGTTGTAAAACTTTTCTTTCCTATCACCTTTGTGTGTGTGTGTGTGTGTGTGTGTGTACTTGCGCCAACTAACCCCCAGGTTTGAATGTATGAATAAACAATACTTCTGACTTAAAGCTAAAGAAAGTTTGCTGCTAGTCACTTTCAAATTGACTTCACAAACAGAGGGTTTGGGGAAACACGCCACAGTCTATTTCAAAAAATTCAAACACCTCTACTTGCAGACAGACAGCCAGAAAAATAAAGGAGTTCAGTTTGCCTCTCTACCTTGTCTGTAACAGAAATTAGGGTCTCGTTCGGGATAGAATCCATTACAAATGGCTAAAATTTGACTAGAGTCCAAACTTAAGAAACAAGCTGAAACTGATACTAAAATGAACCAATTGGAAGCCAAGAGGAAAAGTTCAGTAGCTGAAACCATCTTTAAGACAATTAAACTATCGGAGCAAATTCCCTTCTCCTAACTCTAGAGCAAAATGGCAAATTTCGATGCACAGAAGTTTGTAGAACAAGGAGACTTACCTGGCGAAACACTAGCATCCCTAAGCACAGAACAGTTGAAAGCTATAGTTGGAAGGCATGATCTGATGAAGAGCAATGGATGTCATCCAGGTGTCCTGATCAACATTTATCTCTCAATCAACAGCATTGAAAATAGGTTAGCTCATTGCTATATTCGCTTATAAAACTGCGGTGAGTACACTTCAAAAATAATCACTGGCTGTAAAATGCTTTGGGATGCCTCGGGAATGTGAAACTTGTTTTATAAACCCAAAGCTGGAATTTTCCAGCCCCAACAGTGGCTGGTTTAAGGGCGGACGGCGGGAGGGATCAATGCAGTGAAAACTCGCTGGAATGAAACGATGGTGGGAATGTGCGCACCCATCCATCATGGCGGGTCGCCATTCCTGCCAGAGGCCGGCGTGAAGTCTGTTAACAGGATGCAGATGAAGGCCCGACCAGTTATCCCCTCTGTCCAATTTTCCACACCACCAGCAGGATATTATGCCAATCTGAAACACGTCCAGACCAACATGGTGTGGGCAGGTCAATACTCACCTGGTGGAAGGCAGCTTGTGGAGATTGAAAGATGGAAGCCTCCAGCGGTCATGGACCCTGAATCATCACTTGCAGCAGAGGGTGAGTGGAGCATCAACCATGTGGATCTTCTCACTACAGGAGCATCGAGGAGGTGGATCTTCTCACTGCAAGTGGACAGCTGCATGAGTTACTGCTGGTTGGTGATGGTCTGTGCTGGGGTTTGAGGGATTAGACGGGGAGGAGAGGTATGAAGAGGTGGGGAAAATATGGAGGCCTGGAGTGGGCAATGTAGATTGGGGGTGGTAGTGGAAAGAGAGAGAAGGGATTGTGGAACGTGTGAGCTGGTATGGAGCAGAAGGATGAGAAAGATCATGGTGGAGTGTGGGTGGGGTGGGTGGTGGTGTGCAGGTGTGAACAAGCATGGGGGCAATCTGCAGGTGTGAACGGGCAAGGGGGCAGTCTACAGGTGTGAACGGGCATGGGGGCAGTCTGCAGGTGTGAACGGGCATGGGGGCAGTCTGCAGGTGTGAACAAGCATGGGGGCAGTCTGCAGGTGTGAACGGGCAAGGGGGCAGTCTGCAGGTGTGAACGGGCATGGGGGCAGTCTGCAGGTGTGAACAGGCATGGGGGCAGTCTGCAGGTGTGAACAGGCATGGGGGCAGTCTGCAGGTGTGAACGGGCATGGGGGCAGTCTGCAGGTGTGAACGGGCATGGGGGCAGTCTGCAGGTGTGAACAGGCATGGGGGCAGTCTGCAGGTGTGAACGGGCATGGGGGCAATCTGCAGGTGTGAACGGGCATGGGGGCAGTCTGCAGGTGTGAACGGGCATGGGGGCAGTCTGCAGGTGTGAACGGGCATGGGGGCAATCTGCAGGTGTGAACGGGCATGGGGGCAATCTGCAGGTGTGAACGGGCATGGGGGCAGTCTGCAGGTGTGAACAAGCATGGGGAAAGTCTGCAGGTGTGAACAAGTATGGGGGGTAAAGAGGAAAGGGGTTCAAAGGAAGGAGTCCATGGTGTTAATTGATGAGCCCTGGGGGGTATACTGGGAAACTGGTTGATAGGAAGGGATGGTGAGGTTTAAAGGGGGCTGTGGGAGCTGATAGGATGTGAAGGCGAGAGTCCTGCGATGCCGGGTGAAGTGACGCTGAGGGTTGTTGGAGGGGACATGGATTCTGGGGGTAGGCAGGATCAGGGGGGGCATGTCTATTGTCATGGGGGTGGGCTCCTCGGGAAGGTAGGGGACATGGACATTCACCTGCACAGGACAGAGGGTGATGGGGGAGTGTTGCTTGGTCACTGTGAGGAGGTCTAAGGTCACACCAAGAAGGTCAATGGTTATGGGTTGTGGTGTGGGTGATGAGTGGAGTTTGGAAGATCTTGGACTCAACCTGAAAAGTCACATGCACTATGGCCACTTGCATCTATGTAGAGCCTCGAGGTGGAGATTACGAGATGCTGATTGGGAATTGGGTCAGCAGGGGTGGGCAGAGCGGCAGGTCAGTTCAACTGGACAACTGAAGGGGACCCCAATCATGTAGTACTAACAATGCTAAGGCATTTCAACAGATGAGTGCACACAGGGCAAAGACTCAGCGTATGCTGGATACTTCTTACACTTGGCTTGCAAGGGCCCTGGCAAAGATCCTTGCCTCTCCACACATGCATGATTCTGGGGGCAGAGACCCAGCCCAGGGTATCCCTCTGAAGCTGGTGGGGGGTGGTGCTGCACAGGCTTAAAGACTACAAATCGCAATTAAACCACATCAGCCCTCATTAAAGTGCAAGTGCAGTTTATTTACAAAATTGTAAGAACATTAACAATTATAGTGCACCCATGCAAAAACATGTGAAACCATATCTTCTTAATCTTGCATTCCCTACCACTTCTTCTAGGTGCTCTCCCGACATCCACAGCAAAGGTGGAGGCAGCCTACTGACCAGTTTGCCCTTGGATAACCTTGGCAGGCGTCCTCTGGAGACCCAGGGCCTAGAGGGCCCCAGCTTACTTTGGCTGTCCTGCTGTGGGGCAGCTGCTCCCTCTGCGGCCACAGAGGATGAAGCTGAAGGGGTCACAGGCAAGGGGGATTCCGAAGGGATAGATACCCTCAGAGATCCCTGAGCGGAGGTCCCGGGGTGTCCAACAGCCTCTGCCCTTCCCTTTGGGTGCCCGTGGGCCCCTGCCTGATTCCTTGAGGAGAAGGGACACCTGACGGAGGTTGTGGTGCCCTCTTGCCTAGCTACAGCAAAATCTCACCCATGGCTGCAGCGATGGAGTACAGGTCTGTGCGCACCTTTGACAGAAACTTGGTGTTCTGCTGGACAAAGTTTTCCATAGTGTTCGCCATCCTCCCCATGGAGATCTCCATGTGCACACAGGCCAGAACCATTTAGCCAGAGAGCAGGCAGATGGACTCCTCCGCCTCATGTGCCACTCTGTTGAGGGTCTCCACCAGCTCTGATGTCAACCTGTCTCTTGCAGCATGTCGCTCAGGGCTGATCCCAGAGGCTCGTCATCCGACTGGGACGTTGCAAATTCCTGTTCCCCCCTACTGGCCAATCCCCGGCAGTCCTCCGAGTGCCGGTGAACTCGGCTGACCCTGCCTCCTCCTGCTGTGTGTCCATGCGATGACCACCAGAATGTGAGGCCCTGTCTGAATTAGATCTTGTACCCACCGAAGCGTGTGTCTCCGGGCTGGTGGAGGAGGCAGGTGACTGCTGTGATGGCTCTACAGGTGCACTTTCTTCCTCCTACCCAAAGTCCTTGGTCCCCTGTGGGCTGGAGGTACTGCCGGACAGGGCTTCCACTCTGGTTTTCCCCTCTTCCTGCTGGCACCTGTAAGTGAGAGAGGAGAGAGCTAATGATTGCATGAGCTGCCTCCAACATGGAGGAACTCATGATTCTTAGGTTTCTATGTGACTACATTACACATGGATCCTTACTGGATAGAGTCTGCCTGCCAATCTTTCCACTTGCACAGGCTTGGTCCGGTTCCTCCCTTGCCAGCTTGGCTGCCTGCTCCTCAAACTCAGAAAGGTTCCTCAGGTCAGGCTAGACCCCTCCCATCTACTCTCTCTCTTTTGTTGTGCCATAACTTTTCCTGTGCAAAGAGAGAAGATGGGGTTGAGAGCAATTGGGTTTCAGGTATCTTTCTCATGCTTCCACTCTTACAAATAACCCACTGGATTGTGTACCATGTGATTGATGCACTGTGGGTTGACCTCAAGGGTTCTGGTGCAGTACCCTTCAGGGTGCTGAGCCCGCACAGATTGAAGGGTGAGGCTCCCAGGGATATGTCATTAGTGGTGGTTGTTGCTGCCCTCAATGCCTAACCCCCTTTCCCCTGCCAACACCACCCCGGAGACAGCATTTTGTGCGGAATGGTCAGGGACCCACAGTGGCCTCTCCACCTGCAGACTAGATGGGCTGCACTGGGGTTATGAAGCATCACTTTATCATATTGAGTAGCTCTTTTATGTATGGGCAGCACAGATGGTGGCCTTGCCACTAAGGCCCATGCCCCCTCTACCATTCATTGTGTGAGCAGTTGAGGGTTCACCCTCACTGGTGGCGCAGATGTGGTCATTCATCCATTTCCAGCACTGCAGAGCAGTCTTCCAGTAGAGGCGTGGGCACTGACCAGCCTGGCAACTTCCTCCCATACAGGGTTGTTCACATGACTTGGTCTCCTCCTTCCATCCTTGGGATACAGGACACACCTCCTGGCCTCGACTGTATTGAGCAGCACATCGAGGGAACCTGAATCTGGGGGCTAGAGCTCCCTGATTGCTGGCCCATCTCCTCCTTCCACAGTGGGTTTGCGACAAAGAAGTTGATATCCAGGTACCTTTTAAATATCGCACCCAGACATGGCGTCGGGGCGCACATCATCCAACCCGCCACGCCGCACAATACGTTGGGAAACCCCCAACTGCACAATTAATTAGGCCAGCATCATATAATTGGGCGTGAATTCCCACCAGCCTCTGTGACGGGAAACACTCCCGGTTCCCACCCCCGCCACCAAGGACTTAGGCCTGGAATGGATAATTCCTGGCCCAGGTTTGTAATAACTTGAGGTAGAAACAGGTTTGGTGCAGAAAAACTTAACTTTTATTGTGGACACATGTTACAATGCTTACACGCTTGGCACCCTCTGTCTACCGGAAGCCACGCCCCTTAGTGTCGACCCACAGTTGATAGATAGGAGGGAGGGACAACCAATCCAATTACTACATTTCGTCCTCCTTATGTTCCTTATATGTTTACTACAACAACATGTCTGAAAACTAACAAAACATTTATAATGTCTCTTGTCTTTAACTCCCTTTGGCAATCACTTCTAGGCTATGACTACAAATTAAGTCTCTGGGGTGCTCTGCAGGGCAGTCGAAGCGACGCAATCCTTCTGAGGGAGATTCCAGACCAATGGGGTCTTGAGCTGCACAAATAGATGTGTCAATGGAACTGGGTGGTTCTGAATTCAATAGCTCATTGGATGTGTCAGAAATAGCAGCTGTAGAGCGACCACACACCTCAGGGGTGGACTGTGAAACCTCAATCACAAGTTGATCTTGCATTTGTTGAAATGTTTCTCTTGCACAAATGTAATCTACATGTTTGCGCATTACTCTGTTCTCAACTTGAACTCGAAATGACAATGGACCTATTTCTGAAATGATGGCTCCTGTAGTCCAGAATGCTCCACTTCCAAAGTTACGCGCGTACACAGGATCGCCTACTTTGAATGTACGAATGCTGCTGTGTAGGACGTGGTTCAGTTTCTGAGTAGTTTGTTTCTGTCTCACCTTTCCCTCCAAACTGGAAAACGCCAAATCCAAACATGTGCACAAGTGGTGCTTCCATCAGCAGCTCTGAGGGCATGGAGCCCACTGTAGTCTGAGGTGACTCAGAAAGAACCTGGAAAGACAAGACTCCAAAATACCGCGAGACAACGTCTCCATACCAGTTTTAAAGGTCAGCTCTTTCAGTAAGACCATTTGACGAAGGATGCCACGGAGCTTTAAGTGCCAGGTACCGTTCAGGCCTGTGAACCTCTGAAATTCGACTCTCGTGAAAGCTGTTCCATTGTCAGAGACAATAATCTCAGGCAAATCATGTACACTAAAGGAGTGACGCAGCTTCTCAATAGTTGCAGCTGAAGTTGGCATTTTTACCTCATAGAAATCAAGCCGCTTCAGATGTGCATCGATGAATAACAGGAACATGGTGCCTAGAAATGGTCCCACATAATGGCCAGAATTTTTCTGTCGGCGAGTTGGGGGCAGGGCCCGCTCGCCGACAGGAAAATGATGCAGGATGACGTCGGGAGGAACCCTCAATGCCATCCCGCCCCATTTAAATATTCAGGAAGGCGGGCGGACAGCGAAATCAGCTATCCGCCCTCCGGCCTGTCAATGGCCAATTGAGGCCATTGACAGGATAATTAACCCAGTTAAAGGTCCTGCCCATCCAACCTTAAGGCTGGCGGGCAGGCCAGGAGCCCCAGTGGGTATTAGAAAAAGCATGAAACCTCATCCACTGGCTGGATGAGGTTTCATGTCCATTTTAAAAATCTTTAATAAACTTTATGTCATATTTATTAACATGTCCCATCTCGTGTGACATTGTCCCATGAGGGGGACATGTTAATCATTTTTTTATTTTTCTATTTTTGAGGTTTTTTAAACTGTGACCAATCTCCCTGAGACAGCACTTAGTCTCAGGGAGCAGTGCACTCTTTCACACGCACGCGCGAAAGAGCGCACTTTGGCAGTTGGGTAATCCCTCCACCCCCCCGCACAGGAAGCACATTGCACTTCCCGTCGGACAACCCGCTAGGTGGGCCTTAATTAGCCCACCCACTCAAAATGGTGGTGCGGCCCATTTTGGCAGCGGAGTTCAGCTGCCTGCCTGCCGCCGAGCCGCTGGGGCCCGCCCGCCCATCGAGGGCTAAACTCTGCCCAATGAATATGCAGTCTGACCTCAGGATGACCAGGCTATTCCCATGGGTGAAGAGGAACTGAAGCAGTTGGCTTCTGGTGTTGCTGGCAAAGGGAACAGTGTTTAACCATGTTTTCCATGTCACTGGCCACGAGACATAACTACGCGCCAACATCTTTATCCTTAGCATGACCCACAGCTGATAGACAGGAGGGACAGACAACCAATCCAATTACTGCAAGGTACTTCATTTCCAATTGGTTTCAATTGCGTAAGCTCCTCACCATTCCATGTCCACTGGCCAGAGAACCTCTCCAGGCCCTGGTGGCATGTGTTGCAGTTCACTCAGGAAGTTCGAGTTGCTTTCGCAACATGTATTTTTTACATGCATACTGTAGTCTGGAGCGATGATTAGTTATGGTGGAGGCGCCAACATTCTTTCCCTCACATGACTGACTAGGAATCTCTCCCATTCTTATTGCCTGCCAGTGACGTGTGTAGGAAGGATTTGTAGGTTGATGCTCAACCTGATTGGCTGCATTATGAGCACACCTTCCTTAGCCATCGAATCCTGGGGTAGGACTCGAACCTGGAGCTTCTGGCTCAGATGGAGGGATGTCACTGCCTAAGCCACAAGACCTCCTTCATAGTCCTGGTCAGGATGCTCTAATAAAGCCAGTTACTGCATCTACCTCCACCTTAAATGTATGGCTCAAAAATAACGACAAACAGTAATGAGCATCTATTATGGCATCTGCTCTATTAATCACTGTTACCTGGTAACAGAGCATTCCTATGCTGAAACTTGACCAAATGAAGATACATTGTCTTGTTTCTCTAATTATTACATATTGAGTATTGCTGAAAAAAAGAGACACCCTTCGACAGCATATCTCTTTTGTTCAGCAATACTTAAGTTCTGTACTACCAAATGTCTATTTGTCTTACACATTGGGCAGAATTTTACAGCCCCTTTCAGTGGGGACGGGGCCATAAAATGCAGCGAAACATTCTAAACCTCATTGGCTTCAGCGGGAATGTAAAATCCCGCTGCCGCAAAATTTCGCCCATTAGCTCAATTACCAGTAGTTAGAGTATTAATTCAGAAAATTATCCATCACTGTAACATCTCAACACTAACTGAGGAAAGGTAGAGATAATTTTTCTTCACTGTTGGTATTTGTTAAATTTACCCAATTAACTTTTTATTCACAAGCTAGAATTACATTTTAAGCAGAGGATTTTCCCAGGAATGGAGGGAGTGGACGTCTGTCCATCTGTGGCTGATAATGAGCAGAGACGCCAGGAGGCAAATTCAGCTGTGGTAGGAAATAGAGAGACAAGATATTAATGCAACTTTTGCATGTCTCATTAAGAAACACAGGGACAGAGAGAAAGTGAGAGTAAGCAAGAAGGGGAAAAAGTGTGTGAGAAAGACATTAAAAGGTAGATGATTTGCTGTGTTGTTTGTATATCTTGTTTGAATGTTACTGTTTCGGCTTTGTAACCAACATAGTAACACACACCCAATCCCAACAAAGTTTCCAGGGTCAGACATAATTATGTTTTCCATCCAAGCCCCTGGCATAGAACTTACTAGTTACAGGGAGCCTCCAAATTTGGAATTATTATTTCTGATGTATTTGCCGCTGCATGAAGGATTGTAACTGTCAGTTAAAGGACAGGTCAGTTTTTTCAGGCAATTATTTTAGAAGATAGTCTAATTATTTGTTTGTTCTCCACCAAGTTATAATAGAATATCACCATGATAATATCTTAGGGATTTCTGATTCTGCAATAGAACTGGTGTTGCAAGAAGTGAGGAATTCAGGCAACTTTGCAATATTCTTAACATTCATTGAGTTAATTCATTATAACCTCTAACTACAATTTCCAAACATGCTCCATTTAAATTGGCAGCTCTCTATTTGCATTGTCCAGACCTTTACGTAACTGTTATAATTTCTGTCTGTTCTCCACTGGGGGTAAAATTCCTTGGAGTTTATCCCAATGGAATCAATAATATTATGATGGTGGAGCATGAGAGAGCCTGAGGAAATCAAAGAGTCCAATAAACAATTCTGGTCTGTGCAGCTGGAAGTCCAAGGCTACAGAATGGAATTTAAAAGCAAAAAACTGCGGACGCTAGAAATCCAAAACAAAAATAAAAATAAAAATGCCTGGAAAGACTCGGCCGGTCTGGCAGCATCTGCGGAGAGGAACACAGTTAACGTTTTGAGACCGTATGACTCTTCAACATTTAAACTGGACACCGGACAGGAGTCTCTGTCTTATCGGACTGGCTTCAAAATTGGCTTAAAGAAGTCAAAATCCAACCATCTGATTTAAAACGACAAGGGCCTGGATCTCCAAGTGAAGTGTCAGTTCATCACCTCCCTTAGGCATGGAGAAAAAGAAATTAACAAAACCCTTTTTATCTTACAGAACCAGCCAGTTTCTCTGCTCAGCAGGTCAGCGTGTTTAAGACTTGGTCTTTATACAGAAACTCGACAAGGTACCAGTAGAGGATAGCAAAGTACTACTCAAGGATGAATTTCCACAGTTGGTTAGAGGACTGACAGACTTTGATTCAGCAGCAGCACTTGAAGTTCACTCATTACACAGTGGAGAGAATTTTCCCCCCGTTGGGGGGGTTGTGCGGGAGCGAGAACGCTCCCTGTGCGGTCGGGGGGTGGGGGTGTTCCCTAGGTCAGGAGGGTGCTCAGGGAGATTAGTGTTAAGGTTTAAAAATTTTAATAAAGAGAAAAAAAAATTTAAGACATGTCCCCTCCTGTGACAGTGTCACATGAGCTGGGACATGTCAATGAACTTTAATGAAAAAATGTATTTAATTTATAAACCCTTCATGAAACCTCATCCCGCCCGTGGATGAAGTTCCATGAAAATTGTGAAGGCCGCCTGAACTTTTCGCCTGCCCGCCAACCTTAGGGTTGGATGGGCAGCTTTCTCAATAGTGTTAATTAATTAATTAATGGCCTTAATAGGCCTTTGACAGTTCAGCTGAACTGAAAATCTAAATGACATGTGGTGACAGCATGACGCAGGCCTGGTGTCACCCTGAGTCATTTTACGCCTCGGTGAGTGGGCCCTGCCACTGCTCGCCAAGCTGAAAATTCTCCCCAGTGAGTCGTTCTTTATTACAGAACACCATCTGCTGGACATAGGAGGAGATTGCAGATCTCTCAATTCATGGGCAGAATTTTGCCGTCAGCAAGCAGGGGGCAGAACACCCAACGTCACCCCGTCCCATTTAAATTTTCAGGAAGGCGGGGGCACAGAAAAATCAGCTGCGTGCCCGCCGACTTGTCAATGGCCACTTGAGGCCATTGACAGGATCATTTAACCAATTAAAGGATCTGCCCATCCAACCTTAAGGTTGGCGGGCAGGCCAGGAGCCCCGGCAGCAAATGGAGAAAACATGAAACCTCATCCAGCGGAGGGATGAGGTTTCACGTAGGGTTTTAAAAACTGTAATAAAGTTGTTCTGTAAATTATGAACATGTCCCAACTCATGTGACATTGTCACATGAGGGGACATGTAAGGAATTTTTCTTTTCTCTATTTTTAATAGTCTTAAAAATAGAAGCAGTCTCCCTGAGGCTGCACTTAGCCTCAGGGAGATGTGCGGTCTTTCGTGTGCATGCTCGAAAGAGCGCACTCTCGCTTTTAGGGAATCCCCCCGACCACACAGGGTGCGCATAGCGCTTCCCGGTGGACGTCACGCTGGAAGGGCCTTAATTGGCCCGCCCACGTAAAATGGCGGTTTGGCCCGCTTCTCCGGCGGGGATCAGCTCCGCGCTCACTGGAGATTGGGCTGCCCGGCAGGCAGAAAATTCTGCCCCATTTCACAGATGGCTCGGAAATAGAAGGCACTGAAAAAGATGATGACAATCTGCTAGAGGAGCTTCTAGACCTTGGTTGGCTCGTTCCTGACAAAGATCATGAGAAAGAGGTGCAGAAGCAGGTGATCCATTGGAAGATGAGGTCCTAGATCTGGTTACATTCTTTGACTCCACTGCCAATGCAGCTGAAATTGCCCAAATCTTTTTTGAGGAGTCAGCTTTATTCATTGAAGAAGCTACTGAGGTGCTGAGTTTTTCTACTTGTCCCATTAAACCCACCCGTGAGATGCATCAACAACCACTAGCGGCCACAGTGAGCTATGCAGGGAGAAAGAGCTGTTTGATTCCATTCTGGACCAAACCACCAGAGGAAGCAGAGCTTATTAGTTTGTGTGAAATTAAGCTGCATCCCACACTTGAATCCCATCAGCAAATCATGCTTACGCTCAAATCACCCTTCAGTGCAGAAGCAGAGGCCCAAAATTCAGACCTTCTACAGTTGAATCGCCCTCTAAAGCATCCTGTCATCCCATTGCCTATTGCGGAGCATCCTTACGCTGAAACATGTGTAGAAATAACACCACTACATATAGTAAGTGTGAGTAGAGTAGCAGAGAAAACGTCTGTTCTTCATATTCTGCAATGTCTTCAGGATGTTCTTCAGTCTTCTTCTCATCTACCAAATTTATTCAAACCTCAGGTGTTGAATGCTTCTTTCGTCATTCATGCAGCAGTGAATGATACAGCTGTGAAATTCTTCGTCAAAGTTGTAAATGGTTCATTTTCTCAGACCTTTCCCCAGTGTGCAAAATGGAAACAGAAGATTCCAGAGAGAATTTCAGTTTTTCCTCTTCCTATTCAAGGGAGTGAGATTTAGCATGTCCTAAAGTTTTCTCTCTTGAATCAGTCTTTCATTGAATGGGTTTCACACCTTTACAGTCAAGTTATCACAATGATCACAGCCCAGATACCAGTAGTTGTCAAGAGCTGCTATCTGACTCCACCAATGTGTTTGCCTTCAAGGGAAGAAACAATGGAACATATACGCCTGCAATGTCTTCCAAGAGAACTGAGAACACTGTTGGACTTTGAAAACTAGGGTGACATGACTTGGAGGGGGGGAAAGGGTAGGAGTTGGATAGAAACTGTAAACAGTACAGGAGGTTTACAGATGTTGGAAAATGTAATGTAAATAGTTTAGCAAAAGAAAGTAACAGATTGAGATTATATTTGGGGGGGAGATGTAGAGTAATGGGTTAATGGTTACATTAATGAGACCATGATAGTGTTAATGATGCAAGAGCGACATCTAGTGTCAGATCACCAAGAGGCTCAAAGAAAGCTGGGTGCAGAATAATCTGTGTCCTGAATACCTTGTGCTTACCCAGAGGCCTTTGTAAATAGTTCTCAATAAATGGCTTCAAGTTAAACTATACAGACTATCTCAAGCCTGTCATAGGAGAAGCAAAGCTCATCAAGGTATATTAAGACAAGAAGATATGGAGCAGGATTTTATGTCCCATGGGCAGGCGCGCACCCACACTGATCGGGCGTAAAATAGCGCGCGATGATGTCGGGCGAGCGTCCGAGCAGCATCATGCACTCACATGATATTTCAGTCGGCGGGCGCAAGTGATAGTCAGCAGTGCGCTCACCAGTAATTAAGAGACCTGCTATGGCCAATAAGTTTCAATTCACTGCCATTTTTCCCTTACGGTTGGCGGGCAGGCGAATCAGCCTTTGGATTTTTTAAGAAACCTCAGGATGAGGTTTCTGACATTAATTTTAAAACAATAAAAACGTATTGACATGATTTTTATTATGTTTATGTTCATGTGAGTGAGTCCTATATGGACATTGTTTTCCGATTTTCAAAAGCTTTATTTTTTATTTTAAAATTCTCCAGCTCCCTGATGCAGCTCCCTGCCTTCTGGGAGCTTTCAGTGCGCACTCCCCCGTGCATGCGCAGACTTTTGCGCTCGCACTCCTCCCATCCCCAACCCGGCAGCGCTGAGCTTGTTAGCGGGTGTTTCACGCTGGCTGGCCGTTAATCGGAAATCGCGGCTGGGGGCTGATTGCGGGCAGAGGACCGTTTCCCAGCCGCTCCTGGGCCCACCTGCCATACCTGCCCAACGACCCGAAATTCCTGCCCATGGTAACGGTAAAACTTCACTGAACATCTGCACCAACCCGAAGCAAAAACTGTCCACAAAACCTTCCCTTTCCTCAGCTGGCACTATTCCTACTGATAATGTAAAATTCATCAAAAAAAAACAATTACATTTTGGACCTGTGTTCCTGTAAAGCTGGACACTGCACATACGTGTAGTGAGTGAGCTTACCAGGCCTAGGACACACACATTTCATCATGCTAATTGCATCGCACAGCAAGATGTATTTGGAACACAGCAAGGTCAATGGACATGTTTTTTTTAATTCATTTATACGATGCGGGCGTCCCTGGTTGGGCCAGCATTTATTGCGCATCCCTAAGCGCCCTTGAGAATGTGGTGGTGAGCTGCCTTCTTGAATTGCTGCAGTCCCTATGGTGTAGGTACACCCACAGTGCTCTTAGGGAGGGAGTTCCAGGCGATATGTTTCCAAGTCAGGATGGTGAGTGGTTTGGAGGGGAATTTCCTGGTGGTGGTGTTCCCATGTATCTGCTGCAGGATTACAGGTATCTCCGGGACATAAAACGTTTTTCGGACTGCTGTTCCCGTCGCATTCTGAGATCCACACTCAGTGCCATGCACCGCCATATGAACACACTCGACCTCTCCCTCCAGCAGCACCGCCGCACCCTTTTTCAAAGCTGCGCGTGCCCCCAGTTTCATTTTATTCTTCGCCTCATCCGTCGCCTCAACAAGAAACTTTTTCTCTTTCTCTCAAGGGCTAAGGAACGCAAGCTCCAACAACTCATCGACACCAACACCCATCTGGGACCCTCCACCCCTGCTTGTCCCTCCGTCCCCACCCCATCTTCCAATCCCAGCCCCAGCCGCGTATTCACTATACCCCCTGACCTTCCCCTCTCCGATGCTGAACGTTCAGTGCTCAGCAAAGGACTTAGCTTCATACCCTTACGCCCTCATCTCAATGAATTTCCGGCACGGCACGATGCTGAACTCTTCTTCCGCCGTCTTCGTCTCCGTGCTCACTTCTTTGGGCAGGAGTCCTCTCCCCGTTCAAAGGATCCTTTTACCCACCTCCAATATTCTCCCTCCACCTGGACCCCTCCCTCTGGATTCTTACCTTCTCTTGATCTTTTCATTGAGAACTGTCGGCGTGACATTAGCCGTCTCAATTTCTCTGCTCCTCTCACCCATTCTAATCTGTCTCTCTCTGAACTTACTGCACTCCGTTCCCTCAGGTCCAACCCCAACATTGTCATCAAACCCGCTGACAAGGGTGGTACTGTTGTTGTCTGGCGCACTGACCTCTACCTCGCGGAGGCTGAGCGTCAACTCGCAGACATTTCCTCCTACCTCTCCCTGGACCATGACCCCACCACTGAACATCAAGCCATTGTTTCCAGGACTGTCACTGACCTCATCTCCTCTGGAGATCTTCCTCCCACAGCTTCCAACTTGATAGTCGCCCAACCGCGGACGGCCCGCTTCTACTTCCTACCCAAAATCCACAAACAGAACTATCCTGGCAGACCGATCATGTCAGCCTGTTCCTGCCCCACGGAACTCATTTCTCGTTATCTTGACTCCCTTCTCTCTCCCCTTGTCCAGTCCCTTCCCACCTGCATCCGTGATTCCTCTGACACCTTACGTCACATCAACAATTTCCAGTTCCCTGGCCCCAACCGCTTCCTCTTCACCATGGATGTCCAATCCCTCTACACCTCCATCCCCCACCAGGATGGTCTGAGGGCCCTTAGCTTCTTCCTTGAACAGAGGCCCAAACAATCCCCATCCACCACTACTCTCCTCCGTCTGGCTGAACTTGTTCTCACGCTGAACAATTTCTCCTTTAACTCCTCTCACTTCCTCCAAATAAAAGGTGTGGCTATGGGTACCCGCATGGGCCCCAGCTATGCCTGTCTCTTTATGGGGTATGTGGAACATTCCTTGTTCTAGTCCTACTCCGGCCCCCTCCCACAACTCTTTCTCCGGTACATCGATGATTACTTCGGTGCTGCTTCATGCTCTCGTCGGGACCCGGAAAAATTTATTAAGTTTGCTTCCAATCTCCACTCCTCCATCATTTTCACATGGTCCATCTCTGACACTTCTCTTCCCTTCCTTGACCTCTCTGTCTCAATTTCTGATGATAGACTGTCCACCAATATCCATTACAAGCCTACCGACTCCCACAGCTACCTCGACTACAGCTCCTCACACCCCGCTTCCTGTAAGGACTCCATCCCATTCTCTCAGTTCCTTCGCCTCCGTCGCATCTGTTCTGATGATGCTACCTTCAAAAACAGTTCCTCTGACATGTCCTCCTTCTTCCTTAACCGAGGTTTTCCACCCACGGTCGTTGACAGGGCCCTCAACCGTGTCCGGCCCATATCCCGCGCATCTGCCCTCACGCCTTCTCCTCCTTCCCAGAAACATGTCCTCACTTATCACCCCACCAGCCTCCGCATTCAAAGGATCATCCTCCGCCATTTCCGCCAACTCCAGCATGATGCCACCACCAAACACATCTTCCCTTCACCCCCCCGGCGGCATTCCGTAGGGATCATTCCCTCCGGGACACCCTGGTCCACTCCTCCATCACCCCCTACTCCTCAACCCCCACCTATGGCACCTCCCCATGCCCACGCAGAAGATGCAACACCTGCCCCTTCACTTCCTCTCTCCTCACCGTCCAAGGGCCCAAACACTCCTTTCAAGTGAAGCAGCATTTCACTTGCATTTCCCCTAACTTTGTCTACTGCATTCGTTGCTCCCAATGCGGTCTCCTCCTCATTGGAGAGACCAAACGCAAACTGGGCGACCGCTTTGCAGAACACCTGCGGTCTGTCCGCAAGAAAGACCCAAACCTCCCTGTCACTTGCCATTTTAACACTCCACCCTGTTCTCTTGCCCACATGTCTGTCCTTGGCTTGCTGCATTGTTCCAGTGAAGCCCAGCACAAACTGGAGGAACAGCACCTCATCTTCCGACTAGGCACTTTACAGCCTTCCGGGCTGAATATTGAATTCAACAACTTTAGATCTTAAACTCCCCCTCCCCCCATCCCCACCCCGTTTCTTCCCCCTCCCCCTTTTTTTCAATAATTTATATAGATTCTTCTTTTCCCACCTATTTCCATTATTTTTAAATCTAAAACTAAAACTTTGTTAGTCTTTCCACCCCACCCCCACTAGAGCTGTACCTTGAGTATCCTGCCTTCCATTCTTAATTAGCACTTTTCTTAGCTAATATCACCACCTTCAACACCTCTTTGATCCTTTTGTCTGTGACATCTTTTGATTATCTTCTCCTATCACTGCTTGCTTGTCCCCACAACCACTCCACCCTCAACTTCTCTCTCCCCCCGCCCCCCACCTTAGACCAGCTTATATTTCACCTCTCTCCTAACTATACCTCAGTTCTGCCGAAGGGTCGTGAGGACTCGAAACATCAACTGATTTCTTCTCCACCGATTCTGCCAGACCTGCTGAGTTTTTCCAGGTAATTCTGTTTTTGTTTTGGATTTCCAGCATCCGCAGTAGCTTTTAACATTTTGTTTTTATATCTGCTGCCCTTGTTCTTCTAGATGGCAGTGGTCGTGGGTTTAGAAGGTGCTGCCTAAGGAGCCTTGGTGAGTTTCTGCAGTGCATCTTGTAGATGTTTGAAATAATTACTTAATTATATTAATCACTTATTTATGTTCTTTTCTTATGTATTTTGTTGACTTTACCACCTATTTGTGTACTATTTTAAACCTTAGGAATAGAATAGAACTTATCCACTCACCAGATACTCACCAAACAGCCAGCTCCTTTCCCTGTAGTAGAGCAAGATCCAGTTACTATTGGGTGAGAAGGATAGAGAAAGGAAACAAAGATCTTCTTCCCCCTTTACCAAACTGCCCCTCTCGCCAAACTCCAAGTCTTCACTCAGTTAGCTCAGCTGCACTCCATGAAAGAATAAAAAAGGGATGCTTATTATTAAAATAAAAGCAAAGAACTGCAGATGCTGGAAATCCAAAACAAAAACAAAAACAGAAATACCTGGAAAAGCTCAGCAGGTCTGACAGCATCGTTGGAGAAGAGCACAGTTGACGTTTCGAGTCCTCATGACCCTTCAACAGAACTAAGTAAAAATAGGAAAGGGGTGAAATATAAGCTGGTTTAAGGGAGGGTGGGGGGGTGTTGGGACAAGAAGAGCTAGGTAAAGGGCCAATGATAGGTGGAGATAACCAAAAGATGTCACAGACAAAAGGACAAAGAGGTGTTGAAGATGGTGATATTATCTAAAGGAATGTGCTAATTAAGGGTAGAAAGCAGGACAAACAAGGTACAGATAGCTCTAGTGGGGGTGGGGTGGGGTGAAGGAATACTAAAAAGGCTAAAAGGTAGGAGATAAAACAATGGATAGAAATACATTTAAAAATAATGGAAATAGGTGGGAAAAGAAAAATCTATATAAATTATTGGAAAAAAAGGAGGGGATCGGAAAGGGGGTGGATATGGAGGAGAGAGTTTATGATCTAAAATTGTTGAACTCAATATTCAGTCCGGAAGGCTGTAAAGTGCCTAGTCGGAAGATGAGGTGCTGTTCCTCCAGTTTGCGTTGAGCTTCACTGGAACAATGCAGCAAGCCAAGGATGGACATGTGGGCATTTTTGTTTTTTCCAATAATTTACATAGATTTTTCTTTTCCCACCTATTTCCATTATTTTTAAATGTATTTCTATCCATTGTTTTATTTCTACCTTTTAGCCTTTTTAGTATTCCTTTACCCCACCCCACCCCCACTAGAGCTATCTGTACCTTGTTTGTCCTGCTTTCTACCCTTAATTAGCACATTCCTTTCGATAATATCACCATCTTCAACACCTCTTTGTCCTTTTGTCTGTGACATCTTTTGGTTATCTCCACCTATCACTGGCCCTTTACCTAGCTCTTCTTGTCCCAACAACCCCCCCACCCCCCTTAAACCAGCTTATATTTCACCCCTTTCCTATTTTTACTTAGTTCTGTTGAAGGGTCATGAGGACTCGAAACGTCAACTGTGCTCTTCTCCACCGATGCTGCCAGACCTGCTGAGTTTTTCCAGGTATTTCTGTTTTTAGATGCTGGTTATTGTCGTGCTTTCCTGAATGAGTTGTGACATGGTAAGCAATATCACAGCACCTCATTATAGACAAGAATCTAACCTCCCTTATCAATGTATGTGAAGATCTTGTGGCTCAGAGGGTAGCATCCCTGGCTCTGAGCCAGAAGTCCTCGGTTCAAGTCCCAGTCCAGGATTTGATGACCAAGGAATGTATGTTCATGAAACAACCAAACAGGTGGAGTATCAACATATAAATCCTTCCAACATACGCCAATGGCAAGTAGTAAGAGTGGGAGAGATTCCTGGTCAGCTATGTGATGGAAAGAAATTGGAGTCTCTACCATCACTATCCCTAGCTCCAGATTACAACTTGCATGTAAAAGTGTATGGTGAGCGGGAAACCAGTTAGCTGGATGGCATGTGCATCACACTGGTGCCAACAGCAGGAAGCTTGCTGTCTAAGACCTTTCTACCATGGTGCACTGAGGGGCTGGGAATTGTCTAGACCCCTTGGGCTGTATGGCTCACAATGAATGTATGCATTACATATTAATTGTATTATAATTGTATTGAAGCACCTCAGAGTGCAACATGATGTATGTCAATAACTCCAATACCATTGCACGTATTGAAATGACTATAATATTAATTGATTGTATTGAAGCACCTCGTGATCCATGTGTAAAAGTTGAATCTGATTATACTTTTTGTGATGGCGATTTAAAAACATTTTGTAATGTTCTTCCAGATGTTTTATGAATAAAGTAATTTTTCAAAAAAAACAGCAGGAGGCTTGATGCCTGTTCTGGCTGGGGTGGATTTCAGACCTGCCTCCCTTACCCTACCTGAGACAGAGGTCATGGCAGCGTGGGTTGGACCCGCCTTTGGGCAGAGAATTCAAGAAGACCAATGTATGCTTCTGTCAAAGTAGATTCTCCTTTCCATTTTATATCTAAAATCATTATTTTTTATTTTGTCAAACAGCCAGCACCATGGGCTGGGATACTGTCCATATTTCTTCTGTACATTCTGAATACAAAACATTGGATGGGTTCAGCTGCACCAAACCAAATGACAATTAAAAAATGATGGGATAGTGTTGACATTGCTTAACACACCAGCTGCATTAATCTCTTCTTGGGCTCTAACCTCCCCGCAGTGATGGACTAAAACCCAACACTGGGATCAATGGCAATTTAGACTCCAATGTCATATCTTGTCATTCAAATCACTGGAAAATTGATGAGAAACAAATTGGATTGTGAATGTGAAATGATAAAGTCTAAATGTGAAATGATATATCCCAGATCAAAATGGCACCTTTAAAAAAATGGCAAGCCAAAAAAGGCAATAACTCCCTGGAGACCAGTCCATAGACACCCTCTGTTTTCTCAGGTTTGAGGTGTGAATCTTAGCAGTTCTTGTGGGCAGGATATTCAACCATGGACAAAGCCAAACCTGATCTTTGTGTAATAGTTACTTTCCAGTGTGATCAGAAATGGGAATGTTTCCTGACATTCTCTTCTAAGTCCAAAGGTCCCGTGTTATGACACAGCAGTTGGTAAAGGCTGAGTTATTTAAAATCCCAGGTGGAAACTTTAAACAACTGTCATAACCTATATTTTCAATTGGTATGTTTGAGATGCAGCTCTGAATTCAGGAATAAAACCCACCAAGCGTCAAGAGATTTTTTTCTGTAAATTAAATTAAACATTTATTAATTTAACAAAAAATTTAAACACATACACACGTCTATAAATTACTATCATAATAACTTTTAAACAAATCCCCTAATTAATCATTCCCAGGTAAATCTTCACCAAGGCAACAATAACCCACAGGCTTAAACAGACACTAGGCAAAGCACATTTTATCTTATGAATTCAAAATGAGGTTCCTTTCAATTTGGTTCCTTCACACAGTTGTAGGCTTACAGGCGGCATGTCTCTGACTTACACACACAAAACTCTTTTCTGTATATACCTAGCCTTTCCTTTGAATGTAAATTCTCTTTGTATCACCAGGCCCTTTGAACTCCACCTCTTCTAACAATAAAACCCCTTTCATAGTACCAATTTTATTAGTAATATAAACATATTGCTTGGTGTCCCCGAGCTAGGTGCAAAATTTCAACCCAGTCTTTGAATGGTTTATTCAAAAAAGTGCAAATGTACCCTCTACTTTACTGTTTAAAATCTCAAAACTACTATACATCAAAGCACCCAGACTAGCTGGCTTTAACCCAATTAAGACCCACAGACACACTATCTACCACAAGTCCAATTTAAAATAATTTCCAATAACATTATATACATTAATATCTTCATGACATCCGGAGGCAAATTCTAGATCAATTGCAGCCTCAGCTGAGAGCGGGAACTAAGACCAGGCTGGTGATGGAATCTGAGAGCCTCCTGATCGGGATGGTTCAGTTAAGCACCAATAAACTCAGCCATCCTGGGGACTTTTACCCACTCTCCTCACTGGTGAAAGTGCTCTGTAAGATTTTAATTACCAGAAGGTTATCAAATCATTTCACACAAACTGAGGCACATGTATAATCACGGCTACCATTTTGTTTGTTGTACCATAAACCAGAGAGATACTGTGTCACCTTCAGGCTTTCCACCCACCTTTATATTGGAGTGTGAAGAAATGGATTTTCCTGCAGTTCTTCATTTTAATCAAATATTAGACATGAGTATGGAGTGTCATCACTGCTTGATACTTTGATCTCTCTTTTTGCTAAACTCAGTGAATGGATGAGAATGTAGCCCTGTGAGGTTATCTACCCACCTCCTGCACGTTCTCCATTAAAATTCAATCACTTCATTAACAAATGTCCATGTATTTGACTTCCTAGACCACTAAAGAGTTCAATGAACTCATGAATGGATTCTTCCCAGTCGAATCTGATAACTCAACTGAGACGAAGTTAATAAAGAAGATGAACTTGATGAAGATGTAGATGATGATGAATTTGATGAAGACGAAGAAAATGATGACGGTCTGAGAGGTGTAACTGTCGACTGGTGTGCAAAAGGATATGTTGCTCCAGAAGGAATCCATCTAGTCATTATTAAGTGTGAGGTCCTGAAAAAATCTGATAGGCTTGTAGAATGGTTTCACTTCGGTTTTAGATCCTATTTGCCTGAAATTCAGGAATAAAGCCCACCAAGCCTCATGAGGTTTTTTAATATAAATTAAATTAAACATTTATTAATTTAACAACACATTTAAACACATACACATGTCTACAAATTACTACCGTAATAAATTTTAAACAAATCCCCAAGCTTTTCCTGCTTGCTCATTGCAGTTGCTTATGTGCATTGATAATGGTCAGGCATGGAATCATGATATGAGTTGTCTATCTTAAGTTCATTCTTTTTGCACAAAGAGGCTATTAAATGTGATATTGCAAAGTATAAAAGTTTTATTAAGACGTTAGAATAGATTTTAAAACTCAAGCATACAAGTACAAAATTATAACATGTTAAATAAAACGTTCGGATCCAACCTGGCAAAACTCAACACTGACAAGTTTCATATTCCACAAGAAAGCAGAGCATTTTGATAAGAATGGGAGTCAATGGGCCTGATCATTCCTCTTGGAGGCAGGAAACAGGAACCAGGTCTGTTTTTGTGTCAGAAAACCGCCTTCAATGGAAAACTGACTGAGTTTTGGATTTTCCTGGGTTGGAGCCTTTAATTGAAACTGTTTTCCTGTCCATTTAAAGCTATTGGGACAGGAAATGGGCTGGGTTCCAGATGCCCAAGGCAGTCATCACTGAGACTGCTGCTTGTCCTGAGAGAGAGAGCTCATGCCAAAAACGCTACTGCAGCGCAGGGACATGAGGTATCACAGAGGAGCAGGAGGACTGGCACCCAGGAGGGAGAGGAGTGAGGACCTCTTCCCAGAGTTTGACAGGAGGCGGCTACCTCGTCATGCAGTAGGGGCACCTCTCTGTTCAACATATTCTTCCTCAACTCCCAATTCCTCCTCCCCTCTTACCTCATGCCCCTTCCTTGATGAGCCATTTCCTGCCAGGACCTCACTCTCCTTAGGAACCACATCTCTCTGGAGGGCCATGTTATGGAGAGCATAGCAAACTGCACAAAAACCAAGACCCTTGCAAGGGGCATTGCAGGACACCCCATGACTGCATCAGACATTGGTCCCAGTGCCCCCTGAGGCCACAATGCCCATCAGTTGTGATTCCGATGTGTTGTTCAGCATCCATAAAGAGGACATCTGTCACCTGGATGATGTTCAGATGTGAAGCCTCCTGTGAGATGTCAAAGAGGTCCACAGTTGACAATGGCACTGATGTCTGTGACTGATGTCAGCCTAGATAGTCTGAGTCTCCTTCAGCACAAGTCCTCAGTATTCTACAAGTCTCTCCACCTCTGGCTGTAGATATTTCTCCTTTGTGCCCCTCATCCCTTTCCTCTGTCCTCGTGATGCCTGTTACTCTGCCCTCCCTGTGCAGATTGCTGCTTCTCATCTCCAATGGCTTTAATTTCTGAGGGTGCAGCACCCATTTCCAGCTGCAGCCAGCTTTGAGCTCAAGGGGAGTCCCATCAGCTGTGCCCACTGCTCTGATGTCCGTGCGATGCCAGTCGATACCAGGAAGGTGACAATCTCCTGAACTGGCAACGTTCCTAATGCTGGCTCCTCCCCTGACCTGTGATGGGCTTCTACAACTTTAACTTCAAAGGGTTAAGCCCTTTAAATTATAAAAAGCATTTTTACTTATTAAAACCTCTTACTAAACTCTTCCTGCCTCCATGAGTTGGCCCAGGCATGGTCCACACCTCAATGCGACTGGACTGATTCAGTCAGCTACTAAACTCCAACCCTCTCTTAGAAAATTTGAAATGTTTTGAGGGTTGGGCTTTTAAAATGCCCAGAACGTTGTTAATTAGCCTAATACTGTGTCAGGCCTGTGGTCCCCCATTCCCTTGGGAAAGTCAGGGATAACAGAAACAAGAGGCAGGACCTGCGGCTGTACAGAGTTGTGGTCAGCTTTTTTTACCTGACTCTCCTCTGTTTGGTCTCGATCGGAGCCAGGAAAATCCGGTGCAGTGTCTCATTACTTGCCATTCTACAAGGACTACTCAATCAGCACACAGTTTAAACAATCTTCAAGAATAGGTTAACAATATTCAATAGAAAGCCTGGAAATGTATCTTTGTCTATATCCCATTTACGTATTCCTATAAGTTCACATTTCCAGCCCACCCTTTAGCTTATGGCTCCATAACACATTTGGATACAATATTCAGCTTTTTCACACTTTGAGAATTCTACACAACATGGGCCGAGTTTTCCTTCCCCGAAATGGGGCAAACCCACATTGGATGAGGGGAAAAGGAGCAGGTGGGGCCCAATGCCTGGATTCCTGCCCCCATTGCTGTGGCCTGCTGTTCTGTAGGGCGTGTGATAAGGGTGCGGGTTGTGAGCCTGCGATGTTGGCTGCTCCATTTAGGGGGCAGTGATTTCAGAGCCCCTGCAATGGTCATGGAGTCGGGCCAGCTGCTCAATGTCACCAGCCTGAAAGATGCTGGAAAGCGTCAATCCCTGAAGCTCTCAGCATTGCCTCGTTCAGCCTGTGCTTCTCTATACTGGATAAGTTTCATAAGCCTTCGCTGCTATCCTTTGATTCCTAGCCATTATATGGGCTGAATTTTTCACTCATTGGGCAGGTGCGCACCCAACCCAAACGAGAGTAAAATAGTGCTCGATGATGTCAGGCAAGCATCCCAACATCGTCGCCCAATCTCGTGATATTCCGGTTGGCGGGCGTGCCCAAGAGGCAGCAGCGCGCCCACCAACAATTAAGCAGCCTATTGAGGCCCTTAATCAATTAAGTAAATCCAATTCTTTGCTGCCCGTCCAATCGTTGGGGCATAGGTCATGCGGCCTTCGCATTTTTTGCGAAACCTCATCCACAGGCGGGATGAGGTTTCGACCAGCGATTACAAAAAATAAAAACTTTTAAAACTCATTTTTAACATGTCCCTGCTCATGTGACAGAGTCACTGAGGGGACATGTTTTCCTTTTTTGTTTAATTCTTTATTTTTATTGTTAAAAATCTTCAGCTCCCCAAGGCAGCTCTGTGCCTCAGGGAGCTTTCACTGTGCATGCCTGCGCGCATGCACGAGCTTCCGTGCTCGCCCTCCTCCTGCCCCCACCCAGGCAGCGCTGCAGTGCGTGATTCACGCTGGCTTAGACGTTAATTGGCCAGCCAGTATGAAATCGATGTCGGGGCCCGCCCGCCGTGCCCGCCCAACAAGGTTAAAATCCTGGCCTATATTTATAAGCCTGCACTGTTTAATTATTCAGATGTCTAACCAAAAGTGAATGGGGTATATATTTTATATGGTAAACACCATCCAATTTAAACATATATTGTATAGTTCAGAGGAACTAGCTCCTGTCCCCTCATCTTTTAATCAAAGCAGCCAATTCCAAGTTCTGGCTTTTCTATGATAGTGTTTTATTTAAGTCATTCAAACCAACACATTGTACCAATTAGAATCATCAGGATAATTAATTGGGTTATGACAAAACACATTAATATTATTCTAGCCCATGGGTGTTGACTCACGTCACTAAATTGTCTCCCATCATGTATGACTGTCAAGGGTAGGTGCCTCCATTTTAATGACAGCATTACATTGCTTTATATATATGTCATAAAAACATAAGAAACAGAAGCAGGAGTAGGCCATTCAGCCCTTCAAGTCTGCTCCACTGTTCAATAAGATTATGGCTGGTCTTTTACCTCAATTATTCGGTGAAATCACATATCTTTTTCTAACCTATTTGGCCCAGGCTCTGAAAATCATTCATCATCACGTAAGGCAATTAACTTAGAGCCCATTTGATGATGTAATTTTGCTGTTTCTGTGTTATATCCTCAGCCACTTCCTGTCATTTAATTCTACCATTAATTACCATTTCATCTCATTTCTAATCCCTCGGGAAACTTTGATGTCCAATGCTTTATCATTAAACCATAAAACATAGTCTAAGCATTCCCAAATTAGTCCAAATTATCAACACACTTTTGTATATTTTTCATAACTTCTTCTGAGGTCTTTTATTTTCCAAAGTACCTCCCTCTGTTGTACTTGAGTCCTCGCTATCATTTCAAAATGGTCCCAAATCCAGAGAGCGGTATTGTCAGAATGACAGGACTGGTCAATGTTTAATTTTGTTTTACCGATGAAAGTTTGCTCTTTAATACACAACATGGGCCAGAAGTCACCTAGATTCCACTGTTTTTTTAAAAAAGATTATTCCCTTAAACTCCCAGTAACCTTTCCCTTCTGAAGCACTTGAACAACAGTTCATGTCATTTACCATGTCAGTTTCAATTTCAGAAGCAGGTGATGCCCGGGTTTGATCATTTTAGTTGAGATAAAAGCTTCCAACTACTTTTGGAGGAAACTTTCATATCTCCACCCCAACCCCCAAGGGCACTCTGTCTCAGAAGATAAGAAATAATCCTGAATGGATTGAAGCCAAGCCTTTGGGAGGCAAACATTTAAGTACAAATTGTCACCATTTTCTGACGTTTGATACCTGCTAATATCTGAGGACGACAGATTAAATTCTTCACATGATTTCCCAGCGATGATTGTTCCTTAACTCAATGAAGTCACTTTCATGCCAAAGAACTGCTCTCAGTAATCCAGCCCCATCGACACGCCTCCATGCTTGAATACCAAAAGCCAAAAAACTGCAATTGTCCATTGTAGCTGTGCTTGAAAGCACAAGGGGTTAATTGCATAACATGCATTCGTCAATCGATGATTTTTTTCTGTCACCATAGGGAAATACCCACTCAAATTAAGAATTCAAAAATTAAATAATGCCTGATGAATGTTTATGCTCAGCAATGCAAAAGTTGTTGCTTAATTAAGTAAAGCCAGCTATGTGTGGGAGGACTAAATTCTTTGCAGTTAAAGTTAGACAAAGCCAGATATTATCATTCACGCAGCTTACATCACACACAACTTTCACACAGATTCAGGAAATTTTTGCTGATAGAAAAATAACCAAACTCCATTTTACTTTTTTTTAAGTCATTGGGCGGTATTTTCCCAGAACTGCACTAAGCGCGGTAGCAGGCTGGTAAAATGGAGTCCTGTCTGCTGGCGAAAATAGCGGGCCGTATCGCCTCAGGCCCACGTCATTATTTATTCACTCCAGCGAAACACACCGTTTCCATGGTGAGTGGGCTTTCATTCGCCCGCCTGCCATCACCCCACTGTGGCATCACACTGGCCGCCATCTTTAAAAGGCAGCCACTAGCAAAGCGCTTATCGCCCCCAGCTCACCACCGCTGCCTGGGAGACATGGCCAGCAAAGGAAAAAAGACTGCAGCCTCCAACTTCAATGACGGGTCCCTCAAGCGACTGCTGGATGCCACGGAGACCCGCTGGGATGTGCTCTACACCCACTCTGGCCGCAGGATTGGCAGCAAAATAACCAACCCGGCTTGGGAGGCAGTGGCAGCGGCGGTCAGCGCAAACGCTCTGCAGAGGTGGACAGCCACCCAGTGCCGCAAAAGGTTGAATGATCTCCTCCATTCAGCCAGGGTAAGTCTCTCTTCTCATCACTCCCAACTCACACACTCACAAAACCATCATACATCCACAGGGCCCTCACTCACTGCCAGTTCAGGGGACATCACCATTCACTCTCTCACACACACCGTCATTGTCCTCATCCCATCCATGGGACCACTCATCACCCACACAGGCCAGGCATACTTATCATCTAGTCTAGCAAGCTTCCCGATACACTTTCCCCATCTCTATCCATGCAGGACAAACTGGCTCACAACAGGAGGGAAATGTTGCAGACAGGTGGAGGGATGCCGGAATTCAAAATTCTGACAGAATTCGGAAACAGAGCCATCCAGCTGGCCGGCAATGACCGGGACCGGTCCTGTGCTGACGGTGAGGTCGGTGCTGCTCTACCAAGTGAGGATCCAGCAGTGCAACATCCATCAGATAACCATGCTGTGAATGATGTGTCCTCTTTCACAAGCCACTGCCATGCATTAATTATCTCCCCTTGCTTTCACAGGCACATCTACCAAACAGCCGACAGAGTCCATGACCCACGGCCTCCAATCAAGCCCTGAAGAAACCTCTGAAGAGGAATCTGAAGGCACCCTCCCTGAAGTCCCGTGACAGCACTCACCCACACCCTCCACCAGCGCAGAGACACACACCTCGGTGGGACCTAGCTTTAGAGTAGCCTCAGGACCACAATCTGGTGAGCACATCGCACTTTCTGATCCACAACAGGCGGAGGCAGGGAATTGCCAGGTCCCCGGCACTCGGAGGGTTGCTGGAGGCCAAAACATTGCTGAGTCCGAGTCAGATGACGAGCCTCTGGACTCGGTCATGTCACAGTTGCTGGAGCTGCAAAGGCAAGCTCGGGAATATCAGGAAGGGATGTCCGCTGCACTTCTCAGATTGCAAGGCATGATGGAGGAGTCCGTTCGTCTTCAGGCTGAGGTGATAGCGCCAGCATTGCAACACATTGAGGTCAACATTGGCAAGATGGCGGTTGCCATCGTGACCTTGATTCAGGATGTCACTCCTGCACTGCTGCGCGGGCTTAACCCCATCCCTGATGCCATAGTTGGCCTCCAACAGTGTGTACACAAGAGCAGTGCTGGGCAGCTGGATCTCGCTCCAGCCACCCCTTCAACTCACGAAGTTAGCCAGGGGCCCTTGGGCACCCATAGGGAGGAGGATCAGCAGGTGCACACTTGGGAGCCATCCACCTGGGTGACTCTGGGAGTGTCCGGCCCATCCAAATCCCATCTTCCTGTGACCTCCGCAGATCCAGCTTCACAGGCCAAGGAGGGTGGCCACTGCCACACAGCAGAACCCTGAAAGCAGGCTGGGGCCCTCCAAGTCTTGGCACTCCAGAGGGCGCCCACCAAAGTCATCACAGGCAGGGCCTCATAGTCAGCAGGCTGCCTCCACCTCCACTGTGGATGTCCGGGAAGCACCAAGACGTAGTGGCAAGGTTAGGAGAGTTAGGTAAAAATAGCTGCACAGCCTGGGCACGGGTGTTGATGACTTGTACATGCTGTTCACTATTGTCAATAAACTCCCAAGAATGTCACCCTGCCTGTGGCTCCTTGTTCTGATGAGCAGTTTTCTTGTCACTCAGATGTAAAACCTTTCTGCACAAGATAAAAGGCAGGTGTCTCAGTCCAGGGCCTCTTCCCTGTGCTCTGTGCTCTTCAGTCCACAGTGATGGTCCAGCCTCACACTCCCTGGAAACTTTACTGATGCCTGCACCTCAACAATGCTGGCCATTGCTGCCAGGATGTAGTGGGCAGGCACCACAGAGTTCTCTCATACTCTCTGTGTGCTCTCAGCACCTTTAAGGTGGGGCTGGCCCCCATCACACCAGCATCTGTGACCAGTGATGCTGAAGGGCTGAGGTGCTGAAGGCAGACACAGCATCAGATGTGTCTAAAGTTTCATGGCTGCGTCTCTGAGATGGCCCTGATCATGGAGTGCAAGCAAGCTGCCCTCAGCCAAACAGGGGTCAGACATTCTCAGAAGCGATGTGAAGATCTATGGAGTGTCCTCATTGCATGTTGTCATCACCCTCCTGCGATTGAGTGACTATTAGGGCCTCCACTGCATTTCCATGACAGGAGCATTCTCACAGAGGGTATTGGCGCTGCGCTAGGCCAGGTTGGAGTCAAACATTCACAACTGTGATGTGAGGATCAATGGGGACCTCACTGCATGTCGTCATCATCCTCCACAAATCTGGCAGCTATGAGGGCCTCCCGAGTGTGCCTGCCTCGTCTAGCCAGTGCAAGGGCCTCATGCCCGTCATCGTCACCACCAAGGACCCCTTCACCCTCATCCCTGTCGGCATCCTCCTCATCGGAGGGGGCATGCAGCTCCTCCATCTCCTCCTCAGCCAGCACCTCAACCAGTTGCAGCGCCAGGTTGTAAAGGGCGCAGCAGACGATGACGTTGTGTGACACCCTCTGTGGACTGTATTGCAGGGCTCCACCAGACCGGTCCAGGTACCAGAACCACATCTTCAGCATCCCGATGGTCTGTTCCGCCAAGTTACGAGCTGCTGCATGAGCCTCATTATAGCGTCGCTCTGCTGCAGTCTGAGGCCGCCGCATCAGCCACGGCCTCTGCAGGTAGACCCTGTCCCCAAGGAGCCAACCCTGCAGCCTCTGTGGACCCTGGGAAACTGCAGAGATCTGCAAGCGACTCAGGATGTAGGCGTCATGCACACTCCCTGGAAACCATGCGCATACCTGCAGGCTGTGTTTCTGGTGGTCGCATACCAGCTGCACGTTCAGTGAGTGGAAGCCCTTGCGGTTGATGAAGTTCACTGAGTGCAGCGATAGAGACCTGAGCGCCACATGAGTGCAGTCAATCGCACCCTGCACCTGTGGGAATCCCGAGATCAGGGCGAATCCAATGGCTCTTGCATCCTGGCTGACCCGGTCCTGGGCGAAATGCACAAAGTTGTGTGCCATGGAGAAGATGGTATCCGTGACCTCATGGATATATTTGTGGGTGGCAGATTGTGAAATCCCACAGAGGTCACCTGTGAAGCCCTGAAAGGAGCCACTGGCATAGAAATAGAGCGCCACGGTCACTTTCACAGCCACTGCCAGTGGATATCCTTCATGTCCTCTTGGCGCCAAGTCCTGCAGCAAGTGGAAGATGTGAGCCGCCAGGATCCCTAGACATGTGCAGTTGTCAGCGACACTGGTTCTCAGTCATCTGCAGGAATGGCAGACGGCGTCTATAGACCCTGGGTGTCGCTAGGCACCGACCAGCCACGGCTCGCTGTCGCTCCTGGGCAGAGTGTGCAGGAACCCCTGCTGCCCCTTCTTCATGAGGTTGCTGCTCCTGCCTTTGCATGGCCAGGAGCCTCAGTCACTCTCTCCTCAGTCTTCTACACTCTCTGTAGGCCATCAGGCATACAGCTAGGTCACCAGGATCCATAATCCTGACGTAGTCCTCCTGCATCATGAAAGAGAGAGAGACATGGTTATCATGGGTGTACTTAACACCTTTCCTGGCCCTGTGTGACTGCCTCTTAATGCTTCCCAGAGAGTGCTGGTCACCCCTCGGATGGCCAGAGATGAGTGGGCTGCATGGCTGCCCTGTCAACCTGTGACATGGGGGACACTGGTCCAAACCAGTTTGCTAAGATTGCAAGGGGCTGTGAGCACCTCCAGCAGTGACTGCTACATGGCCAGCATTGACAAAGAAATTGTACAATGTGTGCAGTCCAACTGCTTCGGGATCCAATAAAGTGGTGGTGGACTCAAAGTCTGTACCGGGATGTGGGGGGTAAGGTATAGATTGCTTGGTGGCCCTTTGGTGCCTCCATGTTGCTTGCATGGACGGGCAGGCTAGGAGCCCGACCCGAATTATATCACAGTGTCTGCGCCTGGTCTGTCTCTGTTGCAGAGGCATGGTCAGTTTATATAGGTGTCCCTAATGCGTGGCCACTTCGCTTGCTTGCCCTGCCGCCCACCTCGATTGCCTGTGTGTGGGATACAGCGCTAGGGCAGCACTTGACCCCCACCCCACCATCAATGGTCGCCTCCGAGGCTGGCCAGAACTTTCCCCCAAACAACCCCCACCCCTCAGCAGTCACCTGCGGTGCCAGGTATCAGTTTCCCCTCCCCACCCCCGGCGACCCTGAGGCCTGTAAACAATGGGTGAGCTGTGGTGAATGCTGCTGGTCACTCACCTCCGTTCCCCCAAAGTGAAGGCCACCAAGTACACGTCGCCTGTGTGCTGTTGTGAAACACGTCGGTGTGCTTTCCCATCGATGTGGACGGACGATACAACAGGGTTCCAAGAGCCTGGCAGGATGGCCTTTTAATTATATGCTAATGTATTACAGTTAGCTCCCCGCTGACTGATGGCAGGAAACGCAGCCCGCCGACGATCGCTTCACACCGTCGTGAAGCAGGTTACACCATATTTTCCACGCACGCCACCTAAACTTCCAACCATTCTGTTATTTAAAAATTGCTCAATGTTTTGATAATATAATTATGTTCACCCATTGTTCTCTTATAGATTTCCTGTCAGTTTTTGGCTCTATTCCTCCTCCTCCACTTGGCCCACCTCATTCCCCAGCACCAGATCTGGTTGTGCCTCCTCCCTAGATGGACCAAGAACATTCTGGTGAAGGAGGTTCTCCTGAAAACGTTTCAGAAATTCCTCTTCCTCTTTTCACTTTACTCTAACACCATCCCAATTGATATTTGGCTGAGTAAAGTCCCCCAATATCATAACTCTGTAGTTCTTGCACTTCTCTGGGATTTCCCTGCAGATTTGCTCCTCTATCTCCCTCTCACTATTTGGAAACTTATAGAATTCCACCAGTCGCGTGATCATACCCTTTTCTCTTCTCATCTCTAACCAATAGATTCTGCCCTGGTTCCCTCAAGGACATTCTCGCTTTGCCACACTATAATGTCTTCCTTAAGCACTGCCACCCTACCTTCCCCTTTCCTTCCCTATCTTTTCTGAACACTTTGTATCATCGAATATTAGCAGCCCATCCTCACCATTTTTAACCATGCTTCCATTATTGCTGTGACATCATATTCCCACTTGGCTCTTTGCACTTGTAACTCACCAATCTTATTCACCACACTTTGTGTGTTTACATATATGCATTCTAAACCCGTCTTTGCATTCTTTGTAATGGTGCTTAGTCTACTGCTATGTAATGTGGCACTACTTCCTTCTTTAGTACTATCCAATACTCTCACTGTTTGCACCTTATTCCACTTTTCTACTTTGCTGGTGCCCAACCCACTGTCAATTTAGTTGAAAGCCTCCCAACCTACACCAGTGAACCTCCTTGTGAGGATATTGGTCCCTGTCCAGTTGGGGTGTGACCTGTCCTTTTTGAACAGGTACCTCCTGTACCAGAACTGGTCCCAATGCCCCAAAAACCCTGAAGTCCTCTCTTTCCGCACCTCAAGCCACACATTGATCCTCCCTATCTTCCTATTTTTATACACGCTAGTGGGAAGAGTAATCCAGAGATTACTGCTCTCGAGCAGTCATCCTCTAGAGCTCCTATTTTTTATCTTTCTCCCTAGTTCCTTAAAATCTTTCCATAGGATCATAATACCTGCCCTCTCAACATCATTGATATCAACATGTACCACAACTTATGGCTCACTCCCTTCACCCTGCAGAGTGTTCTTCATGTCCTTTACTCTGACATCAGCAAGACAACACACCATGCAGGACTCCCGATGACAGTTACAGAAACACCTAACTATGGAATCTCCTATAATGACTACATTCCCACTCAATACTGTTCTCCCCTGTGGAGTCCCATTCCCTTTGATGCTATTGGACTGCACTCTTTCAAGGTGTTGTGACTCCCAGCCATCTCCAATGCTGTGTAGCCATTTGAGAGTGTCACCCCAGAGATTCATGCACCACCTGCCTCTTCCTACTCTTCCAGATGGCCACCCATCTACCACCCTGAACTTTTCTTGCCGTGGAGTGACCACCTCCTGGAACGTGGGAACCAGGAAACTCTCATCCTGATGCTCCACAGTGACTTGAGCTGCTCCTCAAGCTCAGAAACCCTGAGCTCAAACTGAAGCAGCTGTAAACACTTCCTACGTGCGTGGATTTAAGCCTGGGTCACAAGCAGCGTGCTCATAAACTGTGCCCCTGACTCTATCCCTAACATTTCTTATTAAATTATTCTGCAGTCTATCCTGCCTCAGAACTAAAAAGCAAAAGTTTAAGCGATACCCTGTCAACCCTGCCACTCAGACACTCACTGACACCATGTGTTTTCTAGAAACCTCATAAAGAAGATGAACTAACATCGTCCATCTGTATTCCTTCTGACAAGAGATGGAAAGAAGGTTTTATTTTTATGTCAGAATGTTTTTAATGTGATTGTATTTCTGTAATTACCAGGGGCAATGTGGTTCTTGCTGGGCTTTCAGTGCGGTTGGTGCTATCGAAGGACAGTGGTTTCACGCAACTAAAAAACTGATTCCTCTGAGTGAACAGATGCTGGTTGATTGTAGCACGTATAGAAACAGAGGATGTCAAGGTGGATGGATGTCACATGCCTTTGATTTTGTCGTCAATAATAACGGCATCAGCTCCGCTGCAGATTATCCATATAATGCACGGGTAAATCTCTTTTAAATATGTTTTCAAATTCACCAGGTACAATGTGTTTACAGCATTCAGGGTATTAGATAGTGGAGCCCAGTCCAAATAGAATGGAAGCTGACATCCTACTTTGGATCAATTCTTCCCTGAGAATCTGCTCCCAGGTTTCCAGCAATGTCACCGTATAACCAGCGCGAGACAGGGTGAGAGAATAACATCTTTCAGGAAGGGGCTAGCTCTCCCTCTCATTCCTCCCCTAATCTTGTAAAAATGTCTCAAATCTCTACTCAACACCTCCTGCTATCATGCTATTGGAATGAGGAGTTAAGAGTGTTTAAGCTCATACGTGTTGCTGCTCACCATTCTGTGACCCAGAATGTTAATGTGATGGCCATTGGAATCAACATATCATTTGACATGCTCTGCTCTGTGGAACGTATAACATCACCCAGTACAACTGTTGCTATGGCAACACAATGATGTACGGGACTGAAAAAATAAGACCAGAAGAGATTGTCTTGGTCCATCTGACTCTCCCGTACGCTCCTCCTGGCTCGTCAGTTACTCAAATGTAAGCTGCATTTTAAAATAAAAAACAGTTTAAGTTTAGGGTGTGACCCATACACAGGGCAGAATATTCCCCTTGGCATGTGGGATCAGCAGGGGCGGTCGGAAGCCGACTGCCGCCTACTATCGGCAGCGCTCCGCCATTTTACGCGGGCTGGCCAATTAAGGCCCGTGCAGCGTGATACGCAGGCTGGGGATATGCGCAAAGGGGCAGGTGGGTGTAGAGGCATGATGTCCACTGGGCCCAATGGTGACCCGGCGGCTGATTCAAATATGGCCTCAGCAGCCCCTGGAAGGCTGCCACCGAAGGACGCAGAAGTGTTGCAAATGGAAACCGTAGCGGGCAGACACGGCAGGCAGGAGGGCAGGTCGGCGAGGCAGTCAGCCCTGCGTTTTTCAGATGAGTGCCTGGCAACCCTCCCGGAGGAGGTGGCAGCCAGGAAAGAAACCCTTGTCCCCAGGGATGGGAGGAGGAGGCCCCCCCCCACCTCACCAGAGAGGCCTGGGAGGAGCTGGCATCCAGGGTCAGCAGCCATGACGTGGTGAGGCGCACATGGGGGCAGTGCCAGAAGCGCTTCAATGATCCGCTGCGATCAGGAGGCGTGAGTACCGTGTTGGCATGGGTCACTTTGCAGAGCAGTTAAGAGCTGCCCATCCCCCTGTGGGCCTCAGAGGTGTTAGAGTGTGAGTGGAAAATGTCAATGAGGCAGGAGTTGGCCAAGGGGGTGAGCCCTGGCTGCTCGGACTGAGTGCCTTGCGGCCCCAGGGTTATGAATCAGCTGAGCCCTCCGAGGTGTTCCTCAGGTGGGATTGACCAGGCTGCAATGGCGCTGCAGGTAGAGAGCGGACTAATCAATGCTCCTCTGCCCTTTCAGGAGAAAACATCCCATAACAATGCTGAGAGGTCGCGGACTGGCGAGACCTCCACACTTCCCTCATCCTCAGTAGATACGAGCAGGAGGCCCTGGAGCTGGAGAGGCGCCATGCACCTCAGTCAAGTGGCCGCTGTGAGGTTGGGGTACCAGAGGAAGGCAGTGCACTGAGATGAGAATGTTGGTTATTCCATTCCAGTGTAGTCTCTATATTGATGTGAGCCTGGAACCTGGAATCCCCATTGATAATCGAAAGGCAAGGGCACCATGATGCAAATTTCTGTCTCATCAGGGTGCCAGGCATGCACAGTGACAGTTTCATGACTTAAGCTAATGACATGTCCTTCATCTCCCTTTTAGACTCACCAGCAGCTGTTTGTTATGAGGACCCTGAAGGCCCACCCTTGAAGACCACCATGCTCATCATGCACCTTGGTCGCACCCTCTCTGAGAAGCAGGCACCATCGTAGAAACCAGCACCGCGGTGGGCATAACATCACCGTATAGTCTATCGGTGAGGGCACATCGGTGAGGCTACTTCACACTCGCTTGAGGTGCAGGCAGAGAGTGCCTAGGGTGTCTGCAGTCGGAGGACTGCTGGGGACAAGGGCAATGCTCAGTCAATGGCTGATGATGGGCCTCTGGAGTCGTCCATGAAATAGCAGATGCTGGATGTCCAGCAGGGTGTGCGGGAGGATCTGGCGGAGATACATGAGGGAATGCATGCCATGGTGCCCGAGTCCATGTGGAGCACAAGCCCTGTGTTGACCCTCATGATCGAGCGCACTGCCTCATCCACGGAGAGAGTGGTGACTCTCATGGAGAGGCTCTTCCAGGAGCTGAATCAGGGGTCCCTGGAGATGGGCTCGGACCTGCAAGCCCTCACACCGGCATTGACCTCAGCTAGTCAGTGTTAGTGTGGGTGATAGATTGGGCACCCAGTATCCCAGCTAGGTGCCCGTCCATCAATGGTGAGCAGGGAGGTCCAAAGTGAAGCCCCTCACTTGGGGCTTCTACCCCTCAGAGGGGTAGAAGCCCCTCTGCCAGTGACCATGGCATCTGATGAAGCATCCGGCGGCTGGGGATATTCCAGCTATGGCATTGGCCACTCCCTCCCAGGCGGGGCCAGCAGAGGTTCCACGGACCAGAGGACGCCTGCCAAGATCATCAAGGCCAACAGGACAGCAGAGTCAGCAGGCTGTCTCCAATGCCAGTGCCAGCGAGGGGGGACCTACCTAGACATAGCACTCACAAGCCAAAACTTAAAGCACCTTAAGCACGACACGGACTTATCACAGGTGATATTTGTTTCCCCCATTTTTTCTTTTTTTTTAATGGTGTGTTGGAAAACACCGGTTCATGTTAATTCCTGCACTGTTTAACAGTCACAAGTAAATGAGATGTTATTTTGTGCTATTGGCCTCCATATGTTTCACTTGTTCTGTGGGTGCAGGATAGGCCATGATGTTATGATGGACACGTGCCTCCTGAAACTTTATTGCAAAGGCACATAGCTTATGTTGTTGACCAAGGAACTGGTCCTGTCAGGGATCGAGTATGGAGCCTGCAACCCTGGCATGTGGTGATGGTTCTTATTTTGTAGTCTAGCTCAAGGATCATTGGGTCAAAGCGTCCCGGGTGTCCCTGCCTCCCTCTCGTCAATGCGCTCAGCATTTTCCTCACCGTGCTTGTCCTCAGACTCACTACTGACTCATCATCTGTTGCCTGTGTAGCTGCATCAAGATCTTCTTCCTCCACTGCGTCCCCCCTTTCCAGCGCCAGATTGTGGAGAGCGCAGCATGCAACCACTATCATTGACACACGATCTGGGGGGTATTAGAGTGTGCCCCCTGAATGGTCCAGGCATCGGAAACGCATCTTAAGAAGACCAATGGTTCTCTCTACCACTGCCCTTGTGGAACCGTGGCTCCTGTTGTACCGCTGCTCAGCTTCTGTTCTTGGATGGCGGAGAGGAGTCATGAGCCACCTTTTGAGGGGATAGCCCTTGTCACCCATCAGCCATCCATCCAGCCGGGCTGGAGCACTGAAGAGCCTCAGCATCTGGGAGTGTCTCAGGATGTAAGCATCATTGGAGCTGCCAGGATACCTTGCACACACTTGTAGAATCTGCATCTTGTGATCACGCACTATCTGCACGTTCATTTACTGGAGTCCCTTCATGTTGACTAAGGCTCCCGGCTCACCCACTGGCACCTTGATGGCCACATGTGTGCAGTTGATGGCACCCTGGACACAGAGGAACCCAGAATTCACTATGAAGCCTCTGTCTCACTCTATCTATCTGGCCTCGTCTGTATGGTAATGGATGAAAGTCAATACCCACCTGAACAGAGCGTCTGTTACCAGTTTGACACAACTGTGGACAGGTGATTGGGGCACTCCATAAAGATCCCCCACTGATCCCTGGAAAGAGTCGGAGACATAGAATTTTAAGGCCATCGTGACCTTCAGCGTCATTGCCATTGGGTGTCCTCCCACACAGTTGGAGCTGATCTCAGGACCAATCGTCTGACAGATAGAAGATACTGTCTCCCTCGAGAGACGGAGCTTCCTTCGGCATTGCACCTCAGACATATTGAGGTAGCTGCTTCGCTGCCTGTAAACCCTGGCAGCAGGATAGTGGCATCTTCTGCAGTCCCTTCTGCCTTGGACTACCTGCTGGCCCTGCGCCCCTTGTGCCTGCGCCTATCCCCCCACAGGTCCCTCCCCTGGAAGCTGCATTGGAACACCTGGCCTCCTCTCCCTTCTGCCCCTCTCTTCCTCCTCAGAGGAGATGCCGCCAGTGGAGACCACAATCCCCATTACCAGCGTAAGTGAAGGCTGTCTGATACCTGGAAGGGTCCACATGGTGTGAATCCTCTGGGGGCCTGGAAACAACAGTTGAGTTCTGAACTAAAGTCTCTAAAATATCTGAATGCAGCTCTGAAGCGAAATGAAGCGGTCCTGTTCACTAAAGCAACCAGCAGCAAGTGATATCCTGCACTCCTCACTAGTCGCTTTGACAAGGCCACTGACCCCCCTTATCCCACCCGTGGATGGGGTTTTGCTAGTTGTGGCCTCCCCGCTTGCCCGTTTTGCTCGTATGACGGCCTAAAAATTGCACGAGCTTCATAAAGTTGGAGACAATTGGTGTCTCAAGGGCCTTAACTGGCCACTTAATTAATGGCGGATGCGCCCCTGTCTCCAATGCACTCCCATCTAGCGAAATGTCACAAGATTGCACGTTGAAATGGCACACTCAGCTAACCTTGTCCTGCTTCATTTAATTCTCGAGCGAGTCGAGCGCACGTCCACCCGCCAAGCTAAAAATTCTGCCCACAGTTATTAATGTTTGGTGGGAAGGCTCAAAGTTGGTGTGTAAACTATTTGAAAGCCCAGCCTTTGTGTAAATATGGCCATTTGGACAGAGAGGAGTTTACTCTTTAGGAATGCAACTCAAGCTGCAATTTGATAGTTTGAAGTGTTGAATATTGGGCTGGAATTAAGAAGCAACTTGGTTTGGAACTATTCTTCAGTGAATATTTGTGTAAATTCCTTTTGTGCTGATGTTGTTCTCTAGCAGTCACTATTCTTACTGTTGATGGTACTTCATGTCACAATTGTCCCTCTGCATTGGATGTCATCCCAATCAGCCTCCTGCAGCACTTCCCAGCTGTTTGGATCAATGTCACACAGCTTCAGCTTGTTCTTCACTGCATCCTTCAAACCTTCCCCCATCTACTCCACACACTCATGTTTGAGCTCCTTGGAGACGACACATACCTGTCTGTTTTCACCCAGCAGAGTTGTGATGATATTGGGATTGTCTCAACACTGTTTGATTTTCCCAGTTTCAGCCCCTCACACTGGCTAACGGGGCCTTGCCTTTTGATATCCCTAATGGGTCTGAAGTGCTGTGAAATTTCTGCAGCTTTCTGATTTGAGGGCAGCAACATTTTATCTTTATATAGCGCCATTAACAGAATGAAATGTCCCAATGCGCTTCACAGGAGCATTGTTAAACTAAGTATAACACTGAGGCAAATATTAGTTCAAATGACCAAAAACCTGATCAAACAGGTAGATTTTAAGAAGTGTCTTAATGGAAGAAAGTGAGGTAGAGAGGCCGAAAGATGTAGGGTGGGAATTCCAGGGTTTGGGACCCGGGCAGCTGAAGGTACGGCCGCCAATCTTGAAGAAATTATGATTGGCAATGCACAAGAGGTCAGAATTAGAGGAAGACAGATATCCCAGAGAGTTGTGTGGTTGAAGGAGATTACAGAGATAGGAAGGAGCGAGGTCATGGAAGGATTTGGAAAATCAAGACCTGGAGCCATTAGAGGTCAGCAAGCACAGGGTGATAGGGGTTTTCCCCTGCCTTGTTGTGAATTCAGGCACAGACAACAGTTTTGGATGACCTCAAGTTTACGGAGGCATAAAGGCAAACTGAGGCCACAGCAAGGCAGGCATTGAGATCACTGTGTTACCTCACACTGAGCTCCCCACAGATCCAGCCTTTCACCTACCACAAATCAACTGAATGAAAGCAGTGCTCCTCTGCATATGGACGTATCAATAATTGATTGGTTGTGCGTCACCTTGCTCTGAACCTCCTCTGTATTGAAAATCTTCCCACCAAGAGACAAGTAGGGGATTCTTCAATCGTTACCACATTTATAATTGTCCCTTTTTCATTTAAATGTGGAACAATGGTTGTGTCTTCAATGTCTGAAACATAAGAACTAAGAGCAGGAGTAGGCATTTCAGCCCCTTGAGCCTGTCCCACCATTCATTACGATCATGGCTGATCTCATTTCAGCCTCAACTCCAATTTCTCGTCCTCTCCCCATAACCTTTCAACCCGTTACTAATTAAAAATCTGTCTATCTCCTCTTTAAATTTATTCAATGTCCCGGCATCCACTGCACTCTGAAATAGTTAATTCCACAGATTCACGACCCTTTGAGAAAAGTAATTCCTCCTCATCTCTGACTTAAATCTACCACCCCTTTGCCTAAATCTATGGCCTCTCGTTCTAGAATGCCCCAGAAGGAGAAACATCCGCTCCACATCTACTTTGTCTATCCTCTTTAGTGTCTTATATACCTCAATTAGATCTCCTATCATCCTTCTAAACTCTAGCGAGTATAGGCCTAAACTGCTCAATCTCTCCTCATAAGACAAGCCCCGCATCTCTGGAATCAATCTAGTGAACCTCCTCTGAACCACCCCCAATGCAACTACATCCTTCCTCAAGTAAGGGGACCAAAACTGTGCACAGTACTCCAGGTGCGGTCTCACCAATGCTTTGTACAGTTGCAACAACACTTCCCTATTTTTATACTCTATTTCTTTAGCAATAAATGCCAAAATTCCATTTGCTTTCCTTATTACCTGCATACTAGCTTTCAGCGATTCATGCACGAGGACACCCAGATCCCTCTGCACTGGAGCATTCTGAAGTTTCTCTCCATTTAAATAATAAGTCACCTTTTTATTCTTCTGACCAAAATGGATAACCTCACACTTATCCACGTAAAACTCCATCTGCCAAATTTTGGCCCATTCACCTAATTTGCCCATATCCATTTGTAAATTTCTTATTTCTTCATTGCAACTTACTTTCCCACCTATTTTGATGTCATCTGCAAATTTAGCTATAGTACCTTCTACCCCTGAATCCAAGTCATTAATATAGATTGTAAATAGTTGGGGCCCAAGGACCGAAACCTGTGACACCCCACTAGTTACAGCTTGCCATCCAGAAAAGGACCCATTTATCCCGACTCTCCGCTTTCTGTTGGTTAGCCAATCCTCTCTCCAAGCTAATATATTACCCCTAACTCCATGTGATCTTATCTTGTGTGGCACGTTATCAAAGGCCTTCTGGAAGTCCAGATATACTACAGCTACTGGATCCCCATTATCCACTTTATTATCCATTATCCCCTGCATAATTTTTAATATCCAAGGTGCTGTTAAAAATCCTGTAGAGATACCACTGGAACTTTGAAAAAATCACACGGTATCAATGAACTTTAACATTTAACATTTTGTTTAACACTTAGGATCAAAACTGCGAGTTTAGAAAAGACAAGGTTGTTGCCAAAATCAGGTGCTACCCATTTGTCAGAAGAAGCGAAAGCCATTTAGCAAGAGCAGTAAAAAGGATCGGACCATTATCTGTTGCTATTGATGCAAGATGAAGTCCTTTCCAGTTTAATAGACGAGGCAAGAAACAGAAGCTGTGAGTGATAAGCATCAATTGGCCTATCAACCAATTCTATATAATATATCAAAAGTCAAATATTCACACACATTTCCTGCCAACTATTTATTTATTATTAATTCTTTTTCATTAATTATAATGGAAACTACTGTACCCCTTCACCTTGTTCATATTTTACCATCCCCCATGCTACATACTCTCCAGTGCTGTCAAACGCCATGGGGTTAAAATTGAATCAGGCTGGTAATCAAGAGTGGGAATTGCGATGGACAATTTACCCCCACCATTCGTAATGATCCAGGCAGCTCACAAACTTTGTGCTGTCTGCGAATTTAACTTATAGAGATGTGCAGCTCAGTGCCAAAGTGCGGCCGAGTGACTGCAAACCTCAGCAGCGGGTCCAAGTTTGTGTGAGGCTAACACCACTTAAAACTCGACTGCATGACTTAAAGTCAACCTGTACCTCTTAAAGGAGCAGGTGCTGGAACTCAAGAAGAGACTCTGAGCGGAAAGAGAAATGGAAATGGTGCAACAGGGCGATAGCAGCCCCTGGGCTGTCTGACACGGCACTGGAGGCCTTGAGGCAGGAGAAGAGAGGTCCCCTTCTTTCAGGAGACTAGGAGGCCCTCCAGACAGACATGGAGAAGGCAGTGGGAGCAGGTAGCATCACGGTCAATGCCAGCAGTCTAGTTCCAAGGGACTGGATACAGTGCTGCAAAATAGTTCAATGACCTCATATGAGTGGTCAAGGTGAGTGAGTGCATTACATGCTACACCCTTACAAATGCACCACAAGCTTTACCTACACTGCGCCATTCACCACAGCCACTTTACTCACCTACTAAAAGCCACTATCAAGCACAACACTTAGCTCACATTAGTAGCTTCACCTCACCCTGACATACTTAACACTAATGCAAGCATCACACCCACATCTCACAATTTGCACACGCTGCCAGGTATTCAACTGTGATAGCCATTTTACCCAAGCAGATTGCACCACACTCACTGGCACACTTCCCTTTCGTTTGCAGGACTATTTGGCCCAAAACCAGAGGCAGCAGCATCTAACCAGAAGGGGACTGGCTTGGCAGATGGAGGGGCCCATGCTGTCAATCATTGGTGCAGTCACAACTGAGGCTGTGGCCAGTGGCAGGGCTGAAACAATAGCTGATGTTGGCTTATTCGTCCCGAATCCACCTTCTCACATCCCACTTCCCCCTCATCCCACAACCTCTTGTGATTTACAAACTGCGGATGGCGTTAGCATGTGTCACTTGCTTTCCTCCACTTCCTTCACCTCAACCCTACCCTTGTACCTTTACCCTTTCAGATAAGCAGGAACTGCCAGCTGGTCAAGAGCTGGTGCAGGAGCCTGAAGTGCAAGAAGGACAAGAGAGAAAGAAGAAACACTGTCACTCAATCTCACGCTCGCAGGCAGCAGCTCAGATACTGTCACTGTGTGAACGATAGAGGGTAGCACAGAGGCAGGATCCACACATGGTGAGTCACTGGGCATGTCTGCTGCAATGAGGGTAATGGAAAAGAATAGCACAGTGCCAGCTCACCGAAGGGCAAGGCTGCAAATGGCTTCTGCTGCAGGGAACTTAGACTCGACTGGAAAGAAAACAAAAATGGTCTGATGGACATGCACACCGGGGTACTTGCTGCATTGTCAGACCTGGCAGAAAGCCTGCTGTCACTGTCAATGGACATGGAGGGCTCCAACTCCAACCTGGCACAGGGCTTTGTGCAATATTTGGTGCCTGTTACGAGCTCAAAAATTGCAGTCTTTCTAGTCTGAAGTCTTTATTGAACTGATTGTAAAATGGTTGCTTATAGAGAGAGTCCGTCATGGCAGATGTCACATGACTACAGCAAGCCAGATAGGACATGTAATAATGTTGCATTTCAAAACCTGAACGTTTCCCTTTTCATAATGGACAAAAGACCATTCTGGAATTTTTCAAGGATGTAACTAGTAGAGTTGATGAGGGGGAGCCAGTGGATATGGTTTATTTAGACTTTCAGAAGGCTTTCAACAAAGTCCCACATAAGAGATTAGCGTGTAAAATTAAAGCACATGGGATTGGGGGTAGTGTATTGAGATGGATAGAAAATTGGTTGGCAGACAGGAAACAAAGTGTAGGAATAAACAGGTTTTTTTCCGAATGGCAGGCAGTGACTAGTGGGGTACCGCAGGGATCGGTGCTGGGACCCCAGCTATTCAAAGTATATATTAATGATTGAGATGAGGGAACTAAACGTAATATCTCCAGATTTGCAGACGACACAAAGCTGGGTGGGAGGGTGAGCTATGAGGAGGATGCAGAGATGCTTCAGTGTGATTTGAGTGAGTGGGCAAATGCATGGCAGATGCAATATAATGTGAATAAATGTGAGGTTATCCACTATGGTAGCAAAAACAGGAAGGCAGATTATTATCTGAATGGCTATAAATTGAGAGAGGGGAATGTGCAATGAGATCTGGGTGTCCTTGTACACCAGTCACTGAAGGTAAGCATACAGGTGCAGCAGGTGGTAAAGAATGCAAATGATATGTTGGCCTTCATAGCCAGAGGATTTGAGTACTGGAACAGGGATGTCTTGCTGCAATTATGCAGGGCCTTGGTGAGACTACACCTGGAATATTGTGTGCAGTTTTGGTCTCCTTATCTGAGGAAGGATATTCTTGTCATAGAGGGAGTGCAGCGAAGGTTTACCAGGCTGATTCCTGGGATGGCAGGGCAAACATATGAGGAGAGATTGAGTCGGTTAGGATTATATTCGCTGGAGTTCAGAAGAATGAAGGGGGGATCTCATAGAAACCTTTAAAATTCTAACAGGACTAGACAGGATAGGTGCAGGAAGGATGTTCCCAATGTTGGGGAAGTCCAGAACCAGGGGTCACAGTCTGAGGATACGGGGTAGACCATTTAGGACTGAGATGAGGAGAAATTTCTTCACCCAGACAGTGGTGAGCCTATGGAATATGCGACCACAGAAAGTAGTTGAGACCAAAACATTGTATGTTTTCAAGGAGGAGTTAGATATAGCTCTTGGGGCAAGAGGGATCAAAGGATATGGGAAGAAAGCAGGAGCAGGCTATTGAGCTGGATGATCAGCCATGATCATAATGAATGGCAGAGCAGGCTCGAAGGGCCGAATGGCCTACTCCTGCTCCTATTTTCTACGTTTCTTTGTTTCTAAGACACAAACCTTCCATTTTTCCTAACAAACATAATATCCAAACATGCTTTTCCTAACAAACGGAAGGCACATTTGCATGCAATATCATGTATAACTGTGGGCTGAATTGTCCCAGATTTGCACTAAGTGCAGTAGCAGGCGGGTAAAATGATGCTTTACCAGCCGGCCGCAATGACGGCTTTTCATGCCGTATCATCCCAAACCCACCACTTTATTTATGCATCCCTGGGATCCATGCCGTTTCCATGGCAGGCAGGCTCTCATTCGCCCACCACGACATCGCCTCACAGCTTCATCACACCGTGCGCCATATTTAAAGTTCAGCCACGCGCACACCTCTCAGGGCTTCCAGCTCACGACTGCTGCACAGAAGACAGGATGGCCCCAAAAGGCAAAAAAACTGCGGCCCCCAAGTTTAGTGATGTGTCCCTCGAGCACCTTTTGGATGCCATGAAGGCCCATCGTGATGTTCTCTACCCCTGCCCTGGCCACAGGAGGGGCAGCAGCATCACCAATCCAGCATGGGAAGTGGTGGCAGCGGTGGTCAGCATCAACACCCTGCAAAAGAGGACAGCCACCCAGTGCCAATACAGGGTGAATGGCCCCATCCATTCTACCAGGGTAAGTCACTCTTCTCATCACTCTCAGCTCACACACTCACAAACCCATCACACATCCACAGGGATCTCATACCCCAAGGGACAACACCACTAACTCTCACACACACCCTCACATCTCCATCAGGCTCATATCCTCTGGAGCTCACGTTCTCATCCCGTCCATGGCTCCGCTAACCGCACAAACATTCCATGCAGTGCCATGTGTCCTGTTCACACTCTCTCCACCTGTTTTCATGCAGGAGAAGCTGGATCACAACAGCAGAGAGAAGTCCCAGGCCGGGGGCGGAGTGGCCCACATTAGGCCTCTCACTCACTTTGAGGAGTGTGCCATCACGCTGACTGGTGAGGACATGGACCGTGCCTGCGACGACAGTGAGTTTGGCAGTGAACACTCTCATGAGGATCCTGAACCACATCATCCCTCTCTCAATGCAACCATGAGTATTCTCTCTCCTGTTTTTGACTCTGCTGACATGCACTAATTATCTCTACTTTGGTTCACAGGGAGCTCTGCCAAGCGACTGACACCCTAAGCCAGCCAGTCCATCAGTTCCATCCATATTCTCACTCCCAGCCAAGAGGACACCTCCTCCATTGAAGAGTTGGAAATAAGCAGCCTGGAAGACCCACCACAGCCCTTATCCACACCCTCCACCAGCACAGAGACACACACCTCAGTGGGGCCTAGATCTAGAGCAGGCTCAGGTTCACAATCTGATGATGACCGCATGGATACATGTCTGCAGCAGGAGGAGGCTGGTTTGGCCGAGCTCCCTGGCACTCGGAGGACTGCTGGGGAAGAGGCATCTGTGAGGTCCGAGTCAGATAATGAGCCTTTGGATTTGGCCTTCCAACTGGTTGTGGAGAGTCAGCAGAAGGCGGGAGAACATCACACAGAGCTGCTGGAAGCCCTCAACTGAGTGATGAAGTGGTGCCCACATGTATGTGTATGAAGGTATCCATGGGGAGGATAGCGGACGCTATGGAGACCTTGGTCCATCAGAATGTGGAGATGCGCACAGACCTGCACTCCATTGCAGGAGTCATGGGTGAGTTCCTGCAGTGGCAATGCGAGAAGGAAACGGGGCATCTCGGTGTCCCTGCAGGTGCTTCTTCCCCTCAAGGAGTCAGGCCAGGGCCCACAGGCACCCGGAGGGAGGAGGAGAAGCAACTGGATACCCCTGGGTCATCCACTCAGGAATCTCAGAGGCTGTGCTCTCCCTCCGAGTCCCCTTTGCCTGTGAGCCCCTCAACCTCATCCTCTGTCACCACAGAGGGAGCAGCTGGTAGTGATTCTGGAGGGAGAAATGTGTGTGTGGCAGAGTCTTTCGGAGCCACGTGCAAGCGCTCTCCTACGCACACGGATACTTCATGTATCACAATCAGTCAGTGTCCTGAGCATTTTCAATGCTGCCTACTGGGGCTCGCTTTCACTGGTCCATCTGAGCTGACCTGCATCTCCGCCCATCCAATGATCACACTCCATGCAGCACCTGATCTTGCCCAACACCACAGTTGTTTGACTTTCGATTTAGACAGCTTGGTCTGGATTTGCTCTTTCGCAAGCTCCCCCATCTTTTCCCCTCCCCCAGTCACCTATTTCCTTTCCCCCATCATAGTTGATCCCCTGGCATCATCTTCCACCTCCCCTCCATGACCTACCAGCCACAACCCTTTTCCTTTGGGGATGTCCAGGTGAACATGCACGTTCCCTTCCTTCCCGAAAATTTCACCCCCATCCACATTAACCTCCCCGATCTCCTTCCCACCTCCAGGGTCTGTGTCAGCCTCCGAGTCTCCACCAACCACTCTTGCCATCCCTTCTACTGCTACCATCGCACCCGCACCCTCCCACCCTCCTGCGTCACTCTGCCCTTGGTCATTCTCACCATTCCTTCATACTATAGCTACAGTTGGTTCACTCCCAAGGAGGCAGTCATGGACCCATCAAACCCCTCCCTTGCGCGTTTACATGAACATTGCCCTTCTGAATCCCTTCCCCCTTCTGGACCCCTTCCCTCTCCAGAACCCCTTCGCCCCCAACCTCCCCGGAACTCCTTCTCCCTCTGTACCCCTTAGCCCCCACTCTGGATCCCTTCCCCCATTGGAACCCTTTCCCCCCCCAGATCCCTCCCCCGCCCCCCGCCCCCAAGAACCCCTTCCTCCCCTTACCCCCTCCCTCCTTGTTCCTCCCACACCACGGGACTCCAGTCCCCCACTTAGTTCCTTCCCTCTTCCTGACTCCCTCAGACACCCTTACTTGTTCCGCCACCCTTTGTCCTTCCGCCCTCCCGACTCCTTCCTCCAGCATTACCGCTTCCTCTGGCCTCACTTCTTCCTCCAGCCTTACTCCTTCCCCCTTCCTGACTCCCACAGACACCCTCACTTCTTCCCCTGGCTTTATTTCTTCCCGCTTTCCGACTCCTTCCTCCACCCTTACTTTTTCCTCCACCCAGACTTCGTCCCCTATCCACACTCTTTCCTGCCCCTGGATTCCCTCCCCTCTCCACACCCCTTCCTCTCCCAGGGCTCCTTCCCCCTCCCAAACTCCTTCCCTTATATCTTCCACCCCCCTTACACCTATGCCCCCGGCTGCCAGCTTCTCTCCGGTTACCCCCTCCTCCCCTATGCTCCCTCCCCCCAACTTCAAACCCCGACACCTTCATTACACCCCTCCCAGCCTCACCCCTCTGACACCTTCATTCCACCCCCCAACCTCAGCCCCCAACAAGTCTTCCTCTCCCAGTTGATCCTAGACCTTCCTCTCCCACCCCCTCGACCATCATCTGTTGTGGACACAAGTGGTGACTTTCCAACCTCCGTGAGATGCTTTGCAGCGGAGCCATGTCCATGAGAATCCGCCCAGCATGCCATGGACGTTCCTCCAGTGTGTCGTTGATGTCGGGCTTCAGCATCTTCTGCTCCTCGGATGTCCGTGATGTGAGCAAGGCCCTGGCGGTAAGTCCCGATTTCTGCACGTCACAGTTCTCAAGACATGTTCTGCACCAACATGTTTTCCCACCGACGTGGGTAGACAACCCAGCGGTGGGGATGAGTCCGGCGGGCTGCCCTTATGCTGATGTATTACAATGAGGTTCCCGACACCCGGTGGCGGGGAACATGGCCCGCCATCAATGGGCTAAGCAGCTGATCACAAACTGGTTTCACGATGTCTTGAAACCGATTTTTGGCACTTGTGTCATATAGTCCGCTCCCGCCACTGAACACACCCGACACCAGAGGGCACGGACGGTTCTGCCCCATGAGTTACCCAAGTTACCCACCGTTCTCATGCATTAACAACTATTTCTTCTACTTGTCAGTCTCTGCACCGGCATTGCATACATAGTTTTTAAATCATGCAGGTCTCTTAATGGTACATGTTCGCATTGTCATTGGCTGTTCATCTGGGTGATATTCCTTGTCCATAGAGCGTCGCTCCTTGGCAGTTGTTGCTGAGGTAACTGTTGTTGTTCCATTGCCATTGATGGGGACACGCGGGTCTCTGGGATTAATGGTAGTTCTGTACTCAGCAAAGCTGGTGAGATCCCTTCTCCCTGACCTGCCGACTGCCGTGAAGGAATATCTTCGCTAGCTGTTGGTATATGCCTGGGGTTGCGCTGGTATATTTGCTTGATCATTTCCACCACGTATGATGGAGATGACAATTTCTCTATACCTGTCCCACATTGACACATGCGCTGACTCCTGTTGAGAGCGTTGAAGGTGTGTACTCTGACTGGCCCTCTAATGCTCAGCTCTGGCAATAGCTTGGCAGTCTTGTCAAAATGAACTTTGGCTTTCTGCTGTTTCACCTTGATTTTTTCACTCACACCTGTTACTACTGCTGCCTCCAGCCCCACCTTAAAGGTGCTGAGAGCAGACAGAGAGTATGAGAGAACTCTGTGGTGCCTGCCCACTACATTCTAGCAGCAATGACCAGCACCACTGAGGTGCAGGCATCAGTAATGTGTCCAGGGAGTGTGAGGCTGGACCATCACTGTGGTCTGAAGGCTGCACAGAGCACAGGGAAGAGGCCCTGGACTGAGACACCTGCCTTTATCTTGTGCAGAAAGGTTTCGCAACTGAGTGACAAGAACACTGCTCATCAGAACAAGGAGCCACAGGCAGGGAGACATTCTTAGGAGTTTATTGACAATAGTAAACAGTATGTACAAGTGATTAACACCCATGCCCAGGCTGTGCAACTAACTCTTCTTAACTTCCTAACCCTGCCGTTATGTCTTGGTGCCCCCCACCCGGACATCCACAGCAGAGGTGGAGGCAGCCTGCTGACTGCTACACCCTGTCTGTGATGACCTTGGCGGGCGTCCTCTGGAGGGCTGAGACTGGGAGGGCTCCGGCCTACTTTCGGGGTTCTGCTCTGTGGCAGTGGCCTGGGCCTGTGAAGCTTGAGCTGCTGAGGTCACAGGAAGATGGAATTCTGATGGGCCGGTCACTTCCAGAGCCACCTGGGTGGATGGCCCCGGAGTGTACACCCGCTGATCCTTCTTCCAATGGGTGCCTGAGGCCTCCAGGCTGACTCCTTAAGGAGAAGGGGTAACTGGAGTGAGATCGAGCTGCCCGGCTCCCCTCTTGCATATACTCCGTTGGAGGCCAACCATGGCCTCAGTGATGGATTTGAGCCCATGCAACAGTGCAAGAGCGAAGTCCTGGACCAAGGTCTCCATGGCAGCTGCCATCCTACCAGCATTGACCTCAGTGTATTGGCATACTGGTGCTATCACCTCAGCCTGAAGACGGACGGACTCCTCCATCGTGCCTTGCAATCTGAGGAGTGCAGCGGACATCCCTTCCTGATGTTCCTGAGCATGCCTTTGCAGCTCCAGCAACTGTGACAGCTCCAGAGGCTCATCATCTGACTCGGACTCAGCAAAGTTCTGGCCTCCAGCAGCCCACCAAGCGCCGGACACCAGGGAGGTCCCTGCCTCCGCCTGCTGTGGATCAGACAGTGCGATGTGCTCACCAGATTGTGATCCCGAGGCTATTCTAAAGCTAAGTCTCACCAAGGTGCGTGCCTCTGCGCTGGTGGAGGGTGAGGGTGAGCGCTGTGACGGGACCTGAAGGAGGGTGCCTCCAGATCCCTCTTCAGAGGTTTCTTCGGGACTTGATTGGAGGCCCTGGGTCATGGACTCCATCGATTATTTCCCAGATGTGCCTGCAGAAGCAAGGAGAGATAATTAGTGCAGGGCAGTGACCTGTGAAACAGGACACATTACTCACGGTGTAGTTGTCTGATGCATGTTGCACTGCTGGACCCTCACTTGGTAGAACACTGCCGACCTCACCATCAGCACACGAATGGCCCAGATCCTCGCCAGCCAGCTGGATGGCTCTGTTTTCAAAATCAGTGAGGACTTTAATTTCAGGCATTCCTCCACCGGTCTGCGACTTCTCCATGTTGTGTGCCAGCTTGTCCTGCATGAATAGAGATGGAGAAAGTGTAAGCAGGATGCCTGCCAGGCCAGATGATAAGTATGCTTGGCCTGTGTGGGTGGTGAGTGGTCCCATGGACGGGATGAGGACAGTGTGTGTGAGAGAGTGCATGGTGATATCCCTTGTACTGGCAGCAAGTGAGGGCCCTGTGGATGTGTGATGGGTTTGTGAGTGTGTGAGTTGAGAGTGATGAGAAGAGTGATTTACCCTGGCAGAATAGAGGAGATCATTCATCCTCTTGCGACACTGGGTGGCTGTCCTCTTTTGAAGGGTGTTGGCACTGACCACCGCTGCCAATGCCTCCCAAGCCAGATTAGTGAGGTTGCTGCCCATCCTTCAGCCAGAGCGGGAGTAGAGGACATCCTGGCAGGACTCCACTGTATCCAAAAGGCATTCCAGTAACGCGTCGCCGAACCAGGGCCTGCAGTCTTGTTGCCTTTCAGAGCCGTGTCTTCTTTGCAGCAGCCGTGGTCTGGAAGCACTGAGATGTGTGCGTGTGACTGGCCTTTAAATATGGCGCCCGGCGTGATGCAGCGGCGAGGTGACAGCATGTGGGCGAATGAGCCCCCTCGCCATGAAAACAGCCTCTTTCCTGGGAGTGCATAAATAACTTTGTATTACCGGCCCACTACCACACTCAGTGCAAATCTGGGACAATTCCACCCATGGTCTTACACTCTCATCTACTTCTAAATGATGTTCTCCAGTTAGACATCGCAACCCTGTAAACATATCTTTGTACCCCTCCAGGATCTGTTCAGCTGTCAATGGTTTTGTGTGCTGTGACACATTGTAAATCTCTGTTGGCACATTCAGGGTTACCAGTCCAAGCTTTAGACTTGCTTCAGCTGAGATGAGCGTCTGTTGCGTATAATCTATGATCTGGAACTCTAGATCTTCCTTCTTGCCATTGCATTGGGCTCTCAGACTAATTTGTCCTCTTGGTATGAGTATTGAGCCATCATACAGCCTCAACCTTACATTTGAAAGCTTAATTTTTTTAAATCACCACATGGAGCTGCTTCATACAGGCCTGTGAAGGTCATGATGCTGTATGATGCGCCAATGTCTATCTGAGACTTCTTGTTCGCTTGATACTCTCCTTCTGTGGTCATCGTTGTAACAGTCGCAAACCATTTCTCACCTATAGACTTGACAGAACCAACCTGTTGTATTGTGTATATTGCTTCATTAGACTCCTGCTGATATCTTTCCAGTGGCCATCTGAATAGGCTTCCTTTGCTTCGTTCTAGCCAAACACTTGTGTGTGAAATGATTCAGCTTCTTGCAGTTAAAATATTGCTTTCCTCACACTGGGCAATCCTTCTTTTCTTTTTTATAATGTCATCAGCAGTATTTGCATCCTGCCTTTTGTCCACGATTGTTTTGCTCTTTTGGCATGGAATGTCTCTCAGCATAATGTATCTCTTGGTTTGCTCTGCCATACATGTGCTCTACCTGATGTTTTACAATGTCCACATTTCTATCGCTTTCTTGAGTGTACATTTCTCCTCTTTAAGTAGACTTGTTCTCTGAAAGGGATCTCATGTGCTTATGACTGTTCTAACTTTAATCAGAACATCTTCTAGTTGCCCGAATTCACATGATTCTGCAAGCTGTGTTACTGCAGTCACATACTGATCAATGGGCTCCATTTCATCTTGAGCTCTAGTGTTGATTACATAGTGTTCATAAGTTATGTTCACTTGGAGTTCGAAGTATGCCTTCAAGGCTTTCAAAATCTCGGTTATCAGTTTCCTTTGTTCGTTGGATAGATTTGGGTGGAATAAAATTTGTAGCAGTCTCTCCCCAGCAATGTTAGAAGTGTGGCTACTCTTTTAGGCTCTGGCCTTTTAATTAAATCTTTTGCAATTTCGTAGTTTTGCCAACGCAAGTGGAAAAACTGCCAGTTCTACCACATATCACCTTTCATTTCGACTGATTGTAAAATGGCTGCTTACAGGGAAAGAGCCTCGTGGCAGAGGTCACGTGACTACAGCAAGCCAGATAAGACATGTAGTAATATTGCATTTCAGAACCCAAATATTGCCCATTCTTTCTAGCACGCAAGTGCTGGTCAAGTCCATGAGAACTCTATGGACCCGGACATGATCAGGCTCTGATGGCTGGTGATCACAGAACAATCAGAAGCCACTACACATTGTAGGAAATTTTATGCAGGCAACAGGGGCCTTAGCCGTCGGCTGGAGTGCCAGCGAGCAAACAACATTGTTCCCTTTCGGCAAGGCCTGTTGAATTATAGGCCAATCAGGGAATTAACAGGTCACTGGTGGGCCTTCCATAGGATCAGGACCCCTGGGTCAGGGAGTCCCTCCTACCAAGAGCTGCCTGCCATGAGCAGCTTTTGTACGCAGCACCACTGAGGAGGCAGTGGCTGTCGTGGGAATGACAGCCACTGGAGGCCGAGGATTGTGGAGTGGCTCATGCAGGCCACAGATAAGGGGTAAAAACAAAAAGCTACTGCGGATGCTGGAAATAATAAGATAAGGGGGAAGGGTTTTGTGGGGTCAGCATCAAGAGCACGCCAGTGGCTTTCAGTGGTCCCGGACCCTTCCTCCCTTCTTGATGCTGGGCCACTCAATCAGGTACTGAGTGCCATTGAATGAGGGATTCATCCCTGGAAGCTGGGCACAAGCAGCCTGCACAGGTTTGCTCATCATGTTCCCCGCATGGCAGCAGGACCACCCACAACTGGATTAATCCCAGCAGCAGCAGAATGAGGCCCTTAAATCAGCATTAATAACCCACTTAAGGGCTTCAATGGGCAATGGGATGGGAGGGTCATCCACAGGCCTTCCCGCCATGGCCTCAATCAGAGTGGAGGTGGGAAGTGGGCTGGGTCCCCACCCTCCACCCTCCACCCTCCACCTTCCCCTGTGATTAAGTGCCATCTCTTCCACTAAACCTGCCTGAGAGAGGCATAAAATTTCACCCAATATCTGAGTGCTGCAGTGGAAGCTCAGATTGGAGTCTTGCAATCTCAGCTTGTTGCCACACAAGGCCACCCACAGTATCCCCTAGTGAAAGTCAACAGCCTCCCACCAGCCATGCTACAGCCACTGGGATAGCACTGAGGAGGAGTGCTCCGGCAGACCAAGGCAATAGCAAGACAGGCAATAAGGGAATTCACAACGGAGATTAGTTGGCCTTTGTGTGGAGTTTGGAGGGTTTGATAGATAAAGTTGGTAAGGAATGGTTATTTTGTGGTGGGTTTTATTGCAACATTGTAGCCAGAAGGATATCATAAACAGAGGGTTGGTGAGTTGTGAGATTGTTGTACAATGGGGAATTGGGGTTGTGTTCACAGGAACCGAGTCAAATGGGATGATTATGGAAACTCCGGCCAGAACAGGGATGTGCCAGCTGTCTCCTTGTCTTCCCCCTCCTCCTCCTGCTCCTCCTTCATAGCTGCTCCCTAAGGTCTGTGGCCTCATGATGCTCAGAATGTGGAGGATCCAGCAGATCACCATGAATTGGGACAGAGGCTCCAACGAGCACTGGAGGATCCTCCAGATCGGTCCAGGCAGCTCCTCAATGCTCTGCTCTGTGATGTTTCGTGTGGCAGCCTGGCTCTCACTGTACACTTACTGGGCACATGTGGTAGGGCTGTGGAGCAAAGCCATGAGCCAGGTGCAGATAACCCTTGTCTATGGAATTCATTGCCACAGAAGGCTGTGGAGGCCAGGTCATTGAGTGTATTTAAGACTGAGATAGATAGGTTCTTGATTGGTAAGGGGATAAAAGGTTACGGGGAGAAGGCAGGAGAATGGGGTTGAGAAACTTATCAGCCATGATTGAATGGCGGAGCAGACTCGATGGGCCGAAGGGCCTAATTTCTGCTCCTATGTCTTATGGTCTTATGGTCTTGTCGCCCGGTGACCATTCTCTGATTTGACTTGTGACTAATACTGCGGGATCAGTGGGCGGGTACAGAATGAAAGCATCATGATTGCTGCTGGAATAATGGACATTCACCATTATGATGTGCTCAACATGTCGAACACCATCCATAGCGCCAAAACCACAGGCACTATGAACAGCAGATTTGAGGCTCAAAACTCTACCCCTGTGTTCACACATCTCACAACGTTCCTTTAGGGGCCAACATCTCCCACCTAAACAATATGCCAAATGGTCCTTTTTCATTCCAGAGTGTAATGTAGCTTACTGAAACCAATGTTGATCAAAGGCTCCAAAAAATAATTCAAAGATAAAGAAATGTTTGTTTGTTGTCTCATGCATTTACAGGAACTGCATGTACACCAAGATTTTTCACAGATTTCCAGTAAATTGTCTCCAGTGTTCCCTAGGATCAGTTGATGAATATAATGCTTTACATATACGATGCACTACAGTTGAGAGATTCAGAAGGTTACTCCACAGAACCACAGATTGGTCAGAACTTAGAGCCCACTGCTACATTACGATGTGTGACAGCAAAACTGAATGGGAAATGTGGGCAAAAGTAAACATTGGCACAAAAGCATGAACAAAAATTATAACAACTGGCAGTGTGTAACCTGGACAGGATTCTTAATAACACATCAGTCGATGCACATGCTGAATTTGGTTGTAAATGGGGTTAAAGTTGGACATAATACAAACAGAAAATGCCGCCAGTACTCAGCAGGTGAGTCAACATCTGTGGAGTGAGGGACAGAGTTAACATTTCAGGTCGATGAGCTTTCATCAGAACTGGGAAAAATTTAAAATGTGATGGGTTTTAAGAAGGGGAAGTGAGGAGGGTGGAAAAGGAACAAAAGAGAAAATCTCTGATAGGCTGGAAAACAGAAGGTTAAATGATAAAATGATTTATTGGTGGAAGGCCAAAGGGAGCGGTAATGGAACAAGTAAAGAAACTGAGGATATGTCCAGAGGAGGTGGGAATGTCAGATGTGAGGATATTGGGATTTAAAATATAAAAAGACAATAAAAGTGACAAAAAGCCTGACAACAGGGAGCAAGGTTTTGTAAAGTGGATTTTAGACCAGAAGATAGAGAGGTAAAGATGACAAAGAGCAAATATCTATCGGCAGGGGAAAATAATTCTATATTTTACAATTATATAGTATTAAATGTAAGTGTCTGCTTACAGGAGTCGGGCTCAGACCCCTTACATCTTCCAGGGGCCACAGAAGCTGCAGGGGTGGCTCCTCAGGGACAAGGGCCACCTGCAGAGAACATGGCTGATGATATCCATGCGGTGGCCTCAGACTGTAGCAGAGCGAAGGTATAAACGAGGCTCATGCTGCAACTCGCAGCTTGGTGGAGCAGACCATCGGCATGCTGAAAATGAGGTTCCGGTGCCTGGACCAGTCTGGTGAAGCCCTGCAATATAGTCCACAGAGGGTGTCACGCATCATCATCTCCTGCTGCACCCTTTACAACCTGGCAGTGCAACAGGAGAGCAGCTGGCTGAGGAGGAGATGCAGGAGCTGGAGGCCTCCTCCGATGAGGAGGACACCGACGATGATGAGAGTGCGGAGGTCCTCAAAGGCGATGACAGTGATGAGGCCTTCACTCTGGCCGGATGAGGCAGGCGCACTCAGAAGGCCCTCATAGCTACTAGATTTGTGGAGGATGATGACAACATGCAGTGAGGAGATAGCATAGATCCTCACAGCGCATCTATGAATGTTTGACTCCAGTCTGTCTTATGGCAGCACACATACCCTCTGTGATAATGTTCCTGTCATGGAGACGCAGTGGAGACTCTAATAGTCACTCGATTGCAGGAGGATGATGATGACATGCAGTGAGGACACTCCATAGATCTTCACATAGCCTTTTGGAATGCTTCACTCCTGTCTGGCCGAGGGCAGCTCGCTTGCGCTCCATGACCAGGGTCATATCATAGAGATGCAGCCATGAAACTTTAAAAGCATCCGATCCTTTGTCAGCCTTCAGCACCTGACCCCTTAAGGAGCACAGCGTCACAAGTCACAGATGCTGATGAGATGGGGGCCAGACCCACCTTAAAGGTGCTGAGAGCACACAGAGAGAATGATGGAACTCTGTGACACCTGCCCACGACATTCTGGCAGCAATGACCAGCACCATCGAGGTGCAGGCATTAATAATCTGTCCAGTGAGTGTGAGACTGGACCATCACTTTGGTCTGAAGGTTGCACAAAGCAGGACTGAGGCACCTGCCTTTATCTTGTGCAGAAAGATTTCACATCTGAGTTACACGAACACTGCTTATCAGAATGAGGAACCATAAGCAGAGAGATATTGTGGAGAGTTTATTGACAAAGTGAATATTATGTACAAGTGCCCAGGCTGTGAAACAATATCTTCTTAACCTTCCTAACCCTGCAGCTACATCTTGGTGCTTCCCCGACATCCACAATGGAGGTGGAGGCAGCCTGCTGACTGCTATGTCCTGCCTGTGATGACCTTGACGGGTGTCCTCTGGAGGTCCGAGACCTGGAGGGCTCCGACCTGCTTTCGGGGTCCTGCTGTGTGGCAGTGGCACCCTCTTTGGCCTGTGGAGCTCGAGCTGCTGAGGTCACAGGAAGAGGGGAGTCGGTTGGGCTCGACGCTCCCAGAGTCACCTGGGTGGATGGCCCCGGGGTGTGCACCTGCTGATCCTCCTCCCTATGGGTGTCCGAGGGCCCATGGCTGACTCCTTGAGGACAACAGTTAGCTGGAGTGAGATCAGGCTGCCCAGCACCTCTCCTACGTACACAATGAAGGAAGCCAACTATGACGTTGGCGATGGAGTTGAGCCCGCGCAACAGTGCAGGAGCGATGTGCTGGACCAAGGTCTCCAAGGCGGCCGTCATCCTACCAATGTTGACTTCGGTGCGTTGGCATGCCGGTGCTGTTAACCCAGCCTGAAGGTGGACGGGCTCCTCCATCGTGCCTTGCAATCTGAGGAGTCCAGCAGACACCCCTTCCTGATGTTCCTGAGCTTGCCTTTGCAGCTCCAGGAGCTAAGACATGACTGAGTCCAGAGGCTCATTTTCCAACTCGTTCTCAGCAAATTACTGGCCTCCAGCAATCCTCCGAATGCCAGAGACCTGGGAAGTCTTTTGCAGGGCATTGGCACTGACCATCGCAGCCAGAGTCGGGGTAGACGACATCACGATGGGCCTCCACAGCATCCAAAAGGCTTTTGAGGGACGTGTCACGGAAGTGAGGGCCTGCAGTCTTTTTGCCTTTTGGAGTCATCCTGTGCAGCAATCCTGGGTTGGAAGCACTGAGAGGTGTGCAAACGGCTGCACTTTAAATATGGTACCCGGTGTGATGAAATGGCGAGGTGACGGCGAATTGAAGGCCGTCCGCCATTAAAATGGCGTGTTTGCCGGGTATGCAGAATTAATGCGGCAGGTTTGGAACAATACTGCGTGAGAAGCAACCTTTGCGGCCGACGGGTAAAATGTCATTTTTCCCGCCCACTACCACACTTAGTGCAAACCTGGGATGATTTCACCCTCTGCGTGACATTGGATTACACATTGACATCAGATTCCTGTGTATTGCAATTTTAACAAAGTTGCTTACCCCTTTAATTTAAACAGAACAACAATAAAATAGTGCAAATATGAAGCTGGAGATGAAGGGTTAACCAGCAGAATGAAACTAGCACTGAGTTATATTGTAACTGTACCATGTTGTGCTGAGAATTTCTTCAGCAGGACGAATTTGCTCTCTTGTTAAGGGCTGATGTCCTGCTGATTCAGGTTTATTGAGTGTAAACTGATGAGCTAAGTGACAAAGTATAATACTGAGCCCAACACTGTAACAGCTGAGATCAGCAGACACATGAAAACTGAGGGAATCAAACCATTCAATCGAACAAAGGGCAGAGTGTAATTGTCACTCTTCACTGTGCGGCTGTTTGAACTCACATCAGACGCCAGGATCTCTTTTCATAGTTTTTTGTTTGTGGTTCTTCATTGTATATCTTGTAAGTTATTGTTTTTCCTTTGTGTATCTTGGTGTTGCATTGCATTCAGTTCAGGCTTCCTTAATGCATTTAATTGTATCATTTGGTTTAAGCCATAGCCTTGTTACAGTATTTGACTTTGTAGCTTGCTGTAGCACAATGCAGCAGCACTGTTTCCAGTGACACATTAAATTGGATATGGTGATCACTCGCACCTCATTACGCTTTGCCCTGGCTTCATTTACTATGTCAAGCGTATTTAAGCTCATATTGCAATATTTCACTGAGCGTCTTGTTGATGTATTCTATTTCATAGTGAGCAGAAGTGCATCACTTCACACCAAATACTTCGCTCTGTCACCCTTTCGATGCCATCTCGTATTGTTGGGGCTCATGCCTGTAACAGCAGTTCCTGGAGGAGAATGGTTTGAAATAAGCTTTTTGCCTTGTTTGTGTTTTCTAAACACCAGTATAGAGTGCATGGAAATAGAGACCATGTAGTGATATGGGTAGGGAATTGGTTAGGAGATAGGAGTCAGAGAGCAGGGATAATGGGCATGCATTCAAATTGGAAGGATGTGACCAGTGGTGGTCCCAGGGATCTGTACTGGGCCTTCAGCTTTTCACTATATTTATAAATGGTTTATATGAAGGAATAGATGGTTTTATATCCATGTATGTTGATGACACCAAATAAGGTAGCACAGTAAGCAGTGTAGATGGGAGCAGCAAAGGGATGTTACAAAGGGATACGTATAACTGAAAAAAGAGACATGCTGTCAAAGCTTTTTGTCTTGCACTTATCTGGACAGATGCAAAAATGCCAAATTTTAAAGGGATCAACAATTTATACTGCATAAAAAAGAGTGCTGATTGGTTGGAAGACAATTCTGATTGGTCAACCTTTACCATGGATAATGCACCAGGGAACTATTGTCCCACACACTTTTGTTTAATTCTAAAATGGCACAATGCCTGGACATGTTCCTTTTGCCTGCAGAGTAGAGGTCCCTGTGTATGTAACTTCTGGCAGGTATAAGTGAGCTAAGCAACTATTTAGATATGTATAAAAATAATTTAAAAGCTTAATTGAATGCTGGCCTTTATTTCAAGAGGGCTGGATTCAAAAGGATGGAAGTTATATTAGAGTTATATAAACTCTGGTTAAATAGGATCTGGAGAACTTTATTTAGTTCTGGGCACTGCACTTCACCTATATTGGTCTTAGATTCGCCAGATTGATACCAGGGTTAAAAAGGTTAAATCATGTGGGCAGGCTGTACAGTAGGTTTGTATTCCCTTCAGTATAGAAGATTAAGCGTAACCTAATGGGTTTGTTTAAGATGATTGAAGGAATTGCAAGGCTAAATAGGAAGAAATTATTCCCTTTGGAAGGATACAATGACCACCAAAAGCCACGGAGCACAAGTATTAGCCACTGCTTCCACTATGCAGTGTCCACCAGATAGGACCACCCACAAGCCTGTGAGAAAGTCCACCTAGCTGCACCTGGGTTGCATATGGTTATATTATGTAGTTTGATGCTACCTTGCTGTTTACTTGCCTTTAATGAAACATTAAATACTGCACCACAAAAATAATGCTTTACTCATTTATTGCACTACTGGGGCCATTACCAATTCAATGGTTCTTGCAAGGAGTTGCCGATGAAATCTGTACTTGGCAGAGAGCTTTTATTTGTAAGATATTCCTTTAAATCCATAGTGAAACTAGAGATTTCTGGAAAGAGGGGCAATTGGAATCCTTGGCAAGAGATCATTAGATTTCTGAGAAGTTAAACTCTGGCTGAGGTTACAATTCAAATACATTTTTTTTTTAAAATGACCAACAGAAACTAATTGGGGTTTCGGGTTACAGCTTTGTTCAGCAGCAGCACACACAGAATTCATGTGAAGAGAAGCAAGCAAAGCTCTCCATGAAAAGATCAGTTTTCTGCTTGGGAGTAAGAAGAAAATACAACTCCAGAAGCTCTTGGTGGAGCAAAGTGTGAGCTCATTGAAAGGGACTGAATCCTAAAAGTTGTAAGAACAGCACAGGCATGCTAAAGAGTTGTGTGTTTGTATCAGAGAACCAGGTCATGAAACAGGTGTTTGTTGGTTCAAGAGGAACTCTGGAAAGCTACAACATCAGGACTGATGTGACCCGAGTGAGAGATAATTCGTACACACGCACCTTCTTGGTGATAAGCGTATCCAGGGACTTCACAGCTGCTGGTGAAAGCAACTCAAGGACCAAATCCATTGAATGGGATAAGTGAGAGATTCTACAAACTGGAGGCTGAGTTGGAAAGACTATGAGATTACATGTGATGTCACATTTGTCTGGGAAGTGATGCAAGTGCTCGTAATTATCTTTGAGGCGCATCTTTGCTGCATCAGCTATTTAAAGTGGAATTCATCCTTTCGAGTGAAATAATATAGCCCAGATTTTCAGTTCAGGCCAGGGAAACACAAGCTAGGCCAATTCCCGGCTTCCAAAACCCCGGCCCACCTTTAAACCCCATTCAGTTATATTTTTGTTTTTGAGAGACATGGGCGGGGAGGGCTTGGGTTTTGTGAGTCACAGTGCAGTGTGGGGGGAATGTGGGTACCTAAGTGGGCCAGTTAGAAGGCCAGTCTCAGTTCTCGGGGACAATAGCACTGCTCCCAATACTGTTCTTATGCAAACTAAATCTAACCCCCACCCATTAGCTGCCCCACCCCATACTCTCTCATATCCCCCATGACTCCTCATATTCACCATGCCCCCATCTCCTGTAATTCTCACGCCACCTTTATGTTCCCTCATGCTCCTATTTGCCCCTCCATGCTCCTTCATACTCCCCATGCCCCTTCATTCTCCCCATGTATCCCTCATAGCCACTCACCCAGCATCCACCATGGAAAAATCTCAGGATGTCTTTGAAATGGGCATTAAAAAATAAACTTCTAATAATCAAATAGAGCTGTCATTCAAAGGTATTTCATACTGAAAAAAACTCACTCATAAAAGCTTCCAAGTGGTCAATCTGCTGTAAAACAAATACTTTTACAATTACCACATCAGAGACATATTTTCCTTTAATAACCTCTTAAAACTGTCAGTCAAAATGTGAGCACAGCTACCAACCACACCCTCCACCCCCAACCTCCCATCCGCTGAGAAAAGTGGTTATTGAGCTTTTGAAACTCAGCCAAGCATTCATAACGGACTCAGCTGTAATAACAATCCCTGGGAAATGTAATTAATGGCGTCTATTAAAATTGAATAAACAGATTCCCTTTTTAAAGCTGCAGATGGTGTTCCATTTCCATTTCAAATCAGTTTGCCTGCCAATCAATGGAGTGCTCAGGTGTTTAGATTGTATAATACTTTCAACAGCTGGACAATTTTTTTCATCAAAGCTAATGATCTCTCGACATTTAAATCATAGTCCAAAACACAACAGGAGGTTTCCCATTACCTTTTTCTCCCATTTAGAATGCATTATGGCACTTTCTGCGATGGGAAAAATTACATCTAATACACCTCAACACTTAAACAGTGCTGGCCACTGTAATAGTCAATTTGCCTTTTCAAGACAGTGCTCTGTGATGAATCACTGCAGTTGAAACACATCTACATTATAATACAGCATCTACTAGCGACATTTGAAATTGTCAGTATGTTCCCAGCTCCTTGACAGTCTTCCCCCAGTAGTCACATACACTCCAACAAGGCGAGTTTTTTGTGGGGTTTTGAAAACCCGTACCAGAACACTAAAACAGAGGGACGCGGGGGGGTGGTGGGGCTGGTGCATGCAGGGTCACAACCTAAGGCTTTCCCAATCTGGGAAAAGGCCTCACAAAAACAGCACGGGGTTGGGAAGGCACTGCAAATTTGAAATTGCTGTCAAAAATATTGTCCTTCCTGACCCCCAACCCCATCCCCACCTCCATCACCAGACAAAAATCCAGCCTTAGGTTGTGACCCTGCATGCATCTGCGCCCCCCCCCACCCCACGCCCCTCTGTTTTAGTGTTCTGGTACGGGTTTTCAAAACCCCGCAAAAAGCTCGCCTTGTTGGAGTGTATGTGACTACTAGGGGAAGACTGTCAAGGAGCTGGGAACATACTGACAACTTCAAATGTCACTAGTAGATGCTGTATTATAATGTAGATGTGTTTCAACTGCAGTGATTCATCATAGAGCACTGTTTGTCATTTGTCTGTTAATGCATATTTCATTTTATTTTGATTTTCAGCTCGACTGTTACAGTTGAAGTGAAATCTTCTCCAACGATTCCTTTCTTTTCAGGAATTATGACAGGGTGTGCTGGGAAGGGCCACACAGTGTGAAGTTGATGAATTTTCCATGCTGTGGCCTACTGTGATGACAGGTCAAGTAAGATGGTTAAAGACATTCAAGGAGAGAAGTACAGAGCTACAGATGATGTAATATTCCATCAGACTCCAGGTTCGTGTATTGTGGACAGGCTTCTGGGAGTCAGGAAGTAAGTTACCCGCTGCAGAATTCTCTGACCTGCTCTTGTAACCCTTGTATCTAAACAGCTGGTCCAGTTTGGCTTATGGTCAATGGTATCCCCAAGGATGTTGATAATGGGGGATTCAGCAATAGTAATGCCATTGAACGTCAAGAGGAGATGGTTAGATTCTCTCTAGTTGGAGGTGGTCAATACCTGGCACTTGATGGCATGTATATTACTTGTGTGAGGTAAAGCACTTGAAGTGAAAAGTTGAGTACTGATTGCTAGAGATTGTTGGTAGGTGTGTAATGGGAGTGTAAAGAATTGTGCAGTTGGTAGGATATTCCATTTGAAGGTTGAACTCACTCACCTTGACAACTGGTGTAAGGTCATTAAGCCTCTTCTTGCACAACATGTAAGTTTTTAGACCTCAACTTCTGACATTGATCTCTGCCACTACTTCTTCATGTTGTCTCCTGAGCATATATCTGGAGGATCCCCTGCCCTCCTAAGGCTATAGGGTGTCCCTCCTTTTCTCCTGGTCTTAAACAAAGACCTCCTGTGCATTGGCAGAAAACCTTGGTATTCACTCTGTTGCATGTTCAGCTAGTCAGGAACATAATGGAATGCTCTCCTCTTGCCTGGATGAGTGCAGCTCCAACAACGTCAAGAAGCTCAACACTATCCAAGACAAAACAGCCCGCTTGATTGGCACCCCATCCACCACCTCCATCACCACACACACTGGCAGAAGTGTGTACCATCTGCAAAATGTAATGCAGCAACAAGACTCCTTCAACAACATCTTTCAAACACACGACCTCTACCAGCAGGTAGATGGGAACACCACCACCTGTAAGTTCCCCTCCAAGTCACTCACCGTCCTGACTTGAAAATGTATCACTGTTCCTTCACTGTCGCTGGGTCAAAATCCTGGAACTCCCTCCCTAACAGCACTGTGGGTGTACCTACACCACATGGACTGCAGCGTTTCAAGAAGGTGGCTCACCACCACCTTCTCAAGGGAAATGGTGGAGAGATAGTGACATAATGTCACTGGACTAATAATCCAGAGACCCAGGCTAATGCTCTGGGGACATGAGTTCAAATACCACCATGGTAGCTGGTGGAATTTAAATTTAATTAATAAATCTGGAATATAAAGCTCAGTAATGGTGACCATGAAACTATCATTGATTGTCATAAAGACCCATCTGGTTCACTAATGTCCTTTAGGGAAGGAAATCTGCCTTCCTTACTTGGTCTGGCCTACATGTGACTCCAGGCCCACAGCATTGTGGTTGACTCTTAACTGCCCTCTGAAACATTCAGTTCAAGGGCAATTTGGGAGGGGTAACAAATGCTGGCTTTGCCAGTGACACCCACATCCCATGAAAGCATAAAGAAAAAAAATAGGAAAAGCTAATAAATACTGGCCTAGCCAGTGGTGCCCACATCTCATGAACAAAGGAAAATCACACACTAGCCTCACACCTATAACTCAAAGCTTGCACTCTAGCAACTATTTAGGAAGGATATATTGTTCTTGGAGCAAGTGCAGCATAGTTTTAACAGAATGATACACTGACTCAAAGGGTTAAATTATGAGGAGAGGTTACACAAACTAATGCTTATTCCCTGGAATTTAGAAGGCTAAGGGGAGATTTCATCAAAGTTTTCAAGACATTAAAGGAACAGGTAGGGTAGATAGAGAGAAACTATTTCCACTAGTCGGGGAGCCTAGGTTTTGGGGGCAGAGTCTAAAAATTAGAGTCAAACTTTTCAACGGTGCAATTAGCAAACACTCCTACACACAAAGGGTGGTAGAAGTTTGGAACTCTTGTCCACAAATGGCAATTGTTAATTTTAAATCTGGGATTGACAGATTTTTGATATTCGAGGGAATTCAGGAGATGGGTGAAAGGTAGGTATACGGAATTACATTGCAGATCAGCCATGTTCTCATTGAGTAGGCAGAATAGAGGGTTAAAGGCCTATGCTTGTCCATATGTTCCCATTCAAAGTTGACAGCCACAGGCAATGTTGTCATTGTCCTGCTTTGAGGCCACATTTGAAGCTGCAAAATGAGCAAATTTCACACATGACCATTTTTGTGAAGCGGAGACATCTCATGCATTGTCCCTCACTGAAGAGGAGGTAAGAAAATTCCTTTGTGATGAATCCTTGGTGGATATGGCCTCCTAATAAGTGAACTTCCTCCTCATCTCCTCCTCCCACTTCTAGCAGCTTATCCTGCTCAGTGTGACCTCTCTTCATCTCCCAGCCATGTTCAAATCCCAGAGGAAACCCTACTAGCTCCCTCCTCATATCTGGAAGCTGCTTTTCTCAGTGCAAGATTTTAAAAGGCCAAAAATTACTCCAAAACCAATACAGCCCATCTAAAGGATTCAAGTTCTAGCCCAGTATAGGAAAACTCCAAAAGCATGTACAATTCCAACAGAAGAAAAAAAAAATCTAGCAACAAATCTGCAAGTAGTTCACTATCCTTTTAAATGGCACCTTGTGGGAAGGTCCTTAATTTTGTTTAATGTCATATTCAGTTGAAAAAGGTTAAGATTAGCTGAAGATAGCATTGATTGCCGTCTGATTTGCATTAACATCTCGCTGCTCCTGTGCAACCGGCTGTGTGTGTCAATTATGGTTTTATTTATGCCTTTAAGAAGAATGCTTTTTAAGGAAGATCACATGACCTTTAGTACCCAATAGGAGAGTAGTGTGGGTTACCTCAGTAGTTAGTAGTTAGCAGTGTAAAGATAAGTTTGAGTTGGAAGCAAACGTGTAGTTGCTGCTGAGCACCTTTCTAAATAATCTATAAGTTTCCACCTAAGAAGTGTCTGCTGATCGACTCAGCCACCACTCACAACACTGCGCATTTAATATTTCTTAATTTTCCTTTCCCTGATACTTCTTCATGTGCTCCCCAGGCATCCACAGCAGGTATGGGGGCAGCCTGTTAGCCAGTTGATCCTGTTGCCTTGGATGACCTTGGCAGCCATTCTCAGGACAGCTGAGGCCTTGGGGGCCCCAGCTTGCTTTAGCTGTGCCCCTGTGGGGCAGCTTTTCCCTCTGTGGGGACAGGACAAGGTTGAAGGGGTCACAGGCAGAGGGGATTCAGAAAGGCTGGACAACCTCTGAAATTCCTGAGTGGATGTCCCAATGGATGTCCAACTGTCACTTCTCCTCCCTTTGGGTGCCTGAAAGCCCCAGCCTGACTGCTTGAGGGGAAGGGGCACCTGGAGGGAGGTTGAGGTGCCCCGTTCCCCTCTCATGTACCAGCTGCAGAAGCTCCCTCACGGCTGCTGTGGTGAAGTGTAGGTCTGCGCACACCTCTGGCAGAATCTGGAATAGGATCTCCATGGAGTCCGCCAACCTACCCATGGAGACATCCATGCGTGCACAGGTTGGCACTACTTCATTCGCCAGCAGGCAGACAGACTCCTCCGCCTCACGTGCCATCCTGTTGAGGGCCTCTGACACTTCTGATGTTTCCCCGCCTCTTGCTGACTCTCCACCATCAGGTGGAAGGCCAATTCCAGAGGCTCGTCATCAGACTTGGACCTCGCAGATGCCTCTTCCCCAGCAATCCTTCAGGCACTGGTGAGCTCAGCTGACCCTGCCTCCTCCTGCTGCGGACATGCGTCCGTGCAGTGATTGCCAGATTGTGAGACCCTTCCTAATCTAGAGCAATACCCACCGAGGCTTGTGTCTCTGGGCTGGTGGAGGGTGCAGGTGTCGGCTGTGATGCCTCTACAGTTGCACATGGCTCTTGTGTTATGTCCATGCTCCTCTCTGGTCTTGGGTTTGTGCTGAAGCTGGGCAGGTCTTCTTCTAGTTCAAGCCTTGCCCTCTTCCTGGTGGCACCTGTAAGTGAGAGAGAAGATAGCAAGTGACAGCATGAGCTGCCTCCAACATGGAGTCACCCTTGACCCTGAGGTTTTTATTACACGCATGGATCCTGACTGGTTGGAGGCCCAAATCCAGTCTCTCCATCTCCAATGGCCCAGCTCCACTCCACCCTGCCACCCTGCCACGAATTCAGTCACTTCCTTCAGGTGTGGTCGACCCCCTCCTGTCTTCTCCCTCTCTCGCCGGTTATGGCTTAACTAGCTCCGCTCAAAAAGAACAGAGAAGCTGGGGCTGAGGAATTGTATTTAGCATCCATTTTTACACAGCTATTTCACTTTTCTTTCTATAGTTGCAGTCTTAAAGATAACCCACTGGTTTGTGTGGCATTTCATTAATGCACTGCATGTTGTCCAGAAGGGTTCTGAGCCCATATGCAGAAAGGCATGTCCTCTGCGGAGCTTGATGGCCCTCTGCACCTGAGCCCCTTCCCACCCTGCCCCGCCTCCCCCTTCCAGACAGCATCCTGAGCTCTCTGCATGGAAGGGTGAAAGAGACACAAGTGGTCATTCTACCTGAAGAGTGGATGAACTGCACTGGGGCTATGAGGCATCACCTTATGACCTTGCCACTGAGTCCCATGTCCCTGACATTCAGTCATTGTGGTTACTGTGAGCAGCTGAGGCTTACTTACCCTAGCAGATCAGATGAGGTCGCTAATTCTCTTCCGGCATTGGATGCCTGGCCTGCACTGGACACTGACAGCGGTGGTCTCCCTGCTCGGCCTCCTCCTCCCATCAGCCCATCCCATCAGGATGTCCCTCATGGGCTCCACCTAGTCGAGGAGCACGCCCAGGGATGAGCTATTGAATTTAAGAGCAGGGGGTTCCTGTCTGCTACCTGCCATCTCCGTGGGCCTTATTCGTAAGTTGCTGCCCGGGTGCCTTTTAAATGTGAATATGGCAGCAAGGTGTGCACCATCCAACCCGCCCCGCTGCGTGATTCGCCAGGAAACCCCAACACATAATTAAGAAACCAGAGTCACAAGATATTGCGGGAATTTCCCTTCGGCCTCTGCGATGGGAAACACTCCCTGTTCCCGCCCCCACCATGGGGCTCAGTCCCAGATGCAGGAATTCCGCCCTCAGCTCCCATTACTTTATCTTTGCAAAGGAGCCAGTCAGTCTGTAAAATTTTCCAGTGGTCACTGATGTCTAATTGGTGGCTGCCAACAAACTTGAAGAATTTCAAAAACATCCCTGTGGAGCCAGGAGGAATAGGAGTGATTCCATGCCAAAACATTATCCTGACTGCTTGTAATTTGCAATGCCTATGTTTTGGTTAAAAACACCATTGTCCATCTTATACCTATGCACATCATTGTGTTCTGTGTTACATAGGTTACATACTAGTTACATAACAACTAGGCCACTTGTGGAGAAAGAAACAGATTTAATGTTTCAAGTCCAATATGACTCTTCTTTAGAATCTTGATATTTCCTGCACAGGAAATCAAAACACCCGCAGGTACTCCCCCATGTTGCACCTTCACTTAATTAACTATAACTTACAGTTATATTGTACCTTTAACATAGTAACACACCCTAAGACATTCCAGAGGAGTATGATCACTCTAAAAGAATGACACTGAGACAAAGAAGACGATATCAGGATGGGTAACAAAAAATTCGGTCAAAGATAGTTTTCAAAGGAGGCGCGAGCAGAGAAGAGGTTTACAGGGGGAATTCTGGGCCTAGACAGCTGAAAGCTCGAGCATCAATGGTGGAGAGATAAAAATTGGGGACGCGCAATGGTCCTGGGTTGGAGGAATGCAGAGTTCTTCGACAGTTGTAACATTCTGAAAGGTTAGTGATAATTCGATCTGAGAGACAGAGGGAAGAAACCATAAAGGGCTTTGAGCACAAGGAAGACAATTATAAAATTAAGGCGTTGTTGGAAATGGAGCCAAAGCAGATCAGCAAGCACAGAGTGATAGGTGAACAAGATTTGGTCCAGGTTAGGACATGAGCAGCAGAGTTTTGGATGAGCTCAAACTTATGGAGGGTGTAAGATGGGAGGTCATACATGACACCATTGGAATAGTCACGTCTGGAGCTAATAAAAGCCCAATCAAGTGCTTCAGCAGCAGAGGGGCTGAGACAGGGGTGAATATGAACAATAATATGGAAGTGCAACGTTGACAGTCTTCATCATGGAGAGGATATGGGATCAGAAACTCGTCAAGGTCAAGGATGCCAATTTGGTTCAGACTCAGGCAGTGAGGGAGGGGCATGGAATTGGCAGAGAGGGAATGGGGTTTGCAGCAGGGGCTGAGGAAAATGGTTGGGGTTTTCTGGCCCTGTCGTGGCAGGACTTTCCGCGGGAGATTCAGCGGCCCAACCATTGACCTTCGACTGGGCTGGGTGGTCCTGGCGGCAGGCAAGGCTGGAAAATCCCACCAAATGGCTTTAGTCTTCCTAATATTTAATTGTAGGAAATTGTGGCTCATCCAGAACTAAATATTGGACAAGCATTATGACAATATAGAGGCTGTGGAGGGACTAAAAGAGTTGCTGGTCAGGTAGAGCTGGAGTGGAGGTGGAAACTGAAGTCATATTTTTGGATGATGCCAACAAGTATGTAGATAGATGCTTGGGGAACGTCAGAGATAATGCTGTGTGGGCAGGAAGAGAAGCCGATGAAAGACATTCTCTGATTTGCTATAATATATAGTATAATTGGAAGCACAGTGTTATGACACAGCCAATGGTAAATGCTGAGCTGCTCAAATCCCAAAGGGAAATTCAGAACAACTGCCACAACTTGTTTTGCAATTTGTATATATTTCAAGATGCGTGCCTTGAATTCAGTAGTAATAAGACCACCGAGCCTTATAGGTTTCTTACAAACCTAATTAAACCTCTATTAATGGAAGAAATGATTTTAAGTACATACATAGATCTACAAATTACCACCATGTTGACTTCTAAATCCCCTAGTTAATCTAACTTCCAGTTACACTTTTGTTAAGGCAACATTAAGACACATAGATTTTAAAAGACCCAGGCAAAGTAACACACAATACCCTGAAACAGTCAAACTCAAAGTGAGTTTTCTTAACTTCAGTTCTTTGTAGGCATCAGCTTGAGGCTTAGATGCTGAAGGCTTTTCACATTTTTTAGATCTTAGGATGTCTGCACACAGCCTTCTCTCATTCATACGTATTTACCCCTTTGAATGCAAATTCCCATTGTTTCACTATATCTTTGGACTTTACCTCTCTAGTAATAAAATCTCTCATAGTACCAATTTTACCAGTAATCTTTGGGAAAAATAAACACACTGTTTCTTAACTTCTCCTGGCTAGGTGTAATGTTTCACTCCCTCTTTTGAATTCAATCTAGTCTGGTTTATTTAAAAATGCAATGGTTCCCTTTACACCTTACACCCTAAAACTTCCCCAATTGTTTACCTACTTAACATTTCAAACCTAGCTTATCTTACATCAAAGCCTTCAGACCAGCTGCTTTTAATTTATTTAAGTCACACACACACACACAGAAATAGACGCAAACTGCACCAATACTCTACTTCACAATAAATTGCAATAACATTGTGAAAATTATTGTATCTTCCTGACATCCCCCTATGAAAATGAACTGTCATAATTTTAAAAAGACAGCTTCATTTTCTGAACCCAACCTACATTACCTCCTGTACTTATTATGCTAGTACACTACCAGCTGCATGTATTAACATAACAATGTATACACAAATCCTTGGTATCAACCAAAGTTATTCTAGTCCACTGTCCAGGTTTTACATGTCCAATTTCCCCTTTTGAGCTTCTTGTCAATGCATCTTCAATCAGATTTACTCATCCCGCTACATGTATAATCTGTAGAATAAATGGTTACAGTAATAAACCCCATCTGAATAGCCTTGCACTTCTGTCTTGAAATTTGTCCAGAAACCTTAAAGGATTGTAGTCTGTATGAACAATTGTCTCCGACGAATTGTTTGCAACGTAAATCTCAAAATGGTGCAATGCTAACACCAACCCCAAAGTCTCTTTTTATGTCGTTGAATATCTTCTCTGCTGTACATTCAACTTTCGTGAAAAAAGCCCTATTGGTTTTTCAATTCCAGTGTCATCCCCTTGTAACAATACGACCCCAATGCCAATGTCGCTTGCGTTAACGGCCAACTTAAATTGCTCAGCGTAATTGGGTAAGGCCAAAACTGGTATCGTTCTTATTACTGTTTTCAAACTATCAAATGATTTCTGACACCCCTGTGTCCATTGAAGCTTCTTGTTCTTTTTTAATAGGATGGTCAATGGAGCAACCACTTGGCTAAAATTTCCGATAAAACCCGCTCATGCCCAGAAAACTCAAACTTTCTTGTTTTGTTGTAAGCATGGGGAACTCCACAATAGCCTTGACTTTCACATCTCTTGGAGCCACCTTACCATGTCCAATGGTATGGCCTAGATATGTAACTTGCGCTTTTTACAAATTCACTTTTAGCCAAGTTCACCACCAAATCAGCTTCTTGTAATCGAGTAAATAATTCTTCCAGATGTTGTAAATGCTCCTCTCACATCTGACTGGAAACTATTAAGTTATCAATATAAACAGCACAATTGTCAGTCTTTGAAATGTTGCAGGTACAGTTTTCATTCCAAATGACATGACTTTAAATTGATATAGTCCATTTGGCATCACAAAAGCCAATATCTCCTTTCCTCTCTCTGATAATGGTACTTGCCAATATCCTCTTAGCAAGTCAATATTTGTGATAAATTTTGATGGTCCCACTTTCTCAATACAATCTTCCAACCGTGGTATAGAAAATGAGTCTACTTTTGTCACTCCATTCACCTTTCAGTAGTCCACACACAGTCTATGTGTTTCATCTGATTTCGGTACCAGCGCAATGGGTGAACTCGTTACTGCAACTAGACTCAATGATATCATTTTGAAGCATGAATTCAATTTCCTTCTGTACTTGCGATAACTTTGCCAGATTTAATCAATAGGGATGCTGCCTTAGTGAAGATGAAACTTCTGTATCATGTATAGCTAAATTTGTCCTCCTAAACATATTTCCACAAATAGATTTGTGTGACTGCAATAGTTTCTCCAAATCACTTTGACACTTCTCCGGGAGGTAGCTCAATATTACATTTACATTTCCAAGTACCTCCTCATTATGCAGTTTGATTAGAGGAAAATCAATTTCAGAATCCTGCATCTCTACCTCTTTCTTATTATTTACTTCTACTAATACTTCCTTTTGGTCCTCTTCCCTGTCAAAATGCTTTTTAAGCATATTTACATGACACATCCTCTGCTCCTTTCTACTATCTAGAGCATTTATTAAATAATTTACTTCACTCAGTTTCTTTTCAATCCTGTAAGGCCCATTAAACCTTGCATTTATCGAGTCACCCAGTACTGGTAACAGAACTAGCACTTTCTCCCCAGCAACAAAACTACAAGCTGTAGCTTTCCTGTCTTCACTTTCATCACTTGCTGTGATATCCTTAAATGTTCCCTAGCCAACTCACATGCTCTGTCCAATCCCTTCCACATAATCCAGGAGAGAAGTTTCTGAATTTTGATCCACCAATTTCTCATGAATCAGTTTCAATTGTTGTCTTACCTCATGGCCATAAACTAGTCAAAAGGACTAAAACCAGCTGATGTACTAGGAGCGTCCCTAATTGCAAATAACAAGAATGGAATTCCCCTAATCTAATCCTAAGGGACAATCCTGACTATATGCGCTCATCATAGTTTTTAGAGTTTGATGCCATCTTTCCAAAGCCCTTTGTGATTTAGGATGGTAAGCTGTTGACTTAAATTGCTTTATCTCCAAACGGTTCATTACTTACCTAAACAACTGTGACATGAAATTTGAACCCTGGTCTGATTTTATTTCTTTAGGTAAACCATATCTTGTAAAAAATTTAGTTAACTCTTCCACAATTTTCTTTGTTGTAATATTTCTCAAAGGTATTGCTTCAGGCAACCTAGTAGACACATCCGTTGTTGTCAGTAAATGCTAATTTCCACTTTTAGTCTTAATGGGGGGTCCTACACAATCAATCATGACCCTTGTAAAAGGTTCTTCAAATGCTGGAATGGGAATTAAAGGCTTAATCACTGCTTGTGGTTTCTCTATCACTTGACATGTGTGTCATGTTCTATAGAATTTGACTACATCCAGGCCTAAAAAAATGTTTTTGTATCTTTGCATGTGTCTTTCTAATTCCTAAATGTCCCCAATTGGAATTTCATGACCAATCCTCAGAATCTCATTTCTATATCCAAATGGTATTACATTCTGATGCACCTCCCTCCAGCTTTCAATTGCTGAAGCATGATAAGGCCTCCATGTTCTCATTAACATATTGCCCTTAAGGTAAAAACATTCTGGAATACATTTTGCCTCTGTTTCTGAGTAAGCTGTCTGATATAAATGTTTCATTTGCGAATCTTTTTTCTGTAACTCCACTAAGCGCCTTGAATTAAACACTTCAGCTGAACTGACCTCTTATCTTTTCTTCTGAACAATGTTATCAAACACAGTGTCACCTGGAGTCAGAGCGTCCAGAATCAACCACCTTTACGTTTCTTAGGCGTACGTGTCCTGCCTTCTGTCGGCTTCCGTGCAGTGGGTGCTGTGCACAGACTAGCGTCTGGTGTGGGTAGGGCTTGCTCCATTCTGCGCTCGGATGGGGTCCGTGTACTGGTGCTTTAACAACCTGCTGCTGGAGGACGTGTGATTCCTGGACTCGTTCCGTCATTTCTAGGACAGCTGGAGAAGGAAGCGGGGAGGTTTCCCCTCCTTGAGGCTATGCTGGGACATGGGCAAGGCTCATGTCTGCGTCTTCTGTCAGGAGTATGCGAGGGGTCGACAAAGAGGCAGAAATCCAGGGTTGAGGAGTTGGAGAAGGAGGTGCTCGACCTGGAGGCACGTCTCTGTCAGCCCGACGCGGACCCGGCCCTGCGGCTGGTGTATGAGGAGAAGACAGGTGCGCTGCAGGACCTGCATCTTTTACCAATATAAAACCCACTGCACAGTCTCCTCCTGCCTGCACTCAGCAATTGTAAGAGATTCTGAAGGAGACCAAACCAATAAGCTGCGTGGCAGACCATGATAACAGTCGTGGCTGCTCCAATGTTAGCCAGCACCACCACCTCCATGGGGATGAGAACACACAGCCACATCTGTACATGTTGCTGTCTGTGATTATGCACTGCCTTCACCTGAAAGAGAGATGGAAGTGTGTCTGTGAGTGTGCTGCCATGTGTTTGGGTGATGTGCCCATCATAGTTGAATAGCTGGCAGTGTGTGAAAGCCTAGAGAGGTGGGTATGAGAGTTGTAACAATGCTGAGGGTGAGTGTGAGGGGGAGGCAATGAATGTTAGTTATGTTTTTGTAGGTCAGTGAAGCTGTGGTGGTGAATGGAGCAGCGTGTGAGGCTAGTGGCTCATTTGTAAAATTATGGCATTTGAGGACTTCACCGTTCATGTGAGGTCATTGAAATTTTTCCTGCAGTTAGTCTAGACTGCTGGCATTGAGAGTGGGCTAACAGCTCCCACCGCCTCCTCATTCCAGTCTGAAGACCTCTTGCTCCTGTTACGGACAGGGAAGGGAGGCAAAACTGAACTTCTTTACTTCCTTACCATCTGTTCGTAAGCAGAGATGTTTTAATTTTTGAAAAAGGCTGTGGCGTATTTTTCCAAACCTTCTGTTTGTGAGGCTATTTAAAGTAATTAAAGACCTGCCCGTCCAAGCTTAAGGCTGGCGGGCAGGCCAGGAACCCCAGCGGGCTCCAGATTATTGATGAAACTTCATCCACTGGCGGGATGAAGTTTCATGTCCGTATTTTAAAATATTAATAAAGTTTATGTCATTTTTATTAACATGTCCCATCTCATGTGACATTGTCACATGAGGGGGACATGTTAATAATTTTTTAATTTTTGTATTTTTAAAGTTTTTCAGACTGTCACTGATCTCCCTGAGAAAGGACTTTGTCTCAGGGAGAAGTGTGCTCTTTTGTGCGCATGCGCGAAAGAGTGCACTTTGACAGTTGGGGAATCCCTCCCCGCCTCCCCCCGCACAGGAAGCGCATAGCGCTTCCCATCGGGGATGCCACTGGGCAGGCCTTAATTGGCCCGCCCACTCAAAATGGCGGCGGGCCCCATTTCAGTGGTGGTGGTCGGCTGCCCACCCGCCGCTGAGCCGGTGGGGCCTGCCCGCCATCCGAGGGCAAGATTCTGCCCAATAAGAAGATAGGAAAGGGGAGTTTTTACAACAATAAATAATTTTTTAAAAAAGTACCATAAATCATGTGATTCCCAGAGCCCAGAAATTCTAAGTCCAGTGAGGGTTCCTTAACGTAGGAGCTACAGTTCAGATGGGTTCAGCTAGCTGAAGCAGGATTTGCAGAATTCCTTTAAAGCTGATGGAGATGCAGCGTGATGAGGTTGGTAGGCAGAGGCTTGGCCTGTTCGGCAAGCGATGGCAGGAGTCTTCCAGGGAAGCAGGCTTTGAGGTAGCTTAGACTTGACGCAGGCTGAAGTTTAAACAACAGACCATGCTGTGAGTCTAGAAATGTAATATTAAAACTTTGCAACAGTCAGAAGCTTAGGTCATGTGATGTTGCCCATCAATAAATCAGTTGCAGGTTAATAAGCAGTTTCTATGCCTCTGGTCAAAATCCATTGTTCACCTTCGGAGATAAATGGTAGCATTTAATGCTTCTGCACGAATAACGAATTTTGATGGCTCTCCCTTTGTTATAGGAACAGGCTGAGGAGACAGATCATCTGCTGGTCCCTGGTTTCATTGATTGTAATATGTCCTCACAATCAGAGGTGTGAGATTCCAGATGGAGGAGGGTTTAGCTTTTGTCCAATAACTGCTGTTGGAAATTTCCAGAAATTGTAGCCAACTTGTGAATCACAGGACCTGTAGCAGCCATCTTTTGGTTCAGCAAGGTCTACTTTTTTTTAAACAGTTTATAATCTCTTTCATGTCTTAGGGTCATGACAGCCCCATGGACCTCTCTCTTCATCAAGGCTTCCAGTCCTGAGTCAGAGGCCTTGGAGCATGCTCTTTGCCCTGTTGCACCATTTTCACCCCCTTCCCTCAGAATGTTTTCCACAATCAATTCCAGCCATGTGGATTCCTGCTGAGGTATAGACACTCAGCAGCACATTTAGCACTGAGCTGCATACTATTATAATTTCAATTAATGGCAGTGTGAAGTTTGCATTCTTCCTGTATCGCAAATGAAGGGGCACAGGTTTAGTTTTTACATCAACCACTAGAAGTGAGGGTTGAAATTGTGGTCATACGCATGTAGTGAAGAAGGCAGTACTGTCATATGATTTTAGGAGAATGAAGGATAGTGGGGGAGGGGAGTTTTGGGAGTAGCAAGGCTGTAGGTGGTGCAGGTATAAGGAATAAGGGTGGTATTGTTACCATGACAACTTTGGTGATCTTCATTGAACTTCTTCCAACTTTGAGAACATGACCTGACTCTAGACTGTTGACATTGGTGTGCTCTGCAAGCTCCTCTCACTGTCAGTGGTGTCAGTGGTGTCGATGCCTGAAATCCTTTCTTGCATAATAATGAAATATTTCCTTGAAATAAATTTTGCACCAAGCACCTTCAAGTTGACCTCCACCATTCTACATCCTTATTTACCCATGATCCTTTATTATGTATAAGATCTTAATTTCCATGATTAATATAGGCCTGAATTTCACATTCCCCGGCCGGCAGGTTTTTAGGTGGGGTGGGGAGACCATGTAATAAAAGGAACAGTCTTCCCTCTGAGTTCATTCTAGCATTGGGCACCCCCCACCCCCTCAAAACCCCACTTAAGGCCCAGTAGCCACTGGACCTCCCACCCCACCCGGGCTCTCCCCCAATACACCAACTGCCCACTTTCCACACCCCCAGGCCTTCCCTACACTCCCCACACTGGGACCCCGAACACATATTGCTAACCAGTCCCAGGTCTTAGACCCTGGCATCTTCAAGCACTCTCTCTTCTCTCTACTGCAGCTCCTGTTGCTGCAGGAACCAGAGAGCTGCTGGCCAATCAAATGGGCTGGCAGCTCTCTAAGATGGGACTTCCTCCAAGAGTGAGGGGCGGAAGTCCCACTTGTAGCCAACTGACGCTCATTCAAGCATGAAATGGCTATGGGGCAGGCAGAGTCAGTGGGGATGTGTTCCCTGCTGACTCTTTGGATGGCGGGAAGGGAAATCCCACTATCTGAAATATTCAGGCCATAGAGCTCCAGATCTCCTCATCCCTTCTTATTTTGGCTCTGTGTGTTATCTGAACACGGCAGTGGTAGCACTCTGCTTCTTCTTAACACCGGAGTTTCCCTGCTGTTCTGGGCGATGCAGTTACCTGCTAATGACTGGATCAAACCAATCAAACAATCCCCCTTGTCTACACTCACTCTCGTAGGGAAAATGTCAGTCTACAGACTGACTGGATCAAGTTGCCTATTCCAGGAGGGTTCCTCGGTGAGCGCTGGTCAGTTAAACCTTAGACTTCTCGACAATGCCATTACACTTGTTCATTAATTGTACTGGTGTCAGGAATTGTTCCTTTGGAATAAAAAGATTCTCAAAGTGATTGCTGAAGCATTTATTATATTGCTTGACATCACCAGTACGTGCAGCCCATTGTCTCTACACAAGTTGGATGATGTGGTTCCATACCTTGAATACACAATGGGATTGCTCTTTATGTGAAGCTATAAAAATGTGTAGAAGCTGTTATTATTCCACTTTTTTAAATTGCAGCAGGAAGTTAAAGCAATGGCGGAGAATGAGTAAGCATCAGCAGAAATGTTTCCAACATTCTTTCAGGGGGAGTTCGATGAAGCTCTGGTTTAACACGTGTTTCCTTAGACTATTGGGTAGACTGCATGTCTTGTGATTCCACAGTTTCTCCTCACATTCTTTGCCATTTTGATGTAACCATTATCACCCCAGCTTGTTCCCCAACTGTAAAGAAAGAAAAAACCATGATATTAACATCACAGTTCGGTTCAAGAGACAGGTTTGGAGAACTGAGGCTTTTACACTGGAAATTCATAAATTTTGACTCGTCCAGTCTCCCCAACCCACCCCCAGCCCCACCCCCAACTTCCCCTCCCCCCAAACCCCAGTGGTTGGTGTCATCAGCAACCACCCCCACTACCTTGGTCTTGTCAGCAACTCCATTGAAGTGTCCCTTAGTTTTTTCCCTTGGGACTATCTCCCTGTTCTGTCATTAACCCTTCACATCCACAAACATTATTCAGTGTTGGTTACGTAGATACATAGACTGCAGCACAGAAACAAGAAATTCAGTCCAACTGGTCTGTGCTGGTGTTTCTGCTTCACATGAGCCCCCTCCCATCCCTCTTCAGCTAACCCTATCAACAAATCCTTCTATTCCTTTCAGCCTCATGAGCTTATCTAGCTTCTCCTTCACTGCATCTGTGTTATTCAGCTCAAACACTCCTCGCGGTAACACTTTCCCAATTCCACCACTCTCTGGGTAAAGAGGTTTCTCCTGAATTTCTGATTGGATATATTAGTGACTATCTTATATTTATGACCCCTAGTTTCAAACACCTCCACAAGTGGAACCGTTTTCTCTATACCGACCGTATCAAATCCTTTCACAATATTAAAGACCTCGATCAGGTCACCTCTCAACCTCTATTCTGAAGAAAAGAGCTCCAGTCTGATCAGCTTTCTCTGATAAATCTCTCCTCTCAGTTCTAGTATCATCCTTATGAATCTTTTATGCTCCTTCTCCAGTGCCTCAGATAATAATCAGCAGTGGGAATTTTGGTGGATGCTTCTCTCCCTACCCCAGGAACACAGAGCAAATCCAGTGCTCCTGTTACTGCCCATGCTGTGATCAGTTATTTGGTGTTTTTATAAAGTACATACCTGTTTTTAATCAGCCAATAGTTCCTACTATCCTCTCTTCCATATCCAACTGCCAGGACTGCATGGTTTATAGCCCGACTCTTGCATCTTGGATTCCGATAGACTCCTGTAAGCAGACACTTACACTTAATACTATATAATTGTAAAATATAGAATTATTTTCCCCTGCCAATAGATATTTGCTCTTTATCATCTTTTCCTCTAATTATCTTCTGGTCTAAAATCCACTTTACAAAACCTTGCTCCCTGTTGTCAGGCTTTTTGTCACTTTTATTGTCTTTTTATATTTTAAATCCCAATATCCTCACATCTGACATTCCCACCTCCTCTGGACATATCCTCAGTTTCTTTACTTGTTCCATTACCGCTCCCTTTGGCCTTCCACCAATAAATCATTTTATCATTTAATCTCCTGTTTTCCAGCCTATCAGAGATTTTCTCTTTTGTTCCTTTTCCACCCTCCTCACTTCCCCTTCTTAAAACCCATCACATTCTAAACTTTTCCCAGTTCTGATGAAAGCTCATCGACCTGAAATGTTAACTCTGTCCCTCACTCCACAGATGTTGACTCACCTGCTGAGTACTGGCAGCATTTTCTGTTTGTATTATGTCCAACTTTAACCCCACTTACAACCAAATTCAGCATGTGCATCGACTGTTGTGTTATTAAGAATCCTGCCCAGGTTACACACTGCCAGTTATTATAATTTTTGTTCATGTTTTTGTGCCAATGTTTACTTTTGCCCACATTTCCCTTTTGGTTCTGCTGTCACACATCGTAATGTAGCAGTGGGCTCTAGGATCTGATCGCTCAGTGGCTTTCCGAATCTCTCAACTCCATTGTATATATTGTATTCATCAACCGACCATAGGCAGCACTGGGGGCAATTTACTGGAAATCTGTGAAAAATCTTGGTGTACATGCAGTTCCTGTAAATTCATGAGACAGCAAACAAATATTTCTTTATCTTTTGAATTTTTTTTTGGAGTCTTGATCAACATTAGTTTCTGTAAGCTACATTACATCTGGAATGTAAAAGGGGTCACTCGGCATTTTGGTTGAGTTTGGGTGGGAAGTGTTGACCCCTAAAAGTTGTGGGATATGTGAAGCTGGCCTCCAAAGTGTCTGTGGCTTCATTGCTATGGATGGTGTTCGACATGTTGAGCACATCATAATGGTGAATGTCCATTATTCCGGCAGCAATCGTGGTGCTTTCATTCTGTACCTGCCCACTGATCCCGCAGTATTAGTCACAAGTCAAATCAGAGTATGGCCACTGGGTGACAAGGGTTATCTGCACCTGGCTCATGGCTTTGCTCCACAGCCCTACCACATGTGCCCAGTATGTGTACAGTGAGAGCCAGGCTGCCACACGAAACATCACAGAGCAGAGCATTGAGGAGCTGCCTGGACCGATCTGGAGGATCCTCCAGTGCTCGTTGGAGCCTCTGTCCCAATTCATGGTGATCTGCTGGATCCTCCACATTCTGAGCATCATGAGGCCACAGACCTTAGGGAGCAGCTATGAAGGAGGAGCAGGAGGAGGAGGGGGAAGACAAGGAGACAGCTGGCACATCCCTGTTCTGGCCGGAGTTTCCATAATCATCCCATTTGACTCGGTTCCTGTGAACACAACCCCAATTCCCCATTGTACAACAATCTCACAACTCACCAACCCTCTGTTTATGATATCCTTCTGGCTACAATGTTGCAATAAAACCCACCACAAAATAACCATTCCTTACCAACTTTATCTATCAAACCCTCCAAACTCCACACAAAGGCCAACTAATCTCCGTTGTGAATTCCCTTATTGCCTGTCTTGCTATTGCCTTGGTCTGCCGGAGCACTCCTCCTCAGTGCTATCCCAGTGGCTGTAGCATGGCTGGTGGGAGGCTGTTGACTTTCACTAGGGGAGACTGTGGGTGGCCTTGTGTGGCAACAAGCTGAGATTGCAAGACTCCAATCTGAGCTTCCACTGCAGCACTCAGATATTGGGTGAAATTTTATGCCTCGCTCAGGCAGGTTTAGTGGAAGAGATGGCACTTAATCACAGGGGAAGGTGGAGGATGGGGAGGGGTGGGTGGGGGCCCAGCCCCCCCTCCGACCTCCACTTGATCAAGTCCGTGCCAGGATAGTCTGCAGACAACCTTCCCAACTACTGAGGCCCTCAAGTGGGCTATTAATGCCAGCTTAAGCGCCTCATTCTGCCACTGGTATCAATCCAGTTGCGGGTGGGCCTGTCGCAAAGCGGGAGCATGATGAGCAAATCTGTGCGGGCTGCCTGTGGTCTCTCAGGGTGGGATTCCTCATTCAATAGCGCTCAGTGCCTGATGGAGGGACCCAGCACCGGAAAGGAGTTGGGGTCTGGGGGGGTGGGAGGAACCGCTGAAAGCCACTGGTCTGCTTTTGTTGCTGACTGTACGAAACCCCTCCGCCATATCTTTGGCCTCCAGAGGCTGTCATTCCCGGCACAGCCACCGCCTCCTCAGTGATGCTGGTGAGCAAAAAAGCTGCCAGCATCTGATTGGCCAGCAGCTCTTGGTGGGAGGGACTTCCTGACTCTGGGGTCCTGATCCTGCTGAAGGCCCACAGGTGGCCTGTTAATTCCCTAATTGGCCCATAATTCGACAGGGTTTCCCCAAAGGGAACAATGTGGTTCTCTCACTGGCATTCGAGCTGACTGGTTGCCTGCATAAAATTCCCCCAATGTGCAGTGACTTCTGATTGTTCTGCAATCACCAAGCCATCAGAGCATGTATCATGGTCGGGTCCATAGGAGTTCAAATGGAGTTAGCTAGCGCTTCCATACTAGAAAGGATGGGCACCAAGTTTTCCACAAAGCCCTGTGCCAGGTTGGAGTTGGAGCCCTCCATGTCCATTGATAGTGACAGCAGGCTTTCTGCCAGGTCTGACAATGCAGCAAGTACCCCGGTGTGCATGTCCATCAGACTTTTTTTGTTTGTTTCCAAGTTGAGTCTAAGTTCTCTGCAACATTTCCCTCCAGTGAACTGGCACTGAGCTATGCTTTCCCACTGCTGTAGTTGCAGCTTATTGGTGCCTGGTGACTCACCATGTGTGGATCCTGCCTCTGTGCTACCCTCTATCGTTCACACAGTGACAGTATCTGAGCTGCTGCCTGCGAGCGTGAGATTGAGTGACAGTGTTTCTTCTTTCTCTCTTGTCTCTCTTGCACTTCAGGCTCCTGCACCAGCTCTTGACCAGCTGGCAGTTCCTGGTTATCTGAAAGGGTAAAGGTACAAGGGTAGGGTTGAGGTGAAGGAAGTGGAGGAAAGCAAGTGACACACGCTAACGCCATCCGCAGTTTGTAAACCACAAGAAGTTGTGGGATGAGGGGGAAGTAGGATGTAAGAAGGTGGATTCGGGACGAACAAGCCAACATCAGCTATTGTTTCAGCCCTGCCACTGGCCACAGCCTCAGTTGTGACTGCACCAATGATTGACAGCATCAGCCCCTCCATACTCATTACAGCTTTGGTTCAAACATGGACAAAAGAGCTGAACTCCAGAGATGAGGTGAGAGTGACTGCCCTTGGCAAGAAGGCAGCATTTGATCGAGTGTAGCATTAAGGAGCTCAAGAAAAACTGGAGTCAATGGGAATCGGGCGAAAACTCTCCGCTGGTTGGAGTCATATCTAGCACAAAGGAAGATGGTTATGGTTGTTGGAGGTCAGTCATCTCAGCTCCAGGACATCACTGCAGAAGTTCCTCAGGGTAGTGTCCTCGGCCCAACCATCTTCAGCTGCTTCATCAATGACCTTTCTTCCATCATAAGGTCAGAAGTGGGGATGTTCTCTGATGATTGCACAATGTTCAGCACCATTCGCAACTCCTCAAATACTGAAGTAGTCCATGTCCAAATGCAACAAGACCAGGACAATATCTAAGCTTGGGGTTACAAGTGGCAAGTGACATTCGTGCCACACAAGTGCAAGGCAATGACCATCTCCAACAAGAGAGGATCTAACCATTGTCCCTTGACATTCAATGGTATTACCATCGCTGAATCCCCCACTATCAACATCCTGGGGTTTATCATTGACCAGAAACTGAACTGGACTAGCCATATAAATACTGTGGCTATAAAAGCAAGTCAGAGGCTAGGAATCCTGTGGCGAGTAACTCACCCCCTGACTCCACAAAGCCTGTCCACAATTTACAAGGCACAAGTCAGGAGTGTGATGGAATACTCCCCACTTGCCTGGATGAGTGCAGTTCCCACAACACTCAGGAAATTTGACACCATCCAGGACAAAGCAGCCCACTTGATCGGCACCCCATCCACAAACATTCACTCCCTCCACCACCAACACAATGCAATAGTGTGTACCATCTTCAAAATACACTGCAGGAACTCACTAAAGCTCCTTAGATAGCACCCATGACCACTACCATTCAGGACAAGGGACACATGGGAATTCCGCCACCTGGAGGTTCCCCTCCAAGTCACTCACCATCCTGACTTGGAAATATATCTCCGTTCCTTCACTGTCACTGGGTCAAAATCCTGGAACTCCCTCCCTAACAGCACTGTGGGTGTACCTACACCACATGGATTGCAGCAGTTCAAGAAGGCAGTTCACCACCACCTTCTCAAAGGCAATTAGCAAAGGGCAATAAATGCTGGCCCAGCCAGCGAGGACCACATCCTGTGAATGAATAAAGAAAATTAATACTGCCATGCCATCTTCCTGCTGGTTAAGTGCTTCTTCCTCTGGCTATGGGCAACCTTGACCTGCAAGAGAGAGGGAAGTGTGCTAGTGAGTGCGGTGCAATCTGCTTTGCCGATGCAACTATCATGATTGAATGGCTGGCAGTGTGTGCAAGCTGTGAGATGTTGGTGTGATGCATTCAGAAATGCTAAATGTGTCAGGGTGGGGTGAGCTCGATGATGGTTTTTAGTGGGTGACTGTAGTGGCTGTGGTGAATGGAGCAGTGTATGCGAGGCTAGTGGTGCATTTGTAAGGGTGAAGCGTATAGTGCATTTTTTATTCATTCATGGGATGTAGGCATCGCTAGGCCAGCATTTATTGCCCATCCCTAATTGCCCTTGTTCATTGCTGTGTTTGGAGTCTGGAGTCACATGTAGGCCAGAGCAGGTAAGGGTGGGAAGATTTCCCAAAGAATTCCCAAAAAGGGAGATTTCCTTCCCTAAATGGTATTAGTGAACCAGATGGGTTACAACAATCATCATCATTAGACTTTTAATTCCAGATTTTTATTGAATTCAAATTCCACCGTCTGCCCTGGGTCTCTGGAAAACTAGCGCAGTGACAATACCACTCTGCCACTGCCTCCCCTATATTTACTCACCTTGACCATTATTTGAGGCCATTGAGCTTTTTTGTAGTACTGCATCCAGCTTCACAGAGCTAGACTACTGGCATTGACCGTGATGCTACCTGCTCCCACTGCCTTCTCCATGTCTGTCTGGAGGGCCTCCTAGTCTCCTGAAGGAAGGGGGCCTCTTTTTTCCTGCCCACCTCCTGCCCCAAGGCCTCCAGTGCTGTGTCAGACAGCCCAGGGGCTGCTATCGCCCTGTTGCACCATTTCCATTTCTCTTTCTGCTCAGAGTTTCCTCCTGAGTTCCAGCACCTGCTCCTTTAAGAGGTACAGGTTGACTTTAAGTGATGCAGGCGAGTTTTAAGTGGTGTTAGCCTCACACAAACTTGGACCCGCTGCTGAGGTTTGCAGTCACTCGGCCGCACATCAGCACTGAGCTGCACATCTCTATAAGTTAAATTCGCAGACAGCACAAAGTTTGTGAGCTGCCTGGATCACTATGAATGGTGGGGGTAAATTGTCCATCGCAATTCCTGCACTCGATTACCAGCCTGATCCAATTTTAACCCCACGGTGTTTGACAGCACTGGAGAGTATGTAGCACGGGGGATGGTAAAATATGAACAAGGTGAAGGGGTACGGTAGTTTCCATTATAATTAATGAAAAAGAATTAATAATAAAAAAAAGTTGACAGAAGGTGTGTGTGAATATTTTATTTTTAATATATTATGATAGAATCGGTTAATAGGCTGATTGATGAATATCATCCACAGCTTCTGTTTCTTACCTTTTTTATAGAGTTGGAAAGCCTCTCCGCTTGCATCAATAGCAACAGATATTGGTCCGATCCTTTCTACTGCTTCTTCTAAGGATTTTTCGCGTCTTCTGATAAATGCGTAGTGTCTGATTTTGGCAACAAGCTTGCCCGTTTTATTCTGGCAGTTTTGATCCTAAGTGTTAAAGAACATGTTAAAAGTTAAAGTTCATTGATACCATGTGATTTTTTTCAAAGTTCCAGTGATATCTTCACAGGATCTTTAACAGCACCTGGATATTAAAAATGAAGCAGTGTTTCAGACATTGCAGATTCGACCATCGTTCCCACGTTTAAATGAAAAACGGACAATTATAAATGTGGTAACAATTGAAGAATCACCTTCTTGTCTATTGGTGGGAAGATTTTGGTCATGTGGCCCTCAGTTACCATCTCACCAATGCTGCAGTTAGGGTAGCTTCAGAAACACAGAGGAGATTCAGAGCAAAGTGACGCACAACCAACCAATTATTGATATGTCCATTTACAGAGGAGCACTGCTTTCATTCAGTTGATTTGTGGTAGGTGAAAGGCTAGGTCTGTGGGGAGCACAGTGTGAGGTAACACAGTGATCTCAGTGCCTGCCTTGCCTGTGGCCTCAGTTTGCCTTTATGCCTCTGTAAACTTGAGGTCATCCAAAACTCTGTTGTCCGTGTCTTCACTCATAACAAGACAGGGGAATACCCCTATCACCCTGTGCTTGCTGACCTCTAATGGCTCCAGGTCTTGATTTTGAAATTCTCATCCTTGTTTCCAAATCCTTCCATGACCTCGCTCCTTCCTATCTCTGTAATCTCCTTCAACCACACAACTCTCTGGTATATCTGTCTTCCTCTAATTCTGACCTCTTGTGCATTGCCAATCATAATTTCTTCAAGATTGGTGGCCGTACCTTCAGCTGCCTGGGTCCCAAGCTCTGGAATTTCCTTCCTATGTCTCTCTGCCCCTCCACCTTGCTTTCCTCCTTTAAGACACTGTTTAGAACCTACCTACCTCCTTGATCAAGCTTTTGGTCATCTGACCTAATATTTGCCTCCGTGTCATTTTTTGTTTTGTAATGCCCCTGTGAAGTACCTTGGGAAGTTTCATTCTGTCAAAGATGATATATAAAGAGAAGTTGTTGTTGCCCTCAAATCAGAAAGCTGCAGAAATTTCACAGCACCTCAGACCCATTAGGGATATCAAAAGGCAGGGCCCCATTAGCCAGTGTGAGGAGCTGAAACTGGGAAAATCAAACAGTGTTGAGACAATCCCAATATCATCACAACTCTGCTGGGTGAAAACAGACAGGTATGTGTCATCTGCAAGGAGCTCAAACATGAGTGTGTGGAGTAGATGGGGGAAGGTTTGAAGGATGCAGTGAAGAACAAGCTGAAGCTGTGTGACATTGATCCAAACAGCTGGGAGGTGCTGCAGGAGGCTGATCGGGATGACATCCAATGCAGAGGGACAATTGTGACATGAAGTACCATCAACAGTAAGAACAGTGACTGCTAGAGAAGAACATCAGCACAAAAGGCAATTTACACAAATATTCACTGAAGAATAGTTTGAAACTAAGTTGCTTCTTGATTATAGCCCAACATTCAAAACTTCAAACTATCAAATTGAAGCTTAAATTGCATTCCTAAAGAGTAAACTCCTCTCTTGCCAAATGACCATATTTACACAACGACTGGCCTTTCAAGTAGTTTGCACGCCAACTTTGAACCTTCCCATCGAACATTAATAACTGTGTATGGGTCACACCTCAAACTTAAACTGCTTTTATTTTAAAATGCAGCTTATATTTGAGTCATTGACCAAGTCAGGTGGAGTTTATGGGAGGACCAGATGGACCAAGACAATCTTTTCTAATCTTATTTTTTCAGTCCTGTACATCATTATGTTGCCATGGTAACTATTGTACTGGGTGATGTTGTACGATCCACAGATCAAGCACAGATCATGTCGAATTATATGTTGATTCAGCTGAGTGATATACCAACACTCTGGGTCACAGAATGGTGAGCAGTAACACGTATGAGCTTAAACATTTTTAACTCCTCATTCAAATAGCATGATAGCAGGAGGTGTTGAGTGGAGGTCTGAGACATTTTTACAAGATTAGGGGAAGAATGAGAGGGAGAGCTAGCCCCTTCCTGAAAGATGTTATTCTCTCACCCTGTCTCGCGCTGGTTATACGGTGACATTGCTGGAAACCTGGGAGCAGATTCTCAGGGAAGAATTGATCCAAAGTAGGATGTCAGCTTCCATTCTATTTGGACTGGGCTCCACTATCTAATACCCTGAATGCTGTAAACACATTGTACCTGGTGAATTTGAAAACATATTTAAAAGAGATTTACCCGTGCATTATATGGATAATCTGCAGCGGAGCTGATGCCGTTATTATTGACGACAAAATCAAAGGCATGTGACATCCATCCACCTTGACATCCTCTGTTTCTATACGTGCTACAATCAACCAGCATCTGTTCACTCAGAGGAATCAGTTTTTTAGTTGCGTGAAACCACTGTCCTTCGATAGCACCAACCGCACTGAAAGCCCAGCAAGAACCACATTGCCCCTGGTAATTACAGAAATACAATCACATTAAAAACATTCTGACATAAAAATAAAACCTTCTTTCCATCTCTTGTCAGAAGGAATACAGATGGACGATGTTAGTTCATCTTCTTTATGAGGTTTCTAGAAAACACATGGTGTCAGTGAGTGTCTGAGTGGCAGGGTTGACAGGGTATCGCTTAAACTTTTGCTTTTTAGTTCTGAGGCAGGATAGACTGCAGAATAATTTAATAAGAAATGTTAGGGATAGAGTCAGGGGCACAGTTTATGAGCACGCTGCTTGTGACCCAGGCTTAAATCCACGCACGTAGGAAGTGTTTACAGCTGCTTCAGTTTGAGCTCAGGGTTTCTGAGCTTGAGGAGCAGCTCAAGTCACTGTGGAGCATCAGGATGAGAGTTTTCTGGTTCCCACGTTCCAGGAGGTGGTCACTCCACGGCAAGAAAAGTTCAGGGTGGTAGATGGGTGGCCATCTGGAAGAGTAGGAAGAGGCAGGTGGTGCATGAATCTCTGGGGTGACACTCTCAAATGGCTACACAGCATTGGAGATGGCTGGGAGTCACAACACCTTGAAAGAGTGCAGTCCAATAGCATCAAAGGGAATGGGACTCCACAGGGGAGAACAGTATTGAGTGGGAATGTAGTCATTATAGGAGATTCCATAGTTAGGTGTTTCTGTAACTGTCATCGGGAGTCCTGCATGGAATGTTGTCTTGCTGATGTCAGGGTAAAGGACATCATGAAGAACACTCTGCAGGGTGAAGGGAGTGAGCCACAAGTTGTGGTACATGTTGATATCAATGATGTTGAGAGGGCAGGTATTATGATCCTATGGAAAGATTTTCAGGAACTAGGGAGAAAGATAAAAAGTAGGAGCTCGAGAGGATTATTGCTCGAGAGCAGTAATCTCTGGATTACTCTTCCCATTAGTGAATGTAAAAATAGGAAGATAGGGAGGATCAATGTGTGGCTTCTGGTGCCGGAAGGGAGGATTTCAGGGATTTTGGGGCATTGGGACCAGTTCTGGTACAGGAGGTACCTGTTCAAAAAGGACAGGTCACACCCCAACTGGACAGGGACTAATATCCTCACAAGGAGGTTCACTGGTGTAGTTTGGGAGGCTTTCAACTAAATTGACAGTGGGTTGGGCACCAGCAAAGTAGAAAAGTGGAATAAGGTGCAAACAGCGAGAGTATTGGATTGTACTAGAGAAGGAAATAGTGCCACATTACATAGCAGTAGACTAAGCACCATTACAAAGAATGCAAAGACGGGTTTAGAATGCATATATGTAAACACACAATGTGTGGTGAATAAGATTGGTGACTTACAAGTGCAAAGAGCCAAGTGGGAATATGATGTCACAGCAATAATGGAAGCATGGTTAAAAATGGTGAGGATGGGGCTTCTAATATTCGATGATACAAAGTGTTCAGAAAAGATAGGGAAGGAAAGGGGAAGGTAGGGTGGCAGTGCTTAAGGAAGACATTATAGTGTGGCAAAGCGAGAATGTCCTTGAGGGAACCAGGGCAGAATCTATTGGTTAGAGATGAGAAGAGAAAAGGGTATGATCACGCGACTGGTGGAATCCTATAAGTTTCCAAATAGTGAGAGGGAGATAGAGGAGCAAATCTGCAGGGAAATCCCAGAGAAGTGCAAGAACTACAGAGTTATGATATTGGGGGACTTTATTCAGCCAAATATCAATTGGGATGGTGTTAGCGTAAAGTGAAAAGAGGAGGAGGAATTTCTGAAACGTATTCAGGTGAACCTCCTTCACCAGAATGTTCTTGGTCCATCTAGGGAGGAGGCACAGCCAGATCTGGTGCTGGGGAATGAGGTGGGCCAAGTGGACCAAGTGTTCGTGAATGAATAGAGCCAAAAACTGACAGGAAAACTATAAAAGAACAATGGGTGATCATTAAGGAGTTAATGTTTCAGATGCAGGCTAGATACATTACAACAAGAGGGAAAGGTAGGGGAACCAAAGCTGGGGCTGTTTGAATGATGAGGGGGATAAAGATTATGATGAAGCAATTAAAGTTGGCGTATGATGCATGTCAGCTGAATTCTCCAAGCGAGAATCAGGCCAAATACAATAAGTTGGGAGGGGAAGTGAAGAGGAAAATAAGACGTTGCAGAGGGAGGATATGCAAATGGAATGAGAGTGAACATAAAAGGGAATCAAATATCTTCTATTGACATGTAAATACTGTAGTAAGCAGGTAGTTAGGGGCAAGGTAAGGGACAAAGACGGTGCTTGCTTAAAGACCAAGGTCAAGGCGAGAATACTTAATAAGTACTTGGTATCAGTGTTTAAGGAAGATTGATGCTGACAAAGAATTGGTAGAAATGCAGATGGCAGAGGTAGTGGATGGGGTGAAAATTGGTAGGCAAGATGTACTGGAAAGGCTGGTTCTGCTTAGAATGGATAAGTCGCCTGGTCCCGATGGCTTGAATCCCAAATTGCTAAAGGAAATGGGAGTGAAGATAATCTTCCAATATTCCTCAGATGTGGGGTCTGTGCCAAAAGATTGGAGAGTGTCAAATGTGTCACCCTTGTCCAAGAAAGGATTAAAGGGTATTTTTAGTTACTGCAGGCCGGTGTAAGAAACAATGGTCAGGGGAAAATTAAATGGCACTTGAAGAGTATTGAAGCCTGAGGGTTGGGAGCAGTTTAGAATTCAGCAAAAGTGGACAAAAAGATTGATCAAGAAGGGGAAAATGGAGTATGAAAGTAAACTTGCAGGGAACATTAAAACTGACTGTAAAAGCTTCTATAAATGTGTACAGAGAAAAAGATTAGCAAAGACAAATGTCGGTCCCTTACAGTCAGAAGCAAGGCAAATTATAATGAGGAACAAAGAAATGGCAGGAGAATTGAATGCATATTTTGGCTCTGTCTTCACAAAGGAGGACACAAATAATTTCCTGAAAATGTTAGGGAACCAAGGGTCTAGTGAGAGGGAGGAATTAAAGAAAATCAGTGTTAGTAAAAAAAATGGTGCTGGAGAAATTAATGGGGTTAAAAGCTGAAAAATCCCCAGGGCCTGATAATCTACATCCCAGAGTACTAAAGGAAGTGGCCCTGGAAATATTGGATGCATTGGTGGTCATCTTCCAAAATTCTATAGACTCTGGAGTAGTTCCTACAGATCGTAGGGTAACACCACTTTTTTAAAAAGGAGGGGGAGACAAAAAACAGAGAATTACAGACCAGTTAGTCTAACATCAGTAGTGGGCAAAATGCTAGAGTCTATTATAAAAGACATAGTAACAGAACACTTAGAAAGCATTAACGGGATTAGACAAGGTCAGCATGGGTTTATAAAAGGGAAATCATGCTTAACTAATCTACTGGAGTTTTTTGAGGATGTAACTAGTAGAATAGATAAGGGAGAACCAGTGGATGTGGTGTATTTGGATTTCAAGAAGGCTTTTGATAAGGTCCCACATAAGAGGCTAGTGGGCAAAATTAAAGCACATGGGATCGGGGTAATAAATTGTCATGGATTGAGAATTGGTTGACAGACCGGAAACAGAGAGTGGGAATAAATGGGTCTTTTTCCGGAAGACAGGTGGTGACTATGATGTGCTGCAGGGATCAGTGCTTGGGCCCCAGCTATTGACGGTATATATAAATGACTTGGATGAGGAAACCAAATGCAATATTTCCAAGTTTGCTGGCGACACAAAACTGGGCGGGGTTGTGAGTTGTGAGGAGGATGCAAGGAGGCTTCAGGGTGATTTAGACAAGTTGTGCGTGTGGGCAAACACATGGCAGATGCAGTATAACATGGATAAATGTAGTTATACGCTTTGGTGTGAAAAACAGAAAGGCAGAGTATTATTTAAATGGTGATATATTGGGAAATATGGATGTACAAAGGGATCTGGGTGTCCTTGTACACCAGTCAATGAAAGTAAACAGGCAGGTTCAGCATGCAATTAGGAAGGCAAATTGTATGTTGGCCTTCATTACAGGAGGATTTGAATTCAGAAGAAAGGATATCTTACTACAGTTATACAAGGCCTTGGTGAGACCATACCTGGGGTATTGTATGCAGTTTTGGTCTCCCTACCTAGGAAAGGATATACTTGCCATAGAGGGAAAGCAGCGAATGTTCACTAGGCTGATACCAGGGATGGCAGAACTATTGTATGAGGATAGATTGGTTCAACTGGGTCCGTATTCACTAGAGTTTAGAAGAATGAGAGGGGATCTGATTGAAATGTATAAAATTCTAACAGGGCTAGACAGACTGGATGCAGGGAGAAATATTCCCCTGGTTAGGAGTCTAGAACCAGGGGCCACAATCTCAGGATACGGCGTAGGCCATTTAGGACTGAGATGAGGAAAATTTCTTCACTCAGGGAATGGTCAACCTGTGGAATTCTCTACCACAGAAGGTTGTGGAAGCTGGGTCACTGAGTATATTCAAGAAAGAAATTGATAAATTTTTTGGATATTAGGGGCATCAAGGGGTATGGAGAGAAAGGAGGAATATGGTGTTGAGATAGAGGATCAGCCATGATCATGTTGAATGGCAGAGCAGGCTCGAAGGGCCGAATGGCCTACTCGTGCTACTAGTTTCTATGTTTCTACGAGTTAATTTGGGAGACCCAGCATAAATTTGTAAAAAGGTAGATTGTATTGATTAATTTAGTTGAATTTGGAATGAAGCAACCTCTAGCTTCTTCATGTAACAGACCAGACCTTAAAAGAGATTACTGTTATTTGTTGGTCCAATGAGGCATCAGAGATCTGGTTTTGTACAGTGTATATATGTCAATGTAAATATGATTAGGTTGTTGTACCTGTTAATGGGCAAAATTGGCAATATGAGTTTTGAGTTATAAGAGATACGTGTAAAAGTCCAGGGGTGGTACCAGTGGGTGGTTTCAAAGTGATGAGGGATTATATTCTTGCACAAGCTCATGTTTTTTGGGTTGTTTAAAAGTGTGAGAGATTATATCCTCGCTAGGATTCAGCTTTTCTGTTGATGAACGCGATGAGAGATTATATGCTTGCATGGACTCATGGTAACGCCATAAGTGTTTAGTCAAGGCAGATAGAGTTGTTAGCTGTGGAAAAATGGGTTGAAACCCAGTAAATACTCTAATAGGTAAAAAAAAAAATAAAGTCCAGGAACTTGTACCTTATTAGTAAGAAACCGTCAGGGTGTAGCAAGATGAAGGGACTAATTGGATGCAGGTTTAAGGATAAAGCACAGAAGGAGGAGCAGAGCAAGAACAGCAGAGAAAATAGACCATCCAACAGACAGGAAACAAAACACATGAAGCTACTTAAAGACAGACACAGTCAGGGGACCCTAAATATATGTTGGAGAAAGCAATAGTTAAGATAGATGAATTGACTGAAGCCATTAAAACAATGGCTGACATTAGGTGAACCAAAGGTGACTTTGCCATGGCGAGTGCCATTTCTCCATTACTCTCTGTCAATACAGATATACCAGTAGAGGAGAATATCAAGAATTGTGTAGGAGGTAACAAGCTTGAGTGAGGACATGGATTCTGAGCTTAGGACTTTGCACCAAGATGGAATGTCCTTCCTTTTATTTCACTATCTTTTCCCCTTTTTTGAGTCAGAATGTTCATTTAGCTGTGAGCCTAATTTTTCCTTCAGTTATATTAATATTTTCATCAGTCATTTGGAAAGGTGCCTGAAGAAAAAAAAACGAAAAAAAATTATGTAATTTATTGAGCTTTTGTAAGCATGTGTGGTTTTGATAAATTTATCTGTTCTCTAATGTGTAAAGTTCAAAATATTCCAGAATGAAATTGAGGTTATTGAGGTTAACAAACTATTAAATTGTGGAAATCAGACTTTGATTGTGGCCACAGTGACATTCCTGCCATTGTAAGCTTTGTGAAAATCTTTACTTCTGATGAGTTGATAAAGAAATTTGAATGCTGAGAGTAGTTGATGTTTGTGGAATTGTATTGAGCATTTGGAGAATATTGTTTAATCCTATTGGTTGGACTGGAATGTGAAAGCCGTTAGCAAACTGTCAGCACCTTTTCAACTTATGTTGATGGTAGTTAAAAGGATCCTGGGCCCAAGAAATTTCTGCAGGGTCTTCTGTCTCTTTATAGCAAAGAAGTTAGAGGCCAGGATTTTTCAGTCGGCATGCGGGAGGTGCCAGATGTGCTAGCACGTAAAATGACGTGCGATGACATCAGGCGTGCATCCCGATGTCATCACACTGTCTCGTGATATTTCGCTCGGCAGGTGCGTGCCAGAGTCGGCTGCATGCCCACCGATAATTATAAGGCCTATTATGGCCATTAACAAAGTAATTAAGGTCAACTTTACGCTAACCGTCCAACCTTACGGTTGGCGGGCAGGCGAAAAGGCCAAGCGGCCTTCACGTTTTGTAGGAAACCTCATCCACAAGCGGGATGAAGTTTCCTAAAGCTTTTACAACTTAAATAAAAAGTTTCTGTGAAAAATAAAAACATGCCCCATCTCATGTAACACAGTCACATGAGGGGACATGCTTCATTAAATTTTCATTGTTTTTATTTATATTTTGTACAGCCGCTTCAATCTCCCTGAGGCACAGAGCTGCCTCAGGGTGATTGAAGCGCTCTTTTGCGCGCATGTGACAAAGAGTGCTGGACCCGACTCTCCCTCCCCCCCCACCCCCAGCATGCTCAGGTAGCGATCAGCGCTACCACTCACGTATTATGCTGGGCAGGCCTTAATTGGCCTGCCCACGTAAAATGGCGGTGGGGAGCCAATTACGACCGCCCCCACCTACTCCCGCCTGGTGCAGGAAACATTCGAGCCAGAGAAATCTTGTTGTTGGACTATTCACTATCTAAGAGTTAATGAACCTTGAACCTTAAGAGACAAATGATTGAACAGTTTAATTGTAAATACAAGTCCAGAAAAACCTACCCTTTAAAAATGAGATAAGCAAACTAAAATACTATCTTCCTTGACAACACTGTTTGAAATTAATTCAGAATGTAATTACATTATGAACTCGAACATACGAACATATGAATTAGGAGCAGGAGTAGGCCACTCGGCCCCTCAAGCTTGCTCCACCATTCAATAAGATCATGGCTAATCTGATTGTAACCTCAGTTCCACATTCCCACCTACCCCCGATTATCTTTCATTTCCTTTTTAATCAAGAATCTATCTAGGTCTGCCTTAAAAATATTCAAAGAATCTGATTCCACCGCCTTTTGAGGAAGAGAGTTCCAAAGACTCATGACCTTCTGAGACAAAAAAATTCTCATCTCTGTCTTAAATGTGCGAACCCTTATTTTTAAACAGTGACCCCTAGTTCTGATTCTCCCAAAAGAGGAAGCATCCTTTCACATCCCCTCTGTCAAGATCCCACAGGATCTTAAAAGGTTTCAATCAAGCCGTCTCTTACTCTTCTAAATTCCAGTGGATACAAACCTAACCTGTCCAACCTTTTCTCATAAGACAACCCCCACATTCCTGGTATTGGTCTAGTAAACCTTCTCTGAACTGCTTCTAACACATTTACATCTTTCCTTAAATAAGGAGACCAATACTGTACACAGTACTCCAGATGTGATCTCACCAGTGCCCTGTACAACTGAAGCATAGCCCCCCTACTTTTGTAATCAATTCCCCTCACAATAAATGATAACATTCTACTAGCTTTTCTAATTACTTGCTGTACCTTCATACTAGCATTTTGTGATTAATGCACTAGGACACCCAGATCCCTCTGAATCCCAGAGCTCTGCAATCTCTCACCATTTAGATAATAAGTTATTTTTTATTCTTCCTGCCAAAATGAATAATTTTACACACAAACGTATGAACAAGGAGCAGGAGTCGACCATTCAACCCCTCGAGCCTGCTCCGCCATTTAATAAGGTCATGGCTGATCTGAAAGTAATCTGAAATCTGCAACCCCCCTACACCCGACAACCAATTTCTTGCTTACCAAAAATCTATTCATCTCTGCCTTAAAAATATTCAAAGGCTCTGCTTCTACTGCCTTTTCAGGAAGAGAGTTCCAAAGCATACTAACCTCTGAGTGAAAGAACTTCACCCCATCTCTGTTTTAAATGGGTGACGTCTTATTTTTAAACAGTGACCCCTAGTTCTAGATTGTTCCACAAGAGGAAACATCTTTCCCACATCCACCCTGTCAAGACTCCTCAGGATCTTATATGTTTCAATCAAATCACCTTACTCTTCTAAACTCCAGCAGATACAAGCCTAGTCTGTCCAACCTTTCCTCATAAGACAACCCACCCATTCCAGGCATTAGTCTGGTAAACCTTCTCTGAGCTTTTCCATCCTTCTTTAAATAAGGTGACCAATGCTGTACACAGTATTCCAAATGCAGTATCACCAACACCCTGTACACCTGAAGCATAACCTCCCTACTTTTGTAATCAATTCCCCTTGCAACAAATTATAACATTCTATTAATTTTCCTAATTACTTGCTGTACCTGCATACTAGCCTTTTGTGATTCATGCACTAGGACACCCCGATCCCTCTGTACCTCAGAGCTCTGCAATCTCTCACCATTTAGATAATATGCTTCTCTTTTATTCTTCCTGCCAAAATGGACAATTTCACATTTTCCCACATTATACTCCATTTGCCAGATCTTTGCCCACTCACTTAGCCTATCTATATATTTTTGTAGCCTCCTTATTTCCTCTTCACAACTTATTTTCCTACCTATCTTTGTGTCATCAGCAACTTTGGCAACCATCCCATCCATCCCCTCATCTAAGTCATTTATATAAATTGTAAACAGTTGAGGTCACAGCACTGATCCCTGTGGCACACCACTCATCACATCTTGCCAACCTGAAAAAGACCCAATTATGCCTAATCTCTGCTTCCTGTTAGCCAGCTAATCTTCTATTCATGTCAATATGTTACCCTCTATGCCATGAGCTTTTATTTTCCGCAATAACATTTGATGTGGCACTTTATCAAATGCCTTCTGGAAGTCTAAGTGCAGTATATCCACCTGTTGTCCTTTAGCCACAGCACATGTTACTTCCTCAAAGAACTCTAGTAAGTTGATTAAACATGATTTCCCTTTCACAAAACCATGTTGACTCTGCCTGACGACTTGAGTTTATCCAAATGCCCTGCTATAACTTCTTTAATAATAGCTTGTAACATTTTCCCTTTGACAGATGTTAAGCTAACTTGCCTATAGTTCCTGCTTTCTGTGTCCCTCCCTTTTTGAATAATGGAGTTACATTTGCTGTCTTCCAGTCTAATGGGACCTTCCCCGAATCTAGGCAATTTTGGAAAATCAAAACCAATGCATCAATTATCTCACTAGACATTTCTTTTAAGACCCTAGGATGAAGTCCATCAAGATCCGGGCTCTTGTCGGCCTGCAGCTCCAACAATTTACTCAGTACCACTTCTCTGGTGACTGTAATTTTCTTGAGTTCCTTCCCCACTTCCATTTCCTGGTTTATAGCTGCTTCTGGGATGTTACTTATATTCTCTATAGTGAAATCTGATGCAAAATATCTGTTCAATTCATCTGCCATCTCCTTGTTTTCCATTATCAATTCTCCAGACTCACTTTCTATACGGCCAACATTTTCCCGCATTATACTCCATTTGCCAGATCTTTGTCCACTCACTTAACCTACGTCACCTTGTAGCCTCCTCATGTCCTCTTCACAATTTATTTTCCTACCTACAAATTCTGCAATGTTTAAATGACACAATGATTTTTTAAAAAAGTAAAATAGAGTTTGGTTATTTTTCCATCAGCAAAACCTCCCTAAATCTGTGTGAAAGTTGTGTGTGATGTAAGCTGCATGAATGATAATATCTGGCTCCGTCTTACTTTAACTGCAAAGAATTTAGTCCTCCCACACATAGCTGGCTTTACTTAATTAAGCAACAACTTTTGCATTGCTGAATGTAAACATTCATCAGGCATTAATAGATTTTTGGGTTTCTTAATTTGAGTGGACATTTCCCTATGGTAACAGAAAAAAGATCAGCAGTTGACAAATGCATGTTATGCAATTTACCCCTTGACTCTCAATCTCAGCCAACAATGGACTTCCTGGTTACCCTTTTACAGGCATGATGGGGCTGGATTACTGAGAGCGGTTCTTTGACACAAAAGTGACTTCATTGAGTTAAGGAACAATCGTTGCTGGAAAATTATGTGAAGAATTTCATCTGTTGTCCTCAGATATCAAACGTCAGAAAATGGTGACAATTTGTACTTAAATGTTTGCCTCTCAAAGGCTTGGCTTCAATCCATTCAGGATTATTTCTTATCTTCCGAGACAGAGTGCCCTTGGGGGTTGGGGCGGAGATATGAAAGTTTCCTCCAAAAGTAGTCGGAAGCTTTTATCTCAACTAAAATGATCAACCCGGGCATCACCTGCTTCTGAAATTGAAACTGACATGGTAAACGACATGAACTGTTGTTCAAGTGCTTCAGAAGGGAAAGGTTACTGGGAGTTTAAGGGAATAATCTTTTTTAAAAAAACAGTGGAATCTAGGTGACTTCTGGCCCATGTTGTGTATTAAAGAGCAAACTTTCATCGGTAAAACAAAATTAAACATTGACTGGTCCTGTCATTCTGACAATACCGCTCTCTGGATTTGGGGCCATTTTGAAATAATAGCGAGGACTCAAGGGGGAGGTACTTTGGAAAATAAAAGACCTCAGAAGAAGTTATGAAAAATATACAAAAATTTATTGATCACTTGGACTTAACCTATAGGAATACGTCAATGGGATATAGACAAAGATACATTTCCAGGCTTTCTATTGAATATTGTTAACCTATTCTTGAAGATTGTTTAAACTGTGTGCTGATTGTGTAGTCCTTGTAGAATGGCAAGTAATGAGACACTGCACCGGATTTTCCTGGCTCCAATCAAGACCAAACAGAGGAGGGCCAGGCAAAAAAAGCTGACCACAACTCTGTACAGCCGCAGGTCCTGCCTCTTGTTTCTGTTATCCCCGATCTTCCCAAGGGAATGGGGGACCACAGGCCTGACACAGTATTAGGCTAATTAACAATGTTCTGGCATTTTAAAAACCGTCCCCCAAAACTTTTCAAATTTTCTAAGAGAGGGTTGGAGTTTAGTAGCTGACTGAATCAGTCCAGTCGCATTGAGGTGTGGACCATGCCTGGGCCAACTCATGGAGGCAGGAAGAGTTTAGTAAGAGATTTTAATAAGTAAAAATGCTTTTTTATAGTTTAAAGGGCTTAACCCTTTGAAGTTAAAGTTGTAGAAGCCCATCACAGGTCAGGGGAGGAGCCAGCATTAGAAACATTGCCAGTTCAGGAGATTGCCAGCTTCCTGGTATCGACTGGCATCGCACGGACATCAGAGCAGTGGGCACAGCTGATGGGACTCCCCTTGAGCTCAAAGCTGGCTGCAGCTGGAAATGGGTGCTGCACCCTCAGAAATTAAAGCCATTGGAGATGAGAAGCAGCAATCTGCACAGGGAGGGCAGAGTAACAGGCATCACGAGGACAGAGGAAAGGGATGAGGGGCACAAAGGAGAAATATCTACAGGCAGAGGTGGAGAAACTTGTTGAATGCTGAGGGCCTGTGCTGAAGGAGACTCAGACTATCTAGGCTGACATCAGTCACAGACATCAGTGCCGTTGTCAACTGTGGACCTCTTTGACATCTCACAGGAGGCTTCACACCTGAACATCATCCAGGTGACAGATGTCCTCTTTATGGATGCTGAACAACACATCAGAATCACAACTGATGGGGCATTGTGGCCTCAGGGGGCACTGGGACCAATGTCTGATGCAGTCATGGGGTGTCCTGCAATGCCCTCTTGCAAGGGTCTTGGTTTTTGTGCAGTTTGCTATGCTCTCCATAACATGGCCCTCCAGAGAGATGTGGTTCCTAAGGAGAGTGAGGTCCTGGCAGGAAATGGCTCATCAAGGGAGGGGCATGAGGTAAGAGGGGAGGAGGAATTGGGGGTGGAGGAAGAATATGTTGAACAGAGAGGTGCCCCTGCTGCATGACGAGGTAGCCGCCTCCTGTCAAACTCTGGGAAGAGGTCCTCACTCCTCTCCCTCCCGGGTGCCAGTCCTCCTGCTCCTCTGTGATACCTCATGTCGGCTGCGCTGCAGTGGCATGAACTGTCTCTCTCTCACGACAAGCAGCAGTCTCTGTGATGACTGCCTTGGGCATCTGGAACCCAACCCATTTCCTGACCAAATAGCTTTAAATAGACAGGAAAACAGTTTTAATTAAAGGCTCCAACCCGGGAAAGTCCAAAACTCAGTTGCTTTTCCACTGCAGGCGTCTTTTGACACAAAACTAGACCTGGTTCCTGTTTCCTGTCTCCGAGAGGAATAATCAGGCCCTTTGTCTCCCATCCTTATCAAAACGCTCTGCCTTCTTGTGAAACATGAAGAAATAAGCATTACCTGGATAGAGAGAATGATTGACAAAGGCTCAAGCTCCAACAGAATTAAATTGTGATTGTGGATGCTTAGAGTACACGCTGGAATGTTCATGAAATGAGATTGGATATAATATAACAAGGAACTTTTAACAGTGCGTCTTGGAAACTTGTCCAGCTTGAGTTTTGCCAGGTTGGATCTGAAAGTCTTATTTAGTATGTTATAATTGTATTTGTGCACTTACATTTTAAAATCTATTCAGTTTCTTAATAAAGCTTTTATACTTTGGTATACAATTCACACCACGGCCAGGATTTTACAGCCCCTACCACCCAGTGGGATATTACGGTCCCGCCGAACTGAATGGAGATTTAAATGGCTCGCCGCATCTGCCAGGGGGAGACACCGCGGTGGGGCCATAAACTCCTGGCCCATGATTCCATGCCTGACCATAACCAATGCATGTAAACAACAAGCAAGCAGGCAGGAGAGACATTTTCAGGCAATTAGGATCTAAAACTAAAGTGAAACCTTCCTACATAACTTCAAGATTTGATCAGAACCTTATACTTACTTTGCGGGACAGGACAGCCTGGAGAGCTGTTGACTTTTAATGGCTTTAGAGATTTTCCCATCCTAATGATGAAGCGTGCCAGTTTTGGAGCAGGAAAATCCCGCTCCAACCATAACTTGAAGGATTCTGTCTGATTTTTACCTGGTTCATCACTGGAGTAACATAGCCTTTTGTACGCCAGTCGACAATTGCATCTCCCAAATCATCATCATTTTCTTCATCTTTATCAAATTCATCATCATCTTCAACATGTTCATCTTCAACATGTTCATCTTCAACATGTTCATCTTCTTCGTCAAATTCATCTTCAATTGAGTTATCAGCTTCGACTGGGAGGAATCCATTCATGAGTTCATTGAACTCTTTAGTGGTCTAGAAAGTAAAGTACATGGACATTTGTTAATGAAGTGATTGATTTTTAATGGAGAATGTGCAGGAGGTGGGTACATAACCTCACAGGGCTACATTCTCATCTATTCACTGAGTTTAACAAAAAGAGAGAGATCGAAGTATCAAGCAGTGCTGACACTCCATACTCATGTCTAATGTTTGACTAAAATGAAGAACTGCAGGAAAATCCATTTCTTCACACTCCAGCATTAAGGTGGGTGGAAAGCCTGAAGGTGACACAATATCTCTCTGGTCTATGGTACAACAAACAAAATGGCAGCCGTGATTATACACGTGCCTCAGTTTGTGTGAAATGATTTGATAATCTTCTGGTAATTAAAATCTTACAGAGCACTTTCACCAGTGAGGAGAGTGGGTAAAAGTCCCCAGGATGGCTGAGTTTATTGGTGCTTAACTGAACCATCCCGATCAGGAGGCTCTCAGATTCCATCACCAGCCTGGTCTTAATTCCCTGATCTCAGCTGAGGCTGCAATTGGTCTAGAATTGGCCTCAGGGCCCTTGGAATTAGAGGAGAAAGTCGGGCAGATTCCCCATTTCTGATCACACTGGAAAGTAGCTGCTACATAAAGACCAGGTTTGGTTTTGATGCTGCCCATGGTTGAATACCCTGCCCGCATGAACTTTGGAGGTTCACACATCAAACCTGAGAAAACGGCAGGTGTCTGTGGACCAATCTTAAATGAGCTATTGGGCGGGATTTTACACCGGCGGGATTTTATGGCCCCTCCAAAGTCAATGGTGTTTTGAATCGCTTGCTGTGTTTTACAGCCCCGCCTCCAACACAACAGGGCCTAAAATTCTGCCAATTGTCTTTTTCAGGGTGGGGGGAGGTGCCATATTGAACTAGAATCCAACATTTGACATTTAGACTTTAATATTTCACATTCACAATCCAATTTCTATCTCATCAATTTTCCAATGATTTGAATGACAAGACATGACATTGGAGACTGAATTGCCATTGATCCCAGTGTTGGGTTTTAGTCCATCACTGCGGACAGGTTAGGCTCAGGGAGAGATTAATGCAGCTGGTGTGTTGAGCACTGTTGACACTATCCCATCATTTTGAAATTGTCACTTGGTTTGGTGCAAGTGAACCCATGGAATGCTTTTTATTCAGAAAGTACAACAGACACATGGGCACTGCCCAAAGCCATGGTCCTGGCTGATTGTCAGGAGCGAAAAGAATGAAATGAGATGTAAGATGCAAAGGAGAATCTATCTGAACAGAAGCATACATTAGTAAAGGAGGCTAGAGACTTTGTTAGAATGAGGTGCTGTGATATCATTGACCAAATCACACCTCATTCAGTAATAGCACCACAGTAACTAATATCAAATAGACCCCAGGCTATACATCTTGTACGCACCATATCTCCAAACTGGTTCATTCCCACAGTAAATGTCTGTTTCCCCATTGAGTACTCCAGGTTGTGCTGTTCGATGAATCTCACATGGTCCTCCCATACCATTCTCCTGTAGGTCTCTTCTTCCTGAATAAAGACATTAAGACAGTCAATCTCGAGCACCTTTCATTAGTAAAATTATACAATAGCTTTAAAAATCCTTGTGGAAAAGCTGAAATAACAGTTTGCAGTCGGGTTTCTATCCTCCCGTCCATACTCATTCCCCTTCCCACTCACACACAAAGATAAACCTGATTGAAACCCCCACTCTGAGAATGCGTCACTGAGGGCAGTCTTTTATCTATGGTGCTCAGTCCTGATGGCAGAACTGGAAGCGATTGGCACTTCCACACACGTGTCAGGAGCCGGCTCCCACAACCATACAATGGGAGAAGCTTTTCATTGGCTAAACGTGCTGTCAGCTGACAGTGCAGCAGGTATGGAAAGGCTATAAAAGAGACTTCAGGGAGGCTCCAGTGAGGCTCTGTATCATGAACTCAATGTTCCTGCCAAACTTCATTGCCTCAGTAATCCCGTTATTATTTCAGTTCAACAGGTCGTGACCCTCACCCTCCCACCATCACTCTCTACTATGTGGACTATAAGATTCTGTCCAAGGTCATCGCCAACCGGGTCAAATCCGCTCTGGAATTGGTGATTCACCCTGACCAGACCTGCTCTGTGCCAGGCAGGAAGATCTCTGACAGCCTGGCGCTGCTCAGGGATACGATTGCCTACGTACAGGACAGGGGTGTGGATACCTGCCTCATCAGCTTGGATCAGGAGAAGGCCTTTGACAGAATATCGCACACCTACATGGGGGATGTGCTCTCCAAAATGGGGTTTGGGGAGGGAATTCGAAATTGGATCCAACTGCTCTACACTAACATCAGTAGCACAGTCTCAATCAATGGGTGGGAAACAGATAGCTTTCCGATTAAATCTGGAGTCAGGCAGGGCTGTCCTCTCTCGCCTGTCCTTTTCGTGTGTTGCATAGAACCCTTTGCCGAGTCCATCAGGAAGGATCCGGGCATAAGAGGAGTGACGATCCCAGGCAGTGGAGGCACTCAGGTAAAAGCCTCCCTGTACATGGACGACGTCGCCGTCTTCTGCTCGGATCCGCTGTCGGTGCGCAGACTGATGCACATCTGCGACCAGTTCGAACTGGCCTCGGGAGCCAAGGTAAATCGTGGGAAGAGCGAGGCCATGTTCTTTGGGAACTGGGCTGACCGATCCTTTGTCCCCTTCACTGTCAGGGCTGACGGCCTGAAGGTGCTGGGGATATGGTTCGGAGGGACCGGGGCATGCGTTAGAAACTGGAAGGAGCGAGTGGCTATGGTGAAAAGGAAACTGGGCATGTGGGAGCGACGCTCCCTCTCCATTGCGGGTAAGAACCTGGTCATCAGGTGTGAGGTACTCTCGCTGTTGCTGTAAGTGGCGCAGGTCTGGCCCATTCCAGACTCCTGCGCGACGGCGATCACTCGAGCCATCTTCCGCTTTATCTGGAGGTCGAAAATGGATCGTGTCCGCAGGGACGCGATGTACAAGCCTCTAGATAAAGGGGGAAAAAACGTGCCCAACATCGCCCTCATACTGATGGCCACCTTTGTGTGCGGCTGCATCAAGCGGTGCGTAGACCCTCAGTACGCAAACACCAAGTGTCACTACGTGCTGAGGTTCTACCTGTCCCCGGTGTTGCGAAGGATGGGTCTGGCCACGCTGCCACGGAACGCTCCAAGTAGTTGGACCGTGCCGTACCACCTGTCCCTGGTGGAAAAATTTATGCAGAAAAACACCTTTGACCACAAGTCCATCAGGCAGTGGTCAGCACGTAACGTCCTAGAGGCCCTGAGGGAAAAGGAGAGGGTGGACCCTGTGGGATGGTTCCCCGAGCAGACTGTCAAAGTCATTTGGCAGAATGCCTCATCGCCAGAACTTTCCAACAAGCACCAAGACGTAGCTTGGCTGGTGGTGAGAAAGGCCCTCCCCGTCAGATCCTTCCTACACGCCAGGAGGCTCACCCCCTCTGCACGTTGCCCTCGAGGTGGCTGTGGTGGGGAAGAGACCGTTGTTCACCTCCTTGTGGATTGTGCCTTTGCAAAGAAAGTCTGGAGAGAGATGCAGTGGTTGCTGTCGAGGTTCATCCCGAGCAGTTCTGTGACACAGGACTCTGTGCTCTACGGGCTGTTCCCAGGGACACACACCGAGACAAACATCAACTGCAGCTGGAGGATCATCAACTCGGTGAAAGAGGCGCTTTGGTCTGCCCGAAACTTGTTGGTCTTCCAGCACAAAGAGTTGTCCCCGACCGATTGTTGCGGACTGGCACAATCCAAAGTCCAGGACTACGTGCTGAGGGACGCACTAAAGCTTGGGGCAGCTGCCGCAAAGGCGCAATGGGGAAGGGTCGCTGTCTAAGACCTTTCTACCACAGCGCACCGAGAGACTGGGAACTGTTTAGAGCCCCTCGGGCTGTACAGATCAAAATGAAAGGCTGTAAATGATTGTAATATTGTTTGTACTGATGCACCTGGTGATACATTTTGTAAAAGTTTAACCTGGATTGTACCCTTGTAATGTTGTTTTTGAAATGGTTTGGAATGTGATTGAAGATATTTTATGAATAAAGTATATTTTTACAAAAAAAAAGGGAAGGCTCGTGAATGGCAGTCCCATCCTGCCACCGACTGCGACCCCCCCACCCTGCCATCACTCACCTGTGGACTGGGCCTCAGGTGGGTGCATTACTGGCAGCAACACCACCTCTCCAGTGGCGCTGCTGAGCAAGGCACACCTGCCAGCCCCTGAATGACCAGCAGCTCTTAGGCAGTGGGATTTCTGCCCTCCGGCTTCTTGATCTCGTGGAAGGCCTGCTGCTGCCCATTAAAGTGCCTGATTGGCGCTTAATTTGGCTGGCGTTCCCAAAAATAGGTGATGTTGAGCTCTCGCCAACTCTCCAACCAGCAGGCAAGAGGCCTGTCATCTGCATTAAATTCTGCCCCAAGTCTCTGCTGTTTCGCTGTGAATTTGCTCAGTCCCCTATCAGAGTTAGAAACTGGGAGATCTCCCTTGGAACTTTAGGACCAATATGTCTTCAATTTCACTTCACATATCCATTCCACCCAACAGGGAACTCACCTCTCCCGCCTTAACTCCGAGTGAGAATTCTCAATAATTTAGCGAATGTATGGAATCCCTTCCCCTTTCAGAATGAGCTGAGTGTTTGGAATAGGTTCTGTACTAGAATAAATTCCCCTTTTACCTCAACGTAGTGCTTCTCATGTTGTGATTTCCAGTTCTTCCAGTCTTCATCCAGTCTTGAATCAAATGTGTTGCCTGAGGCTACAACCAGAGTAGACACCAACACACAGGCCAGAAACAGAGAGAGCTTCATGATGGACAATCTAATGAAGCAAATCCAATGGCGTTAGACATGTAGTAGACAATATTCACAGATTACTGTGAAAATAGCTGTTTTGTAAAGATATTCTGCAAATATACAAATATTATCTTGCTCAATCAATTGTTCTCACCTTTTTACATTTTAGCTTCATTGAACAGATAAAATGCTTCATGGTCATAGTTTGTGGATTGGAATCTCCCTGCCATTAAGCCTGTTAAGTTAATGTTGTTTGATATATAAGGCTAATTATCAAAAAGAGCAGGTTATAAAGAAACCATGTAAAATTAATTTAAGTTGTAGTGATGTGATGAATGATACTCACTCAGTGATAGCATTCCAGCCTCAGAAAGGCAATAGCTCAAATAGCGGTATAGAGGTTATATTACTGGATTAGTTCAGAGGATTAAACTAACCAGCCAGCAAATGTGTGTTCAAATTCCACTAAATATTTGCAAATAAAAGAAGCTGGTTTCAGTAAAATGGTGATCTCCAGATGTGATTGATGGGACAATTACCCAATTAGCTCCATCCTGGTCAGGAACACTGGTGTCACTATATGCAGTCATTAAAATGGGTGTTGGATTGTTATAAAAATCCAACTGGTTCGCTTTTTCCCTAAATGCCCTTTCTTCCCTGAATGACCATTCTTACCTAGTCTCGTCTATGTGACTCCAGTCCCAGGCCTATGTGGTTTATTCTTAATTGCCCTCTGAAGTGGCCCAGTAAGCTACTCTGCTGGATCAGAGAAACTGGGAATGGGCAATAAATGCTCTGAAGAAGAGTCATATCGACTCAAAACGTTAACTCTGTTTTTCTCTCCACAGATGCTGTTAGACCTGCTGAGTTTTTCCAGCATTTTCTGTTTTTGTTTCAGGTTTCCAGCATCTGCAGTATTTTGCTTTTATATTATATGGGCAGTAAATGGTAGCCTTGCCAGTAATGTACACATTACATGAATTAATGTCAAAAGTTCCACAGCAGACTAGAGCAAAGAATTGTTTTTCCTGAATACACATTAACATTCAAAGAGACACTTATAATTACTGGAAACAGTGTCATCCTCTCCCTCCCCAGCATAGCTCCAATGAGCAGCAAAACAGAACACCAATCTCTAATAAATGATATTTTATGGTAAGTATATGACAATTAGAGTATACTGATGATTATTATTTATATATATATATAAACATAATACATATATGTAGATATTATATATATATACATACACATTGACATGTAGATTCTATACAGTGTAAATAGTTACACACAAATATTCTACATATTGTAGTATTATCATCAGTTTTTCCTGGACCTTCCCATATTGTTCTCACTAAACTCTAAATACACTACCCTATGCGCAGCTGCTCCTCTCTCCCTTTGACCTGAAGTCAATGAGTAGAAAGTACTGCAACATTATTGCATGGCAACATTATTGCATGGATACTTTTTTTAACTTCTTTCATGGGATGTGGGTATTGCTGGGGTATTGCTGGCAAAGCCAGCATTTGTTGGCCATCCCTAATTGCCCTTGAAAAGTGGCTTGCTAGACTATTGGAGAGGGCAGTTAAGAGTCAACCACATTGCTGTGTAGACCAGGCCCAGTAAGGCAGATTTCCTTCCCTGCAGGGCAATGCTGAACCAGATGGGTTTTTACAAAAACAAAGAAAAAGGAGCTTTCAGTACCATCATTACTGAGATTAGCTTTATATTCCAGATTTATTAATGGAATTTAAATTCCACTAACCACCATGACGGGATTTGAATCACTACCCCCAGGTAATCTAATGATACTACCACCACACCACCATCTCCACATACTGCATGAATCCATTTCTCTGGTAAATGGCCAGGATTTTCCCCTTGGCGATTTGGGGGCGGGGCCCAGCCGCTGACGGGAAAATGACGCGGGATGACATCAGGAGGAATTCCTGATATCATCCCGGGCCATTTAAATTTTTAGGAAGGCGGGCGGACAGCGAAATCAGCTGTCTGCCCGCCGACCTGTCAATGGCCAACTGAGGCCATTGACAGGCTAGTTAAAGTACTTAAATACCTGCCCGTCCAACCTTAAGGCTGGCGGGCAGGCCAGGAGACCCAGCGGGCTTCTGATTATTGATGAAACTTCATCCACTGGCGGGATGAAGTTTCATGTCCATTTTGTACAAAAATAATAAAGTTTGTGTTCTTTATTAACATGTCCCATCTCGTGAGACATTGTCACATGAGGGGGACATGGTAATAATTTTTGAATGTTTCTATTTTTAAAGTTTTTACCACTGTCAGTATTCTCCCTGAGACAGGACTTTGCCTCAGAGAGAAGTGCACTCTTTCGCGCGCATGCACGCACTTTGACAGATGGGGGACAGAATTTTGCCCTCGGATGGCGGGCGGTCCCCACCGGCTCGGCGGCAGGTGGGCAGCCGACCCCCGCCACTGAAACAGGGCCCACCGCCATTTTGAGTAGGCGGGCCAATTAAGGCCTGCCCAGCAGCATCCCCGACGGGAAGTGCTATGTGTTTCCTGTGTAGGGGGGAGGGATTCCCCAACTGTCAAAGTGCGCGCATGCGCGCGGAAGTACGCACTGCTCCCGGAGGCAAAGTCCTGTCTCAGGGAGATTAGTGACAGTGTCAAGAACATTAAAAATAGAAACATTCAAAAATTATTACCATGTCCCCCTCATGTGACAATAATAAAGAACACATAAACTTTATTATTTTTGTACAAAACAGACATGAAACTTCATCCTGCCAGTTTCATTAATAATCAGAGACCCGCTGGGGCTCCTGGCCTGCCAGCCAGCCTTAAGCTTGGACGGGCAGGTCTTTAATTATTTTAACTAGCCTGTCAATGGCCTGAATTGGCCATTGACAGGTCAGCCGGCAGATAGCTGATTTCGCTGTCCGCCCGCCTTCCTAAAAATTTAAATGGCCCGGGATGGCGTCGGGGATTCGTCCTGACGTCATCCCGCGTCATTTTCCCCTCGGCGACCGGGCCCCGCCCCCAAATCGCCAAGGAGAAAATCCTGGCCAATGTCTCTGGTGGAGGCTGGAATTTGCTGTGAGCTTATTAACTGTTTGTTCTAGTCTTAGGATGGTAACCATTTACGTAAACAATTCTAATTTGGGATTCTGTAGCACAATTTCAAAATATACGGATGACACCAAATTGGAGGGTGTATTTCATACCAAAGACTGTGTCAAAATACAGGGAGGCATTAATAAACTTACAGAACAGATATGTAATTGGCAAATGAACATCACTATAGATAAGAATGAGATCATACATTTTGACAGGAAGAATAAGGAGACAGATATTCATTAGAAAATAGGTGTCTAAATGGAGTAGAGGAACAAATGAATCTGGGGGTGCCAATATATAAATCACTAAAAGTAGGGATGCAGGTTAATAAAATCTTGAAAGAAGCAAACAAAGCACTGGGGTTCATTTCTAGGAGGATAGGACTGAAAAGTAGAGTAGTTTGTCATCTCATCTCCTCTGGAGATCTTCCTCCCACAGCTTCCAACTTGATAGTCGCCCAACCTCGGACGGCCCGCTTCTACCTCCTACCCAAAATCCACAAACAGAACTGTCCTGGCAGACCGATCGTGTCAGCCTGTTCCTGCCCCACGGAACTCATTTCTCGTTATCTTGACTCCCTTCTCTCTCCCCTTGTCCAGTCCCTTCCCACCTACATCCGTGATTCCTCTGACACCTTACGTCACATCAACAATTTCCAGTTCCCTGGCCCCAACCGCTTCCTCTTCACCATGGATGTCCAATCCCTCTACACCTCCATCCCCCACCAGGATGGTCTGAGGGCCCTTAGCTTCTTCCTTGAACAGAGGCCCCAACAATCCCCATCCACCACTACTCTCCTCCGTCTGGCTGAACTTGTTCTCACACTGAACAATTTCTCCTTTAACTCCTCTCACTTCTTCCAAATAAAAGGTGTGGCTATGGGTACCCGCATGGGCCCCAGCTATGCCTGTCTCTTTATGGGGTATGTGGAACATTCCTTGTTCCAGTCCTACTCCGGCCCCCTCCCACAACTCTTTCTCCGGTACATCGATGATTACTTCGGTGCTGCTTCATGCTCTCGTCGGGACCTGGAAAAATTTATTAATTTTGCTTCCAATCTCCACCCCTCCATCATCTTCACATGGTCCATCTCTGACACTTCTCTTCCCTTCCTTGACCTCTCTGTCTCAATTTCTGATGATAGACTGTCCACCAATATCCATTACAAGCCTACCGACTCCCACAGCTACCTCGACTACAGCTCCTCACACCCCGCTTCCTGTAAAGACTCCATCCCATTCTCTCAGTTCCTTCGCCTCCGTCGCATCTGTTCTGATGACGCTACCTTCAAAAACAGCTCCTCGGACATGTCCTCCTTCTTCCTTAACCGAGGTTTTCCATCCACGGTCGTTGACAGGGCCCTCAACCGTGTCCGGCCCATATCCCGCGCATCCTCCCTCACGCCTTCTCCTCCTTCCCAGAAACATGATAGGGTCCCCCTTGTCCTCACTTATCACCCCACCAGCCTCCGCATTCAAAGGATCATCCTCCGCCATTTCCGCCAACTCCAGCATGATGCCACCACCAAACACATCTTCCCTTCACCCCCCTTGACAGCATTCCGTAGGGATCGTTCCCTCCGGGACACCCTGGTCCACTCCTCCATCACCCCCTACTCCTCAACCCCCACTTATGGCACCTCCCCATGCCCACGCAGAAGATGCAACACCTGCCCCTTCACTTCCTCTCTCCTCACCGTCCAAGGGCCCAAACACTCCTTTCAAGTGAAGCAGCATTTCACTTGCATTTCCCCTAACTTAGTCTACTGCATTCGTTGCTCCCAATGCGGTCTCCTCTACATTGGAGAGACCAAACGCAAACTGGGCGACCGTTTTGCGGAACACCTGCGGTCTGTCCGCAAGAAAGACCCAAACCTCCCTGTCGCTTGCCATTTTAACACTCCACCCTGTTCTCTTGCCCACATGTCTGTCCTTGGCTTGCTGCATTGTTCCAGTGAAGCCCAACGCAAACTGGAGGAACAGCACCTCATCTTCCGACTAGGCACTTTACAGCCTTCTGGGCTGAATATTGAATTCAACAACTTTAGATCTTAAACTCCCCCTCCCCCCATCCCCACCCCGTTTCTTTCCCCCCCCCACCCGCCTTTTTTTTCAATAATTTATATAGATTCTTCTTTCCCCACCTATTTCCATTATTTTTAAATCTAAAACTAAAACCTTTAGTCTTTCCACCCCACCCCCACTAGAGCTGTACTTTGAATATCCTGTCTTGCATTCTTAATTAGCACTTTTCTCAGACAAAGACCACCACCTTCAACACCTCTTTGACCCTTTTGTCTCTGACATCTTTTGATTATCTGCTCACACCACACCCTCAATGTGTCTCTTCCCCCCCACCCACCTTAAACCAATTTATATTTCTCCCTTGTTGAAACTATGCTTCAGTTCTGCTGAAGGGCCATGAGGGCTCGAAACGTTGACTGATTTCTTCTCCGCTGATGCTGCCAGACTTGCTGAGTTTTTCCAGGTAATTCTGTTTTTATGTAGTTTGTTAAACTTCTTTAAACCGTTGGTTAGAGCACACTTGGAGAATTGTGAACAATTCTGGTCTCCATATCATAAAAAGGATAGAGTATCATTGGAGAAGGTGAAAAAAAGATTTATTAGAATGATACCAAAACTGAGAAGTTACACTTATCAAGAAATATCGAATAGACTGGGGCTCTTTGCTCTAGAAAAGAGAAGACTGATGGGTGACCTAATAGATATCTTCATGAATATGAAAGAGTGTGTTTGAGTAGAGAAAAATATAAATATAAGATATTCACTAACAAATTGAATAGGGAATCCAGGAGAGACCTCTTTATCCAGAGAGTGGTTAGAATGAGAGACTCATCGTTACCATAGGAAGCAGGAAGTTAAGGGTAAGCTAGATAAGCAGATGAGGGAAAAAGGAACAGAATGATAAACTGATGGGGTGAGATAATGAGGGAAGGGAGGAGGCTCATATGGAGCATAAACACTGGCATGGACCTGTTGGGCTGACTGGCCTGTTTCTGTGCTGTGAATGCATTGTAATACTTTGCAAGTTCAACATTGCCAAGTACTCCTTGATTTAGTTTTCCTTTCCTCCTATTTGTTACAAACTTGCCGTTCTGTTTGACAGGCCTTGACTTTGGTTTCTCTGTTGAAAAATAAAACCTTCCTAATGTTCACACTTGCCAATTTATAGTGTGCACCATTGACCAGAAGCTGGACTGGAGCAGCCATATCAACATTATGACCATACATGCAGGGCAGAGGCTAGTTAATCTGAGACAAGTGCCTCACCGCCTGACCATTCAGAGCCTCTCAAAAATCTACAAGCTTCAAGTCAGGAGTGTGATGGAATAATCACCATTTACCTGCAAGGTGCAGCCACAACAACACAACACCATCCAGGACAGAGCATTTCACTCACTTGGTGCTTCTGCTGCTAGACTCAGTTTCTCCTGCATCATCTACCACACTACAGCTGCGGTATGTACAACCTACAGGATGTGCTGTAGCAAATTACCAAGCTTATTCCTTCCCTTACAACCTCTACCACCAAGAAGGACAAGAGCAGATGTGTCTTGGGTACAGCCCCAGCTCCACATTCCCCTCCAAGTCTCACACCGTCCTGACTTGGACATATATTGCTGCTCTCTTGTCATTGTCACTGTCTTGGGAATTCCTACCTAAGGCCATTGTGGGAGCACCTTCACCACAAGGACTGCAGCAGTTTAAATAGAAGGTCCCCCACCACCTTCTCAAGGCAATTAGGGGTGGGTGATAAATGCCGGCATTACCAGATTCAGCCACATCCTGAGAACAAATATTAAAAAATAGCTGAGAAGAGGAGGAATTCATTAACCTGGTGATTTGAAACAGGTTAAACTGCTTTCCCAGAATACTAAAACTGATGAATTTATACCTTGCTCCATCTGAACATACACACAGAATGTGAACTGAACCCATCCTATTCCACCCGATTAATCAATGAACACTGGAAGGAATGAGACAGAAACCTTGTATTAACAAACTTACCTTGAAGTGATCCTCTGAGCAGCTCCACCGAACGACAGGTGTACTCCCACATTATATACACACGCAGCCTCCCAGGGCCCATTGCTTCAGACCTTCATAGATTGGGAAATAGAAGCAAGTAATAAATTAATTAAGTGGGATTGTTTCCTGTCTTTCAGGATGTTGCTTAAGAATCAAATTCCACATTTAAAAGGATATACAGTAATAATGCTTTGAAATGTTATATTTGCATTACCTCGCCTTCTGAATTTTTTAATTTTTAAATTAATTTTCTGTTTATCTCGACCACTGGGGTTCTGTAAAGCTGCATTAAGACACCATTAAGGGTGGTCCCGATTTTTTAAGAGCCACTGATGCCAGATAACATGTCCATTGACCTTGCTGCGTTCCCAACACGTTATGCAATGTGGTTAGCATGATAAAATGTGAATGACAAGCAATGAGTTCCTGCTCTGGCCAGCTCACTACACTACAGGTGTACACAGTGCCCAGTTTTACAGGAACACAGGTCTAAAATTTAATTGTTACATTATATCCTCTCTTTCTTAGCTTTTTTTTGATTAATTTTACATTATCAGCAGAAAGAATGTTCGCGCTGGGAGTTTTGTGGACAGTTTTCACCCAAGTGCCAGCATCAAACATGTTTATCATGGGCCAGATGATGTGTAATCTTCCTCTACCCTGTTATAACATCAACAAAATACCAGCACTGGGAAGGTAGGAACAGAATTAGGCCATTTAGCCCCTCGAGCCTCCGATTTTGACATCGTTTAACCCCTCTAACAGGTATACCATTTTGGATACTGTTGCGGGGCATGGCCTATCAGGGGAAAACAACAGCAGTAGCCAGAGCAGTGGCACCACGGCTGTCTCTGTTGTTCAGCAGGGGGGTCAAAGCACAGAAGAGCAATTGTCATAGGGGACTCTATAGTCAGGGGCTCAGATAGGCACTTCTGTGGTCATGAAAGAGACACCAGGATGGTATGTTGCCTCCCTGGTGCCAGGGTCCAGGATGTCTCTGATCGGGTATGGGACATTCTGAAGGGGGCGGGAGAACAGCCAGAGGTCGTGGTACACATTGGTACTAACGACATAGGCAGGAAGATTGACGAGGTCCTGCAGTGGGAGTTCAAGGAGTTAGGCAGAAAGTTAAAAAACAGGACTTCTAGGGTTGTAATCTCAGGATTACTCCCTGTGCCACGTGCCAGTGAGGCTAGAAATAGGAAGATAGTGCAGCTGAACACATGGCTGAACAGTAGGTGTAGGAGGGAGGGTTTCCGATATCTGGATCAGTGGGATCTCTTCCAGGGCAGGTGGGACCTGTACAAGAAGGACAGGTTGCATCTAAACTGGAGGGGCACCAATATCCTGGCGGTGAGGTTTGCTAGTGTCACTCAGGAGGGTTTAAACTAGTATGGCAGGGGGGTGGGAATCAGAGCAATAGGTCAGCAGGTGGCAAAATGTTTTAGTTGACGGGCAATATGATCGGCGCAGGCTTGGAGGGCCAAAGGGCCTGTTCCTGTGCTGTACTTTTCTTTGTTCTTTGTTCTTTATTTGTGTTCAACAGCGTTCATTTGCACTCATTTCACATCTATTGCACTCAAAAGCAATCATTTAACTATCATTAACATTGCAAGTAATGTAACTGAGATTAATGTCATCAAAGCCAAAGTGCTCAAACATTTGCGATTAACAATATCCCTTAAGCAGCTAACTTTATAAAATGCAGACTCTGTTTTAACATATGTTTTAATAAGCAAGCTTTATGTTTTTCTCCATAATAATTAATTCATGATCACAACCTTGCACACCCACCACCCACCGCCCTCCAGCTCCCCCTCCATCCCCCACCACCATGCCCACTTCTAAATGACAGTTCAAATGGCACAGTTCTAAAGAATGTGCAGGGGCAGAGGGACCTGGGGTTCATGGATATAGATCTTTGAAGGTGGCAGGGCATAGTGAGAGAGTAATTAGAAAAGCATATGCAATCTTGGGCTTCATAAAGAGAGGCATTGAATACAAAGCAGAGAAGTTACGCTGAACATTTCTAAAGCTCTAGTTAGGCCAGAACTAGACTGGATTCTGGTCACCACACTTGAGGAAAGATGTGAGGGCCCTCAATTTGGGTGGTGGTGGGCAGGTCACCCTATGCCTTGTCTAGCTCCCTCCCCCTATTCCTATCCCCGTAAAATTTCAGAAAGGTCCGGTGAGTAGGACAAAGATTCACAACACTCTGAGTGAAGAAATTTCTCCTTATCAAGAGCAAGAGCCCTACTTGTCAAAAGCAAACAGCTATGGACAATTAAAGAGGGCTGAGAAAATATAAAAATTAAAGGGAAAGCGTACAAGAGTGAAAAAATACAATGGGCAGAATTTTCTGGCTGACGTGCGGGTGACAGAGCCTGCACGTCAGCGCTTAAAATGTCGCGTGAACATCCCAACATCAGCGCGCGGCATCGTGATATTTCGGTCGGCAGACGCGCTTAGCAGCAGGACACGCGCCCGCCATTAATTAAAGACCTTGTTAAGGCCCTTAACTTGCCAATTGTCGAGGATTTTGAGGGGCCCGTGCGAACTTTGGGTCAGCGCACGGGCCCAACGGGCAGGCGGGTAGGAGATTTTTTAATAGAACTCATCCACTGGCAGGATATGTGGACTCAGAGGGGTTGTTCATGTTTCCCATGAAGTTTTAATTGCAGAAAGTGTTTTAAAGTTGCCTGTTTGATTGTTAGCAGTTCACATCGATTTCCGAGAGCTTTTTGTGCACTTTGAAACCAGTCTGCAGACAGTAATCTTTCTCGGGCCTGCAGCTTTCCGGAGGCCTCCATTTAGCCTGGGTATGAGTTCTGACATCTCCACTGGAGGCAGCTCCTCTGAGGAGGAAGGGAAGGATAGAATAAGGAGGAGGCCAGGACTGGACAATCAGCCTCCAGGTGAGCCACCTTTGGGAAGCCAGGCGCAGGCACAAGGGGCGCTTGGGCCAAGAGGTTGTCCAAGGTGGAAGGGGCCGCAGAAGACGCCACTATCCTGCTGCCAGGGTTTACAGGCAGCGAAGCAGCTACCTCAATATGTCTGAGGTGCAGACCTGAAGGAGGCTCCATCTCTCAAGGGAGACAGGCAACTATATCTGTCAGATGATTAGCCCTGAGATCGCCACTAACTGTGTGGATGGACACCCCATGCCAGCGGCTCTGAATCTCACAGTTGCCCTCCACTTCTATGCCTCTGGCTCCTTCCAGGGCTCGGTGGGTGATCTTTGCGGTGTCTCCCAATCAGCTGTCCACACTTGTGTCAAGCAGGTTACAGACGCTCGGTTCTGACGGGTATTGACCTTCATCCACTCCCGCTGCGACCAGGCAAGTCAGGCACAGCGAGCCATTGCTGGCTTCCCCCGTGTCCAGGGTGCTATAGACCGTACACATGTGGCCATGAAGGCGCCAGCAGGTGAGCCCAGTGCATTCATCAACAGGGAGGGCTTTCACTCCATGAACGTGCAGATAGTGAGTGATCACAGGATGCAGATTTTACAAGTTGTGCAAGGTACCCAGGCAGCTCCCACGACGCCTACATCCTCAGACACTCCCAGGTGCCGGGGCTCTTCAGTGCTCCAGCTCGGCTAGGTGGTTGGCTGCTGGGTGACAAGGGCTCTCCCCTCCAAATTTGGCTCATGACACCTCTCCACCATCCAAGAACAGAAGCTGAGCAGCGCTACAATAGGAGCTACAAGGGCTGTGGTGGAGAGAGCCATTGGTCTTCTCAAGATCCGCTTCCGTTACCTGGACCACTCAGGGGGCGCACTCCAGTACCCCCCAGATCGTGTCTCTCTGATAGTGGTAGCATGCTGCACTCTGCACAACCTTGCGCTGGAAAGGGGGGATGCAGTGGACGATGAAAACCTTGATGCCCTGGATGAGGCTGCACATGATGAATCCAGCAGTGGCTCAGAGGATGAGGAAGCACAGGGCGACGATGAGGGGCAGAACGCCGACCCGCTATTACGCCAAGGAGGCAGGGACACCCGGGACAATTTAATCCAACGAACCTTCAGCTAGCTCCACACACATGGATCTGCAGGACCAGCATTGCCTGGCGCTTCCACACGTGGCACTTAGGTGCTACATCTTCCACCTTATCAGCTGCAACTAAGGGCTTAGTACAGAAACAGTAATGTCCACTCAAACACTCATGAGATGTCTGTGAAAAAGATAAATGCAGCACAAAAGAAACACCCTCAGCCATGGTCAGAAAAGTGGACTTTATTATGTCCAACATATAACAGAAATGTCTCGACTGCAAACATAAGTATATTTTTCCCTATTCTAAGGCCAACACAAAATCACCAGTGACATACCCGTGGAGTGCCTAAGGTGCCTTATGCTTTCGTTTGCGGGTGCTACGTCTTGGTGCTGCCCCATCGGTCGGACTGGCTTGTGAGACAGCCTGCTGACTCTGCTGTCCTGTTGGCCTCAATGACCTTGGCGGGCATCCTCTGGCCCGTGGAGCCTGTGCTGGCCCCGCCTGGGAGGGAGTGGCCTGTTCCAGAACTGGCACCTCCCCAGTTGTCGCAGCCTCAATAGAAGCAACGTTGACTGGCAGAGGGGCGGAGGAGCTGCTGCCCTCATCCGGAGCGCCCTGAGAGGAGCTCGCAGCAACGACAGGCAGCTGCTGCACCGACGTGAGGTCCCATTGGACCTCCCTGCTCACCGCAGATGCATGGGCACCGAGCGCCGACGCTTGGTACCCAGAACATCTCCTACATTGGGAATGACCACCCGTGGCCAGTACCCCTGTGAGGGCTTGCAGGTTAGAGCGTAACCCAATCAGAAGATTCTCCATTCGATCGAACCCCCTCTCCATGAGAGTCGCCAATCTCTTATTGAGGAAGCGTGAAGTTCTGCCCTGAGGTTCATGCCTTCACTGACACTCTGCCTGGACTCCTCCATCGCAGAGACCAACTGAAGCACACCCTCATGCAACCCTGCCAGATGCAAATACGATTCCTGCCGCTTGTCCTGCAGCTGCTGCATTGGTGACAAAGCCAGAGGCACGTCATCAGTGCCGGACTCAGCATGTGCCTGGTCCCCTGCAGCCCTCCGGCTGCTGGAGCCATCAGCACTCTCTGTCCCTGCCATCTCCTCCAGCGATTGTGAAGTGCCCTCTTCACTGTGACCCGGGACACTAGCCGACGGTAAATTTCCCACCGAGGTGTTTGTGTCTGTGCTGGTGCCTGGCTGGCTGAAATGATGTGCTGCAAGTTGCACAACTTGGGCCTCAGGTGTGGAGGGGGGGCTGCGGTGTCTTTGGGCGTGGCCATGCGGTGGTGATGCTGAAATTAACAACAAGGACAGTGCATCAGTTAGTGTTCAGTCAGTTAAACCATTCATCCCTTTCCCCCCCAGCCTCATAAGCCGCTCACCCTTCAAGACCCTAAGGAGACGAACATTGGTGGGGTGGAAAAGAGTCAAGAGGAGGCCCAAACATTAGACGCGCATACAGACAGGCTGGTCAGATGGCCTCAGGAATGCCACATGGCATGTTATGTGCCATTGGAGTGGGGAGAGCGCAGAGATACCTGACCTGGATGCATGCTGGCCTGGAGAGCTGCGGTACTAAGGAAACATTCCAAACACATGCAACATTTGCCATGGAGCACAGGAGATCGACAGGTCACATTATTGACCTTCATACCATTAGGAGAGGCATAGACCAGGTGGGCAGAAAGCAACATTTCTCCTTGGCGCAGGGATGAGTAACGTGGTGGCATTTATTTAAGTTGAGTGCCATGAAGTTCACAGCTGAGGTGCTGAGGACCTTTTGGATAGAGTAATGTGGGGCACATTGGCTGAAAGGGTAGTGGAGGTACCAACCCCCCTAAGATGCAATAAGTCTTTGGCTGTGCAGCAGCGATGCCATGGCATGTTAGGCCATGGGGATAGTGGTCACAAATGGGATAAGGCGACTTTGGAAGGTGCTGGAGGCATGAATCCTCAAGGTGACGAGGGACCTTTGTGTATGACCCACATGTCAGAGTGTTTCAGTCTGTGAATGAGCAGTGTTGCTACATTAACGATTGCAGCAGCCATCAGTGGTTTGGATGGTGTGCAGACAGAGTGGATGGGACTGTGGCCCTCAAATACCTGGCTGGTGGACCCCAGCCTCACCACCACCTGCCGCCCTGGCCTCCTACCTCCTCCCAGCTCCATGGCCTGCTCTTCGAAGTTGGTGAGGCGCTGGAGCAGAGGGTGCCCACCTCCAGTCCTCTGGCGCTCCCGCTGATTGTGTTCAGTTTTTGCCTGCAGAACAGAGAAGAGCATTTATTGGGGCTGATCGCTCATGTACTCTGCACGCGCACGCCACACCCCAACCACAACCACAGTGGCCCATCTGAGGCCTCCAGCGGCTCCTGTCCACACTACTGGTGATAAGTCCCCAGAAGATAGTACGGCTGCTTCCAACCCCCTCCCCCAACGGACCTTGGACACATTTGGCGTCCATCACTTTGAATAACACACGGGTCTTAGTGCCCATGGCAAGGAGGTGCAACTAGGTGCGGCGCCGAGGCCAGCAGATGGCTCTTGGCCACGACACCTTGAGACTCCCCTTCCACCATCTCATCACCATCAATAAGACATGTGTTGGAGTTCTGAGTATGTGTCTAGCTGCCTCCCCTGCAGGTTGCCCCCAGACTACTCAAATGCGACAAACACCAACATATGCTGCGGGGAGAACCCATCTTCTCCTCAACCACTAAGGCTGATGTAAGCATGGACAGTACCCTTTTGCCCACCCAGCGTGTGCCAAATGCCCAATGCAGTAATGACAGCAAGACATGGTGGGGGTCAAAGGCTAAGGCTACCTGCTGGGTCGAATGGCCAAGGCCGGTATGGTACTCATCCTTCCAGAGCGCAGCAAATCATTGAATCTCTTGTGTCACTGTGTGCCTGTGCGCCGCACATCATCATGGGCGCTTACAGCATCACCCACCTCCTCCCACACCTGCCTGGTGACATGGGGAACCCTCCTCCTCCCACCATCTGGATACAATATATCCCGACAGCTGGACACCTCTTGGAGGAGGACAGCAAGGCAGGCATCAAAGAAGTGAGGGGCACACTGGCCCCCCGCTGGCCTCTCCTGCAGCCTGCCCCCCTCCTCCTGCTCATGCTCCTGTCCTGTGACAGCTGCCTCTCTCTCTCCCCGAGTGGCCATGGTGCACTGCTTCAAGCAGACTGCCTGGCCACTCTTTATACAGATTGTCGGTTCCCCATTGGAACTGGCAGTCTGAGGCTGCCCGCCCCCGCGACTATTTTCCCGTTCTCCACGGGAGTCGCTAACCCGCTGGGTGGGCCTTAATTGGCCTGCCCGTGGAAAATAGCGGCATGGCCCATTTCTCCAGCGGCAATCGGCCGCCCACCCGTCAAGGGCAAAATTCTGCCCAATAAATCCATTAAATGGGTGAGATAAAAAGAACAGAGAAAGGTGACAAACAGATCGTGGCAGCTACAAAAATGGAGCGTAAGTAGAAACTTGCAAACGATATCAAATTCAACACAAACTGTTTCACAATTATATTAGGAAAGAGAGGTGGTCAGGAGAACTGTGGTTCCCTTGAAAACTGGTAACAGTGATATCATTAATGCAAATAAGAAAATGGCTGACATGTTTAATGATTACTTTGTGTCAATATTTAGAATATACAAAGGGGTCAGCATGCCAGACATCTCAAGGATATTAAGATTGAATCAGAGATAAGGGACCAAGGCTCCAGGGTCAGAACCTGTTGAGGGCAGGAGTTAAAAATCGTGCTCACAAAGGTCGTCTCAGGATTCTGACGCCTCCAGGTCAGTGTTGAACTTTGAAAAGTCTAGTGGGGGGGTAGGGAGCAGGAAATGTGGGAGTCTCCAATTAGAAGCCACTTAAGCTCCTTTTATCCAACCTGATAATGACCCTCGCTCTCCTTGAGCCTCAATTTTGTTATCCAGCCTGTCTATTTGACATTGCAATTTTTAAATGTTTCTCTATCAAGACCTTTTGTGCTCAACTGTCAGGTTTGCCATGGGGCCCTGGTTAATTGCTTTGCATTAGTTTGGAAATTCACTCTGTGGGTGCAACCAGTACTGGCATGAACGCTGCTCCCACACTTCTTGTCCATGGCTGCTTTGCACCATAGTGCTCCTCGAGGAGCTGCCAGCTCTATTTGACAAGGCAGCAGCAGCACCCAACATGGCTGCCGCCTGCCTTTGCACAAGCAGGCAGCTCCCATCTCCTGGAAGTGCTTAGTGACTCTAACTGGGCACTGAGTGCACCTCTAGCCCAACTAGGCCATTTACATTTGAACACAGCATCACGAGAGCAAATCAGCTCGGGTGCAGGGTTGGGAATGGAATTCATCCAGGTCTCAGGTCCCTGACCGAGGCCTTGCCATCACCAAAGACAATGGAAGCAAAATTATTGACATGTTAGCCTAATGTCAGATCTTGGAAAATTACAAGAGTCTGTAATTAAGGACAGGGTGACTGAACATCTTGGAAATTTTCAGCTGATCAGAAAGAGTCAGCATAGATTTGTGAAAGATAGGATAAACCTCTCAGTGGTCAATGGCGGGCCTTCCAGGAGGTGAAAGTCCTGGCCCCCCTTGAGAGCTGCCAGCCAATCAGAGGGCAGTGTCTGTCCATTGCAGGCAGTGACAGCAGGAGATGTTGACAGCTGCTGGCAGTGCACCCATGGAGTTGCCCAGGATTGCCAAGGGACCCAGGCCATGGTGAGTTAGGGTGGGATTAGGGTCGCAGGAGAGAGGAGGACAGTTGTGGGCAGGAAGGCGGGGTGGTGGGGGGGTGGTGGGTGGTGACTCTCAACAGGACCCCCCTTCCTGATTCGAGGTCCCTCCATTAGGCACTGAATTCCTTTGAACCAGAGACCCCGCTGGGAGCCCTGACGGAGTTTGCTTTTCAGGCTTCCTGCATGACAGCTGCCCCACCTGGCACGGGTTAAGCACCAGTGGCAGTAGGAGTAGGTCCTTAAGGGGGCATTAATTGCCCATTTATTAAGAGCTTAAATTGGGGGCTGGATGGGAAGACCACCCATAGGCCTTCCCACCCCACAGTTAATCGGGCAGAGGCGGGAAGGTAGCAAGGTCCCCACTCAGCAGCCTCCTGCACAAGTAAATACCCTCTGCCTCCAAATTCACCTCACGGGAGGGCATTAAATTCCACCCAGAGAGTCAAGGTAATGGGAAACTACTCTAATTGGCAGGATAGACCTGTGGTGCCCATGAATCCATGTGTGGGCCTGAACTCTTTACCATTTAATTGACAACTTAGATGATGGGATATAAAGTCACATATTCAAGTTTGATGATGACATAAAGATAGGTGACAGTGTAAGCAGTGTAGATGAAAGTGTCACAAAGAAATATTGATAGATGTAGATGGACGGAACTTTGGGAAATGGATTTCAATTCAGGCAAATGTGAGATCATCCACTTTAAACCTATAATGAGTAGAACACGCTACTTATAAATGATGAAAGATTAGAAACAGTAGAGATCTTAAGGGACTTGGGTTTCCAGATTGAATCATTTAAATGTCCTGATCAGGGATGGAAAAATAATCAAAAGGCTACTGGAATAGTGTCCTTTCTATCTAGAGGATTAGAATACATGGGCGGAAGGCATGCTTCAACAATAAAAAGCCTTGGCTGGTGCACACCTGGGCGAGGATTTTGCCCTCGTTGGGTGGGCTCAGCGGGGGCGAGTGGGGGCAGTCGGGAAGCCGACAGCTGCCCGCGATCGAGGCCCGACTGTGATTTAATGCCGATTAATGTCCGCCCAGTGTGAAATGCGCACTGCAGTGCTCAGCGCTGCCTGTGGGGAGGGGGGGCGGTGGAGGAGGGCGAGCGGGAAACTTTGCGCATGTGCGCAGGTACGTGCAGGAAAAGGTCCCTGAGGCACAGAGCTGCATCAGGGGGATGAAGGTTTTGAAAAATAAAAACGAGAGGATTTAAAATTATTAAAATCATGTCCCCTCGTGTGACTCTGTCACATGAGCAGGGACGTGTTAGAAATTAGTTTGAAAATGTTTCTTTTCTAATGGCGGATCGAAAACTCATCCCGCCCGTGGATGATGTTTTGCAAAAAATCCAAAGGTCGCTTGGCCCTTTTCGCCCAGCCAACTGGATGGGCAGCAAAAAATGTAATGCAATTAGATTTTGAATGGCCTCAATAGGCATGTTAACTGTTGGTGGGCATGCTGCTGACTCCCACGCACGCCCGCTGACCGAAATACTTCAGAAAGCTCGCCCGACGTCATTGCTTGTCATTTACGCTTGTTCGGGTAGGGCGCGTGCCCACCCAATGGGCAGAAAATTCTGCCCCTGGAGCACTGTGAGTGGTTCTGGGTAACACACGTTAGGATGGATATATTGGATTTGGAGGGAATGCAGCTTAGCTTTACCAGAATGATAGCTGAACTAAACCAGGGATTAATTACGAGGAGAGATTACAAAATGTCGAAATGTGTTCCCCAGAGTTAGAAAATTAAGGGGTGTTTTTACTGAAACTTTGAAGATTGAAAAGACAGATAGTTTCCCTCTATTTCCACCAGTTGGGGAGTCTAGGATGATGAGGAATAGTCTAGAATTTAGAGACAGATACTTCAGGAGTGAAATCAGGAAACAATTCTACACATAAAAGGTGGTGGAAGTTTGTAACTCTCCTACAAACAGCAACAGAAGCAAAATAAGTTGTTATTTCTAAATTTGAGATTGATAGAATTTTGCTAACCAAAGATATGAATTAATATGGGCCAAAGGATGGTATCTGAATTAGGTTGCAGATCTGTTTGAATGGCAGAAGACACTAGGGGGTGGTTAAATCCCCTACTTCTCTTTCTATGTTCTACACAAAGAATGAATGATACATGGAATGAACTCCTGGTTAGAGAGGAGGCAAATTCACTGGAATCATTTAACAAACAATGCAGGCTCATTCTGGATGAGTTAATTAGGATATACCAAATGGCCTTCCAATTCTGGAATTGTAATGTGAGCTAAATTTCAATTTTACAAACATCTACTTTAGTCCTTTCTAAAAGCTATTATCGATTCTGCTAATACCATTACTTTTAGCAAGGTGTTCCACGGTCAAAAGTTTTTCGCTCGTTGGATGGGTACATGCCCAACCTAAACGAGCAGAAAATGACGTGCAATGGCTTTGGGCAAGCGGCCCGACATCATCGCGCACTCGCAGTGTACGAGAGTCGGCAGCGCACCCGCCAACAACTAACAAGCCGATTAAGGCCATTAAAGTCCCATTTGAATTAAATTTTTTGGCTTACGGTTGGTGGGCAGGCGAAAAGGCCAAGCGGCCTTTGGATGTTTTAGGAAACCTCATCCACGGATGGGAGGAGGTTTCCAACAGCAATTAAAAATTAAATTAAAATTTTTAAACATTTCATGAATAATGTGACCCTGCTCTATCACATGAGGGGACACGCTTCTTAACATTTTAAAATTCTTTATTTATCATTTTTTAAAATCTTCATCTCCCTGAGGCAGCTCTGTGCCTCAGGGAGCTTTTCCTGCACCCACGCGCATGCATGAAGTTCCCCACTCGCCATTAATTGGCCCACCAGTGTGAAATCGCAGTCGGGCCCCGATCTCGGGCGGCGGTCGGTTTCCCGAATGCTCCCGTTCGCCCCCGCCATGCCAGCCCGATGAGGGCAAAATCTTGGCCCATGTATTCTATATTAAAAAAACTCTCCCGTCATTTTTTTGGTATTGCACCTCTAGTTACCAACCAGCGGAAATAATTTTTCCCAATTTACTTCATCTATCAATGCCCTGTGGCAACTTTCAACTCCCATCTACGTTACTTACTCTGCCACCTAATTTAGTGCTGACAGCAAACCTGGATATACAATTCCCTATTCCTTCACCTAAGTCATTTATAAATAGAATGAAAAGCTGAGGCCCTGGGAGAAACCACTAGTCACACTCTGTCAATTGGAGTACAGAAAACAACTCATCGACACCAACACCCATCTGGGACCCTCCACCCCTGCTTGTCCCTCCGTCCCCACCCCATCTTCCAATTCCAGCCCTAGCCGCGTATTCACTATACCCCCTGACCTTCCCCTCTCCAATGCTTAACGTTCAGTGCTCAGCAAAGGACTTAGTTTCATACCCTTACGCCCTCATCTCAATGAATTTTGGGCTCGGCACAATGCTGAACTCTTCTTCCGCCGTCTTCGTCTCCATGCTCACTTCTTTGGGCAGGAGTCCTCTCCCCGTTCAACGGATCTTTTTACCCACCTCCAATATTCTCCCTCCACCTGGACCACTCCCTCTGGATTCTTACCTTCTCTTGATCTTTTCATTGAGAACTGTTGGCGTGACATTAGTCGTCTCAATTTCTCTGCTCCTCTCACCCATTCTAATCTGTCTCTCTCTGAACTTACTGCACTCCATTCTCTTAGGTCCAACCCCAACATTGTCATCAAACCCGCTGACAAGGGTGGTGCTGTTGTTGTCTGGCGCACTGACCTCTACCTCGCGGAGGCTGAGCGTCAACTCGCAGACACTTCCTCCTACCGCTCCCTGGACCATGACCCCACCACTGAACATCAAGCCATTGTTTCCAGGACTGTCACTGACCTCATCTCCTCTGGAGATCTTCCTCCCACAGCTTCCAACCTGATAGTCGCCCAACCTCGGATGGCCCGCTTCTACCTCCTACCCAAAATCCACAAACAGAACTGTCTCGGCAGACCGATCGTGTCAGCCTGTTCCTGCCCCACAGAACTCATTTCTCGTTATCTTGACTCCCTTCTCTCTCCCCTTGTCCAGTCCCTTCCCACCTACATCCGTGATTCCTCTGACACCTTACGTCACATCAACAATTTCCAGTTCCCTGGCCCCAACTGCTTCCTCTTCACCATGGACGTCCAATGCCTCTACACCTCCATCCCCCACCAGGATGGTCTGAGGGCCCTTAACTTCTTCCTTGAACAGAGGCCCGAACAATCCCCATCCACCACTACTCTCCTCCGTCTGGCTGAACTTGTTCTCACACTGAACAATTTCTCCTTTATCTCCTCTCACTTCCTCCAAATAAAAGGTGTGGCGATGGGTACCTGCATGGGCCCCAGCTATGCCTGTCTCTTTATGGGGTATGTGGAACATTCCTTGTTCCAGTCCTACTCCGGCCCCCTCCCACAACTCTTTCTCCGGTACATCAATGATTACTTCGGTGCTGCTTCATGCTCTCGTCAGGACCCGGAAAAATTTATTAATTTTGTTTCCCATCTCCACCCCTCCATCATTTTCACATGGTCCATCTCTGACACTTCTCTTCCCTTCCTTGACCTCTCTGTCTCAATTTCTGGTGATAGACTGTCCACCAATATCCATTACAAGTCTACCGACTCCCACAGCTACCTCGACTACAGCTCCTCACACCTCGCTTCCTGTAAGGACTCCATCCCATTCTCTCAGTTCCTTCGCCTCCGTCGCATCTGTTCTGATTATGCTACCTTCAAAAACAGTTCCTCTGACATGTCCTCCTTCTTCCTTAACCGAGGTTTTCCACCCACGGTCGTTGACAGGGCCCTCAACCGTGTCCGGCCCATCTCCCGCGCATCAGCCCTCACGTCTTCTCCTCCCTCCCAGACATGATAGGGTCTCCCTTGTCCTCACTTATCACCCCACCAGCCTCCGCATTCAAAGGATCATCCTCCGCCATTTCCGCCAACTCCAGCATGATGCCACCACCAAACACATCTTCCCTTCACCCCCCCTGGCGGCATTCCGTAGGGATCGTTCCCTCCGGGACACCCTGGTCCACTCCTCCATCACCCCCTACTCCTCAACCCCCACCTATGGCACCTCCCCATGCCCACGCAGAAGATGCAACACCTGCCCCTTCACTTCCTCTCTCCTCACCGTCCAAGGGCCCAAAGAACACCTGCGGTCTGTCTGCAAGAAAGACCCAAACCTCCCTGTCGCTTGCCATTTTAACACTCCACCCTGCTCTCTTGCCCACATGTCTGTCCTTGGCTTTCTGCATTTTTCCAGTGAAGCCCAACGCAAACTGGAGGAACAGCACCTCATCTTCCGACTAGGCACTTTACAGCCTTCCGGGCTGAATATTGAATTCAACAACTTTAGATCTTAAACTCCCTCCCCATCCCCAGCCCCTTCCCGTTTCTTCCCCCTCCCTTTTGTTTTTTCCATTAATTTATATAGATTTTTCTTTTCCCACCTATTTCCATTATTTTTAAATCTATAACTGTAATACCCTGTCAGTCTTTCCACCCCAACCCCACTAGAGCTGTACCTTGAGTGTCCTGCCATCCATCCTTAATTAGCACATTTTCTTAGATAATATCACCACCTTTAACACCTCTTTTTTCCTTTTGTCTATGACATCTTTTGATTATCTGCTCCTATCACTGCTTGCTTGTCCCTACAACCACCCTGCCCCACAACATCTCTCTCCCCACAACCCCCCCACCCCAACCTTAAACCAGCTTATATTTCACCCCTCTCCTAACTTCACTCAGTTCTGCTGAAGGGTCATGAGGACTCGAAACGTCAACTCTTTTCTTCCCCGCCGATGCTGCCAGACCTGCTGAGTTTTTCCAGGTAATTCTGTTTTTGTTTTGGAGGACAGACTGATTATTCCCACTGTCTGCCTCCTACTCCCTCACTAATTCCTTACTCATATCAATAGGTTGTCTCCAATTATCTCAATCTCAAAAGCCTCTCATCTTGTCTCTCTATTCCCTTTTGTTCTAATGAAGGGTCCGAGTCTTTCCTCATAACCAAAGCCTCTCATCCCTTAACACAAGCGGGATTAATTCCCTCAGGCCCCCTCCTGCTCTACCACCATAACATCAGTGGTTCCACTGGGAGAAACTCCAAGGAATTTTACCCCTAATAGGAAACAGGCAGAAATTGTAACAGTTACAGAAAGATCAGAATAATACACATAGGGAACTAGCAATAGAAATGGAGGATGTTTGGAAATTGCAGTTTGAGGTTATAACGGATTAAATCAGTGAATGTTAAGAATATTGCAAAATTGCCTGAATTGTAAAACCTCATTCCCCAACTTCTTGCAACACCAGTTCTATTGCAGAATCTGAAATCCCTAAGATATTATCATGGTGATATTCTATTATAACTCTGCAGGGAACGAACAAATAATTAGACTATCTTCTAAAATAATTGCCTGAAAAAACTGACCTGTTGTTTAACTGACAGTTACAATCCTTTAAGCAGTGGCAAATACATCAGAAATAACAGTTCCAAATTTGGAGGCTCCCTGTAACTAGTAAGTTCTATGCCAGGGGCTTGGATGGAAAACATAATTATGTCTGACCCTGGAAACTTTGTTGGGATTGGGTGTGTGTTACTATGTTGGTTACAAAGCCGAAACAGTAACATTCAAACAAGATATACAAACAACACAGCAAATCATCTACCTTTTAATGTCTTTCTCACACACTTTTTCCCCTTCTTGCTTACTCTCACTTTCTCTCTGTCCCTGTGTTTCTTAATGAGACATGCAAAAGTTACATTAATATCTTGTCTCTCTATTTCCTACCACAGCTGAATTTGCCTCCTGGCGTCTCTGCTCATTATCAGCCACAGATGGACAGACGTCCACTCCCTCCATTCATTGCCCAGTGCCTGGGAAAATCCTCTGCTTAAAATGTAATTCCAGCTTGTGAATAAAAAGTTAATTGGGTAAATTTAACTAAGGCAAACAGTAAAGAAAATTATCTCTAACTCTCCTCGGTTTGTACCAAGGTGTTACAGTGATGGTTAACTTTCTGAATTAATGCTTTCACTACCGGTAATTGAGCCAATGTGTAATAGTTAGTTGAACAAGACAACATAGCTTCACTTGGTCAAGTTTCAGCAGAGGAATTATCTGCTATGAAGTAACAGTAAACTATAGGGCAGATGTAATAATAGATGTTCATTACTGTTTGCAGCTAATTTTGAGCCGTACATTTAAGGTAGAGGTGGATGCAGTAACTGGCTTTATTAGAGCATCCCAACCAGGGCCAGGAAGGCGGCCTTGTGTGGCACAATGGTTAGCATTCCTCCCTCTGAGCCAGAGGATGCAGGTTTGAGTCTGACCCTGGGACTTGATTGCCAAGGAAGGTGTGTTCATAATGTGGGCAAACGGGTTGAGTATCTACCTGCAAACCCTTCCAACACATGCCATGGGCAGGCAATTGTCTTGTTTTTTGTTTCAATGATGCACACAGGCCGTCAACATTGTAGCTGAGCTAACTTTATTCATAACACATTTTCGTAACATATCTGCAGTAACTGAATTCTATCAAGACAGGTTCCAACATATGCTAACTGACCTTCAACTCCCAAGTCAGGTGACCCCATTCTTAGTACAGGGTACCATATAGTATCTAATATATATATAATAGTATATAGTATCTATACAGTACTGGGGGGAGGTGATGGAGTAGTGGTATTGTCACTGGACTAGTAATCCAGAGACCCAGTGTGGACCTGCATTCAAATCCTACCAAGGCAGATGGTGGAATTTGAATTCAATAAAAATCTGGAATTAAAAGTCTAATGATGACCATGAAATGATTGTTGTAAAAACCCATCTGGTTCACTAATGTCCTTTAGGGAAGGAAGTCTGCCATCTGGTCTGGTCTGGCCTACATGTGACTCCAGACCCACAGCAATGTGGTTGACCCTTAAATGCCCTCTGAACAAGGGCAATTAGGGATGGGCAATAAATGCTGGCCTAGCCAGTGACACCCACATCTCATGAATGAATTTTTTAAAAATATAATAATGGAGTCTACTACCACAATCAGCTATTATCATGACATTTCCCTTTTAAAAAAAAACAAACTTTTATACAACTCAAGTACACAAAGTCTCTTATCTATTCTTTCTCACTCTGTTTTGATCAGTCTGTTTCGTCTTTTACTCATCTCTGTATCTCTGTGGTTTTTTCACAATTCTCTCACTGGATGTTCTGAAAGGTGACAGAGGTGATTTTGAAGGACAAGGGCCCTTCTCCAGCTCTGTGTCACTATCACCCCTTAGATAGTTTTCAGGGCTCTCAGGCTCTGTCTGGTTATCTGTTGCTTCACTGGTGCATTCTGGTTTTTGATCTTCAGCTACACTTTCTGGTGCAGAGCAGGGTTGCATTTCATTTGTTTTCCATAGAAATTTCCAGTTTCTTCTGTGCTGTTGTCCATTTGCAGTCTGAACTATGTAAGACCTTGGTTCTCCTGTGATTCCTGTGCCAACAGCAAGATTCCAGATCCCTTCATGCTGAATCCTCACTATCTCTCCCATGTTCAGGTCAGGCAGAGGTCAGGCTCCTCGATCAAAGTACTGTTTCTGCTTCTGCTGTCTCAGTTTGAGCAGGTCCTGCATGCTATAGCTCACTAGCTGTGGAAACAATAGTCGGGACGCAGTTGGAAGCGTAGTACTTAGACTTCTCCCCATCAGGAGCTGTGCTGGAGATGATCCAGTGCCCTGTAATGGAGTATTCCTGAAATCCAGCAGATCCAGGTAGGGGTCTCTTCCATCCGCCTTTGCCTTCTTCAGCAGGTGTTTTAAAGTGTGCACGATACATTCCACCATTCCATTGAATTGTGGACATTTGGGACTTGACAAAGTGTGGCAAAACTCCCAGTCCTGTGCAAATTTATGAAACTCAGTGCCTGAGAACTGTGGACTGTTGTTTGTAACAAGATAGATGAGTTGACAGCACAAATAGAAATAAATGAACATGACTTGATAGCTATTACAGAGATGTGGTTGCAGGGTGGCCAAGACTGGGAACTCAATATTCAAGAGTATTCAATGTTCCAGAAAACTAGGCAAAAAGGAAAAGGAGGTGGGGTAGCTTTGTTAATAAAGGAAGGTGTCAGTGCAGTGGTGAGTAGTGATATAGGTGCAATAGATCATGATATGGAATCAGCTTGGGTGGAAGTAAGGAATAGCAAGAGGCAGAAGTCATGGGTGGGAGTCATCTATAGGCCCTAGAAGAGTTGCCTCACTGTAGGACAAAGAATAAACCAGGAAATAATGGAGGCGTGTAAGAAGGGCGCTACAATTGTCATGGGTGATTTTAATCTGCATATTGACTGGACAAATCAGATTGGCAGGGATAACATGGATTTGTAGAGTGCATCAGGAATTGTTTCTTAGAGCAATATGTTGCAGAACCTATCTGGGAACAAGTTATTTTAGATCTAGTAATGTGTAATGAGGTGGGATTAATAAGAGATCTGATAGTTAAGGATCCTCTAGGGGGTAGCGATCACAACTTGGTATAATTTCAAATTCAGTTTGAGGGCAAGCAACTCAGATCTCAAACCAGTGTCCTCAACTTAAACAAGGGCAATTACAGAGGTATTGAGAAAGAGTTGTCTAAAGTGGGCTGGGAAAATAGACTAAGGGGAAGGTCAGTGGATGAGCAATGGCAGGCATTTAAGCAGATATTTCATAACGCTCAGCAAAAATTTATCCCAGTCAAAAAGAAGGACTCGATGAGAAGAATGAACTACCCGTGGTGAACAAAGGTGGTCAAGGAGAGTATCTAATCAAAAACTAAGGCATACAAAGCGGTGAAAATTCGTGGTAGGCCAGAGGATTGGGAATTTTTTTAGGAACCAGCAGCGGATGGCTAAAAAGCTAATAAAGAGGGAGAAAATTGATTACGAAAATAAATTGGCAAGAAATATAAAACCAAACTGCAAGACTTTCTACGGGTATATAAAAAGAGAGAGTGGCTAAAGTGAGCGTGGGACCCTTGGAGGATGCGACTGGAGAATTGATAATGGGGAACAGGGAAATGGCACATAATTTAAACCAATATTTTGCATCGATCTTCACGGTGGAGGACACTATAAACATTCCAAAGATATCAGATAAACAAGGAGCTATTGGGAGTAAAGGTCCTGTAACAGTCTCTATCAAGAGGGACAATATATTTGACAACCAAATGGGACTAAAGGCAGACAAGTCACCATGACCTGGTGGCCTACATCCAAGGGTTTTAAAGGAAGTGGCTGGATAGATAGTGGAGGCATTGGCCGAAATATTCCAGAACTCACTGGATTCCAGGAGGGTCCCAGTGGATTGGAAAACCGTTAATGTAACACCGCTGTTCAAGAAGGGAGGAAGACAAAAAGCAGGAAACTATATGCCGATCAGCCTAACATCTTTCATTGGGAAAATGCTATTATTAAGGAAGAAATAGGAGGACATTTAGAAAATGCAAATCAATGCAATCAAACAGAGTCAACATGGTTTTGTGAAAGGGGAATCACATTTGATAAATTTGCTAGAGGATATAACAAGCAGAGTTAATAAAGGGGGACCAGTAGATATAGGGCAGAATCTTACGTTCGTCGGGCGGGCGGGCCCGACCGACTCGGCGGCGGGTGGGCAGCCGATTGCCACTGGCGAAACAGGCCGCACCACCATTTTCCGTGGGTGGGCCAATTGTAGCCCACACCACGGCTTTGCGACTCCCGTGGAGAATGGGAAAATAGTCGCGGGGGCGGGCTGCCTCGGACAGCCGGTTCCAATGGGGAGCCTGCAGCCTGTTTAAAGAGTGGCCAGGCAGCCTGCTTGAAGCAGTGCACCAGGGCCACTCAGAGAGGTAGAAATGCTCCAAGGAGGGCAGAGGAGGAGGAGGTAGAGAAGGAGGGGGGGCAGGCTGCAGAAGAGGCCAGCGGGGGGCCACTGTGCACCCAGATTCTCGGACGCATGCCTTGCTGTCCTCCTGGAAGAGGTGGGCCAGCGATATGATGTTCTGTATCCTGAGGATGGGAGGAGGAGGGCCCCCCATGTTACCAGCCAGGCGTGGGAGGAGGTGGGCGAGGCTGTAAGTGCCCATGATGACATCAGATGCACTGGCACACAGTGCAGGAAACACTTCAATGATTTGCTGCGCTCCGGACAGGTGAGTACCATGTCTGTCTGGGCTCTTTGAGGCAGGAGGCAGCCATAGCCTTTGCCCCCGCACCCCCCCCCACCGCCACCCCCAATATATGGCTGCTGTTACTGCTTAGGGCATCTGTCACACTCTGGGTGGGCAAATGGGTACTGACAATGCTTACATCAGCCTTAATGGTTGAGGGCTTTCTGCGCAGCATATGTTGGTTTCTGTGGCATTTGAGTAGTTTGGGGGCAAGCTGCAAGGGAGGCCAGTAGACACATACTCAGAACTCCAACACATGTCATATTGATGGCAATGGCATGGTCCAAGGGGAGCCTCAAGGTCTTTTGGGCAAGTCCCATCTGCTGGCATCGGCACCGCACCTATTTGATCCTCCTTTCCATGGGCACTAGGACCCGTGTGCTATTCAAAGTGATGGATGCCGAATGTGTCCAAGGGGACCGTTGGGGGTGGGGGTTGGGACCAGTCGTACTATCTTCTGGGGACTGATCATCAGTAGTGTGGACAGGAGCCGCTGGAAGCCTCAGATGGGCCACTGTGGTTGGGGTGCGGCGTGCACGTGCAGAGTACATGAGCGATCAGCCCCAATAAATCCACTTCTCTGTTTTGCAGGCAAAAACCCACCACAATCCCCGGGAGCGCCAGAGGACTGGAGGTGGGCGCACCCTCCTCCAGCGCCTCACCCCATTCGAGGAGCAGGCCATGGAGCTGGGGAGGAGGCAGGAGACCAGGGCAACCGGGGCGGCGAGGCTGGGGTCCAGCGGGCAGGTATATGAGGTCCACAGTCCTATCCACTCTGTCTGCCCACCATCCAGACCATTGATGGTTGCTGCAATCATTAAAGCTGAAACATTGCTCATTCACAGACTGAGACATTCTGACGTGTGGGTCATACAGAAGGAACGCTCGTCCCCTTGAGGAATCACGTCTCCACCACCTTCCAAAGTCACCTTATCCCATCTGTGACCACTATCACCATGGTCTAACATGCCATTGGATCACTGCTGCACAGCCAAAGACTTATTGCATCTGAGGGGGTTTGGGACCTCCTGCACCCTTTCAGCCAGTGCGCCCCACATTACTTTGTCCAAAAGGTCCTCAGCACCTCAGCTGTGAACCTCATGGCACTCAACTTAGATGAATGCCACCACGTTACTCATCCCTGCGCCAAGGGGAAATGTTGCCTTCTGGCCACCAGGTCTATGCCCCTCCTTACAGAATGAAGGGCAATAATGTGACCCCTCAATCTCCTGAGTTCAGCGGAAAATGTCACAACTGTTTGAAATGTTTCCTCAGCCGTGCAGCTATCCAGGCAACAATGCATCCACATCAGATACCTCAGCACTCTCCCCACTCCTCTAGTTCTTTACTAGCCATGTGCCGTTCATGAGGCCATCTAACCAGCCTGTGCGTTTAATGCTTGGGGCCCATCTTGACTCATTTGGACCTCACCAATGTTCTTCTTTAAAGGGTCTTTAAGGGTGAGCTACGTATGAGTGTGGGGGGGAAAGGGATGAAAGGTTGAAGTGAATGTACACCATCTGATGCACTGTCCTTGTTGTTAATTTCAGCATCACCACCAGAGCGACCTGCACCTCGACCCCGCGGCCCCCACTCCACACCTGAGGGGCAACAAGTGCAACTTGCGGCACATCATTTCAGCCAGCCAGGCACCAACGCAGACGCACACATCTCGGTGGGGACTTTACCGTCGGCTAGTATCCCGGGTCACAGTGGAGAGGGCACATCACAATCGCTGGAGGAGATGGTAGGGGCAGAGAGTGCCGATGGCTCCAGCAGCCGGAGGGCTGCAGGGGACGAGGCACATACTGAGTCCGGCACTGATGATGTGCCTCTGGAGTTGTCCCCATTGCAGCAGCTGCAGGACAGGCGGCAGGAAGTGCGTTTGCATCTGGCAGGGTTGCATGAGGGAATGCTTCAGTTGCTCTCTGCGATGGAGGAGTCCAGGCAGAGTGCACGTGAAGAAACCGCCCTCAGGGCAGAGCTTCAGGATTCCTTCAGTGAGAGATTGGCGACTCTCATAGAGAGGCGCTTCCACCAAATGGATCAAAATATGATTGGGTTACGCTCTGACCTGCAAGCTGTCACAGCGGTACTGGCCACAGGTCATTCCCAATGTGGGAGGTGTTGTGGGCACCAAGCGCCGGCACTCGGTGCCCATGCATCTGCGGTGAGCACGGAGGTAGATTTGGACCTCACGTCGACGCAGCAGCTGCCTGTCGTCACTGCGAGCTCCTCTGAGGGCGCTCCGGATGAGGGCAGCAGTTCCTCCGCCCCTCTGCCAGTCAACGTTGCTTCCGTTGAGGCTGCGACAACTGGGAAGGTGCCAGTTCTGGAGCTGGCCACTCCCTCCCAGGTGGAGCCATCACAGCCTCCATGGGCCAGAGGACGCCTGCCAATGTCATCTACGCCAATAGGACAGCAGAGTCAGCAGGCTGTCTCACAAGCTACTCCGAGCGATGGGGCGGCACCTAGACGTAGCACTCAAAAACGTAAGCATAAGGCACCTTAGGCACACCACAGGTTTGTCACTGGTGATTTTGTGTTGGCCTTAGAATAGGGACCCCTTTTTGTAACATTGTCATGTAATCATGTGAGCTTTAATTGTGGACAGAATAAAGTCCACCTTTGTTACCATGGCTGAGGGTCTTTTCATTGTGGTGCTTTTTTCATTTTCACATAATTATGATGAGTGTTTGAGTGGACATTGATGTTTCTGTACTAAGGCCTTATTTGCAGCTGATCAGGTGGAAGATGTGGCACATCAGTATCACGTGTGGAAGTTCCAGGCAATGCTGCTCCTGCTGATCCATGTGTGTGGAGATAGCTGAAGGTTCTTTGGATTAAATTGTCCCGGATGTCCCTGCCTCCTTGGTGTAAATGCGGGTCATCGTTGTGCCCCTCATTATCGCCCTGTGCTTCCTCATCCTCTGAGCCACTGCTGGATTCATCATGTGCAGCCTCATCCTGTGCATCAAGGTCTTCATCGTCAACTGCGTCCCCCCTTTCCAGCGCAAGATTGTGCAGGACGCAGCAGACTACCACTATCAGGGAGACGTGATCTGGGGGGTACTGGAGTGTGCCACCTGAGCGGTCCAGGCAACGGAAGCACATCTTGAGAAGACCGATGGTTCTCTCCACCACAGCCCTTGTGGTGCCCTGGCTCCTATTGTACCGATGCTCAGCTTCTGTTCTTGGATGGCGGAGAGGCGTCATGAGCCACCTTCGCAGAGGATAGCCCTTGTCATCCAGCAGCCAACCATCCAGCTGAGCCGGAGCACTGAAGAGCCCCGGCACCTGGGAGTGTCTGAGGAGGTAGGCGTCATGGGAGCTGCCTGGGTACCTTGCACAGACTTGTAAAATCTGCATCCTGTGATCGCACACTGTCTGCATGTTCATGGAGTGGAAGCCTTCCTGTTGACAAAGGCACCGAGCTCACCTGCTGGCGCCTTCATGGCCACATGTGTGCAGTTTATTGCACCCTGGACACGGGGGAATCCAGCAATGGCTGCAAAGCCTCTGGTTCGCTGTGTCTGACTTGAGTGGTCGCAGTGGACGTGGATAAAGGTGGATACCCATCTGAACAGAACATCTGTAACCTGCTTGACACAAGTGTGGACAGCTGATTGGGAGACACCGCAAAGATCACCCACCGAGCCCTGGAAGGAGACAGAGGCATAGAAGTGGAGGGCAACTGTGAGCTTCAGAGCCGCTGGCATGGGGTGTCCTCCCACACAGTTAGGGGAGATCTCAGGGCCAATCATCTGACAGATATAGTTGACTGTCTCCCTTGAAAGTCGGAGCCTCCTTCAGCACTGCACCTCAGACATATTGAGGTAGCTGCTTCGCCGCCTGTAAACCCTGGCAGCAGGATAGTGGCGTCGTCTGCAGCCCCTTCCACCTTGGACAACCTCTTGGCCCTGTGCCCCTTGTGTCTGCGCCTGGACACCCAAGGGTGCCTCCTTTAGAGGCTGATTGTCCAGTCCTGGCCTCCTCCTGATTCTGTCCCTCCCTTCCTGCTCAGGGGAGCTGCCTCCACTGGCGAGGTCAGAACCCATAGCCCCAGGCTAAATGGAGGCCTCCGGAAAGCTGCAAGGCCAAAAAAGAATGCTGTCTGCAAAATGCTTTCACTTTACACAAAAATCTCTTGGGCATCAATGAGAATTACTAACAATCACACAGGTATGTTTTAAACACTTTCATCAATTATAACTTAGTGAAAAACATGAACAACCTCTCTGAGTCCACATATCCCAACATTGCAAAAGTTTTCTTAAATAACATCCTACCCGCCTGCCCGTTGGGCCCATGTGCCGACCTGAACTTCGCACGGGCCCCTCAAAATCGTACACAATTGGCAAGTTAAGGGGCTTAACAAGCCCTTCAATTAATGGCAGGCGAACTGATCGCGCCCGCCCACCATCATTTTACGCGCTGACGTGCGGACTACACCATCCACACATCAGCCGGAAAATTCTGGCCATAGTGTATTTGGATTTCCAGAAGGCATTCGATAAGGTGCCTCATAAAAGGTTAATTGCACAAGATAGGAACTCATGGCATTGGGGGTAGTGTATTAGCATCGGTTGAGGATTGGTTAACACACAGAAGACAGAGAGTCAGGATTAATGGGTCTTTTTCAGGTTGGAAAAATGTAAGTAATGGACTGCCACGAGGATCAGCCCTAGGGCCTCAATTATTTACTATCTATATTAATGACTTGGAGGAGAGGACAGACTGTAATGTATCCAAATTTGCTGACGATACAAAAGTAGGTGGGAGGGCATGTTGTGATGAGGACATAAGGAATCTGCAAGGGGATATAGACAGGTTGAGTGAATGTACAAAAACCTGGCAGATGGAATTTAATATAGGAAAGTGTGAGGTCATGCACTTTGGTAAGAAGGATCAAAAGGCAGACTATTATTTAAATGGAGAGAGAGTCCAAAAAAGTGCAGCACAGAGGGATCTGGGTGTTCTTGTGCATGAAATACAAAAGGTTAACATGCAGGTGCAGCTAGTAATTAAGAAGGCAAGTAGAATTTTGACCTGTATTGCTAGGGGTTTGAAGTTTAAAAGTAGGGAAGCCTTGTTACAACTGTACAGGGTGTTGCTGAGGCCACACCTGAACTACTGTGTATAGTTTTGATCCCCATATTTAAGAAAGGATATACTGGCATTGGAGGCAGTTCAAAAGAGATTCACTAGGCTGATTCCTGCGATGGAGGGGTTGACTTATCCAGAACGACTAAACAGGTTAGGCCTTAATTCATTAGAGTTTAGAAGAGTGATGTTATTGAAACGTACAAGATTCTGAGGGGGCTTGACAGGGTAGATGTTGAGAAGATGTTTCCACTAGTGGGGGAAATCTCAAACTAGGGGACATAGTTACAGAATAAGGGGACACTCATTTAAAACTGAGATGTGAAGGAATTTCTTCTCTCAGAGGGTAGTGAATGTCTGGAATTCTCTACCCCAGAGAGTTATGGAGGCTAGATCAATGAAAGTATTTAAAGAGGAGGTAGATAGATTTTTGAAATATCGGGGAGTTGAGGGCTATGAGGAGCTGGCACAAAAGAGGAGTTAAGGCCTGGGGCAGATCAGCCATGATCTTATTGAATGTTGGAGCTGAGGCTTGAGGGGCCGAATGGCCTGCTCCTGCACCTATTTCTTATGTTCTTATGTTTCCTGGGCGGGTGTATTTTGAGTGTCACAGTTTCGTCAATCTTGATGGTGTGTTCTCCTTTTTGGCAGCCAATCCCCTGGAACACATCTTTATACTCACTCAGAATGTCATCAGTGATGATGATCATTATTCTCTTGATTAGCTTCAGATTCTCACACGCTTTAATTCCAAGAATGGGTTTTGCATCAGTTTTCACCACTATGAATGGATGTGCTTGAGACTGATTTTTGTCGTTCACTTTAAATGTGCACTTGTCTTCTACAGCATTTTTTTCACCTGTATAAGTAAACAGCTTCACTTTTGTTTTAGTTAGCTGTTTTGCTTTGCTTATCTAACAATACAGGCTTATGGGAGTGACATTCGCTTGTGCACCTGTGTTAAGCTTGAAATTCACCATCATGTTGGCAATTTTTAAATCAACCTTCCAGTCATCTTCTTTGGAATTTGTTGTTACTGTAAAAACGAAAAGTTCTGTTTCAGTGTCTGTGTCAGTCGAGTGCACTTTCTTTGATTTACACATCTTAACAAAGTGATTTAGTTTATCACAGTTCTTACACTGCTTTCCATAGGCTGAACAACTCCATGGTAAATGCTCTGTTCTGCATTGGCTTCATTTAAATGTTTTAATAGCAATTTTGTTCTTTTTACGTTCAGACTGTCTATTTGTTCTTTCCCAGGGCTGTTTCTGTTTAACTGCATCTAACTGCTTGACTGTGTGTGGCTTCTGTCATCCCTTTGATCTGGAATTTCGTTGTCTCTGCCACTCTGCAGATATTAATTGCTTTCTCCCACGTGAGATCAACTTCTCTCAAAAGCTGCTCTCTCAGAGAGTCATTTGCGATTTTGCAAATTATTCTATCTTGGAGGAGTGATTCTTCTAGCTCTTCAAATTCACATGATTTAGCTCATTTTCTCAGCTCAGTTACGTACTGTCTAATGTTGTCGCTCCCTTGCATGTACATAAAATATCGATATCTTTCATAAGTGATGTTTTTCTTAGGGCTGCAGTAGGCTTCGGATTTTTCCATTACTTCTTTCAAGTCATTTTGTTTCTCATCACTTTCAAACGTGTATGTGTTACAGACTTCTAGGGTGGCTTCCCCTGCTATGTAAAGAAAGATGGGAAACTGTACCTGAGGGCCTTTTCTATCACTGTCCATCGCTGTGAGGTACAGCTCGAATCGCTACCGGAACTTCCTCCAGTTTTTGATGAGATTTTCCTCCAAACTGAGCTCTGTTGGTGGTTTCAGAACCTCTGTTGTTGCATTTAGTTTATTACTGACACCATGGGCAGAATTTTACGAGTCAGCGAGCGGGGGCGGGGCCCACTCGCTGACGCGTAAAATAACGCGTGGTGACGTCGGGGGGATCTCCCGACGTCACCTCGTCTGGTTTAAATTTTCAGGAAGGCGGGAGCGCAGCAAAATCAGCTGTGTGCCCGCCGACCTGTCCATGGCCAATTGAGGCCATTGACAGGGTCAATTAAGTAATTAAAGGACCTGCCCGTCCAACCTTAAGGTTGGTGGGCAGGCCAGGAGCACTGGCGGGAACTAGTAAAAACATGAAACCTCATCCATGGGTGGGATGAGGTTTCATGTAGGCTTTAAAAATTTTAAATAAAGATTTTGTGAAAATTATGGACATGTCCCAACTCATGTGACATTGTAAGGGAAATTTTATTTTTCTATTTTTATCTTTTTTACATGTACAGCCGATCTCCCTGAGGCTGCACTTAACCTCAGGGAGGTGAGTGCGCTCTTTCGTGCACATGCGCGAAAGAGCACACTCTCAATTTTGGGACTCCCTCCCCCGCCCGCACAGGGAGCGCATAGTGCTTAATTGGCCCGCCCACGTAAAATGGCACCGCGCCTCCGATTGGGGGCGCCGATCGGAAGCGCACCCGTACGTGCCTGCCCAACAACTTCCCCCCCAACGGGGGGAAAATTCAGCTCCATGTCTTGTTTTTTGTTTCAATGATGCACACAGGCCATCAACATTGTAGCTGAGCTAACTTTACTGATAAGACATCTTCTGAACATAAACACATATCTGCAGTAACTGAATTCTATCAAGACAGGTTCCAACATGTGGTATCTGACCATCAACTCCCAGGTCAGGTGACCCTATTCCTAGTACAGAGAACTATATAGTATCTAATACTGGAGTCCACTACCACAATCAACTGTTATCGTGACAACAATAAGAGTGGGAGAGATTCCTAGTCAGCCATGTAATGGAAAGAGTCTCTACCAATACCAACCATGTGAAAAATACATGTTGCCACAGCAACTCAGGCTCCCTGAGACATCCCAAAGCATTTTACAGCCAATGGTTATTTCTGAAGTGTACTCACTGCTGTTTTATAAGTGAATGCAGCAATTGCTGCGCTCGTTTTCAGTGCTGTTGGTTGAGAGATAAATGTTGGTCAGGACACCTGGATGACATCCACTGCTCTTCACCAGATCATGTCACGGAATCTTTTTCATCCACCTGAGAGAACAGACAGAAACCTAAGTTTTCAGACTCAAAAAAAGGAAGAAAAAATAAGGACTGTAACTGGCGTTTAAAGGACAGGTCTGTTTCCCCAAGAAATAGGTGGAATTACTTGTTTGCTACCTACAGACTTAGAGCATCAACATGGCAGTGCCTTAGGGATTTCTGATTCTGCAATAGGACTGGGGAAATGAAATGTTACAATTTTGGCAGCTTGCCAATATACTTCACATTCGGTGATTATGTTGGTTTTAACCACGAACCACAATTTCCAAAGGTTCCCCATTTCTATTGTCAGGTCCTTGATAGTATTGTTCTGATCTTTCTGTAACTGTTAAAATTTCTACCTGGCACAGAGCTATAGCTAACACAGCCTTCCCACATTGTTGCCTCCAGGTCTTATTGTTGCAGAAAAATACTCAAGACACAGTCTAAAAATCCACTACTTTTCTGACATTCGCTAATGTGCTTTGCAAATCTATATGAAGCAAACCCCCACTAAAAGCCCTCTGTCTTTTTTACTTTCTTTTCTAATCATTGCTAAAGTTTGTGGCAAAAATAGTAGAAATGACCAAAAAATCCCAAGTCCCACTCCCAAACACAGCATTTCCTATTTCCATGGGGACGATACTGGAGTCAGGGCTTGGACATGAGCATTTTACACAGGTGCTGGCCATTTAAATCATCAGCTGCCTCCATTGAAGCAGGATTTTGATAGGCCAGGAGTATGAAACTTGGAATGCTCAGATTAGACCAGATAAGAGTTGGTCTGAACTTGGTGGATTAGTTTGGATGACCAGGGTATCCCTTTGGAGAGATAAGGTACCCCTTTGGATATGGGCCAGGGACACCTTTGGGAGAGATAAGGCACCCTTTGGAAGAAGTAAGCACACTTTGGGTTTGTTAAGAGTAGGCGTGATTGTGCATAGAAAGTGCATAAACTCATTGGAACTGTCAAATCTGTCAAAGAACTGTCAAGCTGTCAAGGAGCTATCAAAACTGTCAAAGAACTGTCAAAACTCATTGGAACTGTTAAAACTCATTGGAACTGTCAAAGATGTCAAGGGGTTTAACTCTGCTGGACTATAAATGTAAAAAAAAGTGTGGAGTTAAAAAAAAACAGTGCTTGATATTTCATTTGTTTGATGACAGCTGATGGTTGTCATTATAGGATTTGTGTTGCAATGACTGATTTTACAAACTATCTTATCACAATGGGGTGTCTGTTAAGTGAACAGTTTGATTGACAACTCCAATAGTTATAGAATAGGTTTTTAATCAATGGGAATGTTTTGTTTGGAATAGTGATGTCATCGATAGACTCATAACTTTATTTTGTGTCAGCATGGCTCCTGAGGTTTGCCCATAATGAAAACTAGGTGAGTTGGCATGGAGAGGGTAAAGGGTGGTGTGGTTTGGCATGATTTGGCACTAAATTGGCATAGGGTTATGAAGGGCCATGATGATAAGTGGAGGACATGGGTTGGTGTAGGGGCTATAAAGAGCCATGGGAATAAATGGAGGGAATAGGGTGGCATAGGGGGGTATGAAGGAACATGGGGTTGGGTAGAGGATCATGGGTTAGCATAGGGGATATGAGGGCCATAGGGGGTGGGTAGATGGGAATGCGTTGGAAAAGGCAGTTTGAGGCACAATGGAGGGTGAGTAGAGAGGCATGAGTTGGCTAGAGGAGTATGAGGGGCCACGGAGGGGGTTGGGTGGGGGCTTGATGGCGTGGATTGGCATGGATGGGGAATTGAGAATATGTGGGGAGTTGTGGGTTGAGGGCTGTTTTTTGTTTTAATCATTTTTAAATTAAATTCAACAACATGCTGGAACACAGATGGAGGCCTCCCTCCCTGTCCACCTCCACACCCGGCAACCTCTGCACTTGTTCCAGGGAGGCGGTGGGCCTGACCTCTAATCCAGCCTGCTGCCAGGACAGAAATTGGAACCGTGGGCCCGCCATTTTTAAAGGTTGGCCTTGCAAAGCTGAGAATTCTCCTGTCTTTCCGCACCCAACCCAGAAGTGAAAACCTGGGCCTTTGACTGCAAACGTTAACCGGCACTGTAACTTCCCCACACTAACTGAGCAGAGCTGGAGATGATTTTTCTCACTCTAGATATTGGTTAATAATTTTTATTCACAAATTGGAATTACATTTTAAGCCAAGGATTTTCCCAGGCACCACGGAATGAATTGGGGGAGTGGACATCTGCCCATCTGTGGCTGATAATGAACAGAAACACCACAAGGCTAATTCAGCTGTGGTGGTGACTGGAGAGACAAGATATGAATGTAGCCCTTGCATTTCTCATTGAGAAAAACAGGGACAGAAAGAAAGTGAGGGTGAGCAAGGGAGAAAAGGAGTGTCAGAAATCCATTAAAAAGAGAGATAATTTGCTGTAATGCTTTTATATCAAGTTTGAGAAACGTGGGGAGGACTTAATGGAGTCTGCAAGAGCAGAAAAGCATGAAGTGCAGGCTGACCTAATTAGGCAGGATGGAAATCTTGGTTTCCCGATGGCGGGTTGAAATGCAGGAATCAAAGTCAACTGTGCATTTGCAGTGTGCTGAGCCTGACTGGCCTGTGGCCAGTTTACACTTGTAATACCTTTGCATGTCATGAATGCTCATTAGCATGAATCTGCTTTCAATAAACCCCAGGAATAAGGTGCAGGCAAATCCATGGTGTCCAATTCACAGTCATTTTAAGGTGGTGTGCAGCAGTCAGCTTTGTTGTGTGTTAGGTCATTGGTTTCCATGTTTAACTCTGCATCACAAGGAAGGGGAGCAGAAGATTGGCAGCTTGTATGGAGTAAGGACCAGTAAGGATGATTCACTAGTGAGGGGGGTGTGTACAGTGGGGTCGGTAGCATGGAGGAGTGGAAAAGAGATCCAAGGGGATACTGAGAGTGGGGTCGGGGGCACGGAGGGATGAAGTGAGAAGGGCCTTGTGTCCGGAGCAAGGTGGGGTGTGGTAATGGGAACAGTCAGTCAAGGTAAGAAAATTAGGAGCCTAAAGGGCTACATTAGGACTGCCCAAATATGTGACTATCTCAGTATATTGCTTGGTAGAGTCCTTACAGGGCTTTGAATTCACCTACAACATTTCAATTATCTCCGCTGAGAGTGACCTCAGACAATGTCCTTTACGATGTATAGAAGGGAAGTCCGGCTGAGCCTACAAGTTCAGTCATGTCGCACAGAGTGGCGACACGGCTGAACACTGGATGCTAACATTCAAAAAACACAACATTGTTTCTTCCACAAGAAAGCAAGTGTCCCTAACTCTCTGTAACCATCAATGCGTGCCAAGCATGAGGCGTGCAAGGATATTTATTCTCTGACTAAGCTAGTCTCAACAAATATTGATGATGTACCATGAATAAAGTGAAACCAATGTAATGTGAAATCTTTACAAGTGAAATTTAATTTTGAAAAACACCCATGCAAACGTTGTGCTCACAAATCTTATGTTACTGGCATTGTAACTGGGTAGGAAAGATGTGGCCGTGATACAAACATTCCCTGTTTGACCAGAATTCTCTTTTAATAGTCTGCCCATACCTGCTGCATTGTCAGCTGATGGCAGGTTTCACCAATGAAAACACCCCCACCCCCCAGCGCTGATTTACACGTGTTTTCCATGCATGCAGCCAGCACTTAGAATTTTAACCGTAATCATGTGGGAAACGGCAAAAAGAGAGAGAGCGGAAGTGGCACATTGTTGCTTTTACGATGCTGGGTACAGCACATGTTGACAAAATTCCCCCATCCCCATCCCCATCCCTCATAGTGTGGGATTTGTGCCCACCATAATAACAGACACTCAATCCCCAACAAAGTTTTCAGGGTCAGGCATAATTACGTTCTCCCTCCAAGACCCTGGCATATAACTTCCTAGTCACAGGGGTCTTCCAAATTTGGGGATGGTAATTTTGATTTATTTGCAACTGTTTAAAGGACTGTAACTGCCGTTTTAAGGACAGGTCATTTTTTCCAGGCGAACATTGGCAGCAAGTTTTAATCACAGAATTATAACGGAACATCGACATGGCAGTACCATCGAGATCTCTGATTTTTGCAATAGAACTGCTGCTGCAAGTGTGAAATGAAGTGGTGGAATTCAGGGGCAGGATTTTCCCCCCGTTGTGGGGGGACATTCAGGAGCGGGCGCATGCAGGCGCACCTCCGATCGGCGCCCCCAATCGGTGGCGGGCCACCATTTTACATGGGCGGGCCAATTAAGGCCCGCACAGCATGACGTCCGCTATGCACTCCCTGTGCAGGCGGGCCGGATTCCCTCAGCCAAGAGTGCGCTCTTTCACACATGCGCGAAACAGCGCACTCATCTCCCTGAGGCTAAGTGCTGCCTCAGGGAGGTCAACGCCAAATTTAAAAATGGTAAATGTAGAGAAATAAAATTTCCCTGACATGCCCCCCACATGTGACACTGTCACATGAGTTGGGACATGTCCATCACTTTTAAGCAAACTTTTATTACGGCCTGAATTTTTTGGGGGCAGGGCCCACTCGCCGACACGAAAATGACGCGGGATGACAACGGGAGGAACCCCCGACGTCATCCCGGTCCCTTTAAATTTTTAGGGAGGCGAGCAGACAGTGAAATCAGCTGTCCGCCCACCGACCTGTCAATGACCAATTGAGGCTACTGACAGGCTAATTAAGATAATTAAAGGCCTGCCCGTCCAACCTTAAGGCTGGCGGGCAGGCCAGGAGCCCCAGCGGGCTTCAGATAAAGCATGAAACCTCATCCACTGGTGGGATGAGGTTTCATGTCCGTTTTTAAGAAGTCTAATAAAGTTTATGTCATTTTTATTAACATGTCCCATCTCGTGTGACATTGTCACACGAGGGGGACATGTTAATAATTTTTTAATTTTTCTATTTTTTGACTTTTCTTACCTGTCACTAATCTCCCTGAGACAGGACTTTGCCTCAGGGAGCAGTGCGCTCTTTACCGCGCATGCGCATGAAAGATCGCACTCTGACAGATGGGAAATCCCTCCCCCACCCACCCAACCCCCCCGCACTGGAAGCACATAGCGCTTCCTGTCGGGCAGGCCACTGGACAGGCCTTAATTGGCCCGCCCACTCAAAACGGCGGCGGGCCCCGTTTCAGTGGTGCCAGTGGGGCCCGCCCGCCATCCAAGGGCAAAATTCTGCCCTACATTTTTAAAAACCTACATGAAACCTCATCCCACCTGTGGATGAGGTTTTATGCTTTTTCTGAAGCCTGCCAGGGCTCCCGGCCTGCCCGGAAACCTTAAGGTTGGACGGGCAGGTCCATTAACTAGTTAAATTAGTTTTTAAATGGCTTCAATTGGCCGTTGACAGGTCGGCGGGCGCACAGCTGACTCGGCTGCACCCCCCGCCGACCTGAAAATTTAAATGACGCGGGGTGATGTCGGGAGTTCTGCCTAACGTCATCCCGCATCATTTTACGCGTCGGCAAGCAGGCCCCGTCCCCCCGCTCGCCAACCTCAATATCCTGCCCCAGGAAACTTCCCAATATTCTTAACATTCGTTAATTCAGTTTGTTATAACCTCTAACCACAATTGCCAAACATTCTCCATTTCTGTTGCCAGTTTTCTATTTGTATTGTTCTGACCTTTCTGTAACCGTTACAATTTCTGCCAGTTTCCTAGTGAAGGTAAATCAAATATGGCCTATTGCCTAGTTGGTCCTAAGCCATATTGAAGAAAACTATGAGATAAAAACAAAAAACTACTGCAGATGCTGGAAATCCAAAACAAAAACAGAATTACCTGGAAAAACTCAGCAGGTCTGGCAGCATCGGCGGAGAAGAAAAGAGTTGACGTTTCGAGTCCTCATGACCCTTCAACAGAACTCAGTTCTGTTGAAGGGTCATGAGGACTCGAAACATCAACTCTTTTCTTCTCCGCCGATGCTGCCAGACCCTTGAAGAAAACTATCCCTGTCTCACTCAAGAAATTCACTACCTTGCCCACCTGAGCTTCCCCCACCCCCACCCCCACCCCATTTATAGGGTTAAAGTAATTGCTACCACGTTTAAACCTCCAGGTTGAAATTATTCAATTCGTTCCTTACACTCCATGTGTTTATATAAGGAATGATTTTTTTTGGGCTGCACAGCATGTTTCACTCACATGTTTCTTATTTTCCTCTCCTGATTTAATTGCATTATATCTTTTAGTTTCCCCATTACTAGTAGTGTCTAAATCACAATTTCTCTTTTACATTATTTTTTGTTTTCAAACTCTTATTTATATGACCTCTTTCAACTCAGCCCTTACCCAATTTTCTAGTTTTGTGATTGCCCTATTTATCCTTCCTATTAGGACCCTGATAATGGCCCAGTTAAAATGGAACCATCCCAACAGTGCAGTTCCCTCCTGTCACAGTACGTGTCAGCATTCCATGGAATGGAGCCTCTGTGCCCCACATCACCCCTTAGGCCACATATTCATCTCTCTAATCTATTTATTCCTATGTCAATTTGCACGTGGCTTGGGTTATAATCAGAAATTATTACCCTTGAGGTCCTGTTCTTTAACTTAGTTCCCAGTTCCTGGCACTCTCTAAACAGAACACCTTGTATACTCTTCTATTTGCTGTTGGCCCCAACATGGATGACAACAACTGGATTCTCTCCCCTCTTTCTCCAATATTCTTTCAATCCAGATCAAGATGTTCCTCACCCTGGCACCAGACAGGCAACAAACCATGAGGGATTCTTGACCCTGCTCACAGAGGATGCTAACTGCCCTGCTAATTATTAACTACCACATTACACTTCTTCTCCCCCTCCTCCTCCTTCTCTCCCCTGCTTAAGACAGCTCCCTGCTCCAAGGTGCCAGTCAGCATCCCACTTGTCCTTATCCTCACTGGAACCTGTTGAATAAGATCGGTTTCTGCAGATGCTCATTCTCTACCTTAACTGGGTGTCTCTTACATTGTGCAGGAGAGATTCAAGACGGAGACATTTACTGAATACACCTATCACTGTGTTCTGTTGACAGGCTCTCACATTCTATAGTCCTGACACAACAGGCTCAGCCAGATCCGAGTGTTGGTTATTTATATGATTTATATGTACAGTTATTTTTTTATTTATATTATTTATATGGACATTTAATTTTTTTTGTAAGTTGTTTTCTTTTTTGGCATATTAACTTGCACTAAGTATTATGGAGAAGAATTTTAATTCTTATTGCCCAGCATCTGCATCAAACTTTACAACATTATTGGGAGGCGATGTTGTTGGGTTAATCCAGAGACCCAGGGTAATGGTCTGGGGACCGGAGTTCGAATCCCACCATGGCAGATGGTGAAATTTGAATTTAATAAAAATCTGAAATTAAAAGTCAAATGACTCTACTAATGCCCCTTTAGGGAAGGAAATCTGCCATCCTTACCAGGCCTGACCCACATGTGACTCCAGGCCCCATGTTGATTCTTAAATGCCCTCTGAAATGGCCTAGCAAGCCACTCAGTTGTATCAAAGCACTCAAAAGCCTAAAATGAAACCGAACTGGATGGACCACCCGGCATCAACCTAGGCACTAGACACGACAACAGCAACTCAGCCCTGTTGACCCTGCAAAGTCCTCCTTGTGCAAAAATTGGGAGAGCTATCTCACTAGTCAAGCAACAGCATGACATAGTCATACTCACAAAATCATACCTCACAGACAATGTCCCAGACACCATCTTCACCATTCAGCAGAAGTGGCTGCATAGCAGTATACAGTCGGAAGGGAGTTGCCTTTGGAGTCCCCAACATCGGTTCCAGACCCAATAAAGCCTCATGGCATCAGGTCAAACATGGACAAGGAAAGCTCCTGCTAATTACCATGTACCGCACCCCCTCAGAGTCAGTAATCCTCCATGTTGAACACCACTTGGAGGAAGCACTGAGGGTGGCTAGGGCACAGAATGTACTCTGGGTTGGGGGGTTCAATGTCCATCACCAAGAGTGGCTCGGTAGTACCACTACAGACTGAGCTAGCTGAGCCCTAACAGACATAGCTGCTAGTCTGGGTCTGTGGCAGGTGGTGAGGGAACCAACAAGATGGAAAAACATACTTGACCTCATCCTCACCAACCTGCCTGCCGCAGATGCATCTGTCCATGACAGAATCAGTAGGAGTGACCACCGCCCAGTCCTTGTGGAGACAAAGGCCCGCCTTCACATTGAGGATACCCACCATCGTGTTATGTGGCTCTACCACCATGCTAAATGGGATAGATTTCAAACAGATCTAGCAATTGAATACTGGGCATTCATGAGGTGCTGTGGGCCATCAGCAGCAGCAGAATTGTACTCGAACACAATCTGTAACCACATGATCTGGCATATCCCCCACTCTATCATTACCATCAAGCCAGGAGATCAACCCTGGTTCAATGAAGAGTGCAGGAGGGAATGCCATGAGCAGCACCAGTCATACTTCAAACTGAAGTGTCATCCTGGTGAAGGTACAACACAGGACTACTTGCGTGCCAAACAGCATAAGCAGCAAGAGATAAACAGAGCTAAGTGATTCCACAACCAACGGATCAGACCTAAGCTCTGCAGTCCTGCTGCATTCAGTTGTGAATGGTGGTGGACAATTAAACAACTCACTGAAGGAGGAGCCTCCACAAATATCCCTATCCTCAATGACAATATTCTGGCAAGGATATCCCCAGGATGTTGATAGTGATGGTGATGCCACTGAATGTCAAGGAGTGATGGTTAAATTCTCTCTTGTTTGAGATGGCCGTTGCCTGGCATTTGTGTGGTACGAATGTCACTTGCCACTTGTCAACACAAACCTGGATATTGTCCAGGGCTTGATGCATTTGGATATGGACTGCTTCATATTTGAAGAGTCATGAATGGTGCTGAACATTGTGCAATCATCAGCGAACATCCCCACTTCTGACCTTATGATGGAAGGAAGGAAGGTCATTGATGAAGATGGTTGGCCCTAGGAACTCCTGCAGTGATGTCCTGGAGCTGAGATGATTGCCCTCCAACAACCACAACCATCTTCCTTTGAGCAAGGTATGACTCCAACCATTGGATAATTTTCCCCTTGATTCCCATTGACTCCAGTTTTGCTAAGGCTCCTTGATGCCACACTCGGTCAAATACGGCCTTAATGCCAAGGTCAGTCACTCTCACCTCACCTCTGGAGTTCAGCTCTTTTGTCCATGTTTGAACCAAGGCTGTAATGAGGTCAGGGGCTGAGTGGAACCCAAACCGAGCGTCAGTGAGCAGGTTATTGCTGAACAAGTGCCACTTGATAGCACTGTTAATGACCCCTTCCATACTTTACTGATGATTGAGAGTAGACTGATGGGGCAGTAATTGGGTGGGTTGGATTTGTCCTGCTTTTTGTGCACAGGACATACCTGGGCAACTTTCCACATAGCCGGGTGGATGCCAGGTTGACACCTTATTTTTAGGTCTGCCTGGTGCTACTCCTAGCATGCCCTCCTGCACTCTTCATTGACTGGGACATGGCAATTTCTGGAGCACAAGTCTTCAGTACTATTGCCGGAACAATGTCAGGGCCCATAGCCTTTGCAGTACCTAGTGCCTTCATCCGTTTCTTGATATCACTTGGAGTGAATCGAGTTGCTGAAGACTGGCATCTGTGATGCTGGGGACCTCTGGAGGAGGCCAAGATGGATCATCCACTTGGCAGTTCTGGCTGAAGATTGCAGCAATTGCATCAGCCTTATCTTTTGCACTGATGTCCTGGTCTCCCCCATTCACTGACCAGAAACTGAACTGGACTAGCTATATAAATATTATGACTACAAGAGCAGGTCAGAGGCTAGGAAGCCTGTAGCAAGTAACTCACCTCCTGACTCCCCAAAGCCTGTCCACCATATACAAGGCACAAGTCAGGAGTGTGATGGAATACTTTCCACTTGCCTGGATGAGTGTAGCTGCAACAACAGTCAAGAAGCTTGACACTATCCAGGACAAAGTAGCCTACTTGATTGGCACCACGTCCACAAACATTCACTCCCTCCACCACCGACGCACAGTAGTAGCAGTGTGTACCATCCACAAGATGCACCGCAGGAACTCACCAAGCCTCCTTAAACAGCACCACCCAAACTCATGACAACTACCATCTTTAAAGATGCCCTGGAACTGGGATGATTGACCTCCAACAACTACAACCATCTTCCTTTATGCTAGGTATGACTCCAAACAGTAGAGAGTTTACCCCTGATTCCCACTGACTCCAGTTTTTCTAGGGCTCTTGATGCCACACTCTGTCAAATGCTGCCTTGATGTCTTGGGCAGTCACTCTCACCTCACCTCTGGAGTTCAGTTCTGTATGTAGATCTGAAAATCTATTGGTCACCCAATGTTGGAGATGGTCATTGCCTGGCTCTTGCCTGGCACCAATGTTAATTGTCACTTATCAGTGTATGACACATCAGTTGTTAAAGCTGAGTTATTTAAAATCCCAGAGAGAAACTTTAAACAACTGTCATAACCTATATTCTCAAGTGTGTATGTTTGAGTTGTAGCTCTAAATTCAGGAATAAAACCACCATGTCTCCAAAGGTTTTTTATATCAAACCAGATGAAACATTTATTATTTTACAACAAATTAAACACATACACATGGCTACAAATTACTATCATAATTTATAACAAATTCCCAAATTAATCTCCACTAAGGCAACAATAACCAATAGCCTTAAACAAACACCAGGCAAAGCATTTTCACCTTATAAATTCAAAATGAGGTTGCTTTCAATTTGGTTCCTTTGCAGACAGTTGTAGGCCTACAAACTTAGATCTTATATGCCTCTGACCTGCACACACAAAACTCCTTTCTGTTATACCCAGCCTTTCTCTTTGAATGTAAATTCTCATTGTATCACCAGGCCCTTTGAATCCCTTTCATAGTACCAATTTTATTAGTAATATAAACATTTTTTGGTGTCTCCTAGCCAGGTGCAAGATTTAACTCCCACTCTTGAATGCTTTATTCAACAAAATGCAAATATACCCTCTACCTCTGTTTATATCTCAAAATTACTATACATCAAAGCACTCAGACTAGCTGGCTTTCCAATTAATGCACGCACAGACTAAACCCCTATTTAAAAAAAAATTCCAATAACATTATATACATTAATATCTCTTCCTAACATCAGCCCAAGCTTAAATGTTGTCCAGGTCATCCTGCATGTGGGCACGGACAGGTGCAGTATCTAAGGAGATAAAAGCAAAATACTGTGAATGCTGGAGATCTGAAATAAAAACAGAAAGTGCTGGAAAAACTCAGCAGGTTTGGCAGCATCTGTGGACAGAGAAACAGAGTTAATGTTTCAAGTCCAATGTTTCAACTCCTTCAGAACTCTTCAGATTTCAGAACCTGAGGAGTTGTAAATGGTACTGAGCACTATGCACTTATCAGTGACCATCCTCACTTCAGAACTTACATTGGAGAGAAGATCATTGATGAAGCAACTGAAGATGGTTGGACCTCAGACACTGCCTGAGGAACTCCTGCAGAGATGGTGTTAACTTCTCACAGTATGTTGCCTCAACAGGAACTGAGATAAATGTCAAGTTAATCTATTTATGGTAGCTTTGACTGAGAGATGAGGATTGACCAGCAGGCCATGGGAATTCCCTATGTCATGGGATCTTTTACATCTACCTGAATTTATAGAAGGCGGAACTCAGAAAGAGAGTGAGGAGGGTGTTGGAGAAATATGTTCAGGATGCAACAAAAATGTGGAGTAAATTTCCATTGTGGGAATGAGAGGCAGAGGTAAACAATGCTTCAGGTAATCAGGTTTGGTGGTGTTGAGGATATAAGGAAAGGCTTTTTTATCAATCACTCCACTTCTATGTAATTAATGTGTGTCCCTATCATCCATGAATTCTCAATAGTGTTTAATTTGTTCTTTGTTTTTATTGGGGGATATTTTCCCCCACATCCTGCTGAAAACAGTTTTCATTGGTTTCCATTGCTGCTCTACATTGATGTATTCCAATATTGTTTGGCCATTTTATTTTTCCAGCTTCCATTCTTAGCCACTTAAAACCAACTTTCTCCAATTTATTCATCTTGTTTGGTGATAGTTATGCCCTTTTCTACTATAATCTTAAAGTGTATTATATTGAGTCTAGACCTTTCCCTAATTTTATTCCTCTTATCCACTCTGGCTCATTCCCTATCCTTAGATCCAATAGAGAACCTTCCCTTGTTGGGATTTTTACATGTTGCTTTTCCTTTATTACGTCAGCAAGGCCAGCAATTGTTGTCACTAATTGCCATTGAGAAGGTGGTGGCCAGCTGCCTTATTGAACTGTTGCAGTCCATCTGGTGTAGGCACACTACAGTGCTGATAGGAAGAGAGTTCCAAACTTTTGACTGGGCGATACTGAAGGAATAGTGATATAGCTCCAAGTCAGGATGGGGTGCAGCTTGGAGTGAAACTTGCAGGTCATGGTGTTCCTGTACAGCTGCTGTCCTTGTTAATTCAGGAAGCAGAGGTCACAAGTTTGGAAGGTACTGTCTAAGGAGGCTTGGCAAGTTTGAAAGGAGTCCTGTACACATTGTAGGAATGCCGCTCCCTTATTACCTTTACCTAGCTCTTCTGTCCAATTAATATTGGGGGTAATTAAAATCATCAATAATTATTATTCTAAGTTTTAATCTCAATTTCCTAATTTTTCTGCATATTTCTTTATCCACCACCACCCCAATCCTAGGAAAAGACGGTGGTGCTAGTCAGAGGCAGCAGCATTGGGGTGGGAGGTATGGTGGTATAGTGGTAATATCACTAAGCTAGTAATCTAAAAGCCCAGGGTAACCTCTAGAGACATGGGTTATACATCACATCATGGAAGCTGATGGAAGCTGAATTAAATTAATTAACGTGATCTAGAATAGAAATTTGGTATCATTAATTGTTCTTAAAAAAAAACCCATCTGGTTCACGAATATCCTTTTGGAAAATAAGTCTGACATCTGGTTTGACTACATGTAACTCCAGCCTCACAGCAATGTGGCTGACTCTTAACTGCCCTCTGAAATAACCTAGAAAGCCACTCAGTTGTACCAAACAGATGCCAGATGGACTGCAGTATTTCAAGAAGGTGTCTCACCCCCAACCTGCAAGGGAAATTAGGGATGGGCATCAAATGTTGATCTTGCCAGTGATGCCCACATCCCTTAAAAGAATCAAGAAAGCCCCTTGACCCTTCCACAATTAGATGGTCTTTAGCCTTTCCATATAGCTTTATTTTTGTCTTGCCAATAGCTTGCCCATCTCAGTAAAATTGCAGACAGGTTGAGGGTGGTGGGGAGGGTGGAAGGGCAGCTACCTGGGTAACTTAGTACCTCCCCAACCTGAAAACCCACTGGGTGGACCCAATAAATTCTGCCCCTAGTTACAAACCAGTGGAAATCATTTTTCCCAATTTGCATATTGCACATGACAACTTTCTACTCTGTCTATTCTGCTCATTGTGTCACATAATATAGTACTGAGAGAAAATTTGGGTTTATGACTCTCTATTCCTTCATCTACATCATTTATAAATAGAATGAAAAGCTCAGGCCCCAATACAGATCCCTGGGAGAAACCACTAGTCATGTTCTGCCAACTGGAGTAAGACTGATTATTCCCACTGTCTGTCTCAATAATTCTTTACTCCTATCAATAGGTTGTCTCCAATTCTCTCAGCCCTGTTTGTTCTAATGGAGGGTCCACGTCTTTCCTCATAACTAAAGCCTCTCATCCCTTCACAAAAGCGGGAATAATTTTCTCAGGCCCTCTCCCGCTCCACCACCATAACATTAGTGAATCCACTGGGGGAAACTCCAAGGAATTTTACCCCCAGTAGGGAACTGGTAGAAGTTGTAACAGTTACAGAAATGTCAGAACAATACAAATAGAGAACTGGCAATAGAAATGGAGAACGTTTGGAAATTGTGGTTAGAGATTATAACGAACTAAATCAATGAATGTTAAGAATATTGGGAAGTTGCCTGAATTGTAACACTTCATTTCCCACTTCTTAGAGCAGCCGTTCTATTGCAAAATCAGAAAGCGCTAAGGCATTGCCATGTTGATGTTGTAAGTGTATAGAGAGCAAACAAGTAATTATATCTTCTTCACAATGGCTACCTGGAAAAGGTGGTCTCATCTATAGTCCTTTAAACAGTTGTAAGTACATCAAACATACTATCTCCAAATTCGGAAGATTCTGTGACCCAGTAAGTTCTATGCCAGGGGCTTGGAGGGAAAACACAATTATGTCTGACCCTGGGAACTTTGTTAAGATTGGGTGTGTGTTACTATGGTGGGTACAAAGCTGACAATACAACATTCAAACAAAATAGACAAACATCACAGCAAATCATCTACCTTTTTAATGTCTTTGTCACATTTTTCCACTTCTTGCTCGCTGTCACTTTCTCTCTATCCCTGTGTTTCTCAATGTGACATGCAAGAACTACATTAATATCTTGTCTCTCTAGTCACTACCACAGGGCAATTAGCCTTGTGATGTTTCTGCTCATTTTCTGTTCATTATCAGCCACACATGGACAGATGTCAGCTCTCTCCATTCACTCCCCAGTGCCTGGGGAAATCCTCTGCTGAAAATGTAACTCCAGCTTGTGATTAAAAAGTTAATTTGACAAATCTAACACAGTGAGAAAAATTATCTCCAGCTCTGCTCAGTTAGAGTTGAGGCGTTACAGTACTGGTTAAGATTCTCAATCAATGCTTCCACTGCTGGTATTTAAACCAGTTGTAGGATGTCATGTGGTGCAGTGAGTACTATCCCTGCCTCTGGGCTAGAACCTGTGGGTTCATGTCCCACTCCAGGACTTGATGACTGTGGAAGGTGTGTTTGTGATGTGGCCAAGCAGGTTGATTTTTTTTCATCCTGCAAACTCTTCCAAAACACCAGTAAAAGGAGCAGAGTGTCCTATTCCGCCATGCTTGATATGTAGTGCCGCCTCACAAGCCATAGCCTCTGGCTTCAGGCTAGTAACCTGAACCAGGAAACAGACAGAAATCAGTGATGGTGTTTCATCCGCTTCATGCTTCCCTGGAAGAGAGAAGAAGAACTGAGCTAATGTGTAATAGTTAGATGAGCAAGACAGTGCAGCTTCATTTGGTCAAGTTTCAGCATAAGTATGATGAAGTAACAGTAGATAAAAGAGCAGTATGATCAAAAATATTCATTGTTATTTTTGAGTCTATTTTCATCCCTCATTTCTATGGGAAACAACTGCACATAACGGGCAAAAAATGCTGATTGGACAAGAGATCTATTCCATAATCCAAAACTGGTTTCAGACACAAATTTAAGATAAAGAAGTATAAGCAGTAATGGCTTAATTTGACCACCACTGGGGCTTGGAGAAATGCTTGGAGAATTGTTTTGGTGAACAATGAGTGGAGATGGAATAATGAGGAGTTTACTCAATAGAAACCAATTAGAAAGAAAGAAGGAACCTGTATTTATATAGCAACTTTCATCTCCCCATGAAATCACTAAACACTTTGCAGCTAGTAATTATTTTTGAAGTGTTTTTTTTTCATTCATTCACAGGATGTGGGCTTTGCTGGCTGGGCCAGAATTTATTGCCCATCCCTAGTTGCCCTTGAGAAGGTAGTGGTGAGCTGCCTTCTTGAACCACTGCAGTCCATGTGGTGTAGGTACACCCACAGTGCTGTTTGGAAGGGAGTTCCAGGATTTTGACCCAGCAACAGTGAAGGAACGGCGATATATTTCCAAGTCAGGATGGTGAGTGACTTGGAGGGGATCTTCCAGGTGGTGGTGTTCCCATCTATCAGCTGCCCTTGTCCTTCTAGGAGGTAGTGGCTGTGGGCTTGGAAGGTGCTATCTAAGGAGCCTTGGTGAATTCCTGCATGCATCTTATACATGGTACACACAGCTGCTACTGTGCGTCAGTGTGGAGGGAGTGAATGTTTATTGATGTCGCACCAATCAAGTGGACTGCTTTGCCCTGGACAGTGTCCAGCTTCTCTAGTATTAAAGGAGCTGCACTCATCCATGCAACTGGACTTGTGCCTTTTAGATGGTGGACAGGCTTTGGGGAGTCAGGAGGCAAGTTACTTGTCGCAGGGTTCCTAGCCTCTGATCTGCTCTTGTAGCCATAGTATTTATATGGCTAGTCCAGTTCAGTTTCTGGTCAATGGTAACCCCCAGGATGTTGATAGTGGGGGATTCAGTGATGGTAATGCCATTGAACATCAAGGGACGATGGTTGGATTCTCTCTTGTTGGAGATGGTCTTGCCTGGCACTTGTGTGGCACGAATGATACTTGCCACTTGTCAGCCCAAGCCTGGATATTGTCCAGGTCTTGTTGCATTTAGACAGGGACGGCTTCAGTATCTGAGGAGTCGCAAATGGTGCTGAACATTGTGCAATCATGAGCGAACATCCCCACTTCTGACCTTATGAAGGAAGGAAGGTCATTGATGAAGCAGCTGAAGATGGTTGGACCTAGGACACTACCCTGACGAACTCCTGCAGAGATGTCCTGGAACTGAGATGACTGACCTCCAACAACCACAACCATCTTCCTTTGTGCTAGATATGATTCCAACCAGTGGAGCATTTTCCCCCTGATTCCCATTGACTCCAGTTTTGCTAGGGCTCCTTGATGCCACACTTGGTCAAATGCTGCCTTGATGTCAAGGCCAGTCACTCTCACCTCACCTCAGGAGTTCAGCTCTTTTGTCCATGTTTGAACCAAGGCTGTAATGAGGTCAGGAGCTGAGTAGCCCTGGTGGAACCCAAACTGGGCATCAGTGAGCAGGTTATTGCTAAGCAAGTGCCACTTGATAGCACTGTTGATGACCTGTTCCAAAACTTTACTGATGATCGAGAGTAGACTGATGGGGCGGTAATTGGCTGGATTGGATTTGTCCTGCTTTTTGTGTATAGGACATACCTGGGCAATTTTCCACATAGCCAGGTAAGTGCCAGTGTTGTAGCTGTACTGGAACAGCTTGGCTAGGAGCACGGCAAGTTCTGGAGCACAAGTCTTCAGTACTATTGCTGGAATGTTGTCAGGGCCCATAGCCTTTGCAGTATCCAGTGCCTTGAGCCGTTTCTTGATATCACGTGGAGTGAATCAAATTGGCTGAAGACTGGCATCTGTGATGCTGGGGACCTCCAGAGGAGGCCGACATGGATAATCCACACGACACTTCTGGCTGAAGATTGTTGCGAATGCTTCAGCTTTATCTTTTGCACTGCTGTGCTGGGCTCCTCCATCATTGAAGATGGGGATATTTGTGGAGCCACCTCCTCCAGTGAGTTGTTTAATTGTCCACCACCATTCACAACTGGATGCAGCAGGACTGCAGAGCTTAGACCTGATCCATTGGTTGTGGAGTCGCTTAGCTCTGTCTATCACTTGCTGCTTATGCTGTTTGGCACACAAGTAGTCCTGTTTTATAGCTTCATCAGGTTGACACCTCATTTTGAGATAAGCCTGGTGCTGCTCCTGGCATGCCCCCATGCACTCTTCATTGAACCAGGGTTGATCCCCTGGCTTGATGGTAATGGTAGAGTGGGGGATATGCTGGGCCTTGAGGTTACAGATTGTGTTCGGGTACAATTCTGCTGCTGCTGATGGCCCACAGCGCCTCATGGATGCCCAGTTTTGAGTTGCTAGATCTGTTCGAAATCTATGCCATTTAGCATGGTAGTAGTGCCACACAACACGACGGAGGGTATCAATGTAAAGGCGGGACTTCGTCTCCACAATGACTGTGCGATGGTCACTCCTACTGACATTGTCATGGACAGATGAATGTGGCAGGCATGTTGGTGAGGATGAAGTCAAGTATGTTTTTCCCTCTTGTTGGTTTCCTCACCATCTGCCTGAGACCCAGTCTAGCAGCTAAGTCATTTAGGACTCGGCCAGCTCGGTTAGTAGCGGTGCTACCGAGCCACTCTTGGTGATGGACATTGAATTCCCCCACCCAAAGAATATTCTGCGCCTTTGCCACCCTCAGTGCTTCCTCCAAGTGCTGTTCAACATGGAGGAGCACTGATTCATCAGCTGAGAGAGGGCAGTACATGGTAATCAGCAGGAGGTTTCTTTGTCCATGTTTGACCTGATGCCATGGGGTCTGGTGTCGATGTTGAGGACTCCAAGGGCAACTCCCACCCAACTGTACACTGCTGTGCCGCCACCTCTGCTGGGTCTGTCCTCCCGGTGGGACAGGACATACCCAGGGATGGTGATGGTGGTGCATGGGACATTATCTGTAAGGTATGATTCCGTGAGGATGACTACGTCAGGCTGTTGCTTGACTAGTCTGTGAGACAACTCTCCCAATTTTGGTACTAGCCCCCAGATGTTAGTAAGGAGGACTTTGCAGGACTGACAGGGCTGAGATTGCTGTTGTCGTTTCCGGTGCCTAGGTCGATGCCGAGTGGTCCGTCCGGTTTCATTCCTTTTTACTGACTTTGTAGCGGTTTGTTACAACTGAGTGGCTTGCTAGGCCATTTCAGAGGGCATTTAACAGTCAACCACATTGCTGTGGGTCTGGAGTCACATGTAGGTCAGACCAGATAAGGTCGACAGATTTCCTTCCCTAAAGGGGATTAGTGAACCAGATGAGTTTTTAAAACAATCGACAATGGTTTCATGGTCATCATCAGACTTTTAATTCCAGATTTTTATTGAATTCAAATTCCACCATCTGCCATGGCGGGATTCGAGTCCGGGTGCCCAGAGCATTACCCTGGGTCTCTCTGTATTACTAGTCCAGCGACAATACCACTACATCATCGCCTAATGTACTCACTGCTGTTTTGTAAGTGAATGCAGCAATGAGCTCATCTATTTTCAGTGCTGTTGGTTGAGAGATAAATGTTGGTCAGGACACCTGGGCGACATCCACTGCTCTTCACCAGATCATGTCAGGAATCTTTTTCATCCACTTGAGAGAACAGATAGAAACCTAAGTTCAATAACTCATAACTCATTCCAAAGATAGCTCCCTGACAATACAGTATTTCCTCATTACACTGAAATGTCAGCCTACACTATGTGCGTCAGTCCTGGAGTAGGATTTGAACCCACAACCTTCTTTCAAGAGATATAAAATATTAGCACTGAGCCAAAGCTGACACAACAAATTACAGAGATTTCCATAGTTAGAAATCTACTACTGTAATATGTGATGTCTGATATGGGTATGATGATATAATGGTTTTGTTACTGGATTAGTAATTCAGAGGCTCAACTCATAATCCAGAGGCATGAATTCCAATCCCACCATGGCAGTTTGTGAATTTGAATTCAGTAAATTGAGTAAATCTGGAATGAAAAGCTTATAACAGTAACAGTGATCTTGAGGTGATGGGATTGTCATAAAATCTTATCTGGTACATTAATGTCCTTTAGGGAAAGAAATACGATGTCCTTACCTGGTCTGGCTTATATGTGACTCAAGGCTCACAGCAATGTGATTGACTCTGAAATGGCTGACAAGCCAATCAATTGTATCAAACTGCTCCAAAAAAGCATCATAAGAACACTTCGAGTATCAACATAGACCCAAGATTCAGATGTGATAAAGGCAGCACAGTTGGCCATGCTAAATCCTCCTCACTAACATCTGGGGACTTGTGTCAAAATTGGGAAAGCTGTCCCACAGACTAGTCAAGCAACAACATACAATAGTGAAAGCCACTCAGTCATATCCTTCAACCAATATTCCAAACTCCTCCATCAGCATTCATGATGCCAGTACAGTGATGTGTGGGAGGCAATACCCCTGGGAGTCATCAGCATTGACTCTGGACCCCATAAAGTCAAATGGTATCATGAATTAGGCAAGGAAACCTCCTGCTGATTACAACCTATTGCACTCAGCTGATGAACAATACTCCTCCATGTTGAAAACCAATTGGAAGAGGCACCTGGGGGGAGCAAGAGCACAGAATAGAGCATGCTGGGGGTTTCAATTCTACTTCCCATGCCATCTTGGTAGAGATGAGGTCACACACAAATTCTGCTTCACAGGACTTAGATGAGGGCTTCACTGGTCCTGGCTCCAAAAGAAAGCTGATGTGTGTACAGAACAGAATGCTTGGTGCATTAGGAAGCCTGCCAGAAGACTTGTGTTCAGTGTCAGGGAGCATGGAGGAGTGCAGCTCAGGGCTCATCCTTTCCATCGTAGGCCAACTCCATCAACACACTTATAGACCCAGTCAGGATGTGACATCTGATGACCAATGTCTCATATACTAGTACAGCACACACAGCTTCCACTGAAAGTCTGAATGCTTCAGTGGAAACTCAGGGTTAATTTGCTGCCATGCAAGCTCAGAATTCTCTCATGCATTGAATTGTGCTAAAATGTCACATGTAGGGCTGCTAGTCTTAACTGGAGACTTTATTCTTTCATGGGATGTGGGCATCAATGGAAAGCCCAACATTTGTTGCCCTTCCCTAATTGCCCTGAACTGAGCAGCTTAAGCAATTTCAGAGAGAGTCAGGGTGGCAGATTTCCTTCTCTTAAGGACATTAGTGAGCCAGAACCAGTTTTTACAACAATATTCATCATTACTGAGGCTAGCTTTTATATTCCAGGTTTATTAATTGAATTGAAATTCCAGCTGCTGCTGCAATAATGGGATTTGAACCCATATCCCTAGAGAATTAGCCTCGGTCTCTGGATTACTTGGCCAATGACATTACCACTACGCCACCATCTCCCCCTAAATTGGGTTCTCAGAAAGAGACATGTTTTTGGATCAGATGTCTGCTGCTTTAAAAAAATTCCTGGAAAGCAGTCATATCCAGCAGCCTTTGTAGCACAAATGGGACATTTGGTGGTGTCGCAGAAGACAGAGGGCTCAATGATCGGGGACTTTCAAGATAGTTCAGATATGGAGCACAGGCAGCTGTACAACAGAAGAATTACAGACAAAAGAAATGAGGATGGAAACATTTTTTGAAGTTCTAATAGACAATAGGACTGAAGTAATAATATTAGATGAATGAACCCCAGGAACGCATGGGGAACTGCCAACAGGTGTTTCAGATGTGACTCGAAATGACATTATGCAATAAATTGTCCGAAGCGGATCAATCAGGTTTTCAAAGTGATGCGTGACATGGAAAGTTCAGAAGTGGGAGATAATGATCAACCTGAAAGAATTATACTGATCACAAGAAGCTTCAGTCTGGTAAGGTGTGTACTCATCACAGATTCTTTTAATTGTGCCATGTTGGACAGTGGTTGCATATTATAGTATGTAGAATAAATTGGTTAAAATGCTATTTAGATTCAGTCAGTGGTAAGGATCAAAGTAAGGTCAGGGAACTTGAAAGTTCTACTTGTTTCAGGTTCAGAAATGATAACATATTGAAGTTACTGAAAAGAGTGGTGATTCCATGTGGAATAGATGGAGCACACCACTTTATTACCACAGATGTGGTATCTAGTAAGATACATAAGAACATAAGAAATAGGAACAGGAGTAGGCCATTCAGCCCTTCGAGACTGTTCTGCCATTCAATGAGATCATGGCTGATCTTCTGCTTCAACACCGTTTTCCTGCACTATCCCTGTATTCTTGATGCTTTTAGTGTGTGGAAATCTATCGATCTCAGTATTCAACATACTCAATGATTGATCCTCCACAGCCCTCTGGGGCAGAGAATTCCAAAAATTCACCAACCTCTGAGTGAAGAAATTCCGCCTCATCTCAGTCCTAAATGGTCTGCCCCTCGTACACTTGCTGCTAGGCAAGCCTTCCATGAAAAAATGCTCAACTGAAGCTGGACATGGAACTTGATAAAGCTGTTGTCTTTGGAAAATGAGTAGATTTGCAATTTACCCAATCAGGGCATTAGTGCACCCCTTTACTAAAACTTAGCATCTCTAATCAGAATGTTAAAGAAGATTTAATGGCATCAGGTGATAGGAGTTTAAGAAAAGAAACATATTTTCCTAAAGTTACATTGACAATTTTTTCATCCTTCTTGTCACAGGTTAGAAATCCTACTAAAGGATGCAGGGGTGGTTAGATGATGACTACACAAAGCTTATATAAGAGATCAGTGAAAAGTGTGATATATGCAATAAGTATCAGAGGACACTGTCACGACCTATTGCAAGTCTCCGATCAGCACAAGGCTTTAATGAAGTAGTAGTTATGGATTTAAAGGTGTGGGTCAAGGGCAGAAGCATTTTCATCTTGCATTTTCTGGACATGGCAACCATATTCAGCCTTCCTACAGTAATACATGGTAAAGACAAAAGAATTATTGTAGGTTGTTATGACACAGCAGTTTTTAAAGGCTGAGTTATTTAAAATCCCAGAGGGAAACTTTAAACAACTGTCATAACCTATATTTTCAATTGGTATGTTTTGAGTTGCAGCTCTAAATTCAGGAATAAAACCACCAGTTCTGGAGAGGTTTTTATATCAAACTAAATGAGACATTTATTAATTTACAACAAGGTATTAAACACATACACATGGCTACAAATTACTACTATCATAACTTTTTAACAAATTCCCAAACTAATCTCCACTAAGGCAACAACCTATAGACTTTAAGCAGACACCAGGCAAAGTATTTTCACTTTACAAATTCAAATTGAGGTTCCTTTCACTTTGGTTCCTTTGCATACAGTTGTAGGCTTACAGCTGTTTTGATGTTACATGCCTCTGTTCTGCACACACAAAACTTCTTCCTTTTATACCCAGCCCTTCTCTTTGAATGTAAATTCTCATTGTATCACCAGACACTTTGAACTCCACCTCTTCTAACAATTATACCCCTTTCATAGTACCAATTTTATTAGTAAAATGAACATATTGCTTGGTGTCCCCTAGCTGGGTGCAAGAGTTCACTCCCACTCTTCAATGCTTTATTCAATAAAATGCAAATGCACTCTACCTTACTGCTTACATCTCAAAACTACTATACGTCAAAGCACCCAGACGAGCTGGCTTTAATCCAATTAAAACACACACAGGCACACCCACATTCTAAACCTCTATTTAAAAAAAATTAATTTTCAACAACATTATATACCTTAATAGCTTCATGACAAGATAAAATCATGGAAAAATGGGTAGGGAGCAACTGAGGGCACTATCTAAATTCCTGACTGACAATGGTGGAGGGGAGGGGTATAATTTCCCAATGGCAAGTTTAGAGACATTTGTGAAAATATGAACATTGTAGTTATGAACACTGCAACTGAAAATACTTTCAGTAATAGACTCTGTGAAAGAAATCACAAAATGATCGATAAGATGCTCCATAAGGTCTTAGCCAACCAATCAAATTGCAAGCTAACATCTGCCCTGAAGTGGACAGTCAAGGCAAAGAATTTGCTTCAAATGGTTGGGGCTATAGCCCATACCAGTTGATCTATGGGACGAATCCCAAAATATCAAAATATTTCTGTGCTATGTGATAACCCCCTAGCTGTGGTAGGGATTGTAATTGGTTTCACCTTTCCTCTGCAATTGAATGTCCTATGTGCAGGGAGAAGGGCATTCATCAAGGCCTAAGTCTCAGAAAAAATTGGTGAGCTTTACAGCATTGCTTAATACCATCAGAGATAAACTTTAATCCAGGGGATTTAGTATACTATAAAAGAGAGGGTCAGAAAGAGGGAAAGTTCTGGGTAGGGTAATAGCGTGTGATGGGAAGACAGCGGTTCTCCAACATGGTAGTCAGACTATTAAAGTCCATTCAGATTGATTATAAACTTTCAGAATCTGAGCAATTATTAGAAGGTGATGAGGTACCTCATACCTCACATACTCATTTTTGACAGTTATGAGGAACAGAATGCATTAGATAAATGGCCAGATGACAATAGACAAAGTAATAGCAATGCACAGAACAGGGCTATTGTACCCGAAGGACAACTGCCCAAAGTCAGTGCTAGGGTAATGTAAATACAAGAAGCATCCAGTGAATGGAGGGGTATGACCATTGAAGGGGGAGCAGAGAAGGCCACTGGCAAATTCAAACATTGGCTAAATGTCCAAGATGATCAAGAAGAGGTAAGATCTATGGACTGGAAAACTGAGGTGAAATGGTGGAAAGCAGAAAAACACAGTGCAAGTTCCCACAGTGGATCTGGCAGTGACTCTGGCCTAGGAAACAATTACGTACTGATGACAGAACCTCTGACCATGGGAGGGAGAGATCCTGTAGCAGTAAGCCAGAATGAGATAGGAGAGCAAGTACAGGCGGTAGCTTGACTAGGCTATGCCATAGATCAAGGACTACAGAAGAATTTAGGAAGACTAGTAGAAGTAGAGCTCTTATGATTGGAAGGTTTTGATGGCTGAAAACAAATTAGAAGGAAAATTAATAAGAGAGGCAAAACCAAAAGAGTTGGATAGTTGGAAGGAATTTGATGCCTACTCTGAAGCGCAGATAGGGGACAGACAGCCTTATCACACAGATGGATATGTACGGACACAGTACTCCCAGACGGGACATATAAATCTAGAGTGAGACTAGTGGTTCACATTTCAAAGAGAGATTTAGTGATCAAATTGTTAGAGTTGACTCCCTCATGACAGGTAAAGTGATCTTGAAAATTTTCTTAACTCTGTTAGCCACATATCCATGGGAATGTAGGGCAATCGATATAAAAGCCGTATTTTGCAAGGTGAAAAATTTCAAAGAGGAGTGTTTTTGAAACCACCTAAAGAAGCTAGTGTTATAGAAGGGAAGCCCTGGAAATTAAACAAATACCTTAATGGATTGAATGTTGCATCAAGGGTATGGTGTTACTCGGTTACTTATGTCTTGTTGAAAGTCAGTTGTATTCAGCTGAAGACCGATCTAGCCATGTTCCATCATACGAACAAGGAGCAGGAGTAGGCCATTCAGCCACTCAAGCCTGCTCTGCCATTTAATAAAATCATGGCTGACCTGATAGTAACCTGAAATATGCATCCCACCTTCCCCCGATAACCTATCACCCCCTAGCTTACCAAGAATCTATCCACATCTGCCTTAAAAATATTCAAAGTCTGCTTTAAATATTAAATATCTGTTTTAGATGGGCAACCACTTATTTTTAAACAGTGACCCATAGTTCTAGATTCTCCCACAAGAGGAAACATCCTCTCCACGTCCACCCTGTCGAGACCCCTTAGGATCTTATATGTTTCAATCAAGTCACCTCTTACTCTTCTAAACTCCAGTGGATACAAGCCTAGTCTGTCCAGCCTTTCCTCATAAGACAGCCCACCCATTGCAGGTGTTAGTCTGGTAAACCTTCTCTGAACTTCTTCCAACGCATTCCCACCCTTCCTTAAATAAGGTGACCAACAATGTACACAGTACTCCAAATGTGTTCTCACTAGTGGCCTGTACAACTGAAGCATAACCTCCCTATTTTTGTATTCAATTCCCCTCACAATAAATGATAACATTCTATTAGCTTTCCTAATTACCTGCTGTACCTGCATACTAGCCTTTTGTAATTCATGCACTAGGACATCCAAATCCCTCTGCACCTCAGAACTGTGCAATCCCTCACCATTGAGAAAATATGCTTCTCTTTCATTCTTCCTGCCAAAATGGACAATTTCACATTTTCCCACATTATACTCCATTTGCCAGATGTTTGTCCACTCACTTAACCTACCTGTGTCTTTTTGTAGCCTCCTTATGTCCTGTTCACAACTTACTTTCCTACCTATCTTTGTGTCATCAGCAAATTTGGCAGCCGTCCCATCCATCCCTTCATCCAAGTCATTTATATAAATTGTAAACAGTTGAGGTATACTGGCAACGCAAAGGGAAACTCACAAGCTTCTTTATGATTCATGTTGATGATTTTCTCTGGGGAGGTTCTGCAGAATTTGAGCAATTTGTTATAGGTATGATCAAAGGGGGAATTTAAAATTGGAAGTCAGGCTTCGGGGGGCCTTTAAATACATAGGCTTTGACATTAATCACAATAGTTTGGGAGTGAGCTTGAATCAACTATCATATCTAGAAAGCGTTAATTGTATTCCAATAAGTTGGGCTAGGTCATCACAGAAAGATGATCCTACATCCAAAGAAGAAACAAAGCTGTTAAGAAGCTTGACTGGACAGTTAAATTGTCTGTGCACTCAGACAAGACCTGATGCCAGTTATGACATATTGGAAGTTCATACTATGATGAAACACGCTACAATTGAGGAGGTTTAGAGATCAAATAAAACATTAAAGAAATTAAATTCAGAGAAATGTGCACTCAAGTTTCTAGTCCTGGGTGACCAAAAGGAAATGAAATTAGTCCTTTTTAGTGACACTTCCCATGCCAATCTTCCAGATCGGTATTCGAATACAGCTAGGTTTATACTGTTCTTGGTGGTTAAAAACTGAAAGTGTTTATCCATTGGCCTGGGAAGCCAAGGAAATAAAAAGGGTGGTTAAAATACCCTAGCTGCTAAAACACTGGCCCGAGTAGAAGCGATGGATATGGGATTTTACTTATCAAACGTTTTGGGGGAATTCCTACACAAGGAGCATTCTGAGAAAAGTTTGCCCATCGACTGTTATGTAGATAATTGTTTTCCATGGGATAATGTGCATTCAACAAAGAATGTGACTGAGAAAAGGTTAAGGCTGTTATAAAAGAAATGTTGGAGCAAAAGAGATCTCTAAGATTAAATGTGTCAATGCAAGTGGCCAATTATTGGGCTGCTCTACATAAAAGAATGCTTCCTCAAAGAAATTGTTAGAGATCCTAGAAGAATGATGTCTTGTATTATGATGGGTTTATATGAAACATGGGGTGGGATTTTAAGGCCCTGTTGCAGTGCTGCAGGGGTCTTAAAATGCAGTGAGCAGTTCAATGGTATGTTAATTATATTGTAAAGATACATAGGCAAGGGGCATTGTTTAATTAAATACTTAGAGCATTTATAAAGAGAGACTGCTTGGACACTGGGTTAGTAGGTAGGAAGCAGACATATGTAGTTCTATACTCTGTGAATAAACCTAGTGTCAAGAAAGTGATTTATCTCTAGTTTCATACTTCACCATGTGTCCATCCCATACGGCACACGTGCTGACGTATGGGATGGCTATAACACAGACGCCCCATGATCTTCAGTACCTCTCTCAAATCTCCTCTCAACCTTCTCCAAGGAAAACTGTCCCAACTTCTTCAATCTATATATATAACTGAAGTTTCTCATCTCTGGAATCATTGATGTGAACCTTTTCTGCACCCTCAACTGTTGTAGGAGCTGCACTGATCCAGGCAAGTGGAGAGTATTCCATCACACTCCTGACTTGTGCCTTGTAGATGGTGGACAGGATTTGGAAAGTCAACCATCTTCCTTTGTGTGAGGTATTGCTCAAAACAGTGGAGAATTTTCCCCCAATTCCCATTGATTCCAGTTTTGTTAGGGGGAGGCGGTGGTGTAAACATAATGTCACTGGACTAGTAATCTGGAGACTCAGGCTATTGCTCTGGGGCTAAACGTTCAAATCCCACCACAGCAGTTGGTGAAATTTGAATCCAATTAATGTGGAATTAAAAAAACAAATAGAAACATAGAAACTAGGAGCAGGAGTAGCCCATTCAGCCCTTCGAGCCTGCTCCGCCATTCATTATGATCATGGCTGATCATCCAACTCAGTAGCCTGCTCCCGCTTTCTCCCCGTATCCTTTGATCCCTTTCGCCCCAAGAGCTATATCTAACTCTTTCTTGAAAACATACAACATTTTGGCCTCAACTACTTTCTGTGGAAGTGAATTCCACAGGCTCACCACTCTCTGGGTGAAGAAATTTCTCCTCGTCTCAGTCCTAAATGGTCTACCCCGTATCCTCAGACTGTGACCCTGGTTCTGGACTCCCCCACCATCAGGAACATCCTTCCTGCATCTACCCTGTCTAATCCTGTTAGAATTTTATAGGTTTCTATGAGACCCCCCCTTCATTCTTCTGAACTCCAGCGAATATAATCCTAACCGACTTAATCTCTCCTCATATGTCAGTCCCACCATCCCAGGAATCAGTCTGGTAAACCTTCGCTGCACTCCCTCTATAGCAAGTACATCCTTCCTCGGATAAGGAGACCAAAACTGCACACAATATTCCAGGTGTGGTCTCACCAAGGCCCTGGCATAATTGCAGCAAGACATCCCTGTTCCAGTACTTGAATCCTCTGGATCTGAAGACCAACATACCCTCAACCGTGTCCGGCCCATATCCCGCGCATCCTCCCTCACGCCTTCTCCTCCTTCCCAGAAACATGATAGGGTCCCCCTTGTCCTCACTTATCACCCCACCAGCCTCCGCATTCAAAGGATCATCCTCCGCCATTTCCGCCAACTCCAGCATGATGCCACCACCAAACACATCTTCCCTTCACCCCCTCTGACGGCATTCCGTAGGGATCGTTCCCTCCGGGACACCCTGGTCCACTCCTCCATCACCCCCTACTCCTCAACCCCCACCTATGGCACCTCCCCATGCCCACGCAGAAGATGCAACACCTGCCCCTTCACTTCCTCTCTCCTCACCGTCCAAGGGCCCAAACACTCCTTTCAAGTGAAGCAGCATTTCACTTGCATTTCCCCTAACCTAGTCTACTGCATTCGTTGCTCCCAATGCGGTCTCCTCTACATTGGAGAGACCAAACGCAAACTGGGCGACCGTTTTGCAGAACACCTGCGGTCTGTCCGCAAGAAAGACCCAAACCTCCCTGTCGCTTGCCATTTTAACACTCCACCCTGTTCTCTTGCCCACATGTCTGTCCTTGGCTTGCTGCATTGTTCCAGTGAAGCCCAGCACAAACTGGAGGAACAGCACCTCATCTTCCGACTAGGCACTTTACAGCCTTCCGGGCTGAATATTGAATTCAACAACTTTAGATCTTAAACTCCCCCTCCCCCCATCCCCACCCCGTTTCTTCCCCCCCCCCCTTTTTTTTCAATAATTTATATAGATTCTTCTTTCCCCACCTATTTCCATTATTTTTAAATCTAAAACTAAAACCTTGTTAGTTTTTTCCACCCCACCCCCACTAGAGCTGTACTGTGAGTATCCTGTCTTCCATTCTTAATTAGCACTTTTCTTAGACAAATATCACCACCTTCAACACCTCTTTGATCCTTTTGTCTGTGATATCTTTTGATTATCTGCTCCTATCACGGCTTGCTTATCTCCACAATCACCACACCCTCAACTTCTCTCTTCCCCCCCCCCCGCCCCCGCCCACCTTAAACCAGCTTATATTTCACCCCTCTCCTAACTATGCTTCAGTTCTGCCGAAGGGCCGTGAAGGCTCGAAACGTTAACTGATTTCTTCTCCACCGATGCTGCCAGACCTGCTGAGTTTTTCCAGGTAATTCTGTTTTTGTTATGGATTTCCAGCATCCGCAGTAGCTTTTAGCTTTTTGTTTATACCATCTGCATTCTTTACCGCCTGCTGCACCTGCATGCTTTGCTTCAGCGACTGGTGTACGAGGACACCCGGGTTTCGTTGCACATTCCCCTCTCTCAATTTATAGCCATTCAGATAATAATCTGCCTTCCTGTTTTTGCTACCTCACATTTATCCACATTATACTGCATCTGCCATGCATTTGCCCACTCACACAGCTTGTCCAAATCACACTGAAGCATCTCTGCATCCTCCTCACAGCTCACCCCACCACCCAGCTTTGTGTCACCTACAAATTTGGAGATATTACATTTAGTTCCCTCATCTAAATCATTAATATATATTGTGAATAGCTGGGGTCCCAGCACCGATCTCTGCGGTACCCCACTAGTCACTGCCTGCCATTCGGAAAAAGACCCATTTATTCCTACTCTTTGTTTCCTGTCTGCCAACCAGTTTTCTATCCATCTCAATACACTACCCCCAATCCCATGCGCTTTAATTTTACACATTAATCTCTTATGTGGGACTTTGTCAAAAGCCTTCTGAAAGTCCAAATAAACCACATACACTGGCTCCCCCTCATCAACTCTATTAGTTACATCCTCCAAAAATTCCAGTAGATTTGTCAAGCATGATTTCCGTTTTGTAAGTCCATGCTGACTCTGTCCGATTCTGCCACTGTTTTCCAAGTGCTCAGCTATTAAATCTTTTATAATGGACTCTAGAATTTTCCCCACTACCGACATCAGGCTGACTGGTCTATAATTCTCTGTTTTCTCTCTACATCCCTTTTTAAATAGTGGGGTTACATTAGCTACCCTCCAATCTGTAGGAACTGTTCCAGTGTCTATAGAATCTCGGAAGATGACCACCAATGCATCCACTATTTCTAGGGCCACTTCCTTACATACCCTGGAATGTAGTTTATCAGGCCCTGGGGATTTATCGGCCTTCAATCCCATCAATTTCGCCAACACCATTTCCCTACTAATACAGATTTCTTTCAGTTCCTCTCTCTCACTAAACCTTGTTTTCCCCAACATTTCTGGTATGTTAGTTGTGTCCTCCTTTGTGAAGGCAGAACCAAAGTATGTCTTTAGTTAATCAGCCATTTCTTTGTTCCCCATTATAAATTCCCCTGTTTCTGACTGTAAGGGACCTACATTTGTCTTCATTAATCTTTTTCTCTTCACATACCTTTTACAGTCAGTTTTTATGTTCCCTGCAAGCTTACTCTCATACTCTATTTTCCCCTTCTTAATCAATCCCTTGGCCCTCCTTTGCTGAACTCTAAAGTGCTCCCAATCCTCATGTCTGTTGTTTTTTCTGGCCAATTTGTATGCCTCTTCCATGGATCTAATACTATCTCTAATTTCCCTTGTAAGCCATGGTTCGGCCACCTTTCCTGTTTTACTTTTGCGCCAGACAGGAATAAACAATTGTTGCAGTTCACCCTTGTGCTTTTTGAATGTTTGCCATTGCCTATCCACCGTCATCCCTTTAAGTAATGATTCCCAATCCATCATAGTCAACTTGTGCCTCATACCATCGTAGTTTCCTTTATTAAGATTCAGGACCCTCATCTCAAAATCAATTATGTCACTCCCCATCTTGATGAGGAATTCTATCATATTATGGTTGCTCATCCCCAAGGGGCCTCGCACAACTAGGTTGCCAATTATTCCTTTCTCATTACACAATACCCAGTCTAGGATAGCCTGTTCTCTAGTTGGTTCCTTAAAGTATTGGTCCAGAAAACCATCCTGTATACACTCCAGGAATTCCTCCTCTACAGTATTGTTACTAATTTGATTTGCCCAATCAATATGCATATTAAAGTCACCCATAATTACAGATGTTCCTTTATTACATGCGTCTCTAATTTCCTGTTTAATGCCATTCCCAACATCACCACTACAGTTTGGGAGTCTATATACAACCCCCACTAACGATTTTTGCCCCTTAGTGTTTCTCAGCTCTACCCATACAGATTCCACGTCGGAGCTAACATCTTTCCTCACTATTGCGTTAATTTCCTCTTTAACCAGCAATGCAACTCCACCGCCTTTTCCTTTTTGTCTGTCCTTCCTAAATACTGAATACCCTTGGATGTTCAGTTCCCATCCCTGGTCACCCTGCAGCAACATCTCCGTAATCCCAACTATATCATGCCTGCTTACATCTATTTGTGCGGTTAATTCATCCACTTTATTGCGAATGCTCCTCATGTTAAGGCACAAAGCCTTAAGGCCTGTATTTTTAACATTACTCATCCCGTTCCCACTATTTTTCACTGAGGCCCTGTTTGATTCTTGCCCTTGATTTCTCTGCCTATCACTTTTCTTATTCCCTTTTCTGTCTTTTGTTCTTGTCCTTGATTCCCCCTCCTCTGACTCCTTGCATAGATTCCCATCACCCTGCCATTTTAGTTTAACACCCCTCCTCACCACTCTAGTAAATATTCGCCCTAGGACATCAATCCCGGTCCTGCCCAAGTGTAACCCGTCCAGTTTGTACTCGTCCCACCTCCCCCAGGACCGGTCCCAATGTCCCAGGAATCTGAAACCCTCCCCTTCACACCATCTCTTCAGCCACGTATTCATCCGATATATCCTGCTATTTCTACTCTGGCTAGCACGTGGCACTGGTAGTAATCCTGAGATAACTACCTTTGTGGTCCTACTTTTCAACTTATTTCCTAACTCCCTATATTCTGCTTTTAGGACCTCTTCCCTTTTTTTACCTATGTCGTTTGTGCCAATGTGTACCACAACCACTGGCTGTTCACCCTCCCCCTTCAGAATGTCCTGTAGCCGCTCTGAGACATCCTTGGCCCTAGCACCAGGGAGGCAACATACCATCCTGGAGTCTCATTTGCGTCCACAGAAACGCCTATCTATTCCCATTACAATTGAATCCCCTATAACTATTGCATTCCCACACTTTTTACTTCTCCCCTGTGCAGCAGAGCCAACCGTGGTGCAACAAATTTGGCTGTTGCTGCTTTCCCCTGAGAGGCCATTCCCCCCAATACTATCCAAAGCGGTATATCTGTGACCAAAGCGGTATAATCGTGACCATGAAACAATTGTCATAAACACCCATCGGATTCATGAGATGTCCTTTAGGGATGGAAATCTGCTGTCCTTACTTGGTCTGGCCTACATGTGACTCCAGACCCACAGCAATGTGGTCAGTTCTTAAGTGGTTTAGCAAGCTAATCAGTTAATTCAAACTGCTACCAGTTTTACATAACTTCCTTACTTTTGTATGTTATGTGCCTATTAACAAAGCTGCATGCTTTATTAACCATGCACTCGACCTATCCTGCCACCATCAATGACATTTGCACATATATACCCAGGTCCCTCTGCAGTTGCACTCCGTCTAGAACTGTACCCTTTATTTATATTGTCTCTCCACACGGGGAGGCAGTGACATAATGGTATTGTCACTGGACTGGTAATCCAGAGACCCAGGGTAATGCTCTGGGGACCCAGGTTTGAATCAAATAAAATAAAAATTTGGAATTAGAAGACTAATGATGACTATGAAACCATTGTTGATTGTCGTAGAAAACCATATGGTTCACTAATATCCTTTGAAGAAGGAAATCTACCTTCATGTGACTCCAGAACTCCAGATCCACATTAATATGGTTAACTCTTAACTGCCCTCTGAAATGGCCTAGCAAGCCAGTTGTATCAAACCACTAAAAAGTCAATAAAAAGGAATGAAACAGGACAACCCATCAGCATTGACCTAGGCACCGGAAATGACAATGGCAAACCCAGCCCTATCAACCCTACAAAGTCCTCCTTACTAACGTCTGGGGGTTTGTGCGAAAATTGGGAGAGTTGTCTCACAGACTAGCCAAGCAACAGCCTGACATTGTCGTATTCACGGAATCATAACTTATTCACGGAATCATGTCCCAGAGACCATCATCACCATCCCTGGGTATGTCCTGTCCCACTGGCAGGACAGACTCAGCAGAGGTGGCAGCACAGTGATATCCAGTCAAGAGGGAGTTGCCCTGAGAGTCCTCAACATCCACTCTGGACCCCATGAAGTCTCATGGCATCAGGCCAAACATGGACTAGGAAACCTCTTGCTGATTACCATGTACTGCCCTCCCTCAGCTATTGAACCAGTGCTCCTCCATGTTGAACACCACTTGGAGGAAGCACAATGGGTGGCAAGGGTGCAGAATGTACTCTGGGTGGGGGACTTCAATGTCCATCACCAAGAGTGGGTCGGTAGCACCACTACTGACCGAGCTGGCCGAGTCCTAAAGGACATAGCTGCTAAACTGGATGTTCGGCAGGTGGTGAGGGAACCAACAATAGGGAAAAACCTATTTGAACACCTCACCAACTTGCCTGCCACAGATGCACCTGTCCATGACAGAATCGGTAGGAGTGACCACCACACAGTCCTTGTGGAGATGAGGTTACGTCTTCACATTGAGGATACTTTCCATCGTGCTGTGTGGCACTACCACTGTGCTAAATGGGATAGATTTCAAACAGATCTAGCAACTCAAGACTGGGCATCCATGAGGCGCAGTGGACCATCAGCAGCAGCAGCATTGTACTCAACCACAATCTGCTACCTTGTGGTCCAGCATATCCCCCAGTCTACCATTACCACCAACCCTGGTTCAATGAAGAGGGCAAGAGGGCATGCCAAGAGTAGCACCTAAAAATAAGGTGTCAACCTGGTGAAGCTATAACACAGGATTACTTGCGTGCCAAACAGCAATTAATAGACAGAGCAAAACGATTCCACAACGAACGGATCAGATAGATCTAAGCTTTGCAGTCCTACCAGGTCCAGTTGTGAATGGTGGTGGACAATTAAATAACTCACTGGAGGAGGAGGCTCCACAAATATCCCCATCCTCAATGATGGAGAAGCCCAGCACATCAGTGCAAAAGATAAGGGCTGAAGCCTCTGCAACAATCTTCAGCCAGAAGTTCAGAGGGCATGATCCATCTCAGCCTCCTCCGTAGGTCCCCAACATCACAGATGCCAGTCTTCAGCCAATTTTATTCACTCCACGTGATATCAAGAAATGACTGAAGACACTCAATACTGCAAAGACTATGGGCTCTGACAATATTTCAGCAAAAGTGCTGAAGACTTGTGCTCTAGAACTTGCCGTGCCCCTATCCAAGCTGATCCAGTACAACTACAACACTGGTATCTATCCAGCAATGTGGAAAATTGCCCAGGTATGTCCTGTACACAAAAAGCAGGACATATCCAACCCTGCCAATTATCGCCCCATCAGTCTACTCTCCATCATTAGTAAAGTGGTGGAAGGGGTCATCAACAGTGCTATCAAGTGGCACTTGTTTAGCAATAACCTGCTCACTGGTGCTCAGTTTGAGTTCCATCAGGTTCACTCTGCTTCTGACCTCATTATAGCCTTGGTTCAAACATGGTTCCAGGACATCACTGCAGAAGTTCCTCAGGGTAGTGTCCTAGGTCCAACCATCTTCAGTTGCTTCATCAATGACCTGCCTTGGATCATAAGGTCAGAAGTGGGGATGTTCGCTGATGATTACACAATGTTCAGCACCATTCATGACTCCTCAGATACTGAAGCAGTCCATGTTCAAATGCAGCAAGACCTGGACATATCCAGACTTGAGCTGACAAGTGACAAGTAACATTTATGCCACACAAGTGTCAGGCAATGATCATCTCCAACAAGGGAAAATCTAACCATTGCCACTTGACATTCAATGGCATTACCATTGCTGAATCCCCCACTATCAACATCTTGGGGGTTGCCATTGACAAGAAACTGAACTGGACTAGCCATACAAATACCATGGCTACAAGAGGAGGTCAGAGGCTAGGAATTCTGTGGCGAGTAACCCACCTCCTGATTTCCCAAAGCCTGCCCACCATCTATAAGGCACAAGTCAGAAGTGTTATGGAATACTCTCAACTTGGCTGGATGAGTGTAGCTCCAACAACACTCATGAAGCTTGACGCCATCCAGGACAAAGCAGCCCAATTGATTGGCACCCTTTCCACAAACATTCACTCCCTCCACCACCGACACACAGCAGTGTATGCCATCTACAAGAAGCATTGCAGAAACTGACCAAGGCTCCTTAGACAGTATCTTCCAAACCCACGACCATTACCATCTAGAAGGACAAGGGCAGCAGATACATGGGAACACCAACACCTGAAAGTTCCCCTCCAAACCACTCACATCCTCACTCAGAAATATATCACCATTCCTTCATTGTCACTGGGTCAAAATCCTGGAACTCCCTCCCTAACAGCACTGTGGGTGTACCTACCCCACAGGGACTGCAGCAGTTTAAGCAGGCAGCTCAGCACCACCTTTCTCAAGGGCAATTAGAGATGGGCAATAAATGCTGGTCTAGCCAGTGATGCCCACATCCTGTAAATGAATAAAAAAAAGTCTTCCTGCCAAAATGAGTTGAGTTCCAGGATTTTGACCTAGCGACAATGAAGGATCAGCAGTATACTTCCAAGTCAGGGTCATGTGTGACTTGGAGGGGAATTTGCAGATGATGAAGTCCCCATTGCCTGCTGTCCTTTTCCTTCTGGTTGGGAGAGGTTGTGGGTTTACGATATACTGCCAAGGAATTCTTGAGGAGTGGCTGCTGTGAATCTTGTATCCATGTTGTACTGGTGCTGGAGGGGGGTGAGTGCTTTGATACTGGACGGAATGCCAATCAACAGATTGCTTTGTCCTGGATGGTGTTGAGCTTCTTGGGTTTTGTTGGAGCAGTGATCATCCAGGCAAGTGGAGAGTATTCCATTACACCCCTGTGTTATGCCTTGCAGGTAGAGTAAAAGCTTTGGAGGTCAGGAGGTGAGTGCCTCACTGCAGAATACCCAGTCTCTGACATGCGTTTGTAGCCACAGTATTTATGTTACAGTATTTATGTGGTTGGTTCAGTTAAGTTTCTGGTCAATGGTAAACTTTAGAATGTTGACGGTGGAGGATTCAACAATGAGGCAGTTGATATCAAGAGGAGGAGGTTTGACTATCTCTTGTTGGAGGTGATCATTGCACTTGTGGGTGTCAGAGTTACTTGTCACTTCAGGCCAAGCCTAACTATTGTCTAGATTTTGCTGCATGTGAACATAGACTGCTTCATCATCTGAAGAGTTGTGAACCCTGTGTAATCATCAGCAAACTTCCGACCCTATGATGAAGATAAGGTCATTGGTGAAGATTGTTGGCCTTAGGACATTACCTTGAGGAACTCTTGCAACAATGTTTTGGGGCTAAGATGATTGGCTAACAACAAGCACAACTACATTTATTTGTGCTTATGACTCCAACCAGTGGAGAGCTTTCCCCCGGTTCCCATTAAGTTCAGGTTTAGTGGAGCTCCTTGACATTACACTTGGTCAAATGCAACATTGATGTCAAGAGAAGAATTCTCACCGCATCTCTATATTCAACTCTTTTGTTCATGTTTGGCTCAAGTCTGTAATGGGGTCAGGAGCTGAGTGATCCTGGCAGAATCCAAGCTAACCATCAGATAACAGATGATTGGTGAGTATGTGGCACCTCAGGGTAGTGTCCTTAGCCCAAGCATCTTCAGCTGCTTCATCACAACCTTCCTTCCATCATAAGGTCAGAAGTGGGGATGTTCAATGATAATGTCCAAATGCAGCGAGACCTGTACAACATTCGAGTTTGAGCTGCAAAGTGGCAAGTAACATTTGCACCACACAAGGGCCAGGCAATGACCATCTCCAACAAGAGAGATTTCAACCAACTCCCCTTGACATTCAATGGCATTACCATTGCTGATCCCCCACTATCAACATCCTGGTAGTTACCATTGACCAGAAACTGAACTGGACCAGCCGTATAAATACGATGGCTACAAGAGCAGGTCAGAGGCTAGGAATTTTGTAGTGAGTACCTCAGCTCCTGACTCCATGAAACAGTCCACCATCTACATGGCACAAGTCAGGAATGTGATGGAATACTTTTCACTTGCCTGGATAAGTGCAGCTCCAACAACACTCGAGAAGCTCAACACCATCCAGGATAAAGCAGCCTGCTTGATTGCCACCCCATCCACCATCTTAAACATTCACCCCCTCCACCACTGCTGCATAGTGGCAGCAGTATATACCATCTGCATGATGCACTGCAGAAATTCACCAAAGCTCCCCTGTTCCTGCTGCCCTTGTCCTTCTAGATGATAGTGGTCATGGCTTTGGAAGGTGCTGCCTAAGGAGCCTTGGTGTTCATTGGTGGTGGAGGCAATGAAAGTTTGTGGAATGGCTGTCAATCAAACACGCTGCTTTGTCCTGGGTGGTGTCAAGCTTCTTGAGTGTTGTTGGAGCTGCACTCACCCAGACAAGCAGAGAGTATTCCATCACACTCCTGCTCTATCCTATGCTATCATGAGGCCACAGCTCTTGCTACCAGAGATCTACCAAGTAGCTGAGAAGAAGGAGGGAGGGTGGAAGCATCTAACACATTCTGTTTCTGGCTAGTTTGTCCATGATCATCACATCCGACTGCAGCACCAGTGAACACAACCCCAATTCTCATTCGTCAACACTCCCTTACATTACCTTCCCTATGTAGCTGGCCATCACAGAGTCCACTTGGCCACAGAACTGAAAGAAAAGCCACCACAACACATTCCAAACAAACGTTCAGGCAAACCACCCAATATCCCATACAAAAATCAACTAATCACCCTGGTGAGTTCCTTTGGTGCCTGTCTCCCATGTGTCTTCACCTGACCTAGTGCCCTTATGCTGTGTCATACCAATGGCTGTACAATGGCTGGTGGAAGGCTGCTGACATTCAGTGGAGAGATTGTAGATGGCCTTGCAGGACAACCTCTCACAGTTCTGGCCCCTGAAGGCCCAGACTTGGACTGTACCACTTCAGCGTGGGCAGCAGCAGTCTGGGTTGGCTGACAGACACTGACTCCAGAACAGTCAGGTAGCAGAAGCACCTTTTCAACAATGGTCACATGAGTGCAGTTGATGACCCCTTGCACTCTATGGAAAGGGGTGATGGCCACAAAGCCCACTGCGTTTGGCGTCTGGCTGTCCTCACTGTTGAGTAATTGGTGAACTCATCCACACGTCACCCAGAAAATTCCACCCATTAAGTCTTAAAGCTACAGTCACTACATTCCTTAAAGCTACAATTACTACATTCCTCCCCCTTTAAATGTTTTGTACAGTTTGCATTTACAAGAATATCTGCCTTCATGACATTACAAATATATACACGGGTCATGGAATTATAAGTTCAGTCTCCTAGGTGGTTTCCTGATCCGGGTGGAACATTATACCTCCATAACTTTCGAATCTCTTACAAGATCTACATTATCTGGAACTGCAGCAACATTGAGTACCTCTTTAAGCACAGGCAGTTCAGGGTTATCTCCTCCTGCAGAGACATCTGATATGTCTATCCTTGGTTCAACAATTTCAACAGGGACCGCAGGTTCTATAATGGTTACAGGTGGAACATAATTTTGCTGGGGTATCTTCCTTCTTCTCAAATGATCCACATGTTTGCAGGTGAACTGGCCCTCCACTTCTACATGGTACGACAAGGGTCTGGTCACACCAGGTAACCAACTCAATCCACCACTGAAGTTTCGTACATATACTGCTTCACCAGCAATAAATTCTTGCTCACGACTATGCAAATCGTGAGTCGCTTTTTGATTCCCTTGACTTTTCTCCACCTTCCCCTCCAAATTGGGAAGTACCAGGCTTAATCTCATTTGAAGGCGTTGCTTCATAAGTAACTCTGAAGGTGTTGAACCTGTAGTCGTGTGGGGGGTTGTTCTATAGTGAAACAGGAAATGTGAAAGTATAGTCTCCAATGGTCCTCCTGATAACTTTTTCATCCCAGCTTTAAAAGTCTGTACTGCTCTCTCAGCTGATCCGTTAGATGACAGATGATATGGTGCTGACTTTACGTGTTTGATACCATTTAGGCTCGCAAACCTTTGAAATTCAGTGCTAGTAAATGCAGTACCATTGTCTGAGACAATTAATTCTGGCAGTCCATCTAGAAAAACTTTGGTGTAACTTTCCTTTAGTCGCACCTGAGATTGGCGACCTAACCTCGTAAGCATCTAGAAATTTGGAATGTGCATCAATTATCAGTAGGAACATGGTGCCTAGAAAAGGACCGACGTAAACCTATGTGCAGTCTTCACCAGGGCCTACCAGGCCATTCCCACAGGTGTAGTGGAGCCGCAACAGGTAACTTCTGCAGTTGTTAGCATTGTATACAGTGTTTGACCACCTTCTCACTATCACCGTCCATGCATGGCCACCAAATGTAACTTCGCGCGATCATCTTCATTCTTGAGATTCCGGGTTGTGCGATGTGCAACTCTGCTAAGAATGGTTCCCTTCCTTGTGAAGGAACAACTACTCACGCACCCCATAACAGGATATCATCCTGACTGCTCAATTCATTCCTTTGAGTGAAGAATGGCTTCAATACTTCAGGGACTGGGTCTTGGGACCATCCTTTCAACACTTGGTCTCTCACTCTAGACAGGACTAGATCACGATTCATCCAGTTTCTTATCTGCCTTGTGCAGAGTGGTGAAGAATGCAAGAAATTCATCGCCAATATGATCTCTTGGGGAACTGGGGCATGTCCATTGCTCTCCTGCAAAGAAAGGTAACTTAGGGCATCAGCATTGGCTGTATGAATCCCTGGTCTGTGCACAGAAGTGTATTCATATGTGGATAAAATTAAAGCCCATCTTTGAATTTGTGCAGAAGTTATGGGAGGGATAGCTTTTTCTTCGCTGAACAGACCCAAGAGCAGTTTGTAGTCGGGTACTATTGTAAAGTGTAGGCCATGTACGTATTGATGGAATTTCTTTACTCCAAAAATAATTGATAATCCTCCTTTCTCAATTTGCAAGTACCCTTTTTCGACCATGGAAAGGGTCCTGGACACGTAGCCTACCAGCCTTTCTGAACCATTGCCCATCTTGTGCGATAGTACCGCTCTCACACCATAGGGGGACGCATTGCAGTTTAGTACCAGTTCCTATGTCGGTTTGTAGTGTACTAACAAGTTTGAAGAGTGCAAGAGTTGTTTAACTTTTGTAAAGGCTTCTTCTTGGGGTGACTTCCAAACCCACCACTGGTTTTTCTTTAATAATGAGGATAGAGGGGCTAGGGCCATTGGTAAGTTGGGTTGGAATCAACCATAATAATTAACCATACCTAAGAATGACTTGAGTTCAGAAACATTTTTATGCGAAGGCGCCTCCTTAACAGCTGCAACTTTTTCTTCTGCCAGGTGTAACCCTTGGGTATCCACCTGGTGGCCCAAATAAACAACTTTGTTTGCCTGAAGGGTACACTTTTCTTTTTGTAAGTGGACCCCTGCTTCCAAAAACCGTTTCAAGACTTGCTCCAAATTAGCCAAGTGTTCAGCTTCCGTGAATCCCGTGATTAGGACATCGTCCAGGTAGACCACAACTTGAGGTAGTCCTTGTAGCAAACTCTCCATCGAGCTCTGGAAGATCGCCATGGAAAACCATGACCAGTCTAACTTTGTTGTCTCCTCTTTACATCCTCGCTTATAAACCAACAATCACACTTTAATTCTGTTGAAGCTTGAGACTTTATTAATCATTCTCTCTATCCAGGCAATGTTTACTTCTGCATATTCGACAAGAAGGCAGAACGTGCTGGTAAGGATGGGAGACAGTGGGCCGTAACCTCTGAGCTCCCTATCATTGAATTTGGGGGGCACCCCAAAGATGCGCTGGGGAATCCCTCTCGGAAGTTCGCAGGTAAGTGTTTGCATGGCAGTTGCCCAGAAGTGCACACATGCCCTGGACAATTGCCCTGGGCTGGGAACCATCCGAAAATGTGATTTAAATCACAAACTTCGGGTGGTCCCGCAAGGGTTATACCAATAGTTACTCAGGAAAAGTTTGAAAAATTGAAACCTTTTCTAACTACAGGGTAATTATTGTAAACACCCAGACCACCACACGTCCAACTCTCCCCCCGCACCATGGGATCCCCCCAACTCCCCACACCTCCGACTAACCCCCTGATCTCAGACACCACACACACCCCCGGACCTCCGACCACCCCCTCGGACCTCCGACCCCCAACCCACTCCTCCCTACCTCCATCCACCCCCACACCCCGGTACCTCTGCTCTGATCCCCTGCCCGCCCACAACCTCAGCTCCCTGGACCACTGACCCCTGACGCCTTGTCCGACCTCTGACAACCCCTCCGACCCACCTCTGACTTCTGGCACCACCCCACCCTCCTGATATCCGACTACCCCCCGGACCTTCGAGCATCCCCCCACATCCCCAGCTCCACGGACCTCCAACATCCCCTACCCCTGACACCCCCACCGACCACCAACCTCCTCTCCGGATCTTCGAGCCCACCCACACCTCAGCCTCCAGACCTCTGATCCCCTCCCACCACCCCCTCTCGGACCTTTGAACCCCCCCCCCCACACCCCCACCCCTCCAAATCCAACCCCACTCTCCCGATCTTTGACCACCCCCATACCACCGGGCCTCCAACACCCCCCACCCCTGACCATCGACCCTCCTGACCTCTGGCGCCCGCCCATCCCAACCGCTGACCCTCCCCAATCCCCACCCTGACCTCCGACCACCCCCACTCCCCTGGGCCTCCAATACCCACCACCTCCTAAATCATATCCACTGACTTTTATGTCTTGGATAAATGAGTTCGTTAGCCAACCGAACTCTAACTTCATGCCTTCCTATGCTCTCATCAATTGCTGCTTGAAATCAATAACAGGGAGAGACTGAGGTAAGAATAAACAATTATGGTTTATTGAGACATAGGGCAGAGCATCAGATCATACATGCTCACTCAGAAGCCTCCAGAACTAGACTTCCAGTTGCCAGTGGCCTGCGCTGTACAGTGATTCATCAGTGCTGTCACACGATCAGTATATTTACATTCTCTTAAAAGGACAACTAACCTCACTTTGCCACATCCCTCCCCCTTTACTTAAAAGTACAGCTAACAAGCTTAAAACACATTAACCATTTACACAATAATTATTTACAGGTCAAGTCTCTCAGGAGGTTTTCTTTGACAGGTTGAGCGTCGTAGCCCAACAACCTTGGCTGGTATTCCCGAGACGTCCTTATCAGGGGCAATTGCCCACTATGCCCCTCAGTGGATGATTTCACCATCTTCCAGGTGCAGACACATTCACTTCTGCTGCCCCTCCCCTCCAAGCTGAAACAGATAAAAGGCAACAAGCACAATGCTATACAGCTATGAGCTACCTGATGTGTGAGAGGAAAGAGGAAAAGGAAATAAAATTATTTTAGATTTTCTTTCCGAGGACTGTCAATAATTTGTCTTTTTCTTCCTGCATGTCCTGTTCTTGGTAGCACTGACCTATATCTCTGCCTTCTCTTTAATTTTGCTGTTGGCTGGACTAGGCTCAGGCGCGAGCTGAACGTGGATGAGCTCAGTAGTTGGGTTTTCTGACAGCTCTTCTGAGAATTCAGGGCCTTCTAGCTTTAAAACGTCAGGGCTTTTACGCAACTACTGCTTCAGCTCTTCCAATTCTTTCCTATTCTCATTAATAGTTTCCTGGAGAATCGCAACTCGGTGCCCCTTCTCAGCTAATTCATTCCTTAACTTGGCCAGAGACAGGCTTAACTCCTCTTTTCTTCTTCATATCTTTTTCATGGCACAAATTGGGAGCTGATTGAATTTTGTAGCGCACGAAAGTCCTTTAATAGACTTTCGGAGGATGCTGACTTCAGCTTGAACTCTGTCCTGATGTAATACTTCTACAGGCATCTCCTGTTGGGTCTTTGCGTTCTCAATTTATCTTGCAGCAACACTTCTGGTTTCGAATTGGGAACTTAGCGGGCCCTCAAGATTTCTCTCCCAGCCAGTTCCTTCTGACTGAGTCCCCTGCTTGACATTACAAATAGGGGTAATTTTGCAGACTGTTTATCATATTGCACCTTGACTTGACATACCCCTTTCAGTCATCTTTCTTGGCCCATGTATATCCACAGCTTTGTGTCCGAATCTTCTAAATTCAATGAATGGGTTCCTTTACTCAGATATCTAAATGTACGCTCTCCAATGACGGAGATTGATGCTCCTGTATCAACTTCCATTTTAATTGTCCGTTAACTGTAATGACTACTTAGATTGGCTCGTTTCTTCCCACTTTAAGGTTATATAATGAATGGATGTCTGATCCTATTTCTTCTGGATCTTCCATGAGGCATATTTCATGATTTTTCCTTCTGCCTTTATAGTGTTGTTTTAGCCTTTCTCTGCAGTGCCGCCTCATGTGGCCATAGCGGTGACAGAAAAAGCACTCGACTTGTTTGAATTGTCGTTCGCTCACTGGAGGCCTGAATGTATTTCTCTCATTCATTTTGTGGGTTTTCACTGCAGTACTGTTGTTCTTCAATGGTCTGGAGCTAGAGAGCGTTCCCCGCCTTTCCGTGGAGGCCGAAGTTTTCGCGCCTTTTGTTGCCGCTCGACTAAATGGACGGTGCCATTTTGAGTATTTTTTAAAACTTTGGAACTTCGAACAGCTCTCTCCATTGCGGTAGTTAATTCTAATGCCTTATTAAAGCCTAGACTAGGTTTGGCTAGCAAACACGTTTGGATTGTATCATCTCCAATCCTGCGTATCAGCCGGTCTCTCAACATATCACTAATGGATGTTCCGAATTCGCAATGTTCAGTTAATGCCTTTAAAACAGCCACATAATCAGCTATTGTCTCCTATGGAAACCTGTTCCTTGAATTGAAGTTAAAGCGCTGCATCGTGACTGAGGGCTTTGGTCTCAGGTGGCTCTGTACAATTTTTGTTACCTCGTCGAAAGTCTTCAAGTCTGGAGTGTTAGGTGACTTAAGGATATGGATCAGCCCGTACGTTTTGCTTCCGCATGAGGACAAAAGAATCGCCCTCTTCTTCTCCTCCCCCGCGATGTCGTTAGCGGTAAAAAAGAACACCAGGTGTCCACCGTAATGAGACCAGTCATCTGAAAAGGGGTCAAATGGATCAACTCACCTGAACTGCAGCATCATGAATGACTGCAAAGGGATTGCACTTCCGAATTAACTTCCAGGTAATTCTTCTTAGAACGTCTTCTTCTTAACTTCTTTAGCCAGAGAGTGGTGAATCTATGGAATTCATTGCCACAGAAGGCTATGGAGGCCAGGTCATTGAGTGTATTTAAGACCAAGATAGATAGGTTCTTGATTGGTAAGGGGATCAATGGTTACGGGGAAAAGGCGGGAGAATGGGGTTGAGAAACTTATCAGCCATGATTGAATGGCGGAGCAGACTCGATGGGCCGAATGGCCTAATCTCTGCTCCTATGTCTTATGGTCTAATGGTCTTATGGTAATGACAAATTTTAGGTGTTTGGCTTACCGCGGAGTCACCCTCTCTCTGGGGTCTCTTATAATTTTCTGTCCACGGCCATTTTTCATGTATTTACCAGTTTAAATGCATTGCCGCTTTAAGAGCAGTCACATTTTTTTTAACTCTGTCTCTGCAGCTGTCGGCTTTTCTCTGCTGGATTTCACGCTGTTTTTGAGTTTTGGTGGGATCCCCGCGATCTCAATTCTGCAGGGTTTTATTTTTATTTTTAACTGCAGCACTGCTCCCTGCTCTGACTGCCAGCTGTCACCTATTTTATAAGGAAAGTACAGATGCTCTTTCCAATGTTTTGCTCACCCGTCTTGAAATTTATTTTCTTTTGTTCTTTATCCTTGTTGCCGTTTTAATGTCTTGGATAAATGAGTTCATTAGCTAACCGAACTCTAACTTCATGCCTCCCTATGTTCTCATCAATTGCTGCTTGCAATCAATAACAGGGAGAGACTGATGTAAGAATAAACGGCCCTGGTTCCTGGTTTATTGAGACATAGGGCAGAGCACCAGATCATACATGCTCACTCAGGAACCTCCAGAACTAGACTTACAGTGCCCAGTTGCCTGCGCTGTATAGTGAATCGTCAATGCTGTCACATGATCAGTGCACTTGCATTCTCTTAAAGGGACAGGGTACCTCACTTTACCACACTTACCTTAGACACTTACCTTCTCCCTGGCCTGTCAATTTCCCTAGCCCTTTAAACTTACCTGACTTATGGCAGTAAGTGTTGTCAAAAAGGGGGCATGGCCACCTTGAATCTGCTGGAGCTGCACTTCGCTGGGTCCTGCGAGGAGTCTTTTGGTGCAGACCCTAGCAGCTCTGGCAAACAGAAGTGTCAGCGAACTTTCAAGGGCAGGTAAGTATATATTTATTTCTTCTAATTCCTGCGGGCCAGCACTTTCTGACGTTAGTTGGAAGTTACGGCCCTATGGGGGGAATCTACCGCTCTGAAGTCTAAGTTTGGTGGCGGTGGTGGAAGCGGCAGTGATTTCCACTGTGGGGCCGGATGGCTGAACATGCGCTATCTTGTGCTATTCATCTCATTATTTATGCATCCATGTGGGGCATAGCAAATCTCATGGTGGGGGCAGGCAGGAAATCATCATCCCCACTGTTACCTCATGGATTTGAAGGTCCATGCACCATATTTATGGGGCACCCGGACAGCCGTTCACTCATTGCAGGCCAGGAGCTCCATGTTCTGCATCAACCAGAAAGTCGCAGAGAAGACAACAATGTGCGACCCCACGTTGAGACAATCATCAGTGTCGCAGGAGGGTGAATGACCTGCTGCACTCCGCTATGGTAAGAGCACCATCTACTCACTGCAAAATGGCTCACTCATAAGGGCATCAGGCAGTCTAAATGTGCGAGTGCACAGAGATGTCACACACGAGTTTAGGTTGCAGTGCTCAACTGCAGATGAGTCATGCACTGAATGTGTGCCAGCCACTTTATGCTCTCAATCTCATATCAGTTGCAGGACAACTGGCTTCTTAATCACTTACTAGGGAGGACTCAGCAGCTGCCGTAGGCATGCACGCTCCTGAACTACTCATGCAACCCATTAGCATGACAATCAATCTTTCTGTCTTTCTACAGGAGAAGCATGCCCACAACAAGCTCCAGCACTCTCAGACCAGGGGCAGAATTTCAGATATTCAAGTTCTCACCTCGTAGAATCTGGAACAGCCCTGGCAGGGTGGCAAATGTAACCCCACTATTTAAAATAGGAGGGAGGGAGAAAACATGGAATTACAGACTGGTTAGCCTAACATCAGTGGTAGGGAAAATGCTCGTGTCTATTACAAAGGATGTGATAACAGGACATTTAGAAAATATCAATGGGATTAAACAAAGTCAATATGGATTTATGAAAGGGAATCATGTTTGACAAACCTACCGGAGTTCTTTTGAGGACGTAATTCGCAGAATAGATAAGGGAGAACCTGTGGATGTGGTGTATTTGGATTTTCAGAAAACTTTTGAAAAAGTCCCACATAAGAGGTTAGAATTAAAGCATTTGGGATTGGGGCTAATATATTGGCATGGATTGAGAATTGGTTATCAGACAGGAAACAGACAGTAGGAATAAGTGAGTATTTTTTGAAGTGGCATACGGTTACTCGTGGGATACCGCAGGGATCAGTGCTTGGGCCCCAACTATTTACAATATATATCCATGATTTGAATGAGGGAAATAAATGTAATATTTCCATGTTTGCTGATGACACGAAACTTGATGGGAATGTGAGCGATGAGGAGGGTTTTAAGAGGCTTCAAGGTGATTTAGACAGGCTGAGTGAGTGGGAAAATACATGGGGGATGCACCTTCTGTGCTCAGTGGGCACTGCGGGGACTGGGGTGTTTTATTGACCCTGTTAATCACATTTTGGTTTAATGTTTGCAAGTTTCCTTTAAATTTTGTCTTTGTTTTTGCAGTTTCCCTTTAAAGGGCTGCCTTTTACTTTGTCCCTAATTTTGTTAATTTAGTTTACTTAGTTGACTCAAAAAAAGAGTTACATGGGAGATGCAGTATAACGTGGATAAGTGTGAAGTTATCCACTTCGGTAGGAAAAATGGAATGGCAGAGTATTATTTAAATGATGATAGATTGGGAAATGTTGATGTACAAAGGGACCTGGGTGTCCTTATACACCAATCACTGAAAGCAAGCATGCAGGTGCAGCAAGCAGTTAAGAACGCAAATGATATGTTGGCCTTCATTGCGAGAGAACTTGAGTGCAGAAGCAAGGTTGTCTTACTGCAGCTGTACAGGGCCTTGGTGAGACCACACCTGGCGTATTTTGTGCAGTTTTGGTCTCCTTACCTAAGAAAGGATATATTTGACACAGAGGGAGTTCAGCGAAGGTTCACCAGACTGATTCCTGGCATGGCAGGATTGTCATACAACGAGAGATTGGGTCAACTAGGCCTGTATTCACTGGAGTTTAGAATAATGAGAGGGGATCTCATTGAAACATATAAAAATCTGACAGGGGTGGACAGGCTGCCTGCAGGGATGATATTTCCTCTGGCTGGGGGATTTAGGAGGGGTCGCAGTCTCAGGATATGGGGTAGACCATTTAGGACTAAGATAAGTAGAAACCTCTTCACTCAGAGGGTGGTGAGCCTATGCAATTCTCTACCACAGAAGGCTGTGCAGGCCAGGACGCTGAATATATTTAAGAAGGAAATAGATAGATTTCTGGACTCGAAAGGCATCAAGGGGTATGGGGACAGAGCAGGAGTACAGTGTTGAGATGGAGGTTCAGCCATGATCAATTTGAATGGTGGAGCAGGCTCGAAGGGTCGAATGACCTACTCCTGCTCCTATTTTCTATGTTTCTATGTCTTCGCTGTCTGTATGCATTGAGGCATAAAGCTAGTTCACCCGGCTCCAAGATCCTGATGTATTCCTCCTGCAGGATGAAAGAGAGAGACACATGCGCTAGCATGGGTGTACTATGAAACGCTCTTGCTTAACTCTGAAGACCCCTGAATGCATCCCGGAGTATGCTGGCCACCACTTGGATTGCAAGAGATTAGTGCGCTGCATGGCTGCCCAAAACACCACCTTCATCCCACTCCACCTGATCAATTGGCAGCAGCTTTGCCCACTGGCTGTGCTCTCAGTTCAGGCGCAAGCATTCTACTAACCCGAGCTGCAAATCTTCACTGTTAGCTTGAACAATGGGGGAGACTAGCCCAAACCGGGATGACAACATTGCAAAGGGCTGTGAGCGTTTCCACCAGAGATTGCTCCATGGCCAACTTTAGCAAGGAGGTTATACAATGTGCCTAGTCGTCCAACTGTTCTGCAGTCCACTAAAACGCTCATTAGTTTGCAGTCTGTGCCCGAGTGGTGTAAAACTCTGGAGCATAGAGTCTTAGAGTTATACAGCACAGAAACAGGCCCTTCAGCCCATCGGATCCATGCCGGCCATCAAGCACCTATCTATTCTAATCCCATTTTCCAGCACTTGGCCCATAGCCCTGTGTGCTTTGGTATTCCAAGTGCTCATCTGAATGCTTCTTAAATGTTGTGAGGGTTCCTGCCTCTACCACCCCCTCAGGCAGTGTGTTCCAGATTCCAACCACCCTCTGGGTGAAAAATCTTTCCTCAAATCCCCTCTAAACCCCCTGCCCCTTACGTTAAACCTATAAGTGGTGATGGCACTTTGATGCCTCTGCGTTCCTTGAGCGGGCAGATAAGCTAGAGGCATGACTCCAATCATATCAATGTGCCTGCGCCTGAACTGTCTCAGCTGCAGAGGAATGGTCACTTTATACAAGGTGTTCCTCATGCATTGCCATTTCTCTTGCCCACACCCCCACCACCTCACCACACATGCTTATGCACTACCTTCAACCACAGGGGCAGCATTTGCCCCTGACTCCCACAACGCGCTCAACCTTGAAGCCCAATAGGCGTCCCTCGTGAGCACTCCGCAACGTTACTGTGCACTCAGCTCTGAGTTCCCCTCAAAGTGCAGCCCGCCAAGTGCAGGCCTTTTATATGCTGTTGTGAAACACGTCAGTGTACAATCAGGCTGATGTGGGCGGATGATCCAGCGGCGGAGCAGGGGGATGATTCCATCAGGCTGGCCCGATAATGATATGCTGATGTATTACGATGAGGTTCCCAACGTCCAATTGTGGAAAATGCAGACCACCATCAACAGGCTGAGCGGACGATCACAAACTAGTTTCACAACGTCATGAAACCGATATTTGGCCTTCTCGACATATTGTCCACTCATGCCACCGAACACACCCGATGCCAGCAGGCACAGATGATTCTGTCCAAATTCAAGAAAAATGTGAACAAAAACTACAGAAGCTCTTCATTATGCTCAGTGACCTGATCGGAGCATTTGGCTCAGCAAATTGCGAGGCTCTGTGAATTTTGCTCCAAAGATTTGGATGTCAAGGAAAAGCCACTGGAATCCTGCAACTGCTTCATGATGATATGACTGCAATTGTCTTGAGTGGGAGATCTGAAACAGTTCCCTTCAAAATCCAGACTGGCCTCAATCAGCTGTGTGTAGCCCCCATACTATTTCCAATCTATCTGACAGTGGCTATTCACCTCATCAAAGATCAGCTGCCCTCTGGTGTGAGTATTGAATACCCTCTAGATGGAAAATTCTTTAACCTCAGTTGCCTCCGTGCAAAACTAAACAGACCACTATAGACATACATGAACTACAGTTTGCAGATGACTGCAGTGTTGCTGCCCACTCTACATCAGATTTGCAAGCTACTCTTGATCTCTTCAATTCTGCATACAAGAGACTCGGCCTGTCCTTGAATCTTGCCAAAATACAACTCATATCAACACATACCTGGTCAACCAAATAGTCCACCTCCCATATATGTTGAAGGAAAGACTCTGTAATATGTTGTGCACTTCCTATGCCTTGGCAGCCACCTCCTACAAAAGGCCACCATTGACTGGGAGGTCCAACACTGGGTCAGCTGTGCCTCCTCAGCCTTCTACAAACTACAGCAGCGAGTGTTTGACAACAAAGATCTCCGCAAGACATTCAATGAAGAGTGCAGGAGGGCATGCTTGGAGCAAAACCAGGCATATTTAAAAATGAGGTGTCAGCCTGGTGAACCTACAACACAGGGCTACTTGCGTGCCAAACAGCATAAGCAACATGCGATAAACAGAGCTCAGTGATCCCACAATCAATGGATCAGATCTAAGCTCTGCGATCATGAGTAGTGGTGGATGACTAAACAACTCCCTGGAGGAGGAAGTTTCACAAATATCCCCATCCTCAATGATGGGGGAGCCCAGCATATCATTGCCAAAGACACAGCTGAAGCATTTGCAACCATCTTCAGCCAGAAGTGCTTAGTGGATGATACATCTCAACCTCCTCCTGAGAACCCCAACAGCATTGATAAGTCTTAAACCACCAATTCACTTCACATGATATCAAGAAACAGCTGAAGGCATTGGATACTGCCAATGCTATGACCTTGACAAGATTCCGGCTATAGTACTGAAGACTTGTAAACCAGAATTAGCCGCACCCCTAGCTACAACACTGGCATCTACGCGGCAATGTGGAAAATTGCCCAAGTATGTCCTGTACACAAAGCACAACAAATCCAACCCAGCCAATTAGTGCCCTATCAGTCTACTCTCCATCATCAGCAAAGTGATGGGAGGTAATATTTACTTTGCTTTCAAAAGTGTTGTCGACCATCCAGGATTGGCCCGGAGTTTTCAGGAATTGAAGATCAAGCTCCAGGACACTGTTTTGTGGAACCCTGAAAAAAATCATGGGGACATTAAAAAAAATTGCTTCTTTCTGTCATTCTCTGAACATTTCTCTTTTCTGGGTTTAAGAATATTGAAAATGGGAAAAAGGCTGTTTGGCTGACAGTCAAGCATCATCCAATTACATAATGTGTGTTTTTGCTTTCCAATTGGCATAGGAAGGTAATACGTCACAAGGATGGATGTGTTGGCTGACTAATGGCTGGAATGTGGGAGAAAGTCATGTGAAGAAACCTCCAGGAATACATTTAATCATTTTTGGCAACCCTAACTATAGGCAACCCTAACTATAGTACAAGGACCGCAGGGAAAATGAATATTGGCTCACATGAGTCCAGAGTCCAGAATCAAAGTCCACAGAGATAAAAACAAAAAGCTAAAAGCTACTGCGGATGCTGGAAATCCAAAACAAAAACAGAATTACCTGGAAAAACTCAGCAGGTCTGGCAGCATCGGCGGAGAAGAAATCAGTTAACGTTTCGAGCCTTCATGGCCCTTCGGCAGAACTGAAGCATAGTTAGGAGAAAGGAGAAATATAAACTGGTTTAAGGTGGGGGGCGGGGGGGGGGAGAGAGAAGTTGAGGGTGTGGTGATTGTGGAGATAAGCAAGCCGTGATAGGAGCAGATAATCAAAAGATGTCACAGACAAAAGGATCAAAGAGGTGTTGAAGGTGGTGATATTTGTCTAAGAAAAGTGCTAATTAAGAAAGACCCAAACCTCCCTGTCGCTTGCCATTTTAACACTCCACCCTGTTCTCTTGCCCACATGTCTGTCCTTGGCTTGCTGCATTGTTCCAGTGAAGCCCAACGCAAACTGGAGGAACAGCACCTCATCTTCCGACTAGGCACTTTACAGCCTTCCGGGCTGCATATTGAATTCAACAACTTTAGATCTTAAACTCCCCCTCCCCCCCATCCCCACCCCCACCCCGTTTCTCCCGCCCCCCCCTTTTTTTTCAATAATTTATATAGATTCTTCTTTCCCCACCTATTTCCATTATTTTTAAATCTAAAACTAAAACCTTGTTAGTTTTTTCCACCCCACCCCCACTAGAGCTGTACTTTGAATGTCCTGTCTTCCATTCTTAATTAGCACTTTTCTTAGACAAATATCACCACCTTCAACACCTCTTTGATCCTTTTGTCTGTGACATCTTTTGATTATCTGCTCCTATCACGGCTTGCTTATCTCCACAATCACCACACCCTCAACTTCTCTCTTCCCCCCCCCGCACCCCCCCCCACCTTAAACCAGTTTATATTTCTCCTTTCTCCTAACTATGCCTCAGTTCTGCCGAAGGGCCATGAAGGCTCGAAACGTTAACTGATTTCTTCTCCGCCGATGCTGCCAGACCTGCTGAGTTTTTCCAGGTAATTCTGTTTTTGTTATCAAAGTCCACAGGTTGGCTGGCTGAAAGCCAATGGTGTAAGATTCACTTTTCCAATGGTGTTGATGTCACAAGATGAAGTAGAGATTGAATCAGTTCTGTAGGGGATAGTACAAAATCTTGCCAGCAGAGTCAGTTTAGATGGGGTCCAGTTGTCCAACCTGGCCAGAGCTTGCTTCTGTGTGGCCTGCCAGTTGGACGTTAAACAGCAGACTGGGGTATGCAGCTCAGGGAGTAACATTAGCTTGTTCAGCAAACCACAGTCTTAGGTCATGTGACCTTACTTCTCCACAATGGCTTCAACAAAGAATGTTTATCCAGAGTCTAGAAATTGGCTTTATATCCTGGACTGATAATGTCTCAGCCATTTTATGTTGAAAGAGGTGCTATTTGTTGAAGGTCTGTATTTGGGAAGTCATTGACTCCTTAGGCTCACTGACCCTGCTAACAAGCTTGGCTTATCAAATGCAAATGGCCTTTGTGCAGCTCTTTTTAAAGCTGGTCTGTACAGTTCCAGGTGATTTGTTAGAAGCTCCTCAGACATAACGAGGTGTGACATTTCCAAAACGGAGAAGTGAATTCTTTTGTTCTGGTGACTCACAGGCAGAGGGTCAGCCATCTTAATTGGGCGGAATCATCTCAGATTTGCATTAAATGCGGTAGCAGGTGAGTAAAATGATGCTTTACCTGCCGGACGTGATAGTGGGTTTCCATGTCATATCATCCCAAACCCACCACATCAATTATGCATTCCTGGGAACATGCCATTTCCATGGCGGGTGGGCTCTCATTGCCCTGCCACCCCATCACCTCGCCATTTCATCACGTCAGACACCACGTTTGAAGTACAGCCAGACTCAGTGCTTCCAGCCCAGGACTGCAGCAAAGAAGACATGGCCCTGAAAGGCAAGCAGACTGCAGACCCTGAGTGCCTTTTTGACACCATGGAGGACCGCTGTGATGTGCTCTACCCCAGCTCTGGCTGCAGGAGGGGCAGCAACATTACCACTCTGGCTTGGAGGTAATGGCAGCAGTGCTCATTGCCAATGCTGCACAGAAGAGGTTGACCATCAAATGCAGATAGAGGATAAATGATCTCATCCATGCAGCCAAAGGCATGAACTATCTCATCACTCTAAACTCACACGCTCAAGCCCATCACATATTCACTGGCATCTCACTCACTGCCATCTCAAGGGACATCACCACCCATTCTCATACACATACCTCACATTTCTATCTGGCCTCAACTCCTCTAAAGACTGCCTCCTCAGCCCTCATCATTTTGAGGCCGGTTGCACAGATCAACATGTGCCCCCACACACACCCTGGGATACTCTCCTTCCCCAGTACATCGCTTGTCCTACTGCTTCTTCCCTTACCTGAGGCCACTTCTCCCTCTTTGCCAAGCAAGCCCTAGCCCTGCAGCCATTGAAAAGTCTCCCACACATGGCTGATCTGGTAAGTAGGGACCTCCCATGAGACCCCTAAAAGTGATGTAGTGCTGTCTGTGAAGCCTGCCACTGATGATTGCAAGTGCTGACCGAAGCAAGGTAGACAAAAAAACTTTGAAGTCCCGAGTGAAGTGCAGCCCTCCAGGTGCACGTCACTTATGTGCTGTTGTGAAACACGTCAGTGTGTTTTCCCGCCGACGTGGGCGGACGATCCAGCGGCGGGAGATGAGTCCAGCAGGCTGGCCTTATAATGATATGCTGATGTATTATAATGAGGTTCCCGACGTCCGATGGCAGGAAACGGGGCCCGCCATTGGCAGGCTGAGCGGTGATCGCAAACTGGTTTCATGCCATCGTGAAACCAATCGCGCCATATTGTCCGTTCATGCCACCAAACACGCCCGACGCCTGCGGGCATGGAAAATCCCAGCCATTGTCTTCATTCAGCAGAAAAGTCCCATTTAAAAATAAGAAATAGCAATAAAGATTAAGTTTTATTTAAATATACTGTGTCGGCTTCTGTTCCATAACACTCAGTTTGGGTTCTGTCAGGGCTACTTAGCTCCTGACCTCATTACATCCTTGGTCAAAACATGGAAAAAAGAGCTAAACTTAAGAAGTGAGGTGAGAGTGATGCCCTTGATATCAAGGCACCATTTGACCGAGTGTGACATCATGAAGTACTAGTAAAATTGGAGTCAATGGGAATCAGGGGGAAAACTCTCTGCTGGCTGGAATCATACCTAGCACAAAGGAAGATGGCTGTGGTTGTTGGACGTCAGTCATCTCAGCTCCAGGACATCACTGCAGGAGTTTCTCAGGGCCTAGGCCTAGGATACTAGGCCCAACCATCTTCAATGACCTTCCCTCCATCATAAGATCAGAAGTGGGATGTTTGCTGATAATTGCATTCCTCAGATACTAAAGCTGTCCATACCCACATGCAGCAAGACCTAGACAACATTCAGGCTTGGGCTGATAAGTGGCAAGTAATATTCAGGCCACACAAGTGCCAGGCAATGACCATCTCCATCATGAGAATCCAGCACCTCCCCTTGACGTTGAATGGCATTACCATCACTGAATTCCCCACTATCAACATCCTGGGGGTTACCATTGATCAGAAACTGAACTGGACTATCCATTTAAATATTGTGGCTAGAAGAGCAGGTCAGAGGCTAGTAATTCTGTGGTAAGTAGCTCACCCCCTGACTTGCCAAAGCCTGTCCACAATTTACAAGGCACAAGTCAGGAGTGTGATGCAATTCTCTCCACTTGCCTGGATGAGTGCAGCTCCAACAACCCTCAAGAAGCTCAACACCATCCAGGACAAAGCAGCGGGGCCCGCTCGCCGACGAGTAAAATGATGCAGGATGACATCGGGCGGGCGTCCCGATGTCACTGCGCGTCATTTAGATTGTCGGTTCGGCCACTTAAGGCCTTTAAAAAAGTAATTAAGGTAATTAATGAACCTGCCCGTCCAGCCTTAAGGTTGGCGGGCAGGCGAGGAGGCCAGGCGGCTTTTAGAAAAAGCATGAAACCACATCCACAGGTGGGATGAGGTTTCATGGGGGATCTAAAAATGTAAGAATATTTCAAAATAAAAGATATGGACATGTCCCAACTCATGTGACAGTGCCACATGAGGGGACATGGCAGCGAAATTTTTTTCTCAGCTTTATTTAAAGTTTAACATCTGAGCTGATCTCCCTGAAGCAGCACTTAGCCTCAGCAAAAGAGCGCACTCCCGGCTGAGGGAATCCCTCCCCGCTCGCACAGGGAGCACATAGCACTTCCTGGCAGACGTCACGCTGGGTGGGCCTTAATTGGCCTGTCCACGTAAAATGGCGGCGCACCCCCATCAGGAACCCGCCCACACCCGCTGCCGCACATCCCCCCCAAATCGGGGGAAAATGTTGCCCAAGGATTCACACTCAGTCCATGGCAGCCATTGCTGCCTCAGTGCTCACGACCCAAAATCTGCCTTGCGAACCAATTGGGGGTCGTGACCCGCAGTTTGGGAAGCCCATTGTTCGACAATGTAGTCACTCAACACATCATACAGTATTAAAACAAACAACAAATTTGCAGTCATGTTATCCTTTATGTAGCTGTTTAAACACATGTGGTTATTATTTCATTGATTCCAAGAAAAGGTTTCTGTCTTCATAATAATAGATTTTTTTTAACATCCTGGAGCTAAACCTCCATAAACCACAATGACAAAGGTGAATGAAAACAAACAGTGTTAACAATGATCCTTAAAAATCAGCAGCTCTGAGCAGACTTAATTTGGTTCTTGTCGTTGGAGTTGTGTCCAGTTCTAGCTGATATGCTTAAACCTTCACACCTCAGGATAAACTGCGTTTGTAGCAATTCCACAGTTGTTATCCATGTCCTTCGCCATGTGGACATATCCTTCATTGCCCCAACTTGCTCCCCAGCTGAATGAATAAAAAGAGATTTCCATTTCGGTCCTGGTGAGGCTTATCATTAGAAATCAAATCATACAAATAAGACTTGAAGGCAATACCTTGATGTACATTGAAGGCATAGAGAGTCATGAGACTTGGAAAGATAGAGTCTCTAGAATATGGAACATCAAAATGGGAATGGGCCATTTAGTTCCTTGAGCCTGTTCCACCTTCTCCTTAGATCACAGCTGATTTGTACCACAACCCCATTTTATTTTATATTCATTTGTGTGATGTAGGCCAGCTTTTATTGCCCATCCCTCCCTAACTGTCCTTGTTCAGAGGGCATTTAAGAGTCAACCACATTGCTGTGGGTCTGGAGTTGCATCAGTTTTTATGACAGTCAGCAATGATTTTGTGGTCATCAGTAGACTTTTAATTCCAGCTTTTTGTTGGATTCAAATTTCATTATCTGCCATTGTGGGTTTCAAACCCAGGCCCCCAGAGCTTTACCCTGGGCCTCAGGAATACCAGTCCAGTGACAGGACCACTATGCCACCACCTCCCCCTCCTCCCATTCCTTATCCATTGATAGCTTTACCCAACAATAATCTGCCAATCTCAGTCTTGAAAGATTCAATTAGTATCCATAGCATTTTGAGGGAAAGAGTTCCATATTTTAACTTCCCTTGGTGTGAAAAAGTATTTTCTCAATTTGCTCCTGAATGGCCTAGTCTTAATGTTAGGATTGTGCCCACTTTATCTGGATTCCCCCTTTCAGAGGAAATAGTTTCTCTGAATCTGCCCTATTGAATCACGTTATCAACTAAAGCACTTTGGTCAGATCACCTCCTCAAATGTCTAAACTCGAGGGAATACAAATCAAGTTTATGCAACCTGTCCTCATAATTTAACTCAGTCTTTAAATTTCAGTTAACCCAGTTACATTATGGGGACCCACCCCAGGTTAAATTCTTGTGGGCTTTCTGCAGTAACCCTCAGTGCCTTGTGTGCCCACCAGTTGCACTAAAGCTTATGAGGTGCCTCAAACACACCAGGGTGCTCGCTGATTGCATTATTGGCCAGGATTCTGGGGAGATAGTAAAAAACATTATTAAAACAAAAGAACAGACTCTTCCTGCTGCCAAAGTTGTCAGATTTTCACAGCCAATGCTAATCACACAGAGCACAAGGTCAATGTGTTCTGCCTGTCATCTGACAGGTGACCTCGCTCTCACTGATCTCTACCTACTCTGTCCTGCATACTACCCACAACGATGCATAGCACACATTCTTTCACTACCTTAGTGGTATAGATCCCAAACATTCCTCTTCTATCTTTCCTTCAACTGCCTAAGTTAATTAAACTCAAGCTTATTCTAAGTTACTGCATTTTGATTTATCTCCTCTTCCTGGTGGTGTATGATACTATAAGACTACGCTTCCCAATTAATGTTGGAAAGAATTTGCACTTATATAGCTGCTGGCATGACCTCAGCCCCCACAAAGAGCAATAAGAAAATGACCAGGTAATCTGTTTCAGTGATATTGGTTGAGGGATAAATATTGACGTAAAATTATATTAATAATATTATTATTGTTAACAATAATAATAACAATATTATTGTTGCCATAATATCTTGGCAACAAATTTCAATCGGTGGTGGGGGGGGGGAAGAAATTAAACAATTGCCAGTGTGACACAGTGATGGATTTTACAGGGGGGACAGGTTACCCGCACCCACTGCCACCACACCCCTCCCAACCTAAAAGTAGGTCATCACCTCACCAATGCAAAACCTGGCTGCCCCACAGCGATAGTACACTGGGGCAGCCTGAATTAGTGCACAGTGAGACTTCCACCCCTCAGGGACAGGAAGCTTTGCTCGATAGAGCTGCTGGTGAATCTGATTGGCTCACAGCTCTGTAGTGCCAACAGTGCCAGAAGACACTAGTGGCCACTGCTGGGACTACAGCCAGTCCCACAAAGAAAAGTGAAGATGTCTCCTGGACTTCAGGTAATCTGATATGGGCGGCATGGCTGGGAGACCCAAGCGAGAGGGAAAGGGAAAGTGGGGGGTCAGGTTAGTAAGGTGAAGGGACAAAGTGGGGGTGCCATCTTTGGGGGTGCCTCCAGTGGGCACAGGGGACCCCCGATAAGAGATTTCCCCGCTTCCCGTCAACAGCAGCCCACGCTGTCAAAGTGGCCAAGCTGACTGCCTTGCTTCTCCTTCCCCCTGCAGACTGAAAAATTGCAGCAGAGGCAGAATGAGGCCCTTAAATGGCAGTTAATTTTCCACTGAAGGGCCACAATGGGCGTAAGGGTCGACGAGCTGCCTGATGCCTTCGGCGCCCACCATAGAATGGGGGACAGTTCGGGGGTCAGGGGAAGGTGGTGGGCAGGCCGCCTGCTTTATTTTATGTTCTTCCCCACCTTCAAAGACACCAGCAGGGGGTGCCATAAAGTTCACCCCAAAACCTTTTTTGGCACCTGTAAATTGTAAACAAAATTAAACTCTGAGCCAGAATTAAGATGTGTTTAACAACTTGCTCTCACATCTGCTCTGTGACATACCTGTTTTTAACAATCCAAAATGGCTTCTGATTTTCAGTTCCATATCCAACCACCAAAATTCCATGATCCAGTTTGACAGTACTGCAGTGAGGCTCATAAAATATTCCTAACCAAAAATAAATGTTTATAACTTATTGTAGAATTGATAAATGTTACGGGGTTCCACAATAGAGGTTGGAATTTTGTGATGGAAATATCTAAGATCCATGGTAAGGTACACAAGGGTAAAAATTCTGACCTGCAGGGATGGGATTGGGGTGGATCCCCAGCACGATCCCTGTGGAGGGACAAGCTGGGATAGATCCTCAACATCCCAGGTTTCAGCCACTCCCATCTTCCTTAAGAAGTTGTGGTCTTTGAGTGGAAGGGAGATGGACGCAGTTGCTTCTTAAGCCCATCCCCTATGCTTGAACAAAATAAAAACAGAATTACCTGGAAAAACTCAGCAAGTCTGGCAGCATCGGCGGAGAAGAAATCAGTCAACATTTCGAGCCCTCATGGCCCTTCAGTAGAACTGCTTGAAGACATTCTTGCACAACTCCAGAATTTCTGTGCAGCTCAACTCCTGATGGATACATCAGATCCAACAACTAAATGTACAACTGAGAGCAGGGGTGGTGTCTAGGGAAGGCCCAGTATCCCAATTTCTATTGAAGAGATACTTCAATGTTGAAACATTTTCTGCTACCTTTGTCTTCAGCCCAATTTGGACCTCAAGTGTCTCCTCTCGGAGAAACACTCCAGTATCATTCTTCTCAGCTGGTCAGTGTCCCTGTGGTGCCATGCATTGGAGGTCCACCCAAAATATTAAAATGATCCTGATCCATGGATTTTGGTTAGGCCAGTGGCAGGATAATGCAGCAGATGGATGCTTGGTTTCACCCTAGAATAGTTCTAACTCATTGAATGTGTCAGTGGAATTTTTAGGCTTTAATATTGATAGATCATATGATAAGACAGATTGTGGTGTTAAGATGTCTGGAGTTCTGTTATGCCAGGTTTTTGCCATATAATTTTAGCAAATGAAGAGTCTGCCAATTATTAAATAATTGTATTAAAATTAGGCTCCAATTATGTCATAGAAGCAGCCATGCAATTTGCCAGCATTTCTTCATCATCCACTTGCCCATGTGTCCCCATTACGTATTGATAATGAACACCCATTTAAAGGCTCCCGCTAGAAAAATTTGTAGTAACATTTTGAGAGTATTTGAGCCTTTTCTTCCGGTTATTCTGTCTCTTTCCCATTACCATTTGAGTTGCTCAGCAAGTTTTGTGCCAATTGCTCAGACTGTTGTTTTTTGGTGTATCCAAAATATTAGGACAATGGATTTTCCAACGGGATTCCCACTTTTAAAATTGTCTTTTTTGAGTAGGAAGGCAGGCGAACAATGGAGGAACGCAGCCACCTACTGGGGCCTGTATTACAGGCATGAGCGCATGTACCTATCAATGACCAGATAGAACTAGAAACTGGATACAGTGGTTCTGAGTTAGCAGACTAACAAATGCAGAGCTGCACTGTCTGCTGTTTAGATATCTGAAGCTGCTATACACCATCGAGCTGTTACTGACACTGGTTCATAATGGTAGGCTGTAATCTTAAATCTTCCTTCGTCATTTCCTTCTAAGTATTCTCCCATGCTGCCTATTGGAGAATGCTGAAAATGGATTGGCATAGGCAACTGCCAAATTATTAAGATGAGACCTGAGGAGCAACATTGGGTGGACCCTGGAACAGACTTTTTCTGGCACATGAAGCATGTGTGTCTCCTGCTTCACGCTCAATAGCTGGCATGAACCAATTTAACTCCCAGTAAAACTGGCTTCTTACCTGATTTGTATAACATGAAAGATCTGTGCTCTGCGTCTATGCCGGCAGATATCGGTCCAACTGTAGCCACAGCTGCAGCTAAATCTGCTTCAGAACCTGTTGGAATCTGTTTGATGCCTTTGCAAGTAGCGACAATGTCGTTTTGGTTGAATGTACAATTGCCATCCTGGAACAAAAAGGAAGTCAGAGAAAGCTCAGCACATACGGGATCCGAATGTTCATTGGGAATTTCCTGGCAGCTGTTGCCTTAACTTGTTGGAAGTGCAGCTTTCTGGAAAAACTCAAGGCAGTGGTGTGGGATCTTCTTTCCATTCATAACAAGTTGAATAAACAAAGCCAATCAACAATCTGACAAATGCCAAACAATGAAGTTACAGAGAAGAGTTACCTTTGCAGTGTATGGATAGGACTGCTCAGAAGCGATACCCTTTTCCTTTATAAATAGGAAACCGCCCAAGACAGATCCACCATTACATCCTGCGTTTCCCACTGCCCTGCTACAATCCATCAGGTACTGTTCACTCAGGGAAATGAGCTTTCCTGTTTTCCTAAACACTTGTCCTTCAAGTACTCCAGTTGTACTGAAAGCCCAGCACGAGCCACATTGCCCCTAACAAAGAAATAAAAGTCACAGTGAGCAGAGAAATGTTTTAGGGCGTTTCCTATTTTTAGACAATTGAGGAATTCATGAGGAAGACCGTTGTTCTGGACCAAGAGAAAAGGCAGGTGAGATAGGAGAGCAAAAGTAAAGATGCACTCATTATTAAAATAGGTTTTTAATAGCCTGGAAACTTTAAGAGGAATTGAAAGCAGTAATATGTGTCACGGGGAGAATGAGTCGGTGCAGGAGGTGATTCCATGAGACTTTCACCACATTGGGAATGCATGTGGGAGGAAGGGAGAGCAAGATGGCAATTTGGAGAGAAGAAAATTCAAAGAAGTAATGATCGCATAATAATGATTAAAAAAAGAGAAAAGCAAATGTAAGGGCTTTTCTTTGAGTATCAGCGTTCTATAGAAAGTGTTTCCAATTGTGTGATATATAGCACACAAAAGAAATTGTTCCATAATTTCTGGCTTGATGTATTATGTCATGTGTAATTAATTACATAATCATACAGATCTCAACTCAACACAGCAAACTCATCGTTCATTGTTGCTTATATTGACTATCATAAAAAGCCAAGGGATGGAATCGTCCCAGAATTGCACCAAGTGTGGTAGCGGGGATGAAAAACAACGTTTTACCCGCCGGCCACAATAGTGGGTTTTTACATCGTATCATCCGCTTCCCACCTCATAAGATATGCAGCCACAGGAAACATGCTGTCTCACTGGCGAGCAGCCTCTGAATCACCTGCCGTGCTATTACCTCACCATTTCTTCACTCTGGGTGGCATATATAAACTGCAATCATGCACACAGTTCTTATTGCTTGCAGTCCAGGACTGCTCCAGTGAAGACATGGCCCTGAGAGACAAGAAGAGTTCAGTGACCCGTCACTCGAATGCCTTTTGGAGGCCCGCCATGATGTCCTCTACCCCCGCTTTGGCTGCAGGAGGTCCAGCAATCTCGCCACTCCAGCTTGGGAGGTGGTGGCTGTGGTGATCATGAGATGCTAAAGTATTGAAATTAGGTTCCTGACGTGCAGCAGCAGGAAATGCGGCCCACTATTGATGGGCGGAGCCGACGATCGTAAACTTATTTTGCGATGACATGAAACCAATTTTTGTGATCTCCCGATACTCCCGCCTGCTATGATGCCCACTGCAAATGGGAGCGGACAATTCCCCACAGGGTGTCCTTCATTGTGTTTTTAATATTGTCTGTCACCAACAAACATCTCACTTTAATGGCCAGCAGAGACATTTCTCCTCATCTTTACCTGGTCCTTCACTGCAGTAATGTAACCTTTAGGACGCCAGTCAACAGTTGTGGGCAGCTCAACCTTCTCCTGAGCTGTAAACACTTTGCAAGTTGAGTTCTCAGCTTTTTTTATGTTGGATGCAGTCAAAAGCTGCCTGAACTCCTCAGTGGTCTAGAAAGTCAAGAAATTTGAATTTAACTTTTTGCTAGGCTTTAAAGATTCTATCATTATTTTACAATTTCACAGTGAATTTGTATAAATGAGCACTATTGATCATCTAAAGTTCATTAAATGGCATCTTGAGTGTAAGAAATTAGGATCTCTGAGAATCAGTCAGAATTTTATTAAGAGAGTACATCAGAGAGTTGCATTTCTGGAATGTTCTCGCTTGTTCTCACTTTCTACTCTGCCAGCCTTCGTATTCAAAGCATCATCCACAGCCATTTCTGCCAACTCCACCATGATGCCTCTTCCATGAACATCTACCTTGAAGTAGAGAGTTGTAATTGTGGCAGTTTCAGACATCTGTGGCCTAGATTTTCTCACAGCATAGGTGTGGTCCAATTAATGGGATGTCTTAACATCAGAGAGAAAAATCACAGGAAGACCCCTTATGGTCCACATTAAGCAAGTCCTCTGGGGAGCATTCATAGACAATTTGGTAATCTTGACCAAATAAATCTCCTAAACATCTTGCAAAGGGTAACAGAGAGTACATTAGCAGTTAGTACAGTAGGTGGTGGAAACCTGGAACAAGGTGATCACTGTTCAGAGATAGATGGAGTTGGAGTTGGAGTTGGATATGTCACAAATATTTATGTCACTACATGGAAGAAAAATGTCTGTCACGTAGCTCTTGAAGAGACTTTGAGACTTGGGATGGCAGGTTGCTGGAAGATGTTAGAAGAAGGCTCATTATGAGAACATGAACTCTTAGCCAGAAGGCTCAGCACCTTTCATGATTGGATTGCAGATGCAAGCCACTGCTACTGAAACTTGGGCCTGGATTTTAGTCTATAGGCGAGTTTTATGCAGGGTGGGTTGGGGGTGGTAGGGATGGGGTCCAGTTATGAGGGCAGAAAACCGATAAGAACAGGTTTCCCAAATGTGCTGCAGAGTATTGTCCTGCAAGGATCTTCAAATGGAGTTCCTTTCCACAGGCAACCTGATTGATAGACTGGGGACCTAACAGAAAGGAAACATCAAAGGGCCGAAGCCTACATGAGGGGGTAGATATATTGGGAGAGTGAGAGAGATCCCAGGAGGTCTAGAACGTGGAGTGGGTCCAAATCGAGAGGAGTAAAGTGGCTCCAAATCACAAGGAAGATCCAGATCACGAGGGAGTGGTGTCCAGTTCATGATGGAAGTGGCCCAGATCATTGACAAGCCCCAAATACAGGGGTAAGCCAGGATCATGGGGGAAGGGAATCTTGGTCACGATGATGGTGGTTGGAGGGGTGGGGGGTGGGAGGGGCAGTGTGGGGGTAGTGGGTGGAGGTTCATTGGTGATCTGAGGCTCTCAAAAAAGGAGGGGGCCCATGGTCATCCTGCAGGTCAGAATCATGGGGGAAGTTCCATGGTGGCCTAGGGGGTGGATATCTCAATCACAGGGCAGATTGCATGATGGTCTAAAAGGAAGCCCATAACCAAATGACAAAACCATCTCCCAGGTTCATTGCCCAGTACTCAACCTACGTCCTTTAAATTTGATGGTGGCTTTGAGACAGGGTCAGTTTCTGGATCAGATTTTTGGCATGTTAGACTCTGACATGACCCCAACACACCTATTTTTGTGAGTTAAGATTCAACCCTTTGTGTCTTCAATCTATGGAGCTACAAGCCTATGACCAACTGTTCATGCTGGGTTCAGGAGTGTGGTGGCAATGCACTCACATGCTTTACAATGAATAGTACTGTTCGTTTTGCCAGGTGGGAGAAGCCCCTTGTGTCCTGTCTACCTGCCTAGTAAAAGCTAAAACCCAAGCTTCTTCATATTAACATTCCCATTCCTAATGGCCAACTAGTGACTATTCCTATTAAAGGGAGATAGGTAGGATATCTTTTGAGTTAATATAGTTCCATGTCAACGTGTCTGCTGATGGAAGATTGGTACAGAGTCAACCCTCCATGGGATACTCAGTAATCCAATGGGTGATTTCAAAGGGATACAGCTGTGTTTGAGAGTTCGGATTCTTCTCACTCAAACACAGATAACTGTGAAGAGTGGTCTTAACCAGACAAGCAGTGAGGAACTCTCTGTTGATAAACTGCATGCTTTACAACCATTCCCCATCTCTCCCCACCACCCACCAACTCTCTGTTCTGTCTTTTGTCTCTTGTGCACCCCTCCATTCCTTTGACTCACCATTGGGACAACACCATCAGCTGCTTTGCCTCCATTGTCCGACGCTCCCTCCCTAATTCCTCCCATCTTTTCACCTCCTGCTCCTTTAAGGGTCTCAATAAAACCTCATTCTTCGACTAAGCTCCCCTCCTAATATCTCCTTCTGTGTCCTATTGTCAACTTTACTCTGATTATTCCTTTGTGAAGCATCTTAGGATATTCTTCTATGTTAAAAACACTTTTTATGTGCAAGTTGTTGTTGCTTAGCTGCTTAAACTCCAATAAGAAGCCTCTGTACTGAGGAGCTGTAAGACTTGCAACTTGCCAAACTGCCTCCTAAACTCCCTGAACAGGTAGGTGGAGTGTATCCTTACAGAAAGCAAATGTAAGCTTCATATAGGTATACAAGAATGTTAGTTGTGTAAACTTCTCAGTAGCTTGGCTGGGGACTCTTAAACATGGTATTGGGTTTCCATGTGTATCAGATGGCTAAATAACCAAAATATTTCTCACTCCATAGATGCTGCCTGACCTGCTGAGTATTTCCAGCATTTTCTGTTTTTATTTCAGATTGGCAGTGTTTTACTTTTGAGTCACAATTAGCAAAAAACACTGTTGAACTTATAAGGTCTTTGTTTCATCACCTCATTGGCAACGTACAAAGCACTATCATTCTTGATTCATTGAAAGCACAAGCAGAAGTTAGTATCTCTCACCTCCCTTTAGTACATACCAGATCTCCAAACTGGTTCATTCCCACAGTAAATGTGTGTTTCCCCATTGAATGTTCCAGGTTATGTTGTTCGATGTATCTCATATTCTCTTCCCAAGCCATTCTTTTATAATTCCTCTCATGCTAAAAGCAATATTACATCAAAGTTAAACTTTAACTCCTTTCACTATTGAAAATATGGGTATTATTTAACACTGCAGTTGCACAATCAAATAAGAAAGAAACAGATTTTATATTCCATATTAATATTCCCATTCCTCCATTCCTGTCATAGCTCTGATCTTTTGTGTTGAAATGGACAACTTTGCTCACTAACAACAGACCTAATGGTTGGTGACTCTCCTCAAGGGCAGCATCACTGCTGGAAGTGGGTCAAAGTCAGGAACTTCATTTCCTGTGTCCCTGACCAGTTCCTTTTAGTGGAATTTCCACTCTGCACTGATAATCTATCATCAAATTGGAGGAAAACATTGTTACTGAAGTGTTGTCCTTGTGACAGCTTAAAGGACTGCCCACCAGCATCTTTAAAAGAAGTGGCACTCTTAAATGTAGATACCTGATAGAATCTCTAATTTCTTCTCTTTGTGGATCTTCTCTCCTGATTGTTGGAATAGACCAGGTTAACTGTGGTAAAGCATTGCTGACCATCTTGGGCAACATGCATAGAAGGTAGCATAGCCCTTTAGATTGGCCTCTCCTATTACTGACACCTGGTTTCCATCAAGCAGCCCTGAACGTCTACTCACTAAATTCAACAACTTGGCTGATTGGATAAAAACCATTATTCAAATTTGCTAATGACATATAAATAGTTGATATCGCAACAACTGTAGATGAAGACATAAAATTATAAAGAAATATTGGGAGATTAAGAAAATGAGGAAAACTGTGGCAAATGGATTTCAATGTAGACAAATGTGAGGTCATTCACTTTGGATAGGATAGAACAGGGCAACTTCTAAATGGTGGAAAGCTAGGAACACCTGTAAGTTCCCCTGTAAGTCACACACCATCCTGATGTGGAACTATATCATGTTCCTTCACTGTCACTGAGTCAAAATCCTGGAACTCCACCCGTAACAACACTGTGGGTGTACCTACACCACACTGACTGCAGCGGTTCAAGAAGACAGCTCACCACAACCTTCTCAAGGTCAACTAGGGATGGGCAATAAATGTTGGCCTAGTCAGCGACATCCGCATCCCAAGAAAGAATTTTTAAAAGGGCCATGGAGTTGGGTTGCAAGCAATGATCTAATTGAATGGGGAACAGGCTCTAGGGGCTAACTGGCCTCCTCCTGTTTTATGCCCCAATGCTTTATTCATGTGCTATTGCTGTGAGGCAGAGACTGAGGAGACACAGGCAGTGCACTAAGCCCCAATTTCATGCTCATTATTTCCTTGGACAGGTTTGATTGAAATCTGCAACTCTCCATGGAGAAAACTGCAAAAGATAATTATGTATCTTGACACACTAACTTACTGGGGCAATTATATTAAAAGCAGCTTTAATTCCTCAGCAGATTTGGAGTCTCATAATCTCATAATTTATTGGCATCAGATCATGTCTATACATTAATGTTATTTAAAGTTTTTAAATTGCTTTCCTGTAAGATTCCTCAACAAAATCAAATCTTACCTAAATATAATCTATCAGACTCAGAAAGATTGTGCAAACTAAACGTTCATTATAAGAATTATACATTTAATCTTTAATTGGGAGAAATAACAGAAAAAAACCTGATAAGAAATGATTAACATTTGTTAACGCTAGACTCAACTATTCGAATGCTAAAAACAAAAAACTACTGCGGATGCTGGAAATTCAAAACAAAAACAGAATTACCTGGAAAAACTCAGCAGGTCTGGCAGCATCGGCGGAGAAGAAAAGAGTTGACGTTTCGAGTCCTCATGACCCTTCAGCAGAACTGAGTATAGTTAGGAGAGGGGTGAAATATAAGCTGGTTTAAGGTGGGGGGAGAGAAGTTGGTGGGGGGTGTGGTTGTAGGGACAAGCAAGCAGTGATAGGAGCAGATAATCAAAAGATGTCACAGACAAAAGGAACAAAGAGGTGTTGAAGGTGGTGATATTATCTAAGAAAATGTGCTAATTAAGAATGGATGGCAGGACACTGAAGGTACAACTCTAGTGGGGGTGGGGTGGAAAGGCTGACAAGGTATTACAGTTATAGATTTAAAAATAATGGAAATAGGTGGGAAAAGAAATATCTATATAAATTATTGAAAAAAACAAAATGGAGGGGGAAGAAACGGGGGAGGGAGTTTAAGATCTAAAGTTGTTGAATTCAATATTCAGCCTGGAAGGCTGTAAAGTGCCTAGTCGGAAGATGAGGTGCTGTTCCTCCAGTTTGCGTTGGGCTTCACTGGAACAATGCAGCAAGCCAAGGACCCCACTAGAGTTGTACCTTGAGTGTCCTGCCATCCATCCTTAATTAGCACATTTTCTTAGATAATATCACCACCTTCAACACCCCTTTGTTCCTTTTGTCTGTGACATCTTTTGATTATCTGCTCCTATCACTGCTTGCTTGTCCCTACAACCACACCCCCCCCAACTTCTCTCCCCCCACCTTAAACCAGCTTATATTTCACCCCTCTCCTAACTATACTCAGTTCTGCTGAAGGGTCATGAGGACTCGAAACGTCAACTCTTTTCTTCTCTGCTGATGCTGCCAGACCTGCTGAGTTTTTCCAGGTAATTCTGTTTTTGTATTCGAATGCTATCCTGGCGAGCCTCCTACTTTACAGCCTTGGTGAATTTGAGCTCAAGCAAAACTCTATATCTGTGTCCTAACTCTCACCTAATTCCGTGCACCCATCACCCCTTGTTCTTGCTGACTTACATTGTCCAGCAAGGCCTCGATTCTAAAATTTTCACCTTTGATTTGATATACATCTATGGACTCAATCTTCCCTCCATCTGTAACCTCTACAAACCTCCACGATCCCAGGTTCCTACATCTCAGAAGTCTTGCCCATCCCTGATTTGCTCTGGAATTCCTTCCCTTTCCTCATTTAAAACCAACCTTTTTGACCAAGCTTTTGGTTAGCTGTCCTAATATCTCTTTATGTGGCTTGGTATCAAATATTCTTGCATAATGCTCCTGTGAGGTGCCTTGGGATGTTTAACTATGTTATAGGCCCTATATTAATGTCAGCTGTTTTGAGTCAAATTTCAATTGTACAAAATCGCTACAACCTTTACCAACTTAATTTTTTGTAGGATAATCAACATTTGCTTGTTATAACCTCTTTGTACTGCTTATTATGAAATGATTTCCAGCTTTTCCAGCCTTCATCCAATATTGGGTCAAATGGGGAGCCAGAGGCTGAAGCCAGAATGCAGATCACCACACAGCCGAAAAACAGAGTGAACTTCATGATAGACAGTCTGATGGAACAAAACCAATGGCATTAATCAGCTATGGTAAATAACATTCAAGATTACACTGGGCATAATTGTTTTTAAAGTTAGCCTGAATAGAGATAGGGTACAGTAGTGTACTGATGATATTACTGGGCTAGCAATCCAGAGGTTATGATCAATAACCCAAAGAATGTGAGTTGGAATGTTATCATAGACATTTGGGAATTATAATTCAGTTTATTTAAAAGTCTATAAATGAAAAGCTGGTTTCAGTCAAAGTGTCAATGAGGCTGTTGAATTGACATAAAAACTCAAATGGTTCACTAACGTCCTTCAGGCATGGAAACCTTGCTCAGTCTGGCCTATATGTGACTCCAGTCCCACATCCTCTGAGATTTCCTAGCAAACCTGTATCAAATTTTCCACCAGTGGGACAAATCACACGCCTCCACCTTCTCAGGGCAACTGGGTTGGGCAATAAATGCAGCCTTGCCAGCAATGTTTAGATCCTGAAAATGAATGCAGGTCACATTTTCATGCTTCTTAACTTTTACAAAAGTGTAGACTTACATAAACAAGTTTGGAAGAAGGTAGTAGCTGACTTCTCTTCCATTTTAAATGCTAGTCTGATTCTTCCAAACATCATTAAATGTGTTAGCAGGAATTAGCAGTGAAAAAACTACTTGTTAAGGACTATCAAGGAAATAATGCAAGTCAATTAAAAGAAACTTATGTAGAGTTGTGCAGAGGGAGGGGTAAGGAGGAAGAATATGAGCAAGTTCTGAACTCATACTCAAAGTAGTGTTTATCTGCTCAATGAAGGATAAGGTAGGATAAGATAAGATCATATAACAGAGGTCAGGAACAATACAAGTGCAGCAGCAATTGTCAGACATCTTAATGCAGCAACAACAAGGGCAAGTTTAATTTAGATACACAGAGACAATAGGAGACTTAAAGAACAAACTACCTCAGGCAGTGACTTAAAGAACAAAAACAAAAATTGTTGGAAAAACTCAGCAGGTCTGACAGCATCTGTGGAAAGGAAGACAGAGTTAACGTTTCGAGTCCATATGACTCTTCATCAGAACTTAAAGAACAAACTACCTCAGGCAGTGGACCAACTGAACCTGAGGCAGTTACCTGGGTGTGAAGAGGAGCCACACTGGATGGGGCTGAGGAGGAAGGTTATGTGGGAGCAGCCTGGTTAACCTTGTACTGCCATTACAACCATTACAATGAGAGTCACTACAGCTTCTAACTATAATGCCTCAGGAACTTCTCTAGTCCCCACAGGAGACATTATTGGGGTCACCAATGATCAGCAAAAGAGTTTATTATTGATGACCATGCTCACTAATATCAGGTACTTGGCCCCCTCTTTAGCTTGTACAGACTGAGCACAAGAAGTTATACCTAGTGAAAGTCCAAATCGTGGTCAATGAGGTTCTTTTCTCCAGTTTAGATGTCGTTGCAAACTTTAGCAATAGATCTCACCTCCCTTGTACTTTGCTTATATTATTAAGTCTGCCTATATTAAAATACGTGGATTATTAGAAGATAAAACATTCTCTCCCGGGAATATTATAACAGCTCGAAAAGATATCAATATAGAATCCTTGACCTTTAGTATCATCACGACATTTATTTAAACATAAAATCCTTGTCTCAAAACATGCATATTTTAATAATTAAAAGATAAATTGCATTGGCAAGCATACCTTCCAGTGTTCTGCCTGTCTGTAGATGACATCGCCATGGAGTGAGTGTATGTGAGAAGATTTATTTTATAATCTTTCAGCGTCCTTCCCATCCCAAGGTGCTGCTCCAGCAATGCCTGATTGACAAGTGAAGCAGTCACTATTCTGACAGTAAGGGCAAATATAATCTGTTGGGTAAGAATATATTTGTCAGGTAACACTTGATAAGCTATAGCTTTTCCTTCCAAGCTTACAATAATCTTTAACAAAGCATCATTTAATCCCACCTGTTTATTGAGTTTTTTAGGGTTCAAAGTTAACTGTATTTTGCATTCCTTCTCTCCTGAAGGTGTAGGTTGAGAGCACAATTCCACAGAAGCCAGGGCTTTGCTTCCTCTCTGTACTTTATTGGACATTGATAGTCATTGTTACAATCCCTGTAGAGACTGATAACTATTAAGATGATTTATGAATTTCACAGCGACCAACTCAAAGGATCAGATGATAAAAATTCATGTTTTGAGACTTTTACTGTAACAAAAAAACGAAAATAAACATCAACAATACATTACTTAGGCAATTGTTACACCAAAATACAGAAAAAGTATTCTCTAGCAACTTCTTGATACAACCGAGAACCCCGCACAGCGTTTGTACATTATACTGCACTCTCCGTCGGTATGTAGCCTTGAATTTAAAGTCCAACTCCTCCCAGCTCTAACAGGATCCCTTCCCCCAGCTGCACCAAGGCGAATGTTCCAGTGTCCTTTCAAACAAAGTCACTTTCTCACAACCCTCTTGAGCATAATCGAATGGACTTCCCATTGTAAGGTACCCCTTGGTGAGTCCCTGATCTTTCACTTTTGACAATCTTTGTTTCCTCAAACAGGGTTTCTGTCCTCACCAATCCTCTGCTTGGAGGTTAACCCAAGAGTAGTACTTTTCTTCTGCCTGGCCTAGCAGCACCTGTTGTGGGTTTTCTTTTCTCCAACTCTCGCTTTGACTGCCTCTGGGAATCAATGGCCAGAATTTTACAGAGCTTGAGCAGGCACATGCCCGACCCAAACTCGCATGAAATCACACGAGAAGACGCCAGCTGCATGGGACGTGTCATGGCACCCCTGCATGATATTTCAGTCAGTGGGCGCCAACGGGGGGCAAGAGCAGATTTCACATTCGCTTCCGGTTCCGCTGATCAGGTTTCCACACCAAGAGTAAAATTCAGGTTTGTGAGCCTACCAGCAACAAGAATAGCTGCCTTCAACTTAACGTCCAGGCGTTAAGGCTTGCACCTGACTTTCAAAAGGGTTTGACCTGGGCCCCCTGACCCCCGGCAACCCAGTCACATGGGCCTGTTGCCGGGCAGAGTTCAGGAAAACTTCACTCCATTCCCTATTCCAGGGCATCCTGTTTTACCTTACGTTAAAAGAGACAGTTTAAAACATAACCATCTTATAAACCATCTAATTATCTAGTGATCATAACATCATTGCCTGACACTTTGGTGGGATCAACAAGCATTAGGTTTTCACCTGCTGACTCACACTTCCCAAGTGAACAAGAGCAAATAGCGGTGGCAGGGACAGCAAGTGGAGAGTGTACGTTGAAGGGTGCAGCACTCTCCAAGCTCTGCTCAGCTGGAGGTTGTACTCCAGAGCCATCAATGGAGCAGATAATAATTGAGTAACAGCAGAGACTGTAATTCATACTGACAGACATTCCAAGCACATTGTCCACAACTGCAGAGAAAATAGAGCAGCCTGTCTCAAACACGAGTGTGTAATGACGCAAGGCACCGTAATGATGTCTTCTTGTATTGATGGACTGGCTAACTACACAGAGCATGAAAGGTGACAATCACACAAGCCCATGCAGGCCTTGGATAAGGGATTTCAGGCTCTGGATGGCATCTTAAATAGGATGACAATGCAATAACCCTGACCTTGCAGCTCCCCACTGATCTGCTGCAAAGTGCCCTCCAGCAGAGTAGTAGCAGGGAAGTGTGGCTGGCCATGAGAGCGACGATAGTGAAAGGAAGCATGGAAGCTGCAACTCCACTCAAAACACTTCCACTTCTCACCAGTTTCTCTCCTCCATTCAGTGCCCACATGCTGCTTCATGTCCCAATGGCCAAGGTTGCTCCTGTGCAGGGGGGAGCAGTCTTCAGCAAGACCGTCAAGAACTCCAAAAGCCAGAGGACTTTCTATTTATCCCTTCTTGGGGTGTGGGCATTGCTAACAAGGCCAGTATTTGTTGCCTGTGAGAAGATGGCCATGAACAGTCAGAGCTGGGGTCTGAGCAGGTCACCTCTACCTCTGCTCAAGCCACAGGTGCTGTACCAGGTGGGACCGAGAGGAAAAGAGAAAATGAAAGATTTGTTGTCAGACAGGAGTATGCACATGGTTATCCTGGACATTTTTATGTTGTTAAATTTCTGATCTTTATTTGAAATTTGTTAAGTCGGGAGAGATGCTGGATAATTTCCCCCCCTTCTCTCACCTCTCGGCTGAACACAAGAAGATGCATTTTTGAAAATGAGTGTTTTAACAATTTTGAGCACATTTAAAGAACAGACACAAACCGGCTTTCTTATAAGGTTAAATCAAAAGACAGAATAAATGTTTATTTTCACAACACCCAAAATATAAACATGTAAACAGAACAATCACTCACTCTCCAAACACACACAAACACAAGCGCACACACACACACACACACACCCACCCCATACACACATAGACACACAGACACACCCCACACCCACCCACACACACACACACACACACACACCCACCCCATACACACACACAGACACACAGACACACCCCACACCCACCCACACCCACACACACACACACCCACCCCATACACACACACAGACACACAGACACACCCCACACCCACCCACACACACACACACCCACACACCCACCCCATACACACACACAGACACACCCCACACCCACCCACACACACAGACACACAGACACACCCCACACCCACCCACACACACAGACACAAACACATATATATATGAAAAGATGGGGGAGGATTTTGAGATCGTCGGGCAGGCGTGGTGGACGGGCTCAGGAGCTGCTGCGAAACGGTCCACCGCCCGCGATCAGGCCCCGGCCACAATTTCATGCTGGTGGGCCATTTTTAAGTCCCGCCTAGCGTGAAACGCGGCTCCACACTGGCCAGAGAGGACCAAGCAGAGGCAGGGGCCTATCGGCTGCCGGGTCCAATGGCGACCTGGCGGTCAGTTTAAAAAGGGTCCAGGCAGGCCCTGGAAGGCTGCTACGGAAAGACGTCTCCTGTACTTTCGCAATAGAGTCGAGTGCAGGTAGACAGGGCAGGAGGGAGGGCAGGCTGGGTGGGCACTTGGTCCCCCATTTTTCTGACGATGGCCTTGCTGTCTTCCTGGAGGAGGTGGCTGCCAGGATGGACACCCTTGTCCACAGGGTTGGGAGGAGGAGGACACCGCACCTCACAAAAAGGGCATGCGAGGAGGTGGCAGCAATGGTGAGCAGCCATGATGTGGTGCGGTGCACATGTGTCCAGCACTAGAAATGCTTCAATGACCTGCTGCGCTCAGGAACAGTGAGTACCATGTTAGCATTGATCATTGTGCAGAAGTGTTAAGGTGTGGCCATCCCTCCATGGGCCTCAGGGGTGCTAGAGTCTGAGTACCGACTGTCAATGATGCCGGAGCTGGCCAAGCGGGTGAGCCCTGGCTGCTTGGACTGAGCATCTTGCAGCTCGAGGGCCATGACTTGGATGTGCCCTGCCAAGTGCTCCTCAGCTGGGGTTGGCCAGGCTCCAATGGCACTGCAGGTACAGGGTGGACTAATCAATGATCCTCCATTGTTTCAGGAGAAGATGGCCCACAACAATATTGAAAGGTCGCGGACCAGCGGAAGCCCAGCTAGCCTCCTAATCCTTTCCAGATACAAGCAAGATGCCCTGGAGCTCAAGAGCCAGCACGCTCCCCATACAACCAGGCATGGAGAGATGGGGGTGCCAGACAAAGGGAAGAGTGCAGTGCATACAGATGAGAATTTTGGTTTACATGACCATTCTAGTGCAGTCTCCTCATTGATGTGAGCCTCGATCCTGGAGCCCCCATTGATCAGTGGAAGATGAGGGCATCATGATGCAGATCTCTATTGTCTCACCAGGGTGCCTGGCATGCACAGTGACAGAGTGATGACTTTAATGAATGACATGTCCTTGATCTCCCTTTTATGATCGCCAGCAAGCTTGCACTCTGTGGACCCTGAAGGGCCACCCCTGACACCAGAGAAGCATCGAGTTTCTGTTGCACCTGTGTCACACCCGCTTTCTGAAGCAGGCACCAGCGCAGACACCAGCACCTCGGTGGGCATTGTATCGATGGCTAGCATCTCGGTGCACATTGGTGAGGGCACTTCACACTCGTTTGAGGTGCAGGTGGAGGCAGAGAGTGCCCAGGACGCCAGCATTCGGAGGACTGCTGGGGACCAGGATGATGCTCAGTCGAAGGCAGATGGTGAGCCTCTGGAGTCATCCATTAGGCAGCAGATGCTGGATGTCCAGCGAGTTGTGCAGGAGGATCTGACGGAGATCCATGAGGGTCTGTGTGCCATGGTCTCTGTGATGAAGGAGTCCATGAGAAGCATCAGCACTGCGTTGACCCTCATGGCCGAGCTCAATGCCTCCTCCATTGAGAGAGTGGCAACCCTCATGGAGAGGCAGCTCCAGGAACAGAATCAGTGGTTCCTGGGGTTGCACTCGGACCTGCAAGCCCTCACACAGGCACTGACCTCAGATGGTCAGCATCCATGTGGGAGATGGATGAGGCACCCAGTATCCTAGCTAGGTGCCCGTCCATCAACGGTGAGCAGGAAGGCCCAGAGCAACTTCACGTTGGTGCATGAGCTGCTTGTCATCTCTGCAGGCTCCTCTCCGGGCACTCTGGATGAGGGCAGCAGCTCCTCCAATGCTCTGCCTGTGACCATGGCATCTGATGAGGCTGTGATGACTGGGGAGATGCCAGCCGTGGCACTGGCCGCTCCCTCCCAGGCAGGGCCAGCACAGGCTCCACTGGCCAGAGGACGACCGCCAAGATCATGAAGGCCAACAGGACAGCAGAGTCAGCCGGCTGTCCCCAATGCTGGTGGCAGCGAGGGGGTGGGGAGGGGGCACCAAAGCATTGCACTCGGAAAGGTAAGTTAAAGGCTCCATGAGCACAAGAGGGACAGGTCATGGGTGATTTGATGTTCATTTATGTTGACTTTACATATACTGGCCTGGGCCAGAAGACCAGTAATATTTATGTAAATATTATTGAACTGTCAGAATGAGATAAATTGTATTTTTGTCACCATGGCCTGAATATGCTTCACCTTTTTATTCCATTGGTGCGGGGAATGCCAGTATGTAATGCTGGACGTATGTGGCTCTGAACTTTATTGCACAGGCACTGAGTGCTCTTTGGGTTCAAATGAAAGGGTCATTTCAGACATCAGGGATGGAGGCGGCAGCCCTGCCATGCGGTTAAAGTTGATCTTCGGTAGCCAAGCTGAAGGAGCGTTGGATCAAGGCTTCCTGAGTGTCCCTGCCTCCCTGTAAGTTACAGAGGCCTGCCTCCACGTCCTCAGCATTCTCCTCGCTGTGCTCCCCTTCCGACTCACTAATGGGCTCATCACCTGTGGCCTGTGGAGCTTTGTCAAGATCCTCTTCCTCCAGTGGGTCCCCCCTTGCCAGTGCCAGATTGTGGAGAGCGCAGCATGCAACCACTATCAATGACACCCAACTCCACATTCCTACCTACCCCCAATAGCCTTTCACTCCCTTGCTTATCAAAGATCTATCTACCTCTGCCGAAAAAATATTGAAAAACTCTGTTTCCACCACCTTTTGAGGGAGACAGTTCCAATGATTCTACCCACAGAGAGAAAAAAATTCTCCTCATCTCTGTCTTAAATGAGTGACCCATTATTTTAAAATGGTGACCCTCAGTTCTAGATTCTCCCCATAGAGGAAACATCCTCTCTACGTCCACCCTACCAAGACCCCTCAGGATCTTACATGATTCAATCAAGTCGCCTCCTACTCTTCTAAACTCCAGCGGGTACAAGCCTAGTCTGTTCAGCCTTTCCTCATAAGACAACCCACCAGGTTGGTCTAGTAAATCTAAAAACACAGTTCTCCAGATGCCCTGTATAACTGAAGCATAACCTCCCTGCTTTTGTATTCAAATCCCCTAGCAATAAAAATAACATTCTATTAGCTTTGCTAAGTACTTGTTGTATCGCCATGCTAACCTCTTGTGATTTATGCACTAGGACACCCAGATCCCTCTGCATTTCAGAACTCTGCAATCTCTCACCATTTAGATAATATATTTCATTTTCATTCTTCCAAAATGTTGCAGCTGCTGTTTTCAAATTTTTTTTGAAGTGAGGTGTCCATTTCCCAATTAGCTTTAGCATGATGCGACCATCACAAGTTCATAAATTTCAGTGTACGATGGAGGATTACATCCATGTTTAGTCTGAGGTAATAGAGCCAGCATGCCAGCGCACCAAGGTCAACACTGGTAGAATGGTGGCCACCATAGAGAGCTTGGTCCAGGACATAGGTCCTGCACTGCGCCAGAAGCTGCACTCCATCACTGTATGCATTTGGTGGCATCCATCATTAGTCATGCAAAAGGGGACCAAGGCAACTCGATCTCACTCCAGCTGCCCCTTCTCCTCAAGGAGTCAGCCAGGGACCCTCGGGAACCCATAGGGAGGAGGACCAGCAGCTGGACACCTCAGGGCCATCCACCCAGGTGACTCCAGGAGTATCCAGCCAATCCCAATCCCTCTGCCTGTGACCCTGTCACCTCCAGCTCCACAGGCCAAAGAGGGTGCACCTGCCCCACAGCAGGATTCCCAAAGCAGGCCTGGGCCATCAATATCTCAGCCCTCCAGAGGACGCCCGCCAAAGTCGTCATAGACAAGAGTATAGCAGTCAGCAGGCTGCCTCCGCCTCCACTGTCGGGGATACAGCAAGGCCTAGTGATAGGGTTAAGAAGATCAAGAAATATTAGGAGCACAATGGCGGCATGGATGCTCACCATAGATATGTATAGACTTTGCACCAATGTTATTAAAACTATACCCATTCCACATCTCCACTTGTGTATGCCCCCTCTGTGCGCTGAGTTGTGTTGTGCTCGATCAGATGTCACACCATGTTCCCTCCCCTCACTAATCGCAGATTTCGCATTGTGCGCCTCTGGTCGATGTCGTGTGCAGCTATCTCATCACAGTGTGTGCCCCTTCTCATTTCATTACCGACATCAGTAATACCTGACCCTCAATGTAAAATGTGCTTGTGCAAGGCATCTCATCGCCATGCATTGCAGGTTCAAGTGATGTTCATTCTTGGCTGTGTAAGATGGAGGCTCATATAATCCCCGACTCATCTGCATTGTGGAAAGATGAAGATGTAGTGTAGAAGGAGAGATGTAGATGTGCATGGAGAAGGGTAATCTTTCCTTGAGCTCCATGCTCTCTGTCATCCATGAGGGTTTGCAATCTATAAGCCCATAATCTGAGATCTTGTGTACTCCTGCCAGCCTTACGCATTGTTGCCTCTCTGAGTGTACATCTGCGAAGCTGACCAATAGGCGTACACACCTTCCCATCGCAATGTGCCAATGCTGTATCCTTCATGGGCACAATTTTGTCCTGGTGCTCAAAGCTACAGCTTTAACTGTTTTCCACCTTGGAATTATCTACATAAGCACCCAAGGCTATCATCAAAAAGAAGAGATGCAGTGCTGGCCCATGTGCTCTTTATTATCAACGAAGCAGAACTTGAGGGCTCCATGGTGTGTCTGCATTTTCGGGGTTGCAAGGGTCAGGACTGACCATTATGGGAAACTGATGGCGTGGAAAAGGAGAGCATCCGAGTTGCTAAGGCAGCCTACAAGAGGCAGGAGTTGCACTGCAGTCCTCAATGGACTCATGGCAGTGTACCTTCAGTCTGACAAAGCACCTCAAGGAAATCCATCTCCAGCAATGGAAAAACACCTTATGTGTTACTTTGATGGTGATATTGCTAGGTGAGACTTGGGCCAAGGCAGGTGAGGACATTCAACACGTGTTAGCGCATGTTCAAAACACTCAGTCCTCAGCACTGCCTTAATCCCCATTACATCGAGACCCTCCACTCTCAGTTAGGAATGCGGGGCTCCAGTTAGCCTGACTTTTCAATGGACATGGATCACCTCAAAATGACCATCTTCACACATTTACCTGATAGACATGAAAAATCCTCCTTTTCCACGCCATCAGTTTCCCATAATGGTCAGTCCTGACACTTGCAACCCCAAAAATGCAGACACACCATGGAACCCTCAAGTTCCACACACATCATCTGCATTACATCCTGGCTCCCAGCCCATTTCTGCCCTCAGCATTGCCTTCCCATCAAGCTAACATATGAAAATCGAGACCATGCTCAATGGTTCCATTGACTGCAACACATCTCCATATGGATGTAGCATCGCTGAGCTTGCCATGTGTTCAGGGTTGGGAAGGCTAAGCAGAATGAATGGGCCAGCACTGCATCTCTTCTTTTTCACGATAGACTTGTGGATGCGATGCAGACAATTCCAAGGTGGAAAACAGTTAAAGCCGTGGCTTTGAGTGCCAGGACAAATTTGTGCCTATGAGGGACACAGCACCGGCACATTGGGGTGGCAAGGTGTGCACACTTATTGGTCAACTTAGCAGCTGTACATTCGGAGAGGTGACAATGTGCAAGGCTGGCAGGGGCGCACACGACCTCTGAGTGTGGGCTTACAGATTACAAACCCTCACGAAAGAAAGACATGAGCGAGCATCAGCCTGCAAACATTCTATCTTTCTTTCTATCACTGACTAGTGAGTGACTGAGGGTTCAAGGGCTTGCTTACAGTCTAGGCACCTATTAGTCAATACAATCCTGGCCATCGCATTGACCACTCTCAGTGTCACAGTATGCTCCCCCACCCACCCCCCGACCCAGCCCCATTTCAGTAGACCTACTCTATGAAATGGATTTAGCCAGGTGCTTGGATGTCCTGCATTTATTCAAGGCAATAGGTTACTCATTTAATAGATTCTATGACTACATCCTTTGGAATATACATGTGGGCACATTTTCTGTGAGGGTATGAGATTCTTTTAGGGGGGCCTGAGAGTTCCCATCTCTGAACCTGGCAACCGCAAGGTGGGCTTTCCAACAGGCTTGTCCTGTTTGTGCAGGTGCCCACTTGTTTTTTGAGTCATTGTCATACTGGGGAATTACCATGATTGGTACAATGGGTTATTGCAGGGAGATCAATGATTGGAACACATTAATCTCACATGAATGCACTATTATATTGAAGGTTACAGGTTGCCTTTATAGTTATTGAGATGCTCCTAACATGTCTCAGCTGTGCGTTCCTCCTCATGTGGCAGTACAGGTTCCAGATGAATGCGCCTTTAATCGGCCCCCCTGTGCTGTGATCCACTCCAGAAACCATGGCAGCCCTCCCCAGTTTCACTTTCTGCTGTGCCATTGCTTGCAGTTCCAAGACAGTCCTCAGGTTTTATTTCCAGACCAGCTTTGACCATCCCTGCGTGACCATCGAGGAGCATAACATTCAGGTTTCCCTCCCTCTTATTATTCTCAGTCCTCCCCTTGTAGTCTTTGATCCCATTGTAATTGTGGTTGGTACCCCTGTGTTACCTGCTGAGTCATTTGAGGTGGATCTTCCTATGCCCCTTGTGGACCTTACCCCTCCCTACCTTGAGGCCTACTGTACCATCACATATAGGACCCCCCTCACCATGAAACCATCGAGTGCCCGCTCCTACACTACCAGTTCCCCATCCACAGGCTGCAGATGCCTCCCATGACTGTGACTATACCATTAGTGGCCAGGTACTATGCTAGAAACCCCCCAGACCACTGTGCATGAGGCGATGCCTACGGCCTGTGCACGCTAAGGAGGCACAACTGACAGCGGACTGACATGCCCTTCCTCTCCCTGGACTGGGACAAGGACTGTCTTTGGAAACTCAGCAACGTAAGCTGAAGCACTTCTTCACTCCACAATCCATCCACTCTGGCCCCAACTTGCTTATGTCCTTCTATAAAACACTGTCTCCCAATTGTGGCCCAGAGGATGTTCCCCCACACCCCCAACCCCAGCCATGTGTCTGGGTGAAACCTTCCCCAGTATCCCTGCCCCCGCCCCATACCAACGAAACCCTTGCCCTCGAGCCCCTTACCTCTTCCCTTGCATCTATCTTGTCTTCCCAACCCAACCCCCCAGCCCCCACCAAGTTAAGCCTTTGCCCTGCAGTGCATTACAACCCACCCTCACCCTACCGCAGGTCTGGTATATCGAGCTTTGCTTTCAGGGGGGTTTGTGAGGCAAAGCTCGATATACCAGACCTGCGGTAGGGTGAGGGTGGGTTGTAATGCACTTCAGGGCAAAGGCTTAACAGAGTCCAAGGTGCTGCTAGCACTGAGCAATGCAGGGTAGGTGAACAGACCTCAAAGTCATGGGTTAAGTGCAGGTTGCCAGGTGCACGTCGCTTATATGTGCTTGTGAATCACGCCAGTCTAATAAACGCCGGTGTGGTCTTTTGATCCAGCGTGGGGGTGTGGTTCTGGTGAGCTGCCTCGATAATGAGCATTCATGATATACTAATGTCTTGAAATGGTGTTCCTGACATGTCACAGCGGGAAATGCGCGCCGTCATTGAAATCTGGAGCGCACAATCTGTTTTTATGCTGACGGGGAGTTGACATTTTCACTCCCGCAATATTTTCCCATCCCGGCTGCCATTACGCACACCACTGACAGGACAGAAATATCCCACCCAGGGCCTGAATTTTACACTCCCCAGACTTAGGCTCCTGGGACTGCTTGTAGTCCCGGCCCTGTCCACTGCATCTTCTGGCGCTACAGAGACTAGAGAGCTGCCGCTAATCAGATTGGCCAGCAGATCTTTAAGGCGAGACTTCCTCCCAAGTGAGGGGCAATTAACACACGTTGGAGCGTGAAATGACTGTGGGGCAGGCAGTGTTGGTGGGTATGTGTTCCCCACCAATTCTTCAGGCTCTTTAAAACCCTGCCACCCTAAAAATCCTGGCCTTGGGTACATTACACTTAGTTCCCTCATCTAAGACATTGATATAAATTGTAAATGGCTGAGGTCGAATCATTGATATTTGCGGCACTCCACGCTGCTATCACAAAAATTACCCTATTCTCTGTTTCCTGTCCATTAGCCAATCCTTAATCCACGCTAATACACCACCCCCATTCCATGAGCACTCATCTTTTGTAACAACCTCTTATGTGACACCTTAACGAAAACTTCCTAAAAATCCAAATATACTTCACCCACTGGTCCCTTCGAATCTACACTGCTAGTTACACCCTCAAAAAACTCTAACGGATTGGCCAAACATGATTCCCCTTTCATAAAACCATACTGATACTGCTTAATGAAATTGTGATTTTCCAAGTACCATGTTACCACATCACTAAGAACAGATTCTATCATTTTCCCTATCATTGATATCAGGCTAACTGGTCTGTAGATCTCTGTTTTCTCTCTCCCTCCTTTCTTGAACATAAAAGTTACATTTGCCACCTTCCAATCCATTGGGACTATTCTAGAATCTTAAGGTTTGAAATCAGTGCATCCACTATCTATGCAGCCACCTATCTTAAAATCCTAGGGTGTAGGTTATTCAGCTCAGGGAATTGCTTTTAATTTCTTGAGGATGTTTTCTTTACTAATACTAATTACTTTAAGTTCCTCACTCTCATTCAATTGCCTCCCCACAATTTCCAATATATTCTTTGTGTATTCAACTTGTTTAACATCTCTGCCAATGTCTTAGTGTCCATAATAATTTCTCCTGTCCATGCCTCTAAGGGATCCACATTTACTTTTCTTAATCTCTTCCTTTATAACTACTTATAAAAGTCTTACATTCTTGTTTTTTATATTTCTTGCTAGTTTATTCGTATTCTATTTTCCCCCTCTATCAATTTCTTGACCATCCTTTTTATATTTTTAACTCCTCCTAATCCTCAGGCTTGCTACTCTTTTTGGCAACATTGTAAGCCTCTTCTTTCAATCTAATACTATCCTTAACTTCTCCAGTTAGCTATGGCTACATAATTTTTTTCCAGTGGCGTTATTATTCCTCAAAGGAATGCATATCTGTTGAGAATTCTAAATTATTTCTTTAAATGTATGGCTTTGCCTATCTACCATTATAACTTTTAATCTAGTTTCTCCAACCTATCTCCCAACTCATCCTCTCATATCTGTGTAATTGGTTTTGTTTAAATTTAAAAGCTTAATTTTGGATTTAACCACTTCACTTCCAAACTTATTCTGAAATCCTATCATATTACGATCACTTTTCCCCAGAGGACCCTTTTCTATAAGATTACTAATCAGCCGTGTCTTTTTGCATTATACTAGATCAAATTAGTCTATTTCCTAGTTCGTTCCTTCGTACATTTTTGTGTTAACTCAATCTCCAAGCTACATTTGCCTATTGGTTTACCTGCTCTATATGAAGATTAAAATCCTCCAGGTTTATTGCACTATTCCTTGTCACATGCTCCTCCAATTTGCTTCTTTGTACTCTGTCCACCACTAGGATTATTGTTAGGGGGCCTATCAACTAATCCCACGCATTTTCTACCCCCTTTTTTATTTCTTAGCTCCATCTATACTGATTCTGCAGACTGATTTTCTGTGTGAAGATCCTTTCCACCTACTGCCTTTATCACATCCTTTATTATCAAGGTTGTCCTACCTCCTTTTCTATTTTGCCTATCTTTTCTAAAAGTGTCCTGGAATATTTAATTCCAAACCTTGGTCACCCCTGCAGCCATGTCTGAGTAAAGTCACGAGCTGAAACCCATTTATCTCTATTTGTGGCATGAATTCATCTATTTTGTTCAAAATGCTTCATTGCATTCCTACTTAGCGCTTTCAAATTTTATCCTTTTACTATTTTTCACTGACGTAGTCTTTATTGCTAATGTCCTATTACCATTATTGAACTCTGTCTCTGCCTGGCACAACCTGCTTGAAGTTACCCAAATCGCTATTCTACTCTACTGTCTTGACTTTTCTATTCAGAGTTATAAATTAATCTTTATCTGAACCCTTCCTTTTAAGTTTGGTTCTGTCTCCAGGCAGCCTTCAAGTAGAGGGCCTACTTTATGCCTTGCAGCTGATGGCATTTCAGGTTCAAATGTAGCATCAGCTATCAAAACTGGCACCTTCACCTTACCAAGTTCCAGGGTTATCCCGGAGACTCCAGGAAGGTAAGATTAATCTCCCGGACACTGCTACCAGCAACCTGGGAGATAAATCATTTGGACTATTTTTTTTTTAAATCATTAGTTGTAAAAATATTGGAAATGGGGGAAAAGGTTATTTGACCAGGATGGAGCGTCTGAAGGCAAGTCATGTGCTGGGAACCTCCAGGATTCCATTCAACCAGAATTGGCAACCCTAGTTCCCCCACCTCAGGTTTTATCTTTAGTTAACTAAACAAGAGTCACAGATTGATCAATAATGATGTTTAATGCAATGTCAGACATTATCAGCTTGTATTTATATAGCAGCCTTTAATTATAGCAAAAGCCCTTTAAAGTAGGACATTGTTACAACGCTATTATACGTAGAAAATGCTCAAATGCAACTTCTGAAGCACGTGAAGTTTATATATTACATTGATTCCAAGAAAGAAATTTTTGGTCCTACCAATAACTGAGAAATTTATATTTTATCTTAATAGTTATAATTAATCTTCCATAAATCACTACAAAGGTAAATGAAGACGAACAGCATTAACAATAATCCATAAATTCAGCAGCTCCAGGCAGACATAATTTTGATTCTTGTAGTTGGACTTTTATCCAGTTCTAGCTGATAACTGGAACTTTCACACCTCAGGATAAACTGCGTCTGTAGCAATTCCACAGTTGTTATCCATGTCCTTAGCCATGTGGACATATCCTTCATTGCCCCAACTTGCTCCCCAACTAAAATTAAAGAAAAGTTTGCATTACTGTCTTGGTATCTTTAAAATAAGAGGTTTTGCTTTCGATTGCTGGCACAGAGAGTGGAGTCAAATGGGCTGTGGAGAGATTGCCCGCTGTAAAAATACAACTAGCTTGTTAAGATAAAACTGAGCCAGACTGCTTAGGGCAAAATTTCCTGTCAAGTTACACTGGAATCCAGCAACCATTTCACAGCCAAATCCTTCTCCCAACGGCATTTTCTACATTTTTCATCAGAAGCAACATTGAGTGCCGAATACTTCAACCTCAATCAGTATTATCGTTAGAGGGAAATGTGGTAAGACTTCATACGACATATTCCCTATCATACCCTAACAACACTGACTACAAGAGCTGCCTGTCCAACCCTACTGCCCATCACTAATCAAAGGCCTGAGGATGGGGATTTAAGTTTTAAATGTCCCATTTTAGGAACCAAACTTGAATGGGAGATCTGAAACAGCAAGGATTGCAGGCCCGTTTACACTGTGACAAACCCAACAGAGATTTCCTATCTCCCACCCGGTTGATGCTGTAAATCTGAAGTTTTTGAATGGCCCTGTCTCTGTTAAACAGGACTGGCTCAGGAGTGTGGGGAAGTGGGTAAGTTGGAGCTCTGCTGCCATGCAAGATCAGCCTCGGCTCATCTGCAGCAGAATTATGGTCCCCGGCATTTCTACATCTCTTCTGTCTTTAGGGAGAAATGGAAAAAAAAAATAAAGACTCCGAACAATTTAGGTCAAATCAGTAAGAAAGTTTTTATGAAGGTAGGCCCATTGGTTCACTAACTGAATTTCATTAGCTTTAGCTGTATATAATTGAAAAGATTACAGTTGTTTAGATTTGTAACTTTAATTTAAACTCTGAGATTAAATTAACAGGAATTGAACCTCCCAGCCCTCTCCCCCTGTGTGCCTTACCTGTTCTTAACAATCCAATATGGCTTCCGATTTTCAGTCCCATATCCGACTGCCAACACTTCATGATCAAGTTTGACAGAACTGCAATGTGGCTCATAAAAAATACCTGGAGGAAAGGGAACATTTGTACCTGTTATCATGGAATTGAAATCTCAATTTCACAGGGAAAGAAGGAAAGAAGTGGGAGAATTGTATAAATTCCACGGCAATTAAAAACTATTTTTAATGGCCACAAAGTCCAAGAAATTGGCTTGCATCTGACTTTGTTTAATAAATCAAGCACTCTCAAAACTCAGGTGACAAACACTATTTTTAACACTCCCCTAATAATCGATTATTCTCCATTGCCTACAGCGGTGGCTGTCCCTTGATCCAAGAATGATGTCTACTCAGGGTCACAAGTTTCTGCCATGGGTCTTCATGTGACTGAACAGCTTGATTCTCGGCCTACAGATCTTTGGGCACATGGGGCAGGATGTCCCAAGAGGTAGTGAAATCCAGAGTGCAGGATTCGCTTCTTTTTATTTCCTTCTCTGCCACCCCTCTGCCTCATCATTAAGACACTGTGACTCAATGCACAATGCAGTTTGATGGACAAGTTGCTGCCATTTTGAATGATTGGTTGCGAGCTCCTCCCAGTCATCTTCAGAGTGTCTTTGAGGCATTTTCTTTGTCCTCCCCTGGAACATTGGCCATTTGAGAGTTGAGAAAACAGGAGGGGAGTGGGGATGGTTCCAGTTGATTTTGCAGGATTTTTTCCTGAATGCTTGTGGGACTGCCTTGAAGAAGGACACTAGTGTTTGTTCAAAGGTCCTCCCATTGAATCCAGAGGGTCCAGCGGAGGCATTGATGATGGAATTTCTCTAGCACTTTTATGCGTGGCTGATACACAGACCAGGTCTCACTGCAATGCAGGAGTGTGGTAATGACAACTGCTCTGTACACTAGTGCTTTTCCAGAGGACATTTGACATTGTCTTTGTTGCCAGAAAAATCCAAGAAAAGTGTCAAGAACACCAGGGGCTGAATTTTCCCACCGTCGGGGGGGGGTTGTGCAGGGGCAGGGGCAGGGGCGGGCGTGAACCCAATCAGCGCCCCAGATCGGGCATGTGCCACCATTTTACGTGGGCGGGCCCACGCATGCGCGCGAAAGAGCGCAGAGATCTCCTTGAGGCACGGAGGTGCCTCAGAGAGATCAGTTTGACATGTGTAAATTTAAGTAAGGGAAAATAAAAACTTTTAAAACATGTCCCCTCATGTGACACTGTCACATGAGCTGGGACATGAGAAAGAATTATTTTTAAAATTTTTATTGACTTTTAAAACACTTCATGAAACCTCATCCCGCCCATGGATGAGATTTCATGAAATATGCGAAGGCCGCCTGGGCTCTTCGCCTGCCCGCCAACCTTGAGATTGGACGGGCAGCTCAGCTAATTGAATTAATTACTATTTAAATGGCCTTAATAGGCCAACTCGGCTGCGCGCCCGCCGAACTGAAAATCTAAATGACGCGCGGTGACGTTGAGACACCCGCCCGACATCACCATGCGTCATTTTACACGTCGGCGAGTGGACCCTGCCCCTGCTCACTGACTGGAGAATTCTGCCCCAGGAACTCTTCATTGCATTCATCAACCTGTCAAAAACATTTGACTCAATAAATTGCGAGGCTCTGTGGATTGTGCTCCAAAGATTTGGAGTCCAAGAAACTTCATCACAATCCTGCAACTGTTTAATGCTGATATGACTGTAACTGTCTTGAATGGGAAATCTAAAACAGATGCCTTCAAAATACAGACTAGGGTCAAACAAGGCTGTGTGAGTCTATCTGACAATGGCAATTCACTTCATCAAAGATCAACTGCCCTCTGGGGTAAGTATTAAATACCACCTAGATGGAAAACTCTTTAGCCTCAGTTGCCTCCATGCCAAAACAAAACTGACCACCATAGACATACATGATCTACAGTTTGCAGATGATTGCAGTGACATTGCCTACTCTGCACCAGATTTGCAAGCCACCCTCAATCTCTTCAATTCTATTGTCCTCCATTTAATAAATGGCTTAATGTTTTGTTTATGATGTAAATGGAATACAGGACAGTGATTATTGAATACTAAAAATACTAAACTTGTAACTAGTTCAATATAATTAATTGCCAACTCCATCGCCTCTGAATTTTGTAAAATCCACTCAAAAATTGTTTCAACCATTAATAGGTTCATTATGTGCATAAACTATAAATCCTATCTCTTACCTGATTTGTACAACATGAAAGATCTGTGCTCTGCGTCTATAGAAACAGATATTGGTCCAACCGTGGCAACTGCTGCAGCTAAATCCGCTTCAGAATTTTTTGGAATCATCCTGACACCCTTGCAAGTGGCGACAATATCGTTTTTGTTGGATTTACAATCCCCATCCTAAAACCAAGAGTTTGCAGAAAGCTGAGACAAAGATTTCCCCAAATAAGAACACGGGAATGATTAGAAACCAAGAAAGGGCAGAAAACTGAATAACTTTATCCCTTATTGAAGAATCTCACTCCCTCAAACCCATTATTCTCCACAGCTGCTTTCAATTGCCTCATGAACACATTTCAATGGTTTTCAATTGCAATTTATTTCACCAGCCTCTTATTCTTTAGGTATAAATAATTCAATTTAATTCCCTGTGCCAATTCTTATTTTCAGTTTGTGTTCCTCACATTTAATTGTTCACCTGAGTGGATAGTTTGTTTAGGTCATTTTCCTTCAATGATGCTCAATTAGAACCTCCCTTCTTCCTAGGAAAGAAAATCCCTTTTAGTTGATACATTCAAATAAACCCTGCTTAGTTATCCAGTGGAGTTTATGTATCCTTTGTTTAATCTGTTGATTTGCTCTAATAAATTCCTCACCTATTGATGTACCAGGGCTTCATGTGAACCTGACAAAAATCAGTAAGTGAGTCAAGACGTAGGATGTAAACACAATGGCCCAGGTTTTGCTGGGGTGCGAGGGGATGGTGTTGACGGTAAACTGTCATTATCCCTCTGAAACTGACCATAGCTTCAGGATGTCAGGATTAGAAGGGAAATCCTGAAGTTGTGGTCTGTCATTCAGGGATCCAACACAGGCTGGACTCTTCCCGACTCTTCACAGAACTAGATTCATTGAAATCCATGAGAACTTTTTGTCCTCTCTCACATCACTGTTAGAAGCTCATAAAAAGTTACACCTTGTTCAATCAGGAGTAACTGGGCTTTTTAAGCTAATTTTTTTCGTAATTTCCTAAACTGTTTCAGAATATTTTAGTCTCTATCTTCACCTCATGTGCATGGTTCAATCTTTAATATTTTTGATGTAAAAATGTTATGTGCTTTTATTTTCCTGCTTTTTGTTTCTTGCTTGTGTGTCGGTGAAAATCCTTCAATGCTTGCACAGCCTGATGACATCACTCCAACTCCACACTGGGAAAATCCCCAGTGAAGAACACTGCAATCAGTGACAGTACTTCTGCACAGTGATCGAACTGAAATTCTTGTCAGAATGATCACTAGATCTCTCAGCGAGGCTTAATTTGTGATCATCAGTGAGCACCCTTGCACCACTGTTGACCGCAAACTCTGGGCCAATGTGAACTAGGACAGCTGTTTTGGAATACAATCTGAGAACTATTGAATGCTGAATCAGTATGAGCTACTGTGTCACAGGGATAGAGGGCTTGATTTTCCTATCCTGACAAGGCGAGGACCGGTGTCGAGCAGGCTTTAAAAATGGCAGGCAGAACCTGATTCTGAGATTTCTGCCCCCATTCCCATCGCCGGCAATTTTGATTAGCATGGCATAAGGAGGTAGGGCGAAAGCCCACATCCAGCTATTCCGACTGTTGCCGGCTCCATTGCAGAGGTGGACATTTCAGGCCCTCCGCAATTTTCATGGGGTTGAGCCAGCTTTTGAAGGCGACATGGTTCACATTGGCTCAGAGATGTTGTGAACCATGAGGGAATGCTGGTTTGGAATCAGGAACCACATAACAGGTAAGTTCAAAATGTTGCCAACTTTGCATGTCATAATGAAATGCTGTATGATAAATTACAGTGAGTGATTATCAGGCTTTGTTTTGAAAAGGTAGGCAACTATTAAATTGAACAGCACTGTGAAAGTGGAAAAGTTTTCAGATGCATCAGATTACATTATCCACTGGATAATGCGCTCTTCTACATTGCACAATATTGAAATTTACGTTTGACTGCATTAAATTGTTCTTTTTGCTTTCAAGTTTCCCTTGAATTTCAACTCAGATATCTGTTTGGCTGTTTCAAAGCTTGGGTAGATGGCTGAGCTCTTTGGAGCTCAGCTATCTGTTTCACTGCTTCAAAGCTTGGATGGATGGTTGAGCTTCTGGCTGACTTTGAAATATTTAATGTATTCACCTTTGGAGGTTTTGTTGACACTGTTTTGCAATGGAATGTCATTATGAAGCTTGGCTGAGTTCCACACCCATTAATAGTTTCTTCAGCGCAGTTGGAGTTGTTGACACAACTGTCAAGGGACCATGAGATTGGTTATTTTGACAGTTTTATAAGTATGTAATATTATTATTCTTTTTCAAGTTGATTTTAAAGTACTGTTTGTTTATCCTAACAGATGCATGAGCATCTCAAAGACTTCCCAATGTTATTATAGGGCTCATGAATCCTGTACATAGTGGACAGACCACATAGTGGTGAGGGTGTATGGAGGTGAGGGAGTATGGGGGTGTGGGTAAGGTGAAGCATATAGACGGAGTAAGAGGGTTGTGAGGGGGAAAGGGGGAAAGGGGTGAGGATTTGGGGGCTTCACACTCGTCTCCAGGAGTGGGCCAATGTTCCAGATAAAGGAAGTGAACTTTTTAACTTGATTACCTAGGTATCTGCCTGCCTCTGTCTCCAACTTGAGCCTGTTCTAGGGGTGGCAGCCTCAACTCCAGCCCATCCCCGGCACGCCGCCATCAAAATGGTGCGGGCAGGCAATGACAGCAGGAGGTGGGTTTGCAATGTTAGAAAATGACCTGACTCCCAATTCCCACTTCCAGGATGAAAATCTAGCCCAATAAATCCTGTCCATCAAGGCAAGCATTGAAGGCAATTGCATAGATTGTTCGAGGCACCACACTGAACACTAACCGAAGAGACATGTTGCTAAAGTTTTTCATCTTGCACTCATCAGGACCAAAGCAAGAATGCCAAAATTCAAATGATCACAACAATTTATACTATAGGAGAAAGGGGTGATGATTGGTCAGCAAGGCGACTCTGATCAGGGAACTATTGGCTCCCGAAGCTCCTGAGTAATTGAGAAAAAGTGCAAAGCTTGAACATATTCCTTTTCATTGGAAGTGAACATGCCCCTGCATATGAATGTAAGTCACTTCTAGCCACTGTAAGTGAGCCACATTATGAGCTTGACTGATTATCTTAAATTGATTGTTAGTGTAGCTATTAGTGCACTCAGGATTGTTCAGCAAGTGCTGCCCAATTTTGGAATCACATCCAACGGTACACATTTTGTTTTGGGTTTTGCAATCACGGATTATTCGGGTACAGAAGTAGTCAGACTATAGGAGGAGAGTGTTCTCCTCTGCCCTTACATAATCTGGGAGTGTGTGATGGGTACCTAAACGCTGCATGGGTTCCTGTGTATCTCTGCCAGGAGGCTGACCAAACCATCAGAGAACAATTCAAACAAACAAAAACGGGATCTGAAATGGAAAGAATAGTATTCCTCATTTTAATGAACACAAAAATACTAAGAAGATTAAGGAGAAAGGGAAATTACCTTTGCAGTGTAGGGGTAGGATTGTTCTGAATTGATACCATTTTCTTTGATAAATAGAAGGGCCCGCACTTTATATCCACCATTACAGCCTCTGTTTCCTACAACTTGGGTACAATCCATCAGGTACTGTTCACTCAGGGAAATGAGCTTTCCTGTTTTCCTAAACACTTGTCCTTCAAGTACTCCAGTTGTACTGAAAGCCCAGCATGAGCCACATTGCCTCTAATATAAACAGAATCACAGTGAGAGACATTTGTGATAGTTTTTGATATTTTATTTCACTGAGAAACCTTTATGTAAGAGTCAACAGCCATAGCACAGGGCACATGATTTTCTTTCTCATATACACTTTGGCAATATGAGCCTGAGGCTATCAATCTTTCAATTGTACAAACTTCAATGTTTGATAGAAAATTGTTCATTAATCACCCCTCTACTCACTAACCTACATTGGCTCCAGGCCTGGCAAAGCCTTGATTTTAAAATTCTCATCCTTTTTTCTCACATCCTTCCTTGGGCCCTTCATTTCCTATCTCTTTAATTTCCACCAGCCCCACAATCCTCCCATCTGTGCTCCTCCCAAATCTGTCCTCCTGCATTTTCCCTGATTTTAACCTTTCCTCTATTGGTGCCCATGCTTTCTGCCGCCAAGGCCCTAAGTTCTGGAATTGCCTCTCTAAATTTCTCCACCTCTTTACCTCTCTCTCTGCCTTAAAGACAATCCTTAAAACCTACCTTTATGACCAAGTTTTTGGTCGGCTACCTTAAAATCTCCTTCTGTGGCTCAGTGCCATACTTTGTTTGATATGGCTCCAGTTGAAGTTTTTACTATATTAAAGGCACTATGTAAATGCAAGTTCTTGTTGTATATGAAAAATGAACATCCCATTTCTTGATGTGTCCTCAAGAACTAAATTAGCAAACATTGGGCGACTGGCAAAGGCTGTGTTCTCAATATTGGCGATCACCCACAGTTCCTCAACATTTCACACTTCATTAATTACTAGGAGCACTTCTCCCATCTTTACCTGGTCCTTCACTGGAGTAACATAACCCTTGGGACGCCAGTCAACAGCCAAAGGCAGTTCAACATTCTTCTGTGCTGTAAACACATTGTGTGTCATGTTCCCAGCTTCCTTTTTGCTGAATTTATTCAAATACTGTCCAAACTCTTTAGTGGTCTAGAAAATCAAGAAACTCTGAGATTTAGTAATCATAATATTAATGGGGTTCAATGGCCGGAATTTTCCGTCCCTGTTGGCGTCAGGCGTCATGGCGGGCACGAGCAGGCAATATGGCAAGAAGGCCAAAAATCTGTTTCACATCACCATGAAACCAATTTGCGATCGTCTGCACCGCCCGTCAATGGAGGGCCACCTTTCCCGTCACCACCAGTTAGGAATGTCATTTTAATACATCTGCTTATAATTATAAGCCCTGTTCGCTGGAATCATCCCATGCACACCACCCCCCCATCCCCTTCAAAGTTACCACCCACATCGGCGGGAAAACACACCAGTGCAGAACACATTTTGACAAGTGTGACGTGTACAGGTTGGAACTTACTGTTAGGGACTTGCTCACATCGCGGACTTCCGAGGAGCCGAAGATGCTGGAGCCCTACAGCTACCAGACCCTGGAGGAAAATGTGCATCACATGCTGCGTGGATTCTCATACACATGGCTCCACTGTGAAGCAGCTCACGGAAGGTGGGAGGTCTCCGTTGATGTCTGGGGTCTGCTTCGGGACATCACAGTCTTGGCCATGGGCTGCTACAGATGATTGTCGGGAGTGGAAGGGGGGCAGAAGGTCTAGGATTGACTCGGAGAGGAAGGCGTACTGGGGAATGAAAATGTCGGGAGGGAGTGAGTTCGGGAGAGGGGAATGAAGGTGTCGGGGTGGGTGGGGTAAGGTTGGGATGGCAGGAGGGAGTACGGGGGAGGAAGTTGTTCAGAGGAAGGAAGGAGCCTGGGGGAGGAGGGAGTAAGGGTGGAGTGGGAAGTAATGGTGGAGGAGGGAGTAAGGGGGGGGTGATGCCCAGGTGAATGTGCAAGGGGGGGCTCTGTGGAGTCAATGACTGCCTCCTGGGGAGCAAACTGAGGGTGGGCATGGTAGGAGTCAATGGTGAGTATGAGAGAGGGCAGAGTGAGCCAGAAGTGTGGGAGGGTGATGGTGCAACTGGTAGTGGTACAGGGGTTGGCAAGTGTGGTTGGTGGGGACTCGGAGGCAGACACAGACTCTGCGGGTGGGAAGGAGGAGCCTGGGAGGTCAATGTTGATGGGGGTGGGATTCTCGGGAAGATAGGGAACGTACACGTTCACCTGGACATCCTGGGAAGAAAAGGCTTCTGGTTGGTCGGTGATGGTGGGGAGGTTGAAGGTGATGCAAGGGGGGTCAATAGTGATGGGGAAAGGATGTGGGTGACTGGGGGAGGGGAAAGGATAGGGGAGCTGAAAACAAACCTTATAACAACCATGTTCCTGAAATCGAAAGTGAACAGAGCCTCATGTTGGATATGCACAGGTGCTGCTTGGGAGTGTGATCAGTGGGTGGGCGGAGATGCAGGTCAGCTCAGATAGACAACTGAAAGAGAACCCCAGCAGGCAGCATTGAAAATGCTCGGGGGCAGCGGGATGAGTGTGATACAGGAAGAATCCACGTGCGTGAGAGTGTGCTTGCATGAGGCTCCGAAAGGCCCTGCCACACACACACACAGCTCCCTCCAGAATCACTCGTGGTCCATCTGCATGCAGCTCAACTGCTAGTGGGAGGATGCAGAGGGAGGACTCGTGAAGCCTGTAAATGAGGCTGAAAGACACCATTGCACATTAGTCAGTGAAAGTGAATATATTTTCAGATTATAAAGCAACAAAATGTATTCACCCATACAACCACTAGTGATCAGAAATTCTTAACTTTTCTAGGCCTCCCACTCCTCCTGGGTGCTGCGCTGATATCCACAGCAGAGGTAGAGACAGCCTGTGCAATGGTTGGCCCTATTGCTTCTGATGATTTCAACGTGAGGCCCGGCTTGCTTTGGCTGCCCTCCTGTGGGCCAGCTGCTCCCTCTGTGGTGACAGAGGACAAGGCTGAGGGGGTCACAGGCAAAGAGACTGAGAGGGAGAGGACAGCCTCTGAGATTCTTGAGTGGATGACACTGAGGTGTCCAGCTGCTGCTCTTCCTCCCTTCGGTGACCAAGGGCCCCAGTCTGACTCCTTGAGGGGAAGGAGCACCTGGAGGGATTTCAAGGTGCCCTGTTTCCCTCTCGCGTTGCCACTGCAGGAACCCACCCATGGCTCCCACGATGGAATGCAGGTCTGCGCACATCTCTGCGTTCTGTGCACCAGGGTCTCCATGACGTCTGCCATTCTTCCCATGGTGACCTCCAAATGCGTACATGTGGGCACCACTTCATCAGACAGCAGGCAGACTCACTCCTCCGACTTGCACGCCACTCTGAGGGTTCCAACATCTCTGCATGATGTTCCCCCATCTTCTGCTGACTCTCCACGATGAGTTGGAAGACTAGTTCCAGAGACTCACCATCTGACTCATCCCTCACAGATGCTTCTATCCCAGCAGTCCTCCGAGTGCTGGGGAGCTCAGCTGAACCTGCCTCTTCCTGCTGTGGACACCGTCCCGGGGAACAAAGGTGTCGGGAGGGTAAGGTTGGGTTGGGGATAGGGAGCACGGGGGTGGAGATTGTTCGGAGGGAGGAAGGAGTCTAGGGGAAGAGGAAGTAAGGGTGGAGTGGGGAGTAAGGGTGGAGGACGGAGCAAGTGGGGGGGCATGCCCAGGTGAACATACAAGGGAGGGTTCTGTGGAGTCAATGACTGCCTCCTGGGGAGCAAACTGAGGGTGGGCGTGGTAGGAGACAATGGTGAATATGAGAGAGGGCAGAGGGAGCCAGAGGGGTGGAAAGATGAGGGTGCGACGGTAGCGGTACAAGGGATGGCAAGGGTGGTTGGTGGGGAATCAGAGGCAGACACAGACTCTGCGGGTGGGAAGGAGGAGGTCGGGAGGTCAGTGTGGAAGAGAGTGGGATTCTCGGGAAGATAGGGAACATGCACGTTCACCTGGACATCCTGGAAAGAAAAAGCTTCTGGCTGGTAGGTGACGGTGGGGAGGTTGAAGGTGATGCCAGGGCAGGGCAGCACATGCAACATCAAAGATTATCCAGAAAAATGATGACTGACGGCTGTGCTATCTCGTGTAACTGTGGCTAGAGCTCTCCCTGTGATTCATGAAGCAATGATATGCCTGAAGTTTGATGGTTTGATGGTGAATTTAACAGGCGTAGGTTTTTCCTCAGTATATCAGCACATTGAAAATTTTCCAGCTGAGCTTTACCATTTTTCATCATTAAAATGTCTGTGTGAAACATTGACTACTTTCTGCTGTTCCAACAACAGGAAACCTATGATCCTTCAACAGAGCTGATGCATCCCAACAATCGAAGACAATCCCACTTTGGATGGCACTGATAGAGTTGTCTCTTGACGCTTGCATGAAGGTAACCATGTTCTCTCTCTTTGAGAGTCAATATGCACCTATCAGTCTTGCCAAGGAAGCCTGCATGTATTATATCATAGCTGGTGCCTACAGAGGAATACTGATTGATGTAATGGGAGGAGACACAGAAGTCAGTGTCGAGAATGATGATATTGGAGGCTTACTACTAGAACAGAGTTTGTGGACACCTTTTCAACTTCTCTTTTCTTTCAACTTAAGGGGTGGCAGTGTTCATTAAGGGGAACATTCCAGTGCTAGAGAGAGAGGATGTCCCAGAGGGGTCAAGGACAGAATCTATTTGGCTAGAGCTAAGGGGGAAAAAAAGGGTGCAATTATATCATTTGGTGTAATCTACAGTCCACCAACTAGTGGAAAAGATGTAAGGAATAAATTTGCGAGGAAATTACATAGAAGTGGGAAAATTATGGATTAGTTATAATGGGGGACTTTAATTATCCAAATACAAACAGATAGTGGTAGTGCAAAGGGCAGAGAGGAGCAAGAATTCCTAGAGTGCGCTCATGAAAATTTTCTACAGCAGCATGCTTCCAGTCCAATGAGAAAAGAGGCACTGCTAGACCTGGTTCTTGGAAATGAGGTGGGCCAAGTGGATCAAGTGTCAGCAGGAGAACATTTTGGGAAAAGTGATCATTGTACCATAACATTTAGACTGACTGTGGAAAAGGACAAGGAACAATCCAGGGCGGGAATAATTTAGGGGGGAAAGCCAATTATATTGGGGTAGAATGGATCTGGGCCTGGTAAATTGGAATCAAAGGTTAGCAGGCAAAACTTTAACTGGACAATGGGCCGCCTTTAAAGAAGAGATAGTTCGGGCAGGGATAGTTTCGGTATATTCCCATGATGACGAAAATAAGGGCAAACAAATCCAGAGCTCCCTGGATGACAAAAGAAATAGAGATTACTATGAAGAAGAAATAATGTGCTTATCACAGTCGTCAGGTGGATTATACAGCTGAGAGCCAGACTGAATAAAGAAGGTTCATGGGGAAGTGAAAAAGCAAATAAGAGAAGCAAAGAGAGAGTGTGAAAAGAGATTGGCAGCTAACATAAATGGGAATCCCAAAGTCTCCTACAGGCATATAAATTATAAAAATGGTATAAAAGGAGGAGTAGGGCAATTAGGGATCAAAAAAGGGATTTATGCATAAAGGCAGAGGGCATAGATGAGGTATTAAATTAATACTTAATTATTGTCCTTACCAAGGAAGAAGATGCTGCACAGATCATGGTGAAAGAGAAGGTAATTCAGACACTTGAAGGGTTCAAAATTAATAAGGAGGAGGTACTGGATAGGTTGTCTGTACTTAAACTTGATAAGGACCAGATGAGATGTCACCCAAGGATACTGAGGGAAGTGAGAGTGGAAATTGCAAAGGCACTGGCTATAATTTTCCAATCTTCCTTAGACTCAGGTGTAGTGCCAAAGAACTGGAAAATTACAAATGTTATACCCTTGTCCAAAAAAGGATGTAAGGATAAGCCCAGCAACTACAGGCCTGGCAGTTTAACTTTGGTGGAGGGGAAGCTTCTAGAAACATTAATTTGGGACAAAATTAATCATTACTCAGGCAAATGTGGGTTAATTAAAAAAAAGCCAACATGGATTTGTTAAGGACAAATCATGATTAACTAACTTGCTGGAGTTTTTTGATGAGATAACAGAGGGTATTATTATTATTGAGGATAATGCTGTTGATGTGGTGTACATGGCCTTCCAAAAAGGATTTGATACAGTGCCACACAACAGACTCATGAGCAAACTTGTAGCTCATGGAATAAAAGGGACAGTAGCAACATGGATACAAAATTTGCTGAGTGAAAGGAAACAGACAGTAATGGTTAATGGATGTTTTTTAGGCTGGAGGAAGGTTTGTTGTGGTGTCCCCCGGGGGTTGGTGTTAAGACACTTACTCTTCCTGATCTATATTAATGACATAGACCTTGGGGAAAAGGGCACAATTTCACAAGTTGCAGATGATTCAAAACTTGGAAACATTGTGAACTGTCAATAGGATAGTATAGAACTTCAAAAGGACATGGACAGTTTTGTGGAATGGGCATATAAGTGGCAGATGAAATTCAAAGCAGAGAAGTGTGAAGTGATTCATTTTGGTACAAAGAACATGGAGAGACAATATAAAATAAAGTGGGTGCAGAGGCAGAAGGACCTGGGTGTTTGTGTGTATAAGTCATTGATGGCAGCAAGACAGATTGAGGGCATGGTTAATAAAGCATACATTGTCCTAGGCTTTATTAATAGGGGCAAGGAGATTGTGTTAAACTTGTATAAAGCACTGGTTCAGCCTCGCCTGAAGTATTACATCCAGTTCAGGGCACCACACTTTAGGAAGGATATGAAGCCATTCAAGAGAGCGCAGAAAAGATTCATAAAAATGGTTCTGGGGATGAGGAACTTCAGTAATGCAGATAGATTGGAAAAGTTGGGATTGTTTTCCTTGGAGAAGAGAAGGCTGAGAGGAGATTTGATAGAGGTATCCAAAAGCATGAGGGTCTGGATAGAATAGGTAGGGAAAAACTGTTCCCATTGGTGGAAGGATCGAGAATGAGAGGGTACATTTAAGGTAATTGGCAAAAGAAGCAATGGAGACATGAAGAGAAACCTTTTCATGCAGTGAGTTGTTAGGATCTGGAATGCATTGGCTGAGATTATGATGGAGGCAGATTCAATTGAGGCATTCAAGAGGGAACTGGGTTATTATCTGAAAAGGAAGAATGTGCAGGGTTATGGGGAGAACCAGGGGACTGGCACTAGGTGAATTGCTCATTCAGAAAGCCAATGCAGACAAAAGAGGCCGAATGGCCTTCTATTGTTCGTAACAATTCTGTGATTCTGTGATGTACTCCTGAACATAGCAGTCTAGTGTACCTTGGCGTGGCATGGCTTGGTGATGCCAACAATCTGGCAGGTGCTTGCCATCAATATATCATCCTGATCCTTGCCCCTATCATCTTTTTCTAGGCCCATTATTAGTCTTAGACCTGAATGAAGACAAAAGGCTTCATAAGGATGCACCATCACTCTTTCTTACCATGTCAAGCTTCAGCACAGAAATCGGCATTGGCATGGATTCGGTAGTGAGCCTGAAGGTAGTGCATTGGGGGATTACCAGGCACTAGTGAGCAGGAACAGGTGAAGGTGGCAAGGAAGGCTAAGGGAAGAGCTAATGAGAGTGTCAACTCAAGTCTTAGATCTGCTGAAGAGGACAGAGATAAAAATATCAAGGGACCAACATTTATCTGTGCACTAATAATTGCTGAATACATTGGACTGGGTGCCTGTAGGGAGCTTCCAAAGTAAGTTCAATAGTGTTGTGAGATCCAGGGAATGGTTCAAGTAAGGTTCTAGTGAATGACATTGGCATTGCCGTCAATCAGTGAGCATGTTGCAATAGCAGCAGGCTGATTGGACCAAACATATCTTTCATACACCTGAGACAGCTTGGAGAAATCAAGAGAGTTTAAACTCTTTCGAGTTATCAACAGTCACAGATTGCAACTCTTTCGAGTACAATCACAGTTCTTGGTTTCCGGGAGTGGGACATGAACCCACAACCCTCTGATTCAAAGGCAAGGGTGCTATGAACTGAGTCACAGCTGACACCTATCAAGAGAGTTTAAAAAGAACAAAACAATTGACATTCACAAAGAGGCACTGGTGCAATCACAAGCTAATTGTTCTTTAAAGTGCTCCAGACTAGCGTCATGATGCATCATTACACCTGATTCATTGAAAGAACTTTCAGACCTACTGTTCTCATTGTCGCACCTTTTATACCAGAACTGAGAGAACTGAACTATTAAGAAAGACTGAACAGGCTGAGGCTCTTTTCTCTAGAAAAGAGAAAATTGAGGGGTGACCTAACAGCGTTCTTTGGAATTATGACATAGTGAGAATGCTTTGTCTTGTGGGGAACCCAAAATGAGGGGGTCATAAATGGAAAATATTCACTAACAAACCCAGTAAAGAACTCAAGAAAATTTTATTTATCCAGAAACTGCTTAGAATGTGGAACTCAGCACCATTTGGAGTTGTTGAGGCAAATATTAGAGGTGCCTTTAAGGGGAAGCTAGATAAACACATGTACAGGAAAGGATTGGAATGATATGTTGATTGGGTTAAATGAAAATGGATAGGAGGAGGCTCATGTGGAGCGTAAACGCTGACAGACCAGTTGGGTTGAATGGCCTGTTTTGGTGCTGCAAATTCTATGCAATTCCATGAAATGCAATTCTGTACATACCAGATCTCCAAACTGATTCATTCCTACTGTAAATGTGTGCTTTCCCATTGAGTGTTCCAGGTTATGCTTAGCAATGTATTTCATATTTTCTTCCCACGCATTTCTTCTGTAATTTCCATCATTCTGAAAAATAATCCAGCAAAATCAAATACAAAATCATTCTTTCGTTATAAATATTGGGAATATTTTCAGGATAGGTCCCAGAGGTAAAAAGTCCAGTGTGCTTCACTCCACCTCATCATTGATGAAAAAAAATCCCTTTTAGTAGTTTATCACATCAAAACCAATACATATTAAGTCAAAGAAAAATTCCGGTAGTGAACTGTGAGGTTATAACCATCGGAAAAGACAATAAGCTGAGGGTCTTTTCCACAGAAAAGAGAAAGCTGAGAGGTGACTTGATAGAGTTCTTTAAAATTATAACATGTTTGGTAGGATGAACAGAAAGACGTTCCCTCTTTTGAAGAAGTCTTAAGCTATGTAGAATAGTCACTAATAAATCCGATAGGGAATTCAAGAGAAATTTCCTCACCCAAAGAGTGCTAAGAGTGTGTTTAGAATAAAAATGAATATTGAGGTAAGTGGCACAGATGCTTTTAAGGGGAATCTGGATAAGCACATGAGGGTGAAAGGAATGGGAGGGTGTGCTGAGGAATTAGATGTAGAGGAGTATAAAAAAGATCTGTGTGGAGCGTAAACACTGGCATAGACCAGCTGGGCCGAATGGCCTGTTTCTGTGCTATAGACTCAACTGTAAAATTCCTTGAAACAACAGTTTGGTTTCTAGAGTTGGATCAGTGAGTAGAAAAATAACTTTGCTGAAATGCTGTCCAAGAGCACACATGAGTAGGAATTAAATCAGGTGAAGACTTGTTCAGTCCTGACCAACTTATCTCAGTTTAGACAATTGTGGCATCTGCATATTGGATGCCTCAATGCAAACTTTTGTTTTCTCTCAGCCAGTTTTAGGACTCTGCTCTTGGAGGCTGTGGATTCAAGTCCCACTCCAAAGACTTGATCATATAATCTAGGCTGACACTTTGGTGGGGCAGAGTGGAAGAGAAACCCTCCCACAAGATTTTCCGCAGCCGCAATTGGACCTCTTTGAGCCCTGTGGGTCCCTAATACCAGCATTTCATTCAGCCTCCAATGGACCTCCAACCTCTGGCCAGGAGGCCAGCCCCCGGAGCATTGCCAAGTTCCAGACACAGCGGGGGACCCATTCGATGCTGAAAAAACTTCATTAGTGTATGAAAATGGCCCTTGATCGAGGCCTTATTTATGTTGGCTGTCTGGCTGCCTCCGTCAAGCAGGCTGTGATCTTCCGATCCTTTACAATCCATAAACACCAACTTATCAAAATACAGTAACCCATATCCCATTCTGTACAAAGTCCTGCCAGTTACCCCTGCCTCAGCCCCACCGCTTGCTGGTCTACATTCATTCTCCAACCCCCAATACAGTAACTTTAAACTCTTATCCTTCTCTTCAGATCCCTTCACATCCTGCTCTGCCCCATTTCTGCTCCTTACATCCCTTCTCATAACCGACAATGGAAATGAAAATTGGGCGTTATGTCAAACGAGCGGCCAATCCGCTTCTGCTGTTTATCCGCTGAGGAAAAAGTCAAAGTTCACCCCCCTGCACGTCTGACTTCCTACCTTTCACCCCAGGTTTCTCAGTGAAAACAATCAAATCAACTTAGTGACCAAGAAGCAGGTTAAACAACAAATTTAAATGCAGGAAATCATGATAGCTGCTTAGTGAGTAAAGGTTCAGCATTTACTGCTTCTTACCTCGTTGTATTGCTTCCTATGAAATGATTTCCAGCTGAACCAGGCTTCATCCAGTGTTGGGTCAAACATGGAGCTTGAGACTATTGCTAGAATGGAGACCAGCACACACCCCACGAACAAAATGAGCTTCATGATGGACAGCCTGTTGAAACAAGGTCAATAGTGTGATACCTACAGGAAGTGGTGCTCACAAATTACACTGGAAAAAATATTTTGAAGTGTGGAGCATATACATCATCTTAATTCACCCAAACATTTTACTGACCATTGAGGGATGATTTCCTCTGGTCACTTCCGTGTTTTACAGCTTTGCTGGAATAGTGCAACAAAGAAAATCTCTCTGTTATCCTTCCAATGTTTTGACACAGAGGAATCAGAGTTCTCTTCTAACCCTGGATCACATTCTGTAATAACTATTTATTATCTATATTTTTGTTATTCTATTATTCTTCCTGATCAACTTTTTTACCATTCTTTTGTGTCAAATGTATCTGTAACGTTTCTCCTTTCAGTCAACTTTGAAGAACATGGGATATTATGCAAACAAGAACAGACCATTTTCCCAACCATCTGCCCATTTCAAACTGAGCTCAGCACCAGTTTCCTATCTTCTCACCACATCCCTTCATCATGAAAGTTGTCCAGTTGTCCTTTGAATACGTTTATAGTCTTTTCTCCATAACTTATTCCATACATTTGTTACTCTTTGGGTAAAATTCTTCTTCCTGGATGCTTTTAATATTGTATTTTATAAAATACAATAAATTGTTTTAAAATCAACAATTTGTCTGGGCCAGTTTCATCAACCCATATCATAGCTTTGCTAACTGAAATGAGGCCACCTTCACTAATGAGAACTAACCCAAATTCATTAAGTCTCCCCCCAAACTGAGATTGCTAAGAACCCTCTCTGTTGCACTTTACTGCACCTTGGCAGAAATGAAATATCCTCCCTATAGTCTGAAGGCCTATACTCCACACTCTACTCCACATGGGTCTAACCTGAGTCTTACATAGAGTATATTAACTTATGTTCATTGTCTCCTGTACTTTTGCTAACACAACCAAACAGCTGGTTGTTCATTGTGCTGTTAAAAGGAATGGATTGGCTAATGTCTTATACAATTTTACTATTAACTATGCTCAGGAGGAGTTGGGGAGTAGTGACATGAACTGTCTGGTTCACTAATGTCCTTTAAGGGAAGGAAATCTGCTGTCCTTACCTGGTCTGGCCTACATGTGACTCCAGATCCATGGCAATGTGGTTGACTCTTAACTGCTCTCTGAAATGACCTAGCAAGCCACTCAGCTCAAGGGCAATTAAGGAGGGGTCTTGCCAGTTATGCCCACATCACATGAAAGGCTAAACAAAAAGATAGATTCTACTGGCCCTCTTTTGATTCCTGTAAAATAAAGACTCGTGTTCTGTTTAGAAGAAAGTGATTCTGCTCCAGAAACTGTCATCTACAAGGGGAAGAGGTGGGAAGTGTAAAACAGTTAAAAGAGTAAAAGAATCCCACAGTTCTGAGGCGCTTGAGCAGAATGAGTGGGATCAGGAGGCAGTGCTACAAGAATCAAATGACCGAGGAAGATAAAGAGTGTGGAGAACAGCAGATTAGGACTCAGGAGGAACAGGGGAAGAAATTTCAACAGATAAATAATGACAGTAACAAAGCCTTTAAGAAAGAAAGACTTGCATTTATATAGCGCCTTTCACAACCACAGGACTTCCCTAAGCGGTTTACAGCCAATGAAGTGCTTTTGAAGTGTAGTCACTGTTGTAATATAGGAAACGTGGCAGCCAATTTGCACACAGCAAACTCCCATAAACAGCAATGTGATAATGACCAGATAATCTGTTCTTCTGATGTTGGTTTAGGGATTAATATTGACCAGGACACTAAGAATAATTCCCCTGCTCTTCTTTGAAATAGTGCCATGGGATATTTTTACGTCCATCTGAGAGGTCAGACAGGTCCTTAGTTCAAAGTCTTATCCAAAAGGTTGCACCTCCAACAGTGCTGCACTCCCTCAGTACTACACTGGAGTGTCAGCTTTGATTTTTGAGCTCAAATTCTGGAGTGATAGTAGAACCCACAACATTCTGGCTCAGAGGTGATAGTGCTACCAACTGAGACACAGCTGACAGAGAATGGAGCAAAAAAGTTGTGATGTAGAGATAATGGAGATTCAATGTGAGAGAAATGTTTCCTTTCAGATGAAAGGCCTTTATATGACCTGTCTAAGAGCTTGGAGGAGTGCTCGGAGAATTCCCCCAGATATGGGCCCAATATTCAACACCATGGCAAATGCACCCTTCGTAGCTAAGAGTCGTTGACAGGAAAAGAAGCAGAAAGCCAAGCTTCCTGAAAGAAGCTTTCACATCACTAGCTACCCAGAGAAAACCTCTTCCTCTTGGACTCAGTCATTTCTCTAATCACCAACACCTCCCTACACCCTCACACTCAGTGTATATTTCTGATGAGGCTCAGACCTGGCCCATGGTCTACCTTGTATACGATATTTAGTCTGCCGATGTTAAAATGAACCTCCAAAACAAATAAAAAATATATTTTCTCTGAAAACCAATCCCAGCACTTGTACATTTGGAAATGTTGCCATGTTGTGTTCTTTACAAGCATTCCTGTAGGAAAAAACACACACACGACAGAATCAAAAATAACATTTAGATCAGTCAGCTTACCTTCCAGTTCTCACAGGCTCGATCTATGGTCTCCCCATGCAATGAACCTACTGGGAAAGGATATACCCTGATTTTATATATATATGTACATATACATATTTCCTTATTGCCTTCCAATGCCAAAATGTTGCTATGACTCAACCGATTGGCAAATTAAGGTGTTACTAAACTGACATATCAGATGCCACATGTTGTGAAAGAGAATATTCTGCAGGTGTTGCTGAATAAATTGGATCTTCCAGTACAATGGACAATCAAATTCACTTCAAAAAGTAATTCATGTGAAGCACTCTGAGGCCTCTCTGAGAGATGTTTAAGATGCGTTATCAGTGCAAGGCTCTCTTTATATCAATCTTCATTGATAAAGGACTATTAGTACCTCAGTTGCTTCACTCTAATTGAGTGATTTAAAATCCAAAGTTATCATTTCTTTTCCAATTTTTTACCTTCCTTTGTGTTAGACTGGATGGGTGGAAAACATCTGAACCTGGGCAGAGGGAGGAATGACAGCGACGTGAGGAATTGCAGTGAACAGAGAGAGATGCCTACGGCCCCTCATGGTCGATGGTTGGACCGTCCATTCCTGAAGGTGCTGATTCCCCCTGGGGTACAGTTCCATGGTACTAAATATGCTCAATAACCTTGCTCATGGCCACTTGTTATGTGTGATCCTGCTGACTGAATGTTAGCAGTTCAGTGAAGCCTGATTCTATCCCGATTCAAGCCCCAAAAATTGGGTAGTTTTCACTTAGTGTATGAAGAGGTGTTAGTGAATCACAGCCTGTTTTAAATCAATAGGAATAAGAATCAGGGGAAATGTAAATCAGATGCTGCTTCACTGTCACCCATGTGAACCCTAATAGCACAAAGTTACAATCTTCCAGCAAGGATCATTGAATAGTGATTAGAGGCAGGAACCCAACTTATTTCTTCCTCTCTCCTCTCCAAGCCAAGGAAGCCCCAAAACCAATTTGAGTGCACACACTGAGCCCCAGCTATGACTATCTAATTCAGCATAGATCAGGGATCATACCCGAGACCTTTCTGTCTATATGAATCTTTATATTACTGGGAAGATGCACCTACCCACTGATCACTGGAGAAGATCCTCTGAACCTATATTAACATTTTCCATAAAGGCAAAATACTGCAGATGCTGGAAATCTGAAACAAAAACAGAAAATGCTGGAAAAACTCAGCAGGTCTGACAGCATCTGTGGAGAGAAAGACAGAGTTAACGTCTCGAGTCCATATGACTCTTCTTCAGAGCTCTGCCTTTCTCTCCACAGATGCTGTCAGACCTGCTGAGTTTTTCCAGCATTTTTTGTTTTTGTTTAACATTTTTCATGCTAGGCTAAATGAACAAGAAGGCCAGGTTGTGGCCTCAAATCCACCTTTAACAAGTTGAATTCAATAAATTTGAAACATTTTGAGATGGGACCTGTAGTAATTTTGGTTTTATTTAGTGTGTAATGTGCCTTTAAGAATAATATGTTAGGAAAGATCACATGACCTGTAGTAACCAATAGGAGAGTAGCACAGGCTACTTCAGCAGTCAGTATAGAGATAGGGTTGGAGTTGAAAGCAAATGTGTAGCTGCTGCTGAGGTTTTTTTTAATTGTTCATTCATGGGCTGTGGGCTTCGCTGGCTGGGCCAGCATTAATTGCCCATTCCTAATTGCCCTTGAGAAGATGGTGCTGAGCTGCCTTCTTGAACTGCTGCAGTCCCTGTGGTGTAGGTACACCCACAGAGTATATTGTAAATAACCTTAATGTTTCCACTTAGAAAGTTGTCTGCAGATCAACTCTATCACTAATAATACAATTGGCAACCGCACAACAGGACCAAAGGAAATGGACAAGAAAGCCTCCAACTTGTTGCAAAAAACCCAACTGGTTGACTCAAGCCCCACAGGGAAGGGGACTATCCTGAGCCATTTAGCCTTCATGATTTCAATCTTATAATATGTGGTTCACTATTAAAATCATCTGAAGTACATAAGATAGGAGCCAGAGTAGGCTATTTGGCCCTTTGATCCTACTCCACCATTCGATAAGATCATAGCGGATTTTCTACCTCAACTCCAGATGATCCCCATATCCCTTAATTCCATTAGTAATCAAAAATCTGTCGATCTCTGTCTTGAATATACTCAATGACTGAGCATCCACAGCCCCCGGGGGTATAGATGTAAAGATTCACAACATTCTGAGTGAAGAAATCATTCTTCATCTAAGTCCTAAATGGCTGACCGCTTATTCTGAGACTGTGATCCCATGTTCTAGATTCTCCAACCAAGGGAAGTATTTTCTTAGCGTTGTGTCTGTGAAAGCCCTTAAGAATTTTATGTGATTCAATTAGATCACCTCTCATTCTTCTAAACTCCAGGGAATATGGGCTTAGTCTATTCAATAAGTCATCTATGGAACACACAGCCTTCCGGACTGAATATTGAATTCAACAACTTTACATCTTGAACTCCCTCCTCCATCCCCACCCCCTTTCCGTTTCTTCCCCCTCCCTTTTGTTTCTTCCAATAATTTATATAGATTTTCCTTTTCCCACCTATTTCCATTATTTTTAAATCTATACCTGTAATGCCCTGTCAGTCTTTCCACCCCACCCCCACTAGAGCTGTACCTTGAGTGTCCTGCCATCCATTCTTAATTAGCACATTCATTTAGATAATATCACCACCTTCAACACCTCTTTGTTCCTTTGTCTGTGACATCTTTTGATTATCTGCTCCTATCACTGCTTGCTTGTCCCTACAACCACCACCACCACCCCCAACTTCTCTCCCCCCACCCCCCCACCTTAAACCAGCTTATATTTCACCCCTCTCCTAGTATTACTCAGTTCTGTTGAAGGGTCATGAGGACTCGAAACATCAACTCTTTTCTTCTCCACCGATGCTGCCAGACCTGCTGAGTTTTTCCAGGTAATTCTGTTTTTGTTTTGGATTTCCAGCATCCGCAGTAGTTTTTTGTTTTTATCTGTGGAACTGTTCAGTTTTGATATGGGCAATGAATGAAGGCTTGCTGGCGTCACCTACAACGCGATAACCTAATAAAAATCCTAAGGATTCATTTACAATGATGTAATGATATTCTGAATCTTGTTTGTTCTGTAAGTCTCAGCTGCTCTTTTACAGAGCAAATGCTTTTGTTTAGCATTGAAGGCTGAGTTCACCTTTGCAGCATTGCGGAACAAGTGTGATGCTTGTCAGCTGTCAGCTTCTGTTGGGGTTTTTCATTAACTGTGACCACCAAAGCCATGACTTCTATTTGTGAGGGACAAGCCCAGTTCTCGAAGCTGCAGATAGCAACCTCGTGAAACTTGACCATATCGGGTTCTGATGCCTTGGTAATAACACTCAAGGATTGTCCCACAATACAGAATGATGTTGTTTTATCTTGATATAATACTGTTGAAAGGCAAAGCACCAATGTGTCTTTAGATATGCTGGAGTGACTCAAAGTATAGTTAGAGCGAGCATTATTAAAACAAGATGGGAGATTGTCCCTCTGCAACGCACATGATTCTAATATTTTTAAATAATGATTTATTCCTATTATAAGAACCTATTATAGCTGCAAACACCTTGGCCAGAAGTTTCCCCTCGTCGGGCGGGCTCGGTGGGAGCAGGTGAGGGCGGTCAGGGGCGGTCATGGGCAGTCAGGAAGCTGACCGCCACTCGCAATGACCTCAGCACCACAACTTTACGCGGGCAGGTCAATTACAGCCCGACCTGCGTGGATCGCGAGCGGCAGCACTCAGCGCTACCTGTGTGGGCGGGGGGGCGGAGGGAGAGCGGGTCTGGCGCGCAGTTCACGCATGCGCGTGAAAGAGCGCTTCAATCTCCCTGAGGCACAGAGCTACCTCAGGGAGATTGAAGAGCTTTTTTAAAAAATTAATAAAGACTGTAAAAATTTACAAAAAAACATGTCCCCTCAGGTGACTCTGTCACATGAGATGGGACATGTTTTTAATTCCAAAATAAAGTTTTTGTTTAATGTTTATTTGCTCTAGGAAACCTCATCCCGCTCGTGGATGAGGTTTCCTAAAAATGTAAAGGCCACTTGACCTTTTCACCTGCCTGCCAACTGTAAGGTTGGACCGGCAACGTAAATTTGATTTTAATTAGCTTGTTAATGGCTTTAATAGGCCTTTCAATTATCGGCAGGCGTGCAGCCGACTCCAGCACATGCCCACCGAACAAAATATTGCGCGAGTGCACAATGACGTCAGGGCACACGCCTGACGTCATTGTGCGTCATTTTACGCTGGGATGTGTCGGGCCTGAGCCAGCATGCCGAGCGTAACATTCTGCCCCTTGGGTCAGTGGTGACATTTCCACCTCTGATTAGGAAGTTCATGGGTTCAAACTCTAGGCCAGTATCAAGGAACTATCATATTTCTCCTAATATTACCGTGGGATACTTTAAAGCAGGCTTGTGTGTGTTTGTGTGTGTGTATGTTTGTGTGTGTGTTTGTGTGTGTGTGTGTTTGTGTGTGTGTATGTTTGTGTGTGTGTTTGTGTGTGTGTGTGTTTGTGTGTGTGTATATTTGTGTGTGTTTGTGTGTGTGTGTGTGTGTGTGTATATTTGTGTGTGTTTGTGTGTGTGTGTGTGTTTGTGTGTGTGTTTGTGTGTATGGTTTTGTGTGTAGAGCTAATTTAATTAAACGAGACACGAATAGACTGTAAGGTTTAAATTATCAAAAGAAGTTAGGTGTAAAACAGACACTTGAAATGGAGAAGAGCAAGAGGGTGAGTTCTCAGCAGAGACAGTGTGAATGAAATTTGTATTTTTAGGTAAGTGGAGAAGTTTGATTTTCAAAGAGACATGAAAAATGTTTACATCTGGCAAGATAAGTAAGGCAAGGTTATTATGTTGATTATGCCCAAAAGTGCTAGCCACAATAAGAACATGAAAGACTTTTATTTTCTGGGAAAAGCAACTTCTAAAGATAAGTGGAAACAATGGGATTTACAAATCAAAAGGGATAAAATATATTTAAAGAAAGATGGAAGGTTGTCTGAGGTGTGGCCGTGTGAGATCTTGAAAGGTGACTGTGTGAAACAGACCTGGGGAAAAGCCTCTAGGACCCTGCAGAAGTTTGCTGTTACAGTAACCAAAATTGTGTTAAAAGCCTTTGGAAGTCCCTTGTCCAGTGGGTGCTTGCGGTAAAATTGCTGGATGACTTTATAAATTTAGAATCTATTTGGACTGTTGCCTTAAAGGGGATATGTAGTTGGGAGTCTGGTTAAGTAGAAATTTTGGGAATTGTTATAAATGTATAAGTGTATTCTTCTGTGTATTTCAGTTTGTTATTCTTTTGTTAATAAATGTTTTGATTTAATCTTTAAAATCTCTAAAGGTGGTAGCAGATTCATTACTCCAAACTGCAGTGTACAAATTTCTCGTGATGGATACAAACTGCAACATCGTTGTGATAGCGTAGCCAAGTTTCCCTTGGGGATTTGGTCAGCCTGGCAAGTACCACCTGCCGTATCATAACACCAGACAATCCTGGAAAGCAGAGGCCAGGCCTCCAGTTTCTGAATGCTGGGTTGACATACAGTGGGGTAATGGAACATAATGGGAATGGAGAGGTGATCCTTTCCTTGACGCCTTGCAGAACTGTTAAGGTGCAGTTATGGTAATGCCGGTGTTCTGGGGCAATTATGGCAATGCAGGTGTTCCCATGTGCAGTTATGGTAATGCAGATGTTCCGGTGTGGTTATGGTAATGCAGGTGTTATGATGCAGTTGTGGTAATACAGGTGTTACGGTGCAGTTATCGGAATTCAGCTGTTCCAGTGCAGTTATGGTAATGCAGATGTTCCGGTGTGCCGTTATAGTATTACAGGTGTTACGGTGCAGTTATGGTAATACAGGTGTTACGGTGCAGTTATCATACTTCAGCTGTTCTAGTGCAGTTATGGTAATGCAGGCATTATGGTGCAGTTATGGTAACGCAGCTGTTCCAGTGTGGTTATGGTAATGCAGGTGTTATGGTGCAGTTATGGTAATGCAGATGTTCCAGTGCAGTTATGGTAATGCAGGTGTTATGGTGCAGTTATCGTAATGCAGGTGTTACGGTGCAGTTATCGTAATTCAGCTGTTCCAGTGCAGTTATGGTAATGCAGATGTTCCGGTGTGCCGTTATAGTATTACGGGTGTTACGGTGCAGTTATGGTAATACAGGTGTTACGGTGCAGTTATCATACTTCAGCTGTTCTAGTGCAGTTATGGTAATGCAGGCATTATGGTGCAGTTATGGTAACGCAGCTGTTCCAGTGTGGTTATGGTAATGCAGGTGTTATGGTGCAGTTATGGTAATGCAGATGTTCCAGTGCAGTTATGGTAATGCAGGTGTTATGGTGCAGTTATCGTAATGCAGGTGTTACGGTGCAGTTATGGTAATGCAGATGTTCCGGTGCAGTTATGGTAATGCAGGTGTTACAGTGCAGTCATGGTAATGCAGGTGTTATGGAGCAGTTATGGTAATGCAGCTGTTCCAGTGCAGTTATGGTAATGCAGGTGTTACGGTGCAGTTATGGTAATTAAGGTGCTAAGGTGTAGTTATGGTAATACAGGTGTTCTGGTGCAGTTATGGTAATGCAGGTGTTACGGTGTAGTTATGGTAATGCAGGTGTTACGGTGCAGTTATGGTAATGCAGGTGTTACGGTGCAGTTATGGTAATGCAGATGTTCCGGTGCAGTTATGGTGATGCAGATGTTACAGTGCAGTCATGGTAATGCAGGTGTTATGGAGCAGTTATGGTAATGCAGCTGTTCCAGTGCAGTTATGGTAATGCAGGTGTTATGGTGCAGTTATGGTAATGCAGGTGTTCCAGTGCAGTTATGGTAATACAGGTGCTCTGATGCAGTTATGGTAATGCAGGTGTTACTGTGCAGTTATAGTAATGCAGGTGGTCTGGTGCGCAGTTATGATAATGCAGGTGTTCCCGTACATTTATGGTTATACAGATGTTCTGGTGCAGTTATGGTAATGCAGGTGTTCTGGTGCAGTTATGGTAATGCAGGTGGTCCAGTGTGCAGTTATTGTAATGCAGATGTTACAGCCCAGTTATGGTAATGCAGATGTTCCAGTGCAGTTATGGTAATGCAGGTGTTACGATGCAGTTATGGTAATACAGGTGCTCTGATGAAGTTATGGCAATGCAGGTGTTACAGTGCACAGTTATGCTAATGCAGATATTCCAGTGCAGTTATGGTAATGCAAGTGTACCGGTGCTGTTATGGTAATGCAGGTGTTAAGGTGCAGTTATGATAATGCAGGTATTCCAGTGCAGTTATGGTTATGTAAGTGTTAAGATGCAATTATGGTCATGCAGGTGTTCTGGTGCAATTATGGCAATGCAGCTGTTCTGGTGCAGTTATGGTAGTGCAGGTATTCTGGTGCAGTTATGATAATGCAGATGTTCTGGTGCAGTTATGGTAATGCAGATGTTAAGGTGCAGTTATGGTCATGCAGGTGTTCTGGTGCAATTATGGCAATGCAGCTGTTCTGGTGCAGTTATGATAATGCAGATATTAAAGTGCAGCTATGGTACTGTAGGTGTTAAGGTGCAGTTATGGTAATGCAGATGTTCCATTGCAGTCATGGTGATAACACTGCTCTGGTGCAGTTATGGTAATGCAGTTGTTCTGGTGTGCTGTTATGGTGTGCAGGTGTTCTGGTGCAGTTATGACAATGCAGGTGTTCTGGTGCAGTTATGGTAATGCAGGTGTTCTGGTGTGCAGTCATTGTAATGCAGGTGTTACGGCGCAGTTATGATAATGCAGGTGTTCCATTGAACTTATGGTAGTGCAGGTTTTAGAGTGCAGTTATGGTAATGCAACTGTTACGGTGCATTTTTGGCAATACAGGTGTAATGGTGCAGTTATGGTAATGCAGATATTCCATTGCAGTCATGGTGATAACACTGCTCTGGTGCAGTTATGGTATGCAGGTGTTCCATTGAACTTATGGTATGCAGGTGTTAGGGTGCAGTTATGGTAATTACAAATTTCCAGAACAACTAGTAAAGGTTACAATTTTTTTTTTAAAACAAGCTTGGACTGAGCTTAAACCCTCTTTCAGAATGTTTCCAAGCCATTAGACAGCATTGTGGATATCAAACTGAGTCACCTCTGCATGAGGACAAAATACAATCCTTAATTTTATTATGCTTCACTGAGGTCTCGTCCAGGAGATAACAATGTTTAGTTGATGCCTCATTGTAAGAATGTAAACTGTGCTCTGGCCGGGGCAACAGCAAAGGACCCCAGGTGGGCGAATGGCCATTTGAGTGCCAATGCCTTATTTAGGAGAAGACTTGACTTTGGTTTTACAGGTCACAGGATAATAGTGGCCGTCTTGCCTTACCTGCAGAAAGGACTTGAAAAAGGCAGATTCACAGAGATCCATCTTGAAACATCTTCAGAGAGGCAGACTAGAGCTTCAACACAGGGAGAGTGGGAAGAGCCAGCAAAGCCATCGAACTGTTGGAATCAACCAGGCTAAAAAAGGGCCACATTGCAATTCCTTGAAAGAGAACCAGATAAATTCCTCTCTCCCCCCCTAGCTGATTCTATTTACTAAGCTACCTGTGAAAGCAACCCCTGGCAATTCAACAGTGGAAGTCATCACAGCTGCAGAGACAACTTTACAACCTCAAGACCTTCACTTCAGACAACGCAGCACCTCGGCTTCAAACCATATCAGACCTGCACTGAGCAACAGAGAGGCTGAACTGGTCCAAATTCTATAAGCATCATTTTTATCTTTCTCTGTAACTAACCTTGTGTGGCTATGTGTTAGTAACTTTATCTTCTCTTAGGTAACTTCCAGAGCAATAGTGTGAAATAAACTAACCTTTTCTTTTTTAAGTAAAACAGCTTCCCTGCTGGGTTATGTTTAAATTGAATTTCTCATTCCGTGGGTAAGAAAATACACGCGCTTACAAATACACACGCTTACAAATACACACGCTTACAAATACAGACTTACAAATACACACGCTTACAAATACACACACTTACAAATACACACACTTACAAATACAGACTTACAAATACACACGCTTACAAATACACATGCTTACAAATACAGACTTACAAATACACACGCTTACAAATACACACGCTTACAAATACACACACTTACAAATACACACGCTTACAAATACAGACTTACAAATACACACGCTTACAAATACACACGCTTACAAATACACACACTTACAAATACACACACTTACAAATACAGACTTACAAATGCACACACTTACAAATACACACGCTTACAAATACACACGCTTACAAATACACACGCTTACAAATACACACACTTACAAATACAGACTTACAAATACACACGCTTACAAATACACACGCTTACAAATACACACACTTACAAATGCACACACTTACAAATACACACGCTTACAAATACAGACTTACAAATGCACACACTTACAAATACACGCAGTTACAAATACATGCACTCACAAATACACACACTTACAAATACACACACTCACAAATACACACACTTACAAATACACGCAGTTACAAATACATGCACTCACAAATACACACACTTACAAATACACGCACTTACAAATACACACACTTACAAATACACGCACTTACAAATACATGCACTCACAAATACACACACTTACAAATACACACACTAACAAATACAAACTTACAAATACACACACTTACGAATACACGCAGTTACAAATACATGCACTCACAAATACACACACTTACAAATACACGCACTCACAAATACACACACTTACAAATACACGCAGTTACAAATACATGCACTCACAAATACACACACTTACAAATACACGCACTTACAAATACACACGCTTACAAATACACGCACTTACAAATACATGCACTCACAAATACACACACTTGTAAATACAAACTGACAAATACACACACTTACAACTACGCACACTTACAAATACACACACTTACAAATACACACACTTACAAATACACACATTTACAAATACATGCACTTACAAATACACACACAAATACTCACATTTACAAATACAAACTTATAAATACACACACTTATAAATACACGCACTTACAAATGCACACACTTACAAATACAAACTTACAAATACACACACTTACAAATACACACACTTACAAATACTCACACTTACAAATACACACACTTACAAATACAAACTTACAAATACACACACTTACAAATACACACACTTACAAATACAAACTTACAAATACAAACTTACAAATACACACACTTACAAGTACACACACTTACAAATACTCACACTTACAAATACACACACTTACAAATACACACACTTACAAATACAAACTTACAAATACACACACTTACAAATACACACACTTACAAATACAAACTTACAAATACACACACTTACAAATACTCACACTTACAAATACACACACTTACAAATACAAACTTACAAATACACACACTTACAAATACACACACTTACAAATACAAACTTACAAATACAAACTTACAAATACACACACTTACAAATACAAACTTACAAATACAAACTTACAAATACACACACTTACAAGTACACACACTTACAAATACTCACACTTACAAATACACACACTTACAAATACAAACTTACAAATACACACACTTACAAATACACACACTTACAAATACAAACTTACAAATACACACACTTACAAATACTCACACTTACAAATACACACACTTACAAATACACACACTTACAAATACGAACTTACAAATACAAACTTACAAATACACACACTTACAAATACAAACTTACAAATACAAACTTACAAATACACACACTTACAAATACACACACTTACAAATACACACACTTACATATACAAACTTACAAATACACACACTTACAAATACACACGCTTATAAATACATGCACTTACCAATACACACTCTTACAAATACAAACCTACAAGTACACGCACTTACAAATAAACACACTTACAAATACATTGCTCATGGGCAACCTTGGAGAAACACTTTTTAAAGCGTCCATGATACAGGACTTCCAATGCACACTCACTGATTGGAGGAGTTTTCCCCAAATTGGTGCTACTATATATTCTTCACTACTCAGTCAAAGTTTTGGTTACAACATAATAATCAAGAATCATTTTTGAATATTTAACAATTATTTTTTGCATTAAAGGTCATTGAGATCTGTTACCTTGCTGGATTAGCCACCCCCACCATGCCCACCCCAACCCCTCCCCAACCATACAGTCGCCTGAACTCATTGACACATTTTCAAAGAAACGGAACAACAATATTTTTAATTGTTTATTCATTTACAGGATGCCTGAGTCGCTGTCTGGGCTAGTGTTTATTACCCATCCCTAGTTGCCCTTGAGAAGGTGGTGGTGACCTCCCTTCTTGAACCGCTTCAGCCCATGTTGTGTAGGTACACCCCCAGTGCTGTTAGGGAGGGAGTTCCAGGATTTTGACCCAGCGACAGTGAAGGAACGGCGATATATTTCCAAGTCAGGATGGTGTGTGGTTTGGAGGGGAACTTGCAGGTGGTGGTGTTCCTATCTATGTGCTGCCCTTTACCTTCTAGATGGTAGCAGTCGTGGGTTTGGAAGGTGCTGTCGAAGGAGCCTTAATGAGTTGCTGCAGTGCATGTTACAGATGGTACACATTGTTGCTACTGTGTGCCAGTAGTGGAGGGAGTGAATGTTTAAGGTAGTGGATGTGGTGCCAGTCAAGTGGGCTGCTCTGTCCTGGATGGTGCCGAGTTTCTTGAGTGTAGTTGGAGCTGCACTCATCCAGGCAAGTGGAGAATATTCCATCACACAGTCCTAACTTGTGCCTTGTAGATGGTAGGCAGATTTTGAGGCGTTACTAGGTGAGTCACTCGCCAAAGAATTCCTAGCCTCTGACCTGCTCTTGTATCCACTGTATTTATATGGCTGGTCCAGTTGCAGTAATGATCAATGGTGACCACCAGGATGTGAATTCATTAACGAGATAAATGAATGTCAAGGGGGGTGGTCAAACTTTCTTTTATTGAAAATACTTGTTGCCTGGCACCTGTGTGGTACGAATGTTACTTGCTACTTAGTAGCCCAAGCCTGGATATTGTCCAGGTTTTTCTGCATTTGGACATGGACTGCTTCAGTATCTGAGGTGCTCAACATTGTGCAATCATCAATGAACATCCCCACTTCTGGCCTTATGTTGGAAGGAAGGTCATTGATGAAGCAGCTGAAGGACACTACCCTGAGTAACTCCTGCAGTGATGTCATGAAACTGAGATGATTGACCTCCAACAACCACAACCAGCTGGGTATGACTTCAACCAGTGGAGAGTTTGACTTCATTTTTCCTGTAGCTTTACTGGAACAGCTTGGCTAGTTCTGGAGCACAAGTGTTCAACATCATTAATGCCCATAGCTCTCACTGTATCAATGTGCTCCCCTATTTCTTGATATCACGCGGAGTGAATCAAATTGGCTGAAGACTGGCATCTGTAATGTTGGGGACCTCAGGAGGAGGCCGAGATGGATCATCCACTCAGTAGCTGTGGTTGAAGGCGACTGAGAGCGATGCAGCCTTCTCTTTTGCATTCGTGTTAGGCTCCCCGATCATTAAGGATTGGATGATCACGTAGTGCGCTCCTCCATTCATCGTTTAATTGTCCAGAACCGTTCTTGACTGGATGTGCAGGACTGCAGAGCTTTGATCTGATCCATTTGTTGAGGGAGTGTTTGGCTCTGTCTGTCACATGCTGTTTCCATCATTTAGCAGTGTCTGAGCTTCATGAGGTTGGCACCTCCCTTTCAAATAGGCCTGGTCCTGCTCCCACATCCTTTCTTGTTCATTGAATCAGGTAGATTTAGGGATATTCCAAGCTAAAGTGGAGATTGAGCAACTTAAAACTGGCATCCATGAGGCACTGTTAGTGACCCTGTCCTGACGAAGGGTCATCGATTGAAACGTAAACTCTGCTTCCCTCTCTACAGTTGCTGCCTGACCTGTCAGTATTTCTAGCATTTTCTGTTTGAGACTGAGACATCGTCTGTAAGGTATGATTCTCTAAAGTATGACTATGTTAGGCTGATTATTGACCAGCATGCGGGACAGTTTTCCCAATTTTGACACAAGTCCCCACGTGCTGTTGAGGAGGACATCAGGCTGGGTTCCTCTTTGTCACATACGAGTCCGATTCCCCTGACTGAGCCAAGCATTCGGCCTCGTTTCATTCTTTGTAGTGGCTTTGATGCAAACGGGTGACTTGCTGTGGTTGCCTTATGGCTCAGTCAGTGGTGCCCCTGCCTCTAACCCAAAAGGTTTGGGTTCAAGTGCCACTCTAGGATTTGTTGGTGATGAGAGGACTTGATTGGGTTTAATAGTCTGATAGTCAACCTGCTAATTTGTCTGACCTTCCCTACTAAGGGGTGAAGTGTGTGTGAGATATGCATCCAGCCGTTTCAGAGGGCAGTGAGGAGTCGGCCATGTAGCTGTGGGTGTGCAGTCACATGTAGGCCAGGCTGGCTGAGGGTGCTGGAGTTCCTTCATTAGCAAGCTACATTTTACAACAACACAGATTTGAGGTCACCATTACCGATATCATCTTTATTCCAGATTTATTTTATTGTTTTTTTAAACCGAATTCAAATTCACAAACTATTGTGATGGGATTTGAACTCTTGCCCCTAGATTATTAATCCTGGCCTCTAGGATCACAAGTCCGGTAACCATGCCACCACTCTACCCAATAATAAGGCAGAAAACCTCAGAGAAAATAAGCCCTGGATTAATTTTAAGGGACAGTTGGATAGTGCTTTCCTTTGTGAACTCTATGTGAAAAACTCACCGTGGGCTGTGGGAAGGGACAGTTCATTAGTGTGGGAATGTACAGAAGGGATTGGCTGTGCATCACTTACAACTCTTTCATGTTGTTAGAAGTGACTGGTTGGAGAAAGGACACACACAGAAATATAGGAGACATATAGGGGGAGAGAGAGAGAGAGAGAGAGACAGGGGAAAAAGTGATGGACAGAGACACAGAGGGACTGACAGACAGAGCCAGAGATGAAGAGACAGGCAAAGTGAGAGAAATGCTGTAGAGACAAAGACATGAACAGACAGAAAAGGAAACTGAACAAAAAAGACAGAAAATGACAGAGAGACTTGACTGCCCACTGGAAGTGACCCAGCCAGCCTCTCAGTTGTAGCAAATGGAAGGCGGCCCAGTTCCAGCTTCTCAGGATAATTAGGGAATAAATGGTGACCAGTCTAATGACACCCAGATCCCAAGAATATAAGAATGTGTAAATATTCTGAAGGTTAAATCTGTGATGTTGTATTTAGAGAGCAATACTGCCCTCTACTGACATTTGCTAAAACCTACAGTGGACGAATTTATTGATTGTCAGCCAAATCAATCCCACGGAACTTCACAGAAACATTATAAAACAAAACATGACACTGAACCACATAAGGAGATCTTAGTTCATGACCAAAAGGAGCGTTTCAAAGTGAAAAGCAAGGTAAAGAGCCAGAGCTCCAGTTTCACCTGCTCCAACCCCCGCCCCCCTTAAACAGGATAAATTTCATCACATTTCTACTTCTCTTTAGCTCTGAAGAGTCATACGGGCTCGAAACATTAACTGTTTCTCTCCCCACAGACGCTGTCAGACCTGCTGAGTTTTTCCAGCATTTTCTGTTTTTATTTCGGATTTCCAGCATCCGCAGTATTTTGCTTTTATCTTATGTAAAGAGGGGGAGGTGGTTTAGGGAGGAAGTTCCAGACTTTAAACCTGGGCAACTCAAGTCATCAATGGTGGAGCAATTATCATTGGGAATGCACACAAAGCCAGAATGAGAGGAGTGTAGGTATCTCAGAGAATTGTGGGGCTGGAGGAGATGGCAGAGATAGGGAGGGGCGAGGCCATGGAGGGATTTGAAAACAAGGATGAGAATTTTAAAGTCAAGACATGATTGGAAGCCAATGTAGGTCAGCGAGCACGGGGGGTGGTTGGGGAACAGGACTTGCTGCGAGTTAAGACACAGGCAACATGCTGAATATACACCGGACATCACAGTCTGGCAGTTTTATAGCTTTCACTGAAGTATCTCTTTATCACCTACTCCTTAATGCAGTGCAGCCATTGCTCTGCAATTGATGCATCTACAGAAATGGTCACAGGGCCCCATTACTCTGGAAACTAATTTTTGTTTAGAACATTCACATTTATAGGGCACAGAATGAGGTGTATTATTTAGGGAATGCAGCAGCCAATTTACAATCAGCTACATCTCACAGGCTGCAATGAAATGAATGGCCACTTAAGCAGTTTTTGGTCGTATTATTTCTGGGAAGAATGTTGACCAGGACAGCAGGAGAACTCCCCTTCTCTTTGCCGATAGCACCTGAGGGGGAGGACAGAGTTTTTTACTGTCCACATGGAAAGAAGAGCGGGGTATGGAGTTTATAACTGATCTAACGGACAATGCAGCATTTCCTCAGCACAGCATCAATGGGGCCAATTAAGGCCCCAGTGTGAAACGTGGCTCCTCACTGGCCGGGAAGAGCTGAGCGGGGGTGGGGATGGGGGCCCGTCGCCCATCAAGTCCAATGGCAACCCAGCAGCCGGTTTAAAAGCGGCACAGGCAGCCCCTGGGAGGCTGCCAGGCCCCTGGGAGGCTGCCAGGCCCCTGGGAGGCTGCCAGGACCCCGGGAGGCTGCCAGGGCCCCGGGAGGCTGCCAGGCCCCGAGGAGGCTGCCAGGCCTCTGAACCGACACTAAGGACCCGAGTGCAGCTGGACACATCAAGCGGGAGGACAGGTCGGGTGGGCTCTCGGCCCCCCGCTTTTCCGATGAGTGCCTCGTGATCCTGCTGGAGGAGCTGGCTGCCAGGAGGGACACCCTTGTCCCCAGGGATGGGAGGAGGAAGCCACCGCACCTCACCAAGAGGGCATGGGAGGAGGTGGCAGCAATGGTCAGCAGCCACAACATGGTGCAGTGCTCCTGGGTGCAGTGCCAGAAGCGCTTCAATGATCTGCTGCACTCAGGAAGGGCGAGTACCGTGTTGGCGTGGGTCAGTGTGCAGAAGTGTTAAGGTGTGGCCATCACCCCGTGGAGCTCAGGGGTGCTAGAGTCTGAGTACCAACTGTCAATGATGCCGGAGCTGGCCAAGCGGGTGAGCCCTGGCTGCTTGGACTGAGCATCTTGCAGCTCGAGGGCCATGACTTGGATGTGCCCTGCCAGGTGCTCCTCAGCTGGGGTTGGCCAGGCTCCAATGGCACTGCAGGTACAGGGTGGACTAATCAATGCTCCTCTGCCCTTTCAGGAGAAGACAAACCATAACAAAATAGAAAGGCCGTGGACCGGCAGAGGCCCCGCTAGCCTCCAAATCTTCTTGATATATGAGCAAGACGCCCTGGAGCTCGAGAGCCAACATACCCCATGTGCAACCGGGCGTGGAGAGGCGGGGGTGCCAGATGAAGGGAAGGGTGCAGTGCACAGCGGTGAGAATTTCGGATTGTGCAGCCATTCTAGTGCAGTCTCCTCATTGATGTGAGCCTCGATCCTGGAGCCCCCATTGATCAGTGGAAGATGAGGGCACCATGATGCAGATCTCTATTGTCTCACCAGGGTGCCTGGCATGCACAGTGATAGAGTGATGACTTTAATGAATGACATGTCCTTGATCTACCTTTTATGATCACCAGCAAGCTTGCACTCTGTGGACCCTGAAGGGCCACCCCTGACACCAGAGAAGCATCGAGTTTCTGTTGCACCTGTGTCACACCCGCTTTCTGAAGCAGGCACCAGCGCAGTCACCAGCACCTCGGTGGGCGTTGTATCAATGGCTAGTATCTCGGTGCACATTGGTGAGGGCACTTCACACTCGTTTGAGGTGCAGGTGGAGGCAGAGAGTGCCCAGGACGCCAGCATTCGGAGGACTGCTGGGGACCAGGATGATGCTCAGTCAAAGGCAGATGATGAGCATCTGGAGTCGTCCATTAGGCAGCAGATGCTGGATGTCCAGCGAGATGTGCAGGAGGATCTGACGGAGATCCATGAGGGTCTGTGTGCCATGGTCTCCGTTGTGGAGGAGTCCATGCGGAGCGTGAGCACTGCGTTGACCCTCATGGCCGAGCTCAATGCCTCCTCCATTGAGAGAGAGGCAACCCTCATGGAGAGGCAGCTCCAGGAACAGAATCAGTGGTTCCTGGGGTTGCACTCGGACCTGCAAGTCCTCACACAGGCACTGACCTCAGGTGGTCAGCATCCATGTGGGAGATGGATGAGGCACCCAGTATCCCAGCTAGGTGCCCGTCCACCAACGGTGAGCAGGAAGGCCCAGAGCAACTTCACGTTGGTGCATGAGCTGCTTGTCATCTCTGCAGGCTCCTCTCCGGGCACTCTGGATGAGGGCAGCAGCTCCTCCAACGCTCTGCCAGTGACCGTGGCATCTGTGAGGCTGCGATGACCGGGGAGATGCCAGCCGTGGCACTGGCCGCTCCCTCCCAGGCAGGGCCAGCACAGGCTCCACTGGCCAGAGGACGACCGCCAAGGTCATGAAGGCTAACAGGACAGCAGAGTCAGCCGGCTGTCTCCAATGTTGGTGGCAGCGAGGGGGTGGGGAGAGGGCACCAAGACATAGCACTCGGAAAGGTAAGTTAAAGGCTCCATGAGCACAAGAGGGACAAGTCATGGGTGATTTGATGTTCATTTATGTTGACTTTACATATACTGGCCTGGGCCAGAAGACCAGTAATATTTACGTAAATATTACTGAACTGTCAGAATGAAATAAATTGTATTTTTGTCATCATGGCCTGAATATGCTTCACCTTTTTATTCCATTGGTGCGGGGAATGCCAGTATGTAATGCTGGACGTATGTGGCTCTGAACTTTATTGCACAGGCACTGAGTGCTCTTTGGGTTCAAATGAAAGGGTCATTTCAGACATCAGGGATGGAGGCGGCAGCCCTGCCATGCGGTTAAAGTTGATCTTCGGTAGCCAAGCTGAAGGAGCATTGGATCAAGGCTTCCTGAGTGTCCCTGCCTCCCTGTAAGTTACAGAGGCCTGCCTCCACGTCCTCAGCATTCTCCTCGCTGTGCTCCCCTTCCGACTCACTACTGGCCTCATCACCTGTGGCCTGTGGAGCTTTGTCAAGATCCTCTTCCTCCAGTGGGTCCCCCCTTGCCAGTGCCAGATTGTGGAGAGCGCAGCATGCAACCACTATCAGTGACACCCGCTCTGGGGGTATTGTAGTGCTCCCCCTGAACGGCCCAGCCATCGGAAGCTCATCTTCAGAAGACCTATGGTCCTTTCGCCCTTGTGGAGGCATGGTTCTTATAATAACATTCTCCAACAGGTAGCCCTTATCACCCAGCAGCCACACATCCAGCTGGGTTGGAGCACTCAGACACCTGGGAGTGTCTGAGGATGTAGGCGTCGTGGGAGCTGCCTGGGTACCTTGCACAGACTTGCAGAATCAGCATCTTGTGGTCACACACTATCTGCACGATCATGGAGTGGAAGCCCTTCCTGTTGATGAAGGCACTGGGCTCACCTGCTGGCACCTTGATGGCCACATGTGTACAGTCTATAGCACCCTGGACGTGGGGGAAGCCAGCAATGGCCGCGAAGCCTCTGGCTCGCTTTGTCTGGCTGGCCTCATCCATACAGAAATGAAGGAAAGTCAATACCCACCTGAACAGAGCGTCTGTCACCAGCTTGACGCAACTGTGGACAGCTGATTGGGAGACGCCACACAGATCTCCCACTAACCCCTGGAAAGAGCCGGAGGCATTGAAGTTGAGGGCCACTGTGACCTTCAGAGCCACTGGCATGGGGTGTCCACCCACACAGCTGGAGCTGACCTCAGGGTCGATCATCTGACAAATGGAGGTCACTGTCTCCCTTGAGAGACGGAGCCTCGTTCAGCATTGCACTTCAGACATATTGAGGTAGCTGCATCGCTGTCTATAAACCCTGGCAGCAGGATAGTGGCGTCTTCTGCGGCCCCTTCCACCTTGGACTTCCTGCTGGCCCTGCGCCCCTTGTGCCTGCGCCTCTCCTCCCACAGGTCCCTCCGCTGGAAGCTGCACTGGGACACCTGGCCTCCTCTCCCTTCTGCCCCTCTCTTCCTCCTCAGAGGAGGTGCCTCCAGCGGAGACCATAATCCCCATTACCAGGGTAACAGAAGCCTGTCTGATACCTGGAAGGGTCCACACAGTCTGAGTCCTCCGGGGGCCTTCAAGGAGTCCTGAAATGAAGCCCGGAAATGATAACAATGAAGCCCCGAAAAGAGATGAAGCTGCCAAGTGCCAATAGGTCACCAGCAGCAAACTATCTACCAAATTCCTCGTTACTCACAATGGCAATGCTGCTGACCCTTTTTATCCCTACCTTGGATGAGGTTTTTGAAAATGTTGGCTGGCCGCCTGCCTGTTTTGCCCGTGCGATGAGCGTGAAATCACACGGGTAATGAAAACTCGCTGTCAATTGGACTGTTAATGTCCTTAAGTGGCCTCTGAATGAATGGCAGGCGCCGCTGAGTGAAATATCGCGCAAGTGCACAATGACGTCGGGACCCTCGCCTGACATCCTCTTGCACTATTTTGCTCCCAATCAGGTCGGGCGTGTGGCCGCCCAGGGGATGAAAAATTCAGCACCTGTTGGAGCTAGAACCCAAAATCTTCTGACCCAGATTTACAGTTGCTCTGGAAAGATATCAGTTGCATGGAAGAGCATTCACCACTGGATGGCAACACTTCATTCGCATGGTGCAGAGTTCGCCAGGAGAGGGCAGTGCGGCTCCATAAAAGATCACAAAAAATCCACATTCCCCCTCAATCCCTCTTCATCGTATTCTATGAACATCACCTTATGCTCCCTTCTCCATCATGTACTTATCTGGTTTCCCCTTAAATGTGTCTACGTTAATCACCTCAACTTCTTGTGGTAGCAAGTTACAAATTTTCAAAGCTGAGAACCTTTCATCAGAACTGGAGGACATTAGAGATGAAAGGTTTTTAAGTGCACAGGCAGGGAAAAGGAAGGTGGGAAGGGAACTAGAGGGAAGGTCAGTGACAGGATGAGAGGTCGGAGTAATTTAGTGACAAACGAGATGATTCTGCCAGGCACAGGGGGCTAAGACAAAAGCAAAGTACTGTGGATGCTGGAAATCGGAAATAAAAACAGAAACACTCTGCAGGTCAGGCAGCACCTGTGGAGAAAGAAACAGAGTTAATGTTTCAGGCTGATGACCTTTCATCAGAACTGGGAAAAGTTAGAGATGTGACAGGTTAGAAGGGAGGAAAGGCCAAAGGGTGGAAAGCAAAGAGATTAAATGACAGAAGGAAGATGGAAATGGGACAAGAAGAGAAACAAAAGGGTCAAAAGGAGGAATAAACAGTTACAGAGGAGACGGCTCCCTTGGCCTGGGAATGTGGCAAAAAACAAGTTATGTTCTTAGGATGAGATGGAGAGTAAAGAGAAATGTGCGTTTTGCTTCATGATTTTTAATAGAGAACCACTGCCTTCTCCTGGCGGACTTTGCACCTTGCAAGTTATGTAATTTATAGAGAAGTGTTGCCATCTAGTGGTCAATGCTCTGCCATGCAGCTGATATCCTTCTGCAACTGCAGGAGGATCCCAGGGGTCAGACCAACTCTCTGGCCATGTACGAATGGGGGCTCCTGTAACTGGCTGAAGCTGGAGGAAAAGTTGATATCAGGGTCTGATTTGAATGTACCCCAGCGACAGTACCTCATGGCTATAACGGAACAAAAAGAATGTATGTCAGGAATATTAATGCAGTCCTCAGCTTCACAGACCACATTGACCATTATATCACCAACTGTATTCCCAGGCTTTGGCACAGCCACCTCCCAATGGCCCAGGATAATGATGTGTGCAAAATCCAGGCCTGGACAGAGACAGTGGAGGTGCTTTCCAATCTGCTTCAAGGACATAGCATCTCGAGTGGCAGTCATGACAGCCCTTAACATTACTGCTGCAGTTCATTCCAGACCAGCACTTGTTAACCAGGTCAATGTGCTGGGTGGATATGTCTAAAACAGGTGACTGATGCACTGCTTTCATCTCATGCTGCCCAATTTCACCCCACTGCTGCATTTGAGAAAGGGTAACGGTCGTTCATGGTTATGGCCAACAGGTGCCCGTTTCCCCTCTGGCCCATCACCTGGTCCATCCCACCTCAACACACAGATTCACCCAGTGCTACCTCATCAAGGTGGGGTAGCTGCACTGGTACTGACAGTGACAAGAGGGATACGGGTTGCTATGAGGAGCTGTCTTATTCTGAGCCATGGGCAAGCTATTGCCCCAGGCCAAAGTACAGCAGCAGAAGAACAAGCAATGGAATGAAGTATCCTCAAACAAAACCAGCCTTGCAATATACTGCGTGTGATGTATGTCTGTAGAGCAGTGGGTTGTGAGGGACAGGAACTGAGCTGTTGTTAACTCTGAACTTGAAGATTTACAAACTGTTCTCAAGAGCAATTATAGATAGGCATTAAATGCTGGTCTAGCCAACGATGCTCACACCCTGTGAAAGAATAAAAATTCTCCTCTTTCCTCCATGGATTTATAGGTGAGTTTCTCTGTAGTGACCTCCTCCGAGAGAGCCCGGGCTGGTAGTTTTTCAATTCTTTTCCAGTTAAGATTCCCTTATATTATTAAGTGCAACCTTTCCATTGACACATTCAGCACAGACTCAGTCCTGTCATTTCACCTTGGCTTGAGTTGCCTTGTTTTTCACCACCCACTGATGATCATCCTCACAACATTTAGAAAATATTTCAAAAGTTATTTTGAGCCTTCATCACATAAAAACTAGAACATTGGAAACAGAGTATTCAGCCCTTCCCACATACTCTGTTTTGGTATCCATTCTCCACATGAGCAGTGGTAATATATTGGTAATTGGGCCATTGATCCAGAGACCTAGGCTACTCCTGTGGAGTCATGGATTCAAATTCCATCACAGATTCTGAAGATATTCAATTAATTAATAAATCTGGATTAAAAAGCTATGATCTCATCAATAATGGGCATGAATCTATGGGATGGTTATAAAAACTTTCCTGGTTCTCTGATGCTCTTCATGGAAGGGTAGGAAATCTCATCCTTATCTGATCTGGCCTACATGTGACTCCAGACCCACAGCAATGTGATTGACTCTTAATTGCCCTCTGAAATGGCCCAGCAAGCCACTCGGTTGTAGGTCGCTCACCACCTGCTCAAGAGCAGTTAGGGATGGGTAATAAATGCTGGCCTTGCAGGTGATGGTCACACCTCAAGAGTGAATAACATAAGTATTCCTAACCCCATGTGCCCATCCTATTTTCAGATTACTTCATTCCTCCATCTAGCTAATCTATTCCTCCAGACTGCTGATGTTAATTTCCACAACCCTCTTTATTAGCCCTGAGGGTGTTTGCTCCTTCCTTTAAGTGGCCACATCCTTTTAAATTTTCCCACCTGGATTAATGGAAATTACTCCCACACCACAAGTGCACTCCCTGTCCTTGACTTAATGAGCACAGAGAGAACATTCCATGGATCTCAATGAGCTGAGCTCACACACGCACATGAGGTCAGCCTCCGATGTATTATCCTCCCCCAAACAGGGTAAGAGGATCACATAATCAGTTGCTAAAAATAGACACATAAGCCTGAATTTTTCAGATTGTTATGATCCCAGATGAGGTTACCCCTGGACAAGATTGATCCCAGAGAGGAACCCAGCTTGATAGATTCTAACTTTTTATTTGTTTGTTTAGATATGTGGAGGGTGGTTACAGAACCGACACTTTCTCTCAGAAGCCTTCCGCAAGGGTTCACCTCCAGGGTTTCGAACTCTCCATCCAATGTTCCTCTCCCCTGGGTCACCACATGCATTCAAGCTTTCTTCCACATACTCTCTCTCACTGACCCAGCTGTCAACAGTACACCATTGCTTCACATGCCCATAGCAAAGAGTTACAGACCTTCAGTTGTCTCTTTGGACCTTCTGGCCTCTTGCAAGCTGTTCTCACTTTAAATCTGCTTTCTGTAACTTTTGTCTCTTTAAATCTTAAGCGGGGAGCCTTTCTCTCTGCCCCTCACTCTTAACTTCACTTTTTCCAGGTTCCTGTCTATCCTTTGGGTAGAAGGTCTTCTTGGGACTTTCTCCTGTTCCATTCTCCTGGATTTTGGTATATTTTCTTCAGCTTGGGACTGGCTATCTGTCCCCTTTGCTCCAGTCTCTCCTGGCAGCAACTTTCAAAGCCAACTGAACTCAAACAGCTTCCAAATCAAAACTGCTGTTTCTAGTTTTTTTCTGTGTGTGTCTGTGGGAGGGACCTGTCTCTCTGGGCCCCTATTGCTCGGCAACAGCCCGGTTGCTCTACTCTTGTTTGTTTAACAGCTGCAAAAGTCGTAAAGCTCTCATTAGAAATGCAGGCACCTTTTAAAGTGAAACTAAAACTCAACTTGACCCTTTCCTAACCCATAAATGCAGAAATACAAATCAAGCTTAAGCTTTAAAGCTAAAATTAATTCCTAACACCTACAAATGCAAATATAACATACTTAAACTATCTCTATTTCCTAACAGGATGGCAGGGTCTCGCTCCCTGCCATCCAAAGAGTCGGCGGAAAACACATCCCCACCAATTCGGAGTGCCCCACAGCCATTTCACACTCGAATGAGCATTCAGTAGCTGCAGACGGGACCTCTGCTCCTCATTTGCAAGGAAATCCCTCCTTAGAGAGTTGCCAGCCAATCAGATTGGCCGGCAACTCTCCAGTCCCTGCAGTGGTCTGAAGAAGAAACACAGGAGGATGCCGGAGCCTAAATCCGGGCACCTGAGGCCCAGGGTCTCAGGGCGGGGAAGGTAGGGAAGGCCTGTGGGGGGCTGCGAAGGAGGCGATTGGGTCCTGGGGGAGAGGTGTGGTGGTCGGGGGGGAGAGAGGTCTAGAAGCCACTGGACCTTAAGTGGAGGGGGGCACCCCCAGTCAGAAAGGGGTTTCTCAGCCCTTCCCCCAACCCTTCCCGCATGAGATCTAACTCTGTTCTTGTTCAGGTTTCCCACCACAGATGCTCAATAATCCCACCAGCCTAAAACTTGAGGCTGGGCAGGAAACAGCACTTAAATGGCCAATAATTGCCCTCATTTGGGGCAAGGGAAGGAGGGTTACCCGTCCGAGGCCTTGCCTGCCCCAACGTAAAATCGCTGCGAGGTCAGGGCGGGCGGGAACCCAGAGGGAATCCTATTCCTTCTATTTCCAATGCCCCCCCCCCCTCCACTACAGCCCCACCAACCACCTAAAAACCCACCAGCACGGGAGTGTAAAATTCTGGCCATAGAACTGAAGCCCATCTGAAAAAATATATTTGTCTAATATGGGAGATGCAACTGATTAAAAAGGCAATTATTATGATGCTCCCTGACTAAGCAGTGCCAGCTGAGGCTCAGCTGGTAGCATCTCATCTCTGAGTCACAAGGATATGGATTCAAGTCCCACCCAACAGATTTGAGCACAGATCTCAGCTCCACTGCAATACTGAGGGAGTGCTGTACTGTTGGAATTGCTGTCTTTTGAATGAGATGTTGAACTGAGATCCTGTCTGTCCTCTCTGGTGGCAGATCCTTTGACACTATATTGAAGGAGAGCAGTGGAGTTATCATTGATGTCCCAGTCAATATTTATCCCTCAACCAACATCACCAGAAGCAGATTCCCTGGTCATTATCATATTGCTGTTTGTGGGATCTTGCTATGTGTAAATTAACAGCCATGTTTCCCACATTATAGAACAGTGACTACACTTCAAAATACTTCATTGGCAGCATGCCTGAAGAAGTCCTGGAGTTGTGAAAGGCACTATATAAATGCAACCTCTCTTTCTAATTAGAAGCATTGGTTATATTTGAATATAGAAAGCTCAGTTGTTGCGTTTTGTCTGTTACGTTTTTCCTCCCCCGTCTCTGTAGGTCTAACTGCGGCATTACTCCAGCCCAGTGATACAAAGCTGCCACATTTCACCCGGTCGTTGTTTTGGAGCCAGGAAGTGTGGTGACTTTATGCAGTTGACCCGCAACTGAAAGCCCAAACACTGGGATTTGTCCAGTGTCAGGGCTGACACTCCAGTGCAGTACTGAGAGAGTGCTGCAAGGTCGGAGGCGCCATCTTTCGAATGAGATGTTAAACTGAGGCTCCACCTGCTCAGTTTGATGCAGAAGATCTCATGGCCCTATTTAGAAGAGCAGGAGAGTTCTCCCTGGAGTCCTGGCCAATATTAATCCCTCAATCGACAACACAAACTCAGATTATCTGGTCATAATCGCATTGTTGTTTGTGGGAGCTTGCTGTGCGCATTCTGTGCTTCCTACATTACAATAGTGACTACACTCCAATAAGTAGCTCACTGGTTGTGAAGTGTTTTGAGACGTCGCGTGGTCATATAGAGCGCTATATAAATGCAAATCTTTCTTTTTGGTTCAGTGCGCACAGCTTTGTTCAGCACTGTGCATGTGTGTGAAAATGTGTGACTAAAGTTCCATACCCATATCACACCACAGTGACGCTTGTTCTGTACTGGTGACACATTTCACTCACTGTTAAACTATTGTTAACTTACAGTAAATGCATCTTGTGATGATCTTCCTCTTTCACTCATTGCTAATTTAGTGAGAGGAAGATGGCCTGGTCAGAAATTGAAACTCATCTTCCTGGCATGAATTTAAAGGGGCTCTGTCCTTATGCTAAAGTATTTTACAAACCTTTATTTCATTTATTTGCCAATCACAATAAGACCATAAGACATAGGAGCAGAAATTAGGCCATTCGGCCCATTGAGTCTGCTCCACCATTCAATCATGGCTGATAAGTTTCTCAACCCCATTCTCCCGCCTTCTCCCCGTAACCTTTGATCCCCTTACCAATCAAGAACCTATCTATCTCGGTCTTAAATATACTCAATGACCTGGCCTCCACAGCCTTCTGTGGCAATGAATTCCATAGATTCACCACTCCCTGGCTAAAGAAGTTTCTCCTCATCTCTGTTCTAAAAGGTCTTCCCTTTATTCTGAGGCTGTGCCCTCGGGTCCTAGTCTCTCCTACTAATGGAAACATCTTCCCCACATCCACTCTATCCAGGCCTTTCAGTATTCTGTAAGTTTCAATCAGATCCCCCCTCATCCTTCTAAACTCCATCGAGTATAGACCCAAAGTCCTCAAACGTTCCTCATATGTTAAGCCTTTCATTCCTGGGATCATTCTCGTGAACCTCCTCTGGACCCTCTCCAGGGCCAGCACATCCTTCCTGAGATACGGTGCCCAAAATTGCTCACAATATTCTAAATGTGGTCTGACCAGAGCCTTATAAAGCCTCAGCAGCACATCCCTGCTTTTATATTCTAGTCCTCTCGAAATGAATGCCAACATTGCATTTGCCTTCCTAACTACCGACTCAACCTGCAAGTTAACCTTAAGAGAATCCTAGACTAGGACTCCCAAGTCCCTTTGCACTCCAGATTTCTGAATTCTCTCCCCATTTAGAAAATAGTCTATGCCTCTATTCTTTCTACCAAAGTGCATGACCTCACACTTCCCCACATTGTATTCCATCTGCCACTTCTTTGCCCATTCTCCTAACCTGTCCAAATCCTTCTGCAGCCTCCCCACCTCCTCAATACTACCTGTCCCTCCACCTATCTTTGTATCATCTGCAAACTTAGCCAGATTTTCCTCAGTTCCTTCATTAATGTATAAAGTGAAAAGTTGTGGTCCCAACACTGACCCCTGCGGAACTCCACTAGTCACCAGCCGCCATCCTGAGAAGGACCCCCTTATCCCCACTCTCTGCCTCTTGCCAGACAGCCAATCTTCTATCCATGCTAGTACCTTGCCTCTAACACCATGGGCTCTTATCTTACTGAGCAGCCTCCTGTGCGGCACCTTGTCAAAGGCCTTCTGGAAGTCCAAGTAGATAAAATCCATTGGCTCTCCTTTGTCTAACCTACTTGTTACCTCCTCAAAGAATTCTAACAGATTTGTCAGGCATGACCTCCCCTTGATGAAACCATGCTGACTTTGCCCAATTTTTCCATGCACTTCCAAGTATTCTGAAATCTCATCCTTAATAATGGACTCTAAAATCTTACCAACAACCAAGGTCAGGCTAATCGGCCTGTAATTTCCCGTCTTTTGCCTCACTCCCTTCTTAAACAGGGGGGTTACATTAGCGATTTTCCAGTCCTCTGGGACCCTCCCTGACTCCAGTGATTCCTGAAAGATCACCACTAACGCCTCCACTATCTCTTCAGCTATCTCCTTCAAAACTCTGGGGTGTAATCCATCTGGTCCAGGTGATTTATCCACCTTCAGACCTTTCAGTTTTCCTAGCACCTTCTCCTTGGTAATGGTCACCATACTCATCTCTGCCCCTCGACTCTCTTGAACTTTGGGGATGTCACTCGTGTCTTCCACTGTGAAGACTGACACAAAGTACCTATTCAGTTCCTCTGCCATTTCTTTGTTCCCCACTACTACTCCAGCGTCATTTTCCAGTGGCCCAATGTCCACTTTTGCCTCTCTCTTACTCTTTATATATCTAAAAAAACTCTTGCAATCTTCTTTTATATTATTGGCTAGTTTACCCTCATATTTAATCTTCTCCCTCCTTATTTCTTTTTTAGTTGTCCTCTGTTGGTCTTTGTAGGCTTCCCAATCCCCTGGTTTCCCACTACTCTTCGCCGCATTGTATGCTTTCTCTTTAGCTTTTATGCTGTCCCTGACTTCCCTTGTCAGCCATGGTTGCCTCATCCTCCCTTTAGTATGCTTCTTCTTCCTAGGGATGAATTTTTGCTGTGTCTCTCAAATTGCTCCCAGAAACTCCTGCCATTGTTGTTCCACTGTCTTTCCTGCTAGGCTCATCTCCCAGTCAATTCTGGCCAGCTCCTCCCTCATGCCTCTGTAGTTGCCTTTATTCAACTGTAATACCGTTACATCTGATTCCAGCTTTTTCCTCTCAAATTGCAGGGTAAATTCTATCATATTATGGTCACTTCCTCCTAAGGGTTCCTTCACCTTAAGCTCCCTTATCAAAACTGCTTCATTACACATCACTAAATCTAGAATTGCCTGTTCCCCAGTGGGCTCCACCACAAGCTGCTCCAAAAAGCCATCTCGTAGACATTCCACAAATTCCTTTTCTTGGGATCCACTACCAACCTGATTTTCCCAGTCTACCTGCATATTGAAATCCCCCATGATCACTGTAACCTTGCCTTTCTTACACGCCTTTTCTATCTCCTGGTGTATCTTGTGCCCCACATCCTGACTACTGTTCGGAGGCCTGTACATAACTCCCATTATGGTTTTTTTACCTTTGCAGTTCCTCAACTCTACCCAAACAGATTCTACATCATCTGACCCTACGTCATTTCTTGATATCGATTTAATTTCATTTCTTACTAACAAAGTAACCCCACCCCCTCTGCCAACCTGCCTATCTTTTCGATAGGATGTATATCCTTGGATATTTAGCTCCCAGTCCTGATCCCCTTGCAGCCATGTCTCCGTGATGCCCACCACATCATACCTGCCAATTTCAATCTGCGCCACAAGCTCATTTACCTTGTTTCGTATACTGCATGCATTCAGATACAACACCTTCAGTCCTGTATTTCCCGTCCCCTTTCTCATTGTCGTCTCCTTATCTGTTTTGCTTGAAGTTAGATTCCTAGCCCTTTCCAAACACTCTGTCCTATTTTGTGTTCTGAAGACTTTAATAGCCTCTCCTGGGCTCTCCTTCCTTTTCAGTTTTTTCATAATTTTCCATGAAGTTGAATCCACCCCCGCACACGATTTCCTGCTGCTTTGTTTCCCATTAGTCATACTTCTTGGAGTTTTACCCTTCCCTCCCCCCCACTTTCTAGTTTAAAGTCCTGTTGACCACTCTATTTACCCTTTTCGCTAGAACATTGGTCCCAGATCGGTTCAGGTGGAGACCGTCCCAACGGTACAGATCCCTCCTGTTCCAATACTGATGCTAGTGCCCCACGAAATGGAACCCCTCTTTCCCGCACCACTCCTTTAGCCACATGTTTACTTCCCTTATTCTGGCGTCCCTATGCCAATTTGCACGTGGCTCGGGTAGTAATCCAGAGATTATAACCCTTGAGGACCTGTTCTTTAATTTAGTTCCTAGTTCCTGATAATCTGTGATAATGTGGTACACATGCCATTTACACTGTGAAAAACATTGGCCATGGGGTACAGTAGAGGAGAAGGAGTGGGGGTCCACAGATTGTCAGTCAAAATTCACCACAGCAAACTGAACCCAACAAACTGAGCCCAACTAACCCAACAAACTGAGTCCAACTAACCTAACAAACTGAGCCCAACTAACCCAACAAACTGAACCCAACAAACTGAACCCAACAAACTGAACCCAACTAACCCAACAAACTGAATCTAACTAACTTGTCTACTTGATAACTGAGACCAGAAAAACAATGAAAACTGTTAGATCATTATAAAATGGTTCATTAGTTGGGCTTTTACTGAAGAGAATGCACCTTGTGTGCAACTCCTGCCCTGTATATAACTCCCCACACCTGATCACTTTTCCTGGGGAGGACCTGGGCAGGACCTGATCTGAATGTCACACCTTCACTGAATGACACAAAAACATTTACCATCAAGCTCCCACATGAAGAATAGCCACTGAGCTCCAAGAGATTGCAGCTAGTAGTTGTGGATCTGTACCCCTAACAAGATTCAACATCAACAGGAGGGAGCAGAAAAATCACAAACTGTAAATAAATTCTGAAGTCAGGTGCTAAACTTTTCTGTAACCTTGGTAACCTATCATTTGGACATAACATGTGATTGAAAAAGCTAATTGAAATAGCTAACCATCTCTCCCTAACATTCAATGGCATTCTTATCACTGAATCCCCCACCATCAGCATCACCATTGACCAGAAACTGAACTGGATCAACCACATAAACATTGTGGTTGAGCAGGTCAGAGGCTGGGAATTCTGCGGTGAGTAACTCACCTCCTGTCCACAATCTACAAGGCACAAGTCAGGAGTGTGATGGAATACTCTCCACTTGCCTGGATGAGTGCAGTTCCAAAGACACTGAAGAAGCTTGAAACCATCCAGGACAAAGCAGCCCACTTGATTGGCACCCTATCCATTACCTTAAACATTCACTCTCTCCACCACCGACACACAGTAGCAGCAATGTGTACCATCTACAAGATGCACTGCAGCAACTTACTAAACCTCCTTCAACAGCACCTTCCAAACCAGTGACCTCTACCATCTAGAAGGACAAGTGCAGCAGGTGCATGGGAACACCATCACCTGCAAGTTCCCCTCCAAGCTACACATCATCCTGACTTGGAAATATATCGCTGTTCCTTCACTGTCGCTGGGTCAAAATCCTGGAACTCCCTCCCTAACAGCACTGTGTGTACACTGCTTGAACTGCAACAGTTTGAGAAGGTGGCTCACCACCACTTTCTCAACAGCAATTCCTTCCTTCCTTGGTTCCCTCCCGTGTCTAGTGATGCACGAGGTAGGCAAAGCACATGCTCATGGTTGTTTCCATAACTAGTGTTTCCTGGGACAGATCGCTTGTCTGCCGCCAGAGGTTATAGGTTGATGGGCGCCAGTTGTCATGAAGCTATTAATGTATATAATGTTATTGGAAATTATTTTTTTAAAAGAGGTTTAGTCTGTGGGTGTGTCTTTGTGTGTTTTAATTGTTTTAAAGCCAGCTAGTCTGGATGTTTTGATGTATAGTAGTTTTGAAGTGGAAACAGAGGTAGAAGTACATTTGCGTTTTGTTGAATAGAGCATTCAAGAGTTGGAGTGAAATCTTGCACCTAGCTAGGAGACACCAATCAATGTTTATATTACTAATAAAATTGGTACCATGAAAGGGGTTTTATTGTTAGAAGAGGTGGAGTTCAAAGGGTCTGGTGATACAATGAGAATTTACATTCAAAGAGAAGTGCTGGGTATAACAGAAAGCAGTTTTGTGTGTGCAGGGCAGAGGCATGTAACATCAAAGCAGCTGTAAGCCTACAGCTGTCCGCAAAGGAACTAAAGTGAAAGGAACCTCATTTTGAATTTGTACGGTGAAAATGCTTTGCCTGGTGTCAGCTTAAAGTCTATAGGTTGTTGTTACCTTAGTGGAGATTAGTTTGGGAATTTGTTAAAAAGTTATGATGGTAGTAATCTGTGGCCATGTGGATATGTTTAACTAGTGTAAATTAATAAATGTCTCATGTAGTTTGATATAAAAACCTCTCGAGAACTGGTGGTATTATTCCTGAATTCAGAGCTGCCACTCAAAACATGCCAATTGAAAATATAGGTTATGGCAGTGGTTTAAAGTTTTCCTCTGGGAATTTAAATAACTCAGCCTTTACCAACTGCTGTGTCATAACACAGTCCACATCTAGCATGGCTGACCATGCACTCCTGCTCTTATTGCCGGCCATAGGTGTATTGGAAGGATTTACAAGTTGATACTCAGCCTGTTTGGCCACATTATGAACACACCTCCAACGGCCACCCAGTCCTGGAGTGGCTCAGAGGCAGGGATGCTACACACTGCGCACAAGACCTCCCAACAGCAATTAGGGATGAACAATAAAAATGCTGGCCTTGCCAACAACGTTCAGATCCCATGAATGAATTTTAAAAATTACAAAATCCACCCACAGGCAGATGATGGTAGTTAAAACATGTGCAATTGACTAAAGCTCACACCACCACATAATGAGGGACTTTCACAGAGCAAAGCTAAGCAGCTGTAACCAGTCAGATACAGATGATGTAGCCAATCAAAGCTACAGTGAAATCTTGTCCATCTCAGCAATGTACTTTACAGGGGCATTAGTATGTTCAGCTGACATGTCATGGGATTACATTTCGCAAGGAGAATTCCTGTTTCCTCACAGCGATTTGAGGTTGTGTCAGCAATAATATCTATCTGAGGACAGGACCAGAAAGTATAAAAAATAATCAAAAATGCTAATGGAATGTTGGCCTTTATCCCAAAGGGGCTGGAGTACAAAGAGGAAATGATGCTTCAGTTGTTTAAAGCTTTGGTTGGACCAAATCTGGAGTCACTGGGTTCAGTTCTGGGCACTGCACCTCAGAAAGGATCTCTTGGCCATTTAGAGGGTGCAGCGCAGACTGATACCGGGGACAAAAGGGTTAAATTATGAGGGCAAGTTGTAAAAACTTGCATCCCCTTGAGTTTAGACAGTTTTGGTGGGGGGGATCCATACGAGGTATTTAAAATAATGAAGCAATTTGATAGGGTAGATACAGAGAGGGCATAACTTTAAAGATTATTCAGGAGTGAAGTCTGGAAACAATTTTTCACACAAAGGGCTGCAGAAATCTGGAATTCTCCCCCCTAAAAGGCAGTGGTTGCAGAATCAATTATAATTTTCTTGACTAAGATATTGGTGGCAGGTGTTTCACATTATTCACAGCACAAGGTGTCGCTGAGGCTCCTCAAGGCAAGGACATGGCAGGAACCACCCCCACAAATTGGTAAAACCTTCCTGCTAAACTAGACTAATTTCCCTGACCCGACCAATTAACTCGCTGTTGGAAGGTGAACTGTTCCTTCCCCTAGTGACTCAGCTTAACAAGGGCTTATAACAACATAATAATGTTCAGAAGCAGTTCCAGTCTGGAGCAATGTGACAAGCAATGAAAAGATGTTGACATGAGTGAATCTTCGGGTGTGGCTTCCTCCTGTTACTGATCTCTCTGGACTTCGTCGGGATTGTTGATTTGGAATTCCCCACTCCAGTTAACTTCCTGGAATGCCTTTCACAGAGAAACCTGTTTCGTCAATCATAGAGTGAAAGAGGGAGTTTAGCAAACACAGATATGGTGGCGCACCCCTCGGCTATTCACTGATGGGAAGTTACAGGCCAAAGTCTATTTTTTCTCAGAAATATGTTACATCAACTCTTTTCCCTTTCCTGCTTCTATTTTCTCCTCTCACGAAGATGGTTCCATAGGCCCTGAGGGTCCACAGGCACCAGCCTCCCGCACATGTTTCACCCCTCCGGCTGCACCTAGTGCATTAATCAAGGCAGCCAGGTTGATTTACTAGGCCTCCCTCTTCCCATGTGCTAGACAGGAGCGGTGGTGTACCAGAAATGCTGCTTAATTCCGGGGCCATTAGCCTGGCTCAGACACAGCCATGGCTGGGCCTAGCACTGGGCACATAAGCTTTGGGGCAACTGCCAAAGACCCTGAGGCCTCAGAAAAACTGTACATTACAAGGCCCACTTACTCCAGGCCTATCTTCAGCTCAGTGCCAGGCCCTGTGATCTGAAGAGGGCTCCCAATCCTGGCTTCCTCTGCAAAACACATGGCCTCTCATTAAGATTGAGGGTCAATGACTGAGAACACCCCTTCCTCATTTAAATGACAAACACAGACTCAAATCCACCTTCAGCTGTGGCTCAGTTCATAGCACCCTCGCCTTTGAATCAGAGGGTTGTGGGTTCATGTCCCACTCCCGGAAACCAAGAACTGTGATTGTACTCGAAAGAGTTGCAATCTGTGACTGTTGATAACTTGAAAGAATTTCCCCCTCCCTACAAGGCATGTTAATTGTATATTAATTTATATTTAATTATATGTAAATGGTGGGCACTAACTGTGGATTCACTTGTAACCCTATAGACAAAAACTGAAACTGTGCTTTTTGGGTTAGGAGGCTCATGTTTGTATTGTGTATCTCTTCAAATAAAAGCTTCTAAACATCTTTCAGGATTGGTTTCAGCTCTATCTTTCACCACCTGGCTTCCTGGTTCCAAGGCATTAACACCCAAGACCCAGATCTTTAAGAGAAGATTTGAAACACCTACATTTATATGGCGACTTTCACAATCTCCAGGATTCCAAAGTACATTACAGCCAATGAACTATTTTTTGAAATGCAGTCACTCTTGGAATGTAAGAAATGAAGCGGCTAATTTGCTCACAGCAGGCTACCAAACACAGCAAGGTGATAATCACCAGATCATGTTTTTGTGATGGTGTTCACTAACAAAACCAGGCCACTCCATTAACACCCAGGGCCCAACCTGTTAACACCCAAGGCCCACCCCATAACACCCAGAGCCCACCCCAATAACTCCCAGGGCCCACCCCATTAACACCCAGGGCCCACCACATTAACATCTAGGCTCCATCCCATTAAAACCCAGGGCCCAGCCCATTAACACCCAGGGCCCACCCCATTAACACCCAGGGTCCACCCTATTAACACCCAAGGCCCTCCCCATTAACACCCAGGGTCCACCCTATTAATACCCAGGGTCCACCCCATTAACACCCAAGGCCCTCCCCATTAACACCCAGGGCCCACCCCATTAACACTGTGCAGTGTATTTCACAAATGATCCTAGGGTAATGATTCTGGAACAAGACTTAATTGGAATAAACCTGTTCCATCGGACAGTTTGTTACCCCTGTTCAATGTTCATTGCTAACCCTGTCTTACATTTACTGAAGCTTCAGCTCTGTGCAATTGTTTACAACCAGTGGTTCCACACGGTTACTACCCGAACACTGAGGTTGCTAATTACCCCGGGTATATCAGACACATGGCCACTGTCACAGAAGTATAATATTTTTCATGATATTATTGTAGGCCTATGGGTGTGATTGTGGATGGTTCTGTCTGTGTCACTGATTAATTGATTGAATTCGAGTCAGATAGACTTCAAGGTTGAAATTATCAAAAGAGTTAGGTGTAAAGCAGACTTTTGAAATGGAGATAAGAGAAGCAAGGATGAGGGTTCCACGGGTAAGATGTGAATGAAATTTGCCTTTTTAAATAAGTGAAGGAGTTGTTTGATTTTCAAAGGGTTGGTAGGATGATTACAACTAACAAAATAAATAGAGCAAGGTTATTATGTGTGTTTTTCCCAAAAGGAAAGATGCCATTTGACAACATGAAATAATTTTATGTTATGGGAAAAGTAAATTTCCGAAGACATGTTGAACAATGGTATTTTACATTAGAGAGAGAGGAACATTTATAAAGAAGGATGGATGGCTATGTAGGGTGTGGCCATGTAAAATCTTGAAAGGTACACCATGTGAAAGACTTGGACGAAGCCCTAGCCACTCTGCAGGAAGACGTGCTATTCCAGTAAATTATGTTAAAAGCCTTTGCAATCCCACTGTCGAGTGGGTGCTGTGGTAACCTTGCCAGATTGCCTTTTCAAATCTAAAATCTATTTTGGACTGTTGCCTTAAAGGGAATATGTAGTTGGGAGCCTGTCTATCCTTTTAATTATTTTATAGGTTTCAATGAGATCACCTCTAATTCTTTGAACCTCTAGAGAATACAGGCCCAGTTTCCACAATCTCTCTACATAGGAGTCCCGCTACCCAGGGAATAAGCCTGGTAAGCATTTGTTGCACTCTCTCTATGGCAATAATATCCTTCCTAAGGTTAAGGCACCAAAACTGCACACACTACTCCAGGTGCAGTCTAACCAAGGTTCTACACAATTGAAGCGAAACTTCACTACTGTTATACTCAAATCCTCTTGTGATAAAGGCTAACATACCATTAGCCTTCCTAATTGCTTGCTGCACCTGCATGTGACTTATTGACGAGGACACCCAGCTCCCTTTGTACACCTACACTTTCTAATCACTTACCATTTAAGAAATACCCTGCACATCTGTTCCTCCTACCTCACATTTTTCCACATTACATTCCATCTGCCATGTTCTTGCCCATTCACTAAGTCAATCCAAATCCACTTGAAGCCGCTTTGCATCTTCCTCACAACACACATTACCCCCCAAAATTTGTGTCCTCCACAAACTTTGAAATATTACATTTGGTCCCTATGTCCAAATCATTGATATATATTGTGAATGGATGGGGCCCAAGTACTGATCCTTGCAGTATCCCACTAGTCACAGCTTGCCAAAGTGAGAATGACTCATTTGTTCTTACTCTCTCTTTTCTGCCTGTTCGTCAATCCTTAATCCATGCCAGTATATTACCTCCTACCCCATGTGCTTTAATTTTACTAACCAACCTCCTGAGGGGAACTCTATCAAAAGCCTTCTAAAAGTCCAAGTATACTATGTTCACCAACTCCCCTTTATCAATTCTGTTAGTGTCATTCTGTTAGTGACATGTTCAAAAAACTCCAACAAGTTCATCAAACATGATTTCCCATTCATAAATCCATGTTGATTATGCTCAATCAGATCATTATTATCCAAGTGTCCATTTATCACATCCTTTATAATAGATTCTAGCATTTTCCTTACTACTGATGCAAGATTTACAATTCTGTAGTTCCCGGTTTTCTCTCTCTCTCCCTTTTTAAATAGTGGGGTGACATTTGCTACATTCCAATCTGCAGGATCCATTCCAAATTCTATAGAATTTTGGAAGATGATCACCAATGCATCCAACCTTCTTAATAATACTAATTTCCTTCAAATCCTCATTCTCCCTCGCCCCTTGGATCTCTAATTCTGGGATATTTCCTGTATCTTCCTCAGTGAAAACAGACACAAAATAATCATTTAGATCTTCTGCCATTTCTCTATTATCCATTATAAATTCTCCTGACTCTGCCTGCAATGAACCTGCATTTGTCTTAGCCAACCTTTTCCTTTTTACATACCTATAGAAGCTTTCACAGTCCGTTTTTATGTTTTTCACTAGCTTGCGTTCATATTCTATTCTCCCTTGACTTATCGGTTTCTTGGTCCTCCTTTGCTATACGTTAAAATGTTCCCAATCCTCAGGTTTATTACTATTTCAGGCAACGTTAACAAGCCTTTTTCCTTTAATCTTATACAATCCTTAACTTCCTTTGTTTGCCACTCCTAAATATTGCTACTAAACAATCAGAAACATTACAATGAAGTCTTCCCTCTACCACTGTCCAATAGAGAAAAGCCGAGCCCAGTCTATTCTCTCCCTCTTTCATTCCATTCCAATGAGACCAACAAACCCAGCTCAGATCAAAGATTGACCCTGAAGAATTTTGATTCCGCCTCTCTGAAGTACTTTGGGACATTTTCCTACATTACATAGGCACCGCATGAGTGCCAGTTGTTGTAAGTCTCAGTATTACCGCTGGCACCTCACTACAGATGCATCCCCCCCACCCAGCTGAATTTCCCCAGCATCGGAGCAGCCATGGTGTGACACAGACCAGTGGCAGTCTCACAAAAAATGGACTTGCATTTTCCAAAGCGCCTCTCATAACCTCAGGATTTCACAACTTAGTTTCTGAAGTTGTCAGATAGCAAACACAACAGCTAATTTTACATTCAGGAAGTTCTCACAAGTAACAACGTGATAATGACCAGAAACTGTTTTAAGCATTGTTTAAGGAATGTATATCAGCCAGGACATCAGGATTAACCCCTTTGTTCTTCTTCGAAAGTTCCATCCACCTGATGGCAGATGGGGTCTTGGTTTAACATTTCCTCTGAAAGACGGCATCTCTACCAGTGCGGCACTACCTCAGTACTTCACAAGGGTGTCAGCCAGAATTTTGTGCTCAAGCCTCTTGAGTGGGGCTTGAACCCATGACCTTCTGATTCAGAGACAAAAGCGTTACCAACTGAACTACAGATAACTATGAAATAAATAGAAGAAATAAAATCATTCAAAGCTCTCTTCACATATTTGTGGAAATGATGCATTTATTATCATTTGTAAACATAAAGTATATGTCACATTGCAGATGTCTGAAGGTTTCTACATAGTTATTCCCTTTTATTGTCGAGAACTTACATCGAGAACATCTGTTTGACATTCTAGGCACCAGAACCAAATGCCAACACTGACAATTTAACCTGGCCATGCCCATCTATGTTGTTGGATATCACAGTCAGAAACAGTAACAAGGGCTCCATCCACAATCCAAACAAGGGGAGAGAGTGAAGCACTCTGCCTTGGCCAGCAGGGCAGTGCACTGGGTTTTGAATAGTCAACCAGAGTCTGTGATCGACAAGCCCCGTTCAGCAATCAATGTCAATCAGTGAAAGTATGTTAATTCCCTCATTCAAAACATTCATCGATACATGTGCAGTTCCAGGACAAGACAATTTATATTAAAATCAACACAGGGAATGATGGTTATATATTCCCGATCAAGGTTGTAAGGTGTAGCAACAGTAATTAAAATAACATAAAACCCAACGCACACAACAGAAGAAGCACGCCCTCAGAAGTCTTCGCATTCTCAGACTCTGTTCAAAAAAATCTTTAAATCACTGGATAGACGGCGTGTGTCGCAATTCCACAGTTGTTATGCCTGTTTCTGGACATTAAAATGTAGCCCTCATTTCCCCATTCAACACCATAGCTGGAAAAAATTTTAAAAGCAACAATTAATTGTGATATTGCATTATTTGTGATTGAAATTATTGCTGTAAATGCTGCTAAAGTCAATGCACCATTGAACATTTGTGTCTTATTCCTCCTAAACTCTATTTCCAACATGCCCTCTTTCCACTGCCCTGTAAGTACTGTCCTATATGTGCACAGTCTTATACATGTGCACTGTCCTTTACGTGCACTGTCCTATACATGTGCACTGTCCTGTACATGTGCATTGTCCTATATGTACACTGCCCTATATGAGTGTGCTGTCCTTTATATGTGTACTGTCCTATATTTGTGCACTGTCCTTTGTGTGCACTGTCCTATATATGTGCACTGTCCTATACATATGCATTGTCCTATATATGTGCACCGTTCTATATATGTGCACCGTTCTATATATGTGCATTGCCCTTTATGTGCATCATCCTATATATGTACACTGTCCTATATATGTGCTGTCCTTTATGTGCACTGTCCTATGCATGTGCATTGTCCTATATATGTACACTGACCTTTTTGTGTACTGCCCTTTATGTGCACTGTCCTATATATGTGCACTGCCCTATATATGTGCACTGTCCTTTATGTGCACTGTCCTTTATGTGCACTGTTCTATATGTGCACTGTCCTTTATGTGCACTGTCCTTTATGTGCACTGTCCTTTATGTGCATTGTCCTTTATATGCACTGTTCTATATATATGCATTGCTCTTTATGTGCACTGTCCTTTACATATGCACTGTAGTATATATGTGCACTGTCCTTTATATGCGCACTGTCCTATATATGTGCACTGCCCTATATGTGTACACTGTCCTATATATGTGCATTGTCCTTTATATGTGCACTGTACTATATGTACACTCTCCTATATACTTGCGCTACCTTTATGTGTGCACTGTCCAATACGTGCACAGTCCTATATATGTACACTGTCATTTATACGTGCACTGGGCCATATATATGCACTGTCCTATATAAGTACACTGTCCTTCATGTGCACTGCCCTATATGTGTGCACTGTCCTTCTCTGTGTTGTAAAAAACATATCTTTTTATTTCTGCTGGACTGTTGATTAAAATTACAATGGCTGCAGTTTGAAAGACATGTCTACTGGAACAGTGTGAGGGATATATACAATGTTGCTGTCCTGGAACAGAGTGTGCCATGAAAGACAGGATGGTGCCAAGGAGGAGTCTGGGGAACTGCCTGGCAATGTATTAATTGGCTCCTGACCAGGTGACCAGGGTTTATGTGTTAGCAGTGCAGCGGAGTAGCTCCTAGCTTGAAAAGAGAAAAGATCTAAAGCCCCTCTCTCCTGTGTGTGTCAGATTCCAGTAATTCTACAATTATAGCTAGCTAGATTCATGGAGGATGATGATGATATGCAGTGAGGTGACCCCATAGATTCTCACATTGCATTCTGTGAATGTTTGATTCCAGTCTGGCTTATGACAGCGCGAACACCCTCTGAGAGAATGCTCCTGTCAAGGAGACACAGTGGAGGCCTTAATAGTCACCCGGTTGCAGGGAGAGGATGACAACATGCAGTGAGGACACTCCATAAATGTTCACATAGGGAAGAACTTTCCCCCCCGTCGTTGCAGGAGTGGGTGGGGGGGAGTTCAGAAGCGGGCGTGCCTCCAATTGGCACCCCTGATTAGGGGTACGGCACCATTTTATGTGGGCGGGCCAAATAAGGCACGCCCAGGGTGACGTCCGCCAGGAAGTGCTATGTGATCCCTGTGTGGGCAGGGGGAAATTCCCTAAGCCGAGAGTGCAATCTTTCGCGTATGTGCACAAAAAAGCGCACTCAGCTCCCTGAGACTAAGTGCTACCTCAGGAAAATCGGCGCCAAATTCAAAAATGTGAAATACAGAAAAATAAAATTTCCTTGACACTGTCACATGAGTTAGGACATGTCCATCACTTATAATTAAACTTTTAATTACATTTTTAAAAACCTACATGAAACCCCATCCCGCCTGTGGATGAGGTTTCATGCTTTTTCTGAAGCCTGCCAGGGCTCCCGGCCTGCTGGCCAGGTCCCAGCCAGGTCCTTTAACTACTTCAATTAGAATTTAAATGGCCTCAATTGGCCGTTGACAGGCCGGCAGGCGCACAGCTGATTCGGCTGCGCCCCCGCTGACCTGAAAATTTTACGCGTTGGCGAGTGGGCCCCGCCCCCCACACTCAATATCCTGCCCACAGTCTCTGAGAATGTCTGACTCCTGTCTAGCCAAGTGCAGCTCGCTTGTGCTCTGTGATCAGGGTCATATCATAGAGACGCTGCCATGAAACTTTAGAAGCATCTGATCCTTTGTCCACCTTCAGCACCTGAGCCCTTCAGGAGCAGTGTCACTGGTCGCAGATGCTGAAAAGATGGGGGCCAGCCCCACCTTAAAGGTGCTGAGAGCACACAGAGAGTATGAGAGAACTCTGTGGCGCCTGCCCACTACATTTCTGGCAACAATGACAAGCAACATCGAGGTGCAGACATCAGTAAGGTGTCCAGGGAGTGTGAGGCCGGACCATCACTTTGGTCTGAAGGCTGCACAGAGCACAGGGAAGAGGCCCTGGACTGAGACACCTGCCATTATCTTGTGCAGAAAGGTTTCACATCTGAGTGACAAGAACACTGCTCATCAGAACAAGGAGCCATGGGCAGGGAGTCATTCTTGGGGATTTATTGATAATAGTGAACAATATGTACAAGTGATTAACATCCATGCCCAGGCTGTTCAACTCTTTCTGAAATATGGTTTGTTTGTCTGCAGTTTTATCCATTTACAGTTTAGGTCAGTTTACTGTTGCTATTTAATTTCTCATGTCTTCAAAGTTTGCCTCACATAAATTTAAAACCTTTTTTGTGACCCTCTCTCTTCCGCTCAAATCCAACTACAAATTCAAATCAGGTTAAAGTCACTGTTTCCAAAATGTCACGTTACTGTCAGATTGTTAGCTAATTTGGATTTGTTACTAAACAGTCCCAAGCGCCCCCTGGAAATTCATTGCCTTTACTACCTGACTTCTATTTCCCCAGTATGCGTGAAAGGTAACATCTCCCATTAGAACCATGGAATTTTTCATTGCAAACATGCTTCTAGCTTCTGAGTAATTAGAGCCAATTAAAGGCAGTTTTGTGCTGTGAATCCAAAGCTACTTAGAACTGGGTCAAGAATGAGGATGCAACCTGGTCACGGTCACTGATGAACATCCATTGTGGCTGCTGTCATGGTGCTCCATCTCTCCTTGTCTTCCTCAACCTCTCTTTTAACATGGCAGGCCCCTCCAACATCTCTCCTCTGTGATCCATCACCATGGCAACACACTTCAATGGGTCCATCCCAGCAGTACCAAAGTAGCCAACACATCTCCCTCAATAGCTTTTACTGCCACCCATGCCCATTGAGCATGTGGGAAAGAACATAGCTAGAGTACATCAATATAGGATGGTCACCATGAATTCTGAAGAAACCTCTTCACCCAAAGGGTGAGAATGTAGAATTCGCTACCACAGCGAGTGGTTGAGGTGAATAGTGTAGATGCATTCAAGGGGAAACTAGCCAAATATATGAGGGGGAAGGGAACAGATGGTAACGATGGCAGGTGTGCATGAGAAAAGATGGGAGGAGGCTCGAGTGGAGCATAAACACTAGCACAGATTAGTAGAGCAGAATGGCTTGCTTCTGTGCCTTATATCCTATGTAAAAACTGTCACTTCAGAAATGCCCCTTAACTTGGTTACCCCTTTTCCTCATCTACATGCTATCCCTTAGTGATGGGCCTAGCTTCCATCTGATTGCTAAAGATGCTGAGCTCTACTTCATCACCACCATTTTGCTGTTAGATTGATTAGCTAAACTGAAGTAATGGATGAGCAAGAACTTCCTCCAACTTAACACTAAGACAGAAGTAAAACATATCCAAAACTCATCTGCCTTAATCCTATTAGTAGATCCTGTTTCTCTGTTACACCCATACTCAGCAACCTCCATTGGTTTTTCATCCTTAAAGCACTGAATTCCACATTCTGGTGTTTGTCTACAATTCTTCAATGGCCTCAGCTCTCCCTCCCTCTGAGTCCTCCTGACTCTCTCTCCCTCTCAGTCTCCATGAGCTTTCTACACCGTCACATGCCCACCGTGTTCAAATCTGGCCCCTTTACAACCCTCTCTTCTCTGCTCCACCTTCAGCTTAAACATTTAAGCCTCACACTCTGGAACACTCTCTCTAAACCCACTTCTGTCGTTCTAACTTTCTCTTTCAATGCCCTTAAAGCTAACTGAATTCAGCATTCCTTCAGTTCCCTCTTCTAACTTTCCTCCAACTTCACTTCTATAAAACATTTGCTTTTTAAGGATGTGAAACAAATGCATGTTATTGATGTTGATTTCACAAACTCAGTATCCTATGCCCTCTTACATCATCAGAGGAGATTTTCAGCTCCGTTTTCTGTGCTGAATTCAAAGTCCTAGAGGTGAACAGGCATTGTGCCAATCAGAGCCCAGCAATTATAATTACATTATTTTTCATTTGCACATTTTCAATGAAGTATTGAGAAATAGCGCATTTTTATTCCATTTCTATTTTAGTATAAGTGTATAAGCTCATCAAGTGGAAGGGTATCTTCCTCCATAATAGAACCTTGGCACCTTGTACCCAACATCAAGCATTACTGGTTAAATATAGCACAGGTTAGATACAGAGTCAAACTCCGCCCACACTCCCCCAGCTTGACACTTTGACTATATGCCTTAAGGTCATCCCTAGAAGTACCCATTTCCCATGCCAGATCACCTTCTCTCTGAGCAAGATAGTTAGTCTCTCCTTTACGACTTAGAGGCACAATAAAATCCGGCGTTCTACTCTGACAAGAGATTTTAAAGCATTCACAGTTAAATATGTGGATGACGTACCTGTTTTTAACAATCCAGTATTTTGAATCAGGTGTAATTCCATATCCAACTACCAGTACCGCATGACTCATAATATAAGGTAGGCAACTGGGTTCATAGTAAATACCTGGGGAGCAATACAATGCAATCCTCAGTAAGATGTCAGCTATACATCATAATCCTTCCACCTGAGTATCAACTGAAATTTACCATAAAGTTAAAAAAAAATTTCTGCTACAGAGACATTTTAGAAAATCTGTCTCATATGTGTTCATAGTAGCTTAGCTGGTAGTACACACGCCTTGGAGTCAGAAAGGGTGTGTTCAAGTCCCATTAAGCATGTAATCCAGAGTGGCACTTCAATGCAGTACTAAGGATATGCTGCAGTGTCGGAAGTGCCTTTTTTGAATGATGGGGCATAATGTGGGAAAATGTGAATTTGTCCACTTTGGCAGGAAGAATAGAAAAGCAGCGTATTATTTAAATGGAGAGAGACTGCAGAACTCAGTGGTACAGAGGGGTCTGGGTGTCCTGGAACGTGAATCACAAAACGTTAGCATGCAGGTACGGCAAGTGACTAGGAAGGCAAATGTAATGTTGACATTTATTGCAAGGGGAACGAAGTAGGGAAATTTTACTACAGCTGTACAGGGCCTTGGAGAGACCGCATCTGGAATACAATGAACAGGTTTCATCTCCTTAATTGAAAAAAGTTATAATTACATAAGAAGCAGCTCAGAGGAGATTCACTCAACTCATTCCTGGGTTGAGGGGCTTATCTTATGAAGAAATATTGAACAGTTGGGCCTGTACCCATTGGAGTTTAAAAGAATGAGAGGTGATCTTATTGAAACATATAAGATCCAGGGGATTTGATAGGGTAGATACCGGGAGGATGTTTCCACTTGTGTGAGAGACTAGACCTAGGGGACACAGTTTAAGAATAAGAGGCAAACCATTTAAGACGGAGATGAAGAGAATTTTTTTCTCTCAAAGTGTCGTTAGTCTGTGGAATTCTCTTCCCCAGAGAGCAGCGGAGGCTGGGTCATTGAATCAAGGCAGAATTAGACAGATATTTGATCAAGTGAGTCAAGGGTATGGCGGGGGCAGACAGCAAAGTGCAGTTGAGACACAACCAGATCAGCCATGATCTTATTGAATGGTGGAACAGGCTCAAAAGGCTGAATGGCCTACTCATGCTCCTAAGTCATATGTTCCTATGTTCTTAGATGTAAAACCAAGGCCCTGTCTGCTCTTTTGAAAAACAGTAGATGAGTTATACCTGGAGTCCTGACCAATATTAATCTCTCAACCAATGTTATTAATTATCTGATCATTATCACATTGTTGTTTGTGGGAGCTTACTGTGTGCAAATTGGCTGCTGCGTTTCCTGCATTACAACACTAAAAGTATTTAATTGGCTGCAAAGCACATTGGGACATTTCAAGGTCATGAAACTTGGTATATATAAATACAAGTGTTCCTTTCTTTGTTACTTGAGAAAAGACCATTTGGTTCCAGCCAGGGCTCACTTCATCATCCAGAATCTTTATCCAGGACCCCAATTTCAAGCCCTAATATTTATATCCCTTAACTAAGTGGGACTCCAAAGCAGGATCATTGCTTCCTGGTTTAGATTGAAGTCTGCTCTGTCAATCAAAGGCTCTAAACTAATCTTTACATTGGTCTTCCTTTCTGAGAATCCAGAGTCCATTTCCCAGTGTTTATGTGGTTAAATCTTGTATATGGAGGTCCTTGCCCCATTTTACCTGGGTATACAACATAAGGCCTATGGATTAGCTCATAGAAGCCAAGTTCCTCAATTACCTTAATTGAAAAAAGTTATAATTACATAAGAAGCAGCTCAGAGGAGATTCACTCAACTCATTCCTGGGTTGAGGGGCTTATCTTATGAAGAAATATTGAACAGTTGGGCCTGATGAATATAAAAGATGTTAAGCAGACAGCATACTTAAAGCCACACTCAGTAAATGGTTTCTTCAGTCTGGAAACATCTTTTGGTAACTTAGTTGTGTGTGTTTTCTTCCTCCTATTTGAACACAGACAGTGTTGCGAGGTACACTATGGTGGCGAACATCAGGGCTACGCCCATCATCGCCCACTAACATTCACACACAAACATTTTCCAGCAGGGTAAAAGCAAAAAACTGCGGATGCTGGAAATCCAAAACAAAAATAAAAATACCTGGAAAAACTCAGCAGGTTTGACAGCATCTGCGGAGAGGAACACAGTTAACGTTTCGAGTCCGTATGACTCTTCAACAGAACTAAGGAAAAATAGAAAAGAGGTGAAATATAAGCTGGTTTAAGGGGTGGGTGGGACAGGTAGAGCTGGATAGAGGGCCAGTGATAGCCAAAAGATGTCATAGACAAAAGGACAAAGAGGTGTTGACGGTGGTGATTTTAGCTAAGAAATGTGCTAATGGTGACATTAAGGGTAGAAAGCAGGACAAGCAAGGTACAGATAGCCCTAGTGGGGGTGGGGTGGGGGAAAGGGATTGAAATAAGCTGAAAGGTAGAGATAAAACAATGGATGGAATTACACTTTTAAAAAATGGAAATAGGTGGGAAAAAGAAAAATATATATAAATTATTGGAAAAAGGGGGATCGGAAAGGGGGTGGGGATGGAGGAGAGAGTTCATGATCTGAAATTGTTGAACTCAATGTTAAGTCCGGAAGACTGTAAAGTGCCTAGTTGGAAGATGAGGTGCTGTTCCTCCAGTTTGTGTTGAGCTTCACTGGAACATTGCAGCAGGCCAAGGACGGACATGTGGGCATGAGAGCAGGGTGGAGTGCTGAAATGGCAAGCGACAGGGAGGTCTGGGTCATGCTTGCGGACAGACCGAAGGCAAAGTGGTCACCCAGTCTGCAGGACTTTCCAGCAGGGACTACTTGTTAGTTATCAGCACTAGGAACCCGAGCTTTCAGAGAAGCTAAGGGGAGCCCTGGGCAAGTGAAGCTGGGGAGGCAGGGGTTGGGAGATGAGGGGAAAGATGGCAGCGTAGTGGTAATGGCAGTAATGTCATTGGACTAGTAATCCAGGGGCTCAGGCTAATGCTTGGGGGAATAAAAACAGAAAATGCTGGAAAAGCTCAGCAGGTCTGACAGCATCTGTGGAGAGAGAAACAGAGTTAATGTTTCCAGTCTGTATGACCCTCTGGGGATATGGGTTCAAATCCCACCATGGCAGCTGGTGGAATTTAAATTCAATTAATAAATCTGGAATTAAAAGCTAGTCTCAGTAATTGTGACTATGAAACTGTTGTTGATTCTTGTAAAAACCCATCTGGTTCACTAATGTCCTTTAAAGAAGGAAATCTGCCGTCCTTACCCAGTCTGGCCTACATGTGACTCCAGGCCCACAGCAATGCGGTTGACTCTTATCTGCCTTCTCAAATGGCCTAGTAAGCCACTGAGTTCAAGGACAATTAGGGATGGTGGCCTTGCCTGCAATGCCCACAGCCCATGAAAGAATAAATTAAAATTAAGCAGGCTTTTATCATTCTGGCTAAGATCAGCTAACTCCATATAGGTCTTGGTTTAAACATGCACCGTTCTTCATCAGGTTTGACTACATGAGGCAGCATATTTACCCACTTCATCAAAGAAGCCAGAATTGACCTTATAACCTGCATTTCCTATAGCTCGTAATCTAAACCCTACCATTTGACAAGGGACATCAGCAGTGACAAAAGACTGGGCTAACTTTATATTTACCAACTGCCAAACAGGACTACCATTGGTGATTAATCCACTTTGTTTATCAAACTATTTATAATCCAATTTACAAACCAGTTTTCAATTAACAAAAGAGCCAGGGGAAGATTAGGAGTTTTTTTTTACACAGCGAGTTGTTGTGACCTGGATTGTACTGCCTGAAAGAGTACGAGAAGCAGATTCAGCGGTAACATTCAAAAGAGAATTGTATAAATATTTGAAGAGGAAAAATTGCAGGGCTATGCAGGAAAGAGCAGGGGAGTGGGACTAATTGGATAGCTCCTTCAAAGAACTGGCATAACTACAATGGACCAAATGGCCTCTCTCTGTACTGTAAAATTCTGTGGCCCAGTATTTAAAGGGAGGCCAAAACCAGCCAAAACCAGCAGGGGATGAGGTTCTGGCATTCTTAACAGCAGCTCTGCAACAATATTTTTGGATCCATTTCCTGTCCGGCTGGCGGTCAAATTGGCAACTTGGCCATCAGGAGGGAGAGAGGGAGGTAAAACCAATGCCAGAAAGCCAAGGTCGAGGGCCTTAGAGACAGTCCTCAGCAATGAGTAGAGTGAAAAATGCAGCCGTCGCTGGGGGTCAGAGGGTGGATGGGGAGGGAGGGAGAGGGTGCAGCACAGAGCATAAAGAATAAATTGAATGAATTAGAGGCACAAATACAGCACAGAGGTTATAACATGGTGGCCAATACAGAGAGGTGGCTGCTTGCTGTTCATCATTAGTAGTTAAATATTCCAGTTTATAAGACCTTTAGAGACGATAAGGAAATCGGAAGTAGCAGTGGGGGGGTGGGGGGGAGTTGTAATATTATCTTTTAATCAGTAAGGCCACAACATTAATAAGAGATTATATAGGTAAAGGAAACAATCAGTGAAGACACTATGGCTAAGAATGAGGAACAAGAAGGGGATTAAACCTGTAATGGAAACAGTCAGCAAGCCTCCTGATTGCAGCAATGAAGTGGCAGAACATTTAATTCAGACATTAGAGAGGCTTGTAGCAATAGTGAAGTTGTTTTAATGGAAAACTTCAATTTTCATATAGATTGAGAACATCAAAGTGAGAAAGGTAGTGAATTTCAGAGGGCATTCACAATAGTTTTCTGGAGCAGTATCTTCTAGATTTAACAAGAGGGCAGGTCACACCAGATTTAGCAATGTGCAATGAGCCAGTCTAATCTAGCAGTAAGAAGTAACTTATCTAACAGTGATCATGATATGGTCAAATTCAAAGTTACATTTGAAAAGAAGAAACTTAACATAGTAAGATCCTAGATTTTGGTAACAAGATGAGATGGAAACTGACGACAGCAAACTGATCAAAACCGTTATCAGCTGAACAGTGAGAGGTGTTCAATAAAGAATTTATTTTAATCAGGGTCAGAATACACCCCTAAGGGGAAACAGCTCTAATTACCAAATAAAACAGCCACGGTTGACAAAAGAAGTGAGTGAGAGCATAAAACCAAAGGAAAGTGCATGCAAATCTCCAGAGAATTGTGTAGATCTATGGGACTGGGAGAGATATAAAAGGTAGCAAAGGAAGACGTAAAAGATAGTAAGGGCTGAAAAAGGAGTTTGGAGAGAAACTTCAGAGGGATGTCAAGATTAATGCAAACATTTGTACAATTATATACTGGAGGAGAGAAAGTGGAATGTAGAAAATGTTATAAATGAAAATAAGGAAATCGCAGACCTGGTGAATAATTACTGGCTCATTCTCCACCTACCAATGAAACTATTGGAATCTATAATTAAGGACAGAGTGCCTGAGCACTTAGAGAAATTTGATCAAGTTAGAAAGAGTCAACATAGATTTGCAAACAAGTAGGTCATGTTGAACAAAACTAGTTGAATTTTTTTGAGGAAGTAATTATAGTATGTAGAGGAATACCTATGGATGTAATTTAAGTGAACTTCCAGAAATTTTTGATAGGATTCCAGATTTTTTTTGAGTGTTGGTGAGGCACCTTCTTGAGTGGCTGCAGTCTGTGTGGTGAAGGTACTTGCACAGTGCTATTGGAGAGGGAGTTCCAGGTTTTTGACCCAGGGAATCTAAGAAACTGCTATCTAAAATAAAAGGAATTGAAGGCAAATTACTGGCCTGGTTAGGGGATTGGCTAGGCAGTAGAAGACAATGAATAGCAATGATGGGTGTGTACTAGAATTGGAAGGAAGTGACTACTGGTGTCTTTGCTGGGGCAAAACAACTATAGTTCTTTAATCCTTTCATCTTACTTTCTGTGGCGCATTATATCAACAACAGCAGCTGTAATCACAAGGCCTGCAATCACCCAGAAAATCACCTGCCAGATGCTGACCAATTTGGCTTTAGGGAAGAATTCATCTGATGTCTGGACATGGGCCTCTCATCTTTTGCTCAATAATTGGTTTTATATGGATGACAACGTGTTCACAAGACAACTTGTGACATCAATATATGACATCTAAACAGCAATAAGGTCTCTAGAGGCCTCTATATTTACTGATGACTCAAAAACACAATAGAGAGTCACGTATCCAGGTTTGCTGATAACACAAAGAGTGGCAGCATTGTGAGCAATATAGACAGGAGCATCAAGCTACAATGAGACAAGTGAGTAGGAGAAACTGTAGCAGATGGATTTCAACTCAAGTAAGCGTAAGGTCCGAAGTTCAGTCTCCATCCACCACCACTCTCCTCCACCTGGCTGAACTTGTTCTCACAGTGAACAATTTCTCCTTTGACTCCACTCACTTCTTCCAAATAAAAGGTGTTTCTATGGGAACCTACATGTATCATAGCTATTCCTGCCTTTTTGTGGGTATGTGGAATATTCTGTATTCCAGTTCTACTCAGGTTCCCTCACTCACCTCTTTTTCCAGTACAGTGATGACTGTATCAGTGCTGTTTCCTGCTCTCACACTGAACTTGAAAATTTCATGTACCTTGCTTCCAATTTCCATCCTTCCCTCACCTTTTTTAACTTCCCTGCCTCCATTTCTGGGGATAGGCAATTGACCAATATCCGCTATAACAGCTACATTGACTACATTGGGGATGCTCAAGGCCAGAGCTGAAATAGCACAGACGTCTTGGAAGGTTGTGGGAATGGAGAAGATCACAGAGTTGGGAGGGACAAAGCCATGGAGGGATTTGAAAACAAAGATGAGAGTTCTAAAATCAAAAGGCATTGCTTAACCAAAAGCCAATGTAAGTCAACGAGTACAGGTGAATGGGACTTGGTGCCAGCCAGAAGTGCACTGGAATATTCGAGTCTAGAGATAACAGAGGAATGAATGAGGGTTTCAGCAGGAGATGAGCTAAGATGGCGCGGAATCCTGCGATGTTTCAGAAATGGAAATAGGGGTCTTAATGATTGGGTGCATATTTGACCAAAAGATCATGTCAGGGTCAAACATGACACTAAAGTTGTCGACAGTCTGATACAGCCTCAGACAATTGCCAGTGGATTGAGTTTGTGCAGGAACGTTCTGGTTTTCCAATATTTAGCTGGTGGAAATTTCTGCTCATTCAGCACAGGATGTCAAACAACCAGTCTGATAATTACAAGACAGTGCAGGAGTCGAGAGAGAGGCGATGGTGAGTTACAGCTGGATACTGTCAGCATACATGTAGAAACTGACACTGTGCTTTAAGATGATGTTGCAGGGAGGCAACATGGAGAAGAGAAATAGGAAGGAGCCAAGGATAGACGATTGGGGAGCATTAGAGGTAACAGTGAAGAAGCAGGGAGAGAAGCTATTGATGGGAATTCTCTGGCTATGATTAGAAGTCAAGAATGAAATCAAGTGAGTGCAGTCCGCCCAGGTGAATGACGGTGAAAGAGGAGGAGGATGTGGTCAACCATGTCGAGGCTGCAGACAGGTCAAGATGGATGAGGAGGGGGAATTTATCACAGTCACTTAGGATGTCATTTGTGACTTTGATCTGAGCTATTTAAGCACTGTGGCAGGGACAGAAACCTGATTGGAGCGATTTAAACATGGAGTTCCAGGAAAGATGGCTAGGGATTTGGGAGGCAACAGCGAGGGGAGATCGGAAATTGAGGTGGGATGGGTAGATGGGAAGCCATGCTTAATATTGAGGTCCATGATTTATGAATTACTGTAACGTTCTGACCCCCATATCCCACAGTCAGGTCTGAGTCAACATAGCGCATTATAGTTAGTACTTGGAACATAATCACATCAGGCATAATAGGCTAAATCACCTCCTTCTGTGCTGTACCATTCAATAACTCCGTGACAACAGTCTCCTTACTTTCACTTTGCTCACAAGTCTCTGGGTGGAATATACATCTTCAAAAGCGAATTCAAATATAGAAACTTCTCTCAGTGAATATTGAAATTGCCAGTCGTGAATTACCTGAATGGTAGAACTGAAAGGATTGATGACTGGCATCAATAGCAACAGATATAGGTCCAATCTTAGCAACAGTTTGAGCTAAAGCTTTTTCATCACCTTGAGGGACAAAAAAGTAATTGGTACAATTGGTAGCTTTGTAGTCGGCCTTATAATTACAGGGATCATCCTGTTTAAAAACAAAACATGAAGTACAATGTTATCATCATCCTGTCAAAGAAATGCCAATTAATTTATTCTGCAAACTCAGTAGTTCATATCAGAAATTAAATGCAGCTAAATTCAAAAGGCAATATGAACGCTTCCAGTTTAAATATCCCTCTCTGCCATAATCTTCTATAATGCAGTCTCACACTCACCAGTGCCAGAATACTGGCAGCACCAATGTAAAGTGTGAGTTAGATCCAGGCTGTTCTGTAATTCTAAATATCAATCATTGTAGCAAACAGGTAGGGCTGTTCTGCTAGTTGTTCATGGACACTGAGCTACTTTGCCAATTTGTGCCTTTGGACTTGTCCCCCAAAGCACTTTGGATGTGCTGTTCCTAGCCAGGTCCAGGTGCCCCTGAGTTTCTTCTCGAAGGCCCTTAACATGGCAGGTAAGGCAGACTTTCACATCATCAGGGCTAGATTCAAAAATTGGTGACAGAACCAACCGAGTGATTGATTAAACCAACTCAATTTCCTTGTCTCTTATCAGAGACTGGACACCATCAGTACTTTAGTCTGGACTGGGTTTAATCCTATGGTTGCGAGGGTTAAAGGGCAGCATCAGACCCATAGCAACACCCAGACTGCTTATGGATTTTGCTGGAACTGCTAAGAGCTTATTCAAATGTTGAAAGAACAAGTTGGGTCAGCTTGTTACAATGTGGGAAAATCATTGGAAGAATGCCCTGATTAATCTAGCAAAGACAAATAGAAATAGGTTACTGACATTGCCAGTGTAGGGATATCCAGCCTCGGAATCAATCCCATGGTTGTCATGTACATACAGGAAAGCATTTTCCATCCATCCGCCACCACATCCTTGATTCCCCTGTGGTCCTGAGCAATCCACAAGATTCTGCTCACTCAGTGGGATGAGTTTTCCTGTCTTTTTAAAGGTCTGTCCCTCCAATGCTCCAGTTGAACTGAAAGCCCAACACGAGCCACAGGCACCCTGCAAACACACAATCACAATCCCAACGGGAGCTGAACATTATAGAAATTTCGTTTTTATTACAAAATCAGTTTAAATATTGTTTTACTGATGCTGCTGAGACCCTGTTTCAATCTGTTCCTATTAGGAGTTGCAGTCAATCAGGTTTCAAAGAAGGAAATGGCCTCTCCCGCTGGCAGCCATTTTACAGGAGGATAACATCTTGGATGCATAACCTGCGAGTTCCTTTGTTCTTCAAACTCTAAGTTGTCCCGTTAAGCCAAGGACATCGGTAACACTGAAGACAAAGCTTATTTAACCCTTTCAAAGATCATGGCCCTGATTTTCACCAAGTCAGGCCAAGAAGTGAGGTTTTTAAAAATGGTGGGCAGGACCTGATTCTGGGATTCCCACACCCATTCCCGTTTCCGGCATTTTTTGCTAGTGTTCCTAGCCAGCCCACACGTAGCACTCCTGGTTCCATTGTGAGGGTGAGCAGTTCAAACCCCTCCGTAATTTCAATGGAGTCGGAACCATTCTATTAGGAGTCGTAGTTTCCAGCACCTCAGAAATAATGATTAAATTCAGGACATAAACATGTTGGGTTTTGCTGCCATGATCTCACATTTGGGGCCGGATTTTTGTGAAGGAGCTGGGAAGGAGCAAACCCGTCTCCATTAAGAAGGTCCCCACCTACCAAATTCTTGGTCTGGGCAGGGAGGGGCGGGATGAAGCTGGGCCCACTGCCTCCGGAGGCAGGCAGGCAGCAACAGAGGCAGGTGGCCGGTGAGGCTGTAAGGCCCACCTCCGTTTACTGGAACATTGGCCCTGTTGTAATCATGACTGTCACCCCTGAAGCCCTCACCCCATCTTATTCCCTCACCCATCCCCAATGCAACCCATGCCCTTCTCATTCTCCCTCATATACCCATGCCCCCTTATAACCCCCATGGCCCTCAGGAGCATAGCAATGAGAATTCCTTGAAATTCTAATAATCTACTAGAGCTGTTACTCAGACACAATTCATACTCCAGAGCCACAGAAAACATCATTAATCCCCTCAAGTCGCTATTCAGTTTTTAAAATAAATCATCTATTCAATTATCACATCTAAGACAGATAATCCTTTAAAAGACCTCTTAAAACTGTCAATCAACTTTGTACACAAGCTTCTGTGGAGATAAGTGGGTCACAGATTTTGAAACTCAGCCAAGCATTCATAATGGGCTCAGCTGCCAAAAAGTCATTACAGTTTCAGGCAATGAAGCCCAGTGAAATTGAAAGAACAATTTTTTTTCCCAATTTCAAAGCAAATGGCCTGTCAATCAAAGAATTCCAGGAGCAAGTGGCTGTTTCCTTTTGGCTCCCCACTTACGACCAAGGGTTCCCCCATGGTTCATGACTCATGTTCAGTGGATCATCAGCATGTAAAGTTAAAGATGGGGCCTTGCATTTCATACTGTTGTCAGCAGGACAATGTTTTGCGTAGGATTGTGTAGGATATCCAATAGAGGAACAGGCCCTATGGCCCAACCAGTCCATACTGGTGTTTATGCTCCACTCAAGTCTCCTTCTATCTTTTCTCATCTAACTCCATCATCACAACCATCTATTCCCTTATCCCTCATATGTTTCTCTAGCATCCCCTTAAATACATCCATTCTATCAAATAATATAAATATATTAAATATATCTATTCACATGCACAATCCGCCAGACTGAAGTCACTAAAAATTGAAAATTGAAAATCAGGATAATGTAAAATGAGCTGCTGATTCACTATGGCTTGCTTTGTGCCATCGTCCAAGAGTAATTTCATCTTCAGTGGCTCTATCAAAATTAATTCCTTCCAGCTACTCTTCTGCCTAACACAGATGCTGCTTTGATAAGGAACCTGTTCCCCAACTTACTCTTCAGAAGCAATTCTTTTACCTGATTCTTCACTGGAGTGACATACCCCTTATCGCGCCAATCAACACTCTTTGGAATCTCAATCAATTCTGGAATCCTTGCAAGTTGCCGTGATGAGTTCCTGGGTTTTAAGAGGCGGAATCCATTCATCTGCTCATTGAACTCTTCCAAGGTCTGAAAGATGACAAGAGTTTCAGTGAGGAGAGAGCATCAGACCAGCACAGGAACTAATCAGAGTAAGCGTGTAAAGGGAAAAAGGTCAAATAATATGGAATTAATACAGGGATATTAGTTTGAATGTTACTTTGGGTAAACTCACAGTAAGACATATTTAACAGGGGTCAAAACTAGCTTGCAAAAGCAGCAAGGTTGACACCCTTCATAACAAATGTGAGTTTACTGATAAGAAATACACACTTGCTAAGACACTAGCACAAAGCCACAATACTAGATCGATAAGTAAACCACAAAATAGATAAACAAAACACCATGCCCCAAGTATTATTTTCTTGCTGGGCACAGTATCTTGACTAAGCAACATTGACCAACGTGACTGTAACATAAAGTCCAGTTCCAGGAATAAATTCAAAATAATATTTCTAATAGGTGGTCCTTTCACCAAATATGGGATGCTAATTAGGGGTGCTCTATGATTTGAACAAATCAACATCTTCCATGGTACCCTTAATTAAACAACCTGAAAAGTCATTATAAATATCTCAATCCAAACTTGAATCTTCAGATTCATTCGGGAGACCCATTAGATTGACCTCAAGGCTATTGTGAGCCAGCGAATCTCACTCCAGGAATAAGGTAAAATCACTTTAATATTTGATGGATATTCTTTCTTACTTAATTACTCTTAGAACTCTTACATCTGTAACCAAGTAAAGTAGTTGCTGGATTCTCTTTTAGAAATAATCATCAATTCTTTTCGGGATTTACTTAGCATTGCAAATTATACTCTGTATAACCACCATATCACATGCTTTCTTACTATAATAAATTTGTGTGTATTCTTAAAACTTAAGTTGTCTCACCTAAACTTCTGTATCAACCACCTAGTAAACCCAACTCCTATTCCCTTGTTGGTGGGGTAATATTTACTGTGGAGTTAATCCAGGCCCTTTTAATATTCAGGAATATTACAATTTAGCTAAAATATTATTGAAACTTGACTATTGGGAAGAAGGTAAAACTCCGGGGTGATTTTCTTGCTTTGGCAGAGATCAGTGCTTGGGCCCCAGCTATTCACAGTATATGATTTGGATAAGGGAATCAAATGTAATATTTCCAAGTTTGCCGACAACACAAAACTTGGTGGGAATGTGAGCAGTGAGGAGGATGTTAAGAGGCTCCAAGGTGATTTAGACAAGTTGAGTGAGTGGGCAAGTATATGGCTGATGCAGTATAACGGGAATAAGTGTGAAGTTATCCACTTTGGTACATTAAATAGAATGGCAGAGTATTATTAAAATGGTGATAGATTGGGAAATGTTGATGTACAAAGGGACCTGGCTGTCCTTATACACCAATTACTGAAAGCAAGCATGCAGGTGCAGCAATTAGTTAAGACGGCAAATGGTATGTTGGCCTTCATTGCAAGAGGACTGAGTACAGGAGCAAGGATGTCTTCCTGCAGCTGTACACGGCCTTGGTGAGACCACACCTGGAGTATTGTGTGCAGTTTTGGTCTCCTTCCTAAGAAAGGATATACTTGCCATAGAGGGAGTGCAGCGAAGGTTCACTAGACTGATTCTTGGGATGGCAGGATTGTCGTATGAGAGATTGGGCTGGTTAGGCCTATATTCACTGGAGTTTAGAAGAATGAGAGGGGATCTCATTGAAACATATAAAATTTTGACAGTGCTGGATAGATTGGATGCAGGGATGATGTTTCCTCTGGCTGGGGGGTCTAGCACAAGGGGTAACAATCTCAGGATACGGGGAAGGCCATTTAGGACTGAGATGAGGAGAAACTTCTTCAGTCAGGGAATGGTGAACCTGTGTAATTCTCAACCACAGAGGGCTGTGGACGCCATGTCACTGAATATATTTAAGAAGGAAATAGATTGATTTCTGGACGCTAAAGGCATCAAGGGGTATGGGGAGAGAGCGGGAGTACAGCGTTGAGATGGAGGATTGGAGGATTAGCCATGATCATATTTGAATGGCGGAGCAGGCTCGAAGGGTCGAGTGACCTACTCCTGCTCCTATTTTCTATGTTTCTATGGGCAGGATTTTTCAGTCAGCATGCGGGGGCGAGCATGTGTCCCGACGTCATTGCGTTGTCTCGCGATGCTTCATTCGGCCGGCGTGCGCTGGAGTCAGCTGTGCGCCCGCCGATGTTTAAACAACCTATTAAGGCCATTAAGGAAGCGATTAAAGTAATTGTTAACGCTGCTCGTCCAACCTTAAGGATGGCGGGCAGGCAGAAAGGCCAAGCGGCCTTCACGTTTTTTAGGAAACCTCATCCACGAGCAGTCACAGGGGAGGACATGTTTAAATAAATTTGTAATTCATGTATTTAATAATTACAATAGCGATTCAATCTTTCACACACGTGTGCGAAAAACTGCTGGCCCCGACTCTCCTTCCTCCCCCCGCCCGCCCGCATAGGTAGCGCTGAGCGCTACGGTTTGCGTCTTACGCTGGGCGGGCCTTAATTGGGAGTTCACCAAAATGTCTGGAGAAAATCCCAACCTCCAACTTGCAGGGAAAGGTTACAAAATTTCCCCATTGCTCAACAAAGCAAAAGTAAAGGTTTACTGTGAAATCATGGGATCATCAAGTGGTACTTTGGGCAGCGACAGCCCCACAACCATTGAGTGCTCCTAGGAACGTTAATTAGCTGTAGATAGGATTTCTGCCCCTCAGTCGGGTTTAAGTCCCACCTCGGAGGTGGGTGTGGGGGCGTCATTTAGGGGAGGGAAAGTGAGGCCCAGGGGAGCGGTGGGGGCCTTGATGAAGAGGCCAGGGGAGGAGGGAGCACCAGCAGGGATACACTTTTCGGGAGGTGCCCAATGTGGAAAGGGGACCTTTGAGGAAGGCTCCTCCCTCTCTTCCTGTGCGAGGCCTGAGCAGGGTAACTTGGCAGGTAACCTCGCCCCTGAACTCCTCCTGCCAGCCTCAAAATTGAGGCTGGGTAGGAAGCGGGCCTCAAGTGGCCACTGGGGCAAAGGCACGCAGCCCACCCTAGACCTCACCCAGGCCCCATAAAATTGTCTGACAGCATCTGCGGAGAGGAACACAGTTAACGTTTCGAGTCCGTATGACTCTTCAACAGAACTAAGGAAAAATAGAAAAGAGGTGAAATATAAGCTGGTTTAAGGGGGGTGGGTGGGACAAGTAGAGCTGGATAGAGGGCCAGTGATAGGTGGAGATTGCCAAAAGATGTCATAGACAAAAGGACAAAGAGATGTTGACGGTGGTGATATTAGCTAAGAAATGTGCTAATAGGTGACATTAAGGGTAGAAAGCAGGATGAGCAAGGTACAGATAGCCCTAGTGGGGGTGGGGGTGGGGTGGGGGGAAGGGATCGAAATAGGCTAAAAGGTATTTTTGTTTTTGTTTTTGTTTTGGATTTCTAGCATCCGCAGTTTTTTGCTTTTACCCATAAAATTGTGGGTAGGTTGGTGGGTGACAGGAGGGAATTTTAGAGATCCCCGCTTTGCAAACCTGCCAGCGAGGGGGGTAAGATTTTGCCCAAGGAGGCTGTCATGATGGATTTTTTAAAAATATTTTTGGGATTTGTGTGGTATTCTATCAAGGAAGCTGTGTGTGTGCCCATGATTCATTAAACTTGGAGAGGTTAATAGAGACAGCTTGTCAGTGAAAACTGAGAGATAAAAGGGGAAAGGTGTTAGGTTCATGCATTTCTAATGAGGGGTTATGGTGTGTTTGATTTACAAGTAAATAGGTTGGATTTAAAATTTGAATTATAAGATAAGTGGAGACTTGGCTTTTCAGCTGTTGCATTTCAAAGGGAAGAAGCGACGAGGAACTTTTACATCTTACAAAGGTTTCATAGGGGAGAATTTTCTCCCCATCGGGCGGGCCGGTCAGGAGCGGGCACAGGTGGGCGCAGAGCCGATCGCCGCCCACAGTCGGCTGCGCGCTGCCATTTTTCATGGGCAGGCCAATTAAGGCCCGTCCAGCGTGATGCACACCTGGAAGCGCTCAGCGCTCCCTGTGCAGGTGGTGGGAGGAGGGAGAGTTGGGGCCTGCACTCTTTCACGCGTGAGCGCGAATGAGCGCAGAAATTTCCCTGAGCCACAGAGCTGCCTCAGGGAGATTAATTTCATGATCAAAAATTGAAAAATACAATAAATAAAATTATTCAGACATGTCCCCTCATGTGACATTGTCACATGAGCTGAGACATGTTTATGAATTTTCTTGAAACATTTCATTGAATTTATAAACCCTTCATGAAACCTCATCCCGCCTGTGGATGAGGTTCCATGAAAAATGCGAAGGCCGCCTGGGCTCTTCACCTGCCCGCCAACCTTAAGGTTTCGACGGGTAGCCCTGACAATTACTTCAATTAGATTATTAATGGCCTTAACAAGTCTTTTACAGTTTGGCGGGCACGCAGCCGACTCTGGTGCATGCCCGCCGAACTGAAGCTCAGAATGACATGCAGGACGTAGGGACACACGCCCGACATCACCGCGCGTCATTTTATGTGGGGCCCCGGCACACCGACATGTAAAATGAAGCGCGGTGACATCGAGTGTGCGTCCCAACCCCACACGCTGAACAAAAGATTCTGGCCATAGGTAAACAGGGTAAGGTATAAATAAATTTTATTGACCCAAAAGTAATGGCAATAGGAGAACATAAATTTTTATATTTGGAGATGTTGAGTTAGAAGAGGTGTTGAGGACAATGGAATTTAAGATGAAAGGGAAAAAAGATACTTAAGGAAAGATGTGTAGCTGAGTTGGTGTGGTTGTGTGGGGAAATGTCCTGAAGACCAAATCTGTGTGCTGAGAAGGTGTGAAATTTTTGAATTTGAAGCAGTCACCCAGTTTTAAGCCCAAAAAGTCTATTTTCAGAAAGCAGTTTGTTTCTGAACCTTCTTTTTGGATTTCTACATCTGAGTGAAAGTGTTTGAGGAGTCGTGTGTTATACCTTTATTAAAGTGACAACAATTCTTTGCCTTGGGTAATATGCTAGATTTTTATGGTTAAAAATCTATAAGGGAGTTGTTGCCAAAAAGGTAGTTTACTAGTGTGTTTTGACCCAAGTGGGTTTTTTTCCCTTTGGGGGTTGTTCTGTAAGACTGTTTTTAACTGTGTAACTTTAATCTTATGTTCTCAAGTTCTTTTTTCTTTTTAATAAATTCATTAACTGTTTAAATCCTGGAGGCGTTACTGGAGTTCTTATGCTTTTGGGGTCAGTAGCTCTTCCTCCTCGTTTTCAAAACACAAAAAAAAAGGGTTTATGATCAATAAAAGAGGTTTCCCTCTGGGATTCAGCTTTCTCTGCAATAACATCTACTGTGATTGTAACAAGGCCATTCAACCAGTCATGCCTGTGCCAGCCCTTAGAACGAGTTATCCAGTTAGTCCCATTCCCCATGCCCTATAGGCTAGATCTTTCCCCTTCCAGCATTCATCCAATTCCTTTTTGAAAGTTATTAGTAAATCTGCTTCTATCACTCTTTTCAGGAATTGCCTACCAGATCAGAACTCAGTTGGTAAAAACATTTTTCTTCAGCTTTTTACCTTAAATCTGTGTCCCCAGTTAGGGACCCTTCCGCCACTGGAAACAGTTTCTCCTTATTCAAGCTACCAAATCCTTCATGATTTGAAAACCTCTTCTAAATCTCCTTCTCTGCTCTAAGGAGAACCCCAGCTGAGTTGACCCCAACTTCTCCTGTCTTTCCATGTAACTCACTTCCCACAGCCTTCGTACCATTCTAGTAAATCTCTTCTGCACCCTCTCAAAGACCTTGACATCTTCCTAAAGTGTGAAGCCTAGGAGTGGACACAATTCTCCAACTGGGAATCAGTCAGTATTATATAAAGGGTTAGCATAACTTCCTTGCTTTTGTACCTTATACCACTCTTTATGAAGTCAAGGATATTGAATGCTTTTTTAAGTCTTCTCAAATTGCCATATCTCCTTCAAAGATCTGTTTATGTACATTCCCCTGGTATTTATGTTACTGCACTCCTTTTAACGTTATACCATTTAATTTATATTGTTTCTCCTCATTCTTCACTTCACATTTCAGACAAGAAGGAAGCATACATCGGTGAACCCTAGGAATCAGTATGAGGACCACTGCTCTTTTTTTATATTTATTAATGACATAAACTTGGGTGCACAGGACATAATTTCAAACATTGCAGATGGCACTGTGCTAGTCAAAAACAACTACTTTGTGCTAGGTCCCATCTCATGTCAATCCCAGTTCCAATCAGATCAATGAGTGTTCTTGCCTTTCTGGACCTCACAAGGAGGACTCGTATCAGTTCAAAGGGGAAGAGTGGGATTGGGTGAGATCTCCAAACATGAGAGGGGTTGGGGGGGGATGGCGAGTCCTATCGGCCATTTGACAAATTGGGATCCAATGGTGTGCAGGAAAGAAGCACTCCTGCTCCTCTTGGCCCACAAGCAATGCTGTAAAGGGCACTTACATTTTACATAAAGCAGACCTTGCCTCTCTTCAACTGCCGGGTTTCCCAAGGTCCGGGGATTCCGCCAACCAGGGTTAAAATTGGAGGATGAATTAAATCTGAGGCATGCAACCTCATTATAATATTTAAATGACCAACCCACCTCCTGAGAGTGAGTTGGTTGCTCATCCCCCACCCCACCCCACTGTGGTAAACCCAAAATTGGGCATGTTGGGGTCAGACTGAGATTTCTTAAATTTTCACAACTCACCCAATCCAAACTCACCCACTGGGCTTAGTTGGTACCAATATGTTGAGGAAATATTTCATTTAAGCTAAAATGCTTTAATATTGAGCAATAAACTCCTTGCATGATATTCATTAGTTGCTTCCATTGCCTGCTGCAGGCATGTAACCATTAGTTCTTTACCCGAATATCATAATATCACAAAATGTCTGATCAAAGCCCTTCCCCATCTTATTACGTCCTCACTTACCATGTCTCCAAATTGGTTCATCTTAAGATTATAGGTGTGTTTACCCATCGAGTACTCCAGATTGTGATATGCAACAAACCTGAAGTTTTTCTCCCACACCATTCTCCGAATTTGTTCTTCAGTCTGAAGAAAAGTTAGAAAATCAGAGATTTGAGACAGTTTGAAAATGAAGCACGTTTTTTCCCTCAACACTATTATAATTGAGGAGATAAACAGGAGGCAGTCACTTCTGCAGATAGTCTTAGTGAAAACCATTACGCCCTCATCTTTGAAAGCTTGTTTTTGTTAATATTCCTACTCCTAGATCAAGATAGAGTTTAACATTGTGCAATATTCTCCTTGTATGACACTCAGTTCCAAAGCTTGAAATGCTTTATCAAAGGGGGAATTACGATTTCCAAGAACTCACACAATGCTTAAATTATTAAAGATACTTATCATTGCTGAACTAGAGATACAAAGTTAGAAGCTGCTATGTTCAATGTCTAATCTACACTGATGTTAGCTGATATAAGCTGCAACGGGCAACAATTATCCTCAGTTTCTAATCTTCCTGGTCACTGTAGTATAAGGGTGTTTGGCAGAGCAAGGGTTAATGTGGTACTGGAGAGCAGTACCGCCCAAAGTATAATGTAGAGAGTCACATGGTGGTACACCATGGGCAGAATCTTTGGCTTGGCGAGCGGGGACGGGGCCCGCTCGCCGAGGTGTAAAATGACACGGGGTGACATCGGGCGTGCGTCCCGACGTTACCACACATCATTCAGATTTTCAGTTCGGAAGGCATGCACCCAAGTCGGCTGCGTGCTCGCCGAACTGTCAAAGGCCTATTAAGGCCCAGTTCACTATCAATTAAAACAATAAACTGAACTGCCCGTCCAGCCTTAAGGTTGGTGGACAGGCAAAGAGCCCAGGCGGCCTTCGCATTTTTCATAGAACCTCATCCACGGGCGGGATGAGGTTTCATGAAGGTTTTTAAAGGTTTGAAAAAATTTTTAATAAAATTCATAGACATGTCCCAGCTCACGTGACAGTTTCACATGAGGGGACATGCCCTAAAATTTTTTTTTTCTTTTATTAAAATTTTTAAAATTTAAACTAATCTCCCTGAGACAGCTCTGTGCCTCAGAGATTTCTGCACTCTTTCGCAAGCACGCGCGAAACAGCGCAGGCCCCAACTCAGGCAACCGCCCCCCAGCCTGCGTAGGGAGCGTTCAGCGCTTCCGGACTCGCATCACGCTGGGCTGGCCTTATTTGGCCCGCCCACATAAAATGGCGGCAATCGGCTGCGCGCATGCCTGCACCCGTTCCCGCGCAACCCCCGACAAGGAGAAAATTCTCCCCCATGTGTGTAGTGGAGTCTGGAAGGAGCCAGCATAGAGACAGCACCTATGCATGGCAGTACCTTAGATATGTATATAGTTATGGGTTACCATTTAATGGTTTATATTTAACCATACAAGGTTTCAGACCTCTCAGTGTGACACCAAACAACCTTACAACATGGTGGCAGTGAAGGATGGACCACGAAATCTCAGAGAAACTGAAAAAGGAACCCAGATTCTCAAAGCATGAAGAAGTAAAGAAACTGACCTGAGCGAATAGCTCCTAAATTGAAAACACAGTTGGCGATCACCCAAAAAGAAATTGAAGACATAATTGGAGATCATCTAAAAAGCTCCACAGCAGACATGGAGGCTGAAGGACTCCATCACGGCACGTGGAAGTCCATTGCGAGACCTGATTGAATGCAGAGTCAAGGGGTGTGGCTAGATCACAATAAGGCTGAGCAAAATTCAAAATAGGGAAAAAGGTTGAAGAGCAGAAGAATCCACCGTGCAGGTGAAAAGAAGAACCTGAGTGAAGGCAGACTCAAGAGACCAAGCCAAATCACAAGAAGGGTGAGCAAAATACAGGGCAGAATTTCAGCCACGTCGGGCGGGCTTGGCGGGGGTGGGCGGCGGCGGTCAGGAAGCTGACTGCCGCCTGCGATTGGGGCCGGACCACAATTTTACGCGGGCGGGCCAATTAAGGCCCGCCAAGCTTGAAATGCAAGCAGTAGCACTCAGCACTGCCTGTGCAGGCAGGGGGAAGGGATGCGAGCGGGGTGAGCGCGAACTATGTGCATGTGCGCAAGAGTGCGCTTCATAATCTCCCTGAGGCTCAGAGCTGCCTCAAGGAGATGAAGAGGTATGAAAAAAATATTAAAAAATAAAACTGTAATGAAACATGTCCCCTCATGTGACTCTGTCGCACGAGCAGGGACGTGTTATTAATTAAGTTTAAAAATTTTTATTTTATTTTTATTTGCTTTAGGAAACCTCATCTCACCCGTGGATGAGCTTTCCTAAAAAGTGCAAAGGCTGCTTGGCCTTCTCGCCTGCCCGCCAGCCCTAAGGTTGGACAGGCAGCAAAAAATTCTATTTAATTGATAATTCTATGGCCTTTACAGGCCTTTAGATTGTTGGCGGGTGCACTGCCAACTCCGGCACCCGCCCGCCGAACGAAATATCGCACAAGTGTGCGTTGACGTCAGCACGTGTCTTCGTTAGCTCAAGCAGGTCGGGCACATGCCCACCCGCCAAGCTAAAAATTTTACCCACGGTAAAAACGCTGAAATCACCTTTTAAAATAAGCAGCCATAAGAATCAGCACATTGAGAGCGCAATTGCAAGAAAGCTGCTGCAATGGGTCCACTGCTGGCACCATAACACTTTGTGGTCGAGCTCGGCTAAAGGGAAAAAAAGTTCTTAAAGATGACAGGCAGAGTTAAAAATTTGCCTTCCAGTTGATTCCCAGGCTTCGGGGGGGGGGGGGGGGGGGCGGGGGGGGTGGCAGGTAGCTGGCCCAAAAGACTCGTTTTGAATTTCCTGGAAAATCTATTAGTTTGAAAAAACGGCCCTTTAGCACAGTGGGAGCCTGCCGATAGCTGACAAAGTGTAGGAAGAACAGAGAGAAAAATACAGCAGCTGTGGGGCTATCTGGAAGAGAAAGAAAAATTTAAAGAGGTTACAAAAAATGACCATGGGTAGTAAATTAAAATTACCAGACCAGCTTAGGCTAAGGCAAGGGCCAAAACAGGCCCAAAATTGAGTGTCTTGGAGAAGAATATTATAGGAGTAGATTAGGATTACGTAAGAAATCAGAAGAAGTACAAGTCAATACGTTTTATACTTGTTTTGTGTATTTACGGATGAAATAATCCTAAAACAAGGCATAGATGAATCCTCAAACACATTTGGTGATACTAAAAGCCTTTGACAAATATTTTAAACTCCAAGTTATCGAGAGTGCAGGCCTTAAAAGGTCTAGAACACCCCCGATAAAGCACCCAAGGGGCAAGGAAACCCCAGAGTGAGGGAGACAGGAGACCCCTGACCAAGGGAGATGGAAAACCCCAGAGTGAGGCAGACAATACCAAAGCAAACCACTAGATAGTTGCAGACCATGTCAACACAATGAAGCGCATGAGCCAAAGAATTATATCAGGAGAAAGAGGCTGAGAAACAGCCAAAAGGCTTAAAAATAGAGCTTTTGAAAATGTCAACAGATTACCCAAACTGCAACAAGCAGGTGACAGTGCACAACAAGCAGGTGGCTGTTAATGAAGGAAAGCTATCTGAGGTCACCCAAAAGAAACAAAAACTGAAAAAGAAAATTAAGCTATTCCACAAGAAAATCTTGGTATCAAAGCTGAGTTGGAAGAACTCAACTAGGAGCACAGCCAAGCACAACAGAAAAAGTACTCAAAGAAGTCTCTGCCTGAAAGGCTCTTTGAAGAATCAATACGCAGTCATGGAAAAACATGAGGAATTCAAAAAGATGTTGAACACTACTTCAGCAAAAGCTGCATTGGAGCTATCAGTAGCGGCAAAGTAATGCACTGAAGTGCAGCATGAGTTGGCAAGAGATGAACAAGAGGATAAACAGTTGAAAGAACAGCTGATTGTCCTTCAAGATAAATGCAAAAGGAATACGTAACCTTTCAGCAGCATGAAGAAATGAAGACTATCTTGAACAGCAGAATGGGAGAACAGCAGAAGAAACTTAAGGAGGCTCTGTTAAATTATAAGAAAAATCAAGATGAAGCACTTGAGCTTCACAAAGAAAAGGCAAACCTGCTGATGGTGACCATGAAACCATTGTCGATTGTCGCAAAAACCCATTTGGTTCACTAATGTCCTTTAGGGAAGGAAATCTGCCATCCTTACCTGGTCTGGCCTACATGTGACTCCAGACCTACAGCAATATGATTGACTCTTAAGTGCCCTCTGAAAAAAAGGGCAATTAGGAATGGGCAATAAACATTGGTCTAGGCAGCGCTGCCCACATCCCATAAACAAATAAAAAAATATTCCAGGAGAAAGCCAAGAGGTACAAGAAAAAAACTGAGGAGCTGAAGAACCAGCTGAATGGAAAAGGAGGCACTGAAAGGAAAAACTGTAGAACTTTCTAAACTGTGAGCGGGTAACAAAGCCATGAGTTGCACAATTACAGAACTGAAACAAGTTAAGCCTTGCTGGAGACGGACCTGGCCAACAGTGAAACAAAAATGAAGGACAAAGACAAAGCTCTGCTTCAGGTAGAGGAAAAAAAAATAGGAATAAAATAGGAAAATGTAAATCTGACGCTGAAGCTCAAGAGACGAGAAGAAAACGCACTGGATGCCTCAAGTGTATTGAGAACCATTGAGTTCTTGAAAAATGACATGGCTGAAATGAAAATCAAGGACTGAAAACGTCAAGAAAATGTTGAATAGTTGCACAGAATGGAAATCCAAATCCAGACATTGAAAGCAGAAAAGGAAAATTCCAGGAAACAGATTGATGATCTAACAAGTGAATTGGAAAATTCAAAGGAGCAGTCAGTGACCATGGAAGAAAGTCTTCGAAAGGATCTGCACGTTTTAAATCTGAAGTTTGAGCTTATATAAGGATTCCGCAGATAACTCTGAAACAAAGACAACTGAACTCACCAGAGTGGTTCCTAAACTGAATGAAAAGATTCATAAGCTTGAAAAAGAATTGGGAAAAACGAGAGTAAACAAATATTTGGCTGAAATTGTGAAACAAGAGGAAATATAGGTTGCATTTTTGAAACGTCATCTTCCAGGAAGATCATGGCGGACCCCACGGTAAAAGAAAATCTGAGTCCACTCTAAGAACGAATAAAGTGGACATTCCCTTTGGAAGGAACGAGACAAACCCGCAATGTCTGAACACAGCAGATGGGTTGTCGATGAAGAGAAATGCAACTCAAAGGAGTGCAAAAAGCAAATTAAATGGAGACAACCAAGTACCAGAAACACTGAATATTACAATCTCAATGCCAAACCAACAAAGTCAACTCAAAACAACTGAGACTACCATTCCTTCAAACAAGGCAGAATGAGATCTGGGAGAATTGTCAACCCTCCAGACTATCTGAAATTATGGGCAGGATTTTTCAGTCAGTGTGCGGGGGCGGGTCCCACATGCCGACGCGTAAAATGACGCGCGGTGACATTGGGCATGCGTGCCGACGTCATCGCGCTGTGTTGCGATGTTTTGTTCAGCGGGCATGCGCCGGAGTCGGCTGCACACCCGCCGACATGTAAACAGACTATTAAGGCCATTAAGGAAGTAATTAATGTGATTGTTAACGCTGCCCGTCAAACCTTAAGGTTGGTGGGCAGGTGAAAAGCCCAAGCGGCCCTCACGTTTTTTTAGGAAACCTCATCCACGAGTGGGATAAGGTTTCCTAAAGCTTTTATTAAATAAATAAAAAATTTATCTGAGATATAAAAACATGTCCTGTCTTATGTGACACAGTCACATGAGATGGGACATGTTTAATTAAATTTTTTCTCCTTTTATGCAATTATTTCAATATCGATTGAATCTCCCTGAGGCAGCACTATGCCTCAGGGAGATTGAAGCGCTCTTTTGCGCGCATGTGTGAAAGAGCACTGGCCCCAACTCTCCCTCTTCCCCCCGCACACACAGGTAGTACTGAGTGCTATGGCTTGTGTCTTACGCTGGGCGGGCCTTAATTGGCCGGCCCGCATAAAATGGTGGCATGGTGCCAATCGCAGGCAGCGATTGGCTCCGCAACCGCCCCTGCCCGCTCCCGCCGAGCCCGCCCGCCACCTGAAAAATTCAGGCTTATAAAGACAGAGATTTGAGAGAGGGGAAAAGGGGTAGCTAGTGAAGTAAAGGTTGTATTGTAAATATATTTGGGTAAGGACTTGGGGGGAGGTGTAGTGTAAGAACGTTTGGCAGAGCAAGGTTAATGTGGGACTGGAGAACAATACTGCCCACAGTAGAGAGTCAGATGATAGTAGATTGTGTGATAGAATCTAGGAAGAGCCAGCATGGAGAAAGCACCCATTCATGGCAGTACTTTGGATAGGTATAGAGTTATGGGTTACCAATAAATGTTTATGTTCAACCACACAAGCCTCCAGACCTCTTAGTGAGGCACCAAACAACCTTACAACAGTCACTATCAATCTGCGGACACTGGAGGAAGACAGGATGGGACGTTGCTGTAGTAACTTCCAATAGCCTGCATGTACATTCCCCAGGTCTTTCTGTTACTGCATTCTCTTTCATATTAAACCATTTAATTTATATTGTTTCTCCTCGTTCTTCATTTCATATTTCAGACTAGAAGGGAGTATACATCGGTGACCCCTAAGGATCAGTACTAGGACCACTGCTCTTTTTGATATCTGTGAATGACATAGACTTGCACATAGAGGGCATAATTTCAAAGTTTGCAGATGATACAGTGCTAGTCCAAAGTAACCATTTTGTCCCATCTCATATGAATCCAGTTCCAGTTCACTGATGGAGGATGTTCACTTACCAAGCTACCAGAGGGCAGCCATGTCTGCAAAACTGTATCCGAGCCGGAGTCTGTACCAGTAATGGGTAGGGGGGGTGGGGGGGGGGGGGGGCGGAATTTTCTTTATAATTTTTGCCCATTGCTGGGTTCCTTTATATTTGGTTATGGGATGTGAGTGACACTGACCAGGCAGTATTCACTGTCCATCCCTCATTGCTCTGAGAGTATTAAGAATCAGCTACTTAATGTGGGATCAGGTGTAGGCCAGATCGGGTAGGGGTGGCAGGTCCCTGCCCTGAAGGGAATTAATGAGTGAATCATTCCCCCCGCCCCAATAAAATAGACAGCTTCTGGTGTCAAACCACAAATTCCTAAATTGAGTGAATTCAATTTCCCAACCTGTTATGGTGGGATTTGAACTAATGGTTGCTCATCTGGGCTGAATGGGCTGAAAGTGATGAACTATTATGTTGGACTGTTCCTACCCAGTATTTCACTTCCTATTTTTCACCACTAACCTAGAGCGTGAGAACTGCAATCTGGCCATGGCTCTGGGTTGCGGGGTTAAACTGGGAGAGAAGGTTCAAGCAGCTAGTCCCAGATTGGCATTTGCAGGGATGTGGGGGCTGGTTGCCTGAATCATTGGTCAGGACACGGCTGAGGGAGAGAGGGGAAAGAGTGGATCCAAACATTGGGGGAAAATTAATATTATAAAAGAGACTATTCATTATTTATCATAATGATAGTCATGGCGTAAAGGAAGGAACAGATTGCAGCTTTTAACAGAGTTAAATCAAATGCAAGAACTCTTTCTTCCTCTACAGCTGCAGGGGTAGTTTCCTGTTTGAACTCATTTACTGTTCTTTGTGCTGTTAACAGTCAGACTGCTCCTGGAGCTTCTACAACAGTTCCAAATATTTTTCTTTTAGTTCCTCCAAGGGATGCGGGTATCATTGGCAAGGCCAGCATGTGTCGCCCATCCTTAATTGCCCTTGAGCTGAGTGGCTTGCTAGGTTATTTTGGAGGGCAGATACAAGTCAGCCACATTGTTGTGGAACTGGAGTCACAGGTAGGTTAAATTTCTATATCTAAAGGAAATTAGGAACCAGATGGGTTGTTTATAACAATTGGGTTGGAGCAGTTTCAATAACTCCTGAAGACTGCTCGCTGCAAACACTCTAACTTTATTGTCACATATTTAAAATAATGAGAACACTCCCCGAGCTTCTTTCTATGCTTCTTTCTCCTAGATCCTCAGATCATGAGTATATGTCATTTCCTTCAATGACATCATAGACAGTTAATCCTTTTCGGACTTAGTTGACATTCTCCATTATATTAGAGTTGTCATCAATGATACTAAGACTAGCTCTATATTCAAGATTTATTCATTGATTTCAAATTCCACCAGCTGCCATGGTGGGATTTGAACCCATATCCACAGAGCATTAGCCTGAGCCTTTGGATTACTAATGCAGTGGCATTACCACTATGCCACCATCCCCAAATGGGCAGAGTCTGTCCTGACCTGTTACCATACCAACAGTCTGTCCTATAACATGATGGTGTAGTGATTTCCAGACACACTTGAACCCAAGATAATCTGTGGAGCATGTCCCTCAGCCTCTCGTGTTCTCTGTGCACTAACCAGGGGAGCAACCTCTGGGCTGTGGTAGGGTGGAGTGGGTGGGGGGGGGGAGGACACCAGTGCAATTCCAGAAGCTTGTCAAACTTTGAACGTTGTTCTAATGGATGAACTTCTTTGGGACTGCTGCAGGCTTCTGCTGTACATCAAAACTCTGCAATTCAAGGAGGGCCGAGGATTGCTATAGGCTTCATATATTCAGTGCCAAACTTAATATTATAAATAATTTTAAATCTAGTCAATCCACATTCAATATGCTTTGTCCTTTATTTTCCTATTACATAGAAATCAGCTGTCAGCCATGGATCAGTACCTCATTATCACCTCTAAGTCAGAAGGGCACGGTACATACGCCATTCCAGGGCATGCTCATATAGTCCAGCCTGGCATCCTGTGCAGTACTGATGGAGTGCTGCACTGTCAGAGATGCTGTCTTTCAAATCAGACATTAAACCAAGACCCTGCCTGCCCTCTCAGGTGGACAGAAATGACCCACGGTACTAAACAAAGAGCAGAGAGTTAATCCCAGTGTCCTGGTTAATATTTGTCCCTCAGGCAACACCCAGAACAGAAAATCCAGTCAGCATTGTTTGTGGGATCTTGCTGTGTGAAAATTGTCTGCCATGCTTCCTTACATTACAGCTACTACCAGGATGACCAATCTCACAGAGAAAATTAAAGGACAGCCTGCCATGGGGGTCCGTACGAGTTAGGGGGTTCCTGCCAGCGCTGTCAGGGCAGGGGGAAGGGGCGGGGGGGTTTGGTGGTGCTGCCAGAGCTGTGAGGGTGGGGGGATTGGTGCTGCCAGAGCTGTGAGGGTGGGGGCAGTGGTGCTGCCAGAGCTGTGAGGGTGGGGGCAGTGGTGCTGCCAGGGCTGTGAGGGTGGGGGGGATTGGTGCTGCCAGAGCTGTGAGGGTGGGAGATTGGTGCTGCCAGAGCTGTGAGGGTGGGGGATTGGTGCTGCCAGAGCTATGAGGGTGGGGGATTGGTGCTGCCAGGGCTGTGAGGGTGGGGGGATTGATGCTGCCAGGGCTGTGAGGGTGGGGGGATTGGTGCTGCCAGAGCTGTGAGGGTGGGGGGATTGATGCTGCCAGGGCTGTGAGGGTGGGGGGGATTGGTGCTGCAAGAGCTGTGAGGGTGGGGGGATTGGTGCTGCCAGGGATGTGAGGGTGGGTGTTGGTGCTGCCAGGGCTGTGAGGGTGGGGGGATTGATGCTGCCAGAGCTGTGAGGGTGGGGGAATTGGTGCTGCCAGGGCTGTGAGGGTGGGGGTTGGTGCTGCCAGGGCTGTGAGGGTGGGGGGTTGGTGCTGCCAGGGCTGTGAGGGTGGGGGGGTTGGTGCTGCCAGAGCTGTGAGGGTGGGGGGGGATTGATGCTGCCAGAGCTGTGAGGGTGGGGGGGTTGGTGCTGCCAGGGCTGTGAGGGTGGGGGGGTTGGTGCTGCCAGAGCTGCGCGAACACACAAACAGGGGAGCAGGTAATGTGCATGTGCAAAATTTAAAGTCCAAACTACAGGACAAACAGCGTCCTGGCACCATGCAGCCAGGGACACGGCATAGTGGACTCAGGTCCGGGATGATAAGGGATGGTTGGTCACCCTGGTCACTACAGGATAAAGGTACTGCATTGTCTTGAAGCACTCTGGGAAATCCTGATATAAATTCAAGCTCTTTCTATCACTCTTTTAAATTAATTAATAATCTACGGAGCTGGTGTATCCTGACCCATCCTCAGGCAGTCTGCTGTTTTGTTCCCTCACCTCTGTATACTGCTTCTGGTGAAGCGCCTTCCAATTCCCCCAGCCTTCAGTCAGCAGTGGGTCAATTAACGGCGAGGCAGTGACAGCCAGAACCATGATCTGGAAAGTCCCCAGAAACAGGAGGACCTTCATGACGGCTGATCTGAAAAAATAAAAACACATCAGAGCTATCTTCTTTTGTTTGTTACAAGTTTCCTCATTTCATGAACTGCACTCCAGCTGAGAAGCTGCTGATCTCTCACAGGCCATTACTGTGTGGTTAGCAATCAATAAGGAAGGCTTTTATTGCAAGGGGATTGGAGTACAAGAAGAAGGAATTCAATTGTACAGGGCTGTGGTGAGACCTCATCTAGAATACTCTGCACAGTTTTGATTTTGCATTGGAGATAGCACAGTGAAGCTTTACTGGATTGGTTTCTGACTGAGAGAAATGTCCTACAATGAGAGATTTGAGTACATTGGGCTGATACTCTCTTGAGTTTGGAAGAATGAGAGCCACCTCTTTGAAATAGCCAAGATTCTGAAAGGACTTGAAATGGTAGAAACTGAGAGGTTGTTTCCCACGGCTGGGGTATTTAGAACTCAGGGGCACAATCTCAGGATAAAGGGCCAATCATTTAGGACCAAGTTGAGGAGGAATTTCTTCAGCCAGAGGATTGTGATCTTTGGAATTCTTTACCACAGAGGGTTGTGGACGCTCCATCATTGAGCATATTCAAGGCTGGATAGACACATTTTTGGTCATGCAGGGAATCAAGGGATATGGGGAGCTGGTGTGAAAAGTGGAGTTGAGGCAGAAGATCAGCCATGATCAATTTGAATTACAAGCAGGTTCGAGGGGCTATGTGATCTGCTCCTGCTTCTATTTTCTTATGTTTTGAAAACAGTTGCTGTTATGTGCACTCGGGTTCATGGTCCAGTCACCATCTGGTGTCCCACTGCCACCCCATTGGAAATCCCTGACAGATTTATCCAATTTCCCCTACACTGTCCTGGGTGGGACTGAGAGTGTGCTTTGGACAGGCTAAGTGAATGGACGAGAACATGACAGATGGAATATTATGTGAATAAGTGGAAGTTATGCACTTTGGTAGAAAAAACAGAAAGGCAGAGTATTTCTTAGATGGTGAGAGGTTGGGAAATGCTGGTGCCCAAAGGGACCTGGGTTGCCCTTGTTCATGAGCCACTAAAAGCTAGCATGCAGGTGCAGCAAGCAATTAGGAAGGCAAATGGTATATTGGCCTTCATCACTGGGGATTTGAGTACAGGAGTAAAGATGTCTTGATGCAGTTATATAGAGCCTTGGTGAGACTGCACCTGGAGTATTGTGTACAGTTTTGGCTTTCTTATCTAAGGAAGGATGTACTTGCCATAGAGGGAGTGCAACAGAATAATGCCTGGGATGGCAGGATTGTCGATTGAGGAGAGATTGAGGAAACTGGGCCAGGATTCTCTAGAGTTTTGAAGAATGAGAGGTCTCGTTGAAACTCACAAAATTCTTACAGGGTGTGACAAGGTAGGTGTGGATAGATGTTTCCCCTGGCTGGTGAGTCTAGATCCAGGGAACACAGAGGCAAGCCACTTAAGGCTGAGATGAGGAGGAATTTCTTCACTCAGAGGGTGGTGAATCTTTGGAATTCTCTACCCCAGTCAGTTGTGAAAGTTCAATCATTGAGCATGTTCAAGACAGAGATCGATAGACTTCTGGGTACTAATTACATCAAGGGATATGGGCATAGTGGGGAAAAATGGTGTAGAAGTAGATGATCAGCCATGATCTGTTTGAATGGCAGAGTAGGTTCGATGGACCAAATGGCCTACTCCTGCTCATATTTCCTGTGTTCCTAGAAGGGACCTGTCAATCACATACTACTGCGCACATGTTGCTTGCGACACCTAATCAGGGAGCAGTCAGAGATTTCTATTGCCTCTGCTTTTCGTCTGGCCTCAGTGGGCGACATTGGGCATGAGGCCAATGCCATCAAGACAAATATCAGTAGGGAGTCACCTAAGAACCGGGCACCACTAAAATAAATCAAATAACTCAGTCAACTAAAGCCCATAAACTCAGCCCTATTTACACTTATAATCATTATTTGCTGCTTTGCCTCATTTGGAACTGTGTTGTCCAGGAGGCTTAAAAAGAGCTGTCTCAGTGGATTGGTTTATTGATGAATAAATCTAACGGTGTACACCATTAGATATCCAGGTCCAGCAAGATCTGGCCCAATACTGATGTTCAACATCATTCGCATTCAACAAATGCAAAAAGCCAGGCAACGAGATTGTCTTTTTAAACTCACCTCACAGGTTCAAATGTAAGTTCTCCTTAGAGTAGAGAAGGTTAAGGGGAGATTTAATAGAGCTGTTCAAAATCTTGAGGAATTTTGATAGAGTAAATAAGGAGAAGCTATTTTCAGTGGTAACAAGAGGGCACAGAGTCAAGGTCATTGGCAAAAGAATGAGAAGCGGCATGCAGAAACATTTTTTTACACGAGTTGCCATGATCTGGAATGCATTGCTTGAAAAGGCGGTGTAGGTAGATTCAATAGCAACTTTCATAAGGGAATCAAATAAAAGGAAAAAAAATGCTGGGCAATGGGGAAAGAGCAGAGTGAGACTAAATGGATGACTCTTTTAGCCGGGGAACAATGGGCCAAATAGACTCATTGGGAACTGTATCATTCTCTGATCCTATGCAACTGTTTGAATTCCTCCTCCACTCCAGCGAAATGCCCTGCATGCTATAGTGTATTTGAGATAGTTTAGCAACAAATTTATCAAGATTTGATAGTTTCCAGCCTGTTGTCCCTCCGTAGTTAAAGGAGTAAAGTCTTCACAAAAATGTGTGCAGTGAGCAATCTGCTCCAAAAATTATAGCCCTTGAAAGGAAGAAACGTACTTAGCACAAACAACTGGCTCAGCTGAGTTGAAGTAACTTTGATTCCCTTGGAGATTAGAAAGGAAGTAACTCAAGTTTCTCTTCCGTCAGCACCACAAAGTTACTTTAGCCTCTAGATCTCGTGTTTCACCTTTGGATGTTAGTTCTCTTTTGCTCTGGTTTCTTCCTCCAAAGTATTTTAGTCTCATGTTTCAAAACATAGGTTTCAAAATTTAGTCCTTTTTCCATTTTCTTAAACTAAACTTTTCAGGACTTATTTTTGTCAAAGTTTATGTCTCAAACTATGTCACCATGCTTGTTTAATTCTCGAACACCCCATCAGGTCCTGAGAAATACTAAACTTGGGCCCAATGCCATCCAAAGGCGTTGGTAAATTCAACATTGTCCCTTGGTGACCTACAGCCGGCAGGACCGAGTCCCAGGCTCACCTCATCCAGGCCTGGCAGGAGCCCCTTGTCTCATGGATTTTACGAGCTTCCACTGGATGTGCCAACTCTGTGCCTTGTGGGGAATGGGGCAGGTAAAAATGTAAAGGGAACAGCAGTTGCCAGAAAGCTGAAGGGTTTCTCTCCCGAAGCTGACACTGAAATATGAAACAACTTTAAGACTTTCATTTGCGACTTCGATTCCAAATGTTTGGATCAGTTCCTGTCGGGGCAAAAGCAAATTGTTTTGTCTCATCTTGAATTTTAGTCTTATTTATTTATTTTTCATAAGAAATACGATTTTCATTTTATTTTTTGTGGAAATAATGTAATTGTTCTTGTAACTCACGTTCATTCACAAATAGCACAGCTACTAGTTTGATCCCCTTTACAAACATAAAGTTTCCTGTTCAGATCCTTTGCTTTATTTTTAAATACTTAAAGGTTTAAAGTTAATTATTTTTTAATAATAAATGTACTTTGTACCTTTTTGGATTTGATTCAAAAAGTCAAAGGTCAAACATTGAGAAATTGCAGTTTCCTTTAGCCAACACTGGACTTTTAACTCATTTATTTAAAATTAATTTTTGACATGAGGACATTTATTGTCAAACCCATAACTGCCCTTAACTGAGGGGTTGCCAGCTCGAGTTTTAGGTCTTCCGGAAGGGTTGATCATGTGGTGTTTGATCACATGGCATTTGATCATGTGATACCAGTCATGTGATACTTAATCACATGCTATTGGATCACAACACAACCCAAATGTTATTCAATTTGCTTTAGTTGAGTATCTTAGTGGTTTTGAAAGTGGGGTCTGCGAACTAAACCATTCCCAGTGAAATATATTAAAATAAAAACATTTCTAATCAGAGACCACATTATTAATGATAAATTAAATGTTATTAACAATAATAATAACTTCCTCTCCCCCATTCCCATAAACATTAATAAGCCCTGCCTCTCTGCTGCAGACAGGTCGAGAAGGACAAAGAGTGAAAGTTGACATTTGTCACATATTGAAAGTCATTTGTAACTTTGATAAGCGCCATTTCGATACAATGGCAGGAAACCTGATTGGATGGATTCAAATAAAGAGTTCCAGGAAAGATGGGCACAGATCTGAGAGGCGACAACTCATTGAGGGAGAGGAAGGGGAGGTTGGAGATGGGACGGTAGTTTGCAAGGACGGTGGAGTCTAGAGTTTTTTTGAATGGAGGGGTGATAACAACAGGTTTGAAGGAGAGAGAGACAACAGTTAGGAGAGAGAACCGCTAACAATGTCAGCGAACACGGGGACCGGGGGGGAAGTGATAGTCAGCAGTTTAATGGGAATAGAGTTGATGGAGCAGGAGGTGGGTCTCTCTCTGCGGTTTGTGTTTCTACTCTTACCCAATATGTATTGAAATTGGGGTGATGGTTGAAACCATGGGAGGAGAACACTTGGGGAGGGAGCTAAACAGGAGAGGGTAACAAGAGTAATCAAGGGAGGGAAATTCAAAGGTGGGGGGGGGAGATTCACAGAGAAAAACAATCAGGTGGAAGGAAATTTGATTCCGCCAGTAACGAAGTGAGCCTTACGTCAGTGGTAAGGAAATAATTACAGGCCGGTTAGCCTTACGTCAGTGGTAGGGAAATTATTGGAGAAGATTCTTCGTGACAGGATTTACTACCATTTGGAAGCAAATGGGCGTATTAGTGAGAGGCAGCATGGTTTTGTGAAGGGGAGGTCGTATCTCACTAACTTGATCGAGTTTTTCGAGAAAGTGACAAAGATGATCGACGATGGAAGGGCAGTGGATGTTATCTACATGGATTTCAGTAAGGCCTTTGACAAGGTCCCTCATGGCAGACTGGTACAGAAGGTAAAGTCGCACGGGATCAGAGGTGAGCTGGCAGGATGGATACAGAATTGGCTTGGTCATAGAAGACAGAGGGTAGCAGTGGAAGGGTGCTTTTCTGAATGAAGAGCTGTGACTAGCGGAGTTCCACAGGGATCAGTGCTGGGACCTTTGCTGTTTGTGGTATACATAAATGATTTGGAGGAAAATGTAACTGGGCTAATTAGCAAGTTTGCAGACGACACTAAGGTTGGAGGAGTTGCAGATAGTGAAGAGGATTTTCAAAGGATACAACGGGATATAGATCGGTTGGAGACTTGGGCGGAGAAATGGCAGATGTGGAGTTTAATCCGGACAAATGCGAGGTAATGCATTTTGGAAGGTCTAATACAGGCTGGAATTACACAGTAAATGGCAGAACCCTTAAGTGCATCGACGGGCAAAGGGATCTGAGTGTACAGGTCCACAGGTCACAGAAAGTGGCAACGCAGGTGGATAAGGTAGTCAGGAAGGCATATGGCATGCTTGCCTTCATTTGCAGGGGTATTGAATACAAAAGCTGGGAAGTCATGCTGCAGCTGTATAGAACCTTGGTTAGGCCACACTTAGAATATTGGTCCCCACATTACCAGAAGGATATGGCGGCGTTGGAGAGGGTGCAGAGGAGGTTTACCAGGATGCTGCCTGGTCTGGAGGTTATTAGCTATGAGGAGAGGTTGGAGAAACTCGGATTGTTCCCACTAGAGTGACAGAGATTGAGGGGCGACTTGATAGAAGTTTACAAAATTATGAGCGGCATGGACGGAGTAGATAGTCAGAAGCTTTTTCCCAGGGTGGAAGAGTCAATTACTAGGGCACATAGATTTAAGGTGAGAGGAGAAAACTATAGAGGAGATGTGCGGGGCAAGTTTTTTATGCAGAGGGTAGTGAGTGTCTGGAATTCGCTGCCAGACGAGGTGGTGGAAGCAGGTACAATAGTGGTGTTTAAGAGGCAGCTTGACAAATACATGAATAGGATGGGAATAGAGGGATACGGACCCCGGAAGTGCAAAATGTTTTAGTTGACAGGCAATATGATCGGCGCAGGCTTGGAGGGCCGAAGGGCCTGTTCCTGTGCTGTACTTTTCTTTGTTCTTGAATGGTGACTCACTGAAATTACATTGATAATTAATAGTAATCGAGGGGATGGAGGGAGGAGATTCCCCTCATGACCATGACAATAACTCACTGATAGTCTATATGTAACTGGTAGGAATAGAAATAATGTTTGAATCTTACTTGTAACTAATAGTAATCTTATAACATCCTGATACTCAACTGAAACCATAGCCCTAATCCTCCTGCACAAACAAGCTGCAGTCAGGGAGCCCTGATGATGCCATTTAACAGAGTCAATCTCTATCCCTCAGAATCTCCTTGGATTCTGAATGTGATGTCTCCAAACTAGAAGCCTCAGTCAGAGCTGCTCTGTGCTTGGACTTCACACATCAAAACCAGCCACTGGAGACCAATCTGCACCAACCTGACAGATCCCACGAAAGGCTCAGTGTTTGGGGAACTTCTCACAAAGCCTCATCGTGCTAAACTCTGCTCAACACCAACATTTCCAAACCATTCACTGGTCTCAGACTCAATGAAGGAGAGTTTCCATGAAGGTATAAAAATGTTGGCACAGGAGGAGGCCATTCAGCCCCCGCTGCTGTCTCTATCTCCACATTCTTTCATATTCCACCCTTTCAACTATGTAACCCTACCCTTTTAAATGATTTTTTAGTCTGTACCTCAATTGCCAAATGTGGTGAAAGAACCCCTGGTCGAATACCTGTCAGTTCAAAAAGCTTCCTTCTCTCCTCTTGGTTCTTCCAGTTCCCGGAATCCTCAGTCTCTGTACTTCCTACGCCCCATTCACCCACCAGTAAAAAGTCTTTCATTGTTTAGTCCTCTTTCACAGTAAGATCCCCAGGTTTCTCCTGACAGAAATCTACTGTCCTTACTCGGTCTGGCCTACATGTGACTCCAGACCCACAGCAATGACTCTTAACTGCCCTCTGAACTGGTTCAACAAGCCACTTTGTTGTATCAAGTCACTACAGAAAAAACTACTGTAGTGTACCTACACCATATGGATTGCAGCGGTTCAAGAAGACGGCTCAACTTCACCTTCTCAAGGCAATTAGGGATGGACAATAAATGCTGACCTTGCCAATGATGAACAAATAAAAGAAAGTGCTGCTCCCCTTCACTATCATGCTACTGCTTCCTCTCCCAGCTCTGTGGAAAATACCAGTGCCTACATCCACACCCCAACTCCATTGTTCCTTCCCATCTTGCCCTGCTTAAGCCCCAATACCCTGACCCCCCATCCCCATCACTTGCGCAACCTCTTGTCCCCCGATCCCCCATCCTCCTGAGCAGCCATTCCCCACTCTCCATTTCTCTCCCTAAGTCCCCATTCCCGAGTCTCCCTGGTTTCCCCCACTCATTGCTGACGCCACCCTGATTCCTGAGCCATTTCCTACCTCTAATCCCAGACTCATGACCCCCTCCAGACTGTTCACCAGCTGACCACAGCTCTGCAGCCATGGTTCCTGAGCAGGAGTCACTGATGCTGCGGAGTAGGGTGAGGGGCACTGCTGTGAGAAATTTAATGCATTGCTATCCCAGGTGCTTGAGGCAATGTTAAGGAGGGAAATCACAGGTCTCAGGAACCTCCTGCCAAAACTCCCAGTCCTTATGAGGAACTGAGTCACAAAAAATCAAGGCTGAGCAGTGCAAAACTGGGGAAGTGCTGCACTGTCGGAGGTGTCCTTTTTCAGAAAAGACGTTAAACCAAGCCCCTCTCAGATGGATGTAAATGATCCCATGGCTCTTTTGAAGAAGAGCAGAGGAGTTATCCCTGGTGTCCTGGCTGATATATTTATCCATCAAACAACATTACTAAAACATATCCTGTCATTATTACATTGCCTTTTCTGGGAGTATTTTATGCACAAATTGGTGGCCGCAGTTACTACTGTCACAATGATGTGTCATATGCGATGTGGAATATTAATCTTTAATTTCATTGACTGGTCAGGTATATATTGAACTTCTTTAAAAGGACTTTTGCCAAGCAAAGACACTGACTTTAAAATGGCTGCAGAGGTCACCTGACCTACAAATTGGCCAACTCTAGACATCTCTGAACATGGGCTTGCCAGGAGACATGGCAATCACCAGTTCCCCTGATGAGCTTCACACCTACCATTGTTTAAACTCTCTATAAAACGCAAGGACAATGCATCACTAGACTTTCTGATTCCAGAAACTACCGGGAACAATGAAGGACTAACGAAGCTTAATATGCAAGCAGAGTGTTAAGGACCTCTATCTGTTTTAATGGCATCTTGATAACTTTGACAATGGGAGATCATCCCCCATTGTGTGCCAATAACAGGTGTCACATGATCAAAACCCCACATGTGAAAAGCTATGATTATAAGCTTATCTATTGTTTACTGTTACAAGCCAGAAGCAGTCTGCAGAATGGACCAGTAACACCATCTCTCTCCTTGATGTTCTCAAGATCAGAACCCTATCTCTGTTGCATTTTTGGAATCCACCACAGAGATAGAGAATTGTGATCGAAAGAAACTTCAGGTACCATAGCATCCACTTTGGAAAAAGACAGATTACAGTTTAAAAGAAATTGTTTCCAGAAATTACATTGGCTGTAATTTCAAGACCAGCAAAGGAATATCGGAACATATATTTCCTTCTTTCTTACGGACTGTAACTCTCATTAATTCCACCTCCTCCACCCTGTAACTTGTTCTGTTTTGCATGCTCGTGTATGTGTAAATTGCAGGACTTGGGACTTGAGTTTACCTTTTAAATTTTTTGATATCTTTCCCTGAGTGGGTTTTAGCATAATAAAAAATTAACCACTTTTGTGTTTAAACTCAAGAAAGCCTGTCCGCCTGAGTTCTTTGCAATCAGCATGTAAACAGTTGAGTATATATACTGAATTAGCACCTTCATCCTTATATTAAAAAAAGTCATGATCAATCGAGGAGTGGGGAAAAGGGGAAAGTCTTGGCACCTATCCTCACCTGGTTGCAACACTACATTATAACAGTGAAACAAAAACAAAAATAGCTGGAAAAACTCAGCAGGTCTGACAGCATCCGCGGAGAGAAAGACAGTTAACGTTTCAAGTCCATATGACTCTTCATCAGAACTAAAGAAAAATAGAAATGAAATATAAGCTGTTTGAGGGGGGTGGGACAGGTAGAGCTGGATAGAGGGCCAGTGATAGGTGGAGGCAAAGAAGAGATTGCCAAAGATGTATAACAGTGACTATACTTCAAAAGTGCTTCATTGACTGTAAAGCTCTTTGAAACATCCAGTAGTTGTGAAAAGCGCTATATAAATGCAAGTCTCTATCTTTTATTGGCCAGACCAGATATGGAGAATGGAGTTCATTAAATGACATCAATGAACCAATTAGATTCTTACCCCAATCCAACATTTCATGGTCACTTGTACTGGTCCCAAGTTATTAGTTCCAGATTTTTAAATAAAAATACAGAATTCAAATTCTCAAAGTGCCATGGTGAGATTTTTAAAAATATATATTTTCATCGGTTTGATTCCCCAACGATGTAATCATTTCTTTTCTTTTAGATCCAAAAACTGCAGAACTCGTTTGGAGGAAAATCTAACTAAACCGAGGAATCAGATTGCACAAAGAGCAAACTCCTGGTTGTGTTGAGCTGTTAAGGCAGGAAGTTGGAATATGCCTGGAACAGCTTTCACTCACTCACTCACTCAGTCAGTCAGTCTGTCTGTCTGTCTGCTGTCTGTCCTCCGCGTTCAGAATCTCACACAAATGCCAGGCTATGGATAGTTAGACCTACCTGGTCGCCGCCTCCTGCAGTTCGCGCGTTCCCCTTGACTTCAGGGTCGAGTTTACAGAAAAGCGTCCAGACTAGACCAATACCGTGACAGGGTTAAAGGAAACAACTTCCTCTAGTCGATCTCATGTGACTGGGACATTCCAGACCCGAACGTCACCCTATGATGGTAACCCGTTGTGGATGTATAAACTGGTAAAATGTGTGTGTAAGAGAACATCTGGTGTGCAGCCTGCATAGACTCCGCACAGAGCAGAAAGGAATACGGTGCTCGATAGGGTTAACTGCAACCGCACAAACCTTTAGGGAAAAAAAAACATGGGGAATGTTTATGCTGCTCTCAGTTGTCCCGGAGTCCGTGTGGCAAAGAGGGAACAAATATTTAGCGTGGAGCTGGAGGATGGGTTCCTGATCACTTACTAGCAAGCTGCACTGTACCTACTGAGCATGACAGATCTACAAAATCTGTGGTTCACTTGACTGCTTTGTCGAGGACATTACGTAGGATACACGGCACAGAAACGGGTCATTCGGCCCAACCAGTCCATGCTGGGGTTTGCACTGCACTCGAGCCTCCTCCCATCTTTCCTCATCTAGCCCTCGATAACTTTCTCCCTCAGATGCTTGTCTAGCCTCCCCTTAAATACATCTACATGACTCACTTTACCCATTCCCTGTGGTAGCGAGTTCCGCCTTCTCATCACTCTCTGGTAAAGAAGTTTCATCCGAATTCCCTATTTGATTTCTTGGTGACTATCTTCTGTTGAAAGAGATCTTGTGCCTCAGTGGGCAACATCGCCACTTCTGAACCAGGAGCTTCAGCTTCAACTCCCACTCCAGGACTTGATGGCTGAGGAAGGTGTGTTCATAATGTGGCCACACAGGTTGATTTTTTTTCAACTTGTAAATCCAACATATGCCAGTGGAGGTGGTGATTCCTGGTCAACCACGTGATGGAAAGAAATTGAAGTCTTTGCTATTCAGACAATAATATGCATCCATGTAAAAGTGTGACTCCTTTGGGGAGGGGGATGAGGGGAATCAGGTTAGTGCAAACTCATTCTGGCTGGGGTGGATTTGGGACCTGCCTCCTTGCCCAGTCTGTGATTGTTGTTGTGATGTTGTAGGTCAGGCCTGCCATTAGACAGAGAACTGGAGATGGTCTCTGGTTTTGCTCTTCCCCACAAGGGAAAGCCTTCTTTCTGTGTCTCCTCTATCAACATTTCATAATTTGAGAGACCTCTATTAAACCACTCCTTAGTCTTCTTTCCCAGGGAAAGAGACCCAGCCTGTTCACCCTTTCTTGATAGGTATAGCCTTGCAGTTCTGGTACTATCCTTGTAAATATTTTTGCACTATCCCCAGTGCCTCCATATCCTTTTTATAATATGACACCAGAACAATGCACATTACTTGTGTGTATGATCTAACCAAGGTTTGATATAAGTTTAGCATAATTTCTTTACTTTTCAATTCTATCCCTCTGGAATCAAACCTGAATATTCGGCCTGCTTTCTTTATGGCTTTAATGACCTGCGCCACAACTTTTAGTGATTTGTGTAATTGTACTCCCAGATCCCTTTGTTCCTCTTATTCTCCAAGTAATATGTGACCTCCTTGTTTCTCTTGCCAAAATGTAATACCTAACAGTTATCTATGTTGAAACTAAATTGCCAATTATATTCCCATTCTGCAATCCTCAGTGTCGACTATCCCTCTCAGTTTGGTGTTATGTGTTTTTGATTCCAAAGTCCAAATTGTTGATATAAATTATGAACAGCATTTATCCCAGGACTGATCCCTGTAGAACCCTAATTCCTCCTTCTGCCAGTTTGAATAACAACACTTACTCTTTGCTTTCTGTCTTAAAGCTAGCCAGCCATTCTTCTACTTATTCTCTAACATGTTATTAATTAGTCTATTATGTGGTATCTTACTGAAGGCTCTTTGAAAATCTAGATACATTTCATCAACTACATTACCCTTGTCAACTCGCTGCTACCTCTTCAAAGAATTCAGCGAGGTTGGTTAAGCAAGATTTTCCTTTTGAAATCCATGCTGAACATTTGTTGGTGTATTTTAAGTTCTATTTTTTTTGTATTTTCTCACTTAGTAGGGATTTCATTATTTTTCCTATTACCGATGTCATACTGACTAGTCTGTAATTCCCTGGATATATTATATCTACCCTCATAAATATAGGTATAACCTTAGCTATCCACCAGTCCTCCGGCACTACATTTTTTCTAAGTGTTAAATGAGTATTAGTGCCTCTGCTATTTCTTGAGAACATTTTAACATTTAAAATGAGAACGACAAGGTTATTTTCTGAATATTTTTTATTTCCTGAAAAATTGATCCACAAAAAAATATTTTAAAACATACATCATTTCTAAAGAGGAATGTTGAATAAAACATTGATCGAGGTCATCATTTTGTGAAAACGAGAAAGCCACTGGAAGTTCAAGGAACTCAGCAGTACTCCTAAATCGCAAATTATTACAGTTCTTCCCTTTGTTTTCTCCAAATACAATGAACTTCACCATGTTATTTTTATAACATTGATTATTAGGAATCTATAATAACCAAAATAATGGGGAAAATGGAATAGCCCCTGAAACAGCCAGAGATTGTGATGTGCAATTAATCCGCACCCATTGCTTCTGCTGCAGGCAGCACATAAATTTCGTCTTGCTTGAGCTTTGTAGCTTGGTTATTAAGCACTTTTTGGGAGCTCTGCTAAATTACTACCAGACTCCTGCAACGTTTTCTATTGAACAGAGTGGAGCACAGAAACCTGACTGGAGGTTTAAAAAAAGTTACGTTAGTCAGGAATTTCAGGGAATCCCACACATACACTGCTCACTATGAATTTAAATGCAGTAGCTCACAGCCAGCCAAGTTCTTCAGATATAATGCATTTGACAAAAGAAATCCGTTTTATTTTACACACACATTCCTGAGTCTCTATCAAAGTTGTGAGGAACGCTAGCTTCCAAGTAGTAAATGATGTGAAGGCTGAATACTGGCAAAAATAATGGTCAGAAATATTGAAAATAGCAGTACATGTGCTTAGTATCCCAACTACTTAGGTTTAATGTTGCCCAATCACAAGGGAGCATTCTTCAGAGAAATGTGCATTCAATGGTAATTTCACTCTTGGGATTAGCCATGTTTAATGTCAATACCAACGATAGACTCAACATGAGTGACTGAGTACATAATTAAATGGTCAACTCAGCCATAACGACATTGCATAAACTGAAGATATTTTCAGGGAAGCCAGAAGTTCCTCATAATTCAGGGCCCATAATAACTGAACAATCATAAAACAGTAAGTAAAACTAGTCAATATATGCAAAAAGTGCAGTAAGTTTTTCTTTATAAAGGCAATACTCTCTTCAGACTAAACAAGAGGGTAGACTGCATGGGTAGCAATTTGACAGTTGTTGTTCCTGTCCTTGGACATCTTGATGTAGCCTTTGTCACCCCACCATATTCCAAAGCTGAGGGAAAAATATTAAAGTTTGATTAAACTCTAGGCAGAAAAATCTGTTTGCCACAAAACATTTTAAATGCAAAATTTCCCAAAATATGCTGAGTTAGGATATAATTAATAGTGGAAGGAGGCTGTTCAAGTCACTTTGATCAGTTCCTGCCCACTCCATTGCTAAGTAAAGGACACGAGGACAGCCGCCCTGGATAATGCTGTCGTGGGCTAGCTGAGGAGGGAAGGATGCACTGAGCCGTTGAGACTCTACAAGGCTGTTGAGCTGAGTGTTTCTTAGGCAATCATACTCTCACAGACTTTGTCTCCACTTTATGTAGGTATCCAGCTTGTATTAGGTTACAGTCTGTTGGTGTTCCAACATGTTGTACCTTAGAATGGACATTACACCTCATAATCCTAATTGGGATTGAGATCTCAATCTTGACTATGAAACAAGAGGTAAAGTATTCCTGTTGCAGGAGATGTGATACAGATATAGGCACATGACTATATGGAAGGGTGAACCTCAGGACAGCAAAACCCATTGGTTCTCGGAGCATGCAATATAAGAATGGTTTCAGCAGAAATCTCACGGCAGGTCACCTGGAGTGAGTGAAATACAAGAGAAAAAATACATGAGGGGTCATTTTCAACTTCAGGGGCTGCTAGAGAATCAGTCACGTGTTATAAACCCCACCAGAGGTTCCTTTTCACTGAAGCCAATGAAGTTGCCTGGGATTAATAACAGGCAGCTGATTCAATACTGCCAGTTTTCCACTAGCCAATGCTGAAGATTACTCCCATCATTTTACTAATTTTATCACCAACGTTTCACAATTTTATTCTTCACCCTGATTTATTCGGTAGAAGATATATTGTTTATTAAAATATTTCTTACTAGCATTAAACATTAGTATATTACAGTAAATTTCATACGTCTATTTCTATCTATATGTATATATATATCTACATATGATTGATTATGTGGACTTCAGTTTTAGGTTTAATTACTTGGTTTGGGTGTACCTGTTTTTAACGATCCAATAGTTCTCTCCATTTTCACTCCCATATCCCACTATTAGTACTCCATGGTTGATGTCATTGCAGTTTGGCTCATAGTAAACACCTAAAATCATAACCAGTTTCAATCACAATGTAACCATTAGAGGTAAATACAAAGACATACAGTCAGGTCTCAATCTGTGTCCTGTTTTGAGAGAAGAAAATATGTGGGTCAAGGGACAAATGTATCTCCTCGAGAAGCCAAATATCTCTAAAACGGTACCTAGATTGTGCTTAAATAAACATTCTAAAATTCAGGTCTTTTACCTCATACAGTGGCAAGTAGAAGGAGCCACCTCTTCAAAAGAGCTCTCCAGTTAGTCCCAGTCCTCTGTTGCTTCCCCACAGCTCAGCCAATTTTCCCCTTCAAGTATTCATCCAAATCCCTTTCGAATGTTATTAGGGGATCTGCTCCAATCACCCTTTCAGACAGTGCATTCCAAAGCATATAATCATGCAAAGAATATTTTTCTCATGTTGCCTTTGGTTCTTTTGAGTCACCTTAAATATGCAACTTCTGGTAACCAGCCTTTCTGCCACTGGAAAGAGAGTTTCACCTTGTATATCCTATTAAACCACTCATGATTTTAACACCTCTTTCTAATTTCCTCTTAGCCTTCTGTTATGAATGCAAGACTTTATAAGGTGGTTATGTTTTAAACAGGCTGTTTAAATTTAAGATAAAACAGAATGTCCTAGATGGTGATCATATTGAGCTCTAACCGGAGACAGGCTCATGTGATTTGATTGTCATGGTGGCAAAGGCCCAGGTCAACACTCAGAAACTCAAGTGCCATTTTTCACATCTTAACACCAAAGAGGGACAGCTGCTCCTGCCAGACACAGAGGTCTGAATGGAGTCGGGACAATTCTCAGTTCTGTAAGCCTGACCCAGGAAAAGTGCCCTGAATGGTCGGATTTTTGTTCCGGGAAATGAGAGTCGGGTCCACTGCTCCAGAAATAATTTGGAGGCAGCACAGGGGCTTCCGAGTGCGCAGCCAGGATGGGTGAAAGGCTAGCCTCGGTGTTCTGGCACTGTGAAAAATAGAATAAAACCAAAAACAGCCCTTCAGCCCCACACACATTCTCCATGCCAACCCATGCCACCTCATGCCCCCTACCCACCCCATGGCCCCTCATACCCTCCATGCCAACCTATGCCTCTATGCCAACCTAAGCCCCTCCACCCACCTTCCAAAGGCCTTTTGTAGCTCCTATGCCAAATTAGTGCCAACCCATGCCGCCCCAGCCACCACCCTTTTCCCTTACACCCTCCACACCAACTCACCCAATATCCACCATGGGGAAACCTCAGAACCCATGTTGAGGCTAAATAAAGTTCTTAAGCATCTATTGATGAATTTAGTATTTTAAAAAACCTGATAAAAATCCATTAACTACATTTAACTGCCATTAATCCCTTTTAAGAACAAGCATTTGTATTCATTGTCCTCCTTCAAAGACTTGTCAAGAGCTGTCAATCAAACTGTGAACTGACAGAAACCCCACTGTGATGATAATAGGTTGTGAAATCAGTCATGCAGCACCAATCCTGTAATGGTAACCCTCAGGCTTATGTCAACAGAGTGAAACAGCAAGCACTGATTATTTTCAACACTGCAGTTTTTTTTCAAATAGTTAAAGGGCAGGAGATTTAATTGCCTTGATAGCTCTCTTTGGCAGCTTATCCACTTTTTATCCACTTTCATGTCCACTTTTAACTATCTCAAAGGGCATTTGACCTGTCCCAAGGGACACCTTACTTCTCCCAAAGGGCACCTGACCTCTCTCAAAGGGCACCTGGCCTCTCCCAAAGGTGTCCCGGGGCCATATCCAAAAAGGTAAATTACCTCTCCAAAAGGATACTCTACCTCTCCGAAGAATTCTGATAAGTTTAGACCTCCTACCAGGTCTAATGTGCACACATCATGTTTCCCACTCGCTCCTTGCGAAAACCTGATCATACTGAAGGCAGCTGCACTCTAACATGTACAGCTGACTCCGTGAACCAGTCCATTACTTCAGATGTGCAAAGTTCGACCCGCTTCCGTTCGCCCCCTTCATGAAAATCGTGGGGGGCCAAATTCTGGGTGGGACTTCCAGATTCGGGCTTCCGGAGCCATTTTTGCAAAGACGGAGAGCCTCTCCATGTGCGTGAAAATTCAGGCCAGACTCTCAAACTCAGAAAAGCAGAGAGACCTGGGGAGGAAGACTAAAAACAGCTGCTGCTGTGCCAAGCAGAGAGAAAAACTGTTTTTGTGTTAACCACCAAGCAGAATACTAGAATGCAGAATGAACTCCCTGTTTGAAGAGGTAAGACTTGTAGAGATTTAAAGACCAAGAAGTCGCCAGGGGGTGCCTTGCCGCTGTAAGCCCGTTCAATGGAGGAGTTTGGGACCTTATCTATAAGGCTACATATCTGCTGAGAGTGTGGTGTAATATATAATCACAATGTGGGGTTTTTGGTTGTGTTAATTAGTTAATGGGGAAAAATACCTTCTCAGTCATAATCCTCGGCCATTTAGGAGTGAAAGCAGAAGATACCATTTAACACAAAGGGTAGTAAAAATCTGAAACTCTCTCCCACAAATGGCTGTGGATGCTGGATAAATTAAAATTTTCAAGACTGACATCGATAGATTTGTTCACTAAGGGTGCCAAGGAATATGATACAATGATGGGTAAATGGAGCGGCAGTACAGACCAGCCATGATCCAATACAATGGCAGAAGAGGGGCTGAATGGCCTATTCCTCTTCCTATTAAATAGGGAAGGTGCTGCATGAATTTAAAATGGATGGGATTTCTTAATATTCTAACACACCATCAGAGTTCAAATGATGGTTAAAAACCACTCAAGTTTCAGCATATGATCTAGGCTCTTGAACTAATTGGCCTGTCTATGTTATGTCAAAACAATGGGTAGGTGTCTAGTATGAATTAGACAAACATAAATGATCAGACACCTAGTCATCCTTTTTTACCTGATCTGTAAAACTGGAATGATAAATGTTTTGCATCAATGGCGACTGATATTGGTCCAACGGTGGCCACTGCTTCAGCTAACGCTGCTTCATTACCCCTGGATACAAATCTGGAACCATGGCAAGTGGTTGCACTGTAACTGGGATTATACTTACAGGTGCCTTCCTATAAGAGAGAAAATCATAAGAAAAGCATTTAACTATATACTAAAAACAAATCCTCACCGTAAAACTATTCCAGCTGTCGGTCATGATTATTTAATCTGTCGGGCTTAGATTTGAAGGCCTGTCAAGAATTGAATTGATAAAACCTTCAGTGGAAATGAGTTAACATTATTTCAAACTGATAAAAAGTAGACATGAAGGTTGAGTGAAGCCAGGATCAAGCTCGACTGTCATGGTGCCATGGTTGAATGGGCCCAATGTCAAGGCTCAGAGATGAAAAAGAGAGTTATTTACGTGACTTACTACTGACGACTTTAGAATTACAGAACTATATTCCAGCATGAAGCAGTACATTCAGGAGAGGAGGAAAGCAACGGGAGAAAATTTGGAGGAAAAAAACTTACCTGTGCAGTGTATGGATAATAATCCTCTGTGTCAATCCCACCATTAGACTGAACGTAGTTGAAGGCATTTTCCATTAGCCCACCATTGCATCCATGGTTGCCCTCTGAATTGGAGCAGTCAACCAGGTTCTGTTCACTCAGTGAGATGAGCTTTCCTGTCTTCTTGTACGTCTGTCCCTCAAGGGCACCAACTGCACTGAAAGCCCAGCACGAACCACAGTGTTTCTGGAATGATAATAATAACAGATTAATATAGTAATAACTGCAACATCTCAAGTGAAACTTTTAGGTATATTATAGCTTAAGGATGACACACAGCAAACATAGTTTAAAACTAAGCAATAGAAAGAGCCTCGAAGTGGGAGCATGTTAGAGGTCCAGCAAGTGTCAGTGAAAATTAGTTAAACATCCATTCATACCCATGATCATCCAATCTCAGTTAAATTGGCTCAGAGAAGCATTTATTCAAAGTCAGGTGCTTCTCTTCAGGGATTGAAGAAAGGTCAGAGACAATCCTATCTTGGTGCCTCTACCAAGGTGTTAGTCTCAATGAAGCATTGATGGAGGCCTTGCTGCAGAACAATGGATTGCTTCAAGGCCTGGGATAGTGAATGTTCTTTCAAGACCCAATTTGGAGAGAAATATAAAATAATTATCTCTAACACTATGCCCCTGATTCTCCACATGGTACGTTCTGAATATCTGAATGGTGCTCTAACAGGGCAGTCACTGTACAGACATCAGGCACTTCTCCAGATGGAAGAATGAGGAGTTATCTCAGGCCTTTCTATGTAACTCTTAGCTCATGAATGTCCCAGTCAGAGGCTTGGGGTGTTCTTGTCCAATATGTCAATCTGAGATTCATGTGGGGCATGAGGTAAATCTCTGTACAAAACATTTCTACAGATAAAGTGATCCGCCAACAGAAAGATGGGAATTGTTACACAATTGCAGGCTTCTGAGGACTGAAGCCTTAATTTTAAACCTACCTGTCTGCTCCTCTGGGCCTCAGAAGGAAACCTTGGCCTTCTTGAGCTCCTACCCTTGATTGCAGTGCACTCCCAATCCCCCTTCCTAACCACTTATCTGACTGGCCTGGCCTGTTCCTTCAGGTCCCTAGCAACAGCCATTGGTGGCCTGAAATCTCACACTCCCTGGCCTAGCAGTTAGTGCTTCCCACTGGATTGGGGAGAAAACTGATGGGGACCATCCAATTGAATCCCACTGATAACATCCCCAGAGCCCGACACTGGGAAGGGCTGGACAGTTTTAAGATGACATTATGGTTTCTTCCGATAGCTTAGCCACCATCCTCACAATTTTACCTGGTTTTTCACTGGAGTAACATAGCCTTTGACCCTCCAGTCAACGCTCTGAGGAAGTCTGAATGGTTTGGGCCTAGTTGAAGCATGTTCTTTCCTGGTTGAGTTTTTCATTTCAAATAGATGAGGTTGATTCATAAATTGACGGAACTCCTCAGCTGTCTGTAATATAGATAGATTGTTACAGTTAGGATCAGCACAAAAATCTCCTTAAACCCGTAAACCAAATAAGCAGATCAGACACAACTCACACTGTGATTTTACTGCCATGGAAATCTTGTGATTGGTTCAATCTACAGTTGGAAATGATGACTAGTCCAGAATGGAGCACAAACTTCAGGCTGAATAAAACCTGTGACCAGTTAAACCACATTCCCCCATTAACCATACTGATTCTTGCCTTTATACACAATTAAGGCAGGTTGGATTGAGTAACGAGACTGGAATTCTTACCAGCCCTGGGTTTTCCCCACCCTTCTTCTCTTCCAAAGCTCATGACTCATATTGGAATCTATTTGCATTGGCATTTTTAGTCCATCTAAGAAGCTATTCTTTAAAGCATAAGCCTCAAGTTAGCAGGTTATTTTACTATGTTGACATCACAGTTCAAGCCAACCCTGTTCATGCCTAATGTTTGCTGGGAATTGCTCAATGGAGGTCAGGAGTGTTCGGGATCCATATCTCCAAAAACTACATGCTTTTTTAAAAATTAGAAGGGCATTGAATTATTTGGACATTCTTTTGGATTTTTTTTCCCTAAATTCAAAGATTTTTCAAAGATTACAAGTTCACTTTGGTCTGTGAGCAAGCTGCTTTCTCCAAGAAATCACATGACTTCAGCTAAGTGACCAGCAAGACACCTGGGGAGATAGGAGTTATTTTATTTACATGAGTTAAAATTTAAAATAACTGTCGTTGCCAGGCTGTGGGCTTCTGCTGAATGGCTAAAAAATATCTGGCCATGGAGAGGTTCTGTTTGAACATGTTTTTTGGACAGTGTGTGTGTCTTGGAAGCATGCTGTGAAGCTTGGGTGAGGGGTGGGTCCAGGGGTTGAGGGTTCAGGGGTTGTGAAGGGGGGAGGTTCAGGGATTGGGGGGCCCAGGGGTTGGGGACGGTAGATGGTCTGGGGGTTTGGGGAGTGGCCCGGGGTTGGAGGGTGTGGTCCAAGAGAGTGGTCTGGTGGGGGGGTGATCCAGGGGAGATGGTTCAGGGGGGGTGGGGAGATGGTCAGGGGTAATCTGGGGTGGAGGTGGTCCAGGAGGTGGTCGGAGGTCCTGGTTGGGGGGGGTGGGTCAGAATTCCATGGGGGGTTCGGAAGTCCGGGGATTGGGGGTTTCAGAGGTCGTGGGAGGGTCCAAGGTTGAGAGGGGGTCCAATATCAGGGTGGTGGTCCAAGGTCTGGGGGTGGTCTGATGTTGTGGGGTGGTTGGGGGTCCAAGGTCGGGGGGCGTCGGAAGTTAGGGGAATGGCAGGGGGTGGGAATCCCATGGGGTTGGTCTGGGTCTTTAAAATAGTTACTCACAAGTTCAGAAAGATTTTAATTCTTCTAACTTTTTCTGAGTAACTATTGGTAAAACCTCAGCGAAACCATCCGAAGTTTGTGATTCAAATCGCATTTTCAGATGGTTCCCAGCGCAGCGCAATTGTCCAGAGGCAGTTTGCACTTCTGGGCAATTGCTGTGCAAACCCTTACCTGGAAACCTGCCAGGGGGATTCCCCAGCACATCTTTGGGTTACCCCTCCAAATCCAATACTGGGGAGCGCAGAAGTTACGGGCCCTCATCTCAGTATAACTTGTCTGTATTTGAAATCTTGCATGCCTGCGACAAGCAAGAGTTAACTAAGGTAGTGTTTCACTGAAGATCCTTTGGAAAGGATATCCAGACCTACAGTGACCAGCACTCTGTCTTCACATGTAGGAACCCCAAATCGACAGCATCAAGCCCTTTTCGAACTTCATCCTTTTTCATAAAGTGTTCCCTTATGCCAACCTCTACAGAGACCTTATTTGTCTTGTCCTTTGTTTTTTGTGTGCGCGTTGGGATTTTAAAAGGGGTAAATTGTTACACTTCTGGATAAAAAATTTTATGTTAACTAATTTTGTAACTTGTTTCAAAAAAAGAAGTTTTGTTTCATAATGAATCAATTATTATGAGTTGATTGAAAGAAACATGGTTAGAGTCACTTTTATTCTGGGTCTAGCAGTAGCGAAGGTAAACAGTTGGCCATTTTGGTGAGTGAATTAAACATTTACACTTATGGCGTGACCTGTGGAGTAGTGGGGCTAGAGAAACTGCACACTCCTCCAATCCCGGTCATAACAGGAGCAAGAACTCTGTCTGGAAATCCCTCCCTGTCCAGGCTTGGTAAACCTTACAACACCTCAGGTCTCCACACCTTGATGGACATGGAGTTGGAAAGTGATGTGTTCATAGAGCTTCGAGAGGAAATGGAGGTTGGAGGAGGGCCAGTGGTTGGAGGGTGGGTCTTTTGAGAAACCTCAGCAGTAAATATCAGCAGACAATTCAAGCGCTACAGTCACGCTCGATCCACACAAATGGGGGACCTTATTGCTCATTTTTAGGCATAAATGAGACAGCATTGGAAGGGAAGTCTGGAAAATAGATCTGCTAACTTACTGCTGGAGGTCTAGCTGTTCTGAGCTTTGGGCAGATTGTGACTTAGGAGGGGACATGTTCCCATTTGGAAGAAGCAAAACAAGGTCAACAGGAGCTGTCAGTGCTCCCAATGTCACTGCTATATACCTCAAGGATCAAGAAGCAAGATTTTCTCAGATCTATTTAAAGGGATCTTTAGCTGCAGCCAATAAGTACAAGAAGCAAATGTGATGCTCAGTCTTTCTTCAGTCCCTCCAGTATTTTGAGCCTTAAAGGCTTCCTTAAGTTCATCTCCTTTGCCACTGTGGGTGCTACTAAAGGTTCCCTGCTGCTGCAATCTACTGCCCTGTCACTCCGAGCGCATTCACTTTTAAAGGGCTGCAGCAGATGCATGATGGGTTTCCTGCCCTCCCAAATGCCAAGCTCATCATCAACAGCATGAAGCTGGGTCTTGTATTTAAATGAAGCTCCATCATTAAAATCAAGCAGGTCTCATCAGATGGCCAGAGCAATCTCCCCATCAACCACCCATCTGGTATGTGACGGAGGTGACTGATAGAGGTCACTGTGTAGTGACCCTGGGCTTCTGGGGCACTGAGGTCAATTATATTGCCCCTATTACCCCCCCTGACTAGGGTCAACACCGTATGGATTAGGAATTGATCTTGAGCCTTTTTGGTCAATATGGCTCAATCCCACAAACTGTATCATAGAATCCAGATTATTTATTGTGACACAACAGTTGTATTCACACTCACAAGGTCTCCAAAGTGGTTCATTCCCAGCTGGAATGAGTGCTTCCCCATTGAGTGCTCCAGATTATGAAGCTCGATTAATTTTAAATTTTTCTCCCACACCATCCTTCTGTAATTTTCTTCATCCTTAAAGAGAAAAAGGAAAAGAAATTGGTCATGTGACAAGTTACACAGTACCTTTATATTTTAAAAAGAACCTTCAACAATTCCTAAGATGTAGTTGCTGTTATATCCTCGGACACTGCTGTCAGAGAGTGGAAGGATACAAAGGCTGATTAACAGTCTGACAGGCAACATTCTTTTCATGGTTATACAAGTCGATCGGTTGGTTAGTCTTGTACAGTGGGAGGGTTATTATGAGCTCCCACAACCCCGCCAACCAGATGGATGTCAATACATCTGTCTATAGCAGAGTTTGAGCCCTGGACATTCCAATTCAGAGGCAGGAATGCATACCACAAAATCAAAAGGCTTTCTCTTACAATATAGTGAAAGGAGCTGTTGATAGTGATCAATACTGTTTGATTTCAATTGTTTTTCTTGTGTTATGAAGCGACTGAGTGGGACAACCTTTAGCAGGATGGACATTTACTTCTGTGATTCAGCTGCCTCGAACTCCAGGGGTAATAACAATGGCCCACATTTGCACAGCTCTCCCTCAAAATGATTTATTTTTTCCTAATCCTCATTAATGATTCTCTCTTTTCTTCTGGCCTCAAATATTGGAAATATGTGGATGATATGACAGTTAGCGGAGTCTAGGTCATGGGGCGTGGTGAGTTTAAGGAAACTCTTTGCTTGTCACCGAATGGTGTGAGGAAAACAGCGTGCAGTTAAATGCCATTAAATATAATGTCATGCAAGCAGATTTCAGCAGACATGAGCACATGCCGCTCGACATTATGTTATGACAGAGGTGAAAGCGTTGAAAATCCTGTGTACACACATTCAAACCAATTTGAAGTGGGATAGCTAAGTAGTCAGTATGCTAAAAAATATGTTCATTCTCTGATCCCTCATCCTTTTCAGACTCCCTGTCCGTGACCTGTTGTTGATTTACACCAATTACATCCGTCCCTTGATTGAATACGCCGTGTGACACCCTGGCCTCACACACGCAAACCATCCAGGTGGAAAGAATACAGAAATGCGTGCTGAGATTGATCTTAGCCCCTCAGCAGCAGTCATACGACAGCGCACTTCATGTCACAAAGTTCAAAACTCTACAAACAAGAAGAATTAATATTTATACTAAGTTCGGAAAATCCTTTGTGCAATCCACCCAGTTTCAAAACTGGTTACCCCACCATGCCCAGTGCAATTAAGGCAATTCAGAAGATCCACTAAATGCAGGACAGAAAGGTACCAATGTAGCCCTCTTTCTTACATGGTTCATGTCCTCAATGAAGTATTTAAATGATGAAATTTTTATGCACTTCAGTGCCTGTGATGTGGGAATGGTGTATTGGTTTTATTACAATTTTAATTCAATTTTACTCTTCTTTTAATCTCCCTTTCAGCATTTCACTGTTGTCTGCTGAATTTGTCTATTTTTGTCAATACGTGACTGTTGCATGTTCTCAACCTGATTACTTAGTCCATATATGAATTTTTCGACATACATGACACTGCAAATACAGCCTTCAGGCTACGAACGTGTTTCTTGAATAAAATACCATTGTTATAATAATTATTATTACTGTGTTTATTTTATGCGCTATTTCTTTTCTCCCCTAATACCTTCGCATTCCACTCTTGACATGCTTCTGCCCCCTGCCTAGATAGTGGGCGGGTAGGTTGGTCCCTGGCATAGGACAATGCTGGGCTAGGGAACTGGCCCTGATTTCTTCTATACAGTAACCTCTGTTGGAAAGATGTGGGCCATGAGGGAGGACAGGGTTAGGATTGACTGAGATGTTCCCACAGTGAATTAACTCGTTGGCACACGTTTTGAAAAATGGCAGTTTGAGATATTCAAGTGCTAACAGCAATTGTAGCTCAGCAAGAGCCAGAGTCTTTACCAAAAAGGGAATTTTTTTTTAAAATTCAAAAAAAATTCAAAAATATGTATATATATATATATAAAAACACTTCCCTGTATTTGGAACACACAAAGATATTTCTGTTTGTTGAAACAGAGAACTGCCCTAAGTTGGCAGAGACTGAAAATACCACATATCAAGTTCGTTGAATAAAAACGGAAATAGGGAAGTAAAACTGCCCTGAAGCCATTTTATGTTCAGCCAAATGCAAATGGGAACTAGTAGCTTGTCACAGAGAAATGTATGTTCTAAAACATTCTTAATTACTACATTTGGGCAAGGCAAGATGAAGAATGGCCAGTCATGGCTTACCAAAGTAATGCCACTATCGCAAGATGGAGGAGTGTTTGTGTTTTCTTAGATGAAGAGGAAATAAAATGCTTAAAGTTATAGAAATATTTTGATAAGAGACTGATCAGCAGGTAGGAGTATGTTGCCTGGCTACTAAAACCGATTGTTCTACAGCCCACTATAGAGAGGCGCAGCCTACATGAGGTGAGCTGCACCCAAGAGAGACAAGATGACTATAAATTTTCCTAGCCTAGCCCGCTACTATGCTCCTGGTGACTAGCACTGTAGCTTCTGGCTGCTTTTGTCCACTACAGCAAGAGCATTGCTCATGAGTGCCCTGGAGTGAAGAGGGCGAGTATAAAAAATAGCCGGTGCATGCCGTCTTCAGGTAGTGCCAACACAAGTCCCTCAAATAGATTGCTTCAGACTCCCCTCCACAAAGGGGAATGGAGGTGAGAAACAAGAGAGGTTCTCCTGCCTCACCTATTCTTCCACCGTGTCTGTGCCTGCACAGGCAGAAACCCAGAAATACGAGGCTGGATCAGCCCAGGAAGTCGCAGGGGAGTGCAATGGGGCAGCAACTTTGTGTAACAAGTCACTAACCCCTTTCCTCATCCCTACACCTAATGCCCACTCAAGGGCCTCATCCCACCATCACTGGCATTCATCCAGCAGAAGGCGAGGGACTTGCTATGTGGGAAGCCTGAAAAATAAACCCTGTCAGGGTTGATTGCAGCAGGGTGCCTTTGTTTAAAGGCATTCAGTACCTGATCAAGGGATGCAGCATCGGGAAGCGGAGGGGCCCACTGAGACCCGACCCCCTGCCTTTGCTGCTGACCTCCCCCTCCCCGCTGCAACCCCCCAACTAATGACCCCCCTATCAGCCATCATTCACCTGTTCCTGGGCCACAGGTGGGCGTAATACCGGCAACAGCCATTGCCTCCCCAGTGCTACTACCAAGCAAAGATCTGCCAGCCTCTGATTGGATGGCAGCTCTTGTTGGGCAGGAGTTCTGCTCCCGGGGAGAATCCTGGAGAAGGCCTGCTGTTGCCCAGTTAATAGCACTTAATGCAGCTGGTCTTCCCAAAAGGAGGTGATCTGGGGCTATCCAGGTGATATCCCAATCGCCTCCATTACATACCAGCCTTTGTATCCTCCTCATAACTTGCTTTCCTACCAATCTTTGTATCATCAGCAAATTTGGCTACAATACCTTCATCCAAGTTATTAGTTGAGGCCCCTGCACTGATCCCTGTGGCACTCCATTAGTTACAGTCTGCCAACCTTAAAATTATCCATTTACCTCAACTCTCTGCTTCCTGTTAGTTAGCCAGTCCTCTATCCATGTTCATATATCACTCCCAACACCATGAGCTCTTATCTTGTGTAGTAACCTTTTATGCGGCAACTTATCGAATGCCTTCTGGAAATCCAATTATACTGCATCCACCAGTTCCCCTTTATCCACCCTGCTTGTTACTCCCTCGAAGAATTATAATACATCTATCAAACACAATTTCGTTTTCACAAAACCATGCTGACTCTGCCTGAAAGTATTATGATTTTCTAAATGTCCCACTACTACCTCCTTAATTATGGATTCAAGTATTTTTCCAATGACATGTTAGGCTAACTGGTCTATAGTTTCCTGCTTTCTACCTCCCTCTTTTCTTGAATAGAGGTGCTACCTTTGCGTATTTCCAATCCGCTGAGATCTTTGCAGAAACTAGGGAATTTTGGAAGCTTACAACCAACGCATTCACTATCTCTGCAGCCATTTCTTTAAGACCCTAGGGTGCAGGTCCAACCTGTCAGCCTTTAGTCCCATTCACTTTCCTGGTACTTTATCTCTAGTAATTGTTTTGAGTTCCTCCTTCCCTATTGCTCCCTGCTTTTCTACTATTGTTGAGATGCTTTTTGTGTCTTCTACTGTGAAGATGGACACAAAATATTTGTTCAAAGTCTCTGTCATTTCCTTGTTTCCCATTATTAATTCCCCAGTCGCAACTACCAAGGCACCAATGCTCACTTTAGCTACTCTTTTTTTTTTTAATTTGCTGGTAAAACTTTTACAATCTTTCACTCTCCAATTTCCCCCTTGTTATTATTCTTTTAGTTATGCTTTGCTGGTTTCTAATTTTTTCCCAACCTTCAGGTCTTTCACTAATCTGTGCAGCATTGTACATTTTCTGTTTTAATTTGATAGCATCCTTAACTTCCTCAGTTAGCTCACAGATGGTGTACCCTTCTCATAGTCTTTCTTCCTTAATGGAATGTATCTTTGCTGAGAGTTAAGAAATATCTCCTTAAATGTCTGCCACTGTTTCTCTACTATCTTACCTTCTAACCTACTTATCCATTCCACTGTAGCCAACTCTGTCTTCAGAGCCTTGTAATTGCCTTTATTTCAGTTTAAAATTTAAAATTTTAAAATTAAAAAACATTTCTCACCCTCAAACTGAATTTGAAATTCTGTCATGTTATGATCATTCTTACCAAGAACATCTTTTACTATGAAGATATGGGGATAGTGCAGGAAAATGATGTTGAAGTAGAAGATCAGCCATGATCTCACTGAATGGCAGAGTAGACTCGAAGGGCTGAATGGCCTACTCCTGCTCCTGTTTCTTATGTTCCTATGTTATTAATTAATCCTGCCTCATTATATATTACAAGGTCTAAAATAGATTGCTCCCTGCTTGGTTCCAGATGTATTGTTCTAATAAACTGTTCCAAGTACACTCAATTAACTCATCCTCCAGGCTTGGGGGAGGGTGAAGAGGGGGTGGGGGGGTGGGAAAGTACTGGTGCCATTGCAAAATGGCCTCCAATTGCTCTATAATTACACTAACTGCCTGCCCTCTTCCATGGAGCAGACAGCTGACATAGTTCCCAGCTCGCCCCTGGGGAAGTCCCTTGGAGACAGGAATGAATTGGAGCGCCATCCTGATGCGGCTCCCTCCTGTTTTCCCAGCTACCCACCTCCATAGGGCCAGGAAAATCCAGCCTTCTGAGTTCAATCCCATCATGGCAGTTTGAGAATTTAAATTCAGTTTACAAAATCATTGTGGTACCATGAAGCTGTCAACTGACAACTGGTTGACTAATGACCCTTTAAAGGATATTAAAGCTTCAGATCTATGTATACCACACCAATGTAGTCAACTTTTAACTGCTGACTGAAGGAACCTAGTAAGCCACTCGGGAATGGGTGATAAATATCAGACTTGCCAGCAACATCACATCCTGAGAACTAACAATTAATAAAGACCATACATGAATATTGCAGATAACAGGACAGTAGTAGGACATAAACATGAATATGACATGGAACTCATTTGCTCCTCCTCTCCTGAGGCTTGATTAAAATTGCTGCTTCACGTGTCCCTAGGACAATGTTTATTGTTGTGGGCTGATGCTGCCTGGGATTTAATGCTTCCCCAAATATCCTTCCCTTGCTGCACGTGGGGGAAGACAACAAATGGAGACAGGCTTTCCCATTCTACATGAGCTAAGTGAAGAGAGCTCTATGAACCTATCAGCCCTGCAAGGAGTTTTAAATGGAGATATTTCTCCCTTCCTGCTTCTACGCAGCAGCTGCCCAGCATAAGGCATACAGAACCTCACAATGTCAAAACAAATTAGGATAATGCAGTGAGGAAGTATGTGATGATACAGGAGCTTTGATTCTCTGATTATGGGAATAATAGTGTTGAGTTGACACAATGTGCAAGCTCTCCTGTACCTGCAATGCAGAGAGCTGACCTGGCCCAACATAATATTACAGCCAGAAAAAATACTCACCCCACCATAGAAAGCTAGGATTTAACTAAGAGAATTGTCTAAAATACAGAAATTAGAATAAATGAAATAAGAAGAGCAGAAAAGACCCAACAATGCAACCCTTAATTTTACCATCACTGGCTATCCAAGATTAAACTATGGAAGTTGGATACAGTCTCTGGTTATGGGCATAGCCATGGATGTCCAGATATTGGACTTTGACTGAAGTTTTCTTGTTTCAGTTCTTACCTCAGTATACGCTTTACTGTGAAATGACTTCCAGTTCAACCAAGCTTCGTCTAATGCAGGGTCAAGTGTGTATGCGAAGGCAACAGCCAGAAAGGATGCCACCAAGCAAACGGAACAGAAGGAGGCCTTCATTTTGGATAACCTAATAGAATGAATACATTAGGGTCAGTGACAGACAATTAATAACTATTCATGTACAATCCACTGGAATGACATACTTGCAATAGTTTTCAATTTATGTCCAACATCTATCTGTTTCATCCTGAGCCTTTCTAACATCTAAGGTAAAGAAACTTGAACCTTTTATGGAGCATTTGTATTAAACAGCTGGTTCCAGTACAATATCAAGAACGTGGCACTGCAGGAGACATCTTGTGCCACCCGAGGCAAGGGTGGTAACCTTAGACAAGTGCTGCCATCAATGTTAGATGGTACATTTCACCTTGGAGTTCTGACCATGGCTGACAGAGATCTGCTGTTTTCACAATGCCTGTGTGTGTCTTAAACCAATGTTAGGTAAATTTAAAACAAAAACAGAATTACCTGGAAAAACTCAGCAGGTCTGGCAGCATTGGCGGAGAAGAAATGAGTTGACGTTTCGAGTCCCCATGACCCTTCGGCAGAACTGAGTAAAGTTAGGAGAGGGGTGAAATATAAGCTGGTTTAAGGTTTGTGGCGGGGAGTGGGGGGCAGGGGGGGCGGAGAGAGAGAGAGAGAGAGAGAAGTTGGGTGGGGGGGTGGTTGTAGGGACAAGCAAGCAGTGATAGGAGCAGATAATCAAAAGATGTCACAGACAAAAGGAACAAAGGGGTGTTATAGGTGGTGATATTATCTTAAATTTATTAGGTAAATTTATGCTGATGAGTTTGGAATTGCAAATGACACTGGGAAGTGAAATCAGATCAAACATGGTCTCCTTTGTTTTAAGGTGACACTTGAGACTTTTCAATAGCAGCATCAGTTCAATCATCTGTATGGTCAGTTCTACAATGTGCTCTGGTTTCCACTTTGTAATTTAAATTCAAAGCATCAGCAGCCTTAATGCGAGGATGTACATGGAGAAACTGCTTCCACTTGTGGGTAAGTTTAGAAACGAGCAGATATAAATATAGGATATCTAGCAACAAATCAAATAAAGGGTTTAGGAGGAACTTCTTTAGACTGAGAGTGGTGCAAATGCAGAGTGCCCTGTCACATGGAGTGGCTGGGGTAGTATAGGCATTTAAGGAGAGAAGTGAGAGAGAAGGAAATAAAGTCAAATGGGGACAGGGTAGGAAGAGATAATTAATGTGGATGGTAACTCATGTGGAATATAAACACCAGTATAGACCGGATTGAGTTCATGTTTCTCTCCACACAAGGACCCTCGTCCATGCCTTTGTCATCTCAGACTTGAATGTTCCAATGTAATCCTGTGCACCTAGTGTAATCTACCTGCCATAAACCTGTAGTCGTGTAAAACTCTGCAGCCATGTCCTAATTTACACCATTTCCCATTCGACCGGTAATCCTGTGCTTTGTGATCTACACTCGTGACACAAATTTTAAAATTCTCATCGTTTTCAGATGGCCACGCTGTAATCTGCTCCAGCCCCATAACCTTCTGTGATATCTGCACTTCTCCAATTCATGTATTAGACATCTCTAATCTTAATAACTCCACCATTAGCAGCCATGCCTTCAACTGCCAAGGCCCTAAGCTCTAGAATTTCCTCGCTAAACCTCTCTTCCTCTTTCCTCCTTTAAACCCCTGCTTTAAACCTGAGCAAGCTTTTAGTCACCCACCCTATTATCCCCTTTATGTTGCTTGCTGTCAAATTTTGTTTAGTAACATCCCGTAAGGCATCGCAAGTTGTTTTATTCTGTTAAAGGCTCTATATAAATACCTAGGGCTGAATTTTCACCTCGGCGTGCACCAAACACGCACGACTGTGAAATAGCCCGCGAGGATATCAGGCAAGCGTCTCGACATCATTGCGCACTCGCGCGATATTTCGGTCAGCGGGAGTCGGCAGTCCGTCCACCGACAATTAAGAGGGCTGTTAAGCCCATTAATAAATTAATTATATTGAATTTTTCCCTGCCCGTTGCATTTTTTGCAAAATCTCATCCACAGGCGGGTGATTTAAAAAATATATAAAAACTTTTGCAACTCATTTTTCACATGTCGGTGCTCATGTGACCTTTTCCCTTCATTGTAAAATCTTTATTTGTAAAGTTAAAAATCATCAGCTCCCTGAGGCAGCTCTGTGCCTTCAGGGAGCTTTCACTGAGCGCAGCCACGTGCATGTGCTGACTTCCGTGCTCACCCTCCTCACCCACCCGCCCAGGCAACACGCGATTCACGCTGGCTGGCTGTTAATTGGCCGGCCGGTGTGAAATCACGATTGGAGCCCGGCCGCGGGCGGCGGACAGTAGCGCAGCGGCTCCCAGGCCCGCCCACCACGCCCGCCCAATGAGGGGAAAATCCTCCCCCTAATGTTGTCGATGTTGAAGGGGCTCAAAAGCTAAGATAAGAATCATGAAGTTTATTCTCTGGGCCATGGGGAGCCAACGGTGTGCTTGGTGAGGAAAGGAATGACGGGGATATGATTTTCAGCGTGGGTGAAGACACTGGCATCAGCATACTGGATGACCTGTAGTTTCTGGATGGTGAAACAGGAAAGGCAATGTTGGGAAAGTCAATAATAGTGCAGATTGTCAATAGGAGCAGAGAAATAGGGATTGAAGCAATCAATTGAGTGAAAGAAAGTAATCTTGGCAGCAGATTGTAAGTGAGGAAGAACCTGTACAGTCTTGTCAAGGCTCCACCACAGGGCTAGCCTGATGTAACCAGATAGAGGTGGAATTAAGGCAGGAGTCACATAAATATTGGAGGGATCAAAACAGCGTGCTTTGGTTTTAAATTAAACTGGAGAAAGGTGTGGCTTATCCAGGTCTGGGTTTCAGATAATTCTTTCTTTCAAAGATCAAAGTAAGAGCAGTATTTTGGCATGTGGAAGACAGCACAGAAACTCTAAATACTTCTCTGAGGTCAGGCAACACCATCATGAAATGCTAACGAGGATGTAAATACACATGGGCAATGAATTTCCATGAGGGATCTCCCAATTACCCACTGGAACTTTGGTGGAAGATAAGCAGAAGCGCTGGAGGAAAATGGCACTTAACAACATTTCTTGGGGTTTCAACAGATGTTTCTTGAAATTCAACTGTCAATTCATACATAAATTTACTCCTGCTGCACAGACAGCTGGCTTAATGCCTCAGTCTCTTCAACACACTGTACAGAATCCAATTCACACAGAGATCAATAGGTTAAACATTTGCTGTTTGTTCAACCTTGCTGTTTGCACAATGGTTGCCACATTTGCCCACATGACAACACTACCTATGTGTCAAAAAGTTATTAATTGGCTGTGAAGCGTATTTGATGTGAAAGGCAAGATATAATATATTGCTGAAAGTTGCATAATGGCAGTGAGACTAATTGGATAGCTCTTTCAAGCAATCAGCATTGGTACACGGGCCAAATGGCCTCTTTCTGTGCTGCATGAGAAAGCTTTATCTTTCCTAAACAACTGTAAAATAAACAAAGCATTTCAGGAAAACTATTTTAGTTTTGAGAAAATGAGTGGAAACCATCTTAGATCTAGTTACCAAGGCAAATTCCAATACAAGCCAGATTCCTGTTTAGCAGCAAGTGCCTCTTTTCAACAAAATCCTAGATGCATATATTTATTGGCAGTTACAGCACACAATATTCAAGGCTGTCAATTTGGCACCTTTAAAACTGGTGTTAAAAATAACAAAATGGTTGTTTAAAATTAAGTCAATATCTTCAAATTAACTACTGCGGTCATTGAAAAATCAATTTTTGTTTAAGTTAAGTTCTAGTTACCCACTGCTGGTGAATTTTACAAACCATACGACTATCAGCAATAGTACACAAGAGCAGATAAACTGGTGGTGTTTTTACAGCTGATAGCAATCAAGGAAAGAAACAAAATATTCATTTCTTGAGTGAAGGTTTGGAACAGAGCTAAACCAATGTCAGAAGCTGTTCTGTTATCTTATCTTAAGATTGTTATCTGTGTAGGAAACCTCAGGTCTCACTGATGTAAGTTATACTGTGCGGTGTAACAGTGCATAAAAACCAGACTGTACGTTGTTACATCAGGGAACCAGGTACAGCTGACTGTGTCAAAGCTTTACAACTGATAGATCAGATTCTGGCGAGAAGTTCAGGTGCTGTAGAGTGTCTGCTTGATCTAACAAGTAAAAATTGAGAAATTATATGCATAAGCCAGATACTGTTTATTCCTTTGAATGTTGAAATGCAAACTTTACTACTATTCTCCTGAGTTGAAACCTTGCCAATTTCTAAATAAAATGTATTTCTTGCAACAACAACAGTTTATATATTAATAATGGCACTTATATCATGCCTTTAACATAGAAATTCATCCTAAGGCACTTCACAGGAGTAGCTCCTTCCCAAGGTAGTATCTTCGATTATTCAAGGATCCTCGACTGGCGGCTTATGCCATGATTTTATTTATGGGGTAGGGTGAGGAGGCGGGCCCCAAGTTTAGCTCAGCCCCGGAACAGAGATCAAATCCCACTCTGTTGCCATTATTCTGGACCACATGCTAGCTACCTCGCCAACCTAGCTAACCAGCCCCCTCACAGGGATATAATTAGACCAAAAAATGACATCAAACCAAAATAGGAGTTGACCAATTCAGTTTTTCAGGGGTAGCTTCTATGTAGTGTCTTAAAGGAGCAGAGTGTTGAAGAGAGAAAGGCTTGAGGAGGGAATTCCAGAGCTTAGGCCTAGATGGGTGAATGCACAGCTGCCAATGGTGGAAAGAGTGAAATTGGGATGTATAGGTTGAGTTGGAAAAATGCAGGGTTCTCAGAGCATTCTAGGGCTAAATGAAGTTATAGAGACAGGGAGGGACAAGGCAAAGGAGGGGCATGAACACAAGGAGAATTTTTAAAACTGAGGTATTGGTGTGTTGCTTGAAACAGCTCACGGTGCTTCAGTTGGGGTCTAACTATGGAACGAAAGGGACAGTAGCAATATGGATACAAAATTGGCTGACTAATGGGAAACAGAGGATAATGGTCAATGGATACTTTTCAGGCTGGAGGAAGGTTTGTGGTAGAGTTCTCCAGGGGTCAGTATTGGGACCCTTGCTTTTCCTGATATATATTAATGATCTGGATCTAGGTGTGAAGGGGACAATTTCAAAGTTTGCAGATGAGACGAAACTTGGAAGCATTGTAAGCTGTGAGGAGGGCAGTGCAGAGCTTCAAAAGGACATAGATAAGTTGGTGGAGTGGGCAGATAGGTGGCAGATGAAGTTCAATGTGGAGAAGTGTACCACAATGCCACTAGGGGAGGCGGTGGCACAGTGGTATTGTCATTGACTCCCACCACTGAATCCCACCACGGCAGATGGTGAAATTTGAACTCAATAAAAATCTGGACGACCATGAAACCATTGCCGATTGTTGTAAAAACCCATCTGGTTCACTAATGTCCTTTAGGGAAGGAAATCTGCCGTCCTTACCTGGTCTGGCCCACATGTGACTCCAGACCCACAGCAAAGTGGTTGACCCTTAAATGCTCTCTGATTAAGGATGGGCAGTAAATGCTGGCCTAGCCAGCGATGCCAACATCCCATGAACGAATAAAAAAAACACTTCGGAAGGATATTTGCTCTTGAAGGGATTGCAGTGTAGATTTACTAGAATGATACCTGGACTCTAAGGGTTAAATTATGAGGAAAGATTACACAAGCCAAGGAATTTAGAAGATTAAGGGGTAATTTTCAAGATGTGACTGATCGGGTAGATAGAGAAAAACTATTTTTGCTGGTCTAAAAGTTAGAGCAAGGCCTTTCAGGAATGAAGTTAGGAAACAGTTCCAGACACAAAGGGTTATAGAAGTTTGGAATTCTGCAAATGGCAATTGATGCTGGGTCAATTGTAAATTTCAAACCTGAGGATGACAAATTATTGTTAAGGAAAGGTATTAATGGAAATGGGCCATAGGCAGACATATGGAGTTAGATCACAGATCAGCCATAATCTCATCACATGGTGGAACAGGTGCAAGAGGCTAAATGGCCTACTCCTGTTCTTACAAAATTTGTATCTATTACAAAAATGGTGAACATGGCAGGCAGCTGCAGTCAGTAGGGATGTTCACTAGCAAGCCACTATCAGAGACTGTAGGAGCGGCTGATGGGGTAAAGGACTATACAGTCTAAAGTTCCTCAATTTTAATCATTCCATCATTGGTGGCTGTGCTTACAGTTACCAAGGCCCTGAGCTCTGAAATTCACTCTGTACAGCTCTCCGTCTCTCTTCCTTCTTTAAGGCACTCCTTAAACCTTACCTCATTGACCAAGCTCTTGGTCATCGACCCAAGTATCTCCTTTTGTTGCTGGGGCTCAAATTGTGTTTGATAACACTCCGCTGAAGTGTCCGGGGACATTTTACTGCATTGAAGGTGCTAAATGCAATGTGATATTCTACCCTGATGGCTCAGTAATAAGTGAACCTGAGGGAAGTTCTGGGTTCAATCCCTGATTGGATCCGAGGAAAAGAATTAGACCATTCATGGAATCAAAGAATGGTTACAGCACAGAAGGAGGTCATTCTGGCCACCATGTCTCTGGCCCTTTGAAGCAGTAATTCACCTAGACCCACTCCCCTGACTTCTCCTCGTGACCCTGAAAGCTTTTCATTTTCAGATACTGATCCAATTCCCTTTTGAAAGCCTTCATAGCTCCCTCCACCACATTCTCAGGCAGTGCATTCCAGATCCTAACGGTGCACTCACTGTGTGAAAACGTTGCCATTGCTTCTTTTGCCAATCACCTTAAATCTGTGCCCTCTGGTTCTTGATGCTTCCCCAATGGGAACATTCAGCCCCTCTGTTTCATCACCGTTCACTATCCTCACCGCCCCTGACTACCAACCCAGGATCCAGTGTAGAGCAATCCTGGTTCCAGATGCCCCCAGTGTACCAGCCCAAACTCCAGATGCCCCCAATGTACCAGCCCAAGCTCCAGATGCCCCCAATGTACCAACCCAGGTCCCAGATGCCCCCAGTGTACCAGCCCGGGTCCCAGATGCCCCCAGTGTTCCAGCCCAAGCTCCAGATGCCCCCAGTGTACTAGCCCAGGTCCCAGATGCCTCCCCCCAGTGTACCAGCCCAAGCTCCAGATGCCCCCAGTGTACTAGCCCAGGTCCCAGATGCCTCCCCCCAGTGTACCAGCCCAAGCTCCAGATGCCCCCAGTGTACTAGCCCAGGTCCCAGATGCCCGCCCAGTGTACCAGCTCAAGCTCCAGATGCCCCCAGTGAAGTCTTACTGCGCCTTCCCGGAAGTAAGAGTGAGAAGGGGGAGAGATCCTCGCTACCTTTCTTGTACTTGTTCATTCCCATCGCGACGTACAGTCACTCGAGTAACTTTTTAAAAACGCCGAAAATAAAAGTAAAATAAAATCACGGGGAGTTCGGTATTTGCACCTGAATCCACATTAATACGAAACTAAAAGTTTCTTAACTCCTACAGCCCCCGACCGGAGGCTCCAAGATATCAAAACAAAAAACTACTGCGGATGCTGGAAATCCAAAACGGCTGCAAGATATCCTTCAGTATTGTTCCTTCATTGAGATTCTGTTTGAAGAGCATCCAGGGGAACTATTTGTCTGAATTCTCCATGTGTACAGGTTGTGGGGGTTTGAGCTCCTGGGGAGAGCAGTGATCACTATTCCGCCCTGATAACCTCGCACCAAAAAGTCCCATCGAGTAAAGTCCCGCAGGTTCCTGTAACCCAGGCATGTTTCACTCCGATCCCAATCTAACTAACCCACGCCTTCCAATTCCCACCAGAAATACATTTCAGCGGATCATACTTCGTCTTCTCAACCTCTTACCTTTCAACGCTTTCCCCTCCTCTCAACTCCAAGCCGCTGGAGAGACTGTTCCCCACTCGACTGGTTGTGAGTTTTTATCGAATGTGTGCTGTGAGACTCCTCCCCAGTCTTCACACCGTTTCATGTGACTGCCCTCGGTTTTCCGTGTGAAACGTTTGGTTCACCCGAGTGAAGGGTTTTTTGTTGCTAAACTTCCGCTTCCCCATTGGGATGTCTCCTGGTTGCCCTCTGGTGAAATCTCATCGCACAACCTTGCTTCAGATCTTCAAAAAAACAGTCTTAGACGTTAGGCGTTAAGATTTTTTTTTCCTGAGGCAACTTCAGCTTCCGTTTAAAATGTGTAAGGATTATTCCAGATGTATGGAAAGGAAAAGAAAAGTACAGCACAGGAACAGGCCCTTCGGCCCTCCAAGCCTGCGCCGATCATATTGCCCGTCAACTAAAACATTTTGCACTTCTGGGGTCCGAATCCCTCTATTCCCATCCTATTCATGTAATTGTCAAGCTGCCTCTTAAACCCCACTATCGTACCTGCTTCCACCACCTCCTCTGGCAGCGAATTCCAGACACTCACTACCCTCTGTGTAAAAAACTTGCCCCACACATCTCCTCTATAGTTTTCTCCTCTCACCTTAAATCTATGTCCCCTAGTAATTGACTCTTCCACCCTGGGAAAAAGCTTCTGACTATCTACTCTGTCCATGCCACTCATAATTTTGTAAACTTCTATCAAGTCGCCCCTCAATCTCTGTCACTCTAGTGGGAACAATCCGAGTTTCTCCAACCTCTCCTCTTAGCTAATAACCTCCTGACCAGGCAGCATCCTGGTAAACCTCCTCTGCACCCTCTCCAATGCCTCCATATCCTTCTGGTAATGTGGTGACCAGAATTGCACGCAATATTCCAAGTGTGGCCTAACCAAGGTTCTATACAGCTGCAGCATGACTTCCCAGCTTTTATACTCAATACCCCTGCCAATGAAGGCAAGCATGCCATATGCCTTCCTGACTACCTTACCCACCTGCGTTGCCACTGTCAGTGACCTGTGGACCTGTACACCCAGATCCCTCTGCCCGTTGATGCACTTAAGGGTTCTATAGGTGATGTATTGGGGAAAAAAAAATGAAGCCATTAACCAACAGGAATTAGAACAATTAGCTTCAATGTAGAAATAAACTGTTATTTTTGCTCAGCTTGGTGGCTGACATGAATAGAAACCCATCCTCATCTTCAAGGGTCTCTAAGTCAATCAAAATGTGTGTAGCTCCTGTTTACCAGCCAACAGATGGGGAGGGGCGGGGGGGGGTGGGGGGCGGTGGAGGGTACAACACAATAGGATGGGTGACAGTGGACAATCTTGCCTCACTCCCACTTTTAGGTTCAGTGAACCTCTCATTGACATGGGTCTTAGAGCTCAAACACGCATAACAAATACATCCAAAATTTGACCATCTAATCTCATGGATTCCATCCTAATGAAGTGCTGCTGGTCGCAAGAATCAATGAAGCAAAAAAAAGTGGGTTTCCTGTGTCTCTGAAGCTGCTATTTGACCTACACACTCCCTGGAAAGGCAAAATTCAGCCTGTTCCTCGCTATGTAATTTTCAGGAATCCAGGGTATCTGATGTGTGTGCTATGACAAACTAAAGAGCCATTGTAAGACCTACTTATATCAATTAAATTATTTAACAGTTTTTGGCATAGTGACATTTCCCTTCTTGGGAGTAGATAACTGTGCTCTGGAGTACGGAGAGCATATTTGCTTCAAAGCCCCATCCACCTCCAACGTGTGTCACTGGTTCCTGGCACCGTTCTGCACGATTATCACCAATATACCTCCATCTATAAAGGAGTTTTTAGATAATCTGTATGAATGTTGTCCCTGCAATTAGCTACATAATGCAGAATGGATACCACATCCATCAAGCTGGTTCATTAGCACCTTCAAACTGTGCACCATATTCTAATTTACTACTCCATGTCCGCTTAGACAATGGCTCAAGGTAAAGGTTTTTGCAGATCCCAGGGATGCTTTCACAGGTTTGTAGTTCATTAACTCTGGCGTAGTCAAATCTTCTGATGATGATAGAATGAGCCAACAGGAAAAACTATTTTGGATCACTTTGTGTAATCATGCAGCCTTACAAATGAACACAACTCACATATCCCATTAAATAAATGAGGTCTGACATATTTGAGTTAGTCCACTCAGATAGGCTACCCTAACCACATGGCAATGCTTTGCAGTTGCTTCTCTATCACTTGAGTCTTGCATGACTTCTTCTACAGCAGTTCCAATCCTATAAGGGTTCTCTCTCAGGTCATAAATTCTCCTTGCTTAAAAGAAGATGATCTCCAGGATTAGTGCAATTCCCACAAACCTCACACCCTCATTTCAATCACTGCCATTGTTGGATATGCCAGTTAGACCAGAACTATGCATTTCTCCACACATAGGCTTGTGGTCCCAATAACTGCTGATTCATCTCATAGCTCATGCTCTTAAACCAGATATGTAACAGAAGTGAAAATAGATTTTCAATCATGTGATGTGTCACCAGATACATTTTTGCTTTTATTGCAAAATAATTCTATCAAACTGATTGAAATTCATGGGTCTAATTCATTTTCAAGCGGAAGTATATCAGCTGAATAAAAGCAAAATACTGCGGATGCTGGAGACCTGAAATAAAAACACTAAGTGCTGGAAAAACTCAGCAGGCCTGGCAGCATCTTTGGAGAGAGAAACGGAGTCAACATTTCGAGTTCAATATGACTCTCAATATGAAGGAAGAAATTCTGAAGAAGATTCATACAGACTCAAGACGTTAACTCTGTTTCTCTCTCCACAGATGCTGCCAGACCTGCTGAGTTTATCCAGCACTTTCTGCTTTTATTTACTATATCAGTTCAGATGCAACTGCATCCAACACCCCTGAGAGGTGCAAAATCTCTCAAGGCTCTCAAGCTTAATCACTATCCAGTGATGTTTGTTTGAAATGAATGTATTCGGACCTGAGTGAGGGCAGCATTGGATTCGATCATAAGCCCCTCTGCAGTCAGATAGATAGTCTGTTAAAATTCAATGTCATATTAAGAATGGCCACTTGCATAAAGCATGGAAGGACAGTTGGCCCTCTACCCCTTACCATCCCCGCCCCCCTCGTAGAATTGTATCCCAGAACCTCCTAAGATGACAGTCACGCTAATGGGTTTCTTTTTTGACCCATCTCTACTGGAACAGTGTTTGGAACACTGCAGCTGGGATATGGCACCCCAGAACTTTGAAAGGGGAAAGTCAACAACAGTTTCCAACCCATCTACTGCAGGAAGTGAGCATCCGAGATGTCAGACGAGGATAGGATCAGTGATAAGGCAATGGTTTGAAAAGCTTGCCAACACTTACTGTCAGTTTCACACATGCAGAAATACTTGTTCATAGTAATGGCTGCCAATCCATACAGCATTCAGTCCCTTCAGGAGTGACGGGGAGAAAGTTGGACCAAAATACTCCTACATTGTTATTACTGCAAGTTCAAATTGTCATTATTTAGTGTATATGGACTCACTATATAAATCCCAGCCATGTTAGGGAACTGTCATCAGCAACACTGCATAGTTGTATTGGCAACTAAAGGCACATAGGTGAAGATTCGAGTTCTAAAGTCAGTGGTTGAGAAGCACGTGTGGCCAGTTCAATTCTGTTTGACAGTGTGTAGGGAGAGCAGTATCTGGTTGTCCTGTGAGAGCACTTTCAGTTTTGTGAAGCACACATGCAGGAGTTGTAGTATAAAGGTCTCCTTTTTTATTCGTTCATGGCTGTCTAAGCCAGCATTTATTGCCCATTCCTAATTGAGGGCATTTAAGACAACCACATTGCACATGTAAGGATATTAGTGAAGCAGATGGGTTTTTGCAACAATCAACAATGGTTGAATTCAAATTTCACCATCTGCCGTGGTGGAATTCAAAGCCATGTCCCCAGAGCATTGCTCTGGGTCTCTGGAATACCAGTCAGTGACAATACCACTATGCCACTGCCTCCCCATCTGGTATATACAGGGTTAATGTGGGCCTGAGTACAGTACCACCCACACAGTGATGTAAGAGGGCACATGACCCGGACCTAGGGCAGTGTGGTGTTGGCCAGAGATGTGTTAAGGTCTAAACATGGAGATAGTACCTTGCCTGTACCCTTTACAGTCTATAGTTACAAGTAATTAATAAAGTGTTGCTGTTAATATGCAGAAGACTATGAAGACTTCCTTAACAGCCATGTTCTGTAACCAACACCATTACAACAGGAGACATGTCTCGGAGCCATGGAACAGCTGGGCAGATACCTTACCTAGTCTATGCTAGAGTGGTGAACTGTGAGCAGCAGCAGTAATAATTAATAAATGTATAATAAATTGTAAGGCTTGAATTAAAATCAGTCAGGTGGATCAGGAAATACAAAATGTACCTTCTCTATGTTTCATACACTTGTTAAGTTCAGTTAAAGTGGATTGTGACTTTTTTGGCAAATTCAGTCAAACAATTTGAATTAGACATTAGCAAATTAAGATCTTCCACATTTGCTTGATAGTCTCTGCCTTCCATTTTAACAATGGAAATTTGTTACCCAATGTATTTTCTGTTATTTGATCCAGAGGGATGCTGGGCTGTCCAACACTGGAATCCAGTGTTGCTCTGGCAGCAGAGCGAAGATTTCAATTTCAGAAGATGGGAAGGGAAAATATCAGGGGGCGGAATTTAGGGCCTCAAACCACATTCACCAGAATGATAGGGGTTTTCAAATACATGTGAAATTCTTTTTTTAAAAATTCATTTATAGGACGTGGGCATCGCTGGCTAGACCAGCATTTATTGCCCATCCCTAGTTGCCCTTGAGAAGGTGGTGGTGAGCTGCCTTCTTGAACCACTGCAGTCCCAGTGGTGTAGGTACACCCACAGTGCTGTTACGGAGGGAGTTCCAGGATTTTGACCCAGTGACAGTGAAGGAACGGCGATATATTTCCAAGTCAGGATGGTGAGTGACTTGTAGGGGAGCTTCCAGGTGGTGGTGTTCCCATGTATCTGCTGCCCTTGTCCTTCTCGATGATAATTGTTGTGGGTTTGGAAGGTGCTGTCTAAGGAGCCTTTGTGAGTTCCTGCAGTGCATCTTGTAGATGGTACACACTGCTGCTGCTATTCGTCGGTGGCGGAGGGGGTGAATGTTTGTGGATGTGGTGCCTATCAAATGGGCTGCTTTGTCCTGGATGGTGTTGAGCTTCTTGAGTGTTGTGGGAGCTGCACTCACCCAGGCAAGTGGAGAATATTCCATCACACTCCTGACTTGTGCCTTGTACTTGATGGACAGGCTTTGGGGAGTCAGGAGGCGCGACAGGATTCCTAGCCTCTGACTTGCTCTTGTAGCCACAGTATTTATATGGCTAGTCCATTTCAGTTTCTGGTCAATGGTAACCCCCAGCATGTTGATAGTGGGGGATTCAGTGATGCTAATGCCATTGAATGTGAAGAGCGATAGTTAGATTCTCTCTTGTTGGAGATGGTCATTGTGTGGCACTTGTGTGGCACCGATGTGACTTGCCACTTGTCAGCCCAAGCCTGCATATCGTCCAGGTCTTGCTGCATTTGGACATGGACTGCTTCAGTATCTGAGGAGTTGCGAATGGTGCTGAACATTGTGCATTCATCAGCCAACATCCCTACTTCTGACCTTGTGATGGAAAAAAGGTCGTTGATGATGGTTGATCAGTAGTGGCCAGCTCGGTCAGTAGTGGTGTCATTGAAGTCCCCCACCCAGAGCACATTCTGCGCCCTTGCCACCCTCAGTGCTTCTTCCAAGTGGTGTTCAACATGGAGGAGTACTGATTCATCAGCTGAGTGGGGGGGGCGGTACGTGGTAATCAGGAGGTCGCTTCATTGCCCATGTTTGACCTGATGCCATGAGACTTCATGGAGTCAATGTTGAGGACTCCCAGTGCAACTCCCTTATGACTGTATATCACTATGCCGCCACCTCTGCTGTGTCTGTCCTGCCGGTGTCTGGGACATGATCCGTAAGGTATGATTCCATGAGGACGACAATGTCAGGCTGTTGCTGGACTAGTCTGTGAGACAGCTCTCCCGATTTTGGCACAAGGCCACATATGTTAGTAAGGAGGACTTTGCTGGGTCGACAGGGCTGAGTTTGCTGTTGTTGTTTTCAGTGCCTAGGTTGGTACCACGTTGCCAGGTGATCCATCCAGTTTTATTCCTTATAGACTTTCTAGCAGTTTAATACAACTGAGTGGCTTGCTAGGCCATTTCTGAGGGCATTTAAAAGTCAAGCACATTGCTATGGGTCTGGAGTCAGATGTAGGCCAGACCAGGTAAGGACAGCAGATTTCCCTCCCTAAAGGATATTAGTGAACTAGGTGGGTTTTTACAACAATTGACAATGGTTTCATGGTCATCATTAGACTTTTAATTCCAGATTTTTATTGATTGAATTCAAATTGCACCGTCTGCCATTGTTGCATTCAAAACTGGGTACTCAGCGCATGACCCGGGGTCTCTGGATTACAAGCCCATTACACCAACGCCTCCCCCAATGTGAAATTCTGGTGGAGTTAATGGGCCTGACACCAATGTGGTGCAAGTTTTCAAAAGAGAGTGTAATTATCAGGGCCAAGAAATTCTGCTTTTAAACCAAACTACTGCACCTAAACCTGCAGAAAAGAAAGTGACTGTCAAACCAGGATGTGGTTTCGCAGACTCTCAACAATCACAAATTTTATCTGTAGCAACAACGCTGAGTTAAGTGATTAGAAAAATCTTTTCTCAGTTTTGTAATTAAGGATCTACAGGCTGTCTTTCCTCAGTTTCTGGCAGGGTCCTTTCTGTCACAAAGTCCTTACCACAGAGTCACTGTGGGCATTTTCATCTACATCCTTGGAGACAGGACAGGAGCAGGAGGAAGAGGAAATGAGAGCAGCCCACAGGATAAGGTAGCACTAAAGGTGAAAAACACCAAACAAGAGGTTGCCTTGCATCTGAGCCTAGGCCATGCTGCTTCCTCATGAGGTTTGCTTAAAGGGACAATTCAGGAGACAGAGAAGAAATCGTATCACATTGTAAAAAGGACCTCGAAACATCCTTTCACACAATAATAACAACTTGCAACTGGGTCTCTGAATGAGCAATTCACTTAGTGCTATTCTCCCGCCTTCTCCACGTAAATCTGCAAATTCTTCCTTTTCTGATAACAGACTAATTCCCTTTTAAATGCTTCAATTGAACCTGCCTCCGCCACACTCTCAGGCAGTGCATTCCTGACCTTAACCATTCGCTCTGTGTGCCAATTATCTTAAATCTGTGCCTCCTCGTTCTTGATTCTTTCACGGATGGGAACAGTTCCTCCTTATCTTCTCTGTCCAAACCCCTCATGATTTTGAACTCCTCTACCAAATCTCCTCTCAGCCTTCTGTTCTCCAAGGAAAACAGTCCTTCACCAATCTATCTTTATAACTTAAGTTCCCCATCCCTGAACCTTTCTTGTGAATATTTTCTGCCTTCACATCCCTCCTAAAGTGCAGTGCCTAGGACTGGACGCAATACACCAGCTGAGGCCAAACTAGTGACTTATGCAAGTGCAACATAACCTCCTTGCTCTTGTACTCTATGCCCCTATTAATAAAACCTTGGATACTTTATGCTTTATTAACCACTTTCTCAACCTGTCCTGCCATCTTCAATGATTTATGCATTTATACAGCCAGGTCCTTCTGCTCCTACACCCCCTTTAGAATTGTATCCTTATAATTTATATTGTCTGTCCATGTTCTTCCTATCAAATGAGTCACTTCACATTTCTCCGCATTGAACTTAATCTTTCACCTGTATGCCCATTCCATCAATTTGCCTATGTCCTTTTGAAGTTCTACATTATCCTCCTCGCAGTTCATTGTGCTTCCAAATTTTGTATCATCAGCATATTTTGAAATGGGGCCCTGCACACCAAGGTCTAGGTAATTAATATATATCAGGAAAAACAAGGGTCCCATCACTGACCCTTGGGGAACTCCATTACAAACCCTCCTCCAGCCTGAAAAACATCCATTAACCACTACTCTCTGTTTCATGTCACTCAGGCAATTTCCTATCCAGGTTGCAACTGTCCCTTTCAGTCCATGAGCTGTAACTGTGCTCACAAGTCTGTTGTGCGGCACTGTATCGAATGCCTTTTGGAAGTCCATTTACACCACATCAACAGCATTGCCCTCATCAACCCTCTCTGTTACCTCTTCAAAAAAACTCCAGCAAGTTAAAGACAATTTTCGCTTAAGAAATCCTTGCTGGCTTTCCTTAATTAACCCACATCTGTCCATGCAATGATTAATTTTGCCCTGAATTATTGTACCTAGAAGTTCCCTATCACCGAAGTTAAATTAACAGGCCTAAAGTTGCTGGGCTTAATCTTTACACCGTTTCTTGAGCAAGGGTGTAACAATTGCAATTTTCCACTCCTCTGGCACTGCCCCTGAGTCTGAGGAGGACTGAAAAATTATGGCCAGTCTTGCTGTTGTGGCACCAAGAGGCTCTCAGGACAAAGTGGTTCTTGTCTTGTGCTGAGTCCTGGGTCTGAGAGTCCACTGATCAGCAGGAAGGCAGAGGCCTGATGGTGTCAATGAGATTCTGCAAATGCTCAGCATCCTGTATCACCCAAGAACCAGCTGCCATTTCGTTCTCTCCATACAGTCTCTCAGTGGCCAGAGCATTTATGTGGGATGCACTGGAGCTCTCTCTGTTGGGGAGAGGGATACAGATGCTTGTGCTGCCCTTTTTTTGTCATCAGGTGCTCACATGCAAAAAGAAAGACTTGCATTTATATAGTGCCTTTCATGCCCTCAGGGTGTCCTGAAGCATTTTACAGCAATGAACTGGTATTTGTGCTATATCTTTGTTTCCCTTTTCCCAGCTAGACTACTAAAATAAAAGTTATCTTTTATTTATCAGAAGTCCTTTTTCTTACTGCATTCGATGACTCTTGAGCTAAATAGCCAGGATAATTAATAGCCTTACAAGTGGGTTGGTCAACTATGGTGTGGAATCAGAAGATGGAGTTTGATTGATGGACATACAACCTGATTGATGACTGATGGGAGACACCATCAAAAGATGTGCAAACAACTTGAATATTGTAAAGTCTACAAAGCCTTGCAATGAGGAGGATTGATAAAGAATCGTGTCTTTCCAGGCTTGTTGTTTTGAGAACAGCTGAATAAAGTCTCAAAAAGCTGGAATGGAGCCATAAATTTGGCTTAAAGGGACACTGCTCCCAGGATTCAGGGCTGCAGCCGGAGTGGATTAGACAACCACTGAAGACTATGGAGGAAGGGACATTGGAGTGACTAGCTGAAGAGTCCATCCCTGTGTAAGGTTATTCAGATGTTTGGTAATGTATGTACCAAGGGGACATTTTACCAATTTAGGGTCCTATCATGGAACAGACTAAGTTGGGGATTTCCATTTTGGGGAGCTGTCACGGAACAGACCAGTTTGAGGTTATTGTTTGTGCTTAAAAAAAATCTGTCTTTGATATATATAAGGTGCTTGCTCATTTCAATAAAGTTATCTTTCTTTCTTTTTACTTTTATATGTTATCAATTATAATCGTTATATTATTATTCTAATTATAATTATCATTATTCAATAATCAATAAAATTGTTTTTTAACACATTACTTGGCATTGTCACTCATTCCCATGGCATCCAGAGTACGGCTCCGAACTAAATGAGACTTCACAAGGGACTCTCACGCCCTTGCAGTACTAAATGTAAAATAGCCCGATCCCTAGTTGCTCCAGAAACCCAACTCATACACACTCCAGGAAGTCACCCTCTATAGCATTTGTGCTAATTATGGTTACCCAATCTATATGCAAATTGAAGTTGCCCATTATTACTGAATTTCCCATGTTACATGCAGCTCTAATTTCTTGATTTACACTGTGCCCAATATTGCCACTATAATTTTGTGGCCTGTTTGCTGCCCCTTGCTGTTTGTTAGCTCCACTCAAACTGATTCTATATCTTGATCCTTCAATCTAAGATCCTCTCTCACTAATGTACTGGCCTTGTCCCTTATTAACAGTGCTATCTCATCTCCTTTTTCCCTCCACCTTTCATTGCCAATGACAAATATCCCTGAATATTCAGTTCCCAGTCCTGGTCACCCTGTAACCATGTCTCTGCAATGACAATTAAATAGTTCCCATTGACCTCTGTATCTATCTTGTTGCAAATACTGCAAGCATTCAGATAGAGTGTCCTCAGCTTTGACGTTTTAACATTATTCCATATTCTGATCCTTTTTGATGCTTGCCTTTGTTCCATTTGCCTTCTAAGTTTGCTTACTATATTTGTAAAGAGAAACTGTTTCCAGTGACTGGAGAATCAATGACGAGAGGGCACAGATTTAAGATGGACTGGCAAAAGAACCAGAGGTCAGGGGTAGAGCAGAGTCATGCAACTGACTGAACTACCCTTTCAAAGAGCTGGCACAGACTTGTTAGGCTGAATGGCCTCCTGTACTATTCTATGCATGTTTCAGGAATGAGCAAAGGGTAAAATCTTCTTCCAAAAGAAAAGGTAAAGAAAGAAAATAAAACTCAGTACAAGGGTTGATAAAAGGATGGGTTCCTGCTGTCATTTCCAACTGTCTCCTTCTGGGGATGGGAACTAAGAGGGAAAGGGAGATAACTAGTGGTTCAGCATGAACATTAACACTCGAACAGATCCATAGCTCTGGGAAACTGGGAGAAAATTGTAGTGAGTGACACAGGAAATTATCCAAACCGTAATGTGTGGCAGAACCACAGCAGAAATAGCATCATCCTCCCCACAACTGCAGGAACAGAATCTGACAAATGAGACAATGTCTCAACGACAATGGAGTGAGCTTGTTTTTATGCAGAGTTCAGGAATGGAGGGATCCAGAACCTCTACATTACTGTAATGTGCATAGTTAAACGATGTGGTGTGTGATAACAGGGTGACATGGAGACAGGATAATTATTCAATACACACAGAAGCATGATGGAGTATCTATGACTGTGTTTCCTAAGGGTTTTCCACCCACCCACCCATTGCAGGTTTGTTTGTTTTTTTGAAACATATACTTTATTCATAAAATATCTGGAAGAACATTCCAAAACATTTCAAAATCACCATCACAAAAGTACAATCAGATTCAACTTTTACACATGGATCACTAGGTGCATCAATACAATCAATGAATATTACAATCATTTCAATACAATATGGTCAATGCAGATAATCAGACAATGGTATTGGAGTTATCAACATACATCATGTTGCACTCTGAGGTGCTTCTATACAATCATAATACAATTAGTATTCAGTGCAGACATTCATTTTGAACTGTACAGCCCAAGGGGCTCTCAACAGATCCCAGCCCCTCGGTGCACTGTGGCAGAAAGGTCTTAGACAGCGACCTTTCCCCATTGCACCTTTGCAGCGGCTGCCCCAAGCTTTAGTGCATCCCTCAGCACGTAGTCCTGGACCTTGGAATGTGCCAGTCTGCAACACTCGGTCGGGGACAACTCTTTGCGCTGGAAGACCAACAAGTTTCGGGCAGACCAAAGAGCGTCTTTCACCGAGTTGATGATTCTCCAGCTGCAGTTGATGTTTGTCTCAGTGTGTGTCCCTGGGAACAGCCCGTAGAGCACTGAGTCCTGTGTCACAGAACTGCTCGGAATGAACCTCGACAGAAACCACTGCATCTCTCTCCAGACCTTCTTTGCAAAGGCACAATCCACGAGGAGGTGAACAACGGTCTCATCCCCACCACAGCCACCTCAAGGGCAACGTGCCGAGGGGGTGAGACTCCTGGCGTGTAGGAAGGATCTGACGGGGAGGGCCTTTCTCACCACCAGCCAAGCTACATCTTGGTGCTTGTTGGAAAGTTCTGGCGATGAGACATTCTGCCAAATGACTTTGACAGTCTGCTCGGGGAACCATCCGACAGAATCCACCCTCTCCTTTTCCCGCAGGGCCTCTAAGACGTTACGTGCCGACCACTGCCTGATGGACTTGTGGTCAAAGGTGTTTTTCTGCATAAATTTTTCCACCAGGGACAGGTGGTACAGCACGGTCCAACTACTTGGAGCGTTCCGCGGCAGCGTGGCCAGACCCATCCTTCGCAACACCGGGGACAGGTAGAACCTCAGCACGTAGTGACACTTGGTGTTTACGTACCAAGGGTCTACGCACAGCTTGATGCAGCCGCACACAAAGGTGGCCTTCAGTATGAGGGCGATGTTGGGCATGTTTTCTCCCCCTTTATCTAGAGGCTTGTACATCGCGTCCCTGCGGATACGATCCATTTTCGACCTCCAGGTAAAGCGAAAGATGGCTCGGGTGATCGCCATCGCGCAGGAGTCTGGAATGGGCCAGACCTGCGCCACGTACAGCAACAGCGAGAGTGCCTCACACCTGATGACCAGGTTCTTACCCGCAATGGAGAGGGAGCGTCGCTCCCACATGCCCAGTTTTCTTTGCACCATAGACACTCGCCTCTTCCAGTTTCTAACGCATGCCCCGGTCCCTCCGAACCATATCCCCAGCACCTTCAGGTTGTCAGCCCTGACGGTGAAGGGGACAAAGGATCAGTCAGCCCAGTTCCCAAAGAACATGGCCTCGCTCTTCCCATGATTTACCTTGGCTCCCGAGGCCAGTTCGAACTGGTCACAGATGTGGATCAGTCTGCGCACCGACAGCGGATCCGAGCAGAAGACGGCGACATCGTCCGTGTACAGGGAGGCTTTGACTTGAGTGCCTCCACTGCCTGGGATCGTCACTCCTCTTATGCCTGGATCCTTCCTGATGGACTCAGCAAAGGGTTCTATGCAACACACAAACAGGACAGGGGAGAGAGGGAAGCCATGCCTGACTCCAGATTTAATTTGAAAGCTTTCTGATTCCCACCCATTGATTGAGACTGCGCTACTGATGTTAGTGTAGAGCAGTTGGATCCAATTGCGAATTCCCTCCCCAAACCCCATTTTGGAGAGCACATCCACCATGAAGGTGTGCGATATTCTGTCAAAGGCCTTCTCCTGATCCAGGCTGATGAGGCAGATGTCCACCCCCCTGTCCTGCACATAGGCAATCGTATCCCTGAGTAGCGCGAGGCTGTCAGAGATCTTCCTGCCCGGTACAGTGCAGGTCTGGTCAGGGTGGATCACCAATTCCAGAGCAGACTTGACCCGATTGGCGATGACCTTGGACAGAATCTTATAGTCCACATTCAACAGTGAAATGGGTCGCCAATTTATAATTTCCTCCCTTTCGCCCTTGTGCTTGTACATGAGGGTGATGATGCCTTTCCTCATGGATTCTGACATACTACCAGCCAGGAGCATACTCTCGTACACTCCTAGCAGGTCTGGGCCGATCAAGTCCCACAGAGCCGAATACAACTCCACCGGCAAGCCGTCGCTTCCGGGAGTTTTACTCTTCTCGAAGGACTCAAGGGCCTTAGTCAGTTCGTCAGGAGTTAGCGGTTTGTCCAGGCTCTCCCATGTACTGTTGTCTAAGACCTCCGTGATAGAGGACAGGAATGACTGGGAGGCCGTGCTGTCTGTGGGCTTCACGTCATACAATCAGGCATAAAATGATTTGCTGATCCTCAAAATGTCGGACCGTGATGACTTTACTGAGCCGTCTTCTTCCTTCAGGCTGCTGATCACAGAGCTCTCTCTGTGTACCTTTTGGAAGAAGAAATGTGAGCACGTCTCATCCTGCTCCACGGAGCGGACTCTGGAATGGAAGATGATCTTGGAGGCCTCCGAGGCAAAGAGCGAGGCTTGCTGGCTCTTCACCTCTTAGAGTTCCTCCTTGACATCGATCCCCATCGACTGCAGCCGGAGCAGATTCTGCATGTTTTTCTGGAGTCGGGACATTTCCCTCTGTTCCTTTCTGGCTTTCTGGGTGCCTTTGAGGATGAAAAACCTCTTGATGTTTCCCTTGATCGCTTCCCACCAGTGTGTCAGGGACTCAAAGAGGGGTTTCACAGTTCTTCAACCTTTGTAATCCCTCTTGAGCTCCTCAATGTTCTCTGGGATCAGCAGTTGCACGTTCAGCTTCCATGCCCCCCTGCCGCCCTCTGGTCTTCCTCTAAGTGACAGTCAGCCAGTAGGAGGCAGTGGTCAGAGAAGAACACCGGCTTGACGTCGGTGGATCTAACTGCGAATGCACGGGACACAAACAGGAAGTCTATCCTGGAATGGATGGACCCGTCAGGCCGCGACCAGGTGTATCTACGCTGCGCTCCGTCTGCAGGGTTGCTGAAGACCTCGTGCAGCTTGGCATCCTTAACTGTTTCCATCAGGGATCTGGACGTAGCGTCCAATCTGCTGTCGGCCCTGCCGGATCGTCCAGCCACATCGATGATGCAGTTGAAGTCACCGCCCAGAATGACCAGCCTGGAGGTCACCAGCAGCAGTGGGAGCTGCTGAAAAACATCCAACCGCTCACCCTTTTGTGCTGGGGCGAACACGTTAATTAACCGGAGTGGAGCATTCTTGTACATTACGTCTGCTACGAGGAAGTGCCCGCCCACCACCTCCTTAACCTCGGAGACAGTGAAGTTGCCTCCCCGCAGCAGAATACCCAGGCCGGAGGAACGAGAGTCGTTTCCTCCCGACCAGATCGATGGCCCATGGGACCACCATCATGACCATTGCCTGTAGGAGCTGAGGTGCGGTATCGTACACTCCTGCAGAAACAACAGGTCAACTTTGACCTTAGCAAGGTAGTCCAAGGTCGCAACACATCGCGTAATAGATTTAACGCTACGCACATTTATGGATACAATCTTTACACCCATTTTAAAGCATTTAGTCTCTTACCAAACCTGTTGTCTTTGAGAGTCCCAGACCTTTGGTCTGCTCCTGCATACCCATAGTGTTCACAAATTGCCTCACTTTGGATGGGCTGACGAAACTGTCCTGAACCTCCCCATTGGCAATGTTCTGCTCAGGTAGCATCTGGGGGTTCATGTAGAGAATGGGATTTGAAATGTCCTCTGTTGGAGAAGTCTCTCCAATCCTCTCCCTCTCTGGGGCATTGCTGTTCCCGGCTTCCCGGCTTCCCAGAGCTGGGGTGCGCTGGCCTCTTTGGGTTGTGGGCAAAGTTGGAGTGCGCTGGTCTCCTCATTGTCTCCAATGCTCTGGTCCTCCAACTCCCTAGAGCTTTGCCGCTTCTTCTGTAGATGCCGCCCTTTCCCTTCTTCATCCGAAGAGCAGCTGCCCTTGACATCCGTGTCGGATGGGAGATGCCTCTTGCCACTTGTCTAGGAAGTGGCTTGATCCCTTCTTAGCCCCTTCTTCCTTTTGGCTCTCTTCACCATCCGCCACTCCCCCTGCTGATTTTCCGCTGCTTCCTCCTCCTCCATTGATTCGCTCTCCTGAGGAGTGGGAGGTTCAGGGGGCAGTGCTGTTGATTGGCTGTCTGCTGCCTCAATCTTTTCCTCCACCTTGTCTCTCTCTGTGTCCTCCTTTATCCCGTTGTTCTCCCTGGGGGCCTTGGTGGTTGGAGTGTTGCAAGTGTCCTTGGTAGTAGTGACACAAAGCATTTCCTCTGCTTCCCCCTCGTTGGCTTTGGCTGCCTGTGCATAAGTGAGGCAGCGTTTGGGGCAGGTCCTGTAGAGGTGACCTGCCTCACCACACAGGTTGCAGCACTTAGTCTGTTTGCAATCCTTTGTCTGGTGCCCTTCCTGTTTGCAGTTCTTGCAAAGGGCGGCGCTGCAGTTGGCCACCACATGATCAGACTTGCTGCATGAGTGACAAAGTTTGGGCTGCCCAGCGTAGACAAGGTAGCCACGGCTTCCCCCGATAGCGAAGCTGGAAGGAGGGTGGAAAATGGCTCCCTTACCATCGGTCTTGAGCATGACCTTAACCTGGCGTTTGCATGTCCAAATCCCGAAGGCGTCTCTAACCTCGGTGCAGCTCCCAACCTTGTCGATGTACCTGGCAAGGAAGGTGAACACATCAGCGACAGGGACGTAGGGGTTGTAGAGATGCACAGTCACCACACGGTCCCGTTGCAACAGCAGAGCAAAGAGCGGCTCCAGGATCTTCATCTCCGGCTGGTCTCTCTTCTCCTTGAACACCTTCAGGAACTTGACGCAAGCTGCCACACGCTTGAAAGTCACGTCGAAAAATCCAGCGCTGGGGAAGTCTTGCAGGGAGTAGATCTCCTCCACTTCAAATCCACACGCCTTCAACAGGATCCGCTTGATGAAGAAGGCCCGATCCATGGGTGCTCCTCCTTCGCTGTCCTTCACCGTCACCCGAACCGTGTTATGTTATGTACCCGATGGTATGGGGCTCGACAGGTTACAGCCACCGCTTCACGACTACGCTTGATCTTAGCCAAAAGGCCGAGAAGGTTTAATAGTGGCATTCCCACTGTGTTAAGGGACAGGTTTTGGGCCCTGCTCTAGACAGTCATAGTGAGTGGAGACTGGGCCTCCTGCTTTCAATTCTGGGTCGGCATCCAGGGGGTTACTTCTGTCTGGTGGGTGGCACTCTCTCCTTATGTGGGTTGGTGGAGACCATAAAACCCTCCTGTTGTACAGAACTAACCCCATGCCCCCTGTCCCCATCCCCACCCCACCCCCCGATAGGCTGGTTTGGTTATAGCTATGGAAAAAGTGTTGATGTTAGGGTCTATCAAACTGTTAATCAGCCTGTGAACCCATTCACTACATCACTTTATTCTCCAAGGCACTGATTGATCTATTTGTCTCACTTGAGGCTGGTTCTGCTCCCTCTTGGACCATTTGCTTAAGCTAAGCCCTCTCTCATATGAGACTTCCTGTACTAGTGTTACATGGTCATGGGTTCTCTGACAGAGCTCTACATCTGCTGAAGTGTGGGATATTTGGTGGATCCTGAGATCATTCTAAGTTTCCTGCTGAGCAAACACTTGTTTAGTTTCTCCATACTCTCTCTCTTGTTGGAAGGTCTGCCTTGAAGGATTGGGTTTCCGCCTCCCTTTTAGTTGTTGCTGTGCTTCCTGCAGATCTGTTCTGGAGCTCGAACTCTGTGTGAAGTGACTCTGCTTGAATTCGAGCTCTTTTTCTGGGCTACTTCCATTTTGTTTTTTATTGTAAACTTTATGCTGACCTTCCGAGTGGGGAAGTATGTTAACACAAGTGAAGAACTGAGAGCCAACTTTGATTGATTAGCCAGTCCATAGAAATACATAAACATTACAATACAGGTTCGAGCATTTCATCCAATCAGTTCATTTTGATGTTTACCCTTCATGTGAACAAAGGAAGTGAATCACATTTACCCACCTCCTTCTCATATCCCATCACACCTCCTTGATCCATCTATCCAACCTTTCTTGAATACTGACTCACCCACAAACCTTGAAAGTGAATTCCACAGCCTCACAACTCTCTGGCTAAAGATGCTGGTCCTTCACCCGCTATTTTAAGTTTCTTACATTTAACTTATCTAGTTTCGCCTGAAATGTTTCTATCTGAGTTTCCTCAACCATTCCCTGGTGGTAGCGAGTCCCACATTCTCAGAACTCCCGGGGTAAAGCTGTTTCTCCTGAGTCCCCCATTTAGCATGTTAATCCCACAACCAAGTGATAAGCAGTATGATGAGTCTCAGTTTGAGTTGAGACCCTGGTCACTGTAGTTCCTGTCATGATGTGTGCCCCTTTATTTTTGAAAATGTGATTTTTCAACGTTGAACTGAGACAGAGCAAACTGCTTAAAAATGCAAGGCCACATTCCAAGGTGAAGGTGAAAAACAAACAAATCATCCTCAGGGGAATGTGAAGAGAGAGAAATTTCCTATAATCCAGACACCCATTGAAACTCAACTGTAAGGAAGAGATAGTAAAAATGTAGAGTACTGATATTGAAACGATGGCTGCCACAGATAGACATACCCAAAACCTGTTGGAAATACACAATGGGTGAAGTATTTCAAGGTAAGGCTGCCCAGCCACTAGAGAGAGACTGCAAGTTACTCAGGTGGTGTCACGAAAGTCTTCATCAGAGGTAACAGGCTGAAGGCTGCTCTCTCTCCCTCTCTCTTTTGGAATAAGTGTGCCGCCTGGTCCAAGAAGCAAACTCTACCAGCAAATCGTAGCAGCTCCACCCCCCCCCCCCCCCCCCCCCACCCCCACCCCGCTCCCGCCCCGGCCAAGCGAGGACTGTGCTGCCATGATGTGTTGCTTCCTGGGATTGTGGTGGGTGGTGAGTTGGGGAAAGAAGGTTGTGAAGGAGGGGTGCTCAGCGGGAGACGTGCATGTCTGCAGAAATGGGTGCCCCCCACAAGGCTGGCACGGGACCTGTGAAGTGGTTTTAACAGTGCCTGGGAGCTGTACCTCTCCCAAGCTGCTAGGACTTTGTGTACTCTCCCAGCCTTGTGATCATGAGGTCATTATGTTCCAAGTTAGAAACTGAGACCCAGGCACATTGACCTTGCTGTTGAGGATTAGCTGGTTAAAACTTCTGTGCGGCGTTGCCAGCCGGTGTTTTGTTTGGATCTTTTACTGCCATCGGCTGTCTGGGTATTTGGGGTAGAGAACATCGCTTTTTACAGGGGTGAAGAGTTTAGATTGAACTTTTCCCAGCACAGTTTGCTCTGCTTTTATGTTGCCCCTGACACTGTGGCAGAGCATTTGGGTGTTTGGGGCCTGTCTGTAAACCCTGATTAAGTTATAGAGCCCTCCACCCACTCCACATCCTCACTATTCCACGTACAGTAACATGAAGAGTGAGCCGTTTCCAGTTTGTGGTCTTCGGGCCTGGACGAGGTGACGTTGTGGAAGGGTGGGGGGTGTGGGATGACTTGGCACAGAGTGGGTGGGGGACATGCCTTTGGTCGGAGGGTGAAAGAGTTCCACAGGTTTGGTGGGGAGTGGTGGGGCTGGTGGTGGTGGTGAGGTGATTGTGGAGCCAGCCTTGGGACAAGCTCCTTGGAAAGGAACTGCCTTTACTTTTACATCAGTTGACAACCCCTTCTTTATATTTCTCTTGCTGTATTTCCCTGGTGTCTTCCAGTGCCAGGTGCAAGCGATGGTCAATGGGTGAAACCTTGTCCACGAGCTGTTCGCCCTGGGGCTGGGACAGGGGAGCGGTATCACAGCCGTAGCTACTCAGACCTTTCCACAATCATGCACGCTTCTATTGGTGGTGGTGCTGTAGAGGGAACCCTGGGTTGGTTTTCATTCCCTTCCCTCCCTTGCACTCTAACTTGGTGCCTAACACACAACAAAGCTGCCATCTCCCTGGTTGTCTTAAATGGTTAAAGCCCTATGTGGAATCTCCATCTTAAAGTTAGACAGGCAAAGGGTCAGGGTTTACTGTGCAGTGACTGGAAGCACTTGACTCCTCTCGTTTCCTCCCTCCAATTCCCAGCAGCAAACATTGGCATCCTTTCTGTATGTAAATGCTGGGAGTGGTGGTGAGCGTGTGTGTGAGAGATTGATGGACACAGGCGGAGTTAGCGGTCATGTCAGCAGAGCTTGTTGCTAGGGTGTGTGTCCAGAGAGTGCAGGGGAGCCTCTGTGGGGAATATCGAAGGGGTCCCCTGCAGGACTGTGCTTAGAAGCTGGAAGTGGAGTTCCTTGAAACCTCTCTGTATGGTGCTGGGAGAAGCGGAATTCCTGCAGGCTTCGCTGTACAAGCTCAGTATCGTGCGCCCGATGCGTGTGCGCGGTTTGTTTCATGAATGACTTGGGCCCAGGTTTTTGTGCTTAATTAGGATGGGTGGGCATCTGGGTAAAGCCAGCCCAGTGCTGCTCACGGGCATGTAGCTGGCCGTGCAATGGGTGAAGGGCACACTGCAGTAAAAAACCTCCTACAAAGTGAGCAGACGCCCCAATTGCAAAGCTCAGCTGACTGGGTCACTGTGATTACCCCTGGCAGCTGGGGGGTGGGCACCAGCCTCTTGGAGCGGCACACATTGGGGTCAATCCCTCCCTCCCTCCCCCACTTACCCCCACCCCCACTTCCCCCTCTGCCTCTGGTACCTAGTTCTCAGTGTTAACAGGCAGGACCCAGATGCTTTCAGACAAACCCATTGAACAGCCAAACCGAAAGGCCTGCATTTTTATAGCGCTTTTCGCGGCCTTGGGCCCTTTATAGGCACTGGAGGATTTCCCTTGGCGAACAGTGACTATTGTAATATAGGAAGCATAGCAACCAATTTTGCATACAGCAAATTCCCACAAGCAGCAATGGTGGAAATGACCAGATCATCTGTCTTTTAGTGATGGCAATTGAAGTAGTAAATATGGAGCAGGGAGAAATCCTGGGATCTTTTATGCCCCTTGGGGAGGGTTTAACATCTCATCCCAAAGACAGCACCTCCGGTATGCGATGGCGAGTGATTTGGTGGCGATGATGTTCCTGTGATCAGTCGAGCCTTGCCACTTTCCCCAGTATTGAGACTGGCTGAGTGGCTGTTGATGTGAAAATCCAGAAGGGCAAACCAGCCAGTGAGAAAACGTGCAGGCTCCATAATCTCCCAGGCTCCACGGGTGACCGGTTGGCTGAAAGTGCCTACAAGCATGGGCCGAGCAGGGGGGCAGTGGGGAGGGCAGCACACTGCAGTGGGCGAGCATCCTTCCAGCAGGCACAGAGCCACGTTTTGCTGCTGCCCGTGATGCTGAGTCAGTTTGTGACCTAGCGGGAAATCTCGTTCCCCTGTCATTGACCTGAGCTGATGGAGAAACTGGGCCGCCCACTCCAGAGTGAAAAGATCAAAACTCTTAACCTCAGACCACACGCACCAGGTGAGGAGTGTCTTCTCATGTGGTTGCACTTGGCGGGGTGGGGGGGGTGGAAATAGCCTGGCTCTGTGCTTGTGCAAGATGTTAGAGGGAGCAAACGTGCTTGTTGCGTAAGGTCAGCGATTCTGCGATGTAACATGACGTGTCAATAAGGTGAGTTAAAGGAAGGTGGGAGGAGGAGGGTAAATACCAGGATTGGGGAAAATGGGCTGTTTCTGTACTGTATGTCCTGTGTGTGTGTGTGTTTTTTTTTATGTTCATTTGTGGGATATGGGTGTCACTGGCTAGGGTGATGCCCGGCCTGGGAAAGAGGGAACCTAGCTCCTGTTATTTTTTTCTCTCTGTTTTTATTCTCACCGAGCAGCAGATACCGTCACGATCACATAAGCGTCATGGTTGCACAGGATATCTGCTCCCGTGTGCCGTGGGCTTCACTCCACTCACCAGTTCGTCTGGAACGGTTAGAAAGAAAGACTTGCATTTGTAAAGCTTCTTTCACAGCCGCCGGATGCCTCAAAGTGCTTTGCAGCCAATGAACTGCTTCTAGGTGTAACCATACATCAAAACTACAGTACAGAAACGAGCCACTCAGCCCAGCTGCTCCATATGGGTGTTGTAATGCAGGAAACACGGCAGCCAATTTGCGCACAGCAAGCTCCCACAAGCTGCAGTATGATAATGACCAGATAACCTGTTTCTGTGACATTGGTTGAGGGATAAATATTGGCTGGGACAACAGGGAGAAGTCCAGCGCTGTTTTTTGAAATAATGCCGTGGGATCTTTTATGCCCCTTTTGAGAGGGCAGATGGGGCCTCCAGTTTAATGTCTCATTACAGTGCAGCACTCCCTCTGTATTGCACTGTAGTGTCAGCCTTGAATTTTAAGTTCAGGCCTTGGAGTGGGGTTGAACTGTTAATATGGAAGGAAGCCATTCAGCCCATCAAACCTGTGGCTGCTCTTTTGAAAGAGCTGTCAAATCATTTCCTTATCCCTTCAACAGAACTAAGCAAAAATAGGAAAGGGGTGAAATATAAGCTGATTTAAGGTTGTGGGCGGGGGGGGGGGGTTGGTGTTTGTTGGGACAAGCAGCCAGTGATAGGTGGAGATAACCAAATGCTGTCACAGACAAAAGAACAAAGCGGTGTTGAAGGTGGTGATATTATCTAAAGGAATGTGCTCATTATGAGTAGAAGACAGGACAGATAAGGTACAGATAGCTGGAAATACATTTAAAAATAATGGAAATAGGTGGGAAAAGAAAAATCTATATAAATTATTGGAAAAAACAAAAGGGAGGGGGAAGAAACGGGAAGGGGGTGGGGATGGAGGAGAGAGTTCAAGATCTAAAATTGTTGAACTCAATATTCAGTCCAGAAGGCTGTAAAGTGCCTAATCGGAAGATGAGGTGCTGTTCCTCCAGTTTGCGTTGAGCTTCACTGGAACAATGCAGCAAGCCAAGGACAGACATGTGGGTAAGAGCAGGGTGGAGTGTTAAAATGGCAAGCGACAGGGAGGTCTGGGTCATGCTTGCGGACAGACCGCAGGTGTTCTGCAAAGCGGTCACCCAGTCTGTGTTTGGTCTCTCCAATGTAGAGGAAACCGCATTGGGAGCAACGAATGCAGTAGACTAAGTTGAGGGAAATGCAAGTGAAAAGTTGCTTCACTTGAAAGGAGCGTTTGGGCCCTTTGACGGTGAGGAGGGGGGAAGTGAAGGGGCAGGTGTTGCATCTTCTGCGGTCGCATGGGTAGGTGCCATGGGAGGGGGTTGAGGAATAGGGGGTGATGGAGGAGTGGACCAGGGTGTCACGGAGGGAACGATCCCTACGGAATGCCGCCAGAGGGGGTGAAGGGAAGATGTGTTTGGTGGTGGCATCATGCTGGAGTTGGTGGAAATGGTGGAGGATGATCCTTTGAATGCGGAGGCTGGTGGGGTAATCGTGTCAACCTGTTCCTGCCCCACAGAACTCATTTCTCGCTATCTTGACTCCCTTCTCTCTCCCCTTGTCCAGTCCCTTCCTACCTACATCCGTGATTCCTCTGACACCTTACATCACATCAACAATTTCCCGTTCCCTGGCCCCAACCGCCTCCTCTTCACCATGGACGTCCAATCCCTCTACACCTCCATCCCCCACCAGGATGGTCTGAGGGCTCTCCACTTCTTCCTCGAACAGAGGCCCGAACAATCCCCATCCACCACTACTCTCCTCCGTTTGGCTGAACTTGTTCTCACACTGAACAATTTCTCCTTTAACTCTTCTCACTTCCTCCAAAAAAAAGGTGTGGCTATGGGTACCCGCATGGGCCCCAGCTATGCCTGTCTCTTTATGGGGTATGTGGAACATTCCTTGTTCCAGTCCTACTCCGGCCCCCTCCCACAACTCTTTCTCCGGTACATCGATGATTACTTCGGTGCTGCTTCATGCTCTCATCGGGACCTGGAAAAATTTATTAACTTTGCTTCCAATCTCCACCCCTCCATCATTTTCACATGGTCCATCTCTGACACTTCCCTTCCCTTCCTTGACCTCTCTGTCTCAATTTCTGGTGATAGACTGTCCACCAATATCCATTACAAGCCTACCGACTCCCACAGCTACCTCGACTACAGCTCCTCACACCCCGCTTCCTGTAAGGACTCCATCCCATTCTCTCAGTTCCTTCGCCTCCGTCGCATCTGTTCTGATGATGCCACTTTCAAAAACAGTTCCTCTGATATGTCCTCCTTCTTCCTTAACCGAGGTTTTCCACCCACGGTGGTTGACAGGGCCCTCAACCGTGTCCGGCCCATCTCCCGCACATCCGCCCTCACGCCTTTTCCTTCCTCCCAGAAACATGATAGGGTCCCCCTTGTCCTCACTTATCACCCCACCAGCCTCCGCATTCAAAGGATCATCCTCCGCCACTTCCGCCAACTCCAGCATGATGCTACCACCAAACACATCTTCCCTTCACCCCCTCTGGCGGCATTCCGTAGGGATCGTTCCCTCCGTGACACCTTGGACCACTCCTCCATCACCCCCTATTCCTCAACCCCCTCCCACGGCACCTAACCATGCGACCGCAGAAGATGCAACACCTGCCCCTTCACTTCCTCTCTCCTCACCGTCAAAGGGCCCAAACACTCCTTTCAAGTGAAGCAGCTTTTCACTTGCACTTCCCTCAACTTAGTCTACTGCATTCGTTGCTCCCAATGCGGTTTCTTCTACATTGGAGAGACCAAACACAGACTGGGTGACCGCTTTGCAGAACACCTTCGGTCTGTCCGCAAGCATTACCCAGACCTCCCTGTCGCTTGCCATTTCAACACTCCACCCTGCTCTCTTACCCACATGTCTGTCCTTGGCCTGCTGCATTGTTCCAGTGAAGCCCAACGCAAACTGGAGGAACAGCACCTCATCTTCCGACTAGGCACTTTACAGCCTTCTGGACTGAATATTGAGTTCAACAATTTTAGATCTTGAACTCTCTCCTCCATCCCCACACCCCTCCCGTTTCTTCCCCCTCCTTTATGTTCTTTCCAATAATTTATATAGATTTTTCTTTTCCCACCTATTTCCATTATTTTTAAATGTATTTCCACCCATTGTTTATTTCTACCTTTTAGTATTCCCCCACCCCCACTAGAGCTATCTGTACCTTATCTGTCCTGTCTTCTACTCTTAATTAGCACACTCCTTTAGATAATATCACCACCTTCAACACCTCTTTGTTCTTTTGTCAGTGACAGCTTTTGGTTATCTCCACCTATCACTGGCTGCTTGTCCCAACAAACACCCCCCACCTCCCCCCACCTCCCAAACCAGCTTATATTTCACCCCTTTCCTATTTTTACCTCATTCTGTTGAAGGGTCATGAGGACTCGAAACGTCAACTGTGCTCTCCTCCGCCGATGCTGCCAGACCTGCTGAGTTTTTCCAGGTATTTCTGTTTCTGTTTTTGTTTTGGATTTCCAGCATCCGCAGTTTTTTGCTTTTATTTCCTTATCCCCTCCCCCGCACCCCCCACACACAAATTCTTTTGAGGCAAAAAAAAAATCTTTCTTCATATATTTATATCTGTTCTGAAAATGCACTTCATTGAGAAGAAAGGCTGATTAAAAATGTATCATTAGAAGATGTGAGTCGCTGGATCGAAAGAACTCCACTATGTGAGTGTGTGGCGTGCCCCCACAGTGAATGTGCTGCCTCTCTCTCTCTCTCTCTCTCTGTTAACTGTACACCAAGTCCAGAGTAAACGAATGCTCGAGCCTGCTAAGACGTACATCAGCTCAGGCTTGCCTCAGCACTGTTTCTTTCACTGCTCCCATTACATTGTGGGCAATTAATAATGGCAGAACGACTTTGAGGTCGGAATATAGCAGCGGGAGGTGACCATTCAGCCCCTCGAGCCTGTGCTACCATTCAATTAGATCATGACTGACCTGTATCTCAACCCGCCTTGGTTCTGAAATCGTTAATACACTCGTCCAACTAAGCTTGTCGGTCTCAGTATCACATTTTCAGTTGGCTTCTCAATGTTACCCCCACCCCAATCTCCCAATCTCAACAGCATTTTTGCGTGGCAGGGGGTGGGGGAAGAGTTCCAGGTTTCCATTCGCCTTTGGGTGAAAAAGTGCTTCTTGATATCCGCCCTGAATGGGGGGGATAATTTTAATGTTAGGCCCCCTTTGTTCTGGGCTCCCCCACAACCAGAGGAAATAGTTTCTCTCTATCAACCCTATCAAATCCTTCAATCATCTTAAACGCCTCCGTTAGATCGCTCCTTAATCTTCTACATTCAAGGGAATACAATCTTAGTCTGTGTGGCCTGTCCTTGTTATTTAACCCTTTTCACCCTGGTATCATTGTGGTGGATCTACTGCACTCACTCCAAGGCCAGTGTAACCCTCGAGTGACGAAGAATCATACGGACTCGAAACGTTAACTGTCTTCCTCTCCGCAGACGCTGTCAGACCTGCTGAGTTTTCCAGCTGTTTTTGTTTTTGTTTCACATAGCCCTCTGAAGCGAACGGAATTACCGGGTCATTTATATCAGTGCTGCTCGTGGGGCCTTGCTGTGCGCAATTGGAACACAGTGCTTCCTACGTGACAACAGTGAGTTGACCCAGAAAAGCACTCCCATGGCTGTGAAGCATTTTGGGACCCTGAGGTGGCGAAAAGACGCCATAGAAATGCAAGTTCTTTCTTCCCAATGCCGCGGCAACTTGCAGTGATGCCACATCAGTGCAGCGAAATGCATTGGGCCAGTCTGCACTCCTGCTGCTGCCTTTTTCACTCCAGTGCTCATCTCCTTCAACCTGTCTTTAAAGAGGATAAACTGTTGTCACCAATATCATCTTACCAAAGAAAGGATACACTTTACCATAGAGGGAGCGCGGCGCAGGTTCACCAGGCTGATTCCTGGGGTTGGCAGGATTGTCGCATCGTGAGAGATTGAGCCGACTAGGCTCCTATATTCACTGGAGTTGTGAAGAATGAGAGGGGACCTTCTCGAAACGTATAAAATTCTGACAGGGATGAACAGACTGGATGCAGGGATGATGTTCCCTCTGGCTGGAGGGGGGGATTCTAGAACAAGGGGTCACAGTCTCAGGATACAGGGTAGGCCGTTTAGGACCGAGATTAGGAGAAACCTCTTCACGCAGAGGGTGGTGAACCTGTGGAATTCTCTACCACAGAGGCTGTGGAGGCCAAGTCACTGAATATATTTAAGAAGGAAATGGATAGATTTCTAGACTCTAAAGGCATCAAGGGGAATGGGGAGAGAGCGGGAGTACGGTGTTGAGATAGAAGATCAGCCATGATCATATTGAATGGTGGAGCAGGCTCGAAGGGCTGAATGGCCTCCTCCTGCTCCTATCTTCTATGAAAGCTATGAATTGTTTTTTTCTATTGCCCCTCATTCTAGACCCCCTCAGCTAATGGAAATGATCTGTGTCTATTCATAATTTTATAATTTTAAACAATTTTGAAAAGCAATTCAAATCTTCCTTCATATTTACATTTCCTCATAACAAGCATTGTACAGTTTTTAAAGTGCTCAGTGCTGCACGCACAGTGGGAGCAGTGTGTACCATGTATAGACGCTCTGCAGCAACTCTCCAAGACTCCTTCAGCAGCACCTTCCAAACCCATGACTGCTACCACTGAGAAAGACAAGGGCAGTAAGTGCATGGGAGCACCACCACCTCCAAGTTCTCCTCCAATGTACACATGCCATCAACCTGGGACTATGTATATCTTGGTTCAAGCATGGACAAAAGAGCTGAACTCCCAAGGTGAGGTGAGAGTGACTGCCCTTGACATCAAGGCTGCATTTGACCGAGTGTGGTATCAAGGAGCCCTAACAAAACTGAAATCAATGGGAATCAGGGGGAAAACTCTCCGCTGGTTGGAGTCATACCGAGCACAAAGGAAGATGGTTGTGGGTGTTGGAGGTCAGCCATCTCAGATCCAGGACATCACTGCAGGAGTTCCTCAGGTTAATGTCCTCGGCTCAACCATCTTCAGCTGCTTCATCAATGACCTTCCTTCCATCATAAGGTCAGAAATGGGGATGTTCGCTGATGATTGTACAATATTCAGCATCATTTGAGACTGCACAGATAGTGAAGCAATCCATGTCCAAATGCAGCAAGACCCGGACAAAATCCAGGCTTGGGCTGACAAGTGGCAAGTTGAATACTGGAACAGGCTCGAGGGGCTGAATGGCCCCACAAGTAGTATTACAATAGGATTTCGTTGGAGCAGCTTCCACTCCGCCAACACATCATCACCAAAATGTGAGGCAGGAAGCTCCCATTTGCTCACGTAGACAGAGTTTCCATCACGCTTCTGGCAAGGTTACAGCAGCAGAGAGGGAGGAAATTTCCAGCAATTCTGGGCCGAAGTTCCATGGTGTAACTCCAGGGTGCATCCTGGGAATGCAGCAGAATGTCATCGCACAACGGCTCATCAGCCTGGCTTCTTGTTTCTTCTCCGACTTTTCCATGTGTTTTAAGTCCTGCCTCCAGTCTAAATCGATTCAAAGGCGAGAAGGGGACAAGAGGTGGTTGGAAGATGTGTGAGTCTGCACAACATAGAGAGGGAAGGCACCATTTGGTAGTGTGCAAAGATACAGGGACATCTATTGGCACTTGAGAGAACTGCAACCTTGAAAACTGAATGGGAGGAGCATGAAATGGCACACATACGTGTGCACATACATGCTCATGCTCACATGCACACATAACATACACACACACAGACACACACATGCTCATATGTACATAAGCACACACTACATACAGATACATGCACATAGCCATACAGGTCACACAGACACACACAGATACACATGTGCTCATGCACACAAGCACGCACACACACATAACACATACACACACATGCTCATGCTCACATGTACATAAGCACACACTACATACGGATACACGCACACAGACATACAGGTCACACAGACACACACAGATACACGTGCTCATGCACACAAGCACGCACGCGAATACACACACATGCTCATGCACACATGCACAAACACAGATCATGAACAAACAGAGCTGTGGCAGATTCATTCAGGTCAGCAGTAATGAACCCATTTTACCAACATGTACAAGGTAAGGGCAGGGATGGGGGCGGGGAGTGTGTTTTCACTTTCTGCTGCTACTTTTGGTTGCTTTTGTTTCCTGTGGCTATATTTAGATTGTCGACTGATGTAGTGCTGTTGTCAAGGATTACCACCTATTTTGGAGGCCCTACTATTGTAAAGGAAGGGGATGCATAGAATTAATTATACAGTTAGAACTATGTGCCAATGGAGAGAATACAGTGGCCCATTAGCATTAATATCAAAGATAAAAGCAAAATACTGCGGATTCTGGAAATCTGAAACAAAAACAGAAAATGCTGGAAAAATTCAGCAGATCTAACAGCATCTGTGGAGAAAAAAAACCAGAGTTAAGGTTTCGAGTCCTTATGACTCTTCTTCAGAGCATTAATATCAATTTATTCCAAGAGAAAAAATGCTGCTTGTTTTAATGGCCTCTGCTTTAATCAGCTAAAGCAGGGAAGAATTGCCATTTATATAATATCTTTCATATTGGGATGTTCCAAAGTGCTTTACAACCAATAAATTACTTAGTTGAGTACTTGCTGGTGTTATGTTGACAATAAAGATACAGAAAACCTGTGAGGAACACAGATGGAAGATGAGAATTGGGTCAGGTACCTGAGAGAGCCTGGTTGGTTCTGAAGTTGCTTATAGGACAATTCCAAGCACAGATAGGCTGGGATATTTCATGCTAATGATGCTTAGTATTGGTCCCAAAGCTTGGGTACTTTTCTGCTGGGTATTTAACAGTGCTGCGACTGACTGTCTGCACCACCACCCACCAACCCCACAACAATAAATAACTAAGGCTTGATCTGGGATTTTTGAAGATGAAGACAGCGAGATCACACGGTCAAAAACATCTTCAGTAGGTCTGCAATGGTTTTGACCATCCCGATGTAATCCTTACCCCTGGCTGAGAGAAAACCGAAATTTCTTCTCAGTCGCCCCCAAGCTACATAGTATTGGCTTCAAATGTCAGTCATTGCTTAAAAATCACATGAAATAAGAAAAAAAGACTTGCATTTATGTAGCACCTTTCAAAACCGTAGAATGTCACAAAGCAGTTTACAACCAATGAATTTTTGAAGTGTTGTCCTCATTGTAATGTAGGACAGCAAATGTCTTCAGCACCCCCCCTAAGCAGGACATGAGGCACTTCAACATCAAAGGGAGCCTTAGTACCAACATGTTTCTCTCAAGCCATAGTGCACCAAGGGGCTGGGAATTGTATAGACCCCCTCGGGCTGTATGACTCACATTGATGAATACAGTGAATATTACATGTGTCACAATTGTGTTGAAGCACCTCAGAGTGCAACGTGATCTATGTAGACAACTTAAATATCATTGCACAGTCTGACTGTCTGTTATGGCTGTAATGTTCCTTTGATTGTATTGAAGCACCTCAGGGTGCAACATGATCTACGTGGAAAACCTGAATATTATGGCACTTTCTGTGATGGCCATTTTGAAATGTTTTGTAATGTTCTTTCAGGTATTTTATAAATAAAGTATATTTTTGCAAAAAAAATGTTTCATGCCATTGTTATCAGTCCACTTTTTAATCACCTCCATTAGTTTCCAGTTTAACAGCAGAGTGCAGCTTTTTGTGCTATCAGTAAAAACTCACCATGGAGCTATCAGGAGTTGCAAAAATCCAATTGATGTTCTTTAAAGAAGGAAACCTGTCATCCTTACAGGGTAATGTCTGCATGTGACTCTAGTCACACACCAATGCGGTTCATGCTTAACTTCACTCAGAGTGGCCCAGCAGGTCAATCAGCCAAATCCCTATTGCTTCCAGAAGGCAGCAAACCACCACCTTTTCAGGCTAACCATTGATGGGCAATAAATATTAGCCTATTGAGTGTAAAATAAAGAGCTGCTCCCTTTCTGGAGTTTATGCTTCTTAGCCTAGTTCCCTTCTCAAATTGTGGGGAAATAGTCCTCAGCTGCCACTAAACAACCCCATTTGTCCCATTTTCACAAAACTGGAACTAATAAGCCACAATAAGGAATAGATGTTTGTAATTGAGCATACCTTCTCCACCCTCCTAACTGGGATATTGGGTAATTAATGTCGATCCCATCTGTGATGCCCACCATAGTCAAATAGCTCCACGTGTTGTACAAGCTCAGATGAAAACACGTTGGAACAGTACGAACAGAAACCAAAGCGGGAGTGAAGGAAGGAAAAAATAATAGAATTTGGTGGCAGGTTCTTGGTTATGCGAGAGGTTGCAATCCCGGAGTCCCTGGTTGCAGCATTCCTGCTTCACGGAAGAGGCCAGGAGCCGGCAGTGAATGGTGCGATACTGACGATGGCCACCGGGTGGCAATAGATCCCATAGACTGTCGCAATGTCCGAGCCTGTTACATTGTTAACAGTTTAATTGAAACATCAGCTGCCAGGTTCAGACACTGAGTCCAGCACCTAAAAAATACACAGGTTCTGCCTTCATAGTTTTTAATAAAAAAATACTTGCGATGGCCGGGAATCGAACCCGGGTCAACTGCTTGGAAGGCAGCTATGCTCACCACTATACCACCATCGCACAGATGTGTAAGAGGGTAAGTACAGCCTTCATGTCAACATTATTAGAGCTCAGAAGTTGTATATAGTTAGTTATACAGCACAGAAACAGGCCCTTCAGCCCATCATGTCTGTGCCAGCCATCAAGCACCTATCTATTCTAATCCCATTTTCCAGCACTTGCCCCATAGCCCTGAAGGCTATGGTGTTTCAAGTGCTCACCTAAATATTTCTTAAATGTTGCAAGGGTTCCTGCCTCTACCACCCCCTCAGGCAGTGTGTTCCAGATTCCAACCACCCTCTGGTTGAAAAAATATTTCCTCAAATCCCCTCTAAACCTCCTGCCCCTTACCTTAAATCTATGCTCCCTGGTTATTGACACCTCTGCTAAGGGGAAAAGTTTCTTCCTATCTACCATATCTATGCCCCTCATAATTTTTTACACCTCTATCAGGTCCCCCCTCAGCCTTCTCTGCTCTAAGGAAAACAACAGAGGATTATCAGCCATGATCTCATTGAATGGCAGACCAGACTCGATGGGGCGAATAGCCTACTTCTGTTCCTACCTCTTATGGTAACCCGAGCCCATCCAGTCTCTCTTCATAGCTGAAATGCTCCAACCCAGGCAACATCCTGGTGAATCTCCTCTGCACCCTCTCCAGTGCAATCACATCCTTCCTATAGTGTGGCGACTAGAACTGCACACACTACTCCAGCTGTGGCCTAACTAGCGTTTTATACAGCTCCAACTTAACCTCCCTGCTCTTATATTCTATGCCTTGGCAAATAAAGGCAAGTATCCCATGTGTCTTCTTAACCACCTCATCCACCTGTGCTGCTGCCTTCAGGGATCTACGGACATGTACACCAAGGTCCCCCTGATCCTCTGTACTTCCTAGGGTCCTACCATTCATTGTATATTCCCTTGCCGTGTTAGTCCTCCCAAAATGCATCACCTCACACTCCTCATAACTAAATTCCACTTGCCACTTCTCTGCCCATTTTACCAGCCCATCTATATCATCCTGTAACCTAAGGCTTTCCTCCTCACTACTTACAACACCACCAATTTTCATGTCATCTGCAAACTTACTGATCATACCGCCTATATTCACTTCTAAATCATTAATGTACATTACAAACAGCAAGGGTCCCAGCACTGATCCCTGCGGTACACCACTCGTCACAGGCTTCCAATCGCAAAAACAACCTTCTACCATCGCCCTCTGTCTCCTGCTAATTTTGGATCCAATTTGCCAAATTACCCTGGATCCCATGGGCTCTTACCTTCTTGACCATTCTCCCATACAGGACCTTGTCTTACTGAAGCCCATGTAGACTACATCAACTGCACTACTTTCATCTACATAACTAGTCACCTCCTCTAAAAATTCAAATTTGTTAGACATGATCTCCCCTTGACAAAGCTATGCTATCCCTTATTAATCCCTGCTCCTCCAGGTGGAGGTTAATCCTATCCCTCAGAATGTTTTCCAATAGTTTCCCTACCACTGACGTTAGACACACTGGCCTGGTTTATCCCTACTACCCTCCTTGAATAATTTGCTGTCCTCCAGTCCTCTGGCACCTCTCCTGTGGCCAGAGAGGATTTGAAAATTAATGTCGGAGCCCCTGCTATCTCCTCCCTTGCCTCACATAGCAGCCTGGAATACATCTCATCTGGGCCTGGGGATTTTTCCACTTTTAAGCTCACTACAACTGCTAATACCTGTTCCCTTTCAATGCTAATTTGTTCGAGTATATCACGGTCACCCTCCCTGATTTCTACACTGACATCGTCCTTCTCCACAGTGAACACAGATGAAAAGTAATCATTCAAAACCTCACCTACGTCCTCTGGCTCCACGCACAGATTGCCACTATGGTCCCTAATGGGCCCTACTCTTTTCCTGGTTACCCTCTTGCCCTTAATATATTCATAAAATGCCTTGGGAGGAGTTGCCTTGCTTTGGCCGAGAATGAAGCCCAGGCCTCCCACGTGGCAGGCCAGCATTCTACCACTGAACCACTACAGCATTTCATCCTGATCATTCCCATTATGTAAAGGTTGGAAATAGAAAATCACGGACAAGCAGCTCCAAAATGTGAAATAGCTCTAATTGCCGTCAATGCAGCCCGCTCACCAAGATCGCTCCTGCTCTTCTGCCATCTCTCTTTCGCATCCCATCTCCCCCCTCTCCCTCCCACACTCACTCTCTCATTCCATCTCTCCATAAATAATTTTACACCTAACCCTCTGCTACCTTACTTCAGCCTCCTCAGCTCACCTTCTCCCCACTCCTGTACCACTCTTCCCAATCTAACAACTTTTTTAAACCATTTCCAATATTTTAACAACCGTTGCTAAAACAAAGTGAGATAAAAAGACAATATTTTCAAATATCTATGTGACTTTTGTGCTCAATTTTTAAAATTCATTCTTGGGATGTGAGCATTGCCAACAAAGCCAGCATTTGTCCAATCATAATTACACATGAGGTGGTGGTGATCCACCTTCTTGAATTGCTGCAGTCTATGTGGTGTAGGTACATCCACAGTGTTGTTAGGAAGTTCCAAGATTTTGGTCCAGAGACAGTGAGGGAACAGCGATTTAGGTCCAAGCCAGGACCATGTGAGATTTGGAGAGGAACTTGCAAGTGGTGGTGTTCCCATGTATTTGATTCCTAATTCTTGTAGTGAAATAGTATAATATATTATTATTTATAATAAAGGTCATGGGTTTGGAAGGTGCTGCTGAAGGTGTCTTGCTGAGATGCTGCAGTGTATTTTGTACATGGTACACAGTGCTGCCTGGTGACAGAGGGAGTTTGTTTAAGGTGGTGGATGGGATGTCATCAAACAGGCTTTTTAAAAATTCTTACCCATCCCTAATTGCCTTTGAAAAGGTGGTGGTGTCCCTGTCCACTGGTCACCATGCACTGTGTGGGCATGTCTTAAGCTCCAGTGCATCATCCTTTCAGCACAGTCTGCACTGCCCACTTGATCCCATGCGCCAACTTATAAGGCAAGTATAGCCCTAAAAATGTATCTGAGCTGAAAAATTGATGCCAACTCCTAATGTGAGTACAGCCCTAGACATGCATTTATCAGCTGAAAAATGGGAGGAGCTGAGTGGGGTACATTTATATGCTGAATATAAGCCTAAACATGCATTTTGGCACCGAGTTGACTTTTACACCATGATCTCCTCATCTTCTTGGGCTGTCTCTTGGTATAAGATGACTTGCTTCCACACTAAAAATGAGCTCAGGTGACTGAAGTCTAATGTGCAACCCACAGTCTCTGCCGCAGGTGGGGCAGACAGTGGTAAGGGGAAAGGGCGGTTGGGGTGCCCGAGTTGCCACACGCTCCTTTCGTGTTGATATTTGGCTTAAGCTAGCCCTTGGTGATGAGAGTGTAGGTTTTCAGCTCCTTCCCGGATGCTTTCCCTCCAATTCTGGGAATCCCTGGACCAAGACCGCCCAATGTCGGTGGGGATGTTTCACTTTTTCAAGGAGGCTTTGAGGGTGACCCTGAAATGTTTCCTCTGCCCTCCTGGGGCTCACTTGCCCTATCGAAGCTCTGAGTAGAGCACTTGTTTTAGGAGTCTCGTGTCAGGCATGCGGACGATGTGGCGGGGCTGTTCGAGCGTGGTCAATGCTTCGATGCTGGGGATGTTGGCCTGAGCAAGAACACTGATGTTGGTGTGCCTATCCTGCCATTGGATTTGCAGGATCTTGCAGAGGCAGCACTGGTGGTACTTCTCCAGAGCTTTGAGGTGCCTGCTGTACATTGTCCACATCTCTGAGCCATGTAGGAGGGCGGGTATCACTACTGCTCTGTAGGCCATGAGCCTGGTGCCAGGTTTGAGGTCCTGGCCTTCAAACACTCTCTTCCTCAGGTGGCCAAAGGCTGTGCCAACACTGAAGGCGATGTTGAACCTTGTCGTTGATGTCTGCCCTTGTTGACAATAGGCTTCTAAGGCCTTGTTGTGGATTTTGATAACTGGGAGGGGGGGGGGGGGGGGGGGGGGCAGCAGTGCGGTGTGGAGGGAGCAGGCTGGTAGAGGGCCTTTGTCTCACGGATGTTTAGTGTAAGGCCTATGCTCTCGTACGCCTCGGTGAAGGTGTTGACGATAGTTTGGAGCTCGCCCTCTGAGCATGCGCAGATGCAAGCATTGTCTTCACACTGTAGCTCAACGACAGAGGATGGGACAACCTTGGATCTGGCCTGCAGGCAGCAGAGGTTGAACAGTTTCATGTTTGTTCTATGGTTCAGCTCCACCCCAGCAGGCAGCTTGCTGAGGGTGAGATGGAGCATTGCAGCAAGGAAGATTAAGAGCGTCGGTGCGATGACACAGCCTTGCTCATCACCTGTCCGAACATGGATTGGGTCTGTGGTGGATCCATTGGTCAGGATCACGGCCTGCATGTCACCATGGAGCAGGCAGAGGATGGTGACAAACTTTTGGGGTCAGCCGAAACGGAGGATACTCCATAATCCTTTGTGATTGACAGTGTTGAAGGCTTTTGTGATGCCAAAGAAGGCCATTTGGCAGGGTTGGTGCTGTTCCCTGCATTTCTCTTGCAGTTGCTGTATGGTAAGATCATGTCTATTGTGCCCCCTAGTGGGCAGAATCTGCATTGCAACTCTGGGAGGAGCTCTGCAGCCACAGGGAGAAGGCATAAGATCATAAGACCTAGGAGCAGAAATTGGGCCATTCAGCCCATCGAGTCTGCTCTGCCACTCAATCATGGCTGATAAGTTTCTGAACCCCATTCTCCCGCCTTCTCCCCGTAACCTTTGATCCCCTTACCAATCAAGAACCTATCTATCTCGGTCTTAAATACACTCGATGACCAGGCCTCCACAGCCTTCTGTGGCAATGAATTCCATAGATTCACCACTCTCTGGCCAAAGAAGTTTCTCCTCATCTGTTCTAAAAGGTCTTCCCTTTACTCTGAGGCTGTGCCCTCGGGTCCTAGTCTCTCCTACTAATGGAAACATCTTCCCCATGTCCACTCTATCCAGGCCTTTCAGTATTCTATAAGTTTCAATCAGATCTCCCTGCATCCTTCTAAACTCCATCGAGTATAGACCCAGAGTCCTCAAACATTCCTCATATGTTAAGCCTTTCATTCCTGGGATCATTCTCGTGAACCTCCTCTGGACCCTCTCCAGGGCCAGCACATCCTTCCTGAGATACGGCGCCCAAAATTGCTCACAATATTCTAAATGTGGTCTGACCAGAGCCTTATGAAGCCTCAGCAGCACATCCCTGCTTTTATATTCTAGTCCTCTCGAAATAAATACCAACATTGCATTTGCCTTCCTAACTACCGACTCAACCTGCAAGTTAACCTTAAGAGAATCCTGGACTAGGACTCCCAAGTCCCTTTGCACTCCAGATTTCTGAATTCTCTCCCCATTTAGAAAATAGTCTATGCCTCTATTCACCCTACCAAAGTGCATGACCTCACACTTCCCCACATTGTATTCCATCTGCCACTTCTTTGCCCATTCCCCTAACCTGTCCAAATCCTTCTGCAGCCTCCCCGCCTCCTCAATGCTACCTGCCCCTCCACCTATCTTTGTATCATCTGCAAACTTAGCCAGATTGCCCTCAGTTCCTTCATCTAGATCATTAATGTATAAAGTGAAAAGTTGTGGTCCCAACACTGACCCCTGCAGAACTCCACTAGTCACCGGCCGCCATCCTGAGAAGGACCCCTTCATCCCCACTCTCTGCCTCCTGCCAGACAGCCAATCTTCTATCCATGCTAGTACCTTGCCTCTAACACCATGGGCTATCTTACTGAGCAGCCTCCTGTGCGGCACCTTGTCAAAGGCCTTCTGGAAGTCCAAGTAGATAACATCCATTGGCTCTCCTTTGTCTAACCTACTCGTTACCTCCTCAAAGAATTCGAACAGATTTGTCAGGCATGACCTCCCCTTGATGAAACCATGCTGACTTTGCCCGATTTTACCATGCACTTCCAAGTATTCTGAAATATCATCCTTAATAATGGACTCTAAAATCTTACCAACGACCGAGGTCAGGCTAATCGGCCTGTAATTTCCCGTCTTTTGCCTCACTCCCTTCTTAAACAGGGGGGGTTACATTAGCGATTTTCCAGTCCTCTGGGACCCTCCCTGACTCCAGTGATTCCTGAAAGATCATCAACGCCTCCACTATCTCCTTCAGAACTCTGGAATCCATCTGGTCCAGGTGATTTATCCACCTTCAGACCTTTCAGTTTTCCGAGCACCTTCTCCTTGGTAATGGCCACCATACCTCTGCCCTCCAACTCTTGAACTTTGGGGCAATTGAGGAGGATTCTTGCGATGATCTTCCCTGTGGCTGACAGCAGGGAGATTCCTCTGTAGTTACCACATTTATGATAGTTTTATCTCACTGTCAAAATCTATATTCTGTTCAATCTTGCTTCATGCAAAATACATCAGTTTGTTGATCCACGGTTGTCTTCTTCTCGCTAGAATGTTCATCAGTACACCTTCCAGAAAGCCAGGGGAACAAATGCAAGATCATGGTCCAGTGCATGCAAGAGGGAATCAGTGCTTATAAGATCCAGGTTAGTCTTTACAACCAGACATTAGGCAGACTGTAGCGGATGCACAGTCAACTTACAGGAGGGACCATTAATGCTGAAATCAAGAATACCTGCTGTAGACCAATGACATGTAAAGCATTGGTACGCAGACACCCATACAGATCCACCATAAATAAAAATACCATTTTCTTTCATTTGAGAAGTTTATTATAAATGTTCAGTGTTAAAGTATCAAACAGACCTTATTGATCACTTTAAACATCATGGTTATAAAACGTCAATACTTTTCTCTGATAATACCATATTACATTAGTGTACGAAGACAGTTAAATACCACTCTATGAAGTTTACAAAAAACAAGAAAAATGTAGCTTGGGAAAATATTTTTAATATGTACACCTTACATATAAAGGTGTGGTGGCATAATAAACATTCACTAAAAGCACGAGCAAACCAGAGCTGAACCACAGTGATGTTTAGTTCAAACCTAAATACTTGATAAATACAAGCCAGACCCGAACCATCTACTCCCCACCTCAAGCACCCAACAAAACTTATAATTGGTGCATTTCATTCATTATTCATCTCAGTATTTTCAACTTTGTGTTAAATGAGTGCTAGACGTGTTTATAGCTTAAGTACAGTTTTAATGTAATTCAAAATGATTTCTCTTATAGAACTTCAGTGCTCCTTTAAATAATATATTGGTGAGTTTAGTTGCATCATCCCAGTAATGTACAGGAGGCAATAACACAGAGGGAACCCAGCATGCAACAAGCAGCCAAACACCCATTTGTAGTGTTTTCAATTCTGGAATTAAAATAGGAAGAGCAGACCCGAGTTATAACCTGGCCTCAATGCAGCACCTGCATATATTATCTTTCAATTTTTCCCTCACCTGCTGTTTTTACAAATAGAAATACAACCCAACAAGACTTATATTTCTTTAGGTTAGAAGCTCAGTTTCTATGTTTAGCAAGTGGAACTCACTACCACATGGAGTGGTTGAGGCAAAAAAGCATTAAAGGAAAGCTAGATAAGTGCATGAGGAGGGGAAAAGGAATACACGATATGTTGATAGGATTAGATGAAGTTGGAAGGAGGTTTGTGTGTAGTATAAACACCAGCAGGGACCCGCTGGGTCAAATAGCTTGTTTCTATGTTGATAAATACAATATGTATTGAATGAAATAAATCCTTGTTACCATTATTAATAAACTTATATGAACAAACAGCAAATAAGTTCAAACAAAACAAAAATGAGCCAAAATCAGTTTGTGCTATTTCAGCAGTTAATAAAATTCAAATATTAAGTCTATGATTGTTATATGAAAATAAAGATGTGAATATCCGCTGAGGTTCCATAGTTATAATTGTACAGGTGGTGAGGGGGGTGGCGGGGGAAGGAGAGGACAAAGAGGCAGGAGCAGGCCATGTTACCCTTGATAGTTAGAGAAATTTATGCAGTAGCTTTTACTGCTTGTATTGGACCTGCTGGTATGTGACAGCTTGTCATAATAAACCTCAGGTTCTATTTACAGTGAGGTAACTCTAACTCAGGTCCTTATCAGAAAACTTTAGCCAAGTTATTGATATGGAAACCTGTCACAAACTGAACACTCATCTCGTAAAGAGGAAAACTGCATCCATGAACTTCCAATATACATCTTCAGCTAGTGCAAGAAAATCCTCTAATTAAAGCCCATGCCCATTATACAGGGGACATTGTAGTTACTTCTTGAAGAGCCAGTGGCCATTTTACATATCCCTAACTACCTTTGCTGGGGCCCGGGGGTGTTGGCAGGATTTCAGGGAACAGGTGCAGCCACAGTTGAACCCAAGGTGTCAGTCGGGTCCTGGAGAATGCCGGGAGCTGCAATCCCAACAAGGTTTCAGTTTACCGAATAGATCTGTCGATAGGTGATGGATGACTGATTTTGCTAAGTTAAACTTGTTTCTACTGGGCTTAAAAGTAAAAAGGAATTACAGAAGTAATTTAGGGTCCTTAATATTCATTTTGTAGGAGGTATTGAGTCTGGTTCAGTAATCTGTAGAATGTTCATTAACAGGACAAATGAGATGATTGTTTCAGCCTGAAATCAGATATTCACTCTGTTCAGATGTCCGTTCAAAGACTCAGTTTGAGGTATTAAGACAGGGCCCAGTTTCAGAGAGCAAGGCATCACAATAGTGTTAATTCTGTCATACACAACTTCTACTAGTATAAAGGCAATTATATTTATATCTCCTACCTAAAATACAAGAAGAGTGTTCATAAGTATGCGAATATCTAACATAAATGATTCCATGATGCCAATGTGCAGCCTTTAAAACAAACAGAAGCATTTCACAGATTCAATCTCATTCTTCCTGAACATCAACTGCATACACTCATTACAGCATCTAAATCAAATCAGAGATTCAGTAGAACTTCCTGTAGGTTACAAATGGGCCACAACGTCTATATAAACCCAAATCCTGAGCTCATATTATGGTGTCATCTCTCAATTTTAAAAGAAATGGAGAAAAGCTGCCTGCTAGATTTGGGTTAGGACCCTTCACGGAGAGTCAGAGCTGAATTTACAATTTAAAATACAGAGGAAACATTTGAGATTTACCACCTCCGCCCCCCCCCCGACCCCACCCCCCCCACCCACCCACTCCCCAATCTTCAAAAACAAACTAATCTGGTGATCTGAAGTGCAATTCATACATTTGTGCTTTCTCCTCCTACATCCATGACACCAAGCTGCAATCATGGAGATAACAATGAGTCAAATGACAATTTCTAAAGTTTTACTCTCTGAACTTGAATAGTGATCCATTTAACCATGTGTAAGACAAGGGCAACTGAGCAGACTGACATTATTAGATAAGGGAATTCTCCTTCAGCAAGCTGGGTTAAAGGACAGCACATTTGATCATATTTCAGTTCTATTAACTACACTGCTTTTACAGCTGTAATTGCAGATATGGTGGGAGTTATTTTAAAACAATTGGTGAAATTTCACAACTCATTAAATATAGAATATTCTCATATCTGTTCTTATAATCAAATATTTCAAATTAGGTGGATTACACTCCGATTACTGGGAAATGGCTACATTTGACAAGCCTCAGACCCGATGGGAAAACCCAGTCACCCATTTAGATCAGATAGATGTACACCTGTGTTCCCTACATCAAAAGACCCAAATACTCGCAGTGGTGAAAACAGAATAACACTTTCCTTTAAGTGACAGGAATGTGTTAGTCTACAATCTAATCCCAATCTTCTTCTTAGGTGGTCCCTCAGGATCAAGGATGACTTGTTTTCACTCCAGTGCAATGGGTACTGAGATGGCTGGTAAGGCCAACGCACGCTCTGCAGACCCTGCCACATGCTGGAAAGGTGGTGCTTGAAGGGATGAGTAGATGGGTAGTTGGAGGTTTATGTGCTCTCCCTAATGCTTCAACTTCGCCTCAGCATGTTTCCGATGAAGTCTCTCGGTCTGTACGCTGCCTTCCCAAATGAACCTGCTCCATTTTAGTTGTCACAAGACAGGGACTCCCATGAGTCAGCAGTAATCCCAAAAGGTAAATGATAAGTTGAAAGGATGGGAGGGCAGGGGGAGTGGCAGTGATGATGTAGGAGTTGTCCATAGCAAAGGGAAGAATGTCCTGCATAGCAACTGAACCCCCACCTGTCCAAATACTGAGGTCCCCAAATTAAGCATGGCAATGCCCCCTGGGATCACAATGGCCTCTGGTGATTGGAAATAAGCAACACTTGCCAGAGAAACAACAGCAGCAGAGACAATGCCAACTGCAGCATGCAGAGTTTGTGGAATGGATAATCCACTAGGAGGTCACCATCCTTTCATGGTGTTTTCAAACTGGAATGTCATTCATATTTGGCAATAAACCTAAACCTAGATACATAACTGAAATAAAATGGAGTTGGTTTTGAAAATTGAGCTGTATGGACAATGGCTGAAGAAACCAGGAAGCCATCTTGCCCAATTTGGCTGGCTTCAAATTAATCAACTGATTTGTACGTGGTTTCTTAAAATTCTTTAACAAAATGGCACCTAGCGCATCCCTCCAAGTCGGCTACAATCGTCAACGCCTCCTTGCATTCTCTCCTGCTCTACGGACTTCAAGAGCTCCTCAACCCATTTCAGTTCTGCAGCCAGTGCATCGTAACGGTTTTCGAGCTTTGTGTACTTCCGTTTCAGAATGTTGGTGGACAGCATTGTTGATTTGACTTCATCTTGCGCCTGTTTTCTCATGGTTTCTGTTTTTCGCATTTCATTCTTAATGTGCCCAAGATCCTGGCTGATGCTATCATTTTCTTCCTTGTACCAGGATTCCTTCTCATCATAAATGGAAACGAGTGCATCAATGTCCTCCTTGAAGGACTTCTTATTTCTCACCAGCTCCTGAATGCTTTCATCCACTGCATTGATTTCTTCCAGGACTTTCGAGAATCTCTCAAAGTTGACATAGGTATTGTTTGGAGGCATGCTCGAGTGTGACTTGATTGTGTACTCCTTGAGGCGTGTTGTCTTCAGTCTACGACGCTCTGGCTTCTTGCCATTATCTTCACGTCTTACATTTCTCCTCTTGATCACCTTTAGAGGGTGGAGATAAAAGGAATAAGATTAATTCTGCTCATTTTTGAGTTAAACAAGACCTACGCTGCAGCAGGTAATATATTCAACAGCACTGAACCAACTTGGCATACTCTGCATACATATATTTATACCTCTAGTGTTGACTATTCCAGTGCTCTCCTGGCTGGCCTCCAACCTAGCACTCTATATAAATTTAAGATGCCAGTATTTTAATTCATACCAAATCCTATTCAGTCATCACCCCATGCTTAAGTCCAACATGGTTCCCTCCCTTACTCTGTAACCTCCTCCTGCCCTACGAGCCTTAAAGCTTTATGTTCATCACACCTGCACAATATGGTGCTACAGGATGAATCACATTACTTGAGCAAAGATGGAGCAGTTCACACAGATGGGGTGGCGGGGGGAGATGGGAGACATTAGCCCCGGGTTAAAATGGTCGCAGAAAAAAAGGTGTGAATTTTTTTTCTGACAAGGAATCATGTAATTATAGCACTTATGATGCATATTGAATGCAAAAGCTTCTAAGCCATTTTAAATGGGTGGAATTATTAGACTTCAAGTGGGCAGAAACATTAGTTTTCCCTTTGTTTACCTTCTATTACCATCAAGACTGTGAACCAATGCCATTGTCTTCTGTCCCAGTGATAAACTCCATTCCCTCGCCACCAATTTCATCCCTCTTGGAGGCTGAACCAGGCTTTTCTGACCCCAAGATGAGCTCCCAACCACATATCTGCATAATCAGTAAGACCGTTTATTTCTACCTCTGTAACATTGCCCATCCCCATCCTTACCTCAGCTCTTCAGCTGCAAAACCCTAATCCATGCCTTTGTTACCTCTGGATTTGACTATTTTAACATACACCTGGCTGGCCTCCCACATTCTATCCTCTGTAAACTTGAGTTCATTCAAAGCCCTCTTGCCCATATCCTTAATCACCAAGTCTTGTTCACCCATCACTCCTGTGCTCATTGACCTATACTGGCTCCTGGTTGAGCAATGCCTCCACTTTAAAATTCTCATCTTATTTTCAAATCCCTCCATGGCCTCGCCCCTCCCTACCTCTAATCTCCTCCAACTTTACAACCCTCCAAGATCTGCACTCCTTGAATTCTGACATCATGTGTATTCACAATTATAATTGTTCCACCAGTGGTGGCCATGCCTTCAGTTGCCTCAACCCCAAGCTCTAGAATTCTGTTCTTACATCTCTATGTCTCTTTACCTCGCCTACCTCCTTTAAGGCACTTCTTAAAACCAGCCTCTCTGACCAAGCTTTAAGCCATCTGATCTAATATCTCATGTGACTTTGTTTTATAATGCTCCTGTGAAGTGCCTTGGGATGTTTCATTACATTAAAGTCACTGTATAAACGTAGGTTGTTGCAGTAAATTTTTCATATAATCACAAATTGTATTTAGATAAGTGAACTGTGTCTAAACTGAAATGAAGGTTTTAATGACAAACTAAGTTTCAGGAGCATATTAGTTTTTCAGAAACTGGAAAAAGCAATGTCTGTTCTTATAACTGATATAAATTATGATACATTCGGGTAGATTTTCAACTTGTGGTGTGAACATGAAACTCATGCTGCAAATCAACCAACCATGATGAAAACTGTTCAATTTTCAGATATGAACGGGTAGCTTATTTTGTCTTCCAAGTGACTTGTAAATCAGTTCTAATGTGACTCCATCAGCAGGAGGAAAAGAGGAAATAAAGTTGCACTGTTGTACCTCTTCACAGAGCTTGCGAACTGTGCTGTGTGCTGCCTAACTCAGGAATGTCCCACCCACCCAGCTGCCTTGCGCTCCAAACCACAGGCAAACTCAGAACTGTCCCCGTGATGCGATGTTTACATGGCGTGTTCGATCCCTCCCTCCTCACCCAGCAGCTCACTCTCTGGCACCACGTTCGACAAGGCCACAAGTCAGCATTTTGCACAGGCACACACATATCCCTCTCTGTCAGCGTCAATACTAAGTCTGCTCTCTTGTTGTTGCTGCATTTCGAATACATCTCTGTGGAGGTGGAGGTCGGAAACTAAATTAAAATGGCTGAATTCCATGGTCCCAAAGTTTCTGGCCTAACGAGGAAGGAGGTGCTACTAGATCTGGTTCTGGGGAATGAGGTGGGTCAAGTGGATCAAGTGCTCGCAGGGGAACATTTAGGGGACAGTGATCAAAGAAGCATAAGATTTATGTCATCAATGGAAAAGGACAAGGAACAACTAAAAGTAAAATCATTAATTAAGAGAGGGCCAACTTCACAGGGGTAAGAACAGATCAGGCCTAGGAAAATTGGAATCAAAGATTGAAAGACAAAATTGTAATGCAACAATGGGCTACCAGAGAAGATAGTTGTGGTGCAGTCAAAGTAGATTGCCACAAGGGAAAAAGGTATGACAAACAAATCCAGGGGTCCTTGGATGACAAAAGTGATAAGTGAGTAAGATAAAACAGAAAACGGATGCATATGACAGATGTCAGGTAGATAATACAATTGAGAACTAAGCTGATTATAGAACGCTCGGAGGTGCAAAGAAGTGGAAAAAAAAGAAGCAAAGAGAGAGTACAAGAAGAGGCTGGCAGCTAACATCAAAGGGAACCCAAAAGTCTTCTTTAGGCATGTAAATAGTAGAAGAACAGTAAAAGGATTGAAGCCAATTAAGGACTGAAAGAGACATTTATGCAAGGAGGCAGGTGGCATGATTGGGGTGCTAATTGAGTACTTTGCATCTGTCTTTAGCAAGGAAGAAGATGCTGTCCAAGACATGGTGAAAGAGGAGGTCGTTAAGACTCTTGTTGGTTAAAAATTGATAAAGAGCTGGTATTAGTAAAGGGCTGACTGTACATAAAGTTTGTAAGTCACCAGACTGGATGGGATGCATCCAAGGATACTCAGGGGAGCAAGGGTGGAAATTGCAAAGGCACTGGCCATAATCTTTCAACTCCTCCTTAGATACAGGGTTGGTACCAGAGGACTTGAGAATTGCAAATGTGACACCTATGTTCAAAAGAAAAGGTGCAAGGATAAGCCCAGCAACTACAAGCCAGTCAGTTTGACCTCAGTGGGAAATACTTTAGAAAACAATAATTAAAGACAAAATTAACAGGTCACTTGGACAAATGTGGATCAATTAAGGAAAATCAGCATGTATTTGTTAAGGGCAAATTCTGCTTAACTAACTTAATTAAGTTTATTGGTAGGTAGCTGAGAGGGTAGATGAGGGTAATGCAGTTGATGTAGTGTACATGGACTTTCAAAAGGCATTTAAATGAAGTGCCTGCAACAGGCTTGTCAGCAAAGTGAGAACTCATGGAATATTAGGGACAGTAGCAATGTGGATACAAAATTGGCTGAGTGACAGGAATCAGATTAATAGTGAGTGGTTGGTTTTGGACTGGAGGAAGGCATATAGTGGAGTTCCCCAGGGGTAGTGTTAGAACCCCTGTTATTCTTGATATATATTAATGACTAGACTTAGGTGGTCAGGGCACAATTTCAGGTGACACAAAAAGTAGTGTGAACTGTGAGGAGGATGGTGATAGACTTAAAGAGGACATGGGCAGGCTGGTGGAATGGGTGGACAAATGGCAGCTGCAATTTAATGCAGAAAAGTGTGAAATGATTCATTTTGTTAGGAAGGAGGAGGACAGGTGATATAAAGGTAAAATTTTAAAAATGATGCAGGAACAGAGGGATCTGGGGGTGTTTGTGCATAAATCATTTAAGGTGACAGGGCAGGTTGATAAAGTAGTTAATAAAGCATACAGGATCCTGGACTTTATATACTGGGATATAAAGTACAAAAGCAGGGAACCTGTACGGAATATTGTGTCCCAATTCTGGACACCACACTTTAGGAAGGATATGAAGGCATTAGAGGGGGTACAGAAAAGATTCACAAGAATGGTTCTGGGGTGAGGAACTTCAGTTATGTGGATAGATTGGAGAAGCTAGAGCTGTTCTCCTTGGAGAAGGTTAAGAGGAGATTTGATAGAAATGTTCAAAATCATGAGGGATCTGCGCAGAGTAAATAGGGGGAAACTGTTCCCCATGCTTGAAGGATCAAGAATCAGAGGACAGTGATTTAAGATGATTGGCAAAAGAAGCAATGGCAACATGAGGAAAACCTTTTATTTTTTTTAGAAACACAGTGGCTGGGGTCTGGAATGCACTGCCTGAGAGTGTGGTGGAGGCAGAGTCAATCAAAGCCTTAAAGGGAATTCAACGATTATCAGAAGAGAAAAATATCTGCAGGGCTACGGGTAGGGGGGGAGGGGGGGTAGAGAACTAGGAGTTGCTCTTGCAGAGAGCCAACATGGACACAACAGGCCAAATGGCCTCCTTCTGTAAACATCTATGATTCCATGCTTCTATGATAAGCACCTAATGGTGGCTGGTTACAAACAACACAACGTGGGAAGCAGACTACCACCCTACAGACAATGTTAGCACAGCAATGTTAAAAGGAAATTATTGGATGAACGGAGGATGGCAGCATAAAATAAGGTTACCTTAATCCATGGATGTTCTAGACTGTCACCAATGGTCATTCTTTTCCTAAAAGGACGCAAAAGATATGAAATTGCAAAAGGCCCATTGCTGAATGGTCAAGTCTCCACATTTATTTTTTTCCTCCCCCATTTTCCTTCACTCACAGCTTGTTTCCCAATCAAGGTTCCTCTGCCAGTCAAGTGCAGGGGGTCAGGTTGTACTACCAGCGTTTTCATTTGTACCAGCAATGTCAATCCCCACCTTTACTAGTTGACACAAAACTTGATTCAGTCCAGGTGAGAGGGCTGTCAAGTTTTGCCTGAATTCTAACTATTGGTACAGCTCACAACTAATAAAAGTCATGTAATGGAGATGAATTTAAGCAACCAGCATCTCTGGATTTGAACTAAGCCAAGTGTTCAATGATGAAAGCAAAATACTGTGGATGCTGGAAATCTGAAATAAAAACAAAAAATGCTGGACAAATGCAGCATGCCTGGCAGCATCTGTGGAGGGAGAAACAGAATTAACAATTCGAGTCCATATGACTCTTCTTCAGAGCTGAAGAAGAGTCAAACGGGCTCGAAACGCCAACTCTGTTTCTCACTCCACAGATGCTGCCAGACATGCTGCATTTTTCCAGCATTTTTTGTTTTTAACCCAAGTGTTCAACTGCATGAATATCTGGTCTGTTTTGAGTTGCAAGGAGACAAGTTTGGGGAGTGGGAAGGTGACAATACTAGAGGTGGGAAATAGCAATTTTGAATAAAATTATTTTTAAAGAAGTAAATCCTTAAACCTTAGAGTAAAATCTTCATGTTAAACAACTGTTCCTTCTAACTCAGTAAAGGTGCATTTGATGCTCACTACTACCATGAATTTGACAAAAGTAATTCTTACTTTGGGTCTTTCACCAGAAGCCTACGGATGAAGTCCTTCGCTAACTCACTGGTGTTGCTGAAATATTCTTCATCAAAGTCATAGTTCACAGCAGAAATGTTTGTTAAGGTTTCTTGTTTGGTTTCACCAAGAAATGGAGAAGCACCGCTCAAACTGGTGATGGGAAAAAAGACATTTCTGTCACTAAGTATTCACCAGCAACATACAACATTCAACTGGCTGGTTCTTCAGTCCAAAGTGGACGTGCAACTTTGGATCATAATTAACTCAACTAATCTGAAAGAAGGGAGGTTTTTACATATTAAACGTTTTCTTACAAATATAGCAATCAAGAAATAGATTTCTGTCCAAAATTTTGCAAGGATGGAATCATCAGACAGAAGCCACAGTTCAGTCAGCAAAATTGGAATACAGGAAACAATATTGTTTGAGTATTTAACATTTAGCTCACCTCAGATTTCAAGGGCTGAAGAAGAAAAGGAGACCCATCACTAACTACTATATTCTATGCAGGCAAGAATAATATACTTGCTAATTAATCATTACATGCAGTATAATAACTCAACATTATCACACCATTATCTGCATTCACCTTAGCTAACGTTCAAAATCAGATCTTTAGCTATGTTCAGCGTGCTATGGCCCATAAATAGCTTTGTTTCTCTTCACAGATACTGAGTATTATCAGCATTTTCAATTTTTGTTTCAGATTTCCAGCACCAGTCTTAACATTTGTCACCTTTAATCCTCCTTGTATGTCAGCACATGTTCTTTCCTCTCCAATATCTATCTGACACATGCTTCATTATTTAGGTATATCTCAATATTTCCAGATATTTTATTACTGAGTTAACTCTTGGATTATTCTGTTACACACCTTGAATTTCAATCTACAAATTTTTCATACTTGTCTCAATATAATTGCGTACTGAAAATTGTGGAAATTATTCAAGATTCAGCTGTATATAGACACTAGAGAAGCTGGGATTATTCTCCTTATAGCAGGAAAGATTAAGGGGGATTTAATAGAGGCAAATTATGAGGAATTTTGATACAGGCAGGGAGAAGCTTTTTTCACTGGAAGGAGGGTTAGTAACCAGCAGAGTCTTTTTTTATTCTTTCACGGGATGTGGATATCACTGCCTAAACCAGCATTTATTGCCCATCCTAATTGCCCTTAAGAGGGTAATTTAACATAATTGGAAGATGAGGATAAACTAATTTACCCAGAGAGTTATGATGACTTGGGATGCACTATCTGAAAGCGCAGTGGAAGCCATTTCAATAGTAACTTTCAAGCTTATTAAATTAGTAAATTTTAAAGATTATGTTCTTGAAAAGGAAAAATTTGAAGGCTATGGAGAAAATAGCAAAGTGGGACTAATTAGATTGCTCTTCAAAGAGACAACACAGGCGTGAAGGGTCAAATAGCCTCCTCCTGTTCTATACGATTCTATGAAGGTCAAAGCTAAAGCTTTAGGTACCTTCACTTGTCTGAAGTAAGCTATATTTCAGGCAGCTTAACAAATTGGTCACTCTTCACCAAGGCTAGCTTTCAAGTTAAAACATAATATATAATTTTAGATAACACAAAGCAAAACTCTGTGTATGCTGGAAATTGGAAATGAAAACAAAAAATATTGGAAACACTCAAGTCAGGCAGCATCTGTGGGGAGAAAATCGGAGTTAATTTTTCAGGTCTGTGACCTGCTAAGTATTTCCAGCATTTTGTTTTTATATAACCTTGGATGCTTGATTTAATCCAAGATCTTAGATAGCAAAGCATATTATTAAGAGTAGTCAAGTAGAGATTTTTTGCCTGACCAACCTTCCCCTGAACAGGGTCTCGTTATGGTTAACTGATCAATGATTATGTTCCACTTAAAGTACACCCTCGCCTTTGAACCAGAGGGTTGTGGGTTCATGTCCCACTCCCGGAAACCAAGAACTGTGATTGTACTCGAAAGAGTTGCAATCTGTGACTGTTGATAACTCGAAAGAGTTTAAAGTACACAAGAGGTGCCAGCTGTGGCTCAGTTCATAGCACCCTCGCCTTTGAATTAGAGGGTTGTGGGATCATGTCCCACTCCCGGAAACCAAGAACTGTGATTGTACTCGAAAGAGTTGCAATCTGTGACTGTTGATAACTCGAAAGAATTTTAAAGTGCACAACCGCATCACAGCAGATTCGCCACTTAACATGTTCCTTGTTAACTTTGATTATCAAGGGATTGGCACAAGGACTTCTGTTAAAAGACATATAAAGTTTTTTGTTTCTCCTCTGCATATCTTTTATAGTCCAGTTCGAGCACAAACTAGCCTGCAGATATCAAGGTCATGTAACACTAATTCTATGGCATTCCTACTCCATTTTGCTGCTGTTAAAGTCTATAAGATGAACTGCAGCAACTCACCAAGGCTCCTTCAACAGCATCTTCCAAACCTGTGACCTCTACCACCTAGGACAAGGGCAACAGATGGATGGGAACACCACCACCTGCAAGTTCCCCATCAAACCACAAACCATCATGACTTGGAACTATATCGCCGTTCCTTCACTGTCGCTAGGTCAAAATCCTGGAACTCCATCCCTAACAGTACAGTAGGCGTACCTACACTACATGGACTGCAGCGTTTCAAGGCGGCAGCTCACCACCACCTTCACAAAGGCAATTAAAGATAAGCAATAAAAAATGCTGGCCTAGCCAACAACGCCCACGTCCCATGAAAGAATTTTTAAGAAGTTACCAGGTAACCTGGTGTGGTCAGAAACTGCAGGGAGATGGAGAATTATGAGGAGGTCAATGCGCCATGGTCACAGGGGGTGTCACATGTGAGCAAAATACTGCGGATACTGGAAACCTGAAATAAAACAAATAATGCTGCAAATGCTCAGCAGGTCAGGCAGCTTCTGTAGAAAGTGAAACACAAGTCAATAACCTTTAATCAGAACAAAAGAAAGGTCATTTATCTGAAAATTTAACACACTCACTTTCTCTCTCCAGATGTTGCCTGACCTGCTGAGTATTTCCAGCTTTCTCTTTGTCAAATGTGACTTTGATTAGGGTTTTTACAGTGCAGGGCAGAAGCCTGATTGGAGAGGTTCAAACATGGAATTGTTGGGAAAATGGGCAGAAATTTAAGGGGCTGACAATACGTTTAAGGACTTGAGGGGGAAGGTGATTGGAGATGGAGCAGCAATTTGAAAGGACAGAGGGGGTGAGGGTGTTTTCTTTGATGAAGGAGCAAGCATGGCTGTTTGAAAGGAAGCGGGAAAATACCTGAGAAGGAACTATTTACATTATTGTTTTGACATTACCACTACATCGTCAGCATTTAATTTAAATGTTCCTACCTGTTTAAAAGAGCTGCTTTCAACCCAAGCTCACGGATGCAGAGGAAACGTGTTTCAAGAGTATTCGGGGCTACACTGCATCCCAGGAGTAGATATTGTGGGGCACTTTACAGAGGCTAAATTGGACCCAACACATCCCATGGTAGCACTTAATACAGAGACCAAAATCTTCCAGATTTGATGTCATGTTTGTGTTGGCTTATTTCAGGCAAGGCTAGTATTTAGTCACTGTAATTGAATTCAGCAGCCCTGGGCAGGAATGGAAGCAAAAATTAAACTAACCAGGTCATTGCCCCTGACCTCCTGCTGGAAAGTATTTGTCTGTGAGCTTGGATGTAGACAGTTGGCTGGGGTGGGAGTAGGGGGTTGGTGAAGCTGAGAAGGCGCAGGGTCAGGGGAAAGTTGGCCAGAAAGGGAGGAGGGAGGCTGAGAGGCAGTAGAAAACAAACTAGCATTTTTTTAAATATAAGAATGGCAACTTGGGTAAAGAGGGCTGCTGGTGCCTCTGGAGTGAATGTCAGAAAAGGAAGAAAAATCAGCACCAACTCAAAAGACTTTCACCTTATTGCAGGATACATGTTCAGTCACAACACTTAGCTCTAAAAATGCTTCATAATCAAAAGTGAATATGTAATTATTTCAACTGCCTACAATGAACGTGCTTTGGCAAGACCCAACTAGATCATTTATAATGAACAGGAATTATAGTCTGAATTATACAATACTCTTCAGGAATTCAGGCATGAAGCAGCATCACTGACATACTTACAGAATATAGGTGATCACACCAATGCTCCTGCAATTGAAAGAAAGAACATAAGAATTAGGAGCAGGAGTAGGCAATTCAGCCCCTTGAGCCTGCCCCGCCATTCAATACGATCATGGCTGATCTCATTTCGGCCTCAACTCCAATTTCCCGCCCTCTCCCCATAACCTTTCAATCCATTACAAATTAAAAATCTGTCTATCGCCTCCTCAAATTTATTCAGCGTCCTGGCATCCACTGCACTCTGAGGTAGTGAATTCCACAGATTCACGACCCTTTGAGAAAAGTAATTCCTCATCTCTGATTTAAATCTATCACCCCTTAGCCTAAAACTATGGCCTCTCGTTCTAGAATGCCCCACAAGAGGAAACATGCGTTCCACATCTACTTTGTCTATCCCCTTTAGCATCTTATATACCTCAATTAGATCGCTTCTCAACCTTCTAAACTCTAGGGAGTATAGACCTAGACTGCTCAATCGCGCCTCATAAGACAAGCCCCGCATCTCTTGAATCAATCTAGTGAACCTCCTCTGAACCGTCTCCAGTGCAACTACATCCTTCCTCAAGTAAGGGGACCAAAACTGTGCACAGTGCTCCAGGTGCGGTCACACCAATGCCTTGTACAGTTGCAACAACACTTCCTTATTTTTAAACTCTATTCCTTTAGCAATAAATGCCAAAACTCCATTTGCCTTCCTCATTACCTGCTGTACCTGCATACTAGCTTTCAGTGATTCATGCATGAGGACACCCAGGTCCCTCTGCACTGAAGCATTCTGAAGTTTCTCTCTATTTAAATAATAAGTCGCCTTTTTATTCTTCCAACCAAAATGGATAACCTCACACTTATCCATGTTAAACTCCATCTGCCAAATTTTGGCCCATTCACTTAACCATATTGCTGAGTTCTATGACACTTTGTAAACCATAACTCTCAATACACTGGCATAGTCAGCATTAGACTTGTGTGAAGTTCAAAACCAATAACAAAATGAACTCACTTAAAAGCCAAGTTCCTACAAATGACACCAAAATAACTTAGTGACTGCACACTCTTTCTAAGGAGAGCCGTAAAACAAGAACATTGGGTAGATCAATTTACTGGGTTCCAGCAACCAAGAGAAGCAATGTCTAGATTATAGAAAGGCTTAAAGATACCATGCATTAGAAATGTGATCTCGGTACAGTTGAACCTATTTCTGAAATTCTTACATCCATTTAAATCAAAAAATAGATTACTGCGATGCAATACAAAATATACTCAGGAGTTGCTCTGGTCATCACCCAACAATGCCATCTGCAAACAGGTTGCAAGGTCAAGAACATGACCAGCTGTTATACCTCTCACAGTTGGATATCCTGCTGAGATTTTATGCCTCAGCACATATGTTCAATGGTTAGTTGCAAGAGCTACAGAAAGGCAGTCAGCACACATGAACTGTACTGCAGCCTAGGTTGGTCTTCAGGAGGAGGGAAGCTGAAGCCAAGGGCAGAGGAAGGAAATGAAAATAATATATCTACTTTAAAAAAAGCAATAGCACATTTCATTAAGCAAGTAAGGGTGATCTTACCACATGTCTGCTTCCAAAGCCAAAGGCTCATAATTTACTATTTCAGGAGCTAATGGAAGAAAAAGAAAAAAAAAAGTGTTCAATGTGCTACAGCAACTCCATCCTAGTGCTGTAAGGGAATGGACAGGAGAAAGAGGGAAGAACAAATAATAATGGTCGATAAATATAGTATGAATGTTTCCTTTCTTAAAACCAACAACATGAATAGAGTAATTGAGATCAATGTAGTGCTGTTATATTTTTCACCCCTCCCTACAAGCACCAAACAAGAATAGTTCAATCACTGAAATTGTGAAATTCCCCAGATATTTTAGTCAGTTTAATGGGATCTTCCATGCCCAAGGGCCCTCAAAGTCATGCTGGCTCTCTGCGGAGCAATCCAGTTAATCCCAGACCCTGCTCGATCCCTGTAGCCCTGCAAGTTTATTTCCTTCAAGTGCCCATCTAATTTCCTTTTGAGATCGTTGATCGTTTCTGCCTCCATCCCCTTTGTGGGTAGTGAATTCCAGGTCATTTCCACTCGCTGCGTGAAAAAGTTCTTCCTCATATTCCTCCTGCATCTCTTGCCCCAAGACATTAAATTTGTGTCCTCTAGTCCTTGTACCATGAGCTAATGGGAACAGTTTTGCTATGTCTACTTTACCTAAACCTGTCATAATTTTGTACACTTCTATCACATCTCCTTTGCTCCAACACCAGTTTTTCAAACCTAACCTTGTAACTAAAATTCCTCAGCACTGGAACCATTCTGGAGAATCTACTCTGCACTCTCTCAAGACCCTGACATCCTTCCAAAACTGTGGGGGATCAATACTCTAGTTCAGGCCTAATCAGAGCTTTATAAAATTTCAACAAAATCATAACTCTGACCTGTAGATGAAGGTAAGAAGGCTACATTGATAGGGAGAAAAGAGATAAGGGAAGCAATTATGAGGCCATTGTGACCGGACTTCTAGTTTCAAAACAGCAAAGTGCTCTCAAAGTGCAACAGGCTCAGAGATAAATTCAAACCTTAGAACCATAGAAAAGTTACAGCACAGAAGGAGGCTATTTGGCCCATCTGGTCCATGCCAGCCCGAGGACACCCAGGTGCCCTTTCTAATCCCACTTTCCCGCATCCGGCCCATAGCCCTGCAGCTTACAGCGCTTTAGGTGCAGATCCAGGTGCTTCCTGTAGACACTCTGTCCATTATACAGTCTGATTTATACAAAAAGGGAGACAGAAAGCAGGAAACTACAGGCCAGTTAGCTTAACATCTGTCAGAGGGAAAATGTTAGAAGCCATCATTAAAGACATTATAGCAGGGCACTTAGATAAATTCAAGGTAATCAGGCAGAGTCAACGTGAGAGGGAAATCATGTTTAAACAATTTATTGGAGTTCTTTGGAGAAGTAACATGTGCTGTGGATAAAGGGGAACCGGCGGATGTATTGTACCTAGGTTTCTGGGATGCATATGATAAGGTGCCACATCAAGGTTTATTGCTGAAAATAAAAGATCATGGCATGGGGGTGAGATATTGGCATGGATAGAAGATTGGCTACCTAACAAGAAACAGAGTAAGCATAAATGGATTATTTTCTGGCCGACAAGGTGTAACACAGGTATCAGTATTGGGGCCTCAACCTTTTACAATTTATGTAAATGACTTGGATGAAAGTGTGGTTGCTAAATTTGCTGATGATACAAAGATATGTAGGAAAGCGAGTTGTGAAGAGGACATAAGGAGGTTACAAAGGATTATAGATAGGTTAAGTGAGTGGGCAAAGATCTGGCAAATGAAGCATAATATGGGAAAATGTGATAATGTCCATTTTGGCAGGAAGAATGAAAAAGAAGCATATTATCTAAATGGTGAGAGATTGCAGAGCGCTGGGGTGCAGAGGGATCTGGGTGTCCTCGTACATGAATCACAAAAGGTTAGCATGTAGGTACAGCAAGTAATTAGGAAAGCTAATAGAATGTTATTGTTTATTGTGAGGGGAACTGAATACAAAAATAGAGTTATGCTTCAGTTACACATGGCATTACTGAGACCACATCTGGAATACTGTGTACAGTATTGTTCTCCTTATTTAAGGAAGGATGCTTGCATCTTCTGGAGTTTCGAAGAGTAAGAGGTGGCTTGATTGAAACAGATAAGAGCCTGAGGGGTCTTGACAGGGTAGATGTGGAAAGGGTGTTTCCTTTTCTTGAAGAATCTAGAACTAGGTGTCACTGTTTAAAAATAAGGGGTCACCCATTTAAGATAGAGATGAGGAGAAATTTTTTCTCTGAGGGTTGAGTGTCTTTGGAACCCTCTTCTTCAAAAGGCAGTGGAAGCAGAGTCTTTGAATGCTTTTAAGGCAGAGCTAGACAGACTCTTGATAAGCAAGGGGGTGAAAAGTTCTTGGGGCTAGGTGGGAATGTAGAGTTGAGGTTACAATCAGATCAGCTATGATCTTATTTAATGCCGAAGCAGGCTTGAGCGGCTGAGTGGCCTACTCCTGCTCCTAATTCGTATGATCACAGAATTGAAAAAGGCTATTCGGCCTGTTGTTTCTGCACCAGCTCTCCAAATGAGCAATTCACCTTGTGACATTCTCCTGCCTTCTCCCTGCTACCCTGGACATTGTTCCTTTGCAGATGCAGTTGGTCAAAATAAAGGGGTGTAATGTTCTTATCAAGGGGTTGGCCGAGAATACAGATCCGGGAGCATATAAATGGAGGGAGAGATTAAGGGATTTAGGAAGGCAGTGAACTCAGGTGAGACAGCATATTGAGTTGAGATGGAACATGCTGCCCATTGGCAACAATCGAAAAAAGTGTTAGGCTCCAGATATATGTAAACAAGCATATGAATAGTAAAAGGTTTGTAAAAGGAGGAGTGGAGCTGATTAGGGACCTAAAAGAGGATTTACGCATGGAGGCAGGGGCATTCCCGAGGTACTAAATAGGTATTTTGCATCTGTCTTTATCGAGGAAGAAGATGCTGCCCAAGTCATAGAGCAAATGAAGGGAGTTGAGACATAATTAGGTTAAAAATTGATAAAGAGGTATTAAATAGGCTGGTTTTACTTGAAGTTGATAAATCACCAGGACTGGATGAGATGCATCTAAGGATACCATGGGAAGCAAGGGTGGGAATTGCGAATGCACTGGCCATAATTTTCCTATTATCCTTTGATACATAGGACTCAGGGGCGGGAGTGTGCTATTCGGCCTTTGAGCGTGCTCCACCATTCGATAAGATCGTGGCTAATCTGGTCGTGGTCACAACTCCACTTTCCTCTCTGCCACCCGCAACACTTTCTCCCTTATCTATCAAAAATCCATCTAACTCAGCCTTGAATACACTCGATGACCCAGCCTCCATAGCTTTCTGGGAAAGAGAATTCCACATACAGGGGTGGTGCCAGAGGACTGGAGGATTGCAAATGTGCTACCCTTTTATGAACAAGGGTTTAAGGATAAGCCCAACAACTACAGACAGTCAGTTTAACCTTGGTGGTGGAGAAGACTTTAGAAACGATAATTTGGGACAAAATCAAGTCACTTGCACAAATGCGGATTAATTAAGGAAAGCCTTAAGGGCAAATCGTGGTTAACTAACTTGGTAAAGTTTTGATGAGGTAACACGGAGGGTAGATGAGTAATGCTGTTGATATAAAAACAAAAAGCTAAAAGCTACTGCGGATGCTGGAAATCCAAAACAAAAACAGAATTACCTGGAAAAACTCAGCAGGTCTGGCAGCATCGGTGGAGAAGAAATCAGTCAACGTTTCGAGCCGCATGGGCCCCAGCTATGCCTGTCTCTTTATGGGGCATGTGGAACATTCCTTGTTCCAGTCCTACTCCGGCCCCCTCCCACAACTCTTTCTCCGGTACATCGATGATTACTTCGGTGCTGCTTCATGCTCTCGTCGGGACCTGGAAAAATTTATTAATTTTGCTTCCAATCTCCACCCCTCCATCATTTCCACATGGTCCATCTCTGACACTTCTCTTCCCTTCCTTGACCTCTCTGTCTCAATTTCTGATGATAGACTGTCCACCAATATCCATTACAAGCCTACCGACTCCCACAGCTACCTCGACTACAGCTCCTCACACCCCACTTCCTGTAAGGACTCCATCCCATTCTCTCAGTTCCTTTGCCTCCGTCGCATCTGTTCTGATGACGCTACCTTCAAAAACAGCTCCTCTGACATGTCCTCCTTCTTCCTTAACCGAGGTTTTCCACCCACTGTCGTTGACAGGGCCTTCAACCGTGTCCGGCCCATATCCCGCGCATTCTCCCTCACGCCTTCTCCTCCTTCCCAGAAACATGATAGGGTCCCTCTTGTCCTCACTTATCACCCCACCAGCCTCCGCATTCAAAGGATCATCCTCCGCCATTTCCGCCAACTCCAGCATGATGCCACCACCAAACACATCTTCCCTTCACCCCCCCTGACGGCATTCCGTAGGGATCGTTCCCTCCGGGACACCCTGGTCCACTCCTCCATCACCCCCTACTCCTCAACCCCCACCTATGGCACCTCCCCATGCCCACGCAGAAGATGCAACACCTGCCCCTTCACTTCCTCTCTCCTCACCGTCCAAGGGCCCAAACACTCCTTTCAAGTGAAGCAGCATTTCACTTGCATTTCCCCTAACTTAGTCTACTGCATTCGTTGCTCCCAATGCGGTCTCCTCTACATTGGAGAGACCAAACGCAAACTGGGCGACCGCTTTGCAGAACACCTGCGGTCTGTCCGCAAGAATGACCCAAACCTCCCTGTCGCTTGCCATTTTAACACTCCACCCTGTTCTCTTGCCCACATGTCTGTCCTTGGCTTGCTGCATTGTTCCAGTGAAGCCCAACGCAAACTGGAGGAACAGCACCTCATCTTCCGACTAGGCACTTTACAGCCTTCCGGGCTGAATATTGAATTCAACAACTTTAGATCTTAAACTCCCTCCCCCATCCCCACCCACTTTCCGTTTCTTCCCCCTCCCTTTTGTTTTTTCCAATAATTTATATAGATTTTTCTTTTCCCACCTATTTCCATTATTTTTAAATCTATACCTGTAATGCCCTGTCAGTCTTTCCACCCCACCCCCACTAGAGCTGTACCTTGAGTATCCTGTCTTCCATTCTTAATTAGCACCTTTCTTAGACAATATCACCACCTTCAACACCTCTTTGATCCTTTTGTCTGTAACATCTTTTGATTATCTGCTCCTATCACTGCTTGCTTATCTCCACAATCACCACACCCTCAACTTCTCTCTCTCCCCCCGCCCCCCCACCTTAAACCAGCTTATATTTCATCTTTCTCCTAACTATGCTTCAGTTCTGCCGAAGGGTCATGAAGACTCGAAACGTTGACTGATTTCTTCTCCACCGATGCTGCCAGACCTGCTGAGTTTTTCCAGGTAATGCTGTTGATATAGTGTACATGGACTTCCAAAAAGCATTTGATAAAGTGCCACACAACAGATTCATGGAATAAAAGGGACTGCAGCAATATGGAGTAATGTGAACGGTTCTTTTTTGAACTGGAGGAAGGTTTATAGTGGGGTTCCCCAGGGATCAGGGCCCCTATATGTATGTATATATGTGTATATGTTTGCAGATGACAACACTTGGAAGTATTATGAACTTTGAGCAGGATAATGTTAAAACTTCAAAAGGACATAGAACGATGGAATGGGCAGACAAGTGGCAGATAAAATTTAATTGAAGGAAGTGATTAATTTTGGTAGGAAGAACATGGAGAGGCGATATAAAATAAAATAAAGAGTACAATTCGAAAGGGACTGCAGGGATATGGGAACCTGAATGTATATGTGCACAAATCATTGAAGGTGGCAGGGCAGATATGTGCACAAATCATTGAAGGTGGCAGGGCAGATATGTGCACAAATCATTGAAGGTGGCAGGGGAGATTAACAGCATGGTTAATAAAGCATATGTGATCCTAGGTTTTATAAATAGGGGTACAGAATACAAAAGCAATGAAGTTATGATAAACCTATATAAAACACTGGTTCAGCCTAAACTGCAGTATTGCATCCAGTTCTGGGCATCACACTTTAGGAAGGATGTGAAGGTATTAAAGAGGGTACAGAAAAGATTCACAAGAACGGTTCCAGGGATGAGCAACTTCAGTTACAAGGATAGATTGGAAAAGCTGGTGCTGTTTTCCTTGAAGAAGAGAAAGTTGAGAGGACGTTTAATAGGAGTATTCAAAATCATGAGGGTCTGGAATCTAGATAGAGTAGATAGGGAAGAATCGAGAAACAGAGGATGCCGATTTAAGTGATTTTCAAAAGAAGCAATGGCGATGTGAGGAAAAACTTCTTTTACGCAACAATTCGTTACGATCTGGAATGCACTGAGTGTGTTGTGGAAGCAGATTCAATTGTGGTTTTCAAAAACGTATTGTATCATTATCCAAAGAGGAAAAATTTGCACAACTACGGAGAAAAGGACAGGGGAGTGCATTGGTGAATTGCTCTTGCAGAGAGCAGGCACAAACACGATGGGCCAAATGGCCTCCTTCTCTCCTATAACTATTCTATGATTCTATGTACACTGACATCACCAGCTTCACCTCATCGCCACCTCTCTAAGCCCTCCACTGTCTCTAAATTGTCAAACTGCTTGTCTGACTTCCACTACTGGATGTGAAAAAATTTCCTGCAACTAAAAACTGACAATGGCTTTGTTTTTCCCTTCAGTCCCCACCAAAAACTCTGTTCCCTCACCACCTACTCCTTGGCAACTGTTAGTTTGAACTAGATGGCTCACAACCTTGGTGTCATAATTCACCTGAGATGAACTTCCAGCACTCATCTGTACCATTATAATGACCGCCTATTCCCAACACTGTAATTTCACCTGACTCACCTACTGCCTCAGCTCATCTGCTGTTGAAATCCCTACCCATGCCATTGTTACCTCCACACGCTCTGAAGGCTGGCAACCCAGCTATTATCCTCATAAATTAAAGGTCATTCAAAACTCTGCTGCCCATATTCTAACTCGCATCAAGTCCCGCTTACCCATCACCCCTGTGCTTGCTGACCTACATTGGCTCCCAGTTAAGCAATACCTTGATTTTAAAATCCTCCTCATTTTCAAATCCCACCATAGCCTTGACTGTCCCCACCTCTATAAACTCCTCCAGCCCTACAACCCATTGAGATATCTGTGCACCTCCAATTCTGACCTCATGCACATCTCCAGTTTGAAGTGCTTGGTGGCTACGTGTTCAGCTGTTGAGGTCCTAAGCTCTGGGAATCCTTCCTTAAACCTCTTGGCCTCGCTTCCTCACTTCCCTCCTTTAAGGCGCTTCTAAGGCAAAGGTTTTTGATTATCTGCTCTAATACCTCCTTTTATAGGTTGGTGTCGAATTTTATTTGAAACCACTGTGAAGCATCTTAACGTGTTTTAATATGTTAAAGACACTATATAAATGCATGTTGCTGTTATGTATTGCTGCACAGAAGACATAGAAATAAAGGAACGGGAGTAGGCCATTCAGCCCCTTGAGCCTGTTTCCCCCATTCATGTTATTATGATGATCTGTATCTTAGACAACTAACTCCTCGCCTCAGAGCTAGTGCTGCCAAAATACACAAATATTTGAATATCTTTTGTATTAGGATAGACTGTTGAATGGCTAAAAATCTCACACAATGCAAAGTAACATACTGACCAACAAACTCAGGAGTTCCAAAGATATTTTTGAACTCATTCCCATCCTCAATCTTGTGTGCAATACCAAAATCGATCAGCTTGATGCGGGGATTGGGTACATTCTTATCCAGAAGCATAATATTTTCAGGCTAGGAAAGGTAAACAAAAGGAAGATCAAGACATTGAGAAAATTTACTGTGTATGCAGTGTGTAAAAACCTGAAAGCAGATTCCTGCATACTAACACAATAGTCAACTCAGGCTGATCTTTATGTAACACCAGGTATAATGAAGTCATTCAAATGACATTATTTTCCTTCATCCATCTGAAACCTTTCTTGGAAATCCTAATTCTTTAGATCACTTCCATACTTTGATTACCATTAGTCAGGTAAAATGGTACGACACACACTGGGTAATGAAACCTTTTTTAAAAAGATATGAAACTTTTAAAACTTTATTTCCATACAATTTGCACACAATCCAAATGATTATGATTGTAACATTTACAACAATTGCGAGATTCAAGTAAATCAGCACATATCGATTGTCATTATATATTTTTGTATGGGAGGGGTAGGTCGTGTACAATTGTTTGAAGGTTAGCTCCACAGGAAGTAGAGAAAGGGAGATAGAAATAGAGAAATACAAGAGTCATGATGTATTGGTAGGAATGAAAGCCAGAAAGCTGAATCTTCATGTTATACACTGAGATAATTACAGTTAATTGCAATTCAAGAGTTTACACATTTACAATGGTAGAGTGCTGATTCAAAAAGGAGAGCAAGAAGGATGAGTATTGAGAGCAGTATTTGAGGTAACCTTAAGCATAAAAATAATGTGAATGGTATAACAGACCAATGGTCAGATATTTGTCAGTATATTATTACTAAGAATATCAATCACGAATCTTTTTCACTTTGGACTTGAACAAAAGTTTTGTTGAGCTGGTTCGTATGACCAGTGGGATTGACTTCCACAGATCTGAGCTGGTGTGTCTTATTGATTTATGCACTAAAGCAGTTTTTAGGTTGATTAAAGTGCAGTACAGGAAATTCTGGTAGGGTAATTGTGAATGGCAAAATGAACCATTTTGTCAAACGAAGATGGTAATTGGTTGGAATGAAATCAAAACAGAAGGAGGGCATTTTGTAAAATATGTATATCTTCTATTTTCAAAGTCTTAAAGCAAATAAATAATGGGGTCAGCATTGTCAAAATAGCCGATGTCCACACAAATTCATATTCTTCTATTACAGAAGAAAGCTATATGAGGGGGATGCATAAATAAGCTGAAGGCTTGGATGAAGGAGGTGGTTAATTTTTAACCAGAGTACAGAAAACCTTCAAAACTCTTAGTGAGTTTCTCTAGTAGGCAGCAAGGCCTCTGCACAGCTCAAACATTTGGGAAAGCAAGCCCTCCTCTGATATCACTATTAACTCCTATTTTACTTGAAGGTAAATGCAAAAGCAAATCTGTTATAATAAACTTGCACAAGGCAAAAGTTAGGTTGTGCTCCCCATTTTAAGGCACCCCATATAGAAAGGGCATTAAAGATCAAGAAATTGTATAGTATAGATTGACTACGATGATACCAAAGGTGGAAGACTATAGTTAGCAAGAGAATTGAGAGGTTGCAACTATTTCTACTGAGCAGACTAAACGAAGATTTAATAGAGTATATTTTAATTATGAAGTCTTGATAGTGAATAAGGAGATACTATTCCTCTGGTCAGGAAGTCAGTGATGAGGGGTTCATTGGTTTATAATGGTCAAGAATGAAGAGAGGAAGTGAGAGAAATGTCTGTATGTGGGAAGAGGTGCTCCAGTATGGAATGCTCTCCCACAAAGTGTAGTTGAGACAAGCAGTGCTGCATCTTTTAATGGCTAAGTAAACATTAAAAGAATAATAATACTTCTTAATATTATATTGACAGTTAATGAAACCACCCTAAGTGGCATGATCCTCAGTATATTCACTGTAAGCCTCTGGCACTGACGCTCTTCATAGCTCAAAATTGAATCACAAAGGGAACGACTGCAAAACGTAAAAAACAAAAACACTACACCCATCCTTCCTTAAGATAGCAAAGCCATTTGCGTGACATTTAATCTTTTAAGTGCAAGTTTTGGCACCAAAGCCCAACCTCCACAATACTCCAGTTTACACGGCACATATATCCTGTGACACAGTGTGCCAGCACAGCCACCTACTACGACATGGGAGTGCTAGCCTTCCAGATTTTGTACAGGAATCTGCTTCCTTACGTGAGGAAAATCTGACAGCGTGCTCCTCTCATGGCTCAGAGTTTAGCTAGCAAGTAGCCTAGCCTTACTGCCCACAAAGTTTGCAGTTCAAAAGTGAACTGGACAGAGTTAGCTGATCTCAACCAGGGTAGGGACAGGGGCTCAACTACCCTGCTTACAATAGAGAAAATCAGCTAGCTTTCCCACTTTAGTGACAGTGATCCATGTAGACAATAATCTGCTTTTTCTGGTGTTGATTGAGGGATAAATATTGGCAGGACACTGGGAGAATTCCCAGGCTCCTCTTTTACACCCACCTGAGTAGGCAGGGTCACAGTTAATGGCTCACCCTAATAGCAGCACCTCCGACAATGCAGAACTCTCTCAGTACGGCATAGAATGCCAGCCTCGTCTACATGCTGAAATCCTGAAGTGGAGCTTGAACCCATAATCTTTTGACTCAGAGGTGAGTGTTATTGCTGTACCTATGTAGTTTCAAAAGTAATAAAGGCAATATGAAAACTTGTCCCAACTGGCATTATCCCTTTGGCTGCTTAGTTACCTCGTCCACTTTAGGGTGAAAAGGCAAACAAATCACTACTGCCTAACAGGAAGGAGGTGGAGGAGCGAAGACAGACAGAGAATGAGAGACTTGCTTCCTCCAATTCTAATGATGCAGCTTGAAGGCCAATAGTTGCAAGTACCAGATGGAGCCTAGGGGCCAGTCTCTTTAAGGCACTTGAAATAAACAAAAATTGTTGGAAATACTCAGGTCAGGCAGCATCTGCGGAGGGAGAAAGAGTGTTAAAATTTTAGGTCACTGGCCTCTCTGCTAACCTGAAATGTTAACTCTGCTTCTCCCTCTACACATGCTGCCAGACCGCTGAGTACTTCCAATATTTTTTGCTCCTATTTCAGATTTCCAGCATCCATAGTATTTTGCTTTTGCTATAAGGTGCTGGTGCATTTTTGATTTATTATGAGGTGACTGGGATAATTATTAGAAAGCAGTGCTTGGCCAAATCAAATAAATCTGTCCAGAAAGTTGAATAGTAACAGGAAACTGCTGACAAGCTGCAGGGAGTGAGCAACATATTGTATATCTCAACACATTCCTCAACCAAGGCCTAGCACGCAGCTGTCCAAAACAACAAAATGTCTATAATTTAAAACAAAATTAAGATGTCAACATGAACAACCAAGGTCAGAGTGCACGACACAGCCGAAGCTGAAAAGACACGGTAAATTGAGAAGCAGTGAATAGTGACAGCAACCTCTGGTTTTAAAAACCTATTGACTATATGGTTAAATTATTTATATAGTACGCCTCATGCCTTCTTTCAAAAGCACTGAGCCACACAAGCCAAACCTTGAGGTCAAAGTGAGCAATCTTCTTCGAATGCAGGTAGTGTACGCCATCCAAAATCTGTTTGAGAAATTCAGTTGCCTCCTCCTCTGTCAACGACTCTTTCTCAGCTAGAAAATCAAAGAGCTCCCCTCCCGACACCAGCTCGAGAATGAGAATAACATCTGTCTTGTTCTCAAAGATATCATGCAAAGTGATGATGTTCGGATGCTGGATCTCCCTCAGAATGTTCACCTCCCGTTCGATTTCCTCGAGGCTCACCCCTCGGCGGCTAGAAGACAGGCGTCGCTTCTTGATGAACTTTGCCGCGTACTCAATGTTGGTGCTTTTCTCACGACATTTCTTCACAATAGCAAATTGGCCGCTGAGAGAATAAACAGAGGAGGGTGGTGATTAACTGAGATGGATAGAGAGAGGCAACAACTCAGAGCACCATCGGTATTCCAGGGATCAGCAGAAAACACTAGAAGCACACAGCCCAACCATCAGCATTGAATAACAGAAAGAGTGGTTTATTTTTTCAGATTGGTGTCAGCAAACACTTCATCGTGCAAAGGGTGGTGGAAATCTGGAACTCTCTCCCCTACAATGCTCTTGGGGCTAGGTCAGTTGAAAATTTCAAAACTGAGATTGATAGACTTTTGTTAGTTAGGTGTATTAAGGGAATGGGAATCAAAGCAAGTAAACAGAGTTAAGATACAGATCATTCGTGATCTAACTGCATGGCAGAAAAAGCTCAAGGGACTGAATGGCATTCTCCTGTTCCTATGCTCCGACACATGACCCTAACCTGAAACATTAACCTATCCTTTCAACTTAAAAGGCACCTCCCCCTGAGAAAAATACATACAAGCACCCAAGTTCAATCATACACGTATATATCATAGACGTGGTTTACATTTTCTATACTAATGAGAGTCACCTTCTAATTTACACATTGAACTCCACTCATCTTTAGCCCATCTGCTTCATTTGTCCACATCTCTCAATACTATCAATCTCCCTAGTCACCTACATCATGGCTTGGTACCATTAACAAACCTGATAATGTCACTAAAAGAATCTTGAGAGATACTATTTATCTATAGAATAAGCAACCAGAGCACATTTTTGTGAAACTCTGGTTTCTCTTGTGGACAGGGTACATCTAAGAACATAGAACAGGAATCAGCCATTTAGGCACTCAAGCCTGTTCCACTATTCAGGGCTCTAACTCCATACACCCACCTATGCCCCACATTCCTTAATTATGATCTAAAGAAATGCATCAATCTGAGATTTAAAATTGACAACTGACCCAGCATCAACTCTCTTGCTGAAAAAGAGTTCAATCTTTTACCACCTTTTGCCTATAGAAGTGCTTCCAAACTTCACTCCTGCCAGGCCTGGTTCTAGGCTATGTCCCATGTCCTAGATTCCCCAGTTGGTAGAAACAGTTGCCCTCTATCTACTCCATCTGTTCCCCTTATCTTGAAATACAGTACCTTGAAAACCAATCAAATCACTCCTTAAACGCTAGGAAATAGAAATCTGGTTTATATAATCTCCTAGTAATTTAACCCTTGGAGTCTAGTTAGCATTCTAGTAAACCCACACTGCACTCTCCCAGCCCCACAAAGAAAGTACATTCTTCTTAAGGTGTGGTGCCCAGACTGAACACAGTACTCCAGGCCTGGTTTAACCAGAGTTCTGTATAGCAGTAGCAAGACTTCTAACCACTTGTATTCTAATCCTCTAGAAACAATTCCATTAGTCTTTTCAATAATTTTATTGCACATATCTATGACAATTTAATGATTTTTGTATCTGGGCCCCCAAGATTCTTCTGACCGCTACTGTTTCTAGCCTTTCACCATTTAGAGAGTACTCTGTTCTATTCTTTTTAGATCCAAAAGGAATGACCTTACACCTGCCTATACTGAAATCCATTTGCCAAAGTTTTTCCCATTCCCTCAATCTATTAATATTACTTCTATTTGTAATCCTATGCTTACGTCTACACCTAGCTTGTCAAACTAGCGGCCCAGGGACTGAACTGTGGCCCACAAAGCCCCCTTATGTGGGCCCCTGAGCCAATGTACAAAATGCCGGAAAGAAAGGTTGGTAAAATTCAAGATTTTGCAAGTGGCTGCTTCTCCAATCACAGGCCGTTCCTTTCCAGCAGCAAAGAGGGAGAGAAACAGTCTCTGATTGAAGGAGCAGTGAAGATAAGCAGTGGTGAGTGTCCTGAGGGCTGCCAGGGGCGGGGCGTGAAAAGGTACACACTATCCCCTGCCCTCTCACGAGGCCAGAGGGGGAGAGAGAGAGAGTGTGTGTGAGAGAGAGAGAGAGAGAGTGAGAGAGAGAGAGAGTGTGAGAGAGAGAGAGTGAGAGAGAGAGAGTGAGAGAGAGAGAGTGAGAGAGAGAGAGTGAGAGAGAGAGAGAGTGAGAGTGAGAGAGAATGAGAGTGAGAGAGAGTGAGAGTGAGTATGGGTGTGTGAGAGAGAGAGAGAGAGAGAGAGAGTGTGAATGAGTCTGGGTGAGAGAGAGTGAGAGAAAGTATGGGTGAGAGAGTGAGAAGGTGGCTGGCTCACTCCCAATCTCAGGATTCTGTCTCCTCCCCCCCGCCCCCCCAACCCACACATTAACACATACTCTCACCTTCTTTCACAATGGGTAAGGCTGAGTGGTTAAACACCCTGAGACTGGGAGTGAGCCAGATACATACACTCACCCTCTTACAGTCTAATGGTCATTTTTATTAATTATTCTTTTTTTAAAACATAAATTTATTACACCGATGTTGCTTTATTTTTTCTCAAGTTATTTATTTTTTTCATTAATTTTTTAAGAAAGTTGAGCATCTTTCTGAAATCAGCTCATCAGCCCATTGAGTGAAAAAAATGGAAATTTGACACCCCACACAAAAAGGTTGAACAAACCTGATATACACTGTTACTAAATACCTATTCAAGGACTTTACACTTTGAAATGAGTCATTGCCCTTCGTACAATTACTCAAAATACATTAACAAAGCACCTTTCACCTTTCCACAGCACTCAGCAGCAACGTGATGAGTTGATGTTTTTGATGGTAAACAACATGGTCATCACCTGAACCAGCAAAGGTAGCAAATGGGGTCTCATGTTACTGTCAAAAAGGAGAATTCAATGATAGTGTGTTGAGTTCCATTCTCCACTGTACTGCACTGTCCAAGTTCCCTGACCGATGATGCCACGATGCACTATACAACCCTCCTGATTGACAACAAGCACACTGCTCAGGAATTACAAGGAGTGGAGAAAAAGTAAAATATTTAACGAGCCAGTCATCAGCAGTTCACTAATGAGAGCATAGCAATCTGTGAGTTCCAAGAACTTAAAGAAAAAAACATCAAGCAGAAATCAAAACTGCAAATCACATTGAGTGTAACATTTAGACTCCTCAGTTACCTTTCAAAACACAAATCAAACAAAGCAAGACTATGCAAACAAAAAGTAAATCAGAGGGATACCAAAACATTAACTTTGTTCCTCAAATTTCTAAACAAAAGTTGTTTTGAACACAGCAACTCCTGTGCAGCAATGCCACCTTATGTTGGTATATTAATATGCCATTCCACATAGATTTTATGGCCGAGTTCCAATTAAAGGAAGAGGGGAGCATGGAAGAAAAGATCTGAAATTTTAGTTTGTGGTTTGAAAATGTTTCAGTCTTCCAGAAAACATCCATCTCATGTAAAGGTTCCTAGATATTGGTCTGTAATTCAAATACTAAAGTGATGAGCTAATCATAACAAATAGTGCTACAGGAAATACTTATCCTTATAAAGGCACTTGGTCTGCCCTTCAGTCTACAGGACAACAATGACTCACTGCCTAAGAATGAGTCAATTATCTCACAGTTGGTTTGCACAAGATGAGTAAGCCAGATGTTGGTGATTGGGCTCTGCCTGTCCTTCAAGGCTCGATACCAGAAATGGAATGACATCAATAACTTCAAAAAAGCTTCAAAGAATCTGCATAAACTTGAAGCAGCAGCCATCTTAAAGAGCTCTGAACCTTTGTAATCTTCCATGCAGTCAAAAAAATTAGAATATAAATTTGATTGCTATCTACATCCAATTATCTATTCCCAATAGGAGCTCCATATCCACACTGTACCAAGGAGTAACAAGATACTTCCCATCAGACAATCTCCCAATCCCTGTTGTTGTACATCAGCCTAGCTTATGTACTCGGGTCTCTGGGGTGGGACTTGACTCAGACATTAAGACAGAGTAATCACATTTTCAGACCATCCTCACACTGGAACATTTAAAACTCCAAGCAGACACAAGCACGCAATGACTGCTGCAGCAACTCTGCAGAACCGCTGATCCACTCTAACACGTCTCACATGGTGAAGATTACCACTTGGTTGTCACAGTGACTGAAGCCTGGTACTTACATTGCTTTCATTTTGGGAAATCTGCTCAACCAACACTGGGCTTGATCAAGCTTTATAAAGTTATCAAACAGGAAGGAGCCTGGATAGCACCACGGATTTTCCTTCACTCTCCATGGATTGTTGTGTTTCCAACTCCACAATGGCATGACCAAATAATCTGTTCTAATGACGTTGGTTGAGGGATAAATATTGACCTGGACACTGGGGAGAACACCCCTGTTCTTCAAATAGTATTCATTGCACCTTTTGTCTCCACCTAACAGATGTGGCCTAGGCTTAATATCTCATTTAAGATAGCACTCTCTCAGTACCACACTGGTTTGCCAGCCTAGGTCACATGTTCAAGTCTCTGGAGTGGGACTTGAACCTACTACCTTCTAACTCAGAGGCAAGAATGCTACCACTGAGCCACAGCTGAAATCTCTTGGCAGACCGAGGAATCAGCATGTAAATAATGACAAGTTATAATTCAGCTACAGTGTCCTACACATTTGCAATCACACATTTAACTCATGGGATTAACTTAAAGTGCAAAAAGAAACCTAAAAACAATCAAAGCCAGGAGGAGAAAGCCAGTCAAACTCAGGTCAATGACCATACCACTGATATTCTACTTTTCTTGTTTAAATATCCAACTCAGAAATCTTTCTCTGTTTTTATTTTTAACTTCAGCTGGATACATCAGAAATACGTTTGCGATCATGTACCCACATTCATTACAGTCAGACAGATGGGAGGGGAAGAGATGGATGATTCCAATTTAAGCAATATCCCTCAACTTTGTGCAGCACCTGGCTTTTCTGAAATTCAGTGTGAAAAAGGATACAATATTTCAGGGGGAAATCATAGCCACAAGTGTCAAGGCTGTAAAAATAGCAAAGTCAACACAAATTAGCGCGCCGTTATCTCACCTCCCCAGCTCTTCACCCATCTCATAGTACTTCTCCACATTATCTTGCTTGAAAATTGCCATTGAGCAGGTTAGATCCAATGTCATTATCCACTTCTCAAGTATCAATTGGAGATGCTGTAACGCAGGAAAATTCCTCCTATTTCAACAGCAGGTCTGGAACACAAACATACACAACACATGGTCACTTAAGCTGAACAACTGGAAGACACATTCATAACAGCCCAACTGATATTTACTGGAAATTAAAAACATTGCATTACATTTATAATAATGCACCCAGCTTTTAAGGATTCACCATTTTTAAGAGGTTGAGGATTCAATAACAGATTGAAGCACTTTTTTGAAGGGCATGAAACAGGAGCCTTTCACAGCACAGCTTGTGCTCCTGAACAGTATGTGACTGGGACAAGTACAGTCCATGTACTGCTACTTGTCTTCCAATCACTTCTACACCATATGATCATGTCAGGAGCAAGTGGCTCCACTTAAACAGGATGCTTTCTTTAGCTTTAACACACAATGATCTAAAGTGAACATACATAGCCTTTATCTCAAGAACCCTCTGTACACCTTTTCAATTTAATAAAGTCTTCCTGAATTTCATGAATGTACTGTATTCTTCAAAATTTTACATGGTATTTAAAACTATTTATACCATTTAACAAACAAAGAAAGTAGAAGTTGAATTTTATTGCGTTCTTGCTAGAAAATGACCTGGTTTAAGAGGAACTGACACAGCGCCAAACAGGATGCTGCACAGTATAGGGGTGTGCTGACCATGAAAGCATGCAACAAAAACACAATGTACTCACATTCCCTACACCTGGAATTAAAGTCACCGCTATTTGTTCCCCTTTGAAACCAAGGCACTGTGGATATAGTTCTGATTTGTGTCAACTGAGCTAGCACAATTCTTCAAGCTTGGTGTGAGGCCAGTGAAATGTTACAAATGCAACACAAGCCAGTGCACAACACAACAAAGGGACAACATGACGCTAATTTAAGGGTACAATGTACTTACTGTTACTCATACATATATGCGCATACGTCTTTGCTGGAAGTGGTGTGTCAAAAAGCTACTGTGTCAGTGCAGTATAGGGGGACTTGTAGAACAGGATTATAGGAAGAGGAATAGGCCATTCAACCCCTTGAGCCTTGTTTTGTCATTCAATTAAAATCATAGCTGATCTGTATTTTAATGTCATTTATCTGTCTTGGTTCCATATTCTTCATTAACCCTAACCAACAAAAATCAATCAACCACAGGTTTAAAATTAATTATTGCTTTTTGTGGAAGAAAGTTCCACAAGAAGCATTTCCTAACTACCCTCCTCAATGGCCTGGCTCTGATTTTAAGGCAACGTCCCCTTGTCTGAGACACACCATCAACAGTAGAAGTTTTTATATACCCTATGAATTCCTTTTCAAATCCTAAAAATCTCAATCAACCACTATATTCCAGAGAATACAAACCTAATTTATGTAAACTTTCCTCAATTTAACTATTGGAGCCCTGGTAACATTCTGGTGAGCCTTTGCTGCACTCCTTCCAATATAACCTTCCTAAGGTGTGGTGTCCAGAAGTAATTGTCCCTACCTCTGTCTCTGTGTCTGGGGCATAGGCGCCAGTGAAAATTATCCAGGTAATGACTGAAATGTCTTGTTGCTCCAGTTTGAAGTAAACAGCAGCAGCTCCTTTTGACTTAAGAGCCATAGAGGAACATAATATCTGATTACCTTAAGTTGTCAGTTGCCATGAGTACTGTAAGCGGTGTGGGCAGTCAGTGCCTGCATCATCCAATGTGTAACAACGAGATGCCAGATGTGTAGGTTTTGCTTTAGAAGATGAGAAAATAGCAGCTTGGCCTATAGAAGCTCCCTCCTCTATCAGCCACCTCCTCTCATTATAGCATCCTGCTGCATTTGGAATAGCCCTAATGTTTTTCCTTTCATTGCACCACCTGACAAGGTATCTCAAGCATTTATTACCCTTTGAGTAAAGACCTTCTTCTCACTCATTGCAGTTTGTGTCTCCAGTCCTAGTTTCTTGCATTGCTGTAATTGAATCCGGAAACTTTCTACAGTTTTAAATTGTTTTGGTCTCTATGCATTTATGGTGTTGTTGCCTCCAAAACAGCACAAATGACTGTCTATTTATACCTGATAACTTGCTCTACTGGATTCCTGTCATAGTTTTACTCAGTACCAGATGTAATGCTGCACAGATACAAACTAAGGAGTTGTTCCCATTTGCAATTTATCTAAAACTAATTTTCAGCCTCAAGAGACACTGTCTCCAGAGGTTAAAATAACGACTGAACAACTTGTATTATTTATAAAATGTTTCTAAAGAGTCCAGGAGCGGGAGTACACCATGTGGTTCCTAAACAGTGATTTATATAGGTGTGGCATTAGTTCCTTACTAAGGTGCAGTGCAGTGAATAACATCAGGCCCATAACAGTCCTACTACTCTCTTTCAGATGCAACTGCCTGTTTCCTGTGCTCGCTGGCCTACATTGGCTCCTGGCTCAGCGACTTAATGGCTTCAACCCTCCCTATCACTGTAGTCTCCTCCAGCCCTGTGTTCTTTCAATTCCGGCCTCTTGTGCTGCCCCGATTTTCTTTGACCCACCTTTGGTAGTCATGCTTTCAGCCATTTAGGCCCTAAAATCTGGAATTTCCTCCCTGAACCTCTCCGACTCCCTTCTCCTTTAACATAGCCCTCTCTACATCTTCAACAAGCTTTTGGTCAGCTCTTCTAATATCGCCTGATATGGTTCAATGTCAAATTTTGTCTAATTATGCTGCGAGGTGCCTTGATACACTTTACCAAGGTGCCAGAATAAAATCATAGAATGGTTACAGCACAGAAAAAGGCCACTGGCCCATCTGGTGCATGCCATATCTCGAAAAACTCAGCTAGTCCCACTTGTCTGCCTTTTCTCCACAGCCCTGCAAATTTTCTCTCTTCAAGTATTTACCAATTTCCTCTGAAAGACATGATTGACTCTGCCTCCACCGCACCCTCAGGCATAACTCGCTGCATAAACAAAGGTTTTCCTCATGCATCCTCTGGCTCTCGATCCTTCTGCCCATGGGAACAGTTTCTCTCTATCTACTCTGTCTAGATCCCTCATGATTTTGAATACTCATTCAAATCTCCTCTCAACCACCTCTTTTCTAAGAATAACATCCCCAGCTTCACCAACCTATCCTCACAATTGAAGTCTCTCAGCCCCGAACCATTCTCTTAAGACTTTTCTGCACCCTCTCCAATAACTTCACAAGGTTCCTAAAGTGCGGTGCCCAGAACTGGGACACAATACTCCAGCTGAGGTTTAACCAGTGTTTTCTAAATGTTCACCATAACACATTTGCTTTTGTACTCTATGCCTCTATTATTAAATCTCAGGGTCAGACATGCTTTATTAACCTTTCTCTCAACCTGCACTGCGACCTTCAACAACTTGTCCACATATACCCCCCAGATCCCTCGGCTCCTAGACGCACTTTAGAAACATTTTATAAATAATATAAGTTATTAATTTAACCTCTGGAGATGGTGTCCCTTGAGTCTGAAAATTAGTTTTAGATTCTGAACATGTTTTTTCTAATATTTTTCTAAATAAAAATTGCAAATGGGAACAACTCCTTAGTTTGTATCTGTGCAGCATTACATCTGGTACTGAGTAGAACTATGACAGGAATCCAGTAGAGCAAGTTATCAGATATAAATAGACAGTCATTTGTGCTGTTTTGGAGGCAACAACACCATAAATGCATAGAGACCAAAACAATTTAAAACTGTAGAAAGTTTCCGGATTCAATTACAGCAATGCAAGAAACTAGGACTGGAGACACAAACTGCAATGAGTGAGAAGAAGGTCTTTACTCAAAGGGTAATAAATGCTTGAGATACCTTGTCAGGTGGTGCAATGAAAGGAAAAACATTAGGGCTATTCCAAATGCAGCAGGATGCTATAATGAGGGGAGGTGGCTGATAGAGGAGGGAGCTTCTATAGGCCAAGCTGCTATTTTCTCATCTTCTAAAGCAAAACCTACACATCTGGCACCTCATTGTTACACATTGGATGGTGCAGGCACTGACTGTCCACACCACTTACAGTACTCATGGCAACTGACAACGCAAAATAATCAGATATTATGTTCCTCTATGGCTCTTAAGTCAAAAGAAGCTGCTGCTGTTTACTTCAAACTGGAACAACAAGACATTTCAGTTATTACCTAGATCAATTTCACTGGCACCAAATGTCCCCAGACTCAGAGACAGAGGTAGGGACAATTACAAGCTTCACTAGTGCCTCCTCTACACGGCAGAGATGTTTCTGATGGTAAAATCAATATGTTGTTTAAATTACTTGAACCTTTAAGTACAGTCTTGGAACAGAGTTTAAACTCTCTGTGCCCGTTGCACAAGAGGCATGGAAAGAACTCAGTTAAATTAGAGTTTTCATCAAACACACCAAGCGATTTATAATATTAACAGTGCCACTTGCTGCTATTACCTACCTCCAATTTTGGATGAAGTTTTGGTGTTTCTCATCCAGTCTATCAATCTGGATTTATGCTTACCAGCAACCTAAACTTCAATGCAACATGCACTGAATAACAGTGGGAGATATATCTGTGCCATGTACACCAAACATATTCATTACAAACTTTCCCATACGTCACAATGCTGACACCACATTACGGTATCACATTCCAACGTCGATGCTGGAATTATTTTTTCCTATGGTAACTCATTTGCAGAGAATGTTCAAAGTAAACATACATTCCAAAGCACGATCACACAATACCACATCCCAGTCACAAGGCAAAACCATAAAGGAACACAATGCACCCATAAAAATCTATCATCCTTTTTCATTTTAACCTAAAGATTTTCTTAATTAACTGCACTTCATGATAGCTTCAAGTTCTGACAGCCACAAAAATGTGAAGATCACTTCTATGTTAAGTAAAACTCTAACAACCTTGGTGTCATTTTTAACCCAAGATGAGCTTCTAACCACATATTCGGACCATCACTAAGGTCACCTAACCTAATTCCACCTCCATAACATTACCTAGCTCCTCCCCTGCCTCAGCTCATCTGCTGCTGAAACCCTCATCCAAGCCTCTGTGATCTCCAGATTAAGCTACTCCATCACACTCCCTGGCCAGCCTTTCACATTCTACCCTCTGTAAACTTGAGGTCATCCAAAATTCTGCTGCCCATGTCCTAACCTTCACCTAGTCCCATTCGCCGATTATCCCTGTGCTCACTGATCTACGTTGGCTCCCAGCAATATCTTGGTTTTAAAATTCTCATTCTTATTTTCAGTTCCCTCCATGGCCTTGCCCTTCTCTATCTCTGTAATCTCCTTCAGCCCTACAAGCCTCTATGATATCAGTGCTCCTTTAATTGTGGCCCCTTGAGCATTCCCAATTTTAATTGCTCCATCACTGGTGGTCGTGCCTTCCAGTGCCCAGGCCCCAAGTTCTGGAATGCCAATCTTAAACCTCTCCACCTCCCCTTCCCCCTTTAAGGTGCTCTTTAAAACCTACCTCTTTGACCAAGCTTTTGGTCATCTGCCATCTGTGGTTCGGTATCAAAGGTTTGCTCTATAACACTCCTGTGAAGTGCCATGGGGCGTTTCATTAGCAGGCAATACCATTGGTTTTGCACATGCTTTTGCTGCATATTCGCTTACAGTCTAGATATTTCATTGTTTAATTTTTTAAAAATCTGAAGCATCAAGTCTGGTCCGGGATGGGAATGGCAATTGCAATATGTATGCACGAATTAAGAAAGCACAGACGTTTACTCAATAGCCAGCTGATATTAGCCGGGTTGGCTCATCTCAGCCAGAACAGCACTGGCAGGAGCTGCACCCCGAGGGCTTGGGGAGGTGGAAAAGTTATCCAGATAGAAAAACCCCAAAATATTCACTTTTCTCCAGTGCTAACTCAGTACCTCAGGAGCTTCAATAAGGTCTCAAATTTCCATCATCCAACAGCTCCAACTAACAGTCTCATAATAATTTTTTTCTAATAAGAAGACACGAGGCTTGAGAAGGGAGAATATCGTCCTTCAGTGGTAGATAAATTTTACTCACAGATACTGTAGAGTTCCTGAGATGGACACACACATTCACTTGGTGGAGCTTCGTGCTGGCTCACTGTGCTTATGCACCTAGCTTCATCAATTCTATGGAATGCTAACAGCCAATGAAAAGGTTTTATGGCACCTCCAAAAAAAAAACTGTGGAAGAAAAGGAACAACAAAAAATTCAAAAGCAAAATACTGGAGATGCTGGAAATACATAATAAAAACAGAAAATCCTGGAAACACTCAGCAGGTCAGGGAGATGTGGAGAGAAACAGGGTTAACACTTTAGGTCAAAAAATTAACCGTTTCCCCCAGATATGCTGCCTGAGCTGCTGAGTATTTCCAACATTTTCTGTTTTAGTTGTGGAAGAAAAGGCTGTCTCACCATATCTTTTAAAAGCAGTGGCTGCTGTTACATGGGCAAATGCCAGAGTCATTTTGCATGTATGAAGGCCCCACAACAGCATAAATGACTAACTAAGGGAGAAATATTGACCAGAACACAGGGAGAACTCCCCTGTGGCATGGGATCTTAACACTGGCCTGAAGCAAAACAAAGCATGGTTTCATGAGCTCATGGAGAATGTCTGGTTAGCAAACAGTTTAAAGATTAGAAGTACTTCCTCTGGCTCATGAAATAACTCTTTTGTCTAAGTTTTTCCTCAACATGCACAGATTCAGCTTGCAACAGAGTAGTACAGCAAGGCCAAAACTGTATAAAACTGTCTTGTCATTTTTAATGCATCATTTCTCAAAAAAATTTAAGAGTATTATCTACTTAACAGCTCAACATTATCTTAGTGTTAGAAGGGATGGTAACTATACTTACTGGTGCCTCGTTATCACGTTGAACTCCGAGTTACAGACATTTTATTTTGGTCTCCTTTGCTAAAAATGGAGCCGAGCAGAGGACTATCTCACTATCACCATGCCCTTGCTCAACCTCTCCACTGCCTCAGAATTGTCAGGCTGATTCTCTGGCATCCAGTACTAGATGAGCAGAAACCTTATCTAAATATTGTGAAGACCAACGCCACTGTATTGTTGGTCCTTGGCCATCGGCTCCATTCCTCCTGATGGCAGCTGTCTGAGGCTGCACCAGACGATTTGCAACTTTAGCATCCTATGTGACTCAGATCAGATTCCAGATACACATCCACTCCATCACCAAGACCACCTACTTCCCCCTGGGGAACATCATCTGTCTCCATCGCTGCACCAGCTAATCTGTTACTGAAACCCTCATCCATGCCTTTATTACCTCTAATCCAGTGCACTCCTGGCCAGCCTCACATCTTCCCATCAGCTAGAACTCATCCAAAACTCTGATGCCTGTATCCTAACTCACATCAAGTGCTAGTCACCCCTCACCCCCATGCTCAATGATCTACATTGGCTTCCAGTTGTGCAACATTCCAATTTTAAAATTCTCATCCCTTTCTTTCCAAGTTCCTCCATGGCCTTGTCTTTCCATATCTCTCTAGCCTCCTCTAGGTCTACAAACTGAGATCACAGCACTCCTTCAGTACTGACTTCTGGTGCATTCCCAATTTTCATCGCTTCACCACTAGCGACTGTGTCTTTAGCTGTCTGGGTTCTAAGCTCTGGAATTCCTTCCCAAAACCTTTCTATCTTTCTCTCCTCCTTTAAGACAAACCTTAAAAAGCTACCTCTTTAACAAAGCCTTTGTCCTAATTTTTGAATGAAAAGATTGATTAAAATATTAGGACAAAAGATTAGTTAAAGAAGTGATCTCCTCTTTCCATAACAACATGATGGGTAATGTCAACTAGGACGGGGCAACGTTGGAACCCTGAGATCTGCAGTGGGCTCAAACAGGGTTGTGTTCTGGCATCAACGCTCTTTGGCATATTCTTCTCTTTGCTGTTGTCATATGCCTTCAAGTTATTTTCAAAGGGTATCGACTTACACACCAGAGCTGATGGAAAGCTGCTCAACCTTGCTCGCATGACATCCAAGGCAAAGGTGCGTCAGGTCCTCATCAGAGAGTTGCTCTACACTGACAATGCTGCACAAGCATTTCATATCGAGTAACACCTGCATTGACAAATGAGCAGACTCTCTCACGTCTGTAAAGAGTTTGATTTGACCATCAGCATCAGGAAGACAAATATCATGGTCCAGGTTGTTGCCATACCACCATCTATCAGCACTGTCAATGTGACACTGGAGGTTGTTGATAGGTTCATATGTCTGGGCTCAACCATCAACAGTGATCTGTCACTTGATGCTGAACTCAACACGCACATTGCAAAAGCTGTAACTGTTATGGACAAGCTGAGTAAGAGTGTGAGAAACAACAGCAACCTGACTGAGAACAGCAAGCCACAAGTCTACCAAGCCTGCATCCTCAGCGCACACCTCCACAGTGGTGAGACCTGAACAACATATGCTAGGCAAAAGAAAAAGCTGAACAGTATGCACCTTCACTGTCTCAGGTGTATCCTCTGAATTTCTTGGCAAGACAAGGTCACCAACTCAGAAGTCCTGGAGCGTGCTTATTCAATCAGCATACACTCATTGCTAAGCCAACAATGTCTGCGCTGGCTCGGCCACATTCATCGGATGGATGATGGTAGTATATCTAGACCTTCTGGACAGTGAATTCACCACTGGGTCATGACCTCCTGGGTGTCCATACCTCCTCCACAAGGATGATATGAAGATGGTGGACATTGACACTGACAACTGGGAGACAGCTGCTGACTTGGCTGACTGTTTTGAAGGGTGTTCGAAGAGGCAAGCAGAAACAAAAAGCCTTGCTGGCTGAGAAAAGGGCCCAGAGAAAACATAGGCCAGAGAATCTTCTCAACCCACTGTCTTCCTCTACAGAAAATGGCATTCCAGAGTGGGGCTCCTGAACTAGGCGATGCTTAACACAGAGTTGACCACCTGCCACACCTTCTGTCCTAACATCACCTTAAGTGGTTTGGTGTCAAATTTTGTTTGATTGTGCTCATGCGAAATCAGTCGCTTGGTAGTACAGAACTTGAGTATTGCTAAAAAAAAGAGACATGTTGCTAAAGCTTCAGCAACCGTCTCTCTTTTCAGCAATATTCCTGAGAAATTCTTTGGAATTTCTATCAATACAAGTTATTGTTATATGGTTCTGCAGGTGGTATGAAACCTTAGTGCCTCATCCAATCTTCACAAAATGTGAGCATTTTGCCCATGAGGATATCACAGCTGTGTCCAAACCAACTACCACCCATATCCACTTCACAGGTCACTCAATAACTATTGTGATTGACATACCCGACTGTTTTCCCCACATCATATATGCAATAAGGCCAACAGTATTTCTCCACTGCTTTCCCAAAGGAGATCAACTAACTGCTCCTGTAAACCCTAACCTGGGGTGCAGTTCTAGTTTCAGGGATGTAAGCAACTCTCCGATACCATGGCCAGTCTTCAGGTGTGAGCTAAGAGTTAACGCTATTCAATGATGACAGTTGTTCTTATTCTTGCACAATGTCCACTTGTGCGCTCTTTCCAGGAAGAGTCACTAGACAGCACAAACCCAGACTGATTTTCCCCTCGCTGCTCTAGGGACAACGTGGACCAATAGTAGCAAACATCACAACAAGAGCTTTAATGTTTTAAACGACTGACTTTGGCATCATTAAACATAATATCCATAGCTGCAAGAATGTTTTACACAGTATAATACAACACACACACACAGTTCATGGAGAACACCCTGATATCCATTAACAAGAGCCATATGTAAGATTGACAAATCCTGAACTTAAAATAAATCTCTAAATAAAACTTAACCAGTTACAACAAAAGAAACTCTGATTTGATAAATATGGCTACATTTTTGTTCTTGTTTTAAAATAAATTAATCTGGGCAAAGTCTAGGTTACTTTGATGCATTTAAGACATGATAACAATGATATTTGAAGGTGATGAAATATACATAATTTGAATACATATATTTCATGAATAATGTATAGACTATGTGTACATCACATTACATCAAAGGCTCTGTAAGCATTTCAGATCCCCCCACACAGATTCCTGTGGTTGTTTAAAATGTACTTTCCAAACGCACAGCCCTTTCTCTCCCTTTTCCCTTCATGTAAACCAAGCCCAGTCAAAATTCCCCACATTCCAATTCTGCACATAGTCCAGAAGCTGGTATCATTCAATATAAATTAATAACTAAATACGAAATTATAGTTTAAAAATTTGCCACACTTGCTCTGATACATCCCCAGTTTCTGACAAGACACAGTCAGGTACTGACTCAGGAGCTGGGGTCCCTGGGCTCCTCCTCAGCCCCATCCTCTCTGGCTCCACATTCATTGTTCAGCTGAAGGAAGAGGGAGCCCATGGATGGCCCAGGAGTGACCTAAGTCACTCACAGTTTCCCGGCTCCATGTCCGTGTCCCATGCTGGGGGCGTATCAAAACCGAGGGCAAGTGATAAACGACCTTACCCCAGTTTCAGACCGAGCTCCCACTCACCATGCTCAGGAGCCCCAGCCCTGCACCGCCCCAGCAACCGGGAAGGAACTGACGGCACAGCCGCGCACCTCCTCTCCGCCTGATTGGCTGCGCTGCACGTCAATCACCCGACCGGCCTTCCGGCGGCATGACGTAACGCAGCTAGCGAGGTCCCACCTTACTTGCTCTCCCATTATTGATTGGACAGATGCCAAGTCAATCACCCGGCGCGCACTACAATAGCGTCAAAGGAGACCGACCTATTCTCTCTTCTAATTGGCCGCCAGTGGGGACGGTAGTGCTCTGTGATTGGTCGGTTATGATGTCACACAGCGGCAGCAGGGCACAGTTAAAGCGCCTTCAGCTTTCAAACTGGATCTGGATCTGGTCAGCCTGAATAAGGGCATAAACCATCGGGGCTCCATTGGTATAACAATAGTGGGAAGGCGGTGGCGGTATTATCACTGGACTAGTAATCCAGAGACCCAAGGTAATGCTCTGGGGACCCGAGTACGAATGGTGGAATTTGAATTCAATAAAAACCTGGATAAAAGTCTAATGATAACCATAAAATCATTGTCGATTGTCGTAAAAAAAAACATCTGGAAATTTGCCGTCCTTACCTGGTCTGGGGCAGGTGGTGAGGGAACCAACAAGAGGGAAAAACATACTTGACCTCATCCTCACCAGCCTGCCGGCCGCAGATGCCTCTGTCCATGACAGTATCGGTAGGAGTGACCGCCACACAGTCTATGTCTATGTTACATTACATCATGCCCTCCTGCACTCTTCATTGAACCAGGGTTGATCCCCTGGCTTGATGGTAATGGTAGAGTGGAGGACATGCCGGGACATAAGGTTGAGTATAATTGTGGAGATGAAGTCCTGCCTTCACACTGAGGATATCCTCCATCACATTGTGTGGCACCACCACCGTGCCAAATGGGATAAATTTCGAACAGATCTAGCGACTTAAGACTGAGCATCATGAGGTGCTGTGGGCCGTCAGCAACATAATTGTGCTTGTTCGTGCCACACAAATTGCCAGGCAATGACCATCTCCAACAAGAAAGAATCTAACCAACGCCCTTTGACATTCAATGGCATTACCATCACTGAATCCCCCATTATCAACATCCTGGGGGGGTTACCATTGATCAGAAACTGAACTGACAAGCCATATAAATATTGTGGCTACAACAGCAGGTTGTACGATGAGTAACTCACCTCCTGACTCCCCAAAGCCTGTCCTCCATCTATATGGCACAAGCCAGGAGTGTGGTGGAATACTCCCCACTTGCCTAGTTGAGTGCAGCTCCCACAACACGCAAGAAGCTTGACACCATCCAGGACAAAGCAGCCCACTTGATTGGCACCACATCCACAAACATTCACTCCCTCCACCACTGACGCACAGTTGCAGCAGTGCGTACTATCTATAAGATGCACTGCAGGAATTCACCAAGGCCCCTTCAACAGCACCTTCCAAACCCACGACCACTATCATCTAGAAGGACAAGGGCAGCAGATAAATAGGAACACCACCACCTGGAAGTTCCCCCCAAGCCACTCACCATCCTGACTTGGAAATATATCGCCATTCCTTCACTGTCGCTGGGTCAAAATCCTGGCACTCCCTCTCTAACAGCACTGAGCGTGTATCTACACCACATGGACTGCAGCTGTTCAAGAAGATAGCTCACCACCACCTTCTCAAGGGCAATTAGGGATGGGCAATAAGTCTTGGCCCAGCCAACGAAGCCCGTATCCTGTGAATGAATTAAAAAAACATTTGTACACAAAGCCCATAACTACTGATTCGTTCCTCCCCAAAACTTTACATGCTCAGTTATTTACATACTAAAACTTGACCCGATACAATGGATTTGTAGTATTTACTTAAGACATAAGTACTTTATTTATTCTTTCCTCACGCTACTTTTTTCACAATTATAAAATATATCTTTTATTCTGCTTACCTAATTTGGAGGATCCTAGGGAGTATTTTTCTGATGAAAAGTCATTGACCAGAGACATTAACTCTGTTTCTCTCCACAGATGCTGCCAAACCTGCTGAGTATTTCCAGCATTTTCTGTTTTTATTTCAGCATTTTACTACCATTGAGTCTCCATTGACCAACACCATGCTGCTCTTTTGCTCAGGGTTTGGACAGAGTTGTCACGTGTCATGAAGCTATTAATGTATATAATATTAATGGAAAATATTTTTCTTTTAAAATAGAGGTTTAGCCTGTGGGTGTGTCTTAATTGGATTAAAACCAGCTAGTCTGGGTGCTTTGATGTGTACTAGTTTTGAGATGTAAGAGAGATAAAGTGTACTTGCATTTTTTGAATAGAGCATTCAAGAAGTGGGGTGCAAACTGACACCTAGCTAGCAGATACCAAGCAATATGTTTATTTTACTAACAAAATTGGTACTATGAAAGGGGTTTTATTGTTAAAAGGTGGAGTTCAAAGAGGCTGGTGATACAATGAGAATTTATATTTAATGAGATGTGCTGGATATAACCGAGAACCGTTTTCGTGTGTGCAGAGCAGATGCAATGCAAGATCAACAGCAGCTGTAAGCCTTCAACTGTCTCCACAGGAACCAAAGTGAAAAGAACCTCATTTTGAATTCGTAAGATGAAAATGCTTTGCCTGGCGTCTGGTTAAGTCTATGGGTTGCTGTTGCCTTAAGGGAGATTAGTTTGGGAAGTTGTTAAAAGTTATGATAGTAGTAATTTGTAGCCATGTGATTATACAGGGCAGAATTTTCTGCCTGGCAGGCCCGACCCGATATCCGGCGGGCAGGGAGCTGATCCCCTCCAGCAAACCGGGCCGCACCCGGTTTACATTGGAGGGCCAATTAAGGCCCGCACAGCATGACATCTGGCGGGAAATGCTATGCGCTTCCTGTGCGGGCGGGGGGACTCCCTATAAGCGAGAATGCGCTCTTTCACGCATGCGCACGAAAGAGCGCACATCTCCCTGAGACTAAGTGACTATGTGACAATGTCACATGAGATGGGACATGTTCATAATTTACAGAAAAACTTTATTATAATTTTTACAACCCTGCATGAAACCTCATCCCGCCGGTGGATGAGGTTTCATGTTTTCTCTATTTGCCGCCGGGGCTCCTGGCCTGCCCGCCAACCTTAAGGTTGGACGGGCAGGTCCTTTAATTGTTTAAATGATCCTGTCAATTGGCCACTGACAGGTCGGAGGGCCCGCAGCTGATTTTGCTGCGCCGCAGCCTTCGTGAAAATTTAAATGGACCGGGATAACGTCAGGGGTTCCACCCGATGTCATCCCACATCATTTTACGCGTCGGCGAGCGGGCCCCGCCCCCTGCTCCCCAACAGCAAAATTCTGCCCATATATTTTAACCTGTGTAAATTAATAAAGTTTCAGTTAGTTTAATGTAAAACCCTGAGAACTGGTGGTCTGATTCCTGAATTTAGAGTCACATCTCAAACATAACACTTAAAATTATAGGCTATGACGGTTGTTTAAAGTTTCTCTCTGGGATTTTTAATTAACTCAGCTTTACCAACTGCTCAGTCATAACACATGGTTGACTGACTGCAATGTCCAAGCACCTAATTTGCCCTGACCCAAACATTTGTGTCCTCACCCAGCCCCCCATTACAAAAAAAATTCCTAATGCAGTTAGCACAGAAGTTTCACTTACTAGCTTAAATTATATGGCAAGAGCTTAAATTTATACAGTGCCTTTAAAGTAGAAATAAAGTTACAAGGTCTTCACAGAGGAAAAAAAGTAGAAAACGGCTCACTCAGATACTCCAAGATAAGTAAGCAGAACAAACGATAACTTTTATAATTGTGCAAATTGTAGAAAAATTAATGTTTTAGGAAGGGCGAAGAATAAATAAATAATGAAATACTTATGTCTTAAGTAAATAAAGAATGAAAATGAACACTGAGCCAAAGAAGAAGGGGTGACCAAAAGCGTTGTCAATAAGGTGGGTTCTAAGGAAGATCTTAAGAGGGAGAGGTGTGGAGATAATGTTTAGGGAGGAACTGTAGAGCATGTGATCCAGACATCTGAAAAGCCCAGATGCCAATAGTGCAGCAAAGGGGGGAAATGCACAAGTGGCAAGCCAAAGGGAAAGAGAGTTCAGGGGAGGATTGCAAAAAGATTTGCATTTATATGGTGCCTTTCACAAACTGACACCCCAAAGTGCTTTACAGCCAAAGAAGTACTTTTGAAATGTAATTACTGTTATAATGTATGGCTGGAGTAGGTTACAGAGTGACAATTGTTTTGTCCTGCTAGAAGTGATACTGGAAGTGTGACAACTTAATATGTGACTGTTATAATTTGGACTTCTTTCCAGCTCTCCTTAAAAATGTTCATTGATTAGCAATTCTCTTTTATCAACACATTTTGTATCAGAAATTACACAGACTGTGATCTCTAACAGGTAGAAAACAGCATGTTGTTAAACTGTATTATTAAGTTGAGTGATGATAACATTTATTTACAGGATTAATAATTGTACAGAGTAAAAGATATGCAATGGATAATTCACAATAATGTAATATGGTGGAAAGATCAAGAACCAGAGCACACCAATTTCAGGTGATTGGCAAAAGAACTAGAGGCGACATAAGGAAATCCTTTTTACTCAGTTAGGAAATAAGATTTGGAATGCACTGTCTGACAGTGCGATATTCAGAAGGGAATTGTATAATTATCTGAACAGAAAAGATTTACAGGGGTTGTGGGGAAAAGGCAAGGCAGTGGGGCCAGCTGAGATACTCTTGCAGGGAGCTAACATGGGCCTGATGGGATGAATGGCCTCCTTCTGTGCTGTGGCCATTCTATGATTCTAATATTACTCCTGAAGGAAAAAAATATAACTTAAGATAATTAGCAAAAGATCTGGGATGTACTACCTGATAGAGAGATGGAAGTACATTCAGTAGTAACTTCTAAAAGTGAATTGGATAATTACTTGAAAAGGAAAAAAACTGCAGGACTTTGAGGAAAGAGCAAAGGACTGGGAGTAATAAGACAGCTCTTTCAAAGAACTGGAGGCCAAATGACCCTCTGTGCTATATGATTCTCTGTTACCCACTATCCAAAACTTTGCTGCCCAACTCGCACCTAGTCCCGTTCACCTATCACTGACCTCTATTGGCTCCCAGTTAAGCAATGCCTCAATTTAAAAATTTTCAGCCTCATTTTCAAATCCCCCCATGGCCTCGACTAGGTTGGCCATTCGTCCGGTTTTATGCTGGATAGTCCGGTATCAGGTGACCATCTCCAACAAGAGAGAATCTAACTATCTCCTCATGATATACAATGGCATTAGCATCACTAAATCCCCCACTATCAACATCCTGGGCGTTACCATTGACTGGAAACTGAACGGGACCAGCCATGGAAATACTGTGGCCACAAGAGCAGGTCAAAGACTGGGAATTCTGCACCAAGAAACTCATCTCCTGACCCCCTCAAAGCCTGTCCACCATCCACAAGGCACAAGCCAGGAGTGTGTTGGAATGCTCTCCACTTGCCTAGATGAGTGCAGCTCCAACAGTACTCAAGAAGCTCAACACCATCCAGGACAAAGCAGCCAGGTTGGTTGGCACCACATCCACCATCTTCAACATTCACTCCCTCCACCACTGATGGACAACAGCAGCAGAGTGTGTCATCTGCATGATCCACTGCAGCAACCCACCATGGCTCCTTTGACAGCACCTTCCAAACCTACAACCTCTACCACCTGGAAGGACAAGGGCAGCAGATGCCTGGGAACACCACCACCCGCAAGTCCCCCCCAAAGTCACACGCTATCCTGACTTGGAACTATATCGCCATTCCTTCAATGTCACTGGGTCAAAATCCTGGAACTCCCACCTTAACAGCACTGTGGGTGTACCCACACCTCATGGACTTCAGCAGTTCAAGAAAGTGGCTCACCACCACCTTCTCAAGAGAAATTAGAGTTGAGTAATAAATGCTGGCCTAGCCAGCAGCGCCCACATCCTGTGAACAACTAAAACAAAAGATACCTTTATGTCCAGTATACTAGGGTTAGGACAGAAGAATAACTTAAAGGGGCAGGCATCTGAAGTAATTTCCGAAAATGCAGGAGTGACTGGCCAGGAATACTTTGCCATTTAATTTGCTGTTCTCATCAATGTTTTTCACTTGAAATTAATCTATTATACTCACAGATAGTTCTGGTGTATTTTTAGTTGTGGGCTTGTGGATGAGAGGCCTGTGATTATATCATTTCTGTGCATGATGGTGTCTTTCACCCTGTGTCGCAGTGCTGCTGGGTCTGGTGTCCAGTATTCTAAGCCTCTGGCAGTGACCACCCTAGCTCTATTTCTGTAACCTCCTCCAGCCCTACAAACCTCCAAGGTCTCTGTGCTCCAATAATTCCGGCCGTCTTGCCCGATCCTGATGATAATGGCCCTACCATTGGTGGCCGTACCTTCAGTTGTTGAGGCCCTAGGCTCTGGGATTCCCTCCCTAAACCTAATGAAATACTGAAACCTGAGATCCCTGGGGTATGCAGGGTCAAGAACGTTTACAGGACAGGCTCATGCCAATCACCTTGGGACATTTTACTGCATTAGAGATGCTATATAAGTGCAAGCACTTGTTGTTCCTGTGAAAAACTGCAGTACTACAATGACCCTACCGGTGGCAAGAATGTGAAGGAATGTCATCCATAGTATGTTTTAAAATTACAAACCAATGAAGTACTGTTACTATGCAGACAAGCACAGTAGCCATTTTGTTGCACAATAAGGTTCCACAAACAGCAACAGAGTGAATGACCAGATTATCTGTTGTTGGTGGTGTTGGTTGGGGAATGTTTACAGATCAGGATAACTTACTGTTGTTCTCCGAATACTGCCAAGCAGATTTTGCCATCCACCACAGCAAACATAGATATCAGATATCAGCAGGATATCAGATGAACAGCCTTCTCACTCAGTAGTGAGTAACTACCTGCAGAACTAGCCAGTAAACTGCAGTGATTTATTTTTTTAAAAAGTAACAGTTCATATCTAGTCTGATTAAATAAGAGCAGGCCAAACATGATTTGACATTTGCTGTTAATTTACCTTCACTATTGTAAGCTTTGGCTCATTTCCCCTGCCTCAATTACCAATATTGGTAATACACTCTCAGCCCTCAGAGGGAAAATAGTATCCCCTGCTCTGTGCTAAATCTCTTGCTTTTAACATCCAAATTATTTTGCCACATCACCCAGCTTACCAAAGTATAATTATTTATTTTAATTCTTTTAACCAAAACCTAACACCTCACCTCTACTGACTTTGAATTCCATCTGCCATTCCCACCTATCACCATCACCTTGCAGCTTCCTTTGGTTCTTAGTAATTATTTACACCTCCTGATTTAGAATTATCTGCAAATGAGGACACCACCCCTTCAAGCTGTTTATCCAAATTATCAATGTACAGGCAGATGGACAATAAATACCAGCCTTGCCTTTGACACCCCACCCACATCAAGAATGAATTTTTAATTGGAAAGATGAGACAACTCATTCCTTCTACTGCTTTTACATCCAATAAGAACATAAGAACTAGGAGCAGGAGTAGGCAATTCAGCCCCTTGAGCCTGCCCCGCCATTCATTACGATCATGGCTGATCTTATTTTGGCCACAACTCCAATTTCCCGCCCTCTCCCCATAACCTTTCAACCCATTACTAATTAAAAATCTGCCTATCTCCTCCTTAAATTTATTCAGCATCCCGGCATCCACTGCACTCTGAGGTAGTGAATTCCACAGATTCACGACCCTTTGAGAAAAATAATTCCTCCTCATCTCTGATTTAAATCTATCACCCCTTAGCCTAAAACTATGGCCTCTCGTTCTAGAATGCCCCACAAGAGGAAACATGCGCTCCACATCTACTTTGTCTATCCCCTTTAGCATCTTATATACCTCAATTAGATCGCCTCTCAACCTTCTAAACTCTAGCGAGTATAGGCCTAAACTGCTCAATCTCTCCTCATAAGACAAGCCCCGCATCTCTGGAATCAATCTAGTGAACCTCCTCTGAACCGCCTCCAGTACAACTACATCCTTCCTCAAGTAAGGGGACCAAAACTGTGCACAGTACTCCAGGTGCGGTCTCACCAATGCTTTGTACAGTTGCAACAACACTTCCCTATTTTTATACTCTATTCCTTTAGCAATAAATGCCAAAATTCCATTTGCCTTCCCTATTACCTGCAGTAACTGCACACTAGCTTTCAGTGATTCATGCACAAGGACACCCAGATCCCTCTGCACTGAAGCATTCTGAAGTTTCTCTCCATTTAAATAATAAGTCGCCTTTTTATTCTTCCGACCAAAATGGATAACCTCACACTTATCCATGTTAAACTCCATCTGCCAAATTTTGGCCCATTCACTGTCCATATCCATTTGTAAATTTCTTATTTCTTCCTTGCAACTTACTTTCCCACCTATTTTGGTGTTATCTGCAAATTTAGCTATAGTACCTTCTATCCCTGAATCCAAGTCATTAATATAGATTGTAAATAGTTGGAGTTCAAGGACCGAACCCTGTGGCACCCCACTAGTTACAGCTTGCCATCCAGAAAAAGACCCATTTATCCCGACTCTCTGCTTTCTGTTGGTTAGCCAATCCTCTATCCAAGCTAATATATTACCCCTAACTCCATGTGATCTTATCTTGTGTATTAATCTTTTGTGCGGCACCTTATCAAAGGCCTTCTGGAAGTCCAGATATACTACATCTACAGGATCCCCATTATCCACTTTGCTTGTCACATCTTCAAAGAGCTTTAGCAAATTAGTCAAACACAATTTACTCTTCATAAAACCATACTGACTCTGATGGATTGCATTTTGACTTTCCAAATGCCCCATTACTACTTCCTTAATAATGGATTCCAACAATATCCCAACGACAGACGTTAAACTAACTGGTCTATAGTTTCCTACCTTCTGCCTCCCCCACCTTTTTGAATAAGGACGTTATATTAGCATTTAGCCACAACTGGAGTATTGTGTACAGTTCTGGTCACCACATTACAGGAAGGACGTAATAGCTCTGGAGAGAGTGCAGAGGAGGTTTACAAGAATGTTGCCAGGGTTAGAAAAGTGTAGCTACGAGGAGAGATTGGATAGGTTGGGGATATTTTCCTTAGAACAAAGAAGGCTGAGAGGTGATTTGATTGAGGTGTACAAAATTATGAGGGGAATATATAGAGTGGACAGGATAAAATTGTTTCCCTTGATGGAGAATTCTAGAACCAGGGGACATAGATTCAAGATAAGTGGCAGAAGGTGTAGGGGGGAACATGAGGAAGAACTTTTTTATGCAGAGGGTAGTGGGTGTCTGGAATTTGCTGCCCAAGTTGGTGGTGGAGGCAGAAACTTTAAACTCTTTTAAAAAGTACCTGGATCTGCACCTAAAGTGCTGTAAGCTGCAGGGCTATGAGTCAGGTGCAGGAAGGTGGGATTAGAAAGGGCACCTGGGTGTCCTCGGGCTGGCATGGACAAGATGGACCAAATGGCCTCCTTCTGTGCTGTAACTTTTCTATGGTTCTATGCTTTTGCTATCAGTTTTTACATTTTGCGCTAATTTTCTTTCATAATTTACCTTTGCTCTTTTTATTATTTTTTTTAGTAACCCTTTATTGATCTTTAAGTTTCCCAATCTTCCAGCCTGCCACTGACCTTTGCAATTTGGTATGCCTTAGTTTTTGCTTTTAAGTTATCTTTAACTTCCTTGCTTAGCCATGGATACTTTTCCCCCCTCTTACCATCTTTCTTCCTCATTGGGATATATTTTACTTGGGAGGAATTGAATATCTCCTTAAATATCTGCCACTGTTCATCAACTGTCCTACCTTGTAGTCTGCCTGCCCAGTCCACTAGGACCAAATCTACCCTCATACCTATGTAGTTACCTTTGTTTAACTCCAGAACACTAGTGTGGGACTCAAGTTTCTCGCTCTCAAACTGAACTTGAAATTCCATCATGTTATGATCACTCTTCCCTATAGGATCCTTTACCATGAGATCATTAATTAATCTCATCTCATTACACAAAACCAAATCCAGAATAGCCTGCTCCCTGGTTGGTTCCACAACATATTGCTCCAAGAAACAATCTCTAATACACTCGATGAACTCTCCCTCAAGGCTACCCTTGCCAGTTTGATTAGTCCAGTCTATATGCATATTAAAATCACCCATGATTATTGCTGTGCCTTTCTTACATGCTCCCAGTATTTCCTGGTTTATACTGTGTCCTACTGCTGAACTACTGTTTGGGGACCTATAGATTATTCCCACCAGGGACTTCTTTCCCTTGCTATTTTTTATTTCTACCCAGACTGACTCTATGTCTTGCTCTCTAGTGCCTATATCATTCCTCGCTATAGCACTGATCTCTTCCTTTACTAACAAAGCTACACCACCTCCTTTTCTTTCCTGCCTATCCTTCCAAAACACTGAGTACCCTTGGATATTCAACTCCCAAACCTGTTCTCCCTGTAACCATGTCTCAGTAATCGCCACCAAATCATACCTATTTATCTCTATTTGCACTGTTAACTCGTTAAGTTTTATTCCGAATGCTACGTACATTCAGATACAAAGCCTTTAAGTTTTCCCTGTTGTCAAATTTCCCTACTCATATGATTCTTTGGTGCAATGTGGCATTCAAACACTGTCCCTTCCTTTCACTTTTTGAAAGCAATCAGCCTCATCACTAAACTGCACTCTTACCCTCTTAAACTTTGATTTTTTATATTTCCATGCAACTGAACTCTCCCCCCTAAAGCCCTATCTACGACCCTAGTTATGCGATTTGCCAGGACACTGGTCCCAGCATGATTCAAGTGGAGCCTGTCTGAATGGAATAGCTCCCTCTTTCCCCAGTACTGGTGCCAATGTCCCATGAATTCGAACCCACTTCTCCCACACCAATCTTTGAGCCACGCATTTACCTCTTTAATCTTATTGACCCTGTGCCAATTAGCTAGTGGCTCAGGTAGTAATCCGGAGATTATTATCTTTTTGGTTCTGCTTTTCAATTTAGCCCCTAGCTGCTCGTGTTCCCTCAGCAGAACCTTTCCTTCTTCTACCTATATTGTTGGTACTCACGTGGACCACGACAACTGGATCTTTCCCCTCCAACTCCAAGTTCCTCTGCAGCCCAGATGAGATATCCTTAACCCGGGCACCAGGTAGTCAACACAGCTTTCGGGACTCTCGATCCTGGCTAGAGAACAGTATCTATTCCCCTAACTATACTATCCCCGATTACAGCTATATTTCTCTTTTCTCCTCCCACTTGAATGGCTCCCTATACCACGGTGCTATGGTCAGCTTATTCAACCTCCCTACAGTTCCCGCTCTCGTCCACACAGGGAGCAAGAATCTCGAACCTGTTGGATAAGGGCAAGGGCTGAGGCTCCTGCCATGCTACTCCCTGGATCCCTCTACCTGTCTCACTCATAGTCACACCCTCCTGTACCTGACCACTGGCCGAATTTAAGGTAGTTAATCTAAGGGGTGTGACTGTCTCCTGAAACTCTCCCCCTCCCTCATGTGTCGCAGTGTCTGAAACTCAGACTCCAGCTCATCAACTCTGAGCTGGAATTCCTTGAGCAACCAACATTTGCTACAGATGTGGTCACTAGGAACCGCAATGGGATCCACCAGCTCCCGCATCATGCAGCTACAACACATCACCTGGCCCTGCATTTCTATTTTATTTAATTAGTTTTTAAATTTCCTACCGGTGTTTAGTTTATCAATCTGTAAAATATTTCTTCTATTTACCTTTAATCTGAAAGCAAGTTAGAATAGAGATTCAAAATATACTTTTTATAATCAATTGGAACTTGCTCTCTCTGCTGAGTTGAAGCTGAAGTGTTAGGCCTCTGATCCTGGGCCTCAGTAGTCATCCTTAATCTGAAATCAACTTGGAATAGGTAGTTCAAACTAGCAGTTACTTACGGTTTTCTTGTGCTGTCACTTTGTTTTTCACTCGGCGACGGTGACTGCAGAGGACAATCCTCTCGGTATCTCCTCCAGTAGGAAGACTTATATATGGACAGGTCCTTAGTCTGACTAACAATGCCCTACCAGGAGGGTCCAAGTAGACATAATGGGTGGTGGGTTGACACTCCACTTCCATTGGGCACCGGTTCCTCTCTGCTCACTGGGTAACAAGTGTGGAGGTAACAAGTGTGGAGGTAAAATGTCTGCTGAAAATCCTACAGCCATGGGGAGGTTCAATTTTTCTTGGATACCAAAACTAGCACAAGGTGGTCTTATGGCGCAGTGGGTAGCTTCCCTGCATCTCAGCCAGACCTCTGGATTTAAGCCCCACTCCAGGAACTGATGACCACAGAAAGTGGTTCATAACACAGCTAAACAGATTGATTATCAACCATTAAATCCTTCCAATATGCATATGGCAGGCAGTTTGAGCAGGAGTGTCTCATAGTCAACTATGCTTGATGCAGAGTGGCACCTTGCAAACTATAGTCTCTGGCTTCAGGCTGGTGACCTGTTCCAGGGAAAAAGAGCTTTTGAAAACAGACGTGCTTCACCTGCCTCATGCATTTCTAGACATGGGAAATCTAAAGAAGAAAACATGCCCAACAGCAACCAAATGGATATTCCGTTTGTCCTGAGTAATGAAATATAGAGATAGAAAGGGGGTGTCTGATTCAAACTCCCAGCTCAACCACATCCATGAAGGAGTTCAATGTGTCGCCAACACTAACAAAATGAGAATAAGTTGAATGAAGTGGTCCATGTATCCTGGGATATGCATAGATAAAAAGGGAGGCATGTCTGGTGAAAATGTTAAATAAGAATTTGCCCTAATTGCAGAAATTGATCTCTCTATCATTACTGCACTCTGCATGGTAGCACCAGACAAAAAAAAATCCCTTTAAGCTACCAGTTTTGTCCTCCAAGGAACAATACCCCCCCACCACCCCGCACATTTCTGAGGAAGCCTATCATATTGTTTAAGGATACAGTAGCCACTCAAACCTTAATGTTTGGAAAAGACTTGTCACTTCCCCCACCCCCGGCAAGAAAATGGCACTTAAGTGAAATGCTTACTCAGAGCTGGTGCAAACACAATGGGCCAAATGGGCTTCATCTGTGCTGTAACACTCACTTCCAACCACTGAAAAACTTCCATTACTATTGCCTCCTTAATCATTTAGAACCCATTTACTTTCCTTTGCCTAAATCCAAAACCCTTAATCCTCTAAGTCTCCTCTGTGATACCTTGTCAAAGAATTTCAGTCGTCCACATACACTGCATTTTCCCCACCTGTAACCTCCAGAGTTTGTGGAAGTTTCTCCCTCTCTACTAACTCAGGTGATTTGTAAAGATGCTTGCTTTTTAAAAAAGTGTGTTCTGGATAATGTATACCTTTTTAAACAGCTTCTTCAACTCATCTTGCAACAAAGATTTGGGTATGTGAATCCCATCTATTCTGCTCCTTTAAAATGGTTTCTTTTAGTTTCCAGTTCTTCTCATCTTACTTCTGGAATGCATCACTCCGCATTAAGCACTATATTAATGCATTTTTTTCACTGTATGTTGCACTTTTATTACTGATCTTATCAAACCAAACTTTACCAAGAGATAGAGTGGATACCTACATTCAGCGTAGCAGTCTGCCTGGGGTCTGATTGCTTTACCTAGAGTGTAGCTGAGCCAAACCAGGAAGATTACAGACTTGGTCTCTGCTAAATTAAGTAGCAGATCTCAATCTCAAACTAGGTTAGTTTGTTGTAAGCTGCTGATATTCAGCTTAAAAATCATTCGCCAGGCAATTTCCCAAATCAGTTAGTTTTGAGATTTTCCTCCCTCTGCCATTAGTATTCATGACACCAGTCACTTTTTTGATGCAATAACAAAGACTAAGGGACAGTCCTGCATAAACCTAGGAAAATCCAATATAATGCATTTCACAATGGTAAAGGGTACAAACAAAAAGACTTCCCTTGATTGTGAAATGACATGAAACAGCTGCATTTTATTTCATTAGCAGCTAAAAGTCTACGTTACTTCTTTGAGCCCAAAGATTCACAAAATTCCAGTGAAAAATTTCCTGCAACTTGGAATTTTTCGTAACTTGACAAAAATCCAAGGCAAAAAGGCACAGCTTAAAACAGCAGGGAATGCATTTGCAGGATGCTGAGCTGAGAATTGTTGGCAGAAATGCATGGTTGCAAGTGGCAAAACAAGACAGGACAGTTAACCCAAAACACTCTCAAAAGGAGGGGAAGCAGAAAATCAACTTAGCTGATAGAAGCAATAACTTCAAAGACCAACATTTCCCAAATTCACACCTCTTAAATCTAGAGCCAGGAGAAGAGGAACTAGGAGAGACCTGTACTGACAAATGATCCAAACATTAGAGCATTGCATAAGTATTGCACAACAAAATTTCATCCAAATAATTTAAAATACTAGGGACTTGAAAAATTCTGAAGCGCAGCTATCCATTTATTTCAAAGATTAACTTCATTCTAACAAGATAATGATGTGATTTTAGGGTATCTAATATTCAAATGTTTTAAAACTCTCATCACTACAGATAGGTAATATGAAAGGCAGATAGGCCAAGCAGACAGGAAAGTGTAGGCAAAACTGACTAGAAGTACACAACTGCAATTATATCAAAGTTTATTGTTTACATACCACCAATACAATCTATTGCATTTTCATCTTTCACAATGTTAATGACAGTCAAACTCACTTCCAAGGTGCTACAAACTCCCATTAGCCTCCAATCTATAGACTAGAGGTAATTCTCACCAACTTTCTGCAAAGTCCACTGCTGTACAACTTGCTGTGCATACCCATAGTGTTTCGTTGCCAGAATGAAAACCCTAAATTGGAAAACCCCAACTTCGATAGCACAGTTTGCCTAATTTTAAGTACTGGCAATGGCAATAAATATCAGACCAGGTGACAAGAAGTTACCTAATGATAAGTAAATGAATGTAAGTGTATATAGCTAGCATGGCACAAGATGGTTCTTGACGCAGCAATGCAATAAAGAAGAACCCAAATACGAGGTAAACATTCTCTTTAATTTATGCCACTACGACGTCCATTCTTTTTGCAGTGAATCTCATTGCAAGGATACAATACAATACACCACCATGTCTAATCTGGCAATGTTAAATTCACTAATTAGTTCAAAGAGCCGGTCAATGGTGTGTCGGTCAGATTTCCAATGATGTGCAGCCAAACATTACAACTTGTCCAGGAAGTTATCCAGAGCTGGGATGCCCTCTTTCAGGCCCTTACGTTTACGGGTTTCAGCCACAACCTGGAATGGGCGGGTTGCTGAATCAAAAGGATCACCAGGTAGGATCTGCCAGTGGTCAAAGACACATTGTGGGAAAGCCTGGCCGCCTGTATTAGACCTCAGGTCAGCTGTGAAACCTGTTTAGAAAAAGTACAACACTTGACAATTCTCTCATTGTAATAATCATGAATTAAACCAATCAAAATTACAACCTATGCTACACAGCAGGAACATTGCCTCCAGAAAGCTAAAGCTCAGGGATCAATACATCCTAAGGATTGAAGACTAACAAATCAGAAATTAATTCATACACTTTTCTTGCTTAAAAGTGCAGACAAGCCCAACATACGCAAGAAGCCACTCACTGATTTTTGATGCTGTAAATAGTCTATGACTGGCAGAACAAATTTGACTTTAGCCAGTATTGCTATCCTACGTCCCTGTACTGCAATCAAGATGGAAAAGGTCTGACTGTAAAACTCAAGGGAGGAAAACGGAATGGGAAAGGAGCATTACAGACAAGTCATCCTGTTGCTGCGCTCAAGATTCACTAGTACTGGCAGTGCTTCACACCCGGACAATCATTTCAAAACCGTCTATGGGAAGGTGCATCAAATTACTTACCAAATGATTCATTTACGGGTAGGTAGGCCTTGACAACAAACATGGGTGTGCCCGCAACATGGGATTCCTCAAATACATGACCACGTTTCCTATTCAGTACACCATAGATACCACCAACCACCTGTTCAGGGCACTGTAATTCAAGGGATCATTACATTCATTAGTGCAATTCAAAAGGAACATTGGATTAACACTGAAGTCAAATGCTGTTGTCTTGAGAATTATCTGTCCCCTAGATAATTTTACAGCAAGTAAAAAAAGGGAAATCCATGGCCGTTTGCTAAGAAACATAATAGTTGATTATTCAATAGAGAATCACCAGAAAATCCATCTAACAGCTACTGGTTATATTGCAAAGCCTCCACCCGGTATTTCACTGCCCCATAGTGAAATGTCAACACCTCCAGCTCTAATTGGAAGTGCCTGAAATTGAGTTGGGTCAGAGGATCAGTTCAAGCACTCCCACTTCCAAGCTGAACAAAATGAGGCAAATTTTACAGATTATTAACAGCTTTCAGATTTGATTCTCCCAAAACATAATATTAACAAGTCCCAATACCTGAATCTCAACCAGATAGACTGGCTCCATGAGTCTTGGCTGGGCAGTCAGCACACAGGCATACAGACATCTTCTTGCAGTGGGGATGATCTGACCACCACCACGATGGATAGCATCAGCGTGCAGGGTTACATCGTGAATGTCAAATCGCACTCCGCGCATGTTCTCATCACACAGAGCACCCTGGAGGAAAAAGATGGAAAGCATTATGCTCTAGCTTGCCTACATCAAATAGAATAAAAATGTCCACAAGCTCATTAAACCACAGGTTGGCCCTCAGAGCCTGGTGCACAATCTTTTCGGAATACTAAGCATCAAAATCACAGATGTGCTTTTAATAAGTCAGCTTCACAGTATATTATATCAGTTCATTTCCAACTCTCTATTAGCCACCATGCATCTCCCTCCATCAGGTGTTCTAAGGCTCCACCTGTGGAGAGGTTACATCAAAAATCCAAAGCAATACAAAGGAAATAAGCTCACCTCTTTGGCTGCCCACTGAAATCCAGCAACAACGCTGTCCTTAATTTCATTGAGATATTGGACTCCCTTGGTCACATCAATTAGCATATTTGGCCCTGTACCATCAGGTCCAAAGCACCAGATCTTACGAGCTTCCGTGACATCCCACTCATACTTTTCAACAAGATATCTAGCACGTTGCTTGAGCTCTTGACGGGCAGCAACATCACCCTTATCGATGTCTTCTGGCAGGCCCTCGGGCATTGGTCGAGCCTTCATGTACAGCCTGTTGTGCTTGTTGGGAGACTTGGACAAACACATTACGTTGGATTCTTCAGCAACAGTCTCACGGTAAGACACAACTGGGTCAGATTTCTGGACACAAAAGAAAAAAAAAGCGCCAATCTTATGCTAGTTCATGTCAGCAGAAGCCCATGGGTACAATGCAAACCCACTGTCCTTACCTTAATGGGGATGCAAGCGTGGTCCTCTTCGAGATCTTTCAGGCAGATTTCCAAATGCAGCTCACCAGCACCAGCAATGATGTGTTCACCAGATTCCTCAATAATACACTAAAGAGAGAGACAAAGAAAGGCTTAGCAACACAACGATTTCATTTTTACCCCACCAAGACAATTTAACAAAACCACATGAATGACCTACCTGCACCATGGGGTCAGACTTAGCAAGGCGCTTCAGACCTTCAACCAACTTCGGCAGGTCAGCTGGGTTTTTGGCTTCAACAGCAACACGTACAACAGGGCTGACACTGAATTTCATCACTCTCAAATTGTGAGCTTGGTCATATGTGGTAATGGTTCCAGTCTTCACCAGGTATTGATCAACACCAACAAGCCCCACGATGTTTCCACAAGGCACATCTTCAATAGGCTCCACATAACGACCCATCATCAGAATTGTTCTGCAAGTCAAAATAAATGCGATAGTAATAAATAGAAAGGGCTCAAAACCATTCAATGAAACAACCCCAAAATCATTACCATTATATAGTGATCTCAGGAATCCTTACCCAATACTTTTGACTCCTGTGTTGTGTATTATTTTTCATCTCAAGAGGGGGTGAGACTTAATCGCCATCAATACATGTTGTGGTAAATATCTAATAGCTCTGATTGGATAAGTTTGCTACACTCAATGCAATGAATTTTAGACAAATTCCAAAACTGCCAAAATTACTAGATCTCCAAGAGAATACTTTTAAGTAAAGACCCTTAAATCAAGGGGTCAAATTGAGTTTTTAATAGTTACAGCATCATGGAGAGCACCTACAACCTATACCCCACAATACCAACCTTTGGATAGGCTTCAAGTAAAGGTCTTCCTTCTTGCCTGGAGTATAGTTTGGTCCCATGATTCGGACCTTAAGACCAGTAGAAACAACACCGGAGAAGACACGGCCAAAGGCATAGAATCTGCCCTTGTCAGTCGTGGGGACCATCTTGGAGATGTACATCATCAATGGGCCTTTTGCGTCACAGTTCTTAATGCCTTATGAAAAAGAAATAGGACTTTAAGTTCATTCTCGACACTAACTTTGCCTAGCAGCCTGAGAAAGAGCTATGTAGAAAGTGAAAATCCTCTCAGCCAGATTGTTTTGGTTTATAGCAAATGTCCAAATGGAAACTTTAACAAAATTTGGCACCGAGCCATATAAGGAGATACGAGGCCAGGTAGCCAAAAGCTTTTAGAGGTAGGTTTAAGGGGTACCTTAATAGGAAAGAGGCAGAGAAGTTTAGAGGGGGAAATTCTAAATTTAGGACCTGGCAGCTGAAGGCACACCCAGAAAAATACTCTGCATTTATATAGGGCATTCAGGTGTCTCAAAAAGCACCTTTTAGCCAATTAGCACTTTAAAAGTGCTATCGCTGTTGTGGGAAACACAGCAGTCAAGCAAGCTCTCATAACAGTGAGAATTACCAGATACGGCTCTTCAATGACTGAAGTGTAAATATTGGCCAGCATTCCAGGTTAACTCCCCATCTCTCTTGCTAGAGGATCTTTCATATTGATCCCAGGCAGCCTTGCTTTAACGTCTATCCAAAAGACAGGACCTCCAATAATGCAGCACTCCCTCATTACCGCGTTGGGCTATCAATTCTGCAGTGGGACTTGAACCCAGAATCTTCTGAATCAAGAGTGTGTTCTACCCCGAGCCACAGCTGAACAATTAATGATGCTAACAACACTGTTTAAGAGGCCAGAACCAGAGGAGCGCAGAGCTGGAGATAGTGAGAAAAAGGGAGTGGGGAAGGCCATGTTAAAATAAGAATTGCATTCCAAACATTAAATAATGAACTGGGAGCCAAATGTAGATCAGCAAGCACAGAAATGATAGGTGAACAGATTGGAGGAAGTTAGGACACAGGCAGATGTGGTCAGAAGCCCATCTCAGTGTCAAATACACCAAGGCTGCAATTAATCTGGTTCAGTCTCAAGACTGGGGTCAGGGGGACAGACAGAGTTGCTGGCAGGATCCGATAACAGCCAAGACATTGGAAAGGTCAAGAGAGGTGCCTGTGAGGTAGAGCAGAGGGTCAATACATGTGGAAATTGACACTGTTTTTGAAAGCTGCCGTCAAGGGACAGCAATAGATGAAAAATAGGAGGGAGCCAAGGACAGATCCTTGGAACACACCATGGATAATGGTGCAGGAGCAGGAAGGAGAGCCATTAGAGAGGATTCTCCAACTACAACTGCATAGAAAAGATTGCAACCGGACATGCAGTCTCACGCAGATGATAATGAAGGAGGCACTTGGGAGGAGGATGGTATCCAGTGTTGCAGACAGGGATGGCATACCACTGTCACAGTGGGTGCAACTGACTGATAAGAGCTGGTACTGTGGTAGACAGAAACCTGATTAGATGGATTCAAACATGGAGCTCTGGGAAAGATGGACATGAATTTGAGAGAGAAAAGGGAAGTTGGAGATGGGGAAGCCTTACAAGGATGGAGGGAAAAGACTGCAATATGTTCTGAGTTTGTCCTGCTCACACTGGAGTGGATGACAAGGAAATTTGCTACAGGGTTCGCATAGAAGGGAGTTGGTTTTAAAATACCAGATGTGGCATGCAGAAGCAGGCATCCAGATCTGCAGCAGGCAACACAACCGCGAGAAACCAAATCTAATGTGGATTAACCCTGCTAGAACAAGAAAACACTGTAGCAACAGAACCTTCACTTTGGATGGGGGAAAATGGTGGAAGATAGGAAGAAAGAAAATGAATGGGCTAGCTGAGCTGCGTCAGGTAATACATTGTAAAGTGGTGCACTGATATCCTATTGGAGTCCATGACATTTACTTTGCAGCTCCATTGGAAGCAAGCTTATTCAGGCTACACTTTGCGGCTCAACTCTTGGATAGTTTGTCTCAGCAAATGCACTTTTAACCTACCCATGGCAGCCTCATCATCAGGGGGTCCCTCATACAGAAGGTCACAACGATATCTCTGAGCAGTGACAGGAGATGGGAGGTGAATGGTGATCATCTGTAACAGAGCATCACCTGCGGGCAACCAGCGACGCATCACAGCCTGCACAAAAGAAAACTCTTTTCAAATTCAAAATTCAAGACACATGCTAAGAAACAGAAATACTAAAGTTACAGCAAGTGGTGTTTGTAACAAGAGAAATGAGGTGTCAATTTGAAGAAAAAAGGCATCTGAATCTGTATGCATGAAACAAGCCTAATGTTCAAACAATGCTCCAATATGGTGGCAAAGGAAAAGCTATTATACATTTGTCCTACTAGATCCTGAGAGAAGTGTGAACAGAAGTATAATCTTGAACTGAACAATAGTGCCAAGATACTTCAGCTGATCTTATGCCAGTTGGACTCTCTCTGGTTCCCTACAAGGCTGAAGAACTACTCACCTTTAGCAGAGGTTTGCCCTCTTTGGACTTATCTTCATTGTCCAGCTTAATGTCAAGCTTCTGAATTAATTTTTCAGTCTCTTCCTTCTTGAAATTCATAATTGCATCGAAGACCTGTGAAGAAAACACCCATCAGCATTACTTCATTGAAAGTGTTTTAAGATCAGTCCATTCATTGGTTTATGTGGCAGCATTTACATTGAGTGCCAATAGTTTCCTCTGCACCAACAGATCAAACTCCAGTTTAAAAATAAACTTCTTGAGCTTCAGACATTTGCTTTTCATCACTGAAGAGTCAGGTCAAAGTGAAGAAATTACAGACAGGTCATCACATTGAGCTCAGTATAAACCTTGTTAGTTCCCATGTGCTAGTTTGCCATCTTACCTTGAAGATCGGATCCAAGATAAGTTGACAGAAGGTTCTGGGCAACTTCTTACCATCAGCATTGTTAGAAGACTTGCTGAATTTACCAGCAGCAGGATCAAAATACCTGAAATGGAAAGGAAAGATAATGAAGAATCTGATGCCAGTTTTCTAAAGCCCACCTGGAACTGTTCACAGGAACCAGCAGCCCTATCTGACTTCCATAAAGAACTCCCAAGTCAATTACATGGGAAGTAAAAGGAGCATATTGTAAGTAGTAAATGTAAAAATGACAAATTGCTCATTTCTGCCAGTGTATCTATTCTGGTGTGTTGCATGTCACAATTAGCCAACCTCAGCAGTTTTGAAGCTCATTACAGATTGACTGACTAGACAGTAGCCAGTTACACACAAAGGGCGTGGAGGTATAAGCTTTAAATGATTTGAAATGGAATAAAAAGACAAAAGAAATCAAGTTATCCCAAAGGACTTTTGTAGCCACTGAATTACTTTTGAAGCTTGGCCACCGTTACATGGGAATGCCTGCTTGCATGCAGCAAACTTTTACACAGTTAAATAGTAATATTTTGTACTGGTTGAAGAAAACTGGTGGCCAGGACTCCACAATAGTATAAATGGGGTCGATTACATTTGCTTAAATGTTTAATATCTCACTTGAAAGATAGCCCCTGATCAAAACATGAACTTGAGTGCAATGTCTAGGTTGAAGTGGGCCTTAAAATTCATAATCTTCAAGTGTGATGCCTATCTAAACTAAGATAATATAAACCAAATGTAACCCTGTTGTAAATACTTGCATAAAGTACAAGTACTGCAATTTGAAATAATCAGGACATGCTGGAAACATCATCAGACAACATCGCTAGAGAAAGATGCAAGGTTGCTGATCTGAAACAGCTGTCTCTCTACAGAAAGAACTTGACCTGCTGAGTATTTTTGGGTGTGTCCTGGTTCTATCATAAAAACATTCTAGGTAATAAAAGCTCACCTATCACCCCACAGTTTTTTCATCATATCTTCTACTTTCTTGGCATGCTCGTGTGCTGTAAGGGCAGCATCACCCTTGGCAGAAAATTTGGCAACATACATCTCTGCAAACTGCTTTAGGGTGAAGGCCCAACCATGGAGTCCAGAACCAAAACCAACTGTTCCAAAAATTGGATCAACCTGAAAGAAAAAAAGCCATGGTTAGAGCTACCTGAGTGGGCCTGGCAGCAGGCAGCACAATGAATCACAATCCAAAGGATGGTACAGATAGGTTTTAGGCGTTATCACTAGTCATACGTCATAGCCATTCCCAGCTGTGCTAGACAGTATCCCATACAATTCTTTGAGAAGTGGGGAGAAATAGTTATGCTTGGAGGGAGTAAGTTATTGAGCGAATGCAATTTTTAAAAATAAAAATAAGGACAAGTACGCAGACTGCCCAAGTGAACTACTTATCTATTATAAAATCTGCAATTCCAATAGCATTTAGGAGCCAAGACTGGTTGGTAAACATTTGACAGCAATCACAGGAAGGTGAAATAAAATTTATCAATATGCATTTAATTCCTCTGCCAATCTGGCACACCTATAAGCAGGACACCAAACCCACCCCATTTCTTCTTAGCCAGATTCATGCTACAAGTTGTTTGCTCCTTGTGCTGTTTGCAGCTAGCACATATGGACATCAGATAGAGACAGGTTAGGTTAATGCTCTAACCAACAACCTTCCAAAACAGAAAATGCTGCAAATACTCAGGTCCACAGCATCTGAAGAAACATTCATTCATTCAGAAGGTCACAGTTCTGAACCTCTCACTTACTTATTTTGTTTTTGTATTATACTTCCAAAACCCTCCTTTAACAGAAAAATTACTGTCACTTCCAAAATGTCCAGCAGGAACAGGAAAACTAAAGAAATGCAAATGAAAGGCTTCAAGATATGGTTAGACTTAACAAGCTCTCTATGGCCTGTAACATAATTGTGCTAAATAAAAACCATAACGAACAGGAGTAAAGCTCATCTTTCTACCAAAGAACTATAATCCAATAAAGTACAAACCAACATTAGGAAATAAAATGTTCGCTCAGGACAGTTGGTTACAATCCAGTCAGAGATAGCAGTATGGTTCTGTAGTAGATTGGAAGGACTGTGGGGTGGTGGGGTGCAGGGTGGCGTGTGCGCAGTCCTAGAACCAGGGCACAATTTCAGAATAAGAGGTAGTCATCTAGGACTGAGGAGAAGGTGGACTTTCTTCAGTCGGAGGGTGATGAATCTTTGGAACTCTCTACCCCAGAGGACTGTAGAGGCTCAGTCATTTGCGTACGTTCAAAGTAGAGGCCGATAGATTTCCAGATGCCAATGAAATCAAGGGATATGAGGATAGAGCAGGAAGATGGTGTTGAGGTGGATCAGCCATGATCTAGTTAAATGGCGAAGCAGTCTCAAGGGGCTGAATGGCCTACTCCTGCTCCTATGTAGTAGTCAAGCAAGAAAGGGTCGTCAGGTAACCAACATCCAGAAATCTATCAGTTGGAGGCCTTGAGAATGAAAGAGATCTTTCAAATATTAACTGACAACTGATGGCAGTATAGAGGAGAAAAACAGGGACCAGAATTGGCTGCAGTGCTAGAATATACAATTGGTTCATACTCATTGGCGTTAGGCACATGCATCATTAATAGTAATAAAATCTCCACATGAAATCCATTTAATTGCACTCTTACCATAATGTTTCCCATTGGGCCATTCTCATCTTCACCGTAGGTAGAGATGATGACATTGACATTTTCCACAATGCGCTGGAAGGTCTGGTAGAGCTCCTCAGGGACAAGCTGCAGCTCAAGCAAGGCACGGTCCATTTTGTTCATCATCAGCACAGGCTTGATACGTTCAGCAATGGCCTGACGCAGCACGGTTTCAGTTTGCACGCATACCCCTGAAAAGAAGCAATAATTCCACTTTAGTCACAGGTTCAATTTAGAACCAAAGCAATTTATGCCTAGAGGTGCCACCTACAAGGCCATTTTAACCCAGATGTGAGGTGATGTTATTACAGGAAGCAGCTAGACCAGCATTCCATGGGATTAGTTGCAATCCTCAAACTCAGTTGCTGGTTCCAGCCATGCACGGAGTTTCTAAGCAGAAGCCAGCATCTCACTTCGCAAGAACTCAGCAGAAACTTGAGATCAGCATCTAGATTCTTGGCCATGGGTAAATAAGCCATTAGTAAAATTACTGAAAAAATTCAGTTTTAAAGCCCATTTACTTGGTTCACTTTTTGGTATAATGCAAAATGGTGGCCACTGTCATGCACGTATCACTTACCAGAGACACAGTCCACCACGACGAGAGCACCATCAGTTACACGCAGAGCAGCTGTTACTTCAGAGGAGAAATCAACATGCCCAGGTGAGTCGATCAAGTTGATGAGAAAACCACTGCCATCTTTGCACTGCTTGATGAAAGCCAAATCTTGCTCCTTGAGCTCGTAAAACAGGGAGATGGCACTATACCAAAACAAAAGTCAAAATAGTTATGTTATCTCTTATTGCAACAGCCAGCATGAAAGGCTTTAACTGGAGAGTAGCAACTATGCTGCATTGTGGAGTTATATTAGAATTGGCACCCTAGTGACACAGGGAAATAATATACACATGAAGGGGTGAGGTCATAACCAGGTTAGAGTAATGCTCAGTGCCCCAACTCTCTGACAACCAGCTGTAAAACCACTCAGGGAAGATGCAACTATCGACTTGATCTGGAAACCTCTGATACTGTAAAAGTGCAGCCTTCAAAATGAAGCAAATGGAAGAAAACGAAGTCCAAATCACTCACGTAGATTTAATGGTGATGCATCTTTCTTGTTCATCTTTGCGAGTGTCAGTGAACCTGGTTTCACCAGCACGTGAAGAGGCAATGATTCCAGCCTTCGACACCAGAGAGTCAGTGAGGGTGGACTTGCCGTGGTCCACATGCGCAATCACAGACATGTTACGGATGTTGGACTTTTTGTCCATGATGGCACGGATCTGGTCTACTGTGAAGTTCACCTGAAAAATGAGAAAGTGAGTCTCAGTGGAAGTACCAACTACATGGCCAGAAATGACTGCCTGTCAAGTAGAACAGAGAAAGCAAAGCTGTGTGCACACAAATTTGATGAAATTATTGCAAGATATATATGTCTTCGAGACAGCAATGACATTTGTGACGTGGCTCTCCTTACTCTGTTCCATAGTCCTACAATAAAAAGGGGGGAACCATCCCAATATGCTGAATATTTTACTTTAGCCCTCCCCCCAACCCCGACAAAAAACAGGACACTTGCAGATTGCACTAAACCAGATTCGTATTTATTCACAATTGCGAACCAACGCCGCATTGCAAGAGAAATTGGAGCACACTCTCCCTCCAATTTAAAAACACTCGAACAAATACAAGCCAAAACATACCATAGTTGACCTTAAATCAGGGGCTGCGGATCAATATCCTGTATTAGAGGTCGCTCCGAGGCTTTAAAAACACAGACGGGGCAGCTCTTGGAAATCCGATCACGTTAACTGCACCGTGTGCCGCAATCAGTCCCCGCTTAAGTAACAGGGCCGGATGAGTCAGGCTTCTGCCGCCGCCAAACAATGCGGAGGAGAAGCCCAGCGGCCCGGGGGCCACGTAACCCCGGTATCCACCCTGCAGACCCGGGGGGGGGGGGGGGTGACACCGGCCGGCGTCACAAGGACAAACCGCTGCGTGATTGACCCCCCCACTACCCCACCCTCCCTATGCGGCAACCGGACACCAGCTCCACGTGGCAAAAAGGGGCCGTTCGCCACCCCTGGAGCTGGATCAAGGATCCGAGGCCGCTTGAAGAACCCCCTCCCCCCGCCCCGGCCTCCCTCAATCCGGCCTCTGAGTGACGCACAGCCGCGCCCAGCGGGGCCGGAAACCAGGAGACCGCTCCCCCCCGTCCCCGCCCGCCGCACAAATCGCCCTCGGCACAATCAGCAGCAGAAACATCCCCCCCCCCCCCCCCCCGCCCTTCCCCAACCAGCCGGCTGCGCAACACCCGGGCCGGGCCTGACGGGAGGCCCACATCGCCTCCATTGTCACCGCGCCCGCCGCCCCTTCATCCGTGATAGGGGGGGGGGGGGCAGGGAGAAGGGGAAATATCGGCGCCGCCACCAACACATCCACCCTCAATATCGCGCTGAAAATTTGCACCAGGGTGCCCGGCGCCCGCTCTGATTTCGAAAAGGCGCCGCCGACTCACCATTTTGCCGGATGGCGGTGGATTGTTTGGCGCTGAGACTCCGGCTTCTATCCGCCTTACAGGACGGGCGGATGAGGAAAGGACCGGTTCCAGCAACTTCCGGCCTTTTACTAGCCGCAGCTGCGTCACGTGATCCCCGCCGTAGACCTGGTCCTCCCGGGCACCCCGCCACCTACAGGCGGGGAGGGCAAACTGCAACACCCCAAACCAAGTGGCAGAAACTCGTCATTCCAAGGACTTTAAATATAAACACAAATGTATTCAACCAACACTTTCAGATGGTGACAAATCAGATTTTGTTTATGATAAAGGCAAAATACCGAAGATGCTGAAAATCAAGGAAATAAAAACAGGAATTGCTGGAAATACTCAGCAGGTCTGGCTGCATCTGTGGAGAGAGAAGCAGAGTTTGAGTAGACTATGACTTCTTCAGAACTGGGAGTGGTGGGGTATCAGTGTGGCAGAGCAAATAGGGCTACGGAGTCCACCAGAATCTGAAGAGATAAAAGCAAAAAACTGCAGATGCTGGAAATCCAAAACAAAAATAAAAATACCTCGGAAAACTCAGCAGGTCTGGCAACATCTGCGGAGAGGAACACAGTTAACGTTTCGAGTCCGTATGACTCTTCAACAGAACTCTGAAGAGAGTTGGCTGCACAGGATTTCAGAAGTACAGTGCAGTCAATGTATGGAGGAATTTGACAGTAAGGATTTTGAAATTCATGGTCTGGAGGTCAGCAAAGTCAAGGGTGTTGGGTGGGTAGGATAGGATACGGGTCTAATATTATAGTTGAATTTGAATTTATAGAAGATAAGCTGCACAAGCATCGGGCAAATCATATCATTGTCATCGGCAGCCGTCCCTCGCTTCAAGGCTGATGTCTACGCAAGAGTCACAAATTTCTGCCATGAGTCTTCATATGACTGAACGGGCTGATTCTTGACCCACAGATCTTTGGGCACATGGGGCAGGATATCCCACCAGGTAGTGGGATCCAGAGTGCAGGATTTGCCTCCCTTTTTACCTTCTCCGTCACTGCCCTGCCTTATCATTAAAACATTGTCACTTAAAGCATGATGCAGCTTGGTGCACAAGTTGTCATTTTGAACAATAGGTGCACTGCGGCAGCAGTGTGTACCATATAAAAAATGCACAGCAGCAACCTGCCAAGCCTCCTTCAACAGCACCTTCCAAATGCTGCATCTTCTACCATCTGGAAGAACAAGGGCAGCAGATGCAAAGGAATACTACCAGCTGCAAGTTCCTCTCCAAGTCACATATGATCCTGGCTTGGAACTATATCACCATTTCTTCACAGTCGCTGGGTTGAAATTCAGGAACTCCCTCTGGAACAGCACTGTGGGTGTACCTACACCATATGGACTGCAGCAACTCAAAAAGGCAGTTCACCACTACCTTCTCATAGGCAATTAGGGATGGGTAATAAATGCTGGCCTAGCCAGTGACACTCGCACCCCTTGAACAGATTTTTAAAAAAAGGTAGTTGGGAAGCACTGAGTTATGGAGCAAGGATGATAACTTAGAGGTAATCATGTACACAATACCACAGTAATGTTTTTCCTTGGTGGTCTTAGCTTACTCTTCTGAAACATCCCATCACATATACGAGATACCCGCGTTCTTGGACTACCTTGCCAGAATCTTATTTTGTGATCCATCATCCCATTGATAATCTATTCCAGCTTTCTATCATTCTCTTAATGATAAAGTTATGGCCATCAGAATTTTCCTACATCTAAATTTCTCTATATTCCTGTAATTGAAAATCTTTATTAAATTGCTCCATATCCTGTTCTTTTCAAGAGTTAAATCTCAAAATAGATTTAACCTATCCTGTTGTTAGGAACTCTATCTGCCTCCTCTCTACCCATTTACCTAACCTATCCAGATTCCTTTGGATTACCACATACTTGTTAGCTAGTCCATCCCATTTGGTCTTGTACCAGGTGTTTGAGAACAATAATTCTCCAAATTATTTGTAGACCAGTGTTCAAACACCAACCCTCTGGAAACCCTGCAAAACTCTGAACAATTGGTTCCACTCTGATGCCTCCTAACACACTGCACTCAACACTACACCTGTTACACACCAATTCAGCCTTTGACATCTTTCCCACAGGAACACATATTATCTTTTATGTACAACATTAAGGCAGATGATATCACAAAAGGAAGCATATAAATAAGAGAGGATCTCAAAGGTAAGGAAGGATAGCATGCCATGGTCATATAGGATGTTTCTGACTGCTTTCTTGAAAAATAGAAATGCCTTGCATAGTAGAACACAGTAAAATTTCAAAATTTGCCAATGATACCAAACTTGAACGTGTGGCAAACAGTGAGGATGATACTAATCGACTGCAACAGGACTTCAATAGGCTAACAGAATGGGCAGATGGAATTTAATATAGAGAAGTGTGAGGTGATGCACTTTGGCAGAAGGGCTAGGGACAGGCAATATAGGCTTAATGGCACAGGTCTAAAACGTTTGTAGGGACAGACCGTCCTGGCAGTTAATGTGCAGATCTTTGAAGATGGCAGGATATATTGAGAGAGTAGTTAGCAAAGATATGGGATCTTTGACTTCATAAATAGTGGTATTGAGCACAAAAGCAGGGAAGCTTTGGTGAACCTTTATAAAGCTGTGATTATGCCCCAACTAGAGTATTGCATCCAGTTCTGGTCACAATTTAGAAAGGATGCAAAGGTCCTTTAGAGGGTGGAGAAGAGATTTACCACAACTGGTTCCAGAGATGAGGGATTTTAGTTATGAGGTTAAGTTGGAGATGCATGGGGCAATGGTGGTTGAGGGGAGATTTGATAGAGATGTACAAGATTATGACAGGTTTAGATAAGGTAGACAAAGAAGAGCTGTTCCTATTAGCTGATAGTACAAGGACTCAGGGACATAGATTTAAGGTTGTGGGCAAGAGATATGGGATGTGAGGAAAAACTTTTTTTTGCAGTGAGTGATGGTGACCTGGAACTCACTATGAGGGTGACAGAAGCAGAGACGATATATGATTTCAAAAGGGAATTGGATAGGCGCTTAAGGGAAATAAACTTGCAGGGCTAAGAGGATGTTGCGGGGGTGGTGGGGGGGGTGGGGGGGGGGGGTCGCGGGAGGAGAAAGGAGGGTGGATTGCTCTACAGAAAGCCAGCATGAATTTGATGGGCCAAATGACCTCATTCTGTGCATTATGATTCCATAACTGACTTGTCCAGTCTTGCTACTATTCAAAGCACAGAAACAACAAAGTAGAAGTGTGAGTAACACACAATTCCAATATTAGAAAACTTTGTGAAGATCATCCTCAAACAGGCCTGGCTATTCTAACTCACTAATTCCCAAATGGCCAGGAAACATCAGAAATCATGGTGACTTTTTAGTTCCAGAACAAAGAAAGAACAACAAAGAACAAAGAAAAGTACAGCACAGGAACAGGCCCTTCAGCCCTCCAAGCCTGCGCCGATCATATTGCCCGTCAACTAAAACATTTTGCACTTCCGGGGTCCGAATCCCTCTATTCCCATCCTATTCATGTATTTGTCAAGCTGCCTCTTAAACCCCACTATCGTACCTGCTTCCACCACCTCCTCTGGCAGCAAATTCCAGACACTCACTACCCTCTGCATAAAAAACTTGCCCCGCACATCTCCTCTATAGTTTTCTCCTCTCACCTTAAATCTATGTCCCCTAGTAATGGACTCTTCCACCCTGGGAGAAAGCTTCTGACTATCTACTCTGTCCATGCCATTCATAATTTTGTAAACTTCTATCAAGTCGCCCCTCAATCTCCGTCGCTCTAGTGCGAACAATCCGAGTTTCTCCAACCTCTCCTCATAGCTAATAACCTCCAGACCAGGCAGCGTCCTGGTAAACCTCCTCTGCACCCTCTCCAATGCCTCCATATCCTTCTGGTAATGTGGTGACCAGAATTGCACGCAATATTCCAAGTGTGGCCTAACCAAGGTTCTGTACAGCTGCAGCATGACTTCCCAGCTTTTATATTCAATACCCCTGCCAATGAAGGCAAGCATGCCATATGCCTTCCTGACTACCTTATCCACCTGCGTTGCCACTTTCAGTGACCTGTGAACCTGTACACCCAGATCCCTCTGCCCGTCGATGCACTTAAGGGTTCTGCCATTTATTGTATAATTCCTGCCTGTATTAGACCTTCCAAAATGCATTACCTCGCATTTGTCCGGATTAAACTCCATCTGCCATTTCTCCGCCCAAGTCTCCAACCGATCTATATCCCGTTGTATCCTTTGACAATCCTCCACTGTCTGCAACTCCTCCAACCTTAGTGTCGTCTGCAAACTTACTAATTAGCCCAGTTACATTTTCCTCCAAATCATTTATGTATACTACAAACAGCAAAGGTCCCAGCACTGATCCCTGCGGAACTCCACTAGTCACTGCTACCCTCTGTCTTCTATGACCAAGCCAATTCTGTATCCATCTTGCCAGCTCACCTCTGATCCCGTGTGACTTTACCTTCTGTACCAGTCTGCCATGAGGGACCTTGTCAAAGGCCTTACTAAAATCCATGTATATAACATTCACTGCCCTTTCATCGTCGATCATCTTTGTCACTTCCTCGAAAAACTCGATCAAGTTAGTGAGACACGACCTCCCCTTCACAAAACCATGCTGCCTCTCACTAATACGCCCATTTGCTTCCAAATGGTAGTAAATCCTGTCACGAAGAATCTTCTCCAATAATTTCCCTACCACTGGCGTAAGGCTCACCGGCCTGTAATTTCCTGGATTATCCCTGCTAGCCTTCTTAAACAATGGAACAACATTGGCCATTCTCCAGTCCTCTGGGATCTCACCCGTAGCCAGTGAGGATACAAAGATTTATGTCAAGGCCTCAGCAATCTCCTCCCTTGCCTCCCTCAGTACTCTGGGATAGATCCCATCTGGCCCTAGGGACTTATCCACCTTAATATTCTTCAAGACGCCTAACACCTTTTTTGATCTCAACATGATCCAAGCTATCTACACACTCTTCCCTAGACAAATCGACTGCTAAGTCCTTCTCCTTAGTGAATACTGATGAGAAATATTCATTTAGTATCTCTCCCATTTCTTCTGGCTCCACACACAGATTCCCACCTCTGTCCGAGTGGGCCTACCTTTTCCATGGCTACCCTCTTGCTTTTTACATATGTATAAAAGGCTTTGGGATTTTCCTTAATCCAGGTTGCCAGTGACTTTTCATGACCCCTTTTAACCCTCCTGACTCCTTGCTTAAGTTTCTTCCTAATTTCTTTATATTCATCTGTTCCCAGCCTTCTAGCCCTTACGAATGCTTCCCTTTTCTTTTTGACTAATCTCACAATATCCTTCGTTATCCAAGGTTCCTGAAACTTGCCCTGCTTATCCTTCATCCTAGCAGGAACATGCCGGTCCCGAATTCTTATCAACTGACGTTTGAAAGCCCTCCCACATGTCAGTTGTTGATTTGCCCTCAAACATCCGCCTCCAGTCTAGATTCCTCAGTTCCTGCCTAATATTGTTATAATTAGCCTTCCCCCAATTAAGCACCTTAACCCGAGGACTCCTGTTATCCTTATCCACCAGTACCATGAAACTTACTGAATTATGGTCACTTTTCCCGAAATGCTCCCCTACTGAAACTTCGACCTCCTGGCCGAGTTCATTCCCTAATACCAGGTCCAGTATTGCCCCTTCCCTAGTTGGACTATCTACATATTGTCTCAGGAAGCCCTCCTGGATGCACCTTACAAATTCTGCACCATCCAAACCCCTAGCACTAAGTGATTCCCGGTCAATATAGGGAAAGTTAAAATCACCCACAACAACCCTATTGCTTTTACATCTTTCCAAAATCTGCCTACATAACTGTTTCTCAATCTCCCGTCGGCAATTGGGAGGCCTATAGTAAACCCCCAACATTGTGACTGCACCCTTCCTATTCCGGAGCTCTACCCATATTGCCTCGCTGCATGAGCCCACCGAGGTGTCCTCCTGTCGTACAGCTGTAATATTCCCCTTAACCAGCAGTGCAACTCCCCCACCTCTTCTACATCCCTCTCTGTCCTGCCTGAAACATCTAAATCCTGGAACGTTTATCTGCCAATCCTGTCCATCCTTCAACCAAGCCTCTGTAATAGCAATAACATCATAGTCCCAAGTACTAATCCAAGCTCTAAGCTCATCTGCCTTGCCTGTTATACTTCTCGCATTGAAACAAATGCATTTCAGACCCCCCAGTCCCACTTTGTTCAGTAATTTCTCCCTGCCTGCCCTTCCTCTTAGTCCTACTGGCCATATTCACTGGTTCCCAGTCATTTATTTCACCTGCTGACCTATTGCTCTGGTTCCCACCCCCCTGCCATACTAGTTTAAACCCTCCCGAGTGACACTAGCAAACCTCGCCGCCAGGATATTGGTGCCCCTCCAGTTTAGATGCAACCCATCCTTCTTGTACAGGTCCCACCTGCCCCGGAAGAGATCCCACTGATCCAGATATCGGAAACCCTCCTACACCATCTGCTCAGCCACGTGTTCATCTGCACTATCTTCCTATTTCTAGCCTCACTGGCACGTGGCACAGGGAGTAATCCTGAGATTACAACCCTAGAGGTCCTGTTTTTTAACATACTGCCTAACTCCTTGAACTCCCTCTGCAGGACCTCGTCAATCTTCCTGCCTATGTCGTTAGTACCAATGTGTACCACGACCTCTGGCTGTTCTCCCTCCCCCTTCAGAATGTCCCGTACCCGATCAGAGACATCCTGGACCCTGGCACCAGGGAGGCAACATACCATCCTGGTGTCTCTTTCATGACCACAGAAGCGCCTATCTGAGCCCCTGACTATAGAGTCCCCTATGACAATTGCTTTTCTGTGCTTTGACCCCCCCCCCTGCTGAACAACAGAGACAGCCGTGGTGCCACTGCTCTGGCTACTGCTGTTGTTTTCCCCTGATAGGCCATCCCCCCCAACAGTATCCAAAATGGTATACCTGTTAGAGAGGGGGACAGTCCACAGGGGATTTCTGCACTGACTGCCTGCCCCTTCTAGCGGTCACCCATCTATCTGTCTGTACCTTGGGTGTGACCACGTCTCCAAAACTCCTGTCAATGATGCTTTCCGCCACCTAAATGCTTCTAAGTGCATCCAACTGCTGCTCCAACCAATCCATGTGGTCTGTGAGAACCTTCATCTTCCTATTAAAATCTTTAATACATTCAAATATTTGCTAAAATGTCAATTCTTATTGGTTATGATTAATGAACATTGAAAGTAGTGTGCTGTTCTGTTACCATTTGCAAGTAAATCTGCTGATTGCAGTTGTGTACATTAGCCTTTCCGGAGCAGTGTGGTCAGTACTCAGCATTGATAATTCAGGGTCCTCCCAGCTGACCTTTAAGGAACACTTAAAACAATGGATGGTCACAGTGCAGATTCAAAGCTGCTTCAAATGTACTAGTTCCAGAGCGCTGTCTGTCAGTGGTCCCCAAGGAACCTGCCAAGATGAGTATGAATTCAGACCCAAGTGCATTGCCATCATGTGACACAATCCATTATTATTTCTAAACATCTTTCTCTTAGGTCATTCACTTTTAAAAGTAGTTTGTTGTTATTTATCCGAATGGGCAAGAGTTGCAAATTTCTGGTCTTCGTTAGAAATTCTCTTGGGTTCAGTGTTACTGGTGTTTCCTATGGCTACACGTGGCACTCTTGTCTCTGAGTCAGAAGGTTCAAGTCCCACTCCAAAAACTTAAGCTTGCCATGTTGTCTGACATTTCAGTCTAGCACTGGTGTACTGCAGTTAGAATCTTTCAGATGAAATATTAAACCAAAGCCCTGTCTGCCCTCACAGGTGAAAGTAAAAGATCTTCTGGGACTATTTTGAAGAGCAGCAGGAGAGTTCTCCCTGGTGACATGGCCAATTTTTATTCCTCAACCAACACTAATAAGTTGTCTGATCATTGTGATAATTGACCATCATGCTTACTGCAGTGACTTCAAAAGTCCTTAATTGATTGTAAAGTGCTTTGGGACATGCTCAGATTGTGAAGTACCTATAGAAATGCAAGATGTGCTTTCTGCAAGCATCCCCTATGATCAGCAGTTTACCTTTACTACCCAATGTATGGTCATGTGACAATGTTGTTACAGTCTCTGAATCTTAGCAGCTTAGTGGGTGAAAAAGAGAAGCCACATTTTATCTTGCCAGTTTTTTTAAAACTGAAGACTTTACTGTGCGAGTCTGAAATCCTCCGATTTCTCTATTCCTCCTTTATATTTTGTAGCCTATATTTTCCATTCCTGTCCTTTACCAAGTGGATTCTTGGCACGACAGCAAAGCTGACACAAGCTTTGCATCTATGGGAAAGTCAACAATTGTACCAATGCGATCAGTGAAGCTCTTCAGTTTTTCTGCAACCATTCTTTGCTGGCAGAAGAGAATGTTGTTTCTAATTGAGCAGCAGTTTCTGTGGCAACAGTGATAGCCCCCAGTTCGGTGTTCTGACAAATGTCATAAAAACTCACTTAACTCCTCATCAAGGAACCATCTGGGGTTTTAGCACCCAGTTTTATGTCTAGGCTATGGCTAACTGGTTCACCATCGTCTTACATCAACCAATCTGGATTGAATTTAATTTCTCTAATCAATCCTTGATTAGGATATCCACAAACTGAGTGAAGAAATGAAACTTTTTTTTAAACCAAATCATTATATAGTTTATGATTTGCTGATCTTTTTAATGATTGCAAAACCATAACGTCAACATAAAGTGCATCCATAATTAGTAGCTACGAGTACCCAGCAGTTTGAAAAATTAATGCAGTTACTCGACAAATGCAGTTCCTTAACAAAACACGTAGTAATGGCCTATGTAGGCAAGTCAATAGTGTCACCATAAGTCAGCACTAATGGAATTACTATTATTATTGACATCAGTGTCCGAGGCAACTGCAAGTTGATGAGATGCTGGAAGAGGAACTCCATAGACAGCTGACAAGTTAACAGCCTTGGAGAGTGAATCTACTGAATAAATTAAATTCTAGATGATGGTCAGCAATGTTCCAAAGCTTATATGATATATCTTTACAAGAAGCATTGTTGAGTCAATTTCCTTCTTTCTCTGGGACATCAGTAGCTCATGAAGCAATGTCAACAAGCCCCTTCAGCTGCAGTTTCCTGTTCTACATGGAACTTAAGCTCTGCCTGAACTGCCTCCCTCAACTCCCACAGGGCCATGTCAGTTATTTCTATGTTGTGCTTTCTAGAGTGCTCACCCTTGCTCTGCTAGTAACACAGCCTGCCACTATCAGTACCTTCTTTAGTCCTTACCACTAACACCCCCTTTGTCTTGTGTTCATGACATCATTGTCAATCTATCCTTAGCTCCCACCTATCCCTGACCTTCTATCTTGCTTCACCTCCTCTTAAACAATATAAAATCCATTACATTTCTACTTCGCTTTAGCTCTGAAGAGTCATACAGATTCGAAAGGTTAACTCGGTTTCTCTCTGCACTGATGCTGCCAGACCTACTGAGTTTTTCCAGCATTTTATGTTTTTATTCTATATTAAAGTATCTCAGCTGGCTTAAAGCCCACCTTTCCTTATCTGACAATTTTGCACTTGTCTGCTGTCTCAAGTACAACCTAATTTTTATTAACTTTATCCTCTGTCCCGGATATACTTTTGTACTTGTAAAGTTAAACTTATTACAACTGCTAGGTAAAAGTCACTACAAAAGATGAAAAAAATAATCTTGCAACTCCAAAGAGAAGGTAAGAAAATCAAAAGAAGACAATGAAATAAATGAAAACAGAACATGCTAGAACTACTCAGCAGGTCAAGTAGTATCTGTGGAGAGAGAAACAGAGTTAACATTTCAGGTTGATGACCTTTCATCAGAATTGGGAAAACTTAGAAATTAAATAGGATTTAAGCAAGTGAAAGGGGGAAGGGTAGAAAAAGAAAAGGCAAGGTTTGTGATGGGCGAAGACAGGAGAGATTAAATGACAAAAGAGTTGGTAGTGCAGGGCCAAAGGGAATAGTAATGGGACAAATAAAGAAACAAAAGATATTTCTTGAGGAGGCGTGAATGGCAGAATGAACAGCTATCACTAGAAAGCAAAAATAAAAAAACGAGTAAAACCAAAACCTGAAAAAAAGACAATGGGTTAAGAGATTACAGGCTGAAATTGTTGAACTCAATGAAAGCGTCCTTCAACTGCTATAATCTACTGTAGACTATAGTAGCTAACTTCTTTTAAGAGCTGGAACAGGTGAGTTACCAATAGCCAGGACCATCTGCTAGGAGCCTGGCATTCCAACCAGCGTCATCCTCACATGCCCACCAGTGGTTCATACTCACACATGCTGTCACCCAACAATCTTTCCTCTGTGTCACTTTTGCTGAGCTGGTGTTTGAAAGCTATAGAATGAATGGTGTGTATACAATATGAAGCGCTGACATCATCAGATCCTGAGGGGTCTGCTTTATGCTGTTATGCCATACATCGGAGGACGTCAAGAGGAGAATAGTCTCCTAGTGAGTTCACATCGCTTTCAGTAGGAATGGCAAGAGCTTGATGATATAGCCCACTAACAATTAACACAACATACAAGAAAAGCAGAATACAATGATAAACCCTCAGCTAGCACAAGCTCACCTACTTCTCCAGCTCTGACACCATCTATGTCCTCCTTCCACATGAACTAGATAGCTTTCCCCCTCATAAGCAGTGAGGGTATCTTGTGACCTGTTATTACCCCTTGCAACCATTATAGGCAGTCTTAAAAAAAAAGTTGCACTTATACAGTAAGTTCAGGTGTCAGGGAGTAGCCTATAATGAGTTTGATTCGGTACTACAATGCTGCCAGGTTTGGAGGTGGAGTGGGACATTGTACTAATTCACGGGCAGTGATTTACTTTAACAGCAAGAAGGGGAACTCACAGTGCAACACAATATGGAAGTTAGAGATAGGCTTAATGCTTCAGGTACCTGAGTTGATGTGAACAGTTCCATTTCAAAAAGGAAAAGTATATTGGAGTTCTGTGCTACTTTAAATTAACCTTAGCTGCAGGATAGTCAAAATAATTCATCTTCAAAGAACACATGTGCTGAGTCAACCTTCTGCCTGTGGCCACCTATGGTTTTATGAGGACCTTATAGAAAAGGAAATTCATTTTCATTCACATTATTCTCTTCCATAGAAACAGCAATTCAAAAGCGACTTGCTTTGATTACTTAGTTCAGGCACCATTCTTGTATCAAGTGACATGGAAAATGCCTTTGTGCTGACTACCCATCAGTATTGGGGCGCCACCCCCATCATCTGGAATTTCCTCCCATCCAACACTTGAGAGCCAACACAAATGATGGTTTGACTAGAACATCCTAGGAGGGGAAATCTCTTGAAATCTCCAACCCATGCTCAAACTTTTCTCTTACCTGGTAATACAGGAGTGCTTCAATGCCCAGGATCTGGAGATCTTCCTGTGCCAAGAGTAGAGTTTAAATCATCGCTGTACAAAAATCTTGGCCTTCAAAATGAGGTGATTGCACTGGGCCCTGAGCTCAGTGTAGTATGTGGTTTGTAAATGAAGTTGCGCAATTAGAAAAGGCAGGTGTCAGTGTCCGTATCTAAGAGCTCTGGCGCTCTGTTGAAACCACAGGCTTGTATGGATCAGTGGCTTTAAAGTTAGAAGTATAGGAGGTCTTAAACAATTTTCAAACCACCAGAAATGTGAAAATGTTAATTTATAATAAAATAAACCTCACCTCAGGGGACCACAGTTATAAACCCTCTAACCCAAAAAGCACAAATGAAGAGACAGTGGTCAATCTTTCGCTGCTCAAGGATTAAGCATCCCAAATTAAAGTTATAACATAGGAAAATATGTGGGATGATGGAGAGGAAGCAAAAGGCATGGGGTCCAACTATAGAGGCCACACATTTTCTTTTGGAACACTAGTCTTAGTGCTTCACCTACCTATCTCATGTCCAATTGTATGACAGTCATCCTATTTATATGTGGTTGTTGAAAGGATAAGAATAGTATAGTTGCGATTAGGGTTAAGAATTAAAATTTGAGTTAAAGGAATTAAAAGTAGATTTAAAAACTGAACATACCAGGATAATTTTATGCAAAGTCTTGCACAATCGTGGCACAGTAAAAGATAAAACCTACTTTCCAAAAGAGGAGGAATGTTGAAGTATTGGTCTCTACCCATCGCACAGAAGTAGGATCCCTTGATTGCTTAGTGAGTAACTGCATTTGTTTCACAGATCAGGAAGGTCCTAGGTTTGATTTATGGGCAAGGCTAACCCAGTTAGCTTTTAACAAGAATAGTGGAGGCATTCCAACCATCCAGTGTCCCTCTAGCTGGGGTAGTAGCAAAAAAAAGAACAGCATTCCTGTCCCTGATCACCTATCCAGCAAACCTTATTGAAGATTCATGCTTGTCGACATTAGGTGAGAACAAGTTCAGGCTTGGCTGCAATAATTTATGATGCCACATCGCTACTAAAACATACCATCTAGAATCACAAAGTAATGAAAAGCTAATGGTACCCAAAGAACCGTATTCTCACATTGGACGTCTTCAGAAAGGTAGAAAAACTGTGGACAGGAGGAGGCTTGAACCAAAGAGAGGGAGTGAAGAAAAGTTAGCTGTTTGGTTGTAGTCAGGTCCATGTTTGAAGGACAGAGAATGAAAGCAACAGTTTCACTTCCTTTCAAAGGAACAGTGAGGTGAAAGCTTAAATGTTTATTAATATTAATATAACCTGATATTTGTCTACATTTAAACAAGAGCATCTTTCAAAACTGCTTAATCAGTGCCAAACAGGAATATGAAACATGCTTAACAAGGTGCCTTTTAAGGCAAATGGTATTCTATTTATACCAATAATGGTCTTGTGCTCAAATTTAAACTCAATTGAGTATAGTGTGAATAAAGGGTCAATTTTAAAGTAGAAGCCTGTGTGTGTGCTACTTGACTTTGATTCAAGTATCTAAACAAGACATTTGTATTAGCAGAATATTTGTAAAAGACAATTCAATTTGGAGGGCAAAACAGCATCTCGGTAAGTGAAAGCTACAATCCATGAATATATTAAAAAGTGCACAACATTCTACTAAATCAATCTAGTAGCTTTTCTAGACAATTGCTTGAGCCATGTTAAAATGTCAATGGAAAACTTGCAAACACTAATCTAAACATTTGGGTAAGAAAAGTCTTCAGGTTTTGCAGTGTTTATCGTTGTTGTGCAATTTTATTCCATTTTAAAATACAGTTAACAGATATATGAAAACCTTCCTGGAACGTCACTTATTCTGTTCCACAATAAACTCCAAAGCTTCAACAGTTATGTGGAATTTCCTATACACATGGCTATGAAGCTTGGTTTTAAAGATTCAATGCTGTATTTTGTATTTACTTTTAAGAAATGTAGTAGTTTTTGTAAACCATAAAGATTTAAATTTTAAAAATGACCAAGTATAATGACTACTTAAAAAAAAGTGCTTTGATTAGCTGTTTTATGTCAACACTCGAAAACCTTCACATGACTTTATTTAATTTAATTACTTTCCACCCAGTGAGTGCTTTTTAAAAAAAAGCATAAACTACAGCCGTCAATGTTACTGATCCAAATCCTTACTTTAATGTTAGAGTCTAGAGCATAAACATTGATAGAGACTTGGAAATCATGGTGTAAAAACATTGCAATTGCAAATACCAATCTTCTTGACAATATTTTCATTTCAATAATCAGATGACAGGGGAAAACGTTTTTTCGTGAAAGCATCTGAAATCATTTGGGCTTTCAACACAGAAAAATGTCAGAATCAAGAATATCAGAATGCGGCAATATGAAGGAAGTGGAGCAGACAAAAATTGATATTAACCCAAGCTATTCTCCTTCAGAATCTTTACACACCAAGTCTAAATTTAATGCCAGAAACAGTATGTGGCATCAGTTGGGGCAATTTGGAATAGTTAAAAATGTACAATCTTTCCATATCACAGTAATTACTAACCGTTAGAAATCAGTGGTGGGACTGAAATATATATATATATATAAAAAAAATCCACATATCTGCTCAGTGCTTTAACCTATTTGGTTTTCATAATTTGAGATCCTGAATTGCAACATCATGACCAACTTAAGTGTTAAAAAACTAAACTAAATAAACTATGTGCAGATATGTACAACTTTGTACAGCAATAATTTTAAAAGAAAGCAAATAACAATTGTTAAGCAAGTGGTATCTCAGTAGCTACAGCACCAGAGCACTGGGCTCAATTAGGTTGAATCCCAGGCTTGACTAGAATTTGCATTTGGCTTCCCAATCATCAATGTTTCCAGTTTCCAGGGGAGAAAAGGAAAACTGAACACTTTCCCTGCATAGCTTGAGAGTGCCTCTCAGTTGAAGGGTAAAGGAGCAGCAGTGGCAGAATCCACCTGCTGACCTGTTTGATTTCAAAGGTTAAAGCAGACACTGCTAGGTCTGGAAAAATAGAGCAAGAGAAAAATATACAGGAGGAAAATAAGCCAAAACAAAAATAAATATGGCCGCAGCACAGGTGCCAGAGTTCTACTCCGAAAACCAACTGAGCCTCAGGATCCAGACCCCGTTTTAGAAAAAAGCTAAATGGATTGAATATGGGTATTCTTTGCAGCTTTTGCTTTTCATTATTGTTCACCTGACACAGTGGGAGCAGATATATATCCCAAAGTCTCTGTTGAGTTGGCCACTTTGAGATTTCCAAATGCACAAATATCCATCTTTCAAGATTCTCTTCCTGTTGAGGATGCACCTTATTTCTGCTTTATACTTCTCTGGAGCCCTACTACATTTGGGAGTGGGGTAAGGATGGGGAGAAACTAAGCAGATGACCCATTCTGTACCTATAAAACAATGTACTGCTCAAGCGATCCATTTTAACAAAAGTACATAGAAGAGAATTGCAATTAACAGTGCTCCTTTACATTTAGTTCAACTGCCTCCATGAGTACTAACAATATATTTGTTGATAGGAGTTTAAAAAAATCAGAGATGGAACTTGGCTAGCATAATCAATCTAGTCTATAAGATTGTTATAGCTCTAGAATTCGGCATACAAACTCTCAGGCTTCTTTGACATGGACATTTGCACTTAAAAGGAAACAAAAAGGAAAAACAAAGAGGCCAGGTAAACTGGCCATTTCCCCCCCCATATTTCATTCTGAGGACATGGGACTTGACTAGGGATCAAGGCCTACTCAGTAGTCAATACAGCAGAATTTATAAGCAATCCTCTATTACTTTGTGCTGTCTTTATTTCTCCAGATAGTTCATGAACTATGCATTGGTCCTTTACATCCACAAGAACTCCTCAGGAGTGTCACTTCTCCAAACAGATTAATAGTTATCCTCTATTGTACCAGTTCTTTCAGGAGGTAGACATGGCTGGAGGGGCTCAGAGGAGCTAAAGCCTGCAATGCTAGAGGTAGACTTCTTTCAACAGGTCTTTCCATGTTCGGTCCTGCACGCTTGGTAGTGAATTCTCTCCAGCATTCACAGTAACATTCGTTTTTGAGCATATGACCCTTGAGATCAACAGTCTATAGTCAGGTCAATAACATCCATGTCACTCTTGCTGTTTGCAGGATTACTGAACTGATTGTTGCCAGTGTCTGTAAAATGCGAAATTGAAATGTGTCAGCTAGATACAAAAATGTCTATAAAAGAAATTTATATAGTACCTTTCTCACCACAAGACATCCCAAAGCACTTTACAGACAATTAGTTACTTTTTGAAGCGTAGTAATGTAGGAAACGCAGCAGCCAATTTGCATACAGCAAGGTCCCACAAACAGCAGTGTGATAAATAAGATAATCATTTCATTTGGTGATGTTGTTTGAGGGATAAATATTGGCCAGGACACTGGGGTGAACTCCCCTGCTTTTCTTTGAGATAGTGCCATGGGATCTTTTAAGATCACAGACGGGGCCTTGGTTTAACATCTCAACTGGAATATGGCACCTCAAGCTCTCTTAAATACCGCACTGAAATGTCAGCCTAGATTCAGTGCTGAAGCCTCCGGACTGGGAGTTTAATCCACAACCTTCTGACACAAGTGAGAGTGCTACCATTGAACCACAGCTGACACCTGTACAAAGTGAAAGGAGAAGTGTAGTATTCAATGATGTCAAAGTCAAAAATATTGTAGACGCTGAAAATCTGAAATATAAACAGAAAATGCTGTGAATACTCAGGTAAGGGAACATTGGTAGGTGCAGAAACAAAGTCAATAGGTAGAAGCTTGTGCTTTTGCTGGTGGTGAGCTTTGAGTCGGGAAGGGCAGCTACTTAGGTGGGCTGGTGGTATACCGGAATCCCTCCACCAGAATTAAGTTCTGGAGGGAAGACCCATGATCGATATTCCCGCCCCATCAATTGAGGCCCCTAAGTGGCCAATTAATGATCATTTAACGGCTTCATCCTACCCGCGCTGGTATTAACCGATGTGGCATGCACGGCAGCCAAAACTGCGCAGCCAGCCTGTCACTTCCAGCAGCGGCTCCCCCTCCCGCCTGCTGAGAGTCAGCCCCCTGCATTCCTCTCCCCACCACATTACTTACCTGAGGCCTGGGTCCCTCTGCAATCCTGGGGCTCTGGTGCCCATCCTTCTGGCGGCAGCCACGGCCTCCCCAGTAGCGCTGCTGAGCAGAGAGATGCCGGCCTCTGATTGGCTGGCAGCACTCAGTAGGCGAGGCTTCCGTCCCCAGGGCCTCATTTCCAGGGGGAGTCCCATCGGTTTCACCATTGCCTGATTGGCATGTGGTTTGGTAGGCCTTCCCGAAAAAAAAGAGGCAGCACGGATCTCTCGCCGACTCTCCAGCCTTCAGGTGAGACTCTCAGCGCCTCAAGATTTTGCCCAACATTTCAGGTCGGTAACAGTTCATCAGAACTGGTCTAATTCCAGTATGTTAGAGCAGCAATTTAGCCAAATTTCCCCCCCCCCCTTAAGTAGTCAATATAGCTGTAGGGAAATTTATAAAAGGGGAGAATCCTCCCTCTACAACCATGGCAGGCCTTCTGGTTTCTACTTATTAGCAATAAGAACATAAGAAATAGGAACAGGAGTAGGCCATTTGGACCCCCTCAAGCCTGCTGCTCATTCAGTAAGATCATGGCTGATTTTCAGCCTCTGCTACACTTTCTTGCCTGATCCCCAAATGCCTTTATTCATTTAGTATCCAAAAATCTGTTGATCTCTCAAGAGTTGTGCATCCACAGGTCTCTGGGGTAAAGAATTCCAAAGATTCATAATCCTTTGAGTGAACAAGTTGCTCCTCATCTCAGTCCTAATTGACTGATCCCTTATTTAGAGACTGTGACCCCTAATTCCAGATTCCCCAGCCAGGGGAAATATCCTCCCAGCAGCTAACCTGTCAAGCCCCTTAAGAATTTTATTGATTTCAATGGAATCACTTCTTGTTCTTCTAAATTTTAAGGAATATAGACCTAGTCTAGTCACTCTCTCCTCATAGGAAAACCCCCTCCTCCCCAGGAATTACTCCAGTGAATCTCTGTTGCACTCCTCTAAGGTAAGTATATCCTTCCTTCGGTATGGAGACCAAAATTGTATACAATACTTCACGTGTGGTGTCACCAATGCACTATATAAGCTGCAGTAAGACTTTTAAAAAAAACTCTTGTACTTCAATCCCTTTGTAATAAAAGTTAAGGTACCATTTACTTTCCTAATTGCTGCTGTACCTGCATGTTAACTTTGTGATTTGAGTACAAGGACACACACATTCCTCTGAATACCAACATTTCCACTCTTGCACCATTTAAATATATATTCTGCTTTTTCATTAAATCAAGTGGATAACTTCATATTTCTCCACATTATATTCCTTCTGGCATGTTCTTGCCCACTCATTTAACCTGTCTAAATCCTTTTGCAGCTTCTTTCTATCCTCTTCGCAGTTTACTTTCACCTAGCTTTGCATCATCAGCGAACTTGGGTAGATTACACTCAAACCCCACATCTATGTCATTGATATAGATTGTAAATGGCTAAGGCCCAAGCACTGATCCTTGATGCAGAGAAGGCTAAATCTCTTGATTACAGGACGGTCAGCCTAACTGTGGCAGGAAGTATTTGAGACAATAATTCAGGAGAAAATTAACAGTCATTTGGATAAGCATGGGCTATTAAAGAATAGCCAGCATGGATTTAAGGGCAAATTAGTATTTGACTAATACTAAAGCAAAATACTGTGGATGCTGGAAATCTGAAATAAAAACAGAAAATTCTGAAAATACTTGGCAGGTCAGGCAGCATCTGTGGAGAGAAACAATGTGTTAATGTTTCAGGCTGATGTCCTATCAGAACTAAGGAACAGAAAAGAGTTATGGCAAATTACGCCTTTTCAGACTGGAGGGAGGTACACAGTGGAGTTCCCGAGGTTCAGTGTTTGGGCCACTGCTGTGCTTGATAATAATTCATGGATTTGAGGGCAGAGGGCACAATTTCAAAATTTGCAAATTACACAAAACTTGGAAGTAGTAAACAGTGAGGAAGACAGTAATGGACTTCAAGAGGACATAGGCTGGTGGCATGACTAGATGCATGGCAGATGAAAATGCAGAAAAGGGTGAGGTGACAACAGTTTGGTAGGAAAAATGAGGGGAAATAATGCATGAATAATGGTACAATTTTAAAAGGGTGCAAGATAGATAGATCCAGGATACTTGTGCACAAATCTTTGTTAATAACCTATCCCGCAACTTTCAAAGAGTTAAAAAAGTATATGAGGGTCCTGGGCTTTATAAAGGGAAATGAAGTACAAAAGCCAGGAAAATATACTGAACTCATCTGAAACACTAGTTCATCCCCAGCTGGAGTATTGTGCCAATTCTGGGCACTACACTTTAGAAACAATGTGAAGACTTTGGATAGAGTACAGAAAAGAGCTACAAGAATGGTTCCAGGGATGAAAGATTACAATTATATGAGTTGATTGGAGAAGCTGGGGCTGTTCTCCTTAGAGAGAGGAGGCTATGAGGAAATTTAATAGAGATATTTAGAGGTACAGTAAATAAAGAGAAACTGTTCCCAATAGCTGAAGGGCCAATAACCAGAGAGCAGGTTTAGGGTGATTGGCAAAAGAATCAGAGGTGACATGAAAGAAAAATTTATTTACATGGTGAGTGACTAGGATTTGGAATGGACTGCCTGATAAAAGGTGGATACAGACTCAATAGTAGCCTTCAAAAGGGAATTAAGGAGAAAAGAATTTCAGGGGTACAGAGAAGTGAGACTTTACTGGATTGCACTTTGAAAGCCATTGCAAACAAGATGGGCTGAATAGCCGCCTTCTGTATTACACTGTTCTATGATTTTAAGGCCTCATTTTAATTTCAGTGTAATTCATTTTAATATTCAGTCTGCTAAGTAAATTGACAATTACAAGCCTAAACTGGTTTGTAATTTTGTCACTAACTGATCATAAAAGTCAACATTTCTTCACTTCCCCCAACCCCTGATTGCTCAGATAACTCTGCCAATGTTAGATTCATTTCAGCTCAGGTAAATGTTATACAAACAAGCAAAATCTGCCTATCCAAAAAAGGTAGGTTTTTCAACTACCCAGTCATAATCTACATTAAAAAAATATGTATCATCCACTTGAGCTTTCTTAGTGAAGAGTTTTTTTTTAAAAAAAGCAGCTCCAAGACTTGGTGCCACTATGTCTAGATGCTAAATTTGATCTTCAGCCATGTGTCAGGGATCAGGGCCAACCAGAAGCCATCACTTATAAAAGAGAGGAAATAAAAGTTCAGTGTAGCCAGGGCAAGGCGGAGGCTTGAGTGGGCTGTCAATCAGTCACCCCAGACACTTCATGAATGTATCAGAGATCTGGGGCAGATCTGCCCATCTTCTTGAAAGAAGAAATGGACATGTCTCAGGGGAACTGAAGCAAGTGATTAAACAACAGTCTAAAGTTAAAATCAGGAGGTGGGTAGGAATTTATTCCTATCTCTCTTCCCCATTAAACCAATGTAATTACAAGGCAGCTGAAGCTGCTTCCCTCTTCTCAAACACAGCCATTGGATAGGTACAAATTGATGGAATGGAACTAAAATCCTGGGATAAATAAAAACAAGAAAACATCAGAAATATAAAGTAGATCAATCAGCATCTGAAAGTGAAAAATCAGGTCCAGATCCTCTTCCACATGGAGGTTAAGATAACCTCTTTAAAAATTTGAATGAAAATAGGGGAAAGGTGTGTTCGGGGGGTAGAAGATATACCAAGAACAATGATTTAGAGAGGAGTTAATGCATTTAATGACCTGTATACAGCTTTTTAAAAAAAACACCAAGCAGGAAGGTGAAACAGGTGGGGAATATAAAGAATCATCTCAGGTGAGGAAGTGTTAAAACAAAAGGACATGAAAATAACTAAGCAAGGTGGTAGTGAAAGTGTGCAAAAAATAACTTCAAAATGAGGTAATGAAAAACAGGTAGTTGGAAGAGATAGGGAAGCAAACAAGTACAGGTATCTAATTTTTTTTGAAGTTGGATAAGTACTGTTCAGACCAAAGGGAATGTGGAATGCCCAGGAGAAAAATAACACACTGTTTCTGAAGGTTGTATTGGGCTAGGAACAGTGTGGGAAGCTAAAGATGGAAACTGTCGGAGAGAGAATGGGGAGAGGGCTAGAGAGAGAAAGAAATGGTAATTCAGCGTGATTGAGGTTACCTTGTGGACAGAAGGGCTCGGAGTAATCTTTAACATGAGAGAAAATATCTCAAGCAAAATCACAAAAAATGTTACCATTATTTTAGCCTTTTAGACGCATCAAAATTCAGCAGCAAAAACAGGTAACTATAGGCCAGTTAGCTTAACATCTGTCATTGGGAAAATATTGGAATCTATTATAAATGATGTAATAGCACAGCATTTAGAAATACATAATCTAATCAAGCAGAGTCAGCATGGCTTTATGAAGGGGAAATCATGCCTGACAAATTTATTAAAGTTCTTTGAGGAGGTAACAAGCAGGATTGATAAAGGGGAACCAGTAGATGTAATATATTTGTATTTCCTAAAGGCATTAAAAGCCCATGGTGTTGGGGGTAGTATATTAGCATGGATAGAGGGCTGGCTAACTAATAGAAGACGGAGTTGGATACAGTGGCGGGGGAGGGGGGGGGGGTCATTTTCAGGATGGCAACTTGTAACTAGTGGAATGCCATAGGGATCAGTGCTGGGACCACAATTATTTACAATATATATTAATGACTTGGACGAGGGAAATGAATGTGCTATCGCCAAGTTTGCCGATCAAACAAAAATAGATGGGAACGCAAGTGGTGAGGATGAAACAAAGAGTCTACAGAAGGATATGGACAGGTTAAGTGAGTGGGCAAAAATGTGGCAGATGGAATATAATGCGGAAAAGTGTGAGGTTATGTGCTTTGGCAGGAAGAATAGAGCAGCTGAAAATTATTTAAATAGAGAAGGACTGAAGAAAGCTGAGCACAGAGGGATTTGGGGGTCCTCGTGCATGAATCCCAATAAGCTAACATACAAGTTCAACAGGTAATAGTGAAGGCAAATGGAATGTTGGCCTTTATTTCAAAGGGAATGGAGTATAAAAATAGGGAAGTCTTGCTAAAACTATACAAGGCACTAGTTAGACCATACCTAGAATACTGTGAACAGTTTTGGTTCCCTTATCTAAGGAAAGATATACTGGCATTGGAGTCAGTGTAGAGAAGGTTCACTAGGTTGATCCCAGATATGGAGGGATTTTCTTATGAGAGGTCAAGTCGGTTGGACCTTTAACTCACTGGAGTTTAGAAGAATGAGGGGTGACGTTATTGAAACATAAGATTCTTAGGGGGCTTGATAGGGTAAATGCTGAAAGGTTGTTTCCCCTTGTGGGAGAGGCTACGACCAGAGAGCATAATCTGAGAGTAAGGGGGCGCCCACTTAAAACAGAGATGAGGAGGAATTTCTTCTCTCAGAGGGTAGTCAATCTGTGGAATTCTTTGCCCCAGAGAACTGTAGAGGCTGGGTTGTTAAGTACACTCAAGGCTGAGATAGATTTTTAATCAGTAAGGGAATCAAGGGTTATGGGGAAAAGGCAGAAAAGTGGAATTGAGGATTATCAGATCAGCCATGATCTGATCGAATGATGGAGCAGACTTGATGGGCCAAATGGCCGACTTCTGCTCCTACGTCTTATGGTCTAAAAAGGACAGCATGTGGGCGATTGGTTGGGAATGTTACGTTTTTTTGCTCTTTAAGCTGGGCTAGTGGTTTAAACTAAGAAATCTAATTATTTTATTTAATCAATTACTTAAACTGGCTCAACTAATTAGTTAATTAAAATAAAAATAGAGTGAATAAAGACCATAGCTAATTAAATGTATAAAACAACATTAAAAAGGATGGCAGTGCAGGTGGTGTGTCATAACTGCAGAATGTGGGAGTTGTTGGAAACCAGAGGTATTCTGGGTAGCAACATCTGCAGTTAGTGCCTTCAACTCAACTCAAGGAAATTCTACTCAACTCAAGGAAATTCTACTCAACTCAAGGAAATTCTACTCAACTCAAGGAAATTCTACTCAACTCAAGGAAATTCTACTCAACTCAAGGAAATTCTACTCAACTCAAGGAAATTCTACTCAACTCAAGGAAATTCTACTCAACTCAAGGAAATTCTACTCAACTCAAGGAAATTCTACTCAACTCAAGGAAATTCTACTCAACTCAAGGAAATTCTACTCAACTCAAGGAAATTCTACTCAACTCAAGGAAATTCTACTCAACTCAAGGAAATTCTACTCAAGAGTTAGTTATTGAATTGGAGTTTGAGCTGCAAAAGTTACAACACATCAAGGAGGGAGAGAATTATACAGACATCTGTAATAGAATCGTAGGATAGTTACAGCACAGGAGGCCATTTGGCCCATTGTATTTGTGCCAGCTCTCTGCAAGAGCAATTCACCTCGTCTCACTCTCACCTTCCTTCTGCCAAAGGGACTGTTTCTCCCCATCTGCTCTGTACAGACTCAATTTTGAACACCTCTACCAAATCTCCTCTTAATCTTCTCTAAGGAGAACAATCCCAACATCTACAATCTATCCACATAACTGAAGTTGCTCATTCCTAGCACTCTCTTAAATCTTTTCTGTACTCCCTCTAATGTCTTCACATCCTTCCTAAAGCGAGGTACCCAGAATTGTACACAATACTCCAGTTGAGGCCGAACCAGTGTTTTATAAGGGTTCATCATAGCTTCCTTGCTTTTGTACTCTATGCTCCTGTTTATAAATGTACTAGATCAAAACCATTTATTAAAATTATTAAATGTTATTAAATTATCTATTTTGCTGTAAATGCTTCACACCATCAAATATAGCACCTTTAACTTTATCTATTTTCACTGATGTCACCTTAATCATAATGCCATAGCATTTTTGTTAACTTCTCTGTCTCTTCCTGAATCGTCTGCTTAGTTTCATCCAAATTGCTACTCTGCTCTACAGCCTTGACATTTCTTAATGCTTTTGAATTTACCCTCCCATGAATCCATTCCCCCTGCCCATATTGAATATTTATTCTAAACCCAGGAATTAAACAAATTTTCAAGAAACATCTGACAAAGTTCCATATGAGACTTTCAGAATTAATGGAAAAATCAGCTAGTCAGGTTTAAACTGGCAGATGATAATTTCACAGCTAAGGCTTGTTGGAAGACAGACTCGTAGAGTTTAGCAGTATCTATTCTGGATGTCCTATTCATACTTTAAAAAAGGTATTAAGGGTATAAATAGCAAAACGAAGTTATGATGTCAAGTCCTGCAGCCAGTTGACTAATTTAACACAGATTGATGGAATTTAAATGAATCTAAAATTAAGTGAATGATCAACAAATGGTGGATGTGGTAATGTCGTAAATATATTTCCACACCATGTACCAATGACGGAGTGCACATTAAGTACAATCACAAAGTATTTGGGTGCAATTGTCGGCCTTCATCTGAAGTATCTAGTTAATGTAAAGCTATTGTCATGAGATCAAACAGCAGCAAAAATTTGCATTTATTCAGTGCTTTCACTGCAGTAAATTGGTTCACAAGAGTATTAACAAAATTTGACATCAAACCACATAAGGAGATATTAGGTCAGGTAACCAAAAACTTGGTCAAAGATGCAATTTTAGGTTTCTTAGAGAGGCCTATGCATTCAGAGGTTAGGGCCAATGTAGGTGAAGGTTCATCCGCTAATGGTGGAATGATTAAAAATCTGGGAGAATAATAAACTGGAGGAGATTACAGAGATAGGATAGACCAAGGCCATAGTGGAAATTAAAAATAAGGAAGAGAATTTTAAAATATAGGCGGTATCGGATCAGGAGTTAGCAAGCAGGCACTGACAGAAAATTCTTCCATGAATCCAAAGTGGTTATTCATTTTCTTTTTGACTAATTGTCCTAATATATGACAGTTTATTAGTAAATTAGAAAAGGAGAGTAAAATTAGGAAAGGATTGTAAAGGAGCAAGAAAATATGTTTCATTTTTTATGTCTTTCATTTTTGGCATCAGGATTTAAATTTTTTATTCATTCATGGGATGTAGGCATTGGTGGCTATGCCAGCATTTATTGCCCATCCTTAATTGCCCTTGAGAAGGTGGTGGTGAGCTGCCTTCTTGAACCGCTGCAGTCCCTGTGATGTAGGTACACCCAGTACTGTTAGGGAGTAAGTTCCAGGATTTTGACCCAGCGACAGTGAAGAAACAGCAATATATTTCCGTCAGGATGGTGAGTAACTTGGAGGGGAACTTCCAGGTGGTGGTGTTCCCATGCACCTGTTGCCCTTGTCCTTCTAGGTGGTAGTGGTCATGGGTTTGAAAGGTGCTGTCTAAGGAGCCTTGATGAGTTCCTGCAGTGCATTTTGTAGATGGTACATGTGTCTGTGATTGTGTGTTGGTGGTGAAGGGAGTGAATGTTTGTGGATGGTGTGCCAATCAAGCGGCTGCTTTGCCCTGGATGATGTCATGCTTCTTGAGTGTTGCTGGAGCTGCACTCATCCAGGCAAGTGGAGAGTATTCCATCCAACTCCTGACTCGTGCTTTGTAGATAGTGGACAGATTCTGGGGAGTCAAGAGGTGAGTTACACACTGCAGGATTCCTAGCCTCTGACCTGCTCTTGTAGCCACAGTATTTAAATGGCTATTCCAGTTCAGTTTCTGGTCAATGGTGACCCCCAGGATGCTGATAGTGGGGAATTTAATGAAACAATAAAAGTTCTTCTGTCAGTTAAAATGCCAAGTCAAGTTGAACTCAAGTGTACTCAACCCAGTTCAAGTTGGGTATGGGGCTACAGCACAACTTCCCCCAATTTCACTTGGACACCACAGCATGGCTGCTCTGGGAAACAGGAGTTAAGGGTGCTTTGAGATTAAGGCTAAGATACAGGTTGGAGCATGGAAAGGGATTATTCAGCATTAAGCACTCTCAGTACAGGAAGTGTTTGGTAGGGCACACTGGGTGTCAAAATGCTCCTCTTTCTAAATCTTACAAGCATTAAAATTTTCCTCGTCTTCCCCCACTGAAACAAGTAGAAAAGAGATCCCAAATGTGCTTACAGTTTGTGCTCATCTATAAATGGCTAATTATATCTCATCACTCAATCGTGCTGAAGTCAAAGAAACCAACCTTCTAATTCCACCACTGAGTATTTAGGGCCAGAGTTCTTCTGAGGCTGTTTCTCTGGTTTTATTGGTGTCCAGCTGCCATCATCCTTAAATTGAACCTCAGTGGCATCTTCACACTCCTTCAGAATATCTAAAAACAGCCTAAATAAATTAAAAACAAACTTGCATTTATTCCTCATCTGTTCATTCTTTCTTGGTTGTCACCATCAGGTTAGTTAAGCTTTGAAAAAATAACAAATTTTTGTAGACTTCTCAGTGCAGTGTAGATACAGACAAGGTACATGCAGGTTTCACCCATGTGAGAATGCTCCCACATTCAGGACTTTGATCAGAGGTAAAATGCAGACAAAGTCATCTGTTGGCATTGGAGGTCATTCTACATGATGGGCAGATCAACAGAAATCAGCATGTCAGGGATTCCTGCATGAGGTTTCCACACACACTACTGAAATCTGCAATTCTAGGCTTTCAAAAATTCTGCTTCAAACAAATAATTTTGTTTTACACTGTGTACTCCAATTGTCTCTCATCCAGTAACAGTAAACTGTAAATCCCTTACCAAATTACATACGAGTTCTACCTCTCAAAAATGGCAGTTCTATTAATTACTGAAGCCAGATGAAATGGTCATTATCATGGTGAGCAATTATAATAAAGACACATAAATCTGATATCTGGAGGTCAATGAAACATTCGCATCATAGGGCACATTATTCACTTGAGGCTTTTCTACAAAATCTAAGCCCCTGGCGTTAGTAATAACATACTGAGCTAGACTGAGAACCAGCTGGAAGGCTATCGACAGGAAATAGTTGTAGGTGGACTTGGATCTGTTGGAGACTGGCTGCCTGTTGTGTCCAGCAGGGATCAATGATGGGAACTGCTGTTCTTTATTTTTATTTATGATTTCAATCTAGCAGCTGGGGTCACGACCCACAAATTTGCAGATGACATAGATTTGTGCGAGTGTCAAGACAATGGTGGACTCCTACAAGTCTTGCAAATCTCTGTCTGAGGATTGGCAAATGATGTTTAACTTTCAAAAATTCAGTTTTATGCATGTGGGGCAGGGCGAATAATGAACATGCAAATGCCCATCAGGTAAAAGCAGTAAAGTCAGTGAGTTGAGAGAAAGCATGACAGACAGAGATCTGGATGTTCTAGCAGAGATTTATTTTTATTCATTCTTGGGATGTGGGTGTCATTGGCAAGGCTAGTATTTATTACCCATCCCTAATTGCCCTTGAAAATGTGATGATGGGCTACCTTCTTGAAACAGTTGCAATCCACAGTGCTGTAAGTAGGAAGTTCCAGGATTTTGACCCAGCAACATTGAAGGAGTGGTGATATGTTTCCAAGTCAGGATGGTGTGTCGTTTTGAGGGGAACTTGCTGATGGTGGTGTTCCCACATGCTTGCTGCCATTGTTCTTTTAGGTAATAGAAGCTGTGGAAGGAGGTGTCACTTGGCGAGCTGCTGCAGTGCACCTTGCAAACAGTACAACTGCTACCATTGTGCAGTAGCGGTACAGGAAGTGAACTGGTAATGTGACGGATGGCATACTGATCAAGCAGGCTGTGTTTTCCTGGATGGTGTTAAGCTTCTTGAATGTTGTTGGTGCTACAATCATCCAGGCAAGTGAGAGGTATTTCATCATACTCTTGACTTGTGCCTTGGGGAATTAAGGAATGACATTCTCGCCATAGAATTCTCAACCCTGACCTGTTCTTGTAGTAATAGTATTTGTATGTCTAGTCCTGTTACACTTCTGGTAAATAACGATCCCCAGGATGTCGATGGCGAGGGATTCAGCAATGATAATGCCACTTAACATCAAGAGGAAAATGGTTAAATTCTCTCTTGCTGGAGATGGCACTTGTGTGGCTCAGGCCTCTTGTTAGAATATGGAGTCCAGTTTTGGCCTCTTCATATGATGGGTGATAGAGACTTTGGAAAATGTTAAGAGAAGGGTCACAAGGTTAATTTCCAGTTTGAACCATCTTAGTTATCAGTCAAGATAGGCTAAGAATTGGGGCTTAAGGGAAGAACAGACAGAGGCAACTTGAAGGAGGCATAAAATGAAGGGACTAGATTACATTTGAGTAATTGTTTTATTGAACTAAATAGATTTGGGAGGACCAGGGGATCTCAATTTATGCAAGGCCAGAATTAGGACAGATATCTGGAGGTGAAGAGAATAGTGGACCCCTAGAACAGACTGCATGCTCATGCAACGGAAGCCGATTTGCTGAACTCCTTCAAGCAAGAGCCAGACCAGGTTCTGGCTGGTGCAGAGACCACTTTGTACAAAAGGTAGGTGCTGCATGACAGGACAAGAGTAAATTCCTGAACTTGTTTTGACAGCCTAAAGCAGGATTGGAGAGAAATTTTTCCAGATTTTTTCTTCTGTCCAAATTGCCCATGGCTTTTATCTGACTTTGCTCGTCTCCTAGGAGATTACATGCTTTCAGGTGGGGGATGGCATCTATATATTATGATGTTCACAGCATTGCAGTTGTGAGGAGCAGGTGGATGGACCAGAGGGTCTTTCCCTGACTGTCGTTGTTTATATAACAGGAACACCAATAGCTTCCCTTGAGATATCCCAATTTTTTCACTGGAAGTAAATGATTTAGCATAATTCTATGTTATTTATTTTAACTTTTTTGGTTTCAAAACGGAAAAGTTCAGGTTTAGAAAGACCATAGCAAATTTAGCCAAATATCTAAAAAGATTTCCACAAATCTCCGTTCTTCCGGTTTACATTATTTTGAAAAAGTTTTTAAAAAATACAATAGGCTGCTAACTCCAGATACGGTATGGCAGTCATCATTTTTTTTGGAGGTGGAGCAATCCTTCTTTGATGAAGATATATGCACAACGTCATTAGTAATTTCCTTATACAACTAGGATGTCAGGAAGAAAAAGAGGAGAAAACAGGAATATTGTTCAAATAGACAATTTGTTTCAACAAAATAGGTCAGGCAAAACCAGAGAATTTGATTTCAAATTATGCAAGGCCAGACTAGATTAGATATCTGAAGCTGGTTCTTTACCCAGAGAATGTTGCATCTTTGGGGCAGAATGCCTGTGTTCCCCATCTAAGTCACACACCACTCTGACTTGGATATAAATCACTGTTTTCATTGACATTGGGTTAAAATCCTGGAAATCTCTACATAACAGCACTGTGGGAGTATCTTCACCACACGGATTGTAGCAGTTCAAGGGCAACTAGGAATGGGCAATAAATGCTGACCTTGCCAACGATGCCCACATCATGCGAATAATAAATTTTAAAAATCTGGCCCCTCAAAGATACTACCTTTAGTTACTTTCCACCAAAGATAATCAACAGGTGACCTACGAGAATTCTATTATTCTGGAGGGGGGCACACAGCGGAAGATTTACAATACCAGGTACTTAACACATTACTGCTTATAAAACCAGCACTATGCACAGCGAATTGACTAACCAAAAGTTGAATAAATCAAAGGAGGAAGGTGGTCAGGCTTTTGTCTTCGTTCAAAGATTAATGATACTTTTGAATTAATCCACATTTTTTCATTCAAAAACATTGGGAATATTTAACTTGGCCCATGGGAACTGGATGCCTGGGTGCAGCGAATATCAGAAAAATTGGCAATTAGAGAGCATGCCCATAAACTAACTTGTCTGATTTGTCCATTACTCATCACTATCCCCTTTTCCTTTCCAGCATCTCTCCATGGGGATAGCAATGAAGTAGCTTATGATAAATAGAATGTTGTACTCAGAAGCCTTCAACTGATCCAAATTTTCCCCAGCTGAATCTCACTTCCCAGCCTTCTCTATTTTGCACTCTCCACCAAATCAAGCTGGATTAGAGATGCTTTGTCCAACTGCCTGCTGACATGAAGCTGGTCATGCAAGTAGTACAGACTGTTTGGACAATGAGAAGATACACATACAGTATTAACATTTTTTTTTGGGTGGGGGTGCAGGCAGAACTTGGTTTGTTATTTTATTTGACTGTCTGGATAAATGTCTATTGTAAATCCATAGCCTCATTGAAAATTGCATTTATGCAAGTCTGTGGAATAATACTCACTGGTCTACAAATAACAGTTCATAAGGAGCTGGCTTGTCACAAACAGGACACATCCACGTAGGCTTTTTCTCATTCATCTGGATATAAAGCGCTGCATCAAAACACTGTAAATGCGTGCAGGTAATACCACGACAGGGAACCGAAAGCCGCATCTTGCCAAGCTGTTGAGTAACGACATTGGAAAGTTAGATTATTAGTGTATATAATATAAAATGCCTCTAAAGTCCAATAAATGCATTTTTGACATTGTGAAGAACAAATTGCACTGACACTTAAAATTTCTGTTGTGTTGCAGTGTCATTATTTAACTGAAGCTTTAATTGATGTCTATTTGACATTAATATAGATGGTACAACTCCACCTTAAGGCACATTATAATGGCATCAAGAGAGTGCGACTCAGAGTAAGACCATTGACCTCAAGAGCTTGTACTCTTCAATTTATCTTAGGTTAATATGCTAATTCTCTTTCTTTAGGCCTATTACAATTTATTTGGAAAATGGAAGCCTGTATTTTGATAACATCACTGTTTTCAATTACAAAATGATGAAGGGTTTGACAGAGTAAATAGGGAGAAATGGTTTTCACTGGTAAGAGGATTGGTAACTAGAGGCACCAGATTTAAAATAGTTGGCAAAAAAAGGGTGGAGATTTTATGATGATCTGGAATACACAGACTGACAGCATAGTGGAAGCTGATTCAATAGTTCCAATGGAAATTGGATGGCTACATAAAATTTAAAAAAGCTGGAGGGCAATGGCGAAAGACCAGCGAGTAAGATTAATTGGTAGCTCTTTCAGGGCTGGCAGAAGGACAATAGGTGTTGTTTAATTCTATGATACACATATAGTAACAAAGTGTGTAACAATAGGATATAGTTATTCATTTATGAATATTGCTACATACAATATAGTATGGAAATATATTTATGCATGTTGTTACAGCCTGAGCTCCATTACTGAAGAACCTGAGAATATTCATATCACATTGTGCATTGAAAACTAGCTCCATACATTCAGAAACTGAGTGCAGACTATGACAGCAATTTCCAAAGACCCAACAAAATTTGGGTTATTGATTCTAGGAGAGGGGCTTATTCTGAAAAGTGCTATAAAAGAATAAACATTCTTATCCAATAGAATTCACAAAATTGCTGCAGCATGCACCTGGTTTACCGCAGCTTGTGTGAAATTAAAAGCAAAGCAGATAAACCAACTAAGCTTTGCAGTCCTGCCACATCCAGTTGTAAATGGTAGAGGACAATTAAACAACTCACTGGAGGAGGCAGCTCCACAAAGGTCCTCATCCTCAGTGATGGGGGAGCCCAGCACATCACTGCAAAAGATAAGGCTGAAGCATTTGCAACAATCTTCAGCCAGAAGTGCCGAATGGATGATCCATCTCAGCCTGCTCTGGAGGTCCCCAGCATCACAAATGCCAGTCAATTCGATTCACTCCATGTGATATCAAGAAATGGCTGAAGGCACTAGATACTGAAAAATGGGCCCTGACAAATTCTGACAATAGTACTGAAGACTTGTGCTCCAGAATTTACCACACTGCTAGATAAGCTGTTCCAATACAGCTACAACACTGGCATCTACCTGGCAATATGGAAAGTTGCCCACATATGTCATGTACACAAAAAACAGGACAAATCCAACCCGGCCAATTACCGCCCATCAGTCTACCCTCGATCATCGGTAAAGTAATGGAAGGGGTCATCATCAATGCTATTAAGCAGCACTTACTTAGCAATAACCTGCTCACTGATGCTCAGTTTGGGTTCCACCTGGACCACTCAGCTCCTGACTTCGTTACAGCCTTGGTTCAAACATGGACAGAAGAGTAGAACTCCAGAGGTGAGATGAGTGTGCCTGTCCTTGACATCAAGGCAGCATTTGACTGAGTGTCGCATCAAAGAGCCCTAGCAAAACTGGAGTCAATGGGAATCAAGGGGAAAACTCTCCGCTGGTTGAAGTTATACCTAGCACAAAACAGTGTCAAGCTTCTTGAGTGTTGTGGCACCGTCCAGGACAAAGCAGCCTGCTGGATTAGCACCACATCTACAAACATTCACTCTCTCCACCACCGATGCACAGTAGCAGCTGTGTGTACCAGCTACAAGATGCACAGCAGGGATTCACCAAGGCTCCTGAGACAGCACCTTCCAAACCTACGATCACTACCAGCTAGAAGGACAAGGGCAGCAGATAGATAGGAACACCACCACATGGAAATTCCCCTCCAAGTCACTCACCATCCTGACTTGGAAACATATCATCGTTTCTTCGCTGTCGCTGGGTCAAAATCCTGGAACTCCCTTCCTAATAGCACTGTGGGTGTACCTACACCACATGGACTGCAGCGGTTCAAGAAGGCAGCTCACCACCACTTTCTCAAGGGCAACTAGGGATGGGCAATAAATGCTGGTTTGGCCAGTGAAGCCCACATCCCATGAATGAATAAAAAAAAACTATACTCCGTGCATTCACATACATGCATAGTAACCCTGATTTGATTTTGTTACTTTCTCCCTCAGCCTGACTTTACCTATTAGCACTAGTATATAGAATAGTAAGATATCTGTCCCTCCCAGTATTTTGTGCACCCTGGTATTCCTCTCTAATGGTATTCCTCTCTTGGTTCCCACACCCCTGTCTATAGTAAATAAGATTGGGGAGTTGCAAGCGCAGTTTACCATGTGGAAATATGATGTTGTTGTGATAACAGACCTGGCTCAAGGAAGGGCAGAACTGGGTGTTAAATATTCACAGGTACAAGGTGTTCAGAAGAAATAGGAAAGGAAGGAAAGGAGGGATGGGAAAGGAGGAGGAGGGGTGGTGGTATTGGTTAAGGAGAGCATTGCAATGCTGGAGAAAGAGGATGTCTCAGAGGGTTCAAGGACAGAATCAATTTGGCTACAGCTAAGGAACAAATAGGGTGCAAATACATTGCTCGGTGTAGTCTACAGACCCCAAATAGCGAGAAAGACGTAGAAGAACGAATCTACAGGGAAATTACAGAGTGATGCAAGCATTATAGAGTAGTTATAATGGGTGACTTTAAATTACCTGAATGTAGACTAGGACAATGGTAATGTAAAGGATGGAGGGGCAAAAGTTCCTAGATTGTGTTCAGGAGAATTTTCTACAGCAGTATGTGTCCAATCCAACAAGAAAAGACCTGGTTATTGGAAATGAGGTGGGCCAAGTAGATCAAGTGTCAGCAGGTGACCATTTAGGAGGCAGTGATCATTGTATTGTATGTTTTTGGATGATGATAAAAAAGAAAGGTAGGCAATCCAGAGTAAGAATAATTAACTGGACAAGAGCCGACTTTGATGGGGCAAGAACGGAGCTGGGCCAGATAGACTGGAATGAAAGATTGGCAGGAAAACTGTAGCTGAACAATGGGCTATCTTCAAAAAAGAATTGGTTTGGGCACAGTCAAGGTATATTCCATCAAAAGGGAAAAGTAGGGCAAAAAAATCCAGAGCTCACTGGATGAAAAAGCAGATTGAAATTAAGCTAAAGAAGAAAAAGTGGGCACTTATGACAGGTGTCAGGTAAAAAATACAATTGAGAACCAAAAGGAGTATGGAAGGTTCAGTGGGGAGATGAAAAAGTATATTAGAGAAGCAAAGAGGGATTATGAGAAAAGACTGTGAGCCAACATAAAGGGGAATCCCAAAGTCTTCTATAGACATATAAATAGGAAAAGGGTGGTAAAAGGAGCAAAAGGAGGGATAGGGCCGATTAGGGGCCTAAAAGGGAATTTTCACATGGACAAAGAGGCCATGGCTGAGGTATTAAATGAATACTTTGCATCCGTCTTTACCAAGGAGGTAGATGCTACCCAGGCCATGGTGACAGACGAGGAAACTATCACTAGAAGAGCTCAAAATTGACAAGGAGGAAGTGTTGAATAAGCTGTCGGTACTTCAAATTGACAAGGCACCAGAACTGGATGAGATGCATCCAAGGTTGTTGGAAGAAGTGAGAGTAGAAATTGCAGGCGCACTGGTCATAATCTTTCAGTCTTCCCTAGACTCGGGGGTATTGCCAGAGGACTGAAGAATTACAAACATTACGCCCTTGTTCAAAAAAGGTTGTAAGAATAAGCCCAGCAATTACAGACCAGTCAGTTTAACTTCAGTGGTGGGCAAGATTCTAGAAACAATTATTCAGGATAGAATTAGTAGTCACATGGAAAAATATGGGTTGATAAGGAAGAGCCAGCATGGATTTCTAAAGGGGAAATCATATTTAACTAACTTGGACTTTTTTTGAAGAGGTAACAGAAAAGGTCGGTAAGGGTAATGCTGTTGATGTGGTGTACATGGACTTTCAAAAGGCATTTGACACAGCGCCACACAACAGACTTGAGAAAAGTTATTGCTCATGGGATAAAAGGTAGCAACGTGGATACAAAATTGGCTGAAGAATAGGAAGCAGAGTGTTATGGTCAATGGATATTTTTCAGGCAGGAGGAAGGTGTGTAGTGGAGTTCCCCAGGGGTCAGTATTGGGACCATTGCTTTTCCTGATATACATTGATGATCTAGATCTTGGTGTGCAGGGGACAATTTCAAAGTTTGAGGATGATACAAAGCCTGAGTGTGTTGTGAACTGTGAGGAGGACTGTGTGGAACTTCAAGAGGACAGACAAGTTGGTCGAGTGGGCAGATAGGTGACAGATGATGTTCAATGCGGAGAAGTGTGAGGTGATGCATTTTGGTAGGAAGAACATGGACAGACAATATAAAATAAGGGGTGAAATTTTGAGGAGGGTGCAGGAGCAGAAAGACTTGGGTGCATATGTGCATAGATCATTGAAGGTGGCAGGACAGGTGGAGAAAGCAGTTAATAAAATCCTGGACTTTATTAATAGGAGCACAGAGTACAAGAGCAGGGAGGTTATGCTGAATTTACATAAAACACTCGTTAGACCTCATCTGGAATATTGTGTACAGTTCTGGGCAGCACATTATAAGAAGGATGTGAACACACTGGAGAGAGTGCAGAAGAGGTTTACAAGAATGGTTCCAGGGATGAGAAACTTCGGCCACGGGTATAGAATTGAGAGGTTGGGTCTGTTCTCCTTGGAGAGAAGGCTAAGAGGAGATTTGATAGGGGTGTTCAAAATCATGAGAGGGCTGGAAAGAGTAGATAGGGAGAAACTGTTCCCGCTCGTAAACGGATCAAGAACGAGAAGGCACAGATTTAAAGTGATTTGCAAAAGAAGCAGATGTGACGTGAGAAAAAAACTTTTCCACACGACGAGTGGTTTGGGTCTGGAATGCACTGCCTGGAAGTGTGGTGGAGGCAGGCTCAATCGAGGCATTCAAGAGGGCATTAGATAATTATTTGAATAGAAACAATGTGCAAGGGTACAGGGAAAAGGCAGGGCAATGGCACTAGGTTATAATGTTCATCTGGAGAGCCAGTACACACATGATGGCCAAATGGCCTCCTTCTGTGCAGTTAAAATTCTGTGATTCTGCCTCTCCATTGCTCTTTCTTCCTTTAAGATGCTGCTTAAAATCTACCTCTTTGACAAAACCTTTGGCTATCTACCCTAATATTGCCTTGTGTGACTAGGCATCAGATTTTGATTTACAACCCTCCTGTTACATTTTATGTTAAAAGGTGCCAAATAAATACATGTTGTATCATGTTTTTAAGCATAAATATGAAATGTTATTCTGCCAGTTTGACCTAGTCTTTCTTCAGTGTCAAAGATTCAAACCCCATCATAAGAATTGAGCACACAATGTGGGCCAGTGCAGTGGGTAGCAATATCACATTGTTGGAAACGCTGTCGTTTGGGTGATTCCATTGATTGTGTAGATGCTAAACCATTCCAATGGTTATGTAGATTATAAAGATAACAAGGCAGTATTTGGAGACAATATAGTTCATCCAGTGTCTCAGCTACATTCCAGCTTCATTCAGCATCAAAGCTTAAATTAACTAGTCAATTATCCAAATGCTGTCTGTGGGATCTTGCTGCATACAAATTGGTTGTTGCAGTTACCTGTACAATAGCTATTTCCTATAAATGAAGCTTTTTGAAATGTTTAGAACCAAAGCACATACAAACATATTCCTGATTTAAGTCAAACAAAGCTGTGATGAAATTAAATAGTCTTTGCAAAAAGCAGAAACAACATTCACTATTATTAATTTTTTAAAACCAAATATGTTTGATGATTTTTTTTCAATTTTTAATAGTGGGAGAATTTGAGATTTACTGTTCTTTTACTAGTCTTGAGAAAATATTCTGCAACAGTATAGGAATACTTACACTACACATAAGAGAAACACGGAGGCCTGTGGTGGTAACATCATTGTCGGGTTCCAGTCGAAGCTTTTTTCGAACTTTAATGTAAAAAGGATGATTTCTGTTACCAAAATTATACCAACAGATACATATTGATGTGAAACAATACTAACAATAACTCTGATCTTGCATTCAGAAAATATACTGCTTGGAAGAAGAATCATGAATTTGCAACTTTTTGAATCTTTGTAAATCTTTAATCTAGCACACACAAATCATATAGCACAGAAGCAGACCATTCAGTCCATTTTGCCTGTGCCAGCTCTTTGAAAGAGTCTCTTTTAGTCCCAAATGCCTGTTCTTTCCACACAGCAATTTTTTTCCTTCAAGCTTATTTACAATAAAAAGTTACTACTGAACCTGCTTTTCAGACAGTGCATTCCAAAGCACACAAAGATATTTGGACAAAAATGACCCATTTAAATCATTTGTTGATGTTCATCATGTTAAGCAACTGGTAACTTGTCTAGTATGAGACACCAACCCCAGGCATTCAATTCAACTGATACGTTTAATGCAGCTTTGGATTTGAGCTCAAAATCTTAGCTTGGGAGACTGAACATTCCCCTTCAGAAGAGAGTGGCAAATATACTTGACCATGAGGAATTACCTTGATCTACTATTTTCTTTATTCTTTCATGGGACCTGGGCATCACTGGCAAGGCCAGCATTTGTAGCCCATCCCTAATTGCCACAAATGAGTAGCTTGTTCGATCATTTCAGTGGGCTGTTAAGAGTCAATCACATTGCTGTGGGTCTAGAGTCACATGTAGACCAGAACAGGTAGGGATGGCAGATTTCCTTCCCTAAAGGGCATTAACGAACCAGATGGGATTCAATGACAATTGATATAGTTTTATACTTACCAGTACTGAGCCTAGCTTTCAATTCGAGACTTACCACTACAGCAGAATCTCCCGTTATTGTGCAACTTCTGTTTAGGAAGCTCCAACATGTTAATGGTATGTTAAAATTTCTAAGCTTCAACTTCAAATTTTAGAAGTAATTGAAATTAGTCAAATAAACACCTTATAACATGGTCATTGCCTGCACATCTCAAAGTTAAGACTGCCGTGCCAGTGACCAGCATGCTCATTAAATGATGGAAACTAGTAAGTAAAACTTGAATATATAATCCCATTTCTGGCAAAACATTCAGCGGAGTGGTTTAGAAAAGAATGACCATGCTTCCTGTTTTAGAGAAGCAAAGGATAGTAAGCAATAACATGTTTCTCCCCTGTCAGCTAACAGTTTACTACAGTGGTGCTCTGGATTTAATAACTCCCACAACAACACACAAGAATTAGGATCAGGAGTGGGCCATTCGATCCCTGGAGCCTGCTCTGTCATTTGATAAGATCATGGCAACTCCACTTTCCTGTCATCTTCCCATAACCCTCAACTCCCTTGCTGATCAAAAATCCAATTAATCCTTGAATACATTCAATTACCCGGCCTCCACTGCTGTCTGGGGAAAAAGAATGCTACAGACTAACAACTTTCTGACAGAAAAAGAATTCTCCTTACCGCAGTGTTAAATTGTGGCCCCTAGTTCTAGTCTCTCCCACAAGGGGAAACATCCTTTCAGCATCCACTCTGTCAAGTCTCTCAGGATCTTATGTTTCAATAAGATCACCTCTAATTCTTTTAAACTCCAATGGGTTTAGGCCCAACCTATCCTCATAACTCCTTCATCCCAGGAATTAGTTGAGTGAGCCTTCTCTGAACTGCTTCTAATGCAATTATATCCTTTCTTAAGTAATGAGACCAAAATTGTACTCCAGATGCGGTCTAACTAAGGCCCTTTACAGTTGCAGCAACACTTCCATACTTTGATACTCTATTCCCGTTGCAATAAACACCAACATTTGCCTTCCTAATCACTTGCTGCGCCTGCAAACCAACATTTTGAGATTCATGTAGCAGGACACCCAGACCCCTCTGTAGAGTTTTACAGTCTCTCTCCATTCAAATAATATACTGCTTTTCTATTCTTCCTGCCAAAGTGGACAAGTTCACATTTTCTCACATTATACTCCATCTGTCAAACTTTTACCGACTCCCTTAACCTATCTAAATCCCTTTGTAGGCTCTCTGTCCTCTTGACAACTTACTTTCCTACCTAAGTGTCATCAGCAAACTTAGCTACCATACATTCGGTCCCTTCATCCAAGTCATTGAAATAGAACAATCACTTGTTTGAATATATCATAATTCAACTATTATATATGAAAAGCCACAATATTGGCACTCTCAGAAAAACTACTTACTTAATTCCCTGGAAATTTCAGAAGCTCTAGTTTCATTTGCCTGAAGTTTGTGCAGTAATTCTGCTACAATGTGTTGCTTTACCAGGTACAAAACCACAGAATACCGCTAAAAGAAATAATCAAAGAGAAACAGTTAAATTCAACGGGCAGATACAAACCTCCTTCAAATCAAATGCTCGTGTGGATGCCTACATAACAAAAACTCACACTTATAATTCAACTCTCAATACGTTATTTTAAGGAATAAAACGTTGGTTCTAAATGGTCACATATAGAGTGCAATGAGGGTTTTACCTTGGCAAAATGTCCCCAAAATATATTTAAATAGTTAGCTCCACGAGATGTCAAATTGAGTAGTGGTGTGATATCAATGGGTCGACATGGCCTTTTCGGTTCTACTCCAGGTTTATTTGATGAAAAGTAACTCTTAAATTAAAAAAAAAGTACAGAAGGTTAAAAACTTTTGGTAATAAAATTCAATGTCAATCAACATTGCAAGTTTAAACCATCGAAGATAATTCTGGCCTTCAAAGTGTTCAACCTAAAGCTAAAGAGCCTTTTGTACAACATATTCACAATATCTCAAGCTTTTGAGGAAACATCACAAATTTTCAAAGTTTTCTCAGGAGAAAATATTCTTCTTCACTCATATGGAGGGAGGCGAAAGCAACAGGAAATTAAAAGCTTTTTATTTCTGATTCAGGAGCATAAAAATAACCTCAGGGACAGAAATCTCAACTACAAATTAGTAAATTTGATTCAACTGTGCTAGTGTTCATGCCTCCTCTCACCTAATCCAATTAGCATATCCTTCTAACCAGGGGTCAATGAATGACCAGAAAGAGATCTTGACACGGGATGTGGAAAATAACAGAATAGCTTAGCCAAACACTGTTCTTCAAAAACAAAGGCCAGAATTTTTACCTCGCTGGGCGGGTGCGCGCCCGACCCGAACGAGCGTTAAATGACGCGCGATGACGTTGGGCGAGTGCCCCAATGTCATTGCGCCACATTTCGGTCGGCAGGCATGCGCGGGAGTCAGCAGCGTGCCATCATCTCGGTTGGTGGGCAGGCGAAAAGGCCAAGTGGCCGTTGCATTTTTTTTTTAGAAACCTCATCCACGGACAGGATGAGGTTTCCAACAGCAATTTAAAATAAAATAGTAATCCTAACTTTTTCATTAATAACATGTCCCTGTTCATGTGACAAAGTCACATAAGGGAGCATGTTTTGTAACATTTTAAAAATCTTTATTTTTGATTTTTTATATCTTCAGCTCCTTAAGGCAGCTCTGGACTGTTGTAAAGAACATATCTTTTTACTTTCCATTGGACTGTGAATTAAAATTACAATGGCTGCAGTTTGAAAGACATGTCCAGTAGAACAGGATGAGATATATATACAATGTTGCAGTCCTGGAACAGAGCGTGTCATGAAAGACAGGATGGTGCCAGAAAGGAGTCCTGGACCAAGGGAGCTATCTGGCAACAGCGTTTTAATTGGCTCCTGACCAGGTGATCAGATTTTGTGTGAGGGCAGTGAAGCTGAATAGTTCATAGCCTGAAAGGAACTCCTGTCAAGAGGCAAAGAGGAAACTCACTGTTAGAGACATTGAGACATAGAGATTAGAGACATAGAGGCAAGTGCTCAACCAGTGAACTAAATACTGAAAGTGCTGGAAGGCCACCTCGTGTCATCGACAAGAACTGAAAGGAATTAGAAAACATCAATCAAAATCAACCCATCAAATCCTGTACTCCAGAATTGGTGCCGTTGAACTGTTTTATCCCACCCTTAAAATCCATGTTTTTGTGTGTGTATGTATGTGTATCTGGGTTTAAGAAGGGGGTACAGTTTAAGTTATAGTGTTAGAAGTTAGCAGTTCATATTTCTTTCTTTTGCCACTGTTTAACGACAGTTTGTTCAATAAACAGTTATGTACTTATTAAGTTTACAAACCTGGTGCTTGTATTCTGTTAACCTAAATTAAACAGTTAGGGGTAGAATTGGGCCAATCTGGTGGTTTGGTCAAACTTTTCACACTTGTCGCAGCTCAAGGAACAGTGGGGCTTGACATTACAGTGCACTCTCAGGGAGTCATAACAACACTGCAATACTCTGACTTCAAACTCCATTCCCCATTCTGTTCTCAAAACTAATCTCTTCCATGAAACCATCCTCCTATTCTCAATTGTTTTCTGACCAACTCTCTCCCTGGGCCCAATGCCAGTGAACAACTGCTTTCCCCCTCTTCAAAACTTCTACAGTGTATCTCATTAAAAATTGCAGCTTTGATTCTGCTATTTGTCCATCAATCTAGCTGTTCTTTCTCTCAAAGTTCTTGAAACATGTTATCAATGCCAAACTCCTCACCCATTTCTTCCACCATTCTCTCTTCAAATATAGTCAGTCTGGTTTTTAGCCACTCAACACCAATGAGTCTTATAAAACTTTCAGCAATTCCTCAATCATTCCACTCCCTTCACCATAGGTCAGCTCAATTGCTTCTCCATGGTGGCCCTCTGTATGGAGTTATTATGCCATGTCTGCTTGGTCTAATGTGGTTACCACATCTTCTGAAAAAGAGCTGTACCATAGTCAGCTCCAGCATGGCAAAACGTTCCATTTTTAATCGTCCTCTATTTCACCAAATTTCAGCAACTATCCATAAGCTTTGAGGTCCATGACCGGATATCCGTTACCTGGCTATACCTTTACACCACAACTGTTTTTGTACTTCCTTGCCATGTGAATGAGCCAGAACTTATTCCAGCTGAATATTAGCAAGACAAACCCATCTTTTGGATGAGATTTTAAACTGAGGCCATGTCTGCCTTCAAATGAATGTAAAAGATCACATGGTACTATTTCAAAGAACAACAGCGATTTCTCCCAATGGTTTGGCCACTATTTATCAATCAACTTAATAAATAAACTATATAGTCTGTATTACATTGATGGTTTGTGGGACCTTGCTATGCACAAATTGGCTGCCGTGTTCCCTGTATTACAAGATGATAACACTTAAGGTATTTCATTGATATAGGAATAAAAAAAGTTAAAAAAAATATAATTTTTTTGGTTCAATTTTATTTTAGTTAATGATTACAAAACCTCAATTTTGAGATCCAGTGTGTCTCTATTTTGTCAGTTTTTTGGAGGCAAAACACTTGAATATTATAGCGGTGTACAAGTTGCTGTCCCTGTTATTTGAAGACCTAAAATGCACATGAAAATATGACCTGCTTTTTATTTAAGGGGAAGTTAGATATGTACTTGAGGGAGAAGAAACAGAAGGATAAACTGATAGATAAGTAATTTGAAGTGGACTAAGTATGGTACTCACCATTAGCCTGCATTGGTTCTAGACTTGACATGATTATGTCTTCAGTGAATTAATTAATATTGTGCAGAATGTGATTGCCCCTGATTTCATTTATTTTCATCTGATCAGGAACACAGCCACTAACATTTTAAGTGGCCAATTTTTAATATTTTCAGTTCATGCATCATGATCCTGTAAAAAAAATGTTACTGTGATGCTGAACTCAGGAATAAGCATCTTCTACAAAAACCCAAAATCATGATCATTATCAGTGAGGCAGTGGGTGTTATTCTCTGGATATTAAGAAGGCATGTGATAAAACTGTTGTATTTTTATCTAACGATGTTATTTTGTTTTAATTTGGCACAAATTAGCAACCTCACTCAGAGGCCACAGAATAGGCGGTGTGAAAAATGGAAAAGCAGTCTCACTGCTGCAGTGGAGAATACTCTTCTGAGATTAGGTCAATGGTACATTGTTGGTGTAATGGGGGAAACTTTAACTGTAACTAGCTGTGTTAAACTGAGATGGGCTTGTCTGTTGTTAACACTGGTTTTCTGATATGGAAAGAATTGCAAATTTCAACAAACATGCGTCACCCTGATCAGCACAAAAGTGTCAGGAAATTTACAATAAAAACTCAAGTTGTTGTGCAAAGGGAATTCAAAAGCAGCTCTGTCCTGAAGCAGTGTCGTTGTCTTTCTGATAACAGGCTTGAGAGGGATTCAAACACAGTTTTCGAACCTATGCAAACTGTGATTGATTCACTTTCTATTGGCTGCATTTGAGGGGAAGCTGGATCAACATACCTTCTATTCCTTTCTCCTTTTGTAAGATGATTGGGGAAAAGGCTCAGGTGGAACATAACCAGCATGGACCAGACAGGCTGAATGGTGCTTGTGTGCTGTATTATTTCAGGTAAAGCATTTTGGAATGTACTGAGATTATGAAAGACATAACATAAATGCAAGTCTGTCTTTCTTTATGCAGCTTCCACCCTAATATTTATTTATACTTGTACACTCCCTTCCACTCAGTTCCCCAGGATGCATGCTCAGGCAGGGCTCAACAGTACACTTGCTTGACCTCAAACTAATATTTCCATTTCACCCAACAGCACATCCTTTTCCCACACCCATTTCTTCCACTCATACCTTGTCCACTCTATCCCATACCCGGTGCTTCCTCTAACTGCTGTTTGCTGTATGCAGCTAGCTTTGTTGCACTGGGCCAAGTCACATACAAGCCATGCTTGGAGATTTTCTGAGCAAGCTCCCAATTTGTGTGTAGAAATTAAAGATAGGCTACCCATAATCATTTCAAATAGGATCCTTACAGCTGGATGATCATCTCATCTGGCTGGACTGAAATCAAACCCTGGTTCCAGTGGTAAAAGAAGTCTCAAACCCTTTCATTCTGATCCTACAAGGTACAGAAACAGTCGCTAATTACAAAATTCCTAGCATCAGGCAGCATTCAGTGACAATCAAAGAACTAGTTCATTGTAACACTTGCTGTGCTTTAGAACTTGCAGCTTAATCAATGAGCAAACGGGCTAGTCTGATCAAGATATGTTCTACAAAGACAGAGAGAGAGAGAGACAGAGAGACAGAGAGAGAGAGAGAGAGAGAGAGACACACAGAGAGAGAGACACACAGAGAGAGAGACACACAGAGAGAGAGACACACAGAGAGAGAGACACACAGAGAGAGAGACACACAGAGAGAGAGACACAGAGAGAGAGAGAGACACACACAGAGAGAGAGAGAGACACACACAGAGAGAGAGAGAGACACACACAGAGAGAGAGAGAGACACACACAGAGAGAGAGAGAGACACACACAGAGAGAGAGAGAGACACACACAGAGAGAGAGAGAGACACACACAGAGAGAGAGAGAGACACACACAGAGAGAGAGAGACACACACAGAGAGAGAGACACACACACAGAGAGAGAGAGACACACACACACAGAGAGAGAGAGACACACACAGAGAGAGAGAGACACACACAGAGAGAGAGAGACACACACAGAGAGAGAGAGACACACACACAGAGAGAGAGAGACACACACACAGAGAGAGAGAGACACACAGAGAGAGAGAGAGACACACAGAGAGAGAGAGACACACAGAGAGAGAGAGACACACAGAGAGAGACAGAGACACACACAGAGAGAGACAGAGACACACACAGAGAGAGACAGAGACACACAGAGAGAGACAGAGACACACACAGAGAGAGACAGAGACACACACAGAGAGAGACAGAGACACACAGAGAGAGAGACAGAGAGACACAGAGAGAGAGACAGAGAGACACAGAGAGAGAGAGACAGAGAGAGAGACAGACAGAGAGAGAGACAGACAGAGAGAGAGACAGACAGAGAGAGAGACAGACAGAGAGAGAGACAGACAGAGAGAGAGACAGACAGAGAGAGAGAGACAGAGAGAGACAGAGACAGAGAGAGAGACAGAGAGAGAGACACACAGAGACAGAGAGAGAGACACACAGAGACAGAGAGAGAGACACACAGAGACAGAGAGAGAGACACACAGAGACAGAGACAGAGAGAGAGAGACACAGAGACAGAGAGAGAGAGAGACAGAGACATGGAGAATAAATGTGAATTATTAAAATAGGAGATGGCATGGTAACAGCATAAGAAACTTGCTATGAACAGGCCATGGCTTTACATCAGGGACAGTAATTTTTTACCCCACTATTACTAGCAGATCATTTCCATCCTATCGCTTCTGCTAAATACTTCAATATTGGTGACTAAAAAGTATTTTGATTTTGCATATACAAAGTTCTGTTTTTCAAGTTTCAGTACCAAGTTGTAAAATTCGTTTGCCTTGTCCTCATATGCAATAAGTTCCAGCTTACCGTAAAAGGACACACTCTTGAGTTTACTTTTATTGACAAGTAGGGAGGATACTGGTCTTCTTGAATAAATTCTGTATCTGAATGGCAAATCCTTAAAAATAAAAAAATATATTAATCCTATGTTGAAAAAAGAATTCCCTACCACTACTTCCACCATCACACCTCTTCTTTAAGAGGCCAAACTCTAGGCTGTAGTTCTTCTTAATGCCAGTATTCTTTTCAGATGCCAAGAGGTGCTGTTCCAACACTCGTTTTAACCTTAAGGCCACAACTTTAACATGCTGATTCCAGCAGCATGACCAAGAGCTAGAGGAATTTGCCTATTAGAGACAGTTGATTGCACCCATCAGGATTCCAACATTTTCCTTGAGGCCAAAGTTCTGCCACCAGCTACCAAGAAAACACAGGATATTTGCCTATGTTGTACTGGAATAAACTATGAATACAGTCTGCCTATTTATTTGAATTACAGGGGAGGAAGAGAGAAAGGAGAGAGGGGAAAAAAAAACAAGTTTGAGTCTAGAAAATGGAAGTTTGACCATTACCAGGTTTAGTATTTTTAATCCTAGGCTAATGCTCAACACACCACTTAACATACACATAATTATCCTGGCCTTCACTTATAATGCAAGAATCAACCAGGATCCAATTCAACATTGGCTCCACTTATTGTGAATGGACCATCTTCAGTCTAAACTCAGCAGGTCTGGCAGCATCGGTGGAGAAGAAAAGAGTCGACGTTTCGAGTCCACATGACCCTTCGAAGGGTCATGTGGATTCGAAACGTCGACTCTTTTCTTCTCCACCGATGCTGCCAGACCTGCTGAGTTTTTCCAGGTAATTCTGTTTTTGTTTTGGATTTCCAGCATCCGCAGTAGTTTTTTGTTTTCATCTTCAGTCTAGACTATTGTCAGACAATGTCACCCCACTCTGCTCGCAATTTAAGTCTCCCAAATAACAGGAGGGTTTAGAAGCAAAGAAAATCTGCTATGCACAGGGACTGCTCTCTCACGAGTCTGGGACACTCTTGAAACAACAGAAGCTTCAGTTGCTTAAGGTCCAGAAGGACTGTGATTTCTCATTACATGAATAAAATTGAACTAGCCATTAAATAAGCAACAGGTATCTAATTACATTAGATATCGTGCACACTTCCTGTGTCACACATCCTTTAATACTTTCCCCGTCACATTTTCTTGGTTAAACACCATTGTTTATAAAACAATGTATCAGCAGGCTTGAGTGATCAACATCACAGGAGACCTGCCAGTATATTTAATTTAAAAAAGGAATCACCTGCAATGTTTCAAAACAGTTTCGAAATAACGGCTTGCATTTACTTGGAACATTTTCCTAAGTTAAAAATGCTAAGATGCTTCACAGGAGCAGGCAAAAAATATTAGGGTGGGTGATTAAAAGAAAGTGGCAGTTTTTGACACATTTTAAGAATTTCATACATGGGATGTGGGTATCACTGGCAAGGCCAGCATTTACTACCCTTGAGATGGTGGCGGTGAGCTGCCTTCTTGAATTACTGCAGTCCATGTGGTGAAGGTACACCCACAGTGACGTATGGGAGGGAGTTCCAGGATTTTGACTCAGTGAAGGTGAAGAATTGGCAATATAGTTCCAGTTAAGGATGGTGAGTGACTTGAAGGGGGAACTTGGAGTTGGCGGAATTCCCACCCACTTGCTGCCCTTGTCCTCCTAAGTAGTAAAAATTGATAGCTTGTGAGGTGTTGTTGAGGAAGCCTTGGCAAACTGTTACAGTGCACTTTGCAGCCACAGTGCCCCTGTGGTGGAGGGAGTAAATGATTAAAGTGGCAGATTGGATGTCAATCAAGCCAGCTGTTTTTCCCAGAATGGTATCTAGCTTGAGTGTTGTTGGAGTTGCACAACCAGGCAAGGAGAGAGTATTCCATCACATGCCTGACTTGTGTCTTGTCGATGATAGAAAGACTTTGGGAAGTCAAGAGGTGAGAAAAATGCCACAGAATACCCAGCCTCTGACCTGCTGTTGTAGTCACAGCATTCATGTGGCTGGTCCAATTAAGTTTCTGTCCAATGGTGAACCACCCCCAGCAAACCCCACTACACCCCACACAGGATTTTGATGGTGGGCGAGTTTGCGATTGTAATGTCATTGAATGACATGGGGAGATGGTTAATTTTTCCCTTATAGGAGGTAGTCATTGAATGGCATTTGTGTGGCACAAATATTACTTGCCACTTCACATACAGATATCAGCAGAGTCTTCCGTTCTCTTCTGTAGACACCAATGCCACTCTATGTGAAACCAAATGAATGAGAAATCAGAATGTCACAGCATAAAAGGTCATCATCTCTGTGCTGGCACTTTGAAAGAGCTATCCATCTGGTCACATTCCTTGTTCCCTCCCATAGCCCTGCAAATATTTTTCTTGTATAAATCCAATTTCTTTTTGAAATTTATTGCAAATCTGGTAGTTGCAGGATAGGGAGCAAGAAAATTCCAGTTAGTTAATTCATTATCTCGAAATATTGATGGTGCCTGGAACTGTTTTGTTTAGTGAACAGCTTTGAGGTTTCTACAAAGAAACAAGGAGGCCATTCAGTCCTCGAGCTGGTTCTGTCACTCAATTAATCATGGCTGATCTGTTCAACTCCTTATCTGCCTTGTTTCCAATATCCATTAATACCTAACAAAAATCTATCTCAGTTTTGAAATTTAAATTAACCTACTCTCAATAACTTTGAGGGAAACAGTTCCAGATTTCCACTACCTTGTGTATGTGTGAAGAAGTCTTCCTTACATCAGCCTACAACCTACATGGCCAAGGGTCTGCAAAGCCTGCATTAAAAAAATATATTTCAACTAAATCCTGCATTTTTATACACAGAAATGTATCACTTGTCATATAAAACTCAAGTTCAATTGTACAAGGAACAAGCATTTCTCAGCTGACAATTTCAAGGTCAAGGAGCCTCATTTGTGGGTTTACTAAATATAATCTTGTTACACTGTCCATTTTCACTCAGAACTGGTTACAGTAACTATTCTCAATTTTAGTACCAGGCAGCAAAAATGAAGTCTTAGCTACACAGCTTTGCTGAGACTACCTTCCACCCACCATCCAAGGTATTGCAATGAAAACACAGATGACCAAAATATCCACCAGCAGCAAAATCACGTTCATCCCACACAAAACCACTGGCCAAAAACTGAAAGAAGTTATTCTCCTCTTCCTCAAATTTCCATTGCATAGACAGAAGTATAGAGACTGGAATGTCTTTTCAAGTTGGAGGGCTGAAGGACAGTAAATAAAAACCCTTTATAAATAAATTCACACCAAGAAAAAGCCTGATCATATTACCCATCATTTCTTGTGACAAACTGAACTGGGCAGAAAACAGAATCACCAAAGCAAATTTCAGTCTTTCTACAATAAACTTGCTTAACTATGAAACTAAGAAAAAATTTGCTATCAGTAAGAAACAGATACCGCAGGCAACTGCACAACTTAGATAAGATGGCTCAAAGTACTCCAGCAAGCAAAATATAAACATCTTGTTCTGGAAGGTTGACCGCAAGGGGCTGCAGGTGATAGATAGAAAGTTAAAGAAAGATGGATAGCTCTCTGGGCAGGTTCAAGCCCCATGGCTTGAACAAAGGGTGCAGAATAAAATTGGTTATTGTGCTTTTAAGAGAAGCTTCATAGGACAGTATAGGGTCAATACAGAAACTCCTGAAAAGGAGTGTAAGAGATTGAACATCATGGAGATCTTTACTGTAGTCGAAGATTGTAGTCCCAGCAGATTGTAAGAAGGAGGTCTGAGAGAGATGCTGGTTGATCATCGGGAGAAGAATCTACAATTAACAGGAGCCAGCCACTTCAGGTGATTGAGTAAAAAAAAATTCATTCATAAGATTTGGGTGTCGCTGACTAGACCATAAGACATAGGAGCAGAAATTAGGCCATTCGGCCCATCAAATCTGCTCCGCAATTCAGTCATGGCTGATAAGTTTCTCAACCCCATTCTCCCCGTAACCTTTGATCCCCTTACCAATCAAGAACCTATCTCGGTCTTAAGTACACTCAATGACCTGGCCTCCACAGCCTTCTGTGGCAATGAATTCCATAGATTCACCACTCTCTGGCTAAAGAAGTTTCTCCTCATCTCCGTTCTAAAAGGTCTTCCCTTTACTCTGAGGCTATGCCCTCGGGTCCTAGTCTCTCCTACTAATGGAAACATCTTCCCCATGTCCACTCTATCCAGGCCTTTCAATATTCTGTAAGTTTCAATCAGATCCCCCCTCATCCTTCTAAACTCCATCGAGTATAGACCCAAAGTCCTCAAACATTGCTCATATGTTAAGCCTTTCATTCCTGGGATCATTCTCGTGAACCTCCTCTGGACCCTCTCCAGGGCCAGCACATCCTTCCTGAGATACGGGGCCCAAAATTGCTCACAATATTCTAAATGTGGTCTGACCAGAGCCTTATAAAGCCTCAGCAGCACATCCCTGCTTTTATATGCTAGTCCTCTCGCGATAAATGTCAACATTGCATTTGCCTTCCTAACTACCGACTCAACCTGCAAGTTAACCTTAAGAGAATCCTGGACTAGGACTCCCAAGTCCCTTTGCACTCCAGATTTCTAAATTCTCTCCCCATTTAGAAATATGCCTCTTTTCTTCCTACCAAAGTGCATGACCTCACACTTCCCCACGTTGTATTCCATCTGCCACTTCTTTGCCCATTCTCATAACCTGTCCAAATCCTTCTGCAGCCTCCCCGCCTCCTCAATATTACCTGCCCCTCCACCTATCTTTGTACCATCTGCAAACTTAGCCAGGATGCCCTCAGTTCATTCATCTAGATCATTAATGTATAAAGTGAAAAGTTGTGGTCCCAACACTGACCCCTGCGGAACTCCACTAGTCACCGGCCGCCATCCTGAGAAGGACCCCCTTATCCCCACTCTCTGCCTCCTCCCAGACAGCCAATCTTCTATCCATGCTAGTACCTTGCCTCTAACACCCTGGGCTCTTATCTTACTGAGCAGCCTCCTGTGTGACACCTTGTCAAAGGCCTTCTGGACGTCCAAGTAAATAACATCCATTGGCTCTTCTTTGTCTAACCAGCATTTATTGACTAGGCCAGCATTTATTGCCCATCACTAATTGCCCTTGAGAAGGTGGTAGTGAGCTGCCTTCTTGAACCGCTGCAGTCCATGTGGTACAGTACACCCAGTGCTGTTAGGGAGGGAATTCCAGGATTTTGATCCAGCGACAGTGAAGGAACAGTGATATATTTCCAAGTCATGATGACGAGTGGCTTGGAGGGGAACTTCCAGATGGTGGTGTTCCCACATGTCTGCTACCCTTGTCCTTCTAGATGGCAACGGTTGTGGGTTTGGAAGATGCTGTCTAAGGAGACTTGGTGAGTTCCTTCAGTGCATCTTGTAGATGGGACACACTGCTGCCACTGTACGCCAGTGGTGGAGCGAGTTAATGTTTGTGGATGGGGTGTCAATCAAGCAGGCTGCTTTGTCCTGGATGGTGTCAAGGTTCTCCAGTGTTATTGTAGCTGCACTCTTCCAGGGAAGTGGAGAATATTCCATCACACTCCTGACCTGTGCCTTGTAAATGGTGGACAGGCTTTGGGAAGTCAGGAGGCGAGTAACTCGCCACAGGATTCTTAGCCTCTGTTCTGCTCTTGTAGCCACAGTATTTATATGGCTAGTCCAGTTCAGTTTCTGGTCAATTGTAACGCCCAGGGTGTTGATAGTGGGAGTTTCAGCAATGGTAATGCCATTGAATGTCAAGGGCGATGGCTAGATTCTCTCCTGTTGGAAATGGTCATTGCCTGGCACTTGCATGGTGCAAATATTACTTGTCACTTGTCAGCCCAAGTCTGGATATTATCCAGGTCTTGCTGCATTTGGACATGGATTGCTTCAGTGTCTGAGTCATTGCAAATGGTGAACATTCTGAAATCATCAGCAAACATCCTCACATCTGACCTTCTGATGGAAGGTAGGTCATTGATGAAGCAGCTGAAGATGGTTGGGCCCTGGACACTACCCTGAGGAATTCCTGCAGTGATGTCCTGAAATTGAGATGCATGATCTCCAACAACCTCAACCATCTTCCTTTGTGCTAGGTATGATTCCATCAAGCGGAGAATCCTCCCCCCCACTGTTGATGACCCCTTCCATCACTTTACTGTTGATCCAGAGTAGACTGATAGGGCGGTAACTGGCCGGGTTGGATTTGTCCTGCTTTTGGTGTACCTAGGCAATTTTCCACGATGCTGGGTAGATAAAGTGTTGTAGCTGTACTAGAACAATTTGGCTAGAGGCGCGGCAAGTTCTGGAGCACAGGTCTTCAGTACTACTGCCAGATAGTTCAGGGCCCATAGCCTATGTAATATCTAGTGCCTTCAGCTGTTTCTTGATATCACATGGAATGAATCTGTGATGCTGGGCATCTCTGGAGGAGGCCGAGATGGATCATCCACTCGGCACTTCAGGCTGAAGATTGTAGAAAATGCTTCAGCCTTATCTTTTGCACTGATGTGCTGGGCTCCCCCATCATTGAGGATGGGGATATTTGTGGATCCTCCTCCTCTAGCGAGTTGTTTAATCGTCCTCCACCATCCATGACTGGATGTGGCAGGGTTGCAGAGCTTAGATCTGATCTGTTGACTGTGGAATCACTTAGCTCTGTCTACTGTTTGCTGCTTATTCTATTTGGCACGCAAGTAGTGCGTTGACACCTCATTTTTAGGTATGTGTGAGATGCTGCTCCTGGCATGCCCTCCTGCACACTTCATTGAAACAAGGTTGATCCTCTGACTTGGTGGTAATGGTAGAGTCCTTTCTGTGGATCATCATCTTGACGTGGAGAGGCCTGTGCGTCCCAACGAACCCAATAGCGTTGGCGTCCAGAGCTCATGCTCCTGGTAGCGTCTCCCACAGCGGTAAAGGTCAAGGGGGAGGTTCCAGACAAAGAATGATCCAAGAAGTCCTCTGCAGCAGAGCAGGCGGAGAAGGGCTGCGGCCCCAACGGCTGTGAAGGCGGAAGAAGGCTGCAACAGGGAAGTGGCCCCAGGCATCATGGCCTGCCATGCCACTGAACATCCACTAATCCCCAAGGCCGTGTGGAACCCGGCTGTATACTGTGCACTGGATACCCCACGCTAAAGTATGTCATGCACAAACATCTCTCAAGTGAAAAGCCCTGTGGCGACGAAGGATTGGAGGTACCGGGAGGCCCCCAGCCAAGATTCCGCATACAGGTGGTGGATGTGTAGCGGTCGTCGGGCACCTGTGTCAGGACAGGGGTGCCTTTCGGCTCATCTGTGACTGAGCAGTCTGCTTCAGGATGCCCTCTGCTCACCCCGAATGGGGAAGAGGGCTAGAAAAGGTGCCTCAAAAATAGGCTGTCCCATTTCTCCTGGCTGGGAAACCACACCCATCTCTGGTTGAAACAACAGAAAAAAAACTAAACTTCGAATATTAGAGTGGGGGGTATGCCAGGCCATGTAGTTACAGATTGTGGTTGAGTACAATTCTGCTGCTGATGATGGCCCACAGCGCTTCATGGATGCTCTGCCTTAAGCTGCTAGATCGGTTTGAAATCTATCCCATTTAGCATGGTGGTGGTGCTGCACAGCACGATGGAGGGTATCCTCAACGTGAAGATGGGAACTTCGTCGCCATAAGGACTGTGCAGTGGTCACTGCTACTGATACTGTCATGGATAGATGCACCTGCTGCAGGCAGGGTGGTGAGGATGAGGTCAAGTATGTTTTTCCCTCTTGTTGATTCCCTCACCACCTGCCACAGACCCAGTCTAGCAGCTATGTCCTTTAGGACTCGGCCAGCTCGATCTGTAGTGGTGCTACCGAGCCACTCTTGGTGATGGACATCAAAGTCCCCCACCCAGAGTACACTGTGCGCCCTTGCCACCCTCAGTGCTTCCTTTAAGTGATGTTCAACATGGAGGAGTACTGATTCATCAGCTGAGGCGGGATGTTATGTGGTAATCAGCAGGTTTCCTTGCCCATGTTTACCCTGGTGCCACAAGACTTCATGGGGTCTGGAGTCAATGTTGGCAACTCCCTCCCGACTGTATACCACTATGCCGCCACCTCTTCTAGGTCTGTCCTGCCAGTGGGACAGGACATACCCAGGGATGGTGATGATGGTGTCTGGGACATTTTTTGTAAGGCATGATTCCGTGAGTATGACTACGTCAGGCTGTTACTTGACTAGTCTGTGTGACAGCTCTCCCAATTTTGGTACAAACCCCCAGATGTTGCAGGGTTGACAGAGTTGAGTTTGCCATTGTCACTTCCAGTGCCTGTGTCGGTGCTGGGTGGTCCTTCTGGTTTCATTTCTTATTGACTTGTTTTTAGTGGTTTGATGCAACTGAGTGGCTTGCTTAAGATTCAACCTCCTTGCTGTGGGTCTGGAGTCACATGTAGGCCAGACCAGGTAAGGACGGTACATCTCCTTCCCTAAAGGTCATTGGTGAACTAAATGGGTTTTTACGACAATCGACATAGTTTCATGATCATCATTAGACTCTGAATTCCATATATTTTATTGAATTCAAATTTGGGATTTGAACCCGGGTCCCCAGCACACTACCTTGGATCTCTGTATTATTAGTCTAGTGACAATACCACTATGCCATCGCCTCCCCGAGTAACTAATATCTGAGATAGATATTGGTGAAGCATTTAGAGTAACAAAGCACTTTTTCCTCTTATTTCTCAACCAAAGTGGCATTGGACCAATCGGAATTGCTAGACGAAACAGACCACGCTCCATTTAGCTCACCTTCTACCATCCTGGCTATTGAACGCTGGGATTGTTAACTAATCATAGCAATCAATTTCTTTCAATTCATCTACAACAGACATGAGGTTTGAGGAAATCTCAGTGTTGAAGAGTTTTGGGAACCATAAGTCCAAAGCCACCTGCTCCATTCATTTATATGTCATGTCTCAAATTTCTCATATACTATACCCAAAAATCTAATTTTCTGAATGAAATCTCTGATTCGCATTTGAATGAATCATTATTAACTGCTACCACCATGTCCCTTGGGGTCCTGTTTTATAGGTTGACCACTCACTCACTGAAGTGATGCTTCCACTGATTAGCTTTGAATTTGCCCCCTTTCAAATTGTCCTGGTTCTACTATTCTGGACAAGGTGAAATTACTACATTATCCAGTTCCTTGAGAATCCTAAAAACATAAATCACATCACCTTCTCTTTTCCTGTGTGAACATGCCCAATTGCTCCTCATAATCCAATCCCTCTGTTCCCTTAATCATTCTTGCATAGATTGTAACACTAATTCATATTTATTCCTGAAGTATTTCAGTCATTTCCAAATTACTCAAAGCTGACCAATTATGTAGTTACTCTTCTTTAAGGTTTGAAATTTAATATATTTTTTAATGGGAAGATACATTCCAAGTTATTTAATATGCGCCAAAAATTCAACATTGCTACAAAATTCACACGATTTATTAGATTCTTTATACTTAGATATCACATTTGGTAAATTAAAATGCGTTAAAATGTAGTGTTGAGATATCTTTAGAGCAAAAAAGATTCTGCTGATATCTGCACTGCAGGAATTCAATTTGCTGTGGCTAGGATTACATTTGAAATATTTCACATTTCATTATAACTCCAAGCGACGTGCTTCTGGAAATTATTGTAAGCTTACCTTAACTGCACTTGAATTGACTGTACACCATTCTTTGAACATCTTGAAGAAAATGAAACTAGATTTAATGTTTTATAGTAATTTCTGCGTTAAAAAAAAACCCAAGTAAATATTACGCATGTCTGCAAATGCACAGTCTATTCCACTGGAGTAAAAGACACATGGGATGGTCTTGTGTGAGGTCAGTGATTGTGACCCACCTTCCCCCTCAATCAGTGGTAATCATCGGATGTGTTACTTTCTGTCTCTGGCATCTATCACAGCTTTCCCATTCCATGGCGTTGTCAAGCAGACATATAAAGGATCAGATCATGACCTAGAACAAGGTTGTCAAGTAATTCTGCACTAAATCAGTACATTGCAGGTGCCCTTTGGATTGGAAAATTGCACATCACTCTGCTATTTGACTAGACTGTTTCCTGGTAACTGGATTGGTTCCTGGTTTGAGGGCATTATCCTATGGTGAGAGGCTAAAGAAACCATGCCTATATACTCTAGGGTTTAGAAAATTGAGAGGTGATTTCATTGAAACATACAAGATTCTGAAGGGGCTCGACAGAGATTGTTTCCCTTGGCGGGGAAACTAGAACATAGGGGCACAAGGTGACAATAGTAGTCGATCATTTAGGACAAAGGTGAGGAGAAATTTCTTCACTCAGACAGTTGTGAATCTTTGGAATTGCTGACCCCAGAGGATTCTGGATGCTCCATCATTGAATATATTCAAGGCTGGGAAAGATTTTTGATCTCTCAGGGAATCAAAAGGTTAGGAAGCAGGCAGGAAAGTGGAGCTGAGACAGAAGATCAGCCATTTTCGTTTTGAATGGCAGAGCAGGCTTGAGGGATCATATAGTCTACTCCTGCTCCTTATGTTCTTAAATAAAGGTGAGAGACGGAAACCAAGGGATAATAGAGCAGGTAAGCCATACGTTGTCTGGAAATTGCTAAAATTCAGGATAAAGTGACTTGAGTCCTTAAATTTTCAGACATCAGAGACAGCCTGAGACTTGTAAAGAATTGATCAAGCCTGATGAGCCTCATTGAATCTTTTGAACAGGTGACTGAAGTAGAAGGACAAGGGATGCCATTTCTATGGAATTCCAGAAAGCATTCAATAAAATCTCTCATAAGAGAATATTAGTTGAAGTTCAAACTCGTGGAATTAACAGAAAATTATTGACATGGTTAAAAGATTGGCCGAGCAGCAGGACAGGATAGAGATACCGGGGAGATACTGGTAGGATGTGACCAGTGGCATCCCACAGGAATCTTTGGGGACCTCAACTATCGCTGTATTTATTAATGAGTTAGATGATGGGGCAGAAAGTCACATATTCAAGTTTGCCAATGACACAAAATTAGGCAGTCTTGTAGATGGAAATCTATCAATAATTCTTTGTAATTTTATGTTAAGTGAATGGGCAAAACTGTGGCAAATGGATTTCAATGTATGCAAGTTGAGGTCATCCATTTTGGATATAAAAAGAATAAATCAGGGTACTTTCTAAATACTGAAAACCTAGAATGGAGGTCCAAAGAGACTGAGGATTAGGAGGTTAGGGTTATGTCATGGACAGGTACAAAATATAATCAAAAAGGTTAACGAAATACTGGCCTATATAACCAGAGAACTAGAATACAAGGGATTAGAAGTCACACTACAGCCATATAAGGCTCTGGTGACAACATACCTGGAGTACTCTGGTCAGCTGTTGGCACCACACCTTAGGAAGGATATAATGACCTTGGAGGGAGTGCAGCATGGGTTTACTAGAATGATATCTGAAATCCAAGGGTCAAATTACAAGGAGCGATTACACAAAATAGGGTACGTTCTCTGTAATTTCGAAGATTAGGCGGTGATTTGATTGTTTTCAAGATATTAAGGAGAAAGTGACAAAAGTAGATGGAGAGAAACCATTCATGCTGGTTGGGAGAATCTAGGACGAGGGGATATAGCTTAAAAGAATTAGAGCCAGGTCTTGCAGAAGCAAATCTAGGAAATACTTCTATATGCAAAGGGTGGTCGAAGTCTGGAACCTTTCCTCCACTGGCAGTTGGTGCCAAGTCAAATGTTAATTTTAAATCTAAGGTTGATAAATTTTGTTAACCAAAGGTGTTGAGGGATCTGGAGCAAAAGCGGGTGTGAGAAATTAGGTCACAGGTCAGTCATGATCTCACCGAATGCCAGAACAGATTTGAGCGGTTAAATGATCTACTCCTGCTCCTATAGCTGCTGACTTATGTATAGGCTCCCTCCTTTATTCAGTTAATGAAGTCATCCTACACCAGAGACTGTACTTTTACCAGAGGAAATGCTGCTGCAGCTTTCAAGTGGTCAGATTTATGCTTCAGCTGGGAAGCTGAGGACAGCAGAGCGAAAAAAACGGAAGGAACATTTGTAGAACCTCATCCTATGGTATCAAAAAGCTACCTTTTCAAATAGGAACAATTCCTACCAGAACATTTACTTTTTAAACAAATCCGCTAGCACACTGTAATGAAAACATTGAATAAGTCATACTTAAGTGTTTAATAAAAAAAAAACATTATTTGCTACTTACCCAGAGATTATCTGCTCTCTCTGTTTATCAGTTAACGTAAAACTGAACTGATTCTCTTGAATCCTCTCACTGGTGGTTGGGACTAAAAAGAAAATTGCCAGTAATTAAATTATTCTATACTACAACCAAACATAACAAATGCAGCATGGCTAGACAGAATAATCAACCCCTCTTTAGTATAAGCATTTACTGTATACACTTGACCAGAGTTGAGATACAACAAATTGTATTAGTTCACAAATGTACCACCAAAATGTCAAATTTCCCTACATTTATCAAAGGAACACCAAGAATATGCAACATTTGCACTGCAGAAGGAATGTCATACTTTCAAAGATAGTGATGTTTTAGGGATAAGTTATTAAACTGCCCAAACCCTTAAGCTAATGAGTAATTAAGACCTTAAATTATGCAAGTCCCCTGAACAAAAGTTAAGAAATACAATAGAAATAATACGATAATTCACATCATATTTGCACATAAACTATTCGATATCTATACCATTAAATCATTGGTAAACTTGATCTCTTCATAATACAGACTGGATGCTCTGCTTGAAACCCGGATTTGTAGTATGTTATCATTGCTAGAAAGCATGCTTCAGAATCGCCGGTTCTATGTTGAACTAGGTGGGAAGCGCAGCAGGTGGCGTATTCAGAAGAATGGTCTTCCTCAGGGAATCGTGCTTGCACCGCTGCTGTACAACATCTACACGAATGACCAACCTATAGACGGTGTCACACGCCGTTTTATATATGCTGATGACTTATGTGTCACTGCCCAAAGCACTGATTTTAACACCATGGAGAAAACGCTTTCTGAGGCCTTGGAGGGACTAACAACCTACTATGAAGAAGCCACCTTCGCGTAAACCCATCAAAGACGCAAGTTTGTGCATTCCACCTCAGAAACTGTGAAGCCAAACGCCAGCTTAAAGTAACCTGGTGTGGAGCAACACTGAAGCATTGCGAGCACCCTATCTACTTAGGAGTCACCCTTGACAGATGCCTCACCTTCAAGAACCACATCGAAAAGACAAAGTCAAAAGTGAGCGCACGAAATACATCCTGAATAAGCTCACTAACACAAAATGGGGAGCAAGCTCGAAAACATTGCGAACCAGTGCATTTGCTCTTTGCTATTCTACTGCTGAATACACCTGCCCTGCATGGGAAATATTTACTCATGCTAAGAAGATGGATGCCGTTCTGAATGCAAGCTGCCAACTTAGCACAGGTTGTTTAAAAACAACAAACACCAACAGCCTATATATCCTGGTGGGTATCGCTCTCCCTGATATAAGAAGAACGGTAGCCAGCAAGAAAGAGCGAATCCGTCAAACATCGGATGAGAGGCAACCTCTACATGGTCATACACCTACACCCAGCCACCTAAAGTCAAGGAAGAGCTTCATGAACAGTGTTGTTCCATTACAATCAACCCCATCTGAAACCCGCATCGCCTTGTGGAAAGACTGGCTTGCCAGTCTCGAACAACCCCCAGCGATGGAAATTCTTCCGGATGAAAGCCTTCCCCCAGGAGCTAATTGCAACTGGGCAACCTGGAAGTGCCTTAACAGACTTAGGACTGGTGTAGGTCGTTCAAAGGTGTCACTAAGCAAACGGGGATATACAACCAGCCCGACAACTTGTGAATGTGGAACTGAGCCACAGACTATGCAACATCTCCTGCAATGCCTATCGCTAGAGGAACCCTGCACTGTTGCAGATCTTGTCGAATTCAACAACAAGGTGCAAAAATATGTCCAGTTCTGGCTGGGCCATGTATAGACTGTCTGTGGACACGATATATATAAATAAATAAACCATTGCTTTAGTGGCAATTTCTTCTGTTGGTTCCACAATAATCAAGATAGAAATCACAAGGTTCAGCAAGGCAGCTCGCCGCCACCTTCTCAAGAGCAACCAGGAACGGGCAATAAATCAACCAGCCAGCGAAGCCCATATCCCGTGAACGAATAAAAAAAAGATTGACTACTGAAAATATTGGTGTTGAGAGTGGGGAAGACATAAAGAAAAGGTCACAAAACAGGGAAACTAGCAGAAATGCAGTCTTTTATCCCCCCAGACGATCAGCTTTTGAAATAGCTTTGGAATATATATGGGGTATGAGTGTTGCCAGGGGCACAGGTCAGTTTTATCTGATGTTCAATGCCTCATAGCAGTGTGTTGAACTGTATTGTTTGGTACTCTTATATGATACTATATGACAATGGCCTTTGCTTGGGCAGGGATGGGATGGGGGAAAGTAGAGGTGCAGGGGTAAGCAGCTCAACAGGGATGAGATGGCAGAGGGGTGGGGGGGGGGGAAAGCAAGAGTCAAAAGACAATAAACCTGGCAAAGCACTCGCAAAAGGCGTTAAGGTTTTGCTATCCGAGACTGTCACTGATTTCATCCCCCCTGGAGATCCCTCCATGACCTCCAGCCTCAGATTTACCAGGATGATAAGTGGACTCCTGGAGTCAATTAGCTCAGCTGGCCTGATGGCTAAACTGTGGAGCAGAATGATGCCAACACCAGTTCAATCCCGTGCCGACTATAGTAGTTCATAGAGGCTTGCTTCCTATTCTTACCCCACACTTGATGTGGGGTGGTTCCTCTCAAGCTATATAACCAATTGTCTCTCTCTAATAGAGAGAGTGATGTCTACGTTCCTTTGTGGATTATGGTTAATTACCTATCTACTTACATGGACTCCTAGGGTTAAATTAGGTAAGATTACACCCTAGGTTTGTGTTCTCTGGAATTTAGAGGGTTAAATGGTGATTTGCTTAAAATTTTCAAGATATTAAGGGGAACAGATAGGGTAGATAGGAACTATTTCTGCTGGTTGGGGAGCCTAGGACTAGGGGATAAAAACAGAAAATGTTTCAGAGCTCTGAAGAAGTCATACGGATTTGAACGGTTAATTCTGTTTCTCTCTCCACAGATGCTGGCAGACCTGCTGAGTTTTGCCAGCATTTTCTGTTTTTATTTCAGATTTCCAGCATCCACAGTATTTTGCTTTTATCCAAGGGCTAGGGGGCATAGGCTCAAATTAATAAGCAGACCTCTTCAGGGGTAAAATGAGGAAACAGGCTACATGCAAAAGGTAGAAGTTTGGAGCTTTCTTCCATAAACAGCGGTAGATGCTGGGTCATTTGTAATTTTAAATCTGAGATTGAAGGATTTCTATTAAACAGAAGTATTAAAGAATATGGAGCAAAGGTAGTTATATGGAGTTAGGTCACAGATCGGCCATGATCTCACTGAATAGCAGAAAAGGCTCGAGGGGCTAAATGCCTAATCCCTGCAATCCTGAACAGCCTACTTCTCACCATCCGTTAATAGGACTGCCTTGTTAGACCCATTGTTTTAACCCGTTCTGGCCCGATATTATCGATTTCTTCCCATCTTGACTCTTCCCAACTATGACCCATAACTCTTCAAAGGTCCTCTCTGCCAATTTCAAAGTTTCCAATCCCTAACCATTGGTTTTTCACCATGGAAATGAATTTGTTCTCACATCGAACAACTTATCCTTTAACTCCACTCATTTCCTCCTGAAATAAATGTTCAAGAAAAACCTACTTGACTTCACCCTCACAAATTTACTCATCGTGGATTCATCTGCATTGGGGAGGTGGTGGCATAGTGGTATTGCCACTGGACTGGTAATCCAGGGTAATGCTATGGGGACCAGGGTTCAAATCCCACCATGGCAGATGGTGGAATTTGAATTCAATAATGTTGTAAAGACCTATCTGGTTGTAGTAGCTTTCCCTACAACGTAACAGCGATGGTGTAATGGTATTGTCACTGGACCGGTAATCCAGAGACCCAGGGTAACACTGGGGACCTGGGTTCAAATCCCACCACAGCAGATGGTGGAATTTGAATTCAATACAAATCTGGAATTCAATAAAAATCTGGAATTAAAAGTCTAATGATGAATGTAAATGATCGGTTCACTAATCCCCTTTAGGGAAGGAAATCTATTAACCTTACCTGGTCTGTGTGACTCACAGCAATGTGGTTGGCTCTTAAATGCCCTCTGAAATGTCAAGCCGCGACAAAGGAATGAAACCGTACAGACCACCCGGCACCAGAGACGACAATGGCAATCTCAGCCCTGTCGATCATGCAAAGTCATCCAGACTAGTCATGCAACAGCCTGACATAATCATCCTCACGGAATCATACGTTACAGAAAATGTCCCAGACACCACCATCAGCAGAGTTCTATACAGTCGGGAGGCAGTTGCCCTGGGAGGAGTCCTCAACATTGATTCCTGACCATGAAGTCTCATGGCATCGGGCCAAACATGGGCAAGGAAACCTCCTGCTGCTGATTACCACGTACCACCCTCCCTCAGCTGATAAATCAGTATGCCTCCATGTTAAACACCACTTGGAGGAAGCACTGGAGGGTGGCAAGGGCACAGAATGCACTCTGGGTGGGGTACTTCAATGTCCATCACCAAGAGTAGTTCGGTAGCACCACTACTGACCAAGTTGGCCGAGTCCTAAATGACATAGCTGCTAGACTGGGTCTGCGGCAGTTGGTAAGGGAATCAACAAGAGGAAAAAACAAACTTGACCTCATCCTCACCAACCTGTCTGACAGTATTTGTAGGAATGACCAACGCACAGTCGTTGTGGAGACGAAGTCCCGCCTCCACCTTGAGGATATCCTCCATTGTGTTGTGTGGCACTACCACCGTGCTAAATGGGATAGATTGTGAACAGATTTAGCAACTCAAGACTGGATATCCATCAGCCCCTGTGGGCCATCTTCAGAATTGTACTCGAACACAATCTGTAACCTCATGGCTCGGCATATGCCCCACTCTACCGTTACCATCAAGCCAGGGGATCAATGAAGAGTGCAGGAGGGCATGCCAGGAGCAACACCAGACATGCCTAAAAATGAGGCGTCAACCTAGTGAAGCTATAACACAGGACTACTTGTGTGCCAGCAGCATAAGCAGAAAGTGATAGGCAGGGCTAAGTGATCCCACAATCAACAGACCAGATCTAAGCTCTGCAGTCCTGCCACATCCAGTCGTGAATGGAGGTGGACAATTAAACAACTCACTGAAGGCCGCGGCTCCACAAATATCCCCATCCTCAACGATGGAGGAGCCCAGCACATCAGTGCAAAAGATAAGACTGAAGCATTTTCTAAAATCTTCAGCCTGAAGTGCAGAGTGGATGATCCATCCTGGTCTCCTTCGGAGGTCCCCAGCATCACAGGTGCCAGTCTTCAGCCAATTCGATTATCAATTGGTGATATCAAGAAACAGCTGAAGGTACTGGATACTGCAAAGGCTATGGGCCCTGACAACATTCCGACTATTGTGCTGAAGACTTGTTCTCCAGAACTTGCCGCGCCCCTAGCCAAGCTGTTCCAGTACAGCTACAACACTGGCATCTACCCGACTACGTGGAAAATTGCTCAGGTATGTCCACAAAAAGCAGGACAAATCCAACTCGGCCAATTACTGCCCCAGCAGTCTACTCTCGATCATCAGTAAAGTAATGGAAGGGATCATAAACAGTGCTATCAAGCAGCACTTACTAAGCAATAAGCTGCTTCCTGACACCCAGTTTGGGTTCTGCCAGGGCCACTCAGCTCCTGACCTCATTACAGCCTTGGTTCAAACATGGACATAAGAGCTGAACTCCCAAGGTGAGAGTGGCTGCCCTTGATATCAAGGCAGCATATGAGCGAGAGTGGCATCAAGGAGCCCTAGCAAAATTGGAGTCAATGAGAATCAGGGAGAAATCTCTCCGCTTGATGGAATCATACCTAGCACAAAGGAAGATGGTTGCGGTTGTTGGAGGTCAGTCATCTCAGTTCCAGGACATCACTGCAGTTCCTCAGGATAGTGTCCTCAGCCCAACCATTTTCAGCTGCTTCATCAATGACCTTCTTTCCATCATAAGGTCAGAAGTGGGGATGTTTGCTGATGATTGCACAATGTTCAGCGCCATTCGCAACTCATCAAATACTGAAGCAGGCCATGTCCAAATGCAGCAAGACCTGGACAATATCCAGGCTTGGACTGACAAGTGGCAAGTAACATTCACGTCACACAAATGCCAGGCAATGACCATCTCCAACAAGAAAGAATCAAGCCACCGCCCCATGATGTTCAATGGCATTACCATCACTGAATCCTCCACTAACACCACCCTGGGGGTTACCATTGACCAGAAACTGAAACGGACTAGCCATATAAATACTGTGGCTACAAGAGCAGGTCAGAGGCTAGGAATCCTGTGACAAGTAACTCACCTCCTGACTCCCCGAAGCCGGTCCACCATCTACAAAGTACAAGTCCGGAGTGTGATAGAATACTCCCCACTTTCCTGGATGAGTGCAGCTCCCACAACACTCAAGAAGCTTGACACCATCCAGGACAAAGCAGCCCGCTTGATTGGCACCACATCCACAAACATTCACTCCCTCCACCACCGACGCACAGTAGCAGCAGTGTGTACCATCTATAAGATGCATTGCAGGAATTCACCAAGGCTCCTCAGACAGCACCTTCCAAGCCCACGACCACTACCTCCTAGAAGGACAAGGGCAGCAGATAGATGGGAACACCACCACCTGGAAGTTCCCATCCAAGTCATTCACCATCCTGACTTGGAAATACATCGCTGTTCCTTCACTGTTGCTGGGTCAAAATCTTGGAACTCCCTTCCTAACAGCACTGTGCATGTACCTAACCACATGGACTGCAGCAGTTCAAGAGGCAGTTCATCACCACCTTCTCAAGGGCAACTAGGGATGGGCAATAAATGCTGGCCTACCCAGCAAAGCCCACATCCTGTGGATGACTAGGAAAAAAAGGTCAGAAGTGGAGATGTTTGCTGATGATTGCACAGTGTTCAATACCTTTTGCAACTCTCAGATACTGATGTTCCTCCATAGCTGCCCACATGTAGCAAGACCTAGATAACATTCAGGCTAATAAGTAGGAAATAACATTCCTGATAGGCAGTGGCCATCTCCAATAAGAGAGAATGTATCTCCCAGCATCATTATTCTGGGAGTTACCATAGACCAGAAACTTAACTGGACTAGCCAAATAAATACTGTGGCTACAAGAGCAGGTCAGAGGTTGGGAATTCTGCAGCGATTAACTCAGTTTGTGACTCCCCAAAGTTTGTCCACAATCTACAAAGCACATATCAGAAACATGATAGAATACTCTCCACTTGCCTGGATTAATGCAGCTTTAACAATATTCAATAAGTTCAACACCATCCAGCATACAACAGCCCACCCGTTCGGCATCCCGTCCACCAGCTTAGGCATTCACTCCCTCCACCATAGGAGCAAAGTTGCAGCAGTTTGTACCATCTACAAGGTGCAGTGCAACAATTTGTCAAGTTTCCTTCAACGGCACCTTCCAAACTCTCAGCCTCTACCATCTAGAAGGCCAACAGGCACATGAGAACACTACCGCCTGCATGTCCCACTCCAAATCACTGGCCACCCTGACTTTGAAGCATATCACTGCTCTTTCGCTGTTGCTGGATGAAAATTTGGAGTTCCCTCCATATAAGACAGCCTGTATCTACACTAGGCGAACTCCAGCAGCACATTGCCACCTTTATGAGGGCAACAAATGCTGGCCTTGCCTGCGACATTCACATCCCATGAACAGATAATAAAAAAAATTCTCCAAAAACACCTTCCCTTCACCTCCCCTTTCAGAATTCCAAATGAATTGTCCCCTCTCCAATACCTTGTCCATTCCTCAATCACCCCCAACACCCCATCTCCTTCCCACATCAGCTCGCTATGCAATTGCGGGAGATGCAGCAACTCCCATTTTACCTCCTCCCTTCTCAATGTCCAAGGCAAAATGAGGTGGTAATAGGACAAACAAAGAAGCAAAATATGGGTACAGAGGAGGTGTAAATGTGAAAAACCTTGATAAAATGATAAATGTTTCTGATTATAGTATGGGCTCACATCTCAGTTTTCTACTTTGATTAGTTATTAAAACAATTATACCAGTCATGCCAGTTTTTTTAAAGCTTTCTTTCTGCCAGAGTTTACCACTGATCTCCATACAGGAAAAATATTAAGGGGCTTTCATAGTGAAATGGAGTGCCTAAAAGGGGAATGTACAATGTCTGTACTGCTTAATCATGCCTTACCTCCATTAGCTAGCAGACTGACTGAAAGACCTAGGAGCCAGAGACAAATTTGTTGCCAATATACAATATATAAGGTTTGTGTACATAAAAAGTTCTAAACATGTTTTTTTGTAATTCTGTTCAATTTAGTTAACAGATTGAATGTCCAAAAAGCATTCAGCCGCTGGGTTGCAATGCACTGATAGCAGCTTTTCATAGGCCCATTAGTCTAACTTCTGAAAATTTAAACTCACGACTGAAATTCATTCACTTATTTCATTTCAAGGTTAACAGCACCAGCACGTCTACTGCTTCCACTTTCTGGTGACGCAATGGAAGACTTGTTGAAGCAATGTCTCAGTGTCTCCACTGAAATTCTGCAGAAATCTAAAATTGAGGAAGAATTTTCTCAGACATATCTTGATTTTATCAATAGAGATATGAAACTATGAAAGTGAGAATTTACAAATATTGATGTATAGCTGAAAGGGTCAGATGAAGAGGGGTGAAAGGAGGTTCATGTGCAACATAAATACTAGCATTGACCAGTTGGGTCAAATGGTCTGCTTCTGTGCTTCAAATGCTATGTAATATTGTTTGACACTTCAACTGGTTATATCTAGATACTAGCACTAAATAGCTCAACAACTAAAAATGGGAATGCTCCAAACTAGATATCCCTTTGTGAAGTACCAGGTTCAAAAGGAATTGAGAGGAAAAGAATGATATTCCCCATGAATATGCACATTCGATGTTGCAAATTGATGACCTTATCCAGGAGATGGCTTATGTTGCCAAGAAGCTGTCGAAATCCACCCAAGTTTATGACAAACATCCACCTGAAATATTTCAGCTTGAACATGGAGACTATCTGTTCTAATGAAATAACTTTCTCTCCAAAAGAAGCTGGCTAACTTGCTGAGTCTTTCCAACATTTTGAGAGATAATAGAAAACATTTAGTTTGAAGCACTCATGTTGCATTACAACTGATAAAATCCCAGAGATGTACAGGAATAAACAATTGATTGACTCTTTCATTCACAAAAATTATCCAGATGCACAAACATGGTAGTCTTGGAAATTAAGTTTTACAATGCTGTGAACATTCCTGCTGCAACACAGCAAGTGCTGGATATTCATAGAACAAGATGTGGATGCTGTTTTAGCAATTATACAAATTATATAAAGAATCAAACTTATATGTAATATAATATAATCTAGTTTCAAACCATTTATATTCAGTAATGGTTAGCATTTAATTGGAATGGAGGCAGTTTTAAGGTTTTGCAATATGTTGACAAATGTCAATTTCAACATTCATTTAGGCATCTTATTGTACATATGAATTGAAATGATAATATTTTGGATTTATTTCCATTTGGTTGCAAAGAGTCATTCTAGCTGTGTTACAAAGCCAATAATAGTTACTCAAATAGTTAATATGTTGCTTGTACTGGAACATACTCTCAATTTTTGCTGAGTGAACATGCAATGAGAAAGAAGCATGAAGAGCTATAAACTGTCAACTTTGGTTTAAAAGAGATCAGGACATGCATTCAATCCTAAGCAATATTCAACTGGAATCTAATCACTGTTGCTAGTAGGGCTGAGATTGAGAATAAACCAGGAAAGAGTTCAGAGTTTGGTAAAAACGAAAGTTAAACCTACAAATGTTGAATAGAACAGGAAATTCTGGAAATGTAGCAAGTCAGTCAGCATTTTTAAAGAGAAAAGACAGCTCACTGAGTTCTGGCCTGCCGATTGTATACAGTTCATGCTTTTGATATGCAATTAGCAGTGTAATCAAGAAGGCATTTTTAGGGTTTCTGGTCATTTTTTAAAAGTTGTATTTTCATTCATTCACAGAATGTGGGCATCACTGGCAAAGCCTACATTTGCCCACCCTTAATTGAACTGTCTTCTTGAGCTGCTGCAGTCTGTATGGTGAAATTGCTCCCACAGTGCTCTTTGATAGCGAGTTCCAGGATTTTGACCCAGCATTGAAGGAATGGAAATATAGTCCCAAGCCAGGATAGCATGTGATTTGGAGGGGAGATTTTGGTATTCCCATGCACCTGCTGCCCTTGTCCTTCTAGGTGTAGAATTCAGCGTCGCTGTAATCAGCTTCTTGCAGGATCATAATATGTGAACTGAAAACCATTAAAAACTTGCAGATGCTGGGAGGCATTGATTTCTTTCGTCTCACCACCAATGTAAATACTAAAAATAGAAAAGTTCTTTCAGTACTAAAGAAAATAATAGTCTGTTCCTGTTCGGATGATGATAAATTAAATCAGGGTAAATCTGAATGTGCTCACCATTCATTAATTAATTGAAGGTATGACCATACCAAACTTGGAAAGTCTTATTTCCGATTCATATTGCTTTCTACCTAGAATCAATGTAGACTATTGGTGAGTTCATATATCAGTTATACATATTATGAAGTACTGCAAACAGGTCATACCTTCAAGCGCATTTTAAGTCTTCAATTAGCATAAATAGCAAAATAAACACCACTATCCACTGTACTTAATTCAGGCACCAGTCAGTCAAAGAGTCAGTAACTTGTAAGAGACTGACTGAATCGCAGGTGGAGGAGAGCAGGGTATTAACTGAAGACCATTGGTTAAAGTGTCCCATACAACCCAAAACAAAAACAGAATTACCTGGAAAAACTCAGCAGGTCCGGCAGCATCGGTGGAGAAGAAAAGAGTCGATGTTTCGAGTCCACATGACCCTTCAACAGTCATGTGGACTCGAAACGTCGACTCTTTTCTTCTCCACCGATGCTGCCGGACCTGCTGAGTTTTTCCAGGTAATTCTGTTTTTGTTTTAGATTTCCAGCATCCACAGTAGCTTTTTGTTTTTGTCCCATACAACCCTTGGGTCAAACTAATGTGCTCAGTAGTCAAATAATTTTCAACTACCTGTACTCTCACATAAAGAGCAAATGTCAGCAGTCTGCTATCAACTGCAGAATTCTGGTAGGAGTCATTGTCTTCAGAAAGAAGTAAAAATATAGTGAAAATATACAATTGTACAACTATTTTGACTAGAGGAGAACCTTCACTTAAATTATTTCAATGAACTCACTGGAAAACAACCTGAAAAATGAAAGGAATTTAGTTAGAAACTCAAACTGCAATGTTCAAAGCGCGTATTATTCCTGTGTGAAGCAAAGAAAAATTAATTTTGAAAATGACAGTCATATTTCATCCCCCATTTAACCCAAGCACTCAAGGAATAGCCCCGTTCAAAAGTAAATAAGATATTAATCCTACCTAGATCTGTAGGTTTCATCAGATCATCTAGTATTTCGTAGAAAGGCAATTTTGTTAGCCTCATTTTGGATTTTGTATCAGCTTTTCCCGTGTGACAAATTGGAACGGACGTTCTGGCATTCAAGGCTGCCTCTGAAGAATGTAAAGGAAATGTTGGAGCAGGCGGAAGTTGCTGACATTGTGCATTTGTGGACCTTGTACTGTAGCGATGTGCATGCAAGTCTTGGATCTTCTTTAAAATCTCCGAAGAGCAGTTGGTCCTTACCAGCTGTAATGCTCGCGACACCAATTCATGTTTCAGCCCACTTTTGTTGCGCCCTGCAAACCCCAAGAGTACCTGAAGCTCAGACACCCGAAAGCCCAGGATCATATTCTTTTCAGAGGGGTGGGTGAGGGAAGGGGGGGAATAAAAACAAACAAAGACCATTACTACAAATAATTAAGGCAAGTCAATTATTAAACTTTACAGTTTAAGCAAATTAACTCATGGAGAAAGAAATACACTAAAGTATCAGTTAGAATCAAACTCCACTTCAGGACTTCGCATGGTCCAGGCTGACATTTCAGTGCGGCACTGAAAAGTGCCGAACTGTTGGGGCTACTGTAGAAATCAGAAATTTACAGCACATAAAGAGGCCCATCGTCTCTATGCCAGCCAACAAGGAGCCGTCCAGCCTAATCCCACTTTCCAGCTCTTGGTCCATAGCCTTGAAGGTTAAAGCACTTCAAGGGCATTTCAAAGTACTTTTTAAATGTTATGAGTGTTGCTGCCTCTACCACACTGTCAAGCGGCAAGTTCCAGATCCCCACCACTCTCTGGGTGAGAAAAATGTTCCCTTGAAACCCCTCTAAACATCCTACCCTAAATCTATGTCCCCTGGTTACCAATTCATCATCCAAAGGAAATAGGGCCTTCCTATTCACTCATAATTGCATACAATTCAATTAGGTGTCCCCCCAGCCTCTTCTGTTCCATAGCAACCCTAGCCTATGCAATTTTTTCTCATAACTGAAATTCTCCAGTCAAGACAACATTCTCAGAAATCTCCTCTGTACACTCTTTAGTGCAATCACATCTTTCCTTTCGTGCACTTGATACTCCGGCTGTGGCCTAACCAGTGTTTTATACAACTTCAGCGTAACTTCCCTGCTTCTATGTTCTATGCCTCAGCTAATAAAGACAAGTATCCTGTATGCCTTCTTCATCGTCTTATCTACCTGTCCAGGCACTTTCAAGAATCTGTGGTCATGCACTCCAAGGCCCCTATTCCTCTACTTCTCAGTATCCTACCATTTATTGGGCATTCCCTCACCTTGTTAGCTTTCCCCAGGTGCATTCCCACACACTTCTCTGGATTCTTCTGTCCACCTAACCAGTCCACAGATATTTTCCTGGATTTTAGTTTTCATCTTAATTATCAAGCACATGGGACATTTCATTATTATCTGCAAACTTTTTAAATAATGCCCCCTCCATTTAAGTCCAAATCACTGATGTATACCACAAAAAAAGCAAGGGACCTGCTTTTGAGCCCTGCAAAACCCCAGTGGAAACAGCCTACCAGTTACTAAAACACCTGGCTATTACCCTCTAATTTCTACCTCTGAGCAAAGTTTGGACCCAACATGCCATTTTGCCTTGGATCCCATAGGTTTTTACTTTCATAACAGACAGCCATGTAGGACTTTATCAAAAGATATGCTAAAATCCATATAGACTACATCAAATGCATTACCCTCACTAACTGGTGTTATCTCCTCAAAAAATTCAATCACGTTAGTCAGACCTGACCTTCCTTTAATAAATCAGTGTTTTTCTAAACAAAGATTGATCCTTTCCCTCAGACTTTTATCCAATGATTTTCCAGGAATTAATCTGTTTCTCCCTTTTTAAACAAAGGTACAATGTTAGCTGTCCTCCAGTTCTCTGGCACCTCACCTGTGGCCAGAGAGGATTAGAAAATGATGGTCAGTGCCTGTGCCATTTCTTCGCCTTGCAACTGGAGTTATTTCATCCAGCCCTGGCAATATAGCCACTTTCAAAGATTTCCCTTAATACTTCCTCTATCAGTGTTAATTTAATTTTATATTCCACAATCCTCCTGACTGCAAATGACAGCATCATCTCTCTCTTTTGTAAAAACAGACCCAAAGCATTCATTAAGAACCATACCAACATCCTCTTGCTTCCTCACACAGGTTACCCTTATGGTCCCCAACAGGTCGTCCTTAGTTCCTTTGCTCTTCATGTATTCAAAAAAATCTTTGGGTTTTCTTTGATTTTACTTGCCAACAATTTCATGCCTACATTTTTTATACTCCTGCAGGCTTCCTGCAGTATTGAGCTCTCAGTATCTGTCATAAGGTACCCTTTCGTTTTCTTTATCCTCGCCTTTAAGCTGCTTGTCTTTTGGATTTGACATTAATCCAAGGATGCTCAAATGAATGCCAATCATCCCATGGCACTATCAGATGAAAAGAGAAATTCCTGCTGAACATTTATCCCTGTCATAAACTTGTGTAGCAAACCTCTTCAATAAATACTGCAATGATTTCTGCGAAACCTCAAAAAGAATTGTTGAAGAGTTATTTGCAGTCTCTGATCACTGCAGTATGACAATTCCCGATTTAATATCACAAAGGTCATTCTGACCCTCAGGATGGAGTCAGTCGTTTTCCTTCCCCCCACCCCAGCCCTTGGCGGGAAATTTAAGAACAAAAACCACCCAAGACTGAGCATGCTCAGTGAGTGGGGAGAGGGGAACCCCTCGCCCCTTCCGACCCTCAGGTGAAACAATAATTTCAAACGAAATCGGAATCTGTGAAAAAAAACTATACCCCGCCGCCCTCCATGTCTACCCACTTAGCTTCCCCGCACGATCCGATACCTCAAGTCACCGTATTGAGCCGGTTACCTTGGCCGCGCTTTGTTCCGCCATGTTTTTTTTTGTCTCTGTCTCCGCTTTCTCTCTCTCTCTCTCTCTGCGCAGAATCACTCCACCCGGGGCCGAGGAGCCAATCACAGCGCCACAATTTATCAGGTGGGTTGGGGGGTGGGGAAGGGGAGTCCCAACGGTCGCGGCCGTTTAAAGCTGAGAAAACAGGCGGCGACCGGCAACGGCCCACAAGCCGACGTGGCTGTGTTTAACTCCAGGTTAGCTACCACGACAGGAATCATAATTTATGCGCCTAGGGCTGAAATTAAGAAAAACAGCCTTTCTGGTCCCCTTTCAATCGATCTTTTCGCTTTCCTTTTTTAAATTAATCGGTGATTGCCGGGTTCTTTCAATAAATCAGAAGCGTCGAGTTGGGTTGTCTATCTCGCCCCACAGCAGGTAATTCATATATCGTGTAGGCTATCAAGGTTCCTAGCAGGTAAAATTGACCCTCCAAATTTTTTTTAAAAACCTACTTTTTCCTGTTCCCTCACTATATGGTTACAGTAACTAGTTACATTATGCGAAGCTTTGATGATTTTTTTTTTCTCAGCAAAACAAACCTCAGAACTCAAGCCACCCTGATCCTGACCTCTCTTCCTGGTCTCCTGGGCTGTCAGAAGGTCCAATCTGTGCAAAAGCCTTGAGTGTTGCATAGCACACTGAGTAAAGAACCTGTCAGAAGGGTGCTTAAGTGCGTTGTAAAGTATCATACCATGTTAACTCGGACGTTTACTAGAATAGTTTTGAATTCTTACTCTTTTGAATGGGGTGTCTGGAAAACTCTCGATGTAAAAGCAAATTAATAGAAACACAGTTTGCCATATAATTTGGTGTCTTATGATGTAGACTTCATTATTCATGTTATTTTTATTTTAAAAACAGTTCAACTTGGTGAAAGCAAAATACTGTGGATGCTGGAAATCTGAAATAAAAACAAAAAAATGCTGGAAAAACTCTGCAGGCCTGTGGAGAGAGAAACGAAGTTATATGTTTCATGCCCATATGACTTCAGAGCTAAAGAGAAGTAGAAATGTGTTGGATTTTATACTGTAAAAATCTCTCCTTAGCTCCCACCTATCCCTGACCTATCTTACTCCACCCCTTCTTAAACAGTATAAAATCCATCACATTCCTACTTCTCTTTAGCTCTGAGTAAGATTCATATGGACTCAATGTTAACCCTGTTTCTCCACAGATGCTGCCAGACCTGTTGAGTTTTTCCAGCATTTTTTATTTTTAGTTCTACCTGATTGACTTTTTGAAGAGGTAACGAGGAGGGTCGATGATGGTAGTGCGTTTGATGTAGTCTGCATGATTTTAATAAGGCGTTTGAGAAGATTCAAAGGCAGACTGGCCAGAAAAGTGAGAAAACAGGATATCCAAGAGAAAGGTACAAGTTCAGTTCAAAATTAGCTCAGTGGCAGGAAACAAAAGGTAATGGTTGACCAAGGTTTTTGTGACTGGGAGGCTGTTTCCAGTGGGGTTCAACAGAGCTCAGCACTAAATTTCTTGTTTTCTTGTGTACATATCAATGATTTAAATTTAAATGTTTAAGGAGCATGATTAAGACTTTTGCAGATGATACAGAAATTAACTGTGTGGTTGATTGTGAAGAAGAAAGCTGTAAATTGCAGGAACATCAACGTCCTGTGATGGAAGCAATGTTATCAAGTGGTTCTTACTCAACAATAACCTGCTTACCAAAGCTAAGTTTGGGTTCTGCCAGGGCCACTTGGCTCCAGATCTCATTGCAGCCTTGATCGAAACATGGATAAAAGATCAGAACTCGAGCTGAGATTGACTGCCCTTGACATCAAATCATTGTTTGACTGTGACATTAAGGAGCCTTAACAAAATTGAAGTCAATGGGAATCGGGAGCAAACTCTGCAGTGTTTTGAGTCATAGCTAGCAGAAAGGAAGATGGTTGTGGTTGTTGGAAGCCAATCATCTGAGCCCCAGGACAATGCTGCAGGAATTAGTGTCTTAGACCCAACTATTTTTAGCTGCTTCATCATAGGGTCAGAAGTGGAAATATTCACAGATGATTGGTACTGAACACTGTGCACTCTCAACTCCTCAGATACTATTATGCCTCAGTCTGTGCCCATGTGCAGCAAATTGCCATCACCAACAAGAGAGTATTTAATCATCTCTCCATAATATTCCTTTGCTGAATCCTCCATGATCAACATCCTGGGGGGTTAACATTGACCAGGAACTTAACTGAACCAGCCATATGAATAATGTAGTTAAAAGAGCAGGCCAGAGGCTGGGAATTCTGCAGCAACTAACTCATCTACTGACTCCCCAAAGCCTGTCCACCATCCATAAGGCATAAGTCAGGAGTGTGATGGAATACTCTCCAGTTGCCTGGATGAGTGCAGTTCCAACACTCAAACTCAACATCATTCAGGACAAAGCAGCCACTTTAAACAATCACTCCCTCACCACTACCAGTCACAGTGGCAGCAGTGTACTATCTACAAGATGCACTCTAGTAACTCGCCAAGCCTTCGACAGCACCTTTCAAACCTCTGACCTCTACCTTCTAGAAGAATAATGGCAGCAGACGTGTGGGAACACCACCATCTCCAAGTTCCCTCTAAGCCATACAAATTATGACTTGGAACTATATTGCTGTTCCTTCACTGTCACTGAGTCAAAAATCTGGAATTCCCTTCCTAACAGCACTGTGGGTGTACTAGCACCACATGGACTCTAGCGGTTCAGGAAGTGGGTCATCACCATTTCAGCAGCAATTAGGGATGGATGACAAAAGCTGGTCTTGGCAGCAACACTTACATCCGTTAACGAATAAAAGAAAAATCAATGGATTGGTCAGGTGTGCAAAAAAAGTGGCAAATGGAATACACTAATGGATAGGATACAGAGAAGTGCAGAGGAGCAGTGGAACCTTGGAGTGCATGTTCCCAGATCTCTGTAGATGGGAGGATAGGTAGTAAGATGGTTAAGGAAGTATGCAGAATTCTTCCTTTTATTAGCTAAGGCATAGAATATATGCACTGTAGATTATACTGTAACTGTATAAACCTTAATGAGGCCACATCTAGAGTACTATGTTCTGGTCACCACCTTACAAGAAGGAATGTAATTACTCTAGAGAGGGTAGAGAAGTTTTTTTGAGAATGTTGTTAGGACTAGAACATTTTTGCTATATGGAAAGATTGGATAGGTTGGGTTGTTTTCTTTGGAATATGGAGGCAGAGGGGAAATTTAATTGAGGTGTATAAAATTATGAGGAGCCTAGATAGAGTGAATAGGAAAGAACTAATTCCCTTGGAGAGAGGTGAATAGCCAAGGGACATAGATTTAAAGTTACTGAAAGAAGGATTACAGGGGAGTTGAGAATTTCTTTCACCAGAAGGTGGTGAAATCGCTGCCTGAAAGGCATAGTGGCAGAAACCCTCATCGTGTTTAAAAAATACTTGGATATCACTTGAAGTGCCATAACCAATGGACCAGGTACTGGAAAGTGGGATTAGGCTGAATAGCTATTTTCTGACTGGCACAGACACAATGGGCAGAATGGCCTCCTTCCCTGCTGCCAATTTCTATGAAAATCACAGTCTGATCTATTGAAAATACCTGCCCAACTCAATGATTTCAACATTCCATACTAGTAAACACTCTCCAAAAATTATGGAATTGAATATGTGCCAGCTAATTTTAAAAGCCAGTAATGCATAAACCGTGTAAATTTGTTTTTGTTTGCATGTGGCTTCGCTACCACTTCCAACATCAGAGACAGCTGAACAAATTTTCACATTACATATGATTTTAAATGCAGCTAAGTTTTAAACTCGTTTCTTGTCAGTGAATTAAAGGAACTGTTACCAATTAATACTATGTAAAATGCTTCACTTTGGTTTCATCTTCCTTTTATTATTTTCACTTTTATAGAAGAAATAAACATCATACCCACAAAAATAATGAAATCCTGGACTTGCCCACTTAGCAGTCCCTCACTGGAATTTCAGCTCACAAAGTTTAATCACACCTGATTTGTTTCTTTCCACTACTTTTAATGGTCTTCTAATTTTAAATAAGTAATTTTCTTCTATTTTATTATACCCCAATGAAATACATATGTGGATCTGTGCAAAATAAATAATTAAATGTCAAGAGGCAAATAATTAATCATCTGGTAAAGAAAATAATTACAATCTGCAGCTGATCCTACAGTTTTAGGCTTGCACTGCTCTCATGTTCCTTTTACTTTGGAATGACTGCTGTGTAGGATTGTAATATATCCTATTTCTCTGAATTTTTTCTAGCACGCTTTGATTTATCTCCTGAAGAAAAAAATACAAATTTAATTCTTTGCTGAAAAAAATATGCTGACCCAACTACTTATGACTTTAGGTTACTATGTTATTTGAAAAGATCTATTTTCCATATGATCTGCTGAGTGAAAAAAATATTAATTTAATTCTTTGATCACTAAAATAATTAATTAAAATATCCACTATCACTTTATGCTACCATTGGACACAGACAACTAATGTTATTCTTATTTCAGTAAAATAATGGAATTTACGATCAGAATTATATCTAGTAATCCAGTAAACAGCAGCCAATATGGATTCATAAGTGTAATAACCACTGAAATAAGCTCCCCAACTTTTTTCAGGAAGTGACATCCTAAGTATCTTATGGAAAACCCTGCAATATGTTGCTTCTGTACTCCAAAATGCATCTACAATGGTTTCCAGTGAGAGACTATTAAATAAATAAAACTCGGGAATGGATTACAAAGCAGCAGTAATTATTAGGATTTATAACAGAGTATAAAATAGCTGAGTGGTGTGCCCCAGGGATTTTTAATTTACATTAACAATTAGATTCAGAAATTAAATACAAATTGATCAACTTTACAGATGGTAACAAAGTAGGTGGGGGAAGTTGATTCTGAGGAAGCAAGTCGGGAACCAGGAAATATCCAAGTGGGCAAAACAATTGTAGAAAATAAGTTTCCATAAATACTGTCAAAATAGTTAAGGTAAATGTTTAAAAAGTCCGAGACGAAATGTTCGGTGTTTGTGCGCCACGTAGGTACAAATGGAGCTTGAATTCCCAAGTATCTGAATTGCTGATACCAATAGATTTTTGTGTGCTTGGTTAGGATTTCTCCACTAATGAGATAATGCTGTTAAATAAAACTCTTTCCAAATCTCTAGACTTCAAGTCTCAAACAAAATTTAGGTTGCAGTCTGATAAATAAAAGCATATATGAGGCTAGGTTGGGTTTCAAAGACAACATTGATGGTGCTTAGGCAGTAGGTTGGACACTCCAATTTACAGCATCACCATTGCTGGGAGGGTGTAATTACAGTGTGTTAAATTTACACAGGCAGTTTCCATTATAAATGTGGACGCAGGAATTTATAATGGAAATTTAAAACAAAGATAGAATGTACAACTTTAAAATAGGGACAGAATTACTGCTGCGCTTATCCATTTACTCCTAGCCATCAAAATATGCTTCACACACAACTACACGTGGTCTTAATTTCCTGTGGCAGAAATATAAAAGTAAGGGCAGAATGTATGTCTTTAAAATGAGGACTGAATTACTTCGGCTGCTCTGAAAAACGCCATGGGAGATCAACTAAAGAATGGCTGTAGGAGAAGCAGCCTATCCTTCCCAGTCATGACTGCTGACTGCACTAAGAAAGAGAAGAGGAGGTCCCAGGGCTGGAAGCCTGAGCATTTACCTTTGCAGTTCCAGAGCATTACTTTTTGCTGCAGTAAAATATATTACCCAACTTGAACAAATTTAAAGTTTCTGCAATAGGGCAATAGCTGTACACAATACTTAAAATTATACCTCCCAGAGAAGCAATGGTTCTCAGCTTAAATTTGTACCATAGCCAATGACCTGCAAAAGAAATATAAAGATAAATTGAGCAATTTATTTAGTTTCACCTTCCTGCTGATACAACAAAACCTTTTTTCTTATTTTGCACCGACGAGGTGACTACATTGTTTTTCCTCAAGCGGTGGGCACCCGCTTTAACCTCAAAAATAAACCACTATACTTTGATACACCTGCAACAGAACCTCAAACTCTTCAGTATCAAAAGTAGCGAAGTATCAAAGTAACACCTCTACTGTGCTACTAATCAATAAGTCAACCTTGGTGTCCCCAACACAACTTCCTCTTTTTATGGAAAACTGCAGCCATTTAAAATCTGTCAGATTTTGTGATCCCCAGCCAAATATATGATAGACTAAACTCTCTTGGCAAGCTTTTATTTTACCTGTAGACCGTTCTAAATAGTCAGAGAACACTGAAGCCATTGTTTTTGATCCCTGCTCCAAACTCTGACGCCATCCCTCTCCCTGGCAACTGTCTGATAGTAAACCATACCGTTCACAACCTTGGCGTTATATTTGATGCCAAGATGAGCTTCCAACCACATTTTCACACCATCACTAACACCGCCTATTTCCACCTTCATATATATAGTCTGACTTTGTCCCTTCCTAAGTTCATCTGCTGCAGAAACCTCATTCATGCTTTTGTTACTTCTAGATTTTATTACTCCAATGCACTCTTGGCTGGTCTCCCACAATTTACTCTCTGAACTTGACGTTATCCAAATCTCTGCTGCCCACTTCCTAACACACACCAAATCCCTGTGCTCACTGACCTGCACTGGCTTGTAAGCAACGTCTTAACTTGAAAATTCTCATTCTTGTTTTCAAATCTCATCATGGCCTTGCCCCTCGCTATCTCTAATTGCCTCCAACTCAGAACCCTCTGAGATATCTGTGCTCATCCAATTCAGGCCTCTTGAACATCCTCAATTTTAATTGCTCCACCATTGGCCATGCTTTCAGTTGCCTAGTCTCTCAGCTCTGGAATTCCCTCCCTACACCTCTCTGCCTTTCTACCTCATTTTCCTCCTTTAAGAGGCTCAACTCTTTGACCAAGCTTCTGGTCATCTGACCTAATATCCACTTATGTGGCTTGCTGTTTTATTTTGTTTCATAATGCTACTGTGAAATGCTTTAGGATGTTTTATGTTAAAGGTGCTACATAAATGTTAGTTGTTGTTGTAAAAGGTGGAGCTTAGATTTCAAAATTGGTTGAAATCCACATGGTATGTTTCAGCTACATGCACCCATGCTGTAGTTTAGCACAACCCCATTGTTGCTGGGATCATAAAATGGTGCCATATGTATCTGCAACATATTAAAAATCTTATGTATTGCATGCACTTTGTGTACACATTAACTGTACTTCACGTGTCATGATTTTTGAGTCGTACTTTGACAACTTATCAATATTGACTTACAATGTTTTGCCATCACACTTTGTTCATGACTCAAAGTAAAACAGCAAATTAGAATCTTAAGCATAAACAAATAAAAACCGAGGAAAGTTGTTAGGAAACTTCCAATGAAAAATTATAAATGACCTCTGAAAGCAACTAATTCTGAATGAGCAGCATGAAGAACTTAACAATAAAAAAGATGCCTTTAAAATGAACTAATCAAGTCACTCAGTGTTTTGTGGGGAAAAAACTATAATTTTATTGTCAGGAGTTGAAATTTTTAAGATCTAAAATACGTAAGGTTATAAAGATGATAAATCAATTACATATTTAACAATGACCTTACCAAATTTATCTAATGAATTATCATTTCTTGTAATTTATACTTTAAAAGTTGAAGGTGGTTGCTGCAGTCACAACATGTGCAGTATGCACAATTTCTCAGTGTACAGCAGTAGCATTTAGTAGGACTAATTGGAATAGTTATATTTAGCTTTCAACAGTATCTGCTCAGTTATTTTTCAAAATTATTTTTTGAAAAACTAGAGGACAAATTTTAAAAGCTTCATTTGGGTAAAGTTTATTTTGAGTATTTTTTTTAAACATACTATATGTATCTTGTGTTTCACGAATGATCCCTTTCTGATTACATACCTTCTATGGCTTTGAGTTCAAACTATGTACATTCTATTATTTATTTTTCTAAGAACAAAAATCAAATTGTGTTTCTGTCCACAATAATTCTGAAAGGGATCTGATTGCAAACTGGACAATAAACTTGAGTAGGTTTTCAATTCCAAACTTTTCATTTTTTTTTAAGTACAGAAAATTTATCAAATTGAGAATGACTTTCTTTGTTCTAATTTTAAAATATTTCTATACAAATGAGTTAAATTTTAAATGCCTCTCAAGCATTTCTTAATCATTTGTATTTGATGGATTATTTGACAACTAATCGATCTTTGTAGCCTTATATGTGGATGATGTAGTGTTAGAGGCAGGGGGAAAAACTGGAATAGGTACAATTCAGTTCCCATTTTCATGTTTTATGTACATATGTAACCAGTTTATCCCTCAATCAACATCACTAAAAACAGATTATCTGGTCATTATTACATTACTGTTAGGGGAGCTTGTTGTGTATAAATTGGCTGCTGTGTTTCCTTTATTTTATTCATTCATGGGATGTGGGCTTCGCTGGCTGGGCCAGCATTTATTGCCCATCTCTAGCTGCCCTTGAGAAGGTGGTGGTGAGCTGCCTTCTTGAACTGCTGCAGTCCATGCGGTGTAGGTACACCCACAGTGCTGTTAGGAAGGGAGTTCCAGGATTTTGACCCAGTGACAGTGAAGGAACAGTAATATATTATATTTCTGTATTATAACAATGACTGTGTTTTTAAAAACACTTCATTAGCTGTAATGTGCTTTAGGATATCCTGAGGCTATGAAAGGCTCTATATAAATGCAAGTTTTTCTTTCTCATGTTTACAGCCTTTGCAAGAGTAGTCAAAACTGATTAGAATCCCTCATGTTCACCCCCTAAATCCCAGGATCTTGCTCTGCTTCAAATGTAAGGAAAATCTCCAGTTTTCCTTTGAAAGATGCAGTGGACTCTCCATCAACCACCTCCTGTGGCAAAACATTCCATGTTCCAATAACCTTCTGCACACACAAATTACTTCTCACATATCTCCTCTCTTGGTGACTATTTTAAATTGATGACCTCCCAACCAAAAAAAAATCCCTATTCATTCTATCAAGATCTATTACAATTTAAAAAGCACAGTGAAATATCCTCTTAACATTCTCTGCTTCAGTGGAAATAGTCTGAATATCTCAAATCTCTCCCCATTACTATAATTCCCAACTATGGCATCATCCATGGCTTTAATGTCCTTTCCATAATGGGTCACCTAGAATATAATAGAGCACCAGAGAATATCTAGTGCAGTCTCAAATTTGTAATAGAGATGTTTACTTACCTCTAAAATGAAACATGCAAACATGCAAAACACTTACTGATTTTTCTTACAGTGGGGGGAGAGATTAGTTCACGTAGCGCTGCTTTGAGTGGTGCTATGCAGGCTTGTATCAATTTCTCCAAGTGCAGGCAGTGCCCTGGACTGCTATCTGAATATCACCATTGATATCATTGAAGAACAATGCGAAGGCTGTGCAGATAATGACCTGTGGTGCTGCTTGCTGCCTGGAATCATTGTGGTCTGTGTAGCACCACTAGAGGCACTGCTACGAAAACAAATTTCTCCCCCTAGTTGACTCTCATAGCTTCGCAAATGGGGAGTCAAAACAGAGTGCAGCACTCAGGTGAAACAGAGGTTGGAGGACAAGAAATAATTGGACATAAGCACACAAAGATAATTCAGTTCCCACTTTTAAGTCATACATTAGGTCCTTATTTTTACATATTTCCATTACAAATTCCTATGTCCACATTTATAATAGACTGCAAGTGCATTCATTGAGCCTGTCACTGGTGGTGTATACAGGATGTAACTACAGCATAAGTTTATAATGGAAACATTTACAGGAAATCTAATAGCAGTCGATCATTCCTGGCATTGCATACTAGTGTCAAGACCAAGATCTTCAAGTGAAGTAGGGTTAAAGGTTGGGATGTAATTGGACCAGGGCACATAGACTGATCTAGTTTGCAATTTAAATTCATACGTTCTTTCCTTTTTTTTATATTTCTTTATGAGCTGCCATTTTTTTAAATGGATATTGCCCACATCAACTTGCCCCATTGTAATTACAACCTCCTGCCAATGCTGGCATTACAGCATCTTCACTGGTAGGAAGAATTAATTATAGCATGATTCCATTATAAATGTAGATGTGGGAATTTATAATTGAGGTTGACAGGGCACACAGATGCAAAATGTTTAATATATTGCTAGTCGACTTCCCAAGACAGTGCACAGAATATGTCAGAAAATGCATATCTCATTTCTGTTTTCTCTTGATTTTGTTGTTCTTGTACAGGGTGCATTTGTGGTGAAGGTTGTGCGAAAATATGGCTCCCATTCTTCCTTCCTCCAATTATTCAAGATTTCCTCACCTCTTTGTACCCATTGTATCCCCTACCTCAATGATTTTCTACCAGCATTTCCCCTTCGTCCAACTATTATTACTCCTACCTTTTTCTTTAACCAGCAGCTGAGACCCTTAATCCTTGCTTCCTCCATGCTTTGTTATCTCTTGTTCATCTCAATCTCAACTATTCAATTTCCCTTCCCCTCTCTATACCTCCCCAATAGGTGGGTGGTCAATATCCAGAGGCAACTCACCTTCAACAAGTTTCCCTCCTTTCCAACTCTACCTTCCTGTCTGTTTCATTCAGACTTTTCAAAATTCAGCTTGTTTAAATAAATCAAACTAGAATGAGGAAAAAAAACTTCCTGTCTGCCGTTTTCCCTATTTCTTTCTTTCTGTTTCTCTCTCTCTCCATTTGACAGGGATTAGAAATTAAAATTTACGTCTCACTGGTGTAAACTACTAGAATTACCTTTTCTGTCAGTAAAGCACCAATGGGTGGGTTAATTAGCTAGCTTTAAATTGAAGTAACATTACGTTAAGATACGTGGGCTTTGAAACTCAGCTCTGCAGTTCAATCATATAATTCCTGCTTTGCCTCAAATGACATCTGTAGCGCCTCTCGTGCAAGTGGTGCTGGACAGCATTTTGTTGAGGCCCCTAATGCACATGGATTGCATGTCCACTCAAAGTATGGAAGATTGTGATGCCAATCAATGTCACCGCTGGTATTCTGGAGCCAAAAACTTCAACTGATGCCCTACCTTAACTTCACGCAACTGAACACATGTAAGCAGCAGGAAGAACCCACCACCAGTACTGTCTTAAGAGGTCATCAACTACTTCCAGATTAGTTGCTGATTGATTTCTACTAACTGTTAAGTTCTACTAGCTGCTGCTGTGATTGTAGAAGTGTATGGTTTCTAGAGTTCTCTAAAGTATTTAGGGAATGGTGTGGCATATGCTCAAGGACTTTGTCCTGATTTCAAGGATTCTGCACAAACCACTTGCTCCCATACACTGGGTGCAGTGGTATGCATTTCCCTTGGACTACAGCATGAAAGGGGGGAAGAACAGGGGCAACACTGAGCGGGACAAGTGGCTGGAAGAGAGAGGCAAAGGAGGAGAAAGGGTCTCAGCAACAGGCCGTATATTAAGAGGGCTCAGAGAGAAATTCTACCTGAACACTCAAATGTGTGTTAGACACCTTCACTTCACTAAGGACATCCACACTGAAATCTGCCACCTGCTGCAACCTCAGAGAGGGTACGGTCAGCATTGCTGTGCCTGTGAAGGTTACTGTGACCATGAACATCTATACATCTGGCTCCTTCCAGACAGGAGCTGGTGATATTTGCAACAACTCCCAGTTTGCCATTCTCTTGCAGAATGCAGATGTCACAGTTTCATGAGGATTGCAGGCTTCCCCATGGTGCAGGGTGCCAATAACTGCATGCAAGTTGCTTTATGGCCCTGCATGTCAACTCTGATGTACCACAGCTGAATGGGATTCCACTCCCTCAACATTCAACGAGTGTATAGCCAGCTAGGGTTTGACCTATGTATAATGTAGGACAAGGCCCAGTATCCTGGCTGGAGTAATGATGCTTTCATTCTGCAGCTGTCTGCTGTGCTGTGTACATTTAAGCCGTGACAAACAGAGAGTGACTACTGGTGACAAGGGTTATCCCTTGACGATATAGCTCATGACTCTGATGCGCAATCCATGCACACAACAAAAGCTATTTGCTACATGAAATGTAATAGAGCAGATCACTACAGTGCTTAAATTACACTTCCATTGCCTGAACCATTCTGGAAGAGCCCTACAGTACATGGCAAAGTGCATGGCAAGTTTTGTGGTGGTCTATTGCAAGTTGCACAACCTCACCATTTTTAGGACACAACCCTTACCACCAGCTATGAGGTGACCAGCAGAGGAGAAAGAGGGAAGGAAGTTGGCAACAAACACAGCCTTTCTGGCTGGACTTGTCATGATATCAGTAAAAGCTTCCCCATTTGTCAACAATCCCACAACTTATCTTCTCTCTTACTGACCATTGCAGCATTTCCTTCATAAACAAATTTATGAATCGAAACATGCCTTACTACGTACAAACATCACCTAATCACCCTTGTACATTTTCCTAGTGCCTTATTTCCATGTGCCATTTGCCTGTCCTAGCATTCCTTTGCCTTGCTATTCTGGTAGCTGCAGCATTGCTGGTGGAAGGCTGCTGACTTTCAATGGGGTAGACTACAGGTGACCTTGAGCATAACCTCGAGCAGCTTTGCCTGGAAGGCTTGGCTTTGGACTGTACCACCTCTGCATGGGTGGCAGCAATCTGGGATGGTTGGATGACAGGCAACAGCAAGGACATTAGGGTGGTGGGAATACAAATACTGTCATCCTGAGAGAGGACAACAGGTTCATGCTCCATGAAGCCACTATCACTCTCCTAAGGTAGCCCCTCAGCAATTCTAATAATCTGTTGGAGGATAGATGGCTGTGCTGCTGTGAAACCCTGCAAGACCCTTTGAACATTAGTGTCTACAGCCATGATAGCAACAGTCTGCAAGACAGCCGCTGGCTGCTTTCCACGTGGTGTGAATTTTAGAGTAGCACATGTATTTCTGTCCCGCGTGTGTGCCCAAAGTCAATGAACATATTGTGATCACAATGTCACTCTTGTCAACAGGGATACAACGCCGGAATACCAAAATTGGTCAATAAATGTGCAGGGAACATCTTATTTACTCCTGAAACAAGCTGAGGAAGTAAGATGGGGCCCTGTTCTGAAGCTATTTGAATTATTGAACAAGTGCTTTTGACTTACTTGAGCTCAGGCAAGGTTTGTAAAAGGACTCTGGTGAGTTATTGGAGGAATTTGGAGGTTTCTGCTGGTCATAAGGCAGAAAATACATTGCCTTGCATAGATAGGTATGGGGCAATATTTACTGCGCCACTTACTTTTCAACATGAAAGGGGGGGGGGTGGAAGGGGCAGAGAGGAGAACCTCTGCAAAGAGGGAGGAGAAGGAAAGCTCTGCTTAGACGGTCTTCTGAGAGCTCGCGGTCTATACTACAATGAGCCGACATCAGTGCCTCAGGAGGTAGTGATGGAGTTGTGTCACCGCCAAAACAAAAACCTAGGGCTCCAAAGCAGGGTGAGGATGGCTCTCCCAGTGGCTGTGAAGATAGTCACCCTTTCAATCCATGGAACAGGTTCCTTCCAGGTGGAAGCTGGCAACATTAGCAACTTGTCACAATTTGCTGCCCACAGAAGCATCCAGGAGGTCACAGAGGCACTCTACATAAGGAGAGGGGATTTCATCTTCTTCTTAGGGAAGATCAGGATAAAAAAGAGTATGTGGGTTCACCAAGATAGGAAGCTTTCTAATGATGCAGGTTGCCATCAACTGCATGCATGTGACTTTGTGGGCTCCACTTATAACAAGGAGTGATACCGCAACTACAAGGGCTATCACTGTCAATGTGCAGTTGTGTACGACCACACCAAGAAATTCATCTCAGTGAATGCTACCATCCTGGTAGCAACCATAATGATTTTATCTTTTTGACAAACCCATACCCATGTTTCCTAGAACTCCATGTTTGAATTCCTCCAATCAGGTTTCCAACCCTGCCACAGTACCAAAATGGCTCTTATCAAAGTCACAAATGACATCTTATGTACTGTGACAAAGGCAAGCTATCTCTCCTTGACCTGTCTGCAGCCTTTTATGCAGTTGAACACACCATCCTCCTCCAATGCCTCCACTGTCTTCCAGATGCACTTGCTTGGTTCCATTCCTATCTATCTAATCATAGTCAGAGAATTGCCATCAAAGGTTTCTCTTCCCGCTCCTGTGCCGTCACATCTGGTGTCCCCAAGGATCTATTCTTGGTCCCGTTCTTGTTTCTCAGCTACATGCTGCCTCTTATCATCCAAAAACACATCAGTCTCCATATGTACACTGACGACAACCAACTTTACCTCATTACCACCCCTCTGGACTCTTGCCCTGTCTCTAAATTGTCAAACTGCTTATCTGACGTTCAGGACTGGATGAGCAGAAATTTCCTCCAAATTAAATATTGCAAAGACCTTTGGCCCTCACTGCAAACTCTGAAAGTCAGTGGAGCCACCAGAAATATAGTGGAGCAAACCATCAGGCTCCTAAAGCAGACATTGAGCTCCTGTAGCTGCTTAGATTGCTTTGTGGGGGGGAATCACTGCAGCACACAACTGAAGAGTACCTCCATGTTCCTCCACTACCTTGGAATTATGAGGGTCCAGCCACTGTCTCCTGGGATCTGGAGGTCATTTCAAAAAGAGATGAAGGAGAAGCAAAGGAGACCACATGCATAGTGTCCTTTGCACAACTGGATGGAGCAAGAGGGACCACATGGTGATGCTTCACTTCAGTTTAATGGAACTGTACCTCAACTTGGATCCACTATTCCCTTTCAGTACATCCATTTCAGACCCCCATCACAAACGTCACAGCCAAAACTTTCGTAAAAGAACTTTATCCAGCAATACATCAATAGTACAGGAAACAGAACCAATCACCGTTGTGTAGCCCCTAAATGCCTGTCTTGCGGGTGCCCTTGTCTGGCTGAGTGCTCCTATGCAGTGCTACTCCAGTGGCTGCAGCTGACTTTTCACAGGTGGAGACTTCAGATGGCTTTGAAGCTGGCTTCAGACACTTTAGGATGGGTGGCAGTAGTCTTTGTGAGCTGCTGAGAAGCAACAGCAAGGACATTTGGAGAATGGTAGTGGTGGCCACACTAATGCTATCATCCTGAGAGAGTGCAGCAGATTTGTTCTCCAAGGTGCCACTACCACTCCCATTGGGCAGCACTTAAGCAATCCTCATAATCTGCTGGAGCAGATTGCTGGACTGCTATGAGAGCCTGCATGTCCCTTCAAACACAGATCCGCATCCATGGTGACAGCAGTCAAAGCCTGCACACCAGCAGCTGTGGATCTTATGACCTCTTGAGTTTCCACTGCAGCACTGATACACTGGGAGGCCTCTCTGCCTGTGATGAAATAGAAACTGAGACAGTGGCCAGCACGTGCCATCATGGCTCAGTCTGGCAGTACGGCCATGGAGTTGTCCACTAAATTCACAGTGGAAAGGATGGCTCCAAGCTCTGCAAAGCCCTGTACCATGGTGAAGCCAGTCTACTCCAAGGTTCTAGCCAGTGACTGTAGGTTATCTGGCAGGCCTGCCAATGCACCAAGCATCTCGGTGTGCATGCACATCAATGTTTTCCTGTAGTCTGCCCCAACAAGGTCCTCATCTAAGTCTCCTGCAGAAGACCTGGTGTGCAATGTCGCCCCTCAAGGAGTTCGTACACAGCCTATCTTCCTGGATTGGCTGCAGTCCGCTTGTGCCCATGACTTACCACGTGCAGATCCTGACTGAAAACTAGCCTCTAATGTTCTAGTGCCATGAGGAAAGGGTAGCGGTAAGGGAAAAGGTTTGGAGAGGAAAGCAGAAGATCCACGGTCTCTCCATCTGCAGTTTGCATTTTGTGACACCTTTCAGGACGAGGAGTAGGTGCATAATGCAGCATCTTACCGTCATCCAGGATGGCCTTGGTGGCACCTGGTGCTGCTAATTAGGCAGCACTGGTGCCCATGATCCTGAGGACTATCTGTTCGAGGACACTGAGGGGATAGATTCTTAGTGGTCCTCTGCCATTCATCTGCCTCTCCCGCCTGTTGTAGGTGACCTTCTCCTGCAAGAGAGAGGGCAGAATGTCAGTGACTTTGAGTCATTGTGTTTGGGTATTGTGCCTCCCATAGCTAAATAACTAGAGATATTTAGAGACGTGGTATGAGGCTAGCAGCATTGATAGCCGAGTGAGATGTAGTGTAATGATGTTAGGGGTGAGTCCTGAGTGTCAAAGTGTGCTGCTGGATGAGTGATGGGGGTATGGTGCAATAAGTAGTGTGAGAGGATGTGATGTGCAGAAGCTTAAGAAGCAGAAGCATTCACTTAACCGCATGGGTAAGATCATTAAGTGTTCTGCGGTACTGCTGCCATGTTTGTGGAGCCACACTCTGGGCATTCTCACCACTGGCTCCCATTTCCTATGGAGGGTTTAGCCTCTAGAACTTCCTGCACCTTCTGGCTTTTACCTCTCGACACAGTGGGGGGAACTTTCCTCGACTCTTGGAGGCGGGTGAGGAGGGGGCTGAAAAAAAAATCGTAAAAATTTATGCCCAGAGTGAGCTTGTGTGCACTGACAGCAATCTGCTTGGCAGCTGTGAGATGCCAATTGAGGTTGTTAATTAATCAATTATCTGCAATTTCCAAGAAAAATGCCATTTTACCAGCATCACATTGGATCCATGCTATGTCTGCAACTTTTTCAAGAGGTGAATGCACAGCACGTCGTCTGAGCGGCATAAAATGAATTCTGAATGTTAACAGTGCAAACTGGCAAGTCTGAGATCATCTGCATGCAATTGCATGATTATCTCCCGGAGACTGAAGTCACAGATAGTGCTGGGAGTGAAGAAGTGGCTGCTGGGTCCTTCAGCCTTATTGCACTTCATTTCGTCTCACCCTCTGCTGCTCCATTCACCTCTGCAGCACTTTTACTGCAGACATAATGAAGGCTGCTGGCCAGCCTTGCAATCATGCACACTGACTTATCCTCCTGCCTCCTCAACCTGTTCACCATCCTTAACTGGCTGGCAATTCAGGAGGTGCCTTCTTAATTAGATGCCTCCTGGAAGATTGGACTGGCAGACCCGCTGCGATCAAGTTCGCAACTGGAATATGGTCCTGATGGACAGAAAAGTAACTGTCAGGAAAATTCAGCCTAGTGTGTCCAGTGTGGTAGGAGCCCTCCCCTTCCCCTGGTGTGCCATAAGGTGTCCCTGAATGGCAAAATACAGTTATCCAGGAGCTGGCATTGCATTGATGCAATTTCTCTTTTATAGTGGCTGTACCTTTAAAAAGGGAAGGGTGTCTGGAGCATGTGTGATTTCTTCCCATGCCACTTGGCCCCTGGAATTTCCAGAGGACATTTGCACAGAATTGGAGTCTGAGACTATGCGAGAGCTGCTCCTGGTCTCACTACAATCATGGACATGAGGTGGTTAGAGGAACCTACCTCATTTCCGAAGGGTCTGTGCATGCCACGAATCACAGCCCCTGCACCCAAAAATTGGAGTGACTGAATTTAAAGGCCTTTAAGTCTAATTCCAGGAGAGTCTGGAATCTTCAAGTAAAAGCTTTAACAAAGCCATTAGAACACATATCAAAAAGACACATCAATGGATACATTTAATCATGTTATTGTGAAATATGTAACTGAGGTTTTGTTACATTTTGTTTTCAATGGTATAAATTGAGAAAAGTAGTTCAGAAAGCATTTCAAGAGAACTGGGAATCTGGTGGCTGGACTGCACAACCTGATGGGCAGATTGTGCTGCTTGAGTGATAAGAATGCATAGGCAAAGCCCCAAATAAATGTGGACAGATGAATTTATAATGAGAAAAGGTCGACAAAAAGAGTGCAACAAAACGTGATCATAGTAATTTAAAGGGCTATTTTTTGATTTTGGGGTGATAGTATAAAACAGATAATATTGATTCAGTCACTCATTATACGTCAGTCCTGATTTTGAATCATGAGATGTAGCATGGGTGGCTGAATCAATATTCTCTGGTTTACCCTATTGCCCTAAGACAAAATTACCCCCAAATTGTGCACACCGAGGTAAGATTTTTACTATATTACAAATTTTATACACGCACACACTCAATCTCCCTCAACGGTGCATGTGGATAATGAAGACCATTTAAAGTTTTAAGATTTACAAGTTGTTGTTCATACAATCTTACACTCACTCGACATCTTGCAAGTGGATCAGGAGATTCCTCAAGACTTCGACTCATGTTACGAAGACGCTCTCTTCGCCTTTGTTGGCTCAATCGTATAGTCTCTCTACGTCTTAGAATTCGCTCAAACTCACTTAATCTAGCAGCCTCTCTACTTCTTGCTAGTTGATCATCAGAATCCTCAACAGCAGAAGACTCAGCAGTGTGACTATTAGAAAGACTTTCCTGTTGCTCTTCCTGGCTCAACTGTGAAATCGCTGCATGATTTTCTGGTTGCTCAGTTTCATTCCCAACAGCCTGTAATGGGCATGCAGCTTGTAGAGGCTCCGCGCTCTCAGTGCCAGCTCTAGCAGCGCGAAGACGTTGCCGTCGCCTTCGTTGCCGTAGTCGATTACCCAGTCTAATTCGTATAATTGCATCTTCAGGTTCTTCCCTTTCTATCTGGAAAACAGACACTTCAACTTCTACATGTTCTTCTGGACTAGAGTGGACTTCATGATCAGAAGACATTGGTGCTTCCATTCTGGAAAAGAACTGTTTGGTAGAAGAGAGATTAGGAGCATCGAAGACAGCCTACTATCTATCATACAGGACACCCACTATAGATGAAACTCTCAAATTCTGAGGGAAAATAATGATAACAAAAGCATATTGAAACACACAAAAATAGATACAGTAGCACAAGCGAGAAAGGCATGGAATAGTATACAAAAGAACCTAAAGCAGGGTAGAGTAAGGGGAATGAACATGCAGGCAGCACGATTACATGGACGGAGAACCGGTGCAAGAAGATACCTAGTGGGACCAAATGCCAGCAGGGTTGTAGGTAGACTTGAAGAGCAGTAAGCGGGAAGGAAAGCTAGGAATGCAGCAACAACCATGTAAGTCCTAAAGGAGAGAGGGTAGCGTTTTGTCCCATACTCATGGAAGCAAGAAAGCAAAATCTGAGCCAAGATAACATTTTCTGTGACAAATTTAAAGTCAGAGACAGAAACAGAGGCAGGAGAGAAGCTGGGAGTTGAGTTGGTAGGCATTTTAAATTTATGCAGACAGAGTAGAAAGGTGAAGTCAGAAGATCAATCAGAGAAATATATATATTTTTAAAATTCTTTCATGTGAGTGTCGTTGGCAAGGTAAGCATTTGTTGCCCATCCCTAATTGCTCTTGAGAAGGTAGAATGGCAGCCAGAAGCCGTGGAATTTTAAAAAAAAAATTTAAATTTAAGCCAAGAGAAGAGATAACAGGCATAGATAACAGACCTGAGCTGGGATAAAGAGCAGGGCCAACAAGGGCAGAGCTAAATACGCAGCCGAAGTCCACAGAATGGTGAAAAAGCAGAGCTGGACGTACAAGCAAAAGCTGCTTTTTTATTTTCAAGGCCAGAGTAGTGGCTTAATTTTCATTTTTATGAGGTTTAAGATGAATTCTATTTTGGGGGGGGGCACTGGAGTCCAGGAACAGGAGCAGTCTCCCATTATTTTTTAAAGCTTTTCCTGTGTAAGATAATGAATAAATGTTGATTATTCAGTAGCTGTGGATGAGGGCCTGAGGGTCACATAAAGACCCAATTTTACTTTTAAGAATTTTTCTTTCCCAAGTGGGGAGTAGTGCAGTTTTAAAAATGTATGCATTATTTCCAATCCAAAATTTTCTGCCCAGTAAAGGTGCTTTCCCAGATTCCTTGAAACTGGAATTCATCACTTTGTAACAAGAAGCATGCAATTACAGCATTATAGGCAAGGGTTGACATTAAACGTGGAACTCAAAGATCATGGCACAGTAAGTGAGGTCAATATGAACAAGATATGGGGTGAGTTTTCCAGTCCCGCCAGTGGCGGGAATCGGGCGGGCGGGACCAGAAAATTTGGAGTGAGGCCAAAAGTTGGAATTCTGTCAGAGGGGAAACAAGTCGCAGTTTTCCCCTCAGCACTTTCATGGCAGGTCACCTTTCTGGCTGGTGAATGTCGGGATCGTAATTTGCATGTCATGAAGGCTCATCAACAGAGCTACAGACTAGAATCTTGCACCCTGTGAAATCTTCCACCCCGCCAATGGGAAATCAGACCATTCTGTTTCCCGATTTGCATAAGTGGCGTGCACCTGGCACAGGAGATCTCTTTGACTTACCAGCCACTGGACGCTGCCTTCGCCATTTGCATTGCTCTTCTCCCGGGTGCTGGCAGTGTATCGCGCAGCAGATAGCATGCACATGAAGAAGGGAAGGGGGCGCTTGGAACACATGAAGGAAGGTGGGCATTGGGAGGTGAAGTCCTAGGGAGGGGGGTCCAGGCATGGGCAACCCTGCAAGGGAGAGAGGGGGTGTCCATGAAGGGCAAGTCTGCAGGGGTGTGGAGGGGATGTCTGGGTGCCTTTTAAATATGGTGCCTGGACATGATGGTGGGGTTGCGGACTTCCTGTCTGACTCGGCACGAGATTCAACGTGAACCTTGCGGCTGCGTAATTAATAAGCAGAACATTGTGCGATTCGCGCGGGTTTACCTGCTGTGTTCTGCAGCGGGAATCCCTCCAACTTTCCCTCCCTGTCATGGGACTTAGTCCTCGAGCAGAAGATTCCACTTATGGTCTTTTGCAAGCAAGTGGATCTGCTGTAACACTCGTTATGGTAGACAGTGCAGTTTGTATGAACATTATTTGGCTTGAAAAGATTTCATAGAGGTCTACTAATGAAATTTGGAAGTTATGACTATTGGTGAGCAAAGTATTTCAAAGACAGAAAGGAACAGGCTTTTGAGAAGCCACAGGGATGAGTAAGTAGCAAGTTTTGTGTGACAAACTGGAGTTCTAAGAGGACACAGCTGAATCTATTGATATAGGAAATAGTAGACGTGTTTAAATAAATGTTTTAAAGGTGCTTTGTAAAACAATATTTAGAGTCTTGCTGATAAAACAAGGGATATGAGATTAAAAGCAATGTGGTAATATGGATAGGAAGCTAATTAAAGGAGAGAAAACACAGAGCAGTGGTTAGTTAAATTTTTTGGACTGAAGGATATCATAGGACAAATATCTTAGGCCACCTGAGATTTGGTTCTACTGCTTTTTTCTATAGTGTATCGGGTATAGTATCAAAATTTGCAGAAGACAAAAATAGAAAAGATAGTTAAGCTTAAAGAGACTGAGTGATTTCAGGATACAGATAGGTTAGTAGATTAGTTAAATAGATATTAGTTGAAATTTAATGTAGAGAAATGTGAGATTATACATTTCGGAGGAGGAATAACATAAGAAAATCACAGATCAACATGTAAAAGGAGGATAGCTGCAAAGGCTTTGGGGTTTAGATAAACAAATTTTTAAAAGTAGGAAAACAAGTTGAAAAAGGTGTAAACAAAACAAAAGTAGAAAATACTGGAGATACTCTTGACAGCATCTGTGGAGAGAGAAAACAGAGTTAAAGTTTCAGATTGCTGATCTTTCACCAGCACTGGGAAAAGTTAGAAATGTAACCTCTCTGTTGAAAGATCATTGACCTGAAACATTTAACTGTTTCTCTGGGCAGGATCTTCCGGTCAGCGAGCGGGGGCGGGCCTACTTGCCAATGCGTAAAGTGACGCAGGACATTGGGTGTAACTCCCAACGTCACCCTGTGTCATTTCCATTTTCAGGTCGGCGGGGGCACAGCCGAGTCAGCTGCACGCCCGCTGACCTGCCAACGGCCTATTGAGGCCATTGAGAAACTAATTAAAATCATTAATGGACCTGTCCATTGAACCTTAAGGTTGGCAGGCAGGCCGGGAGCCCTGGCGGGCTTCAGAAAAAGCATGAAACCTCATTCCTGGGCGGAATGAGGTTTCATGAGGATATTTAAATTTTTAATAAAGGTTACAGTTAAAGTTTTGGACATGTCCCAATTCCTGTGACAGTGTCACATGAGGGGACATGTCGGGGAAATTTTTCTATCATTTTTAGTGCAAATTTTAATTCCGAGCCAATCTCCCTGAAGCAGCACTTAGCCTCAGGCAGATCAGTGCGCTCTTTCGCATTCCACGTAAAATGGCGGCGTGCCCCCGATCGGGGTGCCAATCGAAGGTGTGCCCGCTCCTGCACTTCCCCCTTGACGGGCAGAACATTTTTCCCTCTGTCTCCACAGATGATGCCTGATCTGCTGAATATTTCCAGCATTTTCTGTTTTTAATTCAGAATTCCAGCATCCGCAATGTTCTGCTTTTTGAATACAGTAAACAAAACAGAATCCTAGGTTTTATAAATAAACAAATCAAAAACAAAAGCAAAGAAGTAGTGTTAAGTAAACTTAAAAACAAATTATTGGTTGGGCACAATTGAAATATGCCCACATTGGATTCCTTTAGAAAGGCTATGGAGAAGTTGTAAAATTATTCACTGCAATGTTATCGGGGATTAGAAACTTAAGTTATCTGGGAAAACTGGAGAAATTAGAGCTCTTCAATACAACAGTGGGTAAAAAAAAAAGAGCATTTATAGACATGTTCAAAATTATAAATTTATAAGGGTCAATAGAAGGCATCAAATCAAGGTCATCACCAAAAGAGTAAATGGAAAGGCTGAGAATTTTTACTCGGAGGATTGTGAGGACATTGAATATTCTACCAGAAACAATGATGAATGTAAGAATCTATTAAGCCTTTTTCAAGGTAAGTAGATAACTATATAAAAATTAAGAAGTTAAAAGGATAAAAATAAGGAGAAAAGAAATAAGTGCATAGCATATTCGGACAGTTGGTAAAGTCATGATGGGATAAATGACCTCCTTTACTGCTGTGAAATTCTACAGTTCTATGCTAAAAAAGATAATAGTGGTGAATGGAAGAGCTGTGTGGGATCAAAGAGTTGATGGAAAGAGATATGGGGAAAATGGGGAAGAAATGACTAATGGGGGATGTGACAATCTGTATTTTTGTCTGTACTACATTAATGATTTGAATTCTCTGTTACTAGCAATAGTGACTGAGGGATTAGTAACCTTGATTCACACAGAAAATTGGCCAGGCAACTTGGTACACATTTTTGTTCAAGCAGGCAAAGATCAATTTTTCATTTGGGCTAAGCTTTCTATAAAACAAAAATGATTTAAATATGCCAATGTGGACTGATTGCAGAAATATTGAGTTGTTCCTGTTTTACATGTTATTTCAATGCTGATTGAGTAGAATATTAGATTTCAGTTATTCCAAATATACCAACTCAATGACAAACATATGCTACTGTTAAAGAATGGATAATCAACAAATTAAGGCAAAATGTAGTTGTTTGTAAATGCATATGTCTTTTTACAACATCAAAAGAAATGGAATTTTATTCTTCCAAGCCTTCAATTACCATAAACTCCCCTTCTGGCTTAGCATTTCCCTTTCTCTTGCTACTATAAAATGCCTTGGAACATTTTGTATATTAAAGACATGATACAATGGTAAAGTATTGTTATAAAGTACATAACTACTGTCAGATTGTCTCGTGCTTTGCACTAAATTGCTGTTCATTAGCCTGCTTTATTTAAACAAATTGCCTGTTGCTTTGCAGCTTGAGTGTCTGTTTGAAATAGTGCAAATTCAATTAATCTACAAGAGAGGAATCACATGGTGGCATTTTTAAAATTCACCCTTGGGAATGTGGGCATTGCTGCCAAGGATGGCATTTATTGTCCATCCCTAGTTGCTGATCAGGAGGCAGTAGGGTTTTTTTCTTACTTGCAATCTTGGTGGTGAAGTTCTTCCAATAATATTGTTAAATAGGCAGTTCTAAGATTTTAACCCAGAGATGAAGGAATGGTGATGTCCAAGTGACAAGTATATCCAAGTTACGATGCTGTGGGAATTCGAGGTGATGGTGGTCTCTTGCACCTACTGCCCTTGTGATTCTAGGTTAAGGCTGTGGGTTTGAGAAGTACTGCCAAAGAACCCTTGACGAGTTGCTGCAGTGCACCCTTTAGATAGTATGCAGGTGGTTGATGCTAATGTCTAGTGTCTAATGTCTGAATTGACAATCAAGTGAACTGCTTTGTCCTGGATAATGTCGTGCTTCTTGCAAGATGTCACGAGGTGTCAGCTGTGGCTCAGTCCATAGCACCCTCGCCTTTGAATCAGAAGGTTGTGGGTTCATGTTCCACTCCCGGAAACCAAGAACTGTGATTGTACTCAAAAGAGTTGCAAGATGTCACAGCTGCTCCAATCCAAGCAAGTGGAGAATATTCTATTGTATTCCTGACTTATGCCTTGTAGATGGTGGAGAAGACTTGGGAGGTCAGGATGAGCTACTCGCTGAAAAATTCAGCCTCTGAAATGCTCTCTTAGCCACAACTTTTATGTTGCTAGTCCAGCTGAGTTTCTGATCACTGACCCTTGGGGTATTGATGGTGGAAGACTTGGTAATGCCATCAAATGCCAAGGAGAGGTGGTCAGATTCCCACTTGTTGGAGATGGTCAATGCATTATCTTCACTCAGCTGTTTTCTCGATGTCCCATAAAGTGAATCAAATTGGCTGAAGACTTGCATCTGCAGAGGTATGTATCTCAGGCGGAGGCAAAGAGGAATCATAAAGTGACACTCATTTACAAATGCTTCAGCCTTGTGTTTTGCACTTTTGTAATGGCTCTTATATCGTTGAAAATGGGGATATTCGTGGATATTACTTATCCTGTTAGCTGCTTAGTTGTCTACCACCATTCACTTCTTGATTTTAGTGTTGCAAAGCTACAACCTGATCCATTGGTTCTGGGATCATTAGCTGTCTGTAGCCTGCATGCAATCCATGCTCAACCAGGTTAGCAGTTAACTTTCAGGTACACCTGGCGCTACTTGCAGAATGATTTTCTGCAATCCAGGGTTAGTCACTGACTTTATGATAATGGATACATTGGAGCTATGTTGAGGTTACAGATTGTTCTGGTATACAGTTCTGCTACTGGTGGCCCACTGACCCTCATGGATGCCTGGATTTTGAGCTGCTTGATCTGTTCTGAATCCATCAAATTTACCACAGTGGTGGGGGCCTCACAACATGATGGAGAGTGTCCTTAATTAGAATATGGAACTTGGTGTTCACAAAGACCACAACCTTCCTTCCATCGTAAGGTCAGAAGTGGGGGTGTTCGTTGATGATTACACAATGTTCAGCACCATTTGCGACTCCTCAGGTACTGAAGCAGTCAAGTAAAAATGGAACAAGACCTGTACAATATCCAGGCCTGGGCTGACAATTGGCAAATAACATTTGCGCCACACAAGTGCCAGGCAATGACCATCTCCAAAAAAAGAGAATCCAACCATCACCCCTTGACATTCAATAGCATTACCATCACTGAATCCCCCACTATCAACATCCTAGGGGTTACCATTGACCAGAAACTGAAATGGACTAGCCATGTAAATGCTATAACTACAAGGGCAGGTCAGAGGCTAGGAATAGTAACTCGCCTCCTGACTCCCCAATGCCTGTCTACTATCTACAAGGCACAAGTCAGGAGTGTGATGGAATACTCTCCACTTCCCTAGATGAGTACAGCTCCAACAACACTCAAAAAGCTTGACACCATCAAGGAAAAAGCAGCCCGCTTGATTGTCACCCCATTCACAAACATTCACTCCCTCCACCACCGACGAACAGCAGCAGCAGTGTGTACCATCTATCGGATGCACTGCAGAAACTCACGAAGGCTCCTTAGGCAGCACCTTCCAAACCCATGCCTCTACCATCTAGAAGGACAAGGGCAGCAAATACATGGGAACACCACCACCTGGAAGTTCCCCTCCAAGCTACTCACCATCCTGACTTGGAAATATATTGCCATTCCATCACTGTCGCTGGGTCAAAATCCTGGAATCCCTTTCCTAACAGCACTGCAGTGTACCTACACCACAGGGACTGCAGAGGTTCAAGGACGCAGCTCACCACCACCTTCACAAGGGCAACTAGGGTTGGGCAATAAATGTTGGCCTAGCCAACAACGCCCACACTCCGTAAATGAATAAAATAATGTGGCAATCACTCCCACCAATGTTGTCCAAGGTAGATTGGTAAGGACAAGGGCAAATGAATTATTTCCTCATTTTGGTTCTCTTACAATATGCAACAAGTCCAGTCTGGCAGCTATGTTCCTCAACACTCCACCAGCTTGGTCAATGGTAATACTACTGAGCCACTCTTGGTAATGGATGATGGTATTCTGTTCAATTACTGGGTTTTGCAATTGTTTACTTAGATAATGGGCAGGTGAATGTACACTCCTGATCATGGGGTTACAAGGTCCACATATTGACAGAAAGCATGTTAATCACTAGTATTTCACTCTGGGCCTCCAAAACACTGATTTTCAATGAGTGCCAGTTTTGTGTTGACACAGATCAGCAAAATGGTGCCTTCTGCATCTCTATAAATCCCTTCCCAGCTCTGGTGACTAATGCACCAAGACAAGCTCCAGTTCCTTTCTCATGCATGCCCAACGCCAGTGGCCCCCACTTCCACCCATAAACTGAATGATGGAACTCTTGATAGAATGGGAATTTCCATCTTTGGTATACAGAGATGGTAACTGGGATGCGTAGCAATTGAAGTATGTGCTGAGGAAGATCAGGATCTGTCTCTTACATTAGCCAAAGGTGTTGATTGGCTTGGGGAGAAGAGATAAGGCATTAGGACATTGTGGTGGGGAAAATGCAAAGGAAGGGTAAGGAGAATGAACAAAGCATGTAAGTGGGAAGAACAGAGGGGGAATGGTGGGAGGGAAAACTCAAGGAAAGTGGAAAGGGAAGACTATGCAAGGGAGGAGAGAATGTTGGCTAAGAGCAAAGGGGGAGAGACTGCAGAAGGGCAGTAACAGTTGAATGGCGAGATGGAATGGGCAAGGGAGAGAAGGTAAAGCAGAAGATGGAAGAGTAAATGGAAAGAACAGAGAAAATGGGAGGGAAAGGATGATGGAATTCAAGGGCAAGAGTCAAGGGAGAGAAAGTAAGGAAGGCAATATAATGCATAGCACCAGTACAGATCAGAATGTGTGAAATGAGGAGGTGGCAGAATCTATGGGAGGTCAGGAGATGAATACCTTACAAGGAAAAAAAATACATGGGGAGAGCCAGGAATTGGAGGTAAGCAGGGAGCAAATGGCAGTGAAAGAGCAGCCAGCATGAATACAGTGAGGGAGAGTGGGAGCAGAAAATGGAGAGAGTGAATTGTAGAGAAACTTGGGGAAGCTGAAGGAACACGGAGGGTTGGAGCAGTTCTTTGGGCTGGGGTATGAACAGTACAAGAATGACTGGGAAGAGAAAAAATATCGGCTTGAACAGCAACATATGGGGGGAAAAGTGTTGGATTGGGGCTCTCTTTCCCAGTCAATTTTTCACATTTGCCCTCATGTTGGAAGTCCTTCTCCCCACTCCCTCTCAGTTATTGCTGGCACTCTCTCTCTCCTGCCACACTCTCAATTTCTGCCCCTTTCCCTCCTCCCTTCATTATTTATATTTCATCCCATTTATCCCAGTTCATCACCATCACTTATTTTATTCCCTTTATGTTTCTCCTTCCTTTCATTACCATTTCATCCCTCTTTGCTCACTGTCATCCACTCTTTTTTTAACCATCATATTTCCCCTCTGAATGCCTTCTTCTACCTTCCCTTTCCTCATTTTGTGTCCCATCTATTTCTCTTGCATTTTTCCTCTCTCTGTTCAATATGGCATCTATGTGCCCCTGATTTCCCCCCTCCCTGTACTTCTTGGTTAGTTTTCTACTTTACAATGATGATTACACTTCAGAATTGGCTGTAAAGTGCTTTGAGATATCTTTAGGTCATGAAAAGCAGTATAGAAATGCAAGTTTTTCCATTCAGTGCACAAACAATTGCCAAGGTTATTGAGGTGTTTTGCCATCTCTGTATACCGTTGTTAGGAACTCATGTTCTGGCACAAGCTTCCGCTTCCACCTCCAATATGCAGAAGCAACACTAAAAGCCATTAATGCCAGAGATTAAATGCAAGAAACTTATGACAAAGAGCAGAAGGACATTTTACACAAGATTGTGAAATGCATTAATAAGTTAGTTATTAAAGAAGAGACTAAGTTAGCATTTAAAAATAAATTAGCAGGGAGATTGAAGGAAAGGGTGATAAAGTGATAAAAACAAAATACTGCAGATGCTGGAAATCTGAAACAAAAACAAAAATTGCTGGAAAAACTCAGCAGGTCTGACAGCATCTGTGGAAAGAAAGACAGAGTAAACGCTTTGAGTCCGTATGACTCTTCTTCAGATAAAGGGATGTGGGAACGGATAGGTATGTGGGATGAGAATAGTCAGCTGTTCAGGATAAACACCCCATGCAGCCAGAGTCAAATGGTCTGTCTCTGTGATATAATTTTTACGCAAAGCTATTATATTGCAAAGTGTATATTTCTCATTTCTACCTAACCCCTTTACAGGGAGAGTAATCCAACTCTTACGTCATTAATCATTAACGTGAAATTTCTCCTGCTAGGAAGTTTCTCAGATCCTAAATCATCCTTTGTCTCTGTTTTGGAATTGAGCTAGAAATGATGCCTTATTCTCATCATTGACCAACCTACCATCAAACAAAGCCAACAGCTCAGTTTGTGTGGAGGCTGCTAACAGGCTGAATAAATGTCAATCACAAACATGTATTGCATTAAGAGAAGAAATTAATCATATCATACATTCAGGTTCATTGTTTTTTTCGATAGTGCCATTCAGGCCCTAAATAAGACTGACTGGCGAAGTAGTATGCAGACATATTTACAGCAGAGTTTGTTCTGTTGGTTTTGTGTACCTTCCCAGTGGTTATAAATCATTGGATGAGAAAGTGTTAGCTGCAGCAACATTCAGTCTGGGAGTTATTGAACTTTATTCCCCATCTGTTACTTATTAAAATTTTTTATTTATTGTTCCTGGGATGTGGGTATTCTTGGCAAGGCATTTACTGTCCACCCTGAATTGCCCTTGAGAAGGTGGTGATGAACTGCCTTCTTGAGCTGCTGTAGTTCGTGCTGTGATGGTACTCCCACTATGCTGTCAGGGAGGGAGTTCCAGGATTTTGACCTAGCAACAATGAAGGAAGGCAAATATATTTCCAAGTTAGGATGGTGTGTCCCTTGGATGGGAATTTGCAAGTGATGGTGTTTCCACGCACCCGTTGTCCTTCTCCTTCTAGATGGTAGAGGTCACGGGTTTGGGAGGTACTGTTGAAGAAGTAGATGGTACACACTACTTCCACTATGTTGCGGTAGTGGATGGAGTAAATGTTTAAGGTGGAGGATGGGGTATCAATCAAGCAGGCTGTTCTGGCCCAGATGGTGTCAAGCTGTGAGTGTTGTTGGAACTGCACTCATCCAGGCAATTGGAAAGTATTCTATCATACTCATAACTTGTACCTGGTACATGGCGGAAAGGTTTTTGGAGTCAGGAAGTGACACACTTGTCGCAGAATATACAGCCTGTGACCAGCTGTTGTAGCTGCAGTATTTATGTGGCTGGTCCAGTTAAGTTTCTGGTGAATGGTGACCTCCAGGTTATTGCTGATGGGGGATTCAGTGATGGTAATGCCATTGGTTGGACCCTCTCTCTTGTTGGAGATGATCATTGTTTGGCATGAAAATTACTTGCCACTTATCAGTCCAAGCCTGAATATTGTCCAGGTGTTGCTGCATGGGGGTACAGACTGCTTCATTTTCTGAGGAGTTGTGAATGGAACAGCATGCCATGCAATCAGCAAACTTCACCACTTCTGACATGATGGAGGGAAGGTCCGTGATGGATGAGGCAATTGAAGATGTTAGGACTTCATCATGCTCTCGCTCCTCTGAGTTCATTAACCTTTTATCCTCTCCCTCCGTGCAAACTCCCAATCCATACTCATGTCATCCCCTTGACCTTGCCATCTCGTGTGGTCTTGCTAGTCCCATCATATCAATCACAGTAAGGCCATCTCTGATCACTTGCTTTAATCACTCACTACCCACATCCCCCTTCCATTCCCCCACCCCACTCCCTTCTGTATCCACCTCTGCAGAAAAAACTATCACCCAATTCACTTGCAACTGAACATTCAAAATGTCTAGCCTTTGGCCCTCTGTTCACCAGGATATTTTTGCAGCCTCTGATTTGTCCAGCCACACCCTCACTTCCACCTTTGTTGCCCTTAATTCTCAATAAAACCATTACACTCTCTCTCACCCTGGCAGTTTCCCCGGAACAAAAACAGAAAATACTGGAAAAACTCAGGTCTGACAGCATCTGTGGAAAGAGAAAAACAAAGTTAACGTTTCGAGTCCGTATGACCCTTCTTCAGAGCTTACCCCTGGTACAGCCCTCATTGCTGCTTTCTTAAATCCAAGGGACGTAGACTTGAAAAGATATAGTGGACAACTGGTTGAGCCATTCATCACCAGTTTTGGATGGTGCACATAAAACGCAACAGAGTGCTGCTCTTGTCTACTAAAATCATTCACTATTACAGGATCATCTCGGAATGCAAAGATAACCCCTGGCTTCTTTTCTCTACTGCAAACTGTTGTCTTAAACTCCTCTTCCCTGTCTCACCTCCAATAAGAAGTGGAGGAGCTCATGAACTTCTTTGTCACTGAGATCGAGACCATCTGATCAGCCTCTGTTACTGTGTCTCTCCCACTCGCCTGCCTGGCCAAACTTCCTCTAAAGCTACCCCCTGCCCTAGTCTTGAGCCCGCATCTTTCTCTAGTTTCTGCCCTATCTCCCTTCATGCCCTATCCAAACTCATCGTTCCCATGAGACTCACTTCTAGCTCCATAACATAGCTCAACTTTGTCCCGTCTCAGCTCAGCAGCTGCTGAAACCCTAATTCATACCCTTGTTTACTCTAAACCAGACTATTCCAACGCACTCACTGGTCTATTACATCTCTACTGTCAATAGGTCCCACAAAACAGCAATGAAATGAATGACCAGTTAATCTGGTTTTGGTGAGGCTAGTTGAGGCATAAATATTGGCCAAGACAAAGGGAGCATTTCCCTGAATTTCTTCAAATAGTGCCATGGGATCTTTTATTTCCAGTTGTTTAATGTCCCATCTAAAAGATAGTACTTTCTAGCAGTGCAGCACTCTCTCACTACTATAAATAGCTAGATTGTGTTCAAGATCAAGAGTAGGTCATAAATTCATGACTTTCTGACAGAGGTGAATGCTATCCTTGAGTCAAGGCTGACACTTTAATGGTGGGTACTACTACATTGTTAGAGGTGCACAGCTCAGACATTAAACTAAGGCCCTGCTGCTGTCTCAGGGAGACCTAACACTAGTCACTACATTTCAAAAGTAAGTAATTAATTAGCTGTAAAATGCTTCGGGACATTCTGAGGATGTGAAATGCTTATTTCAGAACCCAATTTTTATTTCAAAATTTTCTAAATCCACTGCTGCAAAAATGGCAGTCAGTGATCTTGAGTTTCTATACAATACAATTGCTGGAATATTGGGCATTGAATGGTCACCGATCTGAAATGTTTAACACCTTCCCTTTCCACAGATGGTACCTGACCCTTCCAGCATTTTCTGTTTAAATTTATGTAGTTGCTTTGAACAAAATAGTTTATTTAGGACGGTTTTTCAGTTGCACAATATTTTTAAGTTGTCAGTTTTTAAAAGTTCAGATGGTCAGAACGGAAACGCAACATGTCTATTATGAAACACCCATAGACTCATTGGGGAGTTGGATTGCAATGACTGGACCCCGAAACAACCACATCCTCGTCGAACAATAACAGCTGGCATGTGTGCAAGTGAACATCTTTCTTAAAACACTCAAAATGTGACAATAGGAGAGGAAACATGAAAAACAGTGCAAAATAAGGTTTAATGAAACGGTTCGGGATGTTAAATATCAATGGAGGCGTGTTGAGGAAGTTTTTTTTCGATGGAAGTGGGTCGGGCGGGTGACCTTTTGATTAGTTGCTGCCGGGATCGGGTCGGGCGGGTGACCTTTTTGGTTATTTTCTGGAGGTCGAAGAGCCGCCTGGCGGAAGCGAAGCCGCTGGAACAGGCCTCAGTGGAGGGAGGCGTTTGATAGCCCCTTGAATGGCTTATTCTCCTGGAACCGGGCAGCAGAATGTATTGGTCGAAGCAGCGAAAGCAGTGAGGTTTGAGTGAGTGTGAGAGGCCCGAGAGCCGCATTCACACACAGCGGTGGCGACAGAGGAATCACTGGACCCGGACCTTACTATTTCCGGGCGGGGTCTCTTTGATCTTTAAGAAGTTTGCGCATGAACGAGAGCAGGAAACGGATTTAAAATGTAAATCGGTTTCTTACGGTTTTCCCCGTGCAGATTTCCAGGTCGACGATATGTCCAGGGAGGAGGTTTGAAGCCTTTCCGCAGCCGGGAAGCCCGACAGCACCACCCAGTAACCGGGGCCTGGCGCGATAGCGCCGCCGCTGCTGGGAGGCCCGCAACTACAGCGTGTCAGGCTGCTGTTGACATAGGGGCTGAAGATTTCCACCCATGTCCTTGCCACGCCGCGATTTTCCGTCCTTGAAAGTGAATGGAGTAATCGTCGATTGACGACCAGCGAAAGGGAAGGTCCCAGCTAAAGATTCTTCCGTGGAGGAGAAAGGGAATGAGGGGCAAAGTGTCAACAGACTACTTGGACCCCTGGCTCAGGACTGTCGGCAGAACAGGCAAAGAATTGGAAGACAAAAACAGAATTACCTGGAAAAACTCAGCAGGTCTGGCAGCATCGGTGGAGAAGAAATCAGTTAACGTTTCGAGCTTTCACGACCCTTCGGCAGAACTGAAGCATAGTTAGGAGAAAGGAGAAATATAAGCTGGTTTAAGGTGGGGGGCGGGGGGGAGAGAGAAGTTGAGGGTGTGGAGATAAGCAAGCAGTGATAGGAGCAGATAATCAAAAGATGTCACAGGCAAAATTGGAAGAGACTGGGTTGAGCGCCCAGGTGTTTTAGATGCTAATGCTAAGCACAATAAACAGCAAGCGGGAAAGAACAAGCGGCCCTCATTTAGGTAGATACAGTAGATGGTCAAGGAACAATTAGGAATTCCAATTGGCTTAATGGGTAAAGCCGTGGGCCTTTAGTTTAGCACCTGAGGTAAGCATAAGATTTCAGGTTTGTAGATTGTAGCACGACGGTTGCAGTCATTTTGAGTATGGTTGGCACAGAGTGCAAAATTGAAAATGTGGTGCAAGTGGGAATTTGGTGCAGAGGGAGAAGGAGGTGCAACTTTTTGCTTCCAATATTTGTCGTGATTTGTGTAAACTTCAGACAACAAGTATTTAAGATTTTTTGTCCGTTGTTTTGGTGCTTAATTCCGAGTTAGCTTGTGGAAAAAAGTTAAATACTAAAAAGTGGATATAAATAATTTAGACTGAGATATGGCAGAGCAGATTGTGTGTGTCTGAGCTGCAGTATGTTGGGGTTAGTTGACATTGGGACTGTCCAGAGTGAAAACAACTGTATCTCAAATCTCTCCACAAATTCATTGAGCTGAAGTGAGAGTTGGAGACACTCTGATACATTTGGGGAGGGGGAGCAGTATTTGTCCAGTTTGTTACAGACTTCAGACACACCTTAAAAAAAAAAGGTGCAGGTTCAGAATAGGGTTGGTGTAACCAATAGGGTACAATGTAAGGGGAATCCACTTCAGACATGGAACAGAACTTATAATCTCTGGTTTATTATCTAAAACAGTGCAAATTGTCATAAGAATAAGCAGTTTAAGGAGGTGAACACGTGGCCCCTAATATTGAATCAGGAATAGGGAACTCACAAATTATCATAGGAAAATTAATAGTAATAAATAAAATAATGGTACTAAAGAGTGACAGATCCCCAAGATCACATGATTTCCATCCCAGAGTTTTAAAGGAAGTAGGTTAGAACATTGCAGATGTCCCTAACTATAATTTTCCACAGGAACTGTTCGTTTAGATTGGAAAATTACACATGTTACTCTGTGTTTTAAGAAATGTAAGAGAGGAAAGCCAGAGAATCATTGACCAGTTAGCCTAATATTTGTTGTTGTGAAATTGCTAGAGTCTATAATTTGAACACCTAGAAAATCCTCAGCTGATCAGAGAGAGCCGGCATAGATTTTTAAAGAGTAGGTCATGCCTAACAAACCTGATTTTTTTGAAGAGGTGACTAAAGTAGCGGACAAGGGAATGTAAATAGATGTATTTTTATGGGTTTCCAGAAAGCATTTGATAACATCCTCCATAAGGGACTGGTAATTAAAGTTGAAGCCCATGGAATTGAAGGCAAATTATTGATAAGGAAATTGGCTAAGTAGCAGGAGACAGAGAATAGGAATAATTGGCAGGATGTGACTAGTGATGTCCTCTAAGGATCTGTGTTGCAGGGTCATCTATTCATCATATTTATTAATGACTTTTGGATAAAAAGATACATATCCAAATTTGCTGGTGACATAAAGGTAGGTGACATTGTTGATGGAAGCATAAAATTACAAAGAGATATTGGTAGTTTTAGTGAGAGGGCGCAACTTTGGCAAATGGATTTCAATGGTGGCAAATGTGAGGTCGTCCACTTTGGACCTAAAAGGATAGAACAGGGTACTTTCTAAATTGAAACAAACTGGAAATAGTAGAGGTCCAAAGTGACTTAGCAATCTAGGTACATAGATTATTAAAATGTAATGAACAGGTATATCCAGAGAACTAGAATACAATGGGGTAGAAGCTATCTTACAGCTATACAAAGCACTGGTTAGACCACACCTGAAGCATTGCGAGCAGTTATAGCTACCACGTTAGGTAGGATGTATTAGTCTTGGATGTGCAAAAGAGGTTAACCAGTATGACATCTGGATTCCAAAGTTTACATTGAGGAGAGATTAGATAAACTAGGGTTGTACTCCCTGTAATTTAGAACGTTAAGGAATGATTTGATTGAAGTTTTCAAGATATTAAAGTGAAAGTGAAGTACAACCCCCACTTATGGCACCTCCCCATGCCCACGCAGAAGATGCAACACCTGCCCCTTCACTTCCTCTCTCCTCACCGTCCAAGGGCCCAAACACTCCTTTCAAGTGAAGCAGCATTTCACTTGCATTTCCCCTAACTTAGTCTACTGCATTCGTTGCTCCCAATGCGGTCTCCTCTACATTGGAGAGACCAAACGCAAACTGGGCGACCATTTTGCGGAACACCTGCGGTCTGTCCGCAAGAAAGACCCAAACCTCCCTGTCGCTTGCCATTTTAACACTCCACCCTGTTCTCTTGCCCACATGTCTGTCCTTGGCTTGCTGCATTGTTCCAGTGAAGCCCAACGCAAACTGGAGGAACAGCACCTCATCTTCCGACTAGGCACTTTACAGCCTTCCGGGCTGAATATTGAATTCAACAACTTTAGATCTTAAACTCCCCCTCCCCCCATCCCCACCCCGTTTCTCTCCCCCCCCCCCACCTTTTTTTTTCAATAATTTATATAGATTCTTCTTTCCCCACCTATTTCCATTATTTTTAAATCTAAAACTAAAACCTTGTTAGTCTGTCCACCCCACCCCCACTAGAGCTGTACTTTGAATATCCTGTCTTCCATTCTTAATTAGCACTTTTCTTAGACAATATCACCACCTTCAACACCTCTTTGACCCTTTTGTCTGTGACATCTTTTGATTATCTGCTCCTATCACTGCTTATCTCCACAATCACCACACCCTCAACGTCTCTCTCCCCCCCCCCCCCCCCCCCCCCACCACCACCTTAAACCAGTTTATATTTCTCCCTTCTCCTAACTATGCTTCAGTTCTGCCGAAGGGTCATGAAGGCTCGAAACGTTAACTGATTTCTTCTCCGCCGATGCTGCCAGACCTGCTGAGTTTTTCCAGGTAATTCTGTTTTTGTTTTAGAAACTATTTCTGTTGGTCGGGGAATACAAGCCAAGTGCTCATGTCTAAAAATTAGAGCCAGACCTTTCAGGAGTGAAATTAGGAAACATTTCTAAGCACAAAGGATGGTAGAAGTTTGGAACTCTTTTGCAAATGGAAATTAATGCTCAATCAATTGTAAATCTTAAAACTGAGATTGATCGACTTTTGTTATCTGTGGGTATTAACGGATATGGTGTTAGGTTAGGTTAAAGAGCAGCAGGCATGAACTCACTGAATGGCAGAACATGCTCGAGGGCCTAAATGGCCTTGTTCCAGTGAACATTAGAAAAAGATTAGAAACCAGACGCCTACAATAACCAGACTGTTGAGTGGCCAGAATTATCACCACTTTCAAAAATAGTGCCTGCTTCCTAGTGTTGGCAACCTGTAAAAGATAATAGACACAAAAAAGAGCAGGTGACATGTTGTGTGGGATGCCAGGAATGATAGGACAAGCAAGAACAGGCAGTTGGAGACAGAGGGAGAGTAGTACTTCTGGAGTTGAAATATTAAGATAAATTTTGAGGAAGTGAAAAAATAAAAACACATAACTTGGTGTCAGCTATAGCTTAGTGGTAGCATACTTGGTTCTGGCTTCAAGCCCCACTCCAGAGCCTTGAGCACAAAATCTAGGATCACACACCTGTGCAGTAGATGGCCGGTGAAATTTAATGGAGATAAGTGTGGAGTTAAACACTTTTTGTGATTGCTGCATTGGAACTGTGAATCTCAATAAATCATCAGGCTATTTATGATGACCCATGTACTTGGAAAAGGCTGTATTTTTTTATGTGCGATGTCCCTTTAAGAACAAAGAACAAAATGTGCTGGGGATTATTTTGAAAGGGGTTAATTGGTTTCCTGATTATGACATCATTAGGTTCCAAACAATGGTCATGTGACCTAGATTTGCCATGGGGATGAACAGCTAAGAACAACAGGGTAAATAGAAAGCTAACTGCAGTGGCGTGAGGTCAGCCTGTTTTTTCTGTCTGGCAGTTCAGAAGACTGGGAATTCGTGCAAAGAGAAAACAAGTAAGGCTCCATCCAGATGGAACAGTTTTCTGTTTAACAGTCTTCAAACAGATCCTAGTGTTGAAGCAGGTCTCTGAGAATAGAGCAGAGAATGTGTTCCTGTGTGATTTGTACAGTCGTAAAGGCCAGAACACTGAAGGCAGGAAAAGCGAGGGATTGTGGGTTGAACAATAGCCATTGCTGCTGTTGAATTGGTGCCAGAAGCCACCAGACCATTTAAAGGGGTTGGAAAAGGGAATCTCTGGAGATTCAGTGCTATCAGAACTGTTGTGACCTGGTTAGAGAGTAGATGTAGACGTGTGCCTTATCGGTAGTAACCATGTTCATGGGCATGTGATGGAAGACTATTGGCGAATGCGACTCGAAGGCCAAAACGATTAGATAGGAAGTCAGGAGTTCTACAAAACAGAGGCTGAGTTGGAAAGACCGTGAGATTACTCGTGGCTTCACATTTGTGTGAAAAGTAATGCAAGTGCCTGTAACTACATGAGGCACATCTTCATATTGACTATTTAAAGCAAAATGTTACCTTTTTTATTTGAAACATCCTTCACCTGTAAATTAATGTTTGAATTATGTTGATTTTTTTTGTGACAGTAAAAGTTTTATTATGCTTCCTGTGGGGGAACTGTAAACCAAAATAACCAAATTACCAACTGACCCCCGAAGAAGTAATTACCAACAAGATTTCACTTTTTGTACCTTTTACTTTAACACAAATCAGAATCAATGTAAATTAAACATGAATTAGCAGATAAAATGATATTTTAAATAAAAAGGTAAATTTCACTTTAAATAGTCAATACAGCAAAGATATGCTTTACGGGACCATAAATAGTCACATCACTCCCCATACAATTGTGGCATCATGTGCAATCTCTCAGTCTCTCCACCTCGTCTTCCGGTATGTTGGATCTCTCACTTTTCTCACTTGATGATGGATTTGGTCCTTGAGTCACCTGCAACAGTAGCTCCACTCCTTCTGAGTTTCCCAGAGACAGTCGTCACCCAAACAGCACACTCCTGCAGAACCTCCTTAGCTAGGTTCAGGACAGTCTCAATGTCACAGATTCCCCAGAACTCCTTTTCTTGACTCCTTTAATGAACCTCGTTAAACAATCTGGCTGTGGCAAAACTGAAGCATAGCAGTGGAATTGTCCATTTCACAAGCCCTGTTCTAACCCTATCTTCAGATTTCTGTCCCTTTTAATTGTATTACACACACAGCTCCTTGTAAATGTGCCTTCTCTGTTCTTCCTATGCCACAGCTTCTTTGACTCTGGCCACATGGCTTTCATCTTAACTTATTTCCTGTTGGTATTGCTTCCAGGTCAAGGGCTGCCAGGGAATAGGGGAAGCACAAAAGGGAAGGGAACATAAAGGGAAGGTGGGATTAGAAAGGGCACCTGGGTGTTCTCGGGCTGGCATAGACAAGATGGGCTGAATGGCCTCCTTCTGTGCTGTAACTTTTCTATGGTTCTATGGTAGCAGACAGGAGAAATTAAATGACAAAAGGGATGATGCTGTAACATAAAATGGAGAGGATAATAAGATAAGTTTAAACAAAAAACAAAAGATGGGCCTACTCAGGTGTAAAAGCAAAAAAATCAAATATATATTCAACAAGTTTATCCCCATAATGACGAAGAAATCTGAAGTGGGATTTGCACCTGTACCAACGATGCTCCTGCCAACGAACCGAAAGGCATCAGGATCAGTTGCAGCTGCAGTGCAGGTCGAGTGCACGTGCACAACCGTACTTGACGCCTTTCCAGTCGGCAGCAGAAGTTACAGTGGGAAAAAAATGTATCATCACCAACAGCTTCCATCCCAAAAAAAAATTATAATCTGAAATTGTTAAACTTGCTCTTGAGTCTGGAAAGCTTTAAAGTGCCTAATTGAAAGATATGGGGTTGTTCTTTGAGCTTACACTGAGCTTCACTGGAATCGTGTAGGATGCTGAGGACAAGAGGGGATCAGAGTGGAAGTGGTCAGAGAATTGAAGTGACAAGTGACTGGAGTTTTGGGGTCAGGCTTGTGGACTGAACAGAGATGTTCTGTAAAGTGGTCACCTCATCTGCATTTGGTCACCCCAATGTAGGGGAACCTGCTTGGTGAGTAGGGAATAAATTGAAACAAGGGCAAGTGAATCACTGTGTCACCCGGAAGGAGTATTTGGGACCTTAGAGACGGGGAAAGGAGGAGGTAAAAGGGCAGGTGTTGTATCTCCTGTGCTTGCATGGTAAGGTGTCGTGGGAACAGGAAGTGATTTTGGGAGTGATTGAGGAGTGGACCAAGATGTTGTGGAGAGAACAGTCCCTTCAGAATACTGAAAGAGGAGGGGAAGATGTGTTTGGTGGTGCCATCACGCTGGAAGTGGTGGAAATGATGGATGATGATCCGTTGAATGTGGAGGCTGGTGGGGTGGAAGGTGTGTGTGGAGCAGACTAATGTGATTCTGAGAGGGAGAGGAAAGGGTAAGAGCAGAATTATAGAAAATGAAATGGATATGGCTGAGGCCCTGCCAATCATGGTGTGAGAGAATCCTCGGTTAAGAAAAATAGAAGATGTATCGGACACACTGGTATGATACCCTGTTTAGCTTTAAGTAGTTTTTAAGATTTACCCCCTATTTCCATATGTGGCAGTTGATGCTCAGCACCTTATAGGTAGCCAGCTAAGATAATTAGGTGCATCTGGCCTGTTCCTCAGCCTTGCTGCTACCTAAGTCCTGCCTTGAATGCACTAGACCAGTTCCCACTACTCTTAACACTGCCCTGAGCATGGCTGGAAGAGATTTTAATGGAAATTTGTGCAAGAGCAGACAATTTCACTCTAAACAATATAAAATAAAAATGGTAATTTTGCTTACAAACTTTCTACCTGTTCAAAAGAATTATTCACTTTTGATCATGGACTTCATGATTTTCTTGCATTTACTAAAAATTCTGGGTCTGGATTAGACCTTTTTCTCATGTTTTTATCCCACCCTTTCATGAAGGTACATGACTCATTTGGGCACATGGTTGCCATATCAAGATGAGCCACCCTTGATCTGTGAGCTTTTGCATCGAGTGTCTGTAGGCCATTTATAAAACCCACATTGTGTTTGTTGGAACTGAAACTTCTTTTATCCTCCCAGCATCCATACATGCATTCACACACACGCTTGCACACACGCACAAGTATTTGGGCTCACTAATGTTTCCTCTCCTTAGCCCAGGAACATTGTAACACCTCTACTGCCAGCCTTAGCAAGATTAGCACAACAAAAATTGTAGTATGCAAAGGGTTCAAACTATGAACCTGCATTTTGGCCTCTGGTTCTTCAATTGGGGATGGTGGTGGAGTGAATATTGTAATTAGAGTGTGCCTTCGCTTATAAGCTGGTAAACAGACTTATTAAATAGTAAATGAATAAGCAAATTAAACTAAATGACAGATAGGGTAATTACCCTGTAATTCTACAACTTTTAAAATTGAAAATAACAACTGTCATGCCTACATTAAATTGCATTGTATACTGAACCAGGCACAGTCCCTGAGTATTAATCTTTTATATGGGGACTTGTTACTGATGGTTCACAGGTTCCCCTGCACCCTGCCTCCCCCTCCACCATCCTCAGCTCGTGACTATCAATTTGAACAAGAGGAATACTTTTAAAAAACTGACCAAAATAAACAAGGGTGGATTTCACAGGAGGACAGATGGCCTGCACCCTGCAATCTCCCCCACCACCCCCTCGAGCTTAAGGTCGGTTGGCACTGCGCTGACCAGAAATCCAGCAGCCTTGCAGCAATAATATACTGGGAGCGGCCTTAATTGCTTGAGAGTGGGACTTCTGCTCTTCAGGGACAGGAAGGCCCACCCTAGAGAGGTGCCGGCCAATCTGCTGGGCCAGCAGCTCTTTAGTCCAAGCAGCGCCAGAAGAAAGTTGTGGCTACTGCTGTGACTTCTAGTCCCCAGGAAGGAAGGTGATGTTTCCTGAACACGGAGGAAACTCTACGCATTTTTGGCGGGCAGGGATTGGAGATCCGAGTGAGGGGGAGTTGGATTTTAGAAGCCAGGAGGCACAAGGGGGAGGATACCATCTTGGGGAAGTGCTCTCGATGGGCACAGGGATCCCCCAAAGGAGGTTATGCCCTTTCTTCTCGACAGTAGCCTGCACTGTCAAACTGCTGGGCTCACCACCTTCTGCCTTCCCGCGCAGACCAAAACATAGCAGCAGAGGTGGAATGAGGCCCCAAGCAGTAGTTAACTGTCTATTTAAGGCTCTCAGTAGGCCTAAGGGTGGGCCTGACACTTTACTCACCCTCTGTAATATGGAAGACAGGTCAGGGGTGGGCAAGTAGGTGGTGGGCTGGCCACCTGCTTTATTGTATGTGTCCCCCACCTTCAAATACGCCGTTGTGTGGGGTGGGGGGGTGCAATAAAATTCACCCCAAATATTTTCATATTTGTGTCAAACACAAAGAGTGTCAATTAAAAATATACAAATATAACCCAAAAGATGCTTGTATTTGAATTGGCCATGCAAGTCAATGGGATGTCATCTATAAGCAACAACTGCCCTAAAACTGATCCCTCAGGATCAAGGCTGGCTTGCTTCCACTCTGATTCTGTGTGTTTTAATATGTCTAACGAGTCCGATGCACAATTCTACCACATGTAATGGTGTTTAAAGAGCTGGATAAATTAATTACTTGCAGGGTTGTGCGTTTCTTCCACTGACTGGACTTGGCCTGCACATCCTCTTGTTGAAGTCTTTTGAGGTGCTCGGAGCCTTCCTGAAAGATCCTTCTCCATTTTTGGCAGTCATGGGCCAGGGATTTTCATGAATCAGTGTGGATGCTAGATCTCTTCAGGGATACTTTGAGAACATAGTTTCCTCTGTCTTCCTGGGAGTCTCTTAGAAGTTTGGAGTAGAACAGTTGTTTCAGGAACCTGGTGACCTACCCAGCAATATTGGTTTTGGATGATTAAAGCTTCAATGCTGGCTGTATTGACTTAGGAGTAGATGCTGACTTTACACTGCCAATCCTGCAACAACTTTGAAGGATTTTGCGAAGATGCATTGGTGGTATTTCTCCAATTCCTCATGGTGTCTGCTGTAGATTGAACAAGTCATCGAAGCATATCATCACTGCTGCCCAATAACCCGTGACCTTAGTGCCAAGTTAATATGGGTTGATAGGTCCTGGTACTCAAAAACTCTTTTCCCCAATCAACCAAAGGCTGAGTTATCACATTGAAGGCAGTGGTGGATTTCATTATCTATGTCTATATTCTTTGAGTGCAGGCTTCCAATGTGTTGAAAGTAATCCATGTTTTCCAGGGTATCACAGTGGTTCCTAAATTGACCCGTAAACATTTACTGGCAACCAGTTTCTGGCCTGATACTTTACCACAATAAAGTATCTTCCTGTGATTCACCAATCCAACCAAATAGTTTGCCATGAATTAGTCTATCTGGGACAGTGTCACATTCCTTTCTAAAATCTAGGTAGCTTCTACCACAAATATACAACCTTCTCAAAGAAATACAATGGATTGGTCAAACATTATTTGACTCCAGAAACCATGCTGATTCTCTTTTTCAGAAGATTTCTTATGAAATCTGTTGTCAAGGTAAATCGCTTTCTCCATAACTGAAGTAAGACTTGCAGGTCACAAAGGTTCATTGTTTGACCCTTTTTTAATCTTCTCAGCCAACTCCAGCAGTATCTTTGGATGAAAGTTATCAGAGCTTGAAGGCCTGTTTAACTTCCTTAGTCTATCTAACATGCCTTCCCTTATTCACAAGATAATTATGAATCAGGAAAGCCATTTGGCCCTTTAAATTTAATCATCCGAAGGAATCCTAATATTCCCCCCATTGTAACATCCAGATGTTTTTAAATTATTCCAGGGCCTTGCTTCCACTAAAGTTTATTCCTCATGTTGATCATATTGTGTATAAAGAAGAATTTCCTGATGTATGTCCTAAAATTACCAGTTACAAGTTTGAACTTGTGTCTTCTGGTTCTGTTCACACACTTTGGTTGCGATATTTGCTGGGATGATATTTCAGAGTAGAGGTAGGCATTTCAACTGCTGTGGAGTTTTAAGAATGAGAAATAGGAACACAAATCACTTCTCATTCCACCTCTGTTAAAACCAGAATTAGGTGGGTTGTGTTCCTGCTTCAGATTTTTAACATTTTAACCTTCCACCCAAACGAGGTCCATGTTCTTTAAGGGTTAAAATGGCCTCTTTTAATTTGAAGTAATCTTCTGGGTAAACCTTTGCCTACTATTGCTCTCTAGCCTCATGTTAGAAAAGGCACCAGGCAGCTTTTGGTTTGTGTCCTGACAAGAGTCAATATCTGCATGAGGGAAGAAAACGTGTGGGGGTTTGAGGGATAGACATCAGGGTAGTTACTCATCCTGTCCTTGCCTTATCTGAGATGGCCTAATTGACATTATGTTGACACTGGCTTCCACCACAGAAGGACTGATTTGGACCAATGGATGGGAGAATTAATCCTGTTGTTATGATCCCCGTAAGACCAATAATTTTTATAAAGAGATATAAATTTACCAGTGACTAATACAAAAAAAATCAGATGACAAGATTCAAGTTTTGAAACTTTTACTGTAACAAAGAAACTAAAATCAACATTAACTAACATTACTTAGTGGGCAACTCATATACTAAACTACAGAAACAGTATTCCCCAGTAATTTCTTAACCCAACTGACAACCTCATGCCAAGTTTTTACGTGACAGCATATTCTCAGCAGAATTAAAATCCCAAATGTCCCCTGATGATTCAATAGGCTCTCATCTCCCTGCCCCGCAAGGGTGAATCTTCCAGTGTCCTTTCAAACAAAGTCCCCTTCACTCAATCTGAGCATACTTGAATGGACTTCCAGCAAGGCACCCACTGGTGATTCTTTGAACTTCAACTCTTCACAAGCTTCATTCCTTCGAAGAGGGGTTCTATCCTCACCAACACTGCACTCGGTGATGAACCAAAGTACAGTCCTTTTTTTCTGCATGGCAGCATCTGTTTTCAGTCTGCTTCTCTCTGAGAGTCTGAGTCTACAAGCAGCAAGAACTGTTGCTTCTTCCTTTGTTTTGTGTCCAAGTGTTAAAGCTTGTACCTGACTTTTAATAGGGCTTGACACAGCCCTCCCTATCCCATTGTCAACTAAATAACATCAACTTGTCGCTGGGCAGAGTTCAGTACAACTTCACACCATCCCCTATTCCAGGGCATTCTGTTTTAACTTAAAAAGAGGCAGTTTAAAACATAGCAGTCATAACACTTTACAGTATCATCTTTATTCTCTGCATATAAGGACATGTGTGGTATCTGGTGCACTGACATTATATTTTTAAAATTTATTTATGGGAAGCAGTCAGCAGTTAAATTTAAAATGTTCCCTTTGTTATGAGGCTATGCCCCTTTATTTTGGGAAATATGATTTTTCAACTGGAAATTTTGCAATTTGAAATGAGATAGTACAAACAACTTAAAAATGCAAGGCCACCTTCCAAGGTGAAGGTGAAAAAGCAAACAGGGCACCCTTGGAGGAGTGTGAAGAAAAAGACATTTCCTATAATTCAAAGATCCATCAAAACTCATCACTGTCTAAGGAAAAGACATTAAAATGCAAAATGCTGGATATTGATATAATGGCTGCCACAGGCAGATCCACCCAAAACCCCTTGGAAATACACAATGGGTGAAGTATAATAGCCAGGCTGCAGTCACTGCAGAAAGATCGCAAGTGACACAGGGAGTGTCTGTTTTCAGCAGAGGAAACAGACTGAAAAGCTGCACTCTGTCCCCCTCTGTTTTGGAACAAGTCTGTTAACTGGTTTGGAAGACAACTTTACTAGAAATCTACCAGCGAACTGCGATATCGTAATTGTTGCATCTTCTACATCTGACCGCATCCGTGAAACCAGCTAATCCAAATTGGTCACAATGTTTAACAATCTACTCAAGAACAAGCAAAGGATACTTAACCATATATTCAATTAACTTTTTTATTGGATGCTAACTTCCCTTACTTCTAATACCTGTTTGTGTGTGGCGTTACATTTTTATTGTTTTTTTCTCCTGTTTAATGGTGAATAAATTTATTCCTTCTTCAACTCTATAAAAACTTGTTTGATTGGCTCCTTATTGCCCACTGCATGAATAGTTGAATGTATTCTGATTTGAAAAAGGCATATCCTTGTGAAAAAGAAACTTAAACTTTTGTTGTGACCAACTGAGGAAGCTGAATAGAAGGGAGCCAGTTCACTCCTCACCTGGTCATAACGAAATTGGGGCTCGTATCTGGAATTTGTTCCCACAGACTGATGAAAGAATTAGAGTGGGGAAAGTAAATTGTTCCTTCAAAAACAATTTAAAAACAGCAAAATGTTTTCTTGGGCCTGTAATACTAAAGTGCTAAACTGTCCACATTCGATGTCAATGTTTTCATAGAACAAGATGAGATAATGGGCTAGAAGTCAAGGGTACTGTCCTTGGAATAATTAAAAGGTGCAGCTAGGCACTTAGACCTGGAGTTTGCCCGAAAGCCAGAAACAGGAAAATTATAAAAAGCATGGCGAAACATCGAGAAGTGAAAATTGACGACACTGAAACAAAACTGAAACTGAAAGGTATCCCAATATTGATCAAGGAATCAATTACAGCAGTAAGGAGGGATGACTTCTGAGAAGGCTCCTCAAATGAAGCCATAAGGGTAGAACTGAAAAACAAAAAAGGAGCAAACACATTGCTGGGAGTGTACTACAGGCCCCCAAACAGTCAGAGAGAAATAGAAGAGCAGATATGTAGGCAAATTTCAGAGAAGTGTAAAAATAATAGGGTAGTAATAGTGGGGGATTTCAACTTCCCCAACATTAACTGGGTTAGTCATAGCGTGATAGGTTTGGAGGGAGCAGAATTCTTAAAATGCACCCAGGAGTGCTTTTTAATCCAGTATGTAGAAGGTCCTACAAGAGAGGGGGCGGTCCTGGACTTAATTTTAGGGAATGAAGCTGGGCAAGTGATAGAGGTATCAGTGGGGGAGCATTTTGCAGATAGTGATCATAACTCTGTTAGAATCAAAGTTGTTATGGAAAAGGACAAGGATGAGCCAGAAATCAGAGTTCTAAATTGGGGAAGGCCAATTTTAATAAGATCAGATATGATTTGGCCAGAGTGGACTGGGAGCAGCTACTTTTATGTAAATCTGCGTCAGAGCAGTGGGACTCATTCAAGAAGGAAATATAGTACAGGGCCAACATATCCCAGTAAAGAAAAAGGGTGGGACCAACAAATCCAGGGAACCCTGGATGTCGAGGGATATAGAGGATTGGATAAAGAGAAAAAGGGAGACTTATGGCAATACCAAGGGCTCAAAACAGCGGAAGCCCCAGAGGAGTATAGAATGTGTAGGGGGATCTTGAAAAGGAAATTAGGAGAGCAAAAATGGGGCATGAAAAAACATTGGCAGGTAAGATAAAGGAAAATCCAAAGTTATTTTACAAGTACATTAAGAGTAAGAGGATAACTAGGGAAAAAGTAGGGCCGATTAAGGACCATAGTGGTAATTTGCGTGTGGAGCTGGAAGACGTAAGTATGGTTCTAAATGAATACTTTGTGTCGGTGTTCACAAGCGAGAGGGGCGATGTGGATATGGAAATCGGGTAGAAGGACTGTGATTAAAGAAATTAGCATAGAAAGGGAGGAGGTTCTAAGTGGTCTGGCAGGCTTAAAAGTAGATAAATCTCCAGGCCCGGATGAAATGTGTCCCCGGCTGTTGAGTGAGGCAAGAGAGGAGATAGGGGCACTGGCAATTTTCAATACCTCTCTGGCCACAGGAGAGGTGCCAGGGGACTGAAGGACAGCCAATGTGGTACATTATTCAAGAAGGGAGGAAGGGATAAACCAGGGAACTACAGGCCAGTCTAACCTCAGTGGTGGGGAAACTATTGGAAGCAATTCTGAGGGACAGAATTAATCTACACTTGGAGAGACAGGGATTAATCAAAGACAGTCAGCATGGTTTTGTTAAGGGGAGGTCATGTCTGACCAATTTGATTGAATTTTTTGAAGAGGTGACCAGGTGTGTAGATGAGGGCAATGCATTTGATGTAGTTTACTTGGACTTCAGCAAGGCTTTTGATAAGTTCCTGCATGGGAGACTGATAACGAAGGTAAGAGCCCATGGGATCCAAGGCAATTTGGCAAATTAGATCCAGAATTGGCTGAGTGGCAGGAAGCAGAGGGTGATGGTCGAGGGGTGTTTTTGTGACTGGATGCCTGTGTCCAGTGGGGTTCCACAGGGATCGGTGTTGGGACCCTTGCTGTTTGTGGTATATATAAACAATTTAGACTTGAATTTAGGAGGGTTGGTCAGTAAGTTCACAGATGACACGAAAATTGGTGGGGTGGTAAATAGTGAGGAGGATAGCCTTAGATTACAGGAGGATATAGACAGGCTGGTCAGATGGGCTGATCAGTGGCAAATGGAATTTAATCCGGATAAGTGTGAGGTGATGCACTTGGGCAGGACAAACAAGGCACAGGAATACACAATTAATGTTAGGATCCTGGGAAGTACTGAGGATCAGAGGGACCTTGGTGTGCATATCCACCGGCCCCTTAAGGTAGCAGGACAGGTAGATAAGATGGTTAAGAAGGCATATGGGGTACTTGCCTTTTATTAGCCGAGGCATAGAATATAAGAGCAGGGAGGTTATGCTGGAACTGTATAAAACGCTGGTTAGGCGACAGCTAGAGTATTGCGTGCAGCTCTGGAATCCACATTATAGGAAGGATGTGATTGCACTAGAGAGAGTGCAGAGGATATTTACCAGGATGTTGCCTGTGCTGGAGAGTTTTAGTTATGAGGAGAAATTGGATTATTTTCCCTGGAGCGAGGAGATTGAAGGGGGACATGATTGAGGTGTATAAAATTCTGAGGGGCATAGATAGGGTAGACAGGAAGGAACTTTTCTGCTTAGCGGAGGGATCAATAACCAGGGGGCATAGATTTAAGGTAAGGGGCAGGAGGTTTAGAGGGGATGTGAGGAAGAATTTTTTCACCTGGAGGATGGTGGGAATCTGGAACTCACTGCCTGAAAGGGTCATAGAGGCAGGAATCCTCATAACACTTAAGAAGTATTTGGATATGCACTTGTGATGCCATGGCATACAAGGCTATGGACCTAGTGCGGGAAAATGGGATTAGACTAGTTAGGTACTTGTTTGACCGGTGCAGGCTCGATGGGCTGAAGGGCCTTTCTCTGTGCTGTGGACTTCTATGACTCTATGACTCCATGAAACAGATAAATTAGTGGCAGGAAAGTTAAGATTAGAGCAGTGAAAATTGGAAATGCAATTTGAGAACAGCGAAAAAGACAGCAGGAAAGGAAAAAGAGAGAGAGGCGGGAAAGGGAGAGAGGGAGAGAGGCGGGAAAGAAGGAGAGAGGTGGGAAAGAGGGGGCGAGGCAGGAGAGGGAGAGAGGTGGGAAAGAGGGAGCGAGGTGGGAAAGGGGGAGAGGCAGGAAAGGGGGAGAGGCGGGAGAGGGGGAGAGGTGGCAAAGGGAGAGGGAGAGAGGCAGTGGCAGGAGAGTAGAGAGGCAGGCAAAAGGGGGAGAGGCGGGAAAGGGAGAGAGGAGGGAGAAAGACAGGCGAGGAAGCAAGGCGGGAGAGGGAGATGGGAGTGAGGCGAGAAAGGGAAAGGGGGAGCAAGGCGAGAAAGGGAGAGGGGGAGCGAGGCGGGAAAGAGGAAAGGAAAGGGATTTTAAACTAAAACAGCTCAAGCTGAGAAGGGCAGTTCCCATTGTGCCCACTGAAGACACCCCTATCTCAGACTTTAGGGCTGAGGTATTCAAGTTTGCCCATTTAATCCCCAAGATTGATGAAGAAGAGATGGACACCTTCTTTATCTCTTTCAAAAGGGTGGCCCAGTAGTTAAACTGGCCAGCCCAACACTGGTCCCTGCTGCTGCAAAGTAAGCTGACGGGAAAAGCTCATGAGATTTACTCTCTCTTGCCTGAGGAAAGTGCAACAAGCTATGAGGCAGCAAAAAGGGCTAAATAAAACATTACTAAAATATCAAAACCATATTTCAAGTATTAACGCAGCTTGTCCATGAAATCAAAATCCTACCTATCGGCAAAAACCAGGGCAAAAGATGTTACTAAAAGGCATAAAATAAATAATTATACAATCATTATAACCACAGGGTCAACCAAAGTGAGGACAGGTTCGTGGGCTGGGCAGAGTTCCGTTCAAAGGACAAATGGATAGTATTCCTTCATCATTTGAAAAGCATTGAAAGCAATTAATAAAATTAAAATAAGTTTTATTATGAAAAACAGAGAAGATTAAAATAAATCTAAAAGATAGCTTAAACAAAAAGGCTACGAACATACTAACAAGGAGCAGGAGTAGGCCATTCGACCCCTCGAGCCTGCTCTGCCATTTAATAAGATCATGGCTGATCTGATAGTAACCTGAAACCTGCATTCCACCTACCCCAGATTACCTATCCACTCCTTGCTCACCAAGAATCTATCCACCTTTGCCTTAAAAATATTCAAAGACCCTGGGGAGAATTTTCTCCCAGTCGGGGGTGTGCTGGGTGGGTGTGGGCAGGTGCGCAGCCAATTGCCACCCGCAATCGATTTTGCGCAGCCATTTTACATGGGCAGGCCAATTAAGCACTGAGCGCTACTTGTGCAGGCAGGGGGAGTCATCTGAGTTGGGGCCTGCGTTCTTTCGCGCATGCACGTGAAACAGCACAGAAATCTCCCTGAGGCACAGAGCTGCCTCAGGGAAATTAGTTTGATTTTTAAAAATTTAAATAGAGTAAGAAAAAATGTTTTAAGACATGTCCCCTCATGTGATAGTGTCACATGGGCTGGGACATGTCTATGAATTTTATTAAAAATTTTTATTGAAGTTTAAAAACCTTCATGGAACCACATCCCACCCGTGGATGAGGTTTCATGATAAACGCGAAGGCCGCCTGGGCTGTTCGCCTGCCCACCAACATTAAGGTTGGAATGGCAGCTATGTTAATTATTTAAATTGATATTTAAATGGCCTTAATAGGCCTTTGACAATTCAGTGGGCCCGCAGCTGACTCCGGTGCGCGCCTACCAAACTGAAGATCTGAATGACGCGCAGTGACATTGGGACGCACACCCGTGCGTCATTTTACATGTCGCCGAGTGGGCCCGCCCCTGCACATGGACCTGAAAATTCTGGCCTCTGCTTCCACTGTCTTTTCAGGAAGAGAGTTCCAAAGGTTTGGGACGCTCTGAGAGAAAAAATTTCGCCTCATCTCCGTTTTAAATGAATGACCCCTTATTGTTAAACAGTGACCCCTGGTTCTAGATTCTCCCACAAGAGGAAACATCCTCTACCCTTCCATCCTGTCAAACCCCCTCAGGATCTAGTGTTTCAGTCAAGTATCTCTTTCGAAAGGGTAGCCCAGCAGTTAAACTGGCCAGCTGGTCCCTGCTGTTATAAAGTAAGCTGATGGGAAAAGCTCATGAGGTTTACCCCCTCATTATTAAAAACATCAAAATAGAAAATAGTGATGGGCAAAATCAATCGTCCATAAAAATTTGTAAAAGTTGTAAAGTTAGGAGCATGGCAAGCCTTGATGTCTGTTGGGTGAAATTTTTAAAATGAACAATCCTTAAAAACTTCATTAATTAATTGTTTTGTTCATACCATTTTCCTCTAACAAAGCCAAAATATTTTATATTCCGGCCATCGGCAAGATCTATGATTTTATTTCTTAAGTGTCGATATTTCTTCTTCATCCCAGGCCTTTTGTAGTGAGCTGTCATTATCCTCAAATCTGATGGTAACATCGACAACAGTTACATCATCGTCTTTACAGAAGATAATATTCGGTTTGAAAAGTAGACCCTTATCAGTCCTGACGTTTGGTTTGAGATAGGCAGTAAAACATGTTTTAAAACTTTGTCCTTGAGTAAATGAAGAATTTTATTATGTCTGAAGATCCTTGCATTTTTAACGTAGGGACAACTGTCTGAAAAATGTGAAATTGTCTCATTAACTTTATTACAACGCCTGCATTTAATAATACTAACAGGTCTACGAAGTGATAAAAAGTACCTAGTGGGGTAGGCATTGCACCTTATCAAAAGAGCACAAATAAAAACAGATTGTTTTAAACAATTAAATCAAAGCCAATGATTTGATATGGTATCATTATAAAAATATGAAGTGCCAATGCCTTGATAGTTCAATGCAGCCCATTTCTTAAATTCATAATGGCGCCAGTTTAAATGTATCTCCTTCTTTTGGCTGCTAGTTATTCCAAGAGTGGATAGCGCATTAACTAAACCACTCTGAAGGGAATTGGCAGATACTTCTTTAATAATGTTGAGATTATAAATTTGAATGCTCTTTTGATCCAAATCTTCTCTGCAGTATATAAAGGAAGCCTTAATTATTGGGTCAACAGTTAGCTTTAGTGATTCATAATTCTTAAGGAATGTTACAGGGATTTGTAATTTTAATTTAGGCAATCCAAGACCAACGTCCCTTGCCTTGGAATATAAAATCCCATCTGCAATATCCTTAGAGAGAGATGAAGGATATTTTGGCTGCTTTTTAATAGTGCAACCTAGATCAATTAATGGATTGAATTTTGCATTTGTTGGACGGGCAGGCCCGACCAAATCGGCGGTGGGCGGGGAGCCGATCCCTGCCGGCAAAACATGCCTCGCCGCCATTTTGTGCGGATGGGCCAATTAAGGCCCGCCCAGCGCATTTCAGACTCCCATGTTCAGCGGGAAATTCAAATCGGTGGCGGGTGTGTTCAGACCACCGGTTCCAATGGGGAACCGGCAGTCTGCATAAATAACAGCCAGGCAGCCTCCTTTAGGCTGTTCACCATGGCCAGTGACCAGGCACCAGAAGAGGTGAGGGCAGAGGAGGAGGAGGGGGGCAGGCTGCATGGTAGGCCAGTGGGGGGCCACTGTGCCCCTCGGTTCTCCAATGCCTGCCTTGCTGCCCTCCTGGAAGAGGTGTCAAACCATCGGGAGGTATTGTTTCCAAAGGATGGGAGGAGGAGGGCCCCCCACGTGACCAGGCAGGTGTGGCAGGAGGTGGCAGAGGCTGTAAGCTCTCAAGATGCTGTGCAGTGCACAGAAACACAGTGCTGCAAGCGCTTCAATGATTTATTGCGCTCTGGAAGGGTGAGTACCATGTCACCCTTGGCCATTTAACCCAGCAGGTAGCCTTAGCCTTTGAAGCGCCCCCCCCCCCGCCCCCCACCAAACCCCCCTCTTAGTGTGGTTACTGCATTGGGCATTTGGCGCATGCTGAGTGGGCAAACAGATAGTGACCATGCTTACATCAGCCTTAGTGGTTGGTGAGAAGATGGGTTCTCCCCGCAACATATGTTGGTGTTTGTCGCATTTGAGTAGTCTGGGGGCAACCTGCAGGGTAGGCAGCTAGACACATACTCAGAACTCCAGCACATATCTTAATGATGGTGAGGAGATGGTGGAAGGGGAGCCTCAAGGTGTCGTGGCCAAGAGCCATCTGCTGGCCTCGGCGCCGCACCTAGTTGCACCTCCTTACCATGGGCGCTAAGACCCGTGTGTTCTTCAAAGTGATGGACGCCGAATGTGTCCAAGGTGGCTGTTGGGGGAGGGGGTTGGGAGTAGCCGTACTATCTTCACCTATCTGTTCTATGCCCCTCCTAACGGTATGAAGGTCAATAATGTGACCTGTCAATCTCCTGTGCTCCACGGCAAATGTCGCAAGTGTATGCAATGTTTCCTCATAACTCCAACTCTCCAGGCCAGCATGCATCCAGATCAGGAACCTCTGCACTCTCTCCACTCCAATGCCATCCCTCCCATGAAGCACATGTCACAACTGGACGCAGAAGTGTAGCTGTGGCCTCGACACCGTTTTCTGCACTTGCAACATGACCTCCCTTTTCCTACATTCTATTCCTCGGCTAATAAAGGCAAGTCTGGCTTCGACCTTGTCAAACGCCTTATGTTCCTGTTCTGTTACCTTAACGGGTCTGCCCAGCAAGGTGCCTGTAATCGTCATGACTTCCCACGGTCCTACCATTACTCATATATTCCCGTACCTTGCTTGTCTTGCCCAAGTGCTTAACCGCACACTTATCCACATAACATTCCATGTGGCATTCCTTAGGCCATCTGACCAGCCTGTCTGTATGTGCGTGTAATGTTTGAGCCTCCTCTTGACTATTTACCACCCCACCAATGTCCGTCTCCTTACGTTCTTGAAGGGTGAGCGCATTATGAGGCTGGGGGGGAAAGGGATGAAAGGTGTTACTGACTGAACGCTAACTGATGCACTGTCCTTGTTGTTAATTTCAGCATCACCACCGCATGGCCACCACCAACAAGTCCAGAGACCCCCCTCCACACCTGAGGGCCAACACTTGCAACTTGCATCACATCCTTTCACCGAGCCAGGCACCAGCACAGCGACAAACACATCGGTGGGGATTATGACGTTGGCTAGTGTCCCAGGGCACAGTGGAGAGGGCACTTCACAATCGCTGGAGGAGATGACATGGACAGAGCGTGCCGATGGCGCCAGCAGCCGGAGGACTGCAGGAGACCAGGCACATGCTGAGTCGGGCAGTGATGATGTGCCTCTGAGATGTTTGCCATGCAGCAGCTGCAGGACAAGCAGCCGGGTGCGCAGGAGCATCTGGCAGTGTTGCATGAGAGTGTGCTTCACTTGGTCTCTGTGGTGGAGGAATCCAGGCAGAGTGTCAGTGATGGCATGAACCTCAGGACAGAGCTTCAGGCTTCCTCCATTGAGAGATTGTCGACTCTCATGGAGAGGGGCTTCCATCAGATTGAGAATCTTCTGATTGGGTTACACTCTGACCTGCAAGCCCTCACAGCGCTAATGGCCACAGGTGGTCATTCGCAATGTGGGAGATGTTCTGGGCACCAAGTGTCGGCGCTCGGTGCCCATCCATCTGCGGTGAGCAGGAAGGTCCAATGTGACCTCACATCGGCGCAGCAGCTGCCTGTCGTCGCTGTGAGCTCCTCTCAGGGCGCTCCGGATGAGAGCAGCAGCTCCTCTGCCCCTTTGCCAGTGACCGTTGCATCCGTTGAGGCTGCGACAACTGGGGAGGTGCCAGTTCTGGAAGTGGCCACTCCCTCCCAGGCTGGGCCAGCACAGGCTCCATGGGCCAGAGGACGCCCGCCAAGGTCATCGAGGCCAACAGGACAGCAGAGTCAGCAGGCTGTCTCACAAGCTAATCTGAGCGATGGGGCGGCACCTAGACGTAGCACCCGCAAACGTAAGCATAAGGCACGTTAGGCACGCCACGGGATTGTCACTGGTGATTTTGTGTTGGCCCTAGATTAGGGAATATATCATTATGTGCGTCAGAGCAACATCTGTGCTTTATTTTCGTGGCAATAAAGTCCACTTTTCTGACCATGGCTGAGGGTGTTTCCTTTGTGCTGCATTTGTATGTTTCATAGACATTTCATGAGTTTTTGAGTGGACATTGATGTTTCTGTACTAAGCCCTTAGTTGCAGGTGATGAGGTGGAAGATGTGCCACGTGTGAAAGCGCCAGGCAATGCTGGTCCTGCAGATCCATGTGTGTGGAGCTAGTTGAAGGTTCGTTGGATTAAAGTGTCCCGGATGTCCCTGCCTCCTTGGTGTAGTAGCGGGTCGGCGTGCTGCCCCTCATCATTGCCCTGTGCTTCCTCATCCTCTGAGCCACTGCTGGATTCATCATGTGCAGCCTCATCCACTGTGTCAAAGTATTCATCGTCAACTGCATCCCCCCTTTCCAGCGCAAGATTGTGCAGAGCGCAGCATGCTACCACTATCACAGAGACGCGATCTGGGGGGTACTGGAGTGCGCCTCCTGAGCGGTCCAGGCAACCAAAGCACATCTTGAGAAGACCGATGGCTCTCTCCACCACAGCTTTGTGGTGCCGTGGCTCCTATTATAGCGCTCCTCAGCTTCTGTTCTTGGATGGAGGAGAGGCGTCATGATCCACCTTCTGATGGGATAGCCCTTATAACCCACCAGCCAACCATCCAGACGAGCCGGAGCACTGAAGAGTGCCGGCACCTGGGAGTGTCTGAGGATGTCAGCGTCGTGGGAGCTGTCAGGGTACCTTGCACAAACTTGCAGAATCTGCATCCTGTGATCACACACTATCTGCACGTTCATGGAGTGGAATCCCTTCCTGTTGATGAAGTCACCGGGCTCACCTGCTGGTGCATTGATGGCCACATGTGTACAGTCTATTGCACCCTGGACGCGGGGGAAACCACTAATGGCTGCGAAGCCTCTGGCTCGCTATGCCTGACTTGCCACAGGTTAAGGCATCTTATGCCCATCTGAACAGAGCGTCTGTAACCTGCTTGACACAAGTGTGGACAGCTGATTGGGAGACACCGCAAAGATCACCCACCGAGCCCTGGAAGGAGTCAGATGCATAGAAGTGAAGGACAACTGTGACCTTCAGAGCCGCTGGCATGGGGTGTCCTCCCACACAGTTAGGGGAGATCTCAGGGCCAATCATCTGAGAGATATAGTTCACTGTCCCCCTTGACAGTCGGAGCCCCCTTCGGCACTGCACCTCAGTTATATTGAGGTAGCTGCTTTGCCGCCTGTATACCCTGGCAGCAGGATAGTGGCATCTTCTGCGGCCCCTTCCACCTTGGACAATCTCTTGGGCCTGCGCCCCTTGTGCCTGTGCCTGGCCTCCCAAAGGTGGCTCCCCTGGAGGCTGATTGTCCACTCCTGGCCTCCTCCTTATTCTATCCCTCCCTTCCTCCTCAGAGGAGCTGCCTCCAGTGGAGATGTCAGAACCCATGCCCAGGCTAAATGGAGGCCTCCGGAAAGCTGCAGGCCCGAGAAAGATTACTGTCTGCAGACTGCTGAGCTGAAGCTTCAAAGTACAGAGAAAGCTATTGGAAATCGATCTGAACTGGTAACAATCAGACAGGCAAGTTTAAAACACTTTCTGCATTAAATACTTCAGATAAAACATTAATAACCCCTCTGAGCTCATGTATCCCACCCGTGGATGAGGTTTGTTAAAAAATCAGTTACCCACCTGCCTGTTGGGCCCGTGCGCCAAGACAAAGATCGCACAGGCTCCTCAAAATCGGCATCAATTGCCGAGTTAAAGGCCTTAACAAGGCCTTTAATTAATGGCGGGCACGCGTCGCGCTTCATAGTGCGCCTGTCCACCTAAATATCGTGATGCCGCACGCTGACGTCGGGACGCTTGCCCGATGTCAGCGCGCGACATTTTAAGTGCTGACATGTGGGCTCCGCCACCCGCACGTCAGCCATAAAATTTGCCCAATGTGTTCTGGGCTGATTCTATTAAAACTAAATGATAATAAAAACGAGGGACAAAATATGATGATTTGAGAGAGCTCAACATCAAATTATCAATCCGAGATTGTAATTTAGTATTCCAAGTCTCCTTGCCCAATCCATGGGTCAATTTTAGCACTGAGGTATTTTTCAAACTTTCCTGGCGTGATGTATTTAAGATCCTCCCTTTTGATCTTTCATGGGTTTTTGTTATTAAAATAAAAGGTTTTAATCTTGGATGACATATAGAATCCTTTTAAATATTGATTTTGTCTTTTTAATACTGATTTTGAAACCGATCTTACTGCAAAATTTCTCGACGATCAGTAGGTTTTTCTTCATGCCACTATATGAATCACTTAACAAGGCGATGTAGTCAGCAAAGACTAAAGATGTCACATAAAGCTTGTTGGAATCACTGTTAACTCGAACACAGAATCACAGTGCAGAAGAGGCTCTTCGGCCCATCGAGTCTGCACCGACACGTGAGAAACACCTGATCTACCTACCTAATCCCATTTACCAGCACTTGGCCCATAGCCTTGAATGTTATGACGTGCCAAGTGCTCATCCAGGTACTTTTTAAAGGATGTGAGGATGTGAGGCAACCCGCCTCCACCACCCTCCCAGGCAGCGCATTCCAGACCGTTAAATCGTTAAAGGTCACCAATTATCAATGCTTTCTAGGGCATTAGAGTCATCTGTTTTTGGAATTAATATAGTCCTGCAAATCTTATTAGAATTTGGGATAATGCCAGATAACAGCCAAATTGTAAACATATTAGGTAATAAATTGTGATTTTTAGTAATCAAATATTTTAGGTCCTTAGCTGTAATTTTATCAGGACTGGGAGCCGTATCTATTTTAAAATGATCTATAAAGTCCTTAACCTCCCTTTCCCCTATTGGATTAAATAATTCGAATTATTGGCCGTTTTAATACATTTAGAAAGTTTACCTATATCGGACTTATGATTACTCACAGATAACTTCTGTGTAAAATACTCTTCCAATTCTGATAAATTTAATGGACATAATACTTGACTTGGTCTCCCCATTAATTGTCTGACAAGATCTTTCTTATTAGTTCTATACAAACTTGAGTTACTTTAAATTTATGTTTCTTCCTGGCTTTATGTGTTCTGGCACTGATATTTTTGAATGAAGGATTTTTAAAATAATTATCTTGATTAGTTTCAGTTATTTGCTTATTCTTCGCCTTATTTACTTTAAATTCTACATGAACTACTTTATCAAGTAATAGACTAATCATACTTCTAATCTGTAAATCTTTAGAGCTACCTTTATCATTATTCATCAATTCAGTCATTAAATTTGTCAATGTCAAGGCATCTATTTTATCGTATCTATTTTGCTTTGGGCATCTCATAGCTAATTATCTCTATTTATATTCAATTCCATTCCGTTATTAACGGGACTAATTGTTTCTTCATCCTCTGATGTGGAGGTAAAACCAGCTGGCAAATTAACCTTATTATTCATCTTCTCTTGAGCCTTTTCTAAGATTGGCCATCTCAACAGTTCATTTTTTATCCAAAATTGTTCATTGGTTTTTGCTTTCAGTTATCTTGCACTCATGACATTGATGTCCTTCTGACCTCGATGTTCTTCCTCCAATCGGAGGAGGAGTAAAATTTCGTCTTCAGACCAAATTGAATTATTATTATTTTTATTATGAATTGGAAGAGACCTCCCACGCGTAGCAATTCATTTTTGATTTCTTAAATCAGGATGTAGGTGAACCTCATGACTGAGGCCACTTTGAGTCTTAAAACTTTTCTCACAGACTGCATTCAAAATCTAATGCAGTCACAGTAACTCTATCATCCAATGACCTTCCCGCACATTTAGCATTGTGACAAGCTATGGGGTGATAGTCTCTATTCTTTTGATATTTATTATAGATGACAACAAGCTCAGAGATTTTACATAAATTTCTAATATGCTTCCTAAAGCTAGTTTTAGAATTGAAAACTAACTGACATCTTTGTAGTCAATTTAAACGTTATGCTAATAACATTATTAGAATCATTCTCCCTAACTTGTGAATTTACACATGTAGGTTTAATGGTGTCCTGTTTAACTGATATTTCAGTCTTTAAAATTCGATAAATTAAAATTAAAATGCTTATTGTAAAATATTAAATTTGTAAAGTCATCTAAAAATTCGCTTTCAAAACACTGACCAGCCTCAAAAGGCTGCCTTTGATGTAATGCACTTCCACTGACAGATTTAACTGCAGTCTTCCGATTTGCCTTTGACAACATTTGGCTATTCTCTTCACTCCTGGAAGTCCCATTTATTATCAAAGTAGAATCTGTAAGAGGTCCAGAAAGTCTCCCTCAGTAGTTTGTGCAGATGAAGATTTACTATGTGTCAAGGCATTGACAGGTGCAACAACCATACTCCAATATGAACAATTACAACATTTAACATTATTAGCACTTGGAGAGAGTCTTACTAATACCGGGATGTTGTTTAACCGATTATCATCCCTTCTGGGCAAAACATATCGAATAGGATTGTCCATCGTATTCCTTTTTCTTCACCCTAAAATATTCCACCTGCAAAAAGAGGTTTCCGCAAACCACCGAACAGTGTTGATTTCACCTATGGTCGCAATTAGCCATCACTCTAGGATATAGGGAAACTGAAAGAGACCAGGGGCAGGAATTAACCAAGCCAAGTAGAATCAATCAGATATCAATCTATATCTCAAAGTGATGTTTCCAGGGGCACCACGTGGAGGTTACAACCTGTCATGGGTAAGAAATCATAACACCCATAACTAATGCAACCCAAGTGCCTATGATTTAGTGCCGGAGATATACCATCAGGAAACGGCTGACCAGATGTAGCTGGAATTTGAACAGCTTAAGCAGTTCGCTTTTGACCAGTGGGTATGGGTGCTTAAAATTTAGGCCACCTACAAAAACCTTCGTGAAATAATTCTCCTCAAGGAGTTCAAAAGCTCCATACCCTTCCTGATAAGAACTCACATAGAGGAACAGAGAGTAATAGGGGCCAGGCAGGCTGCAACTCTAGCTGATGATTATGAGCTTATCCACAAACCCTCATCCCAAAATAAATCCTTCCCTAGTCACCTCCTACCAATTGAGAAGGATAGAAGGTGGGAAAGTGATAGGAAACTGAGCACCCCTGGGAGAGAAGGGACAGCTGGAAAACAGGGGGCCTTCCTCAAGCCAAAAAGGATAGTGCTGAGAGGAATAGTGAGGCTAAGAAGCCTGTGTGTTTTAACTGCCACAAGCTAGGACAACTCCGTGCTGATTGCTGGAGGTTACAGAAAAAGTCCATGGGATCTGTTGGGACACACAAACCCCATGCAAAAAATGGGAGTCAGACAGAGAGCATAGCAAACCAGGCTATGGCTCTGACTGTGACAGCAAATCCCTGTAGACGCATTACTGTGAGTGTGGGTGAGTTTTAAAAATCCCTGAGAGTTTCAAGTGGGTATAATGCACACTCACATGCTACGATTTCAGCTGTACTTAAGAGCGCAATTGGAAACTGGAGGTGTTGAGGAAGGATGGTTGGCATGGAACAATGGCAGCACCCAGAGTCAATGAAGCCAGTCTGGAATTACTGCTGGGGGGAGTCAGGAGGAGGCGGGACATACTTTTCTCCAGAAATCGAAGGAGGAAACCCACTGCTTTCACCAAGAAGGCGTGGTTGGAGATAGCTGAGGAGGAGAGGAGCTGGGGCATTGTGCTTCGGCCATGGATGCAATATAAAAAATGATTTAATAACCTAACCAGGTCCAGAAGAGGGAGTGCAGTTGCTGATTTAACTGCATCCTCTGCTTTAAGACATCCCCCTCATTCTGTCTTGCTAAGAGTTTGCCATCACATCACCCCTCCAACCAAATTAACTTTCAGCAGCATCCAGCCTTCACTCTCTATGCACTTCATCACCTCGCCATTTATCTATGCACTATTGACACTCACCCCAATACTTATGCAATATGATTCCTCTTACAGTCACCCTCACCTACTGAACTGAATCTACCAGATGAATCTCATCTACTCACTTACAAATCTGCTTTCTTTCCCCTTGTATGGGAAGAGAGCACAAAGTGTCAGGGGAAGAGACAGTACCACTGTGGGCCTCTAAGTCAGGAATAGAGAGACTGGGAGCTTGCAGATGACTGGTAACAGAATTACAATTATATCTGACACACACATGCTGACATAATTTCTTTCATCATTGAGTGAACGATGAGAAGACTGAGTATGGTGATTGTCAAGATTTTGACTTTGCCACAACTAAACCATATCCCTTTCTTTGTCTTCCAGGGCAATCCCATGTACAGCAAATGCTGCAAGAGGACAGTTTCCTCAGAGGACCTATTCCTTCTGAGAGTGTACCGTCACAGATCCTACAGCTATGCACAAGCACAGATAATCTCAATTTGGTGGGTTCAGTTAGAGAATTAGTTGGGTTTTTCATTTGCTTATTCACATTGGATTGATGGGGGTAGTGCAGTGGATGTTGTCTACATGGATTTTAGTAAGGCATTTGACAAGGTCCTACATGGTAGGCTGGTCAGAAGAGTGAGATCCCATGGAATACGGGGGGGAAGGTGGCGAGTTGGATCCAAAATTGGCTCAGAGACAGGAAACAAAGGGTAATGGGCAATGGATGTTTTTGCGAATGGAAAGCAGTTTCCAGTGGTGTTTCACAGGGCTCCATGTCGGGGCCCCTTGTGTATGCTGCATATATTAATGAACTGGGCTTAAGTGTGAGAGGCATAATTGGGAAATTTGCAGATGGCACAAAAATTGGCCGTATAGTTGATAGTGAAGAGGATAGCTGTTGTCATCAAAATGATATCAATAGTTTAGTTGAGTGGGCAGAAAAGTGGCAAATGGAATTCAATCCAGAGAAGAGTGATGTACTGCATTTGGGTAGGGAAAACAAAGCATGGGAATACTCAATAAATGGGAGGATATTGAGAGGGGTTGAGGAAGTGAGAGACCTTAGAGTGCATGTCCACAGGCCCCTGAAGGTTGCCGGACTGGTAGATAAGGTGGTAAAGAAAGCATATGGAATGCTTTCCTTTATTGGATGAGGTATAGAATACAAAAACAGGGATGTAATACTGGAATTGTATCAAACGCTGGTTAGGCCACAGCTGGAATTTTCTGTATAGTTCTGGTCACCACATTACAGGAAGGACATAATTGCTCTGGAGAGAGTGCAGAGGAGATTTACAAGAATGTTGCCAGGTCTTGAAAATTGTAGCTATGAAGAAAGTTTGGATCGGCTAGAGTTGTTTTCCTTAGAACAAAGGAGGCTAAGGGGTGACCTAATTGAGGTGTACAAAATCATGAGGGGCCTCGATAGGGTAGACAGGAAAGACCTGTTTCCGCTAGCTGATGGGTCAATTACCAGAGGGATAGATTTAAGGTGATTGGTAGAAGGTTTAGAGGGGACATGAGGAAAAACTTTTTCACCCAGAGGGCAGTGGGTGTCTGAAATTCACTGCCTAAATTGGTAGTTGAGGCTGAAATGCTCAACTCATTTAAAAGGTACCTGGATATGCACCTGAAGTGCTGTAACCTGCAAGGCTACAAACCAGGTGATGGAAAGCAGGATTAAAAATGAGCAGCTAGTTTTTTTCTCTTTTTATGGCTGGCACAGACATGATGGGCTGAATGACCTCTTTCAGCACCATAACTTTTCTATGGTTCTATCTCGCAAATGAGCATGATGAGACACTGGTGGCAGGGACAGATGCGGGGAGTCTGCATCAGGGGGCCCAATTCTCTTCAAGCTCTAATCAGCTGGAGACAGGTGCTGTATCCTGAAGGCTTTAGTTGAGAAGGAGGATACTAGAGGTGCCTCAGAAAATTAACAAACTACTGAGAGATCTGCTATTCCACACTTTCCACAATGGTGGAGTCCTACTCAAATTGCCAGTGCATTTGGCGCACTGAATTGTGAGAATGTCTGCAATGGAGAGAGACTGTCTCCATGGAGCTTCAAGCAAGCCTCTCAAATGAGTCCATGCAGGCCATAACAATAGCTATGCAGACCTTGCTTGACAACTTGTCTGCCTCCTTAATCAAAGTGATGGATACCTTATCCAGGCCTTACAACATATCACTGATCTGCACTCACAGAGGAACCTGGGTGTAACATAGAAACATAGAAAATAGGAGCAGGAGTAGGCCATTCGGCCCTTCGAGCCTGCTCCGCCATTCACTACAATCATGGCTGATCATCCAACTCAATAGACTGCTCCTGATTTCTCCCCATATCCTTTGATCCCTTTCGCCCCAAGAGCTATATCCAACTCCTTCTTGAAAACATACAATGTTTTGGCCTCAACTACTTTCTGTGGTAGTGAATTCCACAGGCTCACCACTCTCTGGGTGAAGAAATTTCTCTTCATCTCAGTCCTAAATGGTCTACCCTGTATCGTCAGACTGTGACCCCTGGTTCTGGACTCCCCCACCATCGGGAACATCCTTCATAGTCCTGTTAGAATTTTATAGGTTTCTATGAGATTCCCCCCTCATTCTTCTGAACTCCAGTGAATATAATCCTAACCGACTCAATCTTTCCTCATATGTCAGTCCCGCCATCCCAGGAATCAGTCTGGTAAACCTTCGCTGCACTTCCTCTATAGCAAGTACATCCTTCCTCAGGTAAAAGAGACCAAAACTGCACACAATATTCCAGGTGTGGTCTCACCAAGGCCCTGTGCAATTGCAGCAAGACATCCCTGTACCTGTACTCGAGTCCTCTGGCTATGAAGGCAAACATACCATTTGCCTTCTTTACCGCCTGCTGCACCTGCATGCTTACCTTCAGCGACTGGTGTATGAGGACAGGTCTCGTTACATATTCCCCTCTCTCAATTTATAGCCATTCAGATAGTAATCTGCCTTTCTGTTTTTGCTACCAAAATGGGTAACCTCATATTTATCCACATTATACTGCATCTGCCATGCATTTGCCTACTTACTCAGCTTGTCCAAATCACACTGAAACATCTCTGCATCCTCCTCACAGCTCACCCTCCCACCCAGCTTTGTGCCATCTGCAAATTTGGAGATATTATGTTTAGTTCTCTCATCTAACTCATTCATACATATTGTGAATAGCTGGGGTCCCAGCACCGATCCCTGCGGTACCCCACTAGTCACTGCCTGCCATTCAGAAAAAGACCCGTTTATTCCTACTCTTTGTTTCCTGTCTGCCAACCAGTTTTCTATCCATCTCAATACACTACCCCCAATCCCGTGCATTTAATTTTACATGTCAATCTCTTATGTGGGACTTTGTTGAAAGTCTTCTGAAAGTCCAAATAAACGACATCCACTGGCTTCCCCTCATCAAGTCTACTAGTTACAACCTCGAAAAATTCCAGTAGATTTGTCAAGCATGATTTCCTTTTTGTAAATCCATGCTGATTCTGTCCGATTCTGCCACTGCTTTCCATGTGCTCAGCTATTAAATCTTTTATAATGGACTCTAGAATTTTCCCCACCACCAACGTCAGGCTGACTGGTCTATAATTCCCTGTTTTCTCTCTACCTCCCTTTTTAATGTGTAAATGTGCATAAGTTATTGAAGGTGGCAGGACAGGTTGAGAGCACAGTTAACAAAGCATACAGTATCCAGGGCTTTATTAATAGCGGCATATAGGATGCTAGTTTGGCCTCAGCTGGTGTATTGTGCCCAGTTCTGGGCGCTGCGCTTTAGGAAGGATGTGAAGGCATTGAGAGTGCAGAAAAAAATAATGAGATTCATGAGGGTCCAGGGATGAGGAATTTTAGTTATGAAGATAGATTGGAGAATTTAGGACTGTTTTCCTTGGAGAAAAGAGGGTTGAGAGGATATTTGATAAAGTATTCAAAATCATGAGGGACAGAGTAGATAGGGAGAAATTATCCACACTTGTGAAAGGATCAAGAATGAGAGGGCACAGATTTAAAGTAATTTGTAAAAGAAGGAAAAGCAACACAAGGAAAAACTTTTTCACGCAGCGAATGGTTATGGTCTGGAAAACACTTCCTGAGAGTGTGGTGGAGGCAGGTTCAATTGAAGCATTCAAAAGGGAATTAGACTGTTACTTGAAAAGTAAGAATGCACAGAGTTATCGGGAGAAGGCAGGAGGATGACAATAAGTGAATTTCTCATTGGAGAGCTGGTGCAGACACGATGGGCCAAATGACCTCCTTGTGTGCTGTAACAATTCTGTGATTCTGTGAAGCTGTTCTCCTGCAGAATGGTAAGAATGATGTTGTGCTGGCCCAGGAGAGGGATGTGGCAAAAAGAGACATGGAAGTGGATACTCCTCTCAAAGCATCCCACTTCTCACCTGTTGCACTTCCCCGCCATTCAGCCAGCAATTAACATACTCTCCCAATAACTGAGTCTGCCCCTGCACAGGTCTTCCTCTGCAAGGGGAGCAGTCTTTGGCTGGACTTCCAGAGACTCCAAAACCCAGAAGGCATAGGCCAAAAGCATCTCAGTAGTCAGAGCAGGGATCTGAGCTTTTGCCTCTACCTTTGCTGAAGCCACACAGGATGCAGCACATAGAAATGGTAGGAAGTGTAAGTAGAAGATATTGTAATTCACCAAGGGTATGGATGTGGGTGTTGACAAAATGTTATATTGTTAAGTTTACCTGTTTGTATTAATGCCACATGAAATTTAATGGCTTGCAGTACTTCCACATCTTGCCATTATTGTGTCCTGAGGGCTAACTTAGCCTTTCACTTGTTTTATGATGTCAATACATGCCGGGACCCATGTTTTGTGTATTGGGTGGATGAGTGGTTGAAGAACTAGTGGAAAGGGAGTTTTGGGGCTGTTTGGTATTGGTGGTGAAAGCAGACTGCAAGATTTCATTTGTTATGTTTCACACTCTGGGAATCTTTGCAATAATAGGGAATCCTGGGCAGGATTGGAAGCAGCTGGTCTGGTGATGGGTGTTCCATCTTCGTTTTCCTTCTCCTTGTTCTCTTCATCTGTTGCTCCCCTTAGTCCAGCTCTATCTGCAATCTTCTCAGATGCACAATGTTGTGCAGGATGGAACAACAGACATCTCAGCCTGCATTGCTCTTCTAAGAGGTCAAAGAGGCTGAACCTCTGTCTTTAAAACATGTAATATGGGTGGTGCCTCCGACGACCTCAGACTCCCTCCTGTGCACATGCTGATCCCACCATAGCGTGTCAACACTGCTGTGGATGATGGTGGGCTTCCTCCTCTGAGGTGCTGTCAAACACAACCAAGGTTTCTCCCCCATCCTGAACTTGTCAGTTTGAAAAATAGCTGAATCTGTACGAGCCCTGTCTGCCAAACATTTGCCAGAGGGAACTGAGAGATAGCAGCTGTAATTGGCCATTATTGCAAAGGGACTGGAGTATAAAATTATGGAAGTCTTGTTACAACTGTACAGGGCATTGGTGAGACCACTTCTAGAGCACCGTTCACAGTTTTGGTCTCCTTATTTAAGGGGGGATATCCTAGCACTGGAGGCAGTTCAGAGTAGATTCACTAGGTTGATTCTTGGACGAAAGGTTGTCTTATGAGGAAAGCAGGTTGGGCCTATACTCATTGGAGTTCAGAAGAATGAGAGGTGATCTTATTGAAACTTATAAGATTCTGAGGGGGCTTGAAAGGGTAAATGTTGAGGGCATGCTTCCCGTCATGGTGGAATCCAGAATTAGAGGGCACAGTTACAAAATAAGAGGATTCCCATATAAGACAGACAAGGAGGAATTTCTTCTCTCAGAGAGTCGTTAGACTTTGGAATTCTGTACCCCAGAGAGCAGTGGAGGCTGGGTCATTGAATATATTCAAGGCTGAGTTACACAGATTTTTCAGCTACAAGAGAGTCAAGAGTTATGCGGGGGCGTGGCGGGAGTAGGGGGAGGTATTGGTGGTGCAGCTAGGAAAGTAGAGCTAAGGCTTCAATCAGATCAGCCATGATCCTATTGAATGGCAGAGTCAAGCTCGAGGGGCCAATGACCTACTCCTGCTCCTATTGCTTATGTTCTTGGGTAATTGTGGTTTTATTCAGATTGAACAATCTGAAATTTAAATACCCACCTGAATTGCTGCTCAAACTTGCCTTGGTTATTCTGGTCACTTTCCTGAGCCCTGGGAAACATATGCTATTGAATTAAAATCTGGAGCGCAGTTAGAAGCAATTTAAAAATATCTCATTAACGTCATATAAGGATGTTAACTGCACCAATAAATACCTGCCCATATCAAGTTAGGAAATCCTTGACTTCAGGGAGTAGTTGTTTCTCTCTGTTATCCCAACCTGTAGTATAAAGGGTTAATATTAAATATGTAAATATATAGCCTACATCATCAGTGAAGTAAGATCACATGACAACAGAGTATGGAGAGCGATAGCTCTATGGGAGCCTCATGCTGAGTCTGTATTGTACAATTAGCCTAATGTTCAATAAAAGTCAAAGTTTACCAACAGCCTCCAGCCTTATCTGTAAATCCAGATCCACGACTACCACATCTAAGACCCAAAACGATGATAACAAATGGTAGCAGCGGAAAACATGACAAAAAGAGCAACAACTGAAAAGCCCAGCGACTGGAAGAAGCAGCAAGAGAAACGATTGCAGGAGAAGGGCAGTGCAGGAAAATCTTCAGAGAAGGCAACAGTAACAGCAAGACATGAAAAAAGTCCTACCTTTACCAGAGTGCTTTGACCACGTGGAAGGCCTGGATCAAGATGATAAATGGCAGAACTGGCATTGCATGTTTACCAGATACAGAACAGCTTCGGGACTAGCAAAGAAGACTAGCAAGGACCAGATCAGTACCTTACTCTGTGCCATTGGTTCCCAAACTTTAACATCCCGTGAACCCCTTTCATGAAAATGCCAAATTTCGCGAACCCCTCCTAAAAAGAAATATTTTCCAGGGATTTTCTCCCTTACCTGAGTACAAATGATAAGAGCAGTGATCTTGGAAATATGGGCAGCATTTTCCCGTCGGCAAGCAGGGGGATGGGGCCCGCTTGCCGATGCATAAAATGACATGTGGTGACGTTGGGCGGGCGTCCCAACGTCACTGCACGTCATTCAGATATTCAGTTTGTGGCTGCGTGCCCGCCAAACTGTCAAAGGCCTATTGAGGCCTGTTAAAAACTAATTAAAGCAATTAAATGAGCTGCCCGTCCAACCTAAAGGTTGGCGGGCAGGCAAAGAGCCCAGGCGGCCTTCGCATATTTATGAAGTGTTTAAAAAATCAGTAAAATTTTTCCAAAATTTCATTAACATGTCCCAGCTCATGTGACACTGTCACACTCCTCAGGGAGATCTCTGCGCTCTTTCGCGTGCATGCGTGAAAGAACACAGGGAACCACTCAGGGAATCCCAGCCCCCCTCGCCTGCACAGTGCTTCCGGGCGTGCGTCACGATAGGCGGGCCTTAATTAGCCCGTCCACGTAAAATGGCGGCATGGACCCGACTGGGGGGCACTGATCAGGTTCACGCCCACCCCCGCACAAACCCCCCAATGGGGGGAAATTTCTGGCCATAAAATTTGCTTTTTTTATGACACTTTATTGCACACTATTAATAATTACATTATTATTTATCATTGTTTAGCAAAATGGAATAAGTGAAGAATAGCTACCTAATACAAATGAGATACACAAAATCAAACCTAGTTACTTACAGAATTGCAAGGCACCAGGTGTGGTTGATGAGTGAATGGCCCAATCATTTCCAATCTGGCCAGATTATGTTGCCAGTCGCCACTAAATGAAGCTTTAATATTGGGCATGAGGGCACATGTCTGTAGAGATGCAATAAAGGCACCTTCAATTTTCTACCAGCAAGAGAATCAGCAGCCTACCTTTCAAATGGGCAAAAGTCCTCCCTCAGTCCTTCGAGGATACATAAAGGGAATGGGGTAGGATTCAGAGAAGAGGCCCCAGAGAAGTGGTAAGGGCCCTGGGCCACAGGCACATCATCGAGGGACTGGACTGGGGGATGACTTCAAGACACAAGAGATTGGGAAGGGAAGGGCCCTGGGCCACAAGGAGGTAGAACTTTTACCTCGGTAGGCGGGTGCATGCCCGATCCGCTTGAACGTAAAATGATGTGCGTTGACATCGGGTGAGTGTCCCGACGTCAATGCGCAGTCACACAATATTTTGGTCGGCAGGCGCACGCAGGAATCAGCAGTGCACCCACCAACAGTTATAAGGCCTATTAAGGCCATTAAAAAGATAATTAACTTATGGTTGGTGGGCAGGCGAAAAGGCCAAGTGGCCTTTGCACTTTTTAGGGAACCTCATCCACGAGCAGGATGGGGTTTGCAACAGCAAATAAAAATAAAATAAAACATTTTACATTTCATTTATAACATGTCCCTGTTCATGTGACAGAGTCACATGCGGGGACATGTTTTATAACATTTTTAAAATCTTTCTTTTTTTTGTAAAATTGTTCATCTCCCTGAGGTAGCTCTGTGCCTCAGGGAGATTTTTAAGCGCGCACTAGCGCTCATGCGTGAAGTCCGCGCTCGCCCTCGTCCCCCACCTGCTCAGGCAGTGCTGCCATTCACGTTTCACGCTGGGTGGACCTCAATTGGCCCGCCAGCGTGAAATCGTGGTTCAGCCCCGAAGCCCCGCCTGCCCCTGTTGAGCCTGCCCAACAAGCCTGCCCATGGTATCTGTATGTGGCCCAGGAATCCTTCCTCTCTTAACCTCTTCTCTAAATCCTGAAGTCTGCAGCTGGCCAGGGAGTTAAGTTAATGCAGGTACTTACCTAAAAGCTTCACTTCTACAGGCACATGCAGCATATGACTCCGAAGTCCAAGCAGAAGACACAGCACACCTGACCACCTAAAACTCTCCAATGTCAAGTCCAGTCACAAGGTGCAAGATAAAATGCGTTGTCAGGACAACAGCAATCATTGGCCAAGAAACCTGTCAGTCATACATGATTGGCTCCTTTGGACATTGGCCGAGTAGCCTGTCATTCAGGATGGTCAATGAGCATCGAGAGCCCGTTCCCCAGTCATTTGGTGGGCGCAAAACCGACAGCTGTCATTTTCAGGTAATTTTGGCGCGCAAACACTTCTGCTTCTGCCATTATGGAATTTTCCTCATGAACCCCCGAAACATTTTACAAACCTCTTGGGGGTTCGCAAACCACAGTTTGGAAATACCATAGGCAGTAGTGCAGACAATGTAATGTTCAGACAGGCCATAAACAAAGACACAGCAACTTATTAAGAAGTTATCAAAGCCTTTGATACTTATTTTACTCATCAAAATAACGCCATTATAGAGAGAGCAAAATTCAACAGCTGGACTCAAAGACTGGGAGGGAGCATAGATTCCTTTATGAATGAGTTATATCGATTAGCTGAGAATTGTGAATATAGAGCCCTGAAAGACAAATTAATTTGGGATTGCATTGTTGTGGGGGTCTTAGTTGAGACACTTTTGTATTTTCTGCAGCCAAGGGAAGATTTGACCCTATCAAAAGCTGTGCAGCTAACAAGACAGGCAGAAGAGAGAAAGCAAAATAGAAATTTTATTTGAGGTGAAAAAGAAATATCATGGAGAAAAATGCCTGATACAGTCCAGTTTGTAGCACAAAATCGTTGCAGCACACCTAACCCCATACAGAGATAAAGCATATTCAATGTTCTCATGGCAGGAAAATGTTGTGTGAAGAATGCCCTGCCAAAAATGCAGAGTGCAAGAAGAGAGACCATTTTAAGTCAGTTTGACGCAGCAAACAGCTCTTACCAAAACAATTAAAGGAGGAACAGCTATGATCAATAGCCATTCAAGAAGTTGAAGGCATTCAGGAAGTGGAAGAAGAAAAAGAACAGAAGTACCATTCTTGGGAGAAATTACAGGATCAAATGGGAATTCCTGGAGTGCAGATATTATGGTCAACGGACATAAAACAAAAATTCTTTCATATACAGAACAGTGGTTAAAATCAGACTCACTCCAACCAGTAACCATAAGACTACACAGCCCAAGAGGCATTCAACTGAAAGTCATGGGGCATCTGACTACTAAACTAGAACAGAGGAAGAGAAATCACAAAAATTTTCTATGTGATCCACAATCAAGAGTGTTCACTGTTATGTCGAAAAGCTTACACAGACCTATAATCTACAAAGTTGATGAACTGGAAAACCTTGAGAGAACCAAGCAGAAGATTTCCCTGGAACAGCAGGTGAAGGAACCAGACAAACATGTACAAGGCAAACAACAGCAAATGCATTGTCATGCATTCCTGTTGGAGAGCCTGAACAGGAGGACATAAATCTTGTTGAGGATGTACAGCCATACAGCTCATCGACTACAAAATTCCAACCAGCAACCATATAGAGGCTGAATGAAATATGACAAGCTCAGAAAGCAGATGAAGAATGTGCTAAAATTAGAGAATACAACAAAAATGGATGGCCAGAATATCTTCCAAACAATCTCATCCTGAAACAATACTTTGAGCAATGCAGACATCTCATTATTGTGGACGACTTATTCATCTATGATGAGAGGTTGATCATACCAAGAGTCCTCAGACTCAAGATCCTTCAAAGAATGCACTAAGGACATCTAGGCATTGCAAAGTGTCATGCTAGGGTGTGAAATTCAGTCTGGTGGCCAGGAATCTCAAAATCATTAGAATAGATTAATTCAAACTGCGCAATCCATCACCAAAAACTAAAAGAACCACTAATGGTATCCTCCTTTCTATCCAGACTATGGGAACATCTCAGAATGGACCTTTTTGAGCTCACGGAGAAGACTATTACTCCAGATGGATTGCAATTAAACGTCTTCATGGTGCAATCTCAAAAGCAATCATTAACTCACTAAAAGAAATCTTTGCCACACATGGTATTTCAGACAATGGTCCATAGTTTGCAAATTAAGAGTTCAAGAAATTTACAGAAGACTATGGATTTAACCACACAACTAGTTCATCCAGGTACCCAAAGGTAATGGGAGAAGACGAGAAAGGAGTAAGCACGGTCAAAGTTTTGTTGAAAAAGATGACATCAACTTAGTATCTTGGGCTACTGTTGCAGACCACTTCAGAATGATTTGATGGGAAGAAGATCACAGACTCAACTTCCTGTTCTACATACACTCATACCATGTCTAAAAACTTGCAATATCGAGAGAGTAAGGGAAAAGGAAGATTAGTACTGTGAAAATCAGACCAGAAACTACAATTAACACCATAGAGCACTTGAGTTACCAAAACTCCAACCAACTAAATCAATATGATTAGAGACTAGAATAGAGAAGGCCAAGAACTGGAAAAGAGGCAAAGTTTGAAATCATATCTTATAGAGACTGAAAGTGGCATAGTGAGAAGAAATAGAAGCACACTTATCTCTACAAGAAGAAGATCATCAATGCAATGGACTAACTGTCCATATGATTAGGAAGACAACCTGCACAGAGAACCAATTGTCTCTGAAGATTCAAGTGCTACTCTACAGAGTTCCAGAGGCAGCATGGAGAACTTGAATCCGATACAACCTCTGAGACAACAGAGAGGAAGATCGGGGAGATTGGCGAAATCACCACAATGTTTATGTGAACCAGAGATTAAGGCAGAGACTTCGGGGGAGGTGATGTAGGATAATATAAATAGTATTTTTTAGAGACAAAGACTTCAGGGGGTTGGGGGCAGGGGTGAGATGTATTATAAAGGGTTAATGTTAAATATGTAAATATATAGTCCACATCATCAGTGAAGTAAGATCATAAAACAACAGAGCATGGAGAGAGATAGTTCGATGTAGAGCCTCGTGCAGAGTCTGTATTGTACATAGTTAGCTCAATGTTCAATAAAAGGTAAAGTTTACCAACAGTCTAGTCTCCAGCCTTATCTGTAAATCCAGATCCATGACTTCCACATCTAAGACCCGCAGTGATGATAACAGAGAACTGATCTCTGTTAAACTTGGAAGTGGATACATTGGAACCAGGCTGCACATCCACTCCAAAAGTCAAAATTTTTTACCTCACCCACTCTCAATCTACTTGGTCCAGGGGTTAAAATTCTCCCCATAGAGTCTACAGCACAAAAACTACCTTTCAGTTTAACTTGTCTACACTGCCATGTATGGTCCAAATAAACCTCCTCCCACCCTCTTCATCTAATTAAATCAGCATAATTTTCCACATCCCTTTCTCCCCCTTGTGCTTATCTAGCTTTCCCTTAAATGGCATTTATGATATTTGCCTCAACTGCTTCATGTGGTAATGCATTTCACATTCAAATCACGCTCTGGGTAAATACATTTCTTCCTAATTTTATATTGGATTTATTAACGACGTTCTTATATTTATGACTTTGGATACCCTCAAAAGTGGAAACATTTTCTCTGCTCAACTGCATTAAACCCTTTCTTAATCTTAAAGACCTATATTAGATTACTTTTTAGTTTTCTCTTTTTCTAGAGAAAGGAGCTGCAGCCTTTCAGTTTTTCCTGAAGATTACCATAATTACTCGTGTAAAAGTCAAATTTTTAGGCTAAAAGTCATGGGGTTGACTTCAATACGGGTAATGTTTTCGAGGGGTTGACATGCATGCTTGATTTGGGCCCATGTGAAATCCAGAAAAGTCCGTTGCAATGGAATAAAGTAAAAACCAACAGCACTAAAGAATTCATATCTAACATTTATTTATTTATATTATAAACTATATACATTTCAGCCCTATTAATTAACTAACATTTATTCATTTATTTACCAGTACTCATTTTATTTAATATTTATACATATACAATGAAGTCAGATCATTAACATCCCCAGGATTACAATTTGGTCCTGAAGTTTTTGAGCTTTGATCCCTGAAAAATTAGGGTCGACTTTTACACGAGCTATATTGTCACATTCACGCAATACAAACTTATGAGATATAAATATGAACTTATAAAGTATGTACCCAAAATCGATGCTTTCCTACAAAATAACATGGAGTTGAGAGGTCAGACAACCTTTTCTTTCCTGCCAATACAAATGGACCCTTGAGCTAATCTTGCTTCTGGACAAGCCTTGACAAAGTCATTTAAACACAATTGACCTTTCTGGACATATCTTTGAGAAGTCATTAAAAATCAAACAACCCTTCCTATGCTTAATGGCTGCACTTTCCCAACTAATTAAAAAGACTGGTTTCACAATACAATTTGCAGGCTCTTCAACTCCAAAGTTGAAATCCAGAAATGGGTGTGACAAGCACTATTTTATCAAGATGGTATGTGGACAAGTGATACACAAACTCTATTGACTAACAATTGCTCAACCACCAGAATCTATTTATGAGGACAATGGAAATATATGCTCTGTTCACATGACAGAAACTAGCTTTCTGATAAGCAGATTTAATAAGGCATATTCAGAGCAGACAGAACCACCTACACCAGCAAAGGGAAACAACCCTCTCTAAGAAACCAGTAGGCAGAGTCTTGGGTTGGCCTTGAACTCTCTACCTGAGGAACCAGGGCTTCACTATTGCTTGACACAAGTGGAACAAGAGAAATCTGCTACTGCAAACATAAAACAACAGCAAATCCATCTTCCTAAACCTCCAGACTCTTCGGCAGACAAAAATAGGACTACAGGCCTGCATAGTTTCACGTTTTCACCTGGCAAAAAGCAAGCGTAATAGAGAACTCTTGTGGCAGAATCTTCACTCGGCGAGCGGGGCCCGAGGCATAAAATGACAAGCGGTGACGTCAGGCGTGCGTCCCGACGTCACCACATGTCATTCAGATTTTCAGTTCGGCAGGCGCACACCTGAACTGTCGAAGGCCTATTAAGGCCAGTTAACGATCAATTAAAACAATAAACTGAGCTGCCCATCCAACCTTCAGGTTGGTGGGGGCAGGTGAAGAGCCCAGGCGGCCTTGACATTTTTCATGGAACCTCATCCATGGGTTGGATAAGGTTTCATGAAGGTTTTTCAAGGTTTGAAAAATTTTAAAATAAAATTGATAGACATGTCCCAGCTCATGTGACAGTTTCACATGAGGAGACATGTCCTAAATTTTTTTTTTTCCTTTATTAAAATTTTTTAAACTTAAACTAATTTCCCTGAGGCAGTTCTGTGCCTCAGGGAGATTTCTGCGCTGTTTTGCGGGCAGCGATCGGCTGCACGCATGCCTGTGCCCGTGCCCACTCCCACACAACCCCCCCGACGGGCTGAAAATTCTCCCTTTGAAATCCTAAGATCTAAACACATGGTACTTTTCTTGAGTGTGTGTGTGTTTCTGTGTGAGTAGTGAATTAGTTATGTATATTAAGGTGTTGAATAATAAACATTTATCTTTCTTTTGAAGCTTACAAGAAAACCTGTCATTTGTTCCTGATAGCTACGGCACTCGGGTTAAAACACTTTTTAAAACACACTGTCTTTGGTCAGTTGAGAGGTGAAGAAGAGAACTATCCCTATCATCTCTCCCCTCTCCGTAACAATATGAAAAAAATGTTTTTTTTTAGGCCAAAAATCATGTGGTTGACTTTTGCATGGAAATGACTTTTAGATGAGTTAGAGAGGTATATCCTCTCAGTTCTGGTATCATCTTAGTGAATCTATTTTACACCTTTACCAATGCCTCTATATCATTTTTATATGACGGAGACCAGAACTGTACACAGTAATCCAAGTGCAGATTTAAAAGACACCCCATAACGGACTTATTCAGAAATGATATTAAAGGGGTAGTAGTAACTTAGGTACATAATTGGCTAAAAGAGAGGAGGCAGAGAGTAGGTGTGAACTGATGTTTTTCTGACTGGAGAGAAGTATAGAGTGGGGTCTCTCTGGATCGATATTAGGTTCATTGATTTTCTTGTTATATATAAATGACCAAGACATGGGTAGAGGTAGTACAATTTCAATGTTTGCAGATGATACAAAACTTGTCAGCATAGTAACCTGTAAGCAGGATAGTAGCAAACTTCAGCAAAACACAGAATGACTGGTGGAATGGCAGCACATGGCAGATGCAATTTAATGGGGATAAGTTTCAAGCGTTGCACTGTGGAAGAAGCAACATGGAAAGGCAATATAATCTAAATTACACTATTTTGAGGGGAGTGCAAGATCACAGGGACCGGGGATGCATATTCACAAATCTTTGGAAGCAGTAGGGCAAATTGATAAGGCAGTTAAGAAAGCAAATGGGATACTTGTCTTTGTAAATAGGGGCATGTATTATGCCCAATGAAGGCATGTCCTGTTCATGCCTTTAAACATGGGCTACGTTCAGTATAAAACTTTCTGGAACTGTCTTTTATTTAAAAATGGATACTAACAAGCTGGCTAAGATGACTGCTAAAGGTCAGCTGCCTTTTGCAATTTTTGCACAAATAAAGGATTAACTCATGTCTGAAAGTTCTCAGGTGCAAATGAGTTTCTCAGGTGCAAGGGACCATCCTTACCAGCTCACTGGAAGAGAACTAACAAACAATGGCTGCCAGAGGTGTCAGAGCCGTGAGGATGGAATATCAAATAATGCCTTCCAGTGAGCTAATTGTAGCTGGTATGTTGATGAGTTATCATTCCCCCATTGTGTATCAACCACCCTGGTTCCAACCCAGTATGTGGACAAGGGAAGGCACTGAAATTTGTCATCGTGTGACCGAAACTGGCTACAGATAACAAATCTATTATCCCAAGAACCAGAGAAATCCTGGGCAGTCTGCAAAGAACACTCACTGCAGAATACCAGCTGCAGAACAGGGCAGTAACACATATGCCTTTTTAAATCTCAAGAGTTCTACATCTTAAAAAGTCTACCACCCTAATCCCTATTCCAAGTCCACCTATAAAGAAACTTGACCTCCTAGCAGGAAAAATTACAAGCAACTAACCTCGTGACTTGATGAACATCCATATTTTTGGGGGAATCCTGCAATAATCCTGATATATGACTCCAGCTATTGAATCCACCTAAACTAACCTTTCAGAATGAAAACACCACCTTCAACGGGCCCACAACAACTGTTCTTCCTACGATGAGCCAAACACATGAACTATAAACTATTTTTTTGTTTACAACTTGTAAAAGTGTACTATCCTCTTGAACAGTATCTTTCTCAAGTGCGTGTGTGTGAGACATAGCGTTTAGACTTTCGGGGTGAATGCATGATTAAAGAATCCTCTTTATTTAAACCCACAGAAACTTGCTGCTGCATGTTGAGTGTTTAAACATTGACCACACACTTAGTGGTTGAGAAACAAACACACCTTCTTTTCCAAAAACACACTGATTATGGACAGTTAGGGAAAGTGTACAAGGGTTTTACTTCTCTCCCGTCCCTGTCTGTAACACATAGTACACAGAAACAAAGAAGTCATGCTAAACCTTCACAAATCTTTGGTTCGAACTCAGATGGAATATGGTGTACAATCTTGGGCATCATATTTTAGGAAGGATGTCAAGGCCTTGGAGAGGGTACAGAGGATTGATACCAGGGATGAGGGACAGCAATTATTCAAAATTTGAGGCATTTTGATGGAGCAAGGAAGAAACTGTTTCCTTGGACAAGTGGGTTAATATCTAGAGGTCATAGATTTAAAATAATTGGCAAAAGAACTATGGAGGAAATTAGGAGAAATTACTGCAAATAGAGTGTTGTTAAGGTCCGGAATAGACTACCTTAAAGAGTGATGGAATCAGATTCCAGAGAAACTTTCAAAAGGTGATTGGAGATGTATTCAAAGGGAACTAATTTGCAGGACTATGGAGGAAAAGTTCAGTTGTGGAACTAAAATTGGACAATTCGTTCATAAAACTAACACAGGCACGATGGGCTGAACAGCCTCCTCATGTGCTGTAAGATTCTATAGCCACAAAGTTTGGCTCCACAGTGCCAGTAGTTTTTGTCGTTGAGGGCATTAGCATGGTGTTACATATGCATGCCAGGCAGATTATGATATCAGTGAGTGATGAAACACTGATTTAATTCCACTTTCGACCTCGCAGCTCTAGGTAATGTCTTGACTTAAATGCGTGCAACTGAAACACATGTTCAGCAACACAAGGGACACCTCCCCAGCCCCACAACAACCCAATGTTATTTAAAGGCATCATCATCCCGCTTGCAGTTTAGTTCTTTATCACTTTCTACTGGCTTTTGCTGAGTTTGTGGAAGTACTGGGTGTTTGCAGGGTAGCCAGTTTGAAGATATTAAGTGCCCACTTGTTGGCAGATTGGGGATTCCAGGATAAATGGGCTCACCATTGAGGCCAAAGCATGGCAGATGCCTGGAGGTGCTTGCCAGTGTTTGACCGGGGAAGCCTCCAATATTCATTACCCACTGGAGATGCAGGCCACAGCTGCGGGCCAACCAAGGCTGCAGACCCTCTTATTGGGCCTGCAACCTGAGGAACCCACCTACCATGCTTAATTGGACGGTGTACATGGAGGCAATCAATTAGGAGGCCGCCTCCTGTAGGAATGCGCTAGCGTGCTCACTGCCGGCAAGTGCAGGGTCAGTACCCAGAAATGATCCTGACCAGTGATTATTTTTAAAGCGAGTAAGATTCACCTACATGACACCCTCTAAAGTATGAGTAGTACCAGTATCTGCACTGGTGGCTGTGAGTATTAGATCAGTATTTCTTCCTCGTCAGTCTCTTTTCCCTCTAGGCCTTCAGCCTCCTACAGCACTGGTAGACCAGGCAGCAGTTCTTGGGTATCTGAAAGCATAAAGGCACAAGAGTGAGGTTGGAGTGAGGTAAGTGGGAGCAAAGCAAGAGATGCAAGATGCACATCATCTGCAGATTGTACATCATATCAGATTGTGGGTTGAGGGTAAAATGCGATTTGAGAAGGTGCATTCAGCAGGAACATACTGTCAATCTCAATGGCTTTAGCATCCATCTCCACTGGGAACGCCCTCAGTGATGACCACTATAGTTATCCCAAGCACTGTCTCCTCCATGGGGTTCAGCACATTCAGCCACGCCTGCCCCCCACCAGTCAGCTGCAACTGCTGTCTATTATGGACCACCATGGCATTCAAAAGACAGGGAAGTGTGTCAGTGAGTGTGGTGAATTATGTGCCTACCAGTATTGGATAGTTGGCAGTGTGTGCAAGATGTGAGTGTACACATGCTACCTTAGAGTTTCAGTGAAATATCACAATATTGATTTAACCAACTGTCATCCCACAGTTGCAAAATTTAACTGGAATAACACCTAAACGATCAAATCAATCTGGACAAAAACTGTGTATTATTGTTATCATAGATATGTACTCGTACATCTGCTATTTCTTAATTTAATATGTACAGATGTAATCCATCCAGACTTACCCTCTCTTTGATTAGCTTATCAATTATTTTCCCCTTTCTATCTTAAATGTTTTAATGTATTTTTTGGTCGTGAATACCGAGCTAAAGTAACCATTCAATATTTCTGCAACCCGTGAATTTGTCTTTTGCAACCCTTAGTGGCCCTATTCCTATCATGAAGTTTCAATTGCTATTTATGTGTCTGCAGAATACTAATTCTATTCATATTCTTGAATAACTTTGTAATTTCCCTTTGCTTTCCTGAACGTTTTTTTGACTTTCCTAACCTTGTTATCCTTTTCTTTATTGTCTATGTACTTAGTGCATGCATTTTGTTTTAGTTTCTTATCAGCCAGTTTGTTCTTGTTTTTCTGGTGGAATTCACTTTGCCTTTCATGACCTTAAGATGTTCAAACATGTTTATACCTAGTTAAATTCTTCTTGAAGAGTAGTCATTATTGTAATGTAGAAAACATGGTGGCCAATCTGTACACAGCATGGTCCTACAAACAGCAAAGAGGTAATGACCAGATCATTTGTTTTAGTGATATTGGTTGAAGGATAAATATTGACTTCCACTCTTCTTTGAAATAGTGCCATGAGATCTTTTATGTCCATCTGAGAGGCCAGATGGGGCCACTTTTTCTCATTCATTTATGGGATAGGGCACATTGCTGGGAAAGCCCACGCCTAATTTCCCTTGGTGGTGGTGATAAGCTGCTTTCCTGAACTGTTAAAGTCAATGTTGTGATGGTACTCCCACAATGCCATTAGTGAGTTCCAGGATTTTGACCCGATGAGAATAAAAGAATGGTGATAAATTTCCAAGGCAGGAGGGTATGTGACTTGGAGGGGAACTTGCAAGTGGTGGTGTTCCCATGTGAGGGCTGCTCATCCTTCTGGGTGATAGAGGTTGTGGGTTTGGAAAGTGCTTTGCAGAAACTTTGCTGGGTTGCTCCAGTGTATCTTGTAGATGGTACACACTGCCGCCATGGTGCATCAACAGTGAAGGGAGTGAATGTTTAAGGTGGTGAATGGGGTACCAATCAAGCGAGCTGCTTTGTTCTGGATTATGCCTAGCTTCTTAAGTATTGTTCGCACTCCTGACTTGTGCTCTGTAGATGGTGGAAAGATTTTGGGGAGTCAGGAGAAGGGTTACTCACTGCAGAATTCCAAGCCTCTGACCTGCTTTTGTAGCCACAGTATTTATATGGGTTGTTCAGTTAAGTTTCTGGTCAATGGTGACCCCCAGGATATTGACGTTGGGGAGATTGATAATGGTAATGCCACTGAATGTCAAAGGGAGGTGGTCAGACTCTCTCTTGTTGGAGATTGTAATTGCCTGGCACTTGTATGTTGCAAATATTACTTAGCAGGCCAAGCCTGAATTTTGACCAGATCTTGCTGCATGCAGGCAAAAACTGCTTCATTACCTGAGGAATTATGAATGCTACTGAACACTGTGGAATATTCAGCAAACATTCTCACTTCTGACCTTACGATGGAAGAAAAGTAATTGATGAAGCAGGTGAAGATGATTGGGCCCAAGACACCACCTTAAGGGCTGAGATGATTGGTCTCCAACACCCATCTTCCTTTGTGCTAGGTATGATTCTAGCAAGTAGAATGTTCCCCCATTTCCTTTGACTTCAATTTTACTTCGGCCTCCTCCAACTGGTCAAATGCTGTCTTGATGTCAGGGCAATCACTCTCTTCTGTAATTCAGCTCTTTTCTCTTTGTTTGGACAAAGGTTGTAAGTGTTTCCTACATTGCAATAGTGACTACTCTTCAAGAAGTATTTAACTAGGTATAAACATGTTGGAACAACTTAAGGTCATGAAAAGCAAAATGTATTCCATCAGTAAAACAAGAACAAACTGGCTGATATAAAACTAAAGCAAAATGCATGCACTAAGTACATAGACAAAACTGAGGCTCAGTGAGCAAGTGCCGCTTGATAGCACGATACATGACCCCTTGCATCACTTTGCTGATGTTTTAGAGTAGGTTAATGCAGCAATTTTTTACTTTGTTAGTTTGGTGCCAATAATGTGGCTGTACTGGAACAGCTTGGCTAAGAGCACGGCTAATTCTGGAACTGGGATGTTGTTTGGGGACCGTAGAATTTGCTGTATCCAGTGCGCTTAGTCGTTTCTTGATAAAATATGGACAGAATCTAATTGACTGATCAGTTTTCCTCAAGAGCTGTGAATTATTTTGGTTGTGGGAGGACTGAGATTCTGTTCACTTAGGGGAGTGATTGGCCCATCAATTTGTGCGATTCTGTACCCTTAAATGCAATCTTGATTCCAAGTTGTGAAGAGCGAGAGAGAAGCTGAGGTAAATGAAGAACAGGAGATAGGTACACACTTAGGCATAGAGTGCCCGCATGGCATTCAGCAGCAGCTCATCCCATAATTATCCATTATCTTAGCAAATCCAAATCACTCCAGTGAAAACACATTGGGCTCAAATGCCAATGGCCGGATAGCTTGGTATGATGCCTGAATTTGGTGCAGAACTTGGATCTGCTGCACTAGTAAGTTCCAATCCAAATGGTCCAGGTGGGAGGTGGGTGAGTAACATTGGGAGGGGTAGTTCTTCCACCCACACTCACCTTCTGTCTCGAGACTCTTTTGGGCAAATGTCCAGGAAGTTTCCAGGCTACCCTAAGAATTCTGCCCAATCATGGATTTCCTTCTCCAACAGAGAGTTGATATTGGTTTTATCTTTGATTTATAAAAGGCCCCAAATGATTATGTTATAGGATTGGCCTTTTCTCCCTCTCGTGAATTTAAGAACAATTTAGGCAACCTGTCTGCAACCCTTTAATGAATTTTGGCTCTGCCATTGGAGCACCATGGCAGCACTCTTGAGTTTCCTTGTCAGTCAGGATGAACATGTCTGATATGCCCTATAGGTGCAGTGTGCCCACCATAATTATGGAAATGATTCTGTCCCCATGAATTGGGATTGGGTCTGTTGCTGCAAATAGCTAGGAGTCCTACAACAGAGAATTTTTGTTTTCAGGGTGGGTCTCTAGAATTTCAGAGTATTGATCAATATCTCCATAAGGCTGTATTGGAGAATCCCTCAGAAATTCTAATTGCAAGCTCTGGGACATTATCCTTTCAACTACAGGAATAAGTATTGTTAAGTAGAGATAAATTGCTTCTTTTGAGAACTTTGCTGTGAATCAGATTAAGGAATGGTACCCAGTGATAGCATTCTTGCATCTGACTCAGAAGGTCTTGGGTCCAAGCTCCACTTCAGAGCACATAATTCCAGTGCTGGACTAAAGAAGTGCTACATGTTGGCTTTCAGAGGAAATGTTAAATCTATTCTTTCAGGTTAGTGATCTTCTTGGATTGTGAGAAATATTATATAAATTCAAGATCATTCTTTTTACTTACACCTAGAAGGTAGGAAACGTTTTCCAGAGAATCATACATTAGAATCATTGAATGGTTATGTACAAAAGGCCTTTCAGCCCTTCATATTCATGTCAGCACTTTGCAAGAGTCACTCAACTAGTCCCATTCCCTTGCCATGGTGTTGCAAAATTTTTCTCAGGGTGATTATCTAATTCCGTTTTCAAAGGCACGATTGAATCGGCTTCCATCACACTCTCCAGCAGTGCATTCCAAATCCTAACCACTTGCTGTTTCTCTTTAACTACTCTGTCCAGATCCTCATGATTTTGAACACCTCTATCAAACTTTCCCTTCTCTAAGGAGAACAGCTTCTCCAATCTATCCACGTAACTGACTCCCTCATCCCTGGAACCATTCTTGTAAATCTTTCTGTATCCTCTCTAATACCTTCAGTTCTTCTTAAAGAGTGGTGCCTAGCATTAGACACAATACTCTAGTTGAGGCCAAATCAATGTTTCATAAAAGTTCACCAAAACCTCCTTGTTTTTGTAATCAATGCCTCTATTTATAAAGCCCAAGATCCCATATGCCTTATTAACCACTTTCTCAATCTGTCCTGCCACTTTCAACAATTTGTGCACATATACCCTCAGATCCCTCTGCTCCTCCACCCCCTTTCAAACTGTACCCTTTAGTTTATATTGCCCTTCCTACCAAAATGAATCACTTCACACTTCTTTCTCTGCATTAATTTTTTCATCTCCCATTTGTCTGCCCATTCCACCAGCCTGTCTTATGTCTTCTTGAAGTCTACCACTATCCTACTCACAGTTCACAATACTTCCAAGCTTTGGATCATCTGAAAATTTTGAAATTGTGCCCTGTACACCAAGGACAGAATCTTCTGCCTGTCGGGCGGGTTGGTCAGGAGTGGGTGCAGCGGGCGGGCGTGAAGCTGATCGCCACCCGCAATTGGGCGGGCCACATAAGGCTCACCCAGCATGACACGCGCCTGGTAGCGTCAGCGCTCCCTGTGTGGGTGGGGGGAGGAGGGAGAGTCAGGGTCTGCGCTCTTCCACACATATGCTGAAATCTCCGAGGCACGGAGCTGCCTCAGGGAGATTAAGTTCAAATTGAAAGATTAAAATTATTTAGACATGTCCTCTCATATGACAGTGTCATATCAGCTGGGACATGTTTATGAAATGTGTAAAAAATATTTATTAATTTAATGAAACCTTCATGAAAAACGCGAAGGCCGCTTGGGCTCTTTGCCTGCCCGCCAACCTTAGGGTTTGATGGGCAGCGTTGAGAATTAGGTTAAATAGTTTATTAATGGCCTTAATAGGCCTTTGACAGTTCGGCGAGCGCGCAGCCGCCTCCAGCGCACGCCCGAACGGAAGATCTGAATGACGCGCGGTGACGTCGGGACGCATGCCCGACTTCACCGCAGGTCATTTTATGCGTCGGTGTATGGGGCCCACCCCCGCATGCCGACATGAAAATTTCCCCCCCAAATCTAGGTCATTAATATAGATCAAGAAAAGCAACTGTCCTGATACTGATCCCTGGGGAAATCCACTATATACCTTCCTCTAGTCCACTGTGTTCCCTGTCACTCAGCCAACTTGGTATCCATGTTGCCACTGTCCCTTTTATTCCATGGGCACTAACTTTACTGACAAGCCTATTGTGTGGCACTTAATCAAGCCCCTTTTGGAAGTCCACATACAGCACATCAACTGCCTTACTCTCATCAACCTTCACCGATACCTCATCAAAAGACTCTGTCAAGTTAGTTAAATGAGATTTGTCCTTAACAAATCCATGTGTGTTTTCCCTAATTAATCCATATTTATCCATGTCACTGGCTTGTAACTTCTGAGCTTTGGGGCAGTGTACCTTGGGTGTGTACCTAAAGATGCGCAGGGAACCTCCCCTGGAAGTTCCCAGGTAAGGATTGCATAGCAATTTTGATTGCATTGCAAGTTCAAACTTCCTTTGGGCAATTGCCCTGCACTGGGAACCATCCGATAGCACGATTTAAATTGTGAACTTTGGATTGTTCCAACTGTCATACAGCAATAGTTACCCAGAAAAAGTTAGAAGATTAAAACCACTTCTATCTTCTAGGTAACTCGAGCACTGGCCACCCACTCAGACCACACCCCCACCCCACCCCAACCCCAACCACAACCCCCTCCCCACCTACTCTCCCCTCTTCAACCCAACCAGACCCGACCTCCACCCGCCGGCCCACCCCAACCCAACCCAACCCCCAAATCCCACTCACTCACCTTATACAGGAAGTATAGGAAGCGAGGAAAAGGTGGAGGGGTGGCTTTGTTAGTTAATGATGGTATTAACACAACAGAGAGGGATGACCTAAGTTCATGAAACCAGGATGTGCAAACAGTTTGGGTAGAGATGAGAAATGGTAAAGGCAAGAAGTCACTTATGGGAGTTGTGTACAGGCCTCCTAATAGTAACCACATGGTAGGATGGAGCATAAAGGAAGAAATAATGGGAGCTTGTCAGAAAGGCATGGCAATAAACATGGGAGATTTTAATCTACATATAGACTAGAAAAGTCAGATGGGCAAAGGTGGCCTATTTGAGGGGTTCATAAAATATTTCCAGGATAGTTTCTTAGAACAGCATGTTCTGGAGCCAACCAGAGAGCAGGCTATACTAGACCTGGTATTGTGCAATGAGGTGGAACTAATTAATGATCTCATAGTGAAGGCGCCCCTAGGTAGTAGCAACCATAATATGATTGAATTTTACATTCAGTTTGAGGGAGAGAGGAGTGGGTCCAAGACTATGTTTTTAAACTTATATAAGGACAATTATGAGGGCATGAAAGCAGAGCTGGCTAAGGTGAATTGGCAAATTAGGTTAAGGGATAGGTCAATAGAGATGCAGTGGCAAAAACATTCAAGGCGATATTTCAGAATACATAGAATAGATACATTCCAATGACTAAGAAAAAGTCCAAGAGATAGAGACACCATCCATGCTTAACTAGAAGTATCAAACTTGAAGAAAAAGTATATAATTGTGCAAGGATAGGTGGAAGGAAAAATTAGAGCACAATAGAAAGCTAACCAGAAATATAAAAACAGATAGTAAGTTTCTATAACTATTTAAAAAGAAACGAGTTTACAAAGTGGGCGTTTATACTGTCCCTCAGAATTGTTTTTTCCCAATAATTTGCCATTCACCCAGGTCAGGCTGACTGGCCTGTAATTGCTCAGTTTATCTCTTTCTCACTTTTTAAACAACGGTACAACATTAGCAGTCCTCTAGCACTATTCCTGTAGCCAGAGAAGATTGCAAATTATGATATGGGCCTCTGCTATTTCCTCCCCTGCTCCTCTTAGCAGCTTGGGATACATTTCATCTGGGCCTGGTAATTTATTCACTTTCAAAGATGCTAAAACGCCTTAAAGTTTCCTCTCTATGTTTATATTTTCCAATATTTCACACTCTTCCTCCTGAACTACAATATCTGTATCATGTTTATTTTTTGTTAAGACAGACATATTCATAGATAGCCATACTCACGCCTTCTGCTCCACACACAGGTTCCCTTTTTGGTCTCTATAATTGGCCGTACTCTTTCCTTAGTTATATTCTTCCTGTTATGTTTTTTATAAAACATATTTGGATGTTCCTTAATTTTACTTTCCAATGTTTTTTTCATGCTGTTTCATTTACTTTCCTAATTTCCTAATTTAATTTCACCTCTACATTTTCTATAGTTTAGGCTTTTTGAAGTATTGAGCTCTTGGGACACCCCACAAGGAGGGATGTGGTGGTCTAGAGTTGGAAGTCCCATGCTTTTTGTTTTTGGGAACATATTTGTTCTAAACCCTCTCTATCTCCTCATTGAATACCTCCCACTCTCTGACACCAATTTACCCGAAAGTAGCTGTTTCCAGTCCACTTTTGCCAAATCACACCCCAACTTAGTAAAATTGGCCCTTTGTCAATTTAAATTTTCTTCTTTGTCCTTTCTTATAACACTATATCTAACTGAATCATGATCATTACCACCAAAGTGCTCCCCCATTGATGCTTCTTCCACCTGCCCAGTTTTATTTCCCAAAAATAAATCCAGAACTGCCCCTTCTCTTGCTGGGTTTGCTATGAACTAGCAAAAGGAAGTTCTCCTGAATGGTTTTTAAGAATTCTGTGCTCTCTGTGCCTTTCACACCAATTTTATCCCAGTTAATATCTGGGTAGTTGGAATCCCCTCTATCACTGCCATATTGTTTTTGCACTTTTCAGTGATTTGCCTACAAATACGCTCTCCTATGTCCCTCTGCTTATTTGTGGATCTATACAATACACCCAGCATTATGGTTTCCCCTGTTTTATTCCTCAGTTCAACTCATGTGGCCTCATTTGATGAACTTTCTAGCCATAGTATCCCTCCTCACAGCTTTGATTGTTTCTTTAACCATTATTGTGACCTCTCTTTACCTCCTTCTCTATCCCATCTGAAAACCCTGTAACCAGGAATGTTGATCCGCCATTCTTGCTCTTCTTTAAGCCATGTTTCAATAATAGCTATGACATAATACTTCTAAGTGTCTATCTGTGCCCTCAGCTCATCTGTCTTATTCGCTGGACTCCTTGCATTAAAGTATATGCCACTAATCATTGAACAACTTTGCCTTTGTTTTCACTGCCCTCCTTATTCACTTTCTAATTTCTTGTCTTCCATTTCCAGCTTTGATTTTCTCTTCTGAATCTATGCTGAGGTTTTCATTCCTCTGCCAAGCTAGCTTAAACCCTCCCAAACAGCACAAGCAAAATCCCCTGCCACAATATTGATCCTAACACTCCACACACCGGGACTGAGTCAAACAACAAAGATGCACTGCACTCTGGTAAACGGGTGCAGGTTTCTTTGTTGTGATCAGAGCAAACAGTTTGCCAACTCTGCAACAGGATGGATTAGTGAACAATCAGTCAACTTGCTGCAACAAGGCGGTGGATTTATGACTCATGTGACTTAGAGGTTGGTTTTTGACAGACATCTGAAGTTTGCTGAGGCAATAATCCGACCTAGTATCCATAGAAGGTTTCTGACTTCACTTAACTCTGATTCCCAGAAGCATGCAGAATTGAGGAGTTTTGGAGAAATCAACCAATTTTCTAATGGGGCAAAAGCATTATTGATCCACTCTGCAAAGGAAAAGAGGGGGATAGATTTTAGAGTACCTAAAGGGCTAATGGATTTCCTTGTAAACTTTCAGGGATATATACTGGTTAGACTTTCCACCTTTTCCAAGCCCAGACTGGGCAGGACTTTGATAAGTGGGATTGTCCTCCCTCCCCACTCTTCAACTCCTCACTTGCATTACTCGTGTCCACAAATCCTTGCAGTTCATTCATTGAGGCATTTGTTACTTCTTCCTGCCAAAGACAAGAGGTAATAGTTCAACCCTTCAAGCAGAGTAGGCAAAACTAGTCTAACCTGCATTGTTGGTATCAGTCTGTACTCATCTGTAATCTAATGCCATATTGTACCAAATCAAGAACAAAACGTTTGCTGATTCCTTTGATTCCATGGTAAATTCTGGATGAACAAATATCTATTATGATTGGATTGTTAATTTAACTAAGAAGATAATGTGAGGACAATTAAAAAGACAAATTATCCTACCGTGGGAATATTATGCTGGCATAAGGACAGCACAATCTGGAAAAAGTTTGTGCATAATGATGGTGGGAGCCACAGGAGGACAAAGAACATTTAAAAAAAAAATAAGTCACACAAACACATCTTGGGGAAACTCAAAAGTCATCTATTAGTGCAAAAAAAATTTCATTTAACAAGTTACAGTACAGTCTTCAAAAAGTAACATACAGCTTCGATTGCTTCGCAAAACTAACCCTGAAGAGGAGTGAAAACATATTTTTATTTTTACATTTAAAAATGGGTTTGAAATCTGCTCGGTGACCATGACGAGTCTTCGATTTCGTCTGCAGTAATTCAATTACCTACCATTACACTGAACCAGCGCCCAAGCTGGCTCAGCCTAAGATGGTAAGGAACCATTAGAACTGGGAAGTACTGAATACTCTCAATCTCAGTAAAAGTGATTTTATTTAGTAGGAATTAAAAGCTTTAGGAAGGAATTAAGAAATGTAAACAAATACATTTGTTAGCCCGTAACAGAAAACATATAAAAAGATGCCAAACTACACTTTACTGCCTTCACCAAAACCGGAATTAGATCACTCCTACAGATTACAAAAGTATTGCTTGTGGGCTTATGATTAAGTAGAAATAAGGAAGTCCCAAGTTTTATCTCTCTGTCACCTCTGATCTGCTCAATCAATGCTTGATTAGCTGATATTGGCTTGGCAGGGAAGGGGGTGTAGGGGCTGGGCAGGAGTAAGCCACAATTGCCAATAGGAACTGTGGGGTTGGGGGAGAAAACAGGTTGGGCTCTCACTCTCAATATCCACTGCTAGAAAACATGCATGTATAGACCCTAATCCATGGTAAAATATTTTGCCCACACTTACTGTTATGTCCCACATGTGAAAAGTTATGACTTACTGAATTATCAGAGTGAAGGCCAATGTGTGTAGTGGAGTGGGAGAGGAGGCAGTAAAGGAAGAAAAATTGCCAAAGAGGAAAATAGGTTTAAATGGCCAAGAAACTTTATAAAACCCACAGCAAATCTGAACTGTATGTTTATTCTATCGATTTTACTGTCAAATTCAGTAGATTCATAACCTCCAAAACTACGTTGGAATTTAAACATAAAGAACTTGGAAGATTCCAATTCAATTCCAAGTCAAAGCTGTTAACTTATCTCAACCAGGACATTGGAAAGTTTAGCATTAGCACTCATGGGCTAGGAAAAGAAGGCAGCACAGGCAGGGAGCCATGCTGAAATAACTCTATGTATATATTATAAATATGTTATACATGTATGGAATAGGAATGGCAGGTGAGGACAGAAGCAGTTTGTGATTCCTTTCATGGTGCAATAGTCTTCTGACACTTGCTCTCTAGGGTTGTGTGAAAAATAGCCACAAGTGGGCAGTAGAGAGTGGTCAGTGTTTGTGTAATGCAGCCTTAAGGAGACAAGGCAAGGAAAGACAGGAAAATTGGGAGGAGAAACAGAGAAAGAACAGATAAATTAACCTGATAGAAGAATAAAGGTACTATCCAAAAGTAGCCAAAAGCTGTATGTTTACATTTCTACATAAATAGATTGATGTTTGCACTCTGCTTTATCTTTTCCTCAGTGTTCTCCAGGGTGCTTAAACCCATTAATGAAACATACGTTACCTCTCCTTGTGCCCTGCTAAACCATCCTATTGTAGACCCAAAAACTCATTTGTGACAGAAAATCCTACTCAGTTTAGACCTAGATGCCTCCAGTTAGGCACAGTCCTGTAGGATTTCTGCCATCGTTTGTCTAATTCAGTTGCCCTTACCAGCCTGTCAACTTGTACTCTTCTCTTTTTTGTCAGGAAGAAACTAGAGATTTACATTAGGTTGCCTGACTCAGACAACCAGGAATTGCACACATTTCACGGCTAATTTGACCCCCATATTCAGCAAAGAAACACATGGCAATAGGTCAACATAGCATTGCTGTGTAGTTGTAGGATACAAACTAGTGTCTGTGATTCCCTGTGTGACACAACCCCAACCACACCGTGCCTTCAAGAGGCACAACGGTGATCAGACAATTCCCACTGAGGCAGAAATGGGACTTCAAACATACTGAGAACTGTTTCTCCAGACAGAGCTATACTGAGCACAGTTTTGAATAGTGAGTTCCAATACCATGGATGGCAGGAAACTGGGACTTAATAACTATCCACAGTTTGCATGAAAATTCTAATGTCAAGTGGTTGGCATGATCCCAGTCTTAGGGCAAGCAGGGTGCAAGTGGAATCAGCAGGTCTCCAGTTGTGTTTTAAATGTTAAGGTTCTGATAATCCTGGGGAAGGTTGGAAGCATCTGCCATGTTGTGCTAAGGTCTTTTAAAGCCAACAGACAGAAGGAAAAAGTTTTATCATGTTCTGCTCACTTTTGAACTCGGTCCAGCCCCAGCAACCTTTGCTGAGCGATTCTCATGACAAATTGGCAAAGTATGAAATGAGATACTGCTGAGATGGTGAGAATGGCCGTTAGTAACATCCCAAGCCCAATTGTTCATACATAAAGGAATTTACATGTTTCATACTCATTATCACAATATACAGAAATACAGCTTTTATTTTCCATACTAAATTTGCAAAAACCTAAACAAAAATCAAAGTATTTAAATAAAAAAGAACACATTACATTTTTGGGCTATACCCAATGAATATCTCTTGAAGGTCTATGATAAAATTATTTTCTATAAAATCACTTTTTGAAAAAAACGATGAGATGCAGGTTTGGTAATTGGAGTAATCAAATTAATATAATAAATAGAGTCACAGGCTGTTCCTGTCATACAGGATATGTTTGTGGGGTACTGAGGGAAAAGGAGGAGAGGGCGATAATTTTCCTCGAGCAAATTTCAAACCTTGGATCCCACCCTGTGCTAGAACCTGAGAAAATACCCATCATCCATTACAGTACAGCATGTTATTACACAATGATAACAGTAAGGCATTACATCATTCAGCCACAGCAAGCAAATACTGTACAAGGCTTTGGTATCTACCAGACCTGGCTTCCTTTCCAGTTCTTGAGGTCCAATGGACATTGGAGAAACCCAACAGAAAGATCAAGTACTGCCTCTAAAAATCCACTAGCATGTTGAAGAGATTTTAAAAATTACATTATTTAATTTCAAATTTGAAACTTTATTGTAATATATTTCACAGGCATGACGACTGGATAAGAGGGACAGTTAAAATGTAATATAGGTAACTAGGGCAGCAGATAGCAAGGTTAGAGAGAGAAAGTGTTAATATAGATGAGAAATTAGACCTTTGAGAACAAACATTGAATATGCTCTCATGACACTCTTTTGTACTGTATCTTAACAGAAATGTTAACTCATTTAAAGTAAATGAGAATGGAAAGGAACATCAAACATGTTCAGTATTTTGTTCAATAATACCATTTACAGAGCTTATAATTTACAATTAAAGGTGCTTTCTAACAAAGTTTAGGATATCTGTTAAGTTAGTGGGCAAGAATGGGTGATTTTACATAGGCATTCTCGAACAAGGAAGACTGGCAGGCTCTTATATACCAGGACATCACCTCACCCTCTTCCCGCGCAAGTCTATTAAAAAGTAGCAATGCTGTCAGCAGAATTCTGTACTAGGGTCACAGAGGTCTATTTGCTGCAATCTTTGAACAGACACCTTTTATTTCCCTATGTATTATAATGCCTTATGTGTGAGGCATTTCAAGATGTTTATAAAAAAAATCTATAGTGCTGCCAATACAAGAGCTGGGTCAGTACTAACCATGCGACCTTGTGAATTTCCTGCCTGTTTTTTGAAATATAATTGTCTTCAAGGTTTCATTTGGCAGGTGTAATTTTTATCAGACCTAAATAGCTCTGAAGCTCATTTTACTGTTTCATGCATGAGTCACTCAAGCGCTCATTGTAGGTGATGTGGCAGTCAGTAGGTTCAAGCTAAGAGGCACCATGACACAGTGCTAGGGTTCTGCACACCTGGGTGTCCAGCTCTGCTGTGCCTGTTATGAGGTTCAAGGGAGGATTTGGAAGGTGACAAGTCCCATAGAGAAAGGACAGAAACTAACTATAAGACAAAAACAATGTTCTGCAACCAGGCCTTTTAAAAGGATCAATTGCCACATTAATGAATAAGTGACAAATAACATTGCCTTACTCGTACTGAACTATTGCAATTTAAAAAATACTTCTAATCAAAAATATATCACATTTAATTAAGAATCTCATTCCTCAGGATGATTTAAGGAAAATTATGAACTTCAAGAACTGGCAAAAAAGGTTCCCACAGATTTCCAAAGCCCTGCCTGTATTCCAAAGCGCATTATTATAAATATAATTCCCAAAACATTCCCAAGCTGCCAGTTGTGTAGAGTAAAATCCTGTAATCTTCACATGCCCCCTATTTTGCTTGTGTGTGTGTGTGTTTTATCATATATTTTAAATCTTGCCTGTTGGAATTTTTTGTTGTTGTAAAATTCAAAAGGTTGTGCAACGGTGCACTCAATTTAAAGATATGAAACTAAAATAAAACTGGAAAAAATTAAAAATGGGCAGAAAAATTCAAAGTGTACAATATATGCATAACAGTTCTCAATTTCTTTGGATTTTTTCAGTATAAAAACTAAGTATTTTGGACTATGCTGATTGATTTAGTGGTTTTATTTACAACATTAAAATTTACCAATAGCCCAAAGTGCAATTTTTATATTTTCTCTATCTCATTCCCTCCCCAGCTTAAGAATCTATGCACACATAAAGTATGGAATGTTCCCTCTGTGCTTTAACAATGAATTATACATGAGATGCCACTCCACTTCTAGGCTCCTGTGCCAATGTGCCATTTCATTTTGGAATAAAGAACGGAAACTCATGAAACACAACAGGAAATTTTCTAAATCCAATTTTAGCCTGTAGTACTGCATCATAACAGTAACAACCCTCATTTTCCCCAGAGGATAAACTTCAATGAAGAGAGGCTGGAGGAACATTAAAACAAAAGAAATGTCAGGGATGCATAACAGCATTCAGCCATCTCTCTAATACAATGACTCAATACATGATCTAACTGCACCTCAAAGATCCTCAATGTTTTCGTCACAACAATACTACCTGCCAGGCCATTTCAAACTTTTTGTCACTCAGAGTTAAGAGCTTCTTTCTGATATATCTTAAATTTACTTTTCACCAATTTCTGTGCAACTGCTGTGTGGCACAATTTTCTAGAAATAGTGATTTACTTTATCTGTACCATTGAACATTTTATACAAATCAGTGAGATATTGTTTTAGCCATTTTTGGACTGTAAAGACCAAGCTTCACTAATTATTCCACATGGTTTTACACATGGGATCGCCTCGTTGTTCAATGCTCCATGTTATTTCGTTTTCACAAATTGCACAAGCTAATTTTTCAGTAAAGTCAAGGTGGCTTAGAATAATTCATTCTAATGTTTGGAATAAAAAACATTTATGGTGACAGTAACCCTTGTGGTCTCAAAACTCTAATGTTATAGGGCATCAGTGCAATCACCCCTGGCTGGAGTGGAGAAAAAATTTTGAATGAACCAGCATGCAGCACAGGTATGGTAGGAGGCAATAATTCTGGGCTATGATAGGATTTCTTTGTGCTTGTGTTTGATTACTAGCCACATCATATAAGAGGTAAGTTGGATATCCAACTATCATTGATTAACTTGGTAAAAATAAAGATTAGATAGATGTTTAGAATTTAGAAGGAAATAGTTTGATGACTTATTATTTAATGATTAAAACAATCTCATTTTAAAAGATGAAGTTCCTCTGGTTGATGACTTCTTGCCAGTACAAAACTACATTTGTACCACCAAATTACTGATGGGAGGAATTTCATCCCTGCAATTTTCCATTAAGTGTTTTGGAGACATTAATTTAAAATATTTGGAAACATCTTACACAGTTTTAGTTTCTGCCCTTCATTCTAAAGCTTACAAAAATACTAAAATGTTCAATTTTAGTCATTATAGGTACTTATTTATCTCCCCACAATACTGTAAACTATACAGGAATGGGCAAAGGCAGGCCTTGCTGTGCAAGGAAATGTATTCAATAGTCCACCCAATACTTGAGTCATAACTGTGAACTCAATAAAAATAATTAAAATTCCTCAGCTGAAATAACAACTGCTAATGGAATTCATTAATCATCTTCCCAGAAGTTATGCCAAACAGAGCCTATAGTAGATATGGAGTGTGTTTATACAACAACTTAATTTTGAACTTGCAACGTAACTCTGAAATCAGGGCCCAACCTGACTGTGGAGATTAACAGAGACTGCCCGGAGGGGGGCAGTGTCTCTCTGCATACCATTCAACATGGCATTGTGGTCATATGCAGTGCGACATCAAACTAGCTTTAAAAATGCTCAATCTGCCGAACATTTTGAATTAACTCGACACAGCTTTTAAATGTTTAAACGGCGTGAACACCGCTTCCTGTGCTGTCTAAATATTTAAACATTAGCTGCTAAGGTGAGAGCCTTTGCGTGTTTATGTAACCAATGCAGAGTTCTCTGTTGGGGAGGGCATGGAGTGGCGGGGAGGGCATTGCCCCGCTGAAACCTGCCAGCTTCAATACAACCGCAGCAAGGGATCCAGTTAGTGTCTAGCAGAAACCCGGACACATTTCCTCACCAACACAAAGCTGCGAAATCCCTTTCCCGCTCTCAAATTTCAGGATGTTATCAAAACAGAATTTTAAAAAGCAGCCGTGTTTTATTTGGGGCTGCTAATAGCCCAGATAACTCGAACTCAAAACTTCAATCATACGTCTTCAGAAAGATAGGCTGTTTATTTGGGTCCTGACGATAAGGTTTCTGTTTTGGTAAGGAGTTTTGGGCGTTAGAGCATTTAGCATCCTATTTGAGATGGAGATCCCCATTCTGCTTTAAGACATCAGTTTACCGGTGCCGCTTCCCACAGCACCACTCATCACTCTGGCCCAAGACTGACATTTTATACTTATGTAATACCTATTGGATTAGATTCGGGGAAGTTTTGTGCCCTATTCTTGTTAACAAGGAACTAAGTTAAGACGGCCCAACTCGTTTTGTCCAGGACCGTTCAGGACTGGGTTTGAACCCAAATTAAAGTACCTGGGCCGGTGCAGAAATTGGTTTTGTGCAGGCGAGAGAAGCGACAGGGGAGGCCAAGTTTAAAAAGTCCCGATTTACGAAAAGCATTTTCCCACTTTACAATTTATAATTAATGCAAACTGTAAAACATATTTATCACCAAAACTAAGGTATAACAATCATTTTGAATGGTGAAATTCTTTTCATGATTAGTAAAATCCTCTTTACAGTTGGGGCTGTGGGTTGCTTAGAAGTAATGTCAAAATCATGTTGACCTAATGCAGACTATATTTGACTGAATGGTACAAATTTAGGATGTCAAAACATGATACATTATATATTTCGAATCGTCACCCGCCAACGGATTAGAGTCAGCGGTCCCAGTTCGGATTGGCACGATCCTGATGTGCCTCCACTGATCCTGTATTACGGTTGCTAGCTCTCTCGGATTGTTCTGGATTTTCCGGGATTTATCTACTGGGTGCTGCTGTGAGCAACCGGAGTGAAAAGGTGCCTTAATAAGAAGTGTGCATTTTTTTTCGTTAAACACATTTATTAGTCATATAAACATTGGAAGATTGATCTACCTCCCTCCTGTCCTTTAAGTCACTCCTTAAAACCTACTGCTTTTGGTCACCTCTCCTTAATATCTTTTTATGTGGCTCAGTGTTAAATTTTGTCTGGTAACTCTCCTCTTAAGGGGTTTGGGAGGTTTTTCTAGAGTAAAAGTGCTTTATGAAGGCTGTTTGACCTGGAGAAGGCAGGGGGTCATATGATGAAACCCACCAGGAATACATCTGACCAGAGTTGGCAACCCTACACTGAATGGAGCTCACTGATGGACTGAGGAGGCTTCCTGTCACTACAACTGAAGTGATCCCCATCAATTCTCAGCATGGGTCATATCAGGTAGAAACTTTAGAACAGGGAATTTTGGTCTGCTCTCAGCTCACACTGCTTCATGTTGGCTGGTCATGAAAAAACCTGAACAAACATCCCCATGTTTGCCCTGCAAGTGAATGGAATGATGAAGGGGAAGAGTAATTGACTAGAAGTTATAGTTACAAGTTATGGAATCTGGAATTAAGTAGATGGCATCACACTCAGCGATTTACTCTTGGACAACTGTATCCCATGCACTATACAGAGTGGCCACTGGAGAACTAAATCATAATATATGTTTGGGGAAAGGAAGACAGCAGGAAGATATATACTCCGCAACTAAATGTTTTGTTCATTAAAAGTTGCTTTATTCCCAGAAATTTTTACGCAAAGACTTTACATTCACAGAATTGTTAACAGCGAAACTTGTGGTATTTACCCCCTCTTAAATTGATTTTGGATATTAAACTGCGCGAGTTGGATAAAGGGAACCAAGCTTCCAATTAGTGAAAAGTAACTTTAAGACTGATATCAAGAAGCTCTTCTTCAAACACTTGGAATCCACCATCACATGGAATGGACTCTTGAGCAGTAGTGGAGACAAAAACCCTAAATTCATTTAAGAAAAAAACTAGATCCAGTAATTGGGGAAACAGGGAATTGTTGAACTGGATAGATGAATTAAGATGGAACAAATGGCCTTCATCACGGCAAGTAACTTGTGATTATAGAGCAACAGTCGTCATCAGTTATTCGTTAATTTAGATCCAACAGCATCTGAAACTGATGTTAACTTTCCTTCACCTACAAGAAACCATCCCTACCTCCAGCCCACAACAATTTAAAATTTTACTACATGGTTTCAGTAGATCAAATGTGTCAAGGAGAGCTGGATCAAAACAAGACCAAATGCAACATGATGCCAGAGCAGACAGGGAGGCAAAGAGAGCAGTTTATACTAATCCAGTGACTAGACATAACTTTGCAAGAACTGGAGATTAGGGGGCAGGGGTGCAGGAAGAAAAGATCTTTGAATATATATTATATATACACATACATACTTGATTGCCCACAGTTAAAGATATGGCACCCTACTAATCACTCTGCTCATTCAAGATGAATTGCCCAGTATTTCCATGGGGCACAGATATTGGCTAACAATATGCCTCTGAACTTGATTGAAAGAGGTTAGCTGCTCACTAAATCCAATTAATAGTCCAGCAGTTTTTCATACCAGCCCACAATTTCGAAGTTAGACTAACCAATGCTGTGTTTCATGAGAATTCCAAGTACAATGTTAGTCTAGAATTCATACAACACTTTATCACATTCATCATTGGGATACAAGAAATCAACAAATCTGCACAAATATATGATGAGCCTTTTCATTCGAACACTCTAGAAAAATCACATCCCCGCATATAGCATGCATTTTTTAAACAGCTCCCTCTATTATAGAGAAATAATATTTAAAAAGAAAATTTAAATAAAGAGAGATCACCCCCTCCCCATAACACACACCTTGTTCAAACACACTTTCATACAACTCCCAAAGATAGCATTTTAAAGAGGGTGTGTGCAAGAATGACAAAATGCTCTGAACACAAATATATATCAATGAGCTTTGACTGTTGGTATCCTGAACTTGCTGACTATTTACCAACCAGAAAGGTGTATTTCGCATCTAACAGTGCCTGTTCCTGCATGTTGAAGATTTTTTAGTGCAAAAATAAGGAATGTGGTAAAATGTTGCCTGTAGTGGTGTCTAACATACTTTCCCCTCTAAGCTCCCACACCCGCTCCTCTTCACACAGTGCTGAAATACACATCTTGCCCCACAAGTTCACTATCAAAAAGTAAAGGTCAATCCATTAAATAAAATCTTATTAAGTGAAATATATATTATTTACACACCCACACTAGGACTTGTTAGCCAAAACAATACACCCAATGTTGCTTCAGCTCTCCATATGAGACTGGACACGGTTTGAAGGGAACAAGACCAACTGGAGAGGATGTTGTGGTCACCCTACTCTGGTCAATAAATAACGTTTATGGAATAGCTGGCTATTCAGTTCAATGGTTAAGAGAGACTGGGAGCTTTGCACACTAATTATAAGCTCTAAATCTATTGTTGCATGATAAGAGTTTAGGTACAGTATACATTCCAAAAATGCCATTAGAACTCTCCTCTCCTAGACTTGCACCACTCTCTATTAAAACTCTACAGTAAATAAATGGTCAGCAGGCGCACCTTAGCGGTTTTGTTTGTCTGCTCTTTGTATTTAACTTCTCTATGGTAGTTAAGTGTCTAACGCTAACTGAAGGAATTATTATAGACATTCTTTCATCTCAGAGGCTTGAGATCTACTTTTCCTGTGAGCTCTTGTAGAGTAGCAACCAAAAAGTAGATTTAGGATTCTGACTGCGGCAGCTCTCAAGAAACCCCACAATGCATGCTCCATAGTTCCAATATAGACTCTATTAGTGATGGGTTTCATCTTCTCGCCTGGATACACTGACAAAACCAAAATACTTGGGATTTTACAAGTATACTGTATCATCAAATATTATTTACCTGAATGCAGAAGTCTATGGATGCCTGATAAACAATTAATTAGGATGAAAATTTGTCTTTTCAACAGTGCATCAGGCCTCTCGGATTTCTCAACATCTCACAAGGTTTTCAAGAGGGAATTGTAAGAAAATTAATTTACAATTCATGCCATGAATTTAAATAAAACCTTATTTTTTTAAATCATTTTTCAATCTCATTTTCTTTTCTCCCTGCCTCATATGGATTAAACTGATCAACACTGGGTGAGGGCCTTGTATGACCTAGCTCAAATTGAGCTCTCGGCTGTAAGTGCAATGAGCTTAGAGGGTTTATATAATTATTATGTTACAAAATAGAATTAGTAGTTTTCTCACCCTTTCCCTTTCTCCATATTTGACTGATTAGGGATATCACTTGTAAACATTTTTACATAGGGTCCTGATCCGCATACTGATGGAACCCTCTGTATAAAAGTGCTAGGCCTTCCAACTTTATTGCTAACTCGAAAAGGTGTAAGCCCTTCCCATACCATCTTACTCCCGAATCCTTTCAAATTCACTATTGTCACACACACTGTACATTCAGTAAACGTTCTTTTAAAAACAACTAAATTCTTAGATTTGAAACCTGTTTGTGAAACAACAAAAAGTTTCTTATTTTTTTAAAACAACAATTACTTGGAACCTGACTTTGGAAACAAAAAAACTAAATATTCTTTTAAAACCTCTAAGAAATTTGTTTTACTGTAGTCGATCTCATTACAGCTGTTCCTGTCCTGTGTTTGTACTGTATAGTCATAAGTTTGAACGTTAAAAATAAAAGCTAGTTACACCAAACTATGAATTCAAAAAAAAATCATAATTTAACGTTACTTTCTATTTGATTAAAATTAGAAGTTGACCAATGCCAATACCGGGTACCTATGGCAATATTAGGGTAAGTACCTATATTAGCCTTGGCCCCTCATACATTTATCTACGAGCATCATTTGAACTGAGGGTCAGCAAGCATCTTAGTTTGTACCAAGGATCAATATCCAGCAGTTACCAGGGCCTGAAAAGTGTAGCATAGGTCAACTTCTACTTAAGATTCTAGCAGTGATTTCCTTTGTCTAAACTGTAAAACAAGAGGTCTAGCACTGTACTACCAAGCTATTTCTGAATTAAAGTAAAAAATCCTTCTTGCCCATGTTTGTTTAAAAAGGATGAGGAACTACTAATAGAAGGTTTGTGCCCCTATTCCCTGCCCAACCCGCCCACCTCCCTGTTACCATGATTTGGTTTAGCTTTCACACAATTGGCTTTTGTTATCCTCAATCAAATCCTCGTCTACATTCAGCCTCTCGGGCTCTTCATTCTCCAAAATCTTGGAACAATCTTCTTCTGGTTGATCTTCAAAGTGCTGTTGGTTGCTGTTTTCTTCCAACTCCATGTTCAGGTTGGCAGCCTCCTCCCCGATGCCCTCTCCACAACCAGGATCATTCAACCCCTCAGACACAAGGCCGCTGGTGTCCCTCACCCGAGGCTTGCGTCCCCTCGTGGAGGGGGTGCCGTTGCAGCCCTCCTTTTTAAGGTGCCTGTGCAGGTGGTCCGAGCGGACGAAGGTCTTGAAGCAGGCATCGCACTGGTAGGGGCGGAGGCCTGTGTGGGCACGCATGTGATTCTTCAGGTCATAGTTGTGTGCAAACGCAGCTCCGCACTCAATACACAAGTAGGGCTTTTCTCCCGTATGCTTCCTCATATGAACTTTTAACTTGTCCTGTCTAAACAGCAGAAGAAAAAGAAATAGGTTAGAAAATAGAAGATTCTCCTGATTCAAACCTCAAATTGAGCAAATCTCTAGAACATTTACTCAACCATCCTCAACATCCTCTTTATCTTCGAATCTCCAAATGTTTTAAACCAAAGACTTGCTTGGCCCAGTGATTACTCTACTCAATGCTCTTGGACTGTAGGTGTCAGCTCTTCCTCTCGGTTTTTATATTAAAAAGAAACCCTCCCATGTTCAACCCATTTCCACATTCCCTGCACCAGAAACTGTTTGTTCAACAAAACATATGGTTGCAAACTCTGGCTGGACATATTCCGTGAGACGTCAGTGGAAGTGATGTCACGTAAAGCCAGCTGCGTGATGCAAGTGGGTTCTAAGAGAGCACAAAAGAGGAAAATACACCTACTTTAATTAGGCAAATTGGATGAATTTTCAGCAAGGGTGAATAATGATTAAAACTTAGAGTTTTAAAAAAATGCTTTATTCATTCTCAAGGGGCTCAATGTAAGATCCGATGCCATGGTTTCAAACAGGGATATTAAAAGCTGCTAAAACCGAGGAGAAAATATGTTTTATCTCTTTTCTCTATTCGTGTTTTTAGTGAAAAGATCTGAGGTGAAGTGATCCGAAACCCGTACTCGTGCACATTGCACTCGGATTAATGCTTGCTGCTTGCGCCCGATTCCTTAATGAAATTCAAACCCTACCAATCCCATCACAGCTGATTAAAATCCCAGCCAATCTGAGTCCTACTGATCATTTTTTCAGTCTAAGGTTTGAATTTGATTGGGTGGTGCTGCATCCAATGTGATGTCACTGTGTGGCAATGCCTCATGATGGGAGTATAGTTTCATCCCCTACATGGTGGTTCCTGATGATGAATTATCACACTGGTTGGTTTAAAATATTGTTTCAAAATCTCCAGGATTGCTTTCTTTGGTCACTGGGAGATTGATGCCGATTTCAGTAGACTCCTGTCCATTTGGGGAGGATTTGCAACCCTCTGAGCACTTCATAGTAAGTGTCTACATTTTTACCTAACAAGATAACTACCCAATTTTCCATTAATTTTTTATTTGAAAATAGGGTTAATCAGAAGCATTAAAGTATGATGCGGCATTAATACAGGGGTTATTATTGAGCTCAATTCTGGGCACCACACCTTAGGAAGGAGAGCATTAGATAACGTGCAGAAAAGATTTTATGATAAAGGTTCCAGGAACGATAGACTTAAGTTACATGGATAGATTGGAGAAGCTGAGATTGTTCTCCTTAGAGACGGGAAGGTTGTGAGAAGAGAGGTGTTCAAAATTATTAGAGCAGCAGAGAGAAACCTTTCCCACTAACAGAAGGGTCAAGAAGCAGAGAACACTGATTTAAAGTGATTGGCAAAGAGCCAAAGATGATACAAGGAAAAACTTTTTTTAAAAAAACACAGCGAGTGGTTAGGATTGGTGATGCACCACCTGAAAGGGTCATGGAGGCTGATTCCATCACGACTTTCACAAGGAAACTGGATAAGCACTTTGAAGGGAAACGTTTTCCAGGGCTATGGGGTAATGGCCAGGGAGTGGGGCTGGCTACACTGATCTTGCAGAGAGCTGGCATGGACTTGACAGACCAAATGGCCTCCTCCTGCCCTGCAACCATGATTACATATCAGAAATTCCAGGAAACAATGCCCTTTTAAGAATGGAATTCAGGATTTAGCAAAATACTTTTTACAGGTAATAATTTCACATTCTCAGCCACAAGGGTGTAGTCAGAGATGGAAAAAGAGTAGGTGTGAACAGATGGGCAATTGTCAGCAAGAACATTGGCTGGGGGATGGGATTGTAGGGCAGGTCAACACAGAACATCTGTGACATCCGGAACTCCAGGTTATTTATATAGGGAGTGAAGGCTTCTGCCTGCAATGGCATAGTAAACGTGAAAGCCTGCATGAAATTCCCCTATTGGCTAGGCTCTGCTATACTTGATCCTGGAAGTAGTGCCACAAAGTTTCAGCTGGCTCTTTAATAGGAGCTCGAGACAACCCTTATTCACATTTTGTGGTAAATACCAGCTGTTTTGGGCAAAGTCACCATGAGATTCTGTGCAAGGGGCAACAATGTGATATCAAAACAAAAGGCTTTCCAAAACAATTTCACAGGGAATGGCGATGCCCTTTTAAGATCAAGTGGTTTATAATCACCAACTGAAGTTGAGATGGGATTAGGGCTCTCAGTTTCTCCTGTGAATTTTTCTGTTCTTATATATTTATCAAGAGTTATGTTGGGTCTCACTGCTGCTGATAATGGTTCTCAGCGCATTCCACTATGGTTCGAAAAAGAGTTGATATTTTACAAGATAATCTTGTTACCATAATCTCTCTTTTGTTTGCTGAGCTCGAGAAACATGGGAGCATTCAGTATTTCTACATGACTGAAAAGAGGGCAATTTTCAAGAGCAGCATTTCACCAGAGTAAGTTCAACAATAAAATCATGTGGTTTCAAAAGCATTTTTTACTGGTGATTCGAGTGTCATTTCCAAATAAATATGACAGTCAATAACATTTTATATTTTCAGGACAAAAAAGGCACAAATGGTATCCAGAAAAATGAAATCTTGATGCAGAGTATTTTTTCAGTTTTCTGACATCAAAAGATCAACATTACAGCAAATATGATGTAGGAGTAAGGATTTTAATAGGATAATGTGTGACCGGTTCAGCAACATAACACAGTGTTTACCAACACGCGATTGAGGATACACCCTGCAATGTGCCTATTAGAGGGTAGTGTGGGTGGAGGCAAGGAACAAGCCATAGTATTGTTCAATTGCTGTTGCAGAAATGATAAGAACGAGGTGAAATGTAAGCTTGTTACTGAGACACACTCATATATAAATGTTTTCAGATTAATTATCCTATCTCTTGAGGTCTGTCTACAGAAACTCCTTTGAAAATGCAATGTTCATGAGTTCTGGTAGCTCAGACTTCCATTTGTGCTTTACTGATATTAAGTGTTCCACAAGTGTAGCTTGGGCCTCATTTACCACAGTGATCCGTGTGCACTGATAGATAGACACTGCCTCTCACTAATGGCCACAGCCAGATGTAGTGACTGTAATATGTTTGCATGAACTGCTTCAGTCTATCTGGTGTTGATATACCCACAGTATTGTTAAGAACGAAGTTCAAGAATTTTGACCCAGCAACATTGGAGGAATGGCGATATATTTCCAAGTCAGACTGGTGTGTGGCTTGGAGGGGAACTTGCAGGTGGTGGTGTTCCCACAAGTCTGCTGTCCTTGTCCTTCTAGATGGTAGAAGTTGTGGGTTTAGAGGTTTCTGTTATGGAAGCATTGGTGAATTGCTGAAATGCACCTTGTAATTGTGCACACTGCTGCCACTGTGCATCAGTGGCGGAGGGAGTGAATGTTTAAGGTAGTGGATGGGGTGCCAATCAAACAGGCTGCTTTGACCTGGATGGTGTCAAGCTTCTTGAGTGTTGTTGGAGCTGCACTCATCCAGGCAAGTAGAGAGTATTCCATCACACTACTAACTTGTGCATTGTAGATGGCATACAAGCCTTGGGGAATCAGGAGGTGAGTTACTGACTGCAGTACTTCCAGCCCCTAACCTGCTCTTGTAACCATAGTACTTATATGGCTGGTACTGTTAAGTTTCTGATTAATGGTAACCAGCAGGATGTTGATGATGGGGTATTCAGCAATGGTAATGCCATTGAATATCAAGGATAGACCGTTAGATTCTCTCTTGTTGGAGATGGTCATTGCCTGGCACTTGTGTGAATGTTACTTGCCACTTTCCAGCCCAAGGCTGAATGTTGTCCAAGTCTTGCTGCAAGCTGACACGAACTGTTTACGTATCTGAAGAGTTGCAAATGGTATTGAACACTGAAATCATCAGTGAACATCAGACCTTAAAATGGGGGGATAGGGGGAAGGTAATTGATGCATGCAACTGAAGGTGGTTGGGCCTAGGGCACTACCCTGAGGAACTCCTGCAGCAATGTCCTGGACCTTAGGTGATTGGCCTCCAACAACCATAACTGTCTTCCTTTGTGCGAGATAGGACTCTAACCAGTGGAGAGTGTTCTCCCCGATTCCCACTGACTTCAAAATTGCTAGGGTTCCTTGATGCCACACTCCGTCAAATGCTGCCTTGATGTCAAGGCCAGTTACTCTCACCTCAACTCCAGAATTCAGCCCCATTGCCCATGTCTGAACCAATGCTTTAGTGAGGCCAGGAGCTGGGTGGCCCTGGCAGAGCCCAATCTGAGCATTGGTGAGCAGGTTATTGCTGATTAAGTGCTGTTTGATAGTACTGTCAATGGTATCTTCCATTATTTTGCTGATGATTGAGAGCATACTGATGGGCGGTAATTGGCCAGATTGGAGTTGTCGCTTTTTGTGGACAGGGCATACTTGGGCAATTTTCCACATTATCAGGTAGATGCTAGTGTTGTAGCTGTACTGGAACAGCTTGGCTAGTTCTGGAGCACAAATCTTCAGTACTTCAGCCTGGATGTTATCAGGGTCCATAGCCTTTGCTGCAGATAATGTCTTCAGCCATTTGTTATCACGTGGAGTGAATTGAATTGGCTAAAGACTGGCATATGATACTGAGGACTTCAGGAGGAGGTCGAGGTGGATCATCCACTTCACACTTCTGGATGAAGATTACTACAAATACTTCATCCTTGTCTTTTGCACTAATGTGCTGGCCTCTCCCATTGTTAAGGTTGGGAATGTTCATGGAGCCCCTCCCCCCCCCGCCTGCTGGTTAGTTGTTTAATTGTCTACCACCATTCATGGCTGGATGTGGCAGGACTGCACAGCTTTGATGTGATCTGTTGTTTGTGGGATTGCTTAGCTCTGTCTATCACATACTGTTTCTGCTGTTTGGCATAGCCCTGTGTTGGAGCTTCACCAGGTTAACACCTAATTTTTAGGTGTACCTGATGCTTCTCCTGGAATGTTCTCCTGCACCCGTCATTGAACCAGAGTTGGTCCCCTATATTGATGGTAATAGTAGAGTGTGGGACATGCTGGATTATGAGATTAAAAATTGTAGTTAAAAACAATTCTGTTAAGGCCGATAACCCACAGCAGCTCATTGATGCCTAATTTTGAGCTACTAGGTTTATTTTGAATCTATCCCATTTAAAATGGTTGTAGTGTCACATAACACGATAGAGGGTAACCTCGGTGTGAAGAAGGAACCTTATCTTCACAAGGACTGTGCAGTGGTCACTCCCACCAATACTATTGTGGACAGATGCACCTGCAGTAGGAAGATTGAGCAGGATGAGAGCTAAAAGGATTTTTTTCCCTCATTGGTTCTTTCATACCTGCCGCAGGCCCAATCTGGCAGATATGTCCATAAGGACCCGGCCAGATGTGATTCTACTAACCCACTCATGTACATTGACGGACGTTGAAGTCCTCCATTCAGCATAGTTTCTGTGCTCTTGTTACCCTTGGAGCTTTTTCCAAGTGGTGTTCAACATACAGGAGTACTGAAGCATCAGCTGAGGGAGGGTGGCGGGTGGTAATAAGGAGGAAGTTTCTCGTCCACATTTGACTTGATGTGATGGGATGTCATGGGATCTGGACTCAAGGTTGAGGACTCCCAGGGCCATTCCCTCCTGACTATATACCACTGTGCCACCAGCTCTGGTGGATCTGTCATGTTGGTGTGATAGGACATAACCAGGGATGGTGATGGAGTCGTCTGGGACATTGGCTGTAAGGTGTGATTCACAGAGTCACAGGATTGTTACAGTGCAGAAGGAGTCCATTCGGCCCATCCTGTCTGCACCAGCTCTCCAAATGTACATCATGAATAATGTCATTCTCTTGCGCATTATTTGTATACAAAAATCATCAATTGCCCTCTTGAACGCCTCAATCGAACCCGCCTCCACCACACTTCCAGGCAGTGCATTGCAGGCCTGAACCACTCGTTGAGAGAAAAAGTTCTCACGTCACGTTGTCTTCTTTTGCAAATCATTTTAAATTTGTGCCGTCTCATTCTCGATCGCTTGACAAGCGGGAACAGTTTCTCCATATCTACTCTATCCAGCTCCTTCATGATTTTGAACATCTCTATCAAATCTCCTCTTAGCCTTCTGCTCTCCAAGGAGAAAAGTCCCAACCTCTCCAAACTATCTTCATAACTCAAATTTCTCATACCTGGAACCATTCTTGTAAACTTCTTCTGTATTCTCTACAATGCAATCACATCCTTCCTATAGTGTGGCGCCCAGAAATGTACAGAGTACTCCAGCTGAAGTCTAACTAGGGTCTTATATAAACTCAGCATATCCTCCCTGCTCTTGTAATCTATGCCCCTACTAATAAAGCCCAGGATACTGTATGCACTATTAACTACTCTCTCCACCTGTCCTGCCACTTCAATCTATGCACATATACATCCAGGTCCCTCTGCTCCTGCACACCCCAAATAATTATTTCCTTATTTTACATTGTCTCTCCATGTTCTTCCTACCAAAATGAATCACCTCATATTTCTCCGCATTGAACTTCATTTGCCACCTATCTGCTCACTTCATCAACTTGTCTATGTCCTTTTGAAGTTCTGTACTGTCCTCTTCACAGTTTACAATGCTTCCAAGTTTTGTATCATCCACAAACTTAGAAATTGTCCCCTACACAACAAGATCTAGATCGTTAATATACATCAGGAAAAGCAAGGGTCCCAATACTGACCCCTGGGGATCTCTGCTACAAACCTTCCTCCAGCCTGAGAAATATCTATTGACCATCACCCTCTGTTTCCTATTACTCAGCCAATTTTGAATCCATGTTGCTACTGTCCCTTTTAATCCATTGAGCTATAACTTTTCTCACAAGTCTTTTGTGTCGCACTGCATCGAATGCCTTTTGAAAGTCCATGTGCACCACATCATCAGCATTATCCTCATCAACCCTTCTGTTACCTCTTTAAAAAACTCCAGAAAGTTACTTAAACATGATTTTCCTTTTAGAAATCCATGCTGGCTCTTCCTAATCATCCCACATTTTTCCATGTGACTACTGATTCTATCCCAAATAATTTTCTCTAGAAGCTGCCCCACCACTGAAGTTAAACTGATTGCTCTGTAATTGTTGGGTTTATCCTTACAAATTTTTTTGAACAAGAACAACCTTTTTTGAACAAGGATTCAATGAGTATGACTAAGTCAGGCTGTTGCTTGACTTGTCTGTGGGACAGATCTCCCAATTTTGGCAAATGTCCCCAGAGGTTAGTGAGGAGGACAGGGTCAACTGGACAGGTTGTACCATCGTAATTTCCGGTGCCTAAGTTGATGCTAGATGATCTACTTGGTTTTATTCCTTTTTTTCACTTTTATGTAGTGATTTATTACAACTGAATGGCTTGCTGGGCCATTTCAGAGCTCAGTTAAGAGTCAATTACATTGCTGTGGGGCTGAAGTCACATCTAGGCCAGGCCTGGTAAGGACTGCAGATTTCCTTCCCTAAACTGCATTAGTGAAACAAATGGGTTTTTACAACCATCGGTAATTTTTAAATTTCATATTCATTCAATAATTGAATTTAATTTTCACCAGCTAACATGGTGGGATTTGAACTTGTGTCTTCGGAGCATTAGTCTCTTGATTCCTGGTCCAGTAATGTTACTACCATGCTGCTAACCATTCCTTGGTGTACAATTAACAGGACTGTGAAAACTCATCTTGCACACCTGAAGGAACATTTGTCTATATTCATTTAACTTGTGTACACTGTGGCAATGCTATTCTAGTTGGAGGTTGGTAAGTGGTGCAGCACACAAGTAGTAACAGAATGGTGGATACAAGCTCACTGCCAACTCAGATTCCATGCATAGTTGATCTCAGTTGTGCCACAATGCGGAGGTACCAAGCCGAGGACAGGAGAAGATGTTGAGGAAGTGCAGAAATCAACAAGGAGAATTGTCACTGTGCTATTGATATTCATCTCAGTTGATTGTATAAATTAAAGTTAAGTAAACACTCTCTGGATAATTCTGAAGCACATATAAAGAGACACTTAGGGACACTGATGGTTAGTTATAGAGTTAAGAGCTGTACATTTGTAATGTTTCACTTTGTGAATAATTCTAAGACTGAGCAAAGATTGGCTTCTGGTCTCCTCCTTCACTAACTGGCTGAGAGAAGGTTAACAATCTCTAGCAGGGGATCAAAGGTTTGGCTGTTCATTGTTGGAACCTGTGCATTCAGCAGCACCCTGAGTGACTGTTTAGGTTTGCACCTTTTACCCCAATTGGGGAAGCTAGGAAGAGATGCCCTAAAGGTAGCTGCTTAAGCAAACTCTAGGTAACAGGTCTTCAGTGAATGTGGTCAAAACATAGCAGATAAAAGATCGAAGGGCTTCAGATCAAGAATGATTGCTTATGTATGGAACGTGAGGATACTCAAACAAAGCAGAACATCCAGTGAGCTTTAGTCAGGAGTAAATTCTAGCATATCAATTGTACAACTCTTAACTAGCACATAAGAACCTTTTTGAAATTGGTGAGATTTTACAGTTTATGGGCAGAATTTTGCCCTTGGCGGGGGTGCTCGGCAGGGGCGGGGTGGGGGCGGTCGGGAAGCCGCCTGCAAACGGCACCCGTGGATGAGGCTTCCTAAAAAATGCAAAGGCTGTTTGGCCTTTTCGCCTGCCCGTCAACTGTTAGGTTAAATGGGCAGTGAAAAATTCAGGACAATTGTTAACTTATTGACCTTAATAGGCCTTTTAATTGAAGGTGGGCACGTTGCCGGCTCTGGCATATGCCTGGCGACCTAACTATTGCGAGAATGCGCGTTGACGTTGGGACGCTCGTCCGACATCAATGCGCTTTATTTCACACATGGGCGCGTTCCCGCATGCCAAGAGTAAAATTCTGCCCTATGAATCTTGTGAATTTCGACCAATTTTCTATCTGGGCTAGCATTGTAAACTGACCCAGGCATCAGTCAAATCTATTAATCAGCCAATGACCATGCTGTTTTTAATCAGTATATATCACAAACACTGACTAAACAGGAGATTAATGCACTCTATGACCTGGACACGATCAGTGCCTCAATATCACATATCTTGGGCAATTTTCAATACCAGAGCTGGAACATACCATTACCTACAGCAAAGTTTGAAGCAATGGAGTCATCAACACCAACAGCAAGTATTTTTTCTCATCAAGTATTTAGAAAACTGATCATCACCATTCCAGTATAAATCATGAATACATGCCTTTACTATGCAATTATAAACTGTCATTACATGTCAGTGTGAATGCCAAGATACTCAGATATAACGACATTTGTATCTCAGTGTTATTTCAGTCAAATGAGTGGAGGTGACATTTGGAGTGAACGTCCTCCAGTTTACTGCTAATCTGGCAACTAACTGGCAACTCTGCAGAAAGACTGGAGTGTGGAACAACTCCAGAATTCTACAACACAATATATTGTATTGTATTGTCATCGCAAATAGTTAACAATTCAGAGGGTTCAGATTAAATGAAAGATGCACAAAGAGAAGGTCCACACCACAGTACCGGACACAACTGCCATACCACTAAGGCTGATTCAACTAAAACAACAATGAGATACAGATTCTCCATGCTGAGATCACTTGATTTGGGCTGATTCAATGGTGGAGCCTCTGACTCGAGAGAACTGAGATTGTACTCAACCAGCTGCAGCACATAAATCTGAAAAATAGGAAACTACTGATGGGACAAGCCAGCAACTAACTTTGCAAAGTTCCATGCTTGAACAAAGCAACTGTAAGAGCTGAACTGAAGACCAAGAAAACTAAATGCCTACAGAGACCAGAACTTCTCAAATCAGAGGAAACTTTTTAATGACCTCCTGATCAGGCCTTGTAGTACTGGATCAGAGTTATTGAAAACAGCAGACAACACTCCAATCAGGACAAAAATAAAAATACCTGGAAAAACTCAGCAGGTCTGACAGCACCTGTGGAGAGGAACACAGTTAACATTTTGAGTCCGTATGACTCTTCAATAGAACAGCCTCCAATCAGGACAGCCTCCTAATCCATTCACTGCTCAGGGAATAACTCTTCATGTGTTAATTAAAGGAACAATCGCAAGGCCCCAGGACAGGATGGAATAGATTTGTATCCAAGATAGAACAATGTTAATGAAATAGTTTGCTACAGACCTTAGAACAAATATGGGATAGAGGCAAGTTACAAGATAGGAAGTCAAATCCATTGTCATTTTGAACAAACAGGAGGAAAATCAGATTGCAGACATGGTACTGGATAGGATAATACACAGCAGGCTGATAGCTTTGGTCTCATATTCTACTACAGACTCAAAGGACTTCCAATCAAGCCAGCAGTGACATGGTCTTTATGGCAAGACAAGTACAAGAAATATGCAGGAAACAGAATGTAGGCTTGACATAACAAAACCCTTCAAAGTCTCCTTTCAGGCAAAGCTGTGCTTCACTTGTGCCTCCTTCAATTTGGTCTACTGTATTCGCTGCTCCCAATGCGGTTTCCTCTACATTGGGGAGACTAAACGCAGACTGGGTGACGCTTTGCAGAACACCTTCGGTCTGTCCACAAGCATGACCCAGGCCTTCCTGTTGCTTGCCATTTCAACACTCCACCCTGCTCTCATGTCCACATTTCTGTCCTTGGCCTGCTGCAATGTTCCAGTGAAGCCCAACACAAACTGGAGGAAGAGCACCTCAATTTAAGATTAGGCACTTTACAGCCTTCTGGACTTAACATTGAGTTCAATAACTTCAGACCTTGAACTTTCTTCTCCATCTTTACCCCTTTTTAAATCCTTTTTTTTATTTTAAAAAAATTTTACCTTTTATTCTCACTTTTCATTTAGTTATTTTTTATCCTTTGTGCCCCCAACACCCCCCCCAACCCACAGGGCCATCTGTCTCTGGTTTCCATGTTGTGCTTTCACAGAGCACTGACCCTTGTTCTGCTATTAACATATTCTGCTCTTACCTTTATGGCACTATCAGCACCTTCTTTAGTCTTTACCACTACTGTTAACACTCCCTTTGTCTTGTGTCCATGTTGTCAATCTCTCCTTAGCTCCCACCTATCCCTGACCTTCTATCTTGCTCCATCTGTTCCACCCCCTCTTAAACAATATAAAATCCATCACATTTCTACTTCTCTTTAGCTCTGAAGAGGACTCATACGGACTGTGTTTCTCTCTCCACAGTTACTGCCAGACTTGCTGAGTTTTTCCAGCATTTTTGTTTTTATTTCCTTCAAAGTCTGTAATGGAAAGATCTTTGGAAACTGCTTGCTGAATTTGGCTGCCCTGAATAGTTTATTAATGAATAAACATAAATGCAAGAGACAAGGTTGAACCAATCGCAAATATCTTCAGCCAGAAATGCCGAAATGTTTGATTTATCTCAGCTTCCTCCTGAGGTCCCCATCATCATGAATGTCAGTCTTCAGCCAATTTGGTTCACTCTACATGATACCAAGAAACAGCGAAATGCACTAAATACAGTAAAGGCTACGGGCCCTGTCAACGTCCTGACTATAGTGCTGAACACCTGTACTCTGGAACTAGTCGCACCCTAGCCAAGCTGTTCCAATACAGATACAAAACTGGGACCTACCCAACAAAATGGAAAATTGTATGTTCTGGTCACAAAAAGCTGGACAAATCCAATCTGGCAAATTACAACCCCAGCAGCTGACTCTAATCATCAGCAAAGCGATTGGAGGTGCCAGCATATGTGCAGCTCCAACAACACTCAAGAAACCCAATGCCATCCAAGACATCCATTTGGTTGGCACTCCCTCCACCACTGGCAGTCTGTGGCTGCAGTGTGTACCATCTACAAGATGCACTGCAGCAACTCACCAAGGCTCCTTCGACAGCACCTTTTAAGCCCACGTCCTCTACCACCTAGAAGAACAAGGGCAGCAGGTATATTGGAATACCACCAAGTTAACAGCCAAGTCACACATCATCCTGATTTGGAAATACATTGCTATTCCTTCACCATCATCAGGTAAAAATTGTGGAACTCCCTACCAAATAGCACTGTGTGTGTACCTTCATCACAAGGACTGCCCCATCTGCGCAAGGGAAATTAGGGATGGGTAATAGATACTGGCCTTGCCAGTGATGCCCACATCCTGCAAATGACTACAAAAAAACATGCCAATAATGCTGGAGGAATGGTGACATTGCCAAGCTGTTCCCTATCTTTGCCAGTAAAAAAAAAGACTGCGTCCTTGGACTCTTGTCTTTTTGGCTTCTTCTTTGTGATCATGCTTGGTGAAGCCAAGAGAGAGTGGACAGAGAGATGAGTATCAATTCTGTACTGAAGGAAAACTATTCAATGTATGGAGGCTCCAGGCCAAGACTAAAGACCACAAAGAAATTCTTTGGAATCTAATCCGCACTGATGTTATGGAGAATTAAAGAAAGGGAAAAAAGCTTGCATTTCTATAATGCCTCTCATGACTTCAGGACATCACAAGGGACTACCGACAATGAAGGACTTTTGAAGCATAGTAACTAATGTAACATAGGAAACGTGGCAGCAACTTGCACACAGCAAGCAATGAGATAATATCTAGATAATCTATTATAGTGATGAGGGCTGAAAGATAAACTAGAACATGGGGAGAACTCCCTGACCTTCTCTGAATTATCAGATTGATATTTTTTCACCCGAGAAGACAGATGGGACCTCAGTTTAATATTGCACCTGAAAGAGAGCACCTTCACCAGTGCAGCACTCCCTCAGTATTGCACTAAAATTGCAGCCTGGACTTTGGACACAAGGCTCTGGAGTGAGGTTTAAAACCATGATCTTTTGACTCAGAGGCAAGAGAGCTGTACTGAGCCACAACTGCAACTAATAAATATTGCAACATCGAAACAGAACCTACAGCACAGCCAGTCCAGGTTGAAGGTTATCATCTTTATCACCAGTAGTTTTCACCCCAGTTGCCCACTTTGATCCTATATCCCTTTGGTCCTCCAAATAATTGGATTATGCTTTCCCATTTTAGTATTGTCTGCAAATTAGGATATTACATCCTCTAAGCCAATATCCAAATCATTGATGTACACAGTGAAAAAAAGTGGCTCTAGAACAGAACCCTCTCCACACTTGCAACTTATCCAGATGGAGGCCACGTTGGTGAAGGTGGAAAAGAATGGGCTGATTGATAATAAGTTCCACAAATTGTCTACTCTGAGCTGAAGAAGAGAAATGCTCCTCTCAGGGCAAAACAAATCCTTTCAAAAGAATCTCAAGCATTATGAAATACAGAAGAACTTCTGGTGAGTTGCAGCCAAGGACAAAATGGAATAGATAGATTGCAACCTGATAAAATTGGAATTGTATTAAAACCAAGACTCAGTGAGAACTCCAGGAAATGAGGCTGTCTCAAACTAATTAGATGGCAGTGCTACTGTACTGTGATGTGGATGGGGCCTGAAGATCTGAACTGGGTTTGATTCTAACAGGACTGCTAGAGATCTAAGTTTTAACCAGTCTTGCTACTGATGGAACTAAAACAGTATTAATACAACAAAATGGGCTTTTCTCAGGCCAGGGACTTCAAAGAAATTATCAAGTGTCAAAAGTGGCTTTTTGAAATTTAAAACAGTGTATTTCTTTGTAACTTCCCTTTTCTCTAATTTCCATTCTTTCCTTCTACCATCTTCCCCTATCTTCCTCTCATCACCACCCCTCATGAATATGCATTAACCAAAAGGAAGGATATCCAGACTGAATATGGTCATGCTCAAATGATTGGATTGAACTCACTCTACAAGACCATTTTACTTCCTTTCCCAGACAACTTGCCCTTGACTGATGGAACCCTATCACAAACCTCAACAACAGCTTATATTTATGAAGCATCTTTAACATAATAAAATAAAACATAATAAAAGGTGCTTCACAGGAGTATTATAAAACAATATTAGACACCAAGCCACATCAGGTGACTGTAGGACAGATGGCCAAAGGCTTGGCCGAAGAGGTAGGGTTTAAAGAGCTTCTTAAAGGAGAGAGGTAGAGATTCTGAGAACATTAGAGAGGGAATTCCAGAGCTCATGGCCTTAGCAGCTGAAGGTACAGCCAGAAATGGTGGAAGGATTAAGAACAGAGAAGATCACATGGTCAGAATTACATAAGCACAGGTACCTCAGAGGGTTGTGGGGCTGGAAGAGATAATAGAGATAAGGGAGGGGGGTAGGTCACGGAGGGATTTTAAAACAAGGTTGAGAATTTAAAATCAAGGCATTGTTTGACTGAGAGCCAATGTGGGTCAAGAACACAGGAGAACAGGTGAAAGGGACTTGGCGCTCACAAGGACATGGGCAGATGAGCTGAGGCAGGGGCTAAGTCGGGTGATGTTATGGAAGGTGGAAATAGGTGGTGGCCTTAATGATTGTGCAAAAGCTCTTCTGGGCTCAAATATTGCACCAAGGGTGTGAATAATCTGGTTCAGACTTAGGTCATTGTCAGGAAGAGGGATGGAGTTGGTAGCTAGGGAATGGAATTTGGAGTGGGGACCAAAGGTAATGGCTTCAGTCTTCACAATATTGGAGGAAATTTCGATTCATCCAGTACTGGATGTTGGGATAAGCTGTTTGATAATTCAGCAACAGTGGAGGAGTTGAGAGAGGTGGTGGTGAGGTAGTACTGGGTATTGTCAGCTTACATTTGAAGACGAATTCTGTGCTTTTGGATGATGTTGCTAAGGGGCAGCATATAGATGATAAATAGGAATAGAAGGACTTTGATAAGAGCCTTGTACAATAGCAGAAACCTGATTGCAGGGATTCAAACATGGAGTTCCAGGGAAGAATTAGGTGGTGATACATTTAAGGACTTTGGACAGAAAAGAAGGTTGGATATTGGGTGGTAGCTTGCAAGACTGGTGGGGTCAAGGATTGATTTGATTAAGAGGGGGTGATGAATGGCAGATTTAAAAGAGGAGGGAGACAGTACCTGAAGAGAAAGAACTGTTAACTATATCAGTCAACATGGGCACCAGAAGGGGAAGTTAGGTGGTCAGCAGTTTAGTGGGAATAGCATCAAGGGAGGAGGAGATGGTTCTTATGGACAAGATGAGCTCAGAGATGGTATGAGGAAAGATGGAGAGAAATTAGAGAAATATGAGAGTTCCAGGCTAGGGCAGGGGGACCTTTGTAGGCCAGTGGAAGGGAAGGTATCAGCAGAGTCAGCTGATCCAATAGACTCGATCTTAGGTTACAAAGGGATCCATGAGCTCCTTGAACTTATTGTTAGAAGGGAGGGTGGAGAAGACAGGGGAGAGGGGTTTATAAAAGACTCCAAGAATCAGATTGAAAATAGCTTATTTTTTTGAAACTGAAAATTAATTTTCTCTCATCTCCAAATTGCTGGATCATCCTAAATCTACACCTGAAGGAAATTAGTTACTTCAGTGGGAAGAATGGAGGGTCTTCCAGATGGGCGAGTTATGATGGGCCAAATCGCCTCCCTCTTCCTTATTTTTTCTGATTTAGTGATACAGAAGTAGCTGGATATCAAAATAGTGTTATAAGGAAAGTAGATGATAGATGGTAATTCTCTTGATCACTTCTCTTTCCTGCCCTGCTTCCCCAGTGCTTGTGACAATTTGGTACTGCTCTCTCCTTCAGGTAGTATCCCCAAGAGTGCATTGGCGACCATGGATCTCCATGTTAATTTTGCTCTGAAGGCATGGATCATCTTCGTTGGTGGTACATTCATCCAGTTTGTGAGACTCTTTAGAAAGACCGTGCTTTATTTACCTCGATCTCTTTTACCATTAGCATCAGACTTCCAAAATCATGATTTCTTATTACATGCCCAAGAAATTCCAACTGTATCTTCTTGATCTTGGTCAGCAGAGTTCTTTTGGCCTTAGATTTTACGAGCACTTTTTCATTGGTAGTATGACTTGGCCAAGATATCTCCAGTATTCGCCTCAAAAACCACAACTCTGCAGCCTCAATTCTTCTCTGTATTGCTTCACTGCTCTGTCCATAGAGATTCAAAATACTACAAGGGGCAACCAGGGGGAGATGAAAAAAAACTAATGGAATAAGACATCAATAAAACTTTCCAGTGTTAATGCCACTCAACCCCCTCTTCTTGAAAATGTTTCTTAGATTCTTCTCTTGGCTTCCTTCATACTTGTAACGAAAGACAGAAATAGTTAAACTATAAGTGTTACCATGAAAGAGAAAAGGGAAAACGGTGCAATATTTCAGCAGTTTGATCTTACAATCCACACATTGGAGTGCCAACAATCTGAAAATGTTCCATTCCCAGTCTGAGATCAGTAGAAAAATCAACTGGACCTGTTTATATTAAAACAGCTGCTGTAAAATCCAGTGTACAAGTTGTACCTCGACGCAACTCATAAACCTTCAGGGAATAGCATCTGCACCAGAGCGAGTTATTGTTTCAACATACCAATCTCAAGTGTGAAGTACGCACTTTATTTTTAAAGTACACCAAGAAACACAAGAACATGACAATCACCCAAAACAGTCCATTGTAGATACCTACTTCAACAATGCAGTCATGCATTACTTCCACAGGAGGTTATGATAAACCTGTATAAAACATTGACTTGGCCTCAACTGGAATATTGTGTCCAGTTCTGAGCACTGCACTTAAGGACGTGAAGGCATTACAGAGGGTGCAGAAAAGATTCATGAGAATGGTTTCAGGAATGAGGAACTTCAGTTATGTGGAAGGATCTGAGAAGTGGGGACTGTTCTCCTTGGAGAAGAGAAGGTTGAGAGGAGATTTAATAGAGGTATTCAAAACCATGAGGGATCTAGACAGAGTAGATAGGGAGAAACTGTTTCCATTTGTGGAAGGATTGAAGACCAGAGGGCACAGATTTAATGTAATTGGCAAAAGAAGCACTGGCAACATGAGGAAAAACCTTTTCATGCAGTGAGTGGTGACGATCTGGAATTTACTGCCCGAGAGTGTGGTGGAGGCAGATTCAATTGAGGCTTCAAAAAAGGGAATTGGATCATTATCTGAAAAGGAAAGATTTGCAGGGCTACAGAGAAAAGGCAGGGGAGTAGCACTAGGTAAACTGCTCCTTCAGAGGGCCAACACAGACATGACAGGCTGAATGGTCTCCTTCTGTGCTGTAACCATTCTATGATTCTATAATTTTTTCAGCCCAGGGTAGATTTGTTATAAATCTGTGCTGTAAACTTTGTCAGTGTTGTCATGAAGTTCTGTCAGTGGACATGATAGATTTTTGTAACAAACCTAACAAGTTCTCATCAGGTAATTTGTGAATGGGCTTTACAAGGCTTCCCTCTCATTGTGCTTAGTATATTTCCAAATTAGCTTCTCTTTATTTGTCCTTGGGATGTGAGCGTCGCTGGCAAGGACAGCATTTGTTGCCCATTCCTAATTGCCTTCAAGAAGGTGGTGGTAAGCTGCCTTCTTCAATCACATTTTGACTCATCTGTAGTGGTTTGATACAGCTGAGTAGCTTGCTGGGCCATTTCAGAGGGCAGCTCAAAATAAACTGCAGAGCGGGTAAGAAAGGCAGATCTCCTTTTCGGAAGGACATTAGTGAACCAGATGGGTTTTTATTTGGACAATTTGGTAATTTCATGATCATTATTAATGAGACTAGCATTTTATTCCAGATTTATTAATTGAGTTTAAATTTAAAACGTGATGGGATTTGAACCTATAGCATTAGTCCAAGCATTTGGATTGCTAGTCCAGTAACATCCCACTATGCTACTGCAAACTGCAGTCAGTGACTGTTTCTACTTGTTTGTGAGGCGTATTCATCCTCAATTCATACCAGTGCTATCTAATGTTGTGACTGAGGCAGGCCAAGGAAGCTTAAAATATTAATTTTCGCTGCAGTGGAGAATGCTGTGATGGTTGCAATGTGTTATGCAGCATGTTAGTGTAGCTCTGTCAATAGATACTGTGGGCTAGTTCAGATAGTACCTTGTATGTCATAGAGGTCTGCAACACAGAAAAAGGCCCTTCGGCCCATCGAGTCTGCGCCGGTCAAACAAGTACCTAACTATTCTAATCCCATTTTCCCGCACTAGGCCCATAGCCTTGTATGCCATGGCATCACAAGTGCACATCTAAATATTTCTTAAATGTTATGAGGGTTTCTGCCTCTACCACCCTTTCAGGCAGAGTTCCAAATTCCCACCACCCTCTGGGTGAAAAAATTCTTTCTCACATGCCCTCTAAACCTCCTGCACCTTATCTTAAATCTATGCCCCCTGGTTATTGATCCCTCCACCAAGGGGAAACACTCTTTCCTGTCTACCCTATCTATGCCCCTCAGAATTTTATACACCTCAATCATGTCCCCCTCAATTTCCTCTGCTCCAGGGAAAATAACCCCAGTCTATCCAATTTCTCCTCATAACTAAAACTCTCCAACTCAGGCAGCATCCTGGTAAATCTCCTCTGCACTCTCTCCGGTGCAATCACATCCTTCCTATAATGCGGATTCCAGAACTGCACGCAATACTCTAGCTGTGGCCTAACCAGCATTTTATACAGTTCCAGCATAACCTCCCTGCTCTTATATTCCATGCCTCGGCTAATAAAGGCAAGTATCCCATATGCCTTCTTAACCACCTCATCTACCTGTCCCGCCACCTTAAGGGACCGGTGGACATGTACATCAAGGTCCCCCTGATCCTTGGTACTTCACAGGGTCGTACTATTAATTGTGTATTCCTGTGCCTTGTTTGTCCTGCCCAAATGCATCACCTCACACTTATCCGGATTACATTCCATTTGCCACTGATCAGCCCATCTGACCAGCCTGTCTATATCCTCCTGTAATCTAAGGCTATCCTCCTCACTATTTACCACCCCACCAATTTTCATGTCATCCGCGAACTTACTGATCAACCCTCCTACATTAAAGTGTAAATTGTTTATATATACCACAAACAGGCAGGGACCCACCGATCCCTGTGGAACCCCACTGGACACAGGCATCCAGTCACAAAAACACCCCTCGACCATCACCCTCTGCTTCCTGCCACTCAGCCAATTCTGGATCCAATTTGCCTTAGATCCCATGGGCTCTTGCCTTCGTTATCAGTCTCCCATGCGGGACCTTATCAAAAGCCTTGCTGAAGTCCAAGTAGACTACGTCAAATGCATTACCCTCATCTACACACCTGGTCACCTCTTCGAAAAATTCAATCAAATTGGTCAGATATGACCTCCCCTTAACAAAACCATGCTGACCCTCCTTGATTAATCCTTGCCTCTCCAAGTGTAGATTAATTCTGTCCCTCAGAATTGCTTCCAATAGTTTCCCACCACTGAGGTTAGACTGACTGGCCTGTAGTTCCCTAGTTTATCCCTTCCTCCCTTCTTGAATAATGGTACCACATTGGCTGTCCTCCAGTCCTCTGGCACCTCTCCAGTGGCCAGACAGGTATTGAAAATTATTGCCAGCACCCCTGCTATCTCCTCCCTTGCCTCACTCAACAGCCTGGGATACATTTCATCCAGGCCCGGAGATTTATCTGCTTTTAAGCCTGCCAGACCACTTAGAACCTCCTCCCTTTCTATGCTAATTTCTTTAATTATATCACAGTCCTTCTGCCTCATTTCCATACCCATGTCATCCTTCTCACTTGTGAACACCAACACAAAGTATTCATTTAGAACCCTAACTATGTCTTCTGGCTCCACACACAAATTACCACTATGGTCCTTAATGAGCCCTACTCTTCCCCTAGTTATCCTCTTACTCTTAATGTACTTGTAAAATAACTTTGGATTTGCCTTTATTTTACCTGCCAATGTTTTTTCAAGCCCCTTTTTGCTCTCCTAATTTCCTTTTTAAGTTTTCCCCTACACACTCTATGTTCCTCTAGGGCTTCCACTGTTTTGAGCCCTCAGTATCTGCCATAAGCCTCCTTCTTTCTCTTTATCCAATCCTGTATATCTTGACATCCAGGGTTCCCTGGATTTGTTGGTCCCACCCTTTGTCTTTACTGGGATAAGTTGGCCCTGTACTCTCCCTATTTCCTTCTTGAATGAGTCCCACTGCTCTGACGCAGATTTACCTAAAAGTAGCTGCTCCCAGTCCACTCTGGCCAAATCATATCTGATCTTATTAAAATCGGCCTTCCCCCAGCTGGTGTTAACTGGTGGCAGCAACTGAAATACAATAAATCCATGTAACTGGGCCCAAACCTTTCAATACTTCCAGGTCCTGGGCTAGTGTCAAAGCCCTGGCCCCTTGCCTGACATAACAGTGAGTCTATCCAGTGAGTGGCTGTGTCACGTTGTCCAGACTCGATTCCCACTCCGAGGCATATGTCAACCAATTGAAGTTCCACAATTGGGAATTGATTTAGGGAGAAAGAAAATCTGAAAAGTTGCTGCTCTACATTATCATAAGCCACAAGGAAAAAAAGGGCAAATGGAGAAGGAAGAAGACAACACTGAGATAATGTACTCAATATTTAAAATAATACATTCATCTACCTTGTGAAGCGGACACTGCAGATGTTACACTCGTATGGTTTTTCTCCTGTGTGAGTCCTGATGTGACGTGGCAGTTTTCCTGCTCCCTGAATCACCTTCTCACAGATTGGACACTTCTGGAATGCCTTTGCTCTCACTTTCTTCTCGCTCTTTTTGGACCAGGAAGAGTAGCCATCACCCTCAAGGGAAGGGTTGAAAAAATTCAAGTATGAATCAAAGTCATTCTCTTCTTTCACTAAATTCTTGTCGTATGTCTCATCGACTGAGTTTATAATCTGCTCGAGGAAGGCTCTGGATGAGATGGGTTCCTCATCTTCCTTGTTTAACTCCTGTTTTACCTCTTCAGTTGGGGTATAATTTGGATGCATAGCCAGCTCTTGGTGTTCCAGAATCCCTTCTTCCTCGTGGAGATGGAAGTCAGGATAGTCTCCATTCTGTGAGGGGGAAAATGAAGGGCCAGTGATATCCTCCCTCTTGATCCACAGCATGGATTTGTCCATGGTTTGGGTTGGCTGATCATTTGGCGCCATTTCTGGATAGACCCCTCGCGCCTTCTGTGCCAGCTCTTCATTAACTCCATTTTTAAAGTGCGCTCTTGGAAGGTCTTTCAGTTCAAGGTCTGGCCATTGGTTGTCAACATGGCCATTGGCTGGACTGCTTTGGAAGTACTCTAGATATTCTTTTGCTCTAAGGAGGTTTCTCTGATCAATTTGATCTACATAATCTGCTATCTCCTTGGTGGCTAGGGCATTTGATACAAGGAGATCATGGCAGACGTTGCTCACACACTGGATCTCCAGCAGCCTTGCCGCATTTAAAATCTCATTTACATTTGAAGTGCTTATCGTCAGGGTTGCCGTGTACGCAAACTCCAACAGTGCCGAGAGAGCTTCTGCTGTGACAAAGTCTATTTCGTAAACATTCTGTTGGTCCACGATGGCCCCCAATGTGAAGAGCTTTTTGAAGTATTGACTGCAGGCTGCAAGGACAGATCGATGGGTCCGAAATTCCTGACCGTCCACTATGATGATAACATCACAGAGATAACCATAGTTCCTCTGCTCATTAAGACTACTGAGAATTTCACTGCTGTGGTCTGGGAATGGGATACCTATAGGGCCATCTACTCCATTGGCCATTTTCATGGACAAAAGTCTGGAAGGGAAACAAAATAGAAAAAGATTTAGCAGCATAATTGTGGTCACATTCAACAATAAAAACACTAATTGATAAAATGGCTAATAAAAATAAATGACTTGCATTTATATATTAGCTTTCACAACCATAGGAAGTCCCAAAGCGCTTAACAGCCAATGAAGTATTTTTGAAGAGTAATCTCAATTGTAAAGTAGGAAGTGGCAGCCAGTTTGCAAACAGCAAGCTCCCGCAAACAATGGGATCATGATCAGACAACCTGTTTTTTTAATGTTGTTAATTGAGGGGGAAATATTAGTCAGGACAGCAGGGAAAGCTCCCCTGCTCTTTGGGTTGTGGCATGGAACTTGTAAACCCACTGGAAAGGGCAGGCCTTGATTTAACCTGTCATAGAAAAGACAGCACTTCTGACAGTGCAGCACCCTCTCAGAATTGCACAGGTGTGCAGATTACAAGCCTGGATTACAAACTAAACCTTCTGAATCAGAGGCTGGATTACTACCAAGTGAGCCATGGCTGAACCCTGTGATATCCTAAAATGGGTTGCAGCATTGCACACTAAGGGTTCAGAAGAGCCAATCTTGCAGAAATGATGGAGATGGCAGGGCAGGCGATGTGTTGCGACTGCAGAATGTGGGAGTGCCTGGAAGTCCATGTGATCCAGGGCAAACACGCCTGTAACGGCTTGAGGAGCTTTGGCTCAAAGTCATTAAACTGAAGGCCGAGCTGTAGGCACTGTGAGACATCAGGAAGGCGGAAAGTTACCTGGACACTTTGTACCAGCATGCAGTCACACCCCTTAGGATAGGGTCTTCTGATTTGGTCAGTGATCAGGGACAGGAGGTTGTGACTGTGAGAGAGGCAGGTACGGGGACCCAGAAGGTAGAAGTGGAGGAGCCTTAGCCTTTGCAATTGTCCAACAGGTTTGAGGTGCTTGCAACTTGTTGAAAGTGGGGGCTGCAGGGTGGATGAATAAACTAACCATGGCGCAGGAAGACATTCATGCTGCGGAGAAAGTAAATAGGAATGTAGTGGTAGTAGGGGAATAGATACAATTCTTTGCAGCCGAGAGTGAGAGTCCATACAGCTGTGCAGCCTGACCAGTGCCAATGTTTGGGACATCTACTCTAGGCTGGAGAGAAACTTGCAGTGGAGGGAAAGGATCTGGTAGTCATGGTCCATGTAGGCACTGGCGCAGGTAGAACTAGGAAAAAGGTTCTGCTGAGGGAACATGAGCAGCTAAGGGCTAAATTAAAAAGCAGAACCTCATAAGGCAATCATCTCTGGATTATTACCTCAGCCACGAGCACATTGGCATGAGGTAAATAAGATTAGGGAGTTGAATCTGTGGCTCAAAAGATTGGTGTGGGAGAAATGGGTTTAAATTCATGGGGCACTGGCACCAGTACTGGGGAAAGTGGGAGCTGTACCATTGGGATAGTCTTCATCTGAATCATGCTAGAACCAGTGTTTTGGCAAGTCATATAACTAGGGTAGTAGAGAGGGCTTTAAACTAAATAGTGGAGGCAAGGGGCCAAGTGTGGGAAGATGTCTTCTCTCTTTAATTGATCACAAGGCAAGAGGGTAAGGTAGCAATAGGAGAAATGATAATCAGAGCATGGTAGAAAGGGACAGAGCATACAAATATAAGATTGCGCCAGCAGATAAAGCCAGAGATTGCAAAAATGGTAAAAAGACAGAGTTAAAGGCTTTGTATCTGAATGCACATAGTATTCATAACAACAGATGAAGTGACAGCTCAAATAGAAATAAATAGGTTATGATCTGATAGTCATTTCAGAGATATGGCTGCAAATTGACAAAGGTTGGGACACAAATATTCAAGGGTACATGACATTTCGGAAGGACAGGGAGCTAGGAAATGTGGCGGGGTAGCTCTATTCATTATGGATGACATTAGTGCAATAGGGTGAGTTGACTTTAGTTCCAGAGATCAATAATGTAGAATGAATTTGGGTAGAGATAAGAAATAGTAATGGTGGGAAGTCACTTGTGGGAGTAGTTTATAGACCTCCCAACAGGAACCACAATGTGGGACAGAATGTGCAGAAAGAAATGATTGGAGCTTGTGAGAAAGGTACGACAATAATCATGGATGATTTTAATCTACGTATAGATTAGGCGAATCAGATTGGCAAAGGTCACCTGGCAGATGAGCTCATAGAGTGTTTTTGGGACAATTTCTTAGAGCAGCATGTGCTGCAGCCAACCAGAGAGTAGGCTAATCTGGATCTGGTATTGGCAATGAGACAGGATTAATTAATGACCTCATAGTAAAGGCACCCCTAGGTAGTAGTGATCAGAACATGATTGAATTTCACATTTAGTTTGAGGGAGAGAAGAGTGGGTCAGTTCGATGGAGAGAGTAGTGGGTCTAAGACCAGTGTTTTGAACTTATATAAGGACAATTATGGGGGACACGAAAACAGAGCTGGCTAAAATGAACTTGGAAATTAGGTTAAGGGATAAATTAGTAAAGATGCTGTGGCAGATATTTAAGGAAATATTTCATAACATTCAGCAAAGATACATTTCAGTGAAAATGAAAAACGCTAGGGGGAATGACATACCATCCGTGGCTAACTAAGGAAGTATCAAATTGATACGATATATTGAAAGAAAAAGCATATCATTTCAGGAAGATTAGTGGCAGGTTAGAAGATTGGACAGAATATAAAAAACAGCAAAGAATGGCTAAAAAAAATAAGACGGGAGAAATTAGAGTACAAGAGAAAGCTAGCTAGAAATATAAAAATAGATAGTAAATGTTTCTATAGGTATTTAAAAAGGAAAAAAGTAAACATTGGTCCTCTACAGAATGAGAGTCTGGGAAATTAATAATGAAAAATAAGGAAATGGCGGATGAATTGAACATATATTTTGCTTCTGTCTTCACTGTAGAGGATAGAAATAACAACCCACAAATAAGTGTGCATCAAGAGGTGAAAGGGAGGGAGGAACTTAAAACAATTACAATCACCATGGAAAAGGTACTGAGAAAATTATTAGAATTAAAAGGTGACAAGTCCCCAGGTCCTGATGGACTCCATCCTTAAAAGAAATAGCTGCTGAGTTGGTAGATGCATTGGTTTTAATATTCCAAAATTCCCTAGATTCTAGAAAGGTCCCATCAGATTGGAAATAATGAATGTGCTTTTTCTATTCAAGATAAGAGCGAGACAGAAAGCAGGAAACTATAGGCCAGTTAGCTTAACATCTGTTGTAGGGAAAATGCTGGAATCTATTATTAAGGAATTTACAATCTATATTAATGACTAGTGGGGTACTTAGAAAATCTCAGTGTAGTCAGGAAGAGTCAACATGGTTTTGTGAAAGGGAAATCATGTTTGACTACTCGAGTTCTTTGAGGAATTAACAAGCAATGTGGATAAAGGGAACCTGTGGACCTGGTGCACTTAGATTTCCAGAAGGCATTTGACAAGATGCCACATCAAAAGTTACTACTCAAAATAACAGCTCATGTGTAGGGAATTACATATTAGCATGGATAGAGGATTGGTTAGCTAACAGGAAACAGAGAGCAGGCATAAATGGGTCATTTTCGGGTTGGCAAGATGTAATGAGCAGGGTACCACAGGGATCAGTGCTGGGGCCTCAACCATTTACAATCTATATTAATGACTTAGATGACAGTACTGAATGTATGGCAGCTAAATTTGCTGATGTCACAAAAATAGGTAGGATAGTAAGTTGTGAAGAGGACATAAGGAGTCTGCAAAGGGATATAGATAGGTTAAGTGAGTGGGCAAAAAATTGACATTATGTGGGAAAACATAAACTTGTCCACTTTTGCAGGAAGAATAAAAAAAGCAGTATGTCATTTAAATTGGGAAAGAACTCTGAGCTACAGAGGGTACTGGTGTTCTGGTACATGAATCACAAAAAGTTAGTATGCAGGTTCAGCAAGTGATTAGAAAGGTAAATGAAATATTGTTGTTTATTGCATATAAAAATATTGTAATATAAAAATAGGGATATTTTGTTACAGTTGTATTTGGTACTGGTGAGTACTATGTACAGTTTTGGTCTCATTACTTAAGAAAGGATATAATTATGTAAGAAGTAGTTCAGAGAAGGTTCACTCGACTAAAACCCCTCATGGGGTTCTTATGAGGAAAGGTTGGGCCTATATCCATTGGAGTTTAGAAGAATGAGAGGTGATCTTATTGAAACATATAATGTCCTGAGGGGATTTGACATGATGGATGCTGAAAGGCTGTTTCCCCTTGTGGGAGAGGCTAGAACTAGGGGATACAGTTTAAAAATAAGGGGTCTCCCATTTTAGCCAGAGATGAGGAAATTTTTTCTGTGGGTCGCCAATCCGTGGGACTCTCTTTCTCAGAAAGCGGTGGAGGCAGGGCCATGGAATATTTTTATGGCTGAGTGAGATGACTCCCTTGTCAGTCAAGAATCTTAGGGTATAAGGGGTAGGAAGGAAAGTGGAATTGAGGTCATAATCAAATCAGCCATGATCTTATTAAATGGCAGAGCAGGACCGAATGGCCTACTCCCGCTCCTAATTCGTATGTTTGTATGATACCAGCAGGTTAAGACAGTTTTCAATAACTTGGGTGTTTGAATACTACGAAATCTTTGTGAACATATCAAAAGAAACTTCTCACTATTAAAAAGAAATTATCTTCACAGTACTGTGCATTAGGAGAGGAGCCTGGTTTAGAAATGCTAGGACTGCAAATACATTTCATGTAGACAGTGCTTCTTTAAGTCCTTCCAAACCAGTCTGTTTGAACTGACCTCGAGAGGCTCGCAACTGCCACTTTACTTGATACTGGGGAGTGACTAGTTTCAGAACAATTCCCTTTAACAGAGAAGCTATCAGCACCAAGGTAACACATCCCCCAAAACAAATGAAAACACACCTCAAGGAAGGAAGTTGTTTGAGGAATTCAAAACTTAAAACCATCTTTGACCTGTCTCATTTGTTCTGGTGTGTTTCTGCATGGAATGGAAACAACTCATTTGTTCTCTTCTCAACAGGCCTCAAAGGTGCCTTTCAATTAATAATAAACATCAGCTACACAGGGTTAGACTGTGATGGTTGTAAGATCTGTGTTGACAAAAATATCTTTTCGCTGCAGAAGAACCTGTGTGGCAGCCAGTCAACTCATCTACAGGCTGTTTAACTTGAATTCCGCTATAAATCTTTTACTGTACAGTCTTTAACTAGATCAAACAGTTGAAGTGCTGTGCATTGCTGCTACTTAAGCTATAGCATGTAGCACTAACCATCTCAATGAGTTCTGGCCTCAAAAGAAACAATATTCTTGTATAAAGTGACTTTTATGAAATTTTTGGAAATTCAGTTCCTGAATAGGTTGCATCAATCATTTTGTAACAAAGTTGTCACAGAGCGGTAGATTTTAAAAAGACTAGTAAATTACTTGTGGCACTGTGTATGGTGAATTAATGAATACTAGTTTCTTTTTAATGCAAGGTAGTGCCAGTATTGGGAGAGGACATTCAGAAGCATGCTCCACAGAGCCACCGAATGGTCAGAGCATACAACCATCATGATAGTGAACAGAGCAATATTAAATGGGAAATGTTAATATAGCCATTTACGATGCTAGGTGTTGACAGGTAAAATTATAGAATTATAGTGTGCAGAAGGCCATTCAGCTCATTCTTCCTTTGTTGCTTCTTTGGTAGAGATAGCCAACTAGATTCACTCCCCTCTGCACTTCTGTGGATATTTTCCCTTCAAGTGTTTATCTAATTCCCTTTTGAATGTTACCATTGAATTTTCTTCCACTAGCCTTTTCATGTAGTGCATTCCAGATCACTAACTTGCTGTGTAAAATAATATTTTGTCATGTCGCCTCTGCTTCTTTTGCCAATCACCTTAAATCTGTGTCTCCTGATTACTAATCTTTCTACCACTGGAGTTGTTTTTCCTTATTTACTGTATCAAAACACTTCTATCAGGTCTCTTCTTAATCCTCCTACTTTAAAGGAGAGCTATCCCAGATTCCCTAGTCTCTCCACATTACTGAAGTCCCTCATCCCCGGTACCATTCTAGTAAATCTCTTCTGCACATTCTCCAAGATCTCAACCTTTCCTAAAGCATTGTTCCCAGAACTGAACACAAGATTCAGCTGAAGCCTAACCGGTATTTTCTGAAGGTTTAGCATAACTTCCTTGTTTTTGCAAACTATGCTTCTACTAATAAAGCTGATGCCCACATTTTGTTTTAAAACATCCTTCTCAATTTGTGCTGCCACCTTTATAAGGTTTGTGTACATCCATTCTGAGCTCTCTCTGTTCTTGCACCTCCTTTAAAATTTTATTATTTAATCTATATTGTCTTTCCTCATTCTTCCTACTACATATCCATCCGTTTCACCAGGCTGTGTCCTCTAAATATAGTCACATAGGAGATAAGGTTTATGGACAGGAAGTGCAAAACTTCAACAACCTTTTTTAAAATTTTTAAATAATGCCAGTTGTTACTTCTGATCAAGCTAAAACATCTCAAGGTGCTTCACAGCAGTGTAAAACAGAGAAAAAACAACACCAAGCTAAAGGACATCAGGACAGGTAACCAAATGCTTGGTCAAAGTGGTAGGATTAAGAGAGAGACAGGCGAGAGAGGTGAAGGCAAAGAGGTATAGAAAGGGAATTCCAGAGCTGAGGGCCTAGACCGGGCTGAAGAAATAGCCGCTAATGATGGGGCAAAGGGAGTCAGGGATGCACAAGAGGTCAGAATTGGGGAAATAGGGGCCTCGGAGGGTTCTGGGGTTGATGGTAATACAGAGATAGAGAAGGACAAAGCCATGCAGGGATTTTAACAGAAGAATGAGACCTGCCTTTTTGGGTCTTCTTTGAATGAAACATGCTGCAAATATATGACTGGAGAAAGCCCAATTTCAGTAATCAGGGGGCTTACTCCTGCATTTTATATGGATCCTGGAATAAAGAAGTTTCATATCTAGCGACGGGCTGTTATATTTAAATATCATCTCCGGCACAGTATTAAGACATTTGCTAGCCAGATATCACTAATTGCTCTCTCTCCCTCGCTGACATCATCTTATTGTTTGTTTCCAAATCCAAGACAAAAGTTGATCTTTTAGACTGCACAACACTGACCTCTGGAATTTTCTCTGAAAATTATTTTGCTTTTGTCTACTTCTTGTCTTTAACCTGAGCAGCATAATTCTAAACCCAGGATGAGAGGTCAGCGTGGGGCAGGTTTGCCCCAAGCTACACACATAATCCAAAAGCAAAATACTGCATATGCTGGAAATCCTAAAAGTCACGATTGGAAAGGTTGACTGATCCTCTCTTCACACATGCCTCACTTGCTGAGTATTTCCAACATTTTCTGTTTTTAATTGGACACATGACATCGCAGCTACTTAAAATCCCAGGACCCACAGCTCTGGTCCAACTCCTGCTCGCACCCCACAGGAATGACATGAAGGCCAGTGGGCTGGAGCAGGGCAAGCGTGCCAGTAGGTTGCTTCCCAGTACCCATGGGAGCACATCCTGGCAACCATGATAGAGGGAGTGGGGTTTGAGGGGAGGGGGGGGGCGGGGGGGTGGTGGTGTGGGGGCAGCTAAGGTTAATGCAGAGGAATTGATCACTCAACTCCCCCTGGTCACAGGGAAACCTAAAGAAATCCAAAATCACTGATCTCGCCAGCTGTTCCTCAGCACCCGGTGTTCTTGGTTACACTGGCAGCAGACATCAAATAAAAATAAGACCAGGATTATGATTGATCCATCTCAATAAGATCCTCGCCTGTCTGGGCTGACAGCCTTACTCGCTGTCTAAAAGATACCTGTTAAAATGGTATGAGATTAATGAAAAGACAGTGAGTGCCACATAGTTGCTATTTTAAACCCTCACACATGCTCTGCTCTCATTAGGGGGTTAAAATCAGGGCTTAAGTATTTGATGTGGATAATATCAAATAGTAGTTCTAACTCTGGCCAATTCATACATCAATCCTCAAGAATATGATTATCAGATGCTCGCTGGTTGTCGAGCTGCTAGGATTATAATTGTTCACGGCTGGTAATCAGGTTCAGTGCTGGAGCACTGAATCTAAGAATGCCTTAAAGGTACAGTTCACCTTAGAAAATGACCAATTAGAATGGAAGCTTCATTGCAATCAATTCAAGGATAAGAGGAATGAAAGGCCACACAGTCTTTTTTGTTTTTGTAGGTTTATAATAATGTGTCAAGATGAGGTATATGATGCATGAGGTAATCTAACTAATTCATACTTTGACAATGTTTAATTACATTATAGTTGTAAAATATGATGTAGATTCCATATTGCACAGCCCATTCCACAATAAACCATGGATGTCAGAAGTAATGATTCAGAGTTAGACAATCCGACAAGATCACCCAACGTTTCTTCAGTTTTGGAATTCTTGGAATCCCAACAGTTACAAACAGGTTTATTTTTACTTTCAGTACAGAGCACCTCATCACTTTTTGACATACATCTTTCAGATGAAATGTTAAACCTGTTCAGGTGGGCAAAAAAAAATGTTGCGTACTTCAAAAGAAATCATGGACTGTGAAGCACTTTGGGATGTCCAGAGGACTGGGAAACTTCAACATAAATCCGAGGTAACTAGTTCACTCTCTATTGGTCAAGCATCAAGTTCTCCACATCTGCTACAGCACAGGTCAATCACAGAGTTAAGCTACATGTACGTTTCCCCACCATTGGTAGCCTTTAACCAGCTAGGCCTCAAGTTCAGAAATTCCCTCCCTAAACATCTTCACCTCTGCGTCATTCTTCCTCCTTTAAGACATTGCTTACAGCCTAACTCTTTGATCATACTCAGTCATATGCCTTAATGTTAGTTTCTTTGCCTCAGTGTCAATTTTTTTGTTTGATAATGCCCCTGTGAAGCGTCTTGGGAAATTTACAATTTAAATGTAAGTCGTTATTATTCCTTCAACATTGCTTAACCTTAACCCCAGAAGAGCAGCTCCTTTCTCCACTCATGAATTTTTCCATTCCCCCATCAGCCATCCCATAGTCTTTGGGTATTTGTGACCATTTTCCATTAGCCACATCTCTTTTGTTCAGTGCTGACTTGAGGTTCTGGGCAACGTGTTGAACTAGGAGTGGAAAACTGAGTAAGTCACTTCACTAAAGCTTTGAATGCTGCCAGAGAATGGAAGCTTTCATCCTCTCTCTCTGCAATCCAATGGCTCCATGTTAGAAATGAATGTGGTAGCCCTTGTGTGCAGAGGGGATTGAAATTTAACAGAATTAACTACTGCAGCCAATGAGCGTGTTTCTGCGTCATTTCCTGACATTCTCCTAAACTCTTCTGGCAAAATTATGACAGACAATTGGGAGAACACCACCAATGAAACATTTGAGGTGGAATTACAGTTGCAACATAAACACAGCAGCTAACTTGCGCAAAGAAAGATTTCACAAGCAGTAATAAATAAATGAACAGATAATCTGTTTTTTTTTTAGAAGTGATGTTGGTTCAAAGATAAATATTGGCCAGGTCATTGGCGAGAATTTACCTACTCTTCCTCAAAATAGTGCTATGGGATCGGAGAAGGCCTCAGTTTAATGTCTCAAATGAAAGACCACACCTCTGACAGTGCAGTGCTCCCTTAGTGCTGGACTGGAGTGTCAGCCCAGATTTTGTGCTACAAAGTCTCTGGAGTGGGATTTAAACCCACAATCTTCTGACTTAGAAGCAGGAGCCACAGTTGATACCTGACATTCAATGTTCAAGTGAAAAGGGAAGAGAAAGGTTCCATATCAGAAGTTGCTTCTCTTATTTATTGAGCAGATAACTTTATCCTCTATTTCCTTGCCCCAAAAAATCTGAAGCTAAAATACACATAGCTTTAAGATCAGGAAATAAACATACTGCTGCTCTTAATTCTACTGGGCAGCAGGCCCTGATAATGAACCCCTCTGTACAAACTTCAAATAGCCCACAGCATCATAGGGTACAGTAATGCTATTTATAGCTACAGCTCTATGGAATTTACATGCCTAACGTGTATTTCAGCAGTCGGCTGAACTGGGGCAGGGGGGTGAGGGAACATGATACTGAACACATAAATGGGACATGTAGCTCGAGATTGTGTTGGATCTGTGGAACCAATGACAAAAATATGGGAAGAAAAGGGAAAAAGAGTTCCACATTTTTCTTTAAAGAAAAACATACAAGAGAATCCTTCAGGATGATGTGTGAAAGGAATTGTCAACAACATGCATTTATAAAACATGGACAGAAACACCCCAAGGCAATTCAGAGATGGATTTGAACAAAAATGGTCTTCAAGCCAAAGGAGGAGATAAGGAGGGGTGACTGAAAGCTTGGTCAGAGAAGTGAATTTTAAGGAGGGTGTTAAAGAAAGAAAAGAGAGAGATGGTCAGGTTTTGAGAGCAAATTCAGAACATTGGGTCTCAATGGCCGAAGGCACAGCCATCACAGCAGGTATTCTCCCCACCCCCATTTTTTTGAACAAAAGAAAGTTAAATGAAATGAGAAATAACTTGTGTGTGGTCTGTCTGAAGCACAACATCTGCTAGGCCAAGTGGTCTCCATCTTCCAGTAACTAATCTCTGGCCAGCGCTTGCTTCTTTGCTAAAATTAGTTGGGTCCTGAATGATTAGCCATTTTTTATACTTTTCAATTAAAGAAAAATCTAGAGTCACAAAATGCTTTAACTGGTTCAAGAATAATTTTCTGTAACCAGATTAAAGAAAAAATTGTACTTGTACATGACAATGTTCTTCATATACAATTAATTACTTTGACAGTTACGGAAGCCAGAGGCCAACACAGCAGCCATCTTGCACACAATAAGATCCTACATAAAAAACAATTAAATGATTTTATCTGTTTTTGCATGGTGTTAGTCAAGGCAGGAATTCTGAAGCATTCGTTGATCCTCTTCGATTAGTGTCGTGGGATCTTTAAAATTAATTTACCAGAGCAGACAGTATTGACCTCCACTTAATGTCACATCTGAACAATAAAGAATGCCTGTTGGTATACTTTACATTCTCAAGTCCTAAATTGATACTTGAGTCATTTCTACTCCCCCACCCCACATGTACACAGACAGGTAGAGGTGAGACTATTACCCACTGAGCCAAGCAGAGTCTCATGAGATTAATATTTTTAAAAATCAAGTATTGAGGCTTTTCTGTCTCCTTTGATTTACTTCAGGATATACTTTAAAGATCACAGACCATGTATGTTGCAATAGGTACTCTAATGAGTCAAGTTTTGAGATTGCCTACAGGTAGTGTTGCACAATCAGAAATGCCTAGATGTGGAACTTACAAAATCTCAACTAAAACGTTAAATGCAGTACAAACCAAGCAAAGACGTGATTGTCAGTTGGAGGAGTTGCATAACTGAACGTACAGAAGAGTTTGGGTGCTTCAGATTTATGTATAGAACATAGGCAAAGAGAGAGATTCTGCTTTGGGTCAGGTCTGTCAACATCAGAAGCACAATATCCCACAGGCCTGAGATATTGCAGAGGTGCTTCAACCCAGATGGATGAAATCACAGGATGAAGGCCAGATAGTCAACAGTTCTGTTTTATTATTTCTCCTCCCCAATCCATCAGATTGGAGCAAATATAACATTCAAGAAGGGAGGGAGGCAGAAAACAAGAAACTATGGGCCAGTTAGCTTGATGTCCGTTGTGGAGAAGTTATTAGAATTGATCATTAAGGAGGTTATAGCTGGGCATTTAGAAGAGCTCAAGGCAATTGGGAAGAGTCAGCATCCTTTTGTGAAAGGAAAATCATGTTTAACCAATTTATTAGAGTTTTTTGAAGGAGTAACATCCTCAGTGGATAAAGGGGAGCCTGTAGACATACTGTACTTGGATTTCCAGAAGGCATTTGATAAGGTGGCACATCAAAGATTATTACGGAAAATAAAAATGCATGGTGTAGGGGTAAGATTTGCAAGGATAGAAGATTGGCTGGCTGGCAGAAAGTAGAGAGTACGCATAAATGGGTCTTTTTCGGGTTGGCAGGATGTGATGAGTGGAATCCCACAGGGATCTGTACTGGGGCCTCAACTTTTTACGGTTTACATCAATGACTTAAGATGAGGGGAGTGAAGACATAGTAGCTAAATTTGCAAGTGACACAAAGATAGGTAGGAAAGTATGTTGTGAAGAGGGCAAGAGGAGGTTGCAGATGGATTTAGATAGGTTGAGTGAGTGGGTGAAGATCTGGCAAATGGAGTTTAATGTAGGAAAATGTGAAGTTGTTCACTTTGGCAGGAAGAACCAAAAAGAAGAGTATTACTTAAATGGAGAATGACTGCATAATTCTGAGGTGCAGAGGGATCGAGATGTTCTAGTGCATGAGTCACAAAAAGTTAGTATGCAGGTACAGCAAGTAATTAAGAGGGCTAATGGGATGCTATCCTTTATTACATAGAAATCCATTCACAGCCTTTTTAAAAATGTATAAACTTTGACTAGGCACGGTGCTTATCCTGCCTATATATTCAATGCGCAGTCAGTGCAGAGTGGCTCTATGAGGTAAGAGTTTTTATTATTTCATATAAAACGAACCTTCCTCCTGACACTAGCTCCAAAGGGGAACCTATCAGGTTATTTAAAAGACAGGAAGAGAGTTTGCTGGTTTAATCCTTCCAGCTATTGAAACTGATTCTGGGCAGCTGTCAGAATAAACCCTCGGAGTTAGTATTCATTTTGATTCAAAGTGAGCATGACCTAAAGGCAACTTCGAACACAAGTAAGGCTTCAGCTGTGCAATTTGACTTGTTTCAGTATCAGTGTGGAGTGAGAGCTGTCATTCGCCTGATCTGAACATAAAAGTAAAGATGTTATGCTTCAGTTATACAGGGCATTGATGAGACTGCACCTCGAATACTGCGTGCAGATTTGGTCTCCTTATTTAAGGAAGGGTGTAAATGCACTGGAGGCGGTTCACTAGGTTGATATCTGGAATGAGTGTGTTGTCTTTTGAGGAAAGGTTGGACAAACTGGGCTAGTTTCTTCTGGAATTTAGGAGAGCGGGGAGCGATTTGATTAAAGTATACAAGGTCCTGAATGGCCTTGACAAAGTGGACGTCGAGAGGATGTTTCCTCTTGTGGGTGAGTCCAGAACTAGGGGGCACTGTTTTAAAATTAGGGGTCACCCTTTTAGGACAGAGATGAGGAGAATTTTTTCTCTGAGGGCTGTGCAACTTTGGAATTCTCTGCCTCAGTAGGTGGTGGAGGCAGAGGCGGTGGTGGGGGGGGGCGGGGGGGCGTCATTGAATATTTTTAAGGCAGAGGTAGATAGATTCTTGTTAGGCAAGGGAATCAAAGGTTATTGGGGTTAGATGGGAATGTGGAAATCGAAACACAAGATCAGCCATGATCTTATTGAATGGCGGGGGCAGGCTTGAGGGGCCGAATGGTCTTATCCTGTTTCTATTTCTTATGTTCTTATCCCCATACTCCCATTGGGGTACAGTCCAATGTGGCAAAATGACTATTAATCTCGTGAGCCTTGAGATCAAGCTTCAGGAAAATAATTGTCTGAGGTGTTCGAGATGATGGCTGACTCCAGTCACATCTCCCCCCAAGAGCGAGCCCATGCATTCATTATTCCATTTTTTATTGTATCCCAAAGGAAAAAGAAATCAATTTCTTTCAGGACTGCAGTTATACATGTGCCAGTGAGATTTTCCTAAACATAATAAACCAGAAAATATTAGAAGTTTACAGATCTGTGAAAAGATAAAAGGCCAAGTAATGTTTTGAGTGTACATCAAAGTTCTGGTCTAACGTCTCAGTAAACTTTCTTTTGTGTTTTCAGAGATTTACAGGCCCACTCTGTATATCCAACATTTTCTGGTTTTACTTCAGATTTCCAAAATCCAAAGGTTTTTTCCACTTCTAATTTCTTAATTGTTCTTATTAAAGTTTTTCCTCATAGGGAAATGTCTATCTTGGCTGAACTAGGATGAATATCCATATGTCCACTTTTGCAGGAAGAAAAGAAAAGCAGTATACTATTTAAATGGAGAGATTGCAGAGCTTGGTGGTACGGAGGGACCTGGGTGCCCTGGTACAGGAGTCACAAAAAGTTAGCATGCAGGTGCAGCAAGTGATTAGGAAGGCAAATATAATGTTGGCACTTACTGCAAGGGGAATGGAATATAAAAGTAGAGAAGTTTTATTGCAGCTATACAGGGTCTTGATGAGACTACATCTGGAATACGGTGGACAGTTTTGGTCTCCTTATTTGAAAAAAGAATAAAATTGCGAGAGAAGCAGTTCAGAGAAGATTCACATGACTTATTCCTAGTATAAAGGGCTTGTCCAATGAGGAATGGTTGAACAGGTTGGGACTATACCTGTTGGAGTTTAGAATGATGAGAAGTGATTTTATTGAAACATATGATCCTGAGGAGACTTGATAGGGCAGATACTGGGGCGGATGTTTACTCTGGCAGGTGAGACTAGAACTAGGGGACACAGTTTAAAAATAAGAGGTCTCCCTTTTAAGATGGAGACAAGAAAAAACTTTTTTCTCTCTGTGGGATTCTCTTCCCCAGAAAGCAGTGGAGGCTGGGTTATTGAATTTATTCAAGGCTGAGTTTGATAGATTTTTGAAGGCAAACAAGTCAATGGTTATGGGAACAGACAGGAAATTGAAGGTTGAGACCACAATCAGATTAGCCATGATCTTATTGAATGGCACAGCACGCTTGAAGGGTTGAATGGCCTACTCCTGCTCCTAAGTCCTATGTTTCTATATCACAACTAAGCCCCCCACCTTGTTAATTCCCGAAGACCAAATGACTGTAAATGTAAAATTCAGCCTTTTGGCCTTTGTCTCATCACATGATAAGAAAGCTCACGTCATATTCAGGAATGGATGGGCGACTTTTCAATATCATGGGAGTTAACTGATAGATTTCCTAAACTCTTGTTGAATGCAGAAGTCTGCAAGGTACCCAACCTATCACAGACCTCTCCCCACACCTTCCCCACCTCTATGGCTGCTTAAAACTTATTACATCTCAAACTTTTCCCAGTTCTGATGAAAGGTCATTGACCCAAAACTTTAATTATTTCTCTCCCCACCGATGCTACCTAACCTCCTGCAACTGTCCAGCATTTACTATTTTCATCTCAGATTTATGGATTCTGCAAAATTTTGCTTTTGCTAAACTAATGTCCTTTCCTGCTGAATGGTGAATAGACAATCTTTGCAGAACCCTTGCATCCAGTGTGAGCAGTGAATACCTTCAGGTTAATATGGAATGCAATACAACTTCTAAGTGTTAAAAGCATAATAACAGCTTCCTCTAATTTGTCCCAGCAACGTATCTTAAACCTTAATCTCAGGCAATCAATATTTTACACAGTGAATTTTCATTGATTCATACCCTCCAGCCTTATGGCTTCTCTGCAAGACCAGCAACTTGTTAAGGAAAAGAAAGATCTTATGCTTCTGTAGCACCCTTTCTCAGGACTTCCTAAAGTGCTTTAACAACCAAACAATTACTTCTGAAACAAAAACAAAAATACCTGGAAAAACTCAGCAGGTCTGGCAGCATCTGCGGAGAGGAACACAGTTAATGTTTAGAGTCCGCATGACTCTTCAACAGAACTAAGGAAAAATAGAAAAGGGGTGAAATATAAGCTGGTTTAATTGGTGGGGGGGGGGAGAGACAAGAAGAGCTGGATAGAGGGCCAGTGATAGGTGGAGATAACCAAAAGATGTCACAGACAAAAGGACAAAGAGGTGTTGAAGGTGGTGATGTTATCTAAGGAATGTGCTAATTAAGGGTAGAAAGCAGGACGAGCAAGGTACAGATAGCCCTAGTGGAGGTGGGGTGGGGTGAAGGAATCGAAAAAGGCTAAAAGGTAGAGATAAAACAATGGATGGAAATACATTTACAGTCACTGAGGAAGGAAATATGGCTGTGAAAGCGGGTTTTAGTAAACACCTTGTCAAACACCAGGAAAGAAATGGAAAGCAATGAAGGTGAACAAGGCAAAAGAGAGATACAGAAATCCTGGCAGAGAGAAGAGCAAAACTTCTTCAAGGTAGGCATTCGTTGAAGAGAAGTGCAGTCAATTAAACACTAAGATAAAAGCAAAAAACTGCGGATGCTGGAAATCCAAAACAAAAATAAAAATACCTGGAAAAACTCAGCAGGTCTGGCAGCATCTGTGGAGAGGAACACAGTTAATGTTTCGAGTCCGCATGACTCTTCAACATAACTAAGGAAAAATAGAAAAGGGGTGAGATATAAGCTGGTTTAAGGGTTGGTGGGGGGGGGGGGGGCTGCGTGTGTGTGTGTGGGACAAGACCCAGCACTAGGGCTATCTGTACCTTGCTCGTCCTGCTTTCTACCCTTAATTAGCACATTCCTTTAGATAATATCACCACCTTCAATACCTCTTTGTCCTTTTGTCTGTGACATCTTTTGGTTATCTCCACCTATCACTGGCCCTCTATCCAGCTCTTTTTGTCCCACCCCGCCCCCCTTAAACCAGCTTATTTCACCCCTTTTCTATTTTTCCTTAGTTCTGTTGAAGAGTCATGTGGACTCGAAACGTTAACTGTGTTCCTCTCCACAGATGCTGCCAGACCTGCTGGGTTTTTCCAGGTATTTTTGTTTTTGTTTTGGATTTCCAGCATCCACAGTTTTTTGCTTTTAAATTACTTCTGAAGTGTAGTTGCTGTTGGAATGCAGGGTGACACAGCTGCAAATTTGCACACAGCAAACTTCCCACAACAGCAATGAGATAAATAACCGGATTATCTGTCTTTGGTGGTGTTTTGAAGGTTAAATGTTGACTAGAATTCTTGGAGTGCCTCCCTGCTCTTCTTTTAGTGTCGTGGGGTAATTTACCTGTAAGGGTAGACGTGGCCCCAGTTTAAAATGTCATCCAAAAGACAGCACCTTTGGTCAGCCGAGACATGTGATTAAGTCTCCAGGACTCTCAACATTTGTACTTGGAGATGAGAGTGCTATTATTGACCCTGATAGTCCTAATTATCGATACCTTTCAAGCTTTTACACAATTTAGAAACAGTTAGAATACTGTTCTCAAAAGGTGCAGTACCAGCACTGCATGGATACAAATAATGTTGTTGCCCAAGGTTGCTACCCCTTGTTTCATGACATCTTGGCAACTTTTTTAGGTCTTAAGTCTTGCTTGTTGTCCTCCAACTCTGGTCCACATAGTAGTACCCCTGCCACTGATTGTGGCAGAGCCTTTTGCCATCTTGGTGTATTAGCTTCTGATACTAGCTCCCTAAGTCACCTCAAAACCTACCGTCTATACTCCTATAAAAGTCGATTTCATGTAAAGGTCAACCCTATGATTTTTGGGCTAAAAAAATTGTAGTTTTTCATTTGCCTCATGTAAAAGTCGACCCTAGCTTCTCAGGGATCAAAGCCTGAAAATTTCAGAATCAAAGTCTAATCTCTACAATCACATCAAAAACCTCAATTCGTTAAAAAAATTACACTTAACTGTATTTCTTCCAGTTTCTACTTGTCAATTAAAACAGGAATAGAGATTGTGATTTTTGGAGGGTAGAAAGTAAACAGCAAACATGGAAACAGGGTGCAGAGGCTAACTTCCAAAGCAAACATTAAATAAATGAACGCCCGTGCCATGTGTACTCCACTATTGCCCTCAGCCTTCCTGGGGGGAGGAGCCTCAGGCCTTGCCAACCGGGCCCTTGTGAATGCCGATTCACTGCAATCCACCAAGGCCTAGGTCAAGGGTTGGAGGCCATCAGCGTGACATTTTCTAATGGCGCAACCCTTCCCTTCCCCTTAACAGAGAGGCAGAGGAACAGAGAGAAACAGAGAGACAGACAAGAAAGAATTTGTGTGGGCACCGCTTCCTCCATTACCTTGTGGATTCTTTTGAGAGACATTTTAGGTGTGCCAGTTGGGTGTTTTGGTTGAAATTAAGCCCCCTTAAAAACATTACCAGCATCAAAAATCACCCCCTTAAACTTTTGCCTAAAAAGATTTTATAACTTCAACTTTTATATGGGTATATAAGGTATCCTTTTGACCAATATCTGTCATCATTCCTAACTCTTCTATCACTGCCTGGAATCTGCATTCTGCCATGAGGCATCTTGATTTTTTTTTTATTCTGATAAAAATGTAAGTTGTTGCTTCATGCAAAATGGTGATTCCCACAATATAAAGGCGAGAAGCTTCTGAAATAAATACAGCAATTTCATTACAAGAATGACAGAGTTTTACAAAGATCTGCTTTCAAATCACTGGACCAACAAGATTGGGAGATGGTGCTGAATGAAGGCTTTTGCAAGGAGAGATTTTTTAATGCACTGCCCTCTAAAAGACAATTATGTTTTACACTTATCCCTCGTCTTATGGTATCACTTAATGTACTACCTCCAATTCATATTCCATTTTCCATACTTTGCAACTATCATTTATTTGTCTAGTGCAGTATTACAGTTGTTGATCTTTGTCCTGCATTACCTTGGGAACAGAGAGTGTGGGAGTGGGGGGCAGGGGCTTAGCATAATAAAAGTGTGTCGATTGCACATCAGAGTCTAATGCATTTCAATCTGCTTCGCTAATGTGTGCATTTTATCAAACAGAGCTCATAGATTCTCAAACTGACCAAGGGATCTATCTGTGCAGGAAACGTGTAGGTGACTCTGATAACTGCTGTGTGGGTAAGAGAGGGGTTCCTCAGTACCTGGGTGGTACTGAGTTCACCCCACCTTGTTCAAACTCTAGCGTGCAGTTGGATTAGCTGATTCCTCCTGGGACACCAGTTAGGGAGCTGTAATTAGCTTCTCACTGGACATGAGGCAAAAACAAAAAAAGTGAGCTGGGGCTCTCATTCCTAATCATTACCCAGTAACCCCTGATGGACTATGGTTGCCTATGTTCTTCCTTAATTTTGTTTTTGTGTATATCAATTCACCCAATGTCAACATCAAGCACTGCCCGGGTACTACAGAATGAAGCTTATTATCCTCCAAAACAACCCTACTGCCTCAATGGCAGTTCTGGCATTTCTCACACCAGCAATCCTGTGAAAGGCTGATAATCAGTGCCAAATGAAAGTTTTGTACTATAGACCCGTGAACTAGATTGAAAGTTTGGACCTATGATTACCAAATCTCTCCACCACTAGGTTTTCCTCATGTCATGTCTAGACCTGTTGTCAACTTTAAAAAAGAAAATCAGTTTTGCGATATGGGCGTCGTCAAGGCCAGCATTTATTGCCCATCCCTAGCTGCCCTCGAGAAGGTAGCAGTGAGCCACCTTCTTGTTTCACTGCATTCTGTGAGGTGAAGGTACTCCCACAGTGCTGTTAGGTAGGGAGGATTTTGAACCAGCAACAAGGAACGAATGGCAACATATTTCCAAGTCAGGATAGTGTGAGACTTGGACTTAAGTGTTCCCATGCACCCGTTGTCCTTGTCCTCTTCCTAGTTAGTAGACATCAAGGGTTTAGGAGGCTGATTGTTGATTAGTCAACAACTGCATTTTTATGTCATCGTGAAACTACCAAGATGGTAGCAGGTGAATTAGAGTTTTTTTTATATTGTCCAGCAACTCCTAGGTTCCTATGAAACCGCCAAAGATATGGACCTTCTCTGTCAGCAAACCCAAGTACAGGATACAAAAGGCCAGCATCTAACCCATTGCATCTGTCCACGACCAACCGACAGACAGGCACAAAGTACAGGATGAGTCTCAGCTGTGAGAGCCTCCAATACTCTACCAGTAGTCTGTCTGGGCTTGCATATAAAGGCCAGCTATGAGGAAAGAGAGGGTTGTTGACATTCTCGAGCATGTGACAGGTCCTTCGGGAAAAGTACAACGATTACAGGTTAGCAACCTTCCCAGCCTCTTAGAAAACAATAAGTTAAAATTACCACAGTAGCTGTCACCTACAATCCGGGTCCTTTTAAGTGACAGTACTGCCCATTTTCTAGATATTTAGAAGGTATTCCGAACAATGCTAGTAACAAGCATTTCATACTTTTATGTTCACCTGGTTGCACTGACATTTCATAAGTCCACCTCTCTCCTTCCCTCTCATCATGTTCAAGTACACTCAGTTCCAATTAGGGCAGATGAAGTTGAACTGAATCCTCTTCACCCCAATAACGCCCCCAACCTGGTTTATATGGAGACAATATGATGTGTAATTAAAGGTGACTCCTGACATGGACATTCCAGAAATTGTGGATATTTGCTCCTCATTCTGCAAGGGCTCATCTGTGGGTTTGCTGACCAGAGTCCAGTGTGTTTTACTTCACCTTCATATGATTATAGAGGTGGTGAATATCACACATTCAGATTATGTTCAGAAAAATTAAGTGCAAATCACACTGCAGTAACAGACATTTCCTCATCCAAGAAATGCTCGATCCCTATTGCTCTTGAAGTGGTACAAGTTACTGCACTAAGACATATAACCTCACTGCACAAAAGGTGGCTATCTGGTCCATCATCCCTGTACTGGTTCTTTAAAAGATCTATTAAATTAGTCCCGCTTTCCACGTTCTTTCCCTGTGGGCCTGCAATTTTATTTTTAAAAGTTATTACTGAATCAGCTTCCACCACCTTTTCAGACACTGCATGCCAATCATAACTCTCTACTTACCAAAATAAACTCTTCATCTCATCTCTGCCTCTTTTGGGAATTACCCCAAATCTGTGTTCTCTGGTTACCAATCTTTCCTAATTGCTTCATAATTTTGAACACCACTATTAAGTCTCCTTTGAACTTTCTCTGCTCTAAGGACATTCCCACTTCCTCCACATAATTCGTCCCTCATCACCTGTAGCATTCTGGTAAATCTCCACAGCAATCTTACTAAGGCCTTGACATCCTTCCTAAAGTGTGGTGCCCAGAATTGGTCACAATATTCCAGTTGAGACCTAAGCAGCCATGTATGTCATAGAAACAGGTCATTTGGCCCCACTATGCTTCATCTGACCCTGTCAGCATATCCTCCTATTTCTCTCATTAGGCGATGTAACTTGGTCTGGGAATTCTAGCACTTCAATAAAGCTTTAGGCAAAACAAAAAACTAGACTCACAGGTGTGACTTATATATCAAACTTGACTGTACTTTACATATGATCTAATCAGCAAAAATCTAATGTTAATATAGTACCAGTCAGTCACAAGATGCTGCTACTATTCGGGTGAAACAGCATGAAGCAGCTTTCATACCCTGAGACTGCATCATAATCAAGTAGACCTCATTAGCCATAATGACCAGGAAATAGCTACTTTCTTTTTAAATATGTATGCATTTAAAATCAAAACATCAAGTACCTAGGAATGATTCAACAGCTGTAACCATCGCATCCTGACTGCTTTAAGTCTCACTTTGAACCACCATAGTTAGTTTACAAGTTTCTTCTTGGATTCCAGACCCTGATGGTTTACTGCCAGGCAAAATGTCAACAAACACACTTGCTTAGGTCTGCACATAATCTAACACTCAATCTCCTTCCCATGAGCATCAGCCTCCCCCAAAGCGCAGGGGAGTTCTGCATTTTAACAGTAATTTCTCCTCCCAAAAACTGTACACATCAAAAATGGAGCAACATCACATGAGGTTCGGGGGTGGGGGGAGGTAGGATTAGAACTGCTCACTCCTTGCTTTTGCGGAGTCTGGTGTCATCCAGAGGCCTCGACTGCGTTAGAGCTTCCTGCCCCTCCATTCCAACTTTTACTGCACCTGATGAGATGCTGCTTCTGGGACCAACTTGTTTTTGCATTGCTGGCAATTAAGGAACACAAGCTGCTGTGCTCAAAAACCACTGGAACGCTTCCTTGGCACCTGGGAATGCTTCGTTTATGTCAGCCCTTTTTGGTTTCCATCAGGAGGCTGAGACTAAATCACGAGCAGCCGGTCAGTGTGTGCACTTACCGGGATAGACAGCCGTCTTTTACACAGACGGCACTTTTTTTTTAAAAAAGGCACAATCAACTTTCCTGTGGCCTTCTGACATCCAGTTACGTGACTCAGTAACAGAGGCCCTGGCTCCAGTCCAGTGACAACTGCTTATAGAAAAGTGAAAGTGGATGTCAGCGCCGACAGACTACAAGCAGCTCTGACCAGCAGCTTTTCATGGATGACATTCAGCTTCTCTCAACTTCCGGTTTACTAAAGTTGTATGAAAAAAGACTGTGCCGTGCAACATGATCCAATGCAAATATTTATATTCTTAAAAAGAAATTGCAGGAGGTTTTCTCCTGGGATTTAAGGGGGAAGTAAACTTAGCTGTAGATTTTTAAATGATTATAGCTATCAACTCATTTCAATAACCTGTTCAAATACCTTCATACTGACTTCAATATAGATTCCATTCCAGAGTGCAGTTTTAATGTTGGGGATTGTGCACCTATCTGGATTTCACAGAACTTCATTTCACCAATATCACTCGGAGGCCATCCACACCAAGAGTTAGGGGAAGAGAAGCTACTGCATTGTTTTTTTAAAAACAGAACCCCAGAATAGCTGAAAGATATATATTTTATTTATTAATATGTCAGGCATGGTGCAGTTGATAGCACTCTTGCCTCAGAGTAGGAATGTTGTCCATTCCAGAGCCTTGGGCATAAAATCTTGGCTGACCCTCCAGTGCCGTCTTTTGAATGAGACATTACTTAAGGCTCAGTCTGCCCTTTTAGGTGGATGCAAAAGATTCCATGGCAGTGTTTTGAAGAGTAGGGCAGCTCTCCCATGCGTCCCATCAACACTTATCCCTCAACCAACATCAGTTAAAACCAATTACCTGATCATTTATCCCATTGTTATTTGTGGGAGCTTGCTGTCACATTTCCTACATTACAACACTGACTACACTTCAGTAAGTACTTCATTGGTTGTAAAGCACTTTGGGATGTCCTGATTATGTACTCAAGTTTCTGGAGTGGAACTTGAACTCAACTTTCTGAGTCAGAGGTGAGACTGAGGCACAGCTGATATCTCAAGACCATGATGTCATGACAAAAGACACAATGAACACAACTTTGAGGGTTCAAAGCATTTCTGGGCCAATGTCGACTTAGCTCTTGTTCTGATGTTTGTGTGTAGGAACCAATGGTTAATTAAAAGTAACCAGGTCAACATAAATGTAAAAATAATTTGGGTGTGGGGTTGGCGAGGAAATAAACCAAAATAAGAGACATTTATACAAATTCTGCAATTAATAGAATTTGTAGGGCCAACACACATTTACCACATGAAATTCTACCTTGTGTTCAGCCATAATGCTATCCATGTGCAACAATAAAAAAGCAGCTGGAGATTCAAGAGCACACACAGGGGTGACATTTTTTAAAAGGACATCACTTGAAATGCAGAACTCCCAGACAGCCTCATCACCTCAAACCCTGCCCCTACCTGTAGCTATCTAATGGCCACAAGGCATTAATTAACACTTTCTGCACTGAGGCTACAATCAGGGGTATCTGTTCTGAGGGAAGGTCATCAACTTGAAACAATGCATGAAATTTAATGTGGGCAGCAGGAGGCCGGTTTGGAAGAGCACCGATGGAATCAAGTTCCTAATTGGCAGTGGGAATCTTGCCACCCAGGCCCCTCCCAGGGTCATTTAATTGCAGCACTGCCATGTCTGGGACAGGTATCCCTCCCCCGAGAGCTGCCAGCCAATCAGAGACCAGCAGCTCTGCAGTATCAGCACTGCCACCAAAAGCAGTGGTCATTGCTGGTATTGCAGTGGGGCCGACTCAGGATCGGTGATGAATCCCCCAGAGAGCTAAGTGGGGCGGGATGGCATTCCTCAGGGAGGGGGCACCATTCAGGTGGGAAGGGGAAGAGGGGTGGTCGACAGCAAGGGCAGGGGATGGCTTCCTTTGGGACCACCCTTCTCAATTCCAGGTCCCTCAATTGGGCACAGAGTGCCTGAGAATGAGTGACATCCCGGCCCCTTGAAGGCCGCAGGCAAACACCATAGATTTTGCTGGGCAGCCTCCCCAAATGGAGTATCCTTAACTTGCCCTGGTTGAATAGCAGTGGCAGTGGGATGAGGCCCTTAAGTAGCCATTTAAGGGCTGCAGTTGGCCTCTGGGTTGAAAGACCACCCACAAGCCTTCCCACCCTGGACTTAATTGGAGAGAAGGGGGTGAGCCACTCTCCCACCTGATTACATCCCCCAACCTCCGAACGTGCCTCTGGAGCAGAACATTAAATTCCACCCATTAACTGTGTTTTTCACTCTACACAAATATTGTCAGACCTGCTGAGTGTTTGCAGCACTTTCTGTTTTTGCTTCAGATTTCCAGCATCCGCAGTATTTTGCTCTCCTATGATCAGGGACACTCATTTTACAACCACTGAGACAGCCAAAGTCCATTTTTATTACAAGAGATTCTGGAATTTTAACTGGCTTTTCAGGAATCAGATACTGGAATTTCATCTATTTTTCCTTGAAAGTTGTAAATCAGTGGCTTCAGTAAGTGAAGTCCATTGAGTAGCCAGCTTCATTCATTTTTGTAATGCCTTTCTGTGCTCTCAGCAGCCATCACTCAAAATGCTAACTCAGGACACTGGCTTACTGCGAGTGAAATATCATTTTTATTGCACCAGGGTTATGCTTTCAGTGAAAACTGTGAACTTCTCTATAATGTACAAAATGACCAATATTCCCTCTAATCGCAGCCATTAATTTGAAGAGTTCAATGCAGCGTTTATTCAATAGTATTGTGATATCTTTACTGATGCTCTGTAGATCAAATTTTACATCCATCTATCGAAGACCAATGGCCTTGCACCCAAGACGTCTCTGTTCCAGCAGTGCCTGTACTTTCCCTGTTATATCATCCAGCACAGATACACTTTTAAAGAACTGGGCTTAATATTCAGCCGTTTTCCACTTTATAAAAACAAGCTTTTTTAAAACTGCTGCTTAGTTCCTTGAACAATATTCTCCCAACAAAATCCTGGAGCAACTATATTGACCGGGGTGTATTAAGGTACAGGTATTAAGCATCAGCAATGGCTCAGTGCTAGCACACTCACCTCGGAGTCAGAAGATTCAAGTCCCACTCTAGACACTTGAGCACATAATTTCAGTACTGCAGTATTGAGGGAGTGTTGCACTCAGAGGTGCTATCTTTCGAATGAGAAGTTAAACTGAGGCCCTGTCTACCCTCTCGGGAGGATGTAAAAGATTTCATGGCACTATTCAAAGAAGAGCAGCGGAATTCTTATTTTTAGCCCTGACCAACATTTATCCCTCAAACAAAAATTAAAACAGATGATCTGGTTATATATTTCATTGCTGTTTGTGGGAGCTTACTGTGTACAAATGGATTCCCCCCATTTCCAAATTGCTTCCTTGAACATCCTGAAAGGTTGTGAAAGGTGCTATAAAAATGCATGTTCTTTCTTTAATGAATGCTTATTTGCAGACTCAGAAAATTCATGTCCAGGTTATGGAGATCAATTGCATATATAAAACACACCGGTTCACCGGGACAGATTTGAAAGTGGAGAGGATGCACCAGTCAATGGCTGCTCACAACCTGCCCACTTTCCAACTATACTTCTTGTAGACTTAGGAGTAGATGCAATTTAATGCAGATTTATTGATTGTGGTATCCTCTCCAATGTGCCAGGATTCCATTAAGCTATGACAACATTCTGCTTTAAAAATTTAAAAGAATTGTTCGGAATAGACAGAGACAACCATGTGTTAAAATTGTAAAAGCTATTCCATGCCCAGAGGGGTGTAGTCACGATTGCAATATAGGAAACATAGCAGTTAATTTATGCACGGGTCCCTGAAACAGAAATATGATATTGACCAGCTAATTTTTAAAAAAACTGATGTTGATTGAGGGATAAACCAGCGAGAACTCGCGTGCTATTCCTTGCTGTGGAATCTTTAACATCTTCGCAAGAGGATAGATGGGGTCTCGGTTTAAGTTGGCAGAAAATTTGTGTGGAGCATAAAACGCCAGCATAGCTGTCTCTGTTTCTGCATAGTAACTTTCTATGTAACACTGAGCTCCGTGAAAATCAGCTCTATACTGCAGAGATCAGTGTCCAATGCAAATATTGTAAAGTAGGGGCGGGGGAGGGGGAAGGGTGGTAGTACATGGAGCTTTCCTGAGATGGGAGCTATTTTTGTTAAGAAAACGTATTTGATTATGCAAATCATCTTTTGGAATGCACCATGAAAGGAAGCTGATGGGAGTGGGAATGGGCTGGGCAGAGGTGGATATGGTGGGGGGGGGGGGGGGGGCACGGGATGGGGGGAAGCGACCATGTTGAAAGATCAAGGAGTGGACTTTTGACAGCTGAAAGGCATGGACATGTGTGATGTATGGCTAAAGACGGATGGGTAGTCCATAATCCAGGAGCTGTGCCACTTTGCTCCTCCATACCTTCCAGAGGCCTGTTTCAAAGGCATTGAGCAGGTTGCTCATTCCCCTGCCAGCCTGATATGATGCATATCTCAGGGAGGTCCATGGACTATCTTACTTTAAAGCACAACAAAAGCTCTGTTTTACAGTAGTAGATTAGAGAAAGATGGAGAACAGGCACTAAAGACCATTAAAGGATACATGACATTAAAGATTTAGTAGGCCCTAATGGACATAATGAGAGCTTTTTATATTTTCTGTTTCCATTACTGTGGCTAATAGAAATAGATATGTTTCGGAGTAGACTCAATGCTTCTTGTATGTTTTAAAAGTCAGCAACTTTCTGCCTAAACTGAAATGATGACTTTCCTTTAGCTAAAAGAATGCACTTGCCATCTTAGCCTCTCGTATGAGATATTTTCCATTTAATTATTTTAAACCCAGGCTTACTGCAGTCAATAGTATTACCTCCTAGGCCCCCTAGTTCTGTCTTAATTAGGATCAACCAACAAGGCACACACCAGCAACTGAATCTATGGTCTTCTTGGTTTGCAGGACTCGATTCCACTCTGGACAACTGTGCTATCGGGGGATTATTAACAGATTTCAACAGGCCGAATTCTGTGGCTGCTTTGGTAATTAGTGACTATGAAGAGAGAAAAAACAACAGCACTGCCAAGAACCTTTGCATCAAGTAAACCAATCACAGTCCAAGAGAAAAAGCTCAAGAATCCTCTACATCGATCGGCCACTGAATGACTGGACAGTGTTGCCACCATTTATTTTTGTCTGTAGTGCTTCTTGTAATGAGAAAAACGTTAGTCCTGGCACACAATTGGATATCAAGGGTAACTAGTATAAATGCAACGAGAGACAGGTAACTAAAGATTGTATTGCTGTAGCATCATTCAAAACTTCAGGACATCCTGGAGAACTTTACAGCCAATGAATCATTTTTGAAATGTAGTCACTGTTGTATTGTTGGAAATGCAGCAGCCAATTTGCACACAGCATGGTCACAGAGTGATAATAATAAATGGAAACTCCTGATGATACGAGATTATTTTTTGCTTTGAGTTCCAAACTGGGACAAAGAGATAGTAACTGTTTCCCTGAATCAACATTTCTTCAGTGTATTTCTTCTTTGGCAGTCAGCTAGGAGTTAGAGGAAATATTCTGAATATTCAATGAAACATCTACATTTCACATCACAATGGATCGAAGTACTGGTGGTAGACAACAAGGCAGTGTGTTTAATTTTTTGAAACAGGGACTTGAATCAATTGAAGTTCAGTAATCTAATGAAATCATGCAATTTGCCTATCAATAGGTCAGAAGCTGACAGCAACCAGTGAAGCATCTTCATTAGGGATGAAATTATGAACATTAGGCACATTTATAACTGAACATTTTGAAATGGGGTCAAACTCTTGCCTCCAATTCCCTAAAATATTGAACTAAAAATGAGGGACTACCCAGAGTTAAAAAAACTAGCAGACAATTACTGAACAAATAGATAAGCAGTTTCATGTCGAGATTCAGAGGAACATAATCACCCGAATCCTCAAAAGAGATTAATTTAGATTAACCCATTATAAAACTTGTAACGCATGTGGGGAGTTTTAGTCCCTTCTCACTTTGTTATTCCCCCACCCTGCATCACATCATGGTGGATGCACATAACTGAACATTGAGGCGTTGTTTACACCCACACTGGAGGATTGACAACATTGACTTAATCTAGTTGATTACCGGGGGAAATAGATATATAAAACTTGTCAAGTAGGTTATGCATCTACAAACAGTTGAGGGGCAGCAAATATAGATCCAAATGAGAGCCAGAGACAAACAGTTACAGTAAAAACCATAGTATATGGTGCTGCTCCACAAATCCTACACCAAGAGCTAAAAATGACACTGGCATATGTCATTAATATTCCCTCACTGAATACATTACTTTAGAAAAAGCCCTTAGTCCCAAATCAAAAAGATCAAGGCGTAGACTTTTTGCAGTAGCCGCACATGTTACAGCTGAAGGCATGGACATGTGTGATATATGGCTCAAGATGGATGTGTATTGTACTCGTAGTCCATAATCCAGGAGCTGTGTTATCAGTTTCTATCTATATCACACTGTCTCTGGGTATAGGGTGCATGATTCAGGGTCAAGTCATTGAAATTGGGAGCAAGTGTCTGCTCGGATATGGCAATCAAAACTCACAGAAGAGGCGAAAAGACCACGTGCAATCATCATGAAATAAGATGCTGAGACGAACTGAGTTAGACCTCGAGAAAGTTGAGGCGAGACACAGGCCAACAGCACCTACACTGCAATCTAAAATATTGATGCCTTATCACAGATTATTAGCTGGTGGATCAGAAGCACGTTGGTTTGGTTGTGTTAGCCGATGCATCAAATTAACTTTATTTTGTAACTGGTCATGTTATAAAAATAACTAAACCAAAAAACTCCCATGTGGGCGTTTTGGTGAGGTCACCAAAATCAGATACTTGGGTTTTTCAAACCTACACATTGCAATGTCACTCTCAAACTGTTCCAAGTTATTAACTTCAAAAGGTTACTCTCCCCACCCAGCAAACGATTTCTCTGCTTCACCAACCTCAACAGGGGAGAGAAAAAGGTACCAGTTGTGGTTTACCTTCATCTTCCCATCAGCACTTTCCATTATAGACATTTTGAACCTGTCCTGATTTTCCTGTCTCAGCTTCTGAAATGCCATCTCAGCAGCCCAAGTGAAAACAGTCCTCTTGCGGAAAATGTTTTTTCAGTTAATATAAAGCAACAATGAGCTAGTTGAAAAAAAAACTTGCATTTATACAGCACTTTGTGACCTCAGGACTCCAATTGCACTTTAAAACCATCTTTGAAGTGAAACGCTGGAAACCCAGGAACAAATATGCACACAGTAAGGTCACATGGACAACAAATAAATCAATGATCAGTTAATCTGCTTTTGGTGATGTTGACTGGAGAGTGGGGGGCGGTAGCAAATCAGGAGAACATCTTGCTCTGCCATGAGAAGAGGCCTCTTATCTCCACCCGAGTAGGCAGACAGGACTTTAAGGTCTCAGCTGAAAGACAGCATTTCTGAAAATGCAGCATTCCCTCAGCATTGCATTGGAGTGTCAGCCTAAAAGCTTGTTTGAATCAACAATCTTCTGACTCAAGAGGCAAGAGTGCTACCACTGAGCCAAGGCTAACACAAGCACAGGGTAAAAACCTGTTGACCCTACGAGTCTACTGGTTTTCCATCATGTAGCATCTATGGTCTATAGGCCCCAGTTTGAGAACCCAGGCGTTAACACAATCCAGTTGTTATGTTTAGACCATTTTTGATGCAGTGACAGCCTGATAGCTCTTTTTTTTTTTGTAAAAATATACTTTATTCATAAAAAATCTTCAATCACATTCAAAACCATTTCAAAAACAACATTACAAGGGTACAATCCAGGTTAAACTTTTACAAAATGTATCACCAGGTGCATCAGTACAAACAATATTACAATCATTTACAGCCTTTCATTTTGATCTGTACAGCCCGAGGGGCTCTAAACAGTTCCCAGTCTCTCAGTGCGCTGTGGTAGAAAGGTCTTAGACAGCGACCCTTCCCCATTGCGCCTTGGCGGCAGCTGCCCCAAGCTTTAGTGCGTCCCTCAGCACGTAGTCCTGGACTTTGGATTGTGCCAGTCCGCAACAATCGGTCGGGGACAACTCTTTGTGCTGGAAGACCAACAAGTTTCGGGCAGACCAAAGCGCGTCTTTCACCGAGTTGATGATCCTCCAGCTGCAGTCGATGTTTGTCTCGGTGTGTGTCCCTGGGAACAGCCCGTAGAGCACAGAGTCCTGTGTCACAGAACTGCTCGGGATGAACCTCGACAGCAACCACTGCATCTCTCTCCAGACTTTCTTTGCAAAGGCACAATCCACAAGGAGGTGAACAACGGTCTCTTCCCCACCACAGCCACCTCGAGGGCAACGTGCAGAGGGGGTGAGACTCCTGGCGTGTAGGAAGGATCTGACGGGGAGGGCCTTTCTCACCACCAGCCAAGCTACGTCTTGGTGCTTGTTGGAAAGTTCTGGCGATGAGGCATTCTGCCAAATGACTTTGACAGTCTGCTCGGGGAACCATCCCACAGGGTCCACCCTCTCCTTTTCCCTCAGGGCCTCTAGGACGTTACGTGCTGACCACTGCCTGATGGACTTGTGGTCAAAGGTGTTTTTCTGCATAAATTTTTCCACCAGGGACAGGTGGTACGGCACGGTCCAACTACTTGGAGCGTTCCGCGGCAGCGTGGCCAGACCCATCCTTCGCAACACCGGGGACAGGTAGAACCTCAGCACGTAGTGGCACTTGGTGTTTGCGTACTGAGGGTCTACGCACCGCTTGATGCAGCCACACACAAAGGTGGCCATCAGTATGAGGGCGATGTTGGGCACGTTTTTTCCCCCTTTATCTAGAGGCTTGTACATCGCGTCCCTGCAGACACGATCCATTTTCGACCTCCAGATAAAGCGGAAGATGGCTCGAGTGATCGCCATCGCGCAGGAGTGTGGAATGGGCCAGACCTGCGCCACGTACAGCAACAGCGAGAGTACCTCACACCTGATGACCAGGTTCTTACCCGCAATGGAGAGGGAGCGTCGCTCCCACATGCCCAGTTTCCTTTTCACCATAGCCACTCGCTCCTTCCAATTTCTAACGCATGCCCCGGTCCCTCCGAACCATATCCCCAGCACCTTCAGGCCGTCAGCCCTGACAGTGAAGGGGACAAAGGATCGGTCAGCCCAGTTCCCAAAGAACATGGCCTCGCTCTTCCCACGATTTACCTTGGCTCCCGAGGCCAGTTCGAACTGGTCGCAGACGTGCATCAGTCTGCGCACCGACAGCGGATCCGAGCAGAAAACGGCGACGTCGTCCATGTACAGGGAGGCTTTTACCTGAGTGCCTCCACTGCCTGGGATCGTCACTCCTCTTATGCCCGGATCCTTCCTGATGGACTCGGCAAAGGGTTCTATGCAGCACACGAAAAGGGCAGGCGAGAGAGGACAGCCCTGCCTGACTCCAGATTTAATCGGAAAGCTATCTGTTTCCCACCCATTGATTGAGACTGCGCTACTGATGTTAGTGTAGAGCAGTTGGATCCAATTTCGAATTCCCTCCCCAAAGCCCATTTTGGAGAGCACATCCCCCATGTAGGTGTGCGATATTCTGTCAAAGGCCTTCTCCTGATCCAAGCTGATGAGGCAGGTATCCACACCCCTGTCCTGTACATAGGCAATCGTATCCCTGAGCAGCGCCAGGCTGTCAGAGATCTTCCTGCCTGGCACAGAGCAGGTCTGGTCAGGGTGAATCACCAATTCCAGAGCGGATTTGACCCGGTTGGCGATGACCTTGGACAGAATCTTATAGTCCACATTCAACAGTGAAATGGGTCGCCAATTTCTAATTTCCTCCCTTTCCCCCTTGTGCTTGTAGATGAGGGTGATGATGCCTTTCCTCATGGATTCTGACATGCTGCCGGCCAGGAGCATACTCTCGTACACTTCTAGCAGGTCTGGGCCGATCAAGTCCCACAGAGCCGAATACAACTCCGCCGGCAGGCCGTCGCTTCCGGGGGTTTTACTCTTCTCGAAGGACTCGAGGGCCTTAGTCAGTTCGTCAGGAGTTAGCGGTTTGTCTAGGCTCTCCCGCGTACTGTGGTCTAAGACCTCCGTGATAGAGGACAGGAAGGACTGGGAGGCCGTGCTGTCCGTGGGCTTCACGTCATACAGACCGGCATAAAAGGATTTGCTGATCCTCAGAATGTCGGACCGTGATGACTTTACTGAGCCGTCTTCTTCCTTCAGGCTGCTGATCACAGAGCGCTCTCTGTGTACCTTTTGGAAGAAGAAACGTGAGCACGTCTCATCCTGCTCCACGGAGCGGACTCTGGAACGGAAGATGATCTTGGAGGCCTCCGAGGCAAAGTGCGAGGCTTGCTGGCCCTTCACCTCTTGGAGCTCCTCCTTGACATCGACCCCCATCGACTGCAGCTGGAGCAGATTCTGCATCTTTTCCTGGAGTCGGGACATTTCCCTCTGTTCCTTTCTAGCTTTCTGGGTGCCTTTGCGGATGAAAAACCTCTTGATGCTTCCCTTGATCACTTCCCACCAGTGTGTCAGGGACTCAAAGAGGGGTTTCACGGTTCTCCAACCTTTGTAATCCCTCTTGAGCTCCTCAATGTTCTCTGGGGTCAGCAGTTGCACATTTAGCTTCCATGCCCCCCTGCCCACCCTCAGGTCTTCCTCCAAGTGGCAGTCCGCCAGTAGGAGGCAGTGGTCAGAGAAGAACACCGGCTTGACGTCGGTGGATCTGACTGTGAATGCACGGGACACAAACAGGAAGTCTATCCTGGAACGAACGGACCCGTCTGGCCGCGACCAGGTGTATCTACGCTGCGCTCCGTCTGCAGGGTTGCTGAAGACGTCGTGCAGCTTGGCATCCTTAACTGTTTCCATCAGGGATCTGGACGTAGCGTCCAATCTGCTTCCGGCCCTGCCGGATCGTCCAGCCGCATCGATGATGCAGTTGAAGTCCCCGCCCAGAATGACCGGCCTGGAGGTCGCCAGCAGCAGTGGGAGCTGCTGAAAAACCTCCAGCCGCTCAGCCCCTTGTGCCGGGCCGTACACGTTAATTAACCGGAGTGGAGCGTTCTTGTACATTACGTCTGCTACGAGGAGTCGCCCGCCCACCACCTCCTTGACCTCGGAGACGGTGAAGTTGCCTCCCCGCAGCAGAATACCCAGGCCGGAGGAACGAGAGTCGTTTCCGCCCGACCAGATCGATGGCCCGTGGGACCACCATCGTGACCATTGCCTGTAGGAGCTGAGGTGCGGTATCGCACACTCCTGCAGAAACAACAGGTCAGCTTTGACCTTGGCTAGGTAGTCCAAGGTCGCAACACATCGCGTAGTAGATTTAATGCTACGCACATTTATGGATACAATCTTTAAACCCATATTAAAGCATTTATTCTCCTACCAAACCCACTGTCTCTGAGAGTCCCAGACCTTTAGTCTGCTCCTTCATACCCGTAGTGAGCTCAAATTCCTTCACTTTGGATGGGCTGAGGTAGATCTCCTTGGCCGTGTTCTGCTCCAGTGGCATCTGGAGGTTCACGTAGAGAGCGGGTTTTGAGATGACCTTTGCTGGAGAAGCTTCTCCAAAACTCACCCCCTCTGGGGGGTTGCTGTTCCCGGCTTCCTGGAGCTGGGGTGCGATGATTGCCTCACTGCTCCCAGATTCCAGGGGCTGTGGTGCACTGGCCTCCTCAGGTTGCAGGCAAAGTTGGGGTGCGCTGGGCTCCTTGTTGTCTCCAATTTTCTGGAGCTCGGGTGTCTCGTCCTCCAACGCCCTGGAGCTTTGCCGCCTCTTCTGTCGGTGCCGCTCTGGCACTTCCTCATCCGAAGAGCTGCTGCCCTTGTCATCCGTGTCGGATGGGAGACGCCTCTTGCCGCTTCTCTGGGAAACGCCTTTGCTTCTTCTTCGCTCCCTCTTACTTTTCTTGTTCTTCACCGTCCGCCACTCCCCCTGCTGCTTTTCCACTGCTGCCTCCTCCTCCATTGATTCGCTGTCCTGAGGACTGGAAGGTTCAGGGGGTAGTGCTGTTGATTGGCTCTCTGTTGCCTCAATCTCTTTCTCCACCTTGTCTCTCTCTGTGTCCTCCTTTGTCCCGTTGAGCTCCCTGGGGGCCTTGGTGGTTGGAGTGACACGGAACATTTCTTCTGCTTCCCCCTGGTCGGCTTTGGCTGCCTGTGCGTAAGTACGGCAGCGTTTGGGGCAGGTCCTGTAGAGGTGACTTGCCTCGCCACACAGGTTGCAGCACTTGGCCTGTTTGCAGTCTTTTGTCTGGTGCCCTTCCTGTTTGCAGATCTTGCAGAGGGAGGCGCTGCAGTTGGCCGCCACATGACCAGCCTTGCCGCATGAGCGACAATGCTTGGGTTGCCCAGCGTAGACCAGGTAGCCACGGTTTCCCCCGATAGCGAAACTGGAAGGAGGGTGGAAAATGGCTCCCTTACCATCGGTCTTTAGCGTGACCTTAAACAGGCGTTTGCCTGTCCAGATCCCCAAGTCGTCTCGAATCTCGGTGCCGCTCCCCACCTTATCGAAGTACCTGGTGAGGAAGGTGACCACGTCGGCGACAGGGACGAAGGGGTTGTACACATGCACCATCACCTCACGTTCCCGTTGCAACGGCAGAGAAAAGTGCGGCTCCGCCGTCAGGATCTTCATCTCCGGCAGGTCTCTCTTCTCCTCGAACACCCTCAGGAGCCGGACGCAGTCTGCCACTCGCTTGAACGTCACGTCAAAATAACCACCTTTGCGGGAGTCGTGCAGGGTGAAGATCTCCGTAGCTTGGAAGCCTGATAGCTCTACTGAAACACAGATGGGGCTTTGGCTGATGGTGGAGAATAGTTTCTTTTTGATATTTGGCAGAAAGCATCAACTGCTGTCACATCAAGGTGAAAGTGTTCTCTCTCCCCCCTCACTCCCTATAGAAAATGACTAGTAGAAATCAGGACAGTACCTTTGCACCAATACCGAGGTTGCACTTTCAAAAAAATAATTGCCAGTAACACCCACCCTAGCAAATATTTAAAGGGGTGATGGAAGGGTGAGCAGCCACAAAGATTGGGAGGGACCAGGAAGACTTAGAGACATGACTGGCCCAATCAGATACAGAAAGCACTTGTGTTATTTCCCAGGGGGCTGCAATGTTTAATGAATGAAATACAGAAAGTAATTAGTAAGTTAAATAACAGCCCTGAAGTTTGGGAGGTTACAGCCACTTGTTCAAAGGAAAACTGAAGATCATATTGATTTTTCTTAATTAGGTGTTGGCTGTGACAGTATAAATATTTCCATTTTCTTTTTCCTGTGCTGTGCTCCAATCTAAAGATTGAGTCATTCTCCAGGCCTCTGCTGCTGGTGCTCTTCCTGCCATAAGGAACAGTGCTTGGGTGCCAGCTATTCACAATCTATATCAATGATTTGGATGTGGGGCCCAAACGTAATATATCCAAGTTTGATGATAACACAAAACTAGGTGGGAATGTGAGTTGTGAAGAGGATGCAGAGGTTTCAGGAGGATTTAGGTAGGCTGAATGAGTGGGCAAGAAGATGGCTGATGGAATTTAATGTGGAAACATGTGAAATTAGCCACTTTTTGGTAGGAAAAACAGAAATGCAGAGTATTTTTTAAATGGCGAGAGATTAGGAAGTGTTCATGTCCAAAGGGACCTGGGTGTCGATGTTCATGAGCTAACAGGCAGGTGCAGCAAGCAATTAGGAAGGCAAGTGGTATGTTGGCCTTCATTGCAAAAGGATTTGAGTGCAGGAGTAAAGAGGTCTTGCTGCAATTATATAGAGGCTTGGTGAGATTGCACCTGGAGCAGAGTGTACAGTTTTGGTCTCCTTACACAAGGAAGAATATACTGGCCATAGAAAAATGCAACAAAGGTACACCAGGCTGATTCTTGGAATGGCAGGATTGTCCTTTGCAGACAGATTGAAGAGATTGGGTCTGCATTCTCTAGAGTTCAGAAGAGTGAGAGGTGATTCTCATTGAAACATACTTACATGGCTTGACACAGTAGATGCAGGAAGGATTCCCCTGGCTGGGGCTAGGGTGTCAAGAAGCAGGTAACACAGTCTCAGAATAAGGGGTAGGCCATTTAGGTCTCAGGTAAAGGATAAATTTCTTCACTCAGAGGGTGGCGAATCTTTAGATTTCTTTATCCCAGAAGGCTGTGGAGGGTCAGTCACTGAGTATGTTCAAGACAGATCGATAAATTTCTACGTATTAAAGACATCAAGAGATATGGGGACAGTGCAGGGAAATGGCATTGAGGTAGAAGATCAGCCATGATCTAGTTGAATGGTGGAGCAGGCTTGATACTGTAAACAGTACTTGAGGTGTGGTCTCACCAATGCCCAAGACTTCCCAACTTGTATACTCCAGCCTCCTTGCAATAAAAGCCAACATTCCATTTGCCTTCCAAATTACATGCTGCACCAGCATCCTAACTTATTGTGATTCATATATACCTAGAATACTGCGTACAGTTTTGGTCTCCTTACTTAAGGCGGGATGTACTTGCATTGGTGGCAGTTCAGAGGAGGGTCACTAGGTTTATTCCTGGATAAAGGGGTTGTCATATGAAGACAGACTGAGCAGGCTGGGCCGATACTCATTGGAGATTAGAAGGATGAGAAGTGATCTTATTGAAACAAGGTAGTCAAGAGTTATTGGGGGGGGTGGGGGTGCGGATGATGGCGGCTGGTAGGAAGGTAGAGTTAAGGCCACAATCATATCAGTCACAATCTTACTGAAAAGCAGAGCAGGGCTGAGGGGCCAAATGGCCTACTCCTGCACCTATTTCTTATGTTCTTATGTCTTATGAAGGAAACAGGGTGAGGGACATCTCTGACCGGCTTGAAAGGATATTGGAGAGGGAGGGGGAGCATCCAGTTGTTGTGGTCCACGTCGGGACAAATAACATAGGTAAGACTAGGAAAGAGGACCTGTTTGGGGATTATCAGGAACTAGGAACTAAATTAAACAAAAGGTCCTGAAGGGTTATAATCTCCGGATTACTACCCAAGCCACGTGCAAATTGGCATAGGGACGCGAGAATAAGGGAAGTAAACACGTGGCTAAAGGAGTGGTGCGGAAAAGTGGGGTTCCATTTCGTGGGGCACTAGCATCAGTATTGGAACAGGAGGGATCTGTACCGTTGGGACGGTCTCCAGTCGAACCGATCTGGGACCAATGTTCTAGCGAAAAGGATAAATAGGGTGGTCAACAGGACTTTAAACTAGAAAGTGGAGGGGGGGAGGGAAGGGTAAAACTCCAAGAAGTATGACTAATGGGAAACAAAGCAGCAGGTTAGCGTGTTGAGGGGTGGATTCAACTTCATGGAAAATTATGAAAAAACTGAAAAGAAAGGAGAGCCCAGGGGAGGCTATTAAAGTCTCCAGAACACAAAATAGGACAGAGTGTTTGGAAAGGGCTAGGAATCTAACTTCAAGCACATCAGATAAAGGGACGACAATGAGAAAGGGGACGGGAAATACAGGATTGAAGGTGTTGTATCTGAATGCATGCAGTATACGAAAAAAGGTAAATGAACTTGTGGCGCAGATTGAAATTGGCAGGTATGATGTGGTGGGCATCACGGAGACATGGCTGCAAGGGGATCAGGACTGGGAGCTAAATATCCAAGGATATACATCCTATCGAAAAGATAGGCAGGTTGGCAGAGGGGGTGGGGTTGCTTTGTTAGTAAGAAATGAAATTAATTTGATAGCAAGAAATGACGTACGGTCAGATGATGTAGAATCTGTGTGGGTAGAGTTGAGGAACCGCAAAGGTAAAAAAACCATAATGGGAGTTATGTACAGGCCTCCGAACAGTAGTCAGGATGTGGGGCATAAGATACACCAGGAGATAGAAAAGGCGTGTAAGAAAGGCAAGGTTACAGTGATCATGGGGGATTTCAATATGCAGGTAGACTGGGAAAATCAGGTTGGTAGTGGATCCCAAGAAAAGGAATTTGTGGAATGTCTACGAGATGGCTTTTTGGAGCAGCTTCTGGTGGAGCCCACTAGTGATGTGTAATGAGGCATATTTGATAAGGGAGTTTAAGGTGAAGGAACCCTTAGGAGGAAGTGACCATAATATGATAGAATTTACCCTGCAATGAGAGGAAAAAGCTGGAATCAGATGTAATGGTATTACAGTTGAATAAAGGCAACTACAGAGGCATGAGGGAGGAGCTGGCCAGAACTGACTGGGAAATGAGCCTAGCAGGAAAGACAGTGGAACAGCAATGGCAGGAGTTTCTGGGAGTAATTTGGGAGACACAGCAAAAATTCATCCCTAGGAAGAAGAAGCATACTACAGGGAGGACGAGGCAATCAAGGCTGACAAGGAAGTCAGGGACAGCATAAAAGCTAAAGAGAAAGCATACAATGCGACGAAGAGCAGTGGGAAACCAGGGGATTGGGAAGCCTACAAAGACTAACAGAGGACAACTAAAAAAGAAATAAGGAGGGAGAAGATTAAATATGAGGATAAACTAGCCAGTAATATAAAAGAAGATTGCGAGAGTTTTTTTTTAAATATATAAAGGGTAATAGAGAGGCAAAAGTGGACATTGGGCTGCTGGAAAATGACGCTGGAGAAATAGTAGTGGGGAACAAAGAAATGGCGGACGAACTGAATAGGTACTTTGCATCAGTCTTCACGGTGGAAGACACGAGTAACATCCCCAAAGTTCAAGAGAGTCGGGGGGCAGAGGTGAGTATGGTGGCCATTACCAAAGAGAAGGTGCTAGGAAAACTGAAAGGTCTGAAGGCGGATAAATCACCTGGACCAGATGGATTGCACGCCAGAGTTCTGAAGGAGATCGCTGAAGAGATAGTGGAGGCGTTAGTGGTGATCTTTCAGGAATCACCCGAGTCAGGGAGGGTCCCAGAGGACTGGAAAATCGCTAATGTAACCCCCCTAACAGAAGAGAGAGAGGCCAAAAGACAGGAAATTACAGGCCGATTAGCCTGACCTCGGTCGTTGGTAAGATTTTAGAGTCCATTATTAAGGATGAGATTTCAGAATACTTGGAAGTGCATGGTAAAATTGGGCAAAGACAGCATGGTTTCATCAAGGGGAGGTCATGCCTGACAAATCTGTTAGAATTCTTTGAGGAGGTAACGAGTAGGTTAGACAAAGGAGAGCCAATGGATGTTATCTACTTGGACTTCCAGAAGGCCTTTGACAAGGTGCTGCACAGGAGACTGCTCAGTAAGATAAGAGCCCATGGTGTTAGAGGCAGGGTACTAGCATGGATAGAAGATTGGCTGTCTGGCAGAAGGCAGAGAGTGGGGATAAGGGGGTCCTTCTCAGGATGGCGGCCGGTGACTAGTGGAGTTCGGCAGGGGTCAGTGTTGGGACCACAACTTTTCACTTTATACATTAATGATTTAGATGAAGGAACTGAGGGCATCCTGGCTAAGTTTGCAGATGATACAAAGATAGGTGGAGGGACATGTAGTATTGAGGAGGCAGGGAGGCTGCAGAAGGATTTGGACAGGTTAGAAGGATGGGCAAAGAAGTGGCAGATGGAATACAATATGGGGAAGTGTGAGGTCATGCACTTTGGTAGGAAGAAAAGAGGCATAGACTATTTTCTAAATGGGGAGAGAATTCAGAAATCTGGAGTGCAAAGGGACTTGGGAGTCCTAGTCCAGGATTCTCTTAAGGTTAACTTGCAGGTTGAGTCGGTAGTTAGGAAGGCAAATGCAATGTTGGCATTTATTTCGAGAGGACTAGAATATAAATGTGGGATGTGCTGCTGAGGCTTTATAAGGCTCTGGTCAGACCACAATTAGAATATTGTGAGCAATTTTGGGCCCCGTATCTCAGGAAGGATGTTCTGGCCCTGGAGAGGGTCCAGAGGAGGTTCACGAGAATGATCCCAGGAATGAAAGGCTTAACATATGAGGAACGTTTGAGGACTTTGGGTCTATACTCGATGGAGTTTAGAAGGATGAGGGGGGGGATCTGATTTACAGAAACTTACAGAATACTGAAAGGCCTGGATAGAGTGGACATGGGGAAGATGTTTCCATTAGTAGGAGAGACTCGGACCCTAGGGCACAGCCTCAGAGTAAAGGGAAGACCTTTTAGAACAGAGAGAGGAGAAACTTCTTTAGCCAGAGAGTGGTGAATCTATGGAATTCATTGCCACAGAAGGCTGTGGAGGCCAGGTCATTGAGTGTATGTAAGACCGAGATAGATAGGTTCTTGACTGGTAAGGGGATCAAAGGTTATGGGGAGAAGGCGGGAGAATGGGGTTAAGAAACTTACCAGCCATGATTGAATGGCAGAGCAGATTCGATGGGCCGAATGGCCTAATTTCTGCTCCTATATCTTATGGTCTTATGGAAACCTGCCTTTAGCCAGTCTGGCCCATATGTGATTGGTGCCATAACAATGTGGTTCCATGCTTAACTGAACCTCCTGAACTGGCTAAGCAAGTCTATTGTAATCCAGGGATGGGCAATAAATACCAGCCTTGCAAGCAACACCCACATCCTGAGAATTAATAAAAAGTGTCAAAGCTGGGAACTTCCTCCAAAACAGGATTTTCTGGAATTGGAAATAAGAGTGCGATTATAAAAGCAGCTTTAAACCATTTTTCTGGAAAGTGGAGAGAGAGAGAGAGAGAGAGGGAGGGGTGTACAGCTGCTTTTGTACTGACACTATAATGATAAACATTGTTTAACTTTCCTCGAGGAAAACACTTCCTTCAGAATTTCAAGAAAGCATAAGGTGCTAATCATAAATCTGGAGGGGTCGGAACAAAGTGAGGAGAGCAGAAAGAATGAAAAGATGTATTTAACAACACTGAAGTGCAACTTCACCACCTGGCATTTTGTTTTCATTTGGTGAGTAAAGCAAACTGTGCTGGCTAACCGGGCTTGGTTAGATGGACAGAGAGGCACAGAGTTATGAGCTTCTGCCCATTTACTTCATGACAGGGTTTTGAGGAGGGCGAACCAGTATTATTTAGTCACAGTGAAGGTGCAATGCTGCTGTAGCGAAAGTGTAAACACAACTTTTCTGATTTCACCACACTTAATGGGTCAGTGGAAATCTTCTCCAAAGTCACACGCAAGTTTATTATTTGGTGCTTTTTGACAGGTTTCACTTCATAATGTGACTCTGCAAGCAAATGAAACCCAGTTTGCTAAGGGATCTCACACTGAGGCGATACCCTCTACAAAATATATTTTTTACAAGGACAACCACACTTCGTTGTATAATAGATAAAGATCATTTTGACAGATTCAGCATCAATATATTCTCAAACTTTCCCACTTCCTTAATTGAGGGCATGTAGGTAAAAAAAAAAAGGCTCCTTCCTGGGTCTGAATGACTTCTTGGAAATTGTATGGATATCAGAACCTACAAGTTCCAAACCAGATCTCCCATTTTAGTCATGTAAATGGGTTTAGATTTACATTGGATTGGAAAATGAGCCAAAGAAGTGGTCAACCAGTACTCAGCCCACTTTAGTTTCTGCCCCTTTTTCCCACCATCATTGCCAGCATCCAGGGGAAGCATCCAGCTCAAACAAACAGGAATATGGGTGGGTGGGGACATCCTGCATACCATTTCCTGGTCTGGCATTGGTTTCAACCAATGCCTGTGAAACAGGCAGTGGTGTTGGGGAGAATCAGGTGCAGGTAGTGGTTTACTCAAACAGCACAAATAAATTAATTTTCATTTCCTCTGTTGGCACTTTGAATGAATTATTCTAAGTTTTGTTTCCGCACCTCCTCCCAGCTCCACGACTTGCACCAATGGGAATCCACCTAGCTGACATTTTTGGAAGGTGAGAACAAAGAGGACACCAGCAGTAGAATGATGATCGGGTCAGATAGGTTACCTCCCAATAATACCTGCAGAGGCAGACATAGAGTTCTGAAAACACCCCTATTCCAAAGGAATCTGGGCACCAGACTTAAAGACCACACAAAGTTAAGCAAACATCTGATTTAGAATCATGTTAGATAGTTCTTCTGAAGAATTCCAATTACAGTATGCCATGCTTCATGAAAGGGTGGTTAGCCTGTGTACCCGATCAGCCATACCCATCAAGGTGCCAAGCATATGGCCAAGGCTTGATTCAGCTATCTGACCATGGCTACGGGGCACAGCTTTCACAGGCTCCATTACCACAGGGTAACTGGAGCCGGGCCATCAATGGCAGGCACCAATGCAGCTGGTTGAAGCGAGCATAGGAGTGTAGTGGTTTTGTTACTGGACTAGTAACCCACAGAATGAGAGCTCAAATCACACTATAACAGTTTGAGATTTGAATACAGTTAAAAATTAACCTGGTATCAGTAAAAATGACCATGAGGCTGTTGGATTGTCATAAAAAATCCAAATAGTTCACTGTCTTTTAGGGGAGGTAAGCTGCAACCCCTGCCCAGTCTGATTTGTGTATGACAACAACAACAACAACTTGCATTTATACAGCACTTTGAATGCAGTGAAATGTATCAAGGCGCTTCTCATGTCCTACCACTGTGATCAACTTTTGCAGCCTAGCAAGTGGTTAGTACCAAGTGCAGTTGTATCAAATTGTTTGAGCAACTTGGCAAGTTAAGTTTGCCAGCAACAGCCACAACCGAAAGTCGGTTGGGGCTCCGATGCCCCATGTAACTGTTGACGCACACTACCCAGGGTCACAGCCACTCAGTGAAAAGCCAGAGGGCTACCAGAACTGCACCCAAACACATCACCATCCTTTAGAAGAGCAAGGGCAAAAATCAGAAAGAATGTAAAACCTACAACAGAAAGTAAGGTACCCTGTTTATATTGTAGCAGATGGTAAATGGCAGATGGATTCAATGCCAACGGCTGAAAATCCAATCTAGGACTATCATTTTCTTGATCCTCTTAGCTTGTAATGCAAAACCAGTTGAGTCCTGGGCAAATAAACAAATTGACTTTACTGTATCGCTTTCACCATACCACCCATCCCGTGTGAGCCCCCTTAAGCCCTTCAGGTACCCCAAGATGGGCTCTTCTCCACATTGAATGAGGAACGGGAGGTGGATAATCCAACAGCAGATCACAAGGCTCCTGAAAAATGGACCTGTGCTAGTGTTGGCTGTATGGGGTTCCAGCATTTAGATTAGTGCCTGCTGTGTCAGAGTTGGATCTGTTGGCAACATTCTTGTCTCTGAATGCTGATTCAGGTCCCACACCAGACACGAGCATATTATCTAGGCAGGCACTGAGTGGTGCACTGTTGGAGACACCACCTTTTGGACGAGATGTGTTCCTACTGAACTGGACATAAAAGATCCACTATTTGAAGATCAGGGGAATTCTCCCAACGTCCTGGCCAATACTTATCCCTCAAACAACTTCACTAAAGTAAAAAGCAATCTGCTTTTTGCTGTTTGTGGGATCTTAACTGTGCACAAATTGGCCAGCACTTTTGCCTACATAACAATAGTGATGACACTTCAAAATATACTTCACCAGCTGTGACGCATGTTGGACGCCTCAGGAGGTGAAAAATGCTATTTACAGTCATTGCCTCTCATGTAAGGAAAAAGTGATTTAGAAAGATGTTTGCAGGCTGACAGTACAGCCATTGCAGCTGTCAATGTACACATGCTGCTTTTGTGGAGATAGGGATGAACAGTCACATGGGGTGAACCCACACAAAGCGGACAGTCTTTTCCCCTCTCTCAGCCACCCATAATCTTAGCAGTTTAAGAGAAGAGTTACTCATTCATTTTTAGAAATAAAGAGTTATTTTATTATTAGACTTACTTTATTATTTTAGCACTCAAATCCAGCCTGCAGCAAAAGATTGCCCTTTTAACACTGGAATCTGTTGCTTCAGAATATTCTGGAGACACACGGGCAGCAGAAACCCCGGGAAATTCTATCTAATCTGATCAAAGTTCAATGAGCAGGATACCGAACAGTGGAAGGTTTACTGTTCTCCCGTGACAGAGTTTATTGGAGGCTGGGAGGACCATCCATTCAAGTATAATAAAACCTACGCCAATTTACTCAAAGGCTCAGTTTGCGATGTAAATGTGCAAAATAACTATGGCTCTCAGTTCAACTGTCGACCTTGGGTTTTCAATCAAGATGGCAGTGGGTGAATCGACATCTGGCCTCAGTGCCTTCTAGTTTGAGTAAGGGAAACTCAGTCAGATTTCTCATAATTCAGTGCATGCTCCAAAGCCCTTGCTCAAAATACACTGGCCAATCAATTCTGCATTTGAATGCCGGCATGAAGAACATTAAAGACAGCACCTCGGGTTGATAAGGCCAAAGAAAGACTTGCATTTATACACCATCTTTCATGAACTTGGGATGCCCTGAAACAATTTACAGTCAGTGAAGCACTTTTGAAGTATAGTCACTGGTATAATGTGGGAAACACAGCAGGCAATTTGTACACAGCAAGCTCCCACAAACAGCAATGTGATAAATGGCCAGATAATTTGTTCAGTGATGTTGGTTGAGGGAAAAATATTGAGAGGTCCTAGGGTTGTGAAAGGCACTATATTAATGTACGCCTTTCTTTCCTTTGAATGAATGTTTTGATTTTGTTCCCCCCACCAATTCATAAACTGATCATGACTATTGAGCCAGGTTTAACGAGACCATTGCATCAGCCAAGGCAACTTACCCACCCTCTCTGTACGAACATTGTAAAGTAATGTGCAAGACGTCACTATGACAACACAGCCCCTTTTGAGAACACAAATTTCCATTTGAATGCTGTGCCTCAGGGGAATTAAAGGGGTGGTGTCCAAATACAGGAGAGCGTTCGGGCAGGCTCCAGTCCCACAACTGCCAACTGTGAGAATTGTGCAGCTGCGCTGTGTCCTGGGCTGTGTGCCACTATAAACTACTGTGCCCCTGTTGCAATGTCAACTTTGCAAAAGTACATTTTAAATTGACGCTTAAATGACAAGAAATATTCATTTCAAACATCAGAAACAACATTGCGCATTTTCTTAATTCTAAAATCATACAGCAGAGAAAGGAGGCCATTCAGCACCTGTGCTGGCTCTCCAAGAGAGCTACCAATTTGTTCCAGTCTCCCGCTTGTCCATATTTTTTTTCCCTTTTTAAATAGAAATCCAATTCTCTTTTGCAAGTTACTATTGAATCTGCTTCCACCACCCTATCAGGAAGTGCATTCACAACAACTTGCTGCATTAAAAAAAGTCCTCTTATCCCTGTGTTTTAAAAATCTGTCCTGGTCATCAGCACTCCTGCCAGTGGAAACAGTTTGTTATTTACTCTATCAAACTGATGATGATTTTGAATGCCTCTGTACAGTAAATCTCCCTAGTCCTTCATTGCTCTGAGGAGAGCAACCCCAGCTTCTCTCATCTTACCACATAATTAGCCAGAATAAAAAACAGATACAGGGAGACTCAGCAAAGCCATGCCAGGGCTGTAGATAAACCAAAGATTTCCCGTTGCCCAGTGCATACTCCATACCCTGGCTCACTGAGTGATGGGAAATCAATTGCATTTGAATGTCTGCAGAAAGATGGAAAGTCATCGACCTGAAATGCTAACTTGGTTTCCGTCCCCACAGCTGCTTCCTGACCAACTTGCTGAGTATTTCCAGCATTTTATTAAAGGCTCAGCTTGATCAAGTCATTGAAAAAAAAAACTAACGTAATTCAATATACGAGCCAAGAGCCAATGATGAGCATATATAATATCTAATAAGATCCATTATGTGCTGTATTGGGCTCCACACTATTAACATTGAGATTTTAGAAAGGGTACAATGTAGATTCACAAGAATACTGCCTGGTATGAGGACATATAAATAAAACAGACTAGAAAAGTTGAGTCCTTTTACCATTTGAACAATGCAGATTTAGAGGACGTTATGATTGGAATATTTAAAGTAAAATTATGGAAGGATCGGATACAGTAGATAACTACTAGAAATTATTTATATCTAAGTGTTCTGGAACCGGGGCCAAAGGATAGAAAATTAAATGCAAAATATTTAGAACAGACAAGAAACTTTCTGTTACACTGAATTGTGAGGCTGTAGAATTCACTTGCAGGGTCAGTGGCTGAGACAGAAATATTGTCGTCTCTGAACAGTAAATACTGGTAGGGACGAATGGCCTGTTTGCATGTTGCAACTTCGATGTCTGACTAATGGCAAGAATGGAATATAAGAAGAAAGCTGAAGACAGCAGCAATAGCTTGCATTTACACACAGCATCTTTGATTATGCAAAAAAAAACCCAATAAATGTCACGTCAACACTTAACATTAGGAGGGAGTGACCAAAAGTTCAGTTAAAGAGGTAGATTTTCAGGAAAGTATTACAAAGGAGGAGAGATGGAATGCGGTATCTGTAGTGATGTTTGTAGATACCTCTTAATCCCTTTTAGCATGGAAAAAAGTCTCTGTATAGATTGACCAATCAATGGGCAAAGGAGGCTCTGATATTACCTATTATACTTTAATTTTCCTGATTCCTTTTTTAAAACCAAGATTTTCCATTGATCAGCCTCAGTGAATTAGGTAATTTTATCGTGGGTTTATTGCTGTCCTGCCCCAGAACCTAAGATAAAAGCTACAGACATTTCTCAGCGCCAGTCCACTGGCCTTGGTTCAGTGCAGATTCTGGGAGGTCCCACTATTTACACAGCAAATTCTGCCTCCTTTAAACAGACAAGACCTGCAGATCCAGTTTTTCATGGACCCAGTGATTCTGCCACTGGGATAAGGGAGCCAAATTTAATGCAAATCCGAGGACACAATCACAGATGCTGAACTGCCGGAGCCTTCAATAGTAAAATAGCTGTAGTCTCTCCTGCTGCAGGATCATGGAGAGACACTAACACAATGCAGGTGGGTGAGAGAGTCACCAGAGAATGCAGGGACCTTGTAGGGTCAAAGAATTGGTGGCCATGTTACTCTCTCGCCCACTGATTATTAATATTAATCCATGCAGGCCACCAAAGGAACTACTTCCAGACGTTTTCCAGTGTCTCTGAAAATCATTGAAACCTTGATGCAGTGAGAACTCCCCAGAGCATTTTATGTCCCTGCCTCGACCAGAATGCCATGTACTTATCGACTTCCCACAACCATACCATGGACATTGTGAATTTACTATGGAAGATAAAATGAAGAGAGGTAATCTAAATGGTAAGAAAAAAGATTTGCAAGTCATGTGACACCTTTCACAACCTCAATGTCCCAATGCACTTTACAGCCAATGAAGCACTTTTGAAGTGTGATTACTGTTGTATTACAGGAAACAGGACAGCCAATTAGTGTGCATGATTAAAAAACAGGAAGGAGATAATCGAAACAAATAATCAGTTTGAATGATGTTGGCTGAGGGATAAATATTAGCTGGTGCATGGTAGAGATCTCCCCCCTTTCTCTTTGAAATAGCTCGATGAGATCTTTCTCATCTACCCAATAGGGTAGAAGTTTAACGTCTCCGCTGAAAGATAGGACCTCTGACAGTGCAGCATTCCACTAGTGTCAGCCTACATTAAGTGCTCAAATCTCTGGACTGAGGCTGCAGCCCACAACCTTGTGACTTAAAAGCCGAGAATGTCATTATTGAGCCACAGCTGAGAAGTGGGTGTAGAAACAGAGTGTCCTGGGGGTGTATGGACACAGATCTGTCAAGGTGGCAGGACCAGTTGAGAAGGCTGTTAAAGGAACGCATATGGGATCCTTGGCATTAATAGAGGAATTGAGTACAAAAGCAAAGACGACATGTTAAACCTTTATGAATCTTCAGTTCAGCATCAGCTGGAGTATTATGTTCAATTCTGGGCACCACACTTCACAAAGGATATCAAAGCCTTGGAGAGGGTACAGAAGGGATTTGCCAGAATGATATGAAAGACGAGGGATTCAGTTTCTGGAGAGACTAAAAAAGCTGAGATTGTTCTCCTTGGAGCAGAGGCGATTAAGAGGAGATTTAATAAAGGTGTTCAAAATTGTGGGGGGTTTTGATGGAGTAAAAAGGAAGGAAAATCTGTTTCGTGCAGGTAGCAATTTTGGTAACCAGAGGAGAAGTTGCTTTACGTGGTGTTATGATGAGCTGGGGCAGGCATGACGGGCTGAATGGCCTCTTTGTGCTAAGATTCATTGGTTCTCGGATAGAAGAGAAAACCAAACCTGCATTCCAGCACACACACACTGACACCACAAATATGGTCCGTGTTACATTGGGCACTACATTCTCAAAGGTACTGTATAATTCTTTTGTGTCCATTCCTCTGTTGAGATTTTTTTCTATATTAAAAAGCACTATTAAAATGCAAGTTTTAGGAGTTGTTGAATGGTAAAGACCTTCCAGAGATTAAATTCAGTTCCTAAATAAAAGATCTGGCAACAATGTTGTCAAAGGCTCCAACCATATCTGCGGACAACTGGAAACCTTGTATTATCGGAAATTAGAAATCAGAAAACACCAGACAATCCAAACTTCAAAAAAAAACACAAGCCATTTCAGGGTCTGGACTCTGTGCCACAGCTGGCTGTTTCATCCATTACTGTTTGGCTATCAGAAACTCAAGGGCAGGTTGTGTCAGGGACAGCAACTTTCTATTCCTGAACAAATGCTACATTTCGCATCAATGTGGCTGCAATCAGGAAACAAGATTACACAAGTTCATCCAGGGAGTTGCTGCAGCTCAGCTTTTAAAGGGGCATCCAACTTAGCTGCATTCAAAGGATTTCTCCGAGCAGCCTGTCCGTTCTGAAAACTTTCCGTCACAGAAACTACTCTAAGATACTGTAGAGATGAATAAATCTACAATAAATGTCAGCCATGGCTCAGCTGGTAGCACTTTTGCCTTTGAGTCAGAAGTTGTGTGGTTCAAGTCCCACTCAAGGACTTGATCACAAAAATTTAAGCTGACACTCCAGTGCAGTATTGAGAGCATTTTGCACAGTTGGGGGTGTCATCTTTCGGAGGTGGCTCTGGCTGCCCTCTCAAGTGGATCTAGAATATCCAGCATCAGTATTTTGAAGACCCTGGTGTGCTGGCCAGTATTCATCCTTCAAGCAACATCACAAAAAAAAACCATCATCTGGTCACTATTAGATTGTTGATAGTGCAAGCTTGCTGTGCGCAAATTGGCTGTTGCATTTCCTACATTATAACAGTGACTGCACCTAAAAATATTTCATTGTCTGTAAAGCACTTTGGAGACATTCTGTAGTTGCGAAAGGGGTTGTATAAATGCAAATCCTTTTTAAAAAATCGACAGCCCAAACTATTTTCATTTGTGCAGTTCATCATAGGCCCTCAATTTGATTACCCCACCTCAACAAAAACAAAAAAATTAGATAGCAGCTTTAACATCATAAAGTACCACAAGGTGCTTCACAGGAAAGTTATCAGACAAAATCTGACACCAAGCCACATAAGGAGACATTAGGACAGGTGATCAATAGTTTGGTCAAAGAGATTTGTTTCAAAAAGCCTCTTATAAAGAGGTAGAGAGGTTTAAGGAGGGAATTCCAAACCTTATAGCCTCGACTCTGGAGCCTAGCTAATGGTACAGTTGCCCATGACTGGGTGGGTGGGTGGGGGGAGGGCAGGGACACGTAAGCGACCAGAATTGCAGGAACATAGTTTCCAGAGAGCTGCCACAGGATACAGAAATAGGGAGGAGAGGGATCATGTACTGATTTGAACCCTCATTGAAGAAGCACTGTTAATACTGGCTGAACCGAACACAACAAATCAATTAGAAATGGCCAAAGGAAAGATTGAATGGTTCAGTTGGTAAGTGCCCTGCCTGTGCAGGACAGGTCAGAAGGTTCCAGATAACATTGCTGACTTGCGATGATTTAGTCTATTTCATCTTGGTTTCACGCACAGATGGTCCCCTGCTAATGCTGGGCAATGAAAATAGAGGCAAGGTTTTCCTTGATGATCACTAGCCAATGTTCCTCATCCCCAGCAGAAATCAGGTTCACATGAGCGTCTGTACCCTACTGGAGTCACACAAAGAGTGGCTACAGGCAAGAAGGTAGATGTGGAATTATACTTGAGCACAAAACCAGCTTTTGAAAGAACCATAGAATCTTACATCACAGAAAGGAACCATTCATTTCATTGAGAGAAAGAGTGATCCAATTAGTTCCACTCCCTCCTTCTCTTTCCTCCTTTTCAAATATTTATCCAATTCCTTTTGAAAGTTACTATTTAATTTGCTTCCATCATACTTTCAGGAAGTGCATTCCAAATCACAACATCTCACAACATAAAAAACATTCTAATCTCTCATGGTTCCTTTGTCAACCACATTAAATCTGGGTCCTCTGATTACCAAACCTTCTGCCAATGGAAAACATTTGCCCGTATTTACTATCATCCAAATTCCTCAGTTTTGAGCATGACTATTAAATCTCACCTCAACAGTCTCTGCTCCAATAAGAATACACCAGCTTCAATAGTCTTTCTGCCCAACTAAAGTCTTGTGGTGCAGTGGGTCGCGTCTCTGCCTCTGAGCCAGAAGTGCTGGATTAGAGTCCTACTCCAAGACCTGACGGCCACGGAAAGTGTGCTTGAAACGTGGCCAAAACAGATTATCAACCTGTAAATCCTTCCGGTACGCCTATGGCAGACGGTAAGAGCGGGAGAGTCTCCTGGTCAGCCATGTTTGATGTACAGTGGCAGTCCTCAAATTATAGCCTCGGGAAACAGGCTAGCGACCTGTTCTAGGAAAAACTAGCCATGGAAACAGACATAAGCACGTTCTTTGTCTGCCTCATATGTCACCAGAGACAGGAAAAAGTTTCTAAATCTAAAGTCCCTCATCTCTTGTACAATTCCCAAAGCTTCTTCTGCACCCTCTCCAAGGTCTTGACATCCTTCCTAAAATATGATGCCCAAATTTGGAAACAATACCAATCACTGATTCAAACTCAGTTAGAGTGAAGATTTAACTTCCTCACTTTCGATTAGAAATTTATACTATGCAAGTTAAAAAATGCAAGAAACAAATGGTGAGTACACAGTTAAAATAGTGGAAGGTTGAAAGTGTAAAATGCACAGTCAGGAGCTGAGAAAAGCCAGGGAACAGTGCATGATTTTAAGCTGAGCTCCTCTGTTGGAAAATTATCCTGATGAAAAAAGTTATGAAAATAGTTAAGGAGAGAGAGATTTTTACATTAGGAAATTGCTATTCAACTAAAGAGGAGGGCGGGTGGTTTCAGTTTCAATGAATGAACTACCACTCCTCCAGTCTGAATCAGCTGCTTTCTATTGTCCATTGCCATTTTAATCTGATTGTTTGTCAAGCTGCTGCTTTCCTGCTTTGTTTTCCATTCCAGGGCCGTCATGAGGAGATTGAGGCCTAAAGATCAAACCAGCGTAACTCAAGACTTGGACCCACATTCCTAAATCAAGGGGATTTATCCCATCTTCCTTCACACTCATCTCGCTGTCATTTTACTAGGCACCACCTTTCAGGGGAGATTTAAATCGGAGACCTTTCTGCTCAGTTAGGTATAAAAAGATTCTATAGCATCTATTTGAAGAGCAGGGGTGTGTCTTGGACAATATGTATCCCTCAACCAACTCCAAAAAAATGATTGTCTGGTCATTTACCTCATGATTATTTGTGGGATCTTGATGTGTACAAAATGGCTGGTGCCTAAGGAAGACTTGCATTTATATCTTCTTCTCCTCCTTAAAACTCCTTTGTGATCGAGGATGACTTGCTTCCACTCCAGTTTGATGGGTTCTGAGATGGCTGATAAGTGCAATCAATGTATGATCTGCAGATTCTGCCATATGCGCAGGATGTGTACTTGAAGGATTGGGGTAGATGAGTGGCTGGGAGGTTTGTGCACTCCCTCAGACACCTCAACAGCGTCTATGCACATTCCCGACACAGGGTACGGCCATTAGGGATGTTTAACCTTTTCAGGGATGCTTTGAGGACAATCCTAAAGTGTTTCCACTGTCCGCTGGGAATCTCCTGCTGCGACCCAGTTCAGGATATAGCAGTTGCTTTGAGAGTCTGATGTCAGGCATGCAAAAGACATGTTCTGCCCAGCTGAGCTGGCTTTGAATGATTAGCGCCTCCATGCTGGGCATGTTTACTTGGGAGAGGACACCGCTGTTGAACTGCCTTTCTTGCCTCCGGATTTGGAGAATCTCGTGAAGGCATCACTGGTGCTACTTTTCCAGTGTTTTGAGGTGCCTGCTGTAAGTTGTTCATGTCTCCAAAGCATATAGGAACGCAGAGAGCACTACTGCCCAGCAAACAAGTACCTTAGTCTTGGATTTAACATCCTGGTCCTCAATTACTCAACTCCTCAGGTCAGCTGAAGGCTGAGCTGGCACACTGGAGGCTATGATGAATTTCATCATCTATGCAAGGAACAGCACCGACCATTGTAAATTGCCCTTTTCGACCTCATAAGGCCTTTGACTGTTAAAATTTATGGAGTTGCCTCCTTAAATTTGGCTGCCTTCCTGAATTTATCATCCTCTCCCTACTCCATGATGACATCCAAGCCCTGATCCTCACCAACAGAACCACATCAGACCTTAGCTCGGTGAAGATTTGGGTGAAACAACCCCCTTCATCTTCCTTACTGCAATACTGCACTCCGCCTCCACCAAGTTACCCACAAGCATGAAAAATAATTTACAGAACAGACGGGAAACAGTTCAACATACGCCACCTTCAATCCAAAACCACTCCAACTTCATTCACAGAGCATCATTATGTAGATGAAGCTCATGTGCGCATCCAATCAGAAGTTGAGGCTACAGGTCACTGCTGACTCCTTCTCTGAAGCATATGAGAAAACGGGCCTATCACTAAACACCTGGACAACTAAGATCCTTTTTTAACCGGTTCCCACAGAACAACACCTTCCCCCACTGCTTAAGATCAATGGCAAGATCCTGGAAAATGTTACATCTCTTGGGAGCCTCCTCTCTGCTTTTTTTATGGCACCTTTCACAATTTCAGGACATCCCAAGTGATTCATAATCAATATAGTACTATTAAAGCATGGTCACAACATTTCAGAATAATTTATTGACTGTGAACCTCTTTAGAAAGATGGGAGGATGTGAAAGGCATGATAGAACTTGTATTTCTTTCTTCACATTAATATTTCTTGGAAGGCTACAGCGAAGACAGGGAGCGGGTGTAAATAATGCAGCTTATACTATAGAACATGGTACATCAGAGAGTCTTTATACTCAATGCAACATCAGAAACATGAGCTAATGACTTTTCCCTCGGTTATTTGCTGGGAGGGGGGCTTTGGCTCCCTAGCTAAGGTAACCCGAATAGACTTTATTCCATTCATCTCAGAAGGTGCAGTTACCCCTGTGCCCAACCAGCTCCCAGTTTCATAGAGGTGTCAATTGTGCTGGGATAGGGTCCCACTGGACACAGGAGTTTCTTGCCTGGCTGATTATAATTCATGTGTATCAGCTATGGTAAGTGCTGACAGGCTGTATGATTAACCATAGCCACAATACACACCCAAACTCAAAAGGGGTCACTGGACAGTCTTCATAACCTCCATAACCCAAAGGCATTGAAGCCAATTAGGAACAGAGGAACATGATAAGGCCATTCAGCCCCTCAAACCTGCTGAAACATTCAATGAGATTATGGCTGATCTGTACCTTAATTCTATTTATATATTTTTGGTACATATCCTTCGATATCCTTACCCAACAAAATTCTACCGATCACATGTTTGAAAGCTCCAATTTTCTCTCAACATTCACAGCCTCTTGGGAGAGATTTCAGATTTCTACTAGCCTTTGTGTGAAACATGCTTCCTGATTTCACTTAAGAACAATTTCCATTTATAAAGTATCTTTAACAATAACAGAAGCATTATTAGATTATTGAGACTAAACCACACAAAGAAATATTAGCACAGATGGCCAAATCCTTGGATTGGTAGGTTTAAGGAGTGTCTTAAAGAAGTAAAAAGAGGTGGAAAAAGGTTGAGGAGTTGGTTTTGTTATTCACTCATGGGATGTAGGCAAGCATTTATTGCCCTCCCTAATCGCCCTTGAGAAGGTGGTGGTGAGCTGCCTCCTTGAACCGCTGCAATCCATGTGGTGTAGGTGCACCCACAGTGCTGTTACGGGGGGGACGACTTCTAGAATGATGACCCAGTGACAGTGAAGAAAGAGTGATATATTTCCAAATTAGGAGCGTGAGTGGCTTGGAGAGCAACTTCCAGGTGGTGGTGCTCCCATCTATCTGCCCTTGTCCCTCTAGATGGTAGTGGTCCTGGGTTTGGAAGGTGCTGTCTAAGAAGCCTTGGCGAAGCCCTGCAGTGCATTTTGTAGGTGGTACACACGGCTGCTACTGTGCGTTGGTGGTGGAGGGAATGAAGGTTTGTGGATAGGGTGCCGATCAAGTGGGCTGCTTTGTCCTGGATGGTGTCAAGCTCGAGTGTTGTTGGATCTGCATTCATCCAGGTAAGTGGGGAGTATTCCATCACACTCCTGACTGGTGCCTTGAAGATGGTGGACAAGCTTTGGGGAGTCAGGAGGTGAGTTACTCGCCACAGGATTTCTAGCCTCTGACCTGCTCTTGCAACCACAGTATTTATTTAGCTAGTCCAATTCAGTTTCTGGCCAATGGTAAACACTCAAGATAGTTATTGCCTGGCACTTGTGTGGCGCAAATGTTATTTGCCCCCTAGCCTGGACATTGTCCAGGCCTCACTGCATTTGGACATAGGCTGCTTCAGTATCTGAGGGATCGTGAATGGCGCTGAACACTCTGCAATCATCAGGGAACATCCCCACTTCGGACCTTATGATGGAAGGAAGGTCACTGATGAAGCAGCTGAAGAAGGTTGGGCCAACGACACTGCCCTGAGGAATGTCTGCGGTGATGTCCTGGAGCTGAGATGACTGACCTCCAACAGCCACAACCATCTTCCTTTGTGCTAGGTATGACTCCAACCAGCGGAGAGTTTTCCAAGATTCCCATTGACTCCAGTTTTGCTAGGGCTCCTTGATGCCACTTTCAGTCGAATGCTGCCTTAATGTCAAGGGCTGCCACTCTCACTTCACCTCTGGAGTTCAAATCCTTTGTCCACGTTTGAACCAAGGCTGTAATGAGATCAAGAGCTGAGTGGCCCTGGTGGAACCTAAACTGAGGATCAGTGAGCAGGTTATTGCTAAGCAAGTGCCGCTTGACAGCACTGTTGATGACCCCTTCCATTTCTTTGCTGATGATTGAGAGTAGACTGATGGGGCGGTAATTGGCCGGGTTGGATTTGTCCTGCTTTTTGCAGCACAGGACATACCTGGGCAATTTTCCACATTGCTGGGTAGATGCCAGTGTTGTAGTTGTGCTGGAACAGCTTGGCTAGAGGCGCTGCAAGTTCTGGAGCACAAGTCTTCAGTACTATTGTCAGGGCCCATAGCCTTTGCAGTAACCAGTACCTTCAGCCATTTCTTGATATCATGAAGAGTGAATTGAATTGGTTGAAGACTGGCATCCGTGCTGCTAGGGACCTCTGGAGGAGACCGAGATGGATCATCCACTCAGCACTTCTATCTGAAGATGGTTGCAAATGCTTCAGCCTTATCTTCTGGACTGATGTGCTGGGCTCTCCCATCATTGAGAATGGGGATATTTGTGGAGCCTCCTCCTTCAGTGAGTTGTTTAATCTTCCACTACCATTCACAACTGGATGTGGCAGGACTGCAGAGCTTTGATCTTATCCTTTGGCTGTGGAATTGCATAGTTCTATCTATCACTTGCTACTTATGCTGTTTGGCACACAAGTAGTCCTGTGCTGTAGCTTCACCAGGTTGATGCCTCATTTTTAGGTATGCCTGGTGCTGCTCCTGGCATGCCCTCCTGCACTCTTCATTGAACCAGGGTTGATCCCCCTGCTTGGTGGTACTGGTAGAGTGGGGGATATGCTGGGCCATGAGGTTACAGATTGTGTTGGAGTACAATTCTGCTGCTGCTGATGGCCCACAGTGCTTCAGGGTGGTCCAGTCTTGAGTTGCTAGGTCTGTTCGAAATCTATCCCATTTAGCATGATGGTAATGCCACACAACAGATGTAGGGTATCCCAATTGTGAATTGCAGGTCTTCGTCTCCACTGGGCTGTGCTGTGATCACTACTATTGATATTGTCATGGATAGATGCATCTGCGGCAGGCAGGTTGGTGAGGATGAGGTCAAGTATGTTTTTCCCTTATTGGTTCCCTCACCACCTGCTGCATGCCCAGTTTAGCAGCTATGTCATTAAGGACATAGCCAGCTTAGTCTATAGTGGTGCTACCAATTGGCATTGAAGTCTCCCACCCAGATTACGTTCTGCACCCTTGCCACCTTCAGCACTTCCTCCAAGTGGTGCTCAACATGGGGGAGCACTGATTTATCAGTTGAGGGATGGGGGGTGCTTTGCGTGATCATTAGCAGGTGGTTTCCTTGCCCATGTTTGACCTGATGCCATGAGACTTCTTGGAGTCTGGAGTCGATGTTGAGGACTCCCAGGGCAACTCCATCGCGACTGTATACCACTGTGTCGCCACCTCTGCTGGGCCAGTCCTGCCGGTGGGACAGGACAAACACAGGGATGGTAATGGCGGTATCTGGGACATTATTTGTAAGGTATGATTCTGTGAAGATGACTATGTCAGGCTGTTGTTTGATGAGTCTGTGAGACAGCTCTCCCAATTTTGGACCCCTCTCAACCAGCTCCTAGATGTAGTAAGGAGGACTTTACAGGGTCGACAGGGCTAAGTTTGCCAGGTGGTCAGTCTGGTTTCATTCCTTTTAGACTTCGTAGTGGTTTGATATAACTGAGTGGCTTTCTAGGCCATTTCAGAGGGCATGTAAGAGTCAACCACATTGCTGTGGGTCTGGAGTCACATATAAGTCAGACCAGGTAAGGACAGCAAATTTCCTTCCCTGAACTAGATGGGTTTTTACGACAATCAACAATGGTTTCACGGTCATCATTAGACTTTTAATTCCAGATTTTTTTTATTGAATTCAAATTTCACCATTTGCCATGGTGGGATTCGAACCCAGGTCCCCAGAGCATTACCCTGTATGCAACCTGTCTTCATATATAAACCACTAAGTCCCAGTATCATCTTGGTGAACCTGTACTGCACATTCGCCAAGGTCAATGAATCCCTCAAACCTGTACACAGTGCTGTACGCCGTTAGGGGTCTGACAAAGACTTGGTAAAACTGAAGTATAACTTTTACCTCCTTGTATTCCAGATCCCTTTATCTAAAGGCCAGCATTCCAATAACCTTTCGATTACTTTTTGTATCCATTAACCAGCTCTGAGTGATTTGTGTACTTGGACTCCCAAATCTCCATGTTCCTCTACAATTCCTAGTTTCTCACCATTCAGAAAATAGTCCTGATTTATCTTACTTGGGTTCAAAGTGGATGGCCTCAGGTGCAGGGCAGCAGTGGGCAGCACCTCTGAGCTCCTAGCAGGGTAAACAGGCCCAGCCTTTGTGAAACGTTCCATGACGTTGACCAAAGTTTAAAAAGACAAACTTGCATCTTTATTGCACCCTTCAAAACCTCAAACCATTCCAAAGTACAGCAAATAATGTATTTTTGAAGTACAATTACTGTTGTAATGTAGGAAACATGGCAGTCAATTTGTGTACAGCAAGGTACAGCAAGCATTAATAGCAATATGACAATGATCAGATATTCTGTTTTCATAGAATCAGAGAAATTTAGAGCACAGAAGGTCACCATTTGGCCCATCATGTCTGTGCTGGCTCTCTGAAAGAGCAGTCATGCTTTGTCAGAAATCCCTGCATTTTGTCTGTAACCCTGTAAGTTCCTCATCCTTAACGATCTGTCCCTCATCCCAGATAATACCCTGATAAATCTATTCTGTACCCTTTCTAATGCTTTTGCATTATTTCCTGATCTGTGGCACCCAGAAATGTCCACAATACTTCAACTGAGGCCACACAAGTAATTTGTAAAGTCCTTAAAAGGCTCTTTTAGTTTTATATCTTATTCCTTTATTCATAAATCCATATGCTTTTGTAACCACTTTGTCAACTCGCTGCACCACCTTTGAGATTTTCAAGTCTCTGCGCTCATCTACAATTTTCAAAAAATGTGTAATTTACGGTAAGCTGTCTTTCCATTTTAATCCACGCTTCTCCTCGTTTCACCATCTATGTCACCCAAAAGTCTGTAACTATCTCACTGTCTATCACTTTGCTTGTTTTGTATCACTCTGCGATCTTTATAATGCTGTTGCTCTCTGTACCGGAGTCTAGGCTGCTTGTAAAAATAGAAAAAAAAAGATCAAAATAGTGCCATGGGATTTTTTAACCGCCTTACAGGGCAGAGAATGGTTTAATATCACACCTAAAAGACAGCATCTCTGCAATGCAGCACCCCTCAGTCCTGCACTGTACTTTCAGCCTAGATGAGTGCCTGGAGTGAACCCACAATCTACTGACTCAAAGGCTAGCAATTTAACATTTAAAGCTCGGTATCAATGAAAATTTCACAGGATTGCCGGTGACCAGCTTCACATCTGTCTCTCACCTCCTTCCCCTTTTGCATGTTTGCTTCAAAACAGTGTGGTGTGTGGTTTGGTTTTAAGGGAAAGACTCAAATTTGATAATTTAAGATATAAAGAAAATATTCTTCCACTTCATTGCTCAGCTTAACCCACTATTCTAGGATGAGATCAGCTAAAAACTATTTATAAATTTGACATTAAAGAAAAGTCAAAGATCAGTGAAACAAAACAAAAACACAGCACATTTTCTAGATTCGTAAGGGACCTGCTGGCATTGTCAAGCTGAGGCTCTGAGGAACATAACTGACCCATACACATGTTGCATTTAACACACAGCCATTAGAAACAGGAGGTAGCAGTATCAGGCATGTTTACAAAGTGACAGGCCTTATTTCAAACGATACTAGCAGCAAAAAAGTTACTTAAAATTAATTCTAATTCTAAGAATATAAGAACAGGAGGCCTTTCAGCCCATCTAATCTGTCCCACCATTCGATTGTAGAACATGTATCATGTAAGATCTGTATCTTAACTTTTATTTACCTGCCTTGGATTCGTAATCTTTCATACCTTTACCCAAAATACTTTATCAACCTCAGTTTTGGAATTTTCAATTGACCATCAGCCTCAAAAGCTTTTGGTTGGAAGGTTCCAGATTTCCATTACCCTTTGTGTGAATAAGTGCTTCCTGACATCACCCCTGAAATGGTCTAACTCGAATTTTAAAGTTATTCTCCCTTGTGCTAGATACTCCCAAGAGAGAAAATAGTTTCTCTCTGATCTATCCTATCATTTTAAAAACCTCAATTAGATCACCCAGACTGGAAGCTCAAATTTCTTTATGTCAAGGGGCTTTATGGGTGTCCAACGCACGACATGATTAGAGCAGTTAAAAGTTTGAACAAAACTCGAACAGACACTTAAGGATCTTCTTGCTTTTTCATCCTCACATTGCAAATCAGCCGTGGCTCAACAGGTAGCAATCCTGCCTCAGTAGGTTCTGGGCTCAAGTCCCACTCCAGAGAGTCGATCATATAATCTGAACTGACACTTCAGTGAAGGGCAGGGGGGAGATTGTTGTGTGAAAATTGGCTGCTGCATGTCCTACATCGCAATAATGACCACACTGCCAGAAATACTTCACTGGCTGATACGTTTTGGGACATCCTGTGGTTGTGAATGGCACAATATAAATCTGATGTAGAAACACACTCTGGGAGGCTTCTTAGTCAAACAAAACATACTTTATTTACATGAGAGCTTCCATGGCTGCTTGTGTCCAGCCAGCCCCTCATACAGCCACTTTTCCCGAGGAACCGCCTCCCTAGAATTTATTCCCCTGTGCAAGCCACACATTGGTTGAACAAGTCACATGATGCCTACTCAGTTGAACTGGTCTTAAAGTGACAGTCATCACATCTGAGTCCTTGCTTTAAGTTGCTAATGCAGTGAGAAGATTCTATTGGAATGTTAGAGGTTTTCGCACAGGCATTTCTGGGGTTTCCAGAAACTACATAGAAACCCTTCTGCAGTAAATATAAATAACATATTCATGCATTTTTAAAAATTCCCACATTCCTTAACAATGGCAACTAAAAACACCCTGGGAGCTGCCTTTCCAGTTTGAGCTGGTCAACCCCACCCCAATGCCATCTGCCAATGCTTACCATCCCCAAGTAATGCAATGTGACACACAAGGAATTGGAAAATCACCAGCAACTTTCAACCCACCCATTTCCCAGAAGCCTCTGCCGCTTCCACAGAGCTCTCACAGATTTTCTGTTCGGTAACTGTACCTAAAAATTAAAAGTCCATCCTTTGCAGGCTTCTACAATCTCAATATAAAACAAACCAGAAACAAAGAAAACTAACCACTCCTTTTTGCCCTGTCCCAAGTTAAACATAACCAGCAGTAGCAATCACCATTTCTTCATCTTCCCTGGCCATTTTACTCTCTCCCGCTGTCATGTGGCTGCTCATAAAACTGCTACCTCACCAATGTGGTCTTCTTGTTAACCTTAGACCCAGATGTTCACATGCCCACATCAGGGAGCCCCAGCCTTTTAGAGCAACGAGTGGCTTCAAAACCAGATCTGATTCACATCAGCACAAGTCCCACATACACAGGAAAAGCAAGATTTCCCTCTCACACAGAAGATCGAAGCCCCTTCCTTTTCCCTTCTCAAGTTAGGGAAATTGCAACTGTTCAGAATTCCTGGGCTTGGATGATGGCTGAAGGCAGGTTTGCAACTGGTGAAGAAAAAATGCTGCTCCCCGAATGTTGGATTTGATTCCATCGAGGAGCAGCATTTTTCATGCCCGGACATTTAAAGATTCAAGAATGCAAATAAGTGTGCAAGGAAAGGAGCCAGTAGGAGCTTAGTCAGCCCCATCAAAGCATCCTTGGGATGCAGGGATCTTGGAGAGTGGTGGTTTTGGGAAACAGATGGAGGTGGGGGAGCCATGAGATCTTTAACTTGTTTACCATATGTAGGTTGGGTGGCAGCGTGCACCGATTTTCTGTGTCTCACATAACTACTGTTGCTAAATGCTATTTAGAAATGTATTCTGTAACAGTAGCATATATCTGACACCATGGGGCGGAAATTCCTGTGGGGACGAAATTGGAAGTTCACCCGAAATGCACCTATTCTGCTGATGTCTATCAGCACTCAAATTTCTTGTTAATCTCATTAACATAAGCCAGAACCTAAAAATGGACATAAACAACCAGAAATCAGAAAAATGAGGAAGATGTAGAATGCGAACTGTATACGAAATTCGAAACCATCTAGCTATCATTCAGGCACACTAAGAACAGCATGTTTAAGGTCCTACAACCAGGAAAGCGCTTCCATTTTTAAGGGGATTCAAACTGCAGCATAAAAACATTCGAACAAACACAGAAAATACAGAGCATGACTTAGTGAGGAGAAATAAATGCACAAAAACACAAGAAAAAATTACTTTGCTTTTGGCTGTGGATAAAATTCTGGATGTAATTTTACACCAGTTTTAAATCGGTAATTGCAGGAAATTTGTAGGGATCCTTAGCCCGAGATAGTCTTTACAGTGAGCCGGATGCGTTCGAGCACAAGGATTGATAAATGAGTGTAAGAGAAAAGAAATTTGGGTAAAGTGTAATTATGGGCCTAACAAACTTGTACTAAAATATCTTCAAGCTGGGTAATGGTTTTACACCACAACTTTAATGATTTGATGTAAGTACACAAGAAATTCCACCCATTTCTGAAGTTAGGACAGCAGATTCCCCCAGAGTGTGCCAATATTTGTAGTGGTATCTATCTAGTCCATACCCCGTACCAGCCTCATAGTAGAACGAGACTGCAGAGCAAACATTGCGAGGGAGAAGGTGTCGGATCCTGATCCCGATTCAGTTTGAAATGAGCACTTTGCAGCAGGGGACAATGATTGGAGGCAGGTTGCAAGACCATGGTTGGAGAGAAGAAAGCAGGAGCTCCCAAGAAGGGCGCCAAGAAAGTCATCAAAAAGACACCGCTCAAGAGCAACAAGAGGGAGAGCGCCAGGAAGGAGAGTTACTCCATCAACATCTACAAAGTGATGAAGCAGGTTCACCCCAACACCGGCATCTCTTCTCGGGCCATGAGCATCATGAACTCGTTGGTCAATGACATTTTTGAGTGCATCGCGGGCGAGGCTTCCCGCCTGGCCCACCACAACAAGTGGCAAACCATCAGCTTCCGGGAGATCCAGACCGCCATGCGGTTGCTGCTGCCCAGGGAACTGGCCAAGCGCACCATGTCGGAGGGCACAAAGGCAGTGGCCAAGTACACCAGCTCCAAGTAAAAATCTCTCACTGAAAAACAAATAAACCTCCATTCCCCTCTCCACAGATCTAGCTCCCAATTCTGCAGAGACCTTCCAGGCCTGCAAGGTTTAGCATCTCTCATGGGCTATGTGGAGAGTTCTCCTCCTCCCCCCATATATTGTATATTAAAAATTTCTACCCAGCTTCTGCTCTCAATTTCACATCCAGGCCTGGAAGATTTGGGCTTATAGAGCATTGTCCTAGTTTCCATGCCAGTCATGGTTAGAAAGTAAGAGCTTGTATTTCTATAGTATCTTTCACAACCTCAGGATGAGCCAAAGCACTTCACAGCCAATGAAGTATTTTTTGCAGCTTAGGCATTGTTGTGAAGTAGGAAACATGGCAGTCATTTTGCACACAACAAGATCCCCACAAACAGCAATGAGATAAATGACCATTTAATCCACAGGACACCAGGAAGAGCTTCCTGTTTCTTCTTTGAATATGTCACAGGATCTTACACGCCCACCTGAGAGAGGTTTAGTGTCTCATCCAAAAGACAACATCTCAGATGGTGCCGCACTCCCTCAGTCAAGCACCGAAGCATCAATCTGGGTATCGTGCTCACATCTCTGGAATGAGACTTAAATACATGGATTTCTGACTCAGAGGGAAGAGCGCTACTCACTGAACCTCAGCTGACCCAAGGCAGGCAAAGAATAAAGATCATGTCTGCTGTGAAGACAGTATGTGCTCAAAAAGCTTTTTCATTGTAAAGTTATTCCTACCGTTGCAAACTGATGCTATTAAAGAGATTGATAAACAAATTCACAAAAGGCATCAATTGACCATAAATAAAAATGACTGACAAGAAAACAAATATGGAGAATCCTGGGCACTACGCTCTGTCACAGCCCTTAATTTATGGCTGAGAACTTGAAGTAAACAACTGTCAATGTTGAGAAGTCCACAGTCTGCCCTTTGCCCCAAGCATTCACACCTGGGATCTGAGGAATTTGTGCTTTTACTGTAGCAGTCAAACCCCACCCTGCTCACACTCCCGCAAAAACAGGACCCACACAGCAAAGCAGTTTCCTTCCAGTCAGAGAATACAGTTTTTTTTCAGTTGAGCCACTTTGCAAGTACAGCAAGAACCAGAGGCAGGGGGCCATTCAGCTCCTTGAACGTGCTATGTCAAGAATGGCACAGACCTGAATCCAGGCTTCCTTGGAGGTCAGAGTCTGCAATTAAGATAAACCATTCCCCCTACACCCACCCCCCCCACCTCAATTTTTCTCCTCCTCTTCCAAAGGTGATAATTTTCTGCTGCCCTTATAGTACCTCCTCCAAAATGGCTTTACTTCACGAGTGCTATTGAACTGTGGAAGTGTCAAGATTCAGCCCAAACCTGTTCTCAGCTGAAACCCCCACACACAATAGCAGAGGTCTGGTGATTGGAATCAGGAGTGGGAAACTCTTTCGAGTTATCAACAGTCGCAGATTGCAACTCTATCGAGTACAATCAAAGTTCTTGGTTTCCGGGAGTGGGACATGAACCCACAACCCTCTGATTCAAAGGCGAGGGTGCTATGAACTGAGCCACAGCTGACACCTCATCAGGAGTGGGAACTTGGTGTCATTCTCACCACCTCCCAAAAGCACTTCCCTAATGCAGAAACACTGTAGCCAATGGCAGTACCAGAACTGGCACTCAGGCCACCACTGGGAGATGGGACCTGAGACTGGCTACTCCAGATGGCCTCTGCTCAGCCACAGACAGCTTTAAGTAATGGCCAACAGGAAAGCTGACCAACAATTTAGATATTAAAGTGGGTACACTCCAACCATCTTTACCTCCTGTCTGCAAGGACACTTTCGTTAGGAGACAATGAACAGTATAAATTGTGGCAGCCTCTGAAAACATTTCAATCAACTCCAGGTTCACATACATTTTTAATCTGCTGCAGAAAGGCTATTGCGGGTCTCAAAGGATTCCTGTACTGTTGGAGTTAGATACAGTAGCTGTTTGTAGAATGGAACAATCACTGTTGCTGCTAATTTGAAGAGCAGTTTTCTAGCAATTTAAAAGAAAATTATCCAAGTTTACGCAATGTTTTGAAAACTCTAATTTGTCCTCATCAATTGGAAATAGTTTTTTTTAAAAAGTTACAAGTTTTAGATGAGGGAAATGTAAGACAAAAGGAAACAAACTGTACAGAAAAAGACAGACTTGCGCTTATATAGCGCCTCTCACAACCTCAGGATAAGTATTTGTTCAGTATTCCTGGGGTCTTGGGCATCAGCATGAACAACATTAGACACATTCTACAACAACTTGTATTTATATCATGCGTAATGTAGCAAAATGTTCCAAGATGCTTCATAGGAGCACAACCGGTCAACAATTGACACTGAGCCACATTAAGGAGAGATTAGAGAGGGAAACCAAAAGTTTGGAAGAGGTAGATTTTAAGCAGTATCTTAAGTTTAATGGCGGGAATTCCAGAGTTTAAGGCCTAGGCAGCTGAAGGCACAGTTGCCAATGGTTAGGGGCAAAGGAAGTCAGGAATGCACGAGGGGCCAAAATTGGAGGAACGCAAAGTTCTTGGGAGGTTGTAGAGCTCGTGGAGGTTACATAGATAGAGAGGGTGATGCCTTAGAGGAGTTGGAACACCAGGATAAAGAATTTTAAAACTGGTGGTGGACTGGAGCCAACATAGTCAGCAAGCACAGGGACAGGATAAGTGAAAGGGACTTGATACAAGTTGGAATTCAGGGGCAGAGTCTTGGTTGGGCTTATGTTCATGGAGATATTCTGACCTGTGGCAAGCTTGATCACACACTTGCTCTATGTAAAACAATTGATTTTACATCTCTCCAACCGTTCCAATTTTCTCTTGTTTTGGGGTTCACTTGGCAATTCAAATATCAATTGTTGAGTGTGAGCACAGACAGCAAGCTATTCACTTACAGGGGGCTTTGCAGCTGAGTTTGATCCTGCCTACCTATGGGCATTCTCTAACAAGTATCACTGGATCAAAAATCCTGGTTCATTAGAGACTCGGCAGGAGACTGCTGTGCCTCTTGCCAAGATTAGCTAACTCAGAATAGGTCAAAAATGTGATCCTGGGCTATTGTGACATAATTCACGTTACGTGGTACTTTGCATTTCAAAATAAAACCGACAGGTGTTACAAAAATAATTACTTTTGGGGAAAAAAACAGGTATCTTTTTAGAGAAAAATGAAACAAAAAAAATCAGCCTGATCCCTGCTCCTGATCATTACCCCTGGGCTTCAACGGGAGTGGCAGGGACAAGTTTGGCTTTGCGGACCCTCATGATCATTGACCCTGTCAACAGAAAGCATGCATACTTGTCAGCCATGGACGGGCTGCTGTTAACAGCAAGACCCTACGTCAGGATCCAAGACTCTTTACCCCAAGCATGCAAGACCAGTGTGTGGGAGATTATGCCCCAGAGTGCGAGAGAGCATACCCCAGAGTTTATCCACAGGGTGAGGGTCAGTGTCTCATAGTGGAGGGGAAAGGAGGAAATTAGAGAGAAAATAAAACTGACTTCTGCAAGTCACAAGGGAACCTGAATATTGGGTGGGGTGCAATCAAATATTTTAAGAGAGGGCTTGCCCATGAGACACACCTGTGCATTAAGCTATTTGGCACCGACTCTGCTCTTCCCCCATTAGTGTTCAGGCTGTATTTTTAAATCCAAAAGCTTTCTCCAGTGTTATAACTTGGGATTCCTACAGATCATTTAATCTGAGCCTCCTTCAACAGTTATTTTTAAATTACTTGAAGTATATGAGCTCTCCAAGTGGTATGGTATTCCATACCTCAGCACAGAAATCTCTCAATGGAAGGAAGATAAATGATAGGGCCCAGGTCTAGACATTTCTGTATACTAAAGGACGCTTTATTCCATGTGCTGAACTTAGCCACCCTCGAGAGAACTTGACTGACCCAAGGGAAGCTGCCATTTTGAGTCAATCCAGTCATCTGGGGTCTGGGGTCATATGAAAGAAGAGAGCATGGATGGAAGAAAAATAAAATGATCTTGGTTCTGCCATTTATGAATGAGAGGACACATATGGAGGGAATCTCTGGTTCAAAACCCAAACCTATTCCATGATGACACACTGGGAAAGCAGGTCATTGACTGGCATGGTCAGGAGGGGTCTTAATGTAAAAGGAGAAAAATACTCCACAGGAGCTACTTTTCTCATATGTTGCCAGATTTCTTCTGCATGCTCAGTTCCAGCTAATGTTGGAGTCCTCAGCTAAACACTCAGGGTCAATCATCAATAATGCTATGGAGTCTGACTGGGGGACTGTTAGTTAAAATGTGTAAAAAAAAACCTTTCCCAATGGGAAAGGGCACACTGCTCTGGAAATATTACAGGCTCCAGTTTTAGCTCCTTGGCCACTTGAGAATGAAGCACATTAGGTTCAAAATCACTAGTGGCCATTTTCGCAAACCACCACTCCCCTCCCTCCCTTTCAGCTGACTTCATACACACAGCTAGAAAAGAAGTGTACAATTTTCAGAATTGTCTTTTAACCCAGTCCATTAGGTGTTGACAGATGCCACTAGATGCATGGTTGCCTACACCCTCCCTGCCAAACTAACTGCTATTAATCCTTCCGAAATTTCCAAAAGGTTTCCCAAAACGGACATTTACCAGGATACAACCATAACTGAGCATGTATCTGGAAATTTTACCTACATTCTTCATTAAATTAAAGTACCTTCAACCCTTCCCCTTCACATTCCTTCAAACCATATCAAAATAAAAGCACAGAACACAATGCCAAATGAAGTCACACTGAAGGTTCCTTGGTTTTTCAATGCAATGTGACTCAGTAGTGACCTTGGATCTGCATATTGGATAGAATGGAACGTTTTCACTATGAATGTAGTGTGGAGCTTCCCACTACAGAATTCCAGACTCTCACGAAAAATGAAAACTCAAAAGCATCTATTCTTGTGTATGGAATTTAAAAAGAGTCCTATTTTGGTTGTCCTACATCTCCAGACACCAGGTTAAATATATGGTAGCCATTTGTCTCGTAAGATGATGGTTTGCGCGGTGGTGGTCAATTCTTAAGTGTGGTGTGGCTCTGTATCTCCAGTCTGGCATAGCAGACTCTGGCATGGCAGTCTCTGCCACATTTGCTGCAGGGTAAGGCAGTGGGCTGAGAAGGTGCATGATTGTCTGGTGTCTGTTTTCTCTGGGCCCTCTTCTCAGCCAGCTGAGCTTTTCATTTCTGCTCACCTCTTCCAATGCCCTTCCAAACAGTCAGCATCCAGAGGTCATGGCCATCAGCAATTCTCAGTGTCAATTGCCCTCTTGATGCTGATGGGTCAAACCAAACTCTTTACAGGCATGAGAGCCTGTCCATTTGCCACTGAAGGTGGTCCTTGGCATGGAATGCAGTGTGACATCGTCAGTGTAGAGCAACTCTCTAAATACACCACAAGGATCACAGTGATATCATGAGGATGTATTCCTGAAGCTTTCATCCAAAGAACTCCCCAACCCAGGCTGTCTGTCTTCACCCATATTTTAAGAAGCAAAAATGTTCAAAGAAAATGGGAAAAAAATTCACACATGTTTTTGTTATTGATTTTTCTTCCAGGTCATTTGCTGCAGTGTCTGGGGGGGGGGGGGGGGGTCAACCTTTAATTTCTGGAGTCTCCTGGACTATCTTTTCTGAACCCATTGTCTAACCTTTTATCTCCAAAGCACATAGTGCTGCCCTTTGACCCTAACTGAGAAACAAGCCACAGCTTCCTGTTATGACAAGCACCTTCTCCTTACACTACACATAGCAGAAATATGCAGTGCATACGAACATACAAATTAGGAGCAGTAGTAGGCCACTCAGCCCCTCAAGCCTGCTCTGCCATTCGATAAGATCGTGGCTGATCCGATTTTAACCTCAACTCCACATTCTCGCCTACTCCCGATAACTTTCCACCCCTTGCTTATCGAGGGTCTATCTAGCTCTGCCTTAAAGATATTCAAAGACTCTGCCTCCACCACCTTTTGAGGAAGAGAATTCCAAAGTCTCACAACCCTCAGAAAATTTTTTTCCTCATCTCTTTCTTAAATGGGCAACCCCTTATTTTAAGACAGTGGTCCCTAGTTCTAGATTCTCCTGCAAGGGGAAACATCCTTTCCACATCCACCCTGTCAAATCCCCTCAGGATCTTATATGTTTTTACTCTTCTAAACTCCAGCGGATACAAGCCTAGCCTATCCAACCTTTCCTCATAAGACAACCCACCCAATCCAGGTACTGATTTAGCAAACCTTCTCTGAACTGCTTTTAATGGCATTTATATCTTTCCTTAAATAAGGAGGCCAAAACTGCACACTGTACTCCAGATGTGGTCTCACCAATGCTCTGCATAAGTGAAGCATAACCTCCCTACTTTTGTATTCAATTCCCTTCACAATAAATGATAACATTCTAGTAGCTTTGCTAATTACTTGCTGCACCTGCATACTAACCTTTTGTGCTTCATGCACTAGGGCACCCAGATCCCTCTGCATCTCAGAGCTCTGCAATCTCTCATCGTTTAGATAATAAACCCCTTTTTATTCATCCTGCCAAAATGAGCAACCTCACATTTTTCCACATTATACTCCTTTTGCCAGATCTTTGCCCACTCACCTAACCTTTGATATCCTTTTGTAGTCTCCTTATGTCCTCTTCACAATTTATTTTCCTACCTATCTTTGTGTCATCAGCAAATTTAGCAACCATATCTTCAGCCCCTTCATTCAAATCATTTTTGTAAGTTGTAAAAAGTTGAGGCCCCAGCACTGATTCCTGTGGCACACCACTGTTCACATCCTGTCAAGCAAAAAAATAACCCATTTATGCCTACTCTGTTTCCTGCTAGCTAGCCAATCTTCTATCCATGCCAATATGTTACCCTCTACATGAGCTTTTATTTTCCACAATAACCTTTTATGAGGCACCTTATCAATGGCTTCTGAAAATCCAAGTATAGTACATCCACTGGTCCCCCTTTATCCACAGCACCTGCTACTTCTTCAAAGAACTCCAATAAATTGGTTAAACATGATTTCCCTTTCACAGTGCAAGACTGGAATATCTCAAAACGCAAAATGAATGAGGTATATTTGGCTGGAATTAAACTATGCAGCAAAACGTGCCCCAATAGACTAACAGCAACAATGGATTTTTCACAGCACTGTTACATGTAGTAAATACATCCCGAGATTTCACAGGAGTGTTATCAAAACAAAATTTGACACCAATCTACAAACAATAATAGTGAGGAAAGAGAAGTACAGAGGCAAAGAGGTTTAGAGAGGGAATTCCAGAGCTTAGAGCCCACCAGTGTTGGAACAATTAAAGTCAGGAACGTGGAAGAGGCCAAAATTAGAGTGCAGAGATTTTGGGAGCGTTGTAGGGCTGGAGGGGGTTACAGAGGCAGGAAGGGGCAAGGCCACGGGGGGATTTGGAAGAAAAATAAGAATTTTAAAATTGGGATGTTGTTGGGCAGAATGCAGGATTAAAACTTTCTCCATAGGCCTGCAAATTTCTCATTTTCTAAGTATTTACCCAATTCCTTTATGAAAGTTACTGATAAATCTGCTTCCACCAGCCTTTCTGGCAGTGCATTCTAGATCAGAACATACACATACCTAAGTGACTGGTAGAGGTCTGGTTGAAATATGGTTACTCTGTAACTGAAAAGCACTGTAAACTTCTACCTTACTGAGGTGACCTTCAGCATGTGATACCATCATCTGTTTGCAGCATTCGGCCAATTGGGAGTTCTGCAGGGTTGAGCCCTTACCTTACAGCCCTCCAACCACAGTTAACTATTTTAATAGAGTCACAGTAAGGAACTGTATAAAGGAACTAAACTACATACATTCTTCAAATGATGTACAGAAAGTTTTCTTTTTGCTGCTTTCACTTCTAATCCACATGTTTTCCCAGCAATCCATGTACACCAACAAAGAAACTCTCCTTTTACGATTAAGTGGACTACATCAAAATATTATCCGAGGGACTCTGTGCTGACGTTAGAAAGTCAGACTTACATTTACTAACTTCTTTCACGACATCAGGGCATGCTGAAAGGCTTGACAGCCAATGAAGTACTCTTTGAAGTGCACTTACTGTTGTATTATAAGAAACACTAGCCAATTTACACACAAGCTCCCACCAACAGCAATGTGATAGTGATCGGGTAATCTGTTTCAGTGGTGTTGGTTGTAGGGTAAATATTGCTTAGGACACCTGGGATAAACCTTCAAAATAGTGCCAAGGATCTTTTATGTCCACCTGTGAGGCCAGACAGAGACTTGGTGCAATGTCTCATCTAAAAGATATACTTCTGACAGTGCAGCACTCTTTCAGTACTGCATCGTAGTGCCAGCCTGGATTATTGTGCTCAAGTCTCAAGGCTTGAATTCATAACCATCTGGCTCAGAGGTGAGAACGCTACCAACTGAACCAGGAAGGTCATTCTGAATAAGTTCTCACTGAAGCTGATGTCAACACTGAAGCAGTCCATGTCCAAATGCAGCAAGACCTGGACAATATCCAGGCTTGGGCTGACAAGTAGCAAGTAACATTCACACCACACAAGTGTCAGGCGATGACCATCTCCAACAAGAAAGAATCCAACCATCGCCCCTTTATGTTCACTGGCATTACCATCGCTGAATCCCCCACTATCAACATCCTGGAGTTACCATTGACCAGAACCTGAACTGGACGAGCCATATAAATACTGTGGCTACAAGAACAGGTCAGAGGCTAGGAATCATGCAACGAGTAACTCACCTCCTGACTCCCCAAAGCCTGTCCACCATCTACAAGGCACAAGTCAGGAGAGTGATGGAATATTCTCCACTTGCCTGAGAAGCTGGACACCGTCCAGGGCAAAGCAGCCCACTTGATTGGCACCACATCCACAAACATTCACTCCCTCCACCACCGACACACAGTAGTAGTATGTACCATCTACAAGATGCACTGCAGGAATTCACCAAGGCTCCTTAGACAGCACCTTCCAAACCCACGACCACTACCACCTAGAAGGACAAGGGCAGCAGATAGATGGGAACACCACCACCTAGATGTTCCGCTCCAAGTAACTCACCATCCTGACTTGGAAATATATTGCCGTTCTTTCATTGTCATCGGGTCAAAATCCTGGAACTCACTCCCTAACAGCACTAACTACACCACATAGGCTGCAGCAGTTCAAGAAGGCAGCTCACCAGCACCTTCTCAAGGACAACTAGGGAGGGGCAATAAATGCTGGCCCAGCCAACAAAGCCCACATCCCACAAATGAATAAAAAAAAATGTACAGATTTTTATAAATGTAACTCTACTCTTATTGTGTCTGTTTTAATAATCACCCATAGGCACTCACTTTAATGTTGTGGGCATTGGCTGGAACCTCTCAGTCTCAGCTGAGTGTTTACAATTCTATGAGCTGGGAGGACATCTGAAGGTAAAACCCTGAGAAGGAGTAAGCACATGAGTGTCCAGCTATTGAAAACAGCAATCCTGAAAACAGACAATTTTTAGCGCTTCTGAACCATGAGAGAATAGTTAGAATCACAACCAGGAGATCCACTTTTGTCCAGTAATCCTCTTGTCAAACCATGTATGGTGCTGTTGTCATTATGTTACTGGACTACCTGGACTATTAATCCAGAGAAGAGGAACTCAAATCCAGTGATGACTGTTTGTTAAACTGAATTCAGTTTAAAATAAGTCTGGAAATAGAATGCTGGCATCAGTAAAAGGGACAACAAAGTTGTTGGATTGTCATAAGAAAAACCCAATACAAAATTGGCTGAGGGATAGGAAACAGATAGTAATGGTTAATGGGTATTTTTCGGGCTGAAAGACTGTTTGTAGTGGAGTTCCCCAGGGGTCGGAATTGGAACTGTTGCTTTTCCTGATATATACAAATGATCTAGATCTTGATGTGCAGGGGACAATTTCAAAGTTTGCGGATGACAAAACTTGGGAGAATTGTAAATTGTGAGGAGGACAGTGTAGAGCTTCAAAAGGGCATGGACACATTGGTGGAGTGGGCAGTTGGTGGCAGATGAAGTTCAATGCAGAGAAGTGTGAGGTGATACACTTTGGTACAAAGAACATGGAGAGACAGTATAACATAAAGGATACTATTTTAAAGGGTGTGCAGGAGCAGAGAGACCTGGGTGTATATGTATATAAGTCATTAAAGGTAGCAGGACAGGTAGAGAGAGCTGTTTCTAAAGCATACAGTATTCTAGGCTTTATTAATAGGGGCATTGAGTACAAAAGCATGGAGATTATGGTGAATTTATATAAGGCACTAGTTAGAACTCAGCTGGAGTATTGGGTGCCACATGAGAGGAAGGATGTGAAAACATTGGAAAGAGTGCAGAAGAGGTTTACGAGAATGGTTCCAGGGATGAGACACTTCAGTTGTGAGGAAAGGTTAGAGATGTTGGGACTGTTTTCCTTGGGGAGGAGAAGGCTAAGAGGAGACTTGATAGAAGTTTTCAAAATCATGAGGGATCTGGATAGAGTAAATAGGGAGAAGCTGTTCCTACTCTTAAATGGATTGAGAACCAGAGGGCATAGTTTTAAGTGTTTTGCAAAAGAAGCAAATGCAGGGTGAGAAAAAAACTTTTTCATGCAACGAGTAGTTAGGGTTTGGAATGCACTGCCTGGAAGTGTGGTGGAGGCAGGTTCAATTGAGGCATTCAGGAGAGCATTGGATTATTATTTAAATAGAATCAATGTGCAGGGTTATGGGGAAAAGGCAGGAGGTTGGCACTAAGTTAAAATTCTCAGAGAGCTGGTGCAAACACGATGGGTTGAATGGCCTCCTTCTACACCTTAACAGTTCTGTGATTCTGGTTCACACTAATGTCACTTAGGGAAGAAAAGTTTCTCCATTCTGGCCTATATGTGACTCCAGTCCCATGCCAGTGTGGTGAACTCTTAACTCTGAAGTGGCCTAACAAGCCACTTAGTTGTATCAAACTGCTGGATAGGCCCCATCTAACAGCATCGTGAGAATATCTTCACCACAGGGTTTAGAAGTAAGGTCCATCACTACCTTCTCAAGGGAAGCCAAGGATGGGAATGGTAGTAAATGGGAATGATAATGGGAATGAAAAGGCTGAATGCACTGGATACTGCAAAGGCTATAGGGGCCCTGACAACATCCTAGCGATGGTACTGAAGCCCACTGTTCCAGAGCTAGCTGAGCCCAACAGCCAAGCTGTTCTGGTACAGTTACAACACTAGCAACTACCTGACAATACCCAGCTACATCCTGTCTACAAAAAGGACAAATCCAAATCAGACTAATTATCACCCCATCAGCCTGCTCTTGATCATCAGCAAAGTGATGAAGCTGCTGTTGACAGTGTAATCAAGCGGCATTTACTCAGCAATAACCTGCTCACTGATGCTCAATTTGGGTTCCACAGCCACAGTCCAAACATGGACAAAAGAGCTGAACTCCAGGGGTGAGGTGAGAGTGACTGCCCTTGACATCAAGGCAGCATTTAACTGAGTGTGGTATCAAGGAGCCCGGGCAAAACTGCAGTCAATGGGTATCAGGGGGAAAACTCCCCACTGGTTGGAGTCGCACCTCGCACAAAGGAAGATGGTTGTGATTGTTGGAGGTCAATCATCTCAGTCCCACAACATTATTACAGAAGTTCCTCACAGTAGTGTCCTAGGCCCAACCATCTTCAGCTGCTTCATCAATGATCTTCCCTCCATCAGGTCGGAAGTGGGAATGTTCGCTGATGGTTGCACAGTGTTCATTACCATTCACGATTCCTCAGGTGCTGGAGCAGACAGTGTCCATATGCAGCAAGATCTAGACAACATTCAGGCTTGAGCTTATAAGTGGCAAGTGCCAGGCAATGACCATCTCCAACAAGAGAGAATCTATCATCTCACTTTGGTAAACAATGACACTTGCATTGCTGAATTCCCTCACTATCAACATCCAGGGCACTATATTGACCAGAAACTGAATTGACCAGTCACATAAATACTCTGGCTACAAGAGCTGGTCAGCAAGTAACTCTCTTCCTAACTCTTCAAAGCCTGTCCAATGTCCACAAGGCACAAAGCGGGAGTAAGATGGGATACTTCCTACTTGCCCGAATGAGAGCGGCTCCAACGATACTCAGGAAGCTTAACACCACCCAGGACAATGTAGCCTACTTGATTGGAGCCCAATTGCTCAACTTCAACATTTACTCTCTCTATCTCCGGCACACAGTGGAAGCAGCGTGCATCATATACAAGATGCGCTGCAGCAACTCACCAAGGCTCCTACCACCTTCTACCACTTAGAAGGCCAAGAGCAGCAGACACATGGGAACACCACCACCTGCAAGTTCCCCTCCAATTCACATACCGTCCTGACTTGGAACTATTTTGCCATTCCTTCACTGTTGGTGGGTCAAAATCCTGGAACTCTTTCCCTGACAGTATTGGGGTGTGCCTGCAACACATGGACGGCAACAGTTCAAGAAGGCAGCTCACCACCACCTTTTTAAGGGCAGTTATGGATGGGGCAATAAATGCTAACCTTGCTAGCGACGCCCACATCCCATGAAAGAGCAGAAAGAAACTGCCAGCCTCAAATAGCAACACCCACATCCCGAGAATTAATTTCTTAAGAAGTGCTGATGTGTGGGCTTGGAGTGGGCTGAAGCATGAGATATAGCAGTGTCGTCAGCCCATGGTGCAACAGTCTCTGTGTGAATGTACACATACATAAATGGCAGCATGAAAAAAGAGCAGAGTGGGGGTTAGCAATTACCCCAGCAAGTCAAAAATTGGGCGGGGTGGGGGGGGGGGGGGGGGGGGGGGGGTGAGATTTCAAAGAGAAGTGACTAAATCTAAACTTAAACACAAGAAGAGTTATAACTAGAGAGATAAATCAATCAATCAATCTAAACACAGTAATTATGCTAAAATTATAGTTGCTATGGAAATGGACCAGTGACACTATTCGGCTGAGAGATTGGAGATGGCACTTCAGATAACTCCAGAACTCCAGCACAATTTCAAAAGAATTCTGCAAGACACATCAGATGACACTGTCCCTGCAGTTCCCCAAAAATATGATCAAGCAGAGTTAGCATGGCTTCATGAAGGGGAAATCAGGCCTGACAAATTTATTAGAATTCTTTGAGGACGCAACAAGCAGGATAGATAAAGGGGAACCAGTAGATGTAATATTTTTGGATTTCCAAAACGCTTTCGATAAGTTTCGCACATAAGGCTACTTAATAAGATAACAGCCCATGGTGTTGGGGGTAGTATATTAGCATGGATAGAGGATTGCCTAGCTAACAGAAGACAGAGATTGGGATAAGGGGGGCATTTTCAGGATGGCAACCTATAACTAGTGGAGAGCCACAGGGATCAGGTGCTAGGGCTACAATTATTTACAATATATATTAATGCATTGGATGAGGGAAGTGAATGTACTATTGCCAAATTTGCAGATTACACAGAACAAGGTGGGAAGGCAAGCTGTGAGGATGACACAAAGAGTCTACAGAGGGAGATAGACAGGTTAAGTGAGTGGGCAAATACTTGGCAGATGGAATATAATGTGAGAAAATGTGAGGTTATGCATTTTGGCAAGAAGAAGAGGAGCTGAATATTATTTAAATAGAGAAAGACTGCAGAAAGCTGCAACACAGAGGGATTTGGGAGTCCTTGTGCATGAATCCCAAAAAGCTAACATACAAGTTCAACAGGTAAAAGGGAAGGCAAATGGAATATTGGCCTTTATTTCAAAGGGAATGGAGTATAAAAATAGGGAAGTCTTGCTAAAATTACACAAGGTACTAGTTAGACCACACCTAGAATACTGTGGACAGTTTTGGACCCCTTATCTAAGCAAAGATATACTGGCATTGGAGGCAGTCAAGAGAAGGTTCACTAGATTGATCCCAGATATGGAGGGATTTTCTTATGCGGAGAGGTTGAGTAGGTTGGGCCTGTACTCATTGGAGTTTAGAAGAATGAGAGGCGACCTTATTGAAACATATAAGATTCTTAGGGGGCTTGACAGGTGGATGCTGAGAGGTTATTTCCCCTTGTGGGAGATTCTACGACCAGAAAGCATAATCTCAGAGTAAGGGGTCACCCAGTTAAAGCAGAGATGAGGAGGAATTTCTTCTCTCAGAAAGTAGTGAATCTGTGGAATTCTTTAACGCAGAGGGCTGTAGAGGCTGGGCCATTAAGTATATTCAATGCTGAGATAGACAGATTTTTAATCAGTAAGGGAATCAAGGGTTTTGGGGAAAAGGCAGGAAAGTGGAGTTTGAGGATTATCAGATCAGCCATGATCTCAGTGAATGGCAGAGCAGACTCGGTGGGCTGAATGTCCTATTTCTGCTCCTATGTCTTATGGCCTTAAAGGTTCACAGAGGAGTTGCCAGTCTTCTGGTCTGAATGCCACCTATGAAGGGCTATAGAGGTAGCCTAAATACATTAATGTGCAAAACAAACAAGGCTTGCCTGCATCAAAACATGAACAAAATTCATATGAGTCAGCTGTAGCTCAGTGGGTAGAACTCTTGCATCTGAGTCAGGAGGCAGTGGGTTCAAGTCCTAATCCATGGTCTTGAGCACATAATCTAGGTTCATACTCCAGGGCTGAGGGAGTGCTGCACTGCCTAAGGTGCTGTCGTTTGGATATGGCATTAAATTGGGTTCTTGGCTGCCCGTTCAATTTGAGGTAAAAGATCACATGGCACTGTGTGAAGAGTAAGGGAGTTCTCCCCGTTGGCATGACCGATATTTATCCCTCAACAGATTATCCGATCATTTGTTTCAATGCTGTTTGTGGGATCTTGCTGTGTGCAATTTGGCTGCCATAGTTCCCAACATTACAGGAGTGACTGCACTTCAGAAAAGTACTTCATGACATCCTGAGCGCATGAAAGGATATAAAGGCAAGTTCTTTCTGTTTACTTCATTATATAAACAAAAAGGTATAGCCTACCCTGAACCACACTTACCATCTTGAAAAATAGATGCCGAGGAGGGTAGATTCAAAAGGGGTTTAATTTCTGAAATTTAACAAGTACCAGGCAAACAAACAAACAAACAGTCACTGGAGAGGAAAATGATTGGCACACAATATAGGTCCAAATGCTCAAAAAAATATGGACACTAACTTTCGATTCCTGAATGATACTGTATTTGGAATGTACCAGAGAATAAAGTACACTTAGCTTATAAAGGAGTACATAAAATAAAAGAATGCAAACGCACCAATGTTGTAATATACCACAGTAATTCCGCATTGTGTGTTAATATTATCACCGCTCAGTATCTACAACCCCACCCAGTCAGCCACTCTGCTTTTAACTCAGTTATTGATTAGGATTATTATTCCTCTGCTGTGCCTTCTCTATATTTAACTAGTCTTTTCTACTTTGGTCTTTTGCTTTAAGTGGCAGTTGCCAAGTTCACTTTGAAAAGGGGTGGGTCTTGGGTATTTTTTTGGCAGCCGAAGTTCCTGGTTCAGCCACTTCTGGTGTAGTCAAATTATGTGGGGGAGGGAGCAGAAAGATGACTGTGCTGCAATAAAAATGTCCTCGCTATCGAGTTGTGAAACCTCAGCAGGAACTTTTTACTGAAGTGACCCTTCAGCTCCATTTTGGATCAATGTAGCCATTATCCATCTTTCAGGAGACTATTCAACTGCAAGAGAGGCATCTGAGAGCAGCCCAATCTACTCCTGACCCAGTACCACACACTTTCCAGTCAGAGTCATTGGCTAGAATCAGAAGAGTGAAATCTTGCTGATTCCTCCCCCTAAACTCATGCAACAGAGACCAAAATAGTGTCCCCACTACTAACCTATCTGGCTAACTCAACAGAGACACCATGGATCAAAGCTTACTGGGTGTAGCTTCTTTTGGCTCAGAACCACATCATTTACTCATCGGACCTTTTCACAATTCAAGAATATTTTAACTAAAGCTTGGATAAAACATCTTAGCACCAAACAAGCTCACCAAGGCCACTGTCACACTGCCAGTAAGGTCACTGTACCCTGTTCTGTGTAGCAGCATGATTAATGAGTTTACCAGACAACCTACCCATTTAAAATTGGGTTTTTTTCCATTCTGCATAAAAGCCAACCATATGAGATAAAAGGATTTACCTAAACTGATGGGGTCAGGCTTTTACCTTCGAGGTCCAATCACATTACTGTGGCAGACCAGAATTATATTTTAGCCCAGCAGAGCCACTAAAAAGGAATTTCCAGGAGAAAAACACAATGGACCCCAGGAGATTAAATTGTTACTCACAACCTATGATCTTGTGCATTCTTGTACACTGATTAAAAAACAGTCTACCATCTGCTATACAAACATGCAAGACCAAAGCTCCTTCAGAAAAGGCGAGCTAACAGAGGTCCATTTTAGGAGTCTCTGAAAACAGCAAGTACATAAAACATCACTGTGGAATTCTGAGAAATAGGGAGGTTTTAAGACAACTTAATGACAGGGAATACCATAACCAGCTCAGGGGGAAAGAGGTACATGGCATGTACGGGTTCTTGGGGACACACAGGGGCAGACAAAACCAAATCAATACTGAGTTTCTCCAAAAAGGTTGGGGGACAAAGAAAGAGAGAGGCCAATCACACTGGGATGTGTTGATCTGTTCTTATCTGACTCGAGAGCAAGACAGAGTCAGGAGTAGGTTGTCCGGTGTGGTTGGAGTGGGTTGTAACACTGTGAAGCAAAGAAAGTTTAAAAACAAAACTACTCACATTTTATGACTGACATTTCGCTTTTTCTGCTGGTCTTTGCAGTTGATCTTTTTGTAATATTTCTGTTTCAACAACATTGACGAAGACATCATTGTGAACCAGCCGGAGGAGTTTAATTGTACCTGACAGTACGAGGAAGCTAAATTAACAGACTCAAGTTGATCTTAACTAAAAACATCACGAAACTCTCAAGATACTCAAAAGGAAAAAGGACGATCTTTTGCTGGTGCCAACTCAGGTTCCTCGCACTACAAGGTTCAGTAACTCCTCCCAGCCAGCACCTTGCGTGTTAATGATTGTATCTCCACTGGGATTAATTTAGGTCTCACACTGACGAGGCTCAGTGACTCCTCCCAGCCAAACACACAGAACCACCCTTTAACACAAGGAAGCTACTTCTTTCACTGATTGAAAGAGCCTACACACCAAAACTGAAACTCCATGCAATGAAATTTAAATCAATTTTTAAAAAAAATTACAGCTGCTTTATAGCCTCAAGCTGTATTTTCAGGAATTCTCATGCCAGTTTTTATTGTAAAAATGAAATGGATAATCCCTTTCTGCTTTGGGGGGTGGGGGGGCGGAAGTGTAGATCCCGAAAGACTTGACTCAATACTCAAAAGTTTCACTATGGGTTAAATTGGCAAGCACCAGCTTGCTGCTGGCTGTTCTTACTGATTGGTGGGCCGATCCAAGATCAACTAGAAATAGTGCTATAGCAACAACATGACCTGAAGCACAAAGATGGTCAAATGCATGACCAGATTCACATGGGCATCAGATGAAGAGGCACCGTTGGCACTCAGTGCCCAAATTGTTTAGGTTTAAACAAACTAATTTTTTGTTAGCGAACGAGGGTGGCTTGTGCCCAATAAAATACCAGCACTGTGCAAGTAATATGACACAGTTTGACTCAGCCCCTCCCTGCAATTCCCTCACCACTGTGGTTAAAGTGCAAGAAAGCTCAACCGTTTTATTCTGTGACGACCCAGCTTTTAAAGGGGAAGCATCACCACAAATGGCAACTTTTCTGGCAAGCCCAGTTCCTGGAACAGCCTGCTTTAAGAACGAAGACAACCAAGTTGTCAGCTGTGGGCAGTTTTGCTGCAGTTCCTAATTTACCAAAGGCGTTTTCATATCTTCAAATTGCAAGAAAATTTAGAAGTCAATTCATGGCATCAGATCATTGCATTCTACATAAACGTACAATGCCCTGAAAGTCCTTTAATAACAGCTTCAATGTCCCTTTAAACAATTCCAAAAATTTCTTCACCTTTTGTCTCGCTCTCCCTATCCAATATACACATTTTCTCTCTCTCTTCCCCCTGGTCAGATCAACGTGGTTGGATTATGTGAAACATCCAGCAACAACCTCAGGAGCGATTTGCACACATTCAAGTAACAAAGTAACAGCCTGGAGCTTTGTTGCAGTCCCCAAAAATTCAAACCATTTTGGCTACACCCAATCTAATAATCCTGTTGTAATCCAGGACACAGTAACACGATTAAGAATACAGGGGTAATAGCTTCAGTTTATTAATAAACATTCAAGAATGTATTAACAGCATTGCATAATCTAGACTGATATTCCAGTGCAGTGTTAAGTGGGTGCTGCAGTGTTGGATGTCCTGTCTTTTGAAAGAGATGTTAAACTGAGGCCTCAATCTGTCCTCTCAGGCAGATGTCAAAGATCCCACGGCACTATTTTGAGGAGCAGCAGGGGATTTCTTCCTGGTGTTCTGGCCAATTTTTATCCATCAACCAACATCACAAACAGATTGTCTAGTCATTATCACATTGCTGTTTAGCTGCCATGTTTCTTATATTACAGCAATGCCGATATTTTAAATGTACATCATTGTGAAAAGCTCTATACAAACACAAATCTTTCTTTTTACTTTTCAAAATCACCATTTGGAGCCATGAATTGAACAACTACTGATTCAAATGGCTGTTCAAATTCTTCAACCAAGGGCACTTCCAAATCTCAATGTAAACTGCAAGCAGTAAATCAAGTGGAGGGAACAAAATGGGTTTTTGCATTACATTTACATTCTATTAAACATAGTGGGGTTGATATTGGTCTTGGTCAGTAATGTAAAACTGGTGATAATGAATTGGCAGCCTGTCCTCTAGTGACTTCCACTGAGTATAAAAAAAATCATCTGATGTATTGTCATTTACTTATCATTCATTTTGTGTGATCGTCGATGCCCAATTTTCACCCTGTGTCCAACTGGGAGGGAGGGGGATATCTCAGCCGGGTTCTCTCTTACTGTTCCTTTGATAGTGTTGAAATAGCCAAAGAACAAGTTGAAAGATCTAGGGGTTTTAATAGACTCTATGCAGTCAGTGTGTGTCAGTCATGGCTCAGTGGACAAAACCAGGTTCAAGCCCCACTCCAAAATTTGAGCACAAAAATCAAGGCTGACGTGCCAGTGCAGTACTGAGGGAGAACTACACTGCCGAAGGTGTTGTCTTTTAGATTAGATGTTAAACCAAGACCCCATAACCTGTTTGGGTGTATGTAAAAGGTCCCATGGGACTATTTCAAAGATGAGCAAGGGAGTTATCCTGGTGTCATGGCCAATATTGATCCCTCGATCAAAATCACACCAAAAAAACAGATTATCTAGGCGTTGCTGTTAGTGGGCGGTCACTGTGCACATATTGGCTGCCATGTTTTCTACATTACAACAACAACTTCAAAAAGTACTTAATTGGCTGTAAAGCACCTCAATACATCCGGTAGTTGTGAAAAGCACTATATAAATGCAAATTTTTCTTTTACAAAGCAATCAATTATTGAATGGTGAGCTACAAAAGGCAAAACAGTAAAGTTGAAATCAGAGGAAATTAGGATCAAACTGCACAATATTCTGGTCAGAATGCATCTTGATTGCTGTGTCCTGCTCATGTAAACAAGGGACATGATTAGGACCCTGGAGGCAGGGCAGAGAAGAACTGATTCCTAGAAATTTAAGTTATGAAGAAAGGAGGAGGAAACTTGGGCTCTTTGGCCTTCAGATGACATAAATCATAGAAAATTGTATTTCAAAAATGCACATCTGGAACACCAACATAACTTACTTCAATAAAAGGGGGGAGGGATAAACACAACAATTACAGGCCAAACTTTCAAGGAAACATTAGAGAAATTAATCCAGGACAAAATTAATAAGCATTCAGAAAAATATACGTTAATAAATGAAAGCCAACATGGGTTTTTTTTTTTAAAAAGGCAAATAGAGTTTGACTAACTTGGTCAAGTTCTTTGATGCAGTAACAGAGAGGACAGGGTGCTTAATGTTTATACATAGCTACTTACAAAAGGCATTGATAAAACACGACATAATAAAATTAGCAAAATTAAAAGCTATGAGATTAAAAGGGCAGTGGGTGCATGTCTACAAAAAGTAGCTAAGGGGTAGAAAGAAGAGAGTAGTGGTGAACGGTTGTTATCAGACTGGAGGGTGATATATAGTGCTCCCCAAGAAGTTGGTGTTGAGACCACTGCTCTTTTTGTACAAATTAATGACCTGGACTTTGGAACTATGTCCTGTATACCCAAGTTTGCAGATGGCACAAAACTAGGAATGTAACAAATAGTAAGGAGAATAGTGACAGTCTTCAAGAGGTCAAAGTCAGACTGATGAAAAGGGCAGGCACAAGGCAGACAAAATTTAACACAGGAGTGTGAATGGATTCATCCTTACAAGAAGAATGAGAAGAGGCAATATCAACTAAATGGTACAATTTGGAAGAGAGTGGGAGTGATTGCATGCATGCCTTTTGAAGATAGCAGGACAGGTTGAGAAGGTTGCAATGCAGCCCCTCTATGTGACTCGTGGAGCCACTGTTCAAAAGCCAGTTAGACAGGCCGGGAAGTTCAAAATGCAGGTCAGTGAAATTCAAGATTTTGCAAGGGGCTGCCCCTCCAATCAGAGGCTGTTTCTCGCCCTCATTTGCTCCTGATAGGCTCACCACTGACAGTGAGCACAGGGCACGTGCGCGTGGGAACGAGAGGGTGCGTGTATGTGTGGGAGCAGGAGTGTGTGTGTGTGTGTGTGTATGTATGTGTGTTGGGCAGAGTCAGAGAGAGAGAGAGAGAGATAGATAGTGAGTATGTGTGTGGGGGTAGAGTGAGAGTGAGAGTGTGTTGGGGGGAAGTGAGAGTGCGTGGGGGAGTGAGAGTGTGTGTGTGTGTGCGGGTGTGGGAGAGTGTGTGTGTGTGGGTGTGAGAGAGTGTGTGTGTGTGGGTGTGAGAGAGTGTGTGTGTGGGTGTGAGAGAGTGTGTGTGTGGGTGTGAGAGTGTGTGTGTGTGGGTGTGAGAGTGTGTGTGTGTGGGTGTGAGAGAGTGTGGGTGTGGGTGTGAGAGAGTGTGGGTGTGGGTGTGAGAGAGTGTGGGTGTGGGTGTGAGAGTGTGTGTGTGTGTGGGTGTGAGAGAATGTGTGTGTATGGGTGTGAGAGAGTGTGTGTGTGTGGGTGTGTGTGTGTGTGTGTTGGGAGGGTGTGGGGGTTGTGAGAGAGTGTGTGTGGGGGTGTGAGAAAGTGTGTGTGTGTGAGAGAAAGTGTGTGTGGGTGTGTGTGTGTGTTGGGAGGGTGTGGAGAGTATGAGAGAGTGTGTGTGTGGGTGTGTGTGTGTGTGTGTTGGGAGGGTGTGGGGGGGGGGGCTTGAGAGAGTGTGAGAGAGTGTGTGGAGTATGAGAGAGTGTGTCGGAGGTGGGAGTATGAGAGAGTGTGTGGAAGGTGGGAGTGTGAGAGAGTGTGTGGAAGGTGGGAGTGTGAGAGAGTGTGTGGAAGGTGGGAGTGTGAGAGTGTGTGTGGAAGGTGGGAGTGTGAGAGAGTGTGTGGGAGGTGGGAGTGTGAGAGAGTGTGTCGGAGGTGGGCGTGTGAGAGAGTGTGTGGAAGGTGGGAGTGTGAGAGAGTGTGTGGAAGGTGGGAGTGTGAGAGAGTGTGTCGGAGGTGGGAGTGTGAGAGAGTGTGTGGAAGGTGGGAGTGTGAGAGAGTGTGTGGAAGGTGGGAGTGTGAGAGAGTGTGTAGGAGGTGGGAGTGTGAGAGAGTGTGTGGAAGGTGGGAGTATGAGAGAGTGTGTCGGAGGTGGGAGTGTGAGAGAGTGTGTGGGAGGTGGGAGTGTGAGAGAGTGTGTGGGAGGTGGGAGTGTGAGAGAGGGTGTGGGAGGTGGGAGTATGAGAGAGTGTGTAGGAGGTGGGAGTATGAGAGAGTGTGTTGGAGGTGGGAGTGTGAGAGAGTGTGTGGAAGGTGGGAGTGAGAGAGAGTGTGTGGAAGGTGGGAGTGTGAGAGAGTGTGTGGAAGGTGGGAGTGTGAGAGAGTGTGTAGGAGGTGGGAGTATGAAGGTGTGTCGGAGGTGGGAGTGTGAGAGAGTGTGTCGGAGGTGGGAGTGTGAGAGAGTGTGTGGAAGGTGGGAGTGTGAGAGAGTGTGTGGAAGGTGGGAGTGTGAGAGAGTGTGTGGAAGGTGGGAGTATGAGAGAGTGTGTGGGAGGTGGGAGTATGAGAGAGTGTGTAGGAGGTGGGAGTATGAGAGAGTGTATTGGAGGTGGGAGTGTGAGAGAGTGTGTGGAAGGTGGGAGTGTGAGAGAGTGTGTCGGAGGTGGGAGTATGAGAGAGTGTGTGGAAGGTGGGAGTGTGAGAGAGTGTGTGGAAGGTGGGAGTGTGAGAGAGCGTGTGGAAGGTGGGAGTGTGAGAGAGTGTGTCGGAGGTGGGAGTGTGAGAGAATGTGTCGGAGGTGGGAGTATGAGAGAGTGTGTGGAAGGTGGGAGTGTGAGAGAGTGTGTGGAAGGTGGGAGTGTGAGAGAGTGTGTCAGAGGTGGGAGTATGAGAGAGTGTGTGGAAGGTGGGAGTGTGAGAGAGTGTGTGGAAGGTGGGAGTGTGAGAGAGTGTGTCGGAGGTGGGAGTATGAGAGAGTGTGTGGAAGGTGGGAGTGTGAGAGAGTGTGTGGAAGGTGGGAGTGAGAGAGAGTGTGTGGAAGGTGGGAGTGTGAGAGAGTGTGTCGGAGGTGGGAGTGTGAGAGAATGTGTCGGAGGTGGGAGTATGAGAGAGTGTGTGGAAGGTGGGAGTGTGAGAGTGTGTCGGAGGTGGGAGTATGAGAGTGTGTGCTTGCGCGCGCGTGGTGGTGGGGGGCGAGAAAGACAGTGTGCGTGTGGGAATGAGAAAGTGGGCGTGTGTGGGGTGGAGTAAGAATGAGTGTGTGTGGGGCCAGAGTGAGATTCAGTGAGTGTAGGGTGGGGTGGGGGGGTGAGAGTGAGTGTGTGTGTGGGGTAAATGAACGTGTGTGGGGGTGGGGGGGCATGAGAGAGAGTGTGTGGGGGTAGAGTGAGATGGTGAGTGCGTGGGGCGGAGTGAGAGTGGGTGTGAGAGGGAGAGTGTTTGGGAGACAGGAGTGTGTGTGTGTGGTGGGGGTGCGGGACTGAGTGTGTGTGGGGGGGGGGAAGGAGTGAGATTGCATATGTGAGGGAGGGGAAGTGACAGACTGTATGGGTGTGGGCAGAGTAAGAGAGCGTGTACGTGTGCAGTTGGGGGGTGGGGGGGGGAATGAGAGAGTGAGAGAGAGAGAGAGGGAGAGAGAGAGAGAGTGAGTGTGTGTGTCTGCCTTACTCCCAGTCTCAGGCTTGTTACTCACTCTCACCATTACGTACACACACCCACTCACAGTGGCTGAAGGTGAGTGAGTGAGCCAGAGACACACACACACAGACACACACACAGACACACACTAACTCTGGTCATTTTTATTCATTACATACTCCCAATACCTCAACTCTTTTTTGAAATTCAGTTTATTGTTGTGCAAACCTTATCTTTCTAAAATTTGCTCATCAGCCCCTTGTGTGGGAAAATGTACACCCCCCACCCACCCCCCCGCCCCAACGCCCCACCCAGAGTGAAAAGGTTGGACAAGCCTGTGTAATGCATTTGGGATCCTTGGTTTTAATCAATGAAGATATAGTATACAAAAAAAGAGAAATTATGCTAAACTTTATAAAACACAGGTTAGGCCAAAGGATTGTGGTCAATTCAGGGCACCATAGTTTAGAAAGGATGTCAAGACTTTAGAGAGGGTACAGAGGAGATTTACTGGAATGGTATGAAAAGGGGGATGAAAGATTTCAGTTATGTGGAGGGACCAGAGAAACTGGTGGTGTTCTCTTTAGAGTAGAGAAGGCCAAGTGGAGGTTTGAGAGGGGTTTAAAATCTTGAAGAGTTTTAATGGAGCAAATAAAAGGAAACTGTTTCCAGTGGCTGAAGGGTCAGTAACCAGAGGACACAAATTTAAGATATTTGGCAAAAAAAAAGTGGCTTGAAGAAAACATTTTTCACTCAAGTGGATCATGATGATCTGGAATGCACTGCCTGAAAGAGAAGCAGATTTAATAATAAAACTTTGAGGGGAATTGGATAAATACTTGAAAAAGAAGAGACTGTCTGGACTATGGTGAAACAGTGGGGGAGTAGAACTAATTGGATAGTTCTTTCAAAGAACTAGGACAGGAAGTGAGCCAAATGGCTTCCTTCTGCGTTGTATCATGTATGAAGGGGGTAAGGACACACAGGTTCAGACTAATAAAATGCAAAGTTAGGACTGATATCAGGAATTTCTTCACACAAAGTGACTGTAAATGGAATGGACTCTTCAGTACTCTTATTGTTAGAGGATGACAGGTGATGCTTTGATGGGGGTGGGAGGGTGGTGTCCAGTTTTTATGGGTGGATTACCTAAAATGGGCTGAATGGCCTTCCTCTGTATCTATTGAGTGATTACTATTTAGGTGATTCCTACTGGAAAATGCTGCATGTGGATAGCGGACGAGAGCAGGAGTTGGCTTGACTGTGATGTCCTCACCAACATTTTGGTCCATAAAGACACAAAGAATGGCCATTTGGGAGGTCAGTTGGTATACGCGAAACTGTTCTCCAGCAATGTCTTCAGGAGGCATGAAATAAGAAAGAGGAGGGTGGATGGACAAGGTGAAACATAGGAACAGAGTAGGCCCACAACCTGAACACAGAAACATAAGAACTGTTTCTTAACTCCATCTAACCGCTTTGGTTCTATGACCTTTAGTAACCGTGTGTAACGAAACTTTATTGAGCTTAGTTTTGAAATTTTCAATTGACCCCTAGCCTCAACAGCTTTTTGTGGGGAAAGTGTTAATTCACTCTGCACCAAATGCTGAAAACCAGGTGTCAATCTTTTTTGCTTAATACTAGACTTATTTACAGAATGCAACATTACATGCCTGCCTCTTCCCTAACCAACACCCAGTGGCAACAGTCTTTCTTTATACTCTTTTGAGTAAATCAAATAAAATCAAAGTTAACTAATGAACCACTCCTTAGAGGGGTATTGTAACAAAAAACTAATCTTTAAAGAAAACATATCCAAATAAATTAAAATGTTGTTTTGGGTGGAGATGATGCACTCCAGCGCCTGTGGTGCCCACTGGTCATGAAAGGTCTCAAGCGTACTGGTGGACACCGCTTGGTCCATCTCCAGGGACACCAGAGACCGGACGTAACCACAAAAGAGAGGAACACAGTCAAGTCAAACGGTCTTTCTTTATATATGTTCAAGTTACTCAGTCAATGCTGTTTCACCCGTGTAACCTTACACTTCATAATAGATTTAACATATTCTGTTAATATGTTAATTTTATGTTAATATAACATAATATTATGAGAGTTCTCAATTTCCACAACTGTGGATGAAGACCTGGCCAGTCCCTATCTTCCATCACCATGAACTTAAGCTCATCCAAAACTATGCTGCCCATATCCTAATGCACATCTGTGCTCACTTGCCTATGCTCCTAGTTCAGTAAAATTTTCATTTTCGTTTTCAAATCCCTCCATGGCCTTATCCTTCCCTGTGTAACTTTCATAGAGATCACTGTGCTCCTTCTATTCTAGTCTTTTGAGCACCCCCGATTTTAAAATTGATGGCCTTTCATTCAGCTGCTCAGGCTCTTAAGTTTTGGAGTTTCCTGCCTAAACCTCTCCATCCCACTACCTCCATTAAGATGCCCCTCAAAATCTATGTCTAACCAAGATTTTGGTCATCTGTCCTAATATCTCTATGTGACTTGGTGTCAGATTTTGTTTGATAATACTTCTGTGTAAGTGCCTTGGCAAGTTTCACTATATAAAAAGCATGTTGTTATGGCATTTTTTGACATCATCCCTGAACAGTCTAGCTCTAATTTTCAGGTTATGCCCCATTGTCCAGCACTCCCGCACCAGAGGAAAGAGTTTTTCACCACCTATCTTATTGTTACGGACCATGATGGGAGTAATGGGCAGTTAATTCTAGTACCACTTCTCCACAGGTCATAATGATAGTTTGAATGTTTAATTCACCAACAAAACTGGCCAATTGTTTATCATTGATACTGTTATTCCTAGCATTAAAAAACTCTAACCAAGTTTCTTTCAGCAAGCACAAAAAATAATTGATTTAATATAAAACAAACGTCTTCTTGAAAAAAACAATTTAATAAACTGATTAACATACAAGTTGTAGTTTAGAAGTGTAACGATTTTTTCTCCTTTTTAAAAAAAAAGATATTTGAACCTCCATACACTCACTCTCAAACACAAAACAGGACAAAACAAACACAGAGGCTGGAGTATGGGAACATTTCTTTTAAAGGGATAAAATTTGAAGAAATCTCAACACCGTTGATCTAACAGAATTCTGGTCGCAGTAGGTCTGGAAGTTCTTTCAGACAAATTTTTTGGTGAAACTGTCATTGATGACTCTTATCACAACTTTTCAAACTTTCAAATAAACATGAGAAATCCTGAAGAGGCATTTCTGAGGAAAGTTTAACACAAAAGGTGGGGCAGAGAGGGGGAAAGGGAGTGTATTTTTCTTGCAGCCTGCTCCTAAGGCACCCACACACTCACTGAGTTTGAAAGAATAAGATGTTCAAAGAATACTTCTCTCAGGCCAGGTGTTTTTAACCAATCAGCAAGAGCCTTTAGACTGGCAACAGCAGTTCTTTGTTAACTTGGATATACAAAGTGTCTCTTCCCTCAGCAGGTGTTCCCACTGGACATCTAACTTGACCTGTGGTTTTTTAAAGAATGGCATATTCACAGTCTTGAATTAATATTGCAAACTTTTAAAAATAACTCACGAAGGAGAATGTCCAAAATTCAATGTCCTTCAAATTTTTCAAAAACAGGTTTTTCGCACTATCAACTCCTTTAATCATCTTGAACAGTTCACTTAAATCATGTCTTAATCTTCGAGTTTCAAGAAATACAAGGCTAGTCTAGGCTATCTGTTCTCGTAACTTAACCCTATTTGTCCCAGGATCGTTATATCAAATCTGCACTGCACTGCCTCCAAGCCCAATAGATCATTCTTGGAGGTGCAGTGCCCAGGACTGAATGCAGTATTCCAGATGGCATCTCACTCGCTCTGTACAGCTGTAGCGTAACTTTCACCCCTTTGCATTCCCGTCATCTTGAGCTAAAGCCCAGCATTCCATGAGGCTTTTTAATTATCTCTTGTACCTGCGCATTAGATTTTAGGGATTGCTGCATAAAAAATAAAAAAGGAAGCTCCAGGAAAGTTTCACATCAAATGTACCAGATGCATCTAAAAATACTGTGCCCACTCCCCCCTCCTCCTGGAAATACAACTCCTATTTCAAAACCATTTCCTTTTTTTGCTGCTACGACTGTAAATTGAAGCAACTCACAACATTTTCTCAGTACCTCAAATCAATAACTTACCACTTATGTAATACTCCTCAGAGACAAACATCTCCAAGTACATTGAAAAAGGTGAAGGAATGTGTGGGGGAGGGATAAGACATTTTTTTTGTAATTTTAGGTTTTTGATAGCCAGTCACAACATCTTCAGTAGAGAACTCCAGAGAGCAGAGTTGAATTGTAAAAGCTCAGGCCTTTAATGGTGGAGCAGGAAATGAGCAGCAATCCAGGGCCAGATCGGAGAGCAAGCTTGGACATAGAACTGGAGAGCATTTCCCATGGGCTGGAGTGAAGCTGCAAAGGAAACTGAAGTTGATTCAATGGGCACAGGAAGTGCAGGAGATATCTGGGCTAGTTACAGCTCGTAAAGGGTGCAAGTGGAGGAGGCTCATGCAAAGAAAATTTGGGAAGAGGGAGGTGTGGCTAAGGGTGAGGCAGAAAAAAGAAATAGACAACCTTCCAAAAGCGATAGCAAATAATCTGGAGAGAGGTTGAAAGCTTAGCTCAGACAATCACCTTTACACTGCATAACACACTGCTGAGCCAGGGAGTAGGCAGCCAGGGAGACTGTTGGGACTCATAGCTGAAAGCCAACAGCCACTGGTGAGTGCTGAACAAGATGGCTTCAGTCTTTTCAAGGTTAAGCTGTAAATCAGCCCATCAGGACTTGATATAGTAGTTGGACAACACAGGAAGAACCCCATTATCTGTGGGCAGGCCACTTGATGATGGCGTATCAATATGCATATGGAAGTTCTGACACTATGAATAATGTTGCAGATGATAATTACAAGGCCAGAGATTGACTCCATTTTGACTGCAGTGTTTGGTACAAATGATCACCTCTGGCAAGCACCTGGATGTGGTGATTAATAATTTTTACACAGACACATAGTGAACGACTGTGCGTGTTGGTGGGGGGTTGGGGGGGGGGGGGGGGGGGGGGGGGGAGGGAGATGGTGTTGGTGGAGTGTGCGCACCTTTATTAAAAAGATTCAGTGCCAATAGGGGCAGAGGTGTGCTCACTAGCCATATAACTATTACAAGCTTCAAAGGCCTAGACGGCTGGTGGAATGGGAGGACAAATGGCAGATGAAATTTAATGCAGAGAAGTGTGAAGTGATTCTTTCCAGTAGGAAGATCAAGGGGCTATAGTATAAAATACAGAGTATAATTCAGGGGTGAAGGATGATAAAGTCCTCTTGTCTGAGCCGCTTGTTGATGGTGTAAGGTCAAATGGCGATGCCCCCTCATTACTAGTGTGAGGTTACTACTGCTCTTCATCCTGGCTCTACTGAGGCTGTCTAGGTGGGAGCTGCTGGGTATCTTCAACCATCCAACCATCTTCGTTGCTTCATCAATGATCTTCCTTCCATCATAAGGTCAGAAGTGGGGATGTTCACTGATGATTGCACAATGTTCAGCGCCATTCACAACTTGTCGGGTATTGAAGCAGTCCATGTCCACATGCAGCAAGGCCTGGACAATATTCAAACTTGGGCTGACAAGTGGCTAATAACATTCATGCCACACAAGTGGCAGGCAATGAACATCCCCAACAAGAGAGAATCAAACCATCTCCCAATGACATTCAATGGCATTATCATCACTGAATCCCCCTCTATCAACATCCTGGGGGTTTCCATGAACCAGAAACTAAACTAGATCAGCTATATAAATATTGCAGCTACCAGAGCAGGTCAGGGGCTGGAAATTCTGCAGAGAGGAACTCACCCCCTGACTTCCAGAAGCATGTCAATCATCTTCAAGGCACAGGTCAGGAGTGTGATGCAGTCGTCTCCACTTGCCTGGATGAGTGCAGCTCCAACAAAACTCAAAAAGCTCAACACCATCCAGAACAAAGCAGCCTGCTTGACTGGCACCCCATTCACCATCTTAAACATTCACTCCCTCCACCACCGATGCAGTGGCAGCAGTATGTACATCTATAAGATGCACTGCAGCAATTCACCAAGGCTCCTTCAACAGCACCTTCCAAACCCACAACCACTACCATCTAGAAGGACAAGTGTAGAAGATGCATGGGAACACCACCATCTGGAAGTTCCCCTCCAAGCCACTCACCATCCTTGACTTGGAACTAAATCACCACTGTCACTGGGCCAAAATCCTGGAACTCCCTTCCTAAAAGGACTGTGGGTGTTCCTATGCCCCATGGCCAGCAGCGGCTCCTGAATAATCTTTCTTCATGTGAACCTGAACAGCGAACGTTGGAAGCTATTCAACTACAGAGAAAGTGGGTACATGAAGCACACCTCGGCCTGCTCCTGCAAAGGTCTGTACACAAGCCTTCGCTGCAGGAGGAATTGAATATCAGACATAAGCAAAAATTTGGCTGATTTTTAAAAATATTTTTGTGACTTGGGGCACTGAAGTCAGTGTTTCACTGCTGCAAAGGCAGAAATTACGGTACTCAAAATAGGACCAAGATCCAACACTGGGACTTGTTTAGATCACATGGGCCTAAATCTTCTGATCAGCATCAGAACTGCTGTGTCCAATGCAGATCAGGTGGGTAGTGGGCAGGGTGGGTAACTGGGTGCAATGGGTAAGTGGGTGGGAGTAGGTGGGTAGTTCGGTTGGGAGTTTAGTCGGGTTGGGGCCAGGAATTCATTTGAGTGGCTGGCGGGTAGTGGGTTGGGTCGAGGGGAAGTTGGATGGTTGGGGGGTGGGGTTAGGGAAGTGTAATTGGGGATGTAGTCGGGGATGGGGGTGGGTGGTCGTGGAGGTTTTTGGGGAGCTGGTATTGTAGTTAACCAGAGGTTAGACTAGGTTTTAACCTAACATTTCCTTGGTAACTATCCAAGTAAATATGAGGAACTGTCTGAAATCTCCAACTTTAGCTCAGAGTCAGAGTCATTCCCCGAGGGTCCTGGGGAGCAGGGGGATTGCTCATCAAAAGTTGAAACTTCCCAGGCAATTCCCACATGGGTCCAAGCGTCAGGACTTCCACAGGGTCCCAATGCGTATCTCAGTCACTCAACGATCCAAAGACCAAAAGATTTGGTTCATTATTTACATTTGTCCAATGAATTGGTTACATCATGACTTGCCAAAAGTACTCTCAAGCAGAGCAGCTAAATATGAAAATCCTGATTCAAAACAAAGAATATTCCAATATCTGGTTTGATTCCAATTACATCTGGCAAAATAAGTATCATATACTTTTTGTTCTATTTGAATTCCTTGCCTTCATTCATTAATTGGGCTTTGGTTCCCAATTTTGGGCTTTTATCTGGTTAAAGCCTCTCAATTTTGTTTTGAAAAGGCCCCAGTTCGAGACCCAAAGGTACTTGGCAAACTAGCTGTGTGTTTAGAAGGATCAGACTGTACTGTGTCACAGACTATAAACTTTCGGTAACAAAGCAAAAAAAAGGGACTGAGTTCATGGTGCTTTTAATCAGGTCGCTGCTTGGGGCAGGGAATAGCTGAGCTGTATGGACTACAAAGGCCCTAGGGTTGATCCCTGGTCTGCTAAAATAGTCATATCTCAGCTCACTACAATTGCCCTCAGGGCTTGGGGGTGAGGGAGGTGGAATGCGGGGTGAAATCAGCCAACTGTGCCACTCCTGATCAATATAGAGATCTGTTGCATCACATGGACACAGGATAAGGCCAGATGTTGGCTGAAGTTAATGTGTCTGACTGCACATACACACTTAACCATCAAGGCTCAGGCATGAATGAATGGACCACTTGGACAAAGTATTAGTGAGCACAGTGGACAGTGGGTATCCTAACAAGCAGTCAATACCTTCAGAGGGGAGTAGGTAGAAAGAAAATAAAATGGAATATTAAAAAGGGTACTGAAATGTTGGCAGCACACTAGATGTGCTCAGTGGCATTCCCAAATTTCAGAGGAGTCCACAGCAGTACATGTGGGCTTTTTGGCACACAGGTTGCATATGCAAGGCATGGTGGATGCGGAAGAGAAAAAAGCTTGCATTTACATAGTGCCTTTTGTGACCTCAGGACATCCTCAAATGTCTTACAATGCAGTATTTTTATGTGCAGTCACTGTTGTAATGTTGGGAATGTGGCAGCCCATTTGTGTACAGCAAGCTCCCATAAACGGGAAGATAGCATATCTAACAACCCTCTTGTTTCTGCATTGAAATGCCAGCCTAGATTATATGATCAAAAGTCTGAAGTGGAATTTAACCCAAGACCTTCTGATTCAGAGCTTTAACCTGGCCATGTGGCTGGCACCTTATAATATAGAGTCCTGGTTTGTAAGGAAGCTTCAATGCTTCTGGAGCAGTGTGTTGGCTCTCCTTGCTGACAACATGGTTTTCTTCAATGCTACTTTGCCTCTTTGGATGGGTTCCCAGGCAGGCAAAGTAGCCAAAGTTTATTACAAATTGAGTGCTCTGTGCTAACATTTCAATGCCAGGTTTACACGACAGTGTGTAAAGTTAGAACAAAAAATCTTTACACAACAAAAGAAGCTGAAAAGCACTTTAACTCAAGGGAAGGGACAAAAATCAGATGAAGTCCCTAAACTTGCTCAAAAAGAGGTTTAATACTATTGCAAGAGGTCCCCGTAAGGGTCAAACATTACGAGAAAAGAATGGAAGCAGTGAGGCTGCTCTATTTTTGTTAAAATCTTTAAATATCATCTTCACTACTTTAGGACTACTACATTTCATGGTTCTCTCAATGACTGAGTTTTACCAAGGAGTTAAGCATCTCTAAAACATCCCAAGGAGCATAATCAGACAAAAAAAAAGCACTGAGCCAAAGAAGGTGATATTAGGTCAGGTGACCAAATGCTTGGTCACAGAGGTAGGTTTTAAAGGAGCACCTTAAAAGGAGAGTAGATACATGGACAGGTTTAATGAGGGAATTCCAGATCTCTCAGTTTAGATAGCTAATAGGAGGGTTTCCAATGATGGGTGAAGGAACTAGGAAATACGCAAGAATAACACTTTTCATGTCCTCAGAATATCCCAAAGCCTTTCACTGCCAGTTAATTATTTTTTTGAAATGTCATCTGTTTTCTAGCCAAACACAGCTGCTAACTTGAATGTCTAGTTAAACTATTTTGCTGGCCAGGACACCTGGAGAAATCCTGCTCTAGAAGACTGAAAAATGGCTATTTGGTGCTAAGTGTACTCAAGTGCTGAAGAAATAGAAGCCCATTGAGGAGTCAACACCTAAAAAGAGGTGAGGGGATTGAATTGGATAGGAATGACTGATGTACATCAACTTACAAGCATCCCTTCCATATAGTTTGGTCATATGTTTTGCACACCGAGCATTCCCACAATTTTAACATCACTACAAATTGTTGGTGGAACATCAGTTCTTGCTTCTCATCCCAAAAAAATTCAGGATTTTCTAAACAGTCAGTAATTATACTTATTTCCAGATATTCTAATATATTGAAAATATTAAACATATTTCTAGAAGTTCCAATTTGCCTCAAAAGGATCCTGGACTGCCAACAGTATAGTCACAGTACAATTTTCCAATCCACAACAGATTAAGTGGAGGGTTAGAGTCAAGAGAAGACAATAGTTTCCTTTCACAAAGAACTAATGAAACATTTTCTTTTATTCCATGAATTGTTCTTTTGATGACATTTTGATTGGCTGAAAATTTCAGTAAATCAGCTTGCAACAGAGATAATAAGAGTTGGGCAGAAGGACGGGTTTGATTCTTGGGATTACACATAGGAGATGTAACACAGAAACAGGCCTTTCAGCCCAACCAATCCATGCTGGCGTTTTATGCTCCACTCAAGGTTCCTCCTATTTTTCTGCATCTAACTCTACCACTATAACACACAAACATATGAATTAGGAGCAGGAGTAGAACACTCGGCCCTTCAAGCCTGCTCTGCCATTGAGTAAAATCGTGGCTGATCTGATTGCAACCTCAATTCCACATTCCCACTTACCCCCGATAACCCTGCACTTGCTTTTCAAGAATCTATCCGGTTTCCCCTAAAAATATTCAAAGACTCTGCTTCCATTGCATTTTGAGGAAGAGTTCCAAAGACTCACTACCCTCAGAAAAAATTTCTCCTCAATCGCTATCTTCAATGGGCGAACCCTTATTTTTAAAACGTGACACCCTGTTCTAGATTCTTCCACAAGAGGAAACATCCTTTCCACATCCACCCTGTCAAGACCCCTTGGGATCTTAAATGTTTCAATCTTCCTCTTCAAAACTCCAGATGATACAAGCCTAACCTGTCCAACCTTTCCTCATAAGACAACCTGCCCATTCCAGGTATTAGTCTGGTAAACCTTCTCTGAACTGCTTGCAATGCATTTACATCCTTCCTTAAACAAAGAGACCAATACTGTACACAGTACTCCACAAGTGGTCTCACCAATGCTCTGTATAACTGAAGCATAACCTCCTTACTCTTGTATTCAATTCCCCTCGCATTAAATGACAACATTCTATTAGCTTTCTTAATTACTTTCTGTACCTGCATCGTAACCTTTTGCAATTCATGCACTAGTACACCCAGATCCCTCTGCATCTCAGAGCTCTGCAATCTCTCACCATTTTGATAAAAATGCTTTTTTTTATTCTTCCTCCAAAATGGACAATAACCCTTTCTTCCCTTCTCCCTCAAATGCTTGTCTAGCTTCCCGTTAAATGCATTTATATTATACACCTTGAGCACTTCCTATGGTAACGAGATCCACATTCTCATCACTCTTAGAGTAAAGAAGCTTCTTTTGAATTCCCTATTGGGCTGCTTGGTGACTACATTATATTGATGGCCTCGAGTCATGCTCTTCCTCATAAATGGGGAAATCTCTCTGTCTATTCTTAACAAAGCCATTCACAATTTTGAAGACCTCTATTAGGTCACCACATCCAACCTTCTTTTTCAAGAGGTCAGAGACCCAGCCTATTCATTTTTATGGCACAGCCGTTGATAAATGCTGAGCTGCTCAAATCCTAGAGGGAGAACTGAAACAACTGCCACAACTGTTTTGCAATTTGTATAAATTTCAAGATGTGTGCCTTGAATTCAGTAGTAATAAGAACAAGTCTTTAGGTTTCTTACAAAACTAAATTAAACCTTTATTATTAGAAGAAATGATTTCAAGTACATACATAAATCTACAAATTACTACCATGATGACTTCTAAATCCCCTAGTTAATCTAACTCCCACTTATACTTTTGTTAAGGTGACAGTAAGACACATATATTTTAAAAGACCCAGGCAAAGAAACATGGCACCCTAAACAATCCAATTCAAAGTGAGTTTTCTTAACTCAGTTCTTTGTAGACAGCAGCTTGAGGCTTAGATGCTGGAGGTTTTCACACTTGTTAGATCTTAGAATGCCTGCTCTTACACACAACCTTGGCTCCTTTTTACATATTTTCCCCTTTGAATGCAAATTCCCATTGCTTCACTATGTCTTTGGACTTTACCTCTCTGGTAATAAAAATCTCTCGTCATACCAATTTTACCAGTAATCTTTCGGAACAATAAACACACTGGTTCTGACTCCTCCTGGCTAGGTGAAACATTTCACCCCTCCTTTGAATTCAACTAGTCTGGTTTATTTTAAAATGCAAAAGTTCCCTTTACACACCTACTTAACATTTTAAACCTAGCTTATCTTCTGTTACATCAAAGTCTTCAGACCAGCTGCCTTTAATTCAATTAAGTCACTCACACACACACACACACACACACACATACACAGACATAAACCCCACTATACTTTACAATAAATTCAAATAACATTGAGAATTATTATATCTTCCTGACATCACCCTCTCCTAATATACAGGGATACACCTATCTGACAGCATCTTGCAAATCTATTCTTACACCCTTTCCAATGCCTCTAAATCTTTTTTGTAATATACCAACCAGAAATGTGTGCAGTATGCTGGGTGTGGTCTGACCAAGGTTCAATACAAATTTAGCATAATTTCTATTAAATTCTATCCATCTAGAAATAAACCCTGGTTCTTGGTTTGCTTTTATTAAAAAATAGTCTTGTTATCCCGCATCGCTACTTTTAGTCATTTATGCATTTCTTTTTTGCACAAGATTCCTTTGCTCCTCTAACCTATTTTGATTCTTATTTTCTTCACTGTCGCTGGGTCAAAATCCTGGAACTCCCTTCCTAACAGCACTGTGGGTGTACCTACACCACATGGCCTGCAGTGGTTCAAGAAGGCAGCTCATAATCACCTTCAAGGGCAATTAGTGATGGGCAATAAATGCTGGCCTAGTCAGCAATGCCCACACCCTGTGAAAGAATAAAACAAAAATTTCTAAGTAATATGTGACCTCCTTATTTTTCCCCCTCACCAAAATGTATTACCTCACATTTATCTGTGTTGAAATCCATTTGCCAGTTATATGCCCATTTTGCAAAATTTGTTAATATCTTCTTGTAATTTGTTGCAGTCTTCCTCAGTATTGACTATTTCCATCTGCCCCCCTCCCTAATTTGGTGTCATCCACAAATTTAGAAACTGTGTTTTTGATTCCAAAGTTTAAACAGTTAATATTTATTGAACAACAGTGGTCCCTGTCATGATGATATCTGGTTTAGTTTGTGGGCTTGAGTATTAGATACTATATGGTACTCAGGTAAGATATTGTAAAGGTACACTCTGTACTACATAAGGGGTCACCTGACCTGGGAGTAGTTGACGATCAGGTAGCACATGTTAGGAAGTTAGCCAGCATTTCAGATTAAATTATGTTGTTCTTTCAGTTAAAGCTGTTTCTTTCAGCCTGAGATGTGACGTTGGCAAAGATAAATAAAAAGATTTTTAGGATTTGTTATGGCATTTGCTGGAACTGATATGTCTGTAGTCCGGGAAAATTGAGCCGTTTGATCTGATAGGTGATGCCAGTACTGGCAACGTGTAATGGAATGTGTGGCTGCAGGAGTTTGAAGTGTATGTTGACAGTCACAGTCTGTTTTTCATGGAGCAACGATGGTGCAGAATGCACAACGATGGGTCTTATTGTTGTTCAATTTGCGGGTGCTTTGGTGAGCAGACGTTCAAGCTGTTGCCTGACATGGGAGAAAAGACAGATTATGAACGTGCAGTGAAACTTTGAAAGGCCATTATGTGGTGACGCCAAATGTCACATTCCAAAAGCATGTTTTCCTTCAGATGAGACAGAAAGAGGGAGAAACAGTAACACAATTTGTGACCCGCTTGAAGCAGGTGCCAGGTGAACGCAATTATGTTGCGATAGATCTGAAAAACCAGATGATGGATCAGGTGGTCGGACAAGTTGCGGCGCAAGCTGCTGGAAAGAGGAGGTGACTTAATGTTGGATAGCACTTTGAAAATAGCAGCTGCATTGGGAGCAGTGGATGGACAAGTTCACAGCATGAAACTTAGTCCCACCTCTACCTTTGACACGAGTTAAATAAGTGGGACAATGGAACCCGGGTATGTGCAAACGTCAGGAGCAAAAGTCTGAGAAAGAACGTTTCAGATGTGGCAATTTGTGATACTACGGAAAAGATGTGTGCTGCCTGCCAAGGGAAATATATGCAGAAAACATTGGGGCAAAGACCATTTTGCCAAGAAGTGCAGAAGAAAAGATGAACAGAGAGGGAAGCCTGATAAATCACGTAAAGAAGAGGGGAGATGAACGTTGCACAACTGAGACACAAGTTGAAGATGATGCAGAGATAGGTACACAAATAACAACCATGGATACATGTTTTCTGTCAACGGGAGCAAACACGAGAAAGTTCCAGTGATTGGTGATAGTGTTGAAGTGAGTATTATTCTAACTTCAGGCAGTGACAGTAATGTCATCAACAAAGCACTGTGGGAGGAACTGAAGACGAAGAGAACAGAGTGCACATCTCGAAATGTGTCAAAAAGCTCTATCTTTACACATCTAAAACCCCACAGCTGTTGCATGCTTCACTGCAGATCTGAGAGCTGGGTATCAGAACATAGAGGCAGAATTTGAAATGTTTGAGGAGGATGGTGAGCCTCTTCTGAGCAGAGAAACTGCCCAAACCTTGGGGGGTGGGGGGGGGGGGGAGAGGTGCTATGCATCAGACTGAGAGTGAATTCTGTGAAATCCTATTCAAAGCTTAGAGAGGAGTTTGAATTAGTGTTTCAAGGAATTGGGAAGTTACACAGCTGCCAAGTAAGGTTAAGCATTGATGAGTACGTGAAGCCTGTAGCTCAGCAGAAGACCTTTTGGTCAGAGAAGGAAGGTTGAGGCAAAGATCAAGGAACTGATCAACCAGTACATCATAGAGCCAGTTGGAGGACCAACACTATGGTTGAGCCCTGTTGCGGTCGTGCCTAAACCAGATGGTGACATCAGACTCTGTGCTTGTGTGTGACAGGTGAATGAAGGTGTAGTCAGAGAATGTCACCCAATTCCCACTATGGATGTAGTCTTTCAAGAGTTATCAACAAGCAAGGTATTTTCCAAATTAGACTTAAAGTGGGAATACCACTAGCTGGAACTTCATCCTGATTCAAGGAAGGTGACAATATTTGACACTCATTGTGGACTTTACTGATACCAGATATTGATGCCCAGTAGCAATGTGGCACCAGAGATTTACCAACACAAAATCCATAAGGTGATACAAGGGATCACAGGAACAGCCAATATATCAGATGATATCATTAGTCATGGAGCCAATAGAGGGGAACATAATGAGAGACAGATTTGTATTGGCTAGATTGCAGTCAGCAGGACTTAGGGTAAATGCAGACAAGTGCTTGCAGGGTGTGACAGAGCTAACGTTCATGAGGCATAAACTCAACTGTCAGAATCAATCCAGCCAAAGACAAGGTAGAGGCAATAGCAGAAGCACGTGAACCACAAAATGCTAGTGAAGTGAGAAGTTTTCTTGGACTTGTAAGCTACTGTGCGAGGTAAATCCCAAACTTCACTACACTGGCTGATATATTGAGGATGTTAGCAAGAAAGAACGAATGGTCCAGATTTGAAGAACAGGAAGCTGCCTTTAAAGTTTTGAAAGACAGCTTGACAAGTGCTCAAACTCTGGAATATTGTGGTGCAAATGCACCAACAAGTCATTGCAGATGCTGGTCTGGTAGGATTGGGAGCAGCATTGATGCAATTGCTTGCTGAAGGTCCAAGAATCATTGCCTATGCAAGCAGATCTCTGACAGATGTGGGGAGGAGATATTCTAAAACAGGGAAGGGGGCCCTATGATTAGTGTGAGCATGTGAAAGATTCCATGCATACTTGTTTGGCATTGAATTTGAATTAGTGATGGATCACAAGCCATGGGAGATGATTTATTCTCCCAGATCCAAACAATGTGTCAGAATCAAAAGATGAGTTTTGAGACTCCAACAGTACTAGGTCGGAAAGATGAACATTGCTGACCCACTGTCATGACTACTGAGGGGAGGGTCAAACACAGATCCTCCCTAGGGAAGGAAGTTGAATTGTTCATGCAGTTTGTAGCTGCTCATGCTACACCCAGAGTAATGACAAATAGAGAGATTGAAAGAGAGTCTGAAAAAGATCCAGAATTGGATGACATCAAACAGAGAATCCAGGCTGAAAATGGGAGAATTGCCCATTCAAGGTGTACATCGCTATACGAGATAACTGTGCACAATAGGGAAGTTTGTCCTCAGTGGCAGCAGACTTGTAGTGCCACAAAAGCTTAGGCCTATACTGATGATGCTAGCTCATGAGGGTCACTTGAGAGTGGGTGGTGCAAAGCAAAACTTACGAACCAAAAGTATGGTGGCCAGGGATGGAGAAAGATGTGAGCAGTTTGTCAAAACATGTCATGGATGTCAACTTGTCAGCAGAACCAATCCACCAGAACCACTACGCAGCACACTGTTATCGGCTGGACCACGGGAGGATGTAGCAGTTGACTTCTTAGGTCCAAATCCATTAGGAGAGTCCAAACTAGTGGTGATTGACCACTACAGCCGTTACTATGAGTACATTGTGATGAAGTCTACAACAGCAGAGAAAATGGTGTCTGAAATATTTGCAAGGCACAGTCTGCCAGTTACTCTGTATTCAGACAATGGGCCACAATCAAAGGGCATTCACAAATGAACCCTAAATAGCCATAGGTAAATGGGAAAGTGGAATGACAAAACCAATCATTAGAGAAACTGATGAGAATTGCTCAGGCTAACAGCAAAGACTGGAAGGAGGCATTGCTGTCATATGTTGCCACGTACACAGCAACTCCACACACGACCGGAAAAAGCTCAGCCAAGCTGCTATTTGGACAAAAAGTACCTACCGAGACGCTAGAGCTGACAGACATCAGTGTTGATCAGGAGGTTCAAGATCATGATGCTGATAAAAAAGAGTGCTGCACAGACCACAGAAGGGGAGCTAGGCAATCTGATGTGATGCCAGGTGATGAAATACTGCTGCAACGGAAGAGCCCGAGTAAGATGGATATACCGTTTTACCCCAAGTTGTACACTGCCATCACCAAGAAGGAAAACAGGGTAAATGTGCAGTTGCCAGAAGGAGTACTGTGCAACAGAAATTCCGTGTGTGTCAAAAGGTATCATGGTAACAAAGACACAGCAGCAGATGAACCAGATGTAGGGGCTGATGCAAAACTGACACCCAGCAATACAGAAGTCCAAGCCAGTGAGGCTGATGGCAGGCAGGTAGCTTGCTGTCCGGAGGGAAAATCATCAGTTCCAGAGGGAATGATGACACTTCCTAATCCAGACATGATGACCAGAGTTCCTAAGACAACAGGCAGACCCATGGTGCGAGAGGATACCAACAAAGCGGTATGAAGATTTTCTGTGATTTAGTGACAGAACGCGAAAGTGAAAATCAGCTTGGAGCAACGACTTGTGATTTAAAGCAATGTAATTTTAAGTTGAAAAACAGCAAATCTTGATGCAAATAATGCTTCTAGATGTGAAATTTTGTATTGTGGTTTTATTCAAAGCAAAAAGAGTGTACACCAAATGCTGCCCTTGTGATTTTGATGTTCCTGTTTGTGATGTTTGCAAGTACATTGAGGAGCACTGAATTACTTACAAGGGATTATCGCAAGAGATTCCACACTTAAACAGTGAAGGAGAAATAACAGTTTCAGAAAGTGAAATATTGAACAAAAGGCTGGAACTATATTGGATGGTGATGTACTGAACTTGGCATTTGTAATTAAAGAAATTAATTTACTCTGAACTAGGGAAATAATGGATTTATTAAGTTTGTTTGCAAAAATTTATTGCAGTATGTTTAGTAAGGAATAGAGTCTAAGCTACATGCACCAAGCAGAAAAATCATGAACATGTTTTGGCCTAAGGGAGGAATGTCATGATGATAGCTGATTGTATGGGTGAATTTGAGTATTAGATACTATACAATACTTGGATAAGATACCGCAAAGTACACTCTGTACTATGTATGGGGTCACCTGATCTGGGGGAGGTTGAAGGTCAGATAGCACATGTTACGATAGCATGGCAGATTAAATGATACTGTTCTTTCAGTTAAATCTGTGATTTCAAACATTGTTCTTTCAGCCTAAGATGTGGCAGTCCCAGCATTGGTCATGACCTGAAACATTAGCTCTGTTTCTCTCTCCATAGATCCTACCAGGCCTGCTGAGTATTTCCAGCTTTTTCTGTTTTTATCCCAGCACTGATCCTTGTGGAACACCACACTCTAAATTACTCCCCTTTACCCCTACTCTCTGCTTTCTGTCTTGAAGCCAGCCAACTATCCATTAGGTGCTTTGTCCCCTGACTCCGCATTCTGTGACTTTATTCATTAATCTATTATGTACTACTTTATTGAAAGCCTTTGAAAATTCTGGCTGAAGTGACTGGCTGACAATACAGAGAAGATCCATTCCATTCGGACAAAGTTGATATAAATGAAGAGTCAGATTCGATCTACCTGCTGTTCTTTTGATTTTTGTGCTTAAGGTGGTTTGGGTTTACAGTCCAAGATGCGTCTACTCTCATTAGAGTCTATTCTAACATTACTTCTCAAGAACAACCCAGGCTCATTATATGGCTTAGAGTTGCAACACTGTCACATAGCTCAATGTCATGAGGCTTTTAATCCACGACATTCATTCCATCCTCATTATAAAGTCGGTCACTTATGGCATTATCTGGGTTATACCCCACCTAGATTGCAAAACTCCCAGTTCCAACATTGGTCCCGATTATAAACCCAACGTTCTAAGGCTCCTGATAGGCTGCTCTCAAATGCAAGGCTCCAGGGACTGTGGTGGTGGTTCAACTGCTTAAGAATAGCTGCAGGCCTGTGTGGTGATGGTGCTCCTATAATCATACTGGGTAGGAGATTCCAGGCTAGTGGGCCAAAGGCAATGAAGGAATGGTGATATATGTCCAAGTAAGGATAGTGTGTATGGCTCAGAGGGGAACTTACACCTGCTGGTGTCCCACAGCATTGCTGCTCTTGGCCTTTTGGGTAGCAGAGGTTGCAAAAGGAAGGACTATTGAAGTAAGGATTCTATAATAGGAGCTACAGTCAATTGGTGATAGAGAGGGTGCAACCACCTAAGTATTTCAGCACTGTCTGTACATGAACCTTGTAAATGGTTGAGAGGCTTTGTGGGCTCAAGAGGTAGGATACTTGTAGTGCACATTCTGACTATGGTATTTGTATGACTGATCCAGTTAAGCTTCAGCTTAATGGTGATCACCCACGATATTCATGGTTGTGGACTTGGTGGCAGTGGTGAAAATGGGAGATGGGTGCATTCTCAGAAATGAACCACTGGCCAAGTGGCCAAGCCCACTCGCTGGAAGAACAAACCAGACAATGACCTTTTGAGGAAGAGGAAGATCCCAGTGCCCTGAACAATATTCCTCCGCAAAACAAACAAATTAACCATATAGTCTTGTCACACTCAGTGATTTGTGGGACCCTCCTGTCCACAAAATGGCCACCACATTTTACCTACTTAAACAATCATCACTGCAATTCAAAGTAACAAATTGCACACAATATCTTTCTGAAAGACATCATAAGGTGCCTTATAAAAAAAGGGTTGGTTTTCATTCATTGTCTTAGCACAACAAAATAGTTTCATCTCCCGCCAGACAAATTTTCACAGTTTAAGTATCTTACCTTGTCCTAGGAAAATCGGTGTATGAATGAAAGATCTACTAGATGATAATATTTTAAAATGACCCTTTGGCAATTTGCCCATGGGCCTTGTTGGCTTGGCGGGAAGCAGATTTGCAAAGTATTTAGTTCAGAGGGTTGTGTCATAATGATGTGTTAATAGCAATAGATACGAAGGGTAGGAGCTTGCCGCGGGGGGGGGGGGGGGGGGGGGGGTGGGGGGGGAGGAGGAGGAGGAGCTGGGGGGGGTGGGGGGGGACAAACTCAGTTCATCTCTACTGATTTCAATCGAATTGCGTTATAGTCAGTTTCAAAGCAGCAACAAGGAGCAAGACATTTTTTTAAAAAGACAGTGAACCTTTTGCCCAGTTTTAAAACTTAGTAAAGGAAAAGATAGCAAGCAATGATGGCTCGAGAAGAATGGCTAGCCTGTTGATGTAAAATGCAATAAAATTAATGCTCTGCAAACCTGCAGCAGCAGAGTTTTTTTTAATTCATTCACAGGATGTGGGCTTCGCTGGCTGGGCCAGCAATTATTGCCCATCCCTAATTGCGTTGAGAAGGTGGTGGTGAGCTGCCTTCTTGAACCGCTGCAGTCCATGTGGTGTAGGTACACCCACAGTGCTGTTAGGAAGGGAGTTCCCGGATTTTGACCCAGCGACAGTGAAGGAACGGCGATATATTTCCAAGTCAGGATGGTGAGTGACTTGGAGGGGAACTTCCAGGTGATGGTGTTCCCATCTATCTGCTGCCCTTGTCCTTCTAGTTGGTAGTGGTCGTGGGTTTGGAAGATACTGTCTAAGGAGCCTTGGTGAATTCCTGCAGTGCATCTTGTAGATGGTACACACTGCTGCAACTATGCGTCAGTGGCGGAGGGAGTGAATGTTTGTGGATGCGGTACCAATCAAGCGGACTGTTTTGTCCTGGACGGTGTCCAGCTTCTTGAGTGCTGTGGGAGCTGCATTCATCCAGGCAAATGGAGAGTATTCCATCACACTCCTGACTTGTGCCTTGTAGATGATGGACAGGCTTTGGGGAGTCAAGTGGTGAGTTACGCGTCACACGATTCCTAGCCTCTGACCTGCTCTTGTAACCACCTTATTTATATGGCTAGTCCAGTTCAGTTTCCGGTCAATGGTAACCTCCAGGATGTTGATAGTGGGGGATTCAGTGATGGTAATGCCATTGAACATCAAGGGGCGATGGTTGGATTCTCTCTTGTTAGAGATGGTCATTGCCTGATACTTGTGTGGTGTCTGATACTTGTGGCGTGAATGTTACTTGCCACTTGTCAGCCCAAGTGGGGGAAGCTTCACCATACTCAGTGTCAGGATATCTCTGGGACCACAGGTGCCACAATACCATCTGGACTATCATATGTTTCTGGACAAATCCAGACATTCTAGCCTAAATCTGGATAGTTGGTAACTGTACATATAAAGGAGGGCCTGGAGCTTTAAATATAACTCAGATTGGATAGTTGCTCTAAATCCAATTATGCAACATCTTAAAAAATGACAAGTAGGACAGAAAAATGAGGAGAAATATTCACTGCCCAGTACCGACCACCGATACAGAACCTTCTCAGGGAATTTATAGCAGTAAGCTGATTAGGTATTCCGACGATAGCCGTAAACACCTGGATTGCCTTCGATCAGTAAACTCTTGGGCTTTCTTGATTAAATTCTTGCTTGCCTTTTTGCCTACCCAGAAGCAAAAAATGTCTTCTACATGATAGCTAGATTTACACAATACTTTTCTGCAGGAGAACTGCAGAGTTAGCACGCAAGTGTAGTGTAAACAGGCTAAATAGGAAAAATAGTTTACCTCCCGAGAATGATGCGTTGCTTAGTGTCTCATTTAAAAACAAGCTGATCCAGTGCCAAGGGGGACAGGGCCAGGCTGGGAAAGCGACTCACATACAAGTGTTTTTACCTATGGGACCAGAGACCAAATCAAGCCCAGGCTGAGACTGTAGTGCTGTAGGCCAGCCTTAGTCACTCAATGGTGGGGCCAGCTGACACAGTAAACAAAACAGTCCTATTAACATAAGAGAAAAGACAGGCTTGTGTTTTGGGTGTAGACCCTTCATGAGAACGGGAAGATAAACAAGTCTCTTTATAGAATGGAACAAAACAGAGGGTGGGAGAAAGAGAAAAACAGATAGAGGTCAAAGTGTCAGAAGTGTTGTCTCTTGTTAATAAGGTAGTTAACTAAGGTAGTTAATAGCTTTTAGCTTTTTGTTTTTATCTTATAGTTAATAGGTTTAATAGTTTCAAAACAGGCTTTTTAAAATTTAGAAAGGGATAGATGATACACAAAAGGTGTCAAAGAAAAAGCATTTGAAGAGCAAACAGACATTGAACAGCTAAATAAAAGGAGCAAAAAGGAACAAGGAAACTACACAAAATGAATGTCAAAATGGAAACGAAATGTCAGGTGGATGGGTAGAAGAGGCAAGAAAATAACTTAATGACCAGACTGTAGTTGTTTCCTCCAACATTCGGACCAGAGAACTACAGGAATATTGGAAAAAAAATGATGAGATCGGTTCCTGATGGCTGCATTGAGAAAAATACAAAAAGGTAGGCTTTGAAGGAGAGAGAAAATAGAAAATGTTCTGTTAGGGATGGTTATTAGGTAAACCATTACTGGTGGGAGACAAATAAATAATGAGTGGTGTTAAAGAAGTAATATTTATAATTAAAGTGACATTCAGTGCTTTGATGTTAAAATCCATGCCTGAATAATCTGCTGTTTGGGAAGAGGGAGAGGAGTGAGATAGAATTCTTCTGATCTGTTGCCTTCTTTAAATCACTATGACTGCCATTTTAAAATCAAAGCTTTAGATTACTCATGCTTGCCATGGTACTACAATAACTTGGTGTATATAAAATATAAAAGAAAAGTTATTGTCAGAATGCATTCAGCATACAGTTGGCATGTACTCAGGGCAGTTATTTTAACAAAACTACATGCTAGATCTGGAGTTCCTTAAGAATGGTGGGGAGGGTGGTATCTCTTGGTCTTTCATTTCACCTCAGTTTGAAATTGATAATCAATTTAGTGCTAAATTTGTAAACAGGTGGCAGTATGGGGAACAGCGATCTTCTAGGTCAAATCTTCTAGGCCTTTCACCTCTGCTTGGGGGTCAGCTGGACCTGGGTCCACTCGCTAAACTCAGTGCAAATGGTTTCAAAACTCACTCAAAGTGATCTGTATCTGATGGAATGCTCTCCGTTTGCCTGGATGGGCACAGCCACAACACCAGATAAAAGCTCAAACCATCCAGGTCAAAGCAGTCCTCTTGATTGGCAGCCCATCCCCCATCTTAAAACAGCCACCTGTTCCACCACCAGCACACCGTGCCTAGTGTGTAGTATCCGCAGGATGAAAACGGCTCCATTATTTCACATACTCCTCAAACACACTCTCCGCTAAATATCGAAGAGGGAACTGGATCAACAGAATCTTTCCTGCTTCAAATTAAATTGAGCAAAATGCTTGTCTCCATTTTGTACTCTAACTTAAATTTTCCTTAAAACTGATTAAACTTGAACTTCTCCTGCACTTACAGAACACTCCTTCAGTAAGTAGCTCCCAGCTGCAATTAATTTTGTCTACACAGAATCAAGTTCCAAAACCAATGTTTACAGAGATCCAACAGCTGATGTCACATAAGGAAACTGCTACTGCAGTCGACACTGGACTTTTTCTCTTCTTAAAAAAAAAAAGTCTTTGGGGTGGAGGTTCCATAAAAACAATTTTCTAGCCATGTTAACCCTTAACCATCGGTAAAAGGAGGCAAAATAAAAAACACTGAATTCTTATATAGCCCAAGAATTATCGGCTAACACTGTCATCATTATGTAGTGCACTCCAAGTGAATAATAGCTGCTCTTAAATTTAAAAAAATCAATACTATTTGAAACTTATTTTTCCTCTACAGGTGAATGATTAACAAATCAGAAGTAAAATATTGGTAGTTTGTATTTTAAATTTATTCACAGGATGTATGCAACATTAGCAATACCATATTTATTGTCCACCCCTCGTTGCTATTGCTAAAGGCTGAATTATTTAAAATCCCAGAGGGAAACTTTAAACAACTGTCATAGCCTATATTTTCAATTGGTATGTTTGAGATGCAGCTCTGAATTCAGAACTGAAACCACCAAGGTTTTTTATATAAATTAAAATAAACATTTATTAATTTTACAAGGTATTAAACACATACACATCTACAAATTACTACCATAATAACTATTAAACAAATCCCCAAATTAATCACTCGTAAAATCTTCACCAAGGCAACAATAACCCATAGACTTAAACTGGCACCAGGCAAAGCACATTTTATCTTATGAATTCAAAATGAGGTTCCTTTCAATATGTTCCTTCGCAGACACGGTTGAGGACTTACAGGCTGCATAGATATTACATGCCTCTGACCCACACACAAAACTCTTTTTCTGTATATACCTAGCTTTCCCTTTGAATGTAAATTCTCATTGTATCACCAGGCCCTTAGAACTCCACCTCTTCTAACAATAAAGCCCCTTTCATAGTGCCAATTTTATTAGTAATATAAACATATTGCTTGGTGTCTCCTATCTAGGTGCAAGATTTCACCCCAGTCTTTGAATGGTTTATTCAACAAAATGCAAATGTCCCCTTTACCTTACTGTTTAACATCTCAAAACTACTATACATCAAAGCACCCAGACTAGCTGGCTTTAACCCAATTAAGACCCACAGACACAGACCCTACTACAAGTCCAATTTAAAATAATTTCCAATAACAATGACACTAAAGATAAGAGATTGGAATGACTCCTCATTCGTTCTTGTCCAGTTTTAATGCCCAGAGCAGATAGAGTTGTCTAATCCTAATGTTTTCCCCCCTTCTCCTGAAGTGACTGACTCTGCAGGTTCCCAGACGCTAGCAAGACCTCTACTATCTCACTCAAATGGTTATGTTGCCTCTTAGAGCGTACAATACAAGGGTAGGTAGGCTATTTGACATCACATCTGGGTCTACTTCCGTTCACACATGTAAACATTCTAGCAGGAGTTAATAGGCAGAAGTCAAGGCGAGGATCCTTCCTAAACAACAGATACTGAAGTCAAAAACAGAATTACCTGGAAAAACTCAGCAGGTCTGGCAGCATCGGTGGAGAAGAAATCAGTTAACGTTTCGAGCCTTCACGACCCTTCGGCAGATCGGTCGTGAAGGCTCGAAATGTTAACTGATTTCTTCTCCACCGATGCTGCCAGACCTGCTGAGTTTTTCCAGGTAATTCTGTTTTTGTTTTGGATTTCCAGCATCCGCAGTAGCTTTTAGCTTTTTGTTTTTAGATACTAAAGTCACCTGTTGGCCCACAGTAAGTTCTGGCTGTGTTCAACTAACTCAGGATAGGGCAAAATCTGCTGGATTTCATGACAATGCCACCTGCCAATCCAAATCCAACAGATCATTTCTAACGCTTCTGCTTCCACTGCTCTCTCACAACGGTTATTAAAAAATAATTGCCCTTGCTTTCTGCACGCTTGACTGGCAAACATAAAGCTCTCTTTTGCTTTATTTGGGGTGCAAAACTGCAATTTGATGAGGGCATTTAATCCAGGACAAAGACAGCAATGGAAGAGTAAGTTTGCACTTCAGACAACTGCAAGAAGAAACTCACTCTGGAGAGAGCACGTCCTGAAAAAACGATCGACATGTAAAGGGTTGCAGACTTGATTTTTCTGCGGTTGTCAATCTGCAACATTGGAACATTTTGTGAACGAGTGTCTCTGGTGTGCAAGGCAGAGATTTTCAAATGTCAGGTCTGTCCTCTCGAGCACCCTCTCTAGCAGTTCTCCTAGCAACAGTACCACATGTAGTCCTGGCCTTTGCACAGTGCATCCGTGACGTGACTGAATTAAATCAAAATCGGACAATCTACCTTTAAGCAAAGGTATATGAACAGTTCATATCATTCACAAACAAGGCCTGGGACAGTTACAATGGTCTGAATTTGAGTAAGTATTAATGACAAAACTGTCAGCATCCAAAGTCATTACTCTTCTGAAGCTGACAACAATTTTCAGAGTCTGCACATGCACAGTTAAACACTAAAATCCAAAAATTACACCCAATGATTCCCTGCTCCTCCATAGGATGCGCTGTTCAAGTCCCCACGGATAGAAAGCTGTGATGAAAACTTCCCATTTTATGCTATGATTTCACTGTTTAAAAACCCCTGAAAAAGTTATGCTTTGATAATGAGGTGTAGCTGGGTTTTAACAATGTACAAAGTTATAACTACTGCTGAAGAACCTCTCTGGCCCTGGAAAACTAATTTTATGACTGTGTAATGTCAAATGTTTTCATTACAATAAAAGTTCTATAGCTTTTTAATGTATTTTTTTTAATGTTGCTAGCTTCTAATGTGCATCTTCCAATGTTATTTAGCTGCCTGTAAAATTCAGACAAAAAGTGAAAAATAATCAATGCATTTTACTTCCTGGTTTTCGGTCTGTGAAAATTCTTCAATATGATTGGCTGCTGAACCTGCTTGATGGCATCACAAATGCTGAATGCCTGGAAATCCCCATGGCAAAGCACCAGGTTCAAACTATCAGGAAAGAAGAAAATCACACAAGAGATTGTTTTACCTTTGTGGGCAGCTTTCTTCGAGGTCAGCGGTGAGCACCATCATTTTGTCACTGACTGAAAAGGCTCGGCAGCTATAATCATTATGACCTTATCCATGTTAACAATAATGTGCCTACATTATGTTTTGGAACAGTGTTCTTCAACACCTTTTCCCCCTCCTCTGAAGATGCTGACACATTATTCTGTGGTCCCATGCCAACTTCTGGTTCCTCCCCTCAGTCAATGTGATAGGTTACTGATTTAGGAGAGAGAACTTAGTTATTTTTTCCTTCTAAAGCCCAAAAACAATTGCAACAAATTTTCCTTAAAGACAGGACAGGGCAATGCTCCCTTTAAGCTGTGTGGCCTGATAGTTCACATGGAGGCCGTATATAAGTCAGCTCCTTTAAGTTACTAGTATGTGCAGCTGCACAAAGCAATTTAAAGGGCCTATGCGCTTAAATGAATTAGCTGCACACGAGAATAGAGTGCAAGTTGATACAGGGGTTGAAGAGGAGAGTGGAGCACATTAATCACACTGCACTCCAGATCATCACCTTTCTTGTAGCCTTTATCTGCTCTGCCAGAACTGAAGATGACCACCTCCTCAGTGAAAACTTTCCATATCTGGATATATGGGACCAGGAACAGCAATATTATTAGCAGCAGGAAGAAAGAGTTACACATTGTTGCTCAGAGTTTAATGTGAAAAACTCTCTAAATTGGCTGTTTATCCAATATTTCACTGGGTGAGCGGAAATTTCCTCCAGAGGCTACCCTGAGGAGACCAAAAGCAGACCAGGATGATCGCTTCTGTACAGTTCGTACATGTGACCCAGAGCTTCCAATTGGTTGTCATTTTAATTTTCCACTTCACTCTCACTCTGATCCCTCTGTCCTCAGTCTCCTACGCTATTTCAGTGAAACTCAAGATAAACTTGAATTCCGGACAGTTCCGACAAGAGGGAGAGATCACATTAGATTTATTTTGCACTAGGATAGTGGAAATCTGGAATAAAAACAGAATGCTCGAGATACAGCAGTAGATCAAGCAACGCCTGTGGAGAAAAGAGGTAACATTTCAGGTTGAAAACCTCATCTTTCAATTAGACACTTCACAGCCTCCTGGACTCAACACGGAGTTCAACAATTCCAAATCATAACCTCTGCCACTATTTTCAGGCAGCAGTTATTGCTGATGATTCTGCAATTCCCATTTAGACTTCCTCTAGGTCATCTTTCGTTGCTTTATATGTCCCATCACTACCTCCTTTCATCTTGCATCATCATCCCTTTTCTCATTTAATCTCCCCTGCCCTCCAACCTATCATAGACCTTCCCTTTTGTTCCTTTACCTCCTTCCCCTTCTCTGTATTTGCTTAAAACGGTTAATTTCTAACTTTTCCCAGTTCTAATGAAAGGTTGTCGATGTGAAATGTTACCTCCGTTTTCTTCTCCACAGGTGCTGCTTGATCTGCTGCTGTATCTCGAACATTATTCCAGATTTCCACTATCCTAGTGCAAAATAAATCTAATGTGATCTCTCCCTCTTGTCGGAAGTGTTCAGAATTCATCATTTAAACTGTGGGATTCTGGCACAATCCGAGGTTCAAGATTTTTGCATCGAAATTTTATGACGTTTAAAATACGGTGAAGTGATGCAAAATCCATCCATTAATCATAAACCTAAAGAAAGACAAATGGCCTTGAGAGAGGAAGGTACATGAACTTGCAAGGCCAGACAGTAGCAAAAAAAAAGGAGGGCAAAAGGATAGAGTGATACTCAGTAAGTGAGTCATCCCAGGTAAATGATATGACTGAGCTAACATCAGTTTTCCAGAGCAGACATTCAGGGATTGGAGCTGGATGCCAATAAAACCAAGATATAGATGTCAGTACTGAAGTGAGCAATGGAAATGGGGATGTTGGGTAGCTTAAGTTTGGTAGAAGAAGTAAGGATAGTAGGGTCCCCATGAAATTAACCAGAAATGTTAGTGAACAGATGCCAGGCAGAGTCCAACATTGCAGAGGTTAATAAGGTCTTCGAACAAAAGGTATCCTGAAAGAGAGAGGATAGCGCGGGGCAAAGACAGTTTGAGGGATTGTGGCCAAAGGCGATTCTTTGCTCAGGAAAGACATGTTTGCAGATTTTAACTGGAGCAAAAACAGTACCGACTTTTATGTTAAATTATTCAATCTCGAGGTGTAGGCATCGCTAGCACGCCAGCATCTATTGACCATCTCTAGATACCCTCCAGGCAACTGTGGGCATTCTTCTTGAACCACTCCATTGTAACGGTTTAATGCAACAAAGTGGCTTGTTAGGACACTTCAGAGGACAGTTAACAGTCAACCACATTGGTGTGGGACTCGTGTCACATAAATGCCAGACTGGGTAAGGATGGCAGGATCCATTACCTAAAAGGGGATCAGGGGGGCAGTTAGGTTTTTGTCAATCCGATTGCTTCATGATCACTTTTACTGATATTGAAAAAGTGAAGAAAGGTTGGAAGAGATACTGAAAGGGACAGGTAGGGAGGGACCCAGTGACCGTAATCCACATAGGAGTAAGTGACACAGGGAGAAGTAATATGGGGGTTTTAAAATCTAAATCTCACAGGTAGGAGGATGCAAATTAATGTTCTCAGCATCAATATTTCCAGTCCAGAGAGTTCAGTAGAAGAGTCAAGGGGTAAACGAGTGGCTGGCAGTGTGACTCAGGCAACAACTCTATGCTCATGAGGAACTGGGAATCCTTCCACAATAGAAAGAAATGGAGTGACAGGCTGCACTTACACCAAATAGGAACAAAGAAATCTGCATGAAACATTGAGGCAGTACTGAAAAATCATTTAAACTGTATAGGTGGGAGGGAAAAACAAGAAAGGAGTGGCTTCGAGATGACAAAATATTGTAGAGTAGAAGGTAGGTGTACAGGCAGAGCGAGACACACACACACACTAGTTAGAGAACAGGAATAGGCAAACATTGAGGATGCATATGCACGAATACTTGAAGCATTAGAAATAAGAGGCTAGATTTGGAGGCTGTTAAGGAGTAGGACACAATGATATGGTGGGATTATTATAGTCTAATCCAGAGGATGGAAATTTAACATTCAGGGATACAAGAGTGTTTCAAAAAGTCAGAGTGGGCAAAATGGCGGGTTGTACATTAGAGATATCTGGGAGGCATATCTGGAAGAAGTTGAGCTAACTACCCTCATTAGACAACAACAATTAGTACTCATAGTAAAACTTCCTAAGGGATTTCACGGGATCAGGGTCAGGCATAATTTAGTGTGCCAAACCACATTAGGACAGGTAACCAAAGGCTTAGTCAAAAATGTAGGTTTTACGGAGCGATTCAAGGGGTGGTGGGGGGGGGGGGGGGGGGGGCGGCAAAGAGAGAGGCAGGGGCGGTGAGATTTAGGGAATGAATTCTAAAGCTGAGGACCTCGGCAGCTGGGTGCACATCCGTCAATAGTGGAATGATGTAAACTGGGGTTGTGCAAGAGGCCAGAACTGGAGGAACACAAAGTTCTTGGAGGGTTGTAGGCCTGGAGAAGATTATAGAGATAGGTAGACGGGTGGCCATGGAAAAGAAAGAGAATTTTAAAAGTCAAGGCAATGGTGCTGGACCTGGTGCCAATGTAGATCAGCGAGCATGCAGACTATAATTCCCATCTAACTGCACAGGTATGTTTTTAAACTCTTTTCCATTTCCTTCGTCCATTTTGAATTGTTTGGCCTATATTTCCACAGGTGCTACTATTTGTCCAAACTGCCATTCGGCTTCTGTGTGTCTTGGATAAGGCGAGTCAGGCTATTCGATTGTTTGGAGAGTATCATTGTCTATTCCTGTCTTCATCCAGCATTCACATTGAAGCATTTTCCAACAGATTAGTCAGGAATATTTTCCTTTTACTAGATTATGGACTCTCTGGCCAGCTATACTTGTCCTGCTCCATTCTGGCTAGGATCAGTCAGCTGAGCTCAGATAATAGCTAATTCAATTATCCCTCGATATACTTGCCATGGCGATTCTCTCTCCAGCCCCTTCCCCAGATCAACTCGGAGGGAAAAAAAGTAAAATTCAAGCAGGTGAAGATGAGCATCAATTTCCTCCCTCCATCTGAGAGTTCAAGCACCTGTTAGATGGTGCTTCTAGCAGAAAAACAAGTATCACTTGAAAGAGAGGCCCACCACATTTGTTCCTTTTGGGACGATCAGAGGAGCAGCATTTTGGCATTCCTCCCTAGTGTAGGCATAGGACTCATCTGTGACAATTTGTATATTTCATTCCATCTGCTTACGTCCAGTTGTTTTTTTAATATCAAACATTTAATGCACAGCTGAGTACCAGAATGGAGTCACTCAATTAACTGTTGGTGCCAATGTTTTTCCTATCCTTTCAGCTACCATCTGAAGATACAGCACAGGGAAATTGGAATGACTGGCACACAAAACAGTTGGGATCCCTTTTAATCAAGTCTTCATATCGCAGAATCACACAGTGCAGAAGAGGCCCTTCGGCCCATCGAGTCTGCACCGACACGTGAGAAACACCTGACTGACCTACCTACCTAATCCCATTTACCAGCACTTGGCCCATAGCCTTCAATGTCATATTCTGGCTTTAGTTTCCATAATCCTTTCCCATCATAGCCTGGCGATGGTCTTTTTCATTTATGTGCTAGATTATAGGTGCCCTGGAATTTACAGCTATACTAAAGTTAAAGGCTTGTGTGATAAATTATCAGACTTTGGCATTCGAAGTGGATGCCAAAATAGGTTCAAGAGATGTGTTTTAGCACAGAGAATGGACCGAGCGATATGTCAATATCAAATAGGATCAGGCTTGTTGAGCCTGAGAGCTTATTCTGGTGTCAGAAATTCATTTACTCTTTCATAAAAAGCTTGGGAGCAGCGAGTTCAATGCAATAGAAGCACTCAAAAATTTGCTTTTTTTTTTATAAAAAGGAAAAGGCATTTTTGTACAAAGACAGGCTCTGGCATGGTTTTCAAAAGGAAGATCCAGATTAGTTATATATCAGTTGACACCAGACACTCGATTCAATTTGTTTGCTATTGGTGTTTCTAGATTCCTGCAGTAGCACTGTTTGTCCGAGCTGGACAAAAAAAAATTTCCCACAAAGACTCTGCCTTTTTAAACTTCTTGTTGTTGCCACAGATAAAAATCAGCATTGATTCACACCCTACACCAGTTTCTGCTGACTTGTGTCATTCCCAGTTCTGATCCCACCCCACCCACCACCGCATAACAAGAACAGCTCCCATACAAGGGAACAAGTTATTGGATGGGAGGGGAAGGGAGGGCGAAGGAACAAAAGACCCTCAATAAAATGTTACTGGAGTCCATTTGGCTGAGAGAGAACCTTTCCAAGATGCGTTGCTAGTCCAAAAAATATCTCCTGCTATCTATTAACCAGGATCCTCAAACACAAGGCTCAATCCAGTAACAAATATGCATTTAAAGGAATTACTCCTCTCACATGAGAATGCAGGGAACATGAGCAGTAAATTAAGCCTGGGCCTGCTAACCTTGGAAAAGGTTCAACAACCTCAGAGTTCCTGATTTCTGTTCATGTCATTGATATGGTGTTAGACCAGAGTCCTTTTTGCTTCAGGTCTTCAGAATTTGTGTTATGTAAGAATGAACACTTGCATTTATATAGCGCCTTTCATGATTTTGGGTCGTACCAAAGCACGTGAGTTAGTTAAGTACTTATGAAGTGTGGTCACTGTTGTAGGAAACACAGAAGTCAATTTGCACACATCAAGGGTCCACAAACAGCAATAAGATAATAATCAGATATCTATTTTTATCACCACCTTCAACACCTCTTTGTCCTTTTGTCTGTGACATTTTTGGTTATCTCCACCTATCACTGGCTCTACTTGTCCCACCCCCCCTTAAACCAGCTTATATTTCACCTCTCTTCTATTTTTACTTAGTTCTGTTGAAGGGTCATTCGGACTCAAAACATTAACTGTGTTCCTCTCTGCAGATGCTGCCAGACTTGCTGAGTTTTTCCAGGTATTTTTGTTTTTGTTTTGGATGTCCAGCATCCGCAGTTTTTTGCTTTTATCTATTTTTAGTTGCTAGTTGAGCGATGAATATTGACCAAGACAGTTGGAGAACTCTGCTGCTTTTCAAAATAGTGCCATGAGTTCTTTTAGATCCATCTGTGTAGGCAGGCAGGGTCTCTGTTTACTGTCCTATTCAAGAGACATTATACTGTCATAAGGATATGTAGCCAAGCTAGTCCTGTTAAAAAAAATTAAATGTCTCATCTGACAGCTTTCTGGAATAGATCATCAAAGGCCTTTGTGAAAGAGAGAACATACAGCCTATCTAGAATGTAAACATCTGCTTCAAAAATGGAGATTTCTCATCTCTTTATACAGATTGTTCAGAAGATGGTGTGCAAATTGTCTCCATTAGAAGAAATCGTTTGGCTATTTCCTCAGTCTCACAGAGTCAGAATGATTACAGCACAGGAGTCATCTACTCAGCCTACTGAGTCTGTGCCAGCTCTCTGCTAGAGCAGCTCAGGCAGTCCCACTCCCCCACCTTTTCTCATAGTCCTGCAATTTTTTCTCTTTAGATAATTATTCAATTCCCTCTTGATTGAATCTGCCTCCATCACACAGTCAGAGAGTACATTCCAGATCCTAACCACACACTGCATAAAAGTTTTGCCTCATGTCACCTTTGGTTCTTTTATCATTCATCTTAAAAATCTGTCCTCTGGTTCTTGACTCTTCCGCCAATGGGAAGTTTCTCCCTAAACAAAAACAGGAATACCTGGAAAAACTCAGCAGGTCTGGCAGCATCGGCGGAGAAGAACAAAGTTGACGTTTCGAGTCCTCATGACCCTTCAACAGAACTAAGTAAAAATAGGAGAGGGGTGAAATATGAAGTTTCTCCCTATCTACTCTGTCCAGATCCCTCATTGTTTCAGCATCACTATCTCCTCTCAATCTTCTCTCCTCTAAGGGGAACTGCCCTAGTTTCTCCAATCTATCCACAACTGAAGTCCCTCATCCTGGCAATCATTCTTGCAAATCTTTTCTGCACTCTCTTAAATGCCTTCACAACCTTCTTAAAAAGAGGTGTGAGTTTGTTACTGCAAGAAAGAGTCATAGTCATTACATGTAATGACTGTCTCACCTAGGGAGGAAGGTAGATCAAAGGATTGTTACAGTGCAGAAGGAGGCCATTCAGTCGGTCATGTCCACACTGGCTCTCAGAATGGGCGATTCACTTAGTGCCATTACCCCGCCTTCTCCCCATAACCCTGCACATTCTTCCTTTCCAGACTACTGTCCAATTCCCTTTTGAATGCTTTGATTGAATCTGCCTCCACCTCACTCTTTAGGCAGTGCATTCCAGGCCTTAGCCACTCGCTGCACATATTGCTTTTCTCATACCGCTTTTGCTTCTTTTGCCAATTACCTTAAATCTTTGCCCTCTTGTCCTTGATCCTTTCACGAGGGGAATAGTTTCTCCCCACCTACTATCTAGATGCACTTGATTAACCTGCTTACTGAAAAAGGGTCTAGGGTTCTTTGATGAAAGTTGTTTGAATGAGGGAAACATTTTTGTTCTAAGATGTGACAAAGCAACTTGGACTAAGGAGATCATTTGGCAGACTCAGGTGTCCTTTAGGAAGAGGCTGAAAGGACTGACAGTGGAGTTAAAACGCAGATCGAGATTTTGGTTAGTGATCATCAATGTTACAATTTTAGAGTCTTGCCTTTGATAGTCTCTTGGGTACAGTGGTGCTATTTACTATTTATTTAAGTAGCCTGAGCACCTTACATTTAGCACAAAGGCGGCCATTCAGCCCATTATGCTATCATACCTATACCAGCTCTTTGAAAGAGCAATTCAATTAGTTCCACTCCTCAGCTCTTTCCCCATAGCCTTCACATTTTACAGGTGTGCCTGTGCTGCTCCATGTCAAATAATACAAAAACATAATGCAGGGGGATTAATAATATTTTCCCTGGTGATTGGAACTGGGTATTCCTATTTTATTTGCAAGGGGATGTTGTTTTTTCAGCCCCTGCCAAGGCAAACTGATAGAGCACATGGCGAGACAAGTCCAGTTAGGAACTATTAAGCTGTTTTATTTTACCGCATATGAACATACAGAGCAATGTTTATGATCAGATTCACTTATTCTACATCAGTAGATTGTCATAGTTGACTTTTTAAGCCATTTAATGCTCAACTGCTCATAACTTTCCTCCTGACCAATGTTTGTCATTGCAAATTTCAGTTCAAGGGCTTGACTGACTGCCTGTCTCTCTCTCTCTCTATTTGCAGCCAGAAACAAAGACTTCCCAACCCAATGGGTGTGATATGCTAGTCAATTATGACAGCCTATGATGAAATAATATCCACAGTTTAGCTCATAACATACTAACCTGTCACCTTTTAACAACAATGGTGAATATATTTTGCTTAAAGCCCCAACATTTAAAAGTAGCTCTGTTTCAAATTTTTTCTGGAAAAATGGGTCAATTTCCCAAGGCACAAGAGTCAGGAACACTACTTACAATCTACCTACTGCTCTGTATGATAAGTTTAAGAGAACCCATAAGAGCCTGGGTAACCGAGAGCATCTGTTTCAAAGTAATTACATTTATTTTACAAGCTAAATTGGCATTTTTAAAAAAAAATGTTGCAGAAATTTAATTGGTCTTCATGACTTCCCACTTCCCTCCTTTGTATTTATTTATTTTTTTGGAGTTTACCAACTACTGACTTAACTAGCCGTTTATACTTGGATTTTGGATTACATTTTAATATTTCACCAGGTTTCAGCATGTCAAGCTTTTGAACACAACTTCAAGTATAATTTATGTTAACCTGTAATCTCAATTATATTCCAGCTGCAGGGTTTCTTTCAAGTATTATCTAGGATGATGTTATAATTCAGTAAAAGATAGGATTATTTGTCCTGCCTCCTACCAATTTTCTTTCCTCCCCTGCTGAAAGCACTAATTTATGCTATATACTTAGATCGATTCCACCGGTACTTTGCCAAAGTGGACAATCTGCAAACTGCAAGTGACCGCAGACTATCTGGACACAAGAGACATTGCAACCAAGCTACATTGCACCCTCACCTAAACACACACACATACACACTTTCTACCACTGAATAGCAGTGAAGAGCATGAACTCTGACTGAACTATTGGATTGGATAGGGAATAGAGGCCAACGTCAGTGGTCTAAATGCTGCTCCAGCTAAGAATAATTAACTCAGATGAGGATTAAACCTGCGATTTTTCCCAATATACACGGTTTAGACAATGAATATTTTTCCTCCAAGGGTACAAGAAGATACAAATTTATATAGTGCCTTGGATGACTTCTGGATACCCTGAAGTGTAGTCACTGTTTTAAGGTAGGAAATGCAGAAGCCAATTAGTACAGAGCAAGCTCCCACAAACAGCAATACAATATAATGATAACCCTTGCCTATAAAGATGTCCTCCCATCCATGCTGTTTGGTCAGAAAGGTTGCTTCATTGTTGAACTACTGACAATGATCCTTAGCCCCAACAATGAGAAGTACAACTGTTTGATTTTCAAAACTGAACACAAGCATGTGTTGTAATTAATAATAGTAACTTAGAATGTGCATCAAGGGAGCAGGGCAATTTCAGGCTTGAGGCTAATTGCAAACTGGTTAAGTGCTGTGACTTTATGTCTGTGAACTTTCCAATTGTGTCAAAGTGCAAAGGCTCCTTATATAATAAATCCTGTATAAAGCAATGCCCAAAAATTCATAACATCCTTCACTTCCTTGACTTCAAGGAACTACAGACCAGTGAGTCTCACATCATTGGTAGGGAAACTATGGGAGAAAATTTTGAAGGAGAGTATCTATCTCCACTTGGAGAGGCAAGGTTTGATCAGGGATAGTCAGTATGGCTTTGTTAGAGGGAGGTCATGCCTAACAAATTTGATTGAATATTTTGAGGAGGTGACCAGGTGTGTAGATGAGGGTAGTGCAGTTGATATAGTTTATATGGATTTCAGCAAAGCCTTTGACAAGGTCCCACATGGGAGACTTATAAAGAAGACATGGGATACAGGGTAATTTGATAAGGTGGATTCATAATTAGCTTAGTTATAGGAGACAGAGGGTGATGACAGAAGGATGCTTTGGTGACTGGAAGCCAGTGTCCAGTGGCGTACCACAGGGATCTGTGCTGGGTCCCCTATTATTCGTCATTTATATAAATGACATTGATGACTATGTGGGGGGTAGGATTAGTAAGTTTGCGGATGACACAAAGATTGGCTGGGTGGTTAACAGTGAGGTTGAGTGTCGGACTACAGGAAGATATAGATGGGATGGCCAAATGGGCAGATAAGTGGCAGATAGAATTTAACCCTGAAAAGTGTGAAGTGATACACTTTGGAAGGAGTAATCTGACAAGGAAGTATTCAATGAACAGCATGGCACTAGGAAGTTCTGAGGAACAGAAGGACCTTGGCGTGTGTTCCCATAGATCTCTGAAGGCAGAGGGGCATGCTAGTGGGGTGGTGAAAAAGGCATATGGGACATTTTTTCCTTTCTATTTGCCTGAGTAACCGGAGTGAAGAAAACATTTAATAGTGAACATTTGAAGGTTGTGTTGTTTGGTTGTAGCATCATGCTGGAGGTGGCAGAAGTAGCCAAGCTTGCCCATTAAATACAGTGGCTGGTGGGGTGGAAAGTGAGGACAAGAGAAACCCTATCATGGTCTGGGAGGGAGGGGAAGGGGCGAAAGCACGAGTGTGTGAAATGGGACAGATGAGTTTGAGAGCTCTGCCAACCACATAGTGGGGGAAATACTTGGCTGACGAAAAAGAAGGCATAGATTACAAAAGTACGGAGGTCATGTTGGAGTTACATAGAACCTTGGTGAGGCCACAGCTGGAGTACTGTGTGCAGTTCTGGTCGCCAAATTATAGGAAGGATGTGATTGCACTGGAGTGGGCGCAGAGGAGATTCACCAGGATGTTGCCTGGGATGAAACATTTAAGTTATGAAGAGAGGTTGGAAAACACTTGGGTTGTCTTCGTTGGAGCAGAGAAGACTGAGGGGCGACCCGATCGAGGTGTACAAGATTATGAGGGGCATGGACAGGGTGGATAGGGAGCAGCTGTTCCCCTTAGTTGAAGGGCCAGTCACAAGAGGACACAAGTTCAAGGTGAGGGGCAGGAGGTTTAGGGGAGATGTGAGGAAAAACTTTTTTACCCAGAGGGTGGTGACAGTCTGGAATGCGCTGGGAGGGTGGTGGAGGCGGGTTGCCTCACATCCTTTAAAAAGTACCTGGATGAGCACTTGGCATGTCATTACATTCAAGGCTATGGGCCAAGCACTGGTGAATGGGATTAGGTCGGTAGGTCAGGTGTTTCTCACGTGTCGGTGCAGATTCGATGGGCCGAAGGGTCTCTTCTGCACTGTGAGATTCTGTGTCTTATTTCCTGGGGATAAGACCACTAACTCCCACAGCTATGTCGACTACAATTCTTCTCACCTGTCTCCTGTTAAGAACTCCATTCCATGCTCCCAGTTTCTCTGTTGCATCTATTCTGATGAGGCAACCTTCTATACAAGCACTTATGAGAGGTCCTCCTTTTTCGTCAGCCAAGGATTTCTCCCACTATGTGGTTGGCAGAGCTCTCAAACTCATCTGCCCCATTTCACACACTCCTGCTTTTGCCCCTTCCCCTCCCTCCCAGACCATGATGGGGTTTCCCTTGTCCTCACTTTCCACCCCTCCAGCCACTGTATTTAATGGATCAAGCTTGGCTACTTTTACCACCTCCAGCATGATGCCACAACCAAACAACACAACCTTCAAATGTTCACTATTAAATGTTTTCTTCACTCCGGTTACTCAAGCAAATAGAAAGGAAAAAAAAAAGTTAGGCATTCCTGGAAGAGGAAAAAAAAGTTAGATTGTTCTGAGTCATCATTCAGCACTCTGAAGAGATCATTTCCTCTGCAGCACCCTGGTCCACTCCACAATCACCCCTAAAATCCCCCACCCCACGCACCCTTTCCACGCGAGTGCAGATGGCAAACACCTGCCCTTTTACCTCCTCCCTCCTTACTGTCCAAAGCTTCAAGCACTCCCTCCTGGTAAAACAGCGAGTTAGGTGTATTTCTTTCAATTTAGTTTTCTGTATTTGCTCCTCACAAGGAGGTCTTGTGATGCAGTGGGTGGCATCCGTGCTCTGAGCCAGAAGTCCCCAGTCCTAGTCCCAACCCAGGATTGATGACTAAGGAAGGTGAATTCATAACATGGCCAAACAGACTAAGTATCAACCTGCAAATACTTCCAACACATGCCAATAGCAGGAAGTAAGAGGGGGGAAGAGATTCCTAGTCAGCCATGTGATGGAAAGAGCCATCACTATCCATAGCTCCACGCTACAACATGCATGTAAAAGTGCATGTTGCCACAGCAACAAGAGCTCCATGTGAACTGTAAACATCATTTGCTGCTCACAATGTGGTATGCTTTACGCAGTCTGGGTGACCACTTAACAGAACACCTTTGTTCAGTCCGCAATTGTGACCTTAAGCTTCTGGTAGCATTCATTTTAATTGTCCACCTTGCTCCCGCCCTGACTTCAGCTTCCTGCATTGTTCCAATGAAGCCCAACAGAAGCTCAAGGAACAACGCCTCAACTTTTGACTCGGCACTTTATAGCCTTCTGGACTCAACATTAAGTTAAAAAATTTCAGACTATAACCTCTGCCCCATTTTGTTTCCCTTTCCTTTGTACTCTAGTATTACCTCCATTTTGAAAAAAAAATCTTTTGGATGGCAGTTGTTTGTCATTCGACCATTCTCCAACCCCATATTTTGTTTCTTTACTTGTGCCATTCCCCTTGGCCTTCCACCATGAACCTTTTTGTCATTTGATTCCTTCTGCCTTCCACCCAATCACAGGCTTTCCCTATTGTTGTATTTTAACCCAATTTCCAACTTTTCCCTGTTCTGATGAAAGGTCACAGATCTGAAACACAGAACCAGAAACATAGAACCAGAATCATGGAACCGGAATTTCAAAAGGCCAGTGGGGGCAGGATTTGAAAGTTGTGTTCATCTCAGAAGCCTGACATCTCCAGGATGGCTTGCAATTTTCAACGAGCTGGTTGTGGGGTGGGGGAAGGTAGGAAATGGGAAACCGGCTCACCATCGATTAACAGCCTCTTACGCTCCTTAAATGAGCATGTAAAAGAGCTGTCCAGTCCAGAATGCTATTTTCAAACTTTATTTTGGTATACCTGAACAGTTTGGTGTCAGGTGTTGCTGCGGTGCCCATTGAAGTTTGTGTGTCTTTGTTTTCCACCTGTCTTTTTCTGGTGCTGGTGAGCGTGCCGGACATTAATTTTTCTTTCATGGCCCCTTCTAGCCCCGTTGACACTGCAGGTCCTCTGAGGATCTGCCTGCTCTCTTCAGAAAAGCAGTGGAAGCCCCAAACATGGGAGCTAATGAGCGCAGAGCTCGCTGCCTGACCAATTAGGCAATTTGAATTTAAAAATAAAGGCGTGGAGTCGGGACATAGAATTTGTCAGGAAGTTACTGCCCTGCTTTGAAAATCCAGCCCCTCTCTACAGATGCAGCCTGACCTGCCGAGTATTTTCTACCAAATTTCCAGCACCTGCAGTATCTTGTTTTTGTTTTGCCCAAGAGTTCATACCCATTTAAAATTAGTTCCTCAGCCATAGAAAAAACAAAAAAGGAGAAACTTACAATCAAATAAAAAAGAAAGAATTCTGGAAGTACACGGTAAATCAATCAACGTATGTATACAAAGCCAATTGGTTAACGTTTGGATGAAGATCCTTTGTCACAACACATTTCAGCTTGGCTCATTTAGAAGCATTCTTGCCTCGGAGTCAGATAGTTCAAGTCCCATTCAATGATTTGAGCACTTAGTTGGAGCTGACACTGCAGTCCACTCACGAGGGCAGATGCTGCACCCTTGTGCTTTCATCCTCATTTTCAAATTCTCTATGGCCTCATCCCTCATCATCTTTGTGGCCATCACAGCCCTACGATTATCCAAGAACTCTGTGACCACCCCCCCCACCAAATCTCTGTCCTCATGTGCATCACTATGTTTAGCTCTAGTATTCAGCTATTTAGCATTCTTGTAGGTACAGACATATTTAGCTCAGTGATAATAGGTTACCATTAATGGGAATTGTCTGCTAAATATGCCACACCTACAAAATAATTCAACTAACATGAATCCAACTGAGTTGTTCTAAAAATAGCCTGTTCTGCATTAGGACATATAATCTTGTGGAAGCATGATTTCCTTTGCCCAGCCATTGGCAGATATGCCTTCAATTGTTGAGGCCCTAACCCTGGAATGCCATCCCTAGATTTCTCCATTAAATTCTTTTCCTTTAAGGCATTGCTTCAAACATACCAGATCAAACATTTAGTCACCAGTCTTAATTTTTTTTTTTCTTTGGCTTGGTTGTCAAAGCTGTCAGATTACACTTCTGTGAAATGCTGTGGGAACTCTCTCTTCATTAAGAGGCGTTCGCATAAATGCCAGTTGCTGTTTTGACTAGCCAGTATGTTTTTGGGGTTTTATTCGAGATATTTTTCCACTGGTTCAGTATCTCAGACTACTCTAGTCGACAAGCCTTCTTTTCCATATGACCTGAGAGTGAAATATCTATGCAGTTTGTAGAGACAAGATTGCACAGAATATCATCGTACTGTTGTTGTCTATTGTTTATATATCAAGTGTTCTCAGGTGGTCTTTCTCAACTTGGAAACTGACAGTAAACACTCTGCTAGACCATAGTTTAGGCTATAAATGGTCAAATTTATTAAACTAGTTAATAGAAATAATGATACAGCATAGACTTCCAGTAAACACAGGTTAACTATCCCTCCTTGAAAGATAGAGAAATAGCAGTAATGCCTGTTGTGCCAAATCGCATCGGAAGCTGGATCAGACACAAGGTTCCTGAATGTTGGGCACATAATCAGGGCCATTCCATGATGGTTTGGTACTGACCAGACAGAGTATCATTGCTTGCTTCAGATGAACTTTTTAATTTAAATACCCCACCCTGAGAAATACTTCTCAAATGTAATGTCTCAAACTCAAAAAGTGCTGCCAAATTAAACATATGTATAAGTAAAACAAGCTGTTGAAGTTGAATTAAAAATAGGGCCCCTTCCTTGAATACCTGATCAGACACATCTATTACTCAACATTATTGTTTGCAAATAAACAGGGCTGTTGTCCATGAATGATTCTTTTTAAGAAAGTGGCAAGTACTGTGACAGGAACAAGCCAATATCACAACAGCATAGACAGCAATCCCCTTGTTCTGGGTTTTCTACTAGGAGAGAAGGATCATTCTCTATATCCAGACTATTCCCTTCATTATTCTAAACACTTCAAGTCAGATCACCTTTTAACTTCTTCATCTTCAGGGAACACAACAAAAAGTGCATCCAGTTTTTAAATATTTGCCAAATCCCTTCACCCCCAATACCTTCTTGGGGAACAGTTGGACTTTCTCTGAGCTTAAGTTGGGAGGCCCAAAACAGAACTAAATATTGCAAATCCACTTTATCTGCAATATCACTTCTTTGTTTTAATGTTCCATATCTTATGACCAAATCCATGCTCCATTATTCTTCTTGATCATTTTTGATCAACAGCTTTTTGTTGACGTCTGTAACTGTTGGTTTCTCCCTTACCATCCATTTAGACCTAAATAATGCAGGAAGACCTTTATGCATACTATTTCACCTCCCTCAATGTTTAGAGATTGTTAATTGGCATCAGATAGATGGAATACATGCCTAAACTTAAGCAATTTCCTTGCAGTCTGATGCAAGCTTCTGAAAAAAAAAATTGGTTTCTCCACAACCTCACAATGAGCCATTGTTAGCTGAAGACACAAGAGTGCCATTGTTTGACATATTTCAATGTTGGGTCTCAAAGCTGAACTAGAAAAGTTCCTAATGAACACAACAACTGGCATTTACTATAGAAAATATCCTAAGACACTTCTGTTTAGGAGAAACAGACACCAAGTAACATTGGAAGAGTCAGCAAAAATGACCAAAGTAATTGGTTAAACAGGTAGGTTTAAAAAGGCATTAATAAAAAGGGGGGTGGGAACAAGGTCATGATGTGAGGAGTTTAAGAAAGTGAAGAGATAACTGATGGCCCAATCGCTAATAGTGAAACAAAAGGAAGGAAATGGGCAGGGAGCAAGGCTAGGAGAATTGAAGAACACAGAATGGGATGCAATTTAAGGTCTTGAAGCCAGGATGAGGAAAGGCCACAGAGGGGATTTTTAGGTGATAATTGTAAATTTAATACATGTTGGCAAGGATTGGACTAGTGGACAAGGACGGAGTTTTAAACAAGTTAAAGTTGGTAGAATGCAGAGCTCAGGAGGCTAACAAAAAGGGCATTGGAGAAGTCATCTCCAGAGGTTGAAGTGGACATAAGAGTTTCAGTAAGAATGAAGTATAAGTAATGTCTGCCAATGTTTTGGAAAATAAGCAGTCTTAGTGACAAAGTAATATGGGGTTTGAGGCTAAATTGTGCGTCAAATTCAACCAAAAGGAAGGCATTGATATCCAGGTGGTTTGGATATCAATTTTTAGAGAAGCTATACAAGATGGTTTTGATCCTCCCCACTTTCAATAAAAATTCTGGCTGTTCTGTGATTTGAGGCCAAGCAAGCGTAACAATAACTGTAGAAGTAGGGAGAGATACAGCTGAGCATTATCCACATACATATAGAAATGGACACCATGCCTACTAGCAAGGGTGGTTGGTGGTGGTGGTGGTTTTGGGGGGAGGGGGGTGGGGGGAGGCGCGGTTGGAAGGCGACTTTTAACATGGACCTAAGCACATCAATCTCCCGATAGGCCAGGAGTTCTGACCTGAAGTCTTCTGAAGAATGACTTGGCTCTGCTTAAACAACGCTGAGCTCTCCATTATGGTTGCAAGGTTAGATTGTTCAAAGGTTAGTAACTCAGGCTGGCAGACTGTTCCTTGAATTGCCAGCACATGAGGTTTGATGATTTTCCACATGCTGTGCGTTCAGTCATAATGCGCTACTTGAAGTCGGAAAACAATGAGAAACAGCAGCTCAAAAAGAAAACTTAAATCTAGTTACTGTAAATGTGAATGATCATTTGCCCATTCTGTGACTGCAATCTACCGGTATTATCCCCTCCTCCACTCTTACAAAAACAAACCGAGTTAATAATCAGACACTTTGCAACCCAGGGCTAAAGGGGTTAAATTATGAGGATTGGCTGCATAGACTAAGCTTGTATTCCCTTGAGTATATAAGATTAAGGGATGATCTAATTTAGATTTTCTAGATGATTAAAGGTTGCGATACAGTAGCGAGGAACTATTTCCTCTGACGGGAGGGTCCACAACAAGGGGGGATAATCTTAAAATTAGAGAAAGTCAAATCAGGGGACTATGCCAGAAAGCACTTCTGCACACAAAGGGTGGTGAAAATCTGGAATTTGCTTCCAAAAAGCTATTGAGGCTAGGTCAATTGAAAATGTCAAAACAGATGGATAGATTTTTGTTAGGCTAGGGTATTAATGATTATAGAACAAAGCTGTATAGTCAAGTTTAGATACAGATCAGCCAAGATCTAATTGAACGATGGAACAAGCTCGGGCTTGGGGGGGGCGCTAAATGATATACTTCTGCTCCTATGTTCCCACCTGCCCTTGACTTCAGTGAAAGACTGTAAGAATTATACTGTTATGATAAAACTCTTGTCATGGACACCAACAGATTGGTGAAACTCCACATGTTTTACCTGCAAATGTTTTACCCTTACAAAGCACTAAACTGGGAAAGTCTCACATCTCACATAAGTGTTGTGACAATAAAAAAAGAGCATTGCAGCAAATGTTGCCAGGTTTTCCCTCAAGTGCCACCCACTTTTGATGCCCAGGATGACTCATGATTCAGGTAGTTACACCCACTGTATACATAGCAAGGGAGGGGGGGGTTTGTGTGTGGTGGGTAGCATCCTTGCTTCTGAGCCAGAAGCTCTGGGTTTGAGTTCCACTCCAAGACTTGGTGGCCAAGGAAGGCAACTTCATAACATGGCCAATCAGGTTGATTACCAATCTGTAAATCCTTCCAATGTGCCTATGGCAGCCAGTAAAAGCAGGAGAGCATGGTCAGCTATGCTAGGTGTGGAGTGGCATCCCTCAAGCTATAGCCTCTGGCGATAGGTTAGCACCCTGTTCCAGGAAAAGCTAGCTATGGAAATAACCATGACCACATGCTTTGTCTGCCTCATGCAGGAAATGTAGGTACATAGCAGGAAAGTGAAAAATTAAGTGACATAAATGCAAAATAGGGTTATATAGGATATATGGCACAAAAACAGACCATTTGGCCCAACCAGTCCCGGTCAGTGTTTATGCTCCATTCCAGCTTCCTCCTCTCTTGCCTCACCTAACTCAGTCACCATAACCATTTCTTCCCTTCTCCTTCATATGCTTGTCCAGCTCCCTCTTGAATACATCTATATGATTCGCTTCATCCACTCCCTTTGGCAGCAAATTCCACATTCTCACCATTCTTTGGGTAAGGACATTTCTTCGGAATTCTCTATTGGATTTCTTGGTGTCTATCTTATAGTGATGGTCTCTAGTTATGCTCTTTACACATGTTTCAACTTCTGGGGAATAGCAAAAGGAATTCCTGAAAGTTCTCACTGGAATGGAAGGTGGGGAAAAAATATCAAGTTCAAGTTAATGAAACAACTTAAAAATAAGAGGAACAGGAGGTGATTTCACTCATGTGAATCTGTAACTGGTTGCTAGAAGATATATAAGGCCCAAGAGGTCTTTTAATTTTTCTTCTCCTTCTGTGTACCTCACTAATAATGAGGGCACACAAAATGGTGGAAATCATAGAGAGAAATCAAAACTCGTTTCACTACCATGGGGTCCCAGTCTGAGGAACTAACTATCCTAATACAATCCATTTTGCATAACCAAGCAATATAGCACAATCTGTCATACGTTTTGGAAAACAAGTGTCTCTCTGGTGGTATTGCTCATGGGTCAGAGGTAAGGACCAGGCTGCATTCTTTTCCTGTGCTACAACATGGCCCATCTCCATCCACCCCAAGGCTTTTGCTATACCACTACTTTTAAGTTGCTCTCTTGTCGTTGCACAAGACAAACATTGAAAACGATTGTATCACAGCTGGAGAGCAAGTGAAATCGCAGCAGGACCAGTAATGATACAGGTGCAACAGCTGTTTTGGTGGAAACACAGGAGGGGCAGGGAGCCTTCAAATGGTTGGGGCCCCTGATGAAACAGATGGCTTACAACATTAACACTGATACTGGTTATGGATTGAAGTCCAATGGTAGTGTGTGTTTTGGCTTGAGCATTTCTGCAGGTTGTCATTATTACTACAAAGTCGTTAACCTGCCAAATTTCTGTCCCTTCCAAGCCTGCCTTTATTAGCATTAATCTAAATCCTAATCGTTCAAACACTGGCCAACAGTAATTGTGGTTGTTCTGACGGCTATGAGATTTGTAGAAAGATACCATGGTTGTGTTGTTACTATGACTATTAAGCTGACTCAAAAACAGCAACTGTCTTTGCAGAACATTGCCAGCTGATTGCTCATCATTGTTCATGGTCAGAAGTCTGGAGCACAATTGTAAAGTTTAAATGCTAATCTGGCCTGTCCCCTTAAGGCTGGTGCTCAGGTGTTCACTGTAATAGGAAAGTGTCTAAATTGGTCCTGAAGTAAATTAGAGATTAATTATCAAAGGCTGCTCTAGACTGGTAGGTGCGTGGTTTACTCATTTTCTCAGCAATGTCCTCAGGTTATCTCAAGGTCAGAATTAAAATGCCAGGAAACATCCGTTTGATGGTATAAGATGGATCCCAAATGAACAAAGCACATGGAGGTGTACTGCAACAAATACTTACGGATCTCTGGGGCTTTGCACCTTACAAAGACAGATAATACATTGTTTTACAATGACAGAAGCTTTGTAGTGTGTAACGCACAATGTATTATTCTATTACTAAAGTGGAACTGTGGCCCTTTAAGGGCATATGCTTAATTGTCAAGTAGGTAGGACCTTGGGGAAATCAGAATTAAATTATTTGCGAGCAAAGTGTGCAGGTTGCAAGTTTCAGGCTGCAGGTCAGAAGCATCCAGCTCTGAAGTAGTGTCATTATGGACTCAAAAACGTTAACTGTTTCTGTCTCCACAGTTGCTGTCAGGCCTGAGTTTTTCCAGCATTTTCTGTTTTTATTTATTATTGCATCCAGCATTATGGTCTGGCATTGATTCATTTTCTCTAAAAAAAAGTTACAAATATAAAACTAAATGTGATCTCTTGGAACATAGCCAAAACTTATATTTATATAGCATCTTTAACATAAAACACCCCAAGGAGCTTCAAAGGAGCATTATAAAACAAAGAAGCCACAAAGAAATATTAGAGCAGATGTTTGTAAGTTTTAAAGGAGTGTCTTAAAAGAGGAAAGAGGAAGAGGGATAGAAAGGTTTTGGTGTGGGAATTTCTGAAGCCTTGGCAGCTGAAGGCACAGCCACCAATTCACCTTTGAAATGGGGCAGTCAAACGGGCTCCCCTCCCTTGACGTACTAGTTGAGAAATCTGCAGGGGCTCTCTACCTCGGTCTCCTGCAAGCCAACCTTCACTGGTCAATACAAGCATTAAGGTTCTTACAGTTTCACTGCTTTAAGATTGATCTTATCGGCAACCTTGTAAATTGTCATTTGCTGACCATGTATGCTTGATGCTGACATAGGGCACACCAAATGGCTACCCTGATTTCCTGTTGTATGTCATGTAAATTCATGAATGGGCCAAAGGCCATCACTTTTGGCCCTGAAAAGTGCCCAGTCTACCTCAGATTACCCTGGAAGGGCAAGGTATCTGAAGAACTTGAGCAACAGGTGAAGCTAGCTGTTTCACGCTGCAGCGATGCAATAGAAACACAAGTGGTATTCACCACTATCAGGATGCTGCCATCAAGCCAAAAAGATGTTATGCCTGTCACACAAATGAGTAATGTGGTATATAAATTCCAGTGCGATATAGTTCGGAGTCTCTAGTGACTTTTAGGTCATTGGCGTTGGTTGTGCCGTCGTTTACAGCCTGTCGGGCAAACTTCTCCATCTGTATGTAGTAAAACTCTCGAAAGTTGCTGAATCATTTGATGAGCTGAGATGTGATGCATCTGTTAAACTTAACATCATGGAAGTATGTTTTCAGTGTGGCTGAGCTGGGGTAACGGGTATAGAAGAGCATCAGCTTGGCTTTCGTTGTACGTCCCAAACACTGGCGATCGTATTAAACAGCGTGTCCCAGCCGCTGTTCACAATGGGCAGGGTACAGACCGTACCCAACCAGCCCGCGCTTGCAAATGTCAAAACACAGCATCCAGCATTATATGTGATTCCGCAATTGGACAACATTTGCTAAATAATCCTCAGTGTGCTAAGAATTACGCTGACTACCAATTTAAGATTGTCAATCAGGCTCGCAGTGCGTGTACTGGAGCTACTTATATTAATACACAGGGCCCTTTTCTTTGCAGACAGAAAGAACATCTATACATATTGCGCCTGTTTCAGCTAAACAAAATAAGTGACAGCCATTCACTGACTCTTTCCTCAGGGCAATGCCTTGACCAATCAGGGTCAAGCTTCCTGGGTTTAAATTTCAAACAATGCTTGGCAGTTAACTGTCAGTTACCATCACTGGTGCATTCTCCATGGTAATGACACTTGCTAACCAATCAGCACTTTCTTCACATACAGTATAAATTGTTGTTTTTCCCCCTCATATTGGTATTCTTGCAAAATGTCCTGAAGAGTGCAAGACAAAAAGCTTAGACGTGTCTCTTTTTTCAGCAATACTCAAGTTCTGTACTACCAAAAGACTAAATGGTTGGCCAATTAATATCAAGATGCTCAAGAGGCCAGAATTGGAGGAGCAGAGATATCTTGGAGGATTGTGGGGCTGGAGATTACAGGGATCGTGAGGAGTGAGATCATGGGGGGTATTTGAAAACACGGATGAGAATTTAAAATTGAGGCATTGCTTAGTCAGGATCCAGTGAAGGTCAGCGAACATAGTGGCAAGGGGAAAATGGGGCTAGGTGCGAATTAGGTCATGGGCAGCAGAGTTTTGGATGCTTTCAAGTTTACAGAAGGTAGAACGTGGGAGGCCGGCCAGGATGCATTGCAAGTGTCATGTCTAGTGGTAATAAAAGGTATGAACAAGGGTTGTAGTAACAGATAAGTGAAGGCAGGGGCAGAGTCAGGTGAAGTTATGGAGGTGGAAAATAGGCAATCTTAGCAATGGTGTGGAAATGTGGTTGGAAGCTCATCTCCAGGTCAAATATGACACCATGAATGTGAACAGTCTGGTTTAGCTTCAGATGGTCACCAGGGAGAGAGATAGAGTTGGGAATGGAATTTGTGGTGGGCATTGAAGATAATGGCTTCAGTCTTCCCAATATTTAGTTGGGAGAAATTTCTGCTCAACCAGCAATGGGTGGTGGACAAGCAGTCTGACAATTTAGAGATAATGGGGAAGTCCGGAGATGTGGTGGTGAGTTAGAGCTGGGTGTCATTGGCATACAAATGTAAACTAATGCTATGTTTTTGGGTTGTGTCACTGAGGGGCAGCACATAGGTGAGAAATAGGAGGGGCCCAAAGATAGATCTTTGGGGGATGCCAAAGTTAATGGTGTGGGAGCGGCAGTAGAAGCCAATGCAGGTGATTCTCTGGCTACGAGAAGTCCAAGTACAGTCCCACTCAGCTGCCTGACAGTGGCAAAGTATCGGAAGATGGTGTGCTTCATGATGGCAAATGCTGCAGAAAGGTAAAGAATGACAAAGAGGGATAATTTATCAATCCTGTGTGATTGCAACAAAGATAAGATTACTGTAGCCGCGATGGAAACCTGATTGGTGGGACTCAAGAGTTCTGGGAAAGATGGGCATGGATTTGGGAGATGACATGTTCAAAGATTTGGGAGGAAAGATTATAGATGAGGCAGCAGTTTGCAAGGACAGAGGGTCGAGTGTTTTTTTTGAGAGGGGTGGTGATGGCAGATTTGAAGAAGAAGGGGACAGTATCTGAGGAGAGACAGTCATTGATGATATCAGCTAACATAGGGTCCAGGAAGGGAAGTTGGATGGTCAGCACTTTAATTGGAATGGAGTCAAGGGAGCAGCAGATGGGTCTTATGGTCAAGATGAGCTCATAGAGGGCATGATGGGAAAACAGGAAGGAGACTAGAGGAAGATGAGAGTTCAGATGTAAGACAGTGGGGAGTTTTTGGGGAAATTTGGCCCAGTGGACTAGGGGAAAGGGATAGAAGTGGCAATGGCAATTGATCAGACTGTCTCGATCTTAGTGGCAAGGAAGCCCACGAGCTTCTCACGCGATGCATATGAGGAAGAGGTGTTTCAGAAGATAGTCTGCAGTAGAGAAAAGAAACTGGGGGTCTTTGCACTGGAATGGTACGCAGTTTTGTCAGATGAGTGCAGGACTCAATAGCTCTTTATGTTGTCCAGCCAGATCTAGTGGTGAATAGTTAAAACCAGTTGTCTGACACATCAATTCAAGTCGAGTCCCTTGGACATAAGGGAGTGGAGATGTGGGCCATACCAGCGGAATGACCAGGGTGAGTGAGTAATGGGGTCCAGGACATTGAAGATGGCAGTGAGGGTGTGTTTGAGCAAATTGGTAGCTGCAGAAATTGTGTGGAGAATGAAGAGCCAATGGCCAGACAGGGATTTTGAAGTGCAGTTGTAAGTGAATTGGGAGACTGCTTTCTACCAGGAAAAGATACAGAAGGAAGTAGGGGCTGGGAAAGGGGAATGGTAAAGAGTAATCAGAAGTGGCTTTATCTGTGATTGATACAATGGGAGCAGCAAGGCTACATGAGATGGGTAGTCAGTGGGTAGCTGTGAATATGAGTTGGAGAGTTTACATGGAGGGAGAGAACATGATGAATAGAGGTGGAGGTTGAAATTGTAGTCACTCAGTAAAAAGGTTGAAGGAGGAAACCAGTAAAGATGTCCAAGTCAGAAATTTGGCATGGTACTAGGTTGGGCAGTAGAGAACGAGGATTTTAAATGAGAGACGAGAGGAGTGGAACAAGATGAGATGCTCAAATTAGGAAAAAGTGTTACAGGATTAAGTTGAGAGGCCAAGGAGTGACTTGGTGATAAGAGCCACGCTGCCAGTGTTACAGTCTGGGCGAGGCAAGTGGTGAAAGGTAGAGAGAGGCAGGAAGTGGTCTTCACTCCTCAACTAGGTTTCCATCAAAGCCACGATGCTGATACAATCACCTGTTAGCTCACGATGGCAAGGGCCTTGTTCATAGGTGAACAGAAATTCGGGAGGGAGATATGACGGAGAAAACATCAGGTTAACAAATAAAAATAAAGATACAGTCAGTGCAAATACTGGTATTAGATTATGCAACAAATTGAGAACAAAATCTTCACTACTTCCTTGGCACCATCTGTTCCCCAGGACCTGATAACACTTTTGTATCTCAACTCATTCCCAGCTGATGCGCTCTGCCTTTTGTGATACTTCAGAAAAATTAAATAATTTTTAACCTTTTGATCAACATATTAGCAGCTGTCTCCTCACAGAATAGGCTCTTCAGTTACCCAAAGATACTCACTCCCACATTTGAGTAGTCTGTGACAATGTTATTGACAGATACAGCCCAGCTTCTTATCTCATGTTCTACTTTTCTTAACCCCATTTCCCCAAACCATCTTCCATTGTCCGGTTTTAGAGACGGGTTGCATACATGGTGACGTCACTGGGCTAGTAATCCAGAGGCCTGGGAGACATGGGTTCAAATTCCACCAAGGCAGGTGCTGGAATTTTAAATTCAATTAATAAGTCTGGAATATAAACCTAGTCTCAGTCATGGTGACCATGAGACTATCATCAATTATCGGAAAAACCCTAACACCTACGTCCTTTAGGGAAGGAAATCTGCTGTCCTTACTCGGTCTGTCCTATAACTGACTCTAGATCCACAGCAACGTGGTTGACTCTTAATTGCCCTCTGAAATGGCCTAGCAGGCCACTCAGCTCAAGGGCAATTAGGAATTGGCAACATATGCTTTACAGTTTTATTTTATCCAAGTGCATTCTAAAACTAGGCTAATGATGACAGAATGTCAGATTTCCACAGTAGCAAGAAAGAAAATGATTAACGTTAATTGATCTACTATGCATTTCCAGCAACTAAATTATATACACGTAGACCATTTTGGGCAATATGCTAACTTGTTTTCTTTTTAAAAGTTTGTTACATAGGTCAGTTCCATGAGCACTTAGTCCCGCAGCAGAGATTAATTACAGTCAAGGCTTGCTTATTCAACAGCGATTGGGAATTGAACCTTTGTGGGGTGCAGAATGATACGACACAGCACATTTAACCACTGGTTAAAAGGTTGGAAATAAAAGGATTTGCTGATTGTAGTCTCCATGCTTTTTCATTCATAAATATACGGATAGGGGGCAGCCTGCAGGCAAGGCACATTTGCTGACTCCCTTTAAAAATTATGGCAATGGGGCTGGGTCACTATATTTACACAACAGAGCAGACCTTTGTGATACTGATACTGTAAAATAACTGCCATACATACTAAAGAGCAGACACCATCTTGCTCCAACTCATCTGTCAATGGTGGCTATTCACTCTGTACTGTGCACAACATTGTTTGTCTGTTGCCAGGACCCTCAATTTTTTTTTTTTCAATCCGGTTTAGAATCATGGCAGCAATTGCAGCCTTAAATTACACATATTACACTGATCAAGGGAAATACATATTTTTTAAAAGGACATTATACTCCATACCTAGATCGATGTCACCTTACTGGTCTCGCATTATCTTGCATTCAGCATCTGATGTCATCTTGGCTATTAATTTTGTACAGGAAGCAAGAACCAAATTCTAGGTACTTTTTTTCAACCATACAAGATTTTTGATGCCTTTTTAAACAGACACCTCCCACCTTTTCACACTGCAGTCCTAAAAACTGATATCTGCAAGGATCATAGAAAGACTCAGAGCTGTGTTTGGTCCATCACAATGGTGGCAAAACTTCAGCATGCAGTTGGCCACCCTTAACCTGTGGGTGTCAGGTGAAGGGGTGGTGGTGGTGGAGAAAATCAGGGAGGGGGATAAGAAATTTCTATGGTGCCTTGCTGTAGTATAGTGTGACTGGTGGTCATTTTCTGCAGTTTTCAATTTACTGCTTTGTCTAAAGAAAAAAAAAAATCACCAAGTGCACGGGGCAAAACACTATTTACAATCTAACCCCCTCCTCCACTCCACATTGCCACACTGGATGCCAGAAACACACAAGTTCCTTGCTGGCAAGGCACAAATGAGAGAAAGCACATTGCATTTTATAATGCACTAGCCCATATGAATGCATTAGTCCATATTTTTGGAATACATATTACAATGTACATAGTTTAACACTTCTGGAGGACAATCCCAGAAGTAGGGTCTGGTGATAGAAAGTTGGTGAAATGGCTCAATGCCTGATTGTTCAGCCCTGCCCAAATTGGACATTACCGCAGAGGGCAATTTACCCCTGAAGCTCCAACTTGTGGAAATTTATAGATCCATGTTGCTGAGATAGGGAGAGAGAAGATCAGTAAGGGACACGTGAGAAGACAGGCGAATACGCTGGAATGAGACGGAGACTGAGTGAGTAGCAAATTAGGCTCACATGGCAATTCTGTGCATGGGAGAAAGAGGTGTAATATATATAGGAATTATTCTAAGTGAATTCAGTAATTAAATTAAGATAACTAAATAACCTAAGTAACAATGGCAAGGTGATTGTTATGTTGCAGCTGTGGAATGTGGGAGCTTTTGGATGCCAAGGCAATCCAGGGCAAACACATCTACAGAAAGTGTAAGCAGCTAGAGGTATTCCAGATCAGGGTTATTGATCTGAAAACCAAACTGCAGACATTGCACAACATAGAGGAAGGCGAGAAATATCTGGACATTTTGTTCCAGAAGACAGTCACACCTCTTAGAATAGGGTCGTCTGTTTTGGTCAGCAGTGAGGCACAGGATGATGTGACCATGAGTGAGGCAGGCAATGTGACCAGCAGACAGTAGCGGAGGAGCCTCAGACTTTGCAATTGTCAAACAGGTTTGAGGTGCTCACAACCTGTGTGGACGAAAGTTAGCAAGGTGGATGAGCAGGCTGGCCATGGCACAGGAAGCCATTCAAGCTGGGGGGGGGGGGGGGGGGGGGGGCAAATAGGAATGTAGTGGTAGTAGCGGACAGTACAGTGAGGGGGATTGACAGTGTTCTCTGCAGAAAAGAGTGAGGCCAGAAGGCTGTATTGCCTGCCCAGTGCCAGGGTTCGGGACATCTGCAAAAGGCTGGAAAGGAACTTGCAGTGGGAGGGGAAAGGATCCAGTTGTCATGGTCCATGTGGGTACCAAAGACATAGGCAGGACAAAGAAGGTGGTTCGGCATAGTCAATTTGAGAAGCTAAGGTACCAAATTAAGAAGCAGAATCTCAATGATAATAATCTCTGGATTATTACCTGAGCCTGAGTACAAATTGGCATAGGGCAAATAAGATCAGAGAGATGAATGCGTGGCTCAAAAACTGGTGTGGGAGAAGTGGGTTCTGGTTTGTGGGGCACTGGCATCAGTACTGGGGAAAGTGGAGGCTGCATCATTGGGACGGTCTATACCTGAACTGTGCTGGGACGAGTGTTCTTATGAAGTACATAACTAGAGAAGTAGAGCGGGCTTTAAACTAAACAAGGAAGGGTGAAGGATCTAGCTTGGGTAAATGTGGCAAATCAAGGGGTAGATTCAAGGCATTAGGTCGTAATAGTTATATGAGAAATGAGGGTCATAGAATAGATGGAATGGGCAAAGAGATAAAACCTAAGAATACACCAATAGTCAAGGCTAGATGTTACAAAACTAAAAGCTCTGTATTGGAATGTGCATAGCATTCATAACAAAGTAAATGAATTGATGGCGCACATTGAAGTAAATAAATATGATCTGATAGCTATTACGGAGATGTGGCTGCAGGATGACAAGGATTGGGTCCTGAATATTATGGGGTATATGACATTCAAGAAGAATAGGAAGCTAGGTAAAGGTGGAGAGGGAGCACTGTTGCTCAAGGATGGCATTTATGCAATAGTTAGAAATGATCTTGGTTCAGGAGATAAGTATGTAGAATCGATTTAGGTGGAGATGAGGAATAGTAGGGGAAAGAAGTCACTGGTGGGAGTGGTCTACAGGTTCCCGAATAGTAACCACAATTTAGGGCAAGGTATACAAGAAGAAATATTGGGTGTTTGTGATAAAGGGACAGCAATAATCATGGGTGATTTTAATCTACATATAAACTGGACAAATCAGATCAGCAGTAGTAGCCTGGATGAAGAGTTCATAGGATGCTTTTGGGATGGTTTCTTGAGAAGCAACACGTTCTGTAACCAGCCAGAGAGCAGGTTATATTAGACTTGGTATTATGTAATGTGACAGAATTAATTAATGACCTCAAAGTGAAGGCATCCTTAGGTAGCAGCAACCACAATATGATTGAATTTTCTCCCTTTCAAACTGGATGTAAGAGTGAGTCTAAGACTAGTATTTTAAGATTAAATAAGGGCAACCAAGTGGGCATGAGAGCTGAGCTAGCTGAAATGAACTGGGATACTAGGCTAGGGGGTAGTTCAAAAGAGAAGCAGTGGCAGACATTTAAGGGGATATTTCAGAATATCTACATTCCTACTATAAAGAAAAATTCTAAACGGAGGACCCACCAACCATGGTTAACTAAAGTTGTTAGGGAAAATATTTAAGGAAAAAGCATATAACTGCGCAAAGATGAGTGGCAGGTCAGATGACTGGTCAGAATATAAAGAACGGCAGAGAATGACTAAAAGGTTAATCAGGAGTAAGAAATTAGAGTATGAGAAGAAGCTAGCTAGAAAATGTAAAAAAGGGTAGCAAGGGTTTCTACAGGGATTTAAAAAGGAAAAGGAGTAAGTGAAGTGAGTGTTGGTCCTCTAAAGAGTGACAATGGGGAGTTAATAGCAGATAATAAGGAAATGGCGGATGAAATGAACAAATATTTTGCTTCTGGCTTCACAATAAAGGAAACACAAGAATTCTGGTCATAGCTGTAAATCAGGAGGTGGAAGGGAGAGGGGAACTTGGTGAAATTACAATCATTAGGGAAGCGGTTTTGAGTAAACTGATGGAGCTGCGGGCTGACAAGTCTCCGGGTCCAGGTGGACTTCATCCTAGGGTCTTAAAAGAGGTGGCCAATGACGTAGAAGATATGTTGGTGTTAATTTTCCAAAATTCACTAGATTCTGGAAAGGTTCCATCAGACAGGAAAGTAGCAAATATAACCCCTGTTCAAGAAGGGAGGGAGGGAGGCAGAAAATAGGAAACCATAGGCCAGTTAGATTGGTAGGAAAAGATAGGTCAGAAAGTATGTTGTGAAGAGGACATAAGGATGTTGTCGATGGATATAGATTAGTTGAGTGAGTGGGCAAACATATGGCAGATAGAGTATAAATGTGAAATTGTTCACTTTGGCAGGAAGAATAAAAAAGCAGAGTATTAGTTAAAACGGAGTATAGCTGCAGAATTCTAAGCTGCAGAGGGATCTAGGTATTCCGGTGCATGAGTCACAAAAAGCTAGTATGCAGCTACAGCAAGTAATTAAGAATGCTAATGGAATGCTACCTTTTATTACGAGAGGAATTGAATATAAAAGTAAGGATGTTATGCTTCAGTTATACATGGCATTGGTGAGACCACATCTCAAATAGTGGGTGCAGTTTTGGTCTCCTTATTTAAGGAAGGATGCAAATGCGTTGGAGGCGGTTCAGAGGAGGTTTACTAGTTTGATACCTGGAATGAGCGGGTTGTCTTATGAGGAAAGGTTGGACAGACTGGGCTGGTTTCTACTGGAGTTTAGAAGAGTGAGGTGTGACTTGATTGAAGTCTATAAGATCCCGAATGGTATTGACAAGGTGGATGTGAAAAGGATGTTTCCTCTTGTGGGTGAGTCCAGAACTAGGCTGCACTGTTTTAAAATTAGGGGTTGCCCTTTTAGGACAGATGAGAATTTTTTTCTCTCAGTGGGTTGTGCGACTTTGGAACTCTGCCTTAGAAGGCGGTGTCATTGAATATTTTTAAAGGCGGAGGTAGATTTATTCCCTTGTCTAATAAGAATTTAAGGTTATCAGAGGTATATGGGAATGTGGAATTCGAAACACAAACAGATCAGCCATGATCTTAATGAATGGTGGAGCAGGCACAAGGGGCCCAATTACCTATTTCTGCTCCTATTTTGTACGTTTGTATGTAGGAAGAAGAGATCTTCTTCACTCCCCTTGGTTTTAACCAAAAATACAATTATTTTGAAAAAAAATCCATGATACTGATGTCAATTTTCAAGCTATTTTCTGACTACTGTTGTTCACAAACAGGGCTGGTCTTTCCAAGAGTCTGCCACGAGAAAATTTAGGTGTTCAGTTCAAAACAGTATGCTCATCGTGTCCATGTGACCTACCTCTTGCCCTCTTGACCCCATTCTCCCCATTAAATTGTTGATGACCAAATGTTCCTTCCTGGCCCCCATGCAAGCTGGCATTATAAATGGTTTCCTCACCAGAGATATTGTACCCCTGTATTTCAGAACTACCATCATGAATCCTGCCTGAACAAGCCCACCCAAAACCCCTCTGTCCACACAAACAGCTGCCCCAATCTGCAAGCTCCCAAATCTATCCAAAGCCCTGAAACATGTGGTTGCCTCAATACACCATTCCTGCAACTGAATGAAACACTCCAATTAAGTTTCCTTCTTTGCCACATCACTGAAATGCTTTAACTAGATGTCACAAATAACAGTCTCAGTGACCGTGATACACTATTCCTCATCATCCTCTCTGCGGCTTTTGACATCATCCTGCTTCAACTCATCTCCACTATTCTCTAGCTCAGTGGGATTGTCCTTGCTTGGTTCCATTCTTACCCAATTGCAGCCAGAGTATCTTCAGTAAAGGCACTTGCTTGACTTTTCAATCCCACACTATTACTTCTAAAGTCCCCCAAGGATCTATTCTTGGCTCCTCCATGATGCCTCGTGCAACCTTAAAGACATTTGGTTAAAAAAAGACTTGCATTTATATAGCACCTTTCATCACTACCAGATGTCCCAAAGCACTTTACAGTCAAGAATTAAGAATTTTTGAATAATGTAGGAAACATGGCAGCCAACTTTACACAGCAAGCTCCCACAGAAAGGAACGTGATAATAACCAGATAATCTGTTTTTATGATGTGGACTGAGGGATGAATATTGGCCAGGACACCAGGGATAATTCTCCTGCTCTGCTTTGAGCAGTACCATGGGATCTTTTACGCCTGCTGGAGAGGGAAGGGGCATTGGGTTAATGGTCTCATCCGAAAGATAACACCTCTGAAACTGCAGCACTCCCTCAGTACTGCAATGGATTTTCAGCCTGTATTTTTGTACTCAAATCCTAGAGTGGGACTTGAACCTACAACCTTGACTCATCCTCTTTTGGATAATCCTTCAGTTAAATATTAGGAAGTCTGAATTCATCATTTTCGGCCTACACCACAAACTCCATAGTCTTGCCATTTATTCCATCCCCTCTCCATTCACTGCAATACTTCAGTGAGCTATTCGATCCCAGTTTGTCTTCCAACTCCAAATGCTCTGCTGGCTGACTTCCATTCTGCATAAACTTCAGCTGACCCAAAACTCTGCAGCTCATATGCAGCCTGCAAAGTCCCACTGGCTCATCATCCCTAATCTTGTTGACATATATTGGCACCTGGTCTACCAACACCTCCAATTGAAAATTCTCATCCTCATATTTAAATCCTTTCATAGTTCACCCCTCCATAAACTTTCTGGAGAGAGGCCTTTGTGAATCTTCACAATCACCCCCCACCACCACCACCGCCCCATCTCTCCTCCTCACTACACCACTGGCAAATGCCTTCAGCTATCTATATCCTACCCCTCCCTCATCTCTTAAAACCCATCTCTGACCAGGCTTTTGATTATCCTCCTAACATCTCCGCTAGCTCAGCATCCATTTTTGTCTGATTTAGTCTCTGAGGCATCTGGGATGTTTTTCAATATTAAAGGCATCATAAAAATGCAAGTTTCAGTGACAGGTAAAGATGTGCAGGCTGTCGATGTCACAAAAGTTATAAAATCATAAGGTTTTTGACCTTCTAGTCTTTAAAAAATGATGAGGTAATAACATAAATTGGATGCATCTGGCAACTTCCCAAAATGCCCAACAAGCAAACACAGGCTTATAAAATGAAGTCTTTACAACAGACAAGAGATGTGACTAGTAGATACTTGTTACAAACTTCTAATTAGTGCATCCTGGTTTTTTCTGGGAGACACTCTCCTTCAGAATTTGTTTTCCCACCCCTCTCAAAATATTTCCAGCCTGAAAGTACAGGAAGTAGCTTTATTCAGACTTCTGCTAATGGTGCCTTTGTGCCAGTACCAGGAGAGGCTGATACAGTCGTACTGTGATTTCCTCTTAATCATTTTGGAGAGGGGGCGGGTGGGGATTAAGGGGTTGTGAACCCAGTGACTGATTCTGGAACCCTTACAAGTCCATATGGGTCAACTATTCATTGAGGAATCTTCCAAAGAGGAACAGAAATAATGCAACCACTTGTCAGTAGCTTTATTTCCAAATTGAAGACAAAAGCCAAATAAGAACATCTATGTACTAGTGACATTTTTTTTTTGATTTAACCATTTAAAGATATCAATTCATTTAACTCAATGTTACATTTAATGGGAATAGTCTAATTTTTCTAAAGCTACAAAATAACGAACTGCATATGAAGTACCTTTAGGGAATTCTGAAAGTTAAGGCACTATAAATGAAAGCTTTCTTAAAACAACAGTTCCTCATCAACCAGGTCAAGACAACAGTAGTGCCTCCAAATGAATAGGTCTAATTTCTAAGATGGCCTGTAATCTTGTGCAACCCTGATTTCCTTCATCCCCACCACTATCAGCTGTTCCACCAGCTATCTAGGCCTCAGCTTTAGAACTCTCTCCCTAAATCTCTCTGCCTCTCTCCCTCTTCAAGACATTCCTTAAAACCTACCTCTTTGACCAACCTTTTGGTTATTTGTCCTAATATTTATGTTGACTTTTAATGCTCGTCTGAAGCAACTTGGGATATTTTACTACGTTAAATGGTACTATATAAGTTGTTGTTGGTTTACCATTTAACAATCAGTAAGTATGTCCTCGAGACTGTGCCAGTACTTGCTTAGCAGTTTCTGGGGTTCACTGTCAATGGGCCATTTTGAAGTGAAACCAACAGATTAAAAAAAACATGATAGCTAGTTTTATCCATACATTATTTAAGATCAGTCACTGAAAAGATCCACTGGTTACATAGTACAATAATACAGGATATCATAGGTTAGGGATAGTGCGATCAAAACGGAAAAAAGGATCACAAGTTATGTTGCTAAAACTAAATACATGAATCCTGCTACTACAGACCACATCCAGATATTGGGGCTTTGCTGCAAACCTCTCTAAAAGATGCAGTCTGTCCAGATATAAAAGTTTGACACAAGTAAAATGTGCAACATAATCCAGACTTCTGTTTTGAATGTTTTTTGAAGAAAAATCACTCTCCTATTGCAAGACAGCACAGACCCTTTTAACTCACTTTCATGTCGATCACACCAAAGTAATGTTGATGCTTTTCTACATTAATTACCAAAAATTGCAACTTGCATTTCGACCTTCTTTCAGTTCTGAACAGTCATATTCGATTCAGAACTTTAGCTCTGTTTCTCTCTCCACAGCATCTGCCAGATCTGTTGAGTATTCCCAGCACTTTGTTTTTATTTTAGTGCAACTCTGTGGGTGGGTTTGTTGGCATCATTAAACATACAAGTCCTCAGATAGTCAAAGAGATGTCAAACAGATTGCAATCCTTAAACCTGGTGGAAGATTTACAAAAGAAAAAAACCTTTTTGCCACTTATCAGAGTTTAACTTCATTAAAGATTGACAGAAGCTAAAGGCAGTTGACCCAGGGGAGATGTTGAATTCTGTACCGCACGGCTGCTGGTCAGTGCTTCACTCACAATCTCACGGTTAGCAGCACATTGGAGGCAGTATCCAACATCAGTAACAGCAGAAAAACATTATCAACAGAAGGAGCCCAGTTATCAACAGAAGTACAACAGGAAGCCATGTGCATCGGGGTGTCAAAGCCAAAGGTTATACAGCTATCGTATACAAACGGGATGCTGCCAACCCCTTCCATTTGAACCATGGTTCTGCTGGAAATACTTGGCTCTATTACTGCGGCTGGGCAGCAGTAATGACAATTGTAGCTTACATTTGAAGGTGGGGTTTGCTGCAGAGATCCTGATGGATATTCATGGAAGAGGGGGAAAACAGAGGGGAAGGAATTGACATGCAAGAGAATGGGGATTACATGTCTTAAATCAAACAACAATTTGACTGATCAACAGGAGAAGTGGCTGTTCAGGAATCTAGGCGCAAGTGCAGCATGGCGCTATTGTAGGACTCTCTTTCTCTGGATTTTAACCAGTGGTATAATATGTGTTAAAAAGTATTAAGCCAGGCAGAGACTATGGTACAAATGGAAGAGGTGCTTGATTATAGGAGTAGGATACATGACACCATCATGATTTGGAAATATTTTGGCTGTTCTGGATCATCGCTGGGTCAAAATCCAGGAACTCCCTCCCTAACAGCACTGTGGAAGTATCTTCACCACATAAGCTGTAGCTTAAGGTGGTGGCACACCACAAAAGATTGGCAATAAATGCTAGCCTTGCTGGCGGCACCTATAGCCCATAAACAAAATAAATAAATACTAAACACACCCAAGAAACGTAGTCCACGGTTCTGCTCAGGTTGAACTTTTGAGACTCTCCAAAAATCACAAGTTGTAAAATTGGTCTTGTTGCTCTTTGCATACTTATGCCATCTCATGTGGCACTCTGTCAATTATGACAGATTTGTTCGTAGGAATTAGAACTGTGCTGTTTTGCCGAATGGGTGCAAGAAATGTCAAACGGATCTTGTGACTGAGCCAATAATCATGTGATGGAACTTATATTTAGTGTTCTGGATAAATAGCATTTTTTTTTTACTCCCCATTCATGATTTCTTTTTCCATACGCTCTCTACTCCCACAAAATCTCAACTCCATAATAAATTGCTCCACATTTGGCTGCATTTGAAATGCTGCAGGATTAAAAACTATTCTTGCTTCATCTAAGTCAACTTCCTTCACCTTCATCCAACTTGTCAAGTCCTTTCTTAACAGAGCAGGGGTAACTTGTTACAAAGGTAAACAAGCACAGGAGAAAAAAAAACTTTGTGAAACACTTTATCATGTCCACCAGATGTCTCAAAACACATTACAGCCAATAAAGTACTTAATTGGAATGTAGTCACTTGTGGTAACATAGGCAACATGGCAGCCAGTATACGCACAGCAAGCTCCCACAAACAACAACGTGATAACGACAAGATAAGCTGTTTTTTTAGTGATGTTGATTGAGGAATGAATATTGGCCAGGACACCAAGGATAACTCCTCCCTGCTCTTCTTCAAAATAGTGCCATGGGATCTTTTACATCCGCCTGAGCAGGCCGATGGGGCTTTGATTTAACATCTCACCCGAATGACAGCACCTCTGACAGTGCAGCGCTCCCTCAGTACTGCACTCAAGTGGCATCCTTGATTCGGCATCTAACCCGCCTACTTATTTTGCAGGCAAGCCATCATGTCCTTAATTACAAGTAACAGTCAAATCTTTTAGACGCAGTCCTTTCATAACCCTCGACCATATCCCCAAATCAAGCATTTCTCCAACATGAAGATCACCGACACTCAACCATCCTCGTAACTAAGATACAAGTTTAGCTTTTACTCGTCGCCTTCCTCTACATCCTTGCTTAAATCTATACAGCTTTAATATCTATCCCCAGATATGGGAGCAGGGGAAGCAGTGGGGCAGACATCAAAACTGGACACAGTGTCTAAATTATTTAACTTGATTACTGTATTTGGTTTTGTAAATTATAAACTAGCAACACTTCCGAGAAATACATTTTCTTTCCTATAGCTTTTGAAAATTTTAATAGCTGGTTGGTGAAAATCCCCTTACAGCCTTGCTTGCATTGTACACCCGAGTACATTTATCAGTAAAAATAACTACTGGATTAGATCAGCTAGAAACAGTTTGTATGCACAGTTCATGTTCAAAATTCCTTTCTTGTATCCTCCTCCTTTCCCACCCCCTTCCCAATTGAATAGAGAGTTTAGCGTATTTTAAAACAACTCAAACAATGGAAGATGTTTGTCCAGACAAAACTGTTTAGTGCAGCTTTTGATTATTTATCTCACACAAATTATATTTCAAAATAAAACACATGAAAAATTATTGTCTCCACAACACCAAGGGGCAGCAAATCTGAAAAGTAAGAACAAATAATGGACTCACTCCCTGACACCACTTGAAAAAAAATTGTTGACTTTTTACAAATTGGCAAAAAGCTTAACTTTCAGTTGTACCCAGAGACCATTTATTTAGCTACACAAAACTTATGATGCATGCAGGTATACCTCTTCATCAATGTGCTCATTTTAAAACACTGAACAGTCTGCAAAAATATGCCATCACACTTTCAACATCAAAGCAGGAAGCCAGTGTTCAACACAAGGCCCCAGTTATCTCTGCAGCCCACAACTTGTACTGTTAGTACTGTTAATTATACATCCCAAATATTGTACAAGGCTCTAGTTTTGAGTCTTATGGCACCCCCAAAGGCCCACAGGTAAAGGAAGGTGTTGAGCAAATCATTATGTTAAAAACAAAAAGCTAAAAGCTACTGCGGATGCTGGAAATCCAAAACAAAATAAAAACAGAATTACCTGGAAAAACTCAGCAAGTCTGGCAGCATCGGCGGAGAAGAAATCAGTCAACGTTTCGAGCCCTCATGGCTCTTCGGCAGAACTGAAGCATAGTTTCAACAAGGGAGAAATATAAATTGGTTTAAGGTGGGGGGGAAGAGACACATTGAGGGTGTGGTGTGAGCAGATAATCAAAAGATGTGATGTCTCTTTATGGGGTATGTGGAACATTCCTTGTTCCAGTCCTACTCCGGCCCCCTCCCACAACTCTTTCTCCGGTACATCGATGATTACTTCGGTGCTGCTTCATGCTCTCGTCGGGACCTGGAAAAATTTATTAATTTTGCTTCCAATCTCCACCCCTCCATCATCTTCACATGGTCCATCTCTGACACTTCTCTTCCCTTCCTTGACCTCTCTGTCTCAATTTCTGATGATAGACTGTCCACCAATATCCATTACAAGCCTACCGACTCCCACAGCTACCTCGACTACAGCTCCTCACACCCCGCTTCCTGTAAAGACTCCATCCCATTCTCTCAGTTCCTTCGCCTCCGTCGCATCTGTTCTGATGACGCTACCTTCAAAAACAGCTCCTCTGACATGTCCTCCTTCTTCCTTAACCGAGGTTTTCCATCCACGGTCGTTGACAGGGCCCTCAACCGTGTCCGGCCCATATCCCGCGCATCCTCCCTCACGCCTTCTCCTCCTTCCCAGAAACATGATAGGGTCCCCCTTGTCCTCACTTATCACCCCACCAGCCTCCGCATTCAAAGGATCATCCTCCGCCATTTCCGCCAACTCCAGCATGATGCCACCACCAAACACATCTTCCCTTCACCCCCCTTGACGGCATTCCGTAGGGATCGTTCCCTCCGGGACACCCTGGTCCACTCCTCCATCACCCCCTACTCCTCAACCCCCACTTATGGCACCTCCCCATGCCCACGCAGAAGATGCAACACCTGCCCCTTCACTTCCTCTCTCCTCATCGTCCAAGGGCCCAAACACTCCTTTCAAGTGAAGCAGCATTTCACTTGCATTTCCCCTAACTTAGTCTACTGCATTCGTTGCTCCCAATGCGGTCTCCTCTACATTGGAGAGACCAAACGCAAACTGGGCGACCGTTTTGCGGAACACCTGCGGTCTGTCCGCAAGAAAGACCCAAACCTCCCTGTCGCTTGCCATTTTAACACTCCACCCTGTTCTCTTGCCCACATGTCTGTCCTTGGCTTGCTGCATTGTTCCAGTGAAGCCCAACGCAAACTGGAGGAACAGCACCTCATCTTCCGACTAGGCACTTTACAGCCTTCTGGGCTGAATATTGAATTCAACAACTTTAGATCTTAAACTCCCCCTCCCCCCATCCCCACCCCGTTTCTTTTCCCCCCCACCCGCCTTTTTTTTAAAATAATTTATATAGATTCTTCTTTCCCCACCTATTTCCATTATTTTTAAATCTAAAACTAAAACCTTTAGTCTTTCCACCCCACCCCCACTAGAGCTGTACTTTGAATATCCTGTTTTCCATTCTTAATTAGCACTTTTCTCAAAGACCACCACCTTCAACACCTCTTTGACCCTTTTGTCTCTGACATCTTTTGATTATCTGCTCACACCACACCCTCAATGTGTCTCTTCCCCCCCACCTTAAACCAATTTATATTTCTCCCTTGTTGAAACTATGCTTCAGTTCTGCCGAAGAGCCACGAGGGCTCGAAACGTTGACTGATTTCTTCTCCGCCGATGCTGCTAAATCCATTATGTTGTCTCTTGTGATGAAGCTGTCACCTTGGATGACAAGGGCAGGGCCTGTATCCAGCATTTATACATTTCAAAGACAATGTTAAATATATTGCCAAGTGGAATAAATTAAAGCTCAGGTTGCACCATGACCCTGGGCAGGAACATGAGGCCGAGCCTCAGTGGAAGTCAGTGTGAGGGTGACTGAGAAAAGGCCAGAAGCTTCCTCTTTAAACTTTCACTGTTGGTGCTGCCCAACTGCAGGCAGCTGGGACACTACATTGGCCAAGTGCTGGCAGAGGCTGAGCCAAACAGCTCAACAATTACCCACTACCTTTTTTTTAATGACGTTATAAAGCAACATTTATGCCATTCAACCTCTAAAAGCACAGGCAGTCGCGCTGCTGAGCGATTATTAGTGCGCACTGGAGGCCATGCCCACCTTCCCTTTAAGATTAGGATCTTTTAAGAAGCTCTCCCTCTTGCGGACTCAACCTAACTTCATTACCAACATACCGAGCCCGCCCTCCCCAACTCCACTCCTCCCCCTTCCGCTTCCCCATCCCCATCCCACGATCTACGTCACAATTAGTCCCCCCCCCATCGCCTACCACCATTGGTTGGCTGACCTGTCAATCACACATCTAGCGCGCGCCCACGCACACCCTTGACGGTTGGCAGGTTAGATTGCAGCGCGCAGCAATTCAACCTCTCCTCCACCCCCACTCTCTCACACACACACACACACGCTCTACTTCGCGCGGTGGACCCTGGGCGCTGTAGTCCACCTTCACCCCACCAACGGCCGCCGCGGCCCAGCGGACTACAATTCCCAGCAGGCAGCGGGCCGCGCCTGCGCGGTTCCCCCTCTGGGTTCCTCGGTCAGTCGGGGGGCGAAACGTAAGCAAATGTACAGTATAGAGTACAGTAAAGGAGAGAGAAGCCGGCCAGGCGGCCGGCGCGCCGATTTCCGCATAACAACACGCTGCAAACGTCAATTTTACCTCAGGTCTGAGGCGGTTTGGCGAAGGTAGAAGCGAAGGTTGAGCAGGTACCTGGTGGTCTGGAGTCTGCTTGGGTTGAGGCCCAGGCTTAGATGTGTCACCCACACTCACTCCCTCCCTCTCACTCTTACTATCTGCCAATGGCCCGTATGTAACTCACTCCCTTCCTGGTTCCACCAGGACCTCCCCTCTCTTAAAGCGGTCTTGTGCCCTCCCTGTGAGTATCAGGGTCCTACCCCCTCAGCTTCATCTTCCCCTCTTTAAAAATACATCCTGTAAGCCCATAAACAGAAAGCTCTTGCCTCCTGGAGGACATTTCTCGCCTTCCTGCTACTGTGAGGGTCTCCCACGTGCCCCCCCCCCTTAAAGCTGTAAAGTCCCTCCCTTTCCCTCCCTCCCCCATCACCACCCCCGGGCCGGGCTGGGCTCCTGCCCTCTTCCTTCACCAAAGCAAACAAACAAGGTGTCTCATCAAAAGCATATTTGCTGCTGTGAGTGGACTGAAAGGGTCTCCCTTACTGTGCCCCCACAGCCCTCCCTATATTTAAAGCTGTAAATGACCCCTCTTGGGACGAGTCTCTTAAAGGGGCACTGCCCATAAATTTAAATAGCATCTGAAGCAATGGGCTAACCAGTGGGATATGGTGCTTGTGCACGGTCTGTTGGTTCTGTGTCCAGCTTAAGCATGGATCTCACAGGTTTTGCTTGGAAATTTCAGAATTTTGTTGAATCACATTAATACCTGGGAGTTTGACAACTTCATTTTGAACATTCTGAGGGCATGAGGGCAAGGGGAGTCTGGCCTTTCTTCTCACAAGATCACAACATGCAGACCAAACGAGCAATCTTAATTCACACATTGAGAACAATCATATATTCCCCTCATTGCTGCATCTAATTGTTTCTTAAATGATTCCAGTGTGTTCACTTCCACTCCACTGTCTCTTCCAAGTGTAACTCACTTTCTGCATATAAAGGAAGGACTTCCTTTATTTTGTTACACCTCTGAAGCATTTTGCAGTTTTTTTCTACATTAAAGATACTATATAAATGCAAGTTGTTGATATCAGTGCTCAAGTTGGCTTTTACTAGTTTTGAACCTATGTCAGGTTATAATCTAATATACTATTCTGGGTTAACCTTTTCCATACTGTTAATTATTCAAATACCTCTGAGATCTTTTACAGGTTAAAAAGCCCAGATATCTCCAGATTGTCCATATATTCAGACCTCTGACACGAGCAATCTGCTTCCAAAACTTGACGGTTTCCCTTGTATCTTAGTGCTGGACTAACTAGACACAGTAAGCTGCTGTCTGACCAAGGCACTATACAGTTTGTTCACATCCTTCTCTAACTTATTTTGGCTAGGCAGCTCAACAGCTTTAGTTGAAAAGCAGAATACTGCGAACACTGGAAATCTGAAATAAAAACAGAAAATGCTGGAAATACTCAGCAAGGCAGGCAGCATCTGTGGAGAAAGAAACAGAGTTAACATTTCAGGTCGATGACCTTTCATCAGAACTGGGAAAAGTTAGAGATGTAATAGGCTTTGAACAATAGGAGGCTGGGACAAAGGCAAAAGGAAGGAAAGGAGGCCTGTGATAGGATGGAAGACACGAGAGATTGAATGACAAAAGAGTTTGTCCTACAGAGTCAAAGGGAATGGTGATGGAGCAAGAAAAGGAACAAAAATGTGTCTAGAGCACGTGTTCAGCTGACTGGAAGTAAAAGAAAAAACTGAAACATGCAAATAAACAGAAACAAGGTGCAGGGACAGAGCTTTCAGTGGCCTGTCATCTTAGTTCTCTACCTTGCTTTCAAGCTGACATCTCTGTCCTTGGCCTTGTCCTTAGAGCTGCACTGCTCTAGTGAAGTTCAACATAAGCTTGAGGAACGGGGGTGAGGGGTTGGGGGGTGGAGGGAGGTCGGGGGTGGATGGGGGGGTGGTGGGGGGTGGATGGGGGGGGTGGTGAGGGTGGGGGGTGGATGGGGGGGTGGGGGGTGGATGGGGGGGGGTGGTGGGGAGGGAGGAGAGGGGAGGGGAGGGGGGAGTGTTGGAGGGAGGGGTGGGATGGGGGAAAGGGTGTTGGGGGGTGGGGGGGGGGCATTAATGGGAGTCAGGCCCATTGCCCCAGAAAAGAGTTCAGAGATGGCCACAGGGGCTGTTGGGTGCAGAGGCGGGTTGTGTGAAAGGCCCACCTTGGTGCTTCAGGACTTGTAAGAGAAAGAATAAAACAGAAGTCAGCCCTTTAGCCCTCTCACCCCCAACTCCCCCACACACCCCCATGGCCCATCCATGCCAATTCATGCCACCTCATGCCCCCAGCTACCCACTCTGTCTGGGCCCTCATGCCCCCATGCCAACCTATGCTCCTCTACCTACTCCCCATGGTCCTTTATACCCCCTTGACCTTTTCCTCAAAGGTCTAAAGCCCACGAATCGTGTTTTGGATTTCCCACTAACAAAAAATGGATCTGCTTGAAGGCAGCTGCACTTTTCAATGTGCAGCTGCCTCCATGTACCACAGATGTGCAAAATACAACCCACCCCTCCCTGCCCCCTCGGTGAAAATGATGGATGCCAGGTTTGAGGGCTGGAATTCTAGAATCAGGGCTACAGTGCCATTTTGGCTAACCCAGAGACCCTTGCCATCCCTGCGAAAATTCAGGTCTCTGATTCTCTCTCCACAGATGCTGCCAGACCTCCTGAGCATTTCCAGCATTTTCTGTTTTTATTCTCTATTTGCCTTGTTGGACATACTCTGCATTGGTTGCATTGGTTGGATATGCTGAGCATCATGTCCCAACCAACAACAGAGTTCCATTTCATATCAAATTTATGTCATGTGAGACATGTATCATTTGCCAACACTTAGTGTCTGGATTCATGCAAGAAGAATGACCCGTTGGATGAGGGAGTTACCTGGCTTCCTCTGAACTGTAGCCCAACATGAGCTACAGCCTATAGAAGAGGGGCAGAGAAAATTAGATGGAAAAAGTAAGCCATGCATCAGGTATTTTGGTACTAATTAGTTCACAGAGGAGCATTTAATTGTGATTTATATCATTGCAGGTCCTTTCATGCTGTAGATGTTGACAACTTTGTTCATTAACCATAGCTTGCCCCCTTGGATTAACCTGACATACGTTGGGTAAAGTAACCTTGGGGCAATTTTCAATTGAAGTTCAAGGTTGAAATTTAGGTTTCCTCAATGGCTCATTTTATTAGTGAGGAATTCAGTTGTGATAAACCCAAGCAGGTATCAGATCTGTTCCTCAATCCAAGCTAAATTAGCTGATCTCAGCTCAATGGTTATAGAGGTGATACAAATGGTCTTAGTGCCTCTGGGTTTGGGGAGGTGCAGAAAAATCAGCCAGAATGCACTTTCCTGATCACTGTTCATTGACTCCTGACATTCCAGAATTGGTGAGCCCCACAGAGAACAGTGTGTGTAATAGACATTTCTAATAATATTATAATTTGGTTGTATAAGGTTCCTTTGCATTTTTTGAAATGGGACTTTTACACTTTATTCAGTACCTTTCAGTTTGATTGGGCCACATTTTAGAATATTGTATTAGTGATGCCTTTAAAAGGGCCACTTGTAGCGCTGATTTCTGTTGGGTGATATTGGGGCAACTCAATGTCACTCCTATAGCCACTGGTCCTGAATCCTCAATGAGGGTGTAGACTCTAAACTTGTCCTAAATGGGATCATGACCCTGAAGTGGGTTTAAATCCCACTCCAGGCACTTGAGCACCAAATCTAGGCTGACACTCCATTGCAGCACTGAAGGGCTGCTGCACTGTCAGAGTTTCTGTCTTTTGGATGAGACATTAAACCAAGGCCTTGTCTAATCCTCTCAGGTGGATTGAAAGATCCGATGGTACTATGTTGAAGAGCAGGTGAGTTCTGGCCAGTTTCCTGGCCAATATTTATTCTTTGACAAATGCCAAAAAAAAACTAAGATAAAAGCAAAATACTGCAGATGCTGGAAATCTAGAACAAAAACAAAAATACCTGGAAAAACTCAGCGGGTCTGACAGCATTTGCGGAGAGTGATACAGTTGCCGTTTCGAGTCCGTATGACCCGAGTTCTGATGAAGGGTCATACGGACTCGAAACGTCAATTGTGTCCCTCTCCGCAGATGCTGTCAGACCTGCTGAGTTTTTCCAGATACTTTTGTTTTTGTACCAAAAAAAAAACTGATCATCTGGTCATTTGTCCCATTGCTATTTGTGGAATCTTGCTGTGCATAAATTGGCTTTCACTTTTCCTACATTGCAACAGTGGCTCTATTTTCAAAAAGAGCACTGCATTGGTTGGGAAGTGCTTCAGGACATCCTGAGATATGAATGCAAGTCTTTCATTGGCTTTTTCACAAACGGAATAGGGAAAATAAACACGTGGCAATGGGCTGCTTGGTGTGGTGCTGATTCATAGAAGCTAGGAAGGCTCCAGATTCAATCCCCAATCTGTGTTGAGTTTGTTAGTCTAGCTGAGCTGGGGTGGTTGTGGGCAGGACAAATGGCCTCAAAGCTGAAGAAAAATTAAACTTTTTTTAAGTGGCTAATTATGGTTTCAGATTTTGAAAAGGACACTTTATACATTTTGAGGCTTTGATGAATGATGTGTTGGCAGATCACTTGGCACTTATGACTAAATTGTCAGCTAAAAAAAAGAATTCTTGCTATGCTGTGCATTTGCTATGCAGTAGTTGGTTTATAAAGGAGTGTATACATTAACATGTTAACTAATCCCTGTGGCATTTTGTGCAGCTACTCAGTCTGTATAAGACAGTCTCTTATCTATCATGTGTGAGGCATCCTTGTCCCCACAGTGGTACTGCCCAGTATGAGAATACAACACTCATTAGAGTCACTCAACTGTCTAAGCAGCCAATATGTCCACACTGGATTCCTCTCCGCATTATAATAGTGGTGATTATGAGTATAAACCTGTGCCCATTATCAGCATAGGGCTCACTACACTAGAAGTGCACTGTGTAGGGGTTCTCCTTTTCCCTCAGAAACCCTCCCTACACCAGACACCAGATTCACAAGTGTGTGATAAAAGCAAAAAACTACGGATGCTGGAAATCCAAAACAAAAACAGAAACAGAAATACCTGGAAAAACTCAGCAGGTCTGGCAGCATCGGCAGAGGAGAGCACAGTTGACGTTTCGAGTCCTCATGACCCTTCTACAGAACCAGTTTTTCCAGGTATTTCCGTTTCTGTTTTTGTTTCACAAGTGTGTGACTTGAACAGAATGACCAGCGAGAAAAGTTTCTTCTGATAATTCACAATTGCTTTATTGAATCACCCACAACCCCATAGTACAAAACCCAAAATTTAAAACAACCTCTTCCCAGTACCTGACACAAAGTCACCAAGACTCGGTTAAAACTTACAAAAACACAGGCAAATCACCACATCCTGTCCTGAAACCTTAAGAAAAAAACCTTCAGACCAATGTCACTAAGATATGCTGAAACAAGTTACAAGGTACCGGCAAAAAAAGTACCAAGTTTTCACCCCAAACCTTCACAAAACCCTCAGACCAATATCACTACGATTTGGCTGAAACTTACAATCATCTACACGGTTGGTCCTTCTGGCGAGAACTGTAGGCCCAAGAGCCTGGTTGACCTTTCCTGACCACTCCTTGACTACAGTTCAAAACATTCAGGCCAGTATCACCGTGATATGGTTGAAAACACTTATAACCCCCAACACGACTGGTCTGTCCGGTGTTGACTGTAGGCCTGAGTCGAAGTGACCAAACCCGACCCTTCTTCCAACCGCAGCCCAGATGCTCAGATCTGCTCTGCTTTTATAATAATTTAACTCAGACATGTCAAAACATATTTCCTGTTGTTCCAGTGTCCATTTAGTTGATTCCACGCAAACCCAGACAAATATCATCAGCTCCTGCTGGTTGAAACAATACATGGTTTTCCATGGAAGATGTATCCAGACGAATATTATTAGTTCTCATTGTGTGAGCAATTCTCCTGCTGTTTGAGGTGGCACAGTAACAGCACCTGGCTCCAAAGCTAATGAGTGTTTGAATGACCCTGTTCCAGTATTATTGTCTGTGGTGGTTGAATAATTCCTTGAGTGTATTGTATTGATGAGATGTTCTTTGTGCCACTGTATTGGATAATCAGACTTCTTGATTGCATTAGTAGATGGCAGGTAATGGCATTTCCCTGGCCCCATTGTTCCCTGATAGCAGTCAGACAATGTCCAAATCCTTTTGATGGGTCACTGTGTTTTCACTAAATGTCCAAATTAACTCTTTGCTGCCCAGCCCTGTATTACTGACCTGGTTATCTTTTTGAAATTTATAGTTCCAATCATGAGGTCAAAACATATCCATGGGTTTGAAATTATGTTCCATAAATTTCCCAGTTGGAGGGGATTTCGATCCTACATCTCCCCCTTTAATATCTCTCTTACACCTTAAATGAGATATTACTGCTGACGAATCTTCCGCCATGAAGAAGTATTGCAGTTCCCAGCCAAACTTTACATTTTTTACAGAATCTATACATTTAAGTCCATCAACCCTTCAAATAACCCTTCCAATTTCACCTATTTTGCCTTATGTTTTAATTTACATGATAGTATAAGTAAATATAACACCATAACTAACTGTACAATTACTAATACATGTGATACAATTCCTCCAAGGGGAGCTTCGATATTGAGACCAATATCCCACCAAGGTGGGGTAGTTACCTCCCTGGTCTCGTCTCTCATTTTACTATTCTCCTGTTGGAGAGTATAATACTGTTTCTGTGAAAGCTTCACCTCCTTTACCAGTTTTGTTAAACGCTTGGGTAATGGTGGGCTATCATACCCAAAATGAGATATTACTGCTCGGTCACAAGTCTTTTGCCAACCATGGGTGACTGTAAGTATTTCCTCCCCCTTAACTAACTAAGTTACGTACATATTTATCTAAGCAGTTACCCATTTTACAACGTCCCTTCTCTTTCTTTGCAATTGCATATAATCATACAGACATCTGGCTTTCTTATATCTATGTCTTCTTAAATCACACAGTAAATACAATACAATAATGAATTACACAATAACAAAAAATGAGGAGCAATACAGATCCAGGGATGGATCTGAAATATCAGTGCCAAAATACATCCCTAGTATCACTGGTCTCTCTGGGGTGAAACAGCTTATCCATTGTAACTTGAATGTGACCTCTGAATAATATCAGCTTAGCTTGATACCCCTTTCGGTATGACACTCCTGATCTGTAGATCTCCTCACTCAATATCATTAAAATTACATCATGCACAGTTTTAAAAGATCCTCCAGCTCTCCCTTCATCTGTATCCATCTTGTGGTTTCGCACTCAGGGGTCTTGCAATTGCTGTGCTTTTGCTCACCTCAAAATTGTCCTAAATCCAAATAACAGTGTTGTTGAGCAGACTGCTTGTAATATTTAATTCACTTCTTCCTCAAAAGAAACCCCTATTTTATATCCGTAGAATCCACCTAGATTGCCTGTGTATTTGTTTTCCTAGAATCCCTTTGAATTTCAGATTATTTTCCCTCAAAATGTACAGAGTACCAACCCATATGAATTAAAGTTAATTGATCAATTCCAATTTCTTGTGCCCAGACCTACTGGTTTTGAAAAGCCTGACACTCATTGGTCAATGTGTTTACATCAGATTTCCCATACTCAAAAACTTTGTTTGGGAAATAACCAATGGCCTGAATGGGTTAAGGCCAAATTCATCTTAGTTTTCCTTTCGTTAAAAAAAAGTCTTTAGTCCAAGACTATTTTGTTGAAGCTACTGCAGATCTTCTTACTTGCAGTTTACCTGTAAGAAAAACACAAAATATCCATTTTGCTCGAGACAAAATGGGTTAATTTGTCCAAATTTAAAAATTTTGTAATGCCCAATACAAATAAATGAAAAAAAACAGAAACTATTTCTACTTTTGAATTCTCATGATATCTTTTACGCACTTGCTCAGATTTCTTAACATTCTCCTCAGACAGTATTTTAAATTACCCTTCCAATTGTTTAAAATTCCAAGCTCTCTTTTTTATTTCCCCTGCTTTTGGCAGTCTGAGCTCAAGTTCCAATTAGCACTACCCAATCTCAAAATTTTCCCTTTTCTAGGAACAAAATTCCCAAATCCTTAAACTTTGTATCAAGTTTCTAACCTAAAACCGACCCAATTAGGATTAGCCATAAAAGCAAAAAACTACTGCGGATGCTGGAAATCCAAAACAAAAACAAAATTACCTGGAAAAACTCAGCAGGTCTGGCAGCATCGGCGGAGAAGAAAAGAGTTGACGTTTCGAGTCCTCACGACCCTTCAACAGAACTGAGTATACTTAGGAGAGGGGTGAAATATAAGCTGGTTTAAGGTGGGGTTGGTGGGAGAGAGAAGTTGAGGGGGGGGTGGTTGTAGAGACAAGCAAGCAGTGATTGGAGCAGATAATCAAAAGATGTCACAGACAAAAGGATCAAAGAGGTGTTGAAGGTGGTGATATTATCTAAGAAAATGTGCTAATTAAGAATGGATGGCAGGACACGCAAGGTACAGCTCTAGTGGGGGTGGGGTGGGGTGGAAAGACTGACAAGGTATTAGTTGTAGATTTAAAAATAATGGAAATAGGTGGGAAAAGAAAAATCTATATAAATTATTGAAAAAAACAAAAGGGAGGGGGAAGAAACGGAATGGGGATGGGGGGAGGGAGTTTAAGATCTGAAGTTGTTGAATTCAATATTCAGCCCGGAAGGCTGTAAAGTGCCTAGTCGGAAGATGAGGTGCTGTTCCTCCAGTTTGCGTTGGGCTTCACTGGAACAATGCAGCAAGCCAAGGACAGACATGTGGGCAAGAGAGCAGGGTGGAGTGTTAAAATGGCAAGCGACAGGGAGGTTTGGGTCTTTCTTGCGGACAGACCGCAGATGTTCTGCAAAGCGGTCGCCCAGTTTGCGTTTGGTCTCTCCAATGTAGGGGAGACCGCAGTGGGAGCAACGAATGCAGTAGACTAAGGGGAAATGCAAGTGAAATGCTGCTTCACTTGAAAGGAGTGTTTGGGCCCTTGGACGGTGAGGAGAGAGGAAGTGAAGGGGCAGGTGTTGCATCTTCTGCGTGGGCATGGGGAAGTGCCATAGGTGGGGGTTGAGGAGTAGGGGGTGATGGAGGAGTGGACCAGGGTGTCTCGGAGGGAACGATCCCTACGGAATGCCGCCAGGGTGGGTGAAGGGAAGATGTGTTTGGTGGTGGCATCATGCTGGAGTTGGCGGAAATGGCGGAGGATGATCCTTTGAATGCGGAGGCTGGTGGGGTGATAAGTGAGGACAAGGGGGACTCTATCATGTTTCTGGGAGGGAGGAGAAGGCGTGAGGGCGGATGCGCGGGAGATGGGCCGGACACGATTGAGGGCCCTGCACATTCCTCCTGGCGGCATTCAGTAGGGATCGTTCCCTCCGGGACACCCTGGTCCATTCCTCCATCACTCCCTACTCCTCAACCCCCACCTATGGCACTTCCCCATGCACACGCAGAAGATGCAACACCTGCCCCTTCACTTCCTCTCTCCTCACCGTCCAAGGGCCCAAACACTCCTTTCAAGTGAAGCAGCATTTCACTTGCATTTCCCCTAACTTAATCTACTGCATTCGTTGCTCCCAATGCGGTCTCCTCTACATTGGAGAGACCAAACGCAAACTGGGTGACCGCTTTGCAGAACATCTGCGGTCTGTCCGCAAGAAAGACCCAGACCTCCCTGTCGCTTGCCATTTTAACACTCCACCCTGCTCTCTTGCCCACATGTCTGTCCTTGGCTTGCTGCATCGTTCCAGTGAAGCCCAATGCAAACTGGAGGAACAGCACCTCATCTTCCGACTAGGCACTTTACAGCCTTTCGGGCTGAATATTGAATTCAACAAACTTTAGATCTTAAACTCCCTCCCCCCATCCCCACCCCGTTTCTTCCCCCTCCCTTTTGTTTTTTTTAATAATTTATATAGATTTTTCTTTTCCCACCTATTTCCATTATTTTTAAATCTACAACTAATACCTTGTCAGTCTTTCCACCCCACCCCACCCCCACCCCACTAGAGCTGTACCTTGAGTGTCCTGCCATCCATTCTTAATTAGCACATTTTCTTAGATAATATCACCACCTTCAACACCTCTTTGATCCTTTTGTCTGTGACATCTTTTGATTATCTGCTCCTATCACTGCTTGCTTATCCCTACAACCACCCCGCCCCCTTCAACTTCTCTCCCCCCCACCACCCCTCCTTAAACCAGCTTATATTTCACCCCTCTCCTAAGTATACTCAGTTCTGTTGAAGGGTCGTGAGGACTCGAAACGTCAACTCTTTTCTTCTCCGCCGATGCTGCCAGACCTGCTGAGTTTTTCCAGGTAATTTAGGATTAGCCATGATCACTTCAAATATCCCAGATTCCAATCAACCCTACCAAATATTAAAACTATGTTGCATGTGTGGATTCATATCCGGATTAAAATTCCGACACGTTTATCAAAATACCCTGGAATCATGATTCTGGCCAGTAATCATGAATCCAGGTTCAAACATTGAAGATTTTACTTCACTAATTACACCTCCCTTTTAAGATAGATATCACAGTTTCAGGAGAAATTTTAAAACATACTCATCCACACAAAATGTTTATCACACACACATTCTCTCACAATATTACAACTTTTGAAACACATTAAACTACCAACTGTTTGAAAACCACATACGAAAACAGATCACAGGAGGTTAAGCAACTTTTGAGTAACACAGACGCTGGCTTGCAGACACACAGAGAAAATAAAGAGACAAAGCCCACTCTCTCGCTCTCAGTCAGCACAGACATACAACACAATTGGTTTTAACACTTTCAACATCCACTCATTGACAGGCACTGGAGCACAGACGCACAAATTCAAACAAGGCACTTTATTAAAACACAGACAGAAACTGAATCCACTCATATACACACAAGGTTTCTTTTACTGTTCACACAGCATTTTAACTGTACTGTGGGCAAATCAACTTAATTTCTTATTTTCCCCTAACCATTTTCCATGACCCCAAAGCTTCTCTTATATATCAAACTTATGCAAACAGCTGGACCATGGTCTTGCTGACAGAGGAGCTCATCTCTTCTCATCTCAGCTGGGACCAGTACCTGTTGCCTGCCCATTTTCCCTTTTAAGTTCCCAATTCCCTTGATTGCCCTGCATCTTACATTCTCTGATTCCTGAAAAACCTTGCCACATTTCTCAGCACAATAAACTGTTCTAACCAAAAGGTTTGTTGCCTTTTCAGCTCTTAGCTTTTTCTCCTCCATCCATTCTTGAATGAACACAACTCCTGCAAAAGGGATTCTGTCCCCCTCCTCCAGGCACTCAGTGAGCTGTGTCTGGACCTGTTTATTAGACAACTTCTCTACTTCAAAAGGCACCCTGTCCCTGTTCTGTCCCTTTACCAAATGGTAAGCCACCTTCATACCCTCACACTTAGTCTTCAAGTCCTGAGCCTGTGCCTTGACCTCATAATATAACTTCTGATACTCGTTTCTCTGTTCCCTTACCTTACAGACCTGGCCTTGATAATAGCTCACAGTCTGTTCATGCCCTGACTGTTCTGTGGCCCTTTCTGTCTTTAGCTCCTCAAGTTCCTTCATGAAACGGTTAACTACCTCTTCCCTGTCTGAGGCTTGTTTCCTCAGGACCTCTACTTCTTGTCTGAGTTTAATATTTTCATACTGATCTTTAGGGTTTTGATGGTCGTATCCATACAACCACATTACTTTTTCTATCTTCTTTCACCTTTAGGATGACTCAGTCCGCCCCTCGACCCATCCTAATGGATACCCTGAATTAGCTCCTTCCCTTAACCACTTGGCTTTACTTATCACAGATATACTTCTGTAACCTCATCTCCATTGTCATCGGAGGATCACTCCCACCACCCCCCCCTCCCCTCCCCGACTTTGTCCACACTGCCATCTGTTCAGCCATATCACCAACTGGTGTCCTGTCGCAGTCACCAATTCTGTAGGGGTTCCCCTTTTCTCTCAGAGACCCTCCCCACACTCAAGTTCGTGACACTAGACTCACAAGTGTATGGCTTGAACACAATGACCAGCGAGACCAGTTTCTTCTGACAATTCGCAATTGCTTTATTGAATCACCCACAACCCCACAGTATAAAACCCAAAATTTAAAACAACCTATTCCCAGTACTTGACACAAAGTCACCACGACTCAGTTAAAACTTACATAAGCACAGGCAAAACACCACGTCCTGTCCTGAAACCTTAAGAAAAAAACTCTCAGACCAATATACCAAAATATGGCTGAAACAGGTTACAAGGTACCGGCAAAAAATACCAAGTTTTCACCCCAAACCTTCACAAAACCCTCAGACCAATATCACTATGGTTTGGCTGAAACTTACAATCATCCACACGGTTGGTCCTTCCGGTGAGGACTGTAGGTCCACAAGCCAGGTTGACCCTTCCTGATCCTCTTTCTTGACTGCATCCCAAAACCAAAATTGCATTGAACCATTGTAGTCACTTTCTTTCCCATTTATTTTAGACAGGCTGTTGTCCTGACTGGAGACAGAACTAAGGTGGACAGTTTAAGATATTGTGCTGAACCTGCAGACGCTGCTGACATTGGGAGCAGAGGTGGATGGACCCGAAAATTTCGAAGCCAGCCAGTATGCCAGCTTCCCTACCCGTTCCCAGCGTTTTCCATTGACTGACATGGGTTCAGGGCCCGGGAGTGCGGCCTGCTCCCACGAGGCAGGCAGGCAATTAGGCTGACTAAGAGCTTTGTTCAACGTAAGTTCAGGAGGCTGACTAAGATTTTTCCCCAAGCAAAATGGGTGGGTAGATCAGCTTCCTGGAGGTAGACACCCAGCAGCACTAGGCAAGCCTAGAGGCCTCCCCTGCCTGCCTGAATGGGATACAGCCAAAGGCTGCCCTGTAGAGAACTCCCTTACTACTCTTCAGAATTTCACCATGGGATCTTTTACATACACCTGAGACGCCCTGGTTTGACATCTCAGCCAAAAGATAACACCTTCAACAGTGCAGCACTCTCTCACTACTATACTGAAGCATCAGCCTAGATTTTATGCTGAAGTCTTTTGCGTGGAACTTAAACCCACAACCTTTTGATACCTTGTTGAGAATGTTGTCACTGAGCCACAGCTACCTGGAAGCTATTTGGACCAAATTATTTTGAAGTGGGCAAAAGATTTATTCTTCTGTAAGCTTTAATGGCATCATTGGCTGCTACTTATCTAAGTGTCCTTCAGCTTTTGAGAAGCCTCAATCACTGTACCTATATATACCATATTAACATGTTAATATTTAAACCAATAATATTGAAAAAGAAACAACCTTGGGCTGAATTTTCCACTCCCACCAGTGGTGGGAATCCTGGCGGGCGGGGGCTCAAAATTTGGCATGATGGAAAAAGTCAGATTGCCGCCAGCGAGGAAATTAGTTTGGAATTTTGTTCTCCCAACTTTGATGGAGGGTTGAAGGCGAGTCGAGTTTCCCGCTGATCTCTGTCAGGAAACATATTTGCATTCATTTGCATCTCATGAATGCTTATTAAAAGGCCAACTTGCTGGAATTATGTTCCCCCTCCAAATTAAGTGCCCCGCCAGCAGATAAATAGAACGGCTGTTTCCCGACCGTATATAAGTGAGATGCACCTGGCAAGCTTCACTTCGTCAATCACTTTGAGGTCCGTAGATGTTACTTTCTCTTTCTTGGGGAGCTCGCATGAGAGCCGTTAGCAAACACTGTGCCAAGGCTGGACTAGAAGGCTGAAGGATGGGGGGGGGGAGTGGGTGTGTGGGCAGGCTGGACAGGTAGAGGCAGGCTTACGGGGGAAGGGTGGGTAGAGTGCCTGGAGAATGGAGGGGTGTGGGTGAGAGTGTCTGGGAAAGGGGGTGTGGGTGAGAGTGGGGAATTGGGGGTGGGTGGGCGGGTGAATGTGTCTGGGAAAGTGGGAGGGGGTGGGTGAATGTGCCTGGATAAGTGGGGGCTGGGTGAAATTGTCTGGGGAAGGAGGGGGAGTGTCTTAGAGGGCAGGGCTGGTGGTGTCGACAATGAGATCCTGGGGGGAGAAGTCAGGTTGTTGGTGATAGGAGGGAACAATCAGAGAGCGGAGTAGGATGCGGTAGTGTGGCAGGTCCAGGCTGAGAGTCTGGTAGGTGAATGTCTCAATGGGTGGGTCACAGAGGGGGCAAGACAGGTGGCTCAGTTAATGAGAGGGGGCAGGGTCAAGGTGGGCATAGAGACGGTAACAGGTGGATCGTGATAGGGTCCAGGGTAATGGGGGGAGGTTCAAGGCTAACAGAGGGGAGAGGAATGGTAATATTGAATGGGTCTATGGTGATGGGGGAAGTTAGTGGGTGACAGGGGGAGGGTAGGAGGTGGGGTGAGTTTGAAAGATGACATGCACCATTTTTACGAACTGACATTGACCACGCAGTTAGTCAGTCAGTGAGATCCCTCAAGGTGGGAAGAGGGTTCTTTTGAGTGCGTAGAGTTCAAGGTCAGCACATGTGGCCGAATAAATTGTGAATAAACTGGACGTCAAAGATGCTCACTTGTGTTCTCCTCTCTATGATTAAGCCCGCATTGCATTTGCCATCGGCTGCAATCAGAGGCAGGGATGAAGAAAGGGAAGGAAGTGGATGTCTCCAAGAGGCCCAGCTGGTGGAGGGTAACCAACTCGCCACTCTAAACCTCCATCCTGCTGGGTGAATGGTCATGGCTGACAAGGGATTATGCGGTTAATCTTTCTATGCTGTAAAACAATGGTCTCTCTGTGGAGTTTTGAGGGTAGTGGAGACAAGTGGATAAGTGTTTGCGTGAGGCATCTTGCACATGGCTGTCATTACTCTGGTCAAAGAACAATGTCTCCATACACATTCATGTATGGATGGGAGGAAAACCCATCTCTGGTCCTCCAGGGTGTCCTATACCTGGAAGGGGTGGGGTGGGGATGCCATGTCTAGATGGAGGCCAGGTGAAGGGCTGCTGGCTTTGAGATGGAGGGAAACTTGTAAACGACATGCTCATTAAAGGTATCACTTCAATTCGTTCACACATCCACTGAGGTGCCGATGATGCAGGCTGCAGCAACTTTGCCTTGGGAATGGTTCTCATCCAGATGAGGAAGTGGAGGGCATTCGCAGCTTGGCACTGGGCTAGGAGGAGCAAGGGCCTGAGCAGCAAGAGGCAACAGGGCCTTTATAAGGTCAAGAGGCTGGCAAACATGGAACACTACAACAGCGAGCATTGCCCCATGTGTGTATTACCAGCAGTGCTTGTATCTAGAGGTGAGCGAAAGGCAATGCTGGAAGCACCATCATGTGTCCCAGGGTGTGGTTGCTCACATCTGCCAGTTTCTCCAGCATGAGCTGCCTCAAGAGCTCTGGAGGAGTAATATGGACCTCCTGGCCTGCAAAGAGTGAATATGTGTCCAGGTGTCCTTTAAACATGGCACCAGGACCTTCAACCCCATGAGGTAATGGCGGGGCAGGCAATTTCCTGCCTATCCCGCCACAAGATTTGCTGAGCTTCTCACGGATGCATAATTAACGAGCTGAAAAATACAAGATTGCATGTGTTTGCCCGCCCCATTGCCCAGTGGCAATCACATCAACTTTCCCTCCTGCCACCAGACTTAGACTCCAGAATGGAAAATTCCGCTCCTTAAATTTAATTAAATGCGAAACATGCATATAATGAAAAAGCCTGCTTTTAAATTCCATTGCTGGGCTTTTTCTTGTACATCATTAGTCTAAAACCACATAAAAGAAGAAAACAGAATTGTAAAGGTTTTGGGGAAGCTGATGTTTAAGAAGCTGGGGCCCTTGTAGAAACAATGCGCTGAGAGTTTGTGGGGGGGTGGGCAACAGGACAGCCCACTTTTAGAATTAAAAGCTTATAATGAATGCATAAAAGTATTAATGTTTTATCAAATATTTTAGAAATAAAACAAATTTCATAAACCTCACGTGAACAACACTATTTTGAAGAACAGGGGAGTTCTCCCCAGTGTTATGGACAATATTTGTACCTCAACAAACATCACTAAAAGACAGATTATCTAGTCATTATCACTTTTCTATTTATGGGACCTTGCTGTGTGCAAACTGGCTGCTGTGTTTCCTACATTATAACAGTGAATACAATTCAAAAGTCTTTGATTGGCTGTAAAGTGCTTTGAGACATCCTGAGATCATGAAAGCTGCTATGGAAATGTGCTGAGAATTTTATGATAATATAGAATGCATTTCTAGAGAGTGCTTGCCTGAGTACGTTCACACACTGGACACAAAGCTGTCCGGTGGCCATATTACATAATTACAGCATGGCAGGTTTACATTGGCAATTTCATTGAAGAGTACTTTGCCCAAAGGCATGTCCTTGCTCATTGTCTGCTGATGCTTCATCCTGAACCAGTTTCTTGGCAACTTTTGTCAATGGTGGTTTGCCATTGCCTTCCACTCTCAAGGGCAGGGTGAGGAGGTAGGCACGGTCCCAAGTCTATCTCAGCCAGAAGGGGAAAATCGAACCCACACCGTTGGCATTATTCTGAACCACACACTAGACATCTAGCCAAGTGAGCTAACCAGCCCCACATGGGCAATTTCCTATCTGATTTTGTTAGTATTAGTTAGTGGTTAGAATGTGGAACTTGCTACCACGTGGAGTGGTTAGGGCAAATATCGTGGATGCATTTAAAGGGAAGCTAGATAAGGATGTAGGGGGAAAAGGAATAGATTGGATTAGATTGAAATAGGGAAGGAGAGGTTTGAGTGGAACACAAACACAGCATGAACCAGTTGAGCCAAATGGCCTGTTTCTGTTAGTTAATGCTATGTAATTCCTATTGAATGTGGTCATTGGAAATTATAATGGAGAAAAGTTGGCAGAAAAAGTATGCCCAAAAAGTGACATCAGGAAGTTAAGTGGCGGGATGTAGGAACATAGGAACAGGAATAGGCTATTAAAGTCTGTTAACGGAGGCTGATTGGGATTATCCAGTCAGCCCGGTGGGAGCCAACTAAATTGCCTGGAGGCAGCATCCCCCAGATGGGCGGGGGGGGGTGGCATTGCTCCAGGCAGGCTTAGAGGCCTTTCTGCCTGCCTATCTGGGTGCAGCAGCAGCCGCCCTGTAGAGTTGTGGCCTGGCTGCAAAGTCATTTTTAATTTAAAGTTTAAAAAGATGGAGAACGGGCTTGTGTATTTTGAAGAGTTTTCTGCCTCACTTACCTGCTGCTGCCTCCAAGCTCGAAGGCCTCTGAATTGTCCTTCAACTTTGTGGATCCACCCACTGTCCTTAATTAGACAGCAAGCCCACCTTCTGGCCATTAATTGGTTGATTTGGGGAAAATCACAATAAGTGACTGTTTCCGATGTGGCGTGGTCTCCTGACCCTCATTCAAGCCTGACAAATGGGCTCAGAAGCCCAAGGGAAAATTCTGCCTGGTGTTGTAGCTGTATCTCCAACCCATGCTCCTACCAAATATTGTATCTCAGTTGGAGTAGTGTCAGTTCTAACATGAAACTTAATGTGCAAGAGTACAAAATTGTGTCAATTACAGTGATGTGAATGATTGTACTACAATAACTTGCCTGAATGTATGCAAGGATTTCACAACTGTTATCAAACTGAGTGCTGATAGACTGAACACTAAAGTTTCTCTGGTGTGACTTGAAAAGGATATTGGGCTTTTTAAAGGCCATTTTCTACTCCATTCAATGGGTCTAGGTAGCAAATATTAGAAGCAGGATAATGGCTACTCTGATCAGATCATTTTGCACTGTATATCAAGCAAACTCATGAATGGTCCTAAGGACGTCACTTTCGGCCTTGAAAAGTGCCCAGTCTACTTCAGATTCCCCTGGAAGGGCAAGGTATCTCAAAAATTTGCTAGCTGTTTCACACTGCAACTATGCAGTAGCAACATGAGTGGAATTCACCACTAACAGGATGCTGCCATCAAGCCAAAAAGACATTTTGCGTATCACACAAATGAGTAATGTAATATATAAATTTCAGTGCCAGTGTGATAGTAGGTGTGTAGGCTGTACGTCCCAAAGACTGGCGGATCATATCAAATGGCATGTCCCAGCTGCTGTTTGCAATGGCCAGGATACAGACCGTATCCAACCAGCCTGTGCTTGCAAAACTCAAAACAAGTGTCCACTATTAGATGTGATTCTGCGATTGGACAACATATGCTAAATAATCCTAAATGTGCTAAGAATTACACTAACAGCCAATTTAATATTGTCAGTCGGGCTCTCAGTGTGGCACAATTGTGCCTACTGGAAGCTACATATATTAATACACAGGACCCTGTTCTTTGCAGACAGAAAGAATATGTACTTACATTGCGAAAACAGAATTACCTGGAAAAACTCAGCAGGTCTGGCAGCATCGGTGGAGAAGAAAAGAGTCGACGTTTCGAGTCCACATGACCCTTCAACAGAACTGAGTATAGTTAGGAGAGGGGTGAAATATAAGCTGGTTTAAGGTGGGGGGCGGGGGGAGAGAAGTTGAGGGTGGGGTGGTTGTGGGGACAAGCAAGCAGTGATAGGAGCAGATAATCAAAAGATGTCACAGACAAAAGGATCAAAGAGGTGTTGAAGGTGGTGATATTATCTAAGAAAATGTGCTAATTAAGAATGGATGGCAGGACACTCAAGGTACAGCTCTAGTGGGGGTGGGGTGGAAAGACTGACAAGGTATTAGTTGTAGATTTAAAGATAATGGAAATAGGTGGGAAAAGAAAAATCTATATAAATTATTGAAAAAAGCAAAAGGGAGGGGGAAGAAACGGGGTGGAGATGGGGGGAGGGAGTTTAAGATCTAAAGTTGTTGAATTCAATATTCAGTCTGGAAGGCTGTAAAGTGCCTAGTCGGAAGATGAGGTGCTGTTCCTCCAGTTTGCGTTGGGCTTCACTGGAACAATGCAGCAAGCCAAGGACAGACATGTGGGCAAGAGAGCAGGGTAGAGTGTTAAAATGGCAAGCAACAGGGAGGTTTGGGTCTTTCTTGCGGACAGACCGCAGGTGTTCTGCAAAGCGGTCGCCCAGTTTGCGTTTGGTCTCTCCAATGTAGGGGAGACCGCATTGGGAGCAACGAATGCAGTAGACTAAGTTAGGGGAAATACAAGTGAAATGCTGCTTCACTTGAAAGGAGTGTTTGGGCCCTTGGACGGTGAGGAGAGAGGAAGTGAAGGGGCAGGTGTTGCACCTTAATTCTGTTTTTGGTTTGGATTTCCAGCATCCGCAGTAGTTTTTTGTTTTTATGTACTTACATTGCACCTGTTTCTGCTAGACAAAGTAAATGACAGCCATTCGCTGACTCATTTCTCAGGGCAATGCCTTGACCAATCAAGGTCAAGCTGCCTGGTTTAAATTTCAAACAATGCTTAGCAGTTAACTCTCAGTCACCATCAATGGTGCATTCTCCATGGCAATGCCACTTGCCAACCAATCAGCACTCTCTTCATGTACTGTATAAATTGTTGTTTTCCCCTTATATTGATATTCTTGCGAGTATCCTGATGAGTGCAAGACAAAAAGCTTAGACACGTCTCTTTTTTCAGCAATACTCAAGCTCTGTACTACCAAACAACTATTTATTAGAAGATAATTCATTTCTTTACAATCCAGTAAGGGAGTGGGAAAGATGATCAATTTTAGTAATGAGGCAGTCTAGGCAAGTTCAGACACAGACTTCACTAACAAATTTATTAAAGTAAAAAGCCCTCTCTATAACTTCACATAAATTGTGCCTGCAGTTTTCAGGCCCATTTTCAACCTTTGACAGATGTTCCCTCTGCCTTTATAAATAGATTTCTGAATATCAAGGGAGTCAAGGGTTATTGTGGGCAGACTGCAAAGCGGAGTTGAGACCCCAACAGATCAGCTGTGATCTTATTGAATGGCGGAGCAGGCTTGAAGGGCTGAATGGCTTACTCCTGCTCCTATGTTCCTATAAACCTGAAAGTCTGATTCAAAGTATTACAGTCACCCACTCCTTTAAAATTGATTCAACATATTTTACTTGGATTAAAAATCCAACAACTGTGAAAAGGGTAAAATAAGCCAAAATGTATCAGCAGAAGGGTGGGTTGGGGTGGAATGCTGGCAGCATTTCAAACACATGTTCAACTTTGCCAGCTACACCCTGAACTTAAATGACCCTGTAGAATCCAAACCCATCTATTTTGAGCTTTCACTTAGCTTCCTGATTCCGGGCCAAATGTGAAGCTGGAAAATTTGTTTGCCTTCCTTTTTCTTTTCTTTTCCTTTCCTGACTCTCATCAGGGATAGTTTCATGGGCACTTTCCCTAAACTGGTCTTTTTCACATTAGCATCGACGGTGAATGTTGATGGGTATCTCAGTGGGGGAAATCACTGCTGAGTCAATCTGCTCTTTGCCCAGTATCTGGGGCTACTGGATAGTCATCAAAAATGGGAACTATGGACGGTTTTTGTCCCCCTTATCTTGGAGCATTGAGGCCAATTATAATATCCTCCCTTACCCCCCGAAAACACTCCCAACTGAACTTAGCTAACTCAATGCATTCCTGTGATTGAATGTGGCAACAATCTGGGTGGCATATTACCATACCAGCCAGTGTGGCTGTCCTTAAATATTGGTAGCAATTGCTTTTCCTCTTCTACTTTTAACTTTACATGATAAATCATTTCTCAACAAAGTTGGGGGTGTGGTGGGGGGTAGATTGGGTGGAGCAGATGACCTGTCAGGAACTTACCACTGCCTGCACTTGATTTAGCCGCTGGCATGAAATGCCCAGGAAAACGTCAATAATTGCCGCAGCCCTGACATGTAATAATCCTGCAAGTACATTCAGAAAACATGTTTAGGATTTTTGCAATGCATGGTTAAGATCTCCACCCTACCCCACCCCCAGATCCTTATATGCCTACCTGCTCCTCTTGGCTGCATGGCTGAGATGAGTGGCTCCCTACCCAGTGGTACCACATTGTCAAAACACTTCGATGCTCCAGTACATTCAATCAGCTCATTGCCCAGATGTGAAAGTTATTTGCTCACAAGCTTCAATAAAACAAATCATGTTATTTGCTGCTGAAGAAAGCTGTGGCTCCTAGAAAATACTTATAACTCACATATAATTTCAAAAGTTTTCCTTTTACATGGTTGGCCCTCTAATGATCTTGTTCAAGTTCTTCCCCATTTCTATAAGATCATATAGGGGTAAATTATATTGTTACACATTATTATGAGCCAATCTTGACACAATCATTTTGCAGAGGCTGGGAGTCCTAGTAACCTTTTCTGTACGTGGGCATTAACCAGGAGGAATCTCGTCACTGCAAGAGAAGCAAGTGTTCTTCTCACTTTAAAAAAGGATAAACCGAAAGGCAATTAAAAACCACTCTTTTGTGTATTATTAGCTGCAGAGTCCAAATTCAAACAAAAATTAAATTTTCCTTCCACCATGAACTGTCCCTTTTTCCTTCTCTAGTATAATCCCACTCCTGGAAAGGCATGCTGATTACTATCCACTGGTCATTGTTCAAGTCCAAGCCTAAAGAGTGAGGTTTTGGCAGGCTGTTCAATCATGGAGATGTGGATCATGGATCTCTGTACCGTCATCAGGAGCAGGACCCCTCGTTAAATGTTCACCTTTGTAATTCAGCCAAATATAACAATTCCTCCACCATTTAGTCGAGCCCAGAAAATCAGCATAGAGTATTGTTATCGGGATCTACCTGTTTAGGATTGGTCAGTACCATACCACACAGTTCCATCTAACCAGGAGTGACAGGTACCAAATAGGAGGAGAGGAGTGGGGGTGAGGGAGATTACATCCAACCATCTTGTAGTAGTGATGCCTAAGCTAACGAGGGGAGCAAGCTAATAGTCTTTGGCTGTCCCACAATTTGAGGATGACATCTTCTCAGGGTTGCGAGTTTCTTCCATGGGGCTTCATGTGACTGAACAGGTTGATTCTCGACCCACAGATCTTTGGGCACATGGGGCAGGATGTCCCCCAAGGTAGTGGGATCCAGAGTGCAGGATTAGCTTCCTTCTCTTTCCTTCTGTGCTGCATTCTGCCTCATCATTAAGACGTTGTGACTCAAAGAGTGATACAGCTTGATAGACAAGTTGTTGCCATTTTGAACGATTGGGAGCAAACTCCTCCCAGTCATTAATGTCAATGCCGCTGCACTTCAAGGAGAGCTTCATGGTAGGTAGAGCGTCTTTGAGGTGTTTCCTTTGTCTTACGTTGGCCATTTGAGAGTTGAGAAAGCAGGACCTGGTGGGGGAGATGGTTATCAGCCATCTGGACACAGTGTCCAGTCGATCAAAGTTGATTTTACAGGAGCTTTGCCTGAATGCTTGTGGAGCTGGCTTCCAGAAGGAGACTCGCATTTGCTTGACAGTCTTCCCATTGAATCCAGAGGATGTGGTGGAGGCATTGCTGATGGAATTTCTCTAGCACGCTTATGTGTGGCTGATACACTGACCAGGTCTCACTGCAGTGCAGGAGTGTGGTGACGACAACTGCTCTGTACACCAGGACTTTTGTTGACTTGAAGAGGTTTTTGTTGTCAAACACTGGTTGCCATAGTTTGTAGAAGGCTAAGCTGGCACACTTGATCTGGTGTTGGATTTCCTCGTCAATGGTGGCCTTTTGAAAGAGATGGCTGCCAAAATATGAGAGGTGCTCAACATATTCTGGTGTCTCTCCTTCAACATATATGAGCAAGTGAACAGGTGTGGAATCTGGCACAGAGTAGGCAATGACATTGCAGTCATCTGCAAACTGTAGATCATATATATCTATGGTGGTCAGTTTAGTTTTGGTATAGAGGCAATATAGGTTAAAGAGTTTTCCATCTAGATGGTATTTAATACTCATACCACAGGGCAATTGATCTTTGATGAGGTGAATAGCTACTGTCATGTAGATTGAAAATAGTATGGGAGCTATCACACAGCTTTGCTTGACCCCGCTCTGGACTTTTAAGGCATCTGTTTCAGATCTCCCAATCAAGACAATTGTAGTCATTTCACCATGAAGCAATTGCAGGATTGTGATTAAATTTCTTGGATTTAAGCTAATCAGGGGAGCAATATAATAACCAGGAGGTCTATGGCTATCTGTGTGACGAGGGTAACAATGAGAAGAGCTGTGGCCATGCCAAGGATTAGGGTAAAAAACAAGAAGTCCAGCAGCATCTGTGGAAAGAAAAAAACAATGTTGATGTTTCATGCTGATGAGGAGGCAGAGGAGTCCTGACACTGTGGGCAGAATTTTCCCATCCTGCCCGTGGTGGGTTTCATGGCGGGCGGGAGAGGAGAATCCAGCGGTAGGCAAAAAGTCAGAAATCGGCCAGCATAAAAACAGTTTACAATTCTTCTGAAGGCAGGTTATTCATGGGTCACTTATCCTGCCGACTAGTGGTATGAACACCATTTGCATTCCTTAACATCCCATAAATGCTCATTAAAACAGTTGCTCACCGGAATCTCTTCACGCTTTCCAATCTTGCATCACGCCAACAGGAAATTATGTCGGCCTCAAACTCATTTGAAAAGGGGTGGCGTGCACAAGTCGGGCTTTCGTCCGCTCGTAACTTCGAGGTGAGTATGACATACAGAGCCTACCTGTCACAGCATTGCGCCAGTCTTGTTGTGATCAATGCCACACAGTTGGGACTGTAGGATTGGTCTGCACCTGCTCCTTGCCTAAGTTGTCCTGAAGAATACCACTGTGCTGTGGTACTCATGCAGGTCTCTGCTTCAGACAGTGACCAATACTGCAGCCGAGGTTGGGGAGTGCAGGGATCTTCTACTCCCGGTGACTGGGACCATTGTCCACAAGGACACCGCTGTGCAGTGGCAGTCAGGCAGAACTCCACTTTCAAAACTAACACTTCAACTGGGGGTGGGATGTGGGGCGAGGGTGGGGATGACAAACACAAGGGGGGAAAAAGGGAGGGAAGGCTTTGGAGTGACAGCGAGGGAGAAGGGCGAACATGATGGGGGGCAAAGGGGAGGGAAGGCTGTGGAATGGCAGTGAGGGGGAAGGGCGAACATGAGTGCACCTTTCTGGGTTACCCTCTAACTTGATCTTGCCGCAAGAGTGAACAGGAGTCTGCTTAGAAAGAAAAGAGGAAGACCTCCTTGTGATGAAAGTCACTGAAAGCCACTGGCTTCATTAGCACTGTTAAAGGGCTACTCAGAACTCAATGGTTTCACATCACAGTTGCTGCATCTCAAGAGTAACATGTAGGAATTTAGAGTTTGGGAATGCAGGCAATAGTGAAGGAGGCACAGCTGCATTATATATGGCATTCCATCAGTGAAGGGCTTCACGTGTTCACCAGAATTGACATTCCTAATGGGCCAAAGGGCATCCATTCATTGACCATGAGCAACTGATTGGTCATTAATATGCCACATCAGAGATTGGAGTACAGAGCTAGGTTGGGTCACTCATCTCAATTAAACCTTAGCATCCCATGCAGGGCTGAAGATGTTACATATCTGCGATGCCATCTTGGTCACCTCGATGTGTGTGCTAGTGTCTCAGGGACAAGGAGGCATCAGCCACCATGCAAGTTTGGCAGGAAAAACAATGGGCCCTTACAGTTTCCTATCATTTCATCTTCTGAGCTTCACTTTCTTGCCCCTTGAATCATTAATATCTTCAATGTTTCCTTTCAGAGAGAAGGCTAAAGCACATATGGATCCAGGACTTAATGCTGTCTTTGTCAGGGTCCTAATGCAATGGAGGAGGTGAAGGAGGGAGAGGCGATGCCGTGCTCAGCTCCAGCAGGAGGCTACACCTGAGGGACATGGTCAAGTGGAGCCAGAGCATGAACAGGAGGGTCAGGAGGAGAGGCCCAGACAATGGAGGCAAATTGCCAGAGCTGGGGTTCATCATAGAAGAGTCTCCTATTTACAAATGCGCTTGACCCGAGCTCTGGTACATCACATATACCACATTCTTCATGAAGACCTGACGCCACTTGGAGTTGGAGGGTATCTCCTGCCAGTGGCTTTGAAGGTGACCACAGCGCTCAATTTTCTTTCCAAGGATCAACAGGTGACCTGTGTGGCATCTCTCAGTCCACAACACATCGATGCATAAAGGAGGTCAAAGATGCCCTTTACAGGAAGGGCCATCATTATGTCAGATTTGCTCTGGATGAAGAGAGCCAGACTGTGAGGGTCACCGGCTTCGCCGCCATCTCAGGCTTCCCAAGAGTGCAGGGTGCAATAGACTGCACCCATGTGGCTATACGGACTCCATGGCAGCAGCCCCTAATGTTTATAAACCGCAAGGGCTACCATCCCATCAATGTACAACTGTTGTGTGATCACCAGAAGCACATACTGCATGTTTGTGCAGGGTACCCTGGGAGTTGCCATGACTCCTACATCCTGAGTCACTCCCAGGTGCCTGAGATTTTTGAGGGGCTATTACGTCTGCAGGGATGGCTGCTTGGGGATAAGGGGTACCCACTGAAACGCTGGCTGATGACACTGGTGCATCACCCTCATAGTCATTCTGAGGAGATGTACAACGCTGCTCACAGCTCCACACACTCCCTTATAGAGCAGACCGTTGGGCTTCTGAAGATGCGTTTCAGATGCTTGGGTCGCTCAGGTGGCTCACTCCAATACATCCCCACAGGGTTTCCCGCATCATCACAGTGTGCTGTGCCCTTCACAATCTGGCAATGCAAAGAGGTGAACCCCTGCCAGAGGATGAACTGAAGAAGGATGAGAGCTCATTGGAGGGTGAAGATCTGGAGGCCCAGGAACCTCAGGAGGCTGCTGAGGGTCAGTATGAGCATGATCGCGCCCTGGAGGAAGGAAGATGTGCCCGTGTTACGTTAATTATTGATAGGTTTCAGGAAGAGTAAAGTTAAATGAGGGCATATCGCCACATCTCTCCTAGCCCTCAATGCCAATCACTTTCATCTCAGGGGATGTCCAACACTTGCAGCGAGAATGAGTCCTACATTCACACTTGCATGCTCTGGCCTCATGAATCGCCATGCCATGATCTCTGCTTTAGTCCGTGGTGCCTGTGAATGAGCTCACTCTGGGAACTGAAGGTCACTGAGGAACAAGAGCGATGTGAGAGAAGACTTGAAGCCTTTGCCGCCATCTAATGATCCAAACACTGCTGCGACTGAGATGTGGACATGCCTAGGGACCTCCTCCTCCCGTGCATGTCTTGTCTTCTGCCACTACCACTGAGGAGACACAAATGCCACTAGAATATCAATGCTGATGAGCAAGTGTCACTACGTGCTGAGGTTCTATCTGTCCCCGGTGTTGCGAAGGATGGGTCTGGCCACGCTGCCGCGGAATGCTCCAAGTAGTTGGACCACCTGTCCCTCGTGGAAAAATTTATGCAGAGAAACACCTTTGACCACAAGTTCATCAGGCAGTGGTCGGTACGTAACGCCTTAGAGGCCCTGCGGGAAAAGGAGATGGTGGATCCTGTCAGATGGTTCCCCGAGCAGACTGTCAAAATCATTTGGCAGAATGCCTCATCGCCAGAACTTTCCAACAAGCACTAAGATGTAGCTTGGCTGGTGGTGAGAAAGGCCCTCCCCGTCAGATCCTTCCAACACGCCAGGAGTCTCACCCTCTCTGCACGTTGCCCTCGAGGTGGCTGTGGTGGGGACGAGACCGTCGTTCACCTCCTTGTGGATTGTGCCTTTGCAAAGAAGGTCTGGAGAGAGATGCAGTGGTTTCTCTCGATGTTCATCCCGAGCAGCGCGGTGACACAGGACTCTGTGCTCTATGGGCTGTTCCCAGGGACCACACACCGAGACAAACATCAACTGCAGCTGGAGGATCATCAACTTGGTGAAAGACACTCTTTGGTCTGCCCGAAACTTGTTGGTCTTCCAGCGCAAAGAGTTGTCCCCGACCGAGTGTTGCAGACTGGCACATTCCAAGGTCCAGGACTATGTGCTGAGGGACGCACTAAAGCTTGGGGCAGCCGCCGCAGAGGCGCAATGGGGAAAGGTCGCTGTCTAAGACCTTTCTGCCACAGAGCACCGATGGACTGGGAAAGGTATAGACCCCTCGGGCCGTACGGCTCACAATACATGTATGCATTGAATATTAATTGTATTATAATTGTATTGAAGCACCTCAGAGTGCAACATAATGTATGTTGATAACTCCAATACCATTGCACTGTCTGATTGTCTAATGACCATTGTGAATTGATTGTAATATTCATTGATTGTATTGAAGCACCTCGTGATCCATGTGTAAAAGTTGAATCTGATTGTACTTTTTGTGATGGCCATTTAGAAATGTTTTGTAATGTTCTTCCAGATATTTTATAAATAAAGTAAATTTTTAAACAAAAAAATCAATGCTGATGAGCTAACCTCACTCAATGGTGTTCCTTGAGGAAGAAGGGTTAGAAACACTTAGATCACACACTTCAAATAAAGATTTAAACAGATCTCCCTGACATCACACAAGGGTGCAGAGGCTAGTTCTACTGAGGTTGACATCACAGGCATGTGAATCTCACAGTGGGACACTATCAGTGAGTGGGAGGATGGCTAGACGTCAACATAAGATGATTTCAATGTACAAAATCACAATGCCTTCAGTCTAAAATATTCACATAACCATCAAATATATTCACAAAAGTGCAATTTCTTTACATGTCTAGCACACCCATGACCTAAAAGTGACATCAATTTTTCTTAACTTTCCTAACCCTGCCGCTACACCTGGGTGCAGCCCTGACATCTGCAGCAGAGGTGGAGGCAGCCTGCTGACTGCTACGTCCTGATGTCTGCAATGACCTTGGCAGATGTCCTCTGGTGGCCTGAGGCCTGGAGGGTCCCAGCCTGATAAGGTCACCTGCTCAGGTACAGAAGCGCCCTCAGTGTCCTGAACAGCTGGAGTTCATGGGGTCACAGGCAGAGTGGGCTGTGAGCAGATGCATACCCGTGGAGGTCCCCGGGGTGTTCGGATGATGCTCATCCTGCCTGCGGGTGCCCAAGGGCCCCATCCTGACTTCTGCAGGAAATGGTGCACCTGGAGGGAGGTCAAGGTGCCTCTTCCTCATGTTGCCTACATCTTGATGGTGCCCACCAGAGTGTGTGGCCATGGAGTGCAGGGCTGAGCACAAATATGGCAAGATCTGCTGGACCAAGGTCTCCATGGTGGTCGCAAGCCTTCCCATGTTGACCTCGAGGCACTCGCATGTCGAAGTCACGACATCAGACAGAATGTGGATGGACTCCTGCATCGTCCACTCTAGTCTGCTGAATGACTGTCAGATCTCTGCCTGATGCTCCACCGCCTGTTGTTGCATCTCCAGCATTGAGTTGGCAGCTGCTTCCAGAGGCTCATCATCTGACTCAGACTGAGCAGGTGGCTGGTCTCCAATGGCCCTACGAGTGCTAGAGACCTGGACTGAGCCTGCATCCGACTACCGTGGGACATGTCAGTGAGGTATTCTCCAAAAAGTGAGCCCGAGCCTAATCTAGAGCTGTGCCCCTCCGACGTGTGTGTCTCTGAGCAGGTGGAGGGTGTGTGTGAGTGGCGTGACGGTTCTTCTAGAGCTTCCTCTTTGGACATGGTCTGGGGGTTTGGACTGGTGTTCGACTGGCTTGTGGGCCTCGATTTGCTGGTGCCTAGAAAATAGAGTTTCAGTAACGAGCATGAGCTATATAAGACTGCATGAGAGTCACTGTGATTGTCAGGATTTGATGAAGTGATGGAGCTGTGATCCGTACTCAGTTGCTGGGAGAGGCCGATCTCCCCTTCCCCACGGGAGCGATTCCTGCCCTCCCCAGCCAGCTCGGCTGCAGCCTCCTCAAACTCAGTGAGGGCGACAATGCCAGCCGTCCCTCCCCTGGTCTGTGATCTCTCGCGCCTGTTGTGTGCCAACTTGGCCTGTATGAAGAAGGAGGAAAGGCAGGTGATGAGAAGGGATGGAGCAGAGATTGGGTGAGATGCATGTCCCCTGTGTATGGTGAGGAGTGTGAGCAACATGATCGATGGGATGGTGGTGATGTGAAAGCCTCGGTGAGAGAATGAGTGTTAATATATGTCTCCTGCTAATGGTTGTGTGAGATCCCGGAAAAGAGAGTAGCTGTCTGGGTGCATGATGCCACGATGAGAATTTGATATTAGAGGGAGTTGAAGGATGACTTACCCTGATGGAGCGGATGAGATCATTCATCCTCTTCCTGCACTGGATGACATTTCAGATGTGTCTGTATCCTGGAGCCATCCCTGGGATACAGGGCATGCCTGTCTGCCCGCACTCCTCTGATCAAAGCCTGGAAGGCCTGGTGGATGAAGCGGGGTGCTGCCTTCTTTTTGAGGCTTTTGGCCTTCTTCTTGTGGCTGGAAGATATCTCTGCATGTATCCTGAAGACAGGTGAGCTGGAGAGAGTGAGATGTATGCGTTGGACTGGCGTTTAAATGTAGTGCCCAGACCTGCGACCTCGCCAGCTGATGGCGGGCAGACGAATCAACTCCCGACCTGCCAGATGATTCGGACCCATACTCACCTGTGCATAATGATGAGCTTCCAAGCGCAGAATCAGGTGTGAGTTCCCGCCATTCCGGCCAGCGGGGCGGGTGCTGCCAAAACTGCCCGCCACTGCATTTAGTCTCATAAATGGAAAATTCCGCCCTATTTTTCCCTCTTCACTGATTCTGTATGATCTGCTGAGCATTTTCAGCATTTTCTTTTTTTATTTCTGATTTCCAGCGTGTACATTATTTTGCGAACTAGTTTGATAGCCTTGAGTCAGATGGATCATTCTCATTTAGTTATGTACACAGTAACAAGTTGTATCTGAAAAAGTTGCAAATTCAATTTGTGGGTTTGACTTTGTAACTCACTGTATGCAATGCCATGTATATTTGACTGAACAGTGCCCAAAGATACTGCATAAATCTAGATATAAAGGGCTTCCTTGCCTACAATGGGAGAGCACTGAAATCGTTGCTCGAAGTTGAAATCCTTATCCTAACTGACATTCTCCCTCAGGATTTCCTTCAAAGCAGGTTTTACTAGTAATGACCAGCTGATCTGGAGAAGGGAGGAAAGGCCTGGAAAGGAAGGTGTCTTCTCCTCCCATCCCCTTGGAGGATTAGCCAAACAATGGCTTAATATAACTGCTGTTGTTTGACAAAATGGACAAGCATGGACACAGAGGTTACAAAAGTATAAACTGAAAGATAAAATGCATGTGAGTTCCATCATCTTACAAAGCATTTTATAACTACTAGTCATTAGAATAAAGTTATAACATGCAAACTAAAGTAATTTATGAATTCCATCGATTGTTTAATGCCTCATACAATATCAGTGTTCATTTTACCTGAGGGTGCAACATGACATCTAACAAAGTTACTGAGTCAAGTGCCTTTGGCAGGCCACTGCCACCTTAATGCTGGCGGCTGCTTTAAAGTGACACAGTCACAATATTTCAAGCTTTAATTGCTAAAAGATGAAGAAAGGCGTGGCAGGGAGATCTGTAGGCACTATAGGCAAATTTGTTGCATGCACCACCAAATCACTAACCATACCTCCAAGTCCTGCACAACGAAACTCGTAACTATAAGAAACAATGTGGAAGTAGTGACAGACTTCAGGAGAACATAAATAGACTAGAGAAATGGGCAGACATATGGCAAATGAAATTTAACATAGAGAAGTATGAAGAGATACATTTTGGTAAAAAGAACGAGAGGCAATATAATCTAAATTCTGTAATTTTAAAGGAGGTGCATGAACAGAGAGACTTAGGGATGTGTGTACTCAAATCTTTGAAGATGGTAGGACAAATGTAAAGGCTGTTAAAAATACACCTGATATCCTTGGATTATTAATAGAGGGATGGAGTACAAAAGCAAGGAAGTTATGCTAAACTTTATAAAAGAGTAAAACAAAAACAGAATTACCTGGAAAAACTCAGCAGGTCTGGCAGCATCGGTGGAGAAGAAAAGAGTTGACGTTTCGAGTCCAACATGACCCTTCAACAGAACTGAAGTATAGGTAGGAGAGGGGTGAAATATAAGCTGGTTTAAGGTGGGGGGCGGGGGGAGAGAAGTTGAGGGTGGGGTGGTTGTGGGGACAAGCAAGCAGTGATAGGAGCAGATAATCAAAAGATGTCACAGACAAAAGGATCAAAGAGGTGTTGAAGGTGGTGATATTATCTAAGAAAATGTGCTAATTAAGAAGGGATGGCAGGACACTCAAGGTACAGCTCTAGTGGGGGTGGGGTGGAAAGACTGACAAGGTATTAGTTGTAGATTTAAAGATAATGGAAATAGGTGGGAAAAGAAAAATCTATATAAATTATTGAAAAAAGCAAAAGGGAGGGGGAAGAAACGGGGTGGGGATGGGGGGAATGAGTTTAAGATCTAAAGTTGTTGAATTCAATATTCAGCCCGGAAGGCTGTAAAGTGCCTAGTCGGAAGATGAGGTGCTGTTCCTCCAGTTTGCGTTGGGCTTCACTGGAACAATGCAGCAAGCCAAGGACAGACATGTGGGCAAGAGAGCAGGGTAGAGTGTTAAAATGGCAAGCAACAGGGAGGTTTGGGTCTTTCTTGCGGACAGACCGCAGGTGTTCTGCAAAGCGGTCGCCCAGTTTGCGTTTGGTCTCTCCAATGTAGAGGAGACCGCATTGGGAGCAACGAATGCAGTAGACTAAGTTAGGGGAAATGCAAGTGAAATGCATTGTTCCAGTGAAGCCCAATGGGAGCTGGTTGCATAAACTGTGTGTTAACAGGGAGAAAATTACAGAGCTGTGCCTTCAGATGTGAGCAACCCCACAGTCAACCTCCAACAAAAACTTGCCATTGTCTCTGGCAGGCAAGTTACCAGTACACACAGCCTTCCTGGCTTTGCCTCCTTTCATCTATCATAGTTAGACCCAACCATCCAATGTGCTGTCCACAGATTATGAAACAAAGCAGGACGAAGCAGCCCACTTGATCAACACTCCATTCAGAACCTTATTCATTCCCTCCGCCACTAGTACATTCCAGCAACTTGCCAAGGCTGCTTTGACAGAACCTTCCAGAACTGCCACCCCTACTACCTAGAAGGACAAAGGCAACAAGCGCATAGGAACACCACCATAGAATCATAGAATGGTTGTGGTGTAAGGAACCCATTCGGCCCTTTGTGCATGTGCTGGCTGTCTGCAAGAGCAACCCCCCAGTACCACTCCCCTACCTTTTCCCTGTTTCCCTGAAAATATTTTATTTTCAGATAATTATCCAACTCTCTTTTAAAGGCCTCGATTGAATCTGCATCCACTACACACTCAGGCATTGCATTCCAGATCCTAATCACTTGCTGCATTAAAAAAGGTTTTCCTCGAGTTCCTGTGCAAGTCACATACCATCCTGACTTAGAATGATATCGCCGTTCCTTCACTGTCTCTGAAACAAAATCCTGGAACTCCTTCCTGACCAGCACTATGGTTGTACCTGAACCACATGGACTTCAGTGGTTCAAGAAGGCAGTTTATCACCATCTTGTGGGCATTTAGGGATGGGCAATAACTACTGGCGATTCCAGTGTTGCTCACGTCCCATGAACAAACAAAAAGGAACTAAATGATGTATCACGATGGCTCCCAAGACATGCCTTCCAACAGAGCCCCCATTCTGTATGGGAGTGAGTGGGAAGAGATGCAGGATATAAGATCAGGCTTGTCCAACTCGTGGCCTACAGGCCAGATTGAGGCTTTTGAGTCGTCTGGACTCGGCCTGACCAATTTCTTTCATCTGACTTACATCTGAAAAATGCTCTAAATATGCTCATCCAGTCACAGGCTGGTTTATCCCTGCATTTGTTGCTGATAGACTATCAGGGAGAAACCAGCATGTGATTGGATGAGCAGCAAACAGGAGGAAGGTAAGTTGTCAAGTTAAGTTCCAGGGCTTGGAGCGAAAGTGCAAGCATGGGGAGAGCAGGCCTGAAGCAAGAGTGAGAGTGGGCCCGGAGCATGATCGGGGACCCAGCTGGCCAGGAGTGAGATTTGGGAGGCCAGCGGGCCAGGGGGGAGAGTGAGGCCAACTGGTGTGAGTATGAGTGAGTGAGGTGGAGACTGAGTGGTGTGGGAGGGGAGGGCGTGAGTGACTGTGAGTGTGTGTATGTGCGGGAGGGGAGTGTGTGAGTATTTGAGTAAGAGGGGAAATGGTAAATGTGTGTGTTTGAGGTGGCAGAGTGACGGCAAAGTGTGTGTCAGAGGCGAAAATGTGTATGTGTCAGAGAGGAGTGTGTGTGTGAGTGACAGAGGACACTGTGTGTGTGAGAGAGAGAGGAGAGTGTGTGTGTGTGTGAGAGAGAGAGGAGAGGGTGTGTGTGAGAAAGAGGAGTGTGTGTGTGTGAGAGAGAGAGGAGAATGAGCATGTCTGTGTGAGGGAGGAGAGAGTGTGTGTGTGTGTGTGTGAGGGAGGAGAGTGTGTGTGGGAGGAAAGTGTGTGTGTGAGAGAGGAGAGTGTGTTTATGTGTGTGCGTGTGAGAGAGGAAAGTGTGTGTGAGAGGACAGTGTGTGTGTGTGAGAGAGAGGAGAGTGTGTGTGTGAGGAAGTAGAGAGTGTGTGTGTGTGTGTGTGAGGGAGGAGAGTGTGTGTGAGGGAGGAGAGTTTGTGTGTGTGAGAGAGAGGAGAGTGTGTGTGAGAGAGAGGAGAGTGCATTTGTGTGTGTGAGAGAGAGAGCGTGTGAGTGTGAGAGAGGAGAGTGTGTGTGTGAGGAAGTAGAGAGTGTGTGTGTGTGTGTGTGTGAGGGAGGAGAGTGTGTGTGAGGGAGGAGAGTGTGTGTGAGGGAGGAGAGTTTGTGTGTGTGAGAGAGAGGAGAGTGTGTGTGCCTGTGTGAGAGAGAGGAGAGATTGAGCACGGGTGTGTGAGAGAGAGAGGAGAGTGTGTGTGTGGGAGAAGAGTATGTGTGTGTGTGAGAGAGGAGAGTGTGTGTGTGGGAGAAGAGTGTGTGTGTGTGAGAGAGGAGAGTGTGTTTATGTGTGTGTGTGTGAGAGGAGAGTGTGTTTGTGTGTGTGAGAGAGGAGAGTGCGTGCGTGTGTGTGTGGGGAGAGTGTGCGTGTGACAGAGGAGAGTGTGTTGTGTGTGTGAGAGAGGAGAGTGTGAGTGTGTAAGGAAGGAGAGAGTGTGTGTGTGAGGGAGATGAGTGTGTGTGTGTGGGAGGAGAGTGTGTGTTTGAGAGAGAGGAGAGTGTTTCTGCGTGAGAGAGGAGAGTTTGTGAGTGTGAGAGAGGAGTGTGTGTGTGTGTATGTGAGAGAGGAGAGTGTGTGTGTGAGGAGAGTGTGTATGTGTGAGAGAGAGAGGAGAGAGTGTGTGTGAGAGAGGAGAGTCTGTGTGAGCGAGGAGAGTGTGTGTGTGAGAGAGAGGAGAGTATGTGTGTGTGTGTGAGAGAGGAGAGTGTGTGTGCGTGTGTATGAGGGGAGAGTGTGTGTGTGAGAGAGGAGAGTGTGTGTGTGTTGAGGAAGGAGAGTGTGTGTGTGTGAGAGGAGAGAGTGTGTGTGTGAGAGAGTAAAGTGCATGTGTGTGAGGGAGGAGAGTGTATGTGTTGAGGGAGTGTGAGGAGAATGTGTGTGTGTGAGAGAGAGGAGAGTGTGTGAGGGAGGAGAGTGTGTGTGGGAGGAGAGTGTGTGTGTGAGAGAGGAGAGTGTGTTTATGTTTGTGTGTGAGAGAGGAGAGTGTGTGTGTGTGTGAGAGGGAGGAGAGTGTGTGTGTGTTGAGGGAGGAGAGTGTGTGTGAGAGAGAGGAGAGTGCGTTTGTGTGTGTGAGAGGAGAGCATGTGTGTGAGTGAGAAAGGAGAGTGTGTGTGAGGAAGTAGAGAGTGTGTGTGTGAGTGAGGGAGGAGAGTGTGTGTGTGAGGGAGGAGAGTGTGTGTGCGTGTGAGAGAGGAGTGCATGTGTGTGTGGGAGAAGAGTGTGTGTGAGAGAGAGGAGAGTGTGTGTGTGTCTGTGTGAGAGAGAGGAGAGTGTGTGTGTGGAAGAGGAGAGTGTGTTCATGTGTGTGTGTGTGAGAGAGGAGAGTGTGTGTGTGTGAGAGAGGAGAGTGTGTGTGTGTGCGTGTGTGTGAGGGGAGAGTGTATGTGTGTGACAGAAGAGGGTGTATTGTGTGTGTGAGTGAGAGAGGAGAGTGTGAGTGTGTAAGGGAGGAGAGAGTGTGTGTGTGAGGGAGGAGCGTGTGTGTGAGGGAGGAGAGTGTGTGTGTGTGTGCGAGGGAGGAAAGAGTTTGTGAGGGAGGAGAGCATGTGTGTGAGGGAGGAGAGTGTGTGTGTGTATGCGAGGGAGGAAAGAGTTTGTGAGGGAGGAGAGCATGTGTGTGAGGGAGGAGAGTGTGTGTGTGTATGCGAGGGAGGAAAGTGTGTGTATGTGAGAGAGGAGTGTGTGTGTATGTGAGAGAGGAGAGTGTGTGTGAGAGAGAGGAGAGTGTGTGTGACAGAGGAGAGTGTGTAAGGGATGAGAGGGTGTGTGTGTGGGAGAGGAGAGTCTGTGTGTGAGCAAGGAGAGTGTGTGTATGAGAGACGAGAGTGTGTTTATGTGTGAGGGAGGAGAGTGTGTGTGTGTGGGAGAGAGGAGAGTGTTTCTGCGTGACAGAGGAGAGTGTGTGTGAGAGAGGAGAGTTTGTGTGTGTGAGAGAGGAGTGTGTGTGTAAGTGAAAGAGGAGAGTGTGTGTGAGAGAGGAGAGTGTGTGTGTGAGGAGAGTGTGTATGTGTGAGAGAGAGAGGAGAGAGTGTGTGTGATCGAGGAGAGTGTGTGTGTGAGAGAGGAGAGTGTGTGTGTGAGGGAGGAGAGTGTGTGAGGGAGGAGAGTGTGTGTGTGTGCGAGGGAGGAAAGACTTTGTGTGTGAGGGAGGAGAGCGTGTGTGTGAGGGAGGAGAGTGTCTGTGTGTGTGTGTGAGGGAGGAGAGTGTGTGTATGTGAGAGAGGAGTGTGTGTGTGTATGTGAGAGAGGAGAGTGTGTGTGAGAGAGAGGAGAGTGTGTGTGACAGAGGAGAGTGTGAGTGTGTAAGGGATGAGAGGGTGTGTGTGGGAGAGGAGAGTCTGTGTGTGAGCAAGGAGAGTGTGTGTGTGTGAGAGAGGAGAGTGTGTTTATGTGTGTGGGAGGAGAGTGTGTGTGTGTGTGTGGGAGGAGAGTGTGTGTGTGAGAGAGGAGAGTTTGTGTGTGTGAGAGAGGTGAGTTTGTGTGTGTGAGAGAGGTGTGTGTGTGTGTAAGTGAAAGAGGAGAGTGTGTGTGAGAGAGGAGAGTGTGTGTGAGGAGAGTGTGTATGTGTGAGAGAGAGGAGAGAGTGTGTGTGATCGAGGAGAGTGTGTGTGTGAGAGAGGAGAGTGTGTGTGTGTGTGAGAGGGGAGAGTGTGTGTGCATGCGTGTGTATGAGGGGAGAGTGTGTGTGAGAGAGGAAAGGGTGTGTGAGGAGAGTGTGTATGTGTGAGAGAGAGAGGAGAGAGTGTGTGTGAGATAGGAGAGTCTGTGTGTGAGCGAGGAGAGTGTGTGTGTGAGAGAGAGAGAGTAGAGTGCGTGTGTGTGAGGGAGGAGAGTGTATGTGTTTGAGGGAGTGTGAGGAGAATGTGTGTGTGTGAGAGAGGAGATTGTGTGTGTGAGAGGGGAGTGTGTGAGAGAGAGGAGAGTGTGTGTGTGTGTGTGAGAGAGGAGAGCATGTGTGTGAGTGAGAGAGGAGAGTGGAGAGTGTGTGTGTGAGGAAGTAGAGAGTGTGTGTGTGAGTGAGGGAGGAGAGTGTGTGTGTGTTTGAGAGAGGAGTGTGTGTGGGAGAAGAGTGTGTGTGTGAGAGAGAGGAGTGTGTGTGTGTGTGTCTGTGTGAGAGAGAGGAGAGTGTGTGTGTGAGAGAGGAGAGTGTGTTTATGTGTGTGTGTATGAGAGGAGAGTGTGTTTGTGAGTGTGAGAGAGGAGAGTGTGTGTGCGTGCGTGTGAGTGAGGGGAGAGTGTGTATGTGTGACAGAGGAGAGGGTATTGTGTGTGTGAGGGAGGAGAGTGTGTGTGTGCGAGGGAGGAGAGAGTGTGTGTGTGAGGGAGGAGAGTGTGTGTGTGTGGTAGGAGAGGGTGTGTGTGAGAGAGAGGAGAGTGTTTCTGCGTGAGAGAGGAGAGTGTGTCTGAGAGTGGAGAGTGTGTGTGTGTGAGAGAGGAGTGTGTGTGTGTGTGAGAGAGGAGTTTGTGTGTATGTGAGAGAGGAGAGTGCGTGTCAGAGAGGAGAGTGGGTATGTGAGGGAGGAGAGTGTGTGTGTGCGAAGAGAGTGTGTGTGCGTGAGGAGTGTGTGTGTGAGGAGAGTGTGTGTGAGGGAGGAGAGTGTGTGTGCGAGACGAGGGCATATGTTAATGTGTGAGGAGAGCTGAGTATGTATGCGTGTCTGTGTGTGAGGAAAGTGTGTGTGAAAGGAAAGTGTGTGTTTGAGTGGAGAGCGTGAGTGTATGTGAGGACAGTGTGTGTGTGCGTGTGTGTGTGTGCAGAGTATGTGTGTGTGTGAGAGGAACGTGTGTGTTTGTGTGTGAGGAGAGGTGTGTGTGAGAAGAGAGTGTGTGTGCATGAGGAGTGCGTTCATGAGAAGTGTGTGTGAGAGGAGAGTGTGTGTGTATGTGTATGAGGAGAGGTGTACGTGCATGTGAGAGAAGAGTAGTGTGTGTGTGTGAGAGGAGAGTGTGTTTGTGTATGAGAGGAGAGTGGGTGTTTGTGAGGAGAGGGTGTGTGTGTATGAGAGGTGAGTGTGTGTGTGCGAGAAGAATGTGTGTGTGTGAGAGAAGAGAGTGTGTGTGTGAGAGGAGAGTGTGTGTATCAGATGAGGGTGTTAATGTGTGAGGTGAGGTGAGTATGTATGCATGTCTGTGTGTGAGGAAAGTGTGTGTGAAAGGAGAGTGTGTGTGTGTATGAGGAGAGTGTGTGTGTGAGGAGAGAGTGTGTGTGTATGAGAGGCGAGTGTGTTTATGTGTGAGAGGAGAGTATCTATGTGTGTGAGGAGAGAGTGTTTGTGCGTGAGAGGAGAGTGTGTGTGTGTGTGCGTGAGGAGTGTGTGCGTGAGGAGAGTGTGTGTGAGAGAGGAGAGTGGGTGTGCGATACGAAGGCGTGTGTTAATGTGTGAGGAGAGGTGAGTATGTATGCGTGTCTGTGTGTGAGGAGAGCGTGTGTGAAAGGAGAGTGTGTGTGTGAGTGGAGAGTGTGAGTGTGTGTGAGGACAGAGTGTGTGTGCGTGTGTGTGTGTGAGGAGAGTATGTGTGTGTGTGAGAGGAATGTGTGTATGTTTGTGTGTGAGGAGAGGTGTGTGTGTGCATGAGGAGTGTGTGTGTGAGGAGTGTGTGTGAGAGGAGAGTGTGTGTGTATGTGTATGAGGAGAGGTGTACGTGCATGTGAGAGAAGAGTAGTGTGTGTGTGAGAAGAGAGTGTGTGTGTGAGGGTGCGGAGAGTAGGTGGCTGAGATGAGTGTGTGAGTGTGTGTGAGAGGAGAACATGTGTATGTGTTTGAGGAGAGTGTGTGTGAGAGAGTAGAGTGTGTATGAGAGAGTGTAGAGTCTGAGTGAGTGTGACAGAAGAGATGTGTGTGTGTGTGTTTGTGTGTGAGAGAGGATAGTATGTGTGTGGAGGGGAAAGGGTGTGTGTGTGTGAGAGGAGAGTGTGTGTGAGTGTGCGGAGAGTATGTGGCTGAGATGAGTGTGTGTGTCTGTTTGTGTGTGAGAGGAGAACATGTGTATGTGTGTGAGGAGAGGGCATGTGTGAGGGAGTAGAGTGTTTGTGTGTGAGAGAGTGGAGAGTCTGAGCACGTGTGACAGAAGAGATGTGTGTGTGTGTGTTTGTGTGTGAGAGGAGAGGGTGTGTGTGTGAGAGGAGAGGGTGTGTATGATAGGCGAGTGTGTTTGTGTGTGAGAGGAGAGTGTGTGTGTGTATGTGTGAAGAGAGTATGTGTGTGTGAGAGGAACTTGTGTGTTTGTGTGTGAGGAGAGGTGTGTGTGAGAAGAGAGTGTGTGCATGAGGAGTGCGTTCATGAGAAGTGTGTGTGAGAGGAGTGTGTCTGTGTATGTGTATGAGGAGTGGTGTACGTGCATGTGAGAGAAGAGTAGTGTGTGTGTGAGAAGAGAGTGTGTGTGTGAGGGTGCGGAGAGTAGGTGGCTGAGGTGAGTGTGTGAGTGCGTGTGAGAGGAGAACATGTACATGTGTTTGAGGAGAGTGTGTGTGTGAGAGGAGAGTGTGTGTTTGTGTGAGAGGAGAGTGTGTGTTTGTGTGAGAGGAGAGTGTGTGTGTGTATGGGAAGCTTGAGAGTGTGTGCGAGGAGAGTATGTGTGTGTGGCTGTGTGTGAGGAATATTTGTGTTTGAGAGGAGAGTGTGTGCGTGAGAAGTGTGTATGTGTGTGTGTACGTGAGGAGTGTGTCTGTGTGTGTGGGTGTAGTGTGTGTGAGAGGAGAGTGTGTGTTTGTGAGGAGAGTGTGTGTTTGTATGAGGGGAGAGTGTGTGTTTGTGTGAGAGGAGAGTGTGTGTGTGTATGGGGAGCGTGAGAGTGTGTGTGCAAGGAGAGTATGTGTGTGTGGCTGTGTGTGAGGAACATTTGTGTTTGAGAGGAGAGTGTGTGCGTGAGAAGAGAGAGAGTGCGTACGTGAGGAGTGTGTGTGTGTGTGTGTACGTGAGGAGTGTGTCTGTGTGTGTGGGAGTAGTCTGTGTGTGAGAGGAGAGTGTGTGTGTGTGAGGAGAGTGTGTGTTTGTATGAGGGTAGAGTGTCTGTTTGTGTGAGAGGAGAGCGTGTGTGTGACGAGAGGTGAGTGCGTGTGTGTGAGGAGTGTGTCTGTGTGTGTCAGGAAAGTGTGCGTGTGTGTGAGGAAAGTGTGTGTGTGAGAGGAGAGTGTGTGTGTGTGAGAGAGGAGAGTGTGTGTGTGTGAGAGGTGAGTGTGTTTGTGTGAGAGGAGGGTGCATGTGTGTGTGAGAGGAGAGTGTATCTGTGAGAAGAGTGTGTGCGTTTGTGAGGTGAGTGCGTGTGTTTGTGAGTAGAGTGTGTTTGAGAGAAGAGAGAGTGTGTGTACGTGAATAGTGTGTGTGAGTGCATGAGGCATGTGTATCTACGTGAGGAGTGTGTCCGTGTGCGGGGGAGTAGTGTGTGTGTGTGAGAGGAGAGTGTGTGTGTGAGAGGAGAGTGTGTGTGTGAGAGGAGAGTGTGTGTGTGAGAGGAGAGTGTGTGTTTGTGTGAGAGGAGAGCATGTGTTTGTGTGAGAGGAGAGTGTGTGTATGAGGAGTGTGAGCGTGTGTGTGTCTGAGGATAGTATGTGTGTGTGTGGCTGTGTGTGAGAGGAATGTGTGTGTGTGAGAGGAGAGTGTGTGTTTGTGTGTGTGGAGAGATGAGTGTGTGTGAGGGGAGAGTGTGTGTGTGAGAGGAGAGTGTGTGTGTGAGAGGAGAGTGTGTGTGCGAGAGGAGAGTGTGTGTATGAGAGGAGAGTATGTGTGAGAGAGAAGAGGGTGTGTGTGTATGATAGGCAATTGTGTTTGTGTGTGAGAGGAGTGTGTGTGTGAGGAGAGTGTGTGTGTGTGAGAGGAGAGGGTGTGTGTGTATGATAGGCGAGTGTGTTTGTGTGTGAGAGGAGAGTGTGTGTGTGAGGAGAGTGTGTGTGTGTGAGAGGAGAGGGTGTGTGTGTATGATAGGCAAGTGTGTTTGTGTGTGAAAGGAGCGTGTGTGTGTGAGTGGCGAGTGTGAGTGTGTGTGAGGACAGTGTGTGTGTGCGTGTGTGTGTGAGCAGAGTATGTGTGCGAGAGGAGAGTGTGTGAGTGTGTGAGGAGAGTGTGTGTGTGAGGAGAGTGTGTGTGTGTGAGGAGAGTGTGTGTGCGGGAGGAGAGTGTGTGTATGAGAGGAGAGTATGTGTGAGAGAGAAGAGGGTGTGTGTGTATGATAGGCAAGTGTGTTTGTGTGTGAGAGGAGTGTGTGTGTGAGGAGAGTGTGTGTGTGAGAGGAGAGGGTGTGTGTGTGAGAGGAGAGTGTGTGTGAGGAGAGTGTGTGTGTGTGAGAGGAGAGGGTGTGTGCGTATGATAGGCGAGTGTGTTTGTGTGTGAAAGGAGCGTGTGTGTGTGAGTGGAGAGTGTGAGTGTGTGTGAGGACAGTGTGTGTGGGCGTGTGTGTGTGAGCAGAGTATGTGTGCGAGAGGAGAGTGTGTGTATGAGAGGAGAGTATGTGTGAGAGAGAAGAGGGTGTGTGTGTATGATAGGTGAGTGTGTTTGTGGGTGAGAGGAGAGTGTGTGCGAGAGGAGAGTGTGTGTATGAGAGGAGAGTATGTGTGAGAGAGAAGAGGGTGTGTGTGTATGAGAGGTGAGTGTGTTTGTGTGTGAGAGTGTGTGTGTGAGGAGAGTGTGTGTGTGTGAGGGGAGAGTGTGTGTGAGAGGAGAGTGTGTGTGTGTGAGGAGAGTGTGTGCGCGAGTAGAGTGTGTGAGCGAGAGGTGAGTGTGTGTGAGAGGAGAGGATGTGTGTGTATGATAGGCGAGTGTGTTTGTGTGTGAGAGGAGAGTGTGTGAGTGTGTGAGGAGAGTGTGTGTGTGAGGAGAGGGTGTGTGTGTATGAGAGGCGAGTGTGTGTGTGTGAGAAGAGAGTGTGTGTGCGAGACGAGGGCGTATGTTAATGTGTGAGGAGAGGTGAGTATGTATGCGTGTCTGTGTGTGAGGAAAGTGTGTGTGAACGGAGAGTGTGTGTTTGAGTGGAGAGTTTGAGTGTGTGTGAGGAGAGTGTGTGTGTGTGTGAGGAGAGTATGTGTGTATGTGTGAGAGGAATGTGTGTGTCTGTGTGTGAGGAGAGGTGTGTGTGAGAAGAGAGTGTGTGTGCATGAGGAGTGCGCGCGTGAGGAGTGTGTGAGAGAGGAGAGTATGTGTGTGGAGCGGAAAGGGTGTGTGTGTGAGAGGAGTGTGTGTGTGTATGGGGAGCATGAGAGTGTATGTGTGAGGAGAGCATGTGTGTGTGTGACGAGGGGTGAGTGCGTGTGTGTGAGGAGTGCGTGTGTGTGTTTGTGTGTGAGGAAAGTGTGCGTGTGTATGAGAGGTGAGTGTGTTTGTGTGAGAGGAGAGTGTGTGTTTGTATGAGAGGAGAGTGTGTGTGTGAGAAGAGTGTGTATGTTTGTGAGGAGTGTGTGTGTGTGTGAGGAGAATGTGTGTTTGTATGAGAGGAGAATGTGTGTTTGTGTGTGAGGAGAGTGTATGTTTGTATGAGAGGAGAGTGTGTGTGTGAGAAGAGTGTGTATGTTTGTGAGGAGTGTGTGTGTGTGTGAGGAGTGTGTGTGTGTGAGAGGAGAGTGTGTGTTTGTGTGAGAGGAGAGTGTGTGTGTGTATGGGGAGCATGAGAGTATGTGTGTGTGACGAGGGGTGAGTGCGAGTGTGAGGAGTGAGTGTGTCTGTGTGTGTGAGGAAAGTGTGCGCGTGTGTGAGGAGAGTGTGTGTGTGAGAGGAGAGTGTGTGTGTGTGCATGTGTGTCAGAGGAGAACATGTGTATGTGTGTGAGGAGAGTGGAGAGTCTGAATGCGTGTGACAGAAGAGATGTAGTGTGTGTGTGTGTGTGTTTCTGTGAGAGAGGAGAACATGTGTATGTATGTGAGGAAGGGCGTGTGTGAGAGATTAGAGTGTTTGCGTGTGAGAGAGTGTTTGTGTCTGAGTGCATGTGACAGAAGAGATGTATGTGTATGTGTTTGTGTGTGAGAGGAGAGGGTGTTTGTGAGAGAGGAGAGTGTGTGATGGAGAGGAGGGGGTTTGTGTGTGAGAGGAGAGTGTGTGTGAGGGGAGAGTGTGTGTGTGAGAGGAGAGTGTGTGTTTGTGTGAGAGGAGAGTGCGTGTGTATGAGGAGTGTGAGTGTGTGTGTGTCTGAGGAGAGTATGTGTGTGTGTGTGGCTGTGTGTGAGAGGAATGTGTGTGTGAGGAGAGTGTGTGTTTGTGTGTGTGGAGAGGTGAGTGTGTGTGTGAGAGAGGAGAGTGTGTGTGTGAGGGGAGTGTGTGTGTGAGGGGAGAGTGTGTGTGAGAGGAGAGTGTGTGTGTGTGAGGAGAGTGTGTGCGCGAGTAGAGTGTATGAGCGAGAGGTGAGTGCGTGTGAGAGGAGAGGATGTGTGTGTATGATAGGCGAGTGTGTTTGTGTGTGAGAGGAGAGTGTGTGAGTGTGTGAGGAGAGTGTGTGTGTGAGGAGAGGGTGTGTGTGTATGAGAGGCGAGTGTGTGTGTGAGAAGAGAGTGTGTGTTTGAGAGAGAAGGGGGTGTGTGTGTATGAGAGGTGAGTGTGTTTGTGTGTGAGAGGAGAGTGTGTGTGTGAGGGGAGTGTGTGTGTGAGGGGAGAGTGTGTGTGAGAGGAGAGTGTGTGTGTGTGAGGAGAGTGTGTGCGCGAGTAGAGTGTATGAGCGAGAGGTGAGTGCGTGTGAGAGGAGAGGATGTGTGTGTATGATAGGCGAGTGTGTTTGTGTGTGAGAGGAGAGTGTGTGAGTGTGTGAGGAGAGTGTGTGTGTGAGGAGAGGGTGTGTGTGTATGAGAGGCGAGTGTGTGTGTGAGAAGAGAGTGTGTGTGCGAGACGAGGGCGTATGTTAATGTGTGAGGAGAGGTGAGTATGTATGCGTGTCTGTGTGTGAGGAAAGTGTGTGTGAACGGAAAGTGTGTGTTTGAGTGGAGAGTGTGAGTGTGTGTGAGGAGAGTGTGTGTGTGTGTGAGGAGAGTATGTGTGTATGTGTGAGAGGAATGTGTGTGTTTGTGTGTGAGGAGAGGTGTGTGTGAGAAGAGAGTATGTGTGCATGAGGAGTGCGCGCGTGAGGAGTGTGTGAGAGAGGAGAGTGTGTGTGCATGAGGAGTGCGCGCGTGAGGAGTGTGTGAGAGAGGAGAGTATGTGTGTGGAGCGGAAAGGGTGTGTGTGTGAGAGGAGTGTGTGTGTGTATGGGGAGCATGAGAGTGTATGTGTGAGGAGAGTATGTGTGTGTGTGACGAGGAGTGAGTGCGTGTGTGTGAGGAGTGCGTGTTTGTCTGTGTGTGTGAGGAAAGTGTGCGTGTGTATGAGAGGTGAGTGTGTTTGTATGAGAGGAGAATGTGTGTTTGTGTGTGAGGAGAGTGTGTGTTTGTATGAGAGGAGAGTGTGTGTGTGAGAAGAGTGTGTATGTTTGTGAGGAGTGTGTGTGTGTGAGAGGACAGTGTGTGTTTGTGTGAGAGGAGAGTGTGTGTGTGTATGGGGAGCATGAGAGTATGTGTGTGTGACGAGGGGTGAGTGCGAGTGTGAGGAGTGTGTGTGTCTGTGTGTGTGAGGAAAGTGTGCGCGTGTGTGAGGAAAGTGTGTGTGTGAGAGAGGAGAGTGTGTGTGCGTGTGTGTGAGGAGTAAGTGTGTGTCTGTGTGAGGAAAGTTTGTGTGTGAGAGGAGAGTGTGTGTGTGAGTGGAGTGTGTGTGTGTGTGTGAGGAGAGTTTGTGTGTTTGTTTGTGAGGAGAGGTGTGCCTGCATGTGAGAGAAGAGGAGTGTGCGTGTGCGGAGAGTATGTGCGAGTGTGTGTCTGAGAGGAGAGTGTGTGTGTGTACATGTGTGTCAGAGGAGAACATGTGTATGTGTGTGAGGAGAGTGGAGAGTCTGAATGCGTGTGACAGAAGAGATGTAGTGTGTGTGTGTTTGTGTGTGAGAGGAGAGGGTGTTTGTGAGAGAGAAGAGTGTGTGATGGAGAGGAGGGGGTTTGTGTGTGAGAGGAGAGTGTGTGTGAGGGGAGAGTGTGTGTGTGAGAGGAGAGTGTGTGTGAGAGGAGAGTGTGTGTTTGTGTGAGAGGAGAGTGCGTGTGTATGAGGAGTGTGAGTGTGTGTGTGTCTGAGGAGAGTATGTGTGTGTGTGGCTGTGTGTGAGAGGAATGTGTGTGTGAGGAGAGTGTGTGTTTGTGTGTGTGGAGAGGTGAGTGTCTGTGTGAGAGAGGAGAGTGTGTGTGAGAGGAGAGTGTGTGTGTGTGTGAGAGGAGAGTGTGTGTTTGAGAGAGAAGAGGGTGTGTGTGTATGAGAGGTGAGTGTGTTTGTGTGTGAGAGGAGAGTGTGTGTGTTTGTGAGGAGAGTGTGTTTGTGTGTGAGAGGAGAGTGTGTGCATATGAGAGGCGAGTGTGTGTGTGAAAGTGTGTGTGAGAGAGGAGAGTGTGAGTGTATGTGAGGAACGTGTGTGTGTGTGAGGGGAAGGTATGTGTGTTTGATTGTGAGGAGAGGTGTGTGTGAGAAGAGAGTGTGTGTGCGAGAGGAGAGTGTGTGTGTGAGAGCAGAGTGTGTGTGTGAGAGGAGAGTGTGTGTGTGAGAGGAGAGTGTGTGTGTGAGAGGAGAGGGTGTGTGTGAGAGGAGAGGGTGTGTGTGTATGATAGGCGGGTGTGTTTATGTGTGAGAGGAGAGTGTGTGTGTGTGAGAGGAGAGTTTGTGTGTGAGAGGAGAGGGTGTGTGTGTATGATAGGCGGGTATGTTTATGTGTGAGAGGAGTGTGTGTGTGTGTGAGAGGAGAGTGTGTGTGTGAGGAGAGGGTGTGTATGAGAGGCGAGTGTGTTTGTGTGTGAGAGGAGTGTCTGTGTGTGTGAGGAGAGAATGTTTGTGCGTGAGAAGAGAGTGTGTGTGAGGAGTGTGTGCGTGAGGAGAGTGTGTGTGTGAGAGGAGAGTGTGTGTGTGAGGAGTGTGTGTGAGAGGAGAGTGTGTGTGTGAGAGGAGAGTGCGTGTGTGAGAGGAGAGTGTGTGTGTGTGAGGAGAGTGTGTGTGTGAGAGGAGACTGTGTGTGAGAGGAGAGTGTGTGTGAGAGGAGAGTGTGTGTGCGTGAGGAGAGTGTGTGTTTGAGAGGAGAGGGTGTGTGTGTGAGGAAAGCGTGTGTGTGTGAGGAAAGTGTGTGTGTGAGAGGAGAGTGTGTGAGAGAGGAGAGTGTGTGCGCGTGAGGAGAGTATGTGTGTGTGGTGGTGTGTGAGGAACATTTGTGTTTGAGAGGAGAGTGTGTGCGTGAGAAGAGAGAGAGTGTGTATGTGAGGAGTGTGTGTGTGTACGTTAGGAGTGTGTCTGTGTGTGTGGGACTAGTGTGTGTGAGGAGAGGGTGTGTGTCTATGAGAGGCGAGTGTATGTATGTGAGTAGCGTGTGTGAGGAAAGTGTGTGTGAAAGGAGAGTGTGTGTGTGAGTGGAGAGTGTTAGTGTGTGTGTGTGAGGAGAGTGTGTTTGTGTGTGTGTGAGAGGAACGTGTGTGTGTTTGTGAGTGAGGAGAGGTGTGTGTGAGAAGAGAGTGTGAGTGCATGAGGAGTGTGTGTGTGAGAGGACAGTTGGGTGTATGTCTGTGAGGAGAGGTGTGCATGGGAGAGCAGAGTAGTGTGTGTGAGAGAGGAGTGTGTGTGTGAGTTTGCGGAGAGTATGTGGCTGAGTTGAGTGTGTGTGTGTGTGTGTAAGAGGAGAACATGTGTATGTGTGTGAGGAGAGGGCATGTGTGAGCGTGTAGGGTGTTTGTGTGTGAGAGTGGAGATTCTGAGTGCGTGTGACAGAAGAGCTGTGTGTGTGATTTTGTGTGTGAGAGGAGAGGGTGTGTGTGAGAGAGGAGAGTGTGTGTGTGTGAGAGGTGAGGGTGTTTGTGTGTGTGAGAGGAGCGTGTGTGTGTGTATGAGAGGTGAGTGTGTTTGTGTGTGAGAGGAGAGTGTGTGTGTGAGGAGAGTGTGTGTGAGGAGAGTGTGTGTGTGAATGATAGGCGAGTGTGTTTGTGTGTGAGAGGAGAGGTGTGTGTGAGAAGAGAGTGTGTGTGCATGAGGAGTGCGCGCGTGAGGAGTGCGTGAGAGAGGAGAGTATGTGTGTGGAGCGGAAAGGGTGTGTGTGTGAGAGGAGTGTGTGTGTGTATGGGGAGCATGAGAGTGTGTGTGAGAGGAGAGCATGTGTGTGTGTGACGAGGGGTGAGTGCGTGTGTGTGAGGAGTGCGTGTGTGTGTTTGTGTGTGAGGAGAGTGTGTGTTTGTATGAGAGGAGAGTGTGTGTGTGAGAAGAGTGTGTATGTTTGTGAGGAGTGTGTGTGTGTGAGGAGAATGTGTGTTTGTATGAGAGGAGAATGTGTGTTTGTATGAGAGGAGAGTGTGTGTTTGTGTGAGAGGAGAGTGTGTGTGTGTGCGAGAGGAGAGTGTGTGTGTGAGAGGAGAGGGTGTGTGTGTATGATAGGCGGGTGTGTTTATGTGTGAGAGGAGAGTGTGTGTGTGTGAGAGGAGAGTTTGTGTGTGAGGAGATGGTGTGTATGAGAGGCGAGTGTGTTTGTGTGTGAGAGGAGTGTCTGTGTGTGTGAGGAGAGAATGTTTGTGCGTGAGAAGAGAGTGTGTGTGAGGAGTGTGTGCGTGAGGAGAGTGTGTGTGTGAGAGGAGAGTGTGTGTGTGAGAGGAGAGTGTGTGAGTGAGGAGAGTGTGTGTGTGAGAGGAGAGTGTGTGTGTGAGAGGAGAGTGTGTGTGCGTGAGGAGAGTGTGTGTGTGAGAGGAGAGCGTGTGTGCATGAGGAGAGTGTGTGTGTGAGGGGAGAGTGTGTGTGTGAGAGGAGAGTGTGTGAGAGAGGAGAGTGTGTGCGCGTGAGGAGAGTATGTGTGTGTGGTGGTGTGTGAGGAACATTTGTGTTTGAGAGGAGAGTGTGTGCGTGAGAAGAGAGCGAGTGTGTATGTGAGGAGTGTGTGTGTGTACGTGAGGAGTGTGTCTGTGTGTGTGGGACTAGTGTGTGTGAGGAGAGGGTGTGTGTCTATGAGAGGCGAGTGTATGTGTGTGAGTAGTGTGTGTGAGGAAAGTGTGTGTGAAAGGAGAGTGTGTGTGTGAGTGGAGAGTGTGTGTCTGTGAGGAGAAGGTGTATGTGTGTGAGAGGAGAGTGTCTGTGTGTGTGAGGAGAGAGTGTTTGTGCGTGAGAGGAGAGTGTGTGTGTGCGCGAAGAGAGTGTGTGTGTGTGAGGAGTGTGTGCATGAGGAGAGTGTGTGTGAGAGAGGAGAGTGGGTGTGCGATACGAGGGCGTGTGTTAATGTGTGAGGAGAGGTGAGTCTGTATGCGTGTCTGTGTGTGAGGAGAGCGTGTGTGAAAGAAGAGTGTGTGTGTGAGTGGAGAGTGTGAGTGTGTGTGAGGACAGTGTGTGTGTGCATGTGTGTGTGCGTGTGAGGAGAGTATGTGTGTGTGTGAGAGGAACGTGTGTGTGTTTGTGTGTGAGGAGAGGTGTGTGTGTGCATGAGGAGTGTGTGTGTGAGGAGTGTGTGTGTGAGAGGAGAGTGTGTGTGTGTGTGAGAGAGGAGAGTGTGTGTGAGTGTGCGGAGAGTATGTGGCTGAGATGAGTGTGTGTGTCTGTTTGTGTGTGAGAGGAGAACATGTGGATGTGTGTGAGGAGAGGGCATGTGTGAGAGAGTAGTGTTTGTGTGTGAGAGAGTGGAGAGTCTGAGCACGTGTGACAGAAGAGATGTGTGTGTGTGTTTGTGTGTGAGAGGAGAGGGTGTGTGTGAGAGAGGAGTGTGTGTGTGTGTGAGAGGCGAGGGTGTATGTGTGTGTGAGAGGAGCGTGTGTGTATGTATGAGTGGCGAGTGTGTTTGTTTGAGAGGGCAGTGCATGTGTGTGTGAGGAGAGTGTATCTGTAAGGACAGTGTGTGTGTTTGTGAGGAGAGTGTGTGTGTTTGTGAGGAGAGTGTGTTTGAGAGAAGAGAGAGTGTGTGTACGTGAATAGTGTGTGTGAGTGCATGAGGCATGTGTGTCTACGTGAGGAGTGTGTCCGTGTGTGCGGGAGTGGTGTGTGTGTGAGGGGAGAGTGTGTGTGTGAGAGGAGAGTGTGTGTGTGAGGGGAGAGTGTGTGTGTGAGAGGAGAGTGTGTGTGTGAGAGGAGTGTGCGTGTTTGTGTGAGAGGAGAGCATGTGTTTGTGTGAGAGGAGAGTGTGTGTATGAGGAGCGTGAGCGTGTGTGTGTCTGAGGATAGTATGTGTGTGTGTGGCTGTGTGTGAGAGGAATGTGTGTGTGTGAGAGGAGAGTGTGTGTTTGTGTGTGGAGAGATGAGCGTGTGTGTGAGGGGAGAATGTGTGTGTGAGAGGAGAGTGTGTGTGTGAGAGGAGAGTGTGTGTATTAGAGGAGAGTATGTGTGAGAGAGAAGAGGGTGTGTGTGTATGATAGGCAAGTGTGTTTGTGTGTGGGAGGAGAGTGTGTGTGTGAGGAGAGTGTGTGTGTGTGAGAGGAGATGGTGTGTGTGTGAGGAGAGTGTGTGTGTGTGAGGAGAGAGTGTTTGTGTGTGAGAGGAGAGTGTGTGTGTGTGTGAGGAGAGAGTGTGTGTGAGAGGAGAGTGTGTGTGTGTGTGAAGAGAGTGTGTATGCATGAGGAGTGTGTGTATGAGGAGAGTGTGTGTGAGGGAGGAGAGTGTGTGTGTGAGGGAGGAGAATGTGTATGCGAGACGAGGGCGTGTGTTAATGTGTGAGGAGACGTGAGTATGTATGCGTGTCTGTGTGTGAGGAAAGTTTGTGTGAAAGGAGAGTGTGTGTGTGAGAGGAGAGTGTGAGTGATTGTGAGGACAGTGTGTGTGTGCGTGTGTGTGTGTGAGCAGAGTATGTGTGTATGTATGTGAGTGGAACTTGTGTGTTTGTGTGTGAGGAGAGGTGTGTGTGAGAAGAGAGTGTGTGTGTATGTGTATGAGGAGAGGTGAGTGTGTGTGAGAGAAGAGTAGTGTGTGTGTGTGGGTAGAGAGTGTGTGTGTGTGAGGGTACGGAGATTATGTGCCTGAGGTGAGTGTGTGTGTGTGTGTGTGTGTTTGTGTGTGAGAGCTGAACATGTGTACGTGTTTGAGGAGAGTATGTTGTGAGACAGTGAAGAGTCTGAGTGAGTGTGACAGAAGAGATGTGTGTGTGTGTTTGTGTGTGAGAGAGGAGAGTATGTGTGTGGAGGGAAAAGGGTGTGTGTGTGAGAGAGGAGAGTATGTGTGTGGAGGGAAAAGGGTGTGTGTGTGTGTGTGAGAGGATAGCGTGTGTGTGAGAGGAGAGTGTGTGTGTGTGTGAGGAGATTGTGTGCATGAGGAGAATATGTGTTAGTGTGAGAGGAGAGTGTGCGTTTGTAAGAGAGGAGAGTGTGTGTGTGTGAGGGGAGTGTGTGTGTGTGAGAGAGGAGAGTGTATGTGTGAGAGGAGAGTGTGTGTTTGTGTGAGAGGAGAGTGTGTGTGTGTGAGAGGAGAGTGTGTGTGTGAGAGGAGAGTGTGTGTGTGTGAGAGGAGAGTGTGTATTTGTGTGAGAGGAGAGTGTGTGTTTGTGTGAGAGGAGAGTGTGTGTTTGTGTGAGAGGTGAGTGTGTGTTTGTGTGAGAGGAGAGTGTGTGTTTGTGTGAGAGGAGAGTGTGTGTTTGTGTGAGAGGAGAGTGTGTGTTTGTGTGAGAGGTGAGTGTGTGTTTGTGTGAGAGGAGAGTGTGTGTGTGTGTGAGAGGTGAGTGTGTGTTTGTGTGAGAGGAGAGTGTGTGTGTGTGAGAGGAGAGTGTGTGTGTGAGAGGAGAGTGTGTGTGTGTGTGAGAGGAGAGTGTGTGTTTGTGTGAGAGGAGAGTGTGTATTTGTGTGAGAGGAGAGTGTGTGTGTGTGAGAGGAGAGTGTGTGTGTGTGAGAGGAGAGTGTGTGTTTGTGTGAGAGGTGAGTGTGTGTTTGTGTGAGAGGAGAGTGTGTGTTTGTGTGAGAGGAGAGTGTGTGTTTGTGTGAGAGGAGAGTGTGTGTTTGTGTGAGAGGAGAGTGTGTGTTTGTATGGGGAGCGTGAGAGTGTGTGTGAGGAGAGTATGTGTGTGTGACGAGGGGTGAGTGCGTGTGTGTGAGGAGTGTGTGTCTGTGTGTGTGAGGAAAGTGTGTGTGTGTGAGGAAAGTGTGTGTGAGAGAGGAGAGTGTGTGTGTGTGAGAGAGGAGAGTGTGTGTGTGTGTGAGAGGTGAGTGTGTTTGTGTGAGAGGAGAGTGTGTGTGTGTGTGAGGAGAGTGTTTCTGTGAGAAGAGTGTGTGCATTTGTGAGGATAGTGTGTGTGTGAGAGAGGAGAGTGTGTGTGTGAGAAGAGAGAGTGTGTGTACGTGGGGAGTGTGTGTGAGTGCGTGAGGAGTGCGTGTGTTTGTGTGTACGTGAGGAGTGTGTCTGTGTGTGTGAGAGGAGAGTGTGTTTGTGAGGAGAGGATGTGTGTGTATGAGAGGCGAGGGTGTGTGTGTGCGAGGAGAGTGTGTGTGTGTGAGAGAGAGGAGAGTGTGTGTGTGTTGAGGAAGGAGAGTTTGTGTGTTTGTTTGTGAGGAGAGGTGTGCCTGCATGTGAGAGAAGAGGAGTGTGCGTGTGCGGAGAGTATGTGCGAGTGTGTGTTTGAGAGTAGAGTGTGTGTGTGTGCGTGTGTGTCAGAGGAGAACATGTGTATGTGTGTGAGGAGAGTGGAGAGTCTGAATGCATGTGACAGAAGAGATGTAGTGTGTGTGTGTGTGTGTTTCTGTGAGAGAGGAGAACATGTGTATGTATGTGAGGAAGGGCGTGTGTGAGAGATTAGAGTGTTTGCGTGTGAGAGAGTGTTTGTGTCTGAGTGCATGTGACAGAAGAGATGTATGTGTATGTGTTTGTGTGTGAGAGGAGAGGGTGTTTGTGAGAGAGAAGAGTGTGTGATGGAGAGGAGAGGGTTTGTGTGTGAGAGGAGAGTGTGTGTGAGGGGAGAATGTGTGTGTGTGTGAGAGGAGAGCATGTGTTTGTGTGAGAGGAGAGTGTGTGTGAGGGGAGAGTGTGTGTGTGAGAGGAGAGTGTGTGTGAGGGGAGAGTGTTTGTGTGTGAGAGGAGAGTGTGTGTTTGTGTGAGAGGAGAGTGCGTGTGTATGAGGAGTGTGAGTGTGTGTGTGTCTGAGGAGAGTATGTGTGTGTGTGTGGCTGTGTGTGAGAGGAAAGTGTGTGTGAGAAGAGAGAGTGTGTGCGAGAGGAATGTGTGTGTGTGCATGAGGTGTGTGTGTGTGCGTGAGGAGTGTGTGTTTGTGTGAGAGGAGAGTGTGTGTTTGTGTGAGAGGAGAGTGTGTGTGAGAAGAAATAGTGTGTGTGTGAGAAGAGAGTGTGTGTGCGAGAGGAATGTGTTTGTGCATGAGGAGAGTGTGTGTTTGTGTATGGAGAGTAGAGTGTGCGTGTGTGTAAGCAGAGAGGAGGGTGTGTGTGTGAGAGTGTAGAGTGTTTGTGTGTGAGAGAGTGGAGAGTCTGAGTATGCGACAGAAGATATTGTGTGTGTGTGTTTGTGTGTGACAGGAGTGTGTGTGTGTGAGAAGAGTGTGTGTGTGAGAAGATAGAGTGTGTGTGAGGAGTGTGTGTGTGCATGAGGAGTGTGTGTGTGCAGGAGTAGTGTGTGTGTGTGCAAGGAGAGTGTGTGTGTGAGAGGAAAGTGTATGTGTGAGAGGAGAGTGTGTGTTTGTGAGAGGAGAGTGTGTGTTTGTGTGAGACAAGCGTGTGTGTGTGAGAAGAGATAGTGTGTATGTGAGAAGAGTGTGTGCAAGAGGAATGTGTGTGTGTGCATGACGAGTGTGTGTGTTTGTGGGAGTAGTGTGTGTGTGTGGGAGTAGTGTGTGTGTAAGAGGAGAGCTTGTGTGTGAGAGGAGAGTGTGTGTTTTAGTGAGAGGTGAGTGTGAGAAGAGTATGTGTGTGTGTATGGCTGTGTGTGAGAGGAACATGTGTGTGAGAGAGTATGTGTGTTTGTGTGTTGCGAAGTGTGCGTGCGTGTGAGAGAAGAGGAGTGTATGTGCGTGTGTGTGGGGAGAGTGTGTGTTTGTGTGTGAGGAGTGTGTGTGTTTGTGTGAGGAAAGTGTGTGTGTGAGAGGAGAGTGTGAGTGTGAGGAGCATGAGTGTATGTGTTTGTGAGAGGAGTATGTGTGTTTGTGTGTGAGGAGAGGTGTGTGTGTGTGAGAGGAGAGTGTGTGTGTGTGTGTGCGAGGACCGTATGTACGTATGAGCGGAGAGGAGGGTGTGTGTGTGAGAGAGTAGAGTGTTTGTGTGTGAGAGAGTGCAGAGTCTGAGTGTGTGTGACAGAAGAGTGTGTATGCGTGAGAAGAAAGTGTGTTTGTGTGTGACAGTAGTGTGTGTGTGAGGGGTGAGTGTCTGTGTGAGTAGTGCGCGTGTGTGTGTGACGAGACAGCGTGTGTGTGTGTGAGGCTTGTGTCCGTGTGAAGAGAGTGTGTGCATGCATGTGAGGAGTGTGTGTGTCTGTGTGTGTTAGGAAAGTGTGCATGTGTGTGAGGAAATTGTGTGTGTTTGTGTGTGTGAGATAGGAGAGTGTGTGTGTGAGGAGTGTGTGTGTGTGAAGGGTGAGTGTGTGTGAGTAGTGTGCGTGTGTTTGTGTGTAACGAGAGAGTGTGTGCGATGTGTGTGTCCGTCTGAAGAGAGTGTGTGCGTGGGAGGAGAGAGTGTGTGTGTGAGAGGAGAGTGTGTGTGTGTGTGAGAGGAGAGAGTATGTGTGAGAGGAGAGTGTGTGTGTGTGTGTGAGAGGAGAGAGTGTGTGTGTGTGAGGAGAGTATGTACGTATTTGAAAGGACAGTGTGTGTCTGAGAGGAGTGTGTGTGTGTGTGTGAGAGGAGAACATGTGTATATGTGTGAGGAGGGTGCATGTGAGACAGTAGAGTGTTTGTGTGTGTGTGTGAGGAGAGTATGTACGTGTGTGAAAGGACAGTGTGTGTCTGAGAGGAGTGTGTGTGTGAGAGGAGAACATATGTATATGTGTGAGGAGAGTGTATGTGCGAGAGAGTAGAGTGTTTGTGTGTGAGAGAGTGCAGAGTCCGAGTGCGTGTGACAGAAGAGTGTGTATATGTGAGAGGAAAGTGTGTTTGTGTGTGACAATAGTGTGTGTGTGAGGAGTGTGTGTGTGTGTGTGTGTGAGGGCTGAGTGTCTGTGTGAGTAGTGCATGTGTGTGTGATGAGAGAGCGTGTGTGTGTGTGTGCGGGGGTTGTGTCCGTGTGAAGAGAGTGTGTGCGTGCATGTGAGGAGTGTGTGTGTCTGTGTGTGAGGAAAGTGTGCATGTGTGTGAGGAAAGTGTGTGTGTGAGAGGAGAGTGTGTGTGTGTGAGATAGGAGAGTGTGTGTGAGGAGTGTGTATGTGTGCGAAGGGTGAGTGTGTGTGTGAGTAGTGCGTGTGTGTGTGTGTGACGAGAGAGTGTGTGTGTGCGCGTGTGAGGGGTGTGTCCATGTGAAGAGAGTGTGTGCATGGGAGGAGAGTGTGTGTGTGTGAGTAGAGTGTCTACATGTGGGGAGAGCCTCTGCGTGGGAGGAGGGAGTGTTTGTGTGTGAGAGGAGAGTGTGTGTGTGTGTGTGTGAGGAGAGTATGTGCGTGTGGCTGTGTGTGAGAGTAACGTTTGTGTTTGAGAGGAGTGTGTGTGTGTGTGTGAAAGGAGAGTGTGCCTGAGAGGAGAGTGTGCGTGTGTGTGAGAGAGTAGGGTGTTTGTGTGTGCGAGAGTGGAGAGTCTGAGTGTGCGACAGAAGAAATTGTGTGTGTGTGTGTTTGTGTGTGACAGGAGAGAGTGTGTATGTGAGAAGAGTGTGTGTGTATGAGGAGAGAGTGTACGTGTGTGAGAGAAAAGTGTGTGTATGAAAGGAGAGTGTATGTGTGTGAGAGGAGAGTGTGTGTGTGAGAAGAAAGAGTGTGTGTGAGGAGTTTGTGTGTGCGTGAGGAGTGTGTGTGTGCGGGAGTAGTGTGTGTGTGCGCGAGGAGAGTGTGTGTGTGAGAGGAAAGTGTGTGTGTGAGAGAAGAGTGTGTGTTTGTGTGAGAGGAGAGTGTGTGTTTGTGTGAGAGGAGAGTGCGTGTGAGAAGAGAAAGTGTGTGCGGGAGGAATGTGTGTGTGCATGAGGAGTGTGTGTGTGTGTGTGAGGAGTGTGTGTGGGAGTAGTGTGTGTTTGTGGGAGAAGTGTGTGTTTGAGAGGAGAGCTTGTGTGTGAGAGCAGAGTGTGTGTTTGAGTGAGAGGTGAGTGTGAGAAGAGTATGTGTGTGTGTATGGCTGTGTGTGAGAGGAACATGTGTGTGAGAGAGTATGTGTGTTTGTGTGAGGAGAGGTGTGCGTGCGTGTGAGAGAAGAGTGTGTGTTGTGTGTGAGTAGTGTGTGTGTGTGTCTGTGTGTGAGGAAAGTGTGTGTGTGAGAGGAGAGTGTGTGTGAGGAGCGTGAGTGTATGTGTTTGTGAGGGGAGTATGTGTGTCTGTGTATGAAGAGAGGTGTGCCTGCGTGTGAGAGAAGAGGAGTGTGTGTGTGAGAGGAGAGGGTGTGTGTGAGGAGTGCGTGTGGGTGGTGTGTGGTGTGTGTAAAGAGTGTGTGTGTGTGAGAGAGGAGAGTGTGTATGTGTGAGAGCAGAGTGTGTGTGTGTGAGGAGAGAGTGTGTGTGTGAGAGGAGAGAGTGTGTGTGTGAGAGCAGAGTGTGTGTGTGTGAGGAGAGAGTGTGTGTGTGAGAGGAGAGAGTGTGTGTGTGAGAGCAGAGTGTGTGTATGTAAGGAGAAAGTGTGTGTGTATCTATGTGTGTGAGGAGAGTGTCTGTATTTGTGTGAGACTGTGTATGTTTGTGTGAGGGAGAGAGGAGTGAGTGTGTGTGAGAGGAAAGTGAGTATGTGAGTGGACAATGTGTGCATGTGTGTGAGGTGAGTGTGTATGTGTGTGAAGAGACTGTGTATGTTTATGTGTGAGGAGAGTGTGTGTGTGCGAGGGAGAGGAGAGTGTGTGTGAGAGGAGAGGGTGTGTGTGAGGAGTGCGTGTGGGTGGTGTGTGGTGTGTGTAAAGAGTGTGTGTGTGTGAGAGAGGAGAGTGTGTATGTGTGAGAGCAGAGTGTGTGTGTGTGAGGAGAGAGTGTGTGTGTGAGAGGAGAGAGTGTGTGTGTGAGAGCAGAGTGTGTGTGTGTGAGGAGAGAGTGTGTGTGTGAGAGGAGAGAGTGTGTGTGTGAGAGCAGAGTGTGTGTATGTAAGGAGAGAGTGTGTGTGTATCTATGTGTGTGAGGAGAGTGTCTGTATTTGTGTGAGACTGTGTATGTTTGTGTGAGGGAGAGAGGAGTGAGTGTGTGTGAGAGGAAAGTGAGTATGTGAGTGGACAATGTGTGCATGTGTGTGAGGTGAGTGTGTATGTGTGTGAAGAGACTGTGTATGTTTATGTGTGAGGAGAGTGTGTGTGTGCGAGGGAGAGGAGAGTGTGTGTGAGAGGAGAGGGTGTGTGTGAGGAGTGCGTGTGGGAGAAGTGTGTGGTGTGTGTAAAGAGTGTGTGTGTGAGAGAAGAGAGTGTGTATGTGTGAGAGCAGAGTGTGTGAATGTGAAAGGAGAGTGTGTGTGTGTGGAAGGAGGGTGTGTGCGAGAGGAAAGTGTGTGTTTGTGTGTGTGTGAGAGAGGAGAGTCTATTTGTGTGAGAGAGGAGAGTGTGTTTGTGCGTGAGAGGAGAGTGTGTGTGTGGCGAGTGTGCGTTTGTGTGAGGCGAGTGTGTGTGTATCTGTGTGTGAGAGGAGAGTGTGTGTATGTGTGTGAGGAGACTTGTATGTTTCTGTGTGAGGAGAGTGTGTGTGTATGAGGAGTGTGAGTGTGTTTGTGTGTGAAAAGAGTATGTGTGTGTGTGTGGCTCTGTGTGAGAGGAATGTGTGCGTGTGAGAGGAGAGTGTGTGTTTGTGTGTGGAGAGGTGAGTGTGTGTGTGTGTGAGGAAAGTATGTACGTGTGTGAAAGGACAGTGTGTGTCTGAGAGGAGAGTGTATGTGTGTGTGTGTGTGTATGTGAGAGGAGAACATGTGTATATGTGTGAGGAGAGTGCATGTGAGAGAGTAGAGTGTTTGTATGTGTGTGTGTGAGGAGAGTATATGCGTGTATGAAAGGCGAGTATGTGTCTGAGAGGAGAGTGTGCGTGTGTGTGAGCGGAGAGGAGGGTGTGTGTGTGAGATAGTAGAGTGTTTGTGTGTGAGAGAGTGGAAAGTCTGAGTGTACGACAGAAGATATTGTGTGTATGTGTTTGTGTGCGAGAGGAGAGTGTGTGTGTGAGAGGAAAGTGTGTGTTTGAGTGAGAGGTGAGTGTGAGAAGAGTAAGTGTGTGTGTATGGCTGTGTGTTAGAGAGTATGTGTGTTTGTGTGAGGAGAGGTGTGCGTGCGTATGAGAGAAGAGGAGTGTATGTGTGTGTGTGAGAGGAGAGTGTGTGTTTGCGTGTGAGGAGTGTGTGTGTGTGTCTGTGTGTGTGAGGAAAGTGTGTGTGTGAGAGGAGAGTGTGTGTGAGGAGCGTGAGTGTATGTGTTTGTGAGGGGAGTAGGTGTGTTTGCGTGTGAGGAGAGGTGTGCCTGCGTGTGAGAGAAGAGGAGTGTTTGTGTGAGAGGAGAGTGTGTGTGTGAGGAGGGTGCATGTGAGAGAGTAGAGTGTTTGTATGTGTGTGTGTGAGGAGAGTGTGTGTGTGAGAGAGTAGAGTGTTTATGTGTGAGAGAGTGCAGTCTGAGTGCGTGTGACAGAAGAGTGTGTATGTGTATGTGTGAGAGGAAAGTGTGTTTGTGTGTGACAGTAGTGTGTCTGTGTGAGTAGTGCGTGTGTGTGTGAGGGGTGAGTGTCCGTGTGAGTAGTGCATGTGTGTGTGTGTGTGACGAGAGAGCGTGTGTGTGTGTGAGGGTTGTGTCCGTGTGAAGAGAGTTTGTGCGTACATGTGAGGAGTGTGTGTGTCTGTGTGTATGAGGAAAGTGCGTGTGTGTGAGGAACGTGTGTGTGAGACGAGTGTGTGTGTGTGTGAGGAGAGTATGTACATGTGTGAAAGGACAGTGTGTATCTGAGAGGAGAGTGTGTGTGTGTATGTGAGAGGAGAACATGTGTATGTGTGTGAGGAGGGTGCATGTGAGACAGTAGAGTGTTTGTGTGTGTGTGTGTGTGTGTGAGGAGAACATGTATATATGTGTGAGGAGAGTGCGTGTGTGAGAGAGTAGAGTGTCTGTTTGTGAGAGAGTGCAGAGTCTGAGTGCGTGTGACAGAAGAGTGTGTATGTGTATGTGTGAGAGGAAAGTGTGTTTGTGTGTGACGGTAGTGTGTGTGTGAGGAGTGTGTGTGTGTGAGGGGTGTGTGTCTGTGTGAGTAGTGTGTGTGTGTGACGAGAGAGCGTGTGTGTGTGTGTGTGTGTGTGTGTGAAGGTTGTGTCCGTGTGAAGAGAGTGTGTGCATGCATGTGAGGAGTGTGTGTGTCTGTGTGTGTGAGGAAAGTGTGTGTGTGAGAGGATAGTGTGTGTGTGTGTGAGAGAGATAGGAGCGTGTGTGTGTGAGGAGTGTGTGTGTGTGTGATGAGAGAGCGTGTGTGTGCATGTGAGGGGTGTGTCCGTGTGAAGGGAGTGTGTACGTGGGAGGAGAGAGTGTATGTGTGTGAGAGAAGAGTGTGTGTGTGAAAGGAGAGTGTATGTGTGTGAGAGGAGAGTGTGTGTGTGAGAAGAGAGAGTGTGTGTGTGAGGAGTGTGTGTGTGCATGAGGAGTGTGTGTGTGTGTGTGTGCGGGAGTAGTGTGTGTGTGAGGAGAGTGTGTGTGTGAGAGGAAAGTGTGTGTGTGAGAGGAGAGTGTGCGTTTGTGTGAGAGGAGAGTGTGTGTGTGAGAAGAGATAGTGTGTGTGTGAGAAGAGAGAGTGTGTGCGAGAGGAATGTGTGTGTGTGCATAAGGAGTGTGTGTGTGTGCGTGAGGAGTGTGTGTGTGTGTGGGAGTAGTGTGTGTGTGTGGGAGTAGTGTGTGTGAGAGGAGAGCTTGTGTGTGAGAGGAAAGTGTGTGTTTGAGTGAGAAGTGAGTGTGAGAAGAGTATGTGTGTGTGTATGGCTGTGTGTGAGAGGAACATGTGTGTGAGAAAGTATGTGTGTTTGTGTGAGGAGAGGTGTGCGTGTGTGTGAGAGAAGAGGAGTGTATGTGCGTGTGTGTGAGAGGAGAGTGTGTGTTTGTGTGTGAGGAGTGTGTGTCTGTGTCTGTGTGTGTGAGGAAAGTGTGTGTGTGAGAGGAGAGTGTGTGTGTGAGGAGCGTGAGTGTATGTGTTTGTGAGGGGAGTATGTGTGTTTGTGTGTGAGGAGAGGTGTGTGTGTGAGGAGAGTATGTATGTGTGTGAAAGGACAGTGTGTGTCTGAGAGGTGTGTGTGTGTGTGTGTGTGTGAGAGAGAGAAAGGAGAACATGTGTATATGTGTAAAGAGAGTGTGAGAGGAGAGTGTGTGTGTGTGTGTGCGAGGAGCGTATGTACGTATGAGCGGAGAGGAGGGTGTGTGTGTGAGAGAGTGCAGAGTGTGAGTGCGTGTGACAGAAGAGTGTGTATCTGTGAGAGGAAAGTCTGTTTGTGTGTGACAGTAGTGTGTGTGTGAAGAGAGTGTGTGAGTGAAGAGAATGTGTGTGTGAGCGGACAGAGTGTGTGTGTGATGAGAGTGTGTGTGTGCATGGGAGGGGTGTGTGTGTGAGGAGAGTGTGTGTGTGGTGAGTGTGTGTGTGCGTGAGAGGAGTGAGTGTATGTGCATGAGAGCAGAGTGTGTGTGTGTGAGAGAGAGGAGAGTGTGTGTGTGCATGGCAGGAGAGTGTGTGTGTGTGATGAGAGTGTGTGTGTGTTTGTGATGAGTGTGTGTGTATGAGAGGAGAGTGTGTGTGTGTGTGTTTGTGATGAGTGTGTGTGTGATGAGAGTGTGTGTGTGTGTATCTGTGTGTGAGAGGAGCGTGTGTGTGTGTGGGAGGAGAGGGTGTGTGTGGCGAATGTGTGTGTGAGAGGAGAGTGTGTGTGTGAGAGGAGAGTGTGTGTGTGAGAGGAGAGTGTGTGTGTGAGAGGACAGTGTGTGTGTGTGAGAGGAGAGTGTGTGTGTGCATGGGAGGAGTGTATGTGTGTGAAGAGAGTGTGTGTGTGAGAGGAGAGTGTGTGTGTGTGAGGCGAGTGTGTGTGTGTGTATCTATGTGTGAGAGGAGAGTGTCTGTATGTGTGTAAGGAGGCTGTGTATGTTTTTGTGTGAGGAGAGGGTGTGTGTGAGAGAGAGGAGAATCTGTATGTGCGTGTGAGAGGAGAGTGTGTGTCTGTATGAGGAAAGTGTGTGCGTGAGAGGAGAGTGCGTGTGTGAGAGGAGAGTGTGAGTGTGTGTGTGTGAAGGGTGAGTATGTGTGTGTGAGGAGAGAGCGTGTGTGTGCTTGTGAGGAGAATGTGTGCATGTTCGTGTGAGGAAAGTCTCTGCGTGGGAGGAGATGGGTGTGTGAGAGAGAAGAGTGTGTGTGTGAGAGAGAGTAGAATGTGAGAGGAGAAGGTGTGTGTGTGTGAGCGGACAGTGTGTGTGTGTGATGAGTGTGTATGTGTGAAGAGAGTGTGTGTGTGAGAGGAGAGTGTGTGTGTGAGAGGACAGTGTGTGTGTGTGATGAGAGTGTGTGTGTGAGGCGAGTGTGTGTGTGTGTATCTATGTGTGAGAGGAGAGTGTCTGTATGTGTGTAAGGAGGCTGTGTATGTTTTTGTGTGAGGAGAGGGTGTGTGTGAGAGAGAGGAGATGTGTGTGTGTGTGAGGAGAGTGCATGTATATGTGACAGGAGAGGGTGTGTGTGTGTGAGAGGAGAATCTGTATGTGCGTGTGAGAGGAGAGTGTGTGTCTGTAAGAGGAAAGTGTGTGCGTGAGAGGAGAGTGTGTGTGTGTGAGGATAGCGTGTGTGTGAGGAAAGTGTGTATGTATGTGAGGAGAGTGTCTGTATGTGTGTGAGACTGTATATGTTTGTGTGAGGGAGAGAGGAGTGAGTGTGTGTGAGAGGAAAGTGTGTCTGTGAGAGGAGAGTGTGCGCATGTGTGTGAGGTGAGTGTGTATGTGTGTGAAGAGAGTGTGTGTGAAGGAGGGGAGAGTGTGTGTGAGAGGAGTGTGTGTGTGTGAGGAGTGTGTGTGTAAGAGAGGAGAGTTTGTGTGAGAGAGTAGAGAGTGTGTGTGTGTGATGAGAGTGTGGGTGTGTGAGATTATTGTGTGTGTGTGTATCTGTGTGTGAGAGCGTCTGTATGTGTGTGCAGAGACTGTGTATGTTTTTGTATTAGGAGAGTTTGTGTGTGTGAGAGAGATGTGTGCGTGCATGTGGGAATTGTGCGTGCATGTGAGAGAATAGAGGTGTGTGTGTTAGGCGAGTGTGTTTGTGTGTGAGAGAGATGAGAGTGTGTCAGTGTGTGAGGAGAGTGCGTGTGTTTATGTGTGAGAGGAAAGAGTGTGTGTGTGAGAGGAGAGCGTGTGTGAGGGGAGAGTGTGTGTGAGAGAGAGGAGAGTATGTGTGCATGTGTGAAAGGAGAGTGTGTGTTTGTGTGCATGTGTGAGAGGAGAGCGTGTGTGTATGTGTGTGTGTGAGAGCGAGCAGAGAGTGTGTGTGTGCGAGGAGAGTGTGTGTTTGTGTGAGAGTAGAGTGTGTATTTCTTTGAGAAAGGAGAGAGTGTGTGTATGTGTGAGGAGACTGTGTATGTTTGTGTGTGAGGAGAGTGAGTGTGTGTATGTGCGAGAGAGGAGAGTGTGTGTATTTGTGTGTGAGAGTGGAGGCTGTGTGTGTGAGGAGAGTGTGTGTGTTTGAAAGAGGAGAGTGTGTGTGTGAGAAGAGAGTGTGTGTGTGTCTGTGTGAATGAGAGCAGAATGTGTATGTGTGAGAGAGGGGAATGTGTGTGTATGTGTGTGAGGAGAGTGTGTATGTTTGTGTGTGAGGAGAGTGTGTGTGTGAGTGAGAAAGAGGAGAATGTGTGTGTGTCTGTGTGAAAGAGAGCAGAATGTGTATGTGTGAGAGAGGGGAATGTGTGTGTATGTGTGTGAGGAGAGTTTGTGTGTGAGTGAGAAAGAGGAGAGTGTGTGTGTGAGGAGAGTGTCTGTATGTGTGTGAGGGGACTGTGTATGTTTGTGTGTGAGGAGAGTGTGTGTGTGAGAGAGGGAGGAGTGAGTGTGTGTGAGACGAAATTGTGTGTGTGAGGTGAGTGTGTATGTGTGTGAGGAGAGTGTGTGTATGAATGTTATGAGATTGTGTATATTTGTGGTTGAAGAGAGTGTGTGAGAGAGAGGAGATTGTGTGAGAGGAGAGGGTGTGTGTGTGAGGAGACTGTGTGTGTGGGGAGTGTGTGTGTGAGGAGACTGTGTGTGTGGGGAGAGTGTGTGTGTGTGAGCAAAGTGTGTGTGAGGAGTGTGTGTGTATGTGTGAGCAAAGTGTGTGTGTCTGTGTGTGAGAGGAGCGTGTGTGCGTCTGTGTGTGTGTGAGAGAGAGGAGTGTGCCTGTGTGAGAGAGCTGAGTGTGTCTTTGTGTGTGAGAGGGGAGTGTGTTTGTGTGTGAGAGGAGAGAGTGTGTGAGTGTGAGGAGAGAATGTGTGTGTGGGTGAGTAGAGCGTGTGTATGTGTGATGAGAGAGCATGTATGTGCGTGAGGGGAGTGTGTGCATGCAAGGGGAGTGTGTGCATGTTAAGAGAGTCTCTGCGTGGAAGGAGACAGTGTGTGTGTGAGTGGCGAGAGAGTGTGTGTGTGTGAGAGGAGAGAGTGCGTGTGTGAGAGGGGAGAGTGTGTGTGAGAGAGGAGAGTGTGAGTGAGAGAGCAGAGTGAGTGTGTGTGCGTGTGTGTGGGAGTAGTGTGCATGTGTGTGAGAGGAGAATGTGTTTGCTTGTGAGAGGAGAGTGTGTGTGGTGAGAGTGTGTGTGAGGCAAGTGTGTATGTGTCTGTGAGGCGAGTATGTATGTATCTTTGTGTGAGAGGAGAGTGTGTGTGAGAGAGAGGAGAGTTTGTGTGTGTGAGAGGGGAGTGTGTGTGTGTGTGTGAGAGGAGAATGTGTGTGTGCGTGGGAGGGGTGTGTATGTGAGAGGAGAGTGTGAGTGTATGTGTGTGGCGAGTGTGTGTGTGAGGAGGCGAGTGTGTGTGTGTATCCGTGTGTGAGAGGAGAGTGTGTGTGTGCGTGGGAGGAGAGTGTGTGTGTGAGAGGAGAGTGCGTGTATGTGTGTGAGGAGACTGTGTAAGTTTTTGTGTGAGGCACGTGTGTGTATGTGTGTGAGAGGAGAGTGTGTGTGAGAGAGAGGAAAGTTTGTGTGTGTGAGAGGGGAGAGTGTGTGTGTGTGTGTGTGAGAGAAGAATGTGTATGTGCATGGGAGGGGTGTGTATGTGAGAGGAGAGTGTGAGTGTATGTGTGTGGTGAGTGTGTGTGTGAGGAGGCGAGTGTGCGTGTGTATCCGTGTGTGAGAGGAGAGTGTGGGTGTGCGTGGGAGGAGAGTGTGTGTGTGAGAGGAGAGTGTGTGTGTGCGTGGGAGGGGTGTATGTGTGTGTGAGGCGAGTGTGTGTGTGTGCATCTGTGTGTGAGAGGAGAGTGTGTGTATGTGCGTGGGAGGAGTGTGTGTGTGTGAGATAGGAGAGTGTGTGTGTGTGAGAGGAGATTGTGTGTTTGTGTGTGAGAGGAGAGTGTGTGTGTGTGGGAGGAGAGTGTGTGTGTGTGAGAGAGAGGAGAGTGTGTGTGAGAGGAGAGTGTGTGTCTGCGTGTGCGTGGGAGGGGTGTGTGTGTGTGAGGAGAGTGTGTGTGTGAGTGAGAAAGAGGAGAGTGTGTGTGTGTGTGTGTGTGAGGAGAGTGTGTGTGTGAGAGGAGATTGTGTGTGTGTGCGCATGGGAGGGGTGTGTGTGTGAGAGGAGAGTGTGTGTGTGTGAGAGAGAGGAGAGTGTGTGTGAGAGGAGAGTGTGTGTGTGTGAGAGAGAGGAGAGTGTGTGTGAGAGGAGAGTGTGTGTGTGAGGTGAGTATGTATGTGTGTGAGGAGAGTGTGTGTATGAATGTTATGAGATTGTGTATGTTTGTGGTTGAAGAGAGTGTGTGTGTGAGAGAGAGGAGTGTGTGTGAGAGGAGAGGGTGTGTGTGTGTGGAGTGTGTGTGTGAGGAGTGTGTGTGTATGTGTGAGGAAAGTGTGTGTTTGTGTCTGTGTGTGAGAGGAGCGTGTGTGTGTATGTGTGTGTGTGAGAGAGGCGAGTGTGTCTTTGTGTGTGAGTGGGGAGTGTGTTTGTGTGTGACAGGAGAGAGTGTGTGAGTGTGAGGAGAGAATGTGTGTGTGGGTGAGTACAGCGTGTGTGTGTGATGAGAGAGCATGTATGTGCGTGAGGGGAGTGTGTGCATGCAAGAGGAGTGTGTGCATGTTAAGAGAGTATGTGCGTGGGAGAAGAGTGTGTGCATGTAAGTAAAGTGTCTGCATGAGGGGAGAGTCTCTGCGTGGAAGGAGACAGTGTGTGTGTGAGTGGCGAGAGTGTGTGTGTGTGTGAGAGGAGAGAGTGTGTGTGTGAGAGGAGAGTGTGTGAGAGAGCAGAGTGAGAGTGTGTGTCTGTGTGTGTGTGTGGGAGTAGTGTGCACGTGTGTGAGAGGAGAATGTGTTTGCTTGTGAGAGGAGAGTGTATGTGTGAAGAGAGTGTGTGTGAAGCAAGTGTGTGTGTGTCTGTGAGGCGGGTGTGTGTGTATCTTTGTGTAAGAGGAGAGTGTGTGTATGTGTGTGAGGAGACTGTAAGTTTTTTTGTGAGGCAAGTGTGTGTGTGTGGGAGGACAGTGTGTGTGTGTGAGAGAGAGGAGAGTGTGTGTGTGAGAGGAGAGTGTGTGTGTGCGTGGGAGGAGAGTGTGTGTGTGTGAGAAAGATGAGATTGTGTGTGTGCGTCAGAGGAGAGTGTGTGTGTGTGAGAAAGATGAGATTGTGTGTGTGCGTCAGAGGAGAGTGTGTGTGTACGTGGGAGGGGTGTATGTGTGAGAGGGGAGTATGTGTGTGTGTGTGTATGGCGAGTGTGTGTGTGAGGAGAGTGTGTGTGTGTATCCGTGTGTGAGAGGAGAGTGTGTGTGTGAGAGAAAGGAGAGTGTGTGTGTGAGAGGAGATTGTGTTTGTGCGTGGTGAGTGTGTGTGTGAGAGGACAGTGTGTGTGTGATGAGAGTGTGTGTGTGTGAGAGGAGACTATGTAAGTTTTTGTGTGAGGTGAGTGTGTGTGGGAGGAGTGTGTGTGTGTGTGAGAGGAGAGTGTGTGTGTGCATGGGAGGGGTGTGTGTTTGTGAGAGGAGAGTGTGTGTGTGATGAGAGTGTGTATGTGTGTGAGGAGACTGTGTAAGTTTTTGTGTGAGGAGAGTGTGTGTGGGATGAGAGTGTGTGTGTGGGAGGAGAGTGTGTGTGTGTGAGAGGGGAGTGTGTGTGGGATGAGAGTGTGTGTGTGGGAGGAGAGTGTGTGTGTGTGAGAGGAGAGTGTGTGTGTGAGAGAGAGAGGAGAGTGTGTGTGTGAGAGGAGAGTGTGTGTGTGTGAGAGGAGAGTGAGTGTGTGTGAGAGGAGAGTGTGTGTGTGTGAGAGGAGAGTGTGTATGTGTGAGAGGAGAGTGTGTGTGTGTGAGAGGAGAGTGAGTGTGTGTGAGAGGAGAGTGAGTGTGTGTGAGAGGAGAGTGTGTGTGTGTGAGAGGAGAGTGTGTGTGTGAGAGGAGAGTGTGTGTGTGTGAGAGGAGAGTGTGTGTGTGTGAGAGGAGAGTGTGTGTATGTGAGAGGAGAGTGAGTGTGTGTGAGAGGAGAGTGTGTGTGTGTGAGAGGAGAGTGTGTGTGTGTGAGAGGAGAGTGTGTGTGTGTGAGAGGAGAGTGTGTGTGTGCGTGGAAGGAGAGTGTGTGTGTGTGTATGTGAGAGGACAGTGTGTGTGTGATGAGTGTATGTGAGGCGAGTGTATGTGTGAGAGAGAGGAGAGTGTGTGTGTGATAGAGAGCAGAGACTGTGTGTGTGTGTGTGGCGAGTGTTTGTGTGAGAGGAGAATGTGTGTGTGTGATGAGAGTGCGTGTGCATGGGAGGGGTGTGTGTGTGAGAAGAGAGTGTGTGTGTGAGAGAAGAGGGGTACGTGTGTGTGAGAGCGGAGAGTGTGTGTTTGAGAGAGGAGATTGTGTGTGTGAGAAAGGAGAGTGTGTGTGTGAGAGGAGAATGTGTGTATGAGAAGAGATTGTGTATTTGTGTGTGAGAGGCGAGTGTGTTTGTGTGTGACAGGGGAGTGTATGTGCGTGTGATTAGAAAGTGTGCATATGTGTGTGAGGAGTGTGTGTGTGTGAGCAGACCGTCATGTGTGTGTGTGTGTGATGAGAGAGCATGTGTGTTTATATGTGAGAGGAGAGTGTGTGTGTATCTATGTGTGAGAGGAGAGTGTCTGTATGTGTGTGAGGAGATTGTGTATGTTTTTGTGTGAGGAGAGGGTGTGTGTGAGAGAGAGGAGATGTGTGTTTATGTGTGTGTGTGTGTGTGTGTGTGTGTGAGAGGGGAATGTGTGTGTGCGTGTGAGAGGAGAGTGTGTGTCTGTATGAGGAAAGTGTGTGTGTGAGAGGAGAGTGTGTGTGTGTGAGGATAGTGTGTGTGTGTGGGGAGAGTGTGTATGTATGTGAGGAGAGTGTATGTGTGTGAGACTGTATATGTTTGTGTGAGGGAGAGAGGAGTCAGTGTGTGTAAGAGGAAAGTGTGTCTGTGAGAGAAGAGTGTGCACATGTGTGTGAGGTGAGTGTGTATGTGTGTGAGGAGACTGTGTGTGTGAAGTAAGGGTGAGTGTGTGTGAGAGGAGTGTGTGTGTGTGAGGAGTGTGTGTGTGTGAGAGAAGAGCATGTGTGTGTGAGAGAGAGGAGACTGTGTGTGAGAGAGTAGAGTGTGTGTGTGATGAGAGTGTGGGCGTGTGTGAGATGAGTGTGTGTGTATCTGTGTGTGAGAGGAGAGTGACTGTATGCATGTGCAGAGACTGTGAGAGGAGCGTGTCTGTGTGTGATGCGAGTGCGTTTGTGTGTGAGAGAGATGAGAGTGTGTGTGTGAGGAGAGTGCGTGTGTTTATGTGTGAGAGGAAAGGGTGTGTGTGTGAGAGGAGAGCGTGTGTGAGGGGAGAGTGTGTGTGTGAGAAAGGAAAGTGTGTGTGTGTGAAAGAGAGTGTGTGTTTGTGTGTATGTGTGAGAGGAGAGCGTGCATGTATATGTGTGAGAGAGAGCAGAGTGTGTGTGGGAGGAGAGTATGTATTTGTGTGAGAGAGTAGAGTGTGTATTTGTGTGAGAAAGGAGAGAGAGTGTGTGTATGTGTGTGAGGAGAATGTATGTTTGTGTGTGAGGAGAGTGAGTGTGTGTATGTGCGAGAGAGGAGAATGTGTGTATTTGTGTGTGAGAGTGGAGGCTGTCCGTGTGAGGAGAGTGTGTGTGTTTGAAAGAGGAGAGTGTGTGTGTGAGAAGAGAGTGTGTGTGTGTCTGTGTGAATGAGAGCAGAATGTGTATGTGTGAGAGAGGGGAATGTGTGTGTATGTGTGTGAGGAGAGTGTGTGTGTGTGTGAGGAGAGTGTGTGTGTGAGAAGAGAGTGTGTGTGTGTCTGTGTGAAAGAGAGCAGAATGTGTATGTGTGAGAGAGGGGAATGTGTGTGTATGTGTGTGAGGGGACTGTGTATGTTTGTGTGTGAGGAGAGTGTGTGTGTGAGAGAGAGAGGAGTGAGTGTGTGTGAGATGAAATTGTGTGTGTGAGGTGAGCGTGTATGTGTGTGAGGAGAGTGTGTGTATGAATGTTATGAGATTGTGTATATTTGTGGTTGAAAAGAGTATGTGTGAGAGAGAGGAGAGTGCGTGTGTGAGGAGAATGCGTGTGTGTGTGTGAGGGGAGAGTGTTTGTGTGTGAGGAGTATGTATGTGTGGAGAGAGTGTGTGTGTGTGTGTGTGTGTGTGTGTGAGAGAGAGGAGTGTGCCTGTGTGAGAGAGCTGAGTGTGTCTTTGTGTGTGAGAGGGGAGTGTGTTTGTGTGTGAGAGGAGAGAGTGTGTGAGTGTGAGGAGAGAATGTGTGTGTGGGTGAGTAGAGTGTGTGTGTGATGAGAGAGCATGTATGTGCATGAGGGGAGTGTGTGCGTGGGAGAAGAGTGTGTGCATGTAAATAAAGTGTCTGCATGAGGGGAGAGTCTCTGCGTGGAAGGAGACAGTGTATGTGTGAGAGGAAAGTGTGTGTATGTGTGTGAGGAGACTGTGTAAGTTTTTGTGTGAGGTGAGTGTGTGTGAGAGGAGAGAGTGTGTGTGAAAGGAGAGTGTGTGTGTGTGAGAGGAGAGTGTGTGTGTGTGAGAGGAGAGTGTGTGTGTGTGAGAGGAGAGTGTGTGTGTGAGAGAGGAGATGTGTGCATGAGTGTGAGAGAAGAGGGGTATGTGTGTGAGAGAGAGGAGAGTGTGTCTGTTTGAGAGAGGAGATTGTGTGTGTGAGAAGAGTGTGTGTATTTGTGTGTGAGAGGCGAGTGTGTTTGTGTGTGACAGGGAAGTGTATGCGTGTGTGAGGAGAGAGTGTGTGTTTGTGAGTAGAGCATGTGTGGGTGATTGTGAGAGAGGAGACTGTGTGTGTGTGAGGACAGTGCGTGTATATGTGACAGCAGAGGGTGTGTGTGTGAGAGGGGAATGTGTGTGTGCATGTGAGAGGAGAGTGTGTGTCTGTATGAGGAAAGTGTGTGTGTGAGAGGAGAGTGTGTGTGTGAGGAGAGTGTGTGTGTGAGGAGAGTGTGTGTGAGGAGAGAGTGTGTGTGAGGAGAGTGTGTATGTATGTGAGGAGAGTGTGTGTGTGAGGAGAGTGTCTGTATGTGTGTGAGACTATATGTTTGTGTGAGAGAGAGAGGAGTGAGTGTGTGTGAGAGGCAAGTGTGTCTGTGAGAGGAGAGTGTGCGCATGTGTGTGAGGTGAGTGTGTATGTGTGTGAAGAGAGTGTGTGTGAAGGAGGGGAGAGTGTGTGTGAGAGGAGTGTGTGTGTGTGTGAGAGTGGAGCATATGTGTGTGTGAGAGAGTAGAGTGTGTGTGTGTGATGAGAGTGTGGGTGTGTGTGAGATGAGTGTGTGTGTATCTGTGTGTGAGAGGAGAGTGTCTGTATGTGTGTGCAGAGACTGTGAGAGGAGAGTGTCTGTGTGTGAGGCGAGTGTGTTTGTGTGTGAGAGAGATGAGAGTGTATGTGTGAGAGGAGACCGTGTGTGAGGGGAGAGTGTGTGTGAGAAAGGAGAGTGTGTGTGTGTGTGAAAGGAGAGTGTGTGTTTGTGTGTGTGTGAGAGAGACAGAGTGTGTGTGTGGGAGGAGAGTGTGTGTTTGTGTGAGAGATTAGAGTATGCATTTGTGTGAGAAAGGAGAGAGTGTGCATGTATGTGTGTGAGGAGACTGTGTATGTTTGTGTGTGAGGAGAGTGTGTGTGTGTGCGAGAGAGGAGAGTGTGTGTATTTGTGTGTGAGAGTGGAGGCTGTGTGTGTGAGGAGAGTGTGTGTGTTTGAAGGAGGAGAGTGTGCGTGTGAGAAGAGAGTGTGTGTGTCTGTGTGAATGAGAGCAGAATGTGTATGTGTGAGAGAGGGGAATGTGTGTGTATGTGTGTGAGGAGAGTGTGTATGTTTGTGTGTGAGGAGAGTGTGTATGTTTGTGTGTGAGGAGTGTATGTGTGTGAGGAGAGTGTGTGTGTGAGAGAGAGAGGAGTGAGTGTGTGTGGGACGAAATTGTGTGTGTGAGGTGAGCGTGTATGTGTGTAAGGAGAGTGTGTGTATGAATGTTATGAGATTGTGTATATTTGTGGTTGAAGAGAGTGTGTCTGTGAGAGAGAGAGGAGAGTGTGTGAGAGGAGAGGGTGTGTGTGTGAGGAGACTCTGTGTGTGTGTGGAGTGTGTGAGGAGTATGTGTGTGGGGAGATTGTGTGTGTGTATGTGTGTGTGTGAGGAGTGTGTGTGTATGTGTGAGGAAAGTGTGTGTTTGTGTCTGTGTGTGAGAGGAGAGTGGGTGTGTGCGTGGGAGGGGTGTGTGTGAGAGGAGAGTGTGTGTGTGTGTGTGTGGCGAGTGTGTGTGAGAGAGGAGAGTGTGTGTGTGCGTGGGAGGGGTGTGTGTGTGTGATGAGAGTGTGAGGTGAGTGTGTGTGTGTATCTGTGTGTGAGATGAGAGTGTATGTATGTATGTGAGGAGATTGTGTGTGTGAGAGAGGAGATGTGTGCATGCGTGTGAGAGAAGAGGTGTATGTGTGTGTGAGAAAGGGGAGTGTGTGTGTGTGAGAGGAGAGTGTGTGTGTGAGAAGAGAGTGTGTATTTGTGTGAGAGAGCAGAGTGTGTATTTATGTGTGAGAGGCGAGTGTGTTTGTGTGTGACAGGGGAGTGTATGTGCATGTGAGGAGAAAGTGTGCATGTGTGTGTGAGGAGAGAATATGTGTGTGTGTGAGTAGAGCATGTGTGTGTGTGTGTGATGAGAGAGCATGTGTGTGTTTATATGTGAGAGGAGAGTGTGTGTGTATCTATGTGTGAGAGGAGAGCGTCTGTATGTGCGTGAGGAGACTGTGTATGTTTTTGTGTGAGGAGATTGTGTGTGTGAGAGGGAGCAGATGTGTGCGTGCATGTGAGAGAAGATTGCGTATGCATGTGAGGACAGTGTCTGTATGTGTGTGAGATTGTGTGTGTGAGAGAGGAGATCTGTGCGTGCGTGTGAGAGAAGAGGTTTATGTGTGTGTGAGAGAGGAGAGTATGTGTGTTTGAGAGAGGAGATTGTGTGTGTGAGAAAGGAGAGTGTGTGTGTGAATGGAGAGTGTGTGTGTGAGAGAAGAGAGTGTGTATTTGTGTGAGAGAGCAGAGTGTGTATTTATGTGTGAGAGGCGAGTGTGTTTGTGTGTGACAGGGGAGTGTATGTGCATGTGAGGAGAAAGTGTGCATGTGTGTGTGAGGAGAGAGTGTGTGTGTGAGAGTAGAGCATGTGTGTGCGTGTGTGATGAGAGAGCATGTGTGTGTTTATATATGAGAGGAGAGTGTGTGTGTATCTATGTGTGAGAGGAGAGCGTCTGTATGTGTGTGAGACTGTATATGTTTGTGTGAGGGAGAGAGGAGTGAATGTGTGTGAGAGAAAAGTGTGTGTGAATGGACAATGTGTGCATGTGTGTGAGGAGAGTGTGTGTGTGTGAGGGAGAGGAGAGTGTGTGTGTGTGTGAGGGAGAGGACAGTGTGTGTGAGAGGAGAGGGTGCGTGTGTGAGGAGTGTGTGTGTATGAGAGAGGAGAGTGTGTGTGCCGAGTGTGTGTGTGTGAGGCGAGTGTGTGTGAGAGGAGAGTGTGTGTGTGTGAGGATACTGCGTATGTTTCTGTGTGAGGAGAGTGTGTCTTTATGAGAGAGGAGAGTGTGTGTGTGAGACAGAGAGGAATGAGTGTGTGTGAGAGGAGAGTGTGTGTGTGAGAAGAAAGTGTGTGTTTGTGTGTGTGAGAGAGAGGAGAGCGTGTATTTGTGTGAGAGAACAGAGTGTGTATTTGGGTGTGGGAGCAGAGTGTGTGTGTGAGAGGAGATTAATCCGTGCATGTGAGATAAAAGGGGTCTGTGTATGTGAGCGGAGTGTGTGTGTGAGAGGAGAGTGTGTGTTTTTGTGGGTGAGGAGAGTGCGTGTATATGTGAGAGGAGAGGGTGTGTGTGAGAGAGGGGAACGTGTGTGTGCGTGTGAGAGAGGAGAGGGGATGTGTGAGAGGAGAGTGTGTGTGATAAGAAAGTGTGAGTTTGTGTGTGTGTGAGAGAGAGCAGAGTATGTATTTTTGTGAGAGGAGAGTGTGTGTATGAGAAGAAAGTGTGTGTTTGTGTGTGTGAGAGAGAGAGGTGAGTGTTTATTTGTGTGAGAGAGCAGAGTGAGAGTGTGTGTGTGTGTGGGAATAGTGTGTTTATGTGTGTGATGAGAGAGTGTGTGTGTGATGAGAGAGTGTGTGTGTGATGAGAGAGTGTGTGTGTGATGAGAGTGTGTGTCTGTGAGGTGAGTGTGTGCGTGTATCTGTATGTGAGAGGAGAATGTGTGTATGTATGTGAGGAAACTGTGTAAGTTTTTTGTGTGAGGAGCGTATGTGTGTGAGAGAGGAGATGTGTGTGTTTGAGGGGAGAGTGTGTGGTGTGTGTGAGAGAGAGGAGAGTGTGTATTTGTGTTAGAGAGGAGAGAGTGAGTGTGTGTGTGTGAGAGGAGAGTGTGTATATGGGAGAGGAGACTGTGTGTGTTTGAAGCAAGTGTGTGTGTGTATCTGTGTGTGAGAGGAAAGTGCCTGTATGTGTGTGAGGAGACTGTTGTTTTTGTGTGAGGAGAGCGTGTGTGTGAGAGAGGTGAGTGTTTGTGTGTGTGTGAGACTGTGTATGTTTGTGTGTGAGGAGAGTGTGTGTGTGTGAGAGAGAGGAGTGAGTGTGTGTGATAGGAAAGTGTGTGGATGTGTGTGAGGTAAGTGTGTAGGCGTGTGGGGAGAGCGTGTGTATGTGTGTGAGGAGTTTGTGTGTGAGGAGTGTGTATGTGTGAGAGAGAGGAGTGTGTGTGTGAGGAGTGTGTGCGTGTGTGTGCGGAGTGTGTGTGTGTGTGTGTGAGGAGATTGTGTGTGTGTTAGAGAGAAGAGTGTGTGTGTGTGTGTGTGTCGGAGGAGAATGTGTGTATGTGAGAGGAAAGTGTGTGTTTGTGTGTGTGTGAGAGGAAAGTGTGTGTCTATGTGTGGGTGTGTGAGAGAATGGAGTGTGTGTGAGGGCAGAGTGTGTGTGAGAGGAGATTTTATGTGCGTTTGAGACGAGAGTGTGTGTGTGTATGAGGAGAGTGTGTGTATGAGGAGAGTGTGTGTTTGTGAGATGAGAGTGTGTGTGTTTGTGTATGAGAGGAGAGTATGTGTGTGAGAGGAGAGTGTGTGTGAGGAGAGTGCGTGTATATGTGAGAGGAGAGGGTGCGTGTATCTGAGAGGAGAGTGTATGTGTGTGTGAGGAAAGTGTGTGTGCTTGTGTGAGGAAAGTATCTGTGTATATGTGTGAGGAGAGTGTGTATGTGTGTGAGAGGAGAGAGTGTGTGTGTGTGAGAGGAAAGTGTGTGTTTGTGTGTGTGAGAGGGAAGAGTGTGTTTGTGTGTGTGAGAGGTATGTGTGCTTGTATGTGTGGGTGTGTAAGAGAGCAGAGTGTGTATTTGTGTGAGGGAGGAGTGTGTGTGTGAGAGGAAAGTGTGTGTGTGACGAGAGAGCATGTGTGTGCGTTTGAGGGGAGTGTGTGTGGTGTGAGGAGAGTGCGTGTATGTGAGTAGAGTGTCTGCATGTGGGGAGAGTCTCTGTGTGGGAGGAGAGAATGTGTGTGTGTGTGGGAGGAGAGAGTGTGTGTGTGTGTGAGAGGAGAGAGTGTGTGTGTGTGTGAGAGGAGAGAGTGTGTGTGTGTGTGGGAGGAGAGAGTGTGTGTGTGTGTGTGAGAGGAGAGAGTGTGTGTGTGTGAGAGGAGAGAGTGTGTGTGTGTGTGAGAGGAGAGAGTGTGAGTGTGTGTGAGAGGAGAGAGTGTGTGTGTGTGTGGGAGGAGAGAGTGTGTGTGTGTGTGAGAGGAGAGAGAGTGTGTGTGTGTGAGAGGAGAGAGTGTGAGTGTGTGTGAGAGGAGAGAGTGTGTGTGTGTGTGAGAGGAGAGAGTGTGAGTGTGTGTGAGAGGAGAGAGTGTGTGTGTGTGAGAGGAGAGAGTGTGAGTGTGTGTGAGAGGGGAGAGAGTGTGTGTGTGAGAGGAGAGAGTGTGTGTGTGTGTGAGAGGAGAGAGTGTGTGTGTGTGAGAGGAGAGAGTGTGAGTGTGTGTGAGAGGGGAGAGAGTGTGTGTGTGTGTGAGAGGAGAGAGTGTGTGTGTGAGAGGAGAGAGTGTGTGTGTGAGAGGAGAGAGTGTGAGTGTGTGTGAGAGGGGAGAGAGTGTGTGTGTGTGTGAGAGGAGAGAGTGTGAGTGTGTGTGAGAGGGGAGAGAGAGTGTGTGTGTGTGTGAGAGGAGAGAGTGTTTGTGTGTGAGAGGAGAGAGTGTGAGTGTGAGGGGAGAGAGTGTGTGTGTGTGTGAGAGGAGAGAGTGTGAGTGTGAGGGGAGAGAGTGTGTGTGTGAGAGGAGAGAGTGTGTGTGTGTGAGAGGAGAGAGTGTGAGTGTGAGGGGAGAGAGTGTGTGTGTGAGGGGAGAGAGTGTGTGTGTGAGGGGAGAGAGTGTGTGTGTGTGTGAGGGGAGAGAGTGTGTGTGTGAGAGGAGAGAGTGTGAGTGTGAGGGGAGAGAGTGTGTGTGTGTGTGAGAGGAGAGAGTGTGTGTGTGAGAGGGGAGAGAGTGTGTGTGTGAGAGGAGAGAGTGTGTGTGTGAGAGGGGAGAGAGTGTGTGTGTGTGAGGGGAGAAAGTGTGTGTGTGGGAGGAGAGAGTGTGTGTGTGTGAGGGGAGAGAGAGTGTGTGTGAGAGGGGAGAGAGTGTATGTGTGTGAGAGGAGAGAGTGTGTGTGCGAGAGGGGAGAGAGTGTGTGTGTGAGGGGAGAGAGTGTGTGTGTGGGAGGAGAGAGTGTGTGTGTGTGTGAGGGGAGAGAGTGTGTGTGTGAGGAGAGAGTGTGTGTGTGACAGGTGAATGTGTGTGTGCGCGTGAGAGAGAGGAGAGTGTGTGTGTGTGAGGGGAGAGTGTGTGTGTGAAAGGAGAATGTGTGTGTGCGCGTGAGAGAGGAGAGTGTGTGTGTGTGTGAGGGGAGAGAGTGTGTGTGTGGGAGGAGAGAGAGTGTGTGTGTGTGAGGGGAGAAAGTGTGTGTGTGAGAGGGGAGAGAGTGTGTGTGTGAGGGGAGAGAGTGTGTGTGTGGGAGGGGAGAGAGTGTGTGTGTGTGGGAGGAGAGAGTGTGTGTGTGTGTGAGGGGAGAGAGTGTGTGTGTGGGAGGAGAGAGTGTGTGTGTGTGAGGAGAGAGTGTGTGTGTGGGAGGAGAGAGTGTGTGTGTGTGAGGAGTGTGTGTGTGTGAGGGGAGAGTGTGTGTGTGGGAGGAGAGAGTGTGTGTGTGTGAGGAGAGAGTGTGTGTGTGACAGGTGAATGTGTGTGTGCGCGTGAGAGAGAGGAGAGTGTGTGTGTGTGAGGGGAGAGAGTGTGTGTGTGAGAGGGGAGAGAGTGTGTGTGTGAGAGGGGAGAGAGTGTGTGTGTGTGTGAGAGGAGAGAGTGTGTGTGTGTGAGAGGAGAGTGTGTGTTTGTGTGGGTGAGGAGAGTGCATGTGTATGTGAGAGGAGAGGGTGTATGCGTGAGACAGGGGAATATTTGTGTGCGTGTGAGAGAGGAGAATGTGTTTGTGTGAGAGGAGAGTGTGTGGTTGAGAGAGGAAAGAGTGTGTGTGAGAGGAGAAAGTGTGTGTGTGTGAGAGGAGAGTGCGTGCTTTTGTGGGTGAAGAGAGTGCGTGAGAGGAGAGGGTGTATGCGTGAGACAGGGGAATGTGTGTGTGTGTGTGTGAGAGGAGTGTGTGTGTGTGAGAGAGGAGAGTGTGTGTGAGAGAGGAGAGTGTGTGTGAGAGAGGAGAGTGTGTGTGAGAGAGGAGAGTGTGTGTGTGAGAAGAAAGTGTGTGTTTGTGTGTTTGTGAGAGAGAAGAAAGTGTGTATTTGTGTGAGAGAGCAGAGTGAGAGTGTGTGTGTGTGTGGGAATAGTGTGTTTATGTCTGAGAGGAGCGTGTGTGTGTGAGACAGAGGAGTGTGTCTGTGTGAGAGAGCAGAGTGTATATTTGTGTGAGAGGAGAGAGTGTGTTTGTTAGAGGAGAGTGTGTGTGTGAGGAGTTTTTTGTGTGCGTGTGAGGAGAGTGTGTGTGTGAGACAGAGGAGTGTGTCTGTGTGAGAGAGCAGAGTGTATATTTGTGTGAGAGGAGAGAGTGTGTTTGAGAGGAGAGTGTGTGTGTGTGGAGTTTGTGTGTGCGTGTGAGGAGAATGTGTGTGTGAGAGAGGAGAGTGTGTGTGGGAGGGGAGTTTGTGTGTGAGAGGCAAATATGTATTTGTGTGTGTGAGAGGAATGTGTGTGTATGTGTGTGTGTGAGAGGAGTGTGTGTGTATGTGTGTGTGTGAGAGAGGAGAGTGTGTATTTGTGTGAGGGGAGAGAGTGTGTGTGTGGGAGGAGAGAGAGTGTATGTGTGTGAGAGGCAAGTATGTGTTTGTGTGTGTGAGAGGAGTGTGTGTGTACGTGTGTGTGTGAGAGGAGTGTGTGTGTATGTGTGTGTGTGAGAGAGAGGAGAGTGTGTATTTGTGAGAGAGAGGGGAGTATGTGTGTGAGAGGAGTGTTTATGTGTGTGTGTGTGAGAGGAGAGCGTGTGTGTGTGTGTGCGAGAAGACAGTGTGTGTGTGTGTGTGTGAGAGACAGGAGAGTGTGTGTGAGAGACAGGAGAGTGTGTTTGTGAGAGGTGACTGTGTGTGTGTGAGAAGAGGGTATGTGTGTGTGAGAGGAAATGTGTGTTTGTTTGTGAGGAGAGTGTGTGTTTGTGTGTGAGAGCAGATTTGTGTTTGTTTGTGAGGAGAGTGTGTGTTTGTGTGAGAGCAGATGTGTGTTTGTTTGTGAGGAGAGTGTGTGTTTGTGTGTGAGAGCAGAGGGTGTGTGTGTGTGAGAGGAGACTGTGTGAAAGAGGAGAGTGTGTATTTGTGTGAGAGAGGAGAGTGTGTGTGTGTATGAGAGGAGAGTGTGTGTGTGTATGAGAGGAGAGTGTGTGTGAGAGGAGAGTTTGTGTGTGAGAGGACAGCGTGTATGTGTGTGTGGAGAATTTGTGTGTATATGAGAGGAGAGGGTGTGTGTGCATGTGTAAGGAGAGTGCACATAGTGAGAGAGGAGAATGTGTGTGTGTATGAGAGGAGAGTGTGTGTGTGTATGAGAGGAGAGTGTGTGTGTATGAGAGGAGAGTGTGTGTGAGAGGAGAGTTTGTGTGTGAGAGGACAGCGTGTATGTGTGTGTGGAGAATTTGTGTGTATATGAGAGGAGAGGATGTGTGTGCATGTGTAAGGAGAGTGCACATAGTGAGAGAGGAGAATGTGTGTGTGTGAGAGGAAAGTGTGCGTTTGTGTGTGTGTGAGGAGAGGGCTTGTGTCAGAGAGGAGAGTGTGTTTATGTGTGAGGAGTGTGTGTGAGAGGAGAGAGTGTGTGTGTGTGAGGAGAGAGTGTGCATGTATGTGTGAGGAGAGTGTGTGCTTGTGACGACAGTGTGTGCATAGGAGGAGAGTGTGTGCATGTGGGGAGAGACTCTATGTGGGAGGAGAGAGTGTGTGTGTGTGTTAGGAGTGTGTGTGTGAGGAGTGTGTGTGTTTATGTGTGAGAGGAGATGCTGTGTGTGTGAGGGGAGAGTGTGTTTGTGAGAGGAGAGGGTGTGTTTGTTTGTGTGTGAGAGAGAAGAGTGTGTGTGTGAGGAGAGTTTGTGCGTATGTGAGAGGAGAGGTGTGTGTGTGAGTAGAGTGTCTGCACGTGGGGAGAGACTGCGTGGGAGGAGAGAATGTGTCTGTGCGTGTGTGAGGAGAGTGCATGTGTGTGTGAAGGGAGAATGTTTGTGTGTCAGGAGTGTGTGTGTGTGTGTGTGAGGGGTGTGTGTGTGTGAGAGGAGAGTGTGTGTGGGTGAGAGGAGAGCGTGTGTGCGAGAGGAGAGTGTGTGTGAGAGGAGAGTTTGTGTGTGTGTGAGAGGAGAATGTGTGTGTGTGAGGAATGTATTTGTGTGAGGGGTGTGCGTGTGTCAGAGAGGAGAGTGTGTGTGTGAGTGGAAAGTGTGTGTTTGTGAGAGGAGAGAGTGTGTGTGCATGAGAGGAGTGTGTATGTGTGAGAGGAGAGTGTGTGTGTGTGAAAGAGGAGAGTGTGTGTATGTGTGAGAGGAGAATGTGTGTGAGTGGAGAGGGTGTGTCTGTGAGAGAGGGGAGGGTGTCTGGGTGTGTGAGGAGAGAGCGTGTGTATGTGTGATAGGAGATAGTGTGTGTGTGAGAGGAGAGTGTGTGTGAGAGGAGAGTTTGTTTATGTGTGTGAGAGGAGAGTGTGTATGTGTGTGAGGAGAGGTTGTGCATGTGTGAGAAGAGAGTGTGTGTGTGTGAGTAGAGTGTCTGCATGTGGGGGAGACTGCGTGGGGGGAGAGTATGTGTGTGTGCGTATGTGAGGAGATTGCATGTGTGTGTGAAGGGAGAATGTTTGTGTGTGAGGAGTGTGTGTGTGGGAGGGGAGTATGTGTGTGAGAGGAAAGTGTGTGTGTGTGAGGAATGTGTTTGTGTGAGGGGTGTGCGTATGTCAGAGACGAGAGTGTGTGTGTGGGAGAGAGGAGAGCGTGTGTGTGAGAGGAGAGTGTGTGTGAGAGGAGAATGTGTGTGTGTGAGGAATGTGTTTGTGTGAGGGGTGTGCGTATGTCAGAGAGGAGAGTGTGTGTGTGGGAGAGAGGAGAGTGCATGTGTGTGTGAAGGGAGAATGTTTGTTTGTGAGGGGTGTGTGTGAGTGTGAGAGGGGAAAGTGTGTGTGTGGGAGAGAGGAGAGTTTGTGTGAGAGGAGAATGTGTGTGTGTGTGAGGAATGTGTTTGTGTGAGGGATGTGTGTGTGTCAGAGAGGAGAGTGTGTGTGTGAGTGGAAAGTGCGTGTTTGTGAGAGGAGAGAGTGTGTGTGCATGAGAGGAGTGTGTATGTGTGAGAGGAGAGTGTGTGTGTGTGAAAGAGGAGAGTGTGTATATGTGTGAGAGGAGAATGTGTGTGAGTGGAGAGGGTGTGTCTGTGAGAGAGGGGAGGGTGTCTGGGTGTGTGAGGAGAGAGCGTGTGTATGTGTGATAGGAGATAGTGTGTGTGTGAGAGGAGAGTGTGTGTGAGAGGAGAGTTTTTTTATGTGTTTATGTGTGAGTGTGTGTGCATGAGAGAAGTGTGTGTGTGAGAGAGGAGAGTGTGTGTGTGTGAAAGAGGAGAGTGTGTGTATGTGTGAGAGGAGAGTGTGCCTGTGTGTGTGTGAGGAGAGAGCGTGTGTGTGTGTCTGTGTGTTAGGAGAGTGTGTGTGAGTGGAGAGTGTGTGTCTGTGAGAGACGGGAGGGTGTATCTGTGTGTGTGAGGAGAGAGTGTGTGTGTGTGTGTGTTAGGAGAGTGTATGTGATAGGAGATAGTGTGGGTGTGAGAGGAGAGTTTGTGTCTGTGTGTGAGAGGAGAGTGTGTATGTGTGTGAGGAGAGTGTCTGCATGTGGGGAGAGACTCTGCGTGGGAGGAGAGAATGTGTGTGTGCGTGTGTGAGGAGAGTGCATGTGTGTGTGAAGGGAGAATGTTTGTGTGTGAGGGGTGTGTGTGTGTGTGAGGGGTGTGTGTGGGTGGGAGGGGAGTGTGTGTGTGTGAGAGGAAAGAGTGTGTGTGAGAGAGGAGACTGTGTCTGTGTGTGAGAGGAGAATGTGTGTGTGTGAGAGAGGAGTGTGTCTGTGTGTGTGGGAGGAGAGTGTGTGTGTGGGGGGAGAGTGTGTGTGTGAGAAGAAAGTGTGTGTTTGTATGTGTGTGAGAGAGAGGAGAGTGTGTATTTGTGTGAGAGGGCAGAGTGAGAGTGTGTGTGTGTGTGTGTGTGGGAATAGTGTGTTTATGTGTGAGAGGAGAGTGTGTGTGTGTGAGAGAGAGGAGTGTGTCTGTGTGAGAGAGCAGAGTGTATATTTGTGTGAGAGGAGAGAGTGTGTTTGAGAGGAGAGTGTGTGTTTGTTAGAGGAGAGTGTGTGTGAGGAGTTTGTGTGTGCGTGTGAGGAGAGTGTGTGTGTGAGAGAGGAGAGTGTGTGTGTGGGAGGGGAGTGTGTGTGTGAGAGGCAAATATGTATTTGTGTGTGTGAGAGGAGTGTGTGTGTGTGAAGTAGGAGAGTGTGTGTGTGAGGTAGGAGAGTGTGTGTGTATGTGTGTGTATGAGAGAAGAGAGTGTACTTGTGTGAGAGGAGAGTGTGTGTGTGGGAGGAGAGTGCATGTGTGAGAGGCAAGTATGTGTTTGTGTGTGTGAGAGGAGTGTGTGTGTACGTGTGTGTGTGAGGGAGGAGGGTGTGTGTGTGGGAGGAGAGTGCATGTGTGAGAGGCAAGTATGTGTTTGTGTGTGTGAGAGGAGTGTGTGTGTATGTGTGTGTGTGAGAGAGAGGAGAGTGTGTATTTGTGTGAGAGACGGGAGTATGTGTGTGAGAGGAGTGTTTATGTGTGTGTGTGAGAGGAGAGCGTGTGTGTGCGAGAAGACAGTGTGTGTGTGTGTGAGAGACAGGAGAGTGTGTGAGAGACAGGAGAGTTTGTTTGTGAGAGGTTACTGTGTGTGTGAGAGGAGAGTGTGTGTGTGTGAGAGGAGAGTGTGTGAGAAGAGGAGAGTGAGTGTGTGAAGTAGGAGAGTTTGTGTGTGAGGTAGGAGAGTGTGTGTGTGAGGTAGGAGAGTGTGTGTGTGAGGTAGGAGAGTCTGTGCGTGAAGTAGGAGAGTATGTGTGTGAAGTAGGAGAGTTTGTGTGTGAGGTAGGAGAGTGTGTGTGTGAGGTAGGAGAGTGTGTGTGTGAAGTAGGAGAGCGTGAAGTAGGAGAGTGTGTGTGTGAGGTAGGAGAGTGTGTGTGTGAAGTAGGAGAGCGTGAAGTAGGAGAGTGTGTGTGTGAAGTAGGAGAGTGTGTGTGTGAGGTAGGAGAGTGTGTGTGTGAGGTAGGGGAGTGTGTGTGTGAGGTAGGAGAGTGTGTGTGTGAAGTAGGAGAGTGTGTGTGTGAAGTAGGAGAGTGTGTGTGTGAAGTAGGAGAGTGTGTGTGTGAAGTAGGAGAGTGTGTGTGTGAAGTAGGAGAGTGTGTGTGCGGTAGGAGAGTGTGTGTGAGGTAGGAGAGTGTGTGTGCGGTAGGAGAGTGTGTGTGTGTGCGGTAGGAGAGTGTGTGTGTGTGAGATAGGTGAGAGTGTGTGTGTATGTGAGATAGGAGAGGTTGTGTTGATGTGAGATAGGAGAGAGTGTGTGTGAGATAGGAGAGTGTCTGTGTGTGTGAGATAGGAGAGCATGTGTGTGTTTGAGGTAGGAGAGTGTGTGTGTTTATGTGAGATAGGAGAATGTGTGTGCGTGTAGGATAGGAGAGTGTTTTAGTGTGAGGTAGGAGAGTGTGTGTGCAGTAGGAGAGTGTGTGTGTGAGGTAGGAGAGCGCGTGTGTGAAGTAGGAGAGTGTGTGTGTGAGGTAGGAGAGTGTGTGCGTGAAGTAGGAGAGTGTGTGTGTGAAGTAGGAGAGTGTGTGTGTGAAGTAGGAGAGTGTGTGTGTGAAGTAGGAGAGTGTGTGTGTGAAGTAGGAGAGTGTGTGTGTGAAGTAGGAGAGTGTGTGTGTAAGGTAGGAGAGTCTGTGCGTGAAGTAGGAGAGTGTGTGTGTGAAGTAGGAGAGTGCGTGTGTGAAGTAGGAGAGTCTGTGTGTGAGGTAGGAGAGTGTGTGTGTGAGGTAGGAGAGTGTGTGTGTGAGGTAGGAGAGTGTGTGTGTGAAGTAGGAGAGTGTGTGTGTGAGGTAGGAGAGTGTGTGCGTGAAGTAGGAGAGTGTGTGCGTGAGGTAGGAGAGTGTGTGTGTGAGGTAGGAGAGTGTGTGTGTGAGGTAGGAGAGTGTGTGTGTGAGGTAGGAGAGTGTGTGTGTGAAGTAGGAGAGTGTGTGTGTGAGGTAGGAGAGTGTGTGTGTGAGGTAGGAGAGTGTGTGTGTGAAGTAGGAGAGTGTGTGTGTGAGGAAGGAGAGTGTGTGCGTGAGGTAGGAGAGTGTGTGTGTGAAGTAGGAGAGTGTGTGTGTGAGGAAGGAGAGTGTGTGCGTGAGGTAGGAGAGTGTGTGTGTGAAGTAGGAGAGTGTGTGCGTGAAGTAGGAGAGTGTGTGTGTGAAGTAGGAGAGTGTGTGTGTGAAGTAGGAGAGTGTGTGTGTGAGGTAGGAGAGTGTGTGTATGAAGTAGGAGAGTGTGTGTGTGAAGTAGGAGAGTGTGTGTGTGAGGTAGGGGAGTGTGTGTGTGTGGTAGGAGAGTGTGTGTGTGTGCAGTAGGAGAGTGTGTGTGAGATAGGAGAGTGTGCGTGTGTGTGTGAGGTAGGAGAGTGTGTGTGTGAAGTAGGAGAGTGTGTGTGTGAGGAAGGAGAGTGTGTGCGTGAGGTAGGAGAGTGTGTGTGTGAAGTAGGAGAGTGTGTGTGTGAAGTAGGAGAGTGTGTGTGTGAGGTAGGAGAGTGTGTGTATGAAGTAGGAGAGTGTGTGTGTGAAGTAGGAGAGTGTGTGTGTGAGGTAGGGGAGTGTGTGTGTGTGGTAGGAGAGTGTGTGTGTGTGCGGTAGGAGAGTGTGTGTGTGTGCGGTAGGAGAGTGTGTGTGAGGTAGGAGAGTGTGTGTGAGGTAGGAGAGTGTATGTGTGCGGTAGGAGAGTGTGTGTGTGTGCAGTAGGAGAGTGTGTGTGAGGTAGGAGAGTGTGTGTGAGGTAGGAGAGTGTGTGTGTGCGGTAGGAGAGTGTGTGTGTGCGCGGTAGGAGAGTGTGTGTGCGGTAGGAGAGTGTGTGTGTATGGTAGGAGAGTGTGTGTGTGCGGTAGAAGAGTGTGTGTGAGGTAGGAGAGTGTGTGTGAGGTAGGAGAGTGTGTGTGTGCGGTAGGAGAGTGTGTGTGTGCGCGGTAGGAGAGTGTGTGTGCGGTAGGAGAGTGTGTGTGTACGGTAGGAGAGTGTGTGTGTGCGGTAGAAGAGTGTGTGTGAGGTAGGGGAGTGTGTGTGAGGAAGGGGAGAGTATTTGTGTCTGTGTGATAGGAGAGTGTGTGTTTTTGTTTGAGTTGAGGGGAGTGTGTGTGTGTGTGGAAAGTGTGTGTATATGTGTGGGGAGATGTTGTATGTTTGTGTGTGAGGAGACTGTGTAAGTTTGTGTGTGAGGAGTGTGTGCATGTGTGAGGAGAGTGCTTGTGTGTGTGAGGAGTGTGTGAAAGGAGAGTGTGAGAGAGGGGAGTGTGTGTGAGTGAGAGGAGAGTGTGTGTGTGAGAGGAAAGCATGTGTTTTTGTGTTTGAGAGGAGAGTGTGTGTGTTTGTGTGAATGTGTGAGAGAGGAGAGTGTGTGTGTTTGTGTGAATGTGTGAGAGAGGAGAATGTGTGTGTGTGGAGAGTGAATGTATATGTGAGAGAGGGGCGTGTGTATGAGAGAGAGGAGTGTGTGTGTGTGTGAGTGTGTTAGAGAGAGGAGAGTGTGTGTGTGTGTGTGGAGAGAGTGTGCATGTAAGTGTGAGGAGAATGCGTGCATGTGATGACAGCGTGTGCGTAGGAGGAGAGAATGTGTGTGAATGTGTGAGAGGACAGTGTGTGTGTATGTGTGTGAGATAGAGGAGAGTGTGTGTGTGTGAGAGGAGAGTGTGTGTGTGTGTGTGTGTGTGTGTGAGAGGAGAGTATGTGTGTGTGAGAGGACAGTGTGTACGTGTGAGAGGAGAGTGTGTGCATGTGAGAGAGAGGAGAGTGTGTGTCTGTGTGAAAGAGGAGAGTGCGTCTTTGTGTGAGAGAGGAGAGTGTGTGTGTGAGAGAAGAGTGTGTGTGAGAGGAGAGTGTGTGTGTGTATGTGAGAGAGGAGAGTGTGTGTGAGAGAGGAAAGTGTGTGTGTGAGGGGAATGTGTATGTGTGAGGAGTGTGTGGTTGAGAAGTGTGTGTGAGGAGTGAGTGTGTGTGTGTTTGTGAGATGAAGGTGTGAGTGTGGGAGGAGAGTGTGTATGTTTGTGCATGAGGCGTGCGTGTGTGTGTTAGGAGAGTGTGTGGGAGCGCAGAATGTGTGTGTGAGATGAGAGTGTGTGCGTGTCAGGAGAGTGTGTGTGTTAGAGGAGAGTCTGTGCGTGTGAGAGAGAGGGTAGTGTGTGTTTGTGTGAGAGAGGAGAGTGTGTGTTTGTGTGAGAGAGGAGAGTGTGTGTTTATGTAAGAGAGGAGAGTGTGTTTGTGTGAGGAGAGTTTGTGTGTGTGAGAGAGGAGTGTGTGAGAGGAGAGTGTGTGTGTGTGAGAGTATAATGTGTATGTGTGTGAGGTGAGAGTGTGTGTGTGTCAGGAGAGTGTGTTTGTTAGAGGAGAGTGTCTGCTTGTGAGAGAGAGGGTAGTGTGTGTTTGTGTGAGAGAGGAGAGTGCGTGTGTGTGAGGAGAGTTTGTGTGTGTGTTAGAGGGGGGGAGTGTGTGCGTGTGGGAGGAGAGTATGTGCGTGTGAGGGGAGAGTATGTGCGTGTGAGAGAGGAGACTGTGTGTGTGAAAGAGGAGTGTGTGGGTGTGTGTGAGTGGAGAGTGTGTGTGTGAGAGGAGAGTGTGTGTGTGTGTGAGAGGAGAGTGTGTGTGAGAGGATAATGTGTGTTAGTGGTATGAGAAGAGAGTGTGTGTGTATGTGTGAGGCGTGTGTGTTTGAGAAGTGTGTGTGAGGTGAGTGTGTGTTTGTGAGGAGAGTGTGTGTGTGTGAAGAAAGTGTGTGTTTGGAGAGGTGTGCATGTGCAGGGAGAGTGTGCATGTGCAGGGAGAGTGTGCATGTGCAGGGAGAGTGTGCATGTGAGGGGAGAGTGTGCGTGTGAAAGAGGAGAGTGTGTGTGGGTGGGAGGAGAGTGTGTGTGTGAGAGAATTAAGTGTGCATTTTTGTGTGTGTGTGAGATAGGAGAGTGTGTGTGTGAGAGATAGGAGAGTGTGTGGGTGTGTAAGATAGGAGAGTGTGTGTATGTGAGAGATAGGAGAGAGTGTGTGTGTGAGATAGGAGAGTGTGTGTGTGTGAGATAGGAGATGGTGTGTTCTTGTTTGTGTGAGAGATAGGAGAGATTGTGTGTGTGTATGTGTGAGATAGGAGAGTGTGTGAGTGTGTGTGCGATAGGAGTGTGTATGTATATGTGAGATAGGAGAGTGTGTGTGTTTATATGTCTGAGATAGGACAGTGTGTGTCTGTGAGATAGGAGAGTGTGTGTGTGAGATAAGAGACTGTGTGTTTGTGTGAGATAGGAGAGTATGTGTGCATGTGCATGAGATAGGATACTGTGCGTGTGAGCGTGAAAAGGAGTGTGTGTTTTTGTGTGTGAGAGATAGGAGAGTGTGTGTGTGTGAGGTGGGAGTGTGTGTGTGTGAGATAGGAGACTGTGTGTGTGAGAGAGATAGGAGAGTGTGTGTGTGTTTGAGGTAGGAGGGTGTGTGTGAGGCGAGAGAGTGTTTGTGTTTGTGAGGAAGGAGAGTGTGTGTGTGAAGTAGGAGAGTGAGTGTGCGTGTGAGGTAGGAGAGTGTGTGTTTTTGTGCATGTGAGATAGGAGAGAGTGTGAGTGTATATGTGTGAGATAGGAGAATGTGTGTGTGTGTGAGATAGGAGAGTGTGTTTTTGTGCATGTGAGATAGGAGAGAGTGTGTGTGTGAGATAGGAGAGAGTGTGTGTGTGTGTGTGAGATAGGAGAATGTGTGTGTGTGTGTGAGGTAGGAGAGTGTGTGTTTGTGTGAGATAGGAGAGTTTTTGTGCATGTGAGAGATCGGAGAGAGTGTGCATTTGTGTGAGTTGGGAGAGTGTGTGTTTTTGTGAGACAGGAGAGTGTGTGTGAGATAGGAGAGTGTGTGTATGTGTGAAGAAAGAATATGTGTGTGTTTGTTCGTGTGTGTCTGTGAGAGAGTTTGGTGTATGTGTGTGTGTGTGTTTGAGGAGAGTGTTTGTGAGTTAGGGGAGTGTGTGAGAGAGGGGAGCGTCTGATAGTGTGTATGTTTGAGAGGGAGAGTGTGTGTATGTGTGAGAGAGTTAAGTGTGTGTTTTTGTGTGTGTGTGAGATAGGAGAGTCTGTGTGTGAGAGACATAGAACAGTGTGTGTTTGTGTGTGTGTGTGAGAGGAGAGTCTGTCTGTGTGTGTGCATGTTTGAGGGGAGTGTATGCATGTCTGTGTGTGTGTGAGAGCGCGTCTGGGGGTGAGTATGTGTGAGAGGGGTATGTGTGTGTTTTTGTTTGTGTGTGAGTTGGAGAGTGTGTATGTGTGAGATAGGAGGGTGTTTGTGTGTGTGAGATAGGAGGGTGTGTGTGTGTGTGAGGTAGCAGAGTGTGTGTATGTGTGTGAGGTAGGAGGTTGTGTGTGTGAGTTAGGAGGGTTTGTTTGGGTGTGTGTGAGATAGGAGGTGGTGTGTGTGTTTGAGGTAGGAGAGTCTGTATGTGTGTGAGAGGTAAGTGTGTGTTTGTGTGCCTGTTTGAGGGGAGATTGTGTGTGTGTGAGAGAGAGCATCTGAGGGTGAGCATGTGTGAGAGGGTGATGTGTGTGTTTTTGTCTGTGCGAGTCAGATAGGAGAGTGTGTGTGTATGTGTGAGATAGGAAGGTGTGTGTGTGTGTGAGGCAGGAGAGTGTGTGTGTGTGTCTGTGAGAAGTAGGAGAGTGAGTGAGTGTTTGTGTAAGTTAGGAGATTGTGTGTGTGAGATAGAAGAGTGTGTGTGTGTGAGATAGGAGAGCATGTGAGTGTGAGGGTAGAATGTGTGTGTGTTTGCGTGCATGTCTGTGAGAGAGTTAAGTGTGTGTGTGTTTGAGGAGAGTGTGTGTGTGAGAGAGGGCGGAGCGTCTGAAAATGTGCATGTGTGTGAGGGAGAGTGTGGGCGTGTGTGAGATAGGAGAGTGTGTGCGTGATAGATTGGAGAGTGTGTGTGAGATCGAAGAGTGTGTGTGTGTGAGAGATTGAGGACTGTATGTGTGAGATTGGAAAGTGTGTGTGTGTGAGGTAGCAGAGTGTGTGTGTGAGGTAGCGGAGTGTGTGTGTGTTTGAGGTAGGAGAGTGTGTGTGTTTGAAGTAGGAGAGTGAATATTTGAGAGGGGAGAGCGTGTGCGCCTGTGTGATAGGAGAGTGTGTGTTTATTTGTGTGTCTGAGGGGAGAGTGTGTGTGTGAGAGATGTAAGTGTGTTTGTGTGCGTGTTTGATTGAAGTGTGTGTGTGAGAGAGAGAGCGTCTGAGGGTGAGTATGTGTGAGAGGGAGATGTGTGAGTTTTTGTCTGTGTGTGTGAGATAGGAGAGTGTCTGTGTGTGTGAGATAGGAGGCTGTGTGTGTGTTTGAGGTAGGAGAGTCTGTTTGTATGTGAGATAGGAGAGTGTGTGTTTCTGTGTGTGTGAGATGGGAGAGTGTGTGTGTATGTGTGATACGAGAGTGTGCATGTGTGTGGGTGAGGTAGGAGTGTGTGTGAGTGTGAAGTAGGAGAGTGTGTGCGTATGTGTGATACGAGAGTGTGCATGTGTGAGGTAGGAGAGTGTGTGTGTGTGTTTGAGGTGGGAGAGTATGTGTTAGAGAGGGGAGAGTGAATATTTTAGAGGGGAGTGTATGAGTTTGAGAGGGGAGAGTGTGTGTGTCTGTGTGATAGGAGGTTCTGTGTTTGTGTGTGAGTGTAAGAGGACAGTGTGTGTGTGAGAGGAGAGTGTGTCCGTGATAGATTGGAGAGTGTGTGTGAGGTCAGAGAGTGTGTGTGTGAGAGATTGGAGAGTGTGTGTTTGTGTGAGATTGGAGAGTTTGTATGTGTGAGGTAGGAGAGAGTGTGTGTGAGATAGGAGAGTGTGTGTGTTTGAAGTAGGAGAGTAAATATTTGAGAGGGGAGAGTGTGTGCATCTGTGTAATAGGGGAGTGTGTGTTTATGTGTGTGTCTGAGGGGATATGTGTGTGAGAGGGAGAGTGTGTGTGTGAGAGATGTAAGTGTGTTTGTGTGCGTGTTTGAGTGGAGTGTGTGTGTGAGAGAGAGAGAGTGTCCAAGGGTGAGTATGTGTGAGAAGGAGATGTGTGTGTTTTTGTCTGTGTGTGTGAGAGGAGAATGTGTGTGTGTGTGTATGAGGGGAGAGTGTGTGTGCGTGTGAGAGAGAGAGTCTGGGGGTGAGTTTGTGTGAGAGGGAGATGTGTGTGTTTTTGTGTGTGTGTGAGTTGGAGAGTGTGTGTTTGTGAGGTAGGAGGATGTGTGTGTGTGCGTGAGAGGTAGGAGGGTGTGTGTGTGTGTGAGATGTAGGAGGTTGTGTGTATGTGTGAGTTGGAGGCTGTGTGTGTGTAAGAGGTAGGAGGGTATGTGTGTGTGAGAGGTAGGAGGTTGTGTGTGTGAGAGGTAGGAGGTTGTGTGTGTGTGAGAGGTAGGAGGTTGTGTGTGTGTGAGGTGGGAGGGTGTGTGTGTGTGACGTAACAGAGTGTGTGTGTGTTTGAGGTAGGAGAGTCTGTTTGTGTGTGAGACAGTAGAGTGTGTGTTTTTGTGTGTGTGAGATGGGACAGAGTGTGTGTGCTAGAATCTAGCGGGGGGAGTGTGAGTTTGAGAGGGGAGAGCGTGTGTGTCTGTGTGATAGGAGAGTGTGTGTGTCTGTGTGTGGAGGGGAGAGTGTGTGTGTGGAGGGGAAAGGAGAGTGTGTATGTGTGAGAGAGGTAAGTGTGTGTTTGTGTGTGCGTGATAGATTGGAGAGTGTGTGTGAGATCAGAGAGTGTGTGTGTGAGAGAGATTGGAGAGTGTGTGTTTGTGTGAGATTGGAGAGTGTGTTTGTGTAGGATAGGAGAGTTTGTGTGTGTGAGGTAGGAGAGTGTGTGTGTTTGAAGTAGGAAAGTAAATATTTGAGGAGAGAGTGTGCGTCTGTGTGATAGGAGAGTGTGTGTTTATGTGTGTGTCTGAGGGGATATGTGTGTGAGAGGGAGAGTGTGTGTGTGAGAGATGTAAGTGTGTATTTGTGTGCGTGTTTGAGTGGAGTGTGTGTGTGTGAGAGAGAGCGTCCGAGGGTGAGTATGTGTGAGAGGGAGATGTGTGTGTTTTTGTCTGTGTGTGTGAGATAGGAGGCTGTGTGTGTGTTTGAGGTAGGAGGGCGTGTGTGTGTGAGGCAAGAGACTGTTTGTGTTTGTGAGGAAGGAGAGTGTGTGTGTGTGAAGTAGGAGAGTGAGTGTGTGTGTGAGATAGGAGAGTGTGTGTGTGTGAGATAGGAGAGTGTGTGTGTGTGAGATCAGAGAGTGTATGTGTGTATGTGAGAGATTGGAGAGTGTGCGTTTGTGTGAGATAGGAGACTGTGTGTATGTGTGAGGGAAGAATGTGTGTGTGTTTGTTTGTGTGTGTCTGTGAGAGAGTTTAGTGTGTGTGTGTGTTTGAGGAGAGTGTGTGTGTGTATGTGTGTGAGAGCTAGGGGAGTGTGTGAGAGAGGGGAGCATCTGATAGTGTGTATGTTTGAGAGGGAGCATGTGTGTATGTGTGAGAGAGTTAAGTGTGTGTTTCTGTGTGTATGTGAGAGGAGAGTGTGTGTGAGAAGGAGAGTGTGTGTGAGAGCTAAGTGTGTCGTTGTCTGTATGTGAGAGGAGAGTGTGTGAGAGAGGCAAGTGTGTGCTTGTGTGTGTGTGAGAGGAGAGTCTGTCTGTGTGTGTCTGTGTGTGTGAGAGAGCATCTGGGGGTGAGTATGTGTGAGAGGGATATGTATGTGTTTTTGTGTGTATGAGAGAGCGTCTGGGGGTGAGTATGTATGAGAGGGATATGTGTGTGTTTTTTATTGTGTGTTTGATTTGGAGAGTGTATATGTGCGAGATAGGACGGTGTGAGTATGTGTGTGAGGTAGGAGGGTGTGCGTATGTGTGAGGTAGGAGGGAGTGTGTGTGCGTGTGTGAGGTAGGAGAGTGTGTGTGCGTTTGAGGTAGGAGAGTCTCTTTGTGAGATAGGAGAGTGTGCGGTTTTGTTTGTATGTAATATAGGAGAGAGTGTGTATGTGTATGTGTGAGAAAGGTGACATGTGTGTTTTTGTCTTTGTGAGTGAGATAGGAGAGTGTGTGTGTATGTGTGACTTTGGAGGGTATATGTGTGTGCGAGGTGTGTGTAGGAGGCCGGGTGTGTGTGTGTGAGTGGCAGGAGAGTGTGTGTGTTTGTGTGAGATAGGAGAGAGAGTGTGTGTGTGTAAGATAGGAGAATGTGTGTGAGATAGGAGAGTGTGTGTGGGTGTGTGTGAGCTAGGGCAGTGTGTGAGAGAGGGGAGCGTCTGAGAGTGTGTATGTGTGAGAGAGATAAGTGTGTGTTTTTATGTGTGTGAGAGATAGGAGAGTGTGAAATTGTGTGAGATAGGAGAATGTGTGTGAGGTAGGAGAATGTGTGTGTGTTTGAGGTAGGAAAGTGTGTGTTAGAGAGGGGAGAGTGAATATTTGAGAGGGGAGAGTATGTGTGTCTGTATGATAGGAGAGTGTGTGTGTCTGTGTGTGTGAGGGGAGGGTCTGTGTTTATGTGTGTATGGAGGGGAGTGTGTGTGTGTGTATGTGAGAAGAGATTGTGTGTGTGAGAGCGAGATTGTGTGTGTGAGAGAGGTAAGTTTGTGTTTGTGTGAGAGCAGAGTCTGTGTGTGTGTGTGTTTGTGAGAGGTAGGAGGTTGTGTGTGTGTGCATGAGGTAGAAGGGTGTGTGAGGTAGGAGAGTATGTGTGTGTGTTTGAGGTAGGAGAGTCTGTTTGTGTGTGAGATAGGAGAGTGTGTGTTTTTGAGTATGTGCAAGATGGGAGAGAGTGTGCGTGTGAGAGATAGGAGAGTGTGTGTGTGAGATAGGAGAGTGTGTGTGAGATAGCAGAGAGTGTGTGTGTGTGAGGGGAGAATGTGCGTGTGCTTGTGAGAGTGTTAAGTGTGTGTGTGTGTTTGAGGAGAGATTGTGTGTGCATGTGTGTGTGAGAGAGGGGAGCATCTGAGAGTGTACATGTGTGAGAGGGAGAGAGTGTGTGTGTGAGAGAGTTAAGTGTCTGTTTTTATGTGTGTGTGAGATAGGAGAGAGTGTGTGTGAGTTTGTGTGTGTGAGGTAGGAGAGTGTGTGTGTGAGGTAGGAGAGTGTGTGTGTGAGCTAGGAAAGTGTGTGTGTGAGGTAGGAGAGTGTGTGTATGTATGAGATAGGAGAGAGTGTGTGTGCGTGTGTGAGATAATAGAGTGTGTGTGAGAAAGGAGAGAGTGTGTGTGTGAGGTAGGGGAGCATGTGTGTTTGTGTGTGAGGTAGGAGAGTGTGTGTGAGGTAGGAGAGTGTGTGTGAGGTAGGAGAGTGTGTGTGCGGTAGGAGAGTGTGTGTGTGCGCGGTAGGAGAGTGTGTGTGCGGTAGGAGAGTGTGTGTGTGCAGTAGGAGAGTGTGTGTGTGTGCGGTAGGAGAGTGTGTGTGAGGTAGGGGAGTGTGTGTGCATGAGAGATAACAGAGTGTGTGTTTGTGTGAGATAGGAGAGTGTGCATGTGTGTTTGAGGTAGGAGAGTGTGTGTGAGGAAGGGGAGAGTATTTGTGTCTGTGTGATAGGAGAGTGTGTGTTTTTGTTTGAGTTGAGGGGAGTGTGTGTGTGAGGAAAGTCTGTGTATATGTGTGAGGAGATGTTGTATGTTTGTGTGTGAGGAGACTGTGTAAGTTTGTGTGTGAGGAGTGTGTGCGTGTGTGAGGAGAGTGCGTGTGTGTGTGAGGAGTGTGTGAGAGGAGAGTGTGAGAGAGGGGAGTGTGTGTGAGTGAGAGGAGAGTGTGTGTGTGAGAGGAACGCATGTGTTTTTGTGTTTGAGAGGAGAGTGTGTGTGTTTGTGTGAATGTGTGAGAGAGGAGAGTGTGTGTGTTTGTGTGAATGTGTGAGAGAGGAGAATGTGTGTGTGTGGAGAGTGAATATATATGTGAGAGAGGGGCGTGTGTATGAGAGAGAGGAGTGTGTGTGTGTGTGTGTGTGTGAGTGTGTTAGAGAGAGGAGTGTGTGTGTGTGTGGAGAGTGTGTGTATATATGAGGAGAGTGTGTGTGTGTGTGTGTGGAGAGAGTGTGCATGTAAGTGTGAGGAGAATGCGTGCGTGTGATGACAGTGTGTGCGTAGGAGGAGAGTGTGTGCGTGGAAGGAGAGAATATGTGTGAATGTGTGAGAGGACAGTGTGTGTGTGTGTGAGATAGAGGAGAGTGTGTGTGTGTGAGAGGAGAGTGTGTGTATGTGTGTGTGAGAGGAGAGTATGTGTGTGTGAGAGGACAGTGTGTACGTGTGAGAGGAGAGTGTGTGCGTGTGAGAGAGAGGAGAGTGTATGTCTGTGTGAAAGAGGAGAGTGCGTCTTTGTGTGAGAGAGGAGAGTGTGTGTGTGAGAGGAGAGTGTGTGTGAGAGGAGAGTGTGTGTGTATGTGTGAGAAGAGAGTGTGTGTGAGAGAGGAAAGTGTGTGTGTGTGAGGGGAATGTGTATGTGTGAGGAGTGTGTGGTTGAGAAGTGTGTGAGGAGTGAGTGTGTGTGTGTTTGTGAGATGAAGGTGTGAGTGTTGGAGGAGAGTGTGTGTGAGGAGAATGAGTATGTTTGTGCATGAGGCGTGTGTGTGTGTGTGTTAGGAGAGTGTGTGTGAGCGCAGAATGTGTGTGTGAGGTGAGATTGTGTGTGTGTCAGGAGAGTGTGTGTGTTAGAGGAGAGTCTGTGCGTGTGAGAGAGAGGGTAGTGTGTGTTTGTGTGAGAGAGGAGTGTGTGAGAGGAGAGTGTGTGTGTGTGAGAGTATAATGTGTATGTGTGTGAGGTGAGAGTGTGTGTGTGTCAGGAGAGTGTGTTTGTTAGAGGAGAGTGTCTGCTTGTGAGAGAGAGGGTAGTGTGTGTTTGTGTGAGAGAGGAGAGTGCGTGTGTGAGGACAGTTTGTGTGTGTGTGAGAGGGGGAGTGTGTGCGTGTGAGAGGAGAGTATGTTCGTGTGAGAGAGGAGACTGTGTGTGTGAAAGAGAAGTGTGTGGGTGTGTGTGAGTGGAGAGTGTGTGTGAGAGGAGAGTGTGTGTGTGTGTGTGAGGAGAGTGTGTGTGAGAGGATAATGTGTGTTAGTGGTATGAGAAGAGAGTGTGTGTGTATGTGTGAGGCGTGTGTGTTTGAGAAGTGTATGTGAGGTGAGTGTGTGTTTGTGAGGAGAGTGTGTGTGTGTTAGGAGAGAGTGTGTATGAGAGCAGAGTGTGTGTTTGTGTGTGTTTGAGTTAGAGAGGAGAGTGTGTGTGTGTATGTGAGGAGAGTGTGTGTGTGAAGAAAGTGTGTGTTTGGAGAGGTGTGCATGTGCAGGGAGAGTGTGCATGTGCAGGGAGAGTGTGCATGTGCAGGGAGAGTGTGCATGTGCAGGGAGAGTGTGCGTGTGAGGGGAGAGTGTGCATGTGAAAGAGGAGAGTGTGTGTGGGTGGGAGGAGAGTGTGTGTGTGTGTGTGAGAGAGTTAAGTGTGCATTTTTGTGTGTGTGTGAGATAGGAGAGTGTGTGTGTGAGAGATAGGAGAGTGTGTGGGTGTGTAAGATAGGAGAGTGTGTGTATGTGAGAGATAGGAGATGGTGTGTTCTTGTTTGTGTGAGAGATAGGAGAGTTTGTGTGTGTGTATGTGTGAGATAGGAGAGTGTGTGTGTTTATATGTGTGAGATAGGACAGTGTGTGTGTGTGTGATAGGAGAGTATGTGTGTGAGATAAGAGACTGTGTGTTTGTGTGAGATAGGAGAGTATGTGTGCATGTGCGTGAGATAGGATACTGTGTGTGTGAGCGTGAAAAGGAGTGTGTGTTTTTGTGTGTGAGAGATAGGAGAGTGTGTGTGTTTTTGAGGTTGGAGAGCCAGTTTGTGTGTGTGTGTGTGAGGTGGGAGAGTGTGTGTGTGAGATAGGAGACTGTGTGTGTGTGAGAGATAGGAGAGTGTGTGTGTGTTTGAGGTTGGAGAGCCAGTTTGTGTGTGAGAGATACGAGAGTGTGTGTGTGTGAGGTGGGAGAGTGTGTGTGTGTGAGAGATAGGAGAGTGTGTGTGTGAGATAGGAGACTGTGTGTGTGTGAGAGATAGGAGAGTGTGTGTGTGAGGTGGGAGGGTGTGTGTGTGAGATAGGAGACTGTGTGTGTGTGAGATATAGGAGAGTGTGTGTGTGTTTGAGGTAGGAGGGTGTGTGTGTGAGGCAAGAGAGTGTTTGTGTTTGTGAGGAAGGAGAGTGTGTGTGTGAAGTAGGAGAGTGAGTGTGCGTGTGAGGTAGGAGAGTGTGTGTTTTTGTGCATGTGAGATAGGAGAGAGTGTGAGTGTATATGTGTGAGATAGGAGAATGTGTGTGTGTGTGAGATAGGAGAGTGTGTTTTTGTGCATGTGAGATAGGAGAGAGTGTGTGTGTGAGATAGGAGAGAGTGTATGTGTGTGTGAGATAGGAGAATGTGTGTTTGTGTGAGATAGGAGAGTTTTTGTGCATGTGAGATAGGAGAGAGTGTGTGTGTGTGTGAGATAGGAGAATGTGTGTTTGTGTGAGATAGGAGAGTTTTTGTGCATGTGAGAGATCGGAGAGACTGTGCATTTGTGTGAGTTGGGAGAGTGTGTGTTTTTGTGAGACAGGAGAGTGTGTGTATGTGTGAGGGAAGAATATGTGTGTGTTTGTTTATGTGTGTCTGTGAGAGAGTTTGGTGTATGTGTGTGTGTGTGTTTGAGGAGAGTGTTTGTGAGTTAGGGGAGTGTGTGAGAGAGGGGAGCGTCTGATAGTGTGTATGTTTGAGAGGGAGAGTGTGTGTATGTGTGAGAGAGTTAAGTGTGTGTTTTTGTGTGTGTGTGAAATAGGAGAGTCTGTGTGTGAGAGAGATAGAACAGTGTGTGTTTGTGTGTGTGTGTGAGAGGAGAGTCTGTCTGTGTGTGTGCATGTTTGAGGGGAGTGTATGCATGTCTGTGTGTGTGTGAGAGTGCGTCTGGGGGTGAGTATGTGTGAGAGGGATATGTGTGTGTTTTTGTTTGTGTGTGAGTTGGAGAGTGTGTATGTGTGAGATAGGAGGGTGTTTGTGTGTGTGAGGTAGCAGAGTGTGTGTATGTGTGTGAGGTAGGAGGTTGTGTGTGTGAGGTAGGAGGGTTTGTTTGGGTGTGTGTGAGATAGGAGGTGGTGTGTGTGTTTGAGGTAGGAGAGTCTGTATGTGTGTGAGAGGTAAGTGTGTGTTTGTGTGCCTGTTTGAGGGGAAAGTGTGTGTGAGAGAGAGAGCATCTGAGGGTGAGCATGTGTGAGAGGGTGAGCATGTGTGTGTTTTTGTCTGTGCGAGTCAGATAGGAGAGTGTGTGTGTATGTGTGAGATAGGAAGGTGTGTGTGTGTGTGTGAGAAGTAGGAGAGTGAGTGAGTGTTTGTGTAAGTTAGGAGATTGTGTGTGTGAGATAGGAGAGCATGTGAGTGTGAGGGTAGAATGTGTGTGTGTTTGCGTGCATGTCTGTGAGAGAGTTAAGTGTGTGTGTGTTTGAGGAGAGTGTGTGTGTGAGAGAGGGTGGAGCGGCTGAAAATGTGCATGTGTGTGAGGGAGAGTGTGGGCGTGTGTGAGATAGGAGAGTGTGTACGTCATAGATCGGAGAGTGTGTGTGAGATCAAAGAGTGTGTGTGTGAGAGATTGAAGACTGTATGTGTGAGATTGGAAAGTGTGTGTGTGTGAGGTAGCAGAGTGTGTGTGTTTGAAGCAGGAGAGTAAATATTTGAGAGGGGAGAACGTGTGCATCTGTGTGATAGGGGAGTGTGTGTTTATGCGTGTGTCTGAGGGGATATGTGTGTGAGAGGGAGAGTGTGTGTGTGAGAGATGTAAGTGTGTGTTTGTGTGTGCGTGATAGATTGGAGAGTGTGTGTGAGATCAGAGAGTGTGTGTGTGAGAGAGATTGGAGAGTGTGTGTTTGTGTGAGATAGGAGAGTGTGTGTTTGTGTAGGATAGGAGAGTTTGTGTGTTTGAAGTAGGAAAGTAAATATTTGAGGAGTGTGCGTCTGTGTGATAGGAGAGTGTGTGTTTATATGTGTGTCTGAGGGGATATGTGTGTGAGAGGGAGAGTGTGTGTGTGAGAGATGTAAGTGTGTATTTGTGTGCGTGTTTGAGTGGAGTGTGTGTGTGAGAGAGAGAGAGAGAGCGTCCAAGAGTGAGTATGTGTGAGAGGGAGATGTGTGTGTTTTTGTCTGTGTGAGATAGGAGACTGTGTGTGTGTTTGAGGTAGGAGGGTGTGTGTGTGAGGCAAGAGGCTGTTTGTGTTTCTGAGGAAGGAGAGTGTGTGTGTGTGAAGTAGGAGAGTGAGTGTGTGTGTTTGAGGTAGGAGAGTCTGATTGTGTGTGAGATAGGAGAGTGTGTGTTTTTGTGCATGTGAGATAGGAGAGAGTGTGAGTGTGTATGTGTGAGATAGGAGAATGTGTGTGTGTATGAGATAGGAGAGTGTGTGTGTGTGAGATCAGAGAGTGTATGTGTGTATGTGAGAGATTGGAGAGTGTGCGTTTGTGTGAGATAGGAGACTGTGTGTATGTGTGAGGGAAGAATGTGCGTGTGTTTGTTTGTGTGTGTCTGTGAGAGAGTTTAGTGTGTGTGTGTGTTTGAGGAGAGTCTGTTTGTATGTGTGTGAGAGCTAGGGGAGTGTGTGAGAGAGGGGAGCATCTGATAGTGTGTATGTTTGAGAGGGAGCGTGTGTGTATGTATGAGAGAGTTAAGTGTGTGTTTTCGTGTGTGTGTGAGATAGGAGAGTGTGTGTGTGAGGTAGGAAAGTGTGTGTGTGTTTGAGGTAGGAGAGTGTGTGTTAGAGAGGGGAGAGTGAGTATTTGAGAGGGGAGAGTGTGAGTTTGAGAAGGGAGAGTGTGCGTTTCTGTATGATAGGAGAGTGTGTTTGTGTGAGTGTGTGAGGGGAGACTGTGTGTTTATGTGTGTGTGGAGGGTAGTGTGTGTGTGAGAGGAGAGTGTGTGTGAGAAGGAGAGTGTGTGTGTGAGAGCTAAGTGTGTCATTGTCTGTATGTGAGAGGAGAGTGTGTGAGAGATGCAAGTGTGTGCTTGTGTGTGTGTGAGAGGAGAGTCTGTCTGTGTGTGTCTGTGTGTGTGAGAGAGCATCTGGGGGTGAGTATGTGTGAGAGGGATATGTGTGTGTTTTTGTGTGTATGAGAGAGCGTCTGGGGGTGAGTATGTATGAGAGGGATATGTGTGTGTTTTTTATGTGTGTTTGATTTGGAGAGTGTATATGTGTGAGATAGGACGGTGTGAGTATGTGTGTGAGGTAGGAGGGTGTGCGTATGTGTGAGGTAGGAGAGTGTGTGTGTGTGTGAGTTAGGAGGGTGTGTGTGTGTGTGAGGTAGGAGAGTGCGTGTGTGTTTGAGGTAGGAGAGTCTCTTTGTGAGATAGGAGAGTGTGCGTTTTTGTTTGTGTGTAATATAGGAGAGAGTGTGTATGTGTATGTGTGAGAAAGGTGACATGTGTGTTTTTGTCTTTGCGAGTGAGATAGGAGAGTGTGTGTGTATGTGTGTCTTTGGAGGGTATATGTGTGTGCGAGGTGTGTGTAGGAGGCCGGGTGTGTGTGTGTGAGTGGCAGGAGAGTGTGTGTGTTTGTGTGAGATAGGAGAGAGAGTGTGTGTGTGTAAGATAGGAGAATGTGTGTGAGATAGGAGAGTTTGTGTATGTGTGTGTGAGCTAGGGAAGTGTGTGTGTTTGTGTGAGATAGGAGAGAGAGAGTGTGTGTGTAAGATAGGAGAATGTGTGTGAGAAAGGAGAGTGTGTGTGGGCGTGTGTGAGATAGGGCAGTGTGTGAGAGAGGGGAGCGTCTGAGAGTGTGTATGTGTGAGAGAGTTAAGTGTGTGTTTTTATGTGTGTGAGAGATAGGAGAGTGTGAAATTATGTGATATAGGAGAATGTGTGTGAGGTAGGAGAATGTGTGTGTGTTTGAGGTAGGAAAGTGTGTGTTAGAGAGGGGGAGAGTGAATATTTGAGAGGGGAGAGTATGTGTGTCTGTATGATAGGAGAGTGTGTGTGTCTGTGTGTGTGAGGGGAGGGTCTGTGTTTATGTGTGTATGGAGGGGAGTGTGTGTGTATGTGAGAGGAGATTGTGTGTGTGTGTGAGAGCGAGATTGTGTGTGTGAGAGAGGTAAGTGTGTGTTTGTGTGTGAGAGAGCGTCTGGGGGTGAGTATGGGTGAGAGTGATCTGTGTGTGTTGTGTGTGTGAAAGTTGGAGAGTGTGTATGTGTGAGATAGGAGTGTGTGTGTGAGAGAGATAGGAGGGTGTGTGTGTGTGTGTTTGTGAGAGGTAGGAGGTTGTGTGTGTGCGCATGAGGTAGAAGGGTGTGTGAGGTAGGAGAGTATGTGTGTGTGAGATAGGAGTGTGTGTGTGTGTTTGAGGTAGGAGAGTCTGTTTGTGTGTGAGATAGGAGAGTGTGTGTTTTTGAGTATGTGCAAGATGGGAGAGAGTGTGTGTGTGAGAGATAGGAGAGTGTGTGTGTGAGATAGGAGTGTGTGTGTGTGCGCGTTTGAGGTAGGAGAGTCTGTTTGTGTGTGAGATAGGAGAGTGTGTGTTTTTGAGTATGTGCAAGATGGGAGAGAGTGTGTGTGTGAGAGATAGGAGAGTGTGTGTGTGAGATAGGAGTGTGTGTGTGTGTGTGTGTTTGAGGTAGGAGAGTCTGTTTGTGTGAGAGATAGGTGAGTGTGTTTTTGAGTATGTGCAAGATGGGAGAGAGTGTGCGTGTGAGAGATAGGAGAGTGTGTGTGTGAGATAGGAGTGTGTGTGTGAGATAGGAGAGTGTGTGTGAGATAGCAGAGAGTGTGTGTGTATGAGGGGAGAATGTGTGTGTGCTTGTGAGAGTGTTAAGTGTGTGTGTGTGTGTGTGTGTGTGTGTTTGAGGAGAGATTGTGTGTGCATGTGTGTGTGAGAGAGGGGAGCATCTGAGAGTGTACATGTGTGAGAGGGAGAGTGTGTGTGTGTGAGAGAGTTAAGTGTTTTTATGTGTGTGTGAGATAGGAGAGAGTGTGTGTGAGTTTGTGTGTGTGAGGTAGGAGAGTGTGTGTGTGAGGTAGGAGAGTGTGTGTGAGCTAGGGAAGTGTGTGTGTGAGGTAGGAGAGTGTGTGTATGTGTGAGATAGGAGAGAGTGTGTGTGTGTGTGTGTGTGTGTGAGATAGTAGAGTGTGTGTGTGAGAAAGGAGAGAGTGTGTGTGTGAGGTAGGGGAGCATGTGTGTTTGTGTGTGAGGTAGGAGAGTGTGTGTCTGAGGTAGGAGAGTGTGTGTGTGTGCATGTGTGAGGTAGAAGAGTGTGTGTCTGAGGTAGGAGAGTGTGTGTCATTTTGAGAGAGAGATGGGAGTGTGTGTTTGTGTGAGTGGGAATATGTGCGTATTTGAAAGAGAGGGGCATCTGTGTATGTGTGTGAAAGAGAGGGGAGAGTAAGTGTGTGTGTGTGTCAGGGGGGAGAATGAGTGTGTGTGTGTGAGAGGGGAGAATGAGTGTGCGTGTGTGAGAGAGAGGGAGAGATGAGAGAGTGTGTGTGAGGGGAAAGTGTCTGTGTGTGAGAGGAGAGTGTATGTGTGCAAGCGAGGGGAGAGTGTGTGTGTGTGTGTGAGAGGGGAGATCGAGTGTGTGTGTGAGGGGGAGAGCGAGTATGTGCATGTGTGTGTGAGGGGAGAATGTGAGTGTGTGTGTTAGAGAGGTTTGTGAATGTTTGAGAGGGGAGTTTGTGAGTGTGAGAGGGGAGAGTGTATGTAAGAGGGGAGAGTATGTGTGTGAGAGGGGGGAGAATGTATATGTATGTGTGAAGGGGAGAACGAGTCTGTGTGTGTGGAGACGGGAAATTGTGTGAGTGTGTGTGAGAGGGGAGAATGAATGTGTGTGTGTGTGTGTGTGAGAGAGATAGAGATTGGTGACTGTGTGTGTGAGGGGGAGAGTGAGTGTGTGTGAGGGGAGAGTGTAAGTGTGTGTGTTAGAGGGGAGTGTGAATGTTTGAGAGGGGAGAGCAAGAGTGTGAGAGGGGAGAGTGTGTGTGTGAGAGGAGAGAGTATGTGTGTGAGAGGGGGGAGAGTGTGTGTGTATGTGTGAAGGGGAGAACAAGTGTGTGTGTGTGAAGACGTGAGAGTGTGTGTGTGAATGTGTGTAAAAGGGGGGAGTGAAAGTTTTAGAGGGGAGAGCGTGAGTGTGAGAGCGGAGAGTGTGTGTGTGAGTAGGGAGAGCATGTGTGTGAGAGGGGGGAGAGTGTGTGTGTATGTGTGAAGGGGTGAATGAGTCTGTGTGTGGAGACGGGAAAGTGTGTGAGTGTGTGTGAGAGGGGAGAATGAGTGTGTGTGTGTGTGTGTGTCTGTGTGTGAGAGAGAGATAGAGATGGGTGACTGTGTGTGAGGGGGAGAGCGAGTGTGTGTGAGGGGAGAGAATGAGTGTGCTTGTTAGAGGGGAGCATGAATGTTTGAGAGGGGAGAGCGAGAGTGTGAGAGAGGAGAGTGTGTGTGTGAGAGGGGGGAGAGTGTGTGTGTGTGTGTGTGTGTAGGGGAGAACAAGTCTGTGTGTGTGAAGATGCGAGAGTGTGTGAGTGTGTGTGTGAATGTGTGTGTAAAAGGAGAGAGTGAATGTTTTAGAGGGGAGAGCGTGAGTGTGAGAGGGGAGAGTACAAGTGTGTGTTTGAGAAGCGAGAGCACTAGTCTGTTTATGTGAGAGGGGAGAATGCATTTGTCTAGTGTAACCTCAGGGTTCTCATTCACTTTCACCCCTATACACCAACACATACTCTCACCCACTCTCACAGGGGGCGAGGGTGAGGGTGAATGAGCACCCTGAGACTGGGAGTGAGCTGGATACACACACTCTCACCCTATCGCCCACTCTCACCGGGGGTGAGGGTGAGGGTGAGTGAGCACCCTGAGACTGGGAGTGATCCGGATACACACACTCTCACCCTATCGCACTCTAATGGTCATCTTTATTTATCACTCATTTTTTAAATTATCAATTTATTGCTTTGACATTGTATTTTTGTTGAGCAAGTTGTTTTTCGTTATACTTTAGCTTCTTTTTTAATTGATGTTTAATGTTTTTCCAAACCTTATCTTGCTGAAATTTGCTTAAAGGCCTCTTGAGTGAGAAAAAATTGAAAAGTGCCCCTGCCCCCTCCATGTGACAAGGTTGGTGATCCAGATAATACCAGCCCAGAGTTTAGGGGAGACTTTACCTTCTCAGGTTGCAGTAACGTGCAAAGAGATGTAGGACAAATTGATTCTATTTTTATATATATTTCACGGGATGTGGGCATTGCTGGCAGGGTCAGCATTTGTTGCCCATCCCTAATTGTTGCCCTTGAACTGAATGTCTTGCGAGGCCATTTCAGGGGGCAGTTAAGGATCAAGTCCCAAAAAATAAAGATGCTTGAACCACTTATGGGAGTGGATTAGTAACAGTTGCCTCAAAACGTGGTAACTTCTAGGTGTAGATACGCAGTGTCAGATAAGTGTCGAAGGTGAGGCCTTCCTGGCGCGGCCGGGACTGATGGAGCTGCCGGCCAATCCAATTGGCAGGACTCCCCCCCGCCCCACCACCAATGAGTGGAAAGTCCCACTCCGATCTCCTTAGTCTGCCCGGCAGCGCTTTATTGCTGTGGGGCAGGTCAGTATGGGACATATCGGCTCCACACTGACCTGGTTTTCCAGGTTGGGGTCGTGCAGACCTCCCCCTCCCCATCCCCCGTATTATTCCGCCCACCGTTTTCAGTCCCACCCTAAACTCTGTCCCCTATCTACTGACTTCATCTCTCTCCCTGGCTGCAGTCTAAGGTTAAGTCATTCTGTTCACAACATTTAACCCCAAGGTGAGCTTCCAATCTTATATTTGCGCCAAAAACTAAGACTGCCTATTTTTACCTCCCGAACGTCTCCTGTCTCAACACATTTGCTGTTGAAAACCCCGTTCATGTCTTTGTTGCCTCTAGACTTGACTATTCCAATGCACTTGCGGCTGGTCCCCTACATTCTACCACTTGTGAATTTGTGCTCATCCAAAACTCTGCTGCCCATGTCTTATACCACACCAAATCTCGTGCCCCTATCACCCCTGTGCTCGCTGACCTACGTTGGCTCTCCGCCAAGCAACATCTCGATTTTAAAATTCTCATCCTTATTTTCAAATCCCTCCATGGCCTCATTACTCCCCATATCTCTGTACTCTCCTCCAGTCCAACAGCCCCCTGAGACATCTGCGCCCCTCTAATTCTGGCCTCTTAAGCATCCCCGATTTTAATTGCTCCACCGCTGATCGATGCACCTTCAATTGCCTAGGCCCCAAGCATTGAAATACCCCTCTCTCTACCTCTCCACCTCCTTTAAGAGACTCCTCAAAATTCACCTCTTTGACCAAGCTTTTGGTCCTCAGACCTAATATCTCCTTTTGTGATTTGGTGTCATAATGCTCCTGTGAAGCACTTTGGAAGGTTTCATTATGTTAAATGTGTTGTACAAGTTGCTGTTCTTCTTGTATTCAAATTATGGCGTGGGGCAGGGGTGGTTTACAAGGTAAATAAGGAAAAAATATATTTCCATAGGTTGTTGAGTTAGTAACAAGAGAACATTACTTTAAAGCCATTACCAAAAGAACTAATAGAAAATTAGGAGTTTTTTTTAAACAGAGAGTTGCTAGGATGGGGAATGGCCCAATAAAAGTGATGATGGAAGCAAAATTGTCACTAGCTTTTAAAGAAGGAGTGCAAATATAGCAAAAGCCAATGTTTCACAAGCAAAATCAGCTTCCTTCAATGAAACTGGAGATTGGTTCATATTGGCAATCAGACAAGACAGGAGACACCACTGGAGGCAGTTTGAACAACACCCACCTGTGTTACAGCAATCATTATCCAGGGGAAATATGAGGAGTGATGCTAAGCAGCAAGTACAATGTGTATTTCTGCAGTGCCTTCAACATTACAGTGAGAAACAGGCACAGAACCAGAAAAGGAGAGATTAGAAAGTGTGTCAAAAGCTTGGCCAGAGAGGAGGTTTACAAAGGAAAGAGGGCTAAAGCAGAAGTTTAGGAAGGAAATTCCCAAGAGTAGGAATGAGGTGGCTCCAGGCACAGGTGCCAGTGTTAGGTTGAAAGGGTAGGGGGGGGGCAGGGTGAGTGCACAAGAGGCTGGATTCAGGGAAGTGAAATGTTAGGGAGGTTTCCAGAGCTGTAGGGTTGGGTGAGGTAATAGTGAGGTTTACAGTTGACTACAAAGGTTTTCAATTTGAGGCAGTGGAGGGAGCCAGTATAGATCAGCATGAATGGGATAACAAACAATTAGAGCTTAAGGCCGGATTTTTGCAGACTGGAATGGAGACGGGCGGCAAAATAATAATGGTGGCGACATCAGGTAACCAGGGGTTCCACCTCAGTTTCCAGAGTCAGTACTTTTCATAAGGGCAGTGGGGAGTGCGGGTCCCTGAACTCGCCCATTCTCCTAAACAGGCCAATTAAAGTACCCAAGAGCTTGTTAAAATCCTGACTTTCGGAAGCTTTTTGAACTTTGGTGGAGGCAGCTATCCTTTAGGAGTTTTCGGCTATCAGGCACACTGAGGTGAGAACAAGTTGGAGGTGAGTCAGGAGAGTTGAGAACTTTGGGAAGGTTAGTGGCATATTACCTGATGGGTGAAAGGGCTCACTCCCCTGAGTGAAAAGATGCAGCAGCGCATCAAGGCACAAGGGAGGAGGCAGAAGGCAGAACTTTGGCGGTGCAGGGGACTCTCATCCTCCTGGCATTGAGTTGGCATCGAGGCATTGACCAAGGCTGTGGGGTCCACACCTGAGCATCAGGAGGCGTGCAGCTGAAAGTGAGTTCTGCGCCCTTCGAAATTGAGGCCATTGAAACTGTGGAGCGGCAGCATACACATGAAGAGCAAAACTCTCTGTGTCAGGAGGCCAAAGGAGAAGAACAAGGGGCACAGTGGAGAATGAAATACTACCCTAGGCACAGAATCTACAGGTAGAGTTACCTGGACATGACTGAGAACTAGTGCAAAAGGAGACTGCACAGCTCTAGACAGATGGTCACAAACATTGGTGCCCTCGGCAGTGAGGAGATCACAGTTTGCTCCAGTGATGGCCACGGTCTGCCAGTAGCAGTCAAGGTAAGTGTTGCTTTGAATTTCTTTTGCTGTGGGATTCTTTCAAGGGTCACAGCTGTGACCTCTGCAGCATCTGACAGTCAGCCACACACTGCTACATTACCCAGGTGACAGATGCCCTCTTTGCCAAAACTGGAGAGCACACCAGATTTACAAATGATGGGGCATTGCAGGCTCAGAGGGTATTGCCGCCATTGCCAGATTCCCTCAAGTGCAGGGCATTGTTGACTGCATCCATGTTGACATCAAGGCACTAAGTGACTGACCAGAAAGGTTTATTAACGGGAAGGTTTATCACTCCCTGAATGTTCATGTGAAGGACGAGCTTCCATAATGTATGTGCATGCTTTCCTGGTAGCTGCCATGATGTTTACGTTTTCTGTCAGTCCAACCTTCCACAGCTATTCCATCCCACCCCCCAAGTGCATGGATGGATTCTGGGGAACAAGGGCTATCGTTAGAGGAGACAGCTGCTCATCCCTCTACGTGCGTTACAAACAAAGCCACAGAGACATTACAACGAAACCCATCTGCTCACCAGAACCCTCATTGAGCAGTCCTTTGGGCTGCTAAAGATGCACTTTCACTGTCTGGACTGGTCGAGTGGCGGAAGAGGAGGAGCAGGGCATGGGAGAGGATGAGGCAGGTGATGTGGAGGGGAGCCTTCTGCTGTATGAGGCGGCCTGGCTGAACATGGAGGTGTCCAGTCCCAGGGTGTCAGAACAAGGTGTTTCCAGGAAGCTATAAGTGTGAGGGATCATCAGGCACAACAGAGATTCAACAATTAAACTGAAAGGCCCAAGGGACCTACCAGATAGATGTGAATGGTCCAAGCCTGTGCTGACACAATGAACGGTAACATAAAGACTCTGGAATCTTACCAGCACAGAGAACTGCACTACAGCCTGGAGTCTTCACTGTCACTGGTGAGGAGCCAATGTTTTACACAAAGTTAATATAGTCTTGCCTCTCTGCTTTACAATAAGAGCATTTATTTACATAATGTGGTAGGAACAAAAAAAAAACAAGTGGACATCAGCATAATGCCACAGTGACGGAGGATGCCACTAAAGAGGATGAGGGTGTCACACATCTCGCCATTCTGTCATCACGAGCTCCTCATTTGTCTTACGCAGGTTCCAGAAACATCCCAAAACCCCTTTCCCCAGAGGCATCCCTCAGACAGGTGAAGAGACATCCAAGGAGGCAGCATCACATCTGACTAGCACACCATGCACAAGCGCAGACACTTGCACCTTATGTTCTGAAATGCAAGCATTACACACAGTTACGTTACCAGCAATGAGACACGCATACCTCCAGAGACTGGTGCAAAGGTGTCAGAACAATTGTACTGGCTGGAATTTTGTTTCTGCGAAGGGGTACCCCCCTCCCCCAGTGATTAGAGAATTGGTGGGAACCCCAGGTCACTTCCTTGGGGGAGGCCCGATGCAATTAAATGCCTGTCTTGCACTTAACAGGCCATGGTCGAGTGTCCCATGGCACTTAGGACACCTGAGATGGAAATCCCGCCCAATATGAGCTGCCAGCCAATCAAAGGCTGGCCGCTCTCCATTGCTTGCAGCACCGTTGGCGGGGGGAGAGGCGGCTGCTGTCGGTGATGCACCCAGGAACAACCCAAGGATTGCCACTACATCCAAGGACATAGATGAGTGGGGCAGAATGGGAGTTGTGGGAGGGGGTCACCGGAGGGGGGGCACATGGGGATCAGAGGCAAAGGCAGGGAGTGGCTTTCAGTGGACCCCCACCCCCTCAATGTCAGCTCTCTTGACCAGGAACTAGGTGCCTTTCAACAAGGAACCTAACCCCTCACCACGAGGCAGCAGGCAAACCCCAAGGTTGGCTGGGTGGTCTTCGGGAGGCACAGGAGAGCCCTGCGAGATCTGTTAAACACTGGAGCCACCATAGAATTCCCGTGGGCTCAGGGATAATTGCTGTCAAGTGGTTTATTAATGAACCTAGCTGACATCCCACCACCATTGAGCAGGATTGCTACATCAGGCCTTTCCTGCCTTGAACTTAACCGGGGGCAGTTTTCCTGATGTCAGGAATTGGATGTGTGTATTCCTGCCCGATTCTCCCAGCACACCCTCCCCTCCCCTACCATCATGCCTGCTCTACTGGGCTCAATTAAAATCCGTCCATTGTCTTAGCTTGCATTAGCAAATGTTTGAGCTGGAATATAAAGACTTGGAAGTTATGCTTGAGTAGTTCAGAGCTTTGGTCAGACCCCATATGGAATATTGCATTCAGTTTTTGGCACCACACCTCAGGAAGGATATAATGGAAGGGTATTGGAGGGGGTACAAGTGCAGGTTCACCAGAATAACACCAGCATTAAGAGGGTTAAATTACAAGGGCAGGTTTCATAAACTTTGCTAGTGTAGGAGATTGAGGGGTGATGCATTCGAGGCATTGAAAATGTTAAATGGATTTGACAGGTAGATAGAGAGAAACTATTTACACTGGTGGAACGTTAAGAATAAGAGGGCATCACCTTAAAGTTAGAGCTAGGCCATTCAGGAATATGACAGGAAACACAGCTTCACAGAAAGAGTAGCAAAAATCTCAAACCCTCTACCCCAAAAAGCTGCTGAGGCTGGGGCTCAGTTTGGAATGTCGGAGTTGAGATTGGTAGATTTATGTTACGTAAAGATATCAAGTGATATGTAACCAAGAGAGGTGGATGAAGCCATGATTTAATTGAATGACAGCACAGAATTGAGAGGATGAATGGCTTTCTTCTGCTTCTAATGTCTCAATGCTCCCCAAATTATCAGATACAATCACCTTAAAGTGAACTCAGTTAGCAGCTGACTACACAATAAAACTAGCAAATACCTCCTATCAGGCAATTTCGTCACCCTCCTAATACTGTCAACTTTTGCTCAGCGATAGCACCCTAGCCTCTACATCGGAAAGTTGCGGGCTTAGGTCCCATTCCAAGAGCTTGAGCACATTATCTGTGCTGATACTCAATGCCGTAATGAGGGAGTGCTGCACTGTCAGAGATGCCGTCTTTTAGATGAAACCCTAAACTGAGACTCTGCCTGTCCTCTCAAATTGATGCAAAAGACTCCTTGGCACCATTTGAAGAAGACCAAGGGAATTTTCCTGGCCAATATTTATTCTTGAACCAATGTCACTAAAACTCATCACCTGGTCATTATCTCAATGCTTTTTGTGAGAGTCAGCTGTGTGCAAAACAGCTATTACATTCCCTACATTACAACAGTGACTACACTTAAGGATACTTCATTGGCTATAAAGCACTTTTAGATGTCCTGAGGTTGTGAAAGGTGCCATATAAATGCAACTTCTTACTTCCTCTTGGCTGAAGAATGGCATGAAGCAAATGAGGATGTAAACTGGGGAGAGCCTATTGCCAGTATAAGGTGATTATAACATGAGGCAACCTGTCCTTGTAATTTAACTAAACACAAGTATACTGTACTATTTGTTTTTATTCATATCTGGCAGTCTGGTGCAATGCTGGTGCAAACCATATCAGAACCCTGGCAGTGTAGTGACAGGTCCTGCCCAATCTATAATGGTTCAGATCTGTTTTCTTGGCCACGAAACTGGTAGGGTTTCATGCATTTTCTGCAGTGCTTATAGTGACAGGCACGCTCCACATAGTCTGTGTGACTACTTCATTAAATCATTTATACAGAGGACCCCTGATAGTTTATTAAGTGATGCAATACAGGCAATTGCTCAGAAGTTGAGAGTGGTCACTGGAGTGAGATAGCAAAGTGCTGCAGGTACCTGTGGAGCTTTAATTCATCTAGAGTTAGCATTTCCCCTTTCAGGAGCAGAGGGGTGAAACTTGAGGGGCGAGGCCCAGTGTTACTAGAGTATAACAGAGAAATGAATCACAGTGTAAAAGCAATATCATCATTCAACCCACGTATGAAATTCCTGTTATAACTCCCAGTACCTTCACCCAGTCATCTTTCTTCGTGTGTGAAGTCACCACACCCATGTCCAGTCCCACCCTTGTCCAACAACCACATGTACATCTTCCCAGGAACCATGGTTGTGTTTTTATGTTTTCTTCTCAAAGCCCCCAACCAGAGCAGGCCTTGCTGATCCTGTTCTCACTCAATATGGCCATCTGTATTCTCCTTTTATTATTTGTTCTTGGCATGTAAGTAGCATTGATGAGGCTGCATTTAGAGTCCACGCTTAACCTGACCTGAGAAGGTGAAGATCCTTCTTAGCAAATGGGAGCTAAAAAGGTAAATCCTGTGCAGCTGGAGTGACAGGCTACCTTTTCAATCCAGCATCTTCCATGGTCATTTTGTTTCTGACATTAGTTCACAATTTACCAGGCTACTAGCATTGCCACAATGCTGCTGCCACAGCAGCTTCACCATATAGAGTGCAGCAGTTCAAGAAGATGACCCACCATCACCTTCCAAAAGCCAGCTAGGGATAGGCAATCAATGGTGACCTTGCTGGCAATGCCCACATTCCCTGAATGAATAAAATTTCTCTTTTAATCATATTCAGTTTGCAAGAAGGGATTAAAACTCAAGACCTCTGGGTTACTGCAGCAGCACTATGATTAGTATATTACATACCCCATAGCCTTTACAATGGTTATTGGACTGCAATTAACAGTGGCAAATCTGGCTGATTCTTTTCCTTCGCGTCCTCCAGCACATTGCAGCAATACTTCTGTCACCATTGTTGAAACTGAGTACGGACAGGACTGTATCCTACAATGTCCCGAGTCTGTATATGGTAGTATGACACCACACAGTGTAATTTATCCCCTGAACCATTCATTTTACAGATCGTAAACTGGAAGAATTTTCAAATTTAGAAGAAATGCAGTAAACACAAAATCTATGGTGCCTAATGAGGTTTAATCTTAATTTCTACCCTTTGCCTAGGAATCGATTGCTTAAAATTCCTATTTCACTGCTTCAGCAACATCCAGACATCTGTAGGGAAATAAAATGATTTCCAAAACTGATTCACCAACATGAGTTGAGAGTTAATGTATTCCCCTGAGTGAAGTCTATAGTTTTTCTAGGAAGCAAAATTACTTCAGTAATTACACATTGTGTAAGGGTACTTGTGTTCACCACATGTTCTTGCATTTCACATACTGTTGTCTCTCAGTCATCATTTGCTTCTGTATTCTTAGCTTTGAGACTGGTGGTGAGAGGTGGATTAAAAGCAGCTATTTTGTGTGTCAAGAAGATATAATAATGTTACTGGAATTTATTGTAAAATAGTGGTATCTGTGTCTATATGTGTCTCTGCAGGTATATGTGTGAGACTTAATTGGATTAAAGACAACTGGTCTGAAGGCTTTGATGTGTTAGAAGATAAACTGGGTTGGAAATGTTAAGTAGGTAAATATGGAGGAAGTTTAGAATGCAAGGTGTAAAAGAATATTTGCATTTTTAAATAAACCAGACTAGATTGTTTTCAAAAGAATGGGAGTGAAACATTACATATAGCCAGGGGAAGTCAAGAAACAGTGGGCTGAATTGATGGGCAGGCGCATACGGGCCCCCGATCGGAGGTGCGGCACCATTTTATGTGGGTGGGCCAATTAAGGCCCGCCCAGCATGATAGCATGATGTTTGCAGGGAAGCGCTATGCACTCCCTGTGCGGGCGGGGGTGGGGGGTGGGGGTGGTGGAATCCCAAAATCGAGAGTGCGCTCTTTCGCGCATGCACATGAAAGAGCGCACTCATCTCCCTGAGGCTAAGCGCAGCCTCAGGGAGATTGGCTCTACATGTAAAAATGATACAGGCCGATCTTACAGGTCGATTAACCTGACCTCGGTCATTGGTAAGATGTTAGAGTCCATTATTAAGGATGAGATTTCAGGGTCCATTATTAAGGATGAGATTTCAGAATACTTGGAAGTGCATGGTAAAATAGGGCAAAGTCAGCATGGTTTCATCAAGGGGAGGTCATGTCTGACAAATCTGTTAGAATTCTTTGAGGAGGTAATGAGTAGGTTAGACAAAGGAGAGCCAATGGATGTTATCTACTTGGGCTTCCAGAAGGCCTTTGACAAGGTGCCGCACAGGAGGCTGCTCAGTAAGATAAGAGCCCATGGTGTTAGAGGCAAGGTACTAGCATGGATAGAAGATTGGCTGTCTGGTAGGAGGCAGAGAGTGGGGATAAGGGGGTCCTTCTCAGGATGGCGGCCGGTGACTAGTGGAGTTCCGCAGGGGTCAGTGTTAGGACCACAACTTTTCACTTTATACATTAATGATCTAGATGAAGGAACTGAGGGCATTCTGGCAAAGTTTTCAGATGATACAAAGATAGGTGGAGGGACAGGTAGTATTGAGGAGGCGGGGAGGCTGCAGAAGGATTTGGACAGGTTAGGAGAATGGGCAAAGAAGTGGCAGATGGAATACAACGCAGGGAAATGTGAGGTCATGCACTTTGGTAGGAAGAATAGAGACATAGACTATTTTCTAAATGGGGAGAGAATTCAGAAATCTGGAGTGCAAAGGGACTTGGGATTCCTAGTCCAGGATTCTCTTAAGGTTAACTTGCAGGTTGAGTCGGTAGTTAGGAAGGCAAATGCAATGTTGGCATTTATTTTGAGAGGACTAGAATATAAAAGCAGGGATGTGCTGCTGAGGCTTTATAAGGCTCTGGTCAGACCACATTTAGAATATTGTGAGCAATTTTGGGCCCCGTACCTCAGGAAGGATGTTCTGGCCTTGGAGAGGGTCCAGAGGAGGGTCACGAGAACGATCCCAGGAATGAAAGGCTTAACATATGAGGAACGTTTGAGGACTCTGGGTCTATACTCGATGGAGTTTAGAAGGATGAGGAGTGGTTTGATTGAACCTTACAGAATACTGAAAGGCCTGGATAGAGTGGACGTGGGGAAGATGTTTCCATTAGTAGGAGAGACTAGGACCCGAGGGCCTCAGAGTAAAGAGAAGACCTTTTAGAACAGAGATGAGGAGAAACTTCTTTAGCCAGAGAGTGGTGAATCTATGGAATTCATTGCCACAGAAGTCTGTGGAGGCCAGGTCATTGAGTGTATTTAAGACCGAGATAGATAGGTTCTTGATTGGTAAGGGGATCAAAGGTTACAGGGCGAAGGCGGGAGAATGGGGTTGAGAAACTTATCAGCCATGATTGAATGGCAGAGCAGACTTGATGGGCCAAATGGCCTAATTTCTGCTCCTATGTCTTATGGTCTTATGGATAAAAGTAGAAAAATAAAATTTCCCTTACATGTCCCCTCATGTGACAATGTCACATGAGTTGGGACATGTCCATAATTTTTACACAATCTTTATTAACATTTTTCAAAGCCTACATGAAACCTCATCCCGCCCGTGGATGAGGTTTCATGTTTTTTCTAGTTGCCGCCGGGGCTCCTGGCCTGCCCACCAACCTTAAGGTTGGATGGGCAGGTCCTTTATTGCTTAATTAATCCTGTCAATGGCCTCAATTGGCAATGGACAGGTTGGCGGGCACACAGCTGATTTTACTGCGCTCCCGCCTTCCTGAAAATTTATATCAAGTGTGGTGACGTCGGGAGTTCCCCCCGACGTCACCGCGACTATTTTACGGGTTGGCGAGCGGGCCCCGCCCCCGCTCAATGACGGCAAAATCCTGCCCAGTGTGTTTATTTATCCCAAAGACCACTGGTAAACTTGGAATTATGAGAGTTTTTATTATTAGGAAGGTAAAGTCCAAAGACATAGTGAAATAATGGGAATTTGCATTCAAAGGGGAAAATATGTATAAAGGAATGAAGGCTGTGTGTAAGGGTAGGAATTCTAAGATCTAACAAATGTGAACCCCAAGCTGCCATCTACAGAGAACTGAAGTTAAGGAAACTCACTTTGAATTCAACTGGTTCAGGTTAGCATGTTTCTTTGCCTGTGTCTTTTAAAATCTATGGCCAGGATTTTCCTGTGGGTGATTTGGGGGCGGGGCCCACTCGACGATGGGAAAATGACACGGGATGACATCAGGAGGAACCTCCGACATCACCCCGGTCCCTTTAAATTTTTAGGAAGGTGGGGGGACAGCGAAATCAGCTGTCAGCCTGCCGACCTGTCAATGGCCAATTAAGGCCATTGACAGGCTAATTAAGATCGTTAAAGACCTGCCCATCCACCCTTAAGGTTGGCGGGCAGGCCAGGAGCCCCAGCGGGCTTCAGATAAAGCATGAAACCTCATCCACTGGCGGGATGAGGTTTCATGTCCATTTTTAAAAAGTTTAATAAAGTTTATGTCGTTTTTATTAACATGTCCCATCTCGTGTGACATTGTCACATGAGGGGCACATGTTAATAACATTTTTATTTTTCTATTTTTTAAGTTTTTCAGACTGTCACTGATCTCCCTGAGACAGCACTTAGTTAAATTTTTAAGTGGGGATTCCCTCCCCCCACTGCACAGGAAGCGCATAGCGCTTCCTGTTGGGAAGGCCGCTGGGCGGGCCTTAATTGGCCCGCCCACTCAAAATGGCGGCGGGCCCTGTTTCAGTGGCTGGGGTTGGCTGTCTGCCCACCCACCAAGGACAAAATTCTGCCCTATGTGTCTTACTGTTGCCTTAACAAAAGTGTAACTGGGAGTTAGATTAATTAGGACATTTAGAAGTTTTCATAGTAGTAATTTTGCAGATGTATGTATGCATTCAAAATCATTTCTTCTGTTAATAAATGCTTAATTTAGTTTTGTAAGAAACCTATAAGACTTGGGGGTCTTATTACTTCTGAATTCAAGGCACGCATCTCACAATTTATACAAATTGTAAAACAAGTTGTGGCAGTTGTTTCAAGTTTCCCTTTGGGATTTGAGCAGCTCAGCATTTACCATTTGTTGTGCCATAACATAGTTGGGGGCTCTTTGCGGGATATATCTGAGATTCCTTGATTGGTTTAGAGTTGGTGAATCTTCAGGTTACCAGTACGAGAAGCACTTTGAATTCAGGAGTAAGGTTTTTTTGAAGTGGTGAGATTGCAATTTGGCTTTGGCAGTAGCTCGGACTTGTCTGGGAGTTGAAGTTATAACTTTGGCTGGTTTACAAAAGATAACTAAAGATAATTTAATGGAATTGGTGGGTAAATTACAATTGGGGTTACCTGCAGGGGCAAAGAAAGCATATATAATTGAAAGTATAGCACACCATTTAAAGTTGGAAGTGACACCTGAGACTAGTGAGTCATAGCTGGAGGTAATGAGACTTCAGTTAGAAATGAAGAAGCTTGAAATTGAATAAGCAAAGGAAATGAAAAAACAAGAGAGAAAGAAAACAAGAAAGGGAATTAGAAATGGCAAGGTTAGAAAAGGAGGAAAGAGAAAAAGAGAGAGACAGAGAATTCCAGCTTAAAATGCAAGCAGTTAAAAAAGAGATGCCAGTAGGTGAGGAAGGACTTATTTCTAAACCAGAACCCAGTGGGGAGATGTTTAAATTTGTACAAGCTCTTCCAAAGTTTGCGAAAAGAGATGTGGAAGCATTCTTTATTTCATTTGAGAAGATAGCTAAACAGATGAAATGGCCACAGGAAAACTGGACATTGTTGTTACAATCCAGGTTGGTGGGTAGAGCACATGAAGTTTATGCTTCACTGTCAGAAGAAATGTTGGTGAACTATGATGTGGTAAAAAAGGCTATTTTGAGTGCATATGAGTTGGTTCCTGAGGCAAACAGGCAGAAATTTAGGACTATGAGAAAACAACCTGGGAAAACTTATATTGCGTTTGAAAGAGTAAAACAAAGCAATTTTGACTAGTGATATAAAGATAGAGACAACAAATGCAGCTCTTTGAGAGGCAATTCTTCAGGAAGAATTTAAAAATCCAATTCCTTCGGTAGTGAGAACTCATGGAGGAAGAGAGGGATAGCTGATGATTATGAGTTAGTTCATAGAGCTAAACCTTTTTATCATCACCTATTTAAATCAGAAAAGGATAGTAAGTGGGAAAGTGAAAGGAAGGTGGGTAGACGGGGAAAAGAAGGAGTAGGTGGAAATTCACAGGAAGTTTTTTCTCAGAATAAAAAGGAAGGTGCTGAGGGTAGAAGTGACATTCTAAAATTGAGGTGTTTTCATTGTAATAAAGTTGGACATATGAAATATGTGTGCTGGAAACTGCAGGGAAAATCTGTTGGAATTATAGGGGTGCAGAGAAGTACTGGTAGTAAAAGTACTGTGGGTCCGGAGGTATAGGCACAGGAAAAACCAATAGTTTGTGTACAGGTAAAACAGGGAGAATTAGTGATAGGTAAAGAAGTGGAAATGTGTTCATAATCTACCCAAGAGAATTCGGAGGAACAGGTTGCAGAAATGTTTAAAGATTTTGTGTGTGAAAGGAAAGTCTTTCTATGTGTGCAAGGTAGAGTAGGTAAGGATGTTAAAATTTTAAGAGTCACAGGGGCTAGTCAATCCTTAATGTTGTGGGATAGTGACATTTGTTGTTCAGAGGGAGTATTGCAGGAACAGGTGATAATAAATGAGCTTCATGGAGATGCTGAACCTATTCCATTGTGGAAGGTAAATTTAAAGAGTAAGTGAAAAACAGGTGAGGCGATTGTTGAAGTAGTGGAAAAATTGCCCATTACAGGGGTTCAATTTATAATGATATAGCTGGATAAAAGATGTGGATGATGCCTATGGTAGTTGAGCAGCCTATAGAAGCGTTTTCAACAGAAGTGTTGCAGAGAGAGCATCCTGGATTGTTTCCAGTTTGTGTGATAATTAAGTCACAGGGTCGTAGGTTGAAACAAGAAGAACAGGAAGTTCAAAGGTAGGGAGAAGGTGTGGAAATCCAATTAGCTGACACTGTGTTTGATAACATTGTTCAGGAGGAAAGAACAAAGGACAATTCAGCTGAAGTGTTTAACTCAAGGCGGTTAGTGGAGTTATAGATAAAGGATACGTATATACAACATTTACATCAGACAGCTTACTCAGAAACAGAGGCAAAATGTATTCCAGGATTTTATTACCTTAAGGGTGATGTTTTATTGAGAAAATGGAGGCCTTATCATGCTTCGGCAAATGAAAGATGGAGGGTGAGTTAGCTAGGGAACATTTAAAGATATCAAGTGATGAAAGTGAAAGCAGACAGGAAAGCTACAGCTCACAGTTTTGTTGCTGGGGAGAAAGTATTAGTTCTGTTTCCAGTACTGGGTGACTCGTTAAAGGCAAGGTTTAGTGGGCCTTACAGGATTGAAAAGAAGCTGAGTGAAGTGAATTATTTAATAAATACTCTAAACAGAAGAAAGAAGCAGAGGATGTGTCATGTAAAAATGTTTAAAAAGTACGTTGACAGGCAAGAGGATCAAAGGTAGATAATAAGAAAGAAGTAGAAATGCAGGATTCTGAAATTGCTTTTCCTCTAATCTGGATAGTGAAGGGGTATTTGAAAAGGGGTATTTCTGTTGATTCAAAGGATTTATATAAATAATGTTAATGAACGCATCTGGTAATGTAATAGTGTGAGTATATAGATGAGTGTAGGAGATAGTATAAGATAGGTTAATAAAAATGAAGCCGTCTTTTTAAATTATGACGGTTCATTGTTAAATAAGGAGGGGGATGTCAGGAAGGTATAATATTGTTATTAGAATTTATTGTAAAATTATGGTACCTGAGCCTATATGTATCTGTGTTTCTGTGTGTGTGTGACATACTTAATTGGATTAAAGGCAGCTGGCCTGAAGGCTTTGATGTGTTAGAAGATAAACTGGGTTTGAAATGTTAAGTAGGAATATGGAGGAAGTTTAGAATGTAAGGTGTAAAAGAACATTTGCATTTTTAAATAAACCAGACTAGATTGTTTTCAAAAGAATGGGAGTGAAATATTACACTTAGCCAGGGGAAGTTAAGAAACAGTGTGTTTATTTTCCCCAAAGACTACTGGTAAACTTGGTACTATGAGAGATTTTTATTATTAGAAAGATAAAGTCCAAAGACATAGTGAAACAATGGGAATTTGCATTCAAAGGGGGAAATATGTGTAAAGGAATGAAGGCTGTGTGTAAGGGTAGGCATTCTAAGATCTTACAAATGTGAAACACCTTCAGCATTTAAGCCTCAAGATGCTGTCTACAGAGAACTAAAGTTAAGGAAACTCACTTTGAATTTGACTGGTTCAGGGTATCTGAATTCGACTGGTTCAGGGTATCCTGTTTCTTTGCCTGGGTCTTTTAAAACCTATGTGCCTTACTGTTGCTTAACGAAAGTCTAACTGGGAGTTAGATTAATTAGGGGATTTAGAAGTTATCATAGTAGTAATTTGTAGATCTACGTATGTATTTAAAATCATTTCTTCTATTAATAAAGGTTTAACTTAGTTTTGTAAAAAACCTATAAGACTTGGGGGTCTTATTACTTCTGAATTCAAGGCACGCATCTCAATATTTATACAAATTGCAAAACAAGTTGTGGCTGTTGTTTCAAGTTTCCCTTTGGGATTTGAACAGTTTAGCATTTACCATTGGTTGTGCCATAACATGTGTAGAACCCTGCCTCTCTCCCTGGTGGTATTGTGAATGAAAATGTTTGGGTGTGGATAACACTTTCCAGGTGTGAAATAATTGAAATGGGATACGTTTCAGATCAACAGTGTTAAACAACAATAAAAGGCCTGTGTTGTATACTAGAACACTTGCAAATCCAATGAGTTCCACCATGTTTCTAATGCTGACCATGATGATATTCAGGCTGAATTCAGCAACACCCTGACAATCATAAATCAAAAGGTTTTTGCTCTCTAAATCTGCAAGTGCTTATCATAGAATCATACAGCACAGAAGGAGACATTCGACCCACTGTGCTTGTGCTAGCTATCCAAATACTGAAATATCCTGCACAATCTGGACAACATTCAGGCTTAGGCTTGTAAGTGGCAAGTAACATTCATACCACACAAGTGCCAGGAAATGACCTTCTTCAACAAGAGAGAATCTAACCATCTCCCCTTGACATTTAATGACATTACCATCACTGAATCCCACACAATCAACATCCTGGAGGTTACCATTGACCAGAAACTTAACTGGACCAGTTGTATAACTGCTGTGGCTACAAGAGCAGGTCGGAGGCTGGGGATTCTGCAGTGAGTAACTTACCTCATGACTCTCAAAAGCCTGTCCACCATCTACAAGGCGCAGTTTAGGAGTATGTTGGAATACTCTCCACCTGCCTGGATGAGCAGCTCCAATAGGAAGGTTTACCCCATCCAGGACAAAGCAGCCTGCTTGATCAGCACACCATCCACCAACTACACATTCACTCCTCCACCACCGATGCAGTGAACTCAGTGTGTATCATCCACAACGTGCACTGCAGCAAGGCTCCTTCTAAATCCCTGACCTCTATCACCTAGAAACAGGGTAGGAGACATATGGGAGCACTGTCACCTGTAAGTTCCCTACAAGCCACACACCATCCTGACATGGAGACACATTGCTGTTCCTTCACTGTCGCTGGGTCAAACGCCTGGAACTTCCTTCACCGCTGTGGGTGTACCTACACCTTGCAGACTGCAGTGGTTCAAGAAGGCAACTCACCACTACCTTCTCAAGTACAATTCGGGATAGGCAATAATGATCCCATAAACAAATAAAAAATAAATTAGCCTCAATCCCCTGCTCTTTCCCCATAGCCTGGTAAATGCTTGCTTTTTTTAAGTATATTTCCTTTTCAAGTATTTATCAAATTTCCTTTTGAAGGTTATTATAGGATCTGTTCCACCACTGATTCTGGTAATGTCACTGGACTAGTAATCCAAAGGCCCAGGCTAATGCTCTGGGAACATGGATTTAAATTCCACCATGGCAGCTGGCGGAATTAAAATTCAATTAATCAAACTGAATTAAAAGCTAGTGTCAGTAACAGTGACTATAAAACCATTGACGATTGTGTAAAAACCCATATGGCCAAGTCCTTTAGGGAAGTAAATCTGCCGTCCTTACCTGGTCTGGGCCACATGTGACTCCAATGTGGTTGACTCTTAAATGCCCTAGCAGGTCACTCCGTTGTACCAAACTGCTGTGAAGTCTAAAGGGAATGATACCGGACAAGCCACCTGGCATCGACCTCGGTACCAGAAATGAAAGTGGCACAACCAGCTGTATCGACCCTGCAAAGTCCTCCTTACTAACATCTGGGGGCTTGTGCCAAAATTGGGAGAGCTGTCTCACAGACTAGTCAAGTAACAGCCCGACAGAGTCATCCTCATGGAATCATACCTTACAGATAATGTCCCAGACACCAGCATCACCATTCCTGGGTATGTCCTGTCTCACCGACAGGACAGATCCACCAAAGCTGGTAGCACAGTGGTATACAGTCAGGAGGGAGTTGACCTGGGAGTCCTGAAAATTGATTCTGGACCTATGAACTCTCATAGAATCAGGTCAAATATGGGCACAGAAACCTCCTGCTGGTTACCCCCTACTGCTCCCACCTTCAGTTAATGAATCAATACTCCTCCAGGTTGAACACCACTTGGAAAAAGCACTGAGGGTGGCAAGGGCAGAGAAAGTACTGTGGGTGGAGGACTTCAATGTCCATCACCAAGAATGGCTCGGTAGCATCACTACTGACTGCCTTAGCCGAGTCCTAAGGGATATAGCTGCTAGACTGGGTCTGCAGCAGGTGGTGAGGGAAGCAAGAGGAGGGAAAAACCTACTTGACTTGGTCCTCACCAACCTACCTGTTGCAGATGCACCTGTCCATGACAGTATTTGTAGGAGTGACCACCATATAGTCCTTGTGAAGTCAAAGTCCCATCTTCACATCATGTTGCGTGGAACTACCGCCATGCTAATTCTGGTATTGACAATGAGGACGTGGAAAGGATGTTTCTTCCTCTGGGTGAGTCCAGAACTAAGAGTCACTGTTTTAAAATTAGGGTTTGCCATTTTAGGACAAAGATGAGGAGAAACTTTTTCTCTCTGAGGGTTGTGCGACTTTGGAATTCTCTGCCTCAGAAGGTGGTGGGGGTGGGGCGATTGAATATTTTAAAGGCGGAGGTAGATAAATTCTTGTTAGGTAAGGGAATCAAAGGTTATTGGAGGTAAATGGGAATGTGGAATTCGAAACACAAACAAATCAGCCATGATCTTAATGAATGGCGGAGCAGGCTTGAGGGGCCAAATGGCCTACTTCTGCTCCTATTTCATATGTTCATATGTTCGTGTATGGTTAGAACAGATCTAGCAACTCAAAACAGGGCATCCATGAGGCGCTGTAAGACATCATCAGCAGCAGAACTATATACAACCACAATCTATAACCTCATGGCCCACTCTGCCATTACCATCAAGCCAGGGGATCAACTCTGGTTCAATGAAGCATGCAGGAGGGCAAGCCAGGAGCAGCACTAAGAATACCTAAAAATGAAGTGCCAACCTGGTGAAGCTGCAACGTAAGACTACTTGCATTCCAAAGAGTGGAAGCAGCAAGTGATAAACAGAGATAAGTGATCCCACAGCCAATTAATCAGGTCTAAGCTCTGCATTCCTGCTACATCTAGTTGTGAACGTTGGTGGACAATTAAACTAGCTAACTGGAGGAGGATGCTCCACAATTATCCCCATCCTCAATAATGGGAACCCATCACATCAGTGCAAAAGGCAAGGCTGAAGCACTTGCAACCTTCTTCAGCCAGAAGTGCAGAAGTGCTGAGGTCCCCAGCATTCCAGATGCCAGTCTTCAGCCAATTCGATTCACTCCATGTGATATCAAAAAACAGCTGAAGGCACTGGATACTGCAAAGGCTATGGGTCTTGAAAACATTCTGGAAAAAATACTGAAGACTTGTACTCCAGAACTAGCCGCACCCTTAGCCAAGCTGTTCCAGTACAGCTACGACATTGGCACCTACCCAGCAATGTGGAAAATTGCCCAGATATGTCCTGTCCATAAAAAAGCGAGGCAAATCCACCATAACCAATTTCCACCTCATCAGTCTACCCTCAGTCATCAGCAAAGTGATGGAAGGTGTCATTGATAGTGCTATCAAGCAGCACTTACACAGCAATAAACTGCTCATTGATGCTCAGTTTGGGCTCCGCCAGAACCATTCTGCTCCTGATCGCATTACATCCTTGGTCCAAACATAGACAAAAGTTCTGAACTCATGAGCTGAGGGGAGAGTGAGTGCCCTTGATATCTAGATAGCATTTAACCGAATATGGCATCAAGGAGTCCTAGCAAAACTGGAATCAGTGGTAATCAGAGGGAAAACTCTCCACTGGTTGGTGTCATATGGAGCAAAGCGGAAGATGGTTATGGTTGTTGGAGGTCAATCATCTCAGGCCCAGGACATCACTGCTGGAGTTCCTCAGGGTAGTATCCATCCACCTTCAGCTGCTTCATCAATGACTTTCCCTCCATCATAAGGTCAGAAGTGCGGATGTTTGCTGATGATTGCACAATATTCAGCATCATTCACGACTCCCTCAGGTATTGAAGCAGTCCATGCCCATATGCAGCAAGACGTGGACAACATTCAGGCTTGGGCTGATAAGTGGGAAGTAAGGTTCAAGACACACAAGTGCCAGGCAATGAACATCTCCAACAAAAGAGAATCCAACCATTGCCCCTTGACATTCAATGGCATTACCATCACCAAATCGCCCACTATCAAAATCCTGGAGGTTGCGATTGACCAGAAATTGAACTGGACCAGCCATATAAATACTGTCACTACAAGAGCAAGTCAGAGTTGGGAAATTCTGTGGTGAGTAACTCACCTCCTGACTCTCCAAAGCCTGTTCACCATCTACAAGGCCCAAGCCAGGGGTGTGATGGAATATTCTCCACTTGCCTGGATGAGTGCAACTCCAAAAGCACTCAAGAAGCTCGACACCATCCAGGACAAAGCAGTCCACTTGATTGGCACCCTATCCACCACCTGCAACATTCATTCCCTCCACCACTGGTGTACAGTGGCAGCTGTGTGTACCATCTCAATCCAGGGACCTCAGTGCAGATGCTCTGCAGTAACTCAGCAAAGCTCCTTCGCACGCCTTCCAAACCCATGACCTCTACCATCTAGAAGGACAAGGGCAGCAGATGGTTGGGAACACCACCACCTGCAAGTTCCCCTCCAAGTCACTCATCATCCTGACTTAGAAATACATCGCTGTTCCTTCACTGTCACTGGGTCAAAATCCTGGAACTCCCTTCCTAACAGCACTGTGGGTGTACCTACACCACATGGACTGCAGTGGTTCACGAAGGCAGCTCACCACCACCTTCTCAAGGGCAATTAGGGATGGGCAATAAATGCTGACCTAGCCAGCGATGCCCACATCCCATGAAAGAATAAAATAAATGTGTTCAAGATCATAACATTTCTCCTGTAATTTTTTTTTTTGCCATCTTAAACCTGTGTCCTCTGGTTATTGGCCTCCCTGCCAGTGAGAACAATTTTTCCCTATCTACTTGACCAAAACCCCTTATAATTTTGGTCTCTGTTCTCCCCTTAACCTCTGTGGTCTAAGGAAAACAATCCTATGGCGGAATTCTCCGCTCCCATTTGTGGCGGGCATGTTTGGCAGTGTGAGCAGAAAATAGCGCGAGATTGCTCTAGTCACGTTTCCCGGTGACGTAAATCCAGGACGCGATTGTCCCCTCCCCCTGTCAGTGGCGGGCTGTGTTTCCCGCTGTCCAACATAAGGAACTAAATTTGTATCTGATTATTGTGCCGGCATGCCGGAATCATCCCCCCCATGTCAAAGTTAATTCCCACACCGCTGTGCCTTCTGAACGGCATGATTTACTGCCTTAAACTCGGAGGTGAGCGCACAAAACATTGCGTAGCACTTGCGAGGATCGCCTGTAGCACATCAAGGAAGAGGCACCGTGCATTCGAGGGAGCACGGGGAAGTCACTTTTTGCCAGCTGGCTTTCAGTGCGGTGCTGGAGCAAGGGCTCCAGTGTGAGTGGGGCCACGGAGGATGGGGGAGGGCAAGGCAGCACAGACTGATGGAAGTACACAAACACATGCCGAGGTGTGGGGGAGGGTGTATGGGGGAGGGTGTGTGGGGGTGGGTGGGGGGGGAGGTGATGGAAGCAGTCCCGCACTTGGAAAAGTTTGTCAAAAATGAACATTCTTCCACAGCTGAGACCGTTCACCAGCAGCTCCATTGACAGGCTTGGAGTCGGGCCTCTGAAGCATTTCTGCCCACTCAATGCAAAAGCATGAATGTTCTACTAAATGCTCCAGAATCTTTCACCCCTTGGGCACACACTGCAAATGAATGTGAGTTTTAGGGGGCAGCAGAACAATTGGCTGACTGGGCAAGTTGTAGAATCCCCGGGCATGGCGCAGTCACTGATGGAGGCGCTCAGGGCCCCTTGCAATGTGTTTATTCAGGTTTGGAGCAGTAACTATCATGGTTCAAGCTAACAGTGCAGCCTTGCAATGCAGGTTAGGGGAATGCCTGTGCCTGAGCTGAGAGCACAGCATGCAGTCCAGTGGACAAAGCTGCCATCAGTCGGTCAGGTGGAGTGGGGGTGGGGGGGGGGGGAGGTGGGGGGGGGGTTTCGGGCAGCCGTGAAGCACACTAAACACTGGCCATCCAAGTGGTGGCCAGCACTCTCCAGCATGCGTGAAGGGGTCTTGACACCCAGCTGGAGCCAGAGACTTAACCAAGTAAGGTCCTTAGGAGACATATGTTAACCCTCGCGTTTCTCTCGTTGATCCAGCAGGAGGAGGGCATCAGGATCATGGAGCCTGGTGATCTAGCGGTATGCCTCATGGCTTACAGGGAGCAGAGAAGCAGAGAAGAAAGATAAGATTGCGACAGAGGCACCTGGCTCGGCAAAGGGAGGAGCACCACTCTCAAGATGAAGGGATGGCAGGGCCTCTGTACACGCAGCTGAAAATCCACAGCGAACCATCACTTGTAGGCACCTCGCTAGGCCCAGGGTCCATAGATGGCACTTGTTATTCCTGCAGATGACTGAGAACCAGTGTCACCGAAGACTGCGCATGTTCAGGGAGCTGGTCAGCCACATATGCCACCTTCTGCAGGATTTGGCGCCATGGGGATTTGGACAAGGCATCCACTGCCACTGGCAGTGAAAGTGACCGCAGCACTCAATTTTTACACCAGTGGCTCCTTCCAGGGCTCCATTGGTGATCTGTGCGGGATCTTGCAAGCCTCCACGCACATGTGTATCCAGGAGGTCAAGGGCACCATATTCACGAAGGCACAGAACTTTGTGTATTTTGACTGGGATCAGGCAAGACAGGAAGCAAGCGCACTGGGATTTGCAGAGATCTCTGGCTTTCCACAGGTGCAGGGTGCCATCGACTACACTCATATGGTGCTTAGATCTCTGTGGCAATGAGCAGTCAACTAAGTCAAATGCAAGGGATTCCACTTGCTGAATGATCAGCTGGTCTGCTACTGCAACAAATGCATCATTCAGGTCTGCGCACAATACCGCTGAAGCACCGTGATTCCTACATCCTCAGCAGGTCTCAGATCCCTGACATCTTCCAGGGTCCAGAGATGCTGCAGGGTTGGCTCCTTGGGGACAAGGGCTACCCACAGAGGACGTGGCTGATGATGCCCATGCGGCGGCCTCAGACTGCAGCAGAGCGACGCTATAACAAGGCTCATGCTGCAACCTGGACTTTGGTGGAGCAAATGTTTGGCATCTTGAAAATGAGGTTCCAGTGTCTCGACAGGTCTGGTGGAGCACTCCAGTACAGTTCCCAAAGGGTGTCACGCATCATTGTAGCTTGCTGCGTGCTACACAACCTGGCGCTGCAGTGGGGGGAAGACCTGGCTCAGGAGGAGATGGGAGAGCTGCACATCTCCTCCAATGAGGGGGACGTCAAATGGGATGAGGGTGATGAGGTCCCGGAAGGCGAGGTTGCCGGCAATGAGGCCATCGCACTGGCCAGACGAGGCAGGGACGCTCATGGGGCCCTAATAGCTGCAAGTTTCATGATGATGATGAGATGCAGTGAGGACACTTCTGACATCCTCACATTGCGTCTGTGAACATCTGACACCTATCTGGCTGAGGGAAACCCTGTGAACAGGGTCATACAATGGAGATGCAGTGATGATATTTTAACAGCACCTGGCAGCCTTCATTCACCTGTCCCCTTCGGGACCACACCATCACCGGAAACAGATACTGACGAGATGGGGGGGCCAGCCCATCTCAAAGGTGCTGAGAGCACACAGAGAGAATGATGGAACTCTGTGGTGCCTGCCCACAACATTCTGACAGCAATGACCAGCACCATCGAGGTGCAGGCATCAGTAATGTATCCAGTGAGTGTGAAGCCGGATCATCAATTTAGTCTGAAGGTTACACAAAGCACAGAGAAGAGGCCCTGAACTGAGACACTTCCTTTCACCTTGTGCAGGAACCAAGGTTTCACATCTGAGTGACACGAACACTGCTCATCATAACAAGGAGCCATAGGCAGGGAGACATTCTTGAGAGTTTATTGACAATAGTGAACATTATATACAAGTGATTAACACCCGTGCCCAGGCTGTGCAATTATATCTTCTTAACATTCCTAACCCTATCACTACGTCTTGGTGCTCCCCCGACATCCACAGCAGAGGTGGAGGCAGCCTGCTGACTGCTATGCCCTGTCTGTGATGACCTTGGCTCATATCCTCTGGAAGGCCAAGACCTGGAGGGTCCCGGCCTGCTTTCAAGGTATTGGGGTGCGGCAGTAGCACCCTCCTCGCCCTGCAGAGCTGGAGCTGTGGGGGTCACAGGAAGGGAGGAATCAGATGGGTTGGACATCCCTGGAGTCACCTGGATGGATGGTCCCAGGGCCTGCGCTTGCTGATCCCTTTCCCTATGGTGCCTGAGGGCCATTGGCTGGCTCCTTGAGAGGAAGGGGCAGTTGGAATGAGTTTGAGATGTCCTGCACCCCGCACCCCCCCCACCACCCCCCCCAGCCCCACCACCCACCTTGCGTTGACACTGATGGATGCCCCAAGTGACAGAGTGCATCTCCTGCAGTAGAGCAGGACTAATGCCTGGACCAAGGTCTCCATGGCTGCTGCCATCCTACCAGCGTTGACCTCGGTGCTTTGGCATGCTGGTGCTACCACCTCATACTGAAGGCGGACAGGACCTGAAAGCAAAGAAGCCGGCAGCCCCCAGATTTAGTGATGCCTCTCTGAGGCACCTGCTGGACCCAGTGGAAGCTCGCTGCAAACTCCCCTACCCCCGCTCTGGGTGAAAACCAGCTACCAAGCTCACCAAGCATGGGAGACGGTGGCGGCGGTGGTCAGCGCCAATGCCTTCTTAAAGAGGACAGCCACACAGTGCAAGAGAATAAATGATCTCCTCCATTCTGCCAGGGTAAGTCACTCTTCTCATCACTCTCAACTCACACACTCACAAACCCATCACACATCCACAGGGTTCGCACTACTAGCTCAAGGACTCCTCCATTGTGCTTTGCAATCTGAGGAGTGCAGCGGACATCCCTTCCTGATGTTCCCGAGCTTACCTTTGCAGCTCCAGCAACTGAGGTAGAAGCGAGTCCAGGGGCTCGTTTCACGACTCGGACTCAGCAGGTTCCTGGCCTGACGAGCAGTCCTCTGAGCGCTGGCACCCTTGAGCTCCCTGCCTCCACCTGCTGTGGATCAGACAGCACAGTGTGCACAGCAGATTGTGACCCCGAGGCTAATCTAGAGCTAGGTCCCACCGAGGTGTGTGTCTCTGCGCTGGTGGAGGGTGTGGGTGAGCGCTGTGACGGGTCTTACATTGGCATGTCTGTGGATTCCTTTTTCTAGGTGTCCTCGGGGCTGGAGTCGATGACCTGGCTCATCGCCGCTCTTGGCTGCTTCCCAGATGTGCCTGCGAGAGAAAAGAGAGATCATTAGTGCATGGCAGGGGACAGGAGACATCACTCACAGTATGGTTGCCCGATGGATGTTGCTTGCTAACTTGATTCAGCGCTGCCAACCTCACCATCTGCACAGGAACAGCCCAGAGCTTTGCCAGGAAGCTGGATGGCTCTATTTTCAAAGACCCTAAGGATCTTCAGCTTGGGCATGCCCCCCCCTCCCCAAAAACCCCAGTCTGGGATGTTTCCCTCATGTGGGCTGCATGGCGACAGATGGAGAGTATAAACAAGATGCCTGCCAGGCCAGATGAGAAGAATGCCTGGCACATGCAGAGTGTGAGTGGTGCCATGGATGGCATGAGGACACGATAGGCAGGGGGGATGAGGGTGTCTGTGAGAGGGTGATTGGTGATGCCCCTTGAGCTAGTAGTGAGTGTGAACCCTGTGGATGTGTGATGGGTTTGTGAGTGTGTGAGTTGAGAGTGATGAGAAGAATCACTTCCCCTGGCAGAATGGAGGAGATCATTCATTCTCTTGCACTGTGTGGCTGTCCTCTTTAAGAGGGCATTGGCGCTGACCACCGCTGCCACCGTCTCCCATGCTGGATTGGTGAGCTTGGTGGCTGGTTTTCACCCAGAGCGGGGGTAGGGGAGTTTGCAGCGAGCTTCCACTGGGTCCAGCAGGCGCCCCAGAGAGGCATCACTAAATTTTGGGGGCTGCCGGCTTCTTTGCTTTCGGGGCCATCTGTCGCCTGGAGCAGTCCTGGTCTGAAGACATGAAGTAGGCTGCGCTCTGGTGCACTTTAAACATGGCGCCCGGAGTGAGAAAGTGCTGAGGTCAGGGCATCGCAGACAAACCCAATCCTGTCTGCCAGCAACCCAACGAGTTTCCCGTGCATACATTCTTAATGAGGTGGGACTCACCGGGAAGCGGACGCTACAGCCTCCAGGGTGGGAAAGGTGTTTTCACACCCACCCCTGCACTTAATGCAATTCAGGGAAAATTCCGTCTCCAGTTTCTCGAGTCTTATGGAAGCAGATCACCCCCCCCCACCCAATCTCCAGATATGCTAATATTTGCACCTCCGGGGAGCCCTTAATTTATCGTCCAGCCTATGCCAATGTAATTTAACTGAGCTGCTCTTAGGGGAGGCATTTGGATTGCAGGTTGCTGGCTATCGATTGTATCCAAAGCTCTTGATGCCTCTGCAAAACCCACAACACTGAGCTCCATTCCATGGAGAGGCAAGAGAAATGACAAGGAGGGGCCAAAACATCTGTCTCCCAAGAATGAAGGATAACTGGAAGCATGAGAATGGTATCAGCAGTAGATTGATGACTTCTTTTCCTCGAGTTGCTGCACTGGGACATTAACCTCACGCTGCTTGCAATGGGAGCTCTCCACTCTGTTTACTCACTGTTGCCCTGCTGTTCATCAGCAGCTCAACCACACAGGCATCTGCTGACATCCCTTGGCATTAACAGAACAAATATAGGCAGAGTACGCCTTAATTAGTGGTAACATTTACTTTAATTAATGGTAACATTTGCTGTAATGTTCATTAAGGTGTGATCCATGCATGTGCATTTGTGCCTACAACACACTGCATGCTCAGAATTGGGATGCAGAACTGGTGGACTGGTGTACAGTGTTTTCTGGATAACCAAGGTCATCGATTGGCAGTTCTTGTGTAAAATAGATAGAATCATGATGATAATCTTAAGTCACCAGCAAAAATCCAGTGAGCCAACATCACGAAAATTGAATCTCACCCATTCAGTCACCAAAAACCACTAATTATAAACAGAGGGAGTGATGGAACATGGTATCAAAAGACCAGTAAAAAATCCCAGGATCCTGTCTAGAAAAGCTGGTTTTGACACTGTAAAATAATGGCCCTGTGTACAAATAATTGGATATAACTGATTAGCTGCCCAATGGTTGAAGTGAGCTGAATTTCTGTGTATCTGTTTATGTGGGATTGGAGGCCATCAAGAAGTCCAATAGGGAATTCAGAGGATACTTCTTTACTCAAAGAGCGGTAAGAACATGGAACTCACTACCACATGGAGTGGTTGAAGTGAATAAAATAGATGCATTTAAGAGGAAGCTAGACAAGTATTTGAGGGAGAAGGGAATAAATGCTTACGATAGTAGATTTAGATGAGGAAAGGTGAGGGGAGGCTTGAGTGCAGCGTAAAAACCAGCATGGGCTGGTTGGGCCAAATGGCCTGTTTCTGTGCCATATATCCAATGTGATGTAATGTGCACTTGTATAAGAGTGCAGTGCACTGGGGATATGGGTGTTTGTACAGTTATGTCCTCCCATCAGAGATGAACAAACCACGTGTGGAGTATCCTATTTGCTGAAAATCATTGAGAGGGGTTCCCCTGTTGTAGGATCATGCTTGTGCTCAATATACTCTGTGTCCTCAAAGAAGTTTCAAACTGAATGCCGTTCACCCTCCTTTGGAGCACAATATTCTGGAGGGATCCTGACTTACATATAAATACAGGATGATTTCCTGCAAATAGAGGTCAGGATTTTTAAACCAGCTTTCTATAGAGAGAATTCTGGTGCCAAAAAACCTTTACATATTAGGGTACTTTGAAGCCATTTTTTTCAAAAAATATACTTTATTTGTAAAATTTGTAAAAATACATTCCAAAACATTTCAAATGGAATGCTACAGAAAGTACAATAAAACCCAACTTTTCTCCATACTGAATATTCCACTCTGAGGTGCCTCAATACAATTGTAATACATGTGATATTTACTGTACACATTCCATGTCAAGTGTACAGCCCAAGGAGTTCTACACAGTTTCCAGCCCCTCGGTGTACTACGGTTTAAAGGCCTTAGACTGTGGTCTTTCCTCATTGCGCTTTTGCGGCGGCTGCCCCAAGCTTTAGTGAGTCCCTTAGCACATAGTCCTGAACCTTGAAATGTGCCAGTCTGCAACACTCAGTTGTTCAAAACAAGTATGGCTGTTGGTGAAAAAGCTCCCTTTCAGATCCCTCCTGCATGCCAGGAGCCTCAGCCCCTCCGCACGTTGCCCTCGAAGTGGCTATGGTGGGGAAGAGACTGTTGTCCACCTCCTTCTGGAACGTGACTTTGCAAAGAAGGTCTGGAAAGAGATGCAGTAGTTTTTGTCTGAGCAGCTCCGTGACGCAGGTCTCTGTGCTGCACCAGCTGTTCCAAGGGGCGCAAATCAAGACAAACATCGACTGTGGCTAAAGGACCAAGAACTCGGTGAAAGACACACTTTGGTCTGCCTGAAACTTGCTGGTACTTATAAAGCAAATGTATCACACAAGTTAAAAAGGTGACAGAGACCAAAAAAAAGGAAAAATGCTAGTGCGCCAGGTTTTAATGTCTTTGAATATTACAATCAGTAAACAAGTTCTTAGTCTGTCTGAACAATTCATCATCACCTCATGTCTATTGTGTTGGGAAGCTTGTGGTCACAGGCACTCAAAATGTTCACAGTACAAGATGAAAAGAAGACAGAGAAATGGCCAGTCACTGAAGACAAATAAAATGCTCTGGGGGCAAGGGCAAGCTTTCACCAGGCCCAGAAGGAAAATTCAGGATAATAGTTAAAAGTTAAACATTAAAATTTTAAGATAATCAAGATGGTGCACTGATTTGGGAAGTTTAGTGTATTTTGCTATTTTTGTACTATTATGCTCAGACACATTGTACTGATTGAATTCGACGCATCTGATGGTAACTGTTGCTCTCTATGTCAATTTGATATGAAGTAAAGCAGGCTAACAATTCATTGCTGCCCTTGTCTTACCAGGTGCTTTACTGGTTTGCTTTTGAAAAGATGGGGGCTTGCAAAAATTATGAATATCCAGTTCAGGTTACAAGAGGTACCCGCTGTTGCTTCACTGGTTTAGATTTTAAGTTGACATTGGGCAGTGGTGAGTCTTTAGCACATTATCGCTGTGGAATCTACTTATGCAAGTGACATCAGCAGATGTCCAGAAGATACCTAGGACAGACCTGAATTTGTAAAAGTAGATTTAATGATTAGCAAATTTTAAAATAGGAAGCCACAGTTATTATTTTAAAAATATGTTCTGGAGAAGTCGGCTACAGTGGTAAGGCAGTATTTGCTGCCTATCCCTAGTTGCTGTGAAAACATTAGGAGTTAACCATGTTGCCTAGAGGCATATGTAGACCAGACCAAGTCAGGATGACAGGCTCCCTCCCTGAAGGACTTTAGTGAACCAATTGTTTTTTTTTTCACAGCTTTCATGGTTATTTTTTCTGGTGTCAGCCCACTAATTACCAGTTTATTGAACTCAATTCCAATATTAGAGAAGATATCTGATCCTTTAGTTCAAGTGTCTGTGCTGGAAGTTTCTTGGGGGTGAGAACATCGAAAAAAGATTGACAGACAGACTGAATGAAACTGCTATGAAGAAATAAAACTTGAAGAATGAGAAAGAAAAGGGACCCAACACGGAAGAAAAATAGATATTGCAAAGGAAGAAAAGGAAAAGACATTGGGCAGAGTTTTACATCCCGTGGGTGAGCGCCCGCCCAACCCGATCAGGCGTAAAATAGCGTGCGATGATGTCGGGCGAGCGTCCCAATGTCATTGTGCACTCACGTGATATTTTGGTCGCTGGATGCGCGTGAGAGTTGGCTGCGCGCCTGCCAACAATTAAGAAGTCTATTTAGGCTCTTAATCAATTAATTAAAACCAATTTTTTTCGGCCCATCCAACCTTACGGTTGGCGAGCAGACAAATCGGCCAGGCGGCCTTTGGATTGTTTAGGAAACCTCATGCACAGGTGGGATGAGATTTCCATCAATAATTTAAAAAAAATGTTAGACATAATTTTTATTATGTTTCTGCTATTGTTACTGAGTTCTATGTCAGGACATGTTTTTAACATTTTGAAAATCTTTCTTTTTGATTGTGCGTTCCTTCAGCTCCCTGAGGCTCCCTTCAGGGAGCTTTCAGTGCGCACTCCCCCACGCATGCATGGATTTTTGTACTTTCGCTCTTCCCATCCCCACCCCAGCGGCACTGAGCCCCTTTCATGCTGGCTGGCCGTTAATTGGTCAGCCAGTGTGAGATTGCGGTCAGGGGCCGATCGCGGGCGGCGGACTGTTTCCCGGCTGCTCCCGGACCCGCCCACCATGCCTGCCTGATGACCGGAAAATCCTACCCATTAAGTTATAGTACTTCTGTTATGTAGAAGGTGGGATTGCTCTCCTTAGAACAGTGAATGTTCAGGGGAAATTTAATAGGTGTGTGCAAGGTGATGAAAGGTTTTGACAGAGCGAGAAAGGAGAAACTGTGTCCACAACCAGACAGACCAAAGGGCACAGGCTTAAGATAATTGGCAAAGGACCAGAGGGGAGGTGAGGACAAATGTTTTTATGCATTGTTACAATCTGGAATGCACTGCCTGAAAGAATGGTGGAAGCATTTTCAAAAGGGAATTGGATAAATACTTAGAAAAGAAAAATATGCAGGGCTATGGGAAAAGAGCAGGGGAGTGGACTAATTGGATATTTCTTTCAGCAAGTTTGGGCAGAATGGTCTTGTTAGGTGCTCTATGATTCTCTAAGACAAGGGGAAAAAGGGAAGTTGAATGCAAAGTTAGAAAGGTTTCTGCATATTTTGGGGCAATGCTCAAAAAGTAGGTTTTGTACACTTGCTTCCTCCTCAACTCCTGCATTCAGCCAAGCATCTTTAACCCTATTTCATAACATTTACTGCTACCAACTCATACAATTTTCCCTGAGCATTTTCTTAATATCTGATTTTTTTTCCCAAAAAATTAAGAATAAATTCAATAAACTTCCTCATGGTTTTCTTTTAATGCATTGAAATTAAACACATTTCCTGTGAGAAGAGGTAACCAAGAAAACAGGGAAGTCCAGTGTCGAGAAATGTCACCGACAATACTTCAAAAATACTTCATTGGCTGTAAAATGTTTTGGGAAGTCCTGAGGTCATGAAAGCCACCATTTATTTCCTCCTCTCTTTATTTAAAACATTGAAAAACACAGCATAGGTGTTAGTTCCATAGTAAATGTTTTTCTTAGCCAATTTCTCAGCTGATTTCCTGTCTTTATATTTTGGTGAAATCACTGTACACTTTTATTACTTAGTACACTCAGGGAGCTTGATAACATGTGCACATGTTAGGATCAGTGCAACATTAGGGGGCCCTGAATTGTTTGACAACCGCTGGGATATGGCCTTGCCAGGGAATATGGTAGCAACCCTTGTGAAGGATTGGGAAAATCTTCCTTTGTGCAGCATTTGGAGAGGGTGGTTAATGTTAACATTTTGGATTCTCTTCAAACTTACTTCACTATTCTCAACAAAAAGGCAGTTTCAATAAGTGGATCTGTGCCTCATCTGATCGGAAATCCAGAGTTTTATATGTGCTGTGTATGGGCACAGGCAATGCTCATTTCTGACAATTGTTTTGAACAAATGCTTTGTTCATTTATGACAACTGAGCTTTGGACTCCCATGTGAGTTTCCCAAAGTTACTCCTGTTCGCTTCAAAAAGCAGAAAACGCAAAAGACTAGAAATTGGACATTTTTGGGCGAGGTGTTGCATCCTGCCTGCACGCAACTATTCAGATTGATGTGGGCAACATGTAAATTTGGTGTACCCACTCACCTGGATGATTCTATTTTTAGCCTGAGCTGCTCACCTCTTCTAAATGCTACCTGTGGTCTCTGTGCTCACAGCATTGTTTGGAAACCATGCAGTGCAGCCAGCTTGTTCTTCTTAAAGGCAGGCGGACTCTCTTAAAGGGAAGCTGCATGAAAGAAATGTTTTGCAATAAAAACCATCAGAAGATGGAACACCAGTGCAAAGAGAGTGACGGATGCGATGTTGGAGGCATTTGTGGTGGAGTTGGGTAGGGGGAGAGACACAGGACAGTGGGTAGGTGGGAAAGGGGATGCCCTCGGAAAGGAGTGGGAGCAGGCAGCCAGGGAGGTCAATCCCTGGATTCTGTACCTGAGGGTCTGGCAGCAGCACCACAAGAAGTCTAATGACCTCATGAGTGGTCAAGGTCAGTGAATGCACATGACATCCCCCATCCACCACACCTCCAACCTCTCACATTGCTCAATGCACCACATCCCCCTCACCCGCCCAGCAGAACACCCTGACACTCAGGACTCAATCCTAACATTCAGATACTCCACCTGACACACGCACGCACAACATCCAGCAATGCTGCAAACCTCACACCAGACTCTTGCCTCCACCACGCCTCCAGCTATGGCAGGCACATCACCCAAACATAGCACTACACAATCACTGACATTCTGCTCTCTCTCTTGAAGGACAAGGTGGCACACGATAGAGAGGAACAGAGCAGAGCTGGAGGGGTACAAAGATGCTTGCATCCCATGAGCCCTACGGAGGAAATGGCTCCCAGCATCATGTGGAACCAAAGTCACTGAACATTGAGGTTGGCGGTATGTACATGCCTTATGCCCCTTCTCAACTCCCAACTCACTCTCATTTGGCTATCTGGTTTCATGAGCAATTGCTAATGGTTTGACCATGGGCCTCTTTTTCATATTAATTCATGTCATGTGTGTTGCCCACTGGAAATTGCCCTTCAGGAGGAATGATGCTATTGTTCCAAGTCAGGATGGTGTGTGACTTGGAGGAGAACTTGCAGGCAGCGGTGTTCCCATCCGTTTGCTACCCTTGTTCTTCTAGGTTGTTGAGATTGTGGAATTGGAAGGTGTATTTGAAGGAGCCTTTGGAGAGTTGTATATGATACACACAGCTGCCACTGTGTACACTGTGTGGTGAATGGGTTGTTAATCAATCGGGATGTTTTGTCCTGGATGGTGTCAAACTTCTTGAGTGTTGTGAGAGCTGCACTCATCCAGGCAAGTGGGGAGTATTCCATCACGCTCTTGACTTTTGCTTTGTAGATGGTGGATAGGCTTTGGTGAGTCAGGAGATGAGTTACTCATTGCAGAATTCATGCCTTTGACCTGCTTTTGTAGCCATGGTATTTATATGGCTGGTCCAGTGAAGTTTCTGGTCAATGGTAACCCCCAGGATGTTGATGGTGGGGGATTCAGCGATGGTAATGAAGGAGATGGTAAGATTCTCTCTTGTTGGAGTTGGTCATCACCTGGCACTTGTTTGGCGGTAATGTTACTTGCCACTTCTCATGACAAGGCTAAATATTTTCAAATCTTGCTGTATGTGGGCGAGGGCTGCTTCATTATCTGAACAGATTATGAATGGAACTGAATATTGTGCTAGCATCAGTAAACATCCCCACTCTGACCTTATGATGGAGGGAAGATAATTGATGAAGTAGCTGAAGATGGTTGGGTCTAGGGCAATAACCTGAGGACCTCCTGTAGTAACGTCCAAGGACTGAGATGATTGGCTTCCAACAACCACAATCATTTTCCTTGAAGAATGATGAATACTAACATAGGACCTGCGTGGTCCAAATTTGGACTCTTGGCACTTCATCAACTGATTGGCTGTATTTCAGGATAGTGTTCATGCAGAGCCTTCCAGTGCACACAGAGGAGGCACCTGTGTGCATCCTTTCTCTGCTGCAATGGCAGTGGTAGGGCTGCTCGAGGAAGCCATTGAATTTCTAGGACTAAGACTTTTGTACCTTATATTCAGGTTAAAGCAGCAGTCAAACTTATTGATGAGATTTTTTAAAAAATCATTCACGGGATGTGGGTTTCACTGGCTGGGCCAGCATTTATTGCTCATCCCTAGTTGCCCTTGGGAAGGTGCTGATGAGCTGCCTTCTTGAACCGCTCCAGTCCATGTGATGTAGGTACACCCACAGTGCTGTTGGGGAGGGAGTTCCAGGAACTTGACCCAGCGACAGTGAAGGAACAGCGATATATTTCCAAGTCAGGATGGTGAGTGACTTGGAGGGGAGCTTCCAGGTGGTGGTGTTCCCATCTATCTGCTGCCCTTGTCCTTCTAGATGGTAGTGGTCGTGGGTTTGGAAGGTGCTGTCGAAGGAGCTTTGGTGAATTCCTGCAGTGCATCTTGTAGATGACACGCACTGCTGCTACTGTGTGTTGGTGGTGGAGGGAGTGAATGTTTGTGGATGTGGTGCCAATCAAGTGGGCTGCTTTGTCTTGAGTGTTGTGGGAGCTGCACTCATCCAGGCAAGTGAGTAGTATTCCATCACACATTTGTACGTTGTAGGTGGTGGACAGGCTTTGGGGAGTCAGGAGGTGAGATACTCGTCACAGGATTCCTAGCCTCTGACCTGCTATTGTAGCCACAGTATTTATATGGTTAGTCCAGTTCAGTTTCTGGACAATGGTAACCCCCACGATGTTGACAGTGGGGGATTCAGCGATGGTAATGCCATTGAATGTCAAGGGGCAAGAGTTAGATTCTCTCTTGTTGATGGTCATTGCCTGGCACTTGTGTGGCGTGAACGTTATTTGCCACTTGTCAGCCCAAGCCTGGATACTGTCCAGGTCTTGCTGCATTTGGGCATAAGACCATAAGACATAGGAGCAGAAATTAAGCCATTCAGCCCATTAGGTCTGCTCCGCCATTCAATCATGGCTGATAAGTTTCTCAACCCCATTCTCCCGCCTTCTCCCTGTAACCTTTGATCCCCTTACCAATCATGAACCTATCTATCTCGGTCTTAAATACACTCAATGACCTGGCCTCCACAGCCTTCTGTGGCAATGAATTCCATAGATTCACCACTCTCTGGCTGAAGAGGCTTCTCCTCATCTCTGTTCTAAAAGGTCTTCCCTTTACTCTGAGGCTGTGCCCTCGGGCCCTAGTCTCTCCTACTAATGGAAACATCTTCCCCATGTCCACTCTATCCAGGCCTTTCAGTATTCTGTAAGGTTCAATCAGATCCCCCCTCATCCTTCTAAACTCCATCGAGTATAGACCCAGAGTCCTCAAACGTTCCTCATATGTTAAGCCTTTCATTCCTGGGATCGTTCTTGTGAACCTCCTCTGGACCCTCTCCAGGGCCAGCACATCCTTCCTGAGATACGGGGCCCAAAATTGCTCACAATATTCTAAATGTGGTCTGACCAGAGCCTCATAAAGCCTCAGCATCACATCCCTGCTTTTATATTCTAGTCCTCTCAAAATAAATGCCAACATTGCATTTGCCTTCTTAACTACCGACTCAACCTGCAAGTTAACCTTAAGAGAATCCTGGACTAGGACTCCCAAGTCGCTTTGCACTCCAGATTTCTGAATTCTCTCCCCATTTAGAAAATAGTCTATGTCTCTATTCTTCCTACCAAAGTGCATGAGCTCACACTCCCCTATGTTGTATTCCATCTGCCACTTCTTTGCCCATTCTCCTAACCTGTCCAAATCCTTCTGCAGTCTCCCCACCTCCTCAATACTACCTGTCACTCCACCTATCTTTGCGTCATCTACAAAGTTAGCCAGGATGCCCTCAGTTCCTTCATCTAGATCATTAATGTATAAAGTGAAAAGTTGTGGTCCCAACACGGACTCCTGCGGAACTCCACTAGTCACCGGCCGCCATCCTGAGAAAGATCCCCTTATCCCCACTCTCTGCCTCCTGCCAGACAGCCAATCTTCTATCCATGCTAGTACCTTGCCTCTAACACCATGGGCTCTTACCTTACTGAGCAGCCTCCTGTGCGGCACCTTGTCAAAGGCCTTCTGGAAGTCCAAGTAGATAACATCCATTGCACGGGAGATGGGCCGGACACGGTTGAGGGCCCTGTCTGGCCCATCTCCCGCGCATCCGCCCTCACGCCTTCTCCTCCCTCCCAGAAACATGATAGGGTCCCCCTTGTCCTCACATCACCCCACCAGCCTCCGCATTCAAAGGATCATCCTCCGCCATTTCCGCCAACTCCAGCATGATGCCACCACCAAACACATCTTCCCTTCACCCCCCCTGGCGGCACTCCGTAGGGATCATTCCCTCCGGGACATCCTGGTCCACTCCTCCATCACCCCCTACTCCTCAACCCCCACCTATGGCACCTCCCCATGCCCACGCAGAAGATGCAACACCTGCCCCTTCACTTCCTCTCTCCTCACCGTCAAAGGGCCCAAACACTACTTTCAAGTGAAGCAGCTTTTCACTTGCACTTCCCTCAACTTATTCTACTGCATTCGTTGCTTCCAATGCGGTTTCCTCTACATTGGAGAGACCAAATGCAGACTGGGTGACCGCTTTGCAGAACACCTTCGGTCTGTCCGCAAGCATGACCCAGACCTCCCTGTCGCTTGCCATTTCAACACTCCACCCTGCTCTCCTGCCCACATGTCTGTCCTTGGCTTGCTGCATTGTTCCAGTGAAGCTCAATGCAAACTGGAGGAACAGCACCTCATCTTCTGACTAGGCACTTCACAGCCTTCTGGACTAAATATTGAGTTCAACAACTTTAGATCTTGAACTCTTTCCTCCATCCCCACCCCTTTCCCGTTTCTTCCCCCTCCTTTTTGTTTTTTCCAATAATTTATATAGATTTTTCTTTTCCCACCTATTTCCATTATTTTTAAATGTATTTCCACCCATTGTTTATTTCTACCTTTTAGTATTCCCCCACCCCCACTAGAGCTATCTGTACCTTGGTCTGTCCTGTCTTCTACTCTTAATTAGCAGATTCCTTTAGATAATATCACCACCTTCAACACCTTTGTTCTTTTGTCTGTGACAGCTTTTGGTTATCTCCACCTATCACTGGCTGCTTGTCCCAACACCCCCCCCACCCCCCACCTTTAAACCAGCTTATATTTCACCCCTTTCCTATTTTTACTTAGTTCTGTTGAAGGGTCATGAGGACTCGAAACGTCAACTGTGCTCTCCTCCGCAGATGCTGCCAGACCTGCTGAGTTTTTCCAGGTATTTGTTTGTTTTTGTTTCGGAAGGACTTGACTGACACCTCTCACAGAAGTCTGCCTGCCTTATTTCCCATGAGGAGCCAAGTTGAGATGATAAATGAAGATGGGTCTTCAGGAGGAGATGGCTCGCAGCATCATGACTTATTGAGGAATGGATGAACAGTTTCATGGTGACTAGCTCTCAAGAGTATTTGGTGTAGTACAATTCTGGATGTAGTGGTGTAATTTATCTGAGTTTGCTATGAATAGTAAAGGGGTGGTAATCAAAGGGAGGGTGGGGCCAAATATGGACACAAAAAGGAAATATTCTGTGCAGGCATAGGGCTACTGCCTTCTCTGTACTGCTCACCTGAGAGCATTCTGTTCTTCAGTGAAGATAGATGCAGAGTATTCCTTTGGAATCTTAGTCATGCCCTACGCCTACATATAATGTTGCTGTCTCACTAATTTTCATAAAAATGACTGTTATGTAAAATTTGTGCGCTATGCCTCTCAATCTAGGATGCCAAGCCACCCTATCCCATCCATCTTGCCAAACTCCCCCTCGCTAACTCTCCAATGGAGAGGCAAAGTCACAAGTTGTTGTTAGGCCAGTTGATAATAGTCTCACCTCTTGAGTCAGAAAGTTATGTGATTAAGCTTCATGCCAGTACTCGAGCATATAATCTAGACTGTTACTTGACCGTAATAGCTGTTCTTAAGTTCAACCAGTCAATATTCATCCTTCAACTAATACCACAGCTTACTAGTGGAAATTGTCTGTGTGTTAGTCTACACTTTCAACAATGCCTACACTTCAGAAGTTCTGTTGAAAGGTCATCGACTTGAAACGTTAACTCTCTCCACGATGCTGCCCGAGTGTTTCCAGCATTTTCTGTTTTTATTTCAGATTTCCAACGACTGTAATATTTTGTTTTTGCTTCAATAAGAGCCAGAAAAGAATGCCTCTTATCCCTCCTTCTCTTCGTATTTCAAGTGTCCACAGGAAGTTTGGATAGCAACATTATATGGGTTAGAACAAGAAAGGGGCAGAACAACATCAGGGAACCAGAGCAGGAGAGAAGGCAACACATCATCAGGAACCCAGAGTAGAGGCAATACATCAGGGACAGAGCAGGGGATAGGGCAACAGAAATCAAGGATCCAGAGCAGGAGAGGCAACACAAGATTGAGACTTCGAACTCGACACCCTGACTGTAGTCCACGAGAATAAGATGGCACACCATGGTGTAAGCCTGTGTACAGCCATGGATCAAAATATCTGCTGCACATATCAAGAAGGTCAGAGGTTCCATATTTCTCTTGGCATGGTTGCAGTGTCTGCCCACCAGAAAGTGGCCTCGCAAATAAAAGGAAAACAGAGAATGTTTGCAGACTGTAGGAAAAGGCTGCTGGTTGCTTGACATTTTTCCAGGTTCTGCCACAGGCAATGTTGGGGCGGGGGAAGAAGGCTCCCAGACCTACCTAGGCAGGATAATATTGGTTTTAATTCTGATACGTACTTTGCTGTATAATTGTAGCTGTCACAGCCCCTTCTAACATCAGAGTCTACACACACATTATAATTTGCATTTAAAGCACAAATGTCAAAAAAAAAAATGCAGCAAAATGGGCCTTCAGCTACTAAATGGTTAAGTCTTTTTACAGTGCAGAGAGGTTTCTGGGAGATTGACAATGTAAAATGCATTCCCTTCTGGCTTTCGTATGTCTGCAATGCCCACTCCACCCTCAAAGCAATAGCAGCTCCAGGAAACTGGGTCAAATTTAATGATCACAATTACAGCCCTCAACTTTTATATAATCACAGTAGAAATGCAAAGTTGATGTTAAACACTCTGATCCTTTTTATGGAGGTGTTGGGCTGCATATAAAATTGTATCACTTAAAAATAAACCCACAGAATTATAACTATTGCTTGCAGATAATCTATTTTAAATGCAATTAGTTTATTTAGATGAACATTCAGCTGTTATGTTGAACAACTTAAAAAGTAGTATCTGTTTTAATTGAAAGTCTCTCTGATCAACATCTGCTCTCCAGTCAGGAGGCTGAGTTTGAGCCCCACTCAAGTGAGCAGTGTTCCGGCAAAGCTCAACATAAGCTTGAGGATCAGTATCTCATCTTCCGATTAGGCACTTTACAACTTTCTAGGCTCATTGAGCTCTATTGCCTAACTTGATTGTTTTTTTTTTTGCCATGTGCCAGTCAATCTTGTTTTTCATGTTTTTACTTTCAGGCAGTGCTGTTCATTATTCTGCCATTCACATCTTACCATAACCATTACCACTCCCTTTGCCCTTTGTCTCATAACATCTTTGTTATTTTATCTCTCCCAACCTCTACCCTAATCCAGACTTTCCTTTTTGTTCTTCACCACCCCACTTCAGCAACATAAAATCCACCACATTCTACCTTCCTTCAGTTCTGAAAAGTCATATTCGACTTGAAATAATAACTGAGGACCGGTTTCCAATTGTTGGAGACTTTAAAATAGGTACCATGAATACAAGATAGAAATAAATCAAATTCAAGAATTCAGGCGAAATATCTTTATTCATAGTGTGGTTGCGCCAAGCTGCATGGATGTATTTAAGAGAAAGCTGTATAAGTGTGATGGAGAAGGGAATTAGAAGAATATGCAGTTAGGGATAGATAAAGAAACGTGGGAGTAGGGATGTGGAGAATAAAAACCAGCACAGACCATCTGGGCTGAAAGGCATGTTTCTGAAAAGTAAATACTTTGTAATATTGTTGTAATGTGTAATGCAATAACTAAAATTTGAGTAATGCTTTTACCAGCTGTGGCTCAGTTATAACATTCTCACCTCTGGGACAATAGGTTTTGGGTTGATGTTCTACTCCAGACACTTCAGCACATAATCTAGACTGACACTTCAGTGTAGAACTAAGGGAGCACTACACTGTGGGAAGTGCTGTCTTTCAGATGAGATATTGAGGCCTCACCTGTCCTCTCATGTGTAAGAAATGCCATGCCTCTATTTACAAGATCACGCTGGTGTCCGGACAAATATTTATCTCTCAACCAAACATCATTGAAACAGATCTGATCATTATCACATTGCTGTGCATATATCCACTGCCATATTTTCTACATTGTAACTGACTACACTTCAAAAATCCTTTATTGACTGTAAAGCGCTCTAGGACATCATGAGATTGTAAAAGGTGTTACAGAAATGTAAGTTCTTTATTTTTGCTCTGGACTATGGACTCATGGCCATAATGTGAGTCCTTGATCTTAACCAAGGGGAGATTTTGGATGGACACACAGGAGCTGTTGGAATCCAACTTCCCACATTATGTTTGCAGTCTGTATAGAGATCGCCACAGTGATCTCATGTGGCAGAGGAGTTTACAAACTTTCCTGTGTGGGTGAACTCCCGTCAGTACTGACATACAACTAGGGAGTAAACTCCAAAAAGTCAGAAACCGGTGGTGGTGGTGGGCGGAGAGAAAAATCAAAATGGAGGGAGGTTACACTGAAACAACTCTGTTTAGGGCTCTCAATGCTTCGCTACACCTAGAATTTGATTACATGTGATGTAGGCCTTGTGAATTCTGTTAGTTAATACAGTACCCGGTACAGAGAGATAAGAAAACATGGAGAATATAATTTTATAAGAATAAAAGGAATAGAACTTTTAATCACAAATCGATTGTAACAACAAACTGAAGACAATGAATGTTTTGATATTCAAGACAAACAATTAGTTACACTGGCATCAGTAGTAGATTTGTTCAGTTGAATTATTACTAAGCAAAACTTCCCGAGGAACCATGGCACCACACCCAGTTCTTTGAGGGGCTCTCCTGCACACAGCTCTTATGAGAGGCCTTACCCCCTCCTATAGCTCTTTTTACAAGGTCCCTTCCCTGCACTGACAGTTCTTTAGCAGGGGTTAACTCTATACAGCTCTTTACACTGAGGTCTTCCCCTAGCACATCTACTATTTTCTCTGAGTGAACTCAGCTCGTTTCTCAAATCAGTCTTTTCTTCTTCATACTTTTTTTGATCAGGTTTGCTTCCTCTCACTCAGATGAAAATTCCTATTTGATAAATTCTGTCATCATGAATCTTTACTTGACCCGTTTTCTCTGTACTACACTTGAAGAAGAATGCTGCCTTTACTTAGTGTCTTATCATTATTACTCAGAATACTGTTCTTTTTTGAACAGATCTTTTAAGATCTATTAAAGGGGGTTGGAGGTGGGAAATCAATCTGAAATCTCAGCTAAAAAATAGAACCTCCAGTACAAGAACAAACATAGACAGCATCTTTCACAACCTCAGGGTGTCCCAAAGCACTTTATATTAAATGAAGTATTTTTAAAAGTGTAGTTAAAGTTGTAATGTAGGAAATATGGCAACCAATTTTCACTCAGCGAAGGTCCCACAAACAGCAATGTGGTAATGGTCAGATAATCTGTTTTAGTGATGCTGATTAACGGATACCTTGGCAAGGACATTGTAAAGAACTCCCCTCTTCTTCAAAATGGTGCCATAGGATCTTTTATGTCAAGCTAAGAATGCGGATGGGGCCTCAATTTATTATCTCACTTGAAAGACGCTACCTCTAACAGTGCAGTAGCACTCCCTCTATATAATGCAGCGGTACATTAGCCTAGTTCTAGTGCTCTGGAACGGGACTTCAACTGCAACCTTCTGACTTGGAGGTGAGAGTCCGACCAACTGAACCATGACTAAGACTGCCTCAGTTAACAGCATGGACCAAGACACAAAAGGAGAAAGAGAATTCCAAGGAGCTAAACCTCTTGCGATCTGCAATAAATTCAAGCTCTGTCTATGTTATGAAATATTCTCTTAATGTGAAAGTTAGCTAGGTTCAGCATGGTAAATTTGATGCAGTAGAGGGATAGAGGTTACACCAAACACACAAAACAGTTTGAAGTCACCAAGCGTTCAACTGCAGCCAAAACTCTTACTTGGGTGTGACTATTTGGCTACCCTATTTGCTTTTGAACCATGAACAACAAAATTCTGGGTCCTTGAAGGATAATTATTTCTACTTGTAGATTTCACTCACACAAGTCTCAAAGAATGAAAGCTTACATTATCTTTTAATGGCTGGGTCTTCAAAAGAAAACATTTTGTTTTATAAAAGCAGGTTAGAACTTAATGTTTGCAATTGCTGGGTAGACTATAAGCACCAGCGTTCATTAACAGGGACTGCTAGCATATCCCACCATTGTGCCTTTGATCTGGTTTGATTAATGGTTCTGTATCCGGGGCCTGAGGCTGGGATAAAGACAACAGGCTTTTTTGCCATATCTTTAATCCACTACCTTTTACCACTTATCATCATAGAACGAAGTCTGAACTCTATGGAGTTAAACATCCAGGTTATAGTCATTTAAGCTTTGGATCTATTACTTTATAGATCAGATACTTTATGGGACAGTTTACAATGTTAAAGGTGATGTACATAAATGGAAGCTGATAAAAGAATTGTAATACTATTTTGGTCTCAAAAGATGTTCAAAGTACCAGTGAAAATACTTTTTAATCTGTGGACTTATTTTGCTTCAGTACAAATCAAAGAATCTTATAATGGTTACAACACAGGAGGCCATTTGGCCTTTCACGTCTGTGTTAGCTCTCCGCAAGACCATTTCACCTGGTGCTACTCCCTTGTCTTTTCCCTGTAGCTCTAAATGTTTTTCTCTTCAAATAATGATCCAATCCTCTTTTGAAAGCTTTGATTGAATCTGCCTCCACTACACTCAGGCAGTGCATTTCAGATTCTAACCAGTCGCTGCATAAATTTTTTTTTGCCGCATGGCGCTGTTGTTTCTTCTGCCAATCACCTCAAATTGGTGTCCTCTGGTTCTCAATCCTTCCACCAATCTCACTTGTCTGCCCATTCTACCAACCTATCTCCTATTGAAGTTTAAACACTATCCTCCTCACAGTTCACAATACTTCCAAGTTTCATGACACCCAGATTTTGAAATTGTGCCCTGTACACCAAAGTTTAGGTCAATATAGAAAGAGCAGGGCTCCTAACACCAACCTGTGGGGAACCCCAATATAAACCTTTCTCCAGTCAGAATACCAATCATTCACCACTGTTCCTTGCTTCTTGTCACTCAAGCCAAATTTGACTCCATGCTGTTACTGTCCTTTGTGAGCTCTAACTTTGCTCACAAGTCTAGGGTGTGGCACTTTTTAAAATGCCTTTTGGAACTCCCTGCATATCACAACAAGCATATTACCCTCCTCTGCTCCCTCTTGTTACCTCATGAACAAAACTATCAAGTTAGTTAAACATGATTTGCCCATAACACATCCATGCTGGCTTTCCTTAATTAACCTGCATTTGACCAAGTGACCATCAATTTTTTTCCTGAATTATTGTTTGTAAAAGCTTCCCCACCACAGAGGTTAAACTGACAGGCTTGTATATGCTTGACTTATCCTTACACTCTTTTCTGAACAAAGGTGTAATATTTGCAATTCTCCAGTCCTCTGGCACCACCCTTGTTTCTAAGGAGGATTGGATAATTATGGTCAATATCTTTCCGACCCTTTCTTTCCTCAATATCTTTGGATGCATCTCACCCAGCTCAGCCGGCTTATAAATTTTAATTAGAGCCAACCTATCTAATATCGCTTCTTTAACAATTTTTAACCCATCAAGTTTCTCAACTCCCTCCTCTTTCACTAACTTGGGACTGCATCTGCCTTTATTAAGAAAGAAGATGTTAAGTATTCATGACCCCTGCCTCCATGCTAAATTCCCTCTAAGGTCCCTAATTGTCCTCCTTTCACCACCCTTTTCCTATTTACATACCAATAGAAAACTTCTGGGTTCCCTTTAATGATAGCTGCCAGTCTCTTCTCATACTCTCTCTCTGTTTCTCTTATTTGTTTTTCCACTTCCCCTGAGCTATCTATATTGAGTCTGATTCTCAACTGTATTATCCACCTGACAACTGTCATTTGCACCCTTTCTCTGCTTCAACTAACTCTCTCTTTTGTCATCCCAGGAGCTCTGGATTTGTTTGTCTTACCTTTCCTTGTACCTTCACTGTGCCTGAATTATCTCTTCTTTAAAGGCAGTCATTGTTTAGTTATAGTTTTGCCTGCCAGTCTTTGATTCCAATTTATCTGGGCCAGATCTGTTCTTCCCCCATTAAAGTTGATTCTCCCCCAATTAATTATTCTTACTCTGGATTGCTCCTTGCCCTTTTCCATAGCCAGCATAAGAATGATGTAATGGTCACTGTTCCCTACATGTTCCTCTGCTGACACTTGATCCACTTGGTCCATCTCATTCCCAGGAACCAGATCCAGTATTTGCACCTTTCTCATTAGAATGGAAACATACTGATGTAGAAACTCCTGCTCCTCTCTGCTCTTTACACTATAATTATCCTAATATAGACAAAGATAGTAAAAGTATCCCATTATAACTATTCTATAACTCTTGCACTTCTCTAATTTCCTTGCAAATTTGTTCCTCTACATTTTTCTCACTAGTTGGCAGCCTATAAACTACATCAGGCAACGTAATCACACCTTTTTTGTTCCTTCACTCTAACCAAATAGATTCTATCCTTGACCCCTCTGGGACATCCTCATTCTCCAGCACTGTAATGTTCTCCTTAATCAATACTGTTACCCCTCCTCTTTTCTTGGTTTCCCCGTCTTTCCTGATCACTTTGTATCCAAGAATATTTAGTCCCCAGACCTGCTAAATATAAACTATAAATTTACAGCTTACAATGAATAAATCTTTGTAGCATTTGCCTAAAAGATATGGTCTGCCAGCATGTTGTTTTCTAGCTACTGAAGAGATCAGAAGCACATGGTTGGTATCCCAAAAACCATTCTGTCATGTAACCTGAAAATTGGATAAGCATTAATCCTGTTGTAGGTTAACCCATTCACTTAGTTCACAGATCTTGTGGGATTGCCTACTGGAACTGCCCTGAGAATCAATAAAGAGTTGGGAGAATCTGAATTGTAATATATACTATAGTCTAACAAATGATTGAATAGGAGATTGTCTTCTTCCCATTTTCTGTCTTAAAATTTTAACCCCCCCACCCTAATCATACGGTAAAAAGTGTAGTATGGAAATGTTTATAGTTTTAAAAAATTATGATTGAATGTAAGTTTAACTAGAATGGCTGACCATTTAGCTCCTGTTTTTATACAATATAACAACAAGCTTCCCAATTTATGTAAAGTGTCATTTATTTACAAATGATTTTGTTCGAATTAAAAATACGTACCGACAGAACGCTTAAAGTGCAAGCGTGTCAGCTCCATCAAACCCAGGTAGTTCCTATTGAAAACAAAATAAAAACAGAATTACCTGGAAAAACTCAGCAAGTCTGGCAGCATCGGCGGAGAAGAAATCAGTCAACGTTTCGAGCCCTCATGGCTCTTCGGCAGAACTTCGGCAGTTCTGCCGAAGAGCCATGAGGGCTCGAAACGTTGACTGATTTCTTCTCCGCCGATGCTGCCAGACTTGCTGAGTTTTTCCAGGTAATTCTGTTTTTATTTTGTTTTGGATTTCCAGCATCCGCAGTAGCTTTTAGCTTTTAGTTCCTATTGAAAGCTGTCCACTAAAATAAACTCCGCACTGATCTTCAAAAAAAAAAAGAAAGCCTCTTTTCTTAGTTCACATACTTTAGACAAAATTGTACATTTGCTAATTCACACGAAACAATTGTCACTTCAGTTTTAATAACTTTATGCAACAGGTGATTAAATTATACATTCAGTCCACATCATTTGCTTTACAAAATCTTAAGAAAAAAAAAGCTTAAAAACAATCAGTATAATACTCGTGCTACTGGTGATTTTTTTTTGTAATAAGCCAAATCTATTTTACACATTACAAAGTTATGCTTTAAAGAGCTAACCACAACCAGTAGCACAAGATGCCCACAGGCTTCACAAAAGGGAACAAGTGCATCAGACACAACATTATAAACCTGATATAGTGACATACACCAATATGCACCAGTGCCTTAACAGTAACAGCTTATATGTATTTTATTTATTTAAAGGCATAGGCATGTACAATCCATAGACAACTATACAGGAGCACAACACAAACAACTGAGATCCCAGCACAAAACTCAACTCCATTATTCTAATCACAGTGCGTTTCTTTTACCTTCGTCGCCTCAGTAGATTAAACTTGTATTTCTTAAATTAAGTTTATTATTTTCCCCCAGGCACTTTAAACGGATTCATATTCCCGAGAAGTACATTTAGGGTGCAGTTTGCCTCAAAAACACTTGGCTGCTGTATAGTTCAGTCACAAAATGGTTAAGTGAGCCAGTAATGAAATAACCTCTAAAGCTACACAAGTAATCACATGAATAGTTCTTCTTTGAAGTGCGTAAAAAAAGATTGTGAGAACTTAGCATTTTTTGTTTCACAACTGACTCCATTCAGCCCAAGCTGCAAGTGGAATCTTAACATTACTTTTCATGATTCTGAATCAGGTGCATTCTACTCTTCTGGTGGAACCACTTTAAAGAGTCTAGGTGTGCACCATTTTGAGTGGAAGGTGTACTTCCTTAGGCATAATGACCCACAAAACAAATGGGTTTGGGAATCATAACATCATTTCCATTGTTCAAAATTCTCAATCTATACAATTCTTGATCAGGGTTTACTAGTTGACTTTTCTTCCTGTAAATGGTGATAATTGGCTAACTGGCCCCTCGGAGTGCTTAGTGGTTGAAATGGGAGACTTAGTTACTATGTGGCCGATAATACTCTATCCACAAAAATAACTATTAGTTAACAAACCACTGGGTCTACAGTGATCGTCAAGAATATCCTTGAACCAAACTGGGCACCACAAGTGCACAACTCTAAGCAGCACTAAATTCTGTGAAAACATGCTTCACAAACAGACTAGATTTTGTGTCATTCAGGAAATTTCAGATGAATACAGTACATAAAACCATAAAAAAGATTTACCCTAGTAAGCCTGATAACTAGCAGACAGGTTACTCTGTCAAGGACCGAAATAAATGCTGCAAGATAAGGGGAACGTCACAGTATGTTGTACACATTTTACCCGCAATGGTAACAGAATATTTGGAAAGCCAGTGCTTGCAAAGATCAAATCCCTATTCTTCGGAAACAAGCTCTTCCCCAGTTACAAACCATGTCTAGCAGTGAAGCAGCAAAATAAAAGCATTTTAAAAAGTGAACTAAAGAGTAGACTAAGAACAGAAACATTGGTAAAACCCTCTTTTTGTTTTTGTCCAGAACTAAGAAGGCATTACAATTTACAACTCAAGAGAGAGAGGTTGGATTGAAAAAAGAAAACAGTGCCTTCCTTTAGCTGATTTTTTTTAAGCTCAATTGCCGCACAATTTGTCAAACCTCAATGTGGATACATGGTCAGGAGAACGAAGCGTCCGCTTAAAGATCGAGGACAGTATCAAACAGCAATGACTGTATTCCCACAATTTAAAATATTTTGAAAGATTTTTCAACCAATCTCACCATTTTAGAACTATTGAATCTACCACAGCTCTTTGATATAAGTGCTTTGAAAGGGCTTGCACTGTCTACTCAAACACCATGTGTACATTGGTGAGTTTTTTCTGTTGAAAATGACCACAACTTTGATTCTAAATTCAGTGTAACATCTCTCAGCCACCTCAGAACCGTCACTAGGAACTGAATTAGTCAACCACTTAAAATTAATTTTAACTTTTGCAGTATTACTGGCATCTTTCAAATGTAAAAACGTTGAACATTACAACAATGAAATATGCAGGTTGACCCCAACACTTGCAAGTTATTACGGAATAAATGGAAGTCTTTTTGATGTCCATTTCTAAAATAAAACAGTGATAGAAAAGGGACTGATACTCTTATGTATTGTACCCCATTACCAACATACACACCTACAATCCCAAGGACCAGCATTCCTACCCATTACTGAGATACTCCTGTAATCTCCAGAAATGGTACTTCTACTCATTATCTCCTATTGGTAAGCACATATAAATCTCCAGGTGTCTGCAATACAGCAAATTTTAAGGAAGAATGAATTCCCATAGCGGATCATCAGTCAATGTTGCATTTTGGCAAGGTGTTTAAATGAGGTCTCAAAACATTACAAATATATGATGAATAGTCATTCTGGTGAACTGCCAACTACCTAAGCAGTTAAATACCATAAACTCTTCCAGAAACATCACAATGACTCCATTTGGCTCAAACCACAAGGAATCCTTATTAAACATGTAAAAAGCACAGTTAAAATAACATCAGCTACAAAGTTAGCATGCACATTTTTACTGAACAAGATATCCACCTATGGTCAATCATGCATTTGAAAAATTTGCTCCATCAACACGTCTGCAGGTCATTTAAAAAAAGCATACTTAAGGATCCATTACCACAGCTACTCTCAACTGTGTCTTTGGAAGGGATGTGAAGAAAAATATACAACAGGGAATTAAATTACTCGCCTGCTTGATCACCAGCTGAATGCTACACTAAGTATTGCACCAATAGGGGAACCAACAAGCACAATTGAAAACGCCAACTAATTTAAGATACCCTTCAGTTTTAAATTTTAATTAATCCAGTGTCTGAGGGGCGTTGAGTGTGAGAACACTTGGAATAAATCTGGCTTACACTGGGTTTACCTGAAATGGCAACCTAGCCATTATGGATGTTCTACTTCAATCTGCATCCCTTTAAGAAAATAACGACATCATATGGCACTATTCTGGTAAGCACATTAAACCAAAAAACAAAAATCACACCCAATATTGATATTTAAACAGGAAAGCAAATTTTCTGCCTCCGTCCTGTGAAACATCTGTCAGTAACAGGAGATGTGACATAGGACTGTGACATTAAACACTATACTTTGACAACTAGCAGAACTCACTTGCAGAAGAAAAATTGTGTGTCTTGAATGACAGGCAAGTTACTGCCAAATGTAAATCACCATATTATCGGTATTGATACTAAAAAGGAGGAAACTGATCAGCTCAAATCACAAATTCACCAGCTAAAGAAAGACAAAGTTTTTTTTTAAACTGCCAATGCTGCCTAGATGTAAAACTCCTCACTTAGTTTCTGAATGCAGGGAGAGTCCTGATTGATGCCACAGTCACGACAGCAGTGGTTGACAGACATCAGCAGAGCAGGACGGGAGCTGTGCGGGGGAGGTGCAGTGGGGAAAGAGGGGTATTGGTCGTTCCTCACACAGCGGTGCGTGTTGGAGTGCTGGGCTGGTTCAGCCCCATAATTTTACACAACCAGCCTGCGAAATCCACCTCCTCTACTTCAGACCGCTTAATGAACGTGTGGCTCTGTGAAAAAGCAAGAAGCAAGAGTCAACATTTTACTGGAACACAGTTGAATACCTGACGTGTTAGGTTAGTCCTTCAAATTGTGTTGTATTATCAGCTGACAAACATAAGATAGGAATGAGAAACAATGTATTCATCTCAACTAGCTCACCCAGGTTTCAGAAATAAAATTACAAGGCACTATAAGAGATGTATTGACTTTCGCTAGAACACTTTCCACAATGACAATTTCAATGACAAAATCCTGTAAACATATAGTGTAGAATTGCAATTATTCCAATTTCACCTAAGAGTTGATTCCTGCTGCAATGTTACAATGAGAGTCACAAACCCTCAGTATATCACATTGATGCATTTGATATTATCTGGCCTCAAAGGAATCATTATTTGGAGATTATATAAACTTGGATTAAAAAGGTAATCTCCTGTGTAATACATGACCAGCAACAAACACATTCATATTCTGACAAACGTATTTTAACATTTTCATTGTACTTCCCTCCTCAAATGCAATTCCAACAGTTTTTGTTTAATGTTCAATGCTCCAAATCCCTCAAATGGGAAGATTTACACTTTCAAATAATGGATACTTTTAATTCCCATGCAAAAGTATGTAAATAGGCTTTTTAAAAAAATAACAACTTGTGAATATTAGGTCCAGGCATTTAATTTTATTTTCTGCTATGCACTAACAGGCCACATAATCAATACAATGGGGACAGAGCAGGGCAATGGGATTAGTTTTTGGGTTATGCTATTGAAGAGCTAGCAGTGAGATAATGGGCTGAATGACACTGGCCTGCAATGTAAATGTCCATGTTTATAGTTTTACTGTAACTTTCAAGCTCAGGGAAGAATAAAGGAGTAATGTTCAAAAGGATTTAGACCTGATTTCCTTAATACTAGATTTACAAGTAAAATTAGTTGGTTTGCGCATCTGTTTATCTGCCATTGATGCAAGAACAAAACAGCTCTTTCACTTTTGAGTTCGACAAATCAAAATCTGACTAACACTTTTGCTGCTGAAGAAAAAGGATACAGATTTTCGACGCGATTACCTAGTTATATTATAGATGGATAATCACACCACAGTGCTCACTTTTGGTGCACCCGGCTCATTCTTTGAGTATTAACCTCCACTGGTCAAAGAATTAGTCTGGTTGTCTAACTGAATAAAATCACAGCGATGTCCCCTGAAAATCCATGCAATGCTTACAGGATTCAAGCCACATATAAGCCTCACCACTGGAATATTGCTGAGTTATTTTTACCCGGTGAAATGAAGATAGAGAGCAAAATTAAAGATATCTCTCATAACTCAGTTTAAAAAAAACTCAGATCAGAGGAGCTGAAAGAATTCTGGTCTGGAAATATTACTGAGACATGGTTGAAAGAAGGGCAGAAATGGCAGTTCAAAATTTCTGGTTACAGGGTTTTCAGTCAAGATAGAGAAGGGGGATAAAAAAGGAGCGTGGTCGCAATATTGATTGAGGAAACAATTATTGCTGTGAGAAGAGATGATATGGCAGAAGGATCACCAAATGAGACCATATGGTTTGAACTGAAGCACAAAAAGGGGCAATTACACTACTGGGAGTGCATCAGAGACCTCACAAACAGTTAGAGGGGGACAGAGGAGCAAACATGTGGGCAAATATCTGAGAAGGACTAAAACAAATGGGCATTAATAACTTTGGATTTCAACAACCCTAATATTGACTGGGATAGAATGAGTGTGAAAGAAGCAGAGGGAGCAGAGTTCTTAAAATGCATTCAGGAGAACTTTTTTTAAGCCAGTATGCAGCAATCCCAACAAGAAACAGGGCAGTTCTAGACTTAGTTTTAGGGAATTAAATTAGGTAGGTGGAAGGGGCATCAGTTGAGGAGCACTGTGGTGGTAGTGGTCATAATTCAGTAGATATAGGGTAGTTATGAAAAAGGACAAAGGTAGACCAAGAATAAAAGTTCTCAATTGGAGAACCGCTAATTTTATGAAGCTGAGGTGTGATTTAGCTGAAGTGTACTGGAAAAAGCTACTTGAAGGTAAATCAGAGCCAGATCAGTGGAAGGCATTCAAGGAAGAGGTAATGAGGGCTCAGAGAAAATATGTTCCTTTAAAGGAAAAGACTGGGACTAACAAATCCAGAGTCCAATGTCAAGGGGCTTAAAGGAGAGAATAAAGAAAAAGCTTATGACAAATATCGAGGGCTCAAATCTGCAGAAAACATGGAGCATAAAAAATGTAGGGCTGAAATTATAAAGGAAATTAGAAAAGCAAAAAGGGCATGAAAATATATCAGTAAAAATACTGCCAAATAAAATCAAAGAAAATCTAAGTTTCTTATATAAACACAAAGAAGAAGAAAACTAAAAGAGTTGGTCATTTAAGGACCATAGATAACCAGTGTGTGGGTGCAGAGAATGTGGGTACAGCTCTTAATAAATACTTTGTATTTGCTTTCACAAGAGGGAGATGACATGTAATTGCAATAAGGGAGAAGGAGTGTGAAATATTAAATGAAATTAACAGTGAGAGAGGAAGTATTAAGTGGATTAACATTTTTGCAAATGGTTAAATCCCCAGGCTAGGAAGAAATGTAACCTAGGCTGTTAAGGGGAGCAAGAGAAGAAATAGCAGAGGCTCTGACCATCATTTTCCAATCCCCTCTGGCTTCAGACACAGTGCCAGGGGACTGGAGGACAGGTAATATTGTACTATTGTGTATTCCCTTCCCCATTTTTAAACAGAGTAATTACAGGCCAGTTGGCCTAATCTCGGTGGTGGGAAAATTATAGGAAAAAATTCTGAGGGACAGGATAAATCTTCATTTAGAAAGACACGGATGAATCAAAGGCAGCTAAAAACAGACTTAAGGGAAAGTCGTGTCTGACTAACATGAGTGAATTTTTAGAGGAGATAACATGGAAGGTCAATGAGGGTGGTGCATTTGATGTAGTCTATATGGATTTTTAGTAAGCCTTTTGATAAAGTCACACATGGCAGAATGGTCACAGAAGTAAAAGCTGAAAGAATAAAGGCAAAATGGCAAGTTTGATCCACAATTCGCTCAGAGGGCGAAGCAGAGGAATGGTTGACGGGTGTTTTTGTGACTGGAAGGCTGTTTCCAGTGGGATTCCACAGGGTTCAGTATCAAGTCCCTTGCTTTTTGTGGTATGCATCAATAATTTGGACTTGAAATTAGAGGGTATGATTAAGAAATTTGCAGATAATACAAAAATTAGGCATGTGTTGATAATAAAGAAGAAAGCTGTAGACTGCAGGAAAATATCAATGGACTAGGCAGGTGGGTGGAACTTTGGCAAACGGAGTTCAATCCAGAGGGATGTGAGGTAATGTATTTGGGGAAGGCCAAGGCAAGGGGATACATAATAAATGGCTGGATATGGAGAAGGGTAGAGAAATGGATGGACCTTGGAGCGCATGTCCACATATCCCTGGAGGTGGCTGGGCTAGAAGATAAGGTGATCAATAAGGCATATGGGATACTTGTCCGTAATAGCTGAGGTACAGAATTTAGGAGCAGTTCTGGTCACTGTACAATGGGAAAGATGTGATTGGCCCTTCCTATCCACACTATCTAGGCCCCTCATAATTTTATACACTTCAATTAGGTCTCCCCTCAGCCTCCTCTGTTCCTAAGAAAACAACCTAAAATCAACCTAAAAACAACCTAAAATAATTGCCCAATTAGCCTGGCCAATCTTTCCTCTCAAATCTCTGTGCATGCACGCCATTGGTACCAAACGCAATGGTGTTGATTGTGGGTAGGCTGTTAGTCTCCAAGTTTCATAGAGAGGTGTTCAGAATGCCAGGCTCTATAAATGGTTATACTTAAACTGTCTATTTAATTCCATGCTAGAATGGAGTTGGGGGTCTAGAGGATAGCTAATTAGCTCTTCTACATGGATACAAGACCCATGTGATTCATTTTGCTGTGGAGATGAGCTTTAGGAAAGGAAAAGTCCATAAAAAGCCATTGTAGCATTGGGTACAGGATTTTCTGAGATATCCCCGAAACTTTCAGGCTAGTTCTGCCGAAGGGTCATGAAGAGCCGAAACGTTAACTGATTTCTTCTCCACCGATGCTGCCAGACCTGCTGAGTTTTTCCAGGTAATTCTGTTTTTGTTTTAGATAGGAAGGGCCATGACCATGGGGCATAGATTTAGGGTAAGGGCTAGGAAGTTTAGTGGGAATTTGAGAGGAAATGCTTTCATCCAGAGGGCGATGGGGGTCTGGAAAGGATAATTGAAGCAGAAATGTTCATAACATTTGGATATGCACTTGAAGTGTCATAGCTTAGAAGGACACAGATGATGAGCCGGAAAGTGGAACTAGCTGGATGGTTCCATGTCAGCCAGAGCAGACATAACGGGCCAAGCGGCCTCCTTTCATATTGTAAATGTCTATGATTCTATGATTTATATGATTCTAATGAAGTTCAGTTGGAACAAAATCTACACAATACAATTGTTCTTCAGAATACTTACACAACCTAGTGCACATAGTAGAAAGATTCACAAGAACAGCACGTCTTGTGAAATTCTAGTGACAACACCAATATACACATAAGGATTCTAACTCAGGAGAAAGGACACCAAAATTTTGACCTTTGACCTGGGAAAAATGGTCACAAAAGTAGAGCTAACGCAAAAGTTCAGCCATGATCTTATAGAATGGGGGAGCAAGATCAAGGGTCCGTATGGCCTACTCCTGCTCCCATTTCTTATGTTACTTTCAGTGGTCAAATGCAAACACCACTATTTCATAAAATATAGGAGGATTGTTACAAGTTTCATATGGGCTTAAAAAAATCCTCTTGTTTCTGCCATTAAACTCTTCTTCTCCTGAGGTCATTAACTCTTTGCTAGGCTCTGCTTCCATGAACAGCCACAGGCTGGTAGCTAACTCAAATTGCCATTCATCATCTATGCCTATAGCATTGGTGGGCTATTTGAAGGTGTGCTCAAGGGAGCTATCACAAGTCCAATTCAGGGCTTCCTGAACAGCAAGTTAGGAGCAGGAAGCTCAGGTAAGCTAAAAGCAATTGTAGCAATTCGGACACTTAAAGCCAACTTAATACAAACTGTGGGACTGAACCAGGGACCTTGATGTTTCAGCCTTTAAACTCCTCTCCCCCACTCACAATCAGCCATTGGGACCCTCACAGAAACTTTGCATTTATAAAATATTACAGGAATTGGCTAGAGTTCTGCTCAAAGGATTCAAGTTGATGGTTTTCTCCCTGGCAGGCTGCAGAACATCAGGCTCCTTTTACAGACCACTCGGTGAGCAATTGCTCAATATCAGTCTTTCTTCAACTCAGTTCTTCAGGCACAGGATTTTTAATTCACACAGTGGAATTCACATTCTTACCAGAGTTACATGCTACAGGCTAGAATAAACTAGAGCAGTCTGAAATGACGGAAATTCAAATTCTCTTAGGAAAGGATTTAGGTTCAGGCTGATGTCTACCCAATGTTTACCACAGGAGCGTAGAAAATAGGAGTAGGCCATTCGGCCCTTTGAGCCTGCTCTGCCATTCATTATGATCATGGCTGTTCATCCAACTCAATAGCCTGCTCCTGCTTTCTCCCCATTTCCTTTGATCCCTTTCTCCCCCCCAAACCCTCAAGAGCTATATCTAACTCCTTCTTGAAAACATACAATGTTTTGGCCTCAACGACTTTCTGTGGTAGCGAATTCCACAGGCTCACCACTCTCTGGGTGAAGAAATTTCTCCTCATCTCAGTCCTAAATGGTCTACCCCGTATCCTCAGACTGTGACCCCTGGTTCTAGACTCTCCCACCATCGGGAATAACCTTCCTGCATCTACCCTGTCTAGTCCTGTTAGAATTTTATAGGTTTCTATGAGATCCCCCCTCATTCTTCTGAACTCCAGCGAATATAATCCTAACCAACTCAATCTCTCCTCATGTCAGTCCCGCCATCCCAAGAATCAGTCTGGTAAACCTTCACTGCACTCCCTCTATAGCAAGAACATCCTTCCTCAGATAAGGAGACCAAAACTGCACACAATATTCCAGGTGTGGTCTCACCAAGGCCCTGAATAATTGCAGCAAGACATCCCTGCTCCTGTACCCGAATCCTCTCGCTATGAAGGTCCACATACCATTTGCCTTCTTTACCGCCTGCTGCACCTGCATGCTTACCTTCAGTGACTGGTGTACGAGGACATCCAGGTCTTGTTGCATATTCCCCTCTCTCAATTTATAGCCAGATAATAATCTGCCTTCCTGTTTTTGTTACCAAAATGGATAACCTTACATTTATCCACATTATACTGCATCTGCCATGCATTTGCCCACTCACTCAGCTTGTCCAAATCACACTGAAGCATCTCTGCATCCTCCTCACAGCTCACCCTCCCACCCAGCTTTGTGTCATCTGCAAATTTGGAGATATTACATTTAGTTCCCCCATCTAAATCATTAACATATATTGTGAATAGCTGGGGACCCACCACCGATCCCAGCGGTACCCCACTAGTCACTGCCTGCCATTCGAAAAAAGACCCATTTATTCCTACTCTTTGTTTCCTGTCTGCTAACCAGTTTTCTATCCAGCTCAATACACTACCCCCAATCCCATGCGCTTTAATTTTACATGCTAATCTCTTATGTGGGACTTTGTCGAATGCCTTCTGAAAGTCCAAATAAACCACATCCACTGGCTCCCCTCATCAACTCTACTAGTTACATCCTCGAAAAATTCAAGTAGATTTGTCAAGCATGGTTTCCCTTTTGTAAATCCATGTTGACTGTGTCCGATTCTGCCAGTTTTCCAAGTGCTCAGCTATTAAATCTTTTATAATGGACTCTAGAATTTTCCCCACTACCGATGTCAGCCTGACTGGTATATAATTCCCTGTTTGCTCCCTACCTCCCTTTTTAAATAGTGGGGTTACATTAGCTACCCTCCAATCTGTAGGAACTGTTCCAGAGTGTATAGAATCTGAAGATGACCACTAATGCATCCACTATTTCTAGGGCCACTTCCTTAAGCACTCTGGGATGTAGATTATCAGGCCCTGGGGATTTATCGGCCTTCAATCCCATCAATTTCTCCAACACCATTTCCCTACTAATACTGATTTCTTTCAGTTCCTCCCTCTCACTAAACCCTGTGTTACCCAACATTTCTGGTATATTATTTGTGTCCTCCTTTGTGAAGACAGGACCAATGTATGTATTTAGTTGGTCAGCCATTTCTTTGTTCTCCTTTATAAATTCCGCTGTTTCTGACTGTAAGGGACCTACATTTGTCTTCACCAATTTTTTTCTCTTCACATACCTATAGAAACTTTTACAGTCAGTTTTTATGTTCCCCGCAAGCTTACTCTCATACTCTATTTTCCCCTTCTTAATCAATCCCTTGGTCCTCCTTTGCTGAATTTTAAACTGCTCCCAATCCTCAAGTCTGTTGTTTTTTTCTGGCCAATTTGTATGCCTCTTCCTTGGATCTAATACTATCTCTAATTTCCCTTGTAAGCCATGGTTTGGCCACCTTTCCTGTTTTACTTTTGCGCCAGACAGGAATAAACAATTGTTGCAGTTCACCCATGCGCTCTTTGAACGTTTGCCATTGCCTATTCACCGTCATCCCTTTAAGTAACGTTTCCCAATCCATCATAGCCAACTCGCGCCTCATACCATCGTAGTTTCTTTTATTAAGATTCAGGACCCTAGTCTCAGAATTAACTACGTCACTCCATCTTGATGAAGAATTCTATCATATTATGGTCGCTCATCCCCAAGGGGCCTCGCACAACTAGATTGCCAATTATTCCTTTCTCATTACACAATACCCAGTCTAGGATGGCCTGTTCTCTAGTTGGTTCCTCAACGTATTGGTCCAGAAAACCATCCCGTATACACTCCAGGAATTCCTCCTCTATGGTATTGTTACAAATTTGATTTGCCAAATCTATATGCAGATTACCCTAGAAAAGGTGTGCTTGATTAGGAAAAAAGTAGGTATTGATGATTTACGTATCCAATAATATTTTCACAAGGGTACAAAGTGCCTTAAGGGATGGGTGTTATTGCTCTGTGTACACAGAATCTGCATAAGTCATCCACTTACTTTCTGATTAATGTTTTTTTGAGAGAGAAAGAAGCCATTTCAATCTTGTAACTGAGGCAATTGAGACCATTGTCATAAGAATAGGAGTAGAATGCATGCAGCTGAGTGGAAAATTCCAGGGTAGAAAGACAGATCCGAGAATGGCTGAGTTTTGTATATAATTTCTATAAATCTAGAAACTCAGTGGATGTTTCCTAGCAACAATTTTAGGGTTATTAAAAAAAAACTGACAGCTGTTGTGTCATTCCACTCATTCCATAAAGAGCAATTATTTTCGGCTCTGGTCCAGCAAAAACTGCAAGTGCTCTATAATGGGCAGATTATCACATCACTAACAGGAGATTGATCAATCGTGTAAAAGCATAGCAAATGAGAAGTTACAAAAGCTTGATTGATCTTTCTCCTCCCATAAAAGGCCAGTGGTGCAGGACTCTCACCCATTGGGCAAAGTCTACTCACTGAAGGGTATTAACAAGGAAGGAATCATACACGAGATCACCCTGGAGAGAGAATTGTGTTTCAAAGCTGCAGATACACTGCAAAGGGCAAGACCACACGTGAATCCTTAACTTTGTTCCATCCCCTCAAATTAAATATTGTGAAGGCTGAAGTCATTGTTTTTGGTCCCTGCTCCGAACTCCATTCCCTCTCCCTGACAACACTCAGACTAAACCAGTTTGTTCACAAGCTTGGTGCCATATCGGATCCCGAGATAAGCTTCTAATCTCATATTTATGCCATCACTAAGACAGCCTATTTCAACCTCCATAACATTGCCTCACTTCACCCATACCTCAGCTCATCTGCTACTGAAACACTCATTTATGCCTTTCTTGCCTCTCGGTTTGACTATTCCAATTAACTCGTTGCTGGTCTCCCACATCCTACCCTCCGTCCACTTAAGGTAATCCCGAAACTTTGTTGCCCGTGTCTTAACTTGCACTAAATCCTTTCACCTATAACCTCTGTGGTCACTGACCTACACTGGTTCCCATTTAAGCAAATTCTCATCTTTGTTTTCAAATCTCTCCACAGCTTCACCTCCTCCCTGTCTCTGCATTCTCATCCAGCCGTACAATCCTCTGAGATGCCCGAGCTGGTCTAATTCAGGCCTCTTAAGCATCCCTGATTTTAATCGCAAAATCGTTGGTGGCTGTATCTTCAGCTGCTTAGGCCCTAAGCTCTAGAATTCCCTCCCTCCACCTTTCCGCTTCTCCCTCCTCCTTTAAGATGCTCCTTAAAACCCACCATTTTTTGCCTAAGCTTTTGGTCACCTGACCTAATATGTCCTTATGTGGCTCAGTGCGATATTTTGTTTCATAATGCTCTGTGAACCACCTTGAGATGCTTTATGAAGTTAACAGCGCAATATAAGTTGTTGCTGTATATGCATTAGTCAATGTTATAATTCAATTTGAAAGGAGTTACCTGCATGCAGTGCCACTCTTTCACATATTAGTAGACGCTACTGATTTGCACACAAGTACAACCTTTATTGCTGAACACATAGGCATGGGCACTAAATCGAATACATGAACATTTGGTAAAGTCTTTTGAGCCAAACCTACTCAAGATCATGGAATAGGACCTTGGCGCAAGAAATCGATACAATTCACTGAATCTGGCTGCTCTTTTATAACTTAATTGAGATTCATAACCATAACCTCAGGGAAGTCATATTTAGTGCAGTCAAGGTCAACGCTTCCCATTGTCTGTTATCAGCTTGTCAAATAACTGGGTAAAGGTGGGTAGATAAGTAGTGAAATTTTGAAGGTTAAAAACATTTCAAAGAACCATCTGTTGAGCTCTTCATAAAAGGAAAAAGCCCTCCCTTGACACAGGTTTCTAACTTTGGTGCACTTATTTCTCTTTGTACCTGGGTCTCAGGTGAAACTCAGGACATCAGCCAGAGGATCAAGCAATAGTGCATTGAATGTGAACATATGCTTTAGTTCCCCAAACAAAATGTTGCTTTTCCGGGACACCCTGGTCCATTCCTCCATCACCCCCTACTCCTCAACCCCCACCTATGGCACCTCCCCATGCCCACTCAGAAGATGCAACACCTGCCCCTTCACTTCCTCTCTCCTCACCGTCCAAGGGCCAAAACACTCCTTTCAAGTGAAGCAGCATTTCACTTGCATTTCCCCTAACTTAGTCTACTGCATTCGTTGCTCCCAATGCGGTCTCCCCTACATTGGAGAGACCAAACGTAAACTGGGCGACCGCTTTGCAGAACACCTGCGGTCTGTCCGCAAGAAAGACCCAAACCTCCCTGTCGCTTGCCATTTTAACACTCCAGCCTGCTCTCTTGCCCACATGTCTGTCCTTGGCTTGCTGCATTGTTCCAGTGAAGCCCAACGCAAACTGGAGGAACAGCACCTCATCTTCCGACTAGGCACTTTACAGTCTTCCGGACTGAATATTGAATTCAACAACTTTAGATCTTGAACTCCCTCGTCCATCCCCATCCCCTTTCCGTTTCTTCCCCCTCCCTTTTGTTTTTTCCAATAATTTATATAGATTTTTCTTTTCCCACCTATTTCCATTATTTTTAAATCTACACCTGCAATGCCCTATCAGTCTTTCCACCCCACCCCCACTAGAGCTGTACCTTGAGTGTCCTGCCATCTATTCTTAATTAGCACATTCTCTTAGATAATATCACCAACCTCAACAACTCTTTGTTTCTTTATCTGTGATATCTTTTGATTATCTGCTCCTATCACTGCTTGCTTGTCCCTACAACCACCCCCCCACCCCCAACCTTAAACCAGCTTATATTTCACCCCTCTCCTATTTTTACTTAGTTCTGTTGAAGGGTCATGAGGACTCGAAACGTCAACTCTTTTCTTCTCCGCCGATGCTGCCAGACCTGCTGAGTTTTTCCAGGTAATTCTGTTTTTGTTTTGGATTTCCAGCATCCACAGTAGTTTTTTGTTTTTATCTAAAATGTTGCTTTTACTGCTCACAATTCTAACGAGGCCTCAAACAATGGATTGATTGTAGCGTGCTCATACAACGGCCCAAATCTTCAGTTCCCGAGAGGGTCCTACTCGGGGGGGTATCCTGGATGATCTGGGATTCCCTTGGAAGTCCTCACACAAGGGATGCATGGGAATTGCCTGGGCAGTTCCAAATTCCATTGGCAGATTACCCTGTGCTTGGAACCCTCTGAAAGCCCAATTTAAAGCCAGAGACCTAAGGTGGTTCTAATTCTGTTAGCAGAATAGTTACCCAGAAAAAGTTAGAAGCATTAAAACCCATTCCGACTGCTGGATAACTATGATAAAAGCAAAAAACTGCGGATGCTGGAAATCCAAAACAAAAATAAAAATACCTGGGAAAACTCAGCAGGTCTGACAGCATCTGCGGAGAGGAACACAGTTAACGTTTCGAGTCTGTATGACTCTTCAACAGAACTAAGGAAAAATAGAAAAGAGGTGAAATATAAGCTGGTTGAGGGGGGTGGGACAAGTAGAGCTGGATAGAGGGCCAGTGATAGGTGGAGATAGCCAAAAGATGTCATAGACAAAAGGACTATCTGTACCTTGCTCGTCCTGCTTTCTACCCTTAAGGTCGCCTATTAGCACATTTCTTAGATATCACCACCATCGACACCTCTTTGTCCTTTTGTCTATGACATCTTTTGGCTATCTCCACCTATCACTGGCCCTCTATCCAGCTCTATTTGTCCCACCCCCCTCAACCAGCTTATATTTCACCTCTTTTCTATTTTTCCTTAGTTCTGTTGAAGAGTCATACAGACTTGAAACGTTAACTGCGTTCCTCTCCGCAGATGCTGTCAGACCTGCTGAGTTTTTCCAGGTATTTTTATTTTTGTGCTGGATAACTATACTACCGACACTACCTGATCCACCAACTGGATCCCCCGACTAACCCCCGGCCCCCATAGCTAGCTCTCTTTATCACCTGACTACCCCCATGACCACCCGATTAACCTCCAGCCCCTGACCACCGGACTAACCTCTCCCAACCCCTGACATCCCACCCCTGACTAACCCCCCACCCCAGCCCCGAGCACCCTCCCAATCCCCCAACTACCTCCAACCACCCAACCAACAACCCCCCCAGCCCCTCCAACAACTCACCCTACCCCCTCACACACTTACTTTACACACTTAACTTCACTCCTAGCTTCTCTAAGTTGCTGGAGCATTTATACATACCAGTTTACGGCAGCTAATGCCGTAAAAAAAAGGGGTGTGGGTTTACTTCCCCCTGCCCTGTAATCAGGCCTCCAAGAGCAGCTGCACTGCACATTTCTCAGCAGGCCCGGGTTGGACGCCTGGGTGAGAAATGGGCAGCTGCAGGCTAAGGGGTAAGTAAAATGGAGTGGAGTGGCAATCTGACGGTGATTGCCACTCCATTGAAGATTTGGCCCAATATCTCACTTATAGTTATAACAAAATAGATTAGATAGAAATTGTAATTTTTGTTTTGTTAATTTGACGTCAGTAAATCTGAAAGCTTGTTGGCAGGTTATCTATTTGTGATATCACAATAATAGCCAACTTAACGGGGGAACTATTCTGACAATTCTCAACACAATTCTCATTGCATTATCTTGGTACCACAGGCTTCATTACACGGTGAATGAAAACCCAAGGCAGCTTCTATTACATTGTGTGACAAACCTGAACATGCAGAATAGAACTCAAACTAAATCTGAGTGCAGAAAAAGGGCAAGCAACTGCCAGCTAAATTTTAAGAAACCACGTGATAAATTAAAAAGGATTAATTGAAGTGCATTATATTTCAGTAATTTCTTTTTATTGGTAGAGCTGCATTTTCCTAATTCAGATCATTATATAATTTAGCACACTGCCACTGGCTGCTCAGAATTAGAACAGCATGACTTGGTTTAAACATGTACTGATTAACTGACCAAAATAAACATGAGGCCCGTCAAAACAAAATGACCATCTGTCTGCTGATTAGGTTCTCTACTGTTTTGGAAATCAGAGAAAAATCCAATAGGGATCCGGGAGAAATGCCTTTACCCAAAGTGGCTAGAATGTGGAATTTGCTACCATAAGGAGCAGTTTTCATGAGCAGCAGAGATATAGTTAAGGGGAAGCATGAGGGAAAAAGGAATAGAAGGATATGCTGATAGGCTTAGATGAAGTAGGATGGGGAGCATAAACATCAGCACAGAGTAGTTGGGCCAAATGGCCTATTGGAATTCAGTAAAGATACAAATCTCAGTAATTCTGCAGAAAGGAGAAGCTTGAGTGCCATTTTAAGCAGAATAATCAGGTTGGAAAGAGTGTTACCACTTTTAAAATGCCACAGAGTAGATGCAAATTGATAACTGAAGGTTTAACACACTCACCATAAGTAGTTTCAAGTCTGCTCGGTCAGCTGGGTTTTTGAATAAGCTGCAATTTAAAAAATTAATTAGTAAACAGCACTGTATTCTAGATTAGTTGAAGATACAAAACCAAGCTCAGAGTCCTTCAGCTGCACTGCATTAAAAATTCATACCTAGTATATTCACAATCAATCGTTTCCTTTTGATATAGCCACTGTATGCAATTAAAACGCAACATTTATATAAATGTACACGGCCTGGAACCTTCTCATGTACACAGAATATAACATTTAAAATGATAGCAAATTTTACATTTAAAGAATACAATATGACACAAATCATACTGAAGCATCACAATGAGCTTAACACGATAAAACAATGGCCAAATACTTCCCATAAAGAACTTTAAATCACCAATGTACAAACCATAAAATCCTGACTAACTGCCAACTGCAGGAATCATCATCATCATCAGCAAGTGCCAGCCATGACTGTACAACCTTAAAAAAACAACTGATAACCCACAGGAGAAAAATACCCAAACATAATTTAAGTTAGCACCAAACTTCCACATGAGGATGAAGTTCTAAAACACAGCACATACACATGCATTTCTTCACTAATCTGACACTAAAGAGTATCAGTAACAATACCTTGCATTTATATAGTGCCTCTAACATAGTAAAATGTCCCAAGGTGCTTCACAGGAACAATTAACAAACAGCAGGTGATTCATCTGGAACATCATTAGCTTTCCTTTACCACAGACAAATGGCTATTCTTCATAGCGAGAAAACTATTTGACACGGCCAACTTTGTCCTAATACCATCTACATATCCTGTCAGGGTAACTCAAATGGGGACAGAACAAGAGTCCCGATACATGGCAGCATCCCATCTCCCTACCCTTGGATTGCAATATTTATTAAGCTTTACAGGAAGCACAAGTGTGGGTAGCTACGGTGCTGTCTGCCACACTCAACCTACAGGTGCATGCAAAGAAAGGTCAACTGGATCCAGTGCCCATGGGTGCAGGCAGTATTGAACCCAAGCAAAGACTACTATATCCAGGAAAGGGCGAGGTATAATCTCCAGTTACCTTCAGTATCTTAATTATAAGCGTCAATGTAAGATACTAAAAATAACTGAAAACCAAGGTCAACTTACCAAAACTACCAGTGAAGTTGGATCTGAAGTTTATTATTTAACCTTGCATTCAACATGATTCACCTGTGACCGTTGTACAAGGACAAATAGAAAACGTCCATGGCATCTAATCTGAAGGTAATACAGAAGCTAAAAAGGGCACGTTTTAAGAGTTAATATGATCATGAAATTTAAAATTTGCAAACTTGTTATACTGCTTTAAGAGAATGCAGATTACAGAGATCATAGGGAATATGGGACGTGAATAGCTAATTCCCGAAAAAATATTCAAGACTTAAGTCCTTGAATTTGTCTATTCTACTTTTAGTTTTTATGGGGGTGGGGGGGAGAGAGAGAGAGAGAGGAGAGGAGGTGGAGGACAACTAGCTATAGCAGAAAACCAGGTGGGAGCAGTTTATTACAGACCACGACTAACTAAGGGTTTCCTGATCCAGATGAGGACTGCCATCTTCAATTTACCCACTGATAAGCTTTCCATTCCTCAGGGTATGCAGGAGTGGTTCCTACAGAACACAGCAGATACTTAAAAACAATCAATCACTCATTTATCTGTATATAAGGACTCTATAGCAGAGAAAAAATATCTTTGGCCATTGTGCTGGCTCTCAAAAGGCTTTCCAATTCCATTTCCCCATAGCATTTAACATTTTTCTTTTCAAATATTTATCTACTTATCTTTTAAAAAAGTGTCAAGATTGACCATTTTTCTGCTACTGAATTCTATGTCTTAGCAATCCCCTAGTAAAAAAAAATTCCCTAACGTATCCCTTCATTTTTTGGTAAATTTATCTCTTCAAATTACTGACTACCAACTAAAGAGGTATTTCCTATTCACCTCACCAAAACCCCGCAATAATTTTGAACCCCTTCATCAAAGTTCCAACACCAGGCACATAGAACAAACACTGAATTTGATCAAATGCTAAAGTTTTTAGACAGTGCTGCAGAGAAGCTGTAACAAGTCCAATTAAGTAGTTGTGCCCACCAGCAAACCCAAGCCACAACAATCAGGCCGTAGCTTTATTTAATCCCAGGTGGGTTAAACCAACATAAAGCCCAGATTTAACTCCATTGTGTGGAAGGCTCAAAAAACAATGACAAGAAAATTCACAATGTAGAAGATTCTGAATGAAAAATCCAATAGCAGGAATGTATTTGGTTAAGAAAACATTAAGGTGAAACCAATACAATTGTATCCTAGTGAAACTCAAGAGGATAGTGTAAACTATACATCCACAGCACAGGGTTTACAGATACACAGCTGTAATCCAATGTTGCGCACTATTAAACAATGCAAGAAACAAATTGCTCCTGGAACTGTACTAATATGAAGCAAGATGAATGCAAGTTATCTGCAAGCCACTCTCAGAGGGAGACTGCCTTCTAAGGTGCTCATTTTTATAATGGAAAAAATCCTATACAAAACTGGATTATCAAATGGCACTCATACCATCCATGTGACCTGTCCATCTTTGTTCGAATATAGAAGATATTTCTTTACATCTATCACGAGTTCAATGTCACGTTCAGTCCACAACACCATAAAGCATCTTTCTTAAACATACATGAATACAGTTAAGATTCCCAGTGGGCTTCTAAGCATCTACTAGGCTAGCTTCTCCAAAACAATTAAGAACTTACCGTTTTTGGTAGAGCATTCCATGTCCTAACAAGCCACTTGTGTGAAATTCTTTGCTAACCTCTCCCTTCACTCTTTGATAAATTTATGCCTACTAATAACTGACCCACCAACAAAGGTGGTTAGTCTCTATTCAACTCATCAAATCCTGTATAATTTTGAACACCTTCATTAATTCTCCCACACTGAACACAGAACATATTGAATGTGACCAAGTGGCTAACTTTTGGGTGCTCAGTTTGGAGTTCTGATAAGCCATCTAGTCAGCAGGAATAGATGCCTAGGGACCAACACCCTACTGCACAGATTCAGAAGGCATTTTGTGGAAGTCCTGAGTGTAAATGTGAATCAGAAGGGAAGTACTTGGCATTGGGAGTTAGTCGGTTTGATACTGAACAGGCAAGTTTAAGATTGAAAGTGATTAGCCACATTGAAGGAAGCATTAATCAGATGTAATGTCTGGAAGATGCTGTTCAATTAAATTATGACAATGAAACTACTGTATTCTCATTTAAAATTACCTAGATAGAACTTTAGAGTTGGACAGAAAGCTCTTAAATCTATATTAGGTCATAAAAGAAAATCAAATCCCTTTCATTCTTGGTTTCCTGACACTTGCACAGGCTGGCAAAAGAGTGCCAATTTCTGCTAGCAGCCTCAGTTTGAATAAAAGCAAAATACTGATGCTGGAAATCTGAAACAAAAACAGAAGATGCTGGAAAAACTCAGCAGGTCTAACAGCATCTGTGGAGAGAAAAACAGAGTTACCGTTTCAAGTCCATATGACTTCTTCAGAGCAGGACTCGAAACGTTAACTCTGTTTTTCTCTCCACAGATGCTGCTAGACATGAGTTTTTACAGCATTCTGTTTTTTCCTCAATTTGAAGCTCTACAAATTATAATGTCTCTCAATATTAGAGAATCTTCTCAAAGTGATGCGGCTTGAGCATTCAACACGTTAATACATATTGAAGAATTAAAAAATTATAACAAGCCATAATTTAAAAAAATTCTTTCACAAGATGTGGGCTTCACTGGCTGGCCAGCATTTACTGCCTATTCCTAATTGTCCTCGAGATGGCGGCAGTAAGCTGCCATCTTGAAATGCTGCAGTCCATGTGGTGTAGGTACACTCACAGTACTGTTAAGGAGGGAATTCCAGGATTTTGATCCAGTGACAGTGAAGGAACGGTGATATAGTTCCAAGCCAGGGTGAATGGGAACTTGCAGGTGGTGGTGTTCTGATGCATAGGTTGCCTTTGTCCTTCTAGCTGGTAGAGGTCACAGATTTGGAAGATGAGTTGCTGAGTGCATCCTGTAGATGGTACATGCTGCTGCTACCATGTGTCGGTGGTGGAAGGAGTGAATGTTTAAGGTGGATGGGGTGCCAATCAAGCGGGCTGCTTTGTCTTGGATGGTGTAGGGCTTCTTGAGCATTGTTGGAACTGCACTCACCCAGGCAAGTGGAGAGTATTCCATCACACTCCTGACTTGTGCCTTGTAGATGGTGGACAGGCTTTGAGGAGTCAGGAGGTGATTTACTGTCTGCAGAATTCCCAGTCTCTGACTTGCTCTTGTACCATCGTATCTATATGGCTGGTCCAGTTCAGTTTCTGGTCAATGGTAACCCCCAAAACATGGACAATGGGAGATTCAGCGATAGTAATGCCATTGAATGTCAAGGGGAGATTATTAGATTCTATCTTGTTGGATATAGTCATTGATTGGCACTTAAGTGACAAGTAACATGCAGACTACACACCAGACCAAGCCTGAATGTTGTCCAGGTCCTGCTGCATACGGACATGGACTGTGTCAGTGTCTGAGGAGTCATGAATGATCCTGAAAATAGTGCAATCATCGGTGATCATCCCCATTTCTGACCTTATGATGGAGGGGAGGTCATTGATGAAGCAGCTGAAGATGGTTAGGCCTAGGACACTACCCTGAGGAACTCTTGCAATGTTGTCCTGGGACTGAGATGATTGACCTCCAACACCACAATCATCTTCCTTTGAGCATGGTATGACTCCAACCACTGGAGAATTTCACTCCCCACCCCACCCCCCACTCCCAATTCTCATTGACTTGTTTCATGTTTCACATTTAGATAAAAAGGGCAAAAATGTGGACTAAGTGTAGCAGATATCTGTGGCTAGGTGATGTTAAGATTATAAGAATTAGATGAAGCCAGCTGCGTTAAGGGAGAAGTAGAGAGACAGAATCGTAAAGGTCTAACAGCTACATCAGGACATTAAATCCCATCGTAGGACTTTCTATGCTCCTATGTATCAGTGTTCCCACACAGCATGCCGTGCAATTACTTACCATTTATTTACGAACTCTTGAAAGTCCTGTGTAAACACACCAATGGGGAGTTTAGGAGGAGGCTGGAAGGAAAAATAACAAATTGGTCAGTAAGTAACTGGAAATAATAGGAGTTTCCTCAGCACATTGCGTTGCCAGATGGCCATATATGCTGCATTTTTGCACATCAGTTATCTGGCCTAGCAAGCCGCTCAGTTTAAAGGCAATTGGGGGTGGGCAACAGATGCTGGCCTTGCCTGTGACGCCCACATCCCATGAAAGAGTAAATTAAAAAAAAACCTAGACAGGTCCAGTGACTGGCGCCATTTAAAGTAAAGTTTTTAAGTAGTCATGTTTCCTCCTGGACTCAATTATTTTTCAACAATCAGCATATGGATAGTGTCAACAGTAACATTAGCATGCTGGCTCAAAGTGATTTACTGCAAAACAACTTCCATTTGTAAACCAATTGTTACGCAAAAGCAACATTTTAAAGTAAATAAATCCTAGCTGTAAGAATTTGTTCACTGGATTATATTTTAGAATGCAAAAACTAGGGTGAGTTACTTAAATGGTAAAAAGTCTATTGCTATTCTTTGTAAGTAGCTTGGGTACCAAATTCCAAAGGAAAGGCAAGTTTGGCAACTGTATGAGGAGAGTTTTCAGGCTGAAGCTAAATAATATCTTCCTGCTGCTCAAATAGTCAGTCTTGCTGAGCTGTGTATCATTCTTGATCAGACAAAGCATCTCAACCTAACATTTCTTTGAAAATCTGGGGCCAGCACTCCCTCAAAGCTTAACTTATCATGGCCAACATCTCTCCCTTAAGCACCAAGGATTAACTGGTCATTCGTCTCATTGCTGTTTGCATCCATTGCTCCCGATATAATAATCATTGCATTAAAATTCATTAGATGATAAATACTTCATAGAGATAGAATGATGCAAGTGCTTCTTAAAACACTGTCTCCTGTCAATGCAAGATGGCCACAAAGAGGGCTGCTGACACACATCTGCACACTGGTCCATGCATGCGCAGAAAGCCAATGACGCTATATCCAGTGTATGGCTTTGATTTATTTAACCATGACCTGCGACCTTAATTGCAGAGCAGGTTCTGACCTGCGGTCCTGAAAATAAAACTTACTTTGCTGCGTGTGATTCATCATTAAAATTTTGTTATGGCAGATAAATAGGATCGGAATTAAGGGGAGGTGGTGGGCAGAAGGCATTTGATAAGGTGCCACACCAAAGATTATTATGGAAAATAAATGCGCATGGTGTAGGGGGGTGACATATTAGTATGGGTAGAAGATTGGTTGGCTGGCAGAAAGCAGAGAGTATGCATAAATGGGTCTTTTCCTAATTGGCAGGATGTGGTGAGCGGCGTCCCACAGGGGTCTGTACTGGGGCCTCAACCTTTTACGATTTACATCAACGACTTAGATAAGGGGAGTGAAGGCATGGTAGCTAAATTTGCAGATGACACAAAGATAGGTAGGAAAGTATGTTGTGAAGAGGACATGAGAAAGTTGCAGATGGATATAGATAGGATGAGTGAGTGGGCAAAGATCTGGCAAATGGAGTTTAATGTGGAAAAATGTGAAGTTGTTCACTTTGGCAGGAAGAACAAAAAAGTAGAGTATTACTTAAATGGAGAACGGTTACATAATTCTGAGGTGCAGAGGGATCTAGGTGAGCCACAAAAAGTTAGTATGCAGGAGGCGGCAAGTAATTAAGGTGGCTAATGGAATGCTATCCTTTATTATGAGACAGATTGAATATAAAAGTAAGGATGTTATGCTTTAGTTATACAGGTCATTGGTGAGGCCGCGCCTCGAATACTGTGTGCAGTTTTGGTGTCCTTATTTAAGGAAGGATGTAATTGCATTGGAGGTGGTTCAAAGGAGGTTTACTAGATTGATACCTGGAATGAGTGGGTTTTCTTATGAGGAAAGGTTGGACAGACTGGGCTTGTTTCCACTGGAGTTTAGAAGAGTGAGGGGTGATTTGTGTGAACTATACAAGATCCTGAATGGCCTCGACAAGGTGGACATCAAACGGATGTTTCCTCTTGTGGGTGAGTCCAGAACTAGGGGGCACTGTTTTAAAATTAGGGGTCGCTCTTTTAGGACAGAGATGAGGAGAAATTTTTTCTCTGAGGGTTGTGCGACTTTGGAATTCTCTGCCTCAGAAGGTGGAGGAGGCGGGGGCATTAAATATTTTTAAGGCAGAGGTAGATAGTTTCTTGTTAGGAAAGGGAATCAATGGTTATCGGGGTCAGATGAGAATGTGGAAATCGAAACACAAGATGATCAGCCATGATCTTATTGAATGGCGGAGCAGGCTTGAGGGGCCAAATGGTCTACACTTGTTCCTATTTCTTATGTTATGTGGCGTCGTGGTATTGTCATTGGACTAGTAATCCAGACATCCAGGGCAATGCTCTGGGGACCCAGGTTCAAATCCCGTGGCATATGGCGAAGTTTGAATTCAATTAAAATTAGAATTAAAAGTCTAATGATGACCATGAAACCATTGTCAATTGTCGGAAAAGCCCATCTAGTTCATTATTGTCCTTTAGGAAAGGAAATCTACCATCCTTACCTGGTCTGGCCTACATGTGACTCCAGACCCACAGCAATATGGTTGATGCTGAACTGCCCTCTGAAATGGCCTAGCAAGCCACTCACTGCTAAATAGTCTAAAAGGAATCGGATAGAAAGTCTAAGGAATGGAACCGGACGGGCCATCCGACCTAGGCATCAGAAATGACAATGGCAAAATCAGCCCTGTCGACCCTGCAAAGCCCCAACATCTGGGCCAGCTAGCCACTAACAGCTAGTGCCAAAGCTGGGAGAACTGTCTCTCAGACTAGTCAAGCAACAGCCTGACAGTCATCCTCACAGAAACGTACCTTACAGACAATATCTCACCACCATCACCGCCCCTGGGTATGTTCTGCCCCACTCAACATTGACTCCAGATCCCATGAAGTCTCATGCCATCAGGTCAAACATGCGCAAGGAAACCTCCTGCTAATTACCACGTACTGCCCCCTCCTCAGCTGATGAATCAGTACTCCTCCACGTTGAACACCACTTGGAAGAAGCACTGAGGGTGGCAAGGGTGCAGAATGTGCTCTAGGTAGGGGACTTCAACATCCATCAACAAAAGTGTCAGAGCACTGCTACTGATCAAGCAGGCCCGAGTCCTAAAGGACATAGCTGCTAGACTGGGTCTGCGGAAGGTGGAGGGGGAAAAACCTACTTGACCTCATCCTCACCAACCTGTCTGCCGCAGATACGTCTGTCCATGACAGTATCGGTAAGAGTGACCACCGCACAGTCCTTGTGGAGACAAAATCCCGACTTCACATTGAGGGCACCCTCCACTGTGTTGTGTGGCACGACCACCGTGATAAATGGGATAGATTTTGAACAGATCTAGCAACTCCATTCTGATGAAGAGTCATACGGACTCGAGACATTAACTCTGTCTTCCTCTCCATGGATGCTGTCAGACCTGCTGAGTTTTTCCAGCAATTTTTGTTTTTGTTTCTATCAACTCAGGGCTGGGGAACCATGAGGCACTGTGGCCAATCAGCAGCAGAATTGTACTCAACCACAATCTGTAATCTCCTGGCCCAGCATATCCCCCACTTTACCATTAACACCAAGCCAGGGATCAACCCTGGTTCAATGAAGAGTGCAGGAGGGCATGCCAGGAGCAGCACCAAGCAGACCTAAAATAAGGTGCCAACCTGGTGAAACTACAACACAGGACATAAGCAGCATGTGTTGGACAAGCTAAGCAATCCCACAACCAAAGGATCAGATCTAAGCTCTGCAGTGCCACAGTCAGTCATGAATGGTGGTGGACAATTAAGCAACTCACAGGAGGAGGCGGCTCCACAAATATCCCCATCCTCAATGATTGGGGAGCCCAGCTCATCAGTGCAAAAGATAAGGTTGAAGCATTTGCAATAATCTTCAGTTAGAAGCGCCGAGTCAATGATCCATCTCGGCCTCCTCCAGAGGTCCCCAGACTGAAGATGGCGGTCTTCAGCCAATTTAATTCACTCCGTATGATATCAAGAAACTGCTGAAGCCACTGGATACTGTAAAGGCTATGGACCCTGACAATATTCCAGCAATAGTACTGAAGGCTTGTGCTCCAGAACTTGCTGCACCCCTAGCCAAGCTGTTCCAATATAGCTACAGCACTGGGATCCACCCGGCAATGTGGAAAATTGCCTAGGTATGTCCCATACACAAAAAACAGGATAAATCCTACCCAGCTAATTACCTATCCATCAGTCTGCTCTCCATCATCAGTAAAGTGATGGAAGGGGTCATCAACAGTGCTATCAAGCAGCTCTTGCTTAGCAAAAACCTGCTCACTGATGCCCAGTTTGGGTTCCGCCAGGGCCACTCAGCTCCTGCCCTCATCAGAGCCTTGGTTCAAACATGGACAAAAGGGCAGAACTCCAGAGGTGAGGTGAGAGTGACTGCCCTTGACATCAAGGTCACATTTGACTGAGTGTGGCATCAAGGAGCCCTAGCAAAACTGGAGTCAATGGGAATCAGGCGGAAACTCTTTGCTGGTTGGAGTCATACCTAGCACAAAGGAAGATGGTTGTGGTTGTTGGAGGTCAATCATCTCAGTTCCAGGGCATCACTGTAGGAGTTCCTCAGGGTAGCGTCCTCAGCCCAACCACCTTCAGCTGCTTTATTAATGACCTTCCTTCCATCATAAGGTCAGAAGTGGGGATTTTCGCTGATGATTACACAACGTTCAGCACTATTCGCAACTGCTCAGATACTGAAGCAGTCCATGTCTAAACGCAGCAAGACCTGGACAATATCTGGTTTGGACTGACAAGTGGCAAGTAACATTCAGGCCGCACAATGACCATCTCCAGTAAGAGAGAATCTAACCATCGCCACTTGACATTCAATGGCATTACTATTGCTGAATCCCACCACAATCAACATCCTAGGGGTTTCCATTGACCAGAAACTGAACTGCACTAGCCAAATACTGTGGCTATAAAAGCAGGTCAGAGGCTAGGAATCCTGAGGCGAGTAACTCACCTCCTGGCTCTCCAAAGCCTGTCCACCATCAAGGCGGCACAAGTCAGGTGTGTGATGAAATACTCTCCATTTGCCTGGATGAGTGCAGCTCCAACAACACTCAAGAAGCTCGACACCATCCAGGATAAAGCAGCCAGCTTGATTGGTGATCCATCCACAAATATTCAATCCCTCCACCACCACAGTGGCAGCAGTGTGTACCATCTACAAGATACACTGCAGGAACTCACCAAGTCTCCCTAGACAGCACTTTCCAAACCCATGACCACTACCACCTGGAAGGACAAGGGCAGCAGACACATGGGAACACCGCCACTTGGAAGTTCCCCTCCAAGTCACTCACCATCTTGACTTGGAAATATATCACCGTTCCTTCACTGTCACTGGGTCAAAATCCTGGAACTCCCTTCCTAACAGCACTGTGGGACTGTGGGTGTACCTACACCACATGGACCGCAGCGGTTCAAGAAGGCAGCTTGTCGCCACCTTCTCAAGGGCAATTGGGGACGGGCAATAAATGCTGGCCTAGCCAGCAACACCCACATCCCATAAACGAATAAAAAATAAATAAAATTGCCTTATCCTCGGTTAGGATATGATATCCGAATGAGAAAATTACCCAAGTACTCTTATGTTTTCTGCCGAGATTGGCTAGACAAAGTCCTTCAAAACTAAATCGAAAATATCAAGCCTTCTTAATTCAAATATCCCAAGGGTGTGGCAGATATGATGATTCAAATTATCTTCTAAACAAGCTTTTCCAACACATTTCTGAGAAAAACATTTGCAACTATATTGACAAGTGCGATTAAGTTCACTGTGGCGTCGCAATGACGTGACGGAGTAAAACAGTACAACTGAGCGTGTCCAACATTATCAATAAATGCAGCCTTCTTATATACAACTGACCAACCATAAACAAAGGGAGAGGCTTGTTTCACTTGGCATTAAATCTTCAAAAGAATTCACCTGAACTTCACTTTTTAGATTAAATCAGAGTAGTGAAGCCAAGTGGACTGTTCCAACAGGTATTCCAGGGGGATTGTCTGACTGAGGCCAGTCCAAGCATTAGCTACATCAGGCATATTTTCTTTGAGAAGTGGAATGTTTTCACCCTACAAGCACGAGGAACGTCAAACATGATGATGGCCTCAAGCTTTGGGGAAGCAATGTTTATGAGCTTTTGTTGTGCACAAGATAGTTAATGGAGCTCATTTGAGAGCATTTTCAGGCCTGCAGCTACACTTTCAATTGCTGCTTCATGGCCACCAAAGGCAGTAGCCTGCAGGCACCAATGCTCAAAGATCTGGTGGCTAAGTAAAAGCACAAAAATGGGGAAGCAACACATTTTGGTAAGAAGGATGAAGGGTACAATTCTAAAGGGGGTGCAGGAACAGAGAAATCTGGAATTTTACGGGCACAGGTATTCAAAAGGTAGCAGGGCAGGTTGAGAAACTGGTTGTAAAAAGCATATGGGATCTGGGCTTTATAAATCAACGCACAAAAAATAAAAGCAAGGAAGTTATGATGAACCATTATAAAACACTGGCTCACCTCAACTGGAGTATTGTATCAAATTCTGAGCACTACACTTTTGGAAGCATGTGAAGGATTTAGATAGGGTACAGAAAAGATTTTTGAGAATGGTTCCAGGGATGAGGGAATTCAATTCAGAGGATACATTGAAGAAAATGTGGTTGTTTTTCTTAAAAAAAAACAGGCGGCCGAGAGGAAATTTGACAGAGCTGTTCAATATCACGAGAGGTCTATACGGAGTAGATAGAGAAAAACTGTCCCTCTGGTTGCTCAGGAACCAGAGGACACAGATTGAAGGTGAGTAGCAAAAGAACCAAAGGCGACATGAGAAAACTTTTTTTTTTTTACACTGAGTGGTTAGGATCTGGAATGCACTGCCTGAGAGTTTGGTGGAGGCAGTTTCAATTCTAGCTTTCAAAAGTAAATTGAATAAGCACCTGAACATAAAAAGGTTTTGGGGTTACAGGAAAACAGCGTGGAGTGGGACTAGTCTAACTGTTCTTGCAGAGAGCAGGTGCGGGTTTGACAGGCTGAATGGCCTCCAACCGTGCTGTAACCATTCAACGATTCAAAGTTATAGTTTAATTTCTGGGGCTCCCATCAGTGCCAGTTGGTGACCACATTAGACCTTCTGGACTGTGGGGAATTCCTGGTTGGAGCGCTTTTCCAGTTTTGTGGGGCATCACATGACCACAACTCCAGCAGAGGCAAGAGATTGGAAACACTCATTTCTGCCTCATGTAAATTGTAGCGATGGGCCTGCAATGGCTCTATCTCCTGAGAGATTGCCCAGAAATACAGAGAGGCAGAATAATGAGTCTCCATTCCCTTTCTCCTGAGCTGTGTGCCAGCAGAATGCATGGTCCTGAGGGGCAAAGTTCAGGAAAATTGGCTTCAACATCTCTTAAGTGAAAGTAATTCTAATAACACTTTGCAGAAAAACGTGGATACAGTAGTAGCTCTGCTGCTCCTTCATTGCTTCAAAGGGTTTATATATTGAGTGGAGCCAAAGACAGCAGCTCTCATGGACAGATCACAAGTTTTTGTTAACAGTCCAAGATGAAGTTTCCCAACTGGAGCTTAGAGCAGTTTCTTGTATGGGAGGTGAGAGAGTTTTGGGTGAGGGGGCAGGAGGCTGGAAGGCAAAAGAGAGGAAGCCAAATCCTAAGGATGTCGACAAATATAACTTGGTTTTTACAAAAAGAATAGGTTTTATCCAAGATTTCTTTGTACAAGGGGCTGATTGGCTTGTATTGCAATGAAACGTGTTGCAAGGAACAATTAAAGATAGCAATGTGGTAGGGGGAAAATAACTTGTGGATGCAGTGAAGGTAAATGATTACATATAATCTTCTCCAGATGCAACTCTCCCTCCTATGGGCAAGCTGAGAATGAATAAAGAATTTCCAGCAGGTAGCTTTTAAAACAGAACTAAGACAACTTAAAAGCACAAAAAGGTAACCGCTCTTCAGACACATTTTGAATTATGCCTCCAAACATTTATCCTTTGTTAATAATATTTAAAAGTGAGCCTTTTTACTATAAATGTACACAAAAAAGTACAAACCTCATTAACAATGTAATCCAGAAGTTCAAAAATAGCCATGGCTGGCCGATTGTCCATCCCGTGTCCTGCACAATAGAAAGGCAACAAGTCAGCTGAAGTACTGACATCTCTGTTCCATACATGCACCTTTGTGAACCCTGTTCAAAGCTCTGTTCAAAGGCAAAATTACTGCAGATGCTGGAAATAAAAACAGAAAATGCTGGAAATTTTCAGCAGGTCAGGAAGCATCTTTGGAAATGACCTTCTGTCAGAATTAGAAAGTATTGCAGGTGTAGCAGGGTTTTAAGCAAGCACAGAGGCAGAGAAAAGTGGGGAAGGTGAGGAAAGAATAAAAAGGAAAGGGTGTGATAGAGTGAAAGGCAGGAATGATTAATGACAAAAAGGATAATGGTGCAAGGATGTTGTGATGGGACAAGTAGTAGAAACAAAACATGAGTATAGAGGAACTATAAACAACAACTGCAGAAATATTACCAGCACTTGAGATCTGAAATCTATGTTGAATACAGAAGGTTGAAAAGTGCCCAATTGAAAGATGAGGTGCTGTTCCTTGAGCTTCGGTTGAACCTCTTTGGAATACTGCAGGAAGCCAAGGACAGAAATTGGAATGGGGGTGAGACAGCCAAATGGTAAATGACCGGAATCCCACAGTCACACTTGCAGGTTAACCAAACTATCACCAAGATGTTAGAGGGAACAGTCCTTTCTTGGTTCACTCTCCCATAACCCACTTCCCTTCCCACGGCATCTTTCCATGAAAGTGCAGCCAATGCAATACCTGTCCTTTCAGCTTCTCCCTTTTCGCCATCTAGAGTCCCAAACACTCCTTCCATGTGAAAAAGCAAGTTTACGTCTACCTCTTTTCAGTCAATATAGTTTATTCATTGCTTACCATGCCCATCTCCCCAACATTGGGAAGGTCAAACACAGATTAGATGTCTGCTTTTTGGAACACCTCCGTTCAATTCACAAGCGTGACCCTGAGCTTCTGGCTGCTAGTCATTTTAATGCTTCACCTTGCTCCCACTCTAACCTCCTATTCTTGGCCTCTTGCACTGTTCCAACAAAGCTAAACAGAAGCTCAATGACCCCAACGCCTCATCTTACAATTAGACGCTTTACAGCCTTCTGGGCTCAGTGATTTCAATAACCACTGCTCCCATTTATGCAAACAGCAGGCACAGGTAATGGCTGTACACCTCCTTTAGACCCATCTTTAACTTTTTTACCTGTCCCATTCCTAACCCCCTTTTGCCTAGCACCTACCTTTCACCCTATCCCAGACCTTCCCTTTTGCTTTTTTAATTCCCTCTCCTACCCCCACCCCCTTTTCCCTGCCTCTTAACTTGCTTAAATCCTGGGACATCTGCGACATTTTCCAATTGTGATGAAAGGTCATCGACTGAAAATGTTAACTCCATTTTTGCTGTATTACTGAATCAAGAACAACAGAAGTGCAGAAAATTGCATTGCAAGCTGACTAACCTATTAATGCACCCTTTACTCAAATTAGGTCCTTTTTAGCTTCAAAAATGCATGGAATTTCAAAGTGTGATTTTTTTTAAAAACACAGCGGATTATTGGGATCTGTAATGTAATGCCCAAAAGGACGGTGGAAGCAATAGCAACTTTCAAAAGAGAATAGGATAAATACTAGGGAAGTTTTTTTTTAACTACATGGGTATGGGGAAAGAGCAGGGGAGTGGAATTAATTGGATAACTCACCAATAAACAGGCAGAGACACGATGGGTCAAATAACCTTTTTTTGCCTAATCATTCTATGATTCTAACTCTTGATTAAAAGACACACAAAACCATCATAGATCGTAGTATATAAGTTGAACCGGTGGATAAGACAACCCCAATTTTCTGACCCCAAAAATAACGTTATTGCATATACTCAGCGCCTAAGTCGACCCACCTTTTCATCCATAACATGCTATACCTGCATTAGTCGTCAGCCTCAATTTTTCACCTCACAAATGAACATTTTACCTTTCAGTACCTTATAACTGGGTACAAGGGGTCAAGCAGGCGACAGAGTCTGTTTTGCAAAGATGCACAGGAGTTTAAGACGCCCACACAGAGCAGGCCTCTAACTGCTGGTTAGAGGCATATGAAAGAGGGAAAAACTTGCATTTATGTAGCATGTTTCATGATCTCAGAACACCCCTGTGTGCTTTACAACCAATGAGATACTTTGATGCGTTGGTAGTTAGGAATGGGGCAAAAGCAGATATAAAATTTCACTACCCTTAGCACTCATGTTCCTTTGCATAAGGAATTCCTGAACGAACTGGAATTTCTAAGAGCATGTGGTGAGTGACAAAAGTGGCAACCACCCACACCCACGCTGGCGGTTCACTTTAATACTCGGCGTATAAGTCAACCCCCGTTTGTGGAGGGAATTTTCAAGGCGTCAAAGGCCGACTTATTTGGAGAAATCTACTGCAGTCAGATGTGTGTTGTGGGGTCCATGGCAATGCAGTTCTCTCAGAACAAAACTATAACACTTGAATGGATATGCTCTGTCAAGGACAATGCTCTTTATATTTACGTAGATCATAGTGTTTTCTGCTACTGAACATTGATAAAATTAGTTATTTTGTTCTTAGAAAGTCTGGAGACAACAGCTATCCTCTTCACTATCAACTACACAGCCTATTTTTGAGTCATCTGCAAATTTCTCAATCATACCTCTCACATTTATGTCCAAATCATTAATATATACAACCAACAGCAAGGACTCCAACACTGAGCCCTGTGGAATGCCATTGGAAACCGTTTTCCATTCACAAAAACATCCATCAACCATTATCCTTTGTTTCCTGTTGCTGAACCGGCTTTGGATCCAACCTGCCATCTTCCCCTGTATTTCATCGGGTCTCAACTGTTCTGACCACTCTGCCATGTGGGACCTTGTCAAATGCCTTACTAAAATCCATGTAAACAACTTCCACTGCACTATCCTCAGCAATCCTCCTTGTTACTTCCTCAAAAATTCTATTGAGTTAGTAAAACACAATCTTCCCCTAACAAAACCATGCTGACTGTCCCTGATCAACCCATGCCTTTCTAAGTGACAGTTTATCCTGTCTCTCAGGATTGATTCCAATAATTGGCCCACCACTGAAGTCAGACTGACTGGGCCATAATTTTCTGGCCTATCCCTTGCACCCTTTTTAAATAACGGTACAACATTTGCAGACTTCCAATTCTCTGATACCTCGTCTGCATCTAGTGAGGATTGGAAAATGATCCTCAGAGCATCCGTTATTTCCTCTCTGGCTTTCTTTAACAGCCTGGGATACAATCCATCTGGCCCTGTGATTCATCCACCTTCAAGGATGTTAGTCACTCCAGTACTTCCTCTCTCACTATGCTTATTTTATCTAATGTTTCACACTCCTCATTAACTATAATGTTTGCATCATCCCTCTCCTTAGTGAAGACGGAGACAAAGTACTCAGAGAACCCTGCCCACATCTTCGGCATCAATGCACAAGTTACCATGTACATCTCTGATAGGCCCTACCCTTTCCTTAGTTATTCTCTTGTTCTTAATGTATTGGTAAAACATCTTTGGGTTTTCTTTGATCTTACCTGTCAATATTTTTTCATATCCTCTCTTTACTTTCCTAATTTCCATTTTTACTTCACCCCTGTACTTTCTATACTCCTCTAGGCTTCCTACAGTGTTAAGTCTTTTGTGGCTGTCATAAATTTTTTTTTTCTGCTTTATCTTGGCCTGTATGCTTCTGGATAACCAGGGGGCTCTAGGTTTGGCAGTCCCACCCTTTTTTTGTGGCGACATGTCTACACTGAAAGTTTAATACTTTGAAGTCTTGACTGGTCTGTTCAATTTTGATAGAAACTTGACTTTATCCAACACTGGTGTGAAAAACTGTACTGGTGTACACTGCTAATAGATGAAGCACTCTTAAGTAATGACAACAATTTAGTGTGCAGAGTCAAGTCTAATTTTTTGAATCGCACACTGGCTTCAAAACAGTAAATTATAGTTACATTATTTAATTTGGAAAAAGTTACCAAAGACAGAATGAGCAACACTACAAATACGTATTTGTGCGACTACTGGATTTTTGCAAAACCTCTCCTGAAGCGTGAAAGTAGTTTTTAGGATAACACTTTCCTCTTCCCTTCAACACAGGACTCGACTGCCAAGTGCACAGGCCAGAGTCTCCATCCAATATTGAGGTTTCGGAATATGGCTAGCTGATGGACTTTCATATTTTCCTCCTTCCAAGGAAGCAGATTTGAGATCAGGGACGGGAAATTACAGGCATCAACCTATGGTTTCCACACATGTTCATGACAGCAGCACCAAACTGGTAATGATTTCACTTTGTAGTGTGGTTTCTCCAATCCATGCCAAACATAAGCTCCTATACAATCAACCTGCTTTGGGATGCATTGAGGCGCTCTTCAAAATAAGTCACTGCATCAAACCAGAACATGGGCGAACAACCAAACCAGCAAAACACCAGAAAGCCACCGAGATAAGAGTGTAGCTAACAGGCAGGATAGTTAAAAAAAATATTAAAAACAAGCCAGGAGAAGTTTATATATAAAATACTACCAACCCTCCCTTTGCCTTAGTAATCAGAGGTATATCAGAGCTAAAAGGAACTTGATTCAACATTCAGCCATTTACTTTTGCGGCAGAGTTTGCAAAGTGAGAACCCCAAACTCTTGGTTCTCACTGCACAACTTGAACTCCCATGAGAAATCATCCAGCTTTTTGAACTTCAAGTGGTACACTGGAGGTGGCAAATGATTTTGATTTTAAATTGATGGAACAGTGGGGTATGTCCTATATAGCTGTTACTTCTTTTCAAAAACAGTGGAGTATGACAAATCACTTGTCAAGTTTAGTAAGAGAAAGCAACTAATTTTCAGCTGAGATACTTACAAATATATGGACCGTTTCCAAACTGTCCACACCTTGGATTAAAGCGTGAAAAACGTAGCATAAGCAAGAAACCCGCCTAGCTCTTACCACTGATGGGGCGCCCTGGGGCTCTTGCCCTGGGGGACGTGCTGTGTGATTCTCCTCCTGCTCCATCCATCAATGGGCACTGAAAGATGGCCTCCAGCTCCCTTCCATCAGGGGGAGGAATAGGATACCTGCCGATTGCCAGCTCGACCAAGGAAAGCCCCATGCTCCAAATGTCAGATTGCACAGAGTAATGAGTGCCTTGCAGTCTCTCTGGCTGTCAGGAGGAAAAAAAGTACAGTACAGCAATATGCATCATAAGTAGACAAGCCAAATATTATGCCAACTATTCACTTCACACCGAACTCTGCAGCCAAGAAGCTAATGCCTAAGATGATGATGGGGAATGGCATTAAGTATCAATACAAGTAACAGAACAGAACTTTTTACAAAGAACAAGGTGTTATCACAAGGCTATACCCATGGAGTCGTTTACTTCCTTGCCACCTCCCTCACTTTCCGGACTGAAGGGGACATGTGATTCAGGTGATAAAGGCTGACACAATTCAATCATTTTGCCAGTACGCCATCATTAAAATAGTTCCTTTTCTCATTTCTGCACTGCACAGGGTCACAGCAACCAACCAACCAATTTAGGACATGCTTTTAGGTGATATATTTTAGCTTAAGATCCTAATTTTGTACTAAATTGCATTTACAAATAAGCTTCCAGAGGAAAAAAAATGACCAAAGTGATTTCTACTCAGATTTTATTTTATAAAAATTCAACATTAGTAGGTGGGTGATTAATGATTGTAGTTACTTAGAAAGAATTGTAAATACTGAAAGAATACTGAAAGAATTGTAAATACTCAGCAGGGAACATGGTGTGAATCAATGCTACTATTTTTAATCCATTCAGTGTGTCATCCTATTAGGAGTACATAATCACAAAATCAACTCTACAAAGTACTAAAAAGTCACTAAAATAAGGGTTACATATTTGAGATGCTAAAATAGTTCAAAACATCATGTTTTGAAAAATGTTCTCCTTCTTTAGGATGATCTGTAAAATCTAATTGATGGGGCAGTTCTAAACTTTTAAGAGACTGTGATCTTTCTACTTTACTGATCTGGCTATATTAAAATTTCTGATTGACCACAACACTTAAAACGACAGAAGTTTTTAAACAATGCATCATGCAAAGGGTCACATTAAACATTTTACGCCATAGTAGAGTTTGAACCACTGTATTTGTTAGGTCGCCTTGCTCATAAATTGCTAGATTTTAAATAATAAAACTGCATGAAGCTCGTAAATGAACAAAGACTTACAGACATGTAAGAGCGAGTTCCCACAAAGGAGTTTGCCATTGAGTCAATCAGCTGGCCACTTACTCCAAAATCACAGAGCTTTATCTCACCACGAGAATTCACCAAGATATTAGATGGTTTCACATCTGCAAAGAGGAGGCAACAGAATTGAAGAGGCACAAGAATTGCCACCATTTTGACACCTCTTACATTCCTCACTATTTACCTTCAAATAGGCACAATGCGTTTATATGTTCTTTAAAAGAATACTGTTGGGACTTTCAGATTTAAGAGCATCAGTGCAAATAAAAAGGTGAAGTATTTCATCCTTCAGTTGAAATTTTCAACACTAACTTTCCTACTTATTAGGCATGGGTCATCGAGATTTCCTTGCAATTGATTTTGGAGTATTACATCAGTTTCAGAAATGGTGTCATGGACAAAATAGTAGGCAGAAGGCCACTTGGTCCATTGACCCTCCCTTGCATTGTTATAATGTGTTAAGCACCGTGATCAGGCATCCTCCTACCGCTATGCAATCTCCTGGGAGAGGCAAAAAGAGATAAAAACTCAAGCCCGAGAAGGGGAAAAAAAATGAAAAATTACTCCTGCTCTCTGAGATTGAAAATTTGTCCTAGAAACCACATTGACCATCTTCATAATATCCTTATTAGCTACCTTTATAATATTTAAATGATAGTAACATACCAGAGATGAAAACTAACTGGCTATGATGATGGAAAGTTGTTAAAAATACAGCTTTTAGTTTAGCATCCAGCTCCTAGTTGAAGTTGGGAGAAGCAAGGTTTATCTCTTCTGCCTCCTACAGATTGCTAGAAACATCATTGGTTAATTTTTGAATTTACTTCAAAGATTACTAAACACAAGAACACTTCCACCTTGGGAAAGAAGGGACCATCTTGACACGGTTTGGTGGGCATGATGCTGTTGGCTTGTACAATTTGTCTGTAAGGCTCTGTACCACATTAGAGGTTTTCAAACCTTTACCTCTCAAGACAGTGAATTGTGCTCAGGCTCCACTGTTACCAGCCAACACGTACCTTGGCACTCATGTATCTACATTTTTTTTTCTTTATTCATTCATGGGATATGGGTGTTACTGGCTAGGCCAGCATTTATTGCCCATCCCTAAATACCCTCGAGAAGGTGGTGGTGAGCTGCCTTCTTGAGCCACTGCAGTCCATGTGGTGTAGGTACTCACAGTGCTGTTAGGGAGGGAGTTCCAAGATTTTGACCCAGCGATAGTGAAGGAACGGTGATATATTTCCAAGTCAGGGTGGTGAGTGGTTTGAAGGGGTGCTTCCAGGGGGTGTTGTTCCCATGTGTCTGCTGTCCTTGTAGATGATAGAAATTGAGGGTTTGGAAGGTGCTATCTCTAAGGAGACTTGGTGAGTTCCTGCAGTGCATCTTGTAGGTGGTACACACTGCTGCTACTGTGTGTCAGTGGTGGAGGGGGTGAATGTTTGTGGATATGGTGCCAATCAAGCAGGCTGCTTTCTCCTGGATGGTGCCAAGCTTCTTGAATGTTGTGGGAGTTGCACTCATCCATGCAAGTGGAGTGTATTTCATCACACTCCTGACTTGTGCCTTGTAGATGGTGAACAGACTTTGGGGAGTCAGGAGGTGAGTTACTCACCACAGGGTTCCTAGCCCTTGACCTGCTCTTGCAGCCACAGTATTTATATGGCTAGTTCAGTTCAGTTTCTGGTCAATGGTAAACCCCAGGATGTTGATAGTGGGTAAATCAGTGATGGTAATTCCACTGAAGATCAAGGGATGATGGTTAGATTCTCTCTTGTTGGAGATGGTCATTGCCTGGCACTTGTGTGGCGTAAACGTTACTTGCCACTTGTCAGCCTAGGCCTGGATATCGTCCACGTCTTGCTGCATATGGACATGGACTGCTTCAGTATCTGAGTTGTCGCGAATGGTGCTGAACATTGTGTAATCATCAGTTAACATCCCCCACTTCTGACCTTAGGATGGAAGGAAGGTAATTTTTGATGCAATTGAAGATTGTGGCAAATGCTTCAGCCTTATCCTTTACACCAACGTGCTGGGCTCCACCGTCATTGAGGATAGGGATATTTGTGGAGCTGCCTCCTCCAGTGAGTTGTTTAATTGCCCACCACCATTCATGGCTTGACATGGCAGGACTGCAGAGTGTAGATTCGATCCATTGATTGTGGAATTGCTTAGCTCTATCATTTGCAGCTTATGCTGTTTGGCACATAAGTAATCCTGTGTTGTAGCTTCACCAGGTTGATACCTCATCTTTAGATATGCCTGGTGCTGCTCCTGGCATGCCCTCCTGCACTCTTCATTGCACCAGGGTTGATCCGTTGGCTTGGTGATAATGGTAGAGTGGGGAACATTGTCCAATGTGGTAACTACACTGACAGTCAATTTAAGATAGTCAGTCAGGCTCGCAACGTGGCACATTTGCATGTACTGGAAGTTACATATATTAATACACAGGGCCCTGCTCTTTGCAGACAGAAAGGCCATAAACACATGTTGCACCTGTTTCAGCTAAACAAAATGAACGGCAGTCATTTACTGGCTCATTCCTCAAGGCAATGCCATTACCAATCAGGGTCAAGCTGCCTGGTTTAAATTTCAAATTATGCTTGGCAGTTAACTGTCAGTCACCAATGGTGCATTCTCCATGGCAATGCCACTTGCCAACCAATCAGCAGTCATTTCACGAACAGTATAAATTGTTGTTTGTCCCCCTTATATTGGTAACGCTTGCGAGTGTCCTGATGAATGTCAGACGAAAAGCTTACACATGTCTCTTTTTTCAGCAATACTCAAGTTCTGTACTACCAAACAACTATTCAAGATGGGGTGATCCTCAAAGATACCTTGATTTCAGAGAAGGCAGATTAAAGATGGGTGCAGGGTGGTTGGTTATTACAATCACTTTCAGTTGCATGTACAAATCAACTTTATTGAAACACACATTCAAGTATTAATGAATAAATTTGGAGGGGCTTCATTCAAAGCAATGCTTATGCAAACTTTATTCCAGGAGCATTGCTTTTTAAGATTTTGGCATCTATTTGCCCTATTGTGAGGTGGTGCTATCCACTGAGCAGCGCAAATGATCGGATATTTCATCTGATTTGGTTAACTAAGCAATTTACTGAATTAGTGGCAAAACAACAAAAAAGTTAGAGGTTTACACACAGAATGCTGCTATTTGGCTCATTACATTTGTGCAAGCCCTCTAAGTTATTCACCGAGTTCCATTCTCCAGCGCTTCACCTATACTCATAAATGCTTTCCTTCTTTTTCTACCTGTGTCTTTGGTAGGGCGTTCCAATCCTTTAATTTTAAAAAAAATAAGTTTTCCAATTTTTTTATTCCAGTATTTCTATCTCCTTTATTATCATTTAAGCTGCATAACACACAGTTTAGCATTTGAATATTGCTGGAGGGAGACATGTTGTCAAAGTTTTTCATCTTGTGCCCATCAAGAAAGACAAGAATGCCGAATTTCAAATGATCATAACAATTTACACAACAGGAGAAAAGGTTGCTGATTGGTTGGCAAGTCAACTCTAATTGCTTTCTCCATGGTAATGTCTCAGCCAATGGGGAACTATAGGCTCCCCAAGCTCCTGGATAATTCAAAAAAGGCGCATGGCTTGAACATATTCCTTTACAGGGTACAGGTCCCTGCGTATGAATGTATGTCACTTCTAGCAAATGTATACAAGCCATGTTATGAGCTCAACTGATTACCTTAACGGGCTGTTATTGTAGCTATTAGCACACTGAGGGTTGTTCAGTAAGTGCTGCCAATTTCGGAATCACATCTAATAGTAGACGTTTGTTTTGGGTTTTGGTCGAGTATGGCCTGCACTTTGCTTATTACAAACAACCAAAGGGACATGCTATTTGATTCGAACAGCCAATCACTGGGATGTACGGTCTATGTACCTGGCACAGCACTGGCACTGAAATCCATACACTTTTCTCAATTGTGTGACAAGACAGAATGTCTTTTTGGATTGACAGCAACATCCTGTTAATGGAAAATACAACTCGCATAGTCACGGCATAGTAGTGGCATGAAATGGCTTCCTTAACCTGTTGTTCAAATTTTTGAGATGCTTTGTCTTTCCAGGGTAATTTGAGGTACTTTGGGCATTTCTCAGGTCCGAAACTGGCGGCCATTCATCCATTTGCGAGTTTACACAATACACCGCGAACAATGATCTTATCAGGATAGCTATTGCCCCACAGGATAGTTTTGACATACTCTATCAATTGCTGTGTCAAGCTTGCAAGGTGAGCAAATAGTTAGGGCTCTATTTACAAGATTGATGATAAGGCTAATATTATAACATGTGGAGCTATACGAATCCCAATGTGCATATTGCCCAGTGAAGGTTGGCTTGCGGTAGACAGTAGCGGAGAACCTATTTGTGGATTTCTCAACTAGCATATTGAAGAAAGGGAACGTGTTAGACTGTTCCATTTCAAAAGTGAATTTGCGGGATGAAGCGCATTAATGTGTGTAAGGAAATCTTTGCATCCGACTGCAGATTCAAAGATCGCGAATGTATCTGCCTACCACACAATTCAGAAACGTGGTGTTTGAATTTCAATGCAGGTGCAATGCCAGGTACATACTGTATGTCCTAGTGATTGGCTGATCAAATCAAACACATTCCTTTGGTTGCTCGTAATAGGCAGAGTACAAATCGCACTCAACCAGTCATGCTTGCACTACCCAAAACAAAAAGTCTGCTGTTAGATGTGATTCTGCAATTTGTGAGCACTTTCTGAACAATCCCGAATGCGCTTATAGCTACAGTAGCAACCAATTTAAGATAATCTGTTGAGTTTATAACGTGGCTCATTTACGCTTGCCAAAAGTGACACACATTCATATGCAGGGACCCGTTCTCTGCGAACAAAAGGAGCATGTTCAAGCCTTGCTCCTTTTTTGAATTACCAGGGAGCATGGGGAGCCTATTGCTTTTTCCATGTCAATTTGCCAACCAATCCCTTTTTGCCTGTCGTTTAAATTGTTGTGATTGTTTGAAATTTGGCATTCTTGCATTTGTCCTGATGAGTGCAAGATGAAAAACTTTGGATGCATGTCCCTCTTTTTAGCAATATTCAACTTCTGTACTACCAAGCGACAGTTTAACATTTCTAACAGAACACAAACATCTAAAATCTAAGTTGACATAGTTGATCTCTACTAGGAGCTCTCGTTACAAAACAGCTTGTGTTTAATTTAGTAGATCGCAAGAAAAAAAGCCGACAGTTGTAACATGCATGATTCTAGAGGTTTACTATAACTGTTAAGGCTTATATAGTGTTTTGTTCTCAAAAGTAACTTGAACTAAGAAGAATGTAGGCCATCGGTTTTCAATTTAATCATTTTCTTACCTCTGTGCATGATTTGATGTTTCTCTCTCAAATATGCCAAACCTCTTAGGACCTGCAGATCAAATGGCATTAAAAAGCATATTAAACATTAGTTTGTGATTATACCATTTATTGGGGGAAATCAGCCCTCTCAGCACTCATCAGTTTGTTCTTGGAATCAGGTGGAAAAAATACACAGGAGAGAACCAACAATAAAAGCTTGGGAATTAAAAAGACAGAAGAGAGGGAAAAAAACTGCAAAAACTTCAGCAAGAAATTAGGACAAAGCACAAAAGAATAATGGTGGATCTGCCAATCACAAGATTAGCAAAAGAATGGTGGGGAAAGAGCCAGCACAGGCACGAGGCAAATTACCTCCTGTTGTGCTGTTTCATTCCATGATTCTATAAAAGGTTTCATAACTGAAGTCCAATTACCAGTTGTCATAGTTACTCCAAAACTTGTATTTAATGCAAGTGGCAACAACAATATTAGTGAAAGTTTGAGTTATGATCACTGGAAAATCTTCAGCCAAATTTTTGCACCTGAACAGACGAACTAGATTCAGTATCTAGATTAAGAGCTGAATGAGAATGTGGAAATGCACATATATTTCCTCAGATATAGATGCATTTGCAAAAAGGCAAACTTAAAAGACTTATCTGTTCAGGGAAAGGAGAAAGGGAGAATGGATTTCATTAAAAACAATGCAAAGAATAAAAGCTGAGATAACAGACAGGGAGGTGGTGGTGTAGTGGTAATATCACTGCGGCAGTAATCTAGAGGCCCAGGTGAATGCTCTGGGGACACAGGTTTAAATCGCACCATGGCAGCTGGTCAATTTAAATTCAATTAATTTTTAAAAATCTGGAATTGAAAGCTAGTCTCAGTACTGGTGGCCAGGGAGCTATCATTGATTGCTAATGTTCTTTAGGGAAGGAAATCTGCCATCCTTACCTGGTCTGGCCTACCTGTGATTCCAGACTTACAGCAATGTGGTTGGTTAACAGCCCTCTGAAATGGCCAAGCAAGCCACTCAGTTCAAGGGCAATTAAGGAAGGCAACAAATTGGCCTTGTCAATGATGCCCACATCCCATGAAAGAATAAATATTTAAAAAAAGACACCTTCTCTACTGGCAGCACTCATACACAGTATAGGAATGCAAGCATGACAACTGAGTGCCTAAAATGGAGTCCACACATATAGCTTTCAAATTGGTAGAATGTGTGAATAGGTTAAGGTGGGGAGTAATTAATAAGCAAATTTTAGATAGTTTGTAAAGAAAAGCGTGTGATTTATTTCTCTGGAAATGCAATATTGTACAAATTGCTCAAGTTCCAACTTCAAATGAGACTTAAATATTTGTTAAGCCAACTAAGTCAATCATATTCAACATTCACTGTTGCTATTTGCCAGAGTTAATTCTTTATTGCTAAGGAATTAACTTCAAGATGCAACTATTATAAAATTAACATTCTGGAGTTAGTTCTACCTTCCCAAGATGAGTACGCCAAACTACAAACTATGTTCCCATGAGCCCTCCAGGGACTACGGCCAACACAATTCGAAGGAACAGTTTATAGATACAAAGATGCAGAAAGTGGATCAGTTCAGGCTAGTCAGGTCACTTCTGTCCATTCCCTCATTTATAGGTTTTTCTAAATTTACTTTATCCCATTGGAAATCTATCCAGATATTACATAAAAGGATAAAAATCCCAGAAGAAAGTATTTCAATGATTAAAATATTAATGTCGTAGGAGAGAGCAGTTAAGTTCAGGTACAGTGAGAAAGAAGGGACAGTGCATAGAATAGCCAGTAATCAACATTTCCCAGCATGGTTATTTATAATTACAAAAGCTTCTCATGTTCTAATTTCAGGTGTTGCAATCGAGTACCAAGATCTGCATTAGGGGGTAGACTAAATTCAATAATGAACCTTTAAGATATAATAAACTAAAGAAATCTGTCACATCTGTGAAGGTGTACAGGATGCCAAAAATATATGTTGCATTACTGATTTCAAAACTATACTAGACATTTTGGTTAAAAATCTTAAATGTAGTCAGCATGGTGGCACAGAGTGTTAATAGAATGGGGACTAAGGCTGGTTCAAATGCATACAACTCCGAAAAGATGAGTGGCAGGGCAGATGATTGGACAGAATATAAAGAATGGCAGTGAATGACTAAAAGGTTAAATCAGGAGAAAAAAATTAGAGTATGAGAGGAAGCTGGCTAGAAATGTAAAAACGGATAGCAAGAGTTTCTACGGGTATTTAAACAGGAAAAGAGTAAGTAGAGTAAGTGTTGGCCCTCTAGAGAGTGTCAGTGGGGAGCTAATAGTAGGTAATAAGGAAATGGCAGAAGAGGTGAACAAATATTTTGCTTGTGTTCATTATAGAGGATACAAACACATTCCAGTAATAGCTGCAAATCAGGGGGTGAACGGGAGAAAGGAACTTGGTGAAATTGAAATCACTAGGAAAATGGTACTGAGCAAATTGATGGAGCTGTGGGCTGGCAAGCCTCTGGAACCTGATGGACTACATCCTAGGATCTTAAAACAGATGGCTAGAGGTAGTCGATGTGGTGTTAATTTTCTAAAATTTGCTAGATTCTGGAAAGGTTCCATCAGATTGGACAGTATCAAACATAACCCCTCTATTCAACAAGGGAGGGAAGTAGAAGACAGGAAACTGTAGGCCAGTTAGCTTGTTGTCTGTTGTGGGGAAGTTATTAGAATCGATTATTAAAGGAGCTTAGAAGGCAATCGGAAAGAGTCAGCGTGGTTTTGTGGAAGAAAATTATGTTTAACCAATTTATTGGAGTTTTTTTGAAGAAGTAACATGCACAGTGGATAAAGGGGGGCCTGTGGACGTGCTGTACTTGGATTTCCAGAAGGTATTTGATAAGGTACCACGTATCGTAAGGGATAATTGCAGAAAATAAAAGCGCATGGTGTAGGGGGTAACATATCAGTATGGATAGAAGATTGGCTGGCTGGCAGAAAGCAGAGAGTATGCATAAATGGATTTTTTGGATTGGCAGGTTGTGGCAAGTGGAGTCCCACAGGGGTCTGTACTGGGGCCTCAGCTTTTTAAGATTTACATCAATGACTTAGGTGAGGGGAGTGAAGACATGGTAGCTAAATTTGCAGATAACACAAAGGTAGGAAAGTATGTTGTGAAGAGGGCATGAGGTGGTGGATAAAGATGGGTTGAGTGAGTGGGCAAAGATCTGGCAAATGGAGTTTAAATGTGGGAAAATGTGGAGTTGTTCACTTTGGCAGGAAGAACAAAAAAGCAGAGTATTACTTAAATGGAGAACGGATGCATAATTCTGAGGTGCAGAGGGATCTAGATGTTCTAGTACATGAGACACAAGAAGTTAGTATGCAGGTACAGCAAGCAACTAAGAAAGCTAATGGAATGCTATCCTTTATTACAAGAGGGATTGAACATAAAAGTAAGGATGTTATGCTTCAGTTATATAGGGTATTGGTGAGACCACACCTCAAATACTGTGTGCAGTTTTGTTCTTATTTAAGGAAGGATGTAAATGCATTGGAGGCGGTTCAAAGGAGGTTTACTAGATTGATACCTGGAATGAGTGTGTTGTCTTATGAGGAAAGGTTGACAGACTGGGCTTGTTTCCACTGGAGTTTAGAAGAGTGAGCGGTGATTTGATTGAAGTATACAAGATCCTGAACGGCCTTGACAAGGCGGACGTCGAAAGGATGTTTCCTCTTGTGGGTGATTCCAGAACTAGGGGGCACTGTTTCAAAATTAGGGGTCACCCTTTTAGGATAGAGGTGAGGAGATTTTTTTTCTCTGAGGGTTGTACAACTTTGGAACTCTCTGCCTCAGGTGGTGGTGGACGCGGGGTCATTGAATATTTAAGGCAGAGGCAGATTGATTCCCTTGCCTAACAAGAATCTAAGGTTATCGGGGTTAGATGGGAATGTGGAAATCGAAACACAAGATGATCAGCCATGATCTTATTGAATGGCGGAGCAGGCTCAAGGGGCCGAACGGTCTACTCTTGTTCCTATTTCTTATGTTCTGTTTGCTCAGTTTTTAAAAAGTGAATAGCAGAGGTTGGAGCAACCCCTTGCAAGGGGAATGTGAGCAGGCCACGTGATGCATTTATCCTCTCAGTAACAGAGAAGTCTGACGAGGCAGATAAAGAAAGCAATAACTTACATAAGTTGGAACTTACCAAAAAATAAAGTGAGCTATTGTTCGCATTCTTGTTCTCCCCTTAGCTTTTATTTTTAGTTACATTCTTGGTATTACCTGTTGCTCAAATATAGTCAGGTTTTGCTGGTATAAAGTGATACTTGCCTTCCTTCGGCATAAATTATCTACCAATAAAAGCTAAAATTAAAGAAATGTGAAGGTAGTTGCTACATGTGGGTTTAAATATTTAAAGCTTCACACTGAATTCCTAATTGCAACACTTTCAAAACGGTTTGGAAAATACAAGAAAATAGACCAAGCATTTCAGCATCCAGACAGGTTAAGTTGAGGTAGGGCTACAATGAAATAGTATGTGGGAATTTTGACTATCAGTCTGCAGGTGAGCCAGGACATAATTGAACATTGCCACAATACAGCCTAACTTTCTTGTCTCCACATTCCTAAGTTTCTTATGTTTGAGCGTTGGCAGGCTATTTGCTTGTTGGGGCATAATAGAGTACAAAATCCAGTCACCTTATGGCATCCACAAGCTATGTTGCCCCCAGTAATCACTGGGTCGTCATGAGAAACAGGAGATCTGGATAACTCTGTTCTCCCTTCCTCACCTAGAGGGTGTACGATGAAAGAAACCATGCAGTACCCCAGCTGAAACCATTAAACTCAGAACAAACTGGAGATCTTGCGACCCATGTGGCTGAGTATTATAGCAACCATCCCTTTAATCTAATGGGCCAACATTGGAGAAATTTGTCACACTTAAGCTTGTAACCTAGGAGATGTTCTAAAGGTGCAGCTTATTTATGTATCAATGTTCTGAAGGTGGATGGCAAAATGATGGATTTTTTCCTGCAAGAAAATCCCAATCGCATCACCTTTAAGTGGAGGCAGACGTTCATCTTGGTGAGGGAGCCAGAATTATAACAGCAAACCTTTAACCCCCTCACTCACCTTGCCAGGGCTGGTATAAAAGGTGGTATAGGGAAGAACTGGGAATAAATTGCTTGCAGAAAATGGTCCATGGCATGGGAGGAAACACAAACTAACTACATTATCAGGGAAACATTGAGTGGCCCTGTATGATCAGGATTCTCACCTATTATCTTCTTTAATTATTGTAGACACATTTTTACAGATTATAGATTTGAATGAGATATTATGGAACATTTCTTGACTTATTTGAAACAAAGTCTGGTCATATCACATTTTAACTCCACATTGTTACACTTACCGCTATACTGACTTTTCCCAGGATTTCCTCTGGAATTCTCTTGGCTTCCTTCAGCACCTGGTCTAGAGAGCCACCGTCCTAAAAGGAAGTGGGAAAGAGAAAACTTGAATATTTTTTTGAAAAAAAATTACACAAGATTGAGATGATTTGGATAAGTGTTCCTCGGTCCAGCCTCAAGCACTGTCAAACTAGCAAATACCACACACAAATAACTGTGCAAATGGGCACTTCATGCTAGGTTACAAAAATACTATAACTACAAAAATAACCAGTTCTACATGACTGGCTCGACTAAGGCAGCAAATGCTTAGGTTCTTCAGTTTTCCTCTTGCCTTACTAGCTCAAGGTAACCAAAGTAATGACACTTTTTAAATGTTCATCAATGAAGGCAGATGAATCTGTACAACAGGTAACTCAGATCCAAAATACTGCATTCTAGCCCCTCAGTACTTTACTCTGAAAGGGTGCAATATAGCTTCAAAGCGAAACAAATCTAATAATGTAAATAAATTCCCACCAAATAAACCATTGCAAAATGATACTGTCATGTCAGGATTAAGTGCACATAGCAAAAAATGATAAAAATTTCTGTTCCTTAGTCATGTGTAATATATCCACTAGGTAATGGGAAAATCAATTTCTAAATGTTGAATTAAAATATGAAAAAATACTTTGCACTGTTAAAGGCTGAAAATTCTATTTGTAATATCCTCTCCTTTCCTGAGGTACTGCCTAACATCACAAAAACAGAAGTACTCCAGTACCCCCCATAAACTGTCTTGCTCACGAGTGATAGCCAAGAGCAATCAGCAGACTTTTTGACTATGGAAATATCATGGCTGCCTCATCGAATCACACATACACACACTTTTAAGCCTGGGTTACAGATATGCCATCAAGAACAGAATCTCAGAACCTGGTTGTTATTCCCTCTATTCCTAGCCTGGAAGGTCTAAAGATTGATGGTATCTCGTAGGCCCCCCACATCAATGTGCTGAGGTCATCAAGAATACGAGGGTAAGTACTGGTCTCAGCCTAAAGCTCTTCTCATTTTGGACTTTTAAATAAGCTTGAAGGAGGTAAATTTTGTAACTTCATATAGTTTTGAAACTTGCAACATCCATTAAAACAGCTGCTTTTTGATATACAAAGTGCACCCTCTAGTGGTTTACAAATACACACGCCCAGAGGAGGGTTGAGAAAAACTTGCATTACCACAGGTACTCCAAAACCTCAATTCCCAATTTAATCACCTTAGAACAACTAAGCTCTTGACATAGACGGTAACTCTCGCATTTCCAAATCATAAAACAAGAGTACCTAGTGAGTTTAATGATTCAGCCAGATGCACAAATATAAAGAAAGAATTGCATTTCACAACTATGGAACGTCCTAAACCGCTTTATAGCCAATTAAACCGTTAAAAGATAGTCACCATTGCAATGTAATATGGTCAGGAAAGTAGCATACAGCAAGGTCATATAGCCAGGCCCAAGAAACGTTCCACTTTCCTACAATTCCCAGTGTCAGCCCTTTAATTTTGCCTTACTGAACTGGTTTTGAACAAGAGTGGTTGTAATTCTTGTAAATACATCAACAGTCTGGAAACCCACCCCCTCACCCCCCCATGAGTCAGAACAGGCCTTGGGAGACTTCTGGTTTTACATGCTTTAACAGACAATAACAAGAAGCTGAAAAGGCTGCATGTGTTGTGCACTGAAATGCAGCAGCAAAGTAGCAACACATTCTCATGTGGTAAGAATAATATCAATCTACTTATCAAAGTGTAACAATTCCAGAGACAGAAGTGCTACTATGTTTTCAAAAAACAGATTCAATACAAAAAGAACATTATATGGGGTCAAGAATGGCTTTCTTAAAGATCAAGTCCAAAAGAATTCAAGGGGTGGAGAAAATAAGTGAGATTACAGAAAACACTCAAATATAAACTATTATCTGGCACTGATTTGGCCCAAACTCTTACAAAAAAATGCAAAATTTATCTTTCAAGTCAAACCCTCGGTCAGAAAACAGCTCTCACATGCTTCCTCCACATATATATTCAACATTATCAAATAGTAACATTTGAACAATGATCGAATGTAACACCAGAGATGCTGACAGAACTTAAGTTAAAAAATCTCTACAGTCCTCCCCTTGCTCCTCCTCTTCCACGGCAACCTCCTAAAGATTCTGGCTCAGGTTTCCTTGAGCTCCTGCATACTTGAGTGTCTCAGCAGGCACTGATAATAGGTGAGCCCACATAATTAGTACCACAGACTATACTACAAAATAGTAAAGATTGGGAGTTGGGGGTTAGCGGGGGAGGGCAGGATTAACGCTAAACCAGATTCCATCCTTGCTCAGCATTAACCGCATACCACTTTCCAGCAAGAAGTACTGGATAACAATGAAGAGCAAGAATCCCAGCTTTAATTTATTCTCCCCCAGCCTAGGGACACCGGCCATATGCAACAGCTTTATTGCTGCTCTGTCTGAGGTCAGCTAACTCAGCACAGATTGCAGATGGGACACAGGATCTTTGTTGTCTGAATGATTCAGTTCTGTGCAGTGCATTTACTATCCAAATCAATGGGATGCTTAAAATGTATCTAGGTTACATAGAATTTAAAACACAGAAACAGGCCATTCAGCTCAACTCATCTGCTCCAATGTTTATGTTCTACACAAGCCTTTTCCAACCATCATCACTTAACCCAATCATCATAACCTTCTATTCCTTTCTCCTTCATGTGCTTATCTAGCTTCCTTTTAATCATGCTACTTACTACAACTCCTTGTTGCAGTGAGTTCTGCATTCCCTATTTGTTGAAATTTCTCCTGTCTTTGACTTTTAAATTCATTTATGGGATGTGGGCATTGTTGGCTGGGCCAGCATTTGTTGCCCAGCCCTAATTGTCCTTGAGAAGGTGGTGGTGAGCTGCCTTCTTGAACCACTGCAGTTCCTGTGGTGTTGGTACACCATGGTGCTGTTAAGGAGGGAGTTCCAGGATTTTGACACAGCGGCAGTGAAGGAACGGTGATATATTTCCAAGTCAGGATGGTGAGTAGCTTGGAGGGGAACTTCCAGGTGGTGGCATTCCCACGTGTCTGCTGCCTTTGTCCTTCTAGGTGGCAGTCGTGGGTTTGGAAGGTGCTGTCTAAGGCGACTTGGTGAGTTCCTGTAGTGCATCTTGTAGATAGTACAAACTGCTGCCACTGTGCGTTGGTGGTGGGGGGAGTGAATATTTGTGGATGTGGTGCCAATCAAGAGGGTTGTTTTGTCTGGATGGTGTTGAGCTTCTTGAATGTTGTTGGAGCTGCACTCATCCAGGCAAGTGGAGAGTATTCCATCACACTCCTGACTTGTGCCTTGTAGATGGTGGACAGGCTTTGGGGAGTCAGGAGGTGAGTTACTTGGCACAGGATTCCTAGCCTCTGACCTGCTCTTGTAGCCACACTATTTATATGGCTAGTCCAGTTCAGTTCCTGGTCAATGGTAACCCCCAGGGTGTTGATAGTGGGGGCTTCAGCGATGGTAATGCCATTGAATGTCAAGGGTCAATGGTAAGATTCTCCCTTGTTGGAGATGGTCATTGCCTGGCACTTGTGTGGTGCAAATGTTACTTGCCATTTGTCAGCCCAAGCCTGGATGTTGTCCACGTCTTGCTGCATTTGTACATGGACTGTTTCAATACCTGAGTCATCATGAATGAACACTGTGCAATCATCAGTGAGCATCCCCACTGCTGACCTTATTGATGCAAGGAAGGTCATTGCTGAAGATGGTTGGGCCTAGGACACTAACCTGAGGAACTCCTGCAGTGGTGTCCTGGAACTGAGATGATTGACTTCCAACAATTACACCCAAAATCCTTTGTGCCAGATATGACTCCAACTAGCCGAGAGTTTTCCCTGATTCCCATTGACTGCGGTTTTACAAGGGCTGCTTAATGCCACACAAGGTCAAATGCTGTCTTGATGTCAAGGGCTATCTCATGACCCGTAGGTTTGGCTAGACCACAAACACAGTTATACACATAACCTCTGTTCTATTAAGCACGAGTTCCATGGGCTACAATCTCACTTCTTTAAATTTATTTGCTCGCAGGATTTGGCTGTTGCTGGCTAGGCCACCATTTATTGCCCATGCCGAATGTATATGCCACCCAGAGTCTCATTTTCAGAGATATTTGGCAGAACAGGATAAAGTTCATTACCGATATTGGGCTGATCTTACAATAGTGCACAAATGACCTTTTACACAAAGGCTTTTTATTCCTGGTGATAAATTGTCACTGGGTCATAGAACCATAGCACCAGGAGTTGGCTGTTGATCCCCGCAAGTTCCAGAGATCAAAGTTTGGGTAGCTGAAAGCTAATATTAATGGCATGCTAATTTTTTTTCTGTTCTCAAAATCATAGATCTCTTGGAGTCAACTCCTGATTTCTACCCTACTCTCCTGAAGGCACTGATATATGCACATAATTTAAAATACTTGTACAAAATCTAAAATCTTGATTTGTTTCCTAATCCGAATGCAACTTCAAAATCATAAGATAATATTCTTGCAATAATTTATTTATAAAGCGTCATAAATGTAAGGGAAATATCCTGTATTTCCTAATTGGAGCAAGCAGGGAACCAAAAGATAGAGGGAGGAAGTAGGAGGTGACTGAAGGCTTTGTTAAAAATATAGGTATTGGAAAAATTGTTAAGCAGGGAGAGTGTCAAAGAGTATAGCTGTAGAAGCTGAAAGTTCTAACACCAATTGTAGGGTGAAAGGAAGGGAAGTAGGCCAATGTTAGAAAACCTAAGGATATATAAAGGAGGCAAGATAAAACCACAGGAGGTGCCAGAGGAAGAGGGAGCTCAGGTTGCTGAGGAAACTGAAGATTTTAAGTTTAATATGTTGGTGGACAGGGAGCTAGTGTTAGTCAGTAAAGAACCAGGACCAGGCAAGGTACAGGAGGCCAAGTTTGATGGTTGGAACTTATGAAGAGTTGCCAAACGGGAGGCCAGTAAGGAGACTACTGGAGTAATTGTGTCTAGAGTTTAAAAATCTGTAATTACATGATGATATGTTCAAATCCTAATTTCCTGTAAATAACAGCGCTGATGAGAAGTGGAAAATATTTGACAGCTATTGTAAAGTTGCAATATAAATGCAAAGTAATAAGATTTTGATCTAATCTCAATTTATGTAAAGGTCACATGTACCAAGCTATTTTTCTCAATAAAATACTAACTCTAAGAGGTGTGGCTATCAGAGAAGCTTCAATGCTTGCCATTTGCATCCGGCCAACTTTTAGGATTGGCAGCACATGTTTAAGCAAGATGAATCAGATAGCTTTCCTATTAAATCTAGAGGCAGGCAGGGCTGCCCTCTCTCCCCTGTCCTGTGTGTTGCATAGAACCTTTTGCTGAGTCCATCAGGAAGGATCCGGGCATAAGAGGAGTGACGATCCCAGGCAGTGGAGGCACTCAGGTCAAAGCCGTCTTCTGCTCAGATCCGCTGTCGTTGCGCAGACTGATCCACATCTGCGATCAGTTCGAACTGGCCTCATGAGCCAAGGTAAATCGTGGGAAGAGCGAGGCCATGTTCTTTGGGAACAGGGCTGACTGATCCTTTGTCCCCCTCACCGTTAGGGCTGACGGCCTGAAGGTGCTGGGGATATGGTTTAGAGGGACCGGGGCATGTGTTAGAAACTGGAAGGAGCGAGTGGCTATGGTGGAGAGAAAACTGGGCATGTGGGAGTGACGCTCCCTCTCCATTGCGGGTAAGAACCTGGTCATCAGGTGTGAGGCACTCTCGCTGTTGCTGTACAACAGCAGGTACAATGGGCAGGTCTGGCCCATTCCACATTCCTGCGCGATGGCGTCTTTCGCTTTATCTGGAGGTTGAAAATGGATCGTGTCTGCAGGGACGCGATGTACAAGCCTCTAGATAAGGGGGGAAAAACGTGCCCAACATCGCCCTCATCCTGATGGCCACTTTTGTGTGCAGCTGCATCAAGCTATGCGTAGACCCTCTGTACGCATACACCAAGTTTCACTACGTGCTGAGGTTCTACCTGTTCCCGGTGTTGCGAAGGATCGGTCTGGCCACGGTGCTGCGGAAAGCTCCAAGTAGTTGGACAGTGCCGTACCACCTGTCCCTCGTGGAAAAATTTATGCAGAGGAACACCTTTGACCACAAGTTCATCAGGCAGTGGTTGGCACGTAAGGTCTTAGAGGCCCTGCGGGTAAAGGAGATGGTGGATCCTGTCGGACGTTTCCCCGAGCAGACTGTCAGTCATTTGGCAGACTGCCTCATTGCCAGAACTTTCCAACAAGCACCAAGCTTGGCTGGTGGTAAGAAAGGCCTTCGCTGTCAGATCCTTCCAACACGCCAGCAACTCTGCACGTTGCTCTCGAGGTGGCTGTGGTGGAGACGAGGCCGTTGTTCACCTCCTTGTGGATTGTGCCTTTGCAAAGGAGGTCTGGAAAGAGATACAGTGGTTTCTGTCAAGGTTCATCCCGAGCAGCATGGTGACACAAGACTCTGTGCTCTACGGGCTGTTCCCAGGGACACACACCGAGACGAACATCAACTGCAGCTGGAGGGTCATCAACTCGCTCTTTGGTCTGCCCGAAACTTGTTGGTCTTCCGGTGCAAAGAGTTGTCCCCGACTGAGTGTTGCAGACTGGCACATTCCAAGGTCCAGGACTATGTGCTGAGGGACGCACTAAAGCTTGGGGCAGCCGCCGCAAAGGTGCAATGGGGAAAGGTCGCTGTCTAAGGCCTTTCTGCCATAGTGCACCGAGGGGCTGGGAAAGGTATAGACCCCTCGGGCTGTACGGCTCACAATGAATGTATGCATTGAATACTAATTGTATTGAAGCACCTCAGGATGCAACATGATGTATGTTGATGACTCCAATACCATTGCACTGTCTGTAATGATTGTAATATTCATTGATTGTATTGAAGCACCTCGTGATCCATGTATAAAAGTTGAATCTGATTGCACTTTTTGTGATGGCTGTTTAGAAATGTTTTGTGATGTTCTTCCAGATATTTTATGAATAAAGTATATTTTTCAAAAAAAAAAATAAAGAAACAGTTTTCTTCAATTTTTCTCACATATCTGCAGGTAGCCTCAGGCTTCAGTTCACCTTGGTAAAAGATTTTTTTTTTATAAAAGGGTATTCTGAGCCTCAGCTAATCAATGGACCAACACAAACTCATGTTCCATGTCAACTCATTCAGTACTTCACAGATCTGGTTTTCCTTGTTTCTAGAAGCTGTTTACAGACAGATTTGACTGTAAAACAGTGTTGTCTGATTCTGCCTTTGCATGGCAGTACACAACTTTCAGTTTTCTTCCCAACACCAGCAATTGTAAAAATTAGATGGCTAAAGATTTTTTTCACCTAGCCCTATAGGAAATTAGTCTTAAAATAAGAACCTAACAGTTCAATTGTTAAAAATATCATCTTGGGCTAGATGCCTTCAAGACCATTGTGGTCACTCAGAGATAACAGCCCCCGAAAGTTCAAAAAAACACTTTGTGCATTTTTGTGATCTTACAAATATATTTAACTTCAAATTTAAAACCCTCTCAAAGCCAGCTATTTTTGTGGATTAGAACACAAGTCACAATAATCAGGTTAAATGCAAATCTGTGCTAAGTTAGCACAATGATTGATAGAAGTGCTACTGCTTGCCAGTGCCCAATGTCTAGCATAAGCCGAGATTCCTGCTCTTGACCACCATGCAGCAGTCCCTGATGAGAAAAGTGTATATATGTGAACACTGGGTGAAAACAGGATTAGGTCAGCTGTGATGCCTATGACTGAAGAGCCTGCTGCCACTCATTGCCTGGACACTCAGGTGAAGAATAAAGCTATCAACGAACAATTAGGTTATCCAGGATCCTAGAATTCCAGAGGAAAGTGAAGCACTGGTGTAAGGGTAAGGCGGATAGTGTCACCTCTATAAATATCAGGCACTACGGAAGAAAGCCTGTGATCATTCAAAAGGGTCTGCAGCAATTTAAGTTTGATTTAAAATATTTTAATAATTTCTAACTCAATGAGGGGCAAGCCCAATTTTCCTATCCATATGTCAGATGATTACCTAATTTAGTAGTTAATAAGCAGCTGCCACGTGGAGTAGTTGAAACAGATCATACAGGCACATTTAAGGAGAAGCTTGATGCACACACATAGAAGAAAGGAATAGAGGGATATGAGGACAAGGTGGAAAGAGGTAATTAGAATAGGGGGGGCTTGTGTGGCATATAAACATTGGTATAGACCAGTTGGGCTGGTCTATACCAATGTTTATACGCCACACAAGCCTGAATGGTCTGTTGTTGTGTTGTAGATTGTATGCAATTCCACGCAAGGAAGAAAGCTTAAAGTTGAGCATGAAGCTGAGCAAGGGCAGAACATGAGATTTTATAATTTAATCCACTGAGAACATAATCATGACCTCTTCTCAATCATGACTTTAATTTACTGACTCCCTTCACTTTGAATATAAATACTGTTGCTGCCACATAGATACTGTGGCGACAAGAGCAAGTCAGAGGCTGGGAATTCTGTAACTTACCTCCTGACTCCGCAAAGGTGGCACAAGTCAGAAGTGTGATGGAATACTCCCCATTTCTCTGGATGAGTGCAGCTCCAACATAACTCAAGAAGCTCAAGACCATCCAGGACAAAGCAACAAGCTTGATCAGCACCCCACAGTGCGTACCATCTACAAGATGCATTGCAGCATCTTGCCAAGGCTCCTTCGAAAGCACCTTCTGAACCCGCAACCTCTACCACCTAGAAGAGCAAAGGCAGCAGATGCATGGGAACACCACCGCCTGCAAATTCCTCTCCAAGTCACACATCATCCCGACTTGCAATTATATCACCATTTCTTCACTGTCGCTGAGTTAAAATCCCAGAGCTCCCTTCCTAACAGCATTGTGAATGTACCTACACCATATGGACTGTAGTGGTTCAAGAAGGCACCTTCTCAAGGGCAATTAAGGGTGGGCAATAAATGCTGGCCTTGTCCACAATGCCCACATCCCAAGAACAATTGAAAAAACATGGATAACGTCCTCGCTTCACTTCCCAAGGTTATTTTTGCCCAAATGACATTGTTTCCTACGTCCCTCAATATCTCATTGAGTTAACAACTGCTATTTTTAATTCTGTTTGTGTTGATGCAACCCTTGCAGTATTACTACTTTTTGTTTAAACATTCAAACTTAAGGAACTAGCAAAAGCTGACGGAAAGTTTAAAAAAAAGTCAAATAGCCCTCATTACACATGAAGCCAAGAAGTTAGAAAGTGCAATGGGACAGAATTGAGTTGCACGCTCTCAGGTTGGCTCAAGTGCCTCCAGTCCAGGGTTTGCAAGCTATTACGCATTTATTAATTACCAATTTCATACCTCACATTTCTCTGTGGATGTTTACTGCTCTAACAGAAGCATGGGTTCTCCTGTTACAGCATGGCAACAAAGAAGCCAAGGACTATGCCACATGTAACATCTCAATCAAAATCTGGTACCTCTTAACAATGCAGCACTCCCTCAATACTGCTGTCAGCCAAGATCATGTGCTCCAGTCTCTGAAGAAGGGCTTGAGCCAACAAAATTCTTTGGCAGATGTGAAATTAATTTCACTGAGCCAAGGCTAACAGAGCAAAGTGAAAATGCGGATAACACTAGCCCTCCTCAATTTTATTTTCAATTAACTGTGAAGTTCAGTAACAGAAATGTCCCATTTATGCATTCACATCAGCAGCCTCATCCAAAAAAAAACAGGAGTTTTGAAGAAAATAAATCTTCACATAGAACAGCTGAGTATATGTTAAATACATTTTTCAAAATAGTATTTTTAGCAGATTATATATAACTTCTTCAGGGACAAGTGCTAAATAAACACACTAGCAACACAAAAACCATTAGCTTATCCTAAACCTTTTTTGCTCCAATTCATGAAAAAGCAGTTGGAAAACTATTGGTTTAATGGTCCAGCAGGTCCAAACCATGTTGCCTTCAAATCAGAAAGTGGAAAAAAAAGCTCATTTTAATTTTGAAATGCTCACAAACTGAAATGCTGTCAGCTCAATAAACTGATGGTTGGCATGCGTGTGGTGGTGGTGACATTATCTCTGATGGCAAATCTGTTACCTTGTTCTGATATTATTCCTGTAGGGAATTGGTTACTTTGTGTCTTTATGTGCTGAGTCCTTGCTTGGAAAATGAATTGACAAGAATGTTCACATACGATGCTACATTTGTTTCATGTACTGCTTCAATATTCATCTTGAAAGTATAAGTATTGCCAAGTTCTAGATTCTTAGTGTCTTTGTACACCAGTGCTACATTGCAAAACAAATTAAAGGAAAAAAAACAAATGAATCAGATTCCATATTCAAAACCTACGCAATAAAATGTTACCTCAAAGGCCGAATTCACTTGAAGCAAACGTAATTTAAAATACAGACACTTGCGTTATATAACGAAGAAGTGATGGTCAGTAAAAATAAATGAAGGCACGCCCCAGAGGTCACTACAATCAATCCTATAGCACAACAGACCATCAATAATTGAGGATTCTATGCAACAAAAGCTTCTCTAATGCAGGCTGTGTTAATACAATGAATCTCATTAAAAAGCAAGCAGCCCTGTACACATTTAAAAAAAAAGGAATTAAGTAGGAAAAAATGGACGTAAACCAACAGTAATCAATTTGGTCTACCTCTCCTTCACTGTTAAACCACTTGCAAATTTGGTGCTTCACGTGCAGTGTAGTCTGCAGCCTGACCAATATTGGAATGTTGGCAGAGTCAGGATTCAGCATTGTTCCTTTCATATTTGTCTTTTCTCTTCAGTGAGAAAAAGCTAAGGAATGAAATGAGCGTGCACAGAAAAACTACACAAAAATAAAATTGGTGCTACAGCTTTCCCCAATCCTCTTCCTGTGGTCATGTACCTGTCCTCCATTTAACAGCTGTCCACGACTGAGGTCAGAAACTTGTTACATGAAGAACTGGTTTGTAGCCATGTTTCCCAACTCCTTGGTGTGTGTTGCAGCAATCATAAGTGTGGCCCTTGAGCAATTCAGTGCAATTCCGTTTTGAACAGTCACTGTCGAGAATTTATTTCCCCATTTTATATATATTTATATGGCACCTTAGCCATCCAAATTGCAAACCAAAAGTTAATAATGTAAGAAGCAAGAACACTAGGGCACAAGCATGTTGTTTACACAAAGAGCTGCACTAAGTTACATTATTCCTGGATGATCCAACTGTCTAAAGGATCACAGGAATACTCTAAGACTTGTATTTGGTATCATTCATGGATCAGCATATGCACATCTGCCTCAGAATCAGAAGGTTGTGGGTTCAAGTCCTAACTCAGTGACTAGAGCACAATCTCGACTGATGTTTGAGTATTGTACTGAGAAAGTGCTGGACTGTCAAGAGGTGATGTCTTTCAGCTGAGGAGTTAAAGCAAGGTTTCATCTGCCCACTCATGAATGTAGTGGTACTTCGTGAAAAAAGCAGGGAATTTCCTTAATGTGCCGGCCAATACTTCTCTATCAACCAACATCATTTTCAAAAGTGTTAACCGGCTACTTATCTCATTTCTGTTTGAGAGATCTTGATCTTTGCAAATTTCCTTCTGTGTTTTCTGACATTACAATAGTGATTCTGCTTCCAAAAAGCATATTATTGGCAAAGTAGCTTGCAAAATCATGGCCTATAAATGCAAGTTCTTTCTTTCTTACTGATGGGTTTATCCCAATAGGGGGAATATTGTCAGAGGATGCTAGTAATTACCTCATAATAAAAATTGAAATATAAAAGGTTATTAGAGAACATCAATTGGAAAGTAAAAGAAAATCACCCTGGTTACGACAAACAGCAAGGCATCTGTGCTATCTGCTTAGCAATATAGTGATGAGTTGGAGGAAACAGGTTACTCCCGGATGACTGCGTGGGTAAATGTATTATGCACCTTGATTCAATTCCTAGTTTGTGCCGAGTTAGGTGGTGTTAACGTAGCAGTAAGGTCCCTTAAGGTAGCGGGACAGGTAGGTAAGGTGGTTAAAGTAGGCATATGGGATACTTGCCTTTATTAGCTGAGGCATTAAATATTAGAGCAGGGAGGTTATGCTGGAACTGTATAAAACGCTGGTTAGGCCACAGCTAGAGTTTTGCGTGCAGTTCTGGACTCCGCATTATAGGAAGGATGCGATTGCACCAGAGAGTGCGCAGAGGAGATTTACCAGGATGTTGCCTGGGCTGGAGAGTTTCAGTTATGAGGAGAGATTGGATAGGCTGGGGTTATTTTCCCTGGAGCAGGGGAGATTGAGGGGGGACATGATTGAGATGTATAAAATTAAGGGGCATAGATAGGGTAGACAGGAAGGAACTTTTCCCCTTGGTGGAGGGATCAATAACCAGGAGGCATAGATTTAAGGTAAGGGGCAGGAAATTTAGAGGGAATGTGAGGAAGAATTTTTTCACCGAGGGTGGTGGGAATCTGGAACTCACTGCCTGAAAGGGTGGTAAAGGCAGAAACCCTCATAACATTTAAGAAGTATTTGGATGTGCACTTGCGATGCAATGGCATACAAAGCTATGGGCCTAGTGCTGGAATTGGGATTAGAATAGTTAGGTACTTATTTGGCCGGTGCTAACTCGAGGGGCGGAAGGGCCTTTTTCTGTGCTGTTGACCTCTATGACTCTGACAGTACAATTAATCTTGGTGCCCTTATATAGAGATGAAAACTGACCTGATGAGACTTGGCTATAGTGTACTTGATGTGTCCTTGTGGGCACTCCATATCTAGACGCACATATGAAAAACAGCAGCAGAGGATAAATCTAAGAGAACGGCAGCAATTATTAAACAGTGTTTGGGGATATGGATGGAGAAGCGCGGAATGCAGAGGTCCCCCCCAACTTTGCCACTTCCGGCCACTCTCCTCCCCTCCCTGTCCCTCCGCCACCGCTGGTCACTCCATTCCCCTCCCCTCCCCACTGCTGGCCACTCCACCCCCCTCCCCTACTGCTGGCCACTCCACTCCTTCCCCCTCTCCTTCGCCACTGCCGGCCCCTCCCCCCCTCCACTCCATTCCCGTCCGCCACCGCTGGCCACACCCTTCTCCTCCCTTTCGCCACTGCCAGCCACTCCATTCCCTTCCTCACCACCAGACACTCCCCTCCTCACCACTTCTCAGTAACCTCTCCAAACCCTTCCCGTAATTGTTAAATATTTATGAAAGAGGAAGGCATAAAAAATAGAATCGTTTTACTGACAGTGATCAATGATTAAAATAAACCTGGCAAAGGATAGATTGTCCAGAGTCCATGTCCATGAGAGCACAGTTTCAGATCCACAGCCCACACTATCTGTAACTCCAGAAATACTGACTGATCCTCTCACTACCATCCACCCCTGCCTGGTCAGTCTTTACAGGCATATATCTGGAACTTTAAACATGGAAGAAAACTGCTAAGTGCTTACCAGTCAACAAGATTGCTAGAAAACACAAAGAATAGTTACTGGATTACAATTAGCGATTGCCATGTGATCATAAGATTCCAACGAGATGCTGAAAAGGCATATTCCAATTGTGTTTTATATAGAGAACAATAGTAGGCCAAGTTACAAAAAAATCCTATGCTAGCTGCTGGAAGATAGGTAGGTAGGATTTATTGATTTATTTTTGGATAAATGTAATTCAGTTGTTTTCATGCTATTGGGAAGAATGGTTTGCCTAATATAAGTAGGGAATAACCAATTAGTGGAGAAAAATAGACAACCAATGAGGGAGAAATTGTATTTAATGCTAAAGAAAATTGACAGCCGTAATGTAGACAATGAACACAATACATTATTTTTAGTGATTTCCACGCAATTGTAATTATGTATACTTTCCAAAAATATAGGTTATCTCATGTTCTAAATGAGGAATTAAACAGAACTTCAAAATATTTTATTTCTAATAAATACAAGCTGATTAAGAAACATGTTTCCCCAATTAGACAAATCCAAAGCAGTCTCGAGGCTGCAAAGGTTTTATAATAAACTAAATCTGTAATGTATATTTTGCCAGTGCAGTGCTGAGACATATTACTGATAGTGTTAATACTTACCATGTGTTCCATGCATATACTGATTTCCCCATCACTGTAAAATGCTCCATAGAAGCCCACAATATATGGTGAGTTACATTCGTGTAACACCTGGAGTTCTCTGATGATTTGATTGCGGATAGCAGGCTTTATTTCTAAGTGAATCAGCTGGAGAAATGAAGAATAAAATCTTGGAGTTAGATCCTTTATTGATGACTATTTGTATCATTACTATACTTTAAAACAAACAGAAAACCTAACCATGATACATTTCACTTGGAATTATACAAGCCTTTACAACTTTTACAAAATCAGTTTCTAGGAATGTCACAATGGGACTTTCCTGGAACACAATGTGTTTCTTGCTGATTTTCCAGATACCACACTGTTGGTGCGCACTACAAAAACTCATTCAGATGGAGTGCAGAGATCTGTTACTTTAAGTCTGGTGCAGCATACAAATTAGTGAGCAATGATATAAGTCAAACTGCATGGTTTCTAATACACTCAGTGGGGACCTCATGGAGGCAATTTTTGTTTTTCACACATGCCATGATACTAGCTGGGCAAACAGCAACCTTCACTTGAACACTCTGTTTAGGGCAAAGTTAACTGAGTTGCTTTATCATGTAATGGTTATCTTCAAACTTAACTGGTGCTGAATTTTTAGAAACTTACGATTCAGCTGCTTTTGATGCTTACTTTTGCCAATTCTTTTAATACTTATTTTTAAATAGTTAAATCTGATGATCTTCAACTGAAGGGTTGGCTTGGAGGAGACACAAATTCACTGTGTGACCTTGAGGGAATGAATTAAACTGCTGAAAACAAAAGGGAAAAGCTTCTTGGGTTGCCAGCAGTGAGGATCATTAAACTACCTCATATCATCAACTCAGCATCTCTTCTAAGCCAGTTCCTTCAAGTGATGCTAGTAGTCCACAACTAGCTTAAAAGAGCAGCAATGGTGAAACATAAAAAAGACAGACTTGCATTTTTATATCATTTTCATGACCAACATTTACAGCCAATGAAGTACTTTTAAAGTGTAGTTATGTTATAATGTAGGAATTGTGGTAACCAGTTGTGCACAGAAAATTCCCACAAAATGACTGATAATGACAAGATAATATTTTTTTTAATGTTGATGAAGGGGTAAATGTAGGCCAGGGCACAGGGCACTTAGAACCATAGAAAAGTTACAGCACAGAAGGAGGCCATTCAGCCCATCTTGTCCATGCCAGCCCGAGGACACCCAAGTGCCCTTTCTAATCCCACTTTCCTGCACCCGGCCCATAGCCCTGCAGCTTACAGCACTTTAGGTGCAGATCCAGGTACTTCTTAAAAGAGTTTAAAGTTTCTGCCTCCACCACCAACTTGGGCAGCGAATTCCAGACACCCACTACCATCTGCGTAAAAAAGTTCTTCCTCATGTCCCCCCTACACTTTCTGCCACTTATCTTGAATCTATGTCCCCTGGTTCTAGAATTCTCCAACAAGGGAAACAATTTTATCCTGTCCACTCTATCTATTCCCTCATAATTTTGTACACCTCAATCAAGCCTTCTTTGTTCTAAGGAAAATAACCCCAACCTATCCAATCTCTCCTCGTAGCTACACTTATCTAACCCTGGCAACATTCTTGTATACCTCCTCTGCACTCTCTCCAGAGCTATTACGTCCTTCCTGTTATGTGGTGACCAGAACTGCACACAATACTCCAGTTGTGGCCTCACCAGTGTTTTATACAATTCCAACATTATATCCTTACTTTTATATTCTATACCTCTGCCATTCCATATGCCTTCTTTACAACCTTGTCTACTTGAACTGCTACCTTCAGGGACCTGTGTACTTGTACGCCAAGATCTCTCACTTCATCTTCCTCCTCCTCTTTGAAATATTATCATGGGATCTTTTACAGTCTCCTGGGGAGTGGGGGCAGACAGGACCTTGCTTTGATGTCTCTTCTGAAAGAAGGTACTTTGCGGTGTGTGTGAGAGGTTTCAGTATGTTGCACCACCGCACAGCTTGAAGGGAACATTGGTTGTGGGGTTGGAGGAGGTTACAGATAGGGAAGGTAAGGATTTAGGAAGGTAGAGCACCAAAGAGGGGAGAAGTGAAAGGAGGCATGACAATAGACGAGAGGAGTCTAGGAGGGGTAAAGAGAAAAGATTATTTTAAAAAGCGGAAATAAAATGATGGGCTCAAGCCCAGAGTGGCAGCCAAAACGTGCACGGAAAACTCAAGTTACTTTGGCCTGGTTATGCAACATTTAGTAGGATTGTTAAAAGCCTGGTAAGAGACATTGTTTCTCCCAAAACAAAAATTTCCAAAAATACATATCCAAGAGCATAAAGGTAAAGCTCGATGGAATATCACAACAGGTGCAGGTTGAGCACAAAAAATGCATCTATTTAGCAACTTTGAAACAAGAAATGTTCCATGGCACTTTCCAAGATACAAGAAAATCGACAATGTGCAAATGCAGAGAGTAGAAGCTTTCTTAAGGGTAGTCATGTCTGGAGATTTTCAAAAGATGGACTGGTTTAGGAGTGAGTTCCAAAATATAGATCCAAGGCAGCTAAAAGCTCTGCCACCAATGGCAGGAATGCAAAGAATTCTGCAGTCGAGTGATTTGATATAGGGCTGGTCGAGATTGCAAAGTCAGGTTGAGACAAGCCCTTGGAAGGATTTATTGACCAGTGCAGGTGGGTAAGGATATGAGTGATGGGTAAGCAGAATTTAGATATTGTGGGATAGGATATGTGTAGCAGAGTTTTGGACAAGATGGAAGTTTGTGGCGAATGGAGGATGGGAAATCAGCTTGAACAGTTTTAGAGCAGTTAAATCTGGAGACCAATAAGGGTATCAATGTTAAAAGGGACGAACAGGAGCAAAGGTGAGAAACATGGTGAATATGGAAGTAATTGGTCTTGGGCATGGTTAGGATGTGGGATTTAAGGTTCAGGGTTGCAATTACAGCTGGTGTGGTTCAGATGGAGAATATGGCTGGGGAGAAGAATGGGATTAGTGGCAAGGAAAGAGATTCTCAATTTTAAATTGGGGAAGCTTTGATTCCTCCAAAACTTTATGGCAATCTGATAGCATAGTCAAAAGATGGAGAACAGTCATGGAGAGGTACAGTTAGGTGTCAGCTCTGTATTTGAAAGCTAATCTTTTGTGGAGTACGTCGGAGGGCAAGGATTTAGATAAGCACAGTAAATAAAAATTATAGGGATGCTCCAGACACTTGTTAAGCATGGTTTTGGTTGCTGATAAGCTACAGCTTGTGTCAGTATCATGCATTCCTGGTTATGCAACTCTAGAGCTGAATACTGACTAGCAATTGATCAATTATGAAGAAAATTGTAGTCAATTTGCACATCAGTATTTAGAGGCATCTGTAACCAGAATATATCTAACAGGGAGAAAGGAATACTGATTTTTAAAAAATTTCATGGGATGCGAGCATCGCTTGCAAGGTCAGCACCTGTTGCTCATCCCTAATTGCCCTTGAAAAGATGATAGTAAGCTGTCTTCTTGGGCTGTTGTAGCCCATATGGTGTAGGTACACTAAGTGCTAATAGGAAAGGAGTTCCAGCAATTGATCCAGTAACAGTAAAGGAACAGTGATATAGTTCCAAGTCAGGATGTTGTGTGGCTTGGAGGGCAAATTGCAGCTGATGTTCCCATCTGTTTGCTGTCCTCGTCTTTCTAGGTGGTAGAGGTCACAAGTTGAGAAGGTGCTGTAAAAGAGCATTGGAGAGTTGCTGCAGTGCATTTTGTATATAGTACACACTGTTGCCATTGTGCGTTGGTGGTGGGGTAAGCGAATGTTGAAGGTGGTGGATGGGGTGCCAACCAAGCTGGTTGCTTTGTCCAGAATTGTATCGAGTTTCTTGAGTGTTGTTGGAGCCACCGTCATCCAGGAAGTGGAGAAAATTCCATCACACTCCTGACTTGTGCATTGTAGATGGTGGACAGCTTTGGGGGTCAGGAGCTGAGTTCCTGGCCCCTAACCTGTACTTGCAGCCAAAGTATTTACATGGCTAGTCTAGTTAAGTTTCTGGTCAATGGTAACACCCAGGATGTTGATAGTGGGGGATTCAGAAATGGTAATGCCATTGAATATCAAGGGGAGATGGTTAGATTTTCTCTTTTCTCTAGCGCTTCTTGATGCCACATTCTGACAAATGCTGCCTTGATGTCAAGGGTAGTCGCTCTCACCTCATCTCTGGAATTTAGCTCTTTTGTCCATGTTTGGACCATGACAATAATGAGGTCAGGAGCTGAGTGGCCCTGATGGAACCCAAACTGAGCAGCAGCAAGCAGGTTATCCCTGAGTAACTGTAGCTTGATATCACTGTCGCCGATACCTTCCAACACTTTGATGATCAAGAGTAGACTGATAATGGTGATTAGATTTGTCCTGCTTTTTGTGGACAGGACACACCCGGGAAATTTTCTACATTGTCAGGTAGATACCAGTATTGTATTTATAGAAAGGAACACAAAGATATCATGGTGATTGGCAAAAGAATCAGAGGCGCCATGAGGAAAAACTGTTTATTAGATAATGCATTGTTGCATAGAGTGGTGGATAGAGATTCAATCGTAACGCTCGAAAAGGAATTGAACAAATACTTCAAGGAGAAAAATTGCAACTATATGGGGAAAGAGATGAGGAAAGAGACTAACTGGATTGCTTTTTGAAAGAGCCTGTGCACACTTGATGGACTGACTGGCCTCATTCTGTGCTGAACTATTCTATGATTCTATAATAAGATTAACACATCAGCTGAAAATGACAAGTGCAGTTGAGTTCACCCTCTCAGAATGGTGTTTCAGTATAAGAAAAACTATAGCAATTCTATGCTTTTTACTGTATTTTAGCATTGAATGAAAATGTCAAAATAAAGGGAGGGAGAGAAACTTGCGTTTAGAAAGCATCGTTCATGGCCACCAGAACACTTTACAGTCAATAAAGTGCTTTTAAAATGTGGGAAATGCAGCACTACTTTGCACACTGCAAACTCCCACAAATAGCAATGTGATAATTGACAGACAATCCATTTCTTTTTGTGATGTTGAGGGGTAAAAGCTTCCTTGCTCTTCTTCAAAATAGTGCCATGGGATCACGTGCCCACGTGAGGGGGCATATGGGCCTCAGTTTAATGTCTCACCCAAAAGATTCCACCGCTAATAGTGCAGCACTCCCTCAATACTGCGCTGGAGCACAACCTAGGTCTTTGTGCTCAAATCTGAGTGTGGAACCTGAACATACAAACTTCTGACTCCAGAAGCAAGGGCACTAACAACGAAGTCACGATTGACACACAATAATGATGTTGCACACAATCCTTAAAACATTCAATAGTTCTGCAAATTTTAATATTCATAGCTAGACTCCAATATATCTAGAGTATATTATCTTATTTTGCCCATAGAATACAAAATACAAATTAATTTTTTGCCACTCTTGAATGCTTCATATCCACTTAAAGGCTGATTTTCTGTGGTAAATTACATTTTACATGACAATTTGTACACAGCCGCTGTTAATCTATGGGACATTGTGCATGGATTCTTGATTTAAATTTACTCAAAATTAACATGGGCTTTCCAAGAAAAGCCCACTAGGGGATAACTGGTCGAATTTCCATCTGAAGAATCTATTAAATTTTTACAATTTGAAACTCAAACTTTTGTCAAAAAATTCGAGAAGCTACAGTTGCTAAGTACTGGGATATTGCCACAACAAATGCAGGGATCACCAGTCACCAAACTCTGCCAATGTAAGCTTACCTTTCTTGCCATAATAAGCCCCGATGGCTTGTGACGTACTTTGGTGACGACACCACCATTGCCAGCACCCAGTTCACATATCTTATCAAAGTCGTCATCTTTCAGCTCACCAACTTTGGCCTTCTGTGTGAGGAAGGCTTCAAGTCTCTTTTTCTGCTGCTCATCAAGCTCAAGCTCCTCCAACTTCTTCTGTAGGGCTTCTAGGTTCGCTCTAAAAACAAAAACAAAAAAATTTTCAAAGATCTTGAACTGAAACAAAGATCCTCTGAAATAATTATGGACTTCAGTTTCAAATTGCTGTCCTTCATTTTTTTCTGAATTTTACCCCTTATACCATTCATGCTCTCCTGAATTGAGTTTTGTAGTAGATTCTTTAGTAGATATGTTCCTTCACTGTCGCTGGATCAAAATCCTGGAATTCCCTCTGTAACAGCTCCCTCTGTAACAGCACTGAGTGTACCTACACCACATGGGCTGCAACGGTTCAAGAAGGCAGCTTCTCACCTTCTCAAAGGCAATTAGGGATGGGCAATAAATGTTAGCCTAGCCAGCAACACCCACATCCCACAGCATCATGCCTAACTTCATGGCTTGGCCTGGCCAGTGATTGTTTGATGCCTTTGTCCACTAAAGAGGGAAAAGCTTCACACTGACCGGTCTCATCTTTGATTCACCAACACTTTTAGGACAGTGACCAGGAACTGGAATGGTTCTTTCCAACTCCCCGCTTACTTCATCGTGATACCGAGACAAATGTATGTTGTAGTAGTAGGCCACTATCAACTTATTTTGACATTTAATGATTCAGAAATTTAAATTTCACAACATTTTTGAATATCTAATTTATGAAACCAGTCTTCAAACTTTAAATATTCTGAAAATTCAGCATGTCCAAAATATATGTAAAATACATAATTTATAAAGTACTTGGATATGCAAAAAGTGAGATTAAGCTGGATTGCTCTTTTTTGGCTGGCAAAATATGATGGGCCAATTGGCCTCCTTCTGCATGGTAAATTTCTATGATTTTAACCTATTTTTCATTCTTGCAACATAACTCTCCCTGCCCTAAAGGTTCATCCTGTTTAGGGACTATCTTAATATGTACAGCATGATACAGTGTTATCTTGCCACTGCATGCAGTGACAAGACACAGGAAATAACTCTCTCACCAAACACAGACATGTTAAACACAAACATGCGTGCCTGGAAAATTGCTTGCAAAAAGAAGAGTTTTTGGTCACTCGTTTTCCATATAAGATTCAAATTGTGCAATAATATTTTTTGAAATTATACACTTTCATTTCAAGGAATACAGTTTAATGATTTCTATTTCAAGAATTAGTTTCAACACTCAGCTCCCAAATACATCTTTGACATATTGCAACTGCAGTTTTGCAAGGCAACTCCAAAAGTACACTGGGGACTTGTAAGAACATTAAACCTGTGCCTCACTGAATAAGCAGGGAAGGTGGCCATTTGGGTTGCACACCCGTTTTGCCTGGTCAATAGTTTGCGCAGTCATTTGAAACTTACTTGTATTAGGCACTGACTTTTCAAATGATTCGTTGTAATATTTTGTGATTTTTGAAGGTGATGTTCATTTAACGGTCAAGATATTTGTTTCACTTTTAACTACACTAATGGTAAACAGTAGTTATAAAGCAAGTAATTACTAATAAGCCGAGGGAGTGTACTGTGGTTTAAAAAAATTCAAAACAAAAGCCACAATATTTCTGGCCTACATGCAACAGACACATGGTTGTATTATGGTTATGGTGAATGGGTATTAAAGAACAAGAGATGAAAAGTGAAAAAGAGCAAAGTCAAACTACAGATAGTGTAAAATAAAAATGCTGAAGAAAACACAGCCTAAGATCTGTATACTGGGCTCTGGGGCGTACTTAAAAAGAAAAATAAAGGACTCACAATTATATAGTGCCTTTAATGACTCCCGAAAATCTCAAAATGCTTTATAGCCAATGATTTATGGGGAGGCGGTGGTATAGTGGTATTGTCACTGGACTAATATTCCAAAAGGCCGAGGCTAATGCTCTGGGGACCCAGGTTCAAATCCCACCATGGTAGATGGTGAAATTTGAATTCAATAAAAATCTGGAATTAAAAGTGAAGACCATTGTTGATTGTCGTAAAAACCCATCTGGTTCACTAATGTCCTTTAGGAAAGGAAATCTGCCATCCTTACCTGGTCTGGCCTACATGTCACTCCAGGCCCACAGCAATGTAGTTGACTCTTAAATGCCTTCTAAACAAGGGCAATTAGGGATGGGCAATAAATGCTGGCCTAGCCAGCTACATCTGCATCCCACGAATGAATAAATATTCACTGGCATTTTTGAAGTATGGTCACTGTGGTAAAGCAACAGAAAATTTGCACAACACGCTCTCACAAACAGCAATGGAATAATGACCAGATAATGTGGTGCTGATTGGGGAATAAGTATTAGTCAGGATATCGGGGAAAACGTCTCTGCTCTTCTTCAAAATAATGCCATTGAATCAAGGCCTTCAGTTGATCCCATGTCTCATTTGAATGGCACCACTTCTGACAGTGCTGCCTTCACTCTGCACTAGAGCGCAGCCTAGTTTTTTTGTGCTCAGGTCCTGGAGTGGGACTTGAAACTTGGAATCTTCTTCAGAGCCAAGTGTTAACAACTGAGCCACAAAATGAAATAGTCAATGATAATCAAACTTATAGCAGGGAAAAATGCAGCTTATTACTAGACATGTGAACAGCTGACAATAATCTAGTTCAAAATGTAATATTTGAAATCTGAAAGGAAGTGCGGAAATGTATCCATTGCTGTAACCCCATCTCATGTTTATTTAGTGTATACAAAAAGATGCTTGGGGTTGAAGTAGGTTTACAATGTGGCCCTTTCATTGTTAGTATCCTCTTTAAATACAGGCCACACTGTTTGGATGATAGTTTCCTCACTCTGCTTGTTGTAATAAGTCTACATTTGTGCAGATTTAACCCAATTCTGATTTTGCACTGAACCATAGATCAAATCAAACAGGAATTCAACACCAGTCAAGAACTTTATTCATAGGCCAAAAGGAAACTGTTGTGGTCATTGGACAAATTCACTGGCTTACTTTGTTTTTTCCTCCCAAAATGGCTAATTGCTGCCTCCCTGCATCCCCCACCCATAGTGGTTACCTCTACTGGAGTTGTGGATATTTTACTGAGATACAGTTCCACATGTGACGTTCACCTTCTTGTACTTCGCCCAAATGCTCTTTGTCTTGTATAAACTTAGATAGCAAGTAATAATGGGCTATTCAACTGTGGAATGTATCACAGGAATCCCACAGCTTCAACCAACATCTACACATGTACTTTGATTAGGAATTAGGAAATCTGACAAATATTGGCCTGGCAAGGATATAGGATTTAAATATCAGGTGTCCAAATTTGTGGCTGTGGCTGGGATCAGTTAGCATAGATCAGTGAACGAACCTAGAACCTTCTAGTCTCTATGCCTTAAGGATACTCTGGATGGTTTTATTATGCACTAGGCCTTTGGGACAGTGTCAGGTAGTCTAATTTAAGGATTGAGGAATATTTTGCTGGGACATTTTCCAAAGTTATGATCAAAAATACAGCTTCATATGGCGTGGTAATTGTCACCCAGAACTTTTACCATAGCATGCTGTTAATTTCATGTCACTCCACTGGGCCAAACACTGCTGGATTTCAAGCAACTCTATGTAGGACAGAAGCAAATCAATTAGAAAGATACAGAAATGTAGGATTCTAGTTTATCTTAGTGATAGATACTTCATGACGAAGGTTGGGGGATGGATTTGCATCTCAAGGGTCTTCATAATGGATTCTGTTAATACAACTAAGTAGCTAATTAGGTTAAAGTCAAAAAAGGCAGGTTTAATGATGCACAACAACGCTTTGAATTTGGCTCCAATATAATCACAAGCAGTATTGATTCAGCTTGTGTTGTTGGATGTATTGTTCCTGTGCATCTGCATTTGCAACTGTGACTACAAAGAGACTCTGTGTGAGCAGATGATGTAGCCCATGATACCTCTGTAGCCAAAGCCATAAACAAACTAAAATCAGATCCTGTTCAATCACCAAGCAGGATCTGTCTTTAAAGTAGTGCCTGAAGGCTGTTCAGAGTAATCCAGAGCTGTTGCAAAAGTAGACTATAATGCGGCATGCCAGGAGGCTAACAGGGTCATTTCAAAGGACTGGGATTCATCCTTAAAGGTGCACAATCACATGAAAGTTAAATTAACTTTATTTGTTGGCTAAAATCCATTATTAATCATGTTCAAATTGGGCCCTATGGCTGTCACTGAGAACCAAATCTAGTGCCTTTAGCAAGTTCAAAGGCATCCTCAAGTCTGAAGAGTGTTTCACTGAATTACTGTCTGAGTAATAAACATTTCCAATTACCTTCTACATGACAATTGAGAAAGATGGTAGAATGTGCTGTGTAGGTAAATAAGCCTTAATGAAATAGTCTACTGGGAGGAAGTGGACTTCATGCTGCATTGTCAACCTAACGATAGGGCAATAGGCTTAGATAGCAGTTTTTAAAATTTATTCATGGGATGTGGGCCTTGCTGGTTGGGCCAGCATTTATTTCCCGTCCCTAGTTGCCCTTGAGAAGGCGGTGGTGAGCTGCCTTTTTGAACCGCTGCAGTCCATGTGGTATAGGTACACCCACAGTGCTGTTAGGAAGGGAGCTCCAGGACTTTGACCCAGTGACAGTAAAGGAATGGCGATATATTTCCAAGTCAGGGTGGTGAGTGACTTGGAGGGGAACTTCCAGGTGTATATTAAGGTTCAAAAATTGCTCTAGGCTGGGCAGGAGGAGGGGTGTGGTTTGTGGTGGGTGAAAGCAGAGGAAGAAAGTAATGGTCTGGGAGATCAATGCCCAGAACTGCCAAATATTGCATTGGCCTTCTGAGGCTGGGGAAGCAGGTTTCTGTTTAAGGTAGATACATGCTTGGCATTCCAGAGTGCAATTCTCTCCATCCACAAGAGGATCTGAATAGCACCACAAAATATCAATTAATTGGATATTAGAGGCAGAATTGTTGATCTCTGCATAATTGTTTTGCATATTCTACACACTTTGGAGTAATCAGAATGATTGGAGTAAACAAATGGATTTTGTACAGTTTGAAAGGTGATTTCAAGCTATGCCAAGTGGATATCAAGGGGTATCAGCCGCTGATTCACATTGGTAACTGAGCTTAGAGGTCCATGTACAGAACTCACTGAAAGCTGGAGGAGAGGTACAAAAAATAAAAATGGCTAATAGTGTGTTAGCCTTTACCTCAAAAGGGCTGGAATAAACAGTCATGTTACAGCGGTACAGAGCTCTGTTTATATGCCATCAGTTCTGGATCTTGGAAAGGATATGTTGACTGGAGGGGTGGTGTAGATTTACCAAAATGATACTGTGGCTGAAAGGGTAATGAGAACAGGCTGCTTAGGCTTGTGCTCGCTCAATTAAAGGATGATCTAATTAAGGTGCTTAAGATGATTAAAAGATTTGACCGGGTAGATAGAGAGAGAGAAACCAATTCCTTTGGTGGGGAAGTCCAGATCAAGGGGGCATAACTTTAATTCTTGAACAGTCAAGCTCTAATTTTATGCCAGAAGCTTCTCCACACAACAGACAGCGGAAATTTGGAACTTTCTCCCTCCAAAAAGCAGTTAACATTATGTGAATTGAAAATGTCAGAATTTTTGTTAGACAAAGGTATTAAGGGTTATAGAACCAAAGTGGGCAGAATGTGGTCAGAACAGGCTCAAGGGACTGAATGGTCCACTTTTCTTCTTATGTACCTATGTTTGCTGGTGGTTTTAGGGCCGGAGGAGGTTACAGAGGAGGTAAGGTCAAGGAGAGATTTAAACACAAGGGCGAGAATTTTAAATTTGAGGCATGGGTGGACCGGGAGGTCAGTGGACGCAGGGGTAATGGACAAATGAGACGATGCGAGATAGGATACGGAGATTTCGGACGAGCTCAAGTTTACAGAGGATGTTAGATGAAAGGTTGGTTAGGAAAGCAATTAAATCTTGATTGGAGGAGGAAGATTTTGCCTGAAGGTTGCGTAAGAGACCACATGCTTCTATATATACACACACACAAGGCTTGATATCAACCATGATGCAGAAAGGCAATAGTTTCTGAAACTCATTCCCTTCCAACTTATGGACCCACCATTCAATGGGATATGGTGCCTTTGTGCTGCAATCACAGCAGGATGACAACAATGCAACAACACATTTTCACCACTCGTAAGGAGTTTGAGATATCTGAAGTGTCAAACCCTGAGCTTAATGACTCAACTGGTGACTGTTCTCAGGGGTTTTTGGAAGGAGAATTGGGGAAGGTCAGCTGAGTTGACTCCTAGGCAAAATGCCTGGAAGAATGGAAGCAAACCTGTGTGACAGAACTAACAGTCCAAAATCAAAACCGGTCAAGTCTTATGTACACCTGTGTACCGCTGGAGCAGTGTGCAACTGCTGAATCCAAACAAGAGGGGAGTAAACTCAAAAATGGACGTCACAGTCAGTATAAGGAGCGGCAAGGAATCAGAGCTAGGTGTTTAACTTATCATTTATTTATTTATCATTTATCTATGTATTAAGAACAGTGGTGGAAAAACCTTCACTTGCCTTGTTGAGTGCAATTCCAGCAATGCTCCAGAAGCTCAACACCATCCAGGACAAAGCAGCTCACTTGGTTGGCACCTATCCACCACTTTAAACCCCTCTACCACCAATGCACAGTGGCAGCAGTGTGCATCATCTACAAGCAGCAACTTGCCAAGCCTCCTTTGATAGCACCATCTAAACCAGTGACCTCTACCACCTAGAAGGACAACTGCAGCAGACTCATGGGAACACCCCCACCTGCAAGTTCCCCTCCAAGCCACACACCATCATGACATGGAACTATATCTTCACTATCACTGGGTTAAAATCCTGGAATAGCATTGTGAGTGTACCAACGCCAACTGCAGCAGTTCAAGGCAACAGCTCACCACCATCTTCTCAATGGCAATTAGGATGGACAACAAATGTTGGCTTTGCCAACAATGCTCATATCCCACAAAAGAATAAAAAGAGTATCCTTTAGATAAAAAAATAGATCCAATAATAAGAAAAGGATGGAGCGGTTGAAAAGGCAGTCTGTAAGGGGCTCTGGAGAAAAACCTTCGATGTGATGTCACAAAGCAGGGTAACTGGGTAAGCTGCAGACAAACATTTAAGTTAATCTACCTATCATTTAAAGCAAATTAAGCAATTAGTTAAAAAACAAAAAAAAAAGATTAAATGCATTAACTTCAATTAAATAAATTAAACAAGGTTAGATAGGGAGCAAGTTCCCCAGTAAGTCAGCTAACTTCAGCTCAATTTTGATCTGGAGTCTATGGTACATACATTATGGGGCATCAAGTAGGGAGAGTGTTGCCTAGACATTTGATTCAGAAGGCAGTCGCACCCCTCAGGTTAAATAGTGGTAAAGGTCTGGTTAGTGGTCAGGGGCAGGAGTGTATGACTGCGAGCCAGTGTGACTGGAAAGGGCAGAGAATTTAACAGGAATACTGCAAGAAATATGGTCAAGTCGATGATGACGTAAGAACAACAATGAGGAAGGATCTTAACTCGGAAGAACAAAAAGTAGAATCAGTGTGGGTTGCAAGGGGCAGAAAACGGCGGTAGGAATAGCTTATAGGTCACCTAATGGTGTATTGTTGGACACAGTACTAGTCAAGAAATGAGGAGCTTGTATAAAAGACAATGCAATAACAGGAACATAAGACTGTGGAGCAGGAGTAGGCCATATGGCCCTTCGAGCCTGCTCCACCATTCAATAAGATCATGGCTGATCTGGTTGTGGTCTCAACTCCACCTTTCTGTCTGCCCTGCCCATAGAATGTTATCATTTATTGAGAGGGGCATTGAATACAAAAATAGGAAGGTTATGCTTCAATTGTACAGGGTACTGGTGAGACCACATCTGGAGTACTGTGTGTAGTATTGGTCTCCTTATTTAAGAAAGGATGTAAATGCATTAGAAGCAGTTCAGAGAAGGTTTACGAGGCTAATACCAGGAATGGGTGGGTTGTCTTATGAGGAAAGGTTGGACAGGTTAGGCTTGTATCCACTGGAGTTTAGAAGAGTAACAGGTGGCTTGATCGAAACCTTTAAGATCTTGAGGGGTCTTGACAGAGTGGATGTGGAGAGGATGTTTCCTCTTGTGGGAGAATCTAGAACTAGGGGTCGTAGTTTAAAAATAAGGGGTCACTCATTTAAGTCAGAGGAGGAGAATTTTTTTCTCTCAAAGGGACATGTGCCTTTGGAACTCTGCCTCAAAAGGCAGTGGAAGCAGGGTCTTTGAATATTTTTAAGGCAGAGCTAGGCAGGTTTCTTGATTAACAAGGGAGTGAAAGGCTTTCAGGGGTAGGTGGAGGGGGCGGTGGGGGGTTACAATCAGATCAGCCATGATATTATTGAATGGTGGAGCAGGCCTGCAGAGCTGAGAAGCCTACTCCTGCTCCATGTTCGTATGTGGTCTCACCAAAGCCTTGTACAGCTGCAGGAAAACTTCTCAACTTTTATATTCCATTCCCCCTGCAATAATCAGCAACATTCCGATTGTCAAGAGTTTTCAGTCTTCATACAGACTTAGACACATCAAATTAGCAAAAGTAGTTCAGAGGATGTATTTAATGCATTTGAGGCAATCTCCTAGAAAGATATGATGAAAAATCAACCAGAAAACAAAAGTTGAAGCAATGAGGCAGGGTTAATTAGTAATCTCACAGTAAGGAATTCTCTCAAAGAGAGTGATCATATGATGATGGATTTCTCATAGAGTTCAATAGTAATATATTTAATGATAAACGGAATCTAAGCCAGATGGTGATGAAACTAGATTCAAATTCTTTTCTTTATAGTTTATTTACAGAATGCAGCATTACATGCCTGCCGCCTACCTACCAACTCAGCAGTCTCTCTTTATATGTGCTTTAAGTACTTAATTAAACAAGATGCATCTCTTAACAATATAATTAACATACCATTAACACAAGTCTGAAACTAAGAGTTTCTACAAATAAGTAAAAGAGAAGAGAATAGTGCAAGTAAACATGGATTCCTTAGAGGCTGAGACAAGAGGGATTATAACAAGAAAAAGGAAATGGCAGAGGCGTTAAACAAATACATTGGGACTCCACTATAACATGGTATACAGGGATCATATCTTAAGACAGTGCTCTAGGTGAAACCGCATTATGACAAGGTCCTTTCAAAAGCACCAAGCCAGGACTGTAGCCAGAATAATATGGATGTTTTGTTGGTGTTGTATGAAGATTTTTGCTTCTAATCACTCTTCAGTTCACCTTCCATAAAGTACCTCTGTGCACCAGGCAAGATCAGCATGTGATAGTAACAGCTGACCAACCTGTTGGGGCTGGGGAACGCTGGGGAAACAGCAGCATAATGTTTCAACGCGCAGAGTATTTGCTTCTTACTTTAGGATTTAACTTCCTACCAAAGAAGTGCAAATTCCACTTTCCACTGAACCTGCAATGACCTAACTAGTGGTCCTCAAGGGGGTCACTGGGAGCTGCCAAAGAACTAAGTTTTATTTATTTTTAATTTACCTCATTGCAGAGCTGGAGTTCAGAGAGGCAAGGACCAAGGCCTTGAAATTCCTTGGGTAACAATTTTGGTAGTTATGCCTGATTTGTGCCCAACAGTGCCCTCCAGCTCTGCTTGGCATCAGAAGGAAGGCAATCATTTAGAAGGGGCAGGTAGGCAAAAGCCCCATGACAGATGCATCTGCCCATGCCTATAAAAACCAACATTTTTTCCCACCTAGGGGTGTTGCTCAAGTCTCACGACTCCTATTTGAGTGTATAGGCTGTTTGGACTGGATACCACCAAAGGGGTCCACATACATCATTACTGAGGTCTGCATGTCTCAATTCTGTGTGTACTAGCCACCATACAAATGCCCAACTTGTATACCATCAAGAAAACTCCTAGAAATGGAGGGTCCCAGTATATGGGTACATGGGTTACTTCCTTAAATTATTTTCTGATCTAGCTTTAAATTGGGAACGTAAATGGCAACACGGTTTCATTTTACTGACTTGCTTGCTGGGTGATGGCAAATTTAAATGGAAATTTTGGGGTCCAAGACGGAACCATGTTACACCAAGTTCCATGCAATAGCTGGCCGTGTATTCATAGCAGGGCCAAAGCGTATATTGTATCTCTCTTTACTGTAGAATACAAAAAGACGTAGCAGAAATAGAGGGGAATCAAGGGTCTAAGGAGAGTTAGGAATCTAAAGTATAGAGTATAGGAGAAATTAAGGGGATAAAAACCGACAAACCCCCTGGATCTGATACCTACACATAAAGGTTCTAAATGAGGGGATAGGGATAGTAGATATTACTTCGCAAAATTCCCTAGATTCTGGAGAGATTCCAGATGGAATGGATTGGAAGGTAGAAATTGTAACACTACAATTCAATAAATGAGAAAGAATAAGAGAGAAAATGGGGAACTATCGGCCAGTTAGATTGACATCAGTCATCAGGAAAACTCTAGAATATATTAAGGATAATTTTTTCTAAGTGCCCTGTTAACACAGTATAGCTAGTCAGAGTCAACATAGTTTTATGAAAAGAAAACTGTCTGATAAATCTATCAAGTTTTTTTGAGGATAGATTAAGGGGATCGTATATTTGGATTTTCAAAAGGCATAAAGATGCCAAACAAGCTAAGAGCTCATGGGGTTAGAGGTAATATATTAGCATGGATTGAGATATGTGTAAAACAGAGAGTAGGAACAAATGAGTCATTTCAGGTTATAATACTGGGTTGTCACAAGGATCAGTGCTGGGGTGTCAACTATTTTCAATCTATGCTAGATGAAGGAAACAAGTGTAATATGTTCAAATTTGACAGGGGAGATGCTGAGGTTCTTTCCCATGGCTGCAGGATACAGAATTAGGAGCATAGCCTCAAGATAAGTAGACAGTCATTTGGGGCCAAATGAGAAATTTCTTCAGAGGATTTTGAATCTTTGGAATTCTCTAGCCCACAGGGACATGGATGCTCAGTCGTCAAGTATATTCACGATTGAGACTGATAGATTCTTGGAGTCGGACTTCCTGGAAGGGAATCAAAGGCATGGGATACGGCGGAAAAGTCGAGTTGAGGTTGAAGAACAACCACTATTTTACTCAATAGATAAGCAGGCTCAAGTGGTTGTATGCCCTGCTCTGCTCCTATATATGTTATGATTGAACTGCTTGTATAACTATTTAATAAAAGCTGGAAGGGTAGACCCATCTCCAAAAGCTGGAATGCTTTTCCTTCAGCTCCAGATAACCATGCAAGTGAATACCCTAAGTGGTAGGGTGGTCCAGACTGGACAAGCAGCAAAATTCATACCATTGCCCTGTGGTTGCAAGCTATGTCACTTTAGTTGATAAAACTCAAGCAGTACTTCTTTGTGCACTTGGGGTTCTTAAAACTTTATTGCTGTCAGTTCCCTGGACTTGGCTAAATGGGGTGTGTTCCCATCATGAGAGGCTTGACTGCTAGTTCAGCAAATGTAACTTCTGTGATTTCTTAATAGCTTGGTTTGGCGTCGAGTTTCCATGTCAGACATAACCCAAGAAAACCTTGAATATATCTGGGAAATAGTGTGGTAGAAAACAAAAAGCAGTGAAAATGATAGAAATACTACTTGCCCTTTTACATGGCAAGTTATAGACATTAAATAATCTAGTTTAAAAGCATATGCCTGATTGGCAAAATAGTGAACTCTGAATACACTGTCTGGAGCACAGAGAATAGATACAGCAGCTCACCATCTGCCATTTCTTTTCTATTTGCCAACAAATGCATTCAAGTTAGAAAAATTAAATTCAATGTTAAAGCTTCTATTTACCTAAAACATATGCTTCCCTCCTTTCCTCCCAAAGCCTCTGGCCTAAGCAATTATTCACCTTTGAGACTTCTCAACCTTGCCTTCTCTTGCAAAATATCACTGCTCTCCTTTCCTCCTTATGATTTCTCCTATCGGTTGTCATGGCCACCTTCTTGACCCTGCCATGTTGTGTTACCTCTTTATTCTCATCATCTCATTCAAAGACATTTCCAATTGCTTCCTCACACACTTATATCCTCCAAATCCTCTCCAATCTCACATTCTTCTGTGTTTACCCTGGCAAAATCCCTCCCTCAACTTACTTATAATAGAACTTTCAGCTGCTAAATGTCCAATCTTTGGCTGTCCATTTGCCACAATAGTTCTACATTGGTCAACCATCGTCTTTCCTCCACCTCTGATGTATCTGTCCTCAGTGAAATGTTTCTCTTCTATCCTGATCATCCCTATCTTTATTCCATATAGTTCAAGGGAAGAAACTGGACTGTATCTGGCACACAAATGGTTCAGCCATCCATTACCAGATCTGGCCAGATCATAATCAAGCACTATTGTGCCTCACTCTCCTATGCCAAAGTCACCCATTACTCTTATTTCAAATTATTTCACAGGATGTGGGTATTGCTGGCTAGGCCAACATTTATTGCTCAGCCATAATTGCCCTTGAGAAGGTGGTGGTGAGCTACCTTCTTAGAACCGCTGCAGTCCATGTGGTGTAAGTACATCCACAGTGCTATTAGGTAGGGAGTTCCAGGATTTTGACCCAGCGACAGTGAAAGAACGGCAATATAGTTACAAGTCAGGAGGGTCTGTGGCTTGGAGGGGAACTTGCAGATGGTGGTGTTCCCATGCAACTGCTGCCCTTGCCCTTCTAGATGGTTGAGGTCACAGGTTTAGAAGGTGCTGTTGAAGGAGCCTTGGTGAGTTATTGCATTGTTGCCACTGTGCGTAGGTGGTGGAGGGGTAAATGTTTAAGGTGGTGGATCGGATGCTAATCAAATGGGCTACTGTATCTTGGATAGTGTGGAGCTTCTTGAGTGTTGTTGGAGCTACACACATCTAGGCAAGTGGAGAGTATTCCACCACACTTCTGAATTGTGCCTTGTGGATCGTGGACAGCTTTGGGGAGTCAGGAGGTGAATTGTTCTTTGCAGAATTCCCAACCTCTGACCTGCTCTTGTAGCCACATATTTATTTGTCTGACTATTACTAAACATCTCCTTAAACCCTTCTCCTCTTTAACTCCAACAAGGTTGAGGAATTTATTGAAAATGTCACTATAATTGATAAGAGCTGGATCTGTTCTACCCCAACCCACCTTCCCCATGACCAAGTGAAGCCACCCCTCAGGTTCCCATCTGCTCTAGCCCCGAAACTGTGTTATTCTCCTAACTCTTCTCATGCCCTCAAATGTCCATGAAATCCTCATCCATCTCCCTTGACTCCATTCCCAATAAACTGCTGAGCACCCTAAACTTCCCTATCTGGGCCAATGCCAGCCAACATTGTAAATTGACCCTTCTCCTGGTACCAACAGTCCCTTTCTCAAAAAATCCATCCCGTGTTCTTTCAAAGAACTGCCCCATTGCCAACCTCCTTTTATTCTCCAAAATCTTTGAATGTATTGCCAACTCCCAAACCATCATTCTTACATTTCTGCATTTTAATTTCACTAATGTTTCGAACTCTATCGCTACTGAAACAGCCCCAATCAGTGCCACAAATTACATCCTCTAAGACTATGGAAAACAGTGCACTATCCCAACTTGTCCTCCTTGATCTCTCTGCAGTCGTAACATATTGACCACACATTCTCCTCCACTATCCGCCTTAATTATTCTATCACAAAGAGGGAATCCTCAAGACTAGCTTTTTTGTCCACTCTGTACTGTTACCTCTGGAATTCCCCAAGAATTTATACTTGATGCCGTCTTCACCTACATGCTGCCTCTTGGCAACCTTGTTTGAAGTAATAGGGCTGGTTTTCAGATGCATGCTGAGGACACCCAGCTCTACCACTTGTCTCGACACCCATGCTGTCTTGTGATATCAGACTCCACCTCCAACAGAGTCTTGGATGAGCTCAACTTCATCCAGAAGCCATTGTTTTCATCCACCAGCAGAAACTTTGTACCCTTTCCATTGATTCTAACCCTCCCTAACCATTGTCACCAAGGTTGCATAGCTCTGCCTCCAAAATATTAGCCATCTCTGTCAAAACCCTGATCTGTGTCCTTAACACCTGCATTGCTCAAAAAAATCTCTTGCAAATCTCTCAAGTCTATCTTCTTTAAACTCCAACTCATTTAAAACTGTTAACCACATACTATACAACAAAAAATTCCACTCACCTACCTCCTCCATCAGTACATCAATTTAAAAATCCATCTCCTTGTGCTCAAGTGCCTCCATAGTCATACTTCTCTATGTCTGCAACTTGGCCCTACATTCCTGTCTGCACACTCTGTGTGGGCAGGAAAGTGGCATTGAGGCCACAATCAGATCAGCCTTGATCTTATTGAATGGCAGAGTAGGTTCAAGGGGCTGAATTGCTTACTCATGCTCTTAATTTGTTCAGTATATTCATATGTATATTATGCTTCCAAAACTGGTCGAAAGCATGTTCCCTCTCTCCCCACTACTATTAGTAGTCCGTTATGCCCCACAGATCAGAGGTTCTCTTGCCCTCCTCAAATTGCCCTGCTTGTTATACTGCTCTGCAACTCCAAAGCCTTCTTAAAATACATCTCTTCAGTCGATCCTTCTGCCATTTGCCCTAACGTCTCTCCTATATTAATTGCGAACTGCTTTGACATTTAAAAGCACTATAATAAATATATGTTGCTGGTATGTGAGAGTGAGAGAAAAGGGATGAAGAACACACCATAAAGATGTAATACCAATTTATAGTGTGAATTATGGATTTGTACCTCCCTTTTTAAAAAAAGTATCAAACCATTTTACACCCTTGTGTTTATTTCTGTATTTCCCACCTCCCCTTTCCCCAGCAACAGAGTTGACTGCACAATCAACAACAAGAAGCCAGGCCACTGTTCTCCTTTGTAATCTAGAGGATTATTGTTTAAACAGCAAGTGCTGATGAGACCATCAGGGAGCTAGTCTAGAGGAACTGTGCAAGGGAGCAGAATTATCAACAAGAGGCAACTAACCAACAATTGTGTCATTTTAACTGTACCTACTAATTGAGTTTGAGCATATATATTCATTACATTCTCCAAGCCAGCTCCCTGAGAAGTATGAGGTCACCGACAAATTTTAACAGAAAGAAAAAAAAGGTGTTGATTTCTTTTTATGCAGCAGGTTTTTGTTGGAAGTAGTCCTGATGGTGCCAGTGTAAGCATACCGTTTTGCCATCTGTAACCTCTTTCACTTTGTAATTATGTTACATAGTTCAAATATGATAGCATCTAATGAGCTTATTAGTTAAGTTTTTCTACTGGAAATTTTGAAAAATAATGCATTAGAGAAGTGTATGCATGCATCTGACGGCAAGTCTGTTGGGGCTTGTCACTGAGGCCACATTTCATCCAGTTAATTTTAGTGTAGCACAACATGATATTCTTTCATGGGATGTGGGCATCACTGGCAAGGCCACCATTTATTGCCCATTCCTAACTGCCCTTGAACTGAGTGGTTTGCCAGGCCATTTTGGAGGGCAGTTAAGAGATAACCACATTGCTATGGGTCCAGACACACATGATGACCAAAATAAAAGCAAAAAACTGCGGATGCTGGAAATCCAAAACAAAATAAAAATACCTGGAAAAACTCTGCAGGTCTGACAGCATCTGCGGAGAGGAACAGAGTTAACGTTTCAAGTCCGTATGACTCTCACATGAAGAACAGACCAGGTAAGGATAGCAGGTTTCCTTCCCTAAACAGCATTAAAAAAAAACTCATCTGATTCACTAAACAACAATCGGTGATAGTTTCAATGTCACCATCACCATTAGCTAGCACTTCCAGATTTATTGATTGAATTTAAATTCCAGCAGCTGCCATGGTGGGATTTGAACCCATGTGCCCAGATATTAGCCTGGGTCTCTGAATTAATAGTCTGGTGGCATTACCACTATGATATCATCTCCCCCAAAATATAGTCAACATAAAATTGTAGCTTTTCAGCAACTTTTCATGGGCCACAAGACCATTGAGTGGAATTTATGATTCTATTATTTTTTTTAAAAACCCAGCAAAACATGGATGAAGGGCTAATAACCACATCTAAGAGTCCACTAAGGTTGAAGGGAGGAGTAGAGAAGATGAGACAATCAAATAGGAGTGACTAGGGATCAGCTTTTATACTGTAGTTTTAAAAAAATTGCCTGCAGAATGTAGAAGGAAGAGGAAGAGTGGACAGGGATGGGTTCACAGCCTGAACTGGTGACAGGCCTTAATTTCAACACAACATGGATGCATAGAGGAGGATTACAACTTGATGCAGCAAATGGGCAACTCAGAAGGAAGAATGTAGTCAGGTGCAATGGCTACAGTAAAAGGTACAAAGAGTTAACAACAGTTGCTTGAGAAAGACTGGTGGCTAAAAGACAGAAAAGTTAACCTAACTTTCAACAAGTCTTTTTTTTTGTATTGGTGTTTAGGACAGTAAAGGAGATGCTACAACAGTCTCTCTATATGGGAGCAATATTTAAATCTTGATACAAACATCCAGCTGAACAGTATTCCCCATGGTTCAAACATACTGTAACATGTTAAAATCAACAAAAATTTAGAAATAAATGTACTCCAAATGCCTCAAACTCCATCAAGCACCATTAATTGCTCCAATAAGAAATGCATCATTAGCCAGTAGGTCAGAGAAGCCAGTGCCCTGACATCCTTTGTTTCCCCTCAGTAAACATACAATTTTGATATCTCCATTATACTTTGTTTACTGAACTGGGATAAAACTCTGGTTCCACTTTCTGATTAGCTCTGGTTCCACTTTCTGATTCTGCAAAAGGGGACTGCTGAAAATTAGGCCAGTTATTTGAGCTGTATACAGTGGGGGTGACCTGAATTTGTAGCATAGAAAAAAGGTACTGCATGTGGGCAAGTGTCAAATGCATTAATATATGTTAATTTCCAATAAGAACTAGATATTCTCAATGAAACAAGTCAAGGTGGCACAGAATTTAACACACATTGAATACTATTCACAAAAGCACTGCTCAGAACCATTCAACAATGCAAACCACAAGTTGTAGAGAAGTATTACAATCTGTCAATCTAAAACTCTTCCTCGTGCATGTTATCAACCAAGTTGGTGAAACCACAGGTTCAGGTTGTTTTTCAGTCAATACATATGCCATCGATCACAGGAGCAAGTTAAAGACCTCGGCTTTGTCAGTGGGCATAATCTGCATTCTTCTACCTGTCCTTTTCTATCTCTGTAACTTCCTTCAGCTCTGCAACCTCAGAACTCTGTGCTCTTCCAATTCTGACCTCTTGCGCATCCCGATTGCCTTTGACATCTGCCACATCCACCACTGACATCTGCGGCTTCAGTTGTTTTGGTCCCAAAACTCTAGAACTCCCTTCCTAAACTGCTCCGCCTCTCCTCCTTTAAGTCGTTCCTTAAAAATTACTTCTTTGACCATGTGTTTGGTCACTTGTTCCAACATCTCTCTGGCTTGATAACATATTTTGTCTGATAAAGCTCCTGTCAAGCATCTTGGGACATTTTGCTACATTAAAGGCACTATATAAATGCAAGTTTTTGCTACGCAAAACGAGATCTGACTGATCAGACTCACTGTGTGCAGCACCAATTGTATGATGTCCAAATGGGATGGCCTCATGACAAGCTGCTTAGTAGGAGTGAATTTTAACAAAAAGCTTAATAAGTCTGATACCAAAATGCAGCAAATAATATAACTACTATAACTGCACCATTATGGGTACACTAGGTCTATGGGGAAATTTTTAATGAACTTCACATATTTATATTGTGCAAACTGTGGTGATTTGACCAAATGTATTAAGCAGCAGTCAGGCATGGCTTCTGGGCTCTCTCAGCTAACAGTTGTTGGGAACTGGCAGCAGAGTTGTACACAGATCACTGTACTTTTGGTGCTTGGTTGGACAAATCTAACCCTACAAAGAAAGATTTACAAGAGGTACTGATTCAAAACTGAGAACAGCTGCCAACCCCTGGCTAAATTTAGCTTTGGATTAATAGCAATTTTTGAATGGTATGTTACACACACAAACTTAGCTTAGGTTACAGTTTTGAAATAACTCCCTGGTATCTATGACATACTGTAGCACCCCAAAGGCTCAGTGGGTAAACGCAACACTCAATGTGTCACTGAGCATTCTAGGAAGAAACTGTGGTCCGTGCTGACTGAGCTGATCAACCAGGGCAACAGTAGGAACAATAATTGAACTCATCACCCTGTAGGCTATAGAGGCAAAGGAACAAGATAAATCAGCCAGAACCCTCACTTGTGAATTCTATTTGGTAATCCTGTTGCAAAGTGCACGTGATCTCAGTTGACTATAAATGGGCTCAGTTGCGATGTCTCTCTAGAGTTCAAAAGTCAACCAATGCACATGAACAATAGCCATTTTGGGTGAGATACTGTTGGGCAGCTGATTTTCATAGAACTGTACATCAGTTATACTCTTCAAGGAGGACAGATAAAGTGAAAGAAACAAAGAGCACATTGCTTCAATACCAAGGTTTTAATTCTGTTCTTAGTTTTTAGTCACTGCACTGAAGTACCCTCAGCATGCATGGAGATTCAGTAAGAGCTGTTTGAGGTTTACTGAGATTCTGCAGTGGATTACCACCTTTTTAAAAAATTCAAATACAGTAATCATAAACATTCTGTTCACCTATCTCCACATTACATTTATATCCTGAAGTTGAAGATGCTAAAAGTTCAACAAGTGGATTCCAAACCAAGCCCAACTCTTCAACATTCTGCCTCTTGCTCTTAAAAATCTATGAGCTGTATTACGATTCGGTTAGGGACCAGTAATTTTTTTGTAGACAAAGTTTGAAATCCCAGTTACGAACTAGGAGAATATAACCACAATTTTCCATGTTTTAAACAACCAAAATAAACTTTACTATACAAAGTCAGAAAATTAAAGCAGTCGACAATCCCTATCTTATACCCTAACATTCAGAATTAACATGAGGTAAATATGAATTAACAGACAAACTGCGGTCAAAAGCACCACACTGCACATTAAACGGCAGATGTGACCAAGACAGATCCCACAGATGTCTTAGCAACCCACCCAGGTGTCAGTGACCATTGAGTCACAATTACTTGTTAAAATTCTGTCTCCCTTATGAGAGATTTCAACTTCCCACTTTTGAAGATCTAGCCTCTGAATTCCGTCGAAAACCATTCCAATTCAGATTGCTCAATGACTGCTCACTTCCAGGTAATTCAATCTCTTCTCCTGGGATCTCGTTCCATGGGATTCACAAAGCTGCACTGCCGCCTTTAATTACTGGCACATTTTCAACTCTTCCTCAGGCTGCTAGCTTAACTAAGCTGGCACTGCCCCTGGGTTTCTCTGCACACGTCTCCCGGCGCACCAAGCTATAAATGGCTACCAGGGCTTCTTCTGAGCCCCAGTTGCCTGGCACGGAACCGGTGACCTTCCGCTACCTTCTCTGCCCCACAGGACTTCTGAGCCCTAACTACCTGGAGCGCGCTGACAGTTCCCAGGACTTCTCTGTGAGTTGCGAACCACACGAAGTCCAAAGTGCAATGAACCCCCTCTCCCAGCAAACACACACACAGATGGAAACCAGAGAGCCTTCTTAAGATCCACCCATCTCCATGACGACTAGTCTTTCAGAGTTCACTGAATGCTTTTAAACTAATTTAGTTCTAACTCCCAAAACAAAACATCTCTCTGGACAACACGTTTTTGCAAGCAATATAGCTGTTGTCAGTTCTCCAAGTAAGTAAGCCCACCTGCTGTTTTATGCCCCTTACATTTCTAGCTGTTAACCCTCAAGTCAACATAGTCCCAACCTTTTAAGTGTAATAGACTCCAAGCTACTTTGGTTGCATTTATCCCATTTTCTACAGTTAAACTTTACTCTTCCAATAACCAAAAATTACCTTTAAAATATTAACATGAACCAGATATTCACAGTCGGATGTGCTAGGATGTGCAACAGGCACTTCCTTGTTGTAACATGGTTATGTCATCAGCAAAACTACTTTAAAATACAACTTCAGGTTTTCTGCTCATGGCTAAACATTTCACTGGCCTGGAGAAGAGAAAGGCAGGAAGGCACAGGCCTCCTGAAAGTACGTCAGAAATCCCACAGATAAAGTGAAGGACTAGGCTGAGGAATTAAAACATCTATGTGCTGGCCAAAATGACTCCAGTATGTGAAACTGGCTGACAAACCAAGGCTTCAAGCATTGCCTTGGCTATTCACTATTCAAACTTTATACTTGGTGGTCCATTTAGCATCAGCCTGTTACATTCTGAAAATAGCAACACTTTTCTCTTGGGGCTTCAAACATATCAAAATGAACTTTGTGCCGCTGCTAAACATTAAGGCTGGAAAATTTGACCGTCTCCTTAAAACAATGAAACTTTAGTGTACTGAATAAGTACCTAACATGTCAGCTGTGGCTCAGTTTTAGCAGTTGCAGTTCAGAGTCAGGAGATTGTAGGTTCAAATCCCACTCCAGATACTGGAGCACAAAATCCAGGCTGACAGTACTGAGGGAGTGTTGCACCGCCGGAGGTGCCGTCTTTCAGTTAATATGTTAAACCAAGGCTCATCCTCCAAAGTGGATGTAAACGATCCCACGGTACTATTTCAAAGTAAAGTTGGAGTGTTCTCTCTGGTGTCCCAGCCAAGATCACTAAAACTGTTTATCTGGTCATTATCACACTGCTGGTTGTGCAAGGCAATGCCGCTTCTACATTACAACAGTGACTACATTTCGAAATTACATAATTGGCTGAGATGCCATGAAAGACACTATCTAAATTGAAATCTTTATTTGTCGTCTGAATGATACTACTATCATTGCACCGATGTACAACTAAAACCACTATGTTGACGCAAAAGTTCAACTCAAATAGAATTACGTGTCAGAGACTGCAATTTGAAAATCACTAATGAATGATGAGAATCAGATCACCAGTAACAAACCCAATGGGCAGGATATAATGCAAGCCAGATGCATGTATCAATTTAGCAAAATGTGACAAAAATGTGATATACAGTATGCATCTGAGATGAAGAGATTACTGTCAGGAAGTATATTTAAACCACTCGAAGATACTGGAGAGGGGCTCAGCTAAAATGTCGATTAGAATGTACTCAAAATAAGGGCACTTTAACAAGCTTTTGGATTAAACTCAAACCCACCGTTCAAGTCCTGTACCATAGTTCAGAAGTTAAAATGTGCAGAGTTCAAACAATTTTTATTACTGTGCATGATTAACTGCCACTAATAAAACAGGTTAAGAAGCAATCGATGTAGCAAAACTTGGATATTGATGGACAATGTTCTGGTTAGAAAAATACTATTGCAGTTTGCCAACTTTAAAGGCACACTGCCTAAAATTTAATGACTTGATCATGCAAAAGGGCAGCAGCAAGTGTAGAGATTCAATGGGGAGCAAGCCTGCTGCAGAAGCCTGTCAATGTTGCAATAAGCCAGCGAGTATTCCTTCAAAGTTTTGAAATTCTGAACAAAAAAATCTTGAGAAATGTCTGGAAGAGGGTGATTGAGAATAGGCAGAAAAAATACAATAGGGCACAATTGCATCACCTGCATAAGCAGCAAAAAACTACCTCAACAATTATAAACAAAAACTCTTTTGCAGTGAAGAAAATCTGAAAAGTACAGGACCAGTTCAATGGTTTTATACACAAATATCTCTCAGATGGCCAATTTAAAAACAAAATCGAGCAATTCAAAAAATGACTGCTAACCAGCCTGGAAGGCAAAAAAAGGGAGGAAACAAAACGTACTGCGCTAAAATATCAACCTTGGTGATCTGCTCAAGTAAGGTTCAAACCCCCAACCTTTGACTCAGAGTGCAAGCGCTTTCACTGAGCCAAACCAAAATGAATTTATAATTTATCAAAATATATGGAAATAAATATATCTTGGTGCTAGAAAATTTGCCCTTTCCTCCTGATGGCACCAGTTGCAATGATTCAGCTGCCCTCCACAGGGGCATCATAACTGAGCCAGTCCTCATCCAGTATCAACACATGTAAACAGGAGTTAATGTAAAGTGTCGACAAGCTGCAACGCAGTTTTTTTGCCTTCCTCACTTAGCAGCATGAAAGCCAACAGTAGCACCCAACCGGATATCTCTCCAGATCATCTTATTAAAACGCAGATTAAGGGTCAAATGTAGGCTTCTGTTGGGCGTTACGGGCTCAAGGGTTAGAAGCAAAGAACAAACGACTGTTTGGCTCATCAAGCCTGCTCTGTCATTTTTGCTGGTTAAGGTAATCCTACCTCAATAATCCCAAAACTGGGTTTTATCCATGTTTTTAACATGATTCCGAACTAAATATACGATTTCCATTAAATGGCTTTACACTGAACTGCTGTCCCAGTATTTAGGGACTGAAAACACGCAGTCCCTATCTTCAGTTTTTTTTTTCCATCTGAAGATGTATTAAATCTTTTTATGAGAAGGTTACAATCCCTGTCATTACCCTGAAGTACTCATCAATCAACCCATTCAATCAACCCCAGGGACTCGATGTCACCCAAGATCATCCATTCTGAAGGTTTCATGCAAGTTTAAATCGGGTTAATGCTGAGGTTATTAACGGTGCGAAATCCCTCGGGGAGGGACTGTTTTGAGGGAATTTAATGCATTTGTGGGAGGAGAGGGATAAAAGGCTGGAATAAATTTCACTGGGGGGGAAAAAAAAAGCCCGAATGCATTAAGCCTGGAGAGGAGGGAATCGCGGTGGGGACGAGGCCTTAAGAGGCAGCACCTCAAGAGGCAGCTCCACGCCGCCCTGCCCGGCCCGGCCTGTACTTACTCGGCGTTGTCCTCTCGGGTGGGAGACGCTCCCTCGCCCACGGTGGTTGTGATGGTGAGAGCGGGCAGCACCGCTTTCCGCTTAGCGAACATCTTACACACGGCACCCGAGCGGCTCCTCGCTCCCTGTAAACAGCTGCCCTGGTTAATATATTATTATAATAATAATCCTCTTTTCCCCCCCCCCCTCCCCTCCTCTCCTCCTGGCCAAGGGCTTTTCCCTTATTCACATTTGAATTTTGACTGGCGGCAGCGGCCCCTCCAAGACGCCGATGCAAGTAAAGGGTCGCGGCGGCGGCAACTGCTTCCGGGCTGGAGAGGAACAGCCAAGTCCGCGGGGGGTGAAACCGAGAGACGAGGCCCCGCGAGTTGCTATGGGAGACGGGAGGAGCCTAGACTGAGGCGAGGGCGAGGCTTGGTTGTCATGGAGGGACGAGGGGCGGGACCTAGTTGCTAAGGAAGACGAGGGGCGGGGCCCAAGAGGTGATGGAAGACGAGAGGGCGGGACCTGGTTAGTGAGCGAAATGAGGGCGGAGCCTGGTTTGGACCCGGAGACGAGGGCAGGGCCTGATTTGGAGCTGGAGACGAGGGCGGGGCCTGGTTGCTAAGGGAGACGAGGGGCGGGGCCGAGAGGTGATGGAAGACGAGAGGGCGGGACCTGGTTTGTACGGGAGACGAGGGGTGGGGCCTGGTTGCTAATTGAGGCGAGGGGTGGGGCCTGGTTGCTAATTGTGACGAGGGGCGGGGCCTGGTTGCTAAGGGAGACGAGGGGTGGGGCTTGCGCAGCGCGCGCTGACTCAGCATCTCGCCCAGTGCTGTACTCTAGCGAGTGTTCAGCTGGTGGCGGCCGGGGTGGGAGTAGGTAGGCCGCAGCCTGGAGCTTCTCAGTTCCCAGGCCGAGCAAAGGGAGTGTTTCCCCCCCCTCTCCCTCTTGGATGATAGAAATTCTGAGCAGGAGGTAGTGCTGAGCCTTAGTGTGTGTCCCACAAGTGGAGCCCGACCCCTGGGGAATGAGAGCGTGTAGTCAGCACTGGAACACCCATCCCCAATGCACCTCCTCCTGCCAAAGGATAACCAACACCCCTAGAAACAGGGAGGCAGCAACCAGCGCCACTGTACTTTACCACCCTCAGGTGATCGGGAGCCCAGTGGGCAGGGCCATTGTTTATCATTGTATTACACTGTTCATTTTCATGGCTGCAGTAAAACTCGACGTATCTACATCAACACTGCTGGCATTGTGATCCTGTGTATGTGCCAACCTGAAGGTAAATAATACCTACAGGCATGCTGGCAGCGGTGGGATATATCCCCACCCCACCACCCCCCTCTAAAGTAAATTGGTGAGTTTATTTGACACCTATACACAGATATTGACCTTTATTTGGTCCACAATATTACAGTACTGTAACAGTGGAAACAGTGGCAGCCATGCATCAGGCACTGGTTGTTTAGGAAAGATTGACTCAGTCAATTCATTTGAGCCTTGGCATCTCCAAAGCCTGGCTGATTTCAGATTGCAGTCAGACATTGCATGAGGATCTCTATCACCGTCTGATGGCCTTCTTTCAGGATAATGTCTTGTGGGAAGGTGGGTTCAGTCATAATGGTGTACCTCTTAACGAAGAGATGTCAGCCTCACTGGAGAACATAGTGGTCCTATGTTGGCTACAACTCATTCATCCTAGCCTACCACTGAAACAGAGATATGGCACCAAGCTCAGGTCACATACTATGGCATCCATCATGCTAGAGATCTTCCAAGCCTTGGATTCACTTTCTGTGCTGCTGCTTCCCCTTGCTAGTACTGCCAGAAGGTTTCACTTTATCCTCACCACCAGACTCCGTAACTCTCCTCCGCACACACAACAGGTGTCATTCCCATTATGTAAGCAAGCGGGCCAACTGGATAAGAATTTTCTCAGTAAATGTAATTTTCTGCCAATCAAGACTGCTAATACATGGCTAAAGCTTGTGAGATAGCTGCTATCTCGGATGATGATGATAATATCATCACGGGCGCTCATTTAGTTGAAGGGAATGAGAAACCTGCTGACGTCTCATTGGAATGTACAGATCCATCAGCCACCCTACTTAGACACATTCTTCAAGCACCATGCTATTTGGGTGACCATCGACAGTGGAGCCACTGACAACATGATCTGTATTTCCACAGCTATGAAACTTGATGTCTCAGTCAAGAGTTCATCCCAATCTGCTGATGTTTGTTGTCTTTACATGTGGTTGGTGAAACACACTTCTCTTTGTCTAGAGATCGTCACAACCTTGCCTTTGAAGGTCTGGTCATGGAGAACCTTGATGTTGAGGTACTTGCAGCCACTCCGTTCATGGAAACCAGTGATGTGTCAATTTGATCGGCCAAGCTCCTAGTGCTAGTAGGTGACTCCACCATTTATATTTATGGATTTCATTCTTCCTCCAGCCCATGCAGAGTGAGATGAGTCCATGTACTTCACATTTCCTCAAGGTCAACAACAATCTGGCCAGGGGATTTCATCGAGATGACACTACCTGTTGATCTTGCAGACCTGATGATATTTGCTGTTGAACTGTCCTCTCTTCCTTCAGGACCAAACTGTACCAAGCCACCCAAACCTGGCTTCCATCACATAATTTGGCTATTGTTGATGACAGGATTCACATCGCAAACCTCTCCCATGAACCGCAAGTACTGTCTCGCAATGAATATTTTACTCAGATATGACCTGTCTTCACCCCTAGCAACCAAGATTCTCTGTCTTTTTAGGGCGACATGACATAGCCACTTACCAAGCAACACAAATGTAAGATGTTTTCAGAATTTGTTCTTGTGGATCATGATCACATGCAGCCTCAGCATGCATGTTCTCAGTTACACATGCTCCTTCAGGAGTATGATGACGTCTTTGATCCAGCATTCTCAAGTTACAATGGCAAGGCTGGACCCTTCTAGGCTAATGTCAACGTGGGATCTGTACAACCTCCACAACGAAAGGGCCGCCTCCCCCAGTATAACCGACAAACTTGGGGAGAAATGGTGGCATGATGGTAATATCACTGGACTAGTAACCCAGAGGCTCAGGCTAATGCTTTGGGGTCATGAGTTGAAACCACATCATGTCAGCTAGTGGAATTTGAACTCAGTAATAAATATGGAATATAAAGCTGGCATCAGTAATGTTGACCATGACAACTATCATCAATTGTTGTAAAAATGCCATTTGGTTCACTAATGTCCTTCAGAGAAGGAAATCTGCTCTCCTTATTTGGTCTGGCCTACGTGTGGCTCCAGACCCACAGCAATGTGGTTGACTCTTAACTGCCCTCTGAAATGGCCTTGCAAGCCACTCAGTTCAAGGGCAATTAGGGATGGGCAACAAATGCTGGCCTTACCAGCGACACCCACATCCCATGAAAGGATAAAGGAAAAGAAACTTGTTGAGTTGCAACAATGATTTGATGACCTTGAAAGCCTTGGATCTTTGCTCAGCTTGAAGATGTGGGGATCACTGTGGAGTACCTTAATCCATCATTTCTTGTGAAGAAACGGAGTAGGGGTTTTCAACTTGTCGGAGCATTCGCTGATGTCGGGCGCTGCAGTAAGCTGCACCCTTCACTCATACCAGATGTGGGCTCAACCTTATGCTTGATTTCCCAGTGGAAGCCCATTATTGCAACAGATCTGACCTGCCTTTTACTAGATTCCGTTTGTACGATCTTCCATGAAGTACTGTGGAGTGATCACACCCTACAATGGTGTTTATGCATACGTTTGATCTGCCATGTGCATGTCTGGATCTGAAACTGTCCTCAAGGAATTGACATCTAGGTGATCTTCTAGACGAGGGCATAGCCATTGTTACGACCGGTCCCCAGGCGAGCTTCCCCCAATTTGTTATGATCCTGGACGAGGTACCCCAAATTGTTGTGCTCTTGGGTGAGGAGGGATGAACTGGCTCCCTTTCTTTATTCAACCTTCTTGGTTGGTTGCAACAAGGTTAATTTGAAAAGGATCCCTTCCCTCATGAATACCTTTCCCAGTCCAAATGTATTTCTGTTTTAATAGGAGGCAATTTAACCAGGCTGCCTTGAGTCAAAGAAAGAGCAAGTTTATTAGTTACTAAACGCAAGAAGAAAAAATAAAATTGCAACACACATACACACAGATTAGAACTGAGAAATTGAGTCCAAAAATAAAAGTTAAAAGGATATATGAATGAGTCCTTTTGCTTGTCCGTGAGGAGTAGATGGTGAACCACGGTTGGCCGTTAAGTTGGAGTGATTCTGGTAGTGCCGACTTTGGCAGTTGGACAGTTTGGAGATTCTTGGTTCTGTAGGTTAGCTGAAAGGAGTTGACCTGTTTCCTTTTCGACTGGCTTTGCTGACTTGTGACTTGCTTCCAGCAATCAGAGAGTTTTTTTTTACCTGCAAGCGCAGGGATACCCAGTTTGTGTTTTTCAGCTGTGACCTTAGCACACACACCAGAACAGAACATGAGACCAACAAACGGAACTAGGGTTGCAGTTGGCTTTTTAAAACCCCGTTCCTCATGTATTCCTGGAAGGGAAAAAACAAACGTCTTTCGCCCAGATCTGTTTTCAACTCAGTTCATGTTCACAGTCTGGGATATAACTCAACAGGAGGTGGTCTCGGCTGAGATGGTAATCATTTTCTATTATCTCTGCAATCACAGGATATTACAGTTCAGTTTGCATTGTATTTTTTCCCTTGAAGTGTGTCTGTCTGAAGTAGGCCATGCCACACCTTTTAGGTGCTACATTCTGTTCTCCCTGAATTAGTCGGTCAAATAATCCACATAGGAATTTTCCAACAAGTGGTTACTCAGCCAGCTTTTGCTTGTATGTCCTTTTTGAAAAAACACATCTCTTAGTTAAAAGTTCAATATATCCATAAGGAATTTGGGGATAGGATCCATGTTCATGACACTCAAATTTGCAGATGGCCTTTACCGTGGTGGTAACAGTCCTGAAGAACATCTTCACAACTGGCAACATGTACTACATGCTCTGTCACGATGTGACCGACGTCTATCAGCCCCAAAGACTTATCTGCCCTAAGACTACAATTATTCTGTGATGGATTTGGTCCCAGGGATACCTTGCAGGCTAGCCCACATTTTGTGGCCACTGTCTCTACTTGCTCTCCATCAGAAAAGGTTTTTGGCATGAGATCTTTCATCTGTAAGATGCTTTCAAAAGTCCTCCCTCAGTGTGCCTCATACACAGTCCCATTGGATGCTGTTACCGCCATTTGTCAGTCCAATGAAAGGAGCGAGCAGACAGATGATCCCTGCACACGAACTTTCAATTGACACAATCTGCTGTTTCATCTACTAAAACCATTACTCTTACTCGTCTAGATGATCACCCTGGGTTGTCATGGATGGTGCTGTTAAACATGGCATTGTATCCACCTTGCATGTGACCTGTGGTGACAGACTTAAAAGTCGCTGGTTTTTTCAGTGCTAAACTGCATGGCCGTCAAATCACCTGGTTGCCTTGTGAAATCAAAGCTCTGTCCATTGCAACTTCTATCAAGTACTTTGTCCATATATTATGCAGTCCAAGCATCGGCCTTGTGTCCTCACAGGCAGCAATCCTTGGTGTGCAAGTCTCTGAGAAACTCAGCAGGGGACAATTTTCTGTCAGTCCCTGTGTCACTACCTTCTTTTCCACAGTCAGTGGCTACCAGGCCTCTGTCAGACACCTATCTGGATCCATGAACATCCCATCAGATTTTGCAAGCTGCAATGCACCTGACTGTGAGGATCCCACATCCCAAGCCAGTTCCTTCATGCGCCAGACCTTAGATTTCACTATTCACTAGATATCCTTTAATGACATTGTGTCAGTCGCAACCAAACTCCCTTTCACCAACATGGCTAGTTATCCAGGCAGAATATCCACTCCTTTGTCGCATGCATGCCTACCTACTGCAAGGCACCCACCCTTCTAAGAAGCTTACCAATATTCACGATGTCAACTACCCCTGGGTTGCTACCATTGCATGAGATGGTTTGCTCATTTAGCTCAATAAGTCTCTTTCCCCCTCCAGGAAAGGCATTATAATTCCACATGATGTTCTGAAAGGCCTTATCATTGCTCTCCGCCTATGTCTTGGTCATCATACAACTAAAATGTCATGTCATCAGCTCAAATTGTTTACCTGCCGATATATCTATGCGCTTGACATGGATGCCTCCGTTGAATGGGTTACAGCTAGCTTGTCATACTTGCGCTGCCCTCTGGACCATCCTGCACACTGCCCCTCAGTCTTTGAGTGACTCTCTAGAGGCGGTTGGTGCCTCACTAGCGGCTGACGGTATCAAGCATGAGTGGCAACCCAGTTGTATGAGTGTGTATCATCTCTCACACAGCTGCTTGCATCATTGACACTGAATACCATGGCAGCTTGAGGGATGCTCTCCAGTTGTGCACTGGGTTTCATCCACTGGATGGCCCCCTAGCTGTCATATGGACTGATCCTGCCCCTGGCTTTTCCACCCTGTTAGGAGACAAGCTGCTTCAGGAACACTGCCATTGCTATTGATCTTGGGAGATCGAAGAACTCCAGCCAGCAGAGAAGGCACTACAGGCATTGGAGGATGAGCTCCTATGCCACGAATCGCATGGAGACCCTATCACACCTTTGGCTCTGTCCATTGCCACTGCATGACTCAAGTCACATCTTCATTGTCAAGGCCTTTCTGCTACAGAATTATGGACACAGAGAGACCAGTTCACCAATGTGTGGACTCCCTTGTCTGACAACAGGGTACTGAGACTCAGCATTGGCTTCACCAGGCCAATCACCCATACAATCACACATCCAAGGCTTTGCGAGGAGTGTAGCCAACACTCACCTCAATTAATGCTGGTGATCTGATTTACCTTCATGCCAATCACAAATCACAGGCCCTCCATTTTGTTATCTCCAACGATGAAGGCTGTTGCAATACTGCACTTATTCTTTGGGTCCCAGCTCTGGAGCACAACTTATCGAGTCAAGAGACCTGAATGCTACAAGGTTCCTTCCTTCTACACTGGCTCTGTGATCTGCTCCACTTCTGGCTATGATCCTACCATCTATGGTGAATAGTCCCCACCGGTCTTGCTTATTCCTGCAAACCCTGACATACTGGCTGAGCTATCTACGCCAGTTGTGTCAGGTGGGTCAGCCACACAAACTCCTGCAATGGGTTGCACGGTCCTGCCTCAATCACTGACTTCGGGTTGGATCCCTGAACTTGTTTAATACTTGATGCCAAGATAAGCTTTCCACTAACATCTCTGACATCACCTAAGTCTGCGCCTGCAACATCACCCGACTTCACCCTGGCTCAGCTCATCTCCCGCTGAAACCCCCTTTCATACCTTTGTTACTTCTAGACTTTACTATTCCAATGCACTCCTAGCTGGTCACCTATATTTTATCCTCTATAAACTTGAAGTCATCCAAAACTCTGCTGCTGGTATCCTTACTTGCACCAAGACCTGTTCACTCATCATCCCAGTACTTGCTGACCTATGTTTGCTCCTGGTAAAGCAATGCCTTGATTTTAAAATTCTCATTCTTGTTTTCTGATCCCTCCATGCCCTCGCCCCTCCCTATGCCTGTAATCTCCTCCAGCCCCACAACCTTCCAGGATATCTGTGCTCATCTAATTCAAGCCTCTTGAGCATCCCTGATTTTAATTATTCCACAATTGCTGTCTGTCTCTCAGCTGCCTAGGCACTGAGCTCTGGAATTCCCTCCTTAAATCTCTCCACTCTTTACTTCCCTCCTTAAAGATGCTCCTTAAAACCTAACTCTTTGACCAAACTTTTGGCCATTTGGCCTAATATTGTACTATGTCGCATGGTATCAAATTTTACTTTATAATGCTGCTGTGAAGCGTCTTAGGATGTTTTATTATGTTAAAGAGGCAATATAATGAAGAAGTAAAAATGAACTCAAGTACTTTTATTCTGGTTTAATGGTTTTAGTGATTTGTATATCTAATCTGTACCCCGAGATCCCTCTGTTCCTCTACCCAATTTAGACACTTAGTTTCCAAAGAGTATGTGGCCCTAATGCTTCCAACCAAAAGGTACTACCTCATTCTTGGCTGCACAACTTGGCATTGCAAAAGGGGAAAAACTGGCAGATGAAGACATGGTGGTCCACCAGGCATGGAGATGATGAGTCCAGTGACGTCTCAGAAGAGGAACATGAAGGTCCAGAGCAGCATACTGAACTCCATGAGGGCCTGCAGATAGTGGATGCCGGGGAGATGTGGGAGGACCTGATAATGAGGCATTTCAGTTAACGGTTTGGAGGCCTCCTGTATCAACACACTTCTCTTTGATGGGCCTCTGATTTTCATCTTGAAAAGTCAAGGCATTTCCACCCTTATCACTATCTGGTGGCCTTGAGATCTTTGATAAAGATGACACAGTCATAAATGGTGACAATCATTTGATGAACTACGAGAGAACAACACTTAGCCTTATACATCATGACCCTTCTGTGTCTACAGTGATTGCTTCATTCGTTTATGGGTGCTGTGCTGTGGCACTCTCCCATTGCTGTCAGCTGTGCTGGAGGGCTACTGATCTTGATGCCCTGTTGCCCTGATGATAATGTGAGCTCTGATTGGCTCTCCCTGCTTACCTGAGATGAGCGAGGACCTAGTAAAGACTCCAGGTGCCTTGTCCATCTTGCATTGGCACTGCCTACTTGAGGTCATTGACAATACAATGGCTTGCAGGCCCAAACATATAGCCAGAATTCCCTGATTGTGCTCCTGGATCTGGGTCTCCATGAGAGTCATCAATCTCTTGATGGAGGATGCCATGCTTTCAGAAGGGAGGGAGATAGCAGCACTCTTGGCCTGGATGACTCCCCCACTGTCCTTGCCAGGGCACGCATACCGTCTGGAACCTCCACCAGATCTTCACATGCCTCTTTTTGGTCATTCAACATCTGTTGCCTCATAGTTGATAAGGTGATTCTGTAATGCTCAAACCTGTGGGTGGTACTGGTCTGGCTGACATATGCATACCCACCGGGGTACCAGCATCTGAGCTGATGCTAGGCGTGGAGCAAGGATGGGATGGTGCATTTTGAGTTCCCCTCCTCTTCCTCAGAGGCTGACGTTGGTCCTGCGGGGATGGTGTCTGCTGGGCCTGTTATGACCCTAACTGATGTGAATACTAGACAAGTCAGATCCGGAGTGAAACCTGGCTTGATAGGTCTCCACAAGAGTCGTCAATCTCTTAATGGAGGAAGCCATGCTTTCAGAAGGGAGGGAGATAGCAGCGCTCTTGGCCTGGATTGACTCCTCCACTGTCCTTGCCAGCGCGTGCTCTGGAATCTCCGCCAGATCTTCACACACCTCCATTTGTGGTCTCTTTTACATTGGGGAGACCAAACGCAGTCTGGATGACCGCTTTGCAGAACACCTCCGGTCTGACCGCAAGCATGACCCAGAACTTCCAGTCGTTTGCCATTTCAACACACCACCCTGCTCTCATGCCCACATGACCATCCTTAGCCTGCTGCAATGTTCCAGTGAAGCCCAATGCAAACTGGAAGAACAGCACCTCATCTTCTGATTAGGCACTTTACAGCCTTCCAGACTTAACATTGAGTTCAACAACTTCAGACCATGAACTGTCTCCTCCATCTTCACCCCCTTTTTTATTCCCCTTTTTTCTTCATTCATTTTAATTTTTTAATCCACTTAATTTTATTCATTTATCTGTGTTTTTATCCTTTTTTTTATCCCATTTTCTATCCTTTTTTCCCCTCCCGCCACCCCATCCACCACAGGGCCACCTGTTACTTGTTCTATGTTGTTCTTTCACATAATGCTACCCTTGTTCTGTTATAATCACATTCTGCTTTCTTACCTTTATGCCACTATTAGCACCTTTTTTAGCACTTACCACTACCATCAACGTCCCTTTGTCCTTCATTTCATGACATCTTTGTCAATCTCTCCTTTGTCCCCACCTATCGCTGGCCTTCTATCCAGCTCCACCTGCCCCATCCCCCTTAAACAGTATAAATTTCATCACATTTCCACTTCTCTGTACCTCTGAAGAAGGGTCATACGGACTTGAAACATTAACTGTGTTTCTCCCTCCACAGATGCTGCTAGACCTTCTGAGTTTTTCCAGCATTTTCTGTTTTTGTTGTTGATAGATCCTAACTTTGTTTTTTTTTTTAGAAACTGTGGAGGAAAGTTAGTGAACAAATTCACAGGAGTCTGCTGATGAACGTTTAACACAAAGAATAAAACATTTATTAAACAAGAAAAATGAACTATATTACACCAGACAAAAAAGGTTGGAAAGATTTCAATACCAATACAAGAACATGATTCAAATTACACTATTCCTTTACCCCAGCAACATCTTTACTGACAAATAAATTCAGACAGATAAACAATTTATAATAACTATCTTATACTCTAATATTCAGGGTAAGTAGGAGGTACAAAAGAAATAACAGGTGAACTGTGGTCAGACAGACCAAACTCCAAAGTAAATGACAGATGTGACCTAAGCGGATTCCATGGATTTCTCTGCAACCTAGCCAGACGTTTGTCACATTGTGAGCCAACCAGTCTCACGGAAACTTTGTCTTTCTCAGGAGGGTTTCCAATCTCCACATTTGAAGAGCTTGCATTGGAATTCTCTTCAAACGCTGCTCCCACTCATACGGCTTCAACAAGGACCCACCTCCAGGGCTTCAGTCTCACCTTCCAAGATTCCTTTCTCCTGGATCTCAAACTTCACCCTCCAAACTTAATTTCAGATCCTTGACCGTGCCAAGCAGAACACCACTTTCCCCAAAAAGCCCGCAGTAAGGAGTCACTAACCTTTGGCTGCCTCCTCAGATCTTCAGGGTTTCTCTCAACCCCACTTCGCTTCACACCTGCTCCTTGCAGCTCTCTTTTTAACTTGGAGCCTATTGGCTCTGTTCCTTTATTTTAACTTGACTTCTGGGACCTCTTTCTGATCCTTGTCTTTGTCCCTGCCTGGGACTTTCTTCTGGGACCCCTCCTTGTTCCCTTCCCCGTGTCCTGCTCCTTGGTAATGGCGCTGTGGTTCAGATCATCTGATCTGCAGTTTGGTGCCGTTTCACTTATTTGCTCCTGCTCAGATGCGCAGGACCAGTTCCTGGCCTAAAGATGGTAAAAGACACCAACTGCGCATGTCCAGCTGCTTCCCAGCTGGTGCATGCACAGTAGGCCTGTGGCCTGCCTGGACCTGGAATTTCTGACCTCCGAGGTAAGTATTTGAGTTTCGTAACAGACCGAAGACTGATCTGATGAAGAAATAACACAGATGAGTGCTAATGAACAATGAGGAGGAAGACTGAGTTAAAAACAACTGCATCACGGACAGAGACCTGCATCATGACATGCTTGTCACAGAGGTGGTCACCTCCACCCTTAGCAATACACACACATCCCATCCCCCAACCACATTCTCTCGACTCCATTGCTGAGATAGGGTCCCTCGGATACTCATCACCCCCAGCACTAACTCCAGCCCCTCCTCTCCCAACCAATCTGACCCCTGTTGACTGGTCATATCCAGGATGTCCTCCTCCATCTTCATCAGCACTGCCAAGTTTGGTACTCCCCCACCTAACTTTGACCTTTCATGAGCATTGAGGATCCTCTTCTGCAAAAGCAATGGGAGATTGATGAGTTCCATATCTGAATGTATCAACCCCGCGAGTCGGTACCCACTGTCTCTGGTCCTTCTGTATTGTAAATCATGGCATTGCTTTCCTTGTACATAACCTTTCCAGCCTTCACGCCCCAGCCCCAGCCCCAGAGAGCGATGCAGGATGACTAGACTCCTTCAGGTGGCATTGTGGGTGGGTGAGAGAATCAGTTATCCACACCCCTGACAGGCACCTCCCACGTACACCACATGCATACCCTCCTATAGGTGTGTGGGCACATTGAGAGTTAGGATCCTCACTCACCCTTGCAGAACATGTAAAGCCTTTCACCCTTTTTCTGCACTGTAGCCAAGACCTAAGGACAACCCCACGGCTACTGACCTCCTCTGTCACCGCCATCTAGACTTTCTTTTATTGATGGGAATGCTACCTCATGCCATCCCATGGAGGAAAACCTCCTGCCATTCGGTGACAGCCTGGAGGAGGGCATGCAAGGAGTCATCATTAAACCATCCGTGCCTGTGCCTCTGCTATTGCTGATAATTGGATGGTTTGATAGCCTTTCTTCAAACCCATGCGGTGTGTGAAGATTGATCCCCAGTGACCAGTAGTTTTGAATGCTTCAGGAATTGGGGTTGGCAGGATAGCAATAGCCCTTCTGGCTGCAACTAACCTTCAATGAGTGCTGTTGGAATGCACTCTGCCCTTCTCCTCCAGGCCCTCCCTTATGCTCATGCTCACTACTGGCATTCCTTTAACCACCCACTAGCAGCTACCTCTGTCTGTGTGCCTGGCCCTTCCATCCAGCCCACCCTGTGCCTTTCACTTAGTGGGAGTCCCCCGGTCGGCTGTTAATTGGCCGGCTGGTGTGTGATTGCTGCGGGACCATGGGACAGGGTGAGAGCAGGTGAGCTGTCCGCTTTTGCCTCCACCCACCTCACCTGCTTGTGCAACTTAAAATCCAGCCACACTTGTTTCACTTTTTTCCTAACTACTTTAATTTCAGAATTGCCCTTTATGACAAAATGATGTCATACTCAGTGGGTTAATCATAAACAATTAATTTTTATGTTTACAGCCTTTGTGCTGACTTTATTGAACTCGTTTTTGAACATTGGACTTTGGGCTTCCAAAACTTCCAACTGTCACTCCTACTCCACCCAGCCTATCTAAGATAAACATAGGCTTAACTGTTGGGATCCTCTTGTGCCTTACCGCCATAATATTGCATCCTTCACAGGTACTACTCACGCCTCAGACACAGCTCACTACTCTTTAACCTCATGAGGCATCACACAGAGACAAACACATCTGTCAATACATACATCCATAATCAACACTCTCACTTCAAGAACACAATAACAGGCGGTAGTAGGAACTGGCTGCAGGAGGGTGATGTCATAAGATCACCCCCTGAGGAGAGAGTGCAGAGATAAACAGGAGGAGAATGGCAGATGTGTTGGTCACAGGCAGAGCAGGGAACATATTGCCCAGAGGTAGGTGGCCAGTCCAGCTTACTAAAAGATGCACAACTATTCTTGGTCTTCAATTTCCCAAGCCAATTCTCACTTCCAAATTCTGTATGGTCTCACCACACACATGCTCCTCTCACACACCACACTAAGTCTTCTAACTTTATCATTGCACATTCCCTAAAACAAGATCCATAGTTCCTGAAGGTGCTGACTCTCACTGCGGTACAGTTCCTAAGGGCGCTGCCTCTAATTGCATTGCAGTTCCTGAAGGTGCTGATTCTTTCTGAGATGCAGTTCCCGAAGGTGCTTTCTCTCTCTTGAGGTACAGTTCCTGAAGATGCTGACTCTCAGTGAGATTCAGTTGTTGAAGGTGCTGACTCTCACTGGGGGTACGGTTCCTGAAAGTGGTGACTCTCACTGGAATACAGTTCCTGCAGTGCTGACTGTCAATAAGATACAATTCCTGAAGGTGCTGACTCTCAGTGAGATTCAGTTCTTGAAGGTACTGACTCTCACTGGATACAGTGAGGTCTGACAAAGGTCAGGTAACTGCATACACACCTCTTTATTCCTACACTCAAATTCCTTTTGCAGTCAACGCTAACGCCTATTGCCTTCTTACTTGCAGCCTTCATCTGCATGTTAGCTCAAAATGACGAATCGTTAAGGAAGGCCTTTAACGATTGGACGTGCCCACCACAGCTTTCTTCAGGCATGTCTGGAAGATTCTGGTTTTCTATTGTTAAGAAGACAGTGTAGAGCTTCACTCTGTCAGCCCCGAAACTGCATCTACAGTGTTTCTTGCCACTCACATAACAGATTTAACTCCCTTTGAGTACTTGTGTCACCCTCTCACATCAGGGCAACAGCATCAGGAACTTCAATGACCCCGCTGAACACGTTTTCAGAAATTATAACATGGCGAGCTGCAAGAATGACTTGCATGATGTGTGCCCAGGCAGAACACTCACAAATAATGGCCAGCGCTTAATCTTGCACATGTGGGATTATTGAATAATCACTATAGTGATAATGTGAGAGAACTGAATCTATAGGAGTTCATTATCAGACTCTGACGGAGGCCTAAATTCCACACCCTTAAATGCCCATGACCATTGAAGCAACTAGCAGCAAGATGGAATTCAGGAAAATTGCAAACAGTACAAGTGAACATATACTTACAATGCCAAAACTGTATACAATGGTTGTACACTTGTGCCACGTGTGTGCCTTCAAAATGGTCAGTCCTGACATCCACAGCTGAAGTAGAGGTTGCCTGCTGACTTCTATGCCCTGTTGACTGTGATGACTTTGGTGGGTGTCCTCTGATGGCCCAAGGTCTAGAGAGCCCCAGCCTGCTAAGAGTCTCCTGCTCAGGTGCACCCTCCTTGGCCTGACCTGCTGGAGGCGATGGAGTCACTGGCAGAGGGAAGTTTGAGTGGCAGGGCACCCTTGGATTGTCTTTGGACCCATGACCAGAGCAGTAGAGTAAAGGTCCAAGTGCATAGCGAGCATCCACTGTGCGTTCTGCTGGACTTGGGTTTCCAAGGTGGCTGCCACCCTTTCCATGGAGGCAGTCAAGCGCTCACATGCTGGAGCCATGACAGCAGACGGAACGTGGATGGACTCCCCAGCCTTCAGTCCATGTGCTCTGCCAACTCTGCCTGATGTTCAACTGCCTGTCTCTGCATCTCCAGTAAGTCTCTTAGGGCGGAGCCCAGAGGCTCGTTATCTGCATGGGACTCTGCAGAGATGTAGTCTCCAGCATCCCTCAGAGTGTCAGAGACTTAGGCTGGCACTACCTCTGCTGGCTGTGAACCCGTGTCAGTGATGTGCTCGCCAGATTGTGAACCTGAGCCTATTCTAGAACTTGGACCCACTGAGGTGACTGTGTCTGCCTGGTGGAGGGTGCAGGTAAATGCTGTGATGGTGCATTGTCTGAGGCATCTTCCTGAGAGGAGGGGTTGGAGATGGAGCTGTAGCTGAAAACTTTTGTGGGCCTCCCACTTTTCTTGCTGGTACCTGGAATGGAGAATAAGATTTAGTGAATGCCTAAGCAGGATCCTTAAATAAACCAATATGTTATTCTGTGGGCGCAGTTGACAACTGCAGACTGGAGGCATCCTCACTGACTTCTTGGGGGAGTCCTATCTCATCTTTAGCACAGGCACGGTCCTGCTCCTTCCCGGCTATCTCGACGGCCTGCTCCTCATAAGGGTTGAGGAATCTAATGTCTGGAATGCCGCCTCTGGTCTTGGCCCAATCCCGCTTATTGTGGGTGTTTTTGTCCTGCTGAAAGACAGAGGGATTGATTGCCATTCTAATAGTTGGATGAGCAATTCGGGAGCATGCAGACCTTTGGCAGCTGCTGAGCCTTCCCCAGTAAGTTATTTAAGTAATTAACAAGCAGGATGCCCTACGACTGATAGAAGATTGAGAGCATGAAGTGGCTGGCACACATTCAGTGCACATGTCCCATCTGCTGACATCCCTGTGCACTCGCACACTTAAACTGCTTGATGCCCTTATGAGTGTCACTTTGCAGTGAGTAGATGGTGCAATTTACCCTTACAGCAGATAATGCATCTTCTTTCCGCACTACTGGACGTTTCTTTGGTGGGCTCCATGGGCACTAACTTCCTCTGTGACCTCCATCCAGGCCACCATGGTTTGACTGGAGGGCTTCCTGTTGCCATCCTGGACAGCCTGGAGGAGAATCTCCAGGGAGGCATCACTGAACTCTAGGGCCACACGTTGTCTTCTCTATGACATTTGTAGTGTAAAAGGTTAACAGATGGGACATGCTAATGTATGACGTAGATCGTGATGTACCACTGACATCAGTCAGTCCTGTGTTAGTCTCACTTGAGAGAGATTGGAACACCATGTCTAGGAGCAGCATGCCTTCTCTGTAAAATGTTTAGAAGTAGTACCAATAAGCAAGTGTTAAGCAGATACCAGAGTAAGCCTTCATTCTTCCTACTAACCAAATAATACACCTAAGTCCAATACAGAAGGACCATCTCAGAACAACATTCTGGTCTAGGCAGAATCCTGAATGATAGCCAGACTGATGTTTCTGGCCTGTAGTGAGTAAATGGCTGTATGGGTGTCCTTTTCTTCGACCCCACAATGTAATGGCGGGTACGGCGACTTCCTGCCTACCCCCACCGTGAGATTTGACAAGCTCCTTGCAGATACATAAATAATGAGCTGAACAGCACAAGATCGTGCACAGTCGGCCATTCCTCCTCACAGCAACAATTATTCCCACTTCCGGAGTCACCTCCAAAGTAGCAGAAATCACCTGTAAAATAGTAACAGTAAACTCTCAGAACAAGTACTGTGATTACAATAGTATAAAAGCTAAATACTGCAGGCACGGGAGATCTGAAACAAAAACGGAAAATGCTGGTAAAACTCAGCAGGCCTGGCAGCATCTGTGGAGAGAGAAACAGGGTTAACGTTTCGAGTTCTTCTTCAGAACTGAGAGAACAAGCCTTTCACACAATTAGGCAAGGAAACAGGTGTGAGGTCCCAGTAGTTATGGAAATTTTTGTCTGTTGCTTCTTTAGCTCTTTCAGTTGTCATTGTTCTCCTGCCTTGCTTTGCTGGTGAGTTCCAGGAAGCCTGGGAAATCCATGCAGCCACAGTTAACATTGAAAACCCTTTTTAAAGATGTTATTAATCACATATTAACACATATAAATTGGCAACCTGACTCTCCTGAAGGGATCTCTTGCATGCAACCTAATGCACCGCAGTTAAGTGTGGAGATGGCATCCTGACAAACTCAATTTCAGCACTTTTAAGCCCTTAGGCCCTCCCAAGCCCCCTTGCCCTTCAAGTTAAAACTCCCCCCAGTGTTTCAGGTGGATGCCCTTTCATCAGAACTGGATATAATGGGTTTTGATTAAGTACAAAGGCAGGGGGGGGAAAGGGGATGGAAGAAAAGGATGAAAAGGAAGGCCTATGGACGGAAATGTCCGGTCTCGTTGATGGCAGGCATCGTGGTAGGCGGGGCAGAAATCGGTTTCATGCTGGCGTGAAATCACAGCGGGATCATCCGATGATGCCCGCCATGGTGGAAGGCGAATCCTGCTGGAGGCCGATATGAACCCTATTTGCATGCTGGCAATAGAATGCAAAATAAGGCCCGACTGGAATCACACCCCCTCCCGCCACGCCTGATTTACCATTACACTGTCTGCAAAACATGCCGGTTCAGAACATGCCTGGACAAGCAAGGTGTGTAGAATTCGGGATTCACCTTTAGGGCCTTGCTCAGATCGCAGACACCTGAGGAGAAGAAGTTGCTGGAGCCCGACAGCTACCGGATCCTGGAGGAACACGTGCAGACAGGGATGCTGGGGTGTGAAGGAGCAGGTTGGGGAGGTCAGTGTTGATGAGGGTGGGATTCTCAGGAAGATAGGGAGCGTGCATGTTCACCTGGACATCCTGGAATAACAAGGGTCCAGGTTGATAGGTGACGTTGGGAAGGTCGAAGGTAATGCCAGAGGCCTAGCAGTTTCACTGGCTAACTGGAGCCTCTCTCTGTGCTAACCCTGCAAAAAATAATCAGGCTTTAAAAATCTGTGGTCTGGATTTCTATCTGGCTTTTCAGCTCACTTACATTACATGGATGCAGGGAGAGCAAGAAAATCTTAGTCATGATGCCCCAAACATCAAGAATGTGAGGGAAGCTCGATGGACCAACTGGACTTTTCCTGCCTGTCATTCTTGTATGTTATATGATCTTAGTGATGGATTTGGTGCATCTTTAGGACTGTTTTATTCTCGGTCTGCCCTTTATTGGATCTGTTTTAGGGCTGCAGAGATGGTATTTGCCAGCTCAAGTGGTAGAAGCAGGACCTCAGATCATGCTGTTTGTATTGGTCACAAAGGTAGGTAAGTCAGCAAAATCTAAATATACGCATGGACAAAAACTGTGGCTTATTTGTTTCCCATATCTTGGTCGGTGTATGGATCAATGTGTGGTATTGCCTGATATCAAGCCACGCAAACCCTGGAGACTCAAATTTGATCCTCCACTGAATTAACCAATGTCACCATTGGCTTCTGGTGCCTACAGAAAGAAATTGCTCGTGCCCGGACGCTGGATGAGGAGAGAATCAGTCTTGGTTGTGATGGCCCCCATTGGCATTGGCTCACAAAGACTACCTGGATGAGATACTCGTGAACTATTGCCCCCTGTGAAATTATAGCTCAGTGTGAGCTACTTTGAGAGGAAAATGACCAATGAGTGACAGGCTAAAGAAGATCTAGTACCCTATTATCAAAATACATCAGTAAATGAGAGCTATCAGTAAAAAAAGCTAACAAAACATGAGTCTGTGCTGCAATGGTGATACAATATTCAAATGGTTAATGAAACATGCATTTTCTTTGGTAAGTTGAAATCATGGTTTGAAGTTCATCTCACATTAACAGTGTTGTACTTTGTTTTAAGGTACAGTAAAAGCACAGCCAAGGAACCCTTTTTTCTCCTCCCCCAATTATTACATGACTGCCAATTCTGACAGACCTTCCTGGTGCTCTCCACAACCTATGTGGAATTCCAATAGCAATCGCTGCCTTTCCTTGCACATTGGCCTTGTTAACAGCCAGTCCGCAGCCAATCGGAGGGGCAGCTGATGTCGCAAGAGCTTGAAGCTATTTTTGCTTTGTTCGACTTCAACTTAGTCATTGATCAAATCAGAGAAAGAGAGAGGGTGCACCAGTGAATGGGAGTGAAAAGCTTCCAAAATACAGGAAAATGGAAGGAAAAAGAACTTCACCAGAATTTCAGGAAATGACGCTGGTCACGGGGAAGGTATGTTTATTTCGAGTTAAATAGTTTTTTCAATAAATAAACTCAATTTGGAATTTTCTTATCTGCTCTGTTCAAACATGGATGTCTAAAACAGGACAAAGTTCAGACAGAGATTCAAGCATAGAACCCATGATGGCTGATTGAAATCTGTGTAGACCTTACAGTAACTTGGGACACATTTCGTTTGCGAATTTAACTTTTTTAAAAAAGAGGCTTGTATTAATATACTGCATTTCAAAACCTCAGGATGTTTCAAAATATTTTACTGTCAATTAAGTACTTTTTGAAGTTTAAGCACTATTGTAATCATTATTGACAGCAGCCAATTTGTATACAGCAAGGTCCCACAAACAGCAATGTAATAATGATCAGATAATCTATTTTAGTCATGTTGGTTGAAGGGTGTATATTGGCCCGGAGAACAGGGGGAACTCCCCTGCTCTTCTTTTTATAAAGCTATGGAATCTTTTACATCCACCTGAGAGAGCAAATGGGACTTCAGTTTAATTCTCATCTGAAAGACGGTACTCCCTCAGTGCTGCACTGCAGTGTCAGCTTAGATTTATGTGTCTAAGTCTGGGAATTCAACTCATAACTTCTGACTCAGAGGTTAGAGTGCTATATCTGAGCCCAGGCTGGCACCTTTAACTTATTATGGTACTATTGTACGAATACAGAAAAATAATCTTTGCTTATTTTCTGTAAATATTGAAATGAGAGGCCTGCTGTTAATGCAGGCAGTGGTTAAAATGGCAGTCAGCTGCTACCAGTGCTTACTGACACATTTGTGCCCCCTTCCATTTTAGTCACTCTGTTTCTGGTCATGGGAAAGGTGTCTGCCACAGTTCAATGGGGGTCTCATTAATATTATAAGAGTCAGGGTCCGATGTTGTAATTCTGACCATGACATTATTTTAACACCAGTCCCACAAGTTGTAGCCAGAGAAGCCCCGAACCATAAATGTATAAGCAAAATATTGCGGATGCTGGAAATTTGAAACAAAAACAGAAAATGCTGGAAAAACTCAGCAGGTCTAACAGCATCTGTGGAGAGAAAAACAGAGTTAACGTTTCGAGTCCGTATGACTTCTTCAGATGAAGAAGTTTTTCTCTCCACAGATGCTGTTAGACTTGCTGAGCTTTTCTCGCATTTTCTGTTTTTGAACCATAAACATATATTGCTTTGAAGGCCAGATGGAGCAGGAGTGTTCCTTCAGGCCCTACAAGCAATCTTTGAACCTCTCTTATCCCTCTCCCCTCCTACTAACTATGAGCCAGGTCCACACAATCCTCCCACCTTAATGCCAGGGACCACGCCTTTGAGTCTCTGGTGACAGCCTCACCTGGGTGAAATCTTGCTCCCGCCACACACCAGTTGTGAATCCCACCCAGGTTGGGGGAGAGTGCAGCTTAAGTAAATGCCCTTTGACCTGGTACTGAGGCACAGGAGTTAGAATATCTGGTCTCACACCAGTGCTGTTATCAGCTCACCCCAAACTCTGACCATCAGCCATTGCCCACCCACCCACCCCCATACAACTCAGATAAGGGCATGAGAACAGTAAAGACTGGGAACAATAATATAGCCAGTGACAAGGAAGTTTGCAAGTCTGAAATTCTGACAATTGTTAAAAATAGATAATTTGCAATTCTTGAACCAACATCAGCTCAAAATTTAACAGGAGCACATAGTAGAGATTTGGACTTGGCGTTGTTTCAGATTGATGTTTTGATTACTTTTAATGCCCTGAATCCAAGGGGATTCTGGTTCTGCCTTGGCATGCCAGAAGCAGAATTCATGTTTCCACTCATTTGTAAAATGGTCAATCCAGAATGAATTATGATTTCAAGTTTTCAGACAAATCAGAACGAGACCACTGCTTGCTTTCCTCAGGCTGGTTTAATTCTCGGATTGTAAAACTGTGAAAATAAAGCTTTAGTCCTCTGTCAAAACAATCACTTCTTTGCTCTTCTGAATCTTCTCACCATCTATAACAATCCACTCCACCAACACCTGATAGAGGAAAGACATGTAATCACATCTCTCTGAAACATCTCAAAGTGCTTCACATTTATTCAATTTCAAGTGTAGTGTCTGTTATTTAGGTACAAGTGGTACCAATTTTGAGCGGAGGAAGATCCAACAAACAGCAATTAAATGTGCTTTTGGTAGTGTTGATTAAGAGAGGAATGTCACAGGATACCTGGACATCTTCTACTCCTCTTCAAAAAACGTCAATGGCGTTCCCGTATCTGGAGAAGCTTTCCTAGAAACATGAGTTACACTTCTGAAGATACTGAAAAAAAAACTTGACTGAGAGGTGATCCTCTCTCCTCTAATCTCCCTCTCTGCCATATCCAAAATTTTTATCTAATTCATTGTTCCTTTGAACTGACTTCGCCAACCTTCCTTCACCTTTAGCAGTTTGGGATAAAGTATATGAATAAGTTGAGACATGATGTAGTTAATGTAGCCTGCTTGCGAGGAACAGCTAACCTTGGACCTCTGGTTCCAGAGCTCTCCACCACTGGGATTTCCTCACCTCATGTTTAGATCTGTTGTGGATTAATTGATAATTCATAATTGATAATTAATCAACAACTCCATAAGATAAATCAACAACTCCATTATCATGTATCATGCAACTACCAGCGTGAATACATCAAAGTGATCTTGGTTTATTTCCTGAAATATACAAAGACCAGGATGATGGCAGGTGAATTAGATGGCCTTTGGTCTTTTTGCACCTAGCAATTCCTTTATTTCTATCTAACCTTGAGATGGTAAGCCTTGCCTTCCTCTGCACATTAATTTGCTTTACCAAGACTGCCTTTTACAATCACTAGGATACTGTCTGCCTCACCCGCTGTGTGTCCTCTCTCACTTTGAGGCTTCACTTCACTTCTCAAATCCTCTCTTTTCATTGCCCTCTCCCTCCCATGAGCTACTATTATGAGAATACTGCTGACCCTCCCAAACAGAGTCTTCCATCCTTAAAACCCCTGATATTGTTAAGTCGTACCTGTTCCCTGTACCCTAAAAGATCAATTTTGACATTCTGATCCTTGTATTTGACTCCCTCCATGCCCTACCCTAACTCTGTGATCCCCTGTTCCTGTGTGTCTCTGCATTGACCCTTCTCTCCTCAGACACCAGTTTACTCCTTGTCTGCTCTGTTTCAGGATCAGTGACTGTTCTTTCTAGCACTGGAACCCTATCTCAAAATCCCTCCATCATGCCACCTTCTTTGCTTAAACCTTTTTCTTTGATCATGCATTAGCCCTCCCCAATCCCATTCACTTCTTCCCTTTTACTCAAATGCCCCCTGTCAAAACTTTCTCTTGTGAGGAGCACTGTAGAAACATAATTTTTTGGTAACCTCTTTTGTTTTTTTTGCTTAGCTGTAGCTCAATGGGCAGCAGCCTAGCCACTGAGTTAGAAGATCATGGGTTCAAGTATCTCCCCAGAGACTTGAGCACAAAATCTGGGCACACAGCCCAGTGAGGGAGTGCAAAAAGATTTACAAGAATGGTTTCAGGGATGAGGGGCTTCAGTTATGTAGGTAGATTGGAGAAGCTAGGGCTGTTCTCCTTCGAGAATGTTGAGAGGAGATTTACTAGAGATGTTCAAAATCATTAGGGGTTCTGGACAGAGTAGATAGAGAGAACCTGTTCCCATTGGTGGAAGAGGCAAGAACCAGAGGACACTGGTTTAAAAGGATTGGCAAAAGGACCAATGATGAGGAAATTTATTTTCACACAGCAAGTAGTTAGGACCTGGAATGTACTGCCTGAGAGTGTGGCATTGGCAGATTCAATTGTGGCTTTCAAAAGGGAATTAAATCATTATCTGAAGAGGAAAATAATTTGCAGGGCTATGGGCAAGGATGGGGGAGTGGGACTAGCTGAGTTGTTTTTGTAGAGAGCTGCATGGACTTGGGTGGTGGAATGGTCTCCTTCTGTAACCATTTTATGATTCTCTAAGACATTAAACCAAGACTCTGCCCTCCTTAGCTGGATGTAAAAGGTTCCATGGGACTATTTCAAAGAAGAGCAGGGAAATTTTCCCCAGTGTCCTGGCTAAGGCCATTGGTTCAGTTTTATACCAGATAGTCCCTGTCTGGTACTGGACGCCTTTATGTCTTGTATTTTTACGTTTTAGACATCTCTAAGAACCACAATTGTTTATCTTCATTTGAGTGTGTGACTTCCCTTATAACCAATGAGCTGGGTGCAAATGACTGCCACAATGACTGTGAATCCCTGGCCCAGCACCTCGGCTATGCCTCTCACCCCCCTGGCCTCTGGCCTCAGCCTCGGCCCCTGTGCTGTCCCTGCTGCCACTGCCATTCCACTCCAAACTCAAGAGAGGCTTTGTCCCAAACTCTGACCCTGGTACGGGCCCCAGCCTCCACTTATGTCACAGGGATGGAGTAGAGAGTCGACCTCTTGATCTTAAAGGGTCCGCGCCCTGGGAAAAAGATAGTGTGGGAGTTGTCAGGGAGTGTCCTGTATTCTGGAGGTCTGCTCGTGGCCACCCTAGTCTTGGCCAATGATTATCCCTCAATTATCGCCGAAAAACTGATCTGGCCATAATCACTTGCTGTTTGTGGAACTTTGCTGTACACAGATTGGCTTCAAAAGTATTTCATTGGCTGTGATGTGCTTTGTGATGATCTGAGGAGGTGAAAGGCACTGTATAAATGCAAATTCTTTCTTTTAGTTCCAAATACTCCATTCTCACACTGTTCCTTCTCCATGATTTCTCCTGGTGTAGCAATCAAGGCTTATCACATTGATACTGTTTGCCTTTCTTAGTCTTCATTTTCAAACCCCAAGCTTGTTATTTTGGTTGTGACTCAATCAGAATGCTATTCGGTAGCTGGGAGCAATGTATATCAGTGTATTGCCTTGACACACTAAACAAGCAAATTCTATAATTCAGTATTGAAATTACAGCACAGCAGTTATAAATTGAAAGATAAACTGGCTTTCAGGTACCATTTGAATATAAATTTTGTAGTTAAGACTTTTTAACTTGTAGATTTTTAAAATTGTTATATAATTCTGCATTGAGATTTATTAGTATCTGTAACTTTACATTTAGCTAAAATGATTCAGTTTGTGGCTGGAGTGATAATGGTGAAAAGCATAATTTACGAGCATGTACAAATTATATTAAAATAAACTTCTATGTAATGTGCCATCAACGCTTACTACAACAAACTTACTGTCATACTTCTCTGTAAGGTTTAGCCAAATTTATTCTAATGATCCACAAATTTATTCAAATCTATGCGGGATGTTTCAACGTTCCTCTTACTTTAACAAATAATTGACTTGTAGCTCTGACCTTCTCATCCATGACTCCCACATTATTTTAATTTGCTATCATTTATTTATAATATGGAACATATCATTCAGTGCAATAATATTTCTATCACAAAAAGAGCCACAATAAGACAATCTGTCTAAGTTATGTTGGCCATGATTTTTGTGTCAGTGGCAAAGCAAGAGAGCTCGTTGCTGACCTCAAAGAAAGCTTCTCAGAAAAACTTTGTGCTCACTGTGGTGAGAATTTCCCCTTTCCCCACGGCAGATTAAATCTGGCAACAAATCAAAGGGATGTCTTGGCATGCAGTAAGTAGGCAAGGCAACCAATCACAGTGAAGTGTTCACACACAAGATACCAGAAAATTAAATGCACTTAAAATCCTTCACTTTTAATTTGATATTAAGTAAATGTATGACTGTATCAAGATAGAAGCTAAAATAAAGATAATCGGCTTTTTTAAAAGAAGTATATGATATTTTTATCATTATGGAGAAATTTGACATTCCACAAATATAAAATAAGCTTCTCAGGGTGTTTAGCAATAATTTTGAAGTTAGTACACAATTAAAACCCAATTACATCTCATTCAAAAGCTATAATACAGCAAGATGAGCAGTGTAAGAGCAGGATTCTCATCAATTCATGATTACAAGGTGGAATTCAGTCTGTGGAAACCTCTACAATGCATCCTATGGAGGAACATAGACTCACTGATCCTCACCCCTTTTTTATCCCCTTTTATCAAGATTCATTTTTATTTTAAAATTTTTATTTTTTTCCACTTATTCTTCTTCTTATTTTTTATTTATTTTCATTTTTATTCATTGTTTTATCCCGACCTTTTAGCCTATTTTCGATCTCCCCCCACCCCACCCCCACTAGGGCCATCTGTCACTTGTTCATGTTGGTCTTTCCAGAGCGCTTACTCTTGTCCGGCTATTATCACATTCTGCTTTCTCTCCTTTAAGTCGCCATCAGCAACTTCTTTAGCCAGTACCACCACCATTAACACCCCTTTGACCTTTTGTTTATGACATCTTTGGCAATCTCTCCTTTGCCTCCACCTATCGCTGGCCTTCTATCCAGCTTCACCTGCTCCATTCCCCTTAAACAGCATAAATTTCACCACAGATTTACTTCTCCTTAGCTCTGAAGAAGAGTCTTATGGACTCGAAACATTAACTCTGTCTTTCTCTCCACAGATGCTGTCAGACCTGCTGAGTTTTTCCAGCATTTTTTGTTTTTGTTTCAGATTTCCAGCATCCGCAGTATTTTGCCTTTAGCTCTGAACAAGCTCAAGTATACAGAGTTTGGAAGATGTGAGTGTGACCAGAGAGCATTTGAATAATTGTGTCTGGAATTATCAAAAGAATGGATGTGGGTTTAAGCAACAGACAGGCTGAGGAAGGGGTAGAGATGGGCAATTTTACAGAGGTGGAAATAAGTAGTCTTGGTGATGGAGAGGATATGAAGTTGGGATCTCAGCTCAGGGTCAAGGAAGACACCAAGATTGTAAACGGTCAGGATGTTCTGGATCCACAATCTTGCAGTCTCTAACTGTTGCCTGGAGGATTTGTGATCCAAATTTGCACACCATAATAGGGAGGAGATCTGTTAAAGATATATGTATATTGACCCTGAGATTAGCTGCATAACTGCATTGAAGACAATAACATTGAGTCCAAAGTATTTTGCTTGCATTTGCACCGAAAGGGCAGCTTGACTTCTGAATAAAATGGAGAAATCCCTGAATCATTCGGAGGTAGGTAGTCACAAACTAAGGACTGGGACAAGACAGGTGACAGTAATCTGTCAAAGTCTTGAACAAGGATTTAACAGATGGGATTATTAATACAGCCTGATTCTTTACTAAGCCTTGAACCCATTTATAAAGAGCAGACTGTAAATTGTATTACACATAGAACACAGAGGAACCCTTCCCCAAGTGAGATAAATGAGACCAATAATTATTTCTCATAATATCTGGAAATTAAAAAGCTGGTATCAGTAAAAATGACTGTTACACTGCCAAACTGTCTACACTTTAGGGATAGAAACCTGTTGTGCTTATCCGATCTGGCTGATATGTGACTAAAGGTGGAATCTTGTTGAGGGGCGTCTTGACTGCTGGCTGGAAAGCCAATGAGAGACCCGTGCTGCCTCCTTTTAGGAAGGTCCGCTAAACATGCCAATCAGGCAGTGGCAAGGCCAATGACGGACCTTCCTCTGGAATCAAGACCTTGGGGGCTGGCAGCGCTTTTGCTCAGCAGCACCGCTGAGGAGGCAGTGGCTGCTACCAGAAGGACAGGAACTGGAGTCCCAGGATCACAGAGCAACACAGGCCATAGATAAGCATTATGGTGGGGGAGTATTTCTTGGGGTGCGGTGAAGGTCCCAGGGAGAGGGATGTAGGGGGTCAGCAGCAATGGAGGGGGTGGCTCTCTGGGTTCCCCCATCCTAGTGCCTTTGATTGAGCGATCCCCCAGGAGGTGACAAGTTGGCTGCACGGTTTTGGTTGCATGGTTTAATCTGCCATGTATGCCGCAAGTTGACAGGCACGCCTGCAGCTGGGTTAGTACCAGCGGTGGTGGGATGAGGCCTTCAAGTGGTCATTAGTTGATCGACCATGGGCCTCCCACCCAGAACTTAATTCTGGCAGAGGCAGGAAGGTGGCAGGCAGTTCAGGTACGTCACCATCCCTCCTAATTACTTGCCCTTCCCAACTCCAAACCCACCACCACCAAGAGCAGAAGATTCCTCCCTATATATAAATGCGATTACTCTTGACCTCCCTTGGAGTTGGGCACAGATTCTGAGGGGCAATTAGCAATGGGTACTAAAGGGCAACTAGCAATGGGTACTAGCCTTTCCAGCAATACGCACATCCCGAGAATGAATAAAAGGAAACTTTTTGCTTTTCTGTTTACTGCTGTGATTAAGAAAATGACTGAAGCTTCATGGTATAAGGTTGGTCACCAGTGCTGTCAATCAGAGACCAACTGGAATCTGATAGGACGAAGGCAGGAGCAGGGGATCATAAAGTTGGAAAATGAGAAGCTGATATAGCTGATTTTAATTTAGCACTGCTGAGGGGCAATTATTTGAGGATAGAATCGATATTCATCCTTAATGTTATTGAATCAAGTGTTTGTATAGAGTCTGTACTGAAGACAAGAAGCCCTCTAATGTCACAGAGAACTCCCATGCATAAAGAAATGCTTTGACTTGATATATGCTCTCCAGTAATTTCCACTATGTTGTATATAGTGATATGATAAATAAATGGAAAAGACCTACTTTTGCTTCATTACAGACTGAGGTGATGTTCACTTTCTTAAACTTTGCTCTTTATTGCCCTTGATGATTCAATGGGTGACTGGTGTGATGCTGAGTCATATGGACCCAGGTTTACTCCCTGGCAGGGCAAGGCTACAAAGACAATGGATGGAATTTTCCGGTCCTGCCATCGACGGGTTTTGTGGCGGGCGGGAGCAGAAAATTCAGAGAGGCCAAAAATCAGATTTTCACTGGCAGGAAATCAGTTCGGAATTTTCCCCTCACCAGTTTCATGGTGAGCTGATGGTGAGTCGGATTTCCTGCTGACCTATGCCGGGAATGCCATTTGCATGCATTGCCATGTCATGAATGCTCATTAAAAATGCTACAAGCTGAAACTACCTTCAGCCTCCCAATCTTGTTCCACATCAGTGGAAAATTAGACCAGTCTAAATCACATTTGGAAATGAGTGGCATGTCCACCCTTGCTTCACTTGTGACTTCAAGGTGAGTGCAACATCCAAAGCCCACCTGCAACAGTGCTGCTCCAGTTTCTCAGCAATGGCAGTGTAACGCCACACTGGTAGAGGTGTAGGGCTGATCTGCTTATGGTAGGTGCCTCCATACTCTGGGAGGACAGTGTGTGCAGCAACTCTCAGGAAAGATTGCACTCAAACAGAGACCAGCATTGTGACAGGGTGGGGAGGAGGGGGGAAGGAGACATTGAAGTCAATGGGGTATGGTGGGATTGGAAGGAGAGAAGGATGACGGAGACACGGGGATCAATGTGGTAATGTGGCATTGGAAGGGGGAAGGATGACAGAGGCATGGGGGTCAATGGGGTATGGTGGGGTTAGGAGTGGGGGGACAATGGCAAGCAGAGGGGAGACCAAGGGTGGGGAAGCTGGAGCCCGACTGTTATGACCCAGCAATTGGTAAAGCTGAGTTATTTAAAAATCCCAAAGGGAAACTTTAAATAACTGTCATAACCTATAGTTTTAGGTGGTATGTTTGAGATGCAACTCTAAATTCAGGAATCAGACTACCAGTTCTCGAGAGGTTTTATATTAAGCTAAATGAAACATTTTATTAATTTACACAAGTTAAATATATACACATGGCTACAAATTACTACTATCATAACTTTTAACAAACTCCCAAACTAATCTCCATTAAGGCAACAGCAACTCATAGACTTAACCAGACACGAGGCAAAGCATTTTCACCTTATGAATTCAAAATGAGGTTCCTTTCACTTTGGTTCCTGTGGAGACAGTTGTAGACTTACAGCTTCTTTGATCTTACATTGCCCCTGCCACGCACACACAAAACTGCTATCCTTATACCTAGCACATTGTATCACCAGCCTCTTCTAACAATAAAACCCCTTTTACAGTACAACATTATTAATAATACAAACATATTGCCCGGTTCCAGCTAGCTAGGTGCCAGATTTCACCCCACTTCTTGAATGTTCTATTCAAAAAATGCAAATGCACTCTACCTCTCTTACATCTCAAAACTAACACACAACAAAGCACCCAGACTAGCTGGCTTTAATCCAATTAAGACACACCCACAGACTAAACCTCTTTTAAAAGAAAAATATTTTCCAATTATAGATACATTGATAGCTTCATGACACTGACATGGAAGACTAGAACAAAAACACAGAAGGAGGTGGATGGGAATCGAACTGTATGAATGAGAGGGGACACACGCAGACCCCGGAATACAAGGGTGGGTGGGGTGTGGGGGGGGGGTGGGGTTGTGTTAGTGTGGCACAAGAGGGATTGGTTCCACAGAGACTCATGAGGGTGGGGGGAAGGGAGACTGTTGCGATCAGTCATGAGGGAATGGGAGTGCTCATTAAAAGACAATCATAGTCCCTGGTCTGGGCCAAGAGGTCAGAGTGAGAGATTAAAGACAGCCCTTGGGCTTTGTGTACCTCATAGTTAGGGTGGGAGATTAATGGTGGTCCTAGGGCTTTGTGGGCTACAGGACTATGCATGGCACAGGTTTTTTTTTTTTTCTTTTTTTATGCAAAAATATACTTTATTCATAAAATATCTCCAATCACATTCCAAACCATTTCAAAAACACCATTACAAGGGTACAATCCAGGTTAAACTTTTACAAAATGTATCACCAGGTGCATCAGTACAAACAATATTACAATCATTCACAGCCTTTCATTTTGAGCTGTACGGCCCGAGGGGATTTAAACAGTTCCCAGTCCCTCGGTGCGCTGTGGCAGAAAGGTCTTAGACAGCGACCCTTCCCCATTGCGCCTTTGCGGCAGCTGCCCCAAGCTTTAGTGCGTCCCTCAGCACATAGTCCTGGACTTTGGATTGTGCCAGTCCGCAACAATCGGTCGGGGACAACTCTTTGTGCTGGAAGACCAACAAGTTTCAGGCAGACCAAAGCGCGTCTTTCACCGAGTTGATGATCCTCCAGCTGCAGTTGATGTTTGTCTCGGTGTGTGTCCCTGGGAACAGCCCGTAGAGCACAGAGTCCTGTGTCACAGAACTGCTCGGGATGAACCTCGACAGCAACCACTGCATCTCTCTCCAGACTCTCTTTGCAAAGGCACAATCCACAAGGAGGTGAACAACGGTCTCTTCCCCACCACAGCCACCTCGAGGGCACCGTGCAGAGGGGGTGAGACTCCTGGCGTGTAGGAAGGATCTGACGGGGAGGGCCTTTCTCACCACCAGCCAAGCCACGTATTGGTGCTTGTTGGAAAGTTCTGGCGATGAGGCATTCTGCCAAATGACTTTGACAGTCTGCTCGGGGAACCATCCCACAGGGTCCACCCTCTCCTTTTCCCTCAGGGCCTCTAGGACGTTACGTGCTGACCACTGCCTGATGGACTTGTGGTCAAAGGTGTTTTTCTGCATAAATTTTTCCACCAGGGACAGGTGGTACGGCACGGTCCAACTACTTGGAGCGTTCCGCGGCAGCGTGGCCAGACCCATTCTTCGCAACACCGGGGACAGGTAGAACCTCAGCACGTAGTGACACTTCGTGTTTGCGTACTGAGGGTCTACGCACCGCTTGATGCAGCCACACACAAAGGTGGCCATCAGTATGAGGGCGATGTTGGGCACGTTTTTCCCCCCTTTATCTAGAGGCTTGTACATCGCGTCCCTGCGGACACGATCCATTTTCGACCTCCAGATAAAGCGGAAGATGGCTCGAGTGATCGCCATCGCACAGGAGTCTGGAATGGGCCAGACCTGCGCCACGTACAGCAACAGCGAGAGTGCCTCACACCTGATGACCAGGTTCTTACCCGCAATGGAGAGGGAGCGTCGCTCCCACATGCCCAGTTTCCTTTTCACTATAGCTACTCGCTCCTTCCAGTTTCTAACGCATGCCCTGGTCCCTCCGAACCATATCCCCAGCACCTTCAGGCTGTCAGCCCTGACAGTGAAGGGGACAAAGGATCGGTCAGCCCAGTTCCCAAAGAACATGGCCTCGCTCTTCCCACGATTTACCTTGGCTCCCGAGGCCAGTTCGAACTGGTCGCAGATGTGGATCAGACTGCGCACCGACAGCGGATCCGAGCAGAAGACGGCGACGTCGTCCATGTACAGGGAGGCTTTTACCTGAGTGCCTCCACTGCCTGGGATCGTCACTCCTCTTATGCCCGGATCCTTCCTGATGGACTCGGCAAAGGGCTCTATGCAACACACGAAAAGAACAGGCGAGAGAGGACAGCCCTGCCTGACTCCAGATTTAATCAGAAAGCTATCTGTTTCCCACCCATTGATTGAGACTGCGCTACTGATGTTAGTGTAGAGCAGTTGGATACAATTTCGAATTCCCTCCCCAAACCCCATTTTGGAGAGCACATCCACCATGTAGGTGTGCGATATTCTGTCAAAGGCCTTCTCCTGATCCAAGCTGATGAGGCAGGTATCCACACCCCTGTCCTGTACATAGGCAATCGTATCCCTGAGCAGCGCGAGGCTGTCAGAGATCTTCCTGCTTGGCACAGAGCAGGTCTGGTCAGGGTGAATCACCAATTCCAGAGCGGATTTGACCTGATTGGCGATGACCTTGGACAGAATCTTATAGTCCACATTCAACAGTGAAATGGGTCGCCAATTTCTAATTTCCTCCCTTTCCCCCTTGTGCTTGTAGATGAGGGTGATGATGCCTTTCCTCATGGATTCTGACATACTACCAGCCAGGAGCATACTCTCGTACACTCCTAGCAGGTCTGGGCCGATCAAGTCCCACAGAGCCGAATACAACTCCGCCGGCAAGCCGTCGCTTCCGGGAGTTTTACTCTTCTCGAAGGACTCAAGGGCCTTAGTCAGTTCGTCAGGAGTTAGCGGTTTGTCCAGGCTCTCCCGCGTACTGTCGTCTAAGACCTCCGTGATAGAGGACAGGAAGGACTGGGAGGCTGTGCTGTCCGTGGGCTTCACGTCATACAATCTGGCATAAAATGATTTGCTGATCCTCAAAATGTCGGACCGTGATGACTTTACTGAGCCGTCTTCTTCCTTCAGGCTGCTGATCACAGAGTTCTCTCTGTGTACCTTTTGGAAGAAGAAACGTGAGCACGTCTCATCCTGCTCCACGGAGCGGACTCTGGAACGGAAGATGATCTTGGAGGCCTCCGAGGCAAAGTGCGAGGCTTGCTGGCTCTTCACCTCTTGGAGCTCCTCCTTGACATCGACCCCCATCGACTGCAGCCGGAGCAGATTCTGCATGTTTTTCTGGAGTCGGGACATTTCCCTCTGTTCCTTTCTAGCTTTCTGGGTGCCTTTGAGGATGAAAAACCTCTTGATGTTTCCCTTGATCGCTTCCCACCAGTGTGTCAGGGACTCAAAGAGGGGTTTCACGGTTCTCCAACCTTTGTAATCCCTCTTGAGCTCCTCAATGTTCTCTGGGGTCAGCAGTTGCACATTTAGCTTCCATGCCCCCCTGCCCACCCTCAGGTCCTTCTCCAAGTGGCAGTCCGCCAGTAGGAGGCAGTGGTCAGAGAAGAACACCGGCTTGACGTCGGTGGATCTGACTGTGAATGCACGGGACACAAACAGGAAGTCTATCCTGGAACGAATGGACCCGTCTGGCTGCAACCAGGTGTATCTACGCTGCGCTCCGTCTGCAGGGTTGCTGAAGACGTCGTGCAGCTTGGCATCCTTAACTGTTTCCATCAGGGATCTGGACGTAGCGTCCAATCTGCTGTTGGCCCTGCTGGATCGTCCAGCCGCATCGATGATGCAGTTGAAGTCACCGCCCAGAATGACCGGCCTGGAGGTCACCAGCAGCAGTGGGAGCTGCTGAAAAACCTCCAGCCGCTCAGCCCCTTGTGCCGGGCCATACACGTTAATTAACCGGAGTGGAGCGTTCTTGTACATTACGTCTGCTACGAGGAGTCGCCCGCCCACCATCTCCTTAACCTCGGAGACGGTGAAGTTGCCTCCCCGCAGCAGAATACCCAGGCCGGAGGAACGAGAGTCGTTTCCGCCCGACCAGATCGATGGCCCGTGGGACCACCATCGTGACCATTGCCTGTAGGAGCTGAGGTGCGGTATCGCACACTCCTGCAGAAACAACAGGTCAGCTTTGACCTTGGCTAGGTAGTCCAAGGTCGCAACACATCGCGTAGTAGATTTAATGCTACGCACATTTATGGATACAATCTTTAAACCCATTTTAAAGCATTTATTCTCCTACCAAACCCACTGTCTCTGAGAGTCCCAGACCTTTAGTCTGCTCCTTCATACCCGTAGTGAGCTCAAATTCCTTCACTTTGGATGGGCTGAGGTAGATCTCCTTGGCAGTGTTCTGCTCAGGTGGCATCTGGAGGTTCACGTAGAGAGCGGGTTTTGAGATGACCTTTGCTGGAGAAGCTTCTCCAAAACTCACCCCCTCTGGGCTGTTGTTGTTCCCGGCTTCCTGGAGCTGGGGTGCGATGATTGCCTCACTGCTCCCAGATTCCAGGGGCTGTGGTGCACTGGCCTCCTCAGGTTGCAGGCAAAGTTGGGGTGCGCTGGTCTCCTTGTTGTCTCCAATTTTCTGGAGCTCGGGTGTCTCGTCCTCCAACGCCCTGGAGCTTTGCCGCCTCTTCTGTTGGTGCCGCCCTGGCACCTCATCATCCGAAGAGCTGCTGCCCTTGTCATCCGTGTCGGATGGGAGACGCCTCTTGCCGCTTCTCTGGGAAACGCCTTTGCTTCTTCTTCGCTCCCTCTTACTTTTCTTCTTCTTCACCGTCCGCCACTCCCCCTGCTGCTTTTCCACTGCTGCCTCCTCCTCCATTGATTCGCTGTCCTGAGGACTGGGAGGTTCAGGGGGTAGTGCTGTTGATTGGCTCTCTGTTGCCTCAATCTCTTTCTCCACCTTGTCTCTCTCTGTGTCCTCCTTTGTCCCATTGAGCTCCCTGGGGGCCTTGGTGGTTGGAGTGACACAGAACATTTCTTCTGCTTCCCCCTGGTCGGCTTTGGCTGCCTGTGCGTAAGTACGGCAGCGTTTGGGGCAGGTCCTGTAGAGGTGACTTGCCTCGCCACACAGGTTGCAGCACTTGGCCTGTTTGCAGTCTTTTGTCTGGTGCCCTTCCTGTTTGCAGCTCTTGCAGAGGGAGGCGCTGCAGTTGGCCGCCACATGACCAGCCTTGCCGCATGAGCGACAATGCTTGGGTTGCCCAGCGTAGACCAGGTAGCCACGGTTTCCCCCGATAGCGAAACTGGAAGGAGGGTGGAAAATGGCTCCCTTACCGTCGGTCTTTAGCGTGACCTTAAACAGGCGTTTGCCTGTCCAGATCCCCAAGTCGTCTCGAATCTCGGTGCCGCTCCCCACCTTATCGAAGTACCTGGTGAGGAAGGTGACCACGTCGGCGACAGGGACGAAGGGGTTGTACACATGCACCATCACCACACGTTCCCGTTGCAACGGCAGAGAAAAGTGCGGCTCCGCCGTCAGGATCTTCATCTCCGGCAGGTCTCTCTTCTCCTCGAACACCCTCAGGAGCCGGACGCAGTCTGCCACCCGCTTGAACGTCACGTCAAAATAACCACCTTTGCGGGAGTCGTGCAGGGTGAAGATCTCCGGAGCTTGGAAGCCGCACGTCTTCAACAGGATCCTCCTGGTGAAGAAGCCCCGATCCATAGGTGATCCTCCTTCGCTGTGGTTCACCGTGACTCGGACGGTGATAGGTAACCCACGGTATGGATTTGGATTGCGATTGGTTATAGCCCTTCCATCCCGACCTTGCCTTGGTAAGACCATGGTGTCGCCCCTGCAACACTTGATCTTAGCCAAAGGGCCGAGAAGCGATGCATGGCACAGGTTTTTTTTTTTTTTTTGTAAAAATATACTTTATTCATAAAAAATCTTCAATCACATTCAAAACCATTTCAAAAACAACATTACAAGGGTACAATCCAGGTTAAACTTTTACAAAATGTATCACCAGGTGCATCAGTACAAACAATATTACAATCATTTACAGCCTTTCATTTTGATCTGTACAGCCCGAGGGGCTCTAAACAGTTCCCAGTCTCTCGGTGCGCTGTGGTAGAAAGGTCTTAGACAGCGACCCTTCCCCATTGCGCCTTGGCGGCAGCTGCCCCAAGCTTTAGTGCGTCCCTCAGCACGTAGTCCTGGACTTTGGATTGTGCCAGTCCGCAACAATCGGTCGGGGACAACTCTTTGTGCTGGAAGACCAACAAGTTTCGGGCAGACCAAAGCGCCTCTTTCACCGAGTTGATGATCCTCCAGCTGCAGTCGATGTTTGTCTCGGTGTGTGTCCCTGGGAACAGCCCGTAGAGCACAGAGTCCTGTGTCACAGAACTGCTCGGGATGAACCTCGACAGCAACCACTGCATCTCTCTCCAGACTTTCTTTGCAAAGGCACAATCCACAAGGAGGTGAACAACGGTCTCTTCCCCACCACAGCCACCTCGAGGGCAACGTGCAGAGGGGGTGAGACTCCTGGCGTGTAGGAAGGATCTGACGGGGAGGGCCTTTCTCACCACCAGCCAAGCTACGTCTTGGGGAGTAAATCTGGTAACTCAGCCGCATCATACTGACTCTCGCTTGACGCCATTTTCTAAGCTACGTCTTGGGGTGCCCCACTCCAGGGAGGGGCAAGGCCTGTGTGCTCAATTGGGATAAGGCACAGCTTGGTGTGCAGTGTGTGTTCACCATCTTACAGTCAGTGGTGCTGGGCTGTCTGGCTTGGTACTGGGCTGCAGGTGGAATGGTTATGGTTAGGGGAGGCATCTGCAACCTGTAGATGGGGAAAAATAATAAAGGCAAGGGATACTTGAAGCTCTCCTGGGGGGGGCTCTCCTCTGTATTTAACCATGCAAACTCCTCCTCTCCTCCACTTCTCTTCAATCGGATCACTGCCTGCTTGGGGATAGGGTTACCTGCTCAAGCGATGGCTCATGACACTGGTGCATCATCCACTGAGTGCCACAAAGGAGAGATACAACACGGCGCATAGCTCGACATGAGCCATCATCAAACATTTGCACCCTGAAGATGCACTTTCGATATTTGGTCTGCTCAGGTGGGGCTCTGCAGTATTCTCCACAGAGGGTGTCCCTTCACAACCTGGCACTTTAAAGAGGAGATCCCTTACAAGAGGGAGACATGGAGGAGGCTGAAAGCTCCTCGGATGATGAAGAGCAAGAAGGCAGGAAATTGAAGAGGGAGATGAGGGTCAGCTTCCATGTGAGAATGCCATCGAAGAAGCACAATGTGGAAGACGTGCCCGTGCTACACTGATAGCCACAAGATTCCAGGAGGAGTGAGGTGCAGGCAATGGGACACGGCCACATTCCTTCTGTCCCTTAGTGCCATGCCAGTGCACTCAAAGTCCTTTACAATCAGTAACACTGAGAACAAGTTCAGCATTTGGACTTGTACCTACAGTCCACATGATTTACCAGGCCCCAATCTTTGGAAGGTTCAACAGCGAATCCTGTATCTATGCATTCTGGGAAGTTAAAGTCAGCACGACAGTGCAAAACCTGTGTAAAAGGACTTGATGCAATCATTGCCACCTTAATGAGGAACCTTTAGCGGTCATTGAGATGTGTGCATGGTTGGAGAGACCAATCATGGCTGCAGGTCTTGTGCTTTAGCACTACCAAAGAAGGCAGCCTTCTTATTTTGAGGAACATGTACAGCTAATCCTCCAAGTCTATTGAGCACACCTAACTCTATGTTATCTAGTAAGGAGTAGAGGTTACTAACACATTTTACAAATGCTTCCGGTAAAGAGTTTGACACATCTCCCTGACATAACACAAGGGTCAAGTAACTATCATGAGTCAGCTAGACATCACATGAATGTGAGGCTCCCAAAGGGAGGTGATCACTGAGTGGGAACATAGCTCACCCTCACATTAAGAGGGCACATAGGTGCATATGCACAATGCTTTCAAATGACAAGACCATCCTCTTGAACAGTGAAATGTATTTACAAAGTGCATGATATATATAGTGATTGAACACTCCTGACCCAGAAATGATGTCAAAATTTCTTAATTTTTCTAACCCTACCACTACGTCTAGGTGCATCCTCAACATCCACAGCAGAGGTGGAGACAGCCTGCTGACTGCTATGCCCTGTTGTCTTTGATGACTTTCGCGGGCATCTTCTAGAGTGCCGAGACCTGGAGGGCCCGGCCTGTTTTGGGCCTTCTGCTGTGGGGCAGGTGCACCCTCCTCAGCCTGTACAGCTGGAGGTGATGGGGGTCACAGGCAGAGGGGATTGGGATCGCCTGGACACTCTCAGAGTCTCCTGGCTGGATAGCCCCGGGGTCTACAGCTGCTGTTCTCTATGAGTGCCGGTGGGCCCCTGCCTGACTCCCTGAGGAGAAGGAGCTCCTGGATGGAGATCAGGGTACCCCACGCCCCTCTTGCCTAGCCACTGATGGATCCCACCAATGCCTAGAGCAATGGAGTGCAGGCCTGAGCATAAATCCGGCAGGATCTGCTGGACCAAGGTCCCCACGGTGGCTGCCACCTTCCCATGGAGAACTCGAGGTGCTGACATGTCAGAGCCATGACATCAGACTGAATGTGGACGCTCTTGTCTGTTGACTACCTCTTGCAACTCTACCAGATTTTCTGCCGCCTGTCATTGCATCTCCAGCCTGTAAGAGACAGCCGCTTGCAGAGGCTTATCATCTGACTTAGACTCAGCCGGTGTGTGATCTCCAGCAGTCCTCCGAGTGCCAAAGACCTGGGCTGTCACTGCCTCCGACTGTTGTGGAGATGTTTCAGTGAGGTGTTCGCCAAAAAGTGACCCCGAGCCTGGAGGCAGATTTCAAAATGGGACAGAAAAATTTTCAGAGCTATGGGGAAAAAGCAGGGAGTTAGACTAATTGGATAGCTCTTTCAAAGAACTGGCACAGGCAACAAAGGCAGCATGGCCTCCTATGCTGTGTGATTCTAAGATTAAGCAAAGGAATTAAACTTACCTACAATGCCAACTGGGGTGCAACATTCTGTCAGTGCTGTGTTAGAGCCAATCCATGGACAATGAATAGTCTTTCAGCTAAGATGCAGAAGGGCCATCAACATCTGCAAACTGTAGATTCCAGTTGTGTCTTTGAAGGAAATAAACAGTAATGTGTATTGTATTCCTGTGAATCCTAATATTGGTTTGAATGAATGTGGTTACTTCTTTAAGTCATTGAATTTGTAGAAAATATCACAGCGGTTCTGGCACGAACTGTGCAAAGTAGCATTTCCAGATGAAAGTATTGCATACGATAGTGTAATCTTTCCATGTGACTTAAGGTAACTTGTGAGTATTCGGGTACGGAATGTAAAGATTTTCCAGGTGATATATTAAGTGACTTGTGTGTAAAGGTATGAATCCCTCCCTGTAAAGCCTGGTAATTTCAGCCTCACAGTCTAACAAAGAGGGTTCTGGTGATGACTCGCTGAAAAATGAAGTCGATGGAAATAAAAATTGTGGGAGATGTGCAGCACATTGCCAATTCACTATTACCCCCTTTACACAAGTGTCCAAAACTAAACTGTCCCCACTTGTTAAAGCCCTGCCAAAAAGCCCTGCCAAAAAGGTTTTGTCCCTGTATCAAGTATTTGTTCAACTGAGCTCTCAGTATTATGATTGAATTACACTTTTTGCTTAATTTAGTTATGTTATTTATCAAAGTTATTTAATTAATGTTAATCAATGGAGTCCTGAAAATATTTCTTGTTGCTTGTACAGAGCACACAGTAAAAGATTCTGATTTGTGATGGTTGGTACTTGCATGTGTTGTCACCAGTACTTGTGAGATCTTTTGAAGAGATGGACTTTGGTCAACTCTACATATACAAATCCAAACACTGTCCAGAGAACACTCTGTACCTTTGGCATAACTGTTTGTTAACAACCCAAAATATGTTTTTTTTATTCATTCAAGGGATGCGGGTGTCGCTGGCTAGGGCAGCATTTATTGCCCATCCCTATTTGCCCTTGAGAAGGCAGTGGTGAGCTGCGTTCTTGAACCGCTGCAGTCCATGTGGTGTAGGTACACCTACAATGCTGTTAGGGAGGGGGCTTCAGGAATTTGACCGAACGACAGTGAAGGAACGGTGATACATTTCCAAGACAGGATGGTGAGTGTCTTGAAGGGGATCTTCCAGGTGGTGGTGTTCCCATCTATCTGCTGCCCTTATCCTCCTAAATGGCAGTGGTCGTGGGCTTGGAAGATGTTGTTTAAGGAGCCTTTGTGAGTTCCTGCAGTGCACCTTGTAGATGGTACACACTGCTGCTACTGTGCATCGGTGCTGAAGGGAGTGAATGTTTGTGGATGGGATGCCAGTCAAGTGGGTTGCTTTGCCCTTAATGGCATCAAGCTTCTTGAGTGTTGTTGGTGTTTGGGTGGGCCTGATGGGTCTTATAAGTATTTGGGTGAGTCTGATCGGGTTGTTGGCGTTTGGGGAAGTCTGATTGGTTTTGCTAGTGTTTGGGGTGGGTCTGATGGGATTTGCTGTTGTTTGGGGTTGGTCTGATGGGATTTATTGATGTTTTGGGAGGGTCTGATAGGATTTTCTGGTGTTTGGATGGGTCTGATGGGATTTGCTTGTGATTGGTGGATCTGATGGGTTTTGCTAGTATTTGCGTTGGCCTGATGGGTCTTGTCGGCATTTAGTAGTTCTTTAGGCCCACTGTCAGTACAGATTAGAGTAACCAGGAAGTTGCATCACAATCTCTGCCCTTATATGATTTGAGGTGAGAATAGTGAGTCTGTGCGGTCATCCTAGAAATTCGGACAAAGAGCAGCTGAGAGTCCCCGGGAGCATGTCAATATTTGCAGAGAGTCTCCAGACAAGGATCAATATTTGAAGGGGGTCTTGGGAGTGTATGCTTATTTGCAGGTCCCCAAGAATGTGTCAGTAGTTACAGATGGTGCCCAGGAATCTGTACTGGGTCTCTGGGAGTCTCAGAATATTTGAGGGTATTTCAAAACATGCCAGTATTTCCACAATGAATCCCAAATAAAATATTTCTGGCTGAAATAAATTGGACAAACTTGTATCCAATGATGTTCAGTCCATGAGCAGTTCCTAAGGTAGGCCAATTTTAACCTTTGTTTGGTCTCCACTGTTCTCTCTCTGTTCTTTCTTTATTGACGGCCATCATTTAAGCTCTGTTACATGATCCACATAACCGTTCTTTACATACCAGGCCCAAGAGCGGTGAGAATGTTGAGTTTGCAGCCCTGTAGAGTTGTTGAAGCAGATAGCATTGACGCATTAGTGGGAGGCTTGCGGGAGAAGGGAATAAAGGGCTAAGGGGCACAGGGAAGGAAGAGGGAATTAAAGTAAGAGGAGGTGCATGTGGAGTATTAACACCAGCGTGGGCTTGGTGGATTGAATGGCCTGTATCTGAACTGTAGATTCTGTGTAAGATAATTCTATATATATAAATGCTGGTGTGCTATTCAGTGGGCTGAGTTTCTGATCTTGCCTCAGCTGCCTAGTGGAGGTGAGGTACTCACCCAAAAGTTGAAAGAGGAAACTGATGGGAGGTACAAATAGAGGAACTAAGAAGCTAAAATAAAGGGAAGGGAATGTATATTGCTAAAGGAAAATGAAAATGAAAATACTTTCCATTTGTGTATTTGAGTAAGATACTAGAAGATCTCCCATGGCATTGCTCACAGTAATTGGTGGGTACAGTATTATTCTGCTACTAAGCAGTAGCTGTAGGTAATCTGGATTCAAATCTCACCATGTGGGGGTGGAGTGGGGGTGGTGGTTGGGGTGGGGGCGTGGTGGTGGGGTACTTGTGGCTGTGTTTGTTGCAATAGGCTGAGAGTGGTAAAGGCCCAAACCTCCCTGTCGCTTGCCATATTAACACTCCACCCTGTTCTCTTGCCCACATGTCTGTCCTTGGCTTGCTGCATTGTTCCAGTGAAGCCCAACGCAAACTGGAGGAACAGCACCTCATCTTCCGACTAGGCACTTTACAGCCTTCTGGGCTGAATATTGAATTCAACAACTTTAGATCTTAAACTCCCCCTCCCCCCATCCCCACCCCGTTTCTTCCCCCCCCCCACCCCTTTTTTTTCAATAATTTATATAGATTCTTCTTTCCCCACCTATTTCCATTATTTTTAAATCTAAACTAAAACCTTGTTAGTCTTTCCACCCCACCCCCACTAGAGCTGTACTTTGAATATCCTGTCTTCCATTCTTAATTAGCACTTTTCTCAGACAAATGTCACCACCTTCGACACCTCTTTGACCCTTTTGTCTGTGACATCTTTTGATTATCTGCTCATCTCCACAATCACCACACCCTCAATGTGTCTCTCCCCCCCCCGCCCCCCCCCCCACCCACCTTAAACCAATTTATATTTCTCCCTTCTTCTAACTATGCTTCAGTTCTGCCGAAGGGCCATGAAGGCTCGAAACGTTAACTGATTTCTTCTCCGCCGATGCTGCCAGACCTGCTGAGTTTTTCCAGGTAATTCTGTTTTTGTTTTGGATTTCCAGCATCCGCAGTAGCTTTTAGCTTTTTGTTTTTATCTTTTATTTCCTATCTCTGCAAACCACTCCACTGGGCTGATTTTTGGTTCTGTTCCCTTGGATTTGAGGTTAAAGATTGCGTATTTTTTTCCTTCTGCAGATGCCAGCAGATGGCCTGCCTCATGACCTGGACAGCGTGGAGCTCCTGGATCTCCTGTTTGACCAACAGGATGGGATTCTTCGCCATGAGGGCTTCCACGCAGATGACAGGGGGCGTGTAGAGAGCTGGGGGATTGCACAGCCGAGTGTAAGAAGCATTAAAATGTCAAGACACCCCCGCGTACATGGAGTATATATTACATGCAGAGTCACCCACACACACACAGGACATCGTAACTCAGATTCACACCCATACATACAGGGCATTGTAATCCCAAATAATCCCCACACAAGGCATCGCAAACCTGACTCAACCCTTCAGAGGGCATCATAACCCCAGATCAACCCCTCACAGGGCAATGTAACCCCCAATTCAAACCCCCCCCCTCTCCTCACATTCAAGGCATAGAAACCCTGACTCACCCACATGCAGAGAATCATAACTCTGGGTTGCCCTCACACACACAGAGCACTGTAACCCCACAACATCCTCCCAAATTTCAGCTGGTAAAGTATTGGCGGAATTCAAGCTGTCACTAAGCAAACCCTCTTTCGTTGCCCTTCAGATCCACAATGGTAGCAGCAGTGAGGAGTTCCTGTCTTCGATCCTAGGTGAAGCTGTCCCTGCCTCCCCACTCTGGTCCTCGGCTGGCAGTGACAGTGGGATATCTGAAGACCACCTCTCTGACCAGCTGGACAGTCCCCAGCACTGTGTGCCATCTAACAGCCCCCGGAACATCGAAGTGGTACACATCAAGCCGACCTTTCACCCTGGGCCAGAGTCCAGCTGCTGGGCCACTGGTCCGAGAGTGGATATCCCAGATGCGCAGATCTCCATCGGTTTTGGTAAGAATCTGTGTTTCCCTCTAACCACAGTCTCCTCGGGGCTGGAGTGAATGGAAGGGGTTTGATGAGGAATTTCCACGATTTATTTTCTCCTTCATTTCCCTGCAATCAGTCCTTATGTCTGTGAGAATGCAGCATGCTGAGCATTTTATTTGTGGATGTTTAACACAAAGAAGTAATCGCATAGAATCAAACATGGAACTCTTTCAGTGCAACTTTATAACTCTTTTCCCCTTGCCATATAATTTCGCCCCTCCTGAAGATGATGAGAATTCTTCGGCACCTCACTCAAAGTATTGTTCTTCATGACAAAAATAAAAATACCTGGAAAGACTCAGCAGGTCTGGCAGCATCTGCGGAGAGGAACACAGTTAACGTTTTGAGTCCGTATGACTCCTCAACAGAACTAAGTAAAAATGGAAGAGAGGTGAAATATAAGCTGGTATAAGGGGGGGGCGGTGGGACAGGTAAAGCTGGATAGAGGGCCAGTGATAGGTGGAGATAACCAAAAGATGTCACAGACAAAGGGCAAAGAGGTGTTGAAGGTGGTGATATTATCTAAGGAATGTGCTAATTAAGGGTAGAAAGCAGGACAAGCAAGGTACGGATAGCCCTAGTGGGGGTGGGGTGGGGTGAAGGAATCGAAATAGGCTAAAAAGTAGAGATAAAACAATGGATGGAAATACATTTAAAAATAATGGAAATAGGTGGGAAAAGAAAAATCTATATAAATTATTGGAAAAAAAAGGGGGGGATCGGAAAGGGGGTGGGGATGGAGGAGAGAGTTCATGATCTAAAATTGTTGAACTCAATATACAGTCCAAAGGCTGTAAAGTGCCTAGTCGGAAGATGAGGTGCTGTTCCTCCAGTTTGCGTTGAGCTTCATTGGACCAATGCAGCAGGCCAAGGACGGACATGTGGGCATGAGAGCAGGGTGGAGTGTTGAAATGGCAAGCAACAGGGAGGTCTGGGTCATGCTTGCAGACAGACCGAAGGTGTTCTGCAAAGCGGTCACCCAGTCTGCGTTTGGTCTCTTCAATGTAGAGGAAACTGCATTGGGAGCAACGAATGCAGTAGACTAAATTGAGGGAAGTGCAAGTGAAATGCTGCTTCACTTGAAAGGAGTGTTTGGGCCCTTAGACGGTGAGGAGAGGGGAAGTAAAGGGGCAGGTGTTGCACCTTCTGCGGTTGCATGGGAAGGTGCCGTGGGAGGGGGTTGAGGTGTAGGGGGTGATGGAAGAGTGGACCAGGGTGTCCCGGAGGGAACGATCCCTGCGGAATGCCACCAGGGAGGTGAAGGGAAGATGTGTTTGGTGGTGGCATCATGCTGGAGTTGGCGGAAATGGCGGAGGATGATCCTTTGAATGCGGAGACTGGTGGGGTGATAAGTGAGGACAAGGGGGACCCTATCATGTTTCTGGGAGGGAGAGGAAGGTGTGAGGCCGGATGCGCGGGAGATGGGCCGGACACGGTTGAGGGCCCTGTCAACCACCGTGGGTGGAAAACGTCAGTTAAGGAAGAAGGAAAACATGTCAGAGGAACTGTTTTTGAAAGTGGCATCATCAGAACAGATGCGACAGAGGCGAAGGAACTGAGAGAATGGGATGGAGTCCTTACAGGAAGCGGGGTGTGAGGAGCTGTAGTCAAGGTAGCTGTGGGAGTCGGTAGGCTTGTAATGGATATTGGTGGACAGTCTATCACTAGAAATTGAGACAGAGAGGTCAAGGAAGGGAAGGGAAGTGTCAGAGATGGACCATGTGAAAATGATGGAGGGGTGGAAATTGGAAGCAAAATTAATAAATTTTTCCAGGTCCAGACGAGAGCATGAAGCAGCACCGAAGTAATCATCGATGTACCGGAGAAAGAGTTGTGGGAGGGGGCCGGAGTAGGACTGGAACAAGGAATGTTCCACATAACCCATAAAGAGACAGGCATAACTGGGGCCCATGCGGGTACACATAGCCACACCTTCTATTTGGAGGAAGTGAGAGGAGTTTAAGGAGAAATTGTTCAGCGTGAGAACAAGTTCAGCCAGACGGAGGAGAGTAGTGATGGATGGGGATTGTTCGGACCTCTGTTCGAGGAAGAAGTGGAGAGCCATCAGACCATCCTGGTAGAGGATGGAGGTGTAGAGGGATTGGACGTCCATGGTGAAGAGGAGGCAGTTGGGGCCAGGGAACTGGAAATTGTTGATATGATGTAGGGTGTTAGAGGAATCATGAATGGAGGTGGGAAGAGACTGGACAAGGGGAGAGAGAATGGAGTCAAGATAGCGAGAAATGAGTTCTGTGGGGCAGGAACAGGCTGACACGATTGGTCTGCCAGGACAGTCCTGTTTGTGGATTTTGGGTAGGAGGTAGAAGCGGGCTGTCCGAGGTTGGGAGACTATCAGTTTGGAAGCTGTGGAAGGAAGATTTCCAGAGGAGATGAGGTCAGTAACAGTCCTGGAAACAATTGTTCTTCATGCTTGAGTTCAGGCAGCTGATGTCTACAGGCTGTTTGGGCATCACAGAGAAACCCGATCCCTATCATCGACAGCTCCCCACACTCATACTTCCCAGCAGATGTCACGGGAAGGCACATGGGAGTGGGCATCCTGGCTGATCTCCCCTCCCAAGATAAGAGGGAACAAACCCAATTGTGGTGTCCAACTGCTGTTGCCAGGAGGAATAGGGGATTCCTGACCAAGGTTCAAAGCTCATGTTGGATTGCTTCATGACTTTGCAATCAACCAAAGTACTTTACACAATAGATTACAGGTGCAACAGCCATCTTCTGCCAGCAGAAGGTGTTATCCATGACCCACTGGTAGCAATCTCATCTCTGAGTCAAAAGGTTGGTCAAGTCTCAGTCCAGAGGCTTGAGCAGATAATCTAGGTTCACCCTCCAGTGCTGTTTCGAGGGAAAGCTGCACTGCACTTTTGAATGAAACGTTAAACCAATCAGGTGGATGTAAAAAATCTCATAGCCCGACTTGAAGTAGAGTGGAGGAGTTCTCCCTGTTGTTCAGCAAATATTTATCCCTCTACCGACATCACTCATTATCTCATTGCTGTTTGTACAAGGTTGCTGTGCACAATTTGGCTGCTATGTCTCCCACATTATAACAAGTACTTCATTGGCTGTAGTGTTTTGGGACATCCTGAGGTTGTGAAAGGCAATGTGGGGAGATGCTCCTGATTTTGCTCTTAGACACAGTATGGGGAAAACATCAAAGCATTTGAAACAATTGAACAAAAGGTGACAGGTCCAATATCCTGTAACTCATATCCCGCGCATCCTCCCTCACGCCTTCTCCTCCTTCCCAGAAACATGATAGGGTCCCCCTTGTCCTCACTTATCACCCCACCAGCCTCCGCATTCAAAGGATCATCCTCCGCCATTTCCGCCAACTCCAGCATGATGCCACCACCAAACACATCTTCCCTTCACCCCCCTTGACAGCATTCCGTAGGGATCGTTCCCTCCGGGACACCCTGGTCCACTCCTCCATCACCCCCTACTCCTCAACCCCCACTTATGGCACCTCCCCATGCCCACGCAGAAGATGCAACACCTGCCCCTTCACTTCCTCTCTCCTCACCGTCCAAGGGCCCAAACACTCCTTTCAAGTGAAGCAGCATTTCACTTGCATTTCCCCTAACTTAGTCTACTGCATTCGTTGCTCCCAATGCGGTCTCCTCTACATTGGAGAGACCAAACGCAAACTGGGCGACCGTTTTGCGGAACACCTGCGGTCTGTCCGCAAGAAAGACCCAAACCTCCCTGTCGCTTGCCATTTTAACACTCCACCCTGTTCTCTTGCCCACATGTCTGTCCTTGGCTTGCTGCATTGTTCCAGTGAAGCCCAACGCAAACTGGAGGAACAGCACCTCATCTTCCGACTAGGCACTTTACAGCCTTCTGGGCTGAATATTGAATTCAACAACTTTAGATCTTAAACTCCCCCTCCCCCCATCCCCACCCCGTTTCTTTCCCCCCCCCACCCGCCTTTTTTTTCAATAATTTATATAGATTCTTCTTTCCCCACCTATTTCCATTATTTTTAAATCTAAAACTAAAACCTTTAGTCTTTCCACCCCACCCCCACTAGAGCTGTACTTTGAATATCCTGTCTTGCATTCTTAATTAGCACTTTTCTCAGACAAAGACCACCACCTTCAACACCTCTTTGACCCTTTTGTCTCTGACATCTTTTGATTATCTGCTCACACCACACCCTCAATGTGTCTCTTCCCCCCCACCCACCTTAAACCAATTTATATTTCTCCCTTGTTGAAACTATGCTTCAGTTCTGCTGAAGGGCCATGAGGGCTCGAAACGTTGACTGATTTCTTCTCCGCCGATGCTGCCAGACTTGCTGAGTTTTTCCAGGTAATTCTGTTTTTATTTTGTTTTGGATTTCCAGCATCCGCAGTAGCTTTTAGCTTTTTGTTTTTATCCTGTAACTCTACCTTACCTCAAAATGACCATTAGGTGGTAGCAGATATACATTTCACTAAATATTTCCACTAAAGAATGAATGACGAAAGCAGTCAAGTTAGACAACAGAAATGTGAGAAATATCAATTCTGGTTTTTATTGGAGTTGTTAATTGTTTTGATCTGGAGTCACAGAAATTATAGCACAAAAGGCCATTTAGTGCATTGGGCCTGTGGTAGTGCTAATTCTTCAATAAATCATAAAATGGTTACAGCACAGAAGAAAGCCAATCAGCCCATTGTGTCTGTACTAGCCCTCTGCAGGAACAATTCACCTGAAACCAGTTTTAGCCAGTATGTAGCAAACTCAACAAGAGAAGGGACAGTTTTGCATTTAGTTTTAGGGAAGCTGGGCAGCTGGAAGGGGTATCAGTAGGAGAGCATTTTAGTGATGGTAATCATAATTCAGTCAGATTTAGAGTAGTTATGGAAAAGATTAAAGATAGAAACATGGAAATATAGAAGCACAGAAGGAAGCCATTCAGCCCATCATGCCTGTGCCAGCTGGAAAACAGCTTTTTTTTATTCATTCTTATTCATTGAGGGATGTGAGCATCACTGGCTAGGCCAGCATTTATTGCCCATCCCTAATTGCCCACGAGTAGGCGGTGGGCAGGATTTTAATCCAGTGACAGTGAAGGAATGGCAATATATTTCCAAGTCAGGATGGCAGTGGCTTGGAGGGGAACCTCCACTAATCTAATCCCACCTTCCAGCCCTGGATCCACAGTTCTATAGGTTATGGCAACTCAATGCATATCCAAGTATTTTTTGAATATATAGAAGAATTTTGCCTCTACCACCCTTTCAACCTGTGAGTTCCAGACCTTCACCACTGTCTGGGTGAAAGAAAACCTTCTTAGCCCCTTTCTAATCCTTTTATCAGTTACTCTAAATCTGTGCCCCCGATTATTGTACTCGCTGCTAACAGAAATAGGTCCTTCCCATCCACTCTATCATTTTATACATTTCAATTAAATCTCCCCTCAGCCTCCCCTGTTGCAAAGAAAAGAACCCTCACCATGCGACCTTCCATCGTAGCTAAAAATCTCCACTCCAGGTAATATCCTTGTAAATCTCCTCTGTGACTTCACTAGTGTTTCTTTTATTCTTTCATGGGATGTGGGCATCACTGGCAAGGCCAGCATTTGTTTACCATCCCTAATTGCTCTTGAACTGACTGAGACCATAAGACCATAAGACATAGGAGCAGAAATTAGGCCATTCGGCCCATCGAGTCTGCCCCGCCATTCAATCATGGCTGATAAGTTTCTCAACCCCATTTTCCCGCCTTCTCCCCGTAACCTTTGATCCCCTTACCAATAAAGAACCTATCTATCTCCGTCTTAAATACACTCAATGACCTGGCCTCCACAGCCTTCTGTGGCAATGAATTCCATAGATTCACCACTCTCTGGCTAAAGAAGTTTCTCCTCATCTCTGTTCTAAAAGGTCTTCCCTTTACTCTGAGGCAGTGCCCTCGGGTCCTAGTCTCTCCTACTAATGGAAACATCTTCCCCATGTCCACTCTATCTAGGCCTTTCAGTATTCTGTAAGTTTCAATCAGATCCCCCCTCATCCTTCTAAACTCCATCGAGTATAGACCCAGAGTCCTCAAACATTCTTCATATGTTAAGCCTTTCATTCCTGGCTCTCCTTTGTCTAACCTACTCGTTACCTCCTCAAAGCATTCTAACAGATTTGTCAGGCATGACCTCCCCTTGATGAAACCATGCTGACTTTGCCCTATTTTACCATGCACTTCCAAGTATTCTGAAATCTCATCCTTAATAATGGACTCTAAAATCTTACCAACGACCGAGGTCAGGCTAATTGGCCTGTAATTTCCCATCTTTTGCCTCACTCCCTTCTTAAACAGGGGGGTTACATTAGCGATTTTCCAGTCCTCTGGGACCCTCCCTGACTCCAGTGATTCCTGAAAGATCACCACTAATGCCTCCACTATCTCTTCAGCTATCTCCTTCAGAACTCTGGGGTGTAATCCATCTGGTCCAGGTGATTTATCCACCTTCAGACCTTTCAGTTTTCCTAGCACCTTCTCCTTGGTAATGGCCACCATACTCACCTCTGCCCCCCGACTCTCTTGAGCTTTGGGGATGTCACTCGTATCTTCCACTGTGAAGACTGACGCAAAGTACCTATTCAGTTCCTCTGCCATTTCTTTGTTCCCCACTACTACTTCTCCAGCGTCAGTTTCCAGCAGCCCAATGTCCACTTTTGCCTCTCTCTTACCTTTTATATATCTAAAAAAAACTCTTGAAATCTTCTTTTATATTACTGGCTAGTTTACCCTCATATTTAATGTTCTCCATCCTTATTTCTTTTTTAGTTGTCCTCTGTTGGCCTTTGTAGGCTTCCCAATCCCCTGGTTTCCCACTGCTCTTCGCCGCATTGTATGCTTTCTCTTTAGTTTTTATGCTGTCCCCGACTTCCCTGGTCAGCCATGGTTGCCTCGTCCTCCCTTTAGTATGCTTCTTCTTCCTAGGGATGAATTTTTGCTGTGTCTCCCAAATTACTCCCAGAAACTCCTGCCATTGCTGTTCCACTGTCTTTCCTGCTAGGCTCATCTCCCAGTCAATTCTGGCCAGCTCCTCCCTCATGCCTCTGTAGTTGCCTTTATTCAACTGTAATACCATTACATCTGATTCCAGCTTTTTCCTCTCATTGCAGGGTAAATTCTATCATATTATGGTCACTTCCTCCTAAGGGTTCCTTCACCTTAAGCTCCCTTATCAAATCTGCCTCATTACACATCACTAAATCTAGAATTGCCTGTTCCCTAGTGGGCTCCACCACAAGCTGCTCCAAAAAGCCATCTCGTAGACATTCTACAAATTCCTTTTCTTGGGATCCACTACCAACCTGATTTTCCCAGTCTACCTGCATATTGAAATCCCCCATGATCACTATAACCTCGCCTTTCTTACACATCTTTTCTATCTCCTGGTGTATCCTGTGCCCCACATCCTGACTACTGTTCGGAGGCCTGTACATAACTCCCATTATGGTTTTTTTACCTCTGCGGTTCCTCAACTCTACCCACACAGATTCTACATCATCTGACCTTACATCATTTCTTGCTATCGATTTAATTTCATTTCTTACTAACATAGCAACCCCACCCCCTCTGCCAACCTGCCTATCTTTTCGATAGGATGTATATCCTTAGATATTTAGCTCCCAGTCCTGATCCTCTTGCAGCCATGTCTCCGTAATGCCCACCACATCATATACTGCGTGCATTCAGATACAATACCTTCAGTCCTGTATTTCCCGTCCCCTTTCTAATTGTCATCCCTTTATCTGATGTGCTTGAAGTTAGATTCCTAGCCCTTTCCAAACACTCTGTCCTATTTTGTATTCTGGAGACTTTAATAGCCTCTCCTGGGCTCTCCTTTCTTTTCAGTTTTTTCACAATTTTTCATGAAGTTGAATCCACCCCCCCACACGCTAACCTGCTGCTTTGTTTCCCATTAGTCATACTTCTTGGAGTTTTACCCTTCCTTCCCCCCCCCTCCACTTTCTAGTTTAAAGTCCTGTTGACCACCCTATTTACCCTTTTCGTTAGAACATTAGTCCCAGCTTGGTTCAGGTGGAGACCGTCCCAATGGTACAGATCCCTCCTGTTCCAATACTGATGCCAGTGCCCCACGAAATGGAACCCCTCTTTCCCGCACCACTCCTTTAGCCACGTGTTTACTTCCCTTATTCTTGCGTCCCTATGCTAATTTGCACGTGGCTCGGGTAGTAATCCGGAGATTATAACCCTTGAGGACCTTTTCTTTAATTTAGTTCCAAGTTCCTGATAATCCCCAAACAGGTCCTCTTTCCTAGTCTTACCTTTGTTATTTGTCCCGATGTGGACCACAACAACTGGATCTTCCCCCTCTCTCTCCAATATCCTTTCAAGCCGGTCAGAGATGTCCTTCACCCTGGCACTGGGCAGGCAACATACCATGTGGGACTCTCGATCCTGCTTACAAAGGATGCTATCAATTCCCCTAATTATAGAATCCTCTACAACTACCACTTGTCTTTTTGCCGCCCCCCCCCCCCTCTTGAATGGCCTCCTGTGCCACGGTGCTGGGGTCAGCTGGTTCATCCTCACTACAGCCCTGTTCCTCATCCACACAGGGAGCAAGTACCTCGTACCTGTTGGACAAGGTCAAGAGCTGAGGCTCCTCTGTTCCTGAACACAGGATCCCTCTACCTGCCTCACTTGCAGTCACACCCTGCTGACCCTGACCACTGACCGGACTTGAGGTACTTAATCTACCGGGTGTGACGGCCTCCTGATACAAAGCGTCCAGGTAACTCTCCCCCTCCCATCAATTCTGAGCTGGAGTTCCTCCAGCAACCAACACTTGCTGCAGATGTGGTCACTGCGGCTCGCAATGGGATGGGATCTGCCAGCAACCACATCATACAGCTACAGCACATCACCTGCCCAGCCATCTCGACTTAGATAATTAATTTATTCATTAGCTTTGCAGTGTTTTTTTTTCAAATTTGGCTTGCTAGGCCATTATACCCCCATAAAAGTGATCCCATCCTTCCTGTAATGGGGTGACCAAGCATCACCCTGGGTCTCTGGAATACCACTGACAACTACGCCACCACCTCTTAAAAGGTGAAGTATAAATGCAAGTCTTTCTTTCTATTTCAAATGTTACGACCAGTCCCCGGGCGAGGTTCCCCCAATTTGTTATAATCCCCGATGAGATACTCCAAATTATTATGCTCCCAGCTGAGGAGGGATGAACTGGCTTCCCTTCTTTATTCAGCCCACTCGATTGGTTGCAACAAGGTTAATTTGAAAAGGATCCCTTCCCTTGTGGATACCTTTCCCCAGTCCAAATGAATTAATGTTTTAAAAGGAGCCAATTTAACCAGGCTTTCTTGAGTCAAAGAAAGAGTGAGTTTATTCGTTACTAAAACGTGAGAAAAAATAATAAAAATGCAACACACATATATACAGATTAGAAATGAGAAGTCAGTCCATAAGACGTAGGAGCAGAAATAGGCCATTCGGCCCATCGAGTCTGCTTTGCCATTCAATGAGATCATGGCTGATCTCATAACCCTCAACTCCACTTTCCTGCCTTTCCCCCATAACTCTTGATTCCCTTACTGATTAAAAATCTGTCTATCTCCACCTTGAATATACTTAATAACCCAGTTCTACAGCCCTCAGCGGTGAAGAATTCCACAGATTAACTACCCTCTGAGAGAAGAAATTCCTCCTCATCTCTGTTTTAAATGGGCGACCCTTTACTCTGAGATTATGTCATCTGTTCCTGGACTCTCCTACAAGGGGAAACAACCTCTCAGCATCTACCCTGTCAAGCTCCCTAAGAATCTTATATGTTTCAATAAGGTCGCCTCTCATTCTTCTAAACTCCAATGAGTACAGGCCCAACCTACTCAACCTCTCCTCATAAGAAAATCCCTCCATACCCAGGATCAACCAAGTGAACCTTCTCTGGACTGCCTCCAATACCAGTACATCTTTCCTTAGATAAGGGGGCCAATGCTGTACACAGTATTCAGGTGTGGTCTACCTAGTGCCTTGTATAGTTTTAGCAAGACTTCTCAATATTTATTCCCTTTGAAATAAAGGCCAACATTCCATTTGCCTTCCCTATTACCTGTTGAACTTGTATGTTAGCTTTTTGGGATTCATGCACAAGGACTCCCAAATCCCTCTGTGCTACAGCCTTCTGTAGTGTTTCTCCATTTAAATAATATTCAGCTCTTCTATTCTTCCTGCCAAAGTGCAGAACCTCACATTTTCCCACATTATATTCCATCTGCCACTTTTTTGCCCACTCACTTAACCTGTATATATCCCTCTGTGGACTCTTTATGTCATCCTCATCACTTACCTTCCCACCTATTTTTGTATCATCCACAAATTTGGCAATAGTACATTCACTTCCCTCATCGAAGTCATTAATATATATTGTAAATAACTGAGGCCCCAATACTGATCCCTGTGGCATTCCACTAGATACAGGTTATCATCCTGAAAATGCCCCTGTTATCCCAACTTTCTGTCTTCTATTAGTTAGCCAATCCTCTGTCCATGCTAATATACTACCCCCAGCACCAATAAGTAGCCTTATGTGCGGTACCCATGTTCAAAGACTTTTGGAAATCCAAATATGTTACATGTACAGGTTCCCCTTTATCTATCCTGCTAGTTACCTCCTCAAAGAATTCTAATAAATTTGTCAGGCATGAGTCCAGAAATAAAGGTTTAAAAAATATACAAATCAGTCTTTGGCGTGTCCTTGAGGAGTAGATGGCGAAACATTGTGGCCATTAATCTGGGTGATTTCAGTAGAGCTGACTTTGGCAGTTGAGCAGTGGGTTTGGAAATTCTTGGTTCTGCAGGTTAGCTAAAAGGAGTTGTCCTGCTTCTTTTTCAACTGTAGCTTTGCTGACTTGTGACTAGCCTCCAGAAATCAGAGAGAGAAGACTTTTTTTTACAGGGATGCCTGGTTGATGTTCTTCACTGTTACCTTCACAGTACACCCTTCACACACCAGGCCTGGAACTACCAAAACTAGCACACAGAGCCCAGGGCTGCAGTTGGCTTTTAACCCCTTTGCTTGTGTATTCCTGAAAGGGAAAAAACAAACATGTCTTTCACCCAGATCTGCTTTCTTTCAACTCACATCATGTCCACAGTCTGGGATATAACTCACAGGAGATGGTTGCTGTTGAGGTGGTAATCAGCCTTCATTATCTCCGCAACCACAGGAAATTACAGTTCAGTTTTTGCAATGCATCTTTTCCTTTGAAGTGTCTCTATATGAAGTGGGACTTGACATCTTTTTAGGAGCGACATTCCATTCTCTCAACTAGTTGGTCATGTGTAATCCACATAGAAAAGTCATGAAAAGTGGTTACTTTACAGTCTCAGCCAGCTTTTGCTTCTATGTTCTTTTTAGAAAAATACGTCTTACTTAAAAGTTCAATATGTCCTCAAGTAATTTGGGGCTATGATCCATGGTCATGACACAAATACATAGAATTACATATAATATACAACACAGAAATGGGTCATTTAGTCTATGCCAGTGTTTATGTTCTACTCAAGCCTTCTCCCATCCTTCCTTATGTAACACTATCAGCTGAGCTCTCTATTTAGCATCTACACTATCTACCTCAGTCACTCCCTGTGGTAGCGAGTTCCACAATCTCATTGCTCTCTGAGTAAAGAAGTTTCTTCTGAATTCCATATTTCATTTCTTGGTGACTAGCTTATATTGATGGTCTTTGGTTTTGCTCTTCCCCACAACTAAGGACACTGTCTCTGTTTCTACTCAATCAAACCTTTCATAATTTTAAAAACTTCTGTTAAACCACTTCTCAGCTTTCTCTTTTCAAGAGAGAAGAATCTCAGCCTGTTCATTGTTTCTTGATAGGTTTAACCTCACAGTTCTAGTAATATCCTTGTCAATCCTTTTCATCCTCTCAGTGCCTTTATGTCTTGTTTATAATATGGCAACCAGAACTGCACATATTGAGCTGGATTTTATGTTCCACTAGAGCCGGGTTGGCAGGCGGGTTGGGGGTGGGGAGCGTAAAATTGACCACAATGCCATGGGTATGCCCTCTCCTCATTTACCTTGGTGCCCAGCTCCAGCAACGGTCTCTGTTGGGGACAGGGTAATATCCCAGCAGTGGCCACCATTCCCAGTGGCACTGCTAGGAGCACAGAGTGGCCAGCAGCTCTCGGAAGCATGTCTTCCTTCCCAAGTCAATTAATGATCTGCTAATCATTAAATTGCACTGGGGCAAGGCGTTTGAGTGGGGGAGAAGAAGATGAGGACCCCAGCCAAGCGTAAAAACCCAGCCCATTATTCCAAGTGTGATCTAGCCAAAGTTTGATATAAGGTCAGAAGTGAGGATGTTCACTGATGATTGCACACTTTTCAGCACCATTCGTGACTCTTCAGATACTGAAGCAGTCTATGTCCAAATGCAGCAAGACCTGGACAATATCCAAGCTTGGGCTGACAAGTGGCAAGTAACATTCGCGCCACACAAGTGTCAGGCAATGACCATCTTCAACAAGAGAGAATCCAACCATTGCTCCTTGATGTTCAATGGCATTACCATCACTGAATTCCCCACTATCAACATCCTGGGGGGTTACCATTGACCATAAACTGAACTGGACCAGCCATATAAATACTATGGCTACAAGAGCAGGTCAGAGGCTAGGAATCCTGCGGTGAGTAACTCACCTCCTGACTCCCCAAAGCCTGTCCACCATCTACAAGGCACAAGTCAGGAGTGTGATGGAATACTCCCCACTTACCTGGATGAGTGCAGCTCCCACAACACTCAAGAAGCTTGACACCATCCAGGATAAAGCAGCCTGCTTGATTGGCACCACCTCCACAAACATTCACTCCCTCCATCACCGATGCACAGTAGCAGCAGTGTGTACCATCTACAAGATGCACTGCAGGAATTCACCAAGGCTCCTTCAACAGCACCTTCCAAACCCATGACTACTACCATCTAGAGGGACATGGGCAGCAGATAGATGGGATCACCACCACCTGGAAGATCCCCCCCAAGTCACTTACCATCCTGACTTGGAAATATATTGCTGTTCCTTCACTGTGGCTGGGTCAAAACCTAAAACTCCCTTCCTAACAGCACTGTGGGTGCACCTATACCACATGGGCCACAGTGGTACACCACCACCCTCTCGAGGACAATTTGGGATGAGAAACATATGCTGGCCTTACCAGTGGCACTCACATCCCATATAAGAATAAAACAGAATACATCTGCTACAATACCCTAACCTAGTTTTTCTGTTACCTATATTTAACAATGCAACAATAAATTGTAATTATTTAGTGCCTTTAATGTAATAAAGTCTCCCAAGGTGCTTTAAAATTCTTAAGGGGCTAGACAGTGCAGATGCAGGAAGGATGTTTTCCCTGGCTGGGGATCTAGAAACAGGGGACAAAGTCTCAGAGAAGAGGTAGGCCATGTAGGACTGAGATGAGGAGGAATTTCTTCACTCAGAGGGTAGTGAATCTTTGGAATTCTCTACCCCAGAGGGTTGTGGAAGCTCAATCATTGAGCATGTTCAGGACAGAGATCGATAGATTTCTAGATACTAATGACGTCAGGGGATATGGGGATAGCGTGGGAAAATGGTGTTGAGGTAGACGATCAGCATTGAGCTGGTTGAATGGCGAAGCAGCCTTGAGGGGCTGAATGGCCCTACTCCTGCTCCTATGTTCCTCTAATCACAGGAGCATTAGAATACAAAATTTGACACCGAGCCAAATAAGCGGGTCTTAGGTCAGATGACCTAAAGCTTACTAAAAGAGGTAGATTTTAAGGAACGTCTTAAAAGAGTAAAACATACAATGAGTGTGAACAAGGTTTGAGAGATGCTGAATGTCTAGCAGGCAACTGTAATTATAGGTAGAATCAAAACACAAAGGGAATTTCAGTGGAACCCATGGAATAATTTGGAGTGGGAGATAGTGTTGAGGAAGGAGATGTGGCTGTGAAAGTGAGTTTTGGTAGATAGCTGATCAAACACAAGAAGGGAGATAGAAAAAGAATTCAATGGGGTTGGTCAAGCAGAATTTTCCCTTTTGAAATCTGGACGTTCATTACTGTGAGGAGACGGTGGTGCTGTGATAATGCCATAGTAATCCAGAGGGCTAGGCTAATGCTCTGGAGACATGGGTTCAAATCTCACCAGGGGCAGTGGGTGGGATTTAAATACAATGAATAAATTTGGAATTGAAAGCTGTTCTCGGTAATAGTGGCCATGAAACTATTATCAATTATTGTAAAAGCCCATCTGTTTCACTAATGTCCTTTAGGAAGGAAACCTGCTGACCTTACCTGCTCTGGCCTACATGTGACTCCAGACCGCCAGCAATGTGATTGACCCTTAAATGCTCTCTGAAATGGCCTAGCAACCTGCTCAGGTGTAGCAACTAGGATGGTCAACAAATGCTGGCCTTGCCAATGATGCCTTCATCCCACAAAAAAAATATATTTTTTTGATTTCTAGATGTTTTTCTATTTTCTCATTAAGTAAAGATTCCATTATTTTTGTACTGCTGATGCTATGTTGACTGATCTGTAGTTCCCTGGACATATTCTATATCCCCTCTTAAGTATAGGTATAATGTTAGCTATCCACCAGTCCGCTGGCACTACACCTTTTTCTAATGGATTATTAAATTCAGTATGCCTATAGTGCCATTGCTATCTCTTCTCTAGGTTCTTTTAAAACGCATGGTTCAATCGGTTCTGGACCAGGGATTTTATCCTCTTTGCATTAGATTAGGTTATTTCATTCTTCATGGGCAAGAACTTTGTATCTGTAGAGCTACTGTAAATGGAGCTTTGGAAGCCTATCACCCTCTTGGGATTGCATACTGCACCACCAGCTGCTTCCTACATGGCCTGTGTGGCACACCATCTTGAGAAAGGCATTTGTTCGCGTTGCTGTCCCCTGTGAGCACTGGAAGCAACTGAAATGGTGATATCATGATACCACACAGCCCAGCAGCTAATGTGATACCCATTTTCCAAAGTTGGGACCAGACAGGTCCATTCAAAGAATTTGAATGTCACTCAACAAAGTTCAAGCATTAAGTTGAAGGAGGGACCCAGTACTAGTGTTATTTAAAAGGGTCAGGCATCCAAATTGCAGTTAAAGTCATTTTGGAGAACTGTGTGAAAGAACTTAGGAGTGTTTTTGGAGATGTTGTGGTGAGTTCCTGGATTTGGCAGGGAGTCCTGTTGCATCCTCACAGGGAGGGCAGAAGGGTCGGTGGCTGCAACAGCTATGGGGACAGGAGTGCCTCTGGGTCTCTAGCACAATAGGGAGATAGATGAAAGGCTGTGGAGAGGGCAAGCATTGCGCGATGCCCTCTGCCAACTTGGAGCTGAACCCCTCCATGGTCCTTGATAGTGACAGGAGGCTATCTGTTAGGCCAGCCAATGCAACTAGTGCAGTGTGCGTGCCCGTCAGCACGTTCCTGTCTGCTGTCCTATTGAGGTCCCCATCTGAGTCTCATGGAGCAGAACTTGTCCACGACCTCACCCTCTGATTAGCTGGCAAAAGAATTATCCTTTCACCCTGGCCTGGTTGCAGCCCACTCATGACCGGTGACTCACCACATGTTAATCCCAACTCCATACTAGCCCCACTGTGTGCAGTGCCTGTATCTGGGCTGGTGACTGCAAGCATCAGATCAAGTGACAGGGCCTTTTCAGCGCTGACTCTCTCTTCCCCCCGAAGCTGTTGTGGCTGGGCAGGTGGCAGTTCTTGAGTGTCTGAGTGCAGAAAATCAGAAAGTAAATGTTGGAGTGAGAGTAGAGTGGGGTGGTGGGTGGGAAGCAAGAGATTCATGTTCACACCATCAGCAGCTTGGACATCATGCCAGATAGCAGGATGAAGGTGAGCTGAGAATTGAGAAGGGGCAAAAGGCAAGAAGATACTGTCATCCTCAATATTCTCAGATAATACGGGCTCTGTCAACATCAGTTCCATGATGTGGAGAACTATCTCCTCCATAGGGCTCATGAGATGAATGTGCTCTTGTCCCCCACTGCTCCCTTCTACTTTGTTTCACCTTTCCCTGCAAGAGAGAGGACAGAATGCCAGTGATTGTGCAGCACTGTTTGGGTATTGCGCCTGCCCTAGCTAAATAGCTGGAGATATGTGGAGGCAGAGAGAGATGCGTGTGAGCCTGGAAGCATTGGTCGGTGTTGAGGATGAGGGTGAATAGATATTAGGCCTGAGTCCTAAGTGCCACAGAGTACTGATGGGTGAGTGATGAGCATGTGATGCATTGAGCAGGTGAGAGGTTGGTGGTGTGGCGGGTATGCGATGTAATGTGAAGATGCAGTCACTGACCTTGATTACCCATGTGAGGTCATTAGATGTCTTGTGCTGCTGCTGCCAGTCTTTAGGTCCAGACCTCCATGGCCACCTGCTCCCATTCCCTTCTGAGGGTGGTCCATGAGGTTCTCCTGGCCTCTTGTAAAACCATGGTGTCACCTTCTATCTACCTCCACCACTCTCAGACCTCAGGTGTTGCATTCCTGACCGTGGATACCCCTTTCTGCTCTAATTAGGATTGCAGCAATAGTATTTAGAGGCAGAACCTTGTCATTCAGTGTAGCTTCCCTTTAAGAGGGACAGACTGTCTTTAAGAACAGGAGGCTGGCTGCACCATGTGCCATCAGCGAATGCTGCTTGACCCCTGCTGAGCGTAGAGGTGGCCAGCAGTGTGCGAGACACTAGGCCCTATGCTATAATCAGGTAAATGAGGAGGCAGCACTAAAATTGCCGTTCATTGGAACTGGCACAGACAGGTTATGAATCATGACCCTGTGCCAGAATAACAATGCAAACCTATTTTTAGCCCTTATCTTTTTATCTGAAAAGTGATTATACCATTAGTTGTATTCTAACCCTTCCCTCAACCATGTGAAGTTCCATATTGCCTAATTTTTAAAAAAAATGATGTTAAAACCTCTGTCTCAATAATCTTATGTGGTACAGCACTCCGTGTTCTATGTAAAAATATATTCTCCTCACCCCTACTGAGGGTTGCCAACCCTCCAGGATTGGCCTGGAGTCTCCAGCAATTGAAGATCAATCTCCAGGACACTGCTGTGTGCAATCCTGGAGAAAAATCATCAGGATGTTTTTTTCATTTTCTTTGAACATTTCTCTTTTCCAGGTATAAAAATATTGAAAATTTGGTGGGGGGAGGCTGTTTGATTGACAGTCAAACATCATTCAATTGGGTAATGGGTCTTCTTGCTTTCCAATTCGCATAGGAAGGCAGTGCGTCACAAGGATGGATGTGTTGGACGACTAATGGCTGGAGTGTGGGGCAAGTCACGTGATGAAACCTCCAGGGATAAATCCCTCCAGGGATTTTAATCACAGTTGACAACCCTATCGTCATGCCTGTAATGATGAATTTGTGTACCCTCATTACTAGATCACCTACCTGATTAACATGAAAATCCCTCTCAAAATTTTGGAAACTGCATAACCTTCTCTCATGCTCCTCCTCTGATGACTGCACTGTCTCCTTTGCTCCTCCTCTCAGGACTGCTCTTCTCTCGTAAGAAGACATAAATTTTCAACCCTGTCACCCCTCATCCTGTATCTCAGGATTACAAGTGTCAGGATTTAGACTTGAGAAGTTAAAACCCTTGGAAATATTGAATATTACATTTTTGGATGCATTTTGGATGCAGGTAATGTAAAAAAAAATAAAGGGGAAGGATTGTCTCAGTGAAGTAACCTGGGAAAGGAAGGGTAGGGAATAAAAGAGAACTTCCAAATACTGGAACAATACAGAAGGTTCATCAGCATATGTATTTAGAATCAATTACCATTTCATAGCAGAATTAATCTGTAATATCTTCTCTGTTGATAAGAACTGATCTTCTGTTTACTTCCATCACTTTCTGGTTTTGCTTCCTATATCGTGACTAATCTAATGGTCTCTTGGTCAGCCTTCTGTCTCCCACCCTAAGTAAGCTTCAGCTCATCCAAAACTCTGCTGCCTTTATCCTACACTAAGTCGCACTCACTCCTCATCCCTACATTTAGTAAACATTGGTTCTCAGTCTATTAAAATTGTCATCCTTCTATTAAAATGCCTTCCCAGCCTCACTTCTCCCTATCTCTGTAACCTCCTCCAGCCCTTAAATATTCTGAGATCCCTTTGTTCCTTCAATTTTGGCGTCTTGTGCATCCCCCACTTCCTTCGTTCCACCATTATTCCACCTTCAACCCGTAATCCTTGGAACTCCCTCCCTAAACCTTTTTCCCTCTCCACCTCTCTTTCTGCTCTTAAGGTCCTCCCTACTACCTACCTCTTTGAGCAAGCTTTCAGTGACCTGTTCATGTTAATTCCAATAATTGTATATAAGAGAAGAATGAACCTGAAGCTAGTCAAGCAAGTTTATTCTTAAGACTCATCAGAATGACAGACTCCCAGTTCCTATTCCCCCAGAGTGTTACAGCTGTACCCATTTATAGTCCATCACCTGTTTTAACAATGCAATTGTCATAACAATGTAATTGCCAGTCAACATGATTGTTATTGGACCATGACAATGTAATTACCGATACATTGACAGTTCTAACATATCTACATGAGACTTGGGGCAGAATCTTCAGTTCGGCGAGTGGGGGGCGGGGCCCGCTTGCCGATGCGTAAAATGATGCGCGGTGACATCGGGCGTGCATCCTGACGTCACTCCGCATCATTCAGATCTTCTGTTTGGCAGGCGTGCACCGGAGTTGGCTGCATGCCCGCCGAACTGTCAAAGGCCTGTTAAGGCCATTTAAATTCCAATTCAAATAATTAACAGGGCTGCCCGTCCAACCTTAAGGTTGGTGGGCAGGCGAAGAGCCCAGGCGGCCTTCACATTTAACATGAAACCTCATCCACGGGCGGGTTTCACGAGGGTTTTTAAACTTTAATAAAATTTTTCCAAAAAAATTCATAGACATGTCCCAGCTCATGTGGCACTGTCACATGAGGGGACATGTCTTAAATTTTCTTTTCTTCCTTTATTTAAACTTTTACATATGAAATTAATCTCCCTGAGGCAGCTCCGTACCTCAGGGAGATTTCTGCGCTCTTTCACGTGCATGCCTGTGAACCACCTTGAGACATTTTAACCATGTTAAAGATGCTATATAAATACAAGTTGTTGTTATATATTAACTTACAGCCTGGCTAATAGGAATTATGAGGTAAATATGAACAGATCGCCATGATTTTTTCTGTTTTTAATCTCTCAGATAACTGGAACTCTGAACTTCTTGAGGAAGGGGGACAGAACATTCCAGCACTATCTACTCCTAATAATTTCCTCACACTCACTGTCAAGGACTTACTGCTTTCGAACACAAGTGAAATGGTGAGGCTGTGTGTGTCCAACACGATTAAGTTGCTCCAAATGAATTTCTATAACCTGGCGGTTGTGTCCTTTCTTATATTTGACTTATGTTCGATTTAGTTTTTAAGTAAGTTTGAGTGAGAAATTAATCGCAACTATATTACTGGCTATGAGGAGAGGATGGGCAGTGGGATTAGTTTAGCAATGGTCTAGCCCAGAGCCTGCACAGACATGATGGGCTGAATGGCTTTCATCCAGGCTGTAAGCTATAATTATAATAGTCTGTGCTACCTCACAATACTTAGTTCACCACTTGTTCAATCTGGATCTAACTAGTTACCTAATTGATACATTGTAAAATACTTCTTACTTAAGCCTGTTAATAAATGTTCCTATTTAAACTGAGGTGAAATATTGCTATCCAATGGAAGGAGAGAAAAGTTATAAACCCTCATGCTGGACAATGACAGTCCTTGGGCTTGATTTTGTTACCTATGCTCTTGTTAAAGCCAGCCGGTCTCAGTAGTAACCTTGTCACTGAGTCACAAGGCTGTGCATTCAAACCTCACTCCAGAGACTTGAGCACATATTCCAGGCTGATCCACCAGCGCAGTACAGAGGAAGTGCTGCATTGTCAGAGGTGCCATCTTTCAGATGAGACAATGAATTGCCCTCTCAGGTGGATGTAAAAGATTCCATGGCATTATTTAAAGAGCAGGGGAGTTTCCCCTGGTATCCTGGCCAATATTTATCCCTCAATGAACATCTTAAAACTAGAAGCAGATTATCTGGTCATTATCACATAACTGTGTGTGTGGCAGTTTACTGTGATTGGCTGCTGCATTTCCTACATTACAACAGTGATAAAACTTCAGAAGTATCAACATCAAGCGTAAAGCGCTCTGAGATGTCCTGAGGTTGTGAAAGGTGCTATATAAATGTAAATCTTTCCTTTTGTTCTTTGCTGCAGTAACTTTGCTGTTCCCTCTTCGTGTTACATATTTATCACAGACTTTCATTTCCTTCTGTTTTTTGCAACACCAGCACAAGCCACAGCCACAGCTGCACCAGGTCCGGGAGCTGGTGCTCAACGAAGATGAGAAGAAGTTGTTGGTGAAAGAAGGGGTCACGCTTCCTTCGCAGCTGCCTCTGACTAAAGTACGCTGATATCTAATTGTTGCTTGTGCTGTTCAAACCAGAGCAGGCTGGTACTAACTGGAGCGGGGGTGGAGTGGACCAGAGCAGGGGCGGTACTAACCAGGGCAGGCTGGTCCTAACCAGGAAAGGCCAGTGCTATCTGGAGTAGGCTGGTGCTAACCAGAGCAAACTGGTAATAACTGAAAGAAGCTGGTAGTAACCAGAACAGGCCAATGCTATCCGGAGGAGGCTGATGCTAACTGAGCCGGTGTGAACCAGGGCAGGTGCTATTGTGGAGCTTTATCCTTTATCTCGAGAGATCTAGAATACAAGGAGTGGAAATTATGTTATAATTAGTGTTCTGGTTTGAAGCCATTCGGAGTGTGGTATTTAATTTTGGACACCTCACCTCAGGAAGATCTTGGTGGGTGTGCAGTACAGATTCACCAGAATGATACCGGGGCTATAAGGGTTAAATTATGAGGACAGGTAGCATAGACTAGGCTTGTATTCCAGTCAGTATAAAAGGTTAAGGACTTATCTAATTGAGGTGCTAAAGGAATGAATAGGATGGATACAGAGGAGCCCTCTCTTCTGGTGGTGTGGTGGGGGGAGCAGGAGCAGCCCAGAACTTTGAGGCTTCACTTAAAATTAGAGCTAGGCTATTCAGGGGTAATGCCAGGAAGCCATGGGTAGAAGTAATTCTCTTCCCCCCAAAAGTTGTTGAGGCCAGGATGGGTGTTGGCGGGGGGGGTGGTGGTATGGTGGGGGGGGGGGGGGGGGGGGGGGGGGTGCGGCGGGGGGGTGGAGGGGCAGCAGGGAGAGGCTGGTGTTAATTGAAGTGTCAAAACTGAGGTAGGTACGTTTTAGTTAGGTAAGGGTATTAAAGTGCTATGGAACCAAGGTGGGGAAAAGGAATTAAAATACAAATCAGCCACAATCTAATGGCGAGCAGGCTTGAGGGGCCGAATGGCCAATTCCTGTTTCGTTAAATGGCGAATTGCCTATCTCAGCCGTGCCGTGAGGTGAGGTGCTTTGCCACAGATGATTGGGAAGAAAACCGGATGGAAACAAAAAGAAAATAGGAATTATATGACACATCCAGCCATATCCGGAAAGGAAGATGGGATCAGGTTTTGGGTTCCGATCTTTCTAGCCAAAATCCAACTGGAGCATCGGCCTGTCTTCTCTTTTTTTTTCAGTTGGATGTGAATTCCCTGACATTTCTGTGTTAGTTTTAGAGAAATTAAAGATCCCTTTCCTCTATGGCCCTTCTGGTGGGCTTCCCAGCATTGAAACAGGCACTGGGGAGTGTGGAGGGTCCTGGGGGTTGTGTTCAATATCAGCGTGTGGAGTATGAGGACATGGATAGGAGGGGAAACAATAAAAATATTGAAAACTGGGGCCAAGAAGGCCTATGGACAACAGAGGAATCTGTCTGAGTTCCTTTTTAGGTCCGCACTTCCTCAAGGTAACATGGCAGCGATAGATGTTATAGAAGGCAGACCTGCTGAGTATGTGTTAGTGAAATGGAATAGGCCAGGCCCTTTAGTGCTCATTGGTATAAATTCAGGGCCATAATCACTCCTATAGTATTTTGAATCAGAACCTTCTGTCCCTTGTTGCTGAGGTAGGGAACCATTTTCTGCCACGCCCCAACCTTATACAAAAAATAAAGTGGATTTTTATTTAAGGTCTTTTTTGCTCTCTGTAGATTTAGACAGAACCATGGCCATTATGTCACCAAATACTCATCTGCCCACCCTATACCCAAAAGATCCACTTTGTTGCAGGCACACGTTCTGTCTCAGCCTTTGGGTTGAACTCCTTGCCTGGATACTGAGAATATGGTGGCCAGGGATGGTGCAAGAGAGGATTGTTACACAAAGTATCTATGGTTTCATTGCTCCCTCTGAAGGTATCAATCACCTGATTTTTTTCCTTCTCTTCCATTAAAGACTGGAAGCCAGTTCCAGGCTGATTGTTGCCAGTTTTGTGTGTCCACCTAGAAAATTCCCCCTTCCTCCCTCCCCCCATTCTCTTCCCCTCTCTCTCACAAACACACACACAAACACAAACACTCTCCCTCTCTATATCTCTTTCTATCTTTTCCTCACACACTCTCTCCTTGTTCCCCTTTCTATCTCTATCTTTCTCACACATGCTCTTTCCCTTTCTCCCTCTGTCTCTCAAGCATATCTTCTTTATTTTTCTTTCTCTCTTCTCGTTCTCTCTCCCACACAACATATTCTCTTTCTTTTCCTTTTTGCTGTTCCATCTCTCTCCCTCCCTCCCTTTCTCTCTGTTTCTCTCCCTCGCTATCAGTAGTAGTCTGTTGTCAGTAGTAATTGAACCAGAATGTGAGCAGATTGGATGAATTAAGTTCTTTCCCCTTCTCAGCAAGAAGAGCGGATTTTAAAGAAGATCAGGAGAAAGATACGGAATAAACAGTCTGCACAAGAGAGCCGCAAGAAGAAAAAGGAGTACATTGACGGCTTGGAAAACAGGTGAGGGACAATGTTATAATGACACCTGACAGAGTGGTACAGGGACCCGCCACTGGCTCTGTGCTGATTGGCTAATCTCAGTCTACATGGTGGTGGAAGGGCTACGACTGGGGCAAAGGAAGAGGGAAAAAGATGTGGTGGGGAGGGTGAGGGGCTGGGCAAAGGAAGTATAAAGGAGAGTGTGTGGCAAAGCCGTATTATCCTTTAGGCACATGTTACAACCACAACCGATGTTATTTGCTGAGCAAGTCAAATCCCAGAGAGAAACGTGTCTTACTGATCATAACTTTTTTTTTGTATTTTGAAAATGAGGGGAAACTACTGATCCCAGAAGCATAGAGCCCCAGTAACACTTTTAGGGTTTTAAAATTAGAAGATTTATGAAGAAGAAGAAAAAAAACTTAAAAACACAAAAGTAAAATTACACAGTTGAAACAGTCTTACAAATTATTCCCCCACAAAAAACCCACTTGGTTAGAACACACAAGTAAAATACCTGGCAACAGTTCTCGTATAGACTTTTTAACCATAAAGATCCAGTAATATTATCCAGGGCAAAAACTGCTGCTACTTTAGTAAAGTATACCACACAATTTCTCATGCTCTTCCACTCTGATGTGGAAATCCGAAGGAAGTTCAGAACCAGACTGCTTTCTGGAAACAAAGATTTCTCTGGCTTGAAACTGGATGACTGTTTCAAATTCACAACTTCTCTGAGCACAGAGCTGGTCTCAGGGCATCTTTCCCACACAGCCACCCCAACTCAACTAAACATCTCCCTTAAATATCATTTTTTCCCTTTCATCCTAGATTACATTGTCCTAAGCACCTCTTTGAACTCAACTTTTCCAAATACAAAAATCTTTCCTGTCTTCCTATTGCCTCCGCTTACAGGTCAAATAACATTTAATAACCTTCCTATGTTTACTTATGAAACCTTTGTAAGTTATAAAAATCCCTTAAACTCCCTTTGAAATTTAGCAGCTGGAAAGTCAAATCTTTATCTATCACCTAATCCAAATTTTAAAAACCAACTTATTTACTTATAATTCCAGCTTTACCAAAGCCTTTCATTACAAATGCATGCATCTAGCATCTTTACCTTTCATCTCTCGATTCCCACAGACAAGCTGTCTTTACTAACATTTCCCCAGTTTACTTACCGATGGACACACACACACACCCACATAGCCTTCTTTACAGAATACTGCCATATTCACAAAAGTATTAGAAAAGTTAACATCCACCTTCACAGTACGTCATTCAATGTGTGTCCTTGGAATGCCAATACAATAATAGAAGTGCAATTCAATGGTGATCAGAGCGGCTTTCCCCAACACCTTCTCAGCCTCCAATCCATCTCTACCATTTTGAAAGGCAGAAATATGACACCTGGGGGCGAGGGTTTCAAAGAGATTGGGGCAGAGGGCAGCAATGTATCCTGCCCCACTTTACTCAATCTCCGTCTGTGTCAACTCAACACTTAATAATTGGCACAGGGCGGTTAAGGCCTTTGTAGGAAAATCATTGCGAGGCCAACAACCGAGTTGTTCCCCAGTGGCGAACCATGCCTCCTCTGTTTCGTGTTCAAAGACAGCAGTGCTTCTTAGTGTCCTTCACAGTGTGAGGTCTTTACTGAACTTATGTAAAATGGCACCTTACAGAGAGATTTCCTCAGGGCAGAGGTCACATGACTACAGCAAGCCAGATAGTACATGTAGTGACGTTGCATTTCAAAACCCGAACATCCCCCTTTCATATTGAACAAAAGGCACAAACATCCCCTTTTCCTAATGAACAAAAGACAAATTTGAATGCATGATCATGTGCAACTGTGAATTATCCATTATACACCCACTATTCTCATGCATTAATGGCTGTTTGTTCTACTAGTCAATCTCTGCCCCTGCATTGCATACATAGTCTTTAAACTGTGCAGGTCTCTTAATGGTACGTGTGCGTGTTGTCATTGGCTATTCGTCTGTGTGATGCTCTTTGTCCGGACAGTGTCATTTCCATGGCACTTGTTGTCTTGGTAATTGTTGTTGTTCCATTGCTGTTGTTGGAGACACATGGACCTCTGGGATTGATGGTTGTTCTGTACTCAGTGCAACTGGTGAGATCCCTTCTCCCTGAGCGGCTGATTGTGGTGAAGGAGCCGTTTTGGTGGGTGTTCGTATATGCCGGTATACTGGTCATTCACTTCCACTGTGTATGATTGATGTGACGTTTTCTCTATACATTTCCCAAGTCTCCATGTGGGCTGATTCCTGTGGAGAGCTTTGAAGGTTTGCACCTGACTGGCTCTCCAATGTTCAGCTTTGGCAATGGTTTGGCAGCCTTGTCAAAATGAAACTTAGCTTTCTGCCATTTCACCTTGATTTTTTCACTCATGTCTGTTGCTACTTGTGGGGCAGAATTTTGCCCTTGGTGTGTGGGATCGGCGGGGGAGGCTGGAAAGCCGACTACTGCCCGCGATCGACAGCGCACTGTGATTTCACGCCGGCGGGCATCATCGCGTGCTATTTCACATTCGGTCGGGTCGGGCGCGTGCCCACCTGCCGAGCTAAAAATTCTGGCCGTGGTTTCAGTTACCTTTTTGTTATTGTGAGTGTAGTTTGTATGTGATGTGACATTAGTTTTTGGACTGGACTACTTTCCATACTTTCAGTCGATGTGTTTCTCCACTCGAGTATTGCTTTGTATACACCTGTGCTGGATTTGCTCGATTTCTTGATTCCTTCTGATTCCTTTGGCGACTTTCACTGCTGCTCCAACCTCGCCATTCAACTGGGGATAGTGTGGAGATGATGTGTAGTGTTGAATTTCCCAATCCTTTGTGAAATGGCTGAATTCTCCACTCGTGAACTGAGGGTCATTGTCACTCATCACAATGTCTGGAATGCTGTAACGACTGAATTGTGCTTTCAGGTATTCTCCTATTTCTCCTGTAGTTGTTGAAGTCAGCTGGTCTAACTCCCAGTAGACAGAATAGCCGTCTACAGTGACAAGATAATCAATTTCTGCTATAGTGAAGAGGTCTACTCCCAGCTTCATCCATGGTCTATCTGGGATGTCATGCATCATCAATGGCTCTCTAGCTTGTTTAGTTTGGTACTCATGATAAGTGTCACACTGACTGATGTGGTCCTGAATTTCATGGCTCATATTTGGCCAGTAGAGCACCTCTCGCCTTTCTCAGACTCGATTCAATTCCTTGATGGCTTGCATAGATGAGCTTCAGCATCTCTCCTCTCACCTCCTTAGAGATGATGATTATTTCCTTTGTACAAGATGTCACCTTGGGCTGTCGATTCATCTCGGTCTGCCTGATATGACCGCATGTATGCCTTTGATGCTCTCAGGTCATCCTTTCAGCATTACTTCTTGTAGCACTTGGAGACTTGCATCTTGTTCAATGGTTCGCTTGATTTGAGCAAGGCCTTTGTCTGTAAAATTCAATGTCTCTGCTGGGCTGATGCCTTTCAGATCATGTCGAGCTGCTGCACATTGAACCTGGGAGATTTCATCTTCTGTTGTAGCATCCTCAACATTCTTCATGGGGAATGCCATTCTCAACAGCATGTCAGCAATGTACATCTGTTTTCCTTGCATGACTGTCACGTCCAGATCATTTCTCTGTAAATGAAGTAACATTCTTTGCAGACGCTTTGAAGCAGATAGTAGCGGTTGGAGAAAAATGCTTTGACGTGGCTCATGGTCAGACTCTACTGATACTTTGTCTCTCCCAAGCAGGTATTGATGAAAATGCTCACAAGCGAAAACAATAGCCAGGCACTCTTTCTCAATCTGAGTGTAGCGTCGTTCAGTTCGCGTTAGTTCCCTGAATGCAAATGCAACTGGTTGGCCTCACTGCATTAGGGTTGCTCCAAGACCTGTCTCATTGGTGTCAGACTGCATGCACAACCATCAGTATCTCCTGAACAGTGTCAAGAATGTAGTTATAAAGCTGCTGCTCTCATCCAGCTTCACTTGCCAGTAACCATCCTTTGCGTCTAGGGTAGTAAAGAATTTTGCCTTAGCAAGTTGCAGCAAAGTTCATTCCATGGTTGGCAAGGGGTAATGAGATCTCTTCAATGCTTTATTTAGATCTTTGGGTCCAGGCATACATGCAGCTCTCCAGAACAAAAATAAAAATATCTGGAAAAACTCAGCAGGTCTGACAGCATCTGCGGAGAGGAACACAGTTAACGTTTCGAGTCCGTATGACTCTTCAACAGAACTAAGGAAAAATAGAAGAGAGGTGAAATATAAGCTGGTTTAAGGGGGGGTGGGACAAGTAAAGCTGGATAGAGGGCCAGTAATAGGCGGAGATAGCCAAAAGATGTCATAGACAAAAGGACAAAGAGGTGTTGAAGGTAGTGATAGCTTCCAGGTTGTTTCACTGCTACCATGCTGCTAATCCAGTTGTCACTTTCTTGATTACTCCCTTCTTTTCCAGTCCTTCTATCTTGTCTTTTAGGCTTGACTTGAGGGCAGCTGGAACTCTTCTCAGCAGATGCCGAATTGGTCTTACGCTGTCATCTACTTCTAGATGATATTCTCCAGTTAGACATCCCAACCCTGTAAACACATCTTTATACTCCTGTAGGATCTGTTTGGCAGTCAATGGTTTTGTGTGCTGCGACACGTTGTAAATCTCTGTTGGCACATTCAGGGTTACCAGTCCAAGCTTTAGACTTGCTTCAGCTGAGATGAGTGACTGTTGCACCCATCTATGATCTGAAACTCTAGATCTTGCTTTGTGCCATTGCATTGGGCTCCCAGACTAATTTGTCCTCTCAGTATGAGTATTGTGCCATTATATAGCCTCAACCTTACTTACGAGGTCTTCATTTTTGGATCGTCATGTTGAGCTACTTTGCACAGGTCTGTGAAGGCCATGATTTTGCATGACGCACCAGTGTCTATCTGACACTTCTAGTTTTCTTGATACTCTCCTGTGGTCATTGTTGTAACAGTTATAAACCATTTATCACCTATAGACTTGACAGAACCGACCTTTGGCTCGTCCATCCTACCTGGGATTAAAGGACATGACCTTGCACGATGATGCCAGCTCATTTGAATATTTATTCAGCGTTGCGCTGGAAGGTGGTGAACTTTGTTGGTGGCGGGGACAGGACTTCCTGGGCCAGCAGTAAATGATCATTACAGGGCACATTTTGGGAGGGAAGGTGGATGGGCCAAGAAAAATTTGCTCTTTGAGGCTCAGAAATGTGGTTGCATGTCAGAATAGTCAAATTTGGTGGCCCTCAGTGGAAGGTCAGGCCCACATACAATAACAGCAACAACTGGCATTTATACATCAGCTTTAATGTAGTAAAACTTCTCAAGGCGCTTCACAAGAATATTATCAGAAAAAACTGATACCAAGCCACATGAGGAGATTAGGACAGTTGAGCAAAGGTTTGGCCAAAGAGGTAGATTTAAGGAGCACCTTAAAGGGGGAAGGAGAGGGAGCGGTAGACAGAGAGGTAGAGATTGCCCCATTGGACAGCACAAAGAAAAAAAAAATTAAAAGGCATTTGTTTCTCTTCTATATTCTCTTGTTTAAATTCTGTTTATTTTAAATGGACAACTGGCTGGTGTGATAAAATGGCACATGATGGTAGTTCTGGAAGTTTCTGAGCAGTTTAAAAATGCACAAAGGCTAACACATCAAACCCCTGGAACGTAACAATCCTTGCATTGTATAAACATTCCAGCCAAGCCAACACAAGGAATGATAGATGAGGTGTCTGCACCAGTCAGCTAGGGACAAAGCTATTTGTGACACCTCATCTCCAGCATTGTGCTAATGGTTTGACAATTACCTGCTCAAAACACAATGGGTTTTAACAAGGGGCCTCATTAGCTGAAAAGCTCGACCTGAAACCACCTGTCACGTGACCAAGACTTGAGCTGTTTGAATTGCTTTAACTATCCACCTTTTGGGTTTTATCATCAGTTGCTGTTTAACTTCAGAAGAGATAACAGGATTCTAGGCTATAGCAGCCTGCCTCTGACCTCCGTCGCTCTCAAAGCCTGGTCTCCAGAAAGAATCCTGCATTTTGCCTACAAAGCAAACTAATTCTCAGATTGCAAGTATACTTTGCTGCATCTTCACTTGCCTCAGCCTTCAACCAAGCTCCTAGAAAAAAGACCAGGACTTCTGCCAGACAAAGCCAACTGAAAGAACCTTCCTTGGGCAGTGACTTGCTGGACTTTGGACTCATGTGAAACCATAGCTCTTACTTTTATCGTGGCCTTGGCCCTGAACCCCTTTCTTTCCCTTTTCCCTCTTTTATTGTATGAATGCAAAAAAGGGCAGAAGTTGCAAAACCCCTTCCCACGTTTTGTGTGTGTGTGTGTGTGTGTGTGTTTGTGTAAAATAACCTACCTCTCTTATTTTACCTTACCTTGAGTTTGCTGTGGGGTTATTTAATAGAGGATTGGATCACTCTGAAACTGAAGGGTTGGGGAAAATACACCACCGCTTATAATGGGAGGAACCAGAAATCAAAACACCTTTCTGTTTATGGACGGGAAGTGAGTGGAGAAATCGGGGCTGTTTAAATAAATCCTCCTCCTGTCTGTAACAAGATGGAGAGACCGAGGACATAGGCAGCTAAAGGAACATCCACTAGTGGTGGGGCGCAGGAAATCTGGGGATTCATCAGAGGCCACATTTGAAAAATTGTAGAGATCTCAGGCTGTTGAAGGACACAGGAGGTCACAGAGATAGAAAAGGGCAAGGCAATGAAGAGATATTTTAGCACAAGGAAGTGAATTTTAAATTTGAGGCATTCCTAAGCTGAATCAATGTTGATCAGTAAGCACAATGATGGGTGGATGGGACTTGATGCAGGATAGGGTACAGACAGCAGAGCTTGAATGAGATCGAGTTCAAGCAATGTGGAAGAATGAAAGATGGCCAGGAGAGCATTAGAATAGTCAAATCTGGAGGTGACAATTGCATGGATGGGGGTTTCAGCAGCAGATTGGAAAAACAAGCATTTATGATCTCCCTATGGCTCCACGGCAGTGTCCAATGCACCAGGCCCTAAGTGATTGGGTATTTTTCAAGCACACCCACCACATTTTTGGGAGCATAAGGCATTGTAAATGGGACTTTGAGCCTTGTACCTGCTTCCAGCAGTGGAAGCCATTCTCATTCCCTTTTCCCATGTCCAACCATTGAGACACAGAGCAGGCCTCAGGTCTGAGTCCTGGTGCTCGAAGCACTACATCATCAGCCTCCAATCAACCAAACAACTTGTGAAAGGAACTGTGGCACAAAACATCTTCTAACTTGGTAATCTCACCCAGGAAAACAAAGACTTGCATTTATATAGGGCCTTTCACAACCTCAGGATATCCCAAAGTCAATTGACTACTTTTTAAAGCATAGTCAGTGCTGTGATGTAGCAAACACATAAGTCAATTTGTGTGTAGCCAGCTCCTACAAGCAGCTATGTGAAAATGACCAGAAAATATGCTTTTGTGATGTTGATTGAGGGATAAGTATTGGCCAAGACACTGGGGATAACTGCCCTGCTCTTCTTCGAAATAGTACCATGGTAGCTTTTATGCCCACCTGAAAGGGCAGATGGAAACTCGGTGCAATGGTTTATCTGAAAGGCAGCACCTCCCATAGGGGAGTACTGCAGCTGGAAAGCCAACCTTGATTTTTGTGCTCAAGATGGCCGAAGGATAGCCAGAGTGGGAGAGGCATGTGTTGGATGCTCTTCTGAGGTGGAGCTTTAGGCACATGGTCAGCCAAAGTAGATGAAGCTAGTGCGTGCTCAGATCTTGGATATATTCCACTTACAACACTGTTATATTCTGTTTACTCAGTGCTCTCTATTATATTTAGCATACCCTATGTTCTCTCAGAACCACTGCTTTTCTCTTTCACTTTCAGGATGGCAGCCTGCACGGCCCAGAACTATGAACTGCAGAGAAAAGTCATCCGTCTGGAGAAGCAGAATACGTAAGTGATTTCCACTGTTAATGTCTTGTTAATTACATTGTTAATGTAATTGTTAAGGCTAAGAGAAACAGGTGATGAGTGTTAATTGTCTTTGAGCACACATAAATAGTGGACAGCTGGGACACTGGGTTGTGTGGGAGGAGAGCTGTGAGACTGAACAAGCCCATAAACTCTCTCAATATAGAAAAGCACTGTGTCTTGATTTCAGCTTCACCAATTGGCTTGGAACCTATGAACATCCTCTGTGGAAGGTGATGTACAGCACCAAACCAATGCTTCAGTATATTTGGAAACAGTGTGACAGTGTAACCCAGCTACTGGTATTCCCATCCAATACCAAAGCTGATCTTCTGTAGACTAGGGAATTGTCTAACTTCACTAGAAAAAAATAGTGAGGGCCAATTGTGCTAATGAAAAATTTTGATTGGGCTGCATAAGAGCAGAGGCTAGGAAAAGTTGTGAGGCTGGGAAGGGGGAAAGAATTGTGAGAGCAGGCTCTGATGAAGGCAGTGCTGGTGCCTGGGAGCTCATTCCCTTAGGCCATGCCCTCCGAACCATGCCAAGAAAAAAATATCACGAGTGCGCATCTCATGGGGGCTCATGGGGTTGTCTCGCCAGATTCTTTGCTTCACAGTCGGCACTGCCACCTCAGAGGGATAGAACGCACGACTCCAATTGCTGGTGGGGTTGCGAGCCATAGTTTTGGAACTCATGGCTCAGGCAGTCGGTTCGTCATCACACTATGGTACAAAAATGGCTCGGGGTGATGTCGTGAGAAGGGCCTCAGGAAAGACACATGTGGGCTGCCTAGTGAATACTAGCGGTTTAACTGGAGTTCAAACTGCCTGTGGGTGGGAATGTTTCACAGTTCAGAACATCTTATTTGATTTTACTCTTGCGGGTCGGATTAGCGCTTGCTATTTAATGGGTTTTATTAAAACCAATTTTCACCAAGTAGGTAGTTTGCCTAGTAGGTAAAACAACAACAACTTGCATTTATATAACACCTTTAACACCCACAAACATCTAAAGGTGCTTCACAGAGGTGTCAATAGCCAAAAATGGGTTCCAAGCCAAGGGAGATAAAAGAAGACTTAACCAAAATCTTGACCAAAGAGACGGGTTTTAAGGAGGATAATGATGCATAGGGATTTAGGAAGAGAATTCTGGAATGTGAGACCTAAACAGCTGAAGACACAGCCACAAATAGTGGGGTGAAGAAAAAGAGAAAGGATTCCAAACTTAGATGGGCACAGAGTTCAGGGCAGGGGGGGAGGGGCTGGAAAAGTAGGGCTGAAAATGTGAGGATTGTGAGAAGTGAGACTATGAGGAGGTTTAATTGTGAGAGTAAGGTGTTGGAGGTGTTGGGGAATCAGGAGCAGATGTAGGTCATTGAGGACTAGGATGAAGTATTAAAGGCACTTGGAGCAGGATAAGATGTGAACAGTGGAGATTTGAATGAGCTGCAGTTTATGGAGGCTGGAAGATGGGAGGTTGGTTAGGAGAGCATTCAAATAATGGAGTCTCGGGGTGACAACGGCATGGACGAGAGTTTCAGCTGCAGTTGGTTGGAGGCAGGGGCAGTAGTGGGCGATATGGATATAGGTTTTTGTGATGGAGATTATATGGAGTATGAAGCTTAATATTACAGGGAGAGGGGGTTGTGATGGGTCTGAGTCAATGTCTGGAGAGTGGGTGGATTCAGTGCAAAGTGCATGGAGCTTGTGGCGAGACCAAAGCAATGGCTTCATTCTAACAACACAGAGGCTGTGGAGAGGTACTGGGAAGTGGTGGAGAGGAAAAGCTGGATGTCAGTCATGTACATGTGGAAGCTGAGCCCATGTCTGCAGATGGTATCACCAAGGAGCAGCATGTGGATGAGGATATGGGGGTTGTATCCAAGAATAGATCCTTGGGGGAGCTTCAGAAGTAATGATACGGGGGAGAGAAGAGAAGTCATTGCTGGAGATGCTCTGGCTATGACTGAATTGGTAAGAGTGGAACAATGTGAGTGCAGTCCTACTGAGCTAGACAATGACGGAGAGGCTTTGGAGGAGGATGATGAGTGGTCAAAGACTCCAGAAAGGACACTAGAGAAGTCAAAACTTGTTAATGTGATTGGATTGAGCTGATGAAATAATGTATCTTTAAATTAAATTGGAGCTAAGGAGATTTGCAACAATGCCTATTCTCTGTTATAGACATTTTTCTGTATCATTGGCCTTTCCCTGAATATAGTCATATACTGGCTATCAGATATTCCCAATATTCGCTTGAAATCAGCAGTGGGTTTCTGGTGTTAGCACTGACAGAATATGATCATCTGTGCAATAGTGCAACAGATTATGTGGGTTCTACAGTGCAGGGGATGTTCAGATAAATATGCTGCAGATTCAAAATAAAAAGACTGACCACATCAGCAAGATTGACAGGACAACTGCGTTCCCAGGTTCAGTGCATCTAGGAGCATGTGGGCCCGATTTTAACACTGTGCAAGTTGGCGTGTTTTGAATGGGTTAAAATCAGATCTGGTCAAGTTGACTGGAGGACAGTTGCATCTCTGCATAGTTGAGAGTGCATTTTTGTCCCCAGGTATTCCAGTGGGTGATGTAGTATGTTCCTTGATAGTCAGCGACAGTTATTGCCTGGAAAGAGTTAACGCAGACTAAAATTTTCTAAACATTGCTTCCTTCTTATAGGACATTACTGCAGCAACTGAGAAAACTTCAAACGCTGGTCATGCATTCAACAGGCAAGAATGCCCAGGCTGGCACCTGTATCATGGTATGTTATTGGGCACATCATTGCAATACTCATACTCACAAGGCATGTTGTGCAGGTGAACCCTAGCCTTTTGGCATGTTTGTTGGTAAAATAGAAAGACCGAAAGCAGAGGCAGTGAAATTGGACATGGTGGTTGTGCAAAACAGGTGGAACCACATTTGGCCCCTGTTCTACCTTCTGTCCAATAATCAGTTCCACTCACTTCAATAGACAGAATATCAGGCCGGTCATATTAACAAGCGACCAATGTGCACTTCTGCCTGTTTTGTGGTCCAGGCTCATGTCCAATTTCATCCCCTTTGTTGATCGCAATGGCTGATTTACCTCTATGGTTACTGAACTGTGGCAGATGCTTGTTAATTAAATACACTCACATGTGGAGTACATTTTCTTGCATTGTATGTGAGCACATGTGGCTAAAATGGTGTTGCTGTAGCTATGCCTGTGGCTAGCCAGCAGTTTCTATTGGACAGCATTGCAGTACCAATAGGATGAAACTGAGATGCCCCCTGCAAGGGATCAGCATCTTTAGGAGGCAAGAGGAGAAAAGAAAAAGGCACCTAGTAAGTCTGGGGTTTCTGTATGCCCCTGCAACAGTGACACAGGCTGGGATTTTAAGTTTGCAAATCAGGATCACTGCCATCCTGCACGTGCATAAAACCCAGCGTGATGGTGTCGGGTTGTGAACCTGATATCAGCACGCCTGTTTCCTATAATACGGTAAGCAGCTGGGCCCTGAAATCAGCAGCTCGCCTGCCATTTTAAAAAAATCACAAACAGGCAATTAAGCTTGCTGACAAGCCAATTGACCTGAATATTACACTGCTCGCACCATAATATAGTTGGCATGGACAGGTGGGCATGAATGGTGAGCCCGCTGTTTCATTATCTGAGATGAAGAAAATGGGAAGGGGGGGGTTACATTCTTTTGGGGGGGGTGCCCTGTGCTCATCGGGGCACCTCCCCCCAAAGATAATACTCTCCCTTTGTGCCTCTCTACCTGGACTCCAAAATCCATCACCCCCCCACTCCCCCTTGACCCCCCTCCCTAGGGTGCCTAATCCCTTCCCGCCCAAAGGTCCTGGCCTTACCTGGGTCCGGGACTCATTGCTTTCTTCATCGTGGGACTGCTCATAGTTCTGAGTTCTGGTGCTGCTAGGACAGCTACAGCTGCCAGTCACTCAGGTTGGCTGGCAGCTCTCGAGTGTGGGACTTCCTCCCACTGAGGGATGAAAGTCCCACTCTCTGTTTGTTTAGCCGCTGACAGTGTGTTATCGCTGCGGGGCAGCCTTTTTGAAAGTCAGTTGGTTTGCGACTGATTTTTCTAATGGCGGGCAAGTAATATGTCCCCCCATGTGGCTTTAGGACACTGTCCCTTTAAGACACCGTTCCTTTAAGGTGAAATACACTGTTAGTGGCAATGTGAGCTCTGTAACATTTGGTTTTTTTCTCTCTCCAGGTGCTGATGTTGTCGTTTGCCCTGATTATTTTCCCCAGCTTCAGTTCATTCAGTGCCAGTAAGGGTGCAAAGGAAGATGACTTCACTCCTGTAAGAGGTTAGTACAGATTAACTTAACGCTGGGTGATTAGGATAGCAGTCCAGCACCAGACTCTCGTGACGAGCAACAGTCAGAACTCTCAATCTGATTTATGTCCTTGGGCATTAACCTGATCATTTGACATGTCCTTTTTTTAAACGTACAGGACAGTAGGAATCTCCTTGTAAAATTACCCTGCTATTGTTGCCATGGTGATGGGCTTTGAGATGGGAAGGGTACAGAGGAAGCCATTGTGATATTGGCTCACAGACTTTCCTAAGATATCACTGAGTATCAGAGACAGAGCTAGGGGGTGAAAGTCTCTACACTTCACCATGTTGGAATGTGGGTGGGAGCTTGTGCTCAGATTAAAAGGCCAAATTCGTGAGGAGTTAAAACAAAGCTGGAAGATTTGCCTAGCTTGAGCGAGAGGGAGGATCTTTAGTAATACTCTCACTGTGAAGGACAGTTATGGGGTTAGAAGTTACCAAGCTGAGAAAAGGAAAAGAACAGAAGTAAACTCTTAGGAGCTAAGTGTAACTTTGGACTGATTTCTGGAGAATTGAATGTCTACTTAAGGGAGGTGTAATGTACATTTGTGAATTGGGTTCTTTTCAGTTATGGTAAAAGTAAGAAGGGGCGGTTTTCTGTTCTGTGGTTTAAAGTACAAGTTGCCAACAAAGATATTGTTTAGTCAATATTTCTTTTACAGTAAACTTCATAAAACCGGAAATTTTGTTGTGGTCATTTTTTCCGTTATTAACTGAAAATTTGAATTCCTTCTTAAAAGTTGTCGGTCTCGATGGAGATCATAACATGTGACCCAACCCAACATGTTGGGGCCACAGTGGAATCAGTAACCCTACTGACGCCCAATAAAGTGGCTCATTTTTAACTGTGATTAAAGGCTACCGCATCTCTATCTGAAGAGTTCAATAAACTATAACATTGATTGTTTTTGCAGTATTTTCCAGGTCTCTGCATGATCTGCAATCATCCCGGGTGCTTCACATGTTGGCCAGCCCTCACAGCCATGCCCCAGGAGAGAAGAATTCAGAATGGAGTGACCAGCCTACTTTGGAGAGCCGTGGCACAGTTAACAAAGAAGACCAAACAGTGAATGGCAAAGAACTCACTGGGGATATTGAGAACCTCTCGCCCAACAGGTCCAACTCTTCACTGAGGAATGATGCCATTGCCAAAGATGTCACAGTCCTTGAAGACCTCAATCCTGAAGACCATACTGCAGAGCATAGACTAGGACATTCACCATGGACTGAACTGACCCCTGACCATGGAGATGAAATGTAGGGGCTTTTTAAACCTGAGACTTTTCTTATTTGTTGATGTTTAAAAGGGAAAAGGATCATGACTGATTGAGCACTGAAGATTGGATTATGATTTACGTCGTTCCATCAGAATACATTGTACCAGTTCTCACTTGCACATCAGAAATAGCTCCTCAGTCTCAAATTATCTGAAATGTACAGTCCAGATATTGCCTGATCTGCCATATCTTGGCTTTAACTAGGTACAATGTATATATTTTTAATTCCTTTTTTTACACTAAATAGCAGTTCTTAAAGACATTAATATGAACAATCCCAGCTTCATAGCATGAATGCTCAGAAATTAATTGACATTTTTCAAAACCTATCACAGCGTTAACAAGTTAGTAGAGCTGAAAGGATAGTTTTAGAAGGCATATTGTTTCATGTTGTAATGATAGTTATCTTGTTGCCCTCTCTTGAGCCTGGATCAGCAGTGTGATCCAGAAGTGCTGGACCTCTGTGGCGATGCTGTATTGGTGAATTGGCCTTTCTCCCTGGTTCATATATCTGAGCCTCACATTTTCTGAGCCTATCCATACACATGCTTTCAATTCTTCTCCAATTTTTGTCTTGGTGCCAGTTTCTCTACTTCTCAGGTGAAGATGATGATATGTTGGCACAAGTTTCGATGGATAAAGGTTGACCTCCAAGCTTCTTACCCCATTCTTAACTTAAGCACCTAGGCTGTGAGATTAAGCTGACTATGAGGTTGGAAGCTGTGATTGGGAATGCTGGAGGGTTCTCCAGAATGGGTTCAATGAGCTTCCCTCACCTGCACCTCTCTTTTGTGATCTGCTTCCTCTCCTTCAACCAGGGATTGTAAATCCAATTGTAGACCCCACTCCCTCCTGCCATTCCCACTCACCATACCCCATCTCTTGCCATTCTTGTCCTTTGCTTTCCACCCTGTCTTACCATCTCCTGCCTCACCATCGATCCCTCACTATATGCAGCCCCCCTTGCCATTTGTCTCTTCACAATTCACTCTCCTTGCCCTCTGCTTCCTCACCCTCCAGCCCACATACCACTTTTCGATCTGCTTGTCGCTGCTTTATATACTGTAATTTCCCAAAAAAATCACATAATATTTAGTTGATTTTCATTGAACTTGATTTTTTTTTGGTTAAGATTTCACTGCAACAATCAGAATGAATATAAATCATTAAAATTTCACAGAACTATAAAAATACATTTGTGGATTTTTTTTCACATCTTTGGACCCCCCATTAACCATTTCCTCCTCAGTGGAAACTGGAAGATAATTGACAATCTGCAAATTTTTGCCTCATAGTCCCAAGAATGGCCACCGGTGGTATTAGCAGGTTGCTTCATATGACATTGCCCAGTTTTAATGGAGGATTATTTTAAATGAGTTGATGCCTGCACTAGAATATTAGGACATCATTCCAATATACAAAATGTTTGCCCACTAATACTGTTAATATTTCCAACATTAATTTCCAGACTGTCGTTCAATAATACTCAAAATATGGGAAAACAGATAACCAGGGAAGGAACAAAGCTTCCCCAATGTGTTAATGTTGTTATGAACACATGAAATATGAAGAACAAGAAAACTGGACCATCTAGTCTGTACCGCACAGATGTGTTATGCATCACGATACTGGCACTCCCCATCCTACCCAGAGTACTGTGATCTCTTGGAAAAGGCAATAAAACAGATAAAATGTGGGCCAATTTGGGGAACAAATGATTTCACTCGGGCTCCCTCAGGCAACCAGAAATTTACTCAGGCCCTGGCAGTTCTATGCAGTACCCACCCTTGTATGAGGTGAGCTACATCACAGCCAGAAACAGGCCCTGCTCTCTCTTAAAGTCAATCGATGTTCACTACATGAGCTGGTGGGTTTCACAGGTCCACTGTTCTCTGTGGAAGAAAAAAAACTACCTCCCAGCATAAAGAAAGAGCCAACATTTACACAGTGGCTTTCAGTATGTCCCAAAGCATCTCACAGCCAATGAAGTTCTTTTGAGAGTAGTCACTGTTGTAGGAAATGAAGCAGATAAGCAAGATCCCACAATCAGCAATGAGATAATGACAGGATCATCTGGAGGGATAAATATTAACTAGGACATTGGAGAAGAGACCTGCTCTTCTTTGTGCCATGACATCTTTTACCTTTACCTGAGAGGGCAGACAGGGCCTTCATTTAGCATCTCACCTGAATGACAACACTTACTCAGTATTACACTGAAAAGGCAGCCTATATTATGTACTTGAGTGTCTCTGGAAGGAAGTTTAAACACACAACGCTTTGACTCAGAGGCGAGAGTGCTACCCACTGAGCCAAGACTGACACCTGAAGCACCAGATTCGGAGGAGAAATGGCTTGGAAGCTGGATTGGAGAGTTGGGGTAAATATCAATGGAAGCAGGGAAGGAGAGGTTAGTAGAGAAAAATATCATGGAAAGTCAATGGGAGAACAATTTGTTATGAGCAGGTGAGGAAGGGCCTCTTTTCCCTCTCCTCGTTTGACCGCAACAGCAATTTTTGTTTAAAAGAGGCTGTACTTGCCAATTCAGTATGTACTTAACTGGTTACATGCTGTGATTGTAACTAGTCATACAGGTTTTCTTGAGTTTAGCCAAGTAAGGGGTTAGTTTTATTCAGTAAAAACCGACCTGGCTAAAATAAAAAAATACATCCCAACTTCTGCAACATACGCGCGCGTGCACACACTCTCAAAAACCATGCACAAAAATACAGATTACAGAGTACAGCCTCTATTTGGCCAAAATAGAGTTCATGATTTGTAGCTTGCTGCCTAGCCTGGCTGCAGATAGGGTCTGAAGGTGTTGATTTTGGCACTGAGGCAGTTTAAAGTTGTAGTTGGTGCTTTAAATGCTGCACGTTGTAAAATTCTCTTGTCTATTGCAGCGACGAAGATACAATCAAATTTAGTAGACAGGCCTTAATCTTTAGGTGGAGAGAGAGAGAGCAGGAAGCTTTTCTTCACTCAAATGCTGGTGATTATCTGTCCCAAGAAGATGCTTTAAACACACACAAAAAGCTTGATTGGCCACGTGACTTCTCTCCAACTACCAGTATTCCAAAAAATAAATGTATTTTTCAATGATAACTCGAGATAATTCGCTCATCTTGAGATATATCTCAGAAAAAAAAATCAAGGTCTTTTGTCCAAGCAATTAGCCTTTGAATGGTTCATTTTTCATTGTGGAATGCTGTGGATATCTCCACAGATATTTTTGATAAGGCAGGAAGAGGATTGTTTACAAAACCCCATGGAAGCCATTGCCTATAATAGAATTTTTAGGCTTGTCATAAAGTCATAGAGTCATAGAGGTCTACAGCACAGAAAAAGGCTCTTCGGCCCATCGAGTCTGCCCCGGTCAAACAAGTACCTAACTATTCTAATCCAATTTTCCAGCACTAGGCCCATAGCCTTGTATGCCATGGCATCGCAAGTGCACATCCAAATACTTCATAAATGTTATGAGGGTTTCTGCCTCTACACCCTTTCAGGCAGTGAGTTCCAGATTTCCACCACCCTCTGGGTGAAAACATTCTTCCTCACATCCCCTCTAAACCTCCTGCCCCTTACCTTAAATCTATGCCCCCTGGTTATTGATCCCTCCACCAAGGGGAAATAAAAAGCATAAAAGCTAAAGAGAAAGCATACAATGCAGCGAAGAGCAGTGGGAAACCAGGGGATTGGGAAGCCTACAAAGGCCAACAGAGGACAACTAAAAAAGAAATAAGGAGGGAGAAGATTAAATATGAGGATAAACTAGCCAGTAATATAAAAGAAGATTGCAAGAGTTTTTTTTAGATATATAAAGGGTAAGAGAGAGGCAAAAGTGGACATTGGGCTGCTGGAAAATGACGCTGGAGAAGTAGTAGTGGGGAACAAAGAAATGGCGGAGGAACTGAATAGGTACTTTGCGTCAGTCTTCACAGTGGAAGACACGAGTGACATCCCCAAAGTTCAGGAGAGTCAGGGGGCAGAGGTAAGTATGGTTGCCATTACCAAGGAGAAAGTGCTAGGAAAACTGAAAGTTCTGAAGGTGGATAAATCACCGGGACCAGATGGATTACACCCCAGAGTTCTGAAGGAGATAGCTGAAGAGATAGTGGAGGCATTAGTGGTGATCTTTCAGGAATCACTGGAATCAGGGAGGGTCCCAGAGGACTGGAAAATCGCTAATGTAACCCCCCTGTTTAAGAAGGGAGTGAAGTGAAAGGCAGGAAATTACAGGCTGATGAGCTTGACCTCGGTCGTTGGTAAGATTTTAGAGTCCATTATTAAGGATGAGATTTTAGAATACTTGGAAGTACATGGTAAAATAGGGCAGAGTCAGCATAGTTTCATCAAGGGGAGTTCATGCCTGACAAATCTGTTAGAATTCTTTGAGGAGGTAACGAGTAGGTAAGACAAAGGAGAACCAATGGATGTTATCTACTTGGACTTCCAGACGGCCTTTGACAAGGTGCCGCACAGGAGGCTGTTCAGTAAGATAAGAGCCTATGGTGTTAGAGGCAAGGTACTAGCATGGATAGAAGATTGGCTGTCTGGCAGGAGGCAGAGAGTGGGGATAAGGGGATCCTTCTCAGGATGGCGGCCGGTGACTAGTGGAGTTCCGCAGGGGTCAGTGTTGGGCCTACAACTTTTCACTTTATACATTAATGATCCAGATGAAGGAACTGAGGGCATCCTGGCTAAGTTTGCAGATGATACAAAGATAGATGGAGGGACAGGTAGTATTGAGGAGGTGGGGAGGCTGCAGAAGGATTTGGACAGGTTAGGGGAATGGGCAAAGAAGTGGCAGATGGAATACAATGTGGGGAAGTGTGAGGTCATGCACTTTGGTAGGAAGAATAGAGGCATAGACTATTTTCTAAATGGGGAGAGAATTCAGAAACCTGGAGTGCAAAGGGACTTGGGAGTCCTAGTCCAGGATTCTCTTAAGGTTAACTTGCAGGTTGAGTCAGTAGTTAGGAAGGCAAGTGCAATGTTGGTATTCATTTTGAGAGGACTAGAATATAAAAGCAGGGATGTGCTGCTGAGGCTTTAAAAGGCTCTGGTCAGAACACATTTAGAATATTGTGAGCAATTTTGGGCCCCGTATCTCAGGAGGGATGTTCTGGCCCTGGAGAGGGTCCATAGGAGGTTCACGAGAACCATCCCAGGAATGAAAGGCTCAACATATGAGGAACGTTTGAGGACTCTGGGTCTATACTCGATGGAGTTTAGATGGATGAGGGGGGGGATCTGATTTACAGAAACTTACAGAATACTGAAAGGCCTGGATAGAGTGGACATGGGGAAGATGTTTCCATTAGTAGGAGAGACTAGGACCCGAGGGCACAGCCTCAGAGTCAAGGGAAGACCTTTTAGAACAGAGATGAGGAGAAACTTCTTTGGCCAGAGAGTGATGAATCTATGGAATTCATTGCCACAGAAGGCTGTGGAGGCCAGGCCAGGTCATTGAGTGTATTTAAGACCGAGATAGATAGGTTCTTGATTGGTATGGGGATCAAAGGTTACAGGGAGAAGGCGGGAGAATGGGGTTGAGAAACTTATCAGCTATGATTGAATGGCGGAACAGACTCGCTGGGCTAAATGGCCTAATTTCTGCTCCTATGTCTTATGATCTTATGGAAAAGTTCCTTCCTGTCTACCCTCTCTATGCCCCTCATAATTTTATACACCTCAATCATGTCCCCCCTCAATCTCCACTGCTCCAGGGAAAGTAACCCCAGTCTATCTAATCTCTCCTCATAACTAAAACTCTCCAGTCCAGGCAACATCCTGGTAAATCTCCTCTGCGCTCTCTCTAGTGCAATCTCATCGTTCCTATAATGTGAATTCCAGAACTGCATGCAATACTCTAGCTGTGGCCTAACCAACATTTTATACAGTTCCAGCATAATCTCCTTGCTCTTATATTTTATGCCTCGGCTAATAAAGGCAAGTATCCCATATGCCTTCTTAACCACCTTATCTACCTGTCCCGCTACCTTAAGGGACTGGTGGACATGCACACCAAGGTCCCTCTGATCCTTGGTACTTCCCACGGTCCTACCATTCGTCGTGTATTCCCGTGCCTTGTTTGTCCTGCCCAAGTACGTCATTTCACACTTATCTGGATTAAATTCCATTTGCCACTGATCAGCCCATCTGACCAGCCTGTCTATACCCTCCTGTAATCTAAGGCTATCCTCCTCACTATTTACCACCCCACCAATTTTCGAGTCATCTGCGAACTTACTGATCCTACATTCAAGTCTAAATCGTTTATATATACCACAAACAGACAGGGACCCAACACTGATCCCTGTGGAACCCCACTGAACACAGGCATCCAGTCACAAAAACACCCTTCGACTATCACCCTCTGCTTCCTGCCACTCAGCCAATTCTGGATCCAATTTGCCAAATTGCCTTGGATCCCATGGGCTCTTACCTTCGTTATCAGTCTCCCATGCGGAACCTTATCAAAAGCCTTGCTGAAGTCCAAGTAAACTACATCAAATGCATTTCCCTCATCTACACACCTGGTTACCTCTTTGAAAATTTCAATCAAATTGGTCACTCCCCTTAACAAAACCATGCTGACTGTCCTTGATTAATCCCTGCCTCTCCAAGTGTAGATTAATTCTGTCCCTCAGAATTGCTTCCAATAGTTTCCCCGCCACTGAGGTTAGACTGACTGGCCTGTAGTTCCCTGGTTTATCCCTTCCTCCCTTCTTGAATAATGGTACCACATTGGCTGTCCTCCAGTCCTCTGGCACCTCTCCTGTGGCCAGAGAGGTATTGAAAATTATTGCAAGCTCCCCTGCTATCTCCTCCCTTGCCTCACTCAACAGCCTGGGATACATTTAATCCGGGCCTGGAGATTTATCTACTTTTAAGCCTGCCAGACCACCTAGAACCTCCTCCCTTTCTATGCCAATTTCTTTAATCACAGTCCTTCTTTTTTCATATCCATGTCGCCCCTCTCACTTGTGAACACTGACACAAAGTATTCATTTAGAACCCTACTTACGTCTTCCAGCTCCACACACAAATTACCACTATGGTTCTTAATGGGCCCTACTCTTCCCCTAGTTATCCTCATACTCTTAATGTATTTGTAAAATAACTTCGGATTTTCCTTTATTTTACCTGCCAATGTTTTTTCATACCCCCTTTTTGCTCTCCTAATTTCCTTTTTAAGTTCTCCCTACACATTCTATACTCATCTAGGGCTTCCACTGTTTTGAGCCCTCAATATCTGCCATAAGCCTCCCTTTTTCTCTTTATCCAATCCTGTATATCCCTCGACATCCAGGGTTCCCTGGATTTGTTGGTCCCACCTTTTGTTTTTACTGGGATATGTTGGCCCTGTACTCTCCCTATTTCCTTGAATGAGTCCCACTGCTCTGACACAGATTTACCTAAAAGTAGCTGCTCCCAGTCCAATCTGCCCAAATCATATCTGATCTTATTAAAATCGGCCTTCCCCCAATTTAGAACTCTGATTTCTGGCCCATCCTTGTCCTTTTCCATAACAACCTTGAATCTAATGGAGTTATGATCACCATCTGCAAAATGTTCCCCCTCTGATACCTCTACCACTTGCCAGGCTTCATTCCCTAAAATTAAGTCCAGGACCGCCTCCTCTCTTGTAGGACCTTCTACGTACTGGCTTAAAAAGCTCTCCTGGATGCATTTTAAGAATTCCTCTCCCTCTAAACCTATCACACTATGGCTAACCCAGTTAATGTTGGGGAAATTGAAATCCCCACTATTACTACCCTATTATTTTTATACTTCTCTGAAATTTGCATACATATCTGCTCTTCTATTTCTCTCTGACTGTTTGGGGGCCTATAGTACACTCCCAGCAATGTGATTGCTCCTTTTTTGTTTTTAGTTCCACCCATATGACTTCATTTGAGGAGCCTTCTAAGGTGTCATCCCTCCTTACTGCTGTAATTGATTCCTTGATCAATATTGAGATACCCCCTCCTCTTTTACTTCCTTCCCTGTCTCGTCTGAATACCTATATCCTGGAATATTGAGCTGCCCCTCTCTCAACCATGTCTCTGTGACAGCAATGACATCATACTTCCATGTGTTAATTTGTGCCCTCAACTCACCTGCCTTATTCATCAGACTCCTTGTATTAGAATAAATACCATCCAACCTTGCCAAGCTCCCTTGTGCCTTAACTGACTATAATTTCTATGGCCAGAATTTTCTGGCTGTTGTGCAGATGGTGGAGCCCACACGTCAGCGCTTAAAATGTTGTGTGAGAGTCCCGACGCCAGCGTGCGGCATCGCGATATTTCGGTTGGCGGGCGCACTCAGCAGCAGGGCATTCGCCCGCCATTAATTAAAGGCCTCTGGCTCCTTCCAGGGCTCGGTGGGTGATCTTTGCGGTGTCTCCCAATCAGCTGTCCACACTTGTTTCAAGCAGGTTATAGACGCTTTGTTCAGATGGGCATTGACCTTCATCCACTTCTGCTGCGACCAGGCAAGTCAGGCACAGCGAGCCAGAGGCTTCATGGCCATTGCTGGCTTCCCCGCATCCAGGATGCAATAGACTGCACACATGTGGGCATCAAGGCGCCAGCAGGTGAGCCCGGTGCCTTTGTCAACAGGAAGGGCTTCCACTCCATGAACGTGCAGATAGTATGTGATCACAGGATGCTGATTCTACAAGTCTGTGCAAGGTACCCAGGCATCTCCCATGATGCTTACATCCTCAGACACCCCCAGGTGCCAGGGCTCTTCGGTGCTCCAGCCCGGCTGGATGGATGGCTGCTGGGTGACAAGGGCTATCCCCTCAGAAGGTGGCTCATGACGCCTCTCCGCCATCCAAGAACAGAAGCTGAGCAGCGGTACAATAGGAGCCACGGCTCCACAAGGGCTGTGGTGGAGAGAACCAGCAGTCTTCTCAAGATGCGCTTCCGTTGCCTGGACCACTCAAGGGGTGCACTCCAGTACCCCCCAGATCGCGTCTCTCTGATAGTGGTAGCATGCTGCACTCTGCACAATCTTGCGCTGGAAAGGGGGGACGCAGTTGACGATGAAGTCCTTGATGCCCTGGATGAGGCTGCACATGATGAATCCAGCAGTGGCTCAGAGGATGAGGAAGCACAGGGCAATGATGAGGGGCAGCACGCCGACCCGCTATTACACCAAGGAGGCAGGGACATCTGGGACAATTTAATCCAAAGAACCTTCAGCTAGCTCCACACACATGGATCTGCAGGAACAGCATTGCCTGGCGCTTCCACACGTGGCACTTAGGTGCTACATCTTCCACCTCATCAGCTGCAAATAAGGGCTTACTACAGAAACATCAATGTCCACTCAAACACTCATGATAAATATGTGAAAAAGTAAAATGCACCACAAACAAAAGACCCTCAGCCATGGTAACAAAAGTGGACTTTATTGTGTCCAAAAGAAAAGCACACTGCGCTTTTTTGCGATAAGAAAAATATAGGTCCCTATTCTAAGGCCAACACAAAATCACCAGTGACATACCCGTGGAGTGCCCAAGGTACCTTATGCTTTCGTTTGCGGGTGCTACGTCTAGGTGCCGCTCCATCGGTCGGACTGGCTTGTGAGACAGCCTGCTGACTCTGCTGTCCTGTTGGCGTCGATGACCTTGGCGGGCGTCCTCTGGCCCGTGGAGCCTGTGATGGCCCCGCCTGGGAGGGAGTGGCTAGTTCCAGAACTGGCACCTCCCCAGTTGTCGCAGCCTCAACGGAAGAAACGTTGACTGGCAGAGGGGCGGAGGAGCTGCTGCCCTCATCCGGAGCGCCCTGAGAGGAGCTCACAGCGATGACAGGCAGCTGCTGCACCGACGTGAGTTCCCTTTCGACCTCCCTGCTCACCGCAGATGCTTGGGCACCGAGCGCCGACGCTTGGTTCCCACAACATCTCCTACATTGGGAATGACCACCTGTGGCCAGTACCGCTGTGAGGGCTTGCAGGTCAGAGCGTAACTCAATCATACTCTCCACTGTGACCCGGGATACTAGCCGACGGTAAAGTCCCCACCGAGTTATGTGTGTGTCTGCACTGGTGCCTGACTGGCTGAAATGATGTGCCGCAAGTTCCACTTGTTGGCCCTCAGGTGTGGAGTGGGGGCCGCGGGGTCGAGGTACTCTGGTGGTGATGCAGAAATTAACAACAAGGACAGTGCATCAGTTAGCGTACATTCAGTTCAACCTTTCATCCCTTTCCCCCCATACTCATAAGTCGCTCACCCTTCAAGACCCTAAGGAGAAGAACATTGGTGGGGTGGAAAAGAGTCAAGATGAGGCCCAACCGTTAAACGCACATGCAGACAGGCTGGTCAGATGGCCTCAGGAATGCCACATGGCATGTTATGTACCATAGGAGTGGGGAGAGTGCAGAGGTATCTGACCTGGTTGCATTGTGGTCTGGATAGTTGCGGTGCTGAGGAAACATCGCAAACAGTTGTGACATTTGCCGTGGATCACAGGAGATCGAGAGGTCACATTATTGGCCTTCATTCTATAAGGAGGGGCATAGACCAGGTGGGTAGAAGGCAACATTTCCCCTTGGCGCAGGGATGAGTAACATGGTGGCATTCATCTAAGTTGAGTGCCATGAGGTTCACAGCTGAGGTGCTGAGGACCTTTTGGACAAAGTAATGTGGGGTGCACTGGCTGAAAGGGTGCAGGAGGTCCCAAACCCCCTCAGATGCAATAAGTCTTTGGCTGTGCAGCAGTGATCAAATGGCATGTTAGACCATGGTGATAGTGGTCACAAATGGGATAAGGTGACTTTGGAAGGTGGTGGAGATGTGATTCCTCAAGGGGACGAGGGTCCCTTCTGTATGACCCACACGTCAGAATGTCTCAGTCAGTGAATGAGCAGTGTTGCAGCATTAATGATTGCAGCAACCATCAGTGGTTTGGATGGTGGGCAGACAGAGTGGATGGGACTGTGGACCTCATATACCTGCCCACTGGATCCCAGCCTCGTCGCCCCCGGCTGCCCTGGCCTCCTGACTGCTGCTCAGCTCCATGGCCTGCTATTCAAAGGGTGTGAAGCGCTGGAGGAGGGCGAGCCCACCTCCAGTCCTCTGGCGCTCCCGGGGATTGTGGTGGGTTTTTGCCTGCAAAACAGAGAAGAGGATTTATTGGGGCTGATTGCTCATGTACTCTGCAGGCGCACACCGCACCCCAACCACAATGGCCCATCTGAGGCCTCCAGCGGCTCCTGTCCACACTACTGGTGATCAGTCCCCAGAAGATAGTACGGCTGGTCCCAACCCCCTCCCCCAACGGTCCCCTTGGACACATTTGGCGTCCATCACTTTGAATAACACACAGGTCTTAGTGCCCACGGCAAGGAGGCGCAACTAGGTGTGGCGCCGAAGCCAGCAGATGGCTCTTGGCCACGACACCTTAAGGCTCCCCTTCCACCCTGAGTATATGTCTAGCGGCCTCCCCTGCAGGTTGCCCCCAGACTACTCAAATGCCACAAGCACCAACATATGCTGCGGGGAGAACCCATCTTCTCCTCAACCACTAAAGCTGATGTAAGCATGGACAGTACCCTTTTGCCCACCCAGCGTGCAACAGTTGCCCTCTGCAGTACCGAAAGCAGGACATGTTGGGGGGGGGGTCAAAGGCTAAGGCTGCCTTCTGGGCCAAACGGCCAAGACCGACATGGTACTCACCCGTCCAGAGCACAGCAGATTATTGAATCGTTTCCTGCACTGTGTGTCAGTGCGCCGCACATCATCATGGGCACTGACAGCGTCACCCACCTCCTCCCACGCCTGGCTGGTGACATGGGGGGCCCTCCTCCTCCCATCCTCAGGATGTAGAATGTGCCGACGTATAGCCACCTCTTGCAGGAGGACAGCAAGGCATGTATTGGAAAATCAGGGGGCACTGTGGCCCCCCGCTGGTCTCTCCTGCAGCCTGCCTCCTCCTCCTGCTCCTACTCCTGTCCTGTGACAGCTACCTCTCTCTCTCCCCGAGTGGCCATGGTGCACTGCTTCAAGCAGGCTGCCTGGCCACTCCTTATACAGGTTGCCAGCTCCCCATTGGAACCGGCAGTCTGAGGCCGCCCGCCCCCATGACTATTTTCCTGATCTCCACGGGAGTCGCTTACCCGCTGGGCCGGCCTTAATTGGCCCGCCCGTGGAAAATGGTGGCGCGGCCCATTTCTCCAGCGGCAATCGGCCGCCCACCCACTGAGTCAGTCGGGCAAACGGAAAATTCTGCCCTATGTCTTCCAGACTGTCTCTTCTAATTTTGGCTGTACATCTCCCCCTGCTGAACCTCCTCTCAGGATCCCATCCCCCTGCCAAGTTAGTGTAAACCCTCCCCAACAACACTAGCAAACCTCCCCGCAAGGATTTTGGTCCCATTCCGGTTCAGGTGGAACCCGTCCGCCTTGTGCAGGTCCCACCACCCTCAGAAACAGTCCCAATGTCGCAGAAATCTAAAGCCCTCCCTCCTGCACCATCTCTCCAGCTATGCATTCATCTGGACTAACCTCTTATTTCTATACTCACTAGCGCGTGGCACCAGAAGGAATCCAGAGATTACTGCCTTTGAGGTCCTGTTTTTTAATCTGTTTCCTAGCTCCCTAAATTCTGCTTGCAGGACCTCATCCCTCTTTCTACGTATGTCATTGGTACCAATATGTACCAAAATCTCTGTCTGTTTGCCCTCCCCCTTTAGACTGCCCTGCAGCCGGTAAGTGACATCCTTGACCCTGGCACCAGGGAGGCAACATACCATCCTGGATTCACGTCTACTGCCACAGAAACGCCTGTCTGTTCCCCTTACTATCGAGTCTCTGATCACTATTGCTCTTCCCCTCTTTTTCCTCCCACCGTGTGCAGCTGAGCCACTCAGTGCCATGAGCGTGGCTGCACTCCCCAGAGGAACCATCACTCTCATCATTTTCCAATACAGAAAAATGGTCCTCGAGCGAGATGCACCCTGGGGATTTCCTGACTACCTGCCTGACACCTTTCTTCTGACAATGGTCATGCATTCCCTCTCTGTCTGCACTTCCATAAGCTGTGGGTTGACCATGTCTAAAAACGTGCTATTCACAAAACTCTCAGCCTCGCGGATGCACCTCAGTGTCTCCAGCTGCTGCTCAAGCTCTGAAACTCGGAGCTCAAGTAGCTGCAGCTGGTGGCACTTCCTGCACACTGGTTGGTCAGAGCGTAAGGGGCGTCTAGGACTTCCCACATGTTGCAGGTGGTACATAACACGGGAATGAACTTCCCTGCCATGCCGCTAGTTGAAAAAAAACCATACTTTAAGTTAAATACAGTAAAAAAAGTTAAATTATTTATGTACTTTAAATAAAAACTAGAACCCTTACCTTTCCTTAGCTTAACCTATCTTAAACTGGAGAAAAAAACTGGAGAAAAACACTTAACCCACTACTCACCAATCAGCTCTCACCTTTGTGCTGATGTCAATTTTGAAGCTTCCCCACACTCGCGCTGGTTCTGATCTCTCTGCTGCTCTCTCGCGCTGTGTTGTGATGTAACTCTCGTTGTTTTCAACAAGAACTGACTGCAGGACACTCTTCCCAGACTGCTTCATCGCGATGCTGACTGTAGGACACTCTTCCCTGACTGTTTTACCGTGATGCTGGCTGCAGGACACTCTTCCCAGACTGCTTCACCCCGATGCTGGCTGCAGGACACTCTTCCCAGACTGCTTCATCCCGATGCTGGCTGCAGGACACTCTTCCCAGACTGCTTCACCGTGATGCTGACTGCAGGGCACTCTTCCCAGACTGCTTCACTGCGATGCTAACTGCAGGACACTCTTCCCAGACTGCTTCACCCCCATGCTGACTGCAGGACACTCTTCCTAGGCTGCTTCACAGCGATGCTGACTGCAGGACACTCTTCCCGGCTTGTTGTGTTTGATATAATGATATAATTAGATTCAGCCACCTTGCTGTAGATTTGAAATCACTTTAGACTTTCTCAAAGAAAATCTATCTTTTTAAAAGCCCAATGTTTGACATAAGCACACCTTCATAACAAGTCTCATGGGAAGCCTGGAACAGCACATTTAGAGGAATAATGGCAAAAATGTTTAAAAATTGTAAAATAAGTGGGCTTGGGGGGAGTAAGCATTATGGGAATGTAGCAGGAAAGTGGTAATACAGCTACAGGGTGACACAATGAGATTGGTGTTAGGAATGGAAGCTACAATGGTGGTTAAACAAGTTGGAATGCCAACAGAAAGACATCATGAGCTGTGTGCAGAGAGTGGAGAACCTACTAAATAGAGAGTGTTATAAATAAGTGACTACGGGAATTTGGTGAGAGTGGGAATTTGGAGCAGAAGGGGAAGAGTCTGCTAAGTAGCTTAAATTGACAGATGATAGCAGATATACAAGTAATTAATTAGGTTGAAAGGGGTTTTTGAAGCAAAATGACGGGACAGCTAAGACCCACGACCTACAATCCCTGAGCTATGTAGAAACTTCAGGATGCTTCTCAATAACCATGTGTGCAAGAAGTGAACTCCAGTTGCTTGCACTGAAACTCAGGAGTCACTGCAGGGCATATGGGAGGCTGGGAATTTCCAGGAGTGTATGTTCCAGGTGATGGTCACCTTGCAATTTGAAGGATA